>NC_092758.1:54216606-56803915 GCF_047496795.1 Chiloscyllium punctatum | reverse complement strand
GCTTCACAGAATTACAGTGCAAATACACATGCAAGATACTCTACCTCTCAGTTGTACTGATGAAAGCAAATAGACCTTCTGTAGGTGTGTCGAGATTGATGACCAGATCCTGATGCAATCAGCACTTGCTGATTGGTATGGAGAGTGAAATTTCACCTGTGGAGATAGATGTGGCAATGTTCACAAGAGTAGGTGCAGGCTAGTGCTTCCCACTCTCCAGTAGATGATTTTGCATTCAGTTTCTGAAAATGAGCATGATCCATAGCAATTGGTAATTTGCTGTGTTGTGGCAGTATAGGTGCAGACATATTCCCTGATGCATCTGTTATGGCAAACATTTCTGCATGTGGGTTGAAATGGGTGAGGGCTGACAGTGATGAAATCTTTGTGTTTATCATTACAAATGTTGTTGCCTATTCCTATTTTGTATCTTTGAACACTAGCTTTTGAAGAGACTCCATGGTCTCTACGCACCTAGGAATGAATTTGTGGTAAACGTTGATAGTACTTTGATAGTAATCGTGCACCGATTACAACTCCTTCAAAGCACCTGAATGGCTTTGAGGTTATCACATGTCAGCTGTCCTCCAGCTGATGTCACTCTGTACTCTGACACATCAATCTTGGATACTGCGAATGTACATTTGTGCTTGAGCGTCAAATTGTGCTGTGTGAGTTGACTGAGCACGATTAACACTACTCCTTTTGTGGACAACAATATTGTTAAGTAGCTTGAACATCCCCTCAACGTCTGGCCGGACTGAAAAGTATCACCTTCTGGAAATGTACAAGGTGCCAAATGTAATTCATAAGGGTTTCTGCAGAACAGAAACACACCTTTGGGAGTAACAAAAACTGGAGCATTGGCATTGCTTCGCTAATGGTATTTCAAGATAACTACACATGGAACATTGTGAATTTTGTGTACTCATGAAATAATACCTAAAGTTTTTGGTAAAGTTAAAAATCACACAACACCAGATTATAGTACAGCAGGTTTATTTGGAAGCACGAGCTTTCGGACCTATTGATGAAGGAGTGCTGCTCTGAAAGCTCGTGCTTCCAAATAAACCTCTTGGACTATTACCTTGTGTGTGTGATTTTTAACTTTGTCCACCCCAGTCCAACACCTGCACCTCCAAGTCAGAAAGTTTCTGAATTATAGCAAGTGGGTATTCATCTGGAATAGTTGTTTTTGTTAACTGCCTTAAGGTCAGCATGACAGGTTTGCCATTTTTTGCAGTGCACAATGACTAGTTTTGATATCCCGGTCCATGACGTGATCCACTGAATAATATCAGATGCTTGAAACTATTTCACCTCCTGTGACACATTTTGGTACTACCTTGTGAAAATGGCAGAGTTGGTGTCTTGATACAAGAGGTTTGACAACGCCCCTTAGTCTCCCCAAATCTAATAAATAAGGAAGGTTATCACTGTGTGTAGTCTGGTGATAAGTGTCAATGCTGGAGTTTGTCACTCAATACAGATATTTTTGCACCCACATTGATTAGAAGCAAAATTGGATGCATGCAGTCTTGACTGAGCAGTATTTAAAATGATTTGGTGCTTCATCATCCATGATGGTGTGCACATGCTGTATTTCAGTCTCAGGAAGATACTTCTCGATTTGTCAAACCAATGAAATCCTCCTCTTCACCCTGAATACCTGTGCAAATTGATTATATTTTAATCAGCAGTTCAACTTTTTCTCTCGAGCTGGACATTGTATTGGAAATCAATTGGCACCATACTAATTCAGACACATTTTTGAGAGTATCTAACCTTGATGGGCTCTGTGGTATCTCTAAAATAGATTTTTATGATCATCACATCCTCACTTTTGCCCAACTTTTATTTTAAGCGCACTTACCATTACATCAAACATAGACAAGCCTTTTGTGACTTACTGGAATAGTTGTTGATCTTCTGCTTGGCTCCAAGAAAATGGATTATCATTTCCTCCTTAAGTCTGGATTGTCTATGCCTGCACCAAGCAAGTAGTACGAGAGCTGTGAAATCCATTGATCCCCACAACATGGGCAAGTCAACCTGGCTTTGTGCGTGGGAAATCATGTCTCACAAATTTGATTGAGTTTTTTGATGAAGTAACAAAGAAGATTGATGAGGGCAGAGCAGTAGATGTGATCTATTTGGACTTCAGTAAGGCATGCGACAAGGTTCCTCATGGGAGACTGATTAGCAAGATTAGATCTCATGGAATACAGGGAGAACTAGCCATTTGGATACAGAACTGGTTCAAAGGTAGAAGACAGAGGGTGGTGGTGGAGGGTTGTTTTTCAGACTTGAGGCCTGTGACCAGTGGAGTGCCGCAAGGATCAGTGCTATGCCCTCTACTTTTTGTCATTTACATACATGATTTGGATGCGAGCATAAGATGAACAGTTAGTAAATTTGCAGATGACACCAAAATTGGAGGTGTAGTGGACAGCGAAGAGGGTTACCTCAGATTACAACAGGATCTTGAACAGATGGGCCAATGGGCTGAGGAGTGGTAGATGGAGTTTAATTCAGATAAATGCGAGATGCTGCATTTTGGGAAAGCAAATCTTAGCAGGACTTATACACTTAATGGTAAGGTCCTAGGGAGTGTTGCTGAACAAAGAGACCTTGGAGTGCAGGTTCATAGCTCCTTGAAAGTGTAGTCGCAGGTAGATAGGATAGTGAAGGTGTTTGGTCTCTTTGGTCAGAGTATTGAGTACAGGAGTTGGGAGGTCATGTACAGGACATTGGTTAGGCCACTGTTGGAATATTGCGTGCAATTCTGGTCTCCTTCCTATCGGAAAGATGTTGTGAAACTTGAAAGGGTTCAGAAAAGATTTACAAGGATGTTGCCAGGGTTGGAGGATCTGAGCTACAGGGAGAAGCTGAACAGGCTGGGGCTGTTTTCCCTGGAGTGTCGGAGACTGAGGGGTGACCTTATAGAGGTTTACAAAATTATGAGGGCCATGGATAGGATAAATAGGCAAAGTCTTTTCCCTGGGGTCGGGGAGTCCAGAAATAGAGGGCATAGGTTTAGGGTTAGAGGGGAAAGATATAATAGAGACCTAAGGGGCAACCTTTCATGCAGAGGGTGGTATGCATTTGGAATGAGCTGCCAGAGGATGTGGTGGAGGCTGGTACAATTGCAACATTTAAGAGGCAGTTGGATGGGTATATGAACAGGAAGGGTTTGGAGGGATATGGGCCGGGTGCTGACAGGTGGGACTAGATTGGGTTGGAATATCTGGTCGGCATGGATGGGTTGGACCGAAGGGTCTGTTTCCATGCTGTACATCTCTATGACTCTATGAACTGATGTATATCAAATCAAGCATTGAACAGTTGAAATCTAGGCATTTTTAACATCAAGCAGATTGGATTACCAAATTTTGATAGACCTCTATTCAGTCTACAACGTGACCACAACCTTGAGTGATCAAACATCTATCATTTTCATTCTCCACCTTGTTCTCATGCTGATCCCACTGCCCTCTATCTTGTGCTAAGGGAACAGTACCTCTCCTTTCAATATACACCTTTACAATCTTCTGGACTGAACATTGAGTTCAGCAATTTCAGACTGTAACCTCTGCCCCCATTGTGTTGTCTTTGCAGATTTTGATTTTAGTCTTCAAAAAAGTAAAACTTGTGGATGCTCGAAATCTGAAACAAGAATAGAAAATGCTAGAGACTGTCAGCATGTTTGGGCAGTGTCTGTGGAGAGAGAAACGGTATTTTAACATTTCGAGAATGATATGTTCAACCTTAACACTCTTTCTCTCTCCACTGATGCTGCCAGACCTCCAAGCATTTTCTCTTTGTTTTGGTTTTAATCTGGTTTTCATCTTGTTATTGCTTTTTGATAGCAGCTGTTCATCCTCTAACCAGTTCTAGATACATTGTCTTGGCCCTGCATCGCCAACTCTTCCAACCTTTATTCTTTGCTAATGCAGAGCTCCTGTTCTTATTCTCTTCTTCCCACATCCCCACTTGCTTACAACTATTACAATTCTTTTTCCTAGTTCTCATAAAAAGTCATCAACTTGAAAAATTAGTTCTCTGTGTACACAACAGTCTGACTTGTACAGATTTTTCAGTATTTTCTGTTCTGATTTTCAGGAAAAGCAGTGGAATTAATTTCTTGTCATTGTGTTTAACAGATCAGACTGAGAGCTTCAAATTTATAAGGACTCAGTATTTTACCATGGCTGAATCTTGTCATTGAAAGAGGATTTAATCACCTACCAATCTTCACGAAAACGAAGAGATTAGCATGCTAATATATCAATGGGACGGTTCTAATGGCTGATAGTTTTCAAGGGTATAAGAACACGAAATACTTAGTTGTACACTTTTCTCGTAAAAGATAATACACTGAGTTAAAATGATGGACTTGCAAACTTTAAGGATTTATTACCTATCTTTTGCAAGTATAAAAATGTTCTGTCATAATTCTTGTCCGCTATTGGTCTGTAACAAGAAATTAATATCGCTACTTTATGGAAAAACTGTTCAGCAAAATTACTTAGTTTCTTAGAGAGAAATAGCTCACGTGTTGTTGTCAGAATGATGTCATGTCAGTGTTATGTTATTCATATAATTTTGGCATTAGAATGGGTTTGATGAATATTTAAATCAGCTCTTTTTCATCATTGTGACAGGCTTATCCTGTGACAAATTTGGCCATTTTCTCTGCTCTGCAATACTTAAAATTGATACTCTGCTCAAAAGCCATATAGGAGAAAGTGAGGACTGCAGATGCTGGAGATCAGAGTTGAAAATGTGTTGCTGGAAAAGCGCAGCAGGTCAGGCAGCATCCAAGGAACAGGAGAATCGACGTTTCGGGCATAAGCCTTTCTTCAGGAAATTTCCTGAAGAAGGGCTTATGCCCGAAATGTCGATTCTCCTGTTCCTTGGATGCTGCCTGACCTGCTGCGCTTTTCCAGCAACACATTTTCAGCTCAAAAGCCATATACCCTGAGATCACAACTGGATGTTGAATGTAGTTGATGGAGTCACCCTTTATTCCAGTTCAGTTTTCTAGCGAAGCATGTTTGATAAATCATAAATTCACCACAAGAATAAAAATAGTGGTGGATTATCCTTATTTAGGATACTTAGTCAATTCACTCAAAACTGTTGAGGACTAACGCAAAAAAATTAGGACTACAAATGAACTAAAGTTTTAATGTAAGTAACATATGTGCAATTTGTTTGGTAGAATTTGCATCATGATCTTTTATGCCAGTGGTATCATCTTTGGAAACAGGAAGAAGGTTCTTTTTCTTTGACAAAAGTAAAACACTATTCTCTTGATGTAGAATGTTATTCTCATGATTGTATCGCATCAATGTTTCCTTGCTACATAATGTGCACCAATTCTACTGAATTACTGAAAGCTGGCAAAAGATGATTTCTCAACAGTAGAGAGATTAATGATTAATTGTTTTTATTCTTTTAAGATAATGTGATTTCTAATTATTAAAGTAGCATGGAGTAGAAATGTTACTCTTATTTTCATTAACCATCGATTTGTAAAATGGGACCCAAGCCATTCAGGAGGACTTGCATACTTAATGAAAATGTCTTACTTACAATTGATGTTTAATATTTATTTTCCATCAATACAAGAATTCCTGCTTTAAGTTATATTTCTCTTCAGGCTGTCTTGACAAATGTTAATACAGCATTATATGTATGTTCTGTATTTTGTTTGCAGTGACAGTATGAAGTTTGCAATCGTTGACACAATGCACAACAAACCACAGTCCAAGGACAAATGCTTGGAAGTGAGGCAATAGAATTCCAGATATGCAGGAAGAATGTGTCAGAACTGACTGACTTTGAGAGAATGTCCTTTAGAAAGGACTAGCTTTGTATGCAATACACTTTTCCTCTGCCCTCTGAGTAGATAATTAATGTAATGCACTGTCATGTTTTGCTTCAAATACATCAGCAAAAGCCTTTTGTCATTATGTGCTTCCTCTGTCTGCCACATCTCAGCAGTTTCCTAATGGTCGAGGTCACAAGGTGTAAGGACGCATCTATATCAAGAGCTTGTCTGAAAAGCAATGTAAATTAACATTGTCTTACAGGATGTCCAAGATCTTGCTAAAAATTCATACATTAGCTTTATGTGCATTGTTTAATAATTGCACAGATAATCTCTATCACATGAAGCATGACTTTACTACCCAGCCCTGAAAATCAGTGTTTGGGAGAGACAGAATTTAACCTGTAGAGAGGATGGTGTTTTGGGGTTGGTTTAGGGGTTGATTTCTGAGCAGGATTGTAGGTTGTACAGGAGGGAAAAATGTCCAGGTAGGTTTGGAAACCACATTGCATCCACTGCCTTCTGTATTTAGTAAGTGTGAATGAAACCCTAACATTATTGGGGAGTTCAGCAAATAACTAACCATCCTGGCTATAACTGCCTGTGCATGTGTACAGACAGGCTGGAAAACTCTTAGATAAACAGGGCATATGTTTCTTTGCTGATGTACACACAGGACTTGTCCTTAGAATGCTTTATAATGGCTTTGGAGGTGATTTCCAAAACTTTGGAGATAATTTCTTTCCCCACCTTTGGGTTGTTTGACCTTATCTACTTCATCGCAGCAAAGCAACAGTTTGTATAGCTCTAGCTTGGCCCTCTGAAGAAGAAAGAAGAAAATTGCAATGACAATACTTCCATTGACAGAAGCAGCAACTGCAGAAGAAGCAATTTCTTTCCCCTCAGTCTGGTGCTCTATGGATGGAAGGAATGGGTGCCGAACTGGACATGACTAAGCTGTAGTGTCTCAGCAGGTTTGGGAGGTTTGGGGCTTTATGGGAGGAGACCTTCCACAAGATGAATCAGGTGGGCATGCATTGCCAAGGGCAGTCAAAATCACCCAGTCACCCAGCTTTCTTCACCAAGTGCCTGCTTTTGATGTCTGCAGGATTTCATCATCTGAAGCTATGCTTACCAGGGCTGTCACTTAAGTTCAATTTGGCACTGATGAGGTCAGTCAGAATTGGAGAGACTTTGTATTGCTGAACTCCTCCTGGTTCAAGAAACGTGAGATTTCAGATCCACATCAGTCAAGATGCCCTCAAAGTATCCATGAATATTTGTTAATCAAAATAGATTCAATTCTATATTTTAAAAAACCTGAAAGAACTGCGGATGCTGGAAATCAGAAATAAAAACAGAAATTGATGGAAAAACTCAGGTCTGGCCACCTCTGTGGAGAGAAGGCAGAGTCAGTGTTTCAGATCCAGTGACCCTTCAGTTTTTCAGCAATTTCTGTTGTTGTTTCCTTTCCGTGTATGTTCAGCACCTGAATAATATTATACATATGCTCTCAAGATATCTGGAAAGCTGCCATGATGTCCTCATTCTGCACCAGTCATTTCAATCGCAGTTCTTCCAAGCTCTAAGCAGATGTAGTGAATGGCTCTTTTGAAAGAAGGGAACTCTCGATAAAGGCATGTCTGATGACTCCTCGGAGAAATCCTACCAATGGTATAAAGGAAAAATAACAACTGAATTGAATGTGAGAGATGATAAATGTGAATGAGACTAACAAGGGAAGAAAGTCAAAATCGTCATTGTGCAGATAATCATGTTTCAATTAGAGATGAAAGACATGCCAATTTAAGTGTGACGTGTAGTTGTGGATTGTGGGCATTAACTTGTCACCGGATATCTGACAGATCCCTATTCCTCCTTCACAATGGCCATTCACTCCCACAGAATTCTCATTTCTTGTGCCTTTCATGTGGTCAAGGTGGTGATTACTGAAGGACCCCTTCGGTTCTGTGACTGTCTGTGGAGTTCCTCTGTAAGGACAAAAACAAATGGATCTTGAATACTTGAACTGGACTGTGAGGGATGAGTATAAGAGGAGTGTGGGTGTCAGTCAGATGGGGTTACAAGGAGATGCTGAGTGAGAGAGCAATGGATGGAGCATGAATTTATTTCACACTGAGTAGTACAGTGGAGGAAAAGGCTGACAAAATCAGTGTGAAGGATTTGGCACTTAAATGTGGCATGTTGCTCTCCTTTGCTCCTTGAATGGCTTGTTGCGCCTGTATCAGCTCTCCAATCATGGGCCAAGGAAAGACTGAAAAATCTAATAGATCCCATTGCAACGTCCAGTTTGTAAATCTGTGCTTGATACGAGTAAGCAATAATCACATAGTGAAACAGACCACACTTGTGGGCTGCTTTGCAGGTGGAAGGGGTTTAGGCTACACTTAAACTAGCAGTTGGCCTTAACAGCTATGAGTTTAGTGATGTCTTTAACAGATGAGTGAACTCTGCCTGACACCACAGAAGTTGGATAAAATGTGAATAATGAATTAGCTATAGCTCACTTCATGAAGTCCAAGTTCAATGGTGAGATTTCTTTCCCTTTAACTTTTGGGAAGGTGTAATCTGTCTTTTTATGTGGAATGGTGTGGACATTTGTCTGTATTAAAACCATGATGTATACTGTTTCAGGTTTATTTCAGCAAGCAATTTGTGATGCTTTTAGTACATCTAGATGGGCAGAGACATCACTCAAGTTTTCTTTGATCCCTGTTGCTTTTCGGGTGTACATTTCCACTGCGGTCTGCCAGTACTTGCTCATAATGTTCCTGAATCCAACTAAGTATGTTATTACAATCCACATAGAGAAGCATAAAATGTATTTGAATTTCCATTAACTGACTGAAGGGATCACACAGCAAGATGTCAAATTTGAAGACTTTTACTACAACAACTTCAAAAATAACATTGAATAAACATTATTTTTGTAGTCAACATATACTCTGAACTACCAAAACTTATACTGTAAACTATTTCCCTTATTTAACTTTTAAAAGAAACAAAAATTCCCACTACAGTTAAATGTTACTTTGTCCCTTGAAGTCGACAAATTGTTCTCAAGAAATCAGTCAAAGGGTATGTTCAGTTCTCAATAGATTATTTCCTTTCTGTTTTCCAGCTGGATAAATTCTAGTTTCTGAATTGATTTTTTTACAGTGAGGGCTTTCCTAGGCCAGTTGTCTCTTGCCCCCACTGCACCCCACGCCCTCTTGCTAAATCTAGGCAAATGTTCGCCCCTCATTAAATCCTGAGAAACTTAGACTCTTTAAGCATAAATGCAGGGATCTATTTGCAGTCTGTGTGGTGAGCAAGACAGATGGTCTGCCTTCTTCTCTATGCTATTTGTCTTTCTTAGATACTAACAGACTGATCTGTCACAAGGGTTTCAGGAAAAATTAAGAAAACCTTGTAAATCCTTATGATTCGTTCCCTTTTAGTGTCCATCTTCATGGCAACATGAATCATCTGAGCCATGTATTTAGGTCAAAATGCTAATTATCTTCTAAACATTCAACTTTATCCTATTCTGGAATTGAGCATAAATCTTGATAAAGCCTGACTTTGCAACCACTTCCCTGTGAGTTATGGAGAAGTCTCTCTTAAGTTAGTACAGTGGTCTTCCCATTATCGAGAAGTATGAACATCTTGCACCTTCTCAGTAAAACAACTTGGGCCTCATTGTTTTCATACTAACTAAACAAACCAGTTTTGTTGTTTAGTAGGATTTGAAGCAGGCCATGTCATCTCTTTACTACTCTGTATTAATGTAAACTAAATTCACCTAAAAATAACAAAATTTAAAACTTTATATTTTTAAAAATGTACACAAATAATCATGCTGACTAAATTGCTGTGTCGCAAGCTTATTACATATGGCCTACAAACAAGGAGCAGAAGATAGGCCAGTTGCCTGTTTCCCCCACTGCATCCCTACGCCCTCTTGACAATGTCCAAATATTCTGCTTCCCGAGCCTTTGGAGGAAGAGAGTTCAATAGACTGATTACTGTCTGAGCGGGCCATGATATGTCTTAAAAGGTGAACTTTGAGTTCTAGATTTTCCCAAAAGAGGAAATATTTTTTCCTCAGTCATAATTTCAAGTCCACTCAAGATCTTTATGTATTTTAATCAAGTCATCTCTTGCTCTTCTAAACTCCAACAGAGGACTAAAGGAAAAAGTGATGAATGCAGATGCTGAAGTTCAGAGTTGAAAAGTGTGGTGCTGGAAAAGCATAGCAGGTCAGGCAGCATCCGAGGAGCAGAACAATTGACATTTTGGGCATAAGCCTTTTACCTGGAATGGGATCATTCCTGATGAAAGGCTTATGCCCGAAATGTCGATTGTCCTGCTCCTTGGATGCTGCCTGACCTACTGTGCTTTTCCAGTGCCACACTTTTTGACACTGAACTCCAGCAAATACAACTTTTCCTCATAAGGTGACCTGCTCTTTCCAGGTATTAATCTTGTAAAACTTCTCTGAACTGTTTCCAACACATTTACATTGTTTCTTAAATTAGGAGCATTGGAAAAGGAGGCAATCTTTCAGCCCCTTAAGCCTTTTTCACCATTTAATGAGATCATGCTTGATCTTTGGCCTAACTCTGTATTTCTTAATACCTTTCTTTGACAAGAATATACATGTTACCAATTCAAAAATGATAACTGATCACGCATTAAGTGTCATTTTTGAGACTGAGTTCCAAACCTCAAATACTCTGTATGTAGAAGTGCTTCCTGACATTTCACAAGTTTTACCAACTTGTCTTTTGCTATTAAAATTTTAACATAGAACATTACACGGTAGTACAGACCCTTCAGCCCTCGATGTTGCGCCGACCTGTGGAACCAATCTGAAGCCCATCCAACCTACACTATTCCATTTTCAAATGTATGTTTATCCAATAATCATATAAATGCCCTTAAAGTCAGTGATGGACTAGTGGTGCTGGAAGAGCACAGCAGTTCAGGCAGCATCCGAGGAGCAGTAAAATCGACGTTTTGGGCAAAAGCCCTTCATCAGGAATACAGCTCTATAAGGCTCTGGTCAGAAGACATTTAGAGTATCGTATGCAGTTTTAGGTCCCATATATCAGGAAGGATGTATGGCCGTGAAGGGATCAAGAGGAGGTTCACAAGAATGGTCCCAGGGATGAAAAGCTTAACATTTGAGGAACATTTGAGGCCTCTGGGTATATACTTGATGGAGTTTAAATGGGTGATGTATGTTATTGAAACATACAGAATACTGAATCGCCTGGACATAGTACATGTTGAGAAGATGTTTTCATTGGTAGGAGAGACTAGGATTTGAGGACATAGCCTTAGAGTAAAACGAAGACCTTTGAGAATGGATATAAGGAGCAAAT
The DNA here is from genome assembly GCF_047496795.1 of Chiloscyllium punctatum. Lineage (NCBI taxonomy): Eukaryota > Metazoa > Chordata > Chondrichthyes > Orectolobiformes > Hemiscylliidae > Chiloscyllium > Chiloscyllium punctatum. The sequence goes on along the minus strand of NC_092758.1, from coordinate 56,792,689 downwards.
TCTTCAGCCAGAGAATGGTGAATCTATGGAATTGATTGCCACAGACGTTTGTGGAAGCCAGGTTATTGAATATATTTAAGACTGAGATAGATACATTCTTGAGTATCAAGGGTTACAGAGAGAAAGTGGGAGAATGAGTTTGAGAAACTTATCAGTCATGATTGAATGGCGGAGCAGACTCGATGGGCTGAATGTCCGAATTTCTCCTCCTCTGTCTTATGGTCTTAAATCATTTGGAAATTACCCTTTTTTTTAAACTGGTTCACATTGGATAACCCAAGCTTGCATTAAACCCCATCTGTCTCAGTTTTATTCATTTACCAAGTCTATCAATATCACTTTTTACTTCTATGCTGTCAACTACACTGTTCACAATGCTGCCTAACTTTGGAGATATGACTTTCTATGCCATTATCCAAATAAATAGTTAATAAAGGGACCAATACTGTACAAAGTACTCCAGATGCAGGGTCTCAGGATTTTATATAACTGAAGGATAATGTCCCTACCTTTGTACTTAATTCTCCTCACTAAAAAAAAGACACTGTTTATCTGTGGGGTTTCCCAGTTATTACTACTACCTATGTGCTAACATTATGCAATTCATGCATGGGGACATACAGATCCCTCTGAACCTCAAAGCTCTGCAGCCTCTCACCATTTACAAAGTACTTTTTATTCACTTGTTCCTGCCAAAACGGACATCTTCCATTTCCCACATTATATTCTCCCAGATCTTTGTCTTATTCACTTAACCGAGTCATATCCCTTTGAGCTTCCATAAGTCCTTTTCATAACTTACTTTCTTATCTATCTTTGCATCATCAGCAGCCATATATTCTGTCCTTTCATCAGTTATTTCTATAAATTTTAAAACATTGAGGCCCCAACACTGAACCCTGTGGCACTGCACTTGATCCATAACTACGGTTTCCTGTTAGCTAACCAAACCCCTATGAATGGCAATATGCCACTCCTCCAAAATTCGGATTTTTTTTCTTTTGCAATAACCTTTGATATGTCACGCTATTATGTGCCTTTTGGAAATCCATTAACAATGAATGCACTGGTTCCCCTTTATCCTTATCAGATTTTATTTCCCCAAAGAACTCCAATTAATGAGTAAACATGATTTGCTTTTCGCAAAACATTGTTGACTTTGCCTGCTTACCTTAAACATTTCCAAGTGTCCTGCCGTAACATGTTTAATTCTAAACCTTCACAATGAGAAATTGCAGTTTCCTGCTTTCTGTCTCTTCTTTTCACCTCCATTTTTCATTAAAGGAGTTAGATTTGCTATTTCCCATTTTAAATGGGACCTTTCCCAAGTCTGAAGCAAATTGAAAAATTAAACCAATGGCTCGACTATTCCAGTGGCCAGTACTTTGAAGACCTTAGGATAAACTCCATCAGGACCTAGAGACCTGCCTCCTATAGCTGCAGCAATATGCTCAGTACCACTTCCCACGTGATTTGCAGTTATTGAGTTTCTTCCCTTCTTCCATTTCATGCAAATGACATGGAAATTGGTGGTGTGGAAGAAAGTCTTGGACAATATTAAGAATACAGCTGTAGATGGATTCAACAGTGGCAAATTGAATTTAATTCTGAAAAGTGTGAGGTGATGCATTTTGTGAGAACTAATGAGGCAAATGGGAGTAACAATTGAATGGTGAAACGTCAGGAAGCACAGAACATCAGAGTGACCTTGGTGTGCTGGTCCATAGATTCTTGAAGGCAGTAGGGAGGTAGATGACATATGACATATAAAATGGCATGCAAAACTTGCGTTTTTTTACTCAAGATGTGGAGGTACTGTGTTGAACTGAAGTGGAGAAGGTCAGAAATCACATGATATCAGGTTATAATCCAACAGGTTTATTTAAAATCACAAGCTTTCAGTGTGCTGCTCTGTCATGAGCTGGAGTCAAGGGAAACACACAGCCACAGAAATTATAGGCAGAGACACCAAAAGAGCATACAAATTTTGGGAATGGAGTGTTGACAAGCTGAATAATAAGTTTGTGCAGGTGATCAAAAGTGTCAGATGATGTGAGTGAAGTGTCAACAGCTGAATGGCAAGTTAAGGGATGACCTATTAATTGAGGCAGAGAGATAATTATGAAAAATTAAAAATGAGGTGGTTCTGGAGACAAACCAAATGACTGGAATAACATGATAGCTCATGATGCTACACTTCTCTAGTTAAACCCTAAACATGTTAAAGAAGCCATCCCCTATGGTCAAGCCCTGCATATATTTAGGATCTGCTCAGATGAGGAGGAACCTGACAGACACTTAAAAATGCTGTAAGATGCCCTCATGAGAATGGGATAAAATGCTCAAATCATCGATTGACAGTTCCAATATGCCACTGCGAAAAACTGCAACGAATTGTAGGTCATTCCTCCACCTGCTATTCAGCCTATTAACACTCCACTCGCACCATTTTCATGATCTTTTGATCTCCCTACCTATAAATTCTGTGCCTGTGTGCTTCTCTTCACCTGACAAAGGAGCACGCTCCGAAAGCTTGTGATTTCAAATAAACTTGTTGGATTATAACCTGGTGTCATGTGACTTCTGAATTTTTTTTTTACTCAAAGTATTGAACGCAAGAGCAAGAAGTATAAGACATTGGAGCAAAATTACACTATTCAGCCTATTGCATGTTCTCCACCATTTGATCCTGGCTGAAATGTTTCTCAACCTCATTCTACTACCTTCTCCTCATAACTTTTCATCCCTTTTCCAATCAAGGTGGAAAAGGTGCAGATGAGATTCACCTGGATGTTGCCAATTTGGAGCAATTCAGACATGAAGGGAGACTAAGTAGCCTGGCCTTATCTCAGAGCAGAGAATGCTGAGGAAAGACAAGATAGAGGAGTCTAAAGTTCTGATGGTCATTGATAGGGTAGATAGAGAGAACTGTTTTCCTGTAGTGGGTGTCAGTAGCAGGGGACACAGTTTTAAGGCTAGGAGTTTTAGAAGAAATTTGAGTAAAACATTTTTAATCCAGAGGATACTGGGCATCTGGAATTTTACTGCTTAAAAAGGTGGTAGAGGCAGGGACCTCAAGACATTTATGAGCTGTTCAGATGAGTGCTTGAAACACCATAGCATATGGTTACAGACCAAGTGCTAGAAAATGGGAATATTTGACTGGAGTGGACACGATAGGTCGAAGGATCTCATTTCATGCGGTAAAAACTCAAATTATTTTCTAATTTCGCAGACTGATTTGCCATAGAACCACCAACAACTTTAATTCTTTTCCTTTTTAAATATCTACAGAAACTTTTTGTTTTTGCTTTTATATATCTGGCTAGCTTTCTCTCATACTCAAAATTCCTCCCCCATCCCTGTCCTCAATCTTTTAGTCAATTTTCTTTTTATATTCCATTCAATCTTCTGACTTGCCACTTGTTTTTGTTTGGTTGTTTTTTTTTCCAAGTTTGATACCATATTTTTGTATCTAGTTCATGGAAGACGGGTCTGTCCCTTGGATTTACTTTTTTGCTTATTGGAATGCATCTATTCTATGTGTCTTGGACGATCCCTCTAAATGTCTCCAACCGCATCTCTATTGTGCACTCCCTTCGTTTGCCAATTCACTTTAGCTAACTCTGCATTCATCCCTGCATAATTGCCACTGTTTAAATTTAAAATACTTATCTTTAGACACCCTGCTGAAATACATGAGATTTTTAAAATTCATTCATAGGATGTAGGTATTACTGGCTATTCCATTTATTGCCCATCCCTAATCTCTGACGGCAATTAAGAGTCAACCATAATTCTGTGGGTCTAGAGCCATAGATGAACAGTACTTGGTAAGGATGGCAACTTCCTTTCCTAAAGCGCATTAGTGAACCGAGTGATGTTTCAGACGATCATTAATGGTTTCATGGTTATCGTGAATCTCTTAATTGCTGAATTTTATTAAATTTAAATTCCACCATCTGCCACAGTGGGATTCATACCTGAGTCCCCAGAACATTACCTGAGTCTCTGGATTAGTAATCTATCGATAATACCAGTGCATGTATTTTTTTTCCTGAATTTTAAATTAATGGCAAATGAATATCTTTCTTTTCTGAAGACTTTAATAAGTAATTAAGTCAATCTTTTTGGAACCATGAGTTTAAAACAGTATGTGTCAGAGCAGATAACTGATGCCTCCTGGAGTTTTAATGGAAGGTTGTTTATATGATGATGATAGGATCAGGAAAGACATAGAAAACTAGAAAACAGGGGCAGGAGTAGGCCATTTGACTGTTTGAGTCTGCTCTGCCATTGATTATGATTATTGCTGATCATCCAACTCAGTAGCCTGTTACCAGGTTTCCCCCATATGCATTGATCCCTTTACCCTAAGTGCTATATCCAACTCCTTCTTGAAAACATGCAATGTTTTGGTCAGGGCTGCTTTCTGTGTTAGCAAATTTCGTAGGCTCACCAATCTGCAGGTGAAGAAATTTCTTGTTGTCTTAGTCTTAAGTCACTTACTCCATATCCTTAGATTGTGACCACTGATGCCACACTCCCCTTTCCTTGGATACATTCTTCCTGCATCTACTCTAACATGTCATGAAACTATTATTTTAAAAGAAACTAAGGTGAGCAAGGTTTCTAAAAATATATATATATAGTTCAAGCTTTTGAATTCAACTTGAAGGAAACCTGACTGAAGTTAAATTTCTTTTTTACTCATTCATGGGATGTGGGACCAGCATTTATTGGCCATCCTTAATTGTCTGGAGGGCATTTAAGAATCAATCACATTGCTGTGTGACTGGAGTCACATGTAGGGTAGTCCAGCTAAGGACAGTAGTTTCCTTCCCTAGAAAACATAACTAGGCAGCATTTTTTAAGGTGATAGGAGAAAGATTTAAAAGCAACCTGAGGGGCAACCTTTTAAAACAGAGGGTGGTTCGTATGTGGAAATGAACTGCCAAAGTAAGTGGTAGAAGCAGATACAGTTACAACATTTACGGGACAGGCACATGAATAGGAAAGGTTTGGAAGGCTATGGGCCAAATGAGACTAGTTTGTTTGGATAACTTGTTTGGCATGGACAAGTTGGACCAAAGGGTCTGTTTCCATGCTGTATGACTCTATGAAATTACTCAGTCAGATGGACAATCGACAACAGTTTCAAGGTAATCATTGGACTAGATTCCCTACAGTGTGGAAACAGGCCCTTTGGCACTCTGAAGAGTAACCCACCCAGGCCCATTTCCCTCTGACTAACGCACCTAACGTATGGGCAATTTAGCATGACCAATTCATCTGACCTGCACATCTTTGGACTGTGGGAGGAAACCGGAGCCCCCAGAGGAAATCCACGCAGACACTGGGAGAATGTGCAAACTCCACACAGACAGTCACCCGAGGCTGGAATTGAACCTGGGACCCTAGTGCTGTGAGGCAGCAGTGCTAACCACTGAGCCACCATGCCGCCCCAGATTTGAATTGAGTTCAAATTCCACCATTTGTCACCATCTGGGTGAAAAAGTTCTCATTATTGCTACCACCAATATCAGTGTTGGTGATTTTTGGTTATCTTTTAAATACTTCTTTTGTACTTACTTGAAAGTGGTATGATGCATGTATTTAATATTAGTTGAGAAAATAATTGTTCTGTAGTGATTGAAACAATGTGTATTTATACATCATTCTTAAATTGTATTGCTACATATGTTGGTATATATTGATTAGAAATTTATGGCAGGTCATTATTTTCACGATGGGAAACCAGAAATGAAACTGGAAATCTATTTCTTAAATGATTTTGTTTTGTGATGAAGGGGAGAGAAAAGGGATATTTAATTTTATATAGATAATATAAACCTCTATTTTAATAGATTAGGCTCAGGTCCTCCATTTGGAAAGAACAGGGTTTCTTTGAAACAAATAATCCAAATGTTATCATCTCATTGTGTGCTAATTGTGTGCAGGCTCTCATCCGACTACCAACTCATATCTCACAGTGTGACGAAGTTCTCCAATTCTTTGAAACAAGACCAGAGGACTTAAACCCACCTAAAGAGTGAGTATGTTGTACTAAATTACATCTGACTTGAGAAGCCAAGATTAGGTTCTGATTTTGGAAAACAATACAATATTTGTCTTAGAGAACAGATTAAGATCTATTGACATGTAGTGTATTTATTTGCCCAAAAAAACTGCTTTCACATGTTTTGCTCTGCTTTGATCATTTGCAATTGTAATTTTAAAATAAATGTAAGTTTCACTCAGTTGAAGAAAATTAGCCAAAGATTTTTGCCTCCTGATCACGTATAATAGATTCCTGCTGTAACTCGACATTTAAGAGCACCAGGTGAAAACCTAATGGTTCAGCTCTGACATCCAGGGTTAAATAACCTCTAAGTAAACATGGTCAAATTGTAAGCTCACATGAAGATGTACTTTAGGTTACCCAGCACCGTAAAACCCAGCAGGAATGTTACAATTTTTCAAAAAGGGAATTGGCAAAAAAAAGTTTCAAGTTCTACAGTTATTCTTTACAGCACATCTACTTCCTAATTTATTACGACTGTTTCTCCCTTACCCTGTTGACTGTGGAGATTTAGGCTGGGTCTTAGCAATGTTGTGACAACTCTGGAGCCAATTAAAAATGCCAGGTAAGTTCAATGACTGACTGCCTGTTTGAAGCACCTTCACTTTTCGCTGGCATGGAATTAGCATGTGCAGTAGCAAACTCACTCCTGATCTACTGGCCTGACTGGCACCATTGTTGGGGTAGGTATCTCATAGCTGTGCAGTTTTTGTGGAGTGGATTTTGAGTATCTGTTAACCCGTGGATTCTGGAAACACTTGGAAGATAACATCAAGTGGCCTTGCCCATGCTCATTCCATACCTCATCTGTTCCAATTCAGTACCAATTATGACCTGCTACTCACTCATGGAGTCGTATAACCCCCTTAATGTCTTATGGATATTCCATGTATATCCATCCGCTTTACAATAGGTACAGAACTAACAAGCCATATTGTAACAACAGCATGTGTGGAACAGAGAAAAATAAATCACCCACTTATAAACAAAATCTCTGAAAATCTACTGTTCCTACAATCCTACCAAAGTGTCAATCAATCGGACAGTTAAAACATCAATAATAGAGACTCCAAACACATCATGTCTGTTAATCTAGAATCCAGGTGAATTGCTCCAATAGGACTCAGATTGATAGCTGTAGAGAACTGCTGACTTTAAGTTGTTATATCAGGTGTTTTTTTTGCTGTGAAATCCTTTGACTATTTATTTTGAAGAACCATGAGTTGGCATGGTGATTCCCGGGTTGTAGGAATTCATAGCAGATTTGAGGTGGCATGAAAAATAGGTATGAGGGACAAGGGCTACAGAGTCAAAAATGTCACCATTCATCTGGCGCAACCCATCTTGGCTCTCCACAGGGCTCCTGGCCACTTTCACTCTGCTTCTGTGGCAGTATGATGTGCAGGTGCCAGTGTTGGACTGGGGTGGACAAAGTTAAAAGTCTCACAACACCAGGTTATAGTCCAACAGGTTTATTTGGATGTACTAGCATTCAGAGCACTGCTTCTTCACTTAATTTTGTGGCAGTAGGCATGGCTGTGTATAAGGTAAAAACAATGACTGCAGATGCTGGAAACCAGATTCTGGATTAGTGGTGCTGGAAGAGAACAGCAGTTCAGGCAGCATCCAAGTAGCTTCGAAATTGACGTTTCGGGCAAAAGCTCTTCATCAGGAATAAAGGCACTGAGCCTGAAGTGTGGAGAGATAAGCTAGAGGAGGGTGGGGGTGAGGAGAAAGTAGCATAGAGTACAATGGGTGAGTGGGGGAGGGGATGAAGGTGATAGGTCAAGGAGGAGAGGGTGGAGTGGATAGGTGGAAAAGAAGATAGGCAGGTAGGACAAGTCCGGACAAGTTATGGGGACAGTTACTGAGCTGGAAGTTTAGAACTAGGGTGAGGTGGGGGAAGGGGAAATGAGGAAACTGTTGAAGTCCACATTGATGCCCTGGGGTTGACGTGTTCTGAGGCAGAAGATGAGGCGTTCTTCCTCCAGGCGTCTGGTGGTGAGGGAGCGGCGGTGAAGGAGGCCCAGGACCTCCATGTCCTCAGCAGAGTGGGAGGGGGAGTTGAAATGTTGGGCCATGGAGCGGTGTGGTTGATTGGTGCGGGTGTCCCGGAGATGTTCCCTAAAGCGCTCTGCTAGGAGGCGCCCAGTCTCCCCAATATAGAGGAGACCACATCGGGAGCAACGGATACAATAAATGATATTAGTGGATGTGCAAGTAAAACTTTGATGGATGTGGAAGGCTCCTTTAGGGCCTTGGATAGAGGTGAGGGAGGAGGTGTGGGCACAGGTTTTACAGTTCCTGCGGTGGCAGGGGAAAGAGCCAGGATTGGAGGGTGGGTTGTTTGGGGGCGTGGACCTGACCAGGTAGTTGCGGAGGGAATGGTCTTTGCGGAAGGCGGAAAGGGGTGGGGAAGGAAATATATCTCTGGTGGTGGGGTCTGTTTGGAGGTGGCGGCACATCCCTGCCACAAAATAATTGTGTACCATTTAGTGGCTAGTTGATTTTGGTGTAAATTTCCTGCTTTAGGTGACCCTATTTAATAGCAAATGTGAGAAACAATGACAGCAATGTCATGCGCCAGACATTCTTAACTCTTAGCAAGTTTTGAGAAGATTTGTAGCTCAGGTTGAGGTTCTGGATGTAGGTCAAAAACACGTCCAGCAACCCTAGCTACTCTCCTCTACATCAAAGACATCTCGGAAATGACTGCCAGACTACTCGGACACCTTGACATCATGGTAGTCCACAAACCCCCAACACACTAAAACAGCAGCTAATGAATTTGAAAGACCCTATACAGACAACAAGCAAAACTAATTTTGTTTACAAAGTACTTTGCAAGAACTGAAACAAACACCACATTGGATAAACAGACAGAAAACTAGCCACCAGGATACATAAAAATCAATCCGCCATAAAAAGACATGACCCACTCTCACTAGTATCCTTACATACGGATGAGGAAGGACACCATTGTAACTGGGAGAACACATTTATCTTGGAAAAACCAAGTAGAGACATGCACAAGAATTCCGAGAAGCATGGCATTCCAACCAGAACTCTATCAACAAACATGTTGAATTGGATCCCATTTACCACCTGCTCAGACAAAGGACTGGAAATGATATCACCGTAGGAAATGATGTCACTATGGGAAATGGCATCACCAATCCAAGAAAACACAAAATATAAATAGAAAGTGGGCTACACCACCAGTGCTTCATCCGGAGGCTCATTGACAATGTTACCTAGTATGGTGATGGAATATCTGAAAACGAACCTTCCAGCTCAGTGAGCAAAAGCTGATGGGGGGCAGATGTTCGCAGGTAAAGACACAGCTGGAAAATGGGAAGCCTTCAGAAATGAGATAACGAGATTCCAGAGACAGTGTATTCTTGTTAGGGTGAAAGGAAAGACTGGTAGGTATAGGGAATGCTGGATGACTAAAGAAATTGAGGGTTTTGTAAAAAAAAAGAAGGAAGCATATGTCCAGTATAGACAGGATAGATCGAGTGAATTCTTAAAAGAGTATAAAGGCAGTAGGAATATACTTAAGACAGAAATCAGGAGGGCAAAAGGGGGTCGTGAGATAGCTTTGGCAAATAGAGTTAAGGGGAATCCAAAGGGTTTTTACAAATACATTAAGGACAAAAGGGTAACTAGGAAGAGAATAGGGCTCCTCAAAGATCAGCATGGCGGCCTTTGTATGGAGCTGCTGGAGATGGGAGACATACCAAGCAAGTATTTTCCATCAGTATTTACTATGGGAAAGGACATGGAAGATATAGAATGTAGGGAAATAGATGGTGACATCTTGAAAAATGTGCATATTACAGAGGAGGGAGTGCTGGATGACTTGAAATGCATAAAAGTGGATAAATCCCCAGGACTTGATCAGGTGTACCCAAGAACTCTGTGGGAAGCTAGTGAAGTGATTGTTAGGCCACTTACTGAGATATTTGTATCATCGATAGTCACAGATGAGGTGCCAGAAGACTGGATGTTGGCTAACGTGGTGCCCTTGTTTAAGAAAGGTGGCAAGGACAAGCCAGGAAACTATAGACCAGTGAGCCTAATGTTGTTGGTGGGCAAGTTGTTGGAGGGAATCCTGAGGGACAGGATGTACATGAAAGGCAAGGACTGATTAAGGATAGTCAACATGGCTTTGTGCGTGGGGGATCATGTCTCACAAACTTGACTGAGTTTTTTTAAGAAGTAACAAAGAGAATTGATGATGGCAGAGCAGTAGATGTGATCTATATGAACTTCAGTAAGGCATGCGACAAGGTTCCCCATGGGAGACTGGTTAGCAAGGTTGGATCTCACAGAATACAGGGAGAACTAGCCATTTGGACACAGAACTGATTCAAAGGTAGAAGACAGCGGGAAGTGGTGGAGGGTTGTTTTTCAGATTGGAGGCCTGTGACCAGTGGCGTGCCACAAGGATCAGTGCTGGGTCCGCTACTTTTCATCATTTATATAAATGACTTGGATGTGAGCATGAGAGGTATAGTCAGTAAGTTTGCAGATGACACCAAAATTGGAGGTGTAGTGAACAGCGAAGAAGGTTACCTCAGATTACAACAGGATCTTGATCAGACGAGCCAATGTGCTGAGAAGTGGCAGATGGAGTTTAATTTAGATAAATGTGAGGTGCTGCATTTTGGGAAAGTAAATCTTAGCAGGACTTATACGCTTAATGGTAAGGTCCTAGGGAATGTTGCTGAACAAAGAGACCTTGGAATCGCAGGTAGATGGGATAGTGAAGAAGGCGTTTGGTAAGCTTTCCTTTGTTTATCAGAGTATTGAGTACAGGAATTGGGAGGTCATGGTTGCGGCTGTACAGGATATTGGTTAGGCCACTTTGGGACATTGCATGTAATCATGGTCTCCTTCCTATCAGAAAGATGTGAAACTTGAAAGGGTTTAGTAAAGATTTACAATAATGTTGCCAGGGTTGGAGGATTTGAGCTATAGGGAGAGGTTGAATAGGCTAGGGTTGTTTTCCCTGGAGCGTCGGAGGCTGAGGGGTGACCTTATAGGGATTTAAAAATCATGAGGGGCATGGATAGGATAAATAGACAAAATCTCTTCACTGGAGTGGAGGAAGAGAGGGCATAGATTTAGGGTGAGAGGGGAAAGATATAAAAGAGACCCAAGGGGCAACGTTTCACGCAGAGGGTAGTGTGTGAAACGGTGGAGGTGAGTACAATTGCAACATTTAAAAGGCATCTGGATGGTATTTGAATAAGAAATGTTTGGAGAGATATGGGTCAAGTGTGGCAGGTGGGACTAGGTTGGGTTGGGATATCTGGTCGGCATGGACAAGTGGATTGAAGGGTCTGTTTTCTTGCTATACATCTCTATGACTCTATATCCATCAGTTCTTACCTCTGTTTTTGTATCATTTGTGAGGGCACTGGGAAAGCACCAGCCTCCAAATTCATCCATACTTCCAAACTGCATTTCACTGGGGACAGCTAACCTTTAGGAATTGCCTGCCTCACACCAGCTGAAGGCAGACAAGCACCATCGTGGCGACCTGTCAGGGAGGAAAGAAATGTTTTGAAAGGTAAGACACATATTTATCATAATTAAATGGGTTTGCACCTTCAAATCAAGGTCATTGGAGATGAGGAGCAGCGGTCTTCATAAGGAGGGAAGAGCACAGGGCATCAGAATGCCTGAGAAGAGAGAGAAATGGGAAACAGATACAAAGCCTTGAGCACTGGATCAACAGGCAAGAACTGAAGAGACCTGGAAAAAATCTTAGAACCAGTGTCAAAGGAGACAGCTGCTCTCTTAGCTACTACTGACAGCCATCTGTGTCCTGTTCAGTGGGAACTTCTGTAACATGTCGCAGATGGCTGTGCACTGGCACATTACCAAGGTGGCAAGTGCCTTCTTCTCCAAGGCTGGACAGCACATCAGACTAGGTAAAAACAATGACTGCAGATGCTGAAAATCAAATACTGGATTAGTGGTGCTGGAAGAGCACAGCAGTTCAGGCAGCATCCAACGAGCAGCGAAATCAACGTTTCGGGAGGGCTTTTGCCCGAAACGTTGATTTCGCTGCTCGTTGGATGCTGCCTGAACTGCTGTGCTCTTCCAGCACCACTAATCCAGCACATCAGACTCACAACTGATGGGGCATCACAAACTCTGAGGGCCCTGGATCTGTACTTCGAAAAGTCAAGTTCAGTCTTACAACATCCACCTTCAAAGGTCTCTGCTATTATGGTGGTCTGCTGTGTGCTCCATAATTGAGCCATCCAGACAGGTCTGGGCATAGAGCGTGGTAAGACCCTCAAAGAAGGTAGTTGATTAAGGGAGAAACCTGAGGTATGAGAAATGAGAAAGAGAGGCAGAGGAAGATGATGCTAAACAGAAAGTTTGCTCCTGCTACATGGCATGGTCGATTCCTCCTGTTAACCAAAGGAAGAAGACCTTCCTTCTCTCCCTTCTCAGTGGTTCCAGGCCTCCCTATGAATCTCACTTACAGGGTATGCTATTGTATTGACCCTTGGGTCATTTTATCACAAACTCTTCAACAAAACATAGGTCCAAATTGTAAAGTTTTCAAAATATAATGGTCAAAGCCATTACAAATACTGCAAATATTTGTTGGTGAACATTATCTGTTTAATTCATTTAAATCACAAGTTAATAATTGCAAGGTGCTTTGACAATACCTGAAAGATGTTTTGGGTGATGATTAACATCAGTATTTATGAACACCACAATTTATGGCCCAAACTGTGAGGCTGAAATGATGGCATGTTTAATGATCTGAAACTTTGTTGTATGAAAAGTCTCAAAATGCCTACTATCGAGGTGTTGGTGCCCTGTGAATTGTGAAGCATCACAAATTGCTGGATAAGTTCCTTTTCTCAGATTGTCCCTCAGGATTGAAAATGTCTTCCTTCCACTCCAGTTGGATGTGTTCTGAGACTAGTTCATTTCAAAATCTGCAAACTCTGCCATATGTAGGGCAGGTGGTGCTTGGAGAGTTGTGCACTCTCTCTGACACTTAGACAATTTCTTGGCTAGTTCCTGACCAAATCTCTTGATGTTTTGGTATCATTTAAATGAATGTTGGTTGGTCAGGGGTCAGAGACTTGCTTATATCACAGTGATGTTTGATCTGGTCAAGGACGTTTTGAGGAAATCCTTAAAGCTTTTCCACTGTCTTTCTGGAAATATCCTGTCTTGACCAAGCTCTAAGTACTATAATCATTGTTTTAATGTCAGACGTTCAAGTGAAATGTCCCATTCCGCCAAGTGGATTTTCAGTGATTAAAGCATTGGGAAAAGAAGACATTGCTGGGCTTCTTTTCTTGCACTGGATTTTGTAGAATGTTGTTTAGAAACCACTGCTTATTTCTGTTTATTTGAATTTTTTACATTGGTTTGTCCAAATCTCTGCAGTGTATAGGAAAGGTGGACCACTGCTGCCCAGTGAACAATTATCGTTGTCTCAGATTTGAAATCCTCTTTCTCAAATATTCATCTACATTTAACTGAATGCTGAGCTGGCATATTCAAGAAAAGCCCTTCTACGATATGGGAAATGGTCACATTTTTACTGCTCCATAGTTAGATTTAGATTCAGATTTAGATTTTATTGTCATGTTTTACTCAATACTCTGTACAAGAGTACAGTTAAAAGTGTACAATGTAGCCACACATGGGAGTATCTTAGGTATGTATGAGTACCTAGATACAAAATCTGAATTACAAAAATAGAAAATAAAGAAATAAAGTTAAAATGTCAAACATTACAGTCCTTTCTTGAGGCATGGGCATACAGATGGTCAAAGCTGGGCTTCCCCAAGGGAACATAAGCATGCCTTTAACATACACTTATATCCAAGTAAATTTCACGAAGATACTGCACTTGACATTCAATGCCCATTAAACTCCCTGTAGAAAGTTAGGATTACAGCTTATCAATGCGAAAATCTTTTTGAGAACTTGGTTTCTGCTGAGTATTTTCTGGTTCCAAAAAACAATTTACACTACTGTTTCAATTCTAATGTTCACCTTAGTGATTGTAAAATATAGATTTAAGAGAAGCACTGATTTTTCTCTTTGCCCCTCCCATTAATCCAAAATTTTGTTCTCTTCCTGTACCAATTTGACTGTACACCAAATCCTTGTCTTCCACAGTGTGTTCGGGTCATGGACTTCTGCAGGTAAAACAAAATTTTGAAAGTGCAATAATAAAAGTCGCCTATCGATGGCAAAGGATCATACAATCTGTTGTCCCCTGTAAGTTAAAGGAAAAAACAATTCCAGTCTGGAGCTGACCTTGTGAGATCATAGGGAGAGAATCTAGATAGACGTCTCTCTTCTGCCATTCACTTTTCTTCTCAATCCTTAAATCTCTGTTGTTACCAAGGCTATTTGCCCCACCATTCTCCAACATCCCACACTGCCTTTAACACAAGCCACATTACTTTCAGTTTGTTCTTCCAATAACTTTGTGGTTGGCACGGTGGTACAGTGGTTAGTACTGCTGCCTCACAGTGCCAGAGAGCCGGGTTCAATTCCCGCCTCAGGCGACTCTCTGTGTGGAGTTTGCATATTCTCCCCGTGCGTGGGTTTCCTCCGGGTGCTCCGGTTTCCTCCCACAATCCAAAAAAAATGTGCAGGTTAGGTGAATTGGCCATGCTAAATTGCCCGTAGTGTTAGGTGAATGGGTCTGGGTGGGTTACGCTTTGGCGGGTCGGTGTGGACTTGTTGGGCTGAAAGGCCTGTTTCCACACTGTAAGTAATCTAAACTTTTAGTTCAAAATATTTATGAATTGAAGGGTTAAAAAAACATTCTACCAGACAGAGCATGCTGTGAGATACCCAACCATAGCAACTCTGAGCCAGTATGTTGTTCAGTAGATAATTTTATATTTTGGAAATAAAGATAACTAAAGAAACCTGCTTGTTTATTGAACTCATTAATCAATGTGATAGGTGACATTTAACCTCATTTGAAATATTGTTCTGGAATATTCATTTAAAACATTAGCATCGTTCACTTTTTGCATGAGGTCACAGGAAGGTTACCTTCACCCACACATAGTTTCTTAACTACATTTAAATCATGTCTATCCTGTTTGAATCAGCTTGGGATTATCTAAAGATGCTCTGCATCCAGATGTGAAATCATTTATACGGTCTTTCTGAAAGCATTCGTTTGAAGGATGGAATGGCAACAACATTCCTACATACAGACTGTTAAAATCCTACACTGGGGCTGGTCTGGAATAATCTTTTTCTCGTTCTTGTGTTTTTATATGTATAACGTTCAATTATAGAAAGTAATTTATTTGAAGTCATGCATTGCATCAGAGGGGGAAATAGGGAAATGGAACTATTCCTGCTGTTGTGATTTCATCTCTAACTCGATTGCAGGCAGGCAGGACCCTCTGAGGGGTCCAGTCGCCAAAAGGTCTGGATGTTGGCAGGAGGCCTGAGGTAGGAGTGGAGGCAGGCTGAGGCTAAAGTGGATTGTTGGAAAGGTCTGTCAGAGAATCTTGACTTGGTGTTCCTGATGTCATCAGTGACTCATTGGCGTATAGCTACACACTCTGGTGACCTTTTGAATATCACCACTTCACCCCTCATACTAACACATCACTCTCACCTACACCATTCTCACCTCTCACTCTCCTTTCATCACTCCCCTTCATTTCCCTACTTCCTCATTCCACTTTTTCTACACCCTTGCTCTCATCCCTCTCATTTCCTCACCCTTGTTTTCAACCTCTAACCTAATTTCCCTAACCCTTGCCCCCATCACCTCACTGTCCTCATTCATGATCTATTTTATGGACAAAACTCCCAAATCCTTAGATGCAGTTGAATAGCCCATAAAATTTCCTATTTAGATTTTTAAAAAGCATGAAAAACCAACAATGTGAACTCAGTCAAATACTTGTAAAATGATTAGGTAATTAAGTTGTGACTAAGAGCCCATAAATCTCCTTATGTAGACAAACATACACAATTCTGGACTTGGGACCCAGATTTTGTCCTGACTTTGGATTTCTCAAGCCAGTTGGCTCCTTATATACCCAATTTGACCTAATTATAATTTGAAAACTATCTATTTGCCTCAAAGTCTTCATTTTACTAAAGCCCTATTCAATTTTGTCCAATGGTTATAATCATATGGTACTGCTGCCATCCTTGTAAATCATTTTTACATTTTCTCCAATGCTTCTATGCCTGTTTTTATTCTAGATATTTTAGTCAATCTGTTCAGACATATTAGGTTGCACCTTTAGAGAATATGTGACTTGAACCTGGATCTTCTGGCCCTGAATCTCAGTTTTTGTTAAATGGTGACCAGAACTGTTCACAATATTTCAAGTATGGTCTGCCAAGTGTTACATACTCATTCACTACTTTTGAAATCATTACCACTAAAATGACATTGCATTTAGTCAGCAATTTTAAATGCTTACAGGCAAATTGATAGTTTTAGTGATTTGACCTACTAAGGTGCATTAAGGTTGCAGCTATCGAGCAAGTTTGAACATATTGAAGCATTTTTAGTACAATAAACACTTGGAGGTGAACAGAGAGGTTTTAATATTTGTGATTGGGTTGGGATGAATATGGAGATAATGGGCAAGGTTTTATCACAATAATATAATAAAACAAAGAATTGCAGATGCTTGAAATCTGAAACAAAAATAGAAGTTGTTTGAAAATTTTAGCAAGTCTGGCAGCATTTGCGCAGAGGAAACACAGATTCTCTAAAGATGCTGCCATCTAAGCTGAATTTCTCCAGCAAGATTTTACTACAGCTTCAGCACTCAAATTCATGCCAAGTACACAACTGACAGCATGGAGATTGGCTTAGCTGTTTTACAGAGTTCTAATAACACGTGCCCTCACAGATCCAGTGTTTTTCTCACTCCTTGTGGACAGAAGTTTTAACATTAAGTTTCTATCTTGGAATGAGCAGTAGTGTAATATTTGGCTGAACACCTTTTTTGCCAAGTGCTAGTTGCATTGATTCTTTTGGAGATTTTCACCAAAGCTGAATAAGATTTCTGCACAATATCTTCTTCGACACGCCTCGTTAACTCCCCTTATGATTCCGGATGTAAATTTGCTTGCTGAGCTGGAAAGTTAGGACCTAAACACATAAATAAAAAGTGGGCCATACAACCGGTGCTTCACTGAAGGCTCACTGATGACGTTACCTAGTATGTGACGAAACGTCTGAAAACAAATCTTCTAGCTCACCGAGCAAACTTACATCCAGAGCCCCAACCTGAGCTACAAATCTTCTCACAACTCACTTTCACCTTATGGTGTCCATGTCTAGTTCCATCTCCAACTGAGGTTTTTCCAGAACAAATCGCTATACAGCAGATATCCACTGAAAGACCAATATTCCTTGCGGCTGCACCGTCTTTGAAAGGCCACTGTGCACCCAGGCAAGCATTAACATTTCACATTGCCCTTCTCCAGAAGTATAATGGCACATTAGCCACAAAGCCATGCTGCCCATGACACAAAGGCTGATTCTCCCTCACATATACAAAATGGCTCACTCTGCCCATTGTTTAACCTCTGCAGCACACACTTTTCCTGTCCATAGCTGCATTTCATCTAAATACCCTCTCTTAGGTCACTGCTATTCTTTCCTCAGTGCCCATTGGTGCACTGCATCTTGTCATTGCTTATTTGCAGAACATACGGGTAAGCAGTCAAAAAAGTGTTTTTCATTAAGGTGACAAAAGAGAATACAAAGGAAACAAATGGAGGCTGCAGTGACCCACAGTGCAAACCAAATGCTGGCATTATGATATCAACAGTTGATCATCTCTGCACCCACTTGGAAACTACTGGGGGCAATTGTCAATCAGGTCCTGCATGCCTTGTAGCACCCAGTGGAACTGAGTTCTGTCATCTACAAGGAGAGCTTCCCATTGCTCAATGTCCTTA
The DNA here is from genome assembly GCF_047496795.1 of Chiloscyllium punctatum. Lineage (NCBI taxonomy): Eukaryota > Metazoa > Chordata > Chondrichthyes > Orectolobiformes > Hemiscylliidae > Chiloscyllium > Chiloscyllium punctatum. The sequence continues at coordinate 56,774,640 of NC_092758.1, read as the reverse complement.
TCCTTCCTCACCCATTCTCCCAGCTCCTCAGCATCTATTAAATCATGCCTATTTCAATAGTGCAAAGCACAGCACCCAGGATGGTGGAGGACCTTCTGATAGGATTATACTGGACATCCCTCCCAGACTGCTCCGAGCTGTGGCGATGTTTGGTCAGGTGGGGAGCTGCATATTAATGAAGTGAATTGGGCTGTTAATGAGATATTTAACCAGCTATAATCTCCTTAATTGACAAATCACCACTGCCAAGTGAGAAACTTGTCTTATCGCTCGGCAAAAGCATAAAAGATGGAGCAAAATGCTGCTGATGTCAGTATGGGCCTTGGCAGACTTCCCATTCTATTCTGCCAGAAATCTTGCCGTAGCCCATGCTGCTCAGATCCCTATTAAAATTCTATCCATAGTATTTGTATTAATTTAAATCACATTCTCGTATTGCATGTTCCAAAACTGGTTTTGTTAAAAAGTTGCAAATTGTGAAGAAGAACACATGTTCCCATTTATTTTGTTATAAAAGATTTTTTTTCTCCCCTGTACATCAAGACATACCCCTGCCTGCATTATTGGAAACATTTGACAGCAGAAATGAAGAACAGAACAATGCACTTAAATATTTAAATATTAATATGCTAATAACTTATCTATAAAATGGTTGTTACCTTTTTTAAATTATGTGCACGAACGGCAGAAATGATGCATCAAGTGAAGTAGATTGACAAAATATTTTTTAAAATGGGCAAAAGCAACAGCTACCACTTCGGTCCTTTTTTGAGTTCAAGCTGTTTTTCTTTACAAGTCATTTCCTTCACATTTCACTGTTTATTCGCTCCCCTATTAATTATTCTCAGTTATTTATTACTTTTGTGGATTTGGGTTCTGACTGACATTTTTATCAGTTACATCAGAGATAATGAACAAAATACAAATGTATAATTGAATGCTATCTGGAAATAATTGAGTAAGTTGAGTAGCAGTAAATGTTGTCTTCTTTCACAACAAAGGCCATTCTATTTTATTTACATTCAGAAATTCTCCAATCCCATCCCCTACTGACATTAGCTGCATCTTTAATCTGCAACTAAACATCACAAATTTTTTTCCTTCTTCTTAAAAAAAGTGTATTATTTCATTCACACTTCTCTCTTTCAATCTATATGCTGAAAATTCCTTTAAATAAATTTGTACTGATATTATTATATTCATTCTCAACTCTTTTAAAAAGTATAATACAAGAAGATACACAAATGCTTTGATACAGCATTAGAGATTCTCTTAAAAGAAATCCAGAGGAGGAGGAATGTCTTATACCTATGTTTCTGTCCCTCTCACTTGTAGCAACTGATGCTGCTCTGTCTGACTAATGTCTATCTCACATTTTCTATTCAAACCTAGTGGGAACCCTAGTACAATGCTAATGATTGAGTACTCCCCTTTTCTTTTTGATTTCTGTCAGTGGCTAACAAGTTAACGTAGTACTGCAGTTTCTCATTTTCAGTTGAAGTATTCCACGAGGTTGTAGAATAAATGTTTGAATTGCTGATGTCTTGACAATGTACCTCAATGTGTTTGGGGTTTCCTTCACAGTTCCAGCTCTGTGACTAACGCTTTAATTCTTGCTTGAAATCTTCACTAAGAGCTTGTGTAGTCCCAAATATCTGTTTGCTGTTGGGGAAAAGGCAATAAGGTGAGCGTTAACCACCAAAATGACATGCAGCATCCTTATGAGCACAAGCTGACATTGTATTTGCCAATCAAACCCTACATTAGGGGTGTTGCTTCCCAGAATACATTTCTACTCCTTTGTCAGTTACTAAATGTAGCCTAAACTGATGTTTCAGTTCAAAACTCCATCTTTGTCAACTTGTGTATGTTTTTTAGCACCTGAATACACTGCTAAAATTCTCCTTTAAAGCTGTGCATTTAATTTATCTCAATTACTTTGAGATTGCTGCACCTTTGGCAATGATCTTTGCATCCTCTCTGTCCACTGGAGTAGTGTCAGATGATTGAAGGCTGGCAGATGTGATCCCCTTGTCTTCAATAGGGATAACCTTGGGAATTACAGATCAGTCTTACATTTGTGGTGGGTGAGTATTGGAGAGGAAGCTGAGAGACAGAATTTGTGATTAGTTGGAAAACCATGATTTGATTAAAGACAAGTCAGCGTGGTTTTTTGGAGGGCAATTCATACCTTACAAACCTTATCGAATTATTTGAGGATGTGACAAAACATATTGATGAAGGTATAGCAGTGGATGTGGTGACCTGGATTTTAGCAAGGTGTTTGTTAAGGCTCCCCATGTTAGGCTCATTCAGAAAGTAAGGAGGCATGGGATACAGGGACATTTGGCTATCTGGATACAGAATTGGCTGGCCGTAGAAGACAGAGGGTTATTGTAAATGGAAATTATTCAGCCTGGAGCTTGGTGACCAGTGGTGTTCCTCAGGGAAATGTCCTGGGACCTCTGCTCTTTGTGATATTTATAAATGACTTGGATGAGGAAGTGGAATGGTGGGTTAGTGAGTTTGCACTGACACGAAGGTTGGTGGAGTGGTGGATAGTGTAGAGGGCTGTTGTAGGTTGCAACAGGACATTGACAGAATGCAGAACCGAGCTGATAAGTGGTAGATGGAGTTCACCCTGGAAAACTGTGAAGTGATTCACTTTAGAAGGTCGAATTTGAATGCAGAATTAAAGGCAGGATTCATGGCAGTATGGAGGAACAGAGGGCTCTTGGGATCTATATCAAAGATCCCTCAAAGTTGCCACCCAAGTTGATAGGATTGTTAAGAAGGCATATGGTGTGTTCGCTTTCATTTGCCGGGGGATTGAGTTTAAAAGCTGAGAGGTTATGCTGCAGCTCTATAGAGTCCTGGTTAGACCGCACTTGGAATATTGTGTTCAGTTCTGGTCATCTCATTTTAGGAAAAATGTGGAAACTTTAGAAAGGGTGCAGAGGAGATTTACCAGGGCGCTGCCTGGAAAAGAGGGCATGTCTTACAACGAAAGGTGAGGGAGCAAGGGCTTTTCTCATTGGAGTGAAGAAGGATGAGAGGTGTCTTAGTAGAGGTGTACAAGATGATGAGAGGCATAGATAGAGTGAATAGCCAGAGATATTTTCCCCAGGGCAGAAAAGGCTATCAAAAGGGTGTATAATTTTAAGGTGATTGGAGGAAGGTTTAGGAGAGATGTCAGAGGTAGGTTCTTTACATAGAGAGTAGTGGGTGTATGGAATACACTGCCAGTGGTGGTGGTAAAGTCAGATACATTCGGGACATATAAGCAACTCTTGGATAGGCACGTGGAAGATAGTACGATGAAGGTTATGTAGGTTGTTTTGGATCTTATAGTAGGATAAAAGGCCAGCACAACATTGAGAGCCAAAGGGCCTGTACTGTTATGTAGTATTCTATGTTCAATTGCTTTTCATGTTTTCCGATTTATGTAGCTTTAGACTGTTAATAACTGTCATTAGAGTTTTTATTGAGATCATGTTTTCTTATTCAAGAGGTGAAAGTAATAAAACCTCTCTCTGGAAAGCAGAAGTACTAGAAAGCAGAATTACTAAAATGCGATATCTGGTCAACATTACTATATTGATGCCAACATTGGAACATAAGGAAGACAATGGAAGATAATTAAAGGCAATGGAGAAGTGAATTCTGAAACATATTAATGGGATTAATTGGACAATACAACTGATGAGGTTTTGAGGAAAGCAGGCACACAAGAAGAACTTTGCAGATGGTCACCAAAACACAGCTACAATTTGTAGGGCTGGCTTTTTGGAGATAGAAACTAGAACATCTGATAGTGTCTGATAAAATTGAGTAGCAGAACCTGAAGAAACAAAGGAGGAACTATGCAGACAGCTTAAAAAGCAGAACGGGTAGGGGATTGCAAAAGATAGAGAGGCATAATTGCTGACATTGTAAAACCTGGTACTCTTAAGTAGAAGAAATAATCATGGATTTTAGTTGATCCCCATCAGATTTTGCTGTCAGTGATATGCAGAGTCAAGCAATACTTGTAGATAAGTTGCTGCCTTAAAAATGAACGACATAATTGTATGTCTTGTGACAGTGCTAATCTTTTGCAAAACAGAAGAGAGTGAAGTCATCTTTAAGGGCTGTCAATGACTCAACGGGAGGTCAATCCAAGTAGGCAAAAACTTCTCAAATTTTAACATTCAACTTCATGGTCGGGTGATGATATAGTGAAGTAGATCACTTATCCGTTGTATAATCCATTTCATTCTTTATCTGTTTGAAATCAATGGGATATTAAGCTAGAAAGGAATCTGAAACACATTTACTCCATCAGGTCATTATTTATCTGGCGCAGAGAAAGGGATCTACCACTGCACTCCAGCTCCCTGATATCACAGTTCTCTACCTTTCCAGCATAGATTTATTAATTCTCACTGTATGTAGTATGCAATCAAAGCCTCACTTTATCAAATGCTGTGTGAAAGTTAAGGACAGTCACTCTTGACATGCCTCTGAAATTCAGTTGAATGTTTGGGCCATAGCTGAAATGAAGCCAAAAGCTGATTTGGCTCTGCCAGAACTCAAACTGAGCACTGTTGATTGATAGCATTCAACGATATCTTTGATCATTTTGAGTGATAGGGAGCTGGGGAAATGGGTGTATTGGTGGTGAGGTAGGGGGAATGGGGAGCTTATGCAAAAGAGAACAGATCTCATGTTGAGTCTGGGTGCAATGTTGAAAGGAGGCTGTTGATAGAGGCCCACCCCAGCCAAACCATCCACCCGAAACCCAAACAGGGTCACCGCTTGGGCTTTCCCTTTGCTGCTGAACTCCTCTCATCAAGTGGAATTGATGTTGGGTGGGAATTGGATCTCAAGTGGTCATTAATTGGGTCCCAGGTTCACAGGATTCTGGGTAATCCAAGATGGAGGACAGGAAGAATTTCTGGCTGCAAGAGTTACTCCTTTTTTTGAGGTATTTTAGGTGCTGGAGGTGAGTTCCTCGAATTCCAGGAGCAGCAATTAATGTTTTATATGCTGTTGCATTGTTTTGGAACTTTGGAAAAAAAGTCAAAACAACAGCAATTTTTAAAAGGGAGAAGAACAGATAAAGGAAGCACATGGTGAGGTCAGTGCAGGAGAGAGAGAGAGAGAGAGAGAGAGAGAGAGAGAAAACCTGCACAATTACTTCCTTTGCTGTTTTTGAATTAATGTGTTGCTGGACATCGGAGTGCATCTGGGAAAGTTAACAAACAGTGAACTTCACAACTAATCTTGGAGGAACCGGTTTGGGTGAAGTTCACAACACAGAATCAGATAAGTTAATTGTTGTTTTAAGTCTGTCCAAGAGAAAGGCTGTATTAGTGAGTATAGTGGGTTCTTTCTTGATTATATGTTTTTGGAGATAAGTCTCTTGATTAAACTTAAAATATAAGCCATAGCTATTAATTTAATCTGGTGCAGTGTTTTGTAGAGGAATAAGACTGTGTTATCTTCTGGGTCTGTAGATTGTGAAGAAGCAAAAATGGCCTTTGAAGTGAGATGCACTTCTTGTCAGATGTGGGAGTTTAAAGAGAGTTTCAGGGTTACTGCGGATTATATCTTTGAGGAGAAAGTGAGGACTGCAGATCAGAGCTGAAAATGTGTTGCTGGAAAAGCGCAGCAGGTCAGGCAGCATCCAAGGAACAGGAGAATCGACGTTTCGGGCATAAGCCCTTCTTCAGGAAGAAGAGCTTATGCCCGAAACGTCGATTCTCCTATTCCTTGGATTTTGCCTGACCTGCTGTGCTTTTCCAGCAACACATTTTCAGCTGCAGATTATATCTGCCATAAATGCTGTTGAATGTGAAACAGATCAGATTGAGTGGATCGGTTGGAGAGACAGGTAGAAGCGATGAGGAATTTGCAAAGCAACAGTATATGATGGATGGCAGTTATAGGAAGGGGGGAAATGTCTCAGATATAGTCACATAGATGGGTTAACTCCAGGAAGGGTAAGAGAGGTAGGCAGCTAGAGCAGGAGTCTTTTGAGGATATACCCATTTCAAACAGGTATGCTGTTTTAGGCATAAATTTAAAAAGGAGGTCCTCAAGGGTAGTAATATCTGGATTACTCTCAGTCCTACGAGCTAGTGAGGGCAGGAATAGAAGGATAGAGCAGATGAATGCATGGCTGAGGAGCTGGTGTATTGGAGAAGGATTCACATTTTTGGATCATTGGACTCTGTAGACATGATCTGTACAAGGAGGATGGATTGCACCTAATTTGGAAGGGGACTAATATACTGACAGGGAAATTTGCGAGAACTGCTTGGGAGGATTTAAACTAGTAAGGTGGGGGGGTGGGACCCAGGGAGATAGTGCGGAAAGAGATCAATCTGAGACTGGTACAGTTGAGAACAGAAGTGAGTCAGTCAGGCCAGGCAGGGACAAGGTAGGACTAATCAATTAAACTGCATTTATTTCAATGCAAGGAGCCTAACAGGGAAGGCAGATGAACTCAGGGCATGGTTAGGAACATGGGACTGGGATATCATAGCAATTACAGAAACATGGCTCAGGGATGGGCAGGACTGGCAGCTTAATGTTCCAAGATACAAATGCTGCAGGAAGGATAGAAAGGGAGGCAAGAGAGGAGGGGGAGTGGCGTTTTTGAAAAGGGATAGCATTACAGCTGTGCTGAGGGAGGAATTTCCCAGGAATACATCCAGGGAAGTTATCTGGGTGGAACTGAGAAATAAGAAAAGGATAATCACCTTATTGGGATTGTATTATAGACCCCCTTATAGTCAGAGGGAAATTGAGAAACAAACTTGTAAGGGGATCTTAGCTATCTGTAAGAATAGTAGGGTGGTTATGGTAGGGGATTTTAACTTTCCAAACATAGCTGGGACTGCCATAGTGTTAAGGGTTTAGATGGAGAGGAATTTTTGAAGTGTATACAAGACAATTTTCTGATTCAGTATGTGGATGTACTGACTAGAGAAGGTGCAAAACTTGACCTAATCTTGGGAAATAAGGCAAGGCAGGTGACTGAGGTGTCAGTAGGGGAGCACTTTGGGGCCAGTGACCATAATTCTATTCATTTTAAAATAGTGATGGAAAAGGATGGACCAGATCTAAAAGTTGAAGTTCTAATTTGGAGAAAGGCCAATTTTGACGGTATTAGGCAAGAACTTTTGAAAGCTGATTGGAAGCAGATGTTCGCAGGTAAAGGGACGGCTGGAAAATGGGAAGCCTTCAGAAATGAGATAACAAGAATCCAGAGAAAGTATATTCCTGTCAGGGTGAAAGGGAAGGCTGGTAGGTAGGTATAGGAAATGCTGGATGACTAACAAAATTGAGGGCTTGGTTAAGAAAAAGAAGGAAGCATATGTAAGGTATAGACAGAATAGATCGAGTGAATCCTTGAAGAGCATAAAGGAAGTAGGAGTATACTTAAAAGGGAAATCAGGACGGCAAAAAGGAGACATGAGATAACTTTGGCAAATAGAATTAAGGAGAATCCAAAGGGTTTTTACAAATATATTAAGAACAAAAGGGTAACTAGGGAGATAATAGGGCCCCTCAAAGATCAGCAATGTGGCCTTTGTGTGGAGCCACAGAAAATGGGGGAGAGACTAAGTGAATATTTTGCAACAGTATTTACTGTGGAAAAGGATATGGAAGATATTGACTGTAGGGAAATAGATGGTGACATCTTGCAAAATGTCCAGTTTACAGAGGAGGACGTGCTGGGTGTCTTGAAACGGTTAAAGGTGGATAAATCCCCAGGACCTGATCAGGTGTACCCGAGAACTCTGTGGGAAGCTAGAGAAGTAACTGCTGGGCCTCTTGCTGAGATATTTGTATCATCGATATCACAGGTGAGGTGCCGGAAGACTGGATGTTGGCAAACGTGGTGCCATTGTTTAAGAAGGGCGGTAAAGACAAGCCAGGGAACTATAGACCGGTGAGCCTGACCTCAGTGGTGGGCAAGTTTTTGGAGGGAATCCTGAGGGACAGGATGTACATGTATTTGGAAAGGCAAGGACTGATTAGGGATAGTCAACATGGCTTTGTGCATGGGAAATCATGTCTCTCAAACTTGATTGAGTTTTTTGAAGAGGTAACAAAGAAGATTGATGAGGGTAGAGCAGTGGATGTGATCTATATGGACTTCAGTAAGGCGTTCGATAAGGTTCCCCATGGGAGACTGATTAGCAAGGTTAGAACTCATGGAATACAGGGAGAATTCGCCATTTGGATACAGAACTGGCTTGAAGACAGAAGACAAAGGGTGGTGGTGGGGGTTTGTTTTTCAGACTGGAGGCCTGTGACCAGTGGAGTGCCACAAGGATCGGTGCTGGGTCCTCTACTTTTTGTCATTTACATAAATGATTTGGATACATTTAGTAAGTTTGCAAATGGCACCAAAATTGGAGGTGTAATGGACAGCGAAGAGGGTTACCTCAGATTACAACAGGATCTGGACCAGATGGACCACTGGGCTGAGAAGTGGCAGGTGGAGTTTAATTCAGATAAATGCAAGGTGCTGCATTTTGGGAAAGCAAATCTTAGCAGGACTTATACACTTAATGGTAAGGTCCTAGGGAGTGTTGCTGAACAAAGAGACCTTGGAGTGCAGGTTCATAGCTCCTTGAAAGTGGAGTCGCAGGTAGATCGGATAGTGAAGAAGGCGTTTGGTATACTTTCCTTTATTGGTCAGAGTATGGAGTTCAGGAGTTGGGAGGTCATTGGTTAGGCCACTATTGGAATATTGCATGCAATTCTGGTCTCCTTCCTATTGGAAAGTTGTTGTGAAACTTGAAAGGGTTCAGAAAAGATTTACAAGGATGTTGCCAGGGTTGGAGGTTTTGAGCTATAGGGAGAGGCTGAACAGGCTGGGGCTGTTTTCCCTGGAGCGTCAGAGGCTGAGGGGTGACCTTATAGAGGTTTACAAAATTATGAGGGGCATGGATAGGTTAAATAGGCAAAGTTTTTTTTCCCTGGGGTCGGGGAGTCCAGAACTAGAAAACATAAGTTTATGGTGAGAGAGGAAAGATATAATAGAGACCTATGGGGCAACTTTTTCACGCAGAGGGTGGTACGTGTATGGAATGAGCTGCCAGAAGACGTGGAGGCTGGTACAGTTGCAACATTTAAGAGGCATTTGCATGGGTATATGAATAGGAAGGGTTTGGAGGGAAATGGGCGGGGTGCTGGCAGGTAGGACTAGATTGAGTTGGGATATCTGGTCGGCATGGACAGGTTGGACCGAAGGGTCTGTTTCCATGCTGTATATGTCTACGACTCTATGAATTCAAGTCATTGATTTCGATAAGCATTGGCAGAATGGACTAAGCATCATCCTCATGCCACAAAATTGCAGCGGGTTCTGTGAAAGTGGAGCCTGGAAGAAAGGTCTTCTGGGAATTTAAATTCGCCTCTCTACTCCAAAAAGCATTGCATCTTTATTCTTATCTATCCATTAGGCTCTGTTTATCAACTCCATTTTCAGCGAATTGATCAACATCAGAGATAACCAAATAAAATCAGACCTGGAATGAAAAATGGATTATTGAAACAAGCATGGAAGTGGAAGCATTTTAAAATGTTTGTGAACAGATTATTGATGTTCTGATCTTTACCAACGATAGCTATGTTTTGTGAAACTACACTCCAGTATCAAATTTATCTAAATTTGACAGCTTGAAGAGCATACACAAGGTTGAAACTCATTAAAATGCCATTCTTATGTATTCCATCGATTCAGAAAGACCTTGCATCCCTTCAGATACAGCGTACAATTGTTTCTTAAATAACGATAGATCATTTGTCCCCAATTCTTTTTCCAGGGTAACATATTGATCACTTTTTGTGTGAAACGTTTCACATCAGTCCTCAATTTTTTATTAGTTTTAACCTGTATCACATTATTCTTTTTGTAAGTTTAGTTTGGAGTGGTGTGATAGGAGTGGTGTCCCTGATCATCATACACTTGATTGTTTCAATACCACCCATAGGATGATTTTATCAGCTGTCAAGTTTTAAGATCTAAGTGCCCAAATTTCTCCAGTCTGTCTTTGCAAGCAAACTTCTGACAGTAGTTATCTATCTTCTGCTTACCACGAGTCATTCACAGAGCATGAATATTTTCAGGAGAAAGTGAGGACTTCAGATGCTGGAGATCAGAGTCAAAACTGTGGTGCTGGAAAAGCACAACCGGTCAGGCAACATCCGAGGAGCAGGAGAGTCGACATTTGGATCATAAGCTCTTCATCAAGAATGTGAATACCTTCATTTAATTGTCATGATTAGAGCTGAAGACGATACCTACCATGTGACCATAGATATGACCTAATTATACAATATAGTTAGAAAATGATTTCCACCATATTTCAAGTGAGGGAGATGAAGGGTTGTTAAGATTAGAGTGGTGCTGGAAAAGCACAGCAGGTCAGCAGCATCTGAGGAGCAGGAAAATCGACATTTCGGGCAGGAGCCCTTCATCAGGACTGAGGTTAGAAGCCTCGGAGGTGGAGAGATAAATGGGATGGGGTGGGGTTGGGGAGAGGGTGGTTGAGAGTGCAGTAGGTGGATGGAGGAAGGGGTAAAGGTGATAGGTCAGAGAGAGGGGTGGAATGGATAGGTCGGAAGGGAGATTGAAAGCTGAGACAGATCATGAGGACGGTGCTGAGCTGGAAGTTTGGAACTGGGGTAAGGTGGGGTGAGGAGAAATGAGGAAACTGGTGAAGCCCACATTGGTGCCCTGGGGTTGAAGTGTTCTGAGGCGGAAGATGAGGCGTTCTTCCTCCAGAGGTTGGGTGATGAGGGAGTGGTGGTGGAGGAGGCCCAGGACCTTCATGTCCTTGGCAGAGTGGGAGGGGGAATTGAAATGTTCGGCCACGGGGTGTTGAGGTTGATTGGTGCGGGTGTCCTGGAGATGTTCCCTGAAGTGCTCTGCAAGAAGGCATCCAGTCTCCCCAATGTAAAGGAGACCGCGTCGGGAACAACGAATGCAATAAGTGACATTTGCAGAAGCGCAGGTGAAACTTTGATAGATGTGGAAGGCTCTTTTGGGGCTTTGGATGGAGGTGAGGGGTCAAGTGTGGGCCCTGGTTTTGCAATTCCTGCGGTGGCAGGGGAAGCTGCCAGGAGGGGAGGGTGGATTGTTAGGGGGGGGGGGGGGGGGGGGAGCGTAGACCTGACCAGGTAGTCAAGGAGGGAATGGTCTTTGCGGAAAGCGGATAGAGGTAGGGAAGGACATATATCGCTGGTGGTGAGGTCCATTTGTAGCTGGCAGAAATGTCGGTGGATGATGTAGTTTGTGCAGTGGTTGGTGGAGTGGAATGTAGGGGCCGGGGGGTTCTGTCCTTGTTGCTGTTGGAGGGATGAGGTTTGAGGGCGGAGTCGCAGGACGTGGATGAGATACATTGGAGGGCATCTTCAACCATGTGGGAGGGGAAATTATGTTCTTGAAAGGAGGCCATCTGGTGTGTTCTGTGGTGGAACCGGTCCTCCTGGGAGCAGAAGTGGAGGAATTGGGAATACAGGAGAGCATTTTTGCAGGAGGTAGGGTGGGAGGAGGTGTAATTCGGGTAGCTATGGGAGTCGGTGGGTTTGTAAAAAATCTCGGTGTTGAGTCGGTTGTCATTGATGGAGATGGAGACGTCCAGGAATGGAAGGGAAGTGTCAGAGATGGTCCATGTGAATTTAAAGTCAGAGTGAAATGTATTGGTGAAATTGATGAACTGCTCAACCTCCTCGTGGGGGCACAAGGTGGCGCCGATGCGGTCGTCAATGTAGCGGAGGAAAAGGTGGGGAGTGGTGCCGGTGTAATTACGGAAGATGGATTGTTCTACGTAGCTGACAAAGAGACAGGCATAGCTGGGGCCCATGCGGGTCCCCATGGCTACCCTTTTTGTTTGGAGGAAGTGAGAGGATTCGAAAGAGAAATTGTTGAGGGTGAGGACCAGTTCAACCAAGCAAACGAGAGTGTCAGTGGAAGAGTACTGGTGGCGATGTCGGGAGAGGAAGAATTGGAGTGCTTGGAGGCCCTGCTCTTGGCAGATGGAGGTGTAGAGGTCTTGCAAGGATGCCAACCTTGAAGAAGTTCTCCTCCTCTGTCTACAAAGATCTCAGTGAGTTTCTCTCCCACTGCAACCCCAGGTCGTCTCCTCTGCCCTGAAGCTCTTCAACCATATACTTGAAACAGACTCGCTACCACAGCCACATCTCTTTCCTCAGTGCTTGCCTCCGCAACCAACTGATCCCACATGAACTCCAGACTACGTTCAGACCAGCACAGTTTGGATCCGAACAGGACAACCAGTACAGACTACAAGTTCAAAACCACTAGCAACGGTTCTCCTTCAGGATCCTCCGCTCCACACTCGCAGCCATGTGCCGCCATCTAACCTCTCTACAGTCAGCTATGCGTCAACTGAGGGCCACACACTCTCAGAACTGCAAAGGACCCCTTCTGTACTATATCCTAAGAAGAATTCATACTCTCAACAAACAGTATTTCTATACCATTTCAAGAATCAAAAACTGTAAGTACAACAACTTTATATACCCACCTCAATAACTAGCGCTCCTCGAACATTGGGAAGACTTGACACCTTCTCACAGAGCGCTTAAGAGAACATCTCCAAGATACCCACACCAATCAACCCCACTGCCCTGTGACTGAACATTTCAACCCCCCCCTTCCTCGGATGCTGACTGACCTGCTGTGCTTTTTCAGCACCACTCTAATCTTGACTCTAATCTCCAGCATCTGCTGTCCTCACTTTCGCCCTGAAGGGTTGACAGCTGAGTTGATGAAAATAGTAACATTGGTTCAAATTCAAGAAAAGCTATCTCATCACTGCCATTGGTGTGTGTCTGTTACCTAATTGCCTCTGCAACGTAATACTTAACACTCATCTGTACTAAATAATTACTATCAGAATTCTGGCCACATATGTGTAAATTGTCAAACATTTTATGTTACCAAAGCAGATCCTTAGCTTGTAGTTTTGCCAAATCTGCCAGTTTGATAGTTTGCATTTAAATTTTGATCTCCAATTGCTGATGTAAACATCAAAGTCAATACTTGTGGCAAACCATGGGTCACTTAATCCCCAACTCCAGCACAACTGCTCAAATAAGTTTCACTAATTCCTACACTTGAACCATTTTTTTTTCATCCATTCTCAAGTTAGCTTCCAAATTCCCATGGTTTCATATTTAAATAGTAACCTATTGTGTGGCACTTCAGAAAAATGTTATCAAAAAGAACACAATATAAAGCTCATTGTTGGAATTTTCACAGTCCACTGGGGTATTTTTCAAAAAAAGTAGAAGTTAGGTAGAATGTATGCTGGCAGCAGTCTATGAAGCAATTCTGAAAGCTGTTTCTGATGACCTGTCCCATTTAATTTAAAGGAATTAAACATAGGATTGATGATGAGTTCTGACAATGGTATCAGAATTTCGATGGACCTGATTTTCTTTCCAGCATTTCCATAGTTCAATATTAATTTGATATGAAAATATTACATTTGATACTCAACCAAAAAAGGATTGTTTTCTTCCATTTAACATTGGAAAAACAGAATCTGCACTCACAGCTTAACTTGTTGGAATGCTGTTTTCATTGTGTGATGTCGTGGTCTGCAATGGTGATGATTGATAAGTGCCTTGGTCAAATTAGAGAGAAATGAGATCAGACAAATGGAGAGCTTTACATCTAGGATTAAAAACAGCTTGTTTTAAAGTAAAATTGAAACTTCCTGACTATATAAATGGCACTGACCAGAAGCTTATTGCCCAGTAATGTGATAGAAGTGGAAGCGATCAGTGATTTCAAAAGGATTTTGAATAAGGCCACGAACTTTGCAAGGCCAGAGGAACTGAGTAGAGGAATGAGGAGCCTTCTGTGCTGTAACTGACTCTGTGACCCTCGAAGAACAGCACCAGACAAGTTTATGGAATGAATTCTGAAGTCCAAGTAAGATTTTTTTAAAAAGTTCCTATTTTATCCTTAATTTTTCACAGTTTCAGATCTCAACATATTCTATTAGTTTAGATTAGATTACTTACAGTGTGGAAACAGGCCCTTCGGCCCAACAAGTCCACACCGGCCTGCTGAAGCACAACTCACCCAGACCCATTCCCTTACATTTATCCCATTACATATATTCTTCGTGAATAAGGTTGGCAACTTAAAGTAAATCTTTCTGAAGATTTTAATAGGAAGGTTTCCTCTTGTACAGTTGACTGTAAGTAACACCAAATGATTTAGTGATTTGAAGATTGTATGGAATAGATCCATGATCTGATGATTTCTTTAATATTTCCTCTTCTTCCTGTTGAGTGGCAGAATTCCCTTTCCACCAAATTTGATTCTCTTCTGTTTTGCATGTATTGATTTTCATTGGATTAAAGTTCTTTGTGATGCAACAGTTCTCTGATTTCACCCATACAGATATTGTCTACTTGGGCAATAAGACCATGTAAGATATTTAGCTGGCAGGAAGTGATCAGATTAAAGGTATTTCTCTCAAAATATGTCTAGCTGATTGCATTTCCAGCAGGTTTGATGTCTCTGATGTCCGTAAACTGGAAGACTTGACTGCAAAAAAGTTACAGCTCTGGGAACTGGGCTTCTCTAATTTTTGTTTTAAATTGGAATAAATGTGTTAGCCATGACTCAGTTAGTAGTACTTTTGCCTCTGGATCAGAAGCTTGTGAGTTCAAGTTCAGCTCTAAGGTTTGAGCTATCCTTTAGTTTACCAAGGCCCACATGATAATTTTAAAAATGACACTCATTATAAGTTTATGGACTGAAAAGTAATTATAGTCAAAACTTAGTCAGATGTAGTATTTTAGCTTAAGCTTTAGGCATTTCCATCTGTCTGACATTCTTATGTGGTTCAAACAAGTCGAAGTTTATGAAATAATTCAAGTGTTGAAAGTAAGGATTTTAATTTCTGGAGTGTCAGAGGATATATTTCCTTCTCCAGAATAATTTTGAGCTTGACTCTTTATTGGCATGCTTTTCATTATTTTAGAATTTACGGGAGAAAGAATATTTTCTCATTTTTTTTCTCAAACAACATCTGAAAATTAGTATCTTTCTTCATGTTTTAACTTTTTTCCCAGTAGCAGGGGATATTGTATAATTAAGGGAAAACATTTGAAATATTTTCCTTTTTAGGGAAAAAATGTTATTTAATAATGATGCCTCCTAACAAGTAGGGAATTATACACACTGTTCAAATTCTGCCGATGCCAATAGTCGATTTTAATTTGAGAGAGTTCTTGACATCTGCCTAAGTGAATTGAAAGATGTGCAGGTCAGGTACATTGGCCATGCTAAATTGCCCATAGTGTTAGGTGCATTAGTCAGAGGGACATGGGTCTGGGTGGGTTACTCTTTGGAGGGTCGGTGTGGACTGGTTGGGTCTAAGGGCCTGTCGCCACACTGTAGGGAATCTAATCTAATCTAATGATACTTACAAATAGACAAATGTGATCAGGTAAATTTAAAATTTTCAGTTTTGTTTTTCACAAATTTAGATTTATAGAGCTGAACATTCACTCCTCAAAATGGGAATATTAAGGTTGTGTCCAGAATTCAAATGTTAAAAAAGTTAGACCAGGAACCAGTCCTGCCTCCAACCCTCTCACTTCTGTTTAAATGATGGCAGATGCAGTTTATTCTATTTTCATCATTCTATTTTCAACCGCAGGCTGCCAAGTTTCCCAGATCTCAGGGAAACTCATTAGCTTAAAAGAGACAAGGAGAACAATACTGGAGGTAAGTGCCTTCAAAGCACGGCTTATGGGTCAAGAGGAGCAGCAGTGCTTCTTCAATCCCTAATAAGCAACCCTCTGCCCTCCCTTGTGGTCTGTCTGCTATGCAGGCACAAGGTTCAGCTAGGCTGTAAAACAATTAGTGTCAGTATGCAAGAGTGCTGTTACAAAGTTGGTTCCAAGATTTTGATCCAACAACATGAAGAAATAATAATGCAAGTCAAAATGGTATATGGCTTGGAGGGGAGTTCTCTAGTGGTGGTATTCCCATGTAGCTCTGTCACAAAGCATAAATGCTGTTTTGCCGCTACATTGCTATTCTTGCAAATAGTCCTGATTAGTATAAGATGTAACAAAATGTGACCTTTCTCAGCAATTTATTTTGCTGATTGCTTTTATAAAATTTATAAATAAATTTGTAAAATTCATTTGTGGGTCGTGGGTGTTGCTGTCTTGGTCCACATTTATTGCCTACACCTGTTGCCCTTAAGAAGGTGATTGTGAACTGTCTTCTCAGAAGATCCACTGTGTTAGCCGGAATGTTGACCCAGTGACACAGAAGTAATGGTGATACCATTTCAAGTTATGATGTGAGTGGCTTGGAGAAGAATTTGCAGGTGGTGACGTTCCCATGTATTTGCTGTCCTTATGTATGGACATGGGTTTGGAAGGTGTTGTCTGAGGATCTTGGGTGAATTTCTGTAGTGCATCTTGGACATGGTATACACTGCTGCTACTGAGCATTTGTGGTGGAGGGACAGAACATTTGTGGCTGTGCTGTCAAGCTTCTTAAGTTGGAGCAGCACTGATCCTGGTAAGTGGTGAGTATTCTTTCACATCCCTGACATGTGGCTTACAGATAGTGGACTGGCTCTGAGAAATCAGGAAGTTAGCTACTCACTGCTGGATTCCTCACCTCTGACTTCCTCTTGCTGTTGCAGTGTTTATATGGTCAGTACAGTTTCTGGTCACTGTCAACCCAGGTTGTTGTCAGTGAAACATTCAGTGATAGCAACTCCATTAAATGTCAAGGGGTGCTATTTTAGATCATTGGTGATTTTTGTGAGTATATATTCAGTTAATAATCCATCTACAGGACATCACAAAAGGAGTATTTATTGTGGCTGGGTGGAAGGGGCAATCATAATGAACAATGAATCTAATATAACCAACATAAACCTGAAAATTACTCTTCAATGTTCACTATAAGGAAACAAAGACTTGGGATTTCTTCATACTGTCACGGGGTCTCAAAATGCTTAATTATTCCTGAACTACATTTTGAAGGCTTCTCAGAAATCTTTGAAAACAAACAAAAAAAAATTTTGGACTGATTTGAATGTGAAATAATGGATGGTGTTGAGCTGTCAAAAAGCTGTTAATGTTATGAACAAAACATTTTCCACATTAATTAAACCAAATACCCAAGTTTTTTTTTCTACGTTAATAATATTGTTTGAACAATTGATTACCAATCAATAACACTTTAAAAAAAATTTGATCTGTCAAGTGCCCTTTATGTGAATAACTTGTGCAAACCCCCATGATAGATTGCATTCTCTTCCAGTGTTAATTCAATTTTAATATAAAACAAAGAATCTTCTTTCATGTAAGAGGGTTTAAAAGATTATCTGTTTACTATAATTAATCTAGTGCATTATTACACATGCATTTGTTTATTGAAATGTGTACCTGTCTTTTAAGCATCATAAAATAAAATGTATAATGTCATGCAATTTCTGATAGATATTGAATATAATAAAATAAAACTGTTTTGATACCTTTACTGCAGTCATTGATCAGAATTCAGTGAAGAGTAATGTAAGGTTTAGACAGAGCGGTTGATCTCAGCTACTGGATTAGTGGTGCTGGAAGAGCACAGCAGTTCAGGCAGCATCCAACGAGCAGCGAAATCGACGTTTCGGGCAAAAGCCCTCAGTTGATCTCAGCTACATATCAAGGGTAATTATTGCTGTCTTCTTCCTTACCTGTCAGATAATACCAGGAGCCCAGAGACTGGGTCCACAATAAATATTTCTTTACATCCACCTCACCTCCTGAATCTACCATGGCAAGGAATGGTAGGACCAAATGACTGCAGATGCTGGAATCTGAACTGAAACCAAAAATGCCAGAGATCACAATGGGTCAGACAGCATCCATAGAGAGAAAGCAAGCTAACATTTCGAGTTTAGATGACTCTTCATCAGAGCTGCAGTGAAGTGTGGAAGGGACAGCATTTATGCTATAGTTTTGGGGTGGGGAGGGCAGTGGTGGGGTGCAGATGTAGGGCTGGTGAGTGTAGGGTGCTGGTCAAAAACATGTTGATAGTTCAGATTTTAAGTGATCAGAATTTGAGGATGTCAGAACAATGGTGTGCTTAACTGCCGGACTTGAAAGGACAGACGGTACCTCCGGGTTTTGGGGGGGGGGGGGGGGGTGAGGGAGGGTGAGGGGACGTGATAACAGAATGAAACAAGCTAAAAGAGAAAATGGGAGTTGGTTCACAATTTGAAGGTGTTGAACTCAATATTAAGTCCAGAAGGCTGTAAAGTGCCCAGTCTGAAAATGAGATGTTCCTCCAGTTTGCACTGTAACTCACTGGACCACTGCAGCATACCAAGGATGAACATTTGGGCATGCGAGTGGGATGCTGTGTTAAAATAACAGACAACAGAAAGGTCGGTGTCATGCTTTAGCACAGATCAGAGGTGTTCTGCAAAGCCGTCACCCAATTTGAGTTTAGTTTCTCCACTGTAGAGTAGGCAAGGAATAGTAATGACTTGCCTTTAAACAATGAGCAAGGACATTTAACAACCCCTTCTTCCCCATGTTCCAGTCCACAAATTACCTCTTTGTAGTAATCTCTGCCTGGTGTTTTTGTGATCCAATTTTAGTACCTTGAGTGTTTCATTGACTGCCTGAGGATTTTAATGTGATCTGCAATGTTTGAATGTTATTGAAGTTTTTTTTTCCTATCTCAATTGTGCTACTATGACATCAAGTATTAACTACGGGGCAACAAAAGTCAGCTGTAAGCATTCATAGACAGCTCAATGTAGCTACCCTTACCACCAGCTAGTTAGTTGTTTCTGACCTTAGTAGCAACTGCTATGACTGTACAGCTGGCATTATGACACTGGTACTTGAGTTGTTAGACTCTGAAATTGTTAGCCTCAGTATATATGCAGTTCAAGGACATTGTTATTTCCTTCAGTTTCAGAACTAGCCAGTATTTTCTTTATTGCTACACAACCATAACTTACTGAAGACCTTGTTTATCCTTCAATAGAAATGAAGTATGCTTTACTGTATTTGGGCTATTTCTGAAAAGCTGCCAAATGAAATGACCATATTTAAGACTGAAAAGCTACCCCCAATAAATCTGTCATGTCTGGAATTATACCTCCTCAACTAGATTATAGACTGGTGTTTAAAAGTGAGCTGACAGGAAGCCAGTCTGTTCCAGAGAGTATAAAAATTACTGTGTGAAGAAGTGGATATGAGGACGTGTACTTCATCTCAGATCCCATTACAGTAACAACATTCAAATTTATGATAATTTTCTTGTCTGGATTGTTCTTTATGTCATGTTCACTTTATGTCCCTCACCATGACCTGAATGAATATGCACATCTTGAATTGCTTTATAGAAGCACATCAGTCCCCTCTCTGATTTTGAATACTTTTCCCAGTATCTAAGGGGTCTTTCTGCAGTGTGCTTTGCTGCATTATTGTTATCCCTCTGTGGTTTCCTTGTTCATTCAGCAGATGTTTCAATGGTCAGCACACAATCCTCGAACTTTGGTGTGTGCCTGTCATTTGAATATTGGATGGGACTCTAAATGTGCAATATAACAGTCAGTAATTTATTATTACTTAAATTCCACCTCTATATTGAATGTGGCATCTGTGTTGGAACACATGCCAAAAGCATTTAAAATACTGAATACCGTATTTAAATTATGAGCCTGCAATTCTTTCAAGGCTTGTTTTCTCAGCAATATATGCTGCAACTTTTAGCTTGCTACATGCTGAATCTCGCCAGCAATACATGGTGTAATCCATAAAGAACCTGTTATCAGAACTGTTTAAAGCAATTATACAACTTACAGGTACTCTGTAATTTCAGGTTGCTGGTTAATTTCTTGGGTATTTCTCTGTGTTTTATCATTGGGAAAAGCTCAGTTACTCTGGAAACAAGGATCTGTTATTCTATCCTTTCTGGGTGCCTCTCAAGTAATTGGATGCCTGATGAAGGGCTTATGCCCAAAACGTCGATATAGCCTCTACTCGGATGCTGCCTGACCTGCTGCGCTGATCCAGTGCCACACTTTTCGACTCTGAACTCTAGCAGCTACAGTCCTCACTTTTTCAAGTAATTGGACTAGTTATTAGTTGTCTTATGGAGCTTTCTATAATGTTGGAGAACAAAAGAGAGCAGCATTGAGAAAAGGGAGCAGCTGCTTCGAGAGTGATGAGGGAAGCCATGTTCGTAGCAATTATTCAGAGAGCACTTCTTTATTGACATAACTGAACAGCAATATCTGAGTGGCCTTTTTTATTCGCAGAGATTGCTGTCACTGAACGATATCACCTACTGCACCCAAAATGCCATTCTCACCAGTGAATTCACAGTGTACAGCGGCTATTTATTTCATGCTGTGTGTGCCTATCAGATTAATGTAATGACATCTTTAACTTCCCAGTACTGGGAGGTCACTAAGGTGCTCCTCTAAAGATCTACATCTCATTCCTCATTGATAAAGAAAAGCAGATTGAGATGGAAGAGCTCCCTAGAGAGGAAGGTGCCATAAAATCATAGTTATAGAGATGTACAGCACAGCAACAGATCCTTCGGTCCAACTCGTCCATGCCGACCAGATATCCTAAGCTAATCTAGTCCCATTTGCCAGCACTAGACCCCATCCCTCGCAATCCTTCCTATGCATATACCCACCAAGATGCCTTTTAAATGTTGTAATTGTACCAGCCTCCACCACTTTCTCTGGCAGCTCATCCAAGATGGAGGACAGGAAAAATTTCTGGCTGTAACTGCTGCTCCTTTTTTTGAGGTATTTTAGGTGTTGGAGGTGATTTCCTTGAATTTCAGGAGCAGCAATTACTGTTTTATATGCTGTTACATTGTTTTGAAACTTTGGAAAAAAAAAGTCAAAACAACAGCAGTTTTCAAAGAGAGAAGAATAGGCAAAGGAAGCAAGTGGTGAGCTCAGTGCAGGAGAGAAAGAGAGAAAGAAACTGACACCACAGTGAACCTGCACAATTACCGCCTCTGCTGTTTGAATTCATGTATCGCTGGACATCGGAGTGCATCTGGGAAAATTAACAAACAGTGAAATTCACAACTAATCTTGGAGGAACTGGTTGGACGAAGTTCACATCACAGAGTCAGATAACTTAATTGCTTAAGTGGCCTGCAGAAAGTATGCAGCAC
Organism: Chiloscyllium punctatum; assembly: GCF_047496795.1. Taxonomy (NCBI): domain Eukaryota; kingdom Metazoa; phylum Chordata; class Chondrichthyes; order Orectolobiformes; family Hemiscylliidae; genus Chiloscyllium; species Chiloscyllium punctatum. Next base: position 56,753,408 of record NC_092758.1, on the reverse strand, counting down.
TGAATAGAGTGGATTCTTTCTTGATTATATGTTTTTTGAGATATGTCTCTTGATTAAACTTAATATTATAAGCCATAACTATTAATCTAACCTGGGGCAGTGTTGTAGAGGAATAAGACCCAGAGGTGTTATTTTCTGGGTCTGTAGATTGTGAAGGAGCAAAAATGGCCTTTAATAGAGTGATATGTACTTCTTGTCAGATGTGGGAGTTTAAAGAGACATTAAGGGTTACTGCGGATTATATCTGCAATAAATGCTGTTGGTTGCGAATTTTATCAGATCGAATGGATCGGTTGGAGAGACAAAAGCGATGAGGAATTTGCAACAGCAACAGTATGTGATGGATGGCAGTTATGGGAAGAGGAGAAAGTCTCAGGTACAGTCACATAGATGGGTTAAATCCAGGAAAGGAAAGAGAGGTAGGCAGCTAGTGCAGGAGCCTTCTGCTGTTTTGGAAAATGTCGGGGGTGATGGATTCTCAGGGGAACGTAGCATGAACAGCCAGGTTTCTGGTATTGAGACTGGCTCTAATGCAACGAGGGGTATGTCGGATTCCAAAAGATCAATCGTGTTAGGGGATTCTCTAGTCCGAGGTATAGACAGATGTTTTTGTTTCTGTGGCCATCAGCGAAAAATCAGAATGGTGTGTTGCTTCCCTGGTGCCAAGATCAAGTATGTCTCAGAGAGGATGCAGAATGTTCTCACGGGGGAGAGGGGCCAGCAAGAGGTCATTGTTCACATTGGAACCAATGACCTAGAATGGGAAAAAGTTGAGATTCTGAATGGTGATTACAGAGTTAGGCAGGAATTTAAAAAGGAGGTCCTCGAGAGTTGTAATATCTGGAAAGCTCTCAGTGCTACAAGTTAATGAGGGCAGAAATAGGAGGATAGAGCAGATGAATGCATGGCTGAGAAGGTGGTGTATGGGAGAAGGATTCACATTTTTGGATTATTGGAATCTCTTTTGGGGTATGGAAATTTGCTAGAGCTGCTTGGGAGGATTTAAACTAGTAAGTGGAGGGGTGGGGGGAGGTGGTGTTACCCAGGGAGATGGTGAGGAAAGAGATCAATCTGAGACTGGTAAAGTTGAGAACAGAAGCGACTCAAAGAGGCAGGAACAAGGTAGGAATCATAACTTAAACTGCATTTATTTCAATGCTAAGGGCCTAACAGGGAAGGCAGATGAACTCAGGGCATGGTTAGGAACATGGGACTGGGATATCATAGCAATTACAGAAATATGGCTCAGGGATGGGCAGGACTGGCAGCTTAGTGTTCCAGGATACAAATGCTGCAGGAAGGATAGAAAGGGAGGCAAGAGAGGAGGGGGAGTGGCATTTTTGATAAGGGATAGCATTACAGCTGTGCTGAGGGAGGATATTCCTGGAAACACATCCAGGGAACTTATTTGGGTGGAACTGAGAAATAAGAAAGGAATGATCACCTTATTGGGATTGTATTATAGACCCTCTAATAGTCAGGGGGAAATTGAGAAACAAACTTGTAAGGAGACCTCAGCTATCTGTAAGAATAAAAGGGTGGTTATGGTAGGGGATTTTAACTTTCCAAACATAGACTGGGACTGCCATAGTGTTAAGGGTTTAGATGGAGAGGAATTTGTTAAGTGTGTACAAGATAATTTTCTGATTCAGTAGGTGGATGTACCTACCAGAAAGAGTGCAAAGCCTGACCTATTCTTGGGAAATAAGGCAGGGCAGGTGACTGACGTGTCAGTGGAGGAGCACTTTGGGGTCAGCGACCATAATTCCATTAGATTTAAAATAGTGATGGAAAAGGATAGACTAGATCTAAAAGGTGAAGTTCTAAATTGGAGAAAGGCCAATTTGGACGGTATTAGGCAAGAACTTTCAAAAGCTGATTGGGGGCAAATATTCGCAGGTAAAGGGATGGCTGGAAAATGGGAACATACCACAGATTACAACAGGATCTTGACCAGTTGAGCCAATGGTCTGACAAGTTTCAGATGCATTTTAATTCAGATAAATGCAAGGTGCTGCATTTTGGGAAAGCAAATCTTAGCAGGACTTATACATTTAATGGTAAGGTCCTAGGGAGTGTTGCTGAACAAAGAGACCTTGGAGTGCAGGTTCATAGCTCCTTGAAAGCGGAGTTACAGGTAGATAGGATAGTGAAGAAGGCATTTGGTATGCTTTTTTTAATTGGTCAGTGTATTGAGTACAGGAGTTGAGAGGTCATGTTGTGGCTGTACAGGACACTGTTGGAATATTGCGTGCAATTCTGGTCTCCTTCCTATCGGGAAGATGTTGTGAAACTTGAAAGGGTTCAGAAAAGATTTACAAGGATGTTGCCAGGGTTGGAGGATGTGAGCTATAAGGAGAGGCTGAACAGGCTGGGGCTGTTTTCACTGGAGCGTCGGAGGCTGAGGGGTGACCTTATAGAGGTTTTCAAAATTATGAGGGACATGAATAGGATAAATAGACAAAGTCTTTTCCCTGGGGTCGGGGAGTCCAGAACTAGAGGGCATATGTTTAGGGTGAGAAAGAGACCTATGAGGCAACGTTTTCACACATGGGTGGTACGGGTATGGAATGATCTGCCAGAGGAAGTGGTGGAGGCTGGTATAATTGCAACATTTAAAAGGCATTTGGATGGGTATGTGAATAGGAAGTGAAAAATGTGTTGCTGGAAAAGTGCAGCAGGTCAGGCAGCATCCAAGGAACAGGAGAATCGACGTTTCGGGCATAAGCCCTTCTTCCTGAAACATCGATTCTCCTGTTCCTTGGATGCTGCCTGACCTGCTGCGCTTTTCCAGCAGCACATTTTTCAGTTCTGATCTCCAGTATCTGCAGTCCTCACTTTCTCCATGTGAATAGGAAGTGTTTGGAGGGATATGGACCAGGTGCTGGCAGTTGGGCTAGATTAGGTTGGGATATCTGATTGGCATGGACGGGTTGTACCAAAGGGTCTGTTTCCATGCTGTATATCTCTCTGACTCATCCCATACACACACTACCCTCTGCATGAAGACATTGCCCCATAGGTCCCTTTAAGTCTTTCCCCTCCCACCCTAAACCCATACCTTCTAGTTTTGGGCTCCCCTACCCAAGAGAAAGACCTTGTCTTTTTCACCAATCCATACCCCTCATGATTTTATAAACCTTTATGCAGTCACCCCTCAGCTTCCGATGCTCCAGGGAAATTAGTCCCAGCCTATTCAGCCTCTCCTTATAGCTCAAACCCTCCAACCCTGGCAACTTCCTTGTAAATCTTTTCTGGACCCTTTCAACAACATCATTTCACAACATCATTCCGATAGGAGGGAGACCAGAATTGCACACACCCTTGTTTTTGTGCTCCTTGTCACCAGCCTGATATAACCAACAGCCACGTGAGATTCAACTCTCTCCAAGTGGCTGCGTTTACATCATGGATTATAATAAAATTTACGTCATCCTCCTTAATATTTCTGGAAAAATGTTGAATACTGATGGAGGGCATTCTAAGACCTTTTATTTTCCTATGAATCAATTTTCAAATCAGCGGTTGGAACAAAATCATTTGCTTGTCTAATCAGCAAATCAGTGGTATCAGAATGTTATTGACAACAATACTGGAATTTCACTTGGCCTTGGGTTTGACCATTATGTTTAGAAAGGGAGTAGGTTGTTTGTTCTCTTCTTGCTTGGTTAATTTTATGCCACTAAGGATGTTGTTTATGAGTTGATGGGTTTCCTCTAGTTGTGTATGTTTACTAATGAACACTGACAGACAGACTAGCTAAAGAACTGCATTCAAAGACTAAAAGGAGTGGACAACTTAACCCACTTCATCCACTCTGCCCAAGAATTCCTCAACATCACCAAGAACACCAAAATACATAAGGATGAGATTATGGGATCCTTCGATGCGACAGCACTGTTCACCGCCATAGATATTCACCTATCCAAAGATACGCTACCCTTGCTACTTGAAGGACCAGGAATGCAGGCAACCTACAATACCAATGCCATCAGCAAAGACAGCACCCTCAAACTACTAGATCTGTGCCTCACGACCCACTTCATCTTCAACACCAGGTATACAAACAAATTAATGGAACGCCCATGGAATTATCGATATCAGGACTAGTAGCAGAGGTTGTCATGCAAAGACTAGAATGGACAGCACTGCCCACTATCCAGCCTAAACCACTGATCTGTTATGTAGATGACACCTTTGTCAATACCAAATGCGCACAGCTAGAGTAAGCCCATCAACTCATAAACAACATCCTTACTACCATAACATTTACGAAGGAAGAAGACTCTCCTTCCTGGACATAATTCTCTAACACAAGGCTAATTGGGAGCTCCAGACAAGTATACGCAAGAAGGCCACCCACACAGACCAAGTACTCAACTACACCAGAAACCATCCCAACACCCACAAATGGAGCTGCATTAGAACATTGTTCAAGCAAGCCCTAACACACTGCAGCACCCCAGAGCTGCGCAAAGCAGAAGATGAACACCTGCACAACGTCTTCAGAAGCAACTTGTACTGAACGGGCAGTCCGCTGTTACCAACATAACAGAGCACAACAGGAAGAAATAACATGTCCAGACTCACTGGCCACACTGCTGTACATTAAGAAATTATCAAAAATTATCACCAGACTACTCTGACCCCTGGTATCATGGTAGTACACAAACCAATTACCACACTAAGACAATTACTAACAAATATAAAGGCTCCCATACCCACAACCAACAGGACCAATGTTATTTACATAATATAATGTAAAAACTGCCAAAAGCACTACATAGGGCAAACAGGAAGGAAGTTAGCCACCAGGGTACACGAACACCAACTAGCCACCAAGAGATTTGACTATCACTTGTATCCATACTCAACATCCTTACTGGCATAAAATTCATGAAGACAGAAGAGAATAACAACAGACTCCCTTCCTGGACATAATGGTCTCATGCAAGGCCAATGGGGAACTCCAGACCAGCGTATACAAGAAGGCTACCTACACAGACCAAGTACTCAACTACAACACCCACAAACGGACAAGGACACCGTTCAACTGGGACAACGTTATCAATCCTAGGATAAGCCAAACAGAGGCATGCATAGGAATTCCTGGAAGCCTGACACTCAAGCCGGAACTCCATTAACAAACATATAAAGTTGGACCCCATATACCAACCACTAAGAAACCGAACCAGCAACAAAACCGTAAATAACACCAACCCCAACAGACCCAGACACAGAATAGCAAGCAGGACAGAACACCAACGCTTCACCAGAAATGCACTGATGATGTTACCGAGAATGGTGACAAAGCATCTGTGAACCAATTTACCAGGTTGTTTTGGTTTTATATATAGAACGTTTTCTATTCAAGTTTTTGTACCTAACATGGCACTAGAAATGGTGACTTTGTACACTTTTCACTGTATTTCTGTATTTGAGTACACGTGCCATCACAGCCTAATTCTAATTCTACCCTCCACATCTCTTATTTAACATTTTCATCCTCTTGCACAAATCCATGGTTGCACTAAAATTTGAAACATTGCAGAAATATACTGGATTTCTTTTAAATGCCATTTTTCTTGCTCCTACTACATTCCTGTAGGCAAAGAAATAAATTCTAAGACCATAATTTAAGACTCAGAGCAGATTTGAGATTAACAGTACATAAAAGCCAGCAGTGATCAATATGTTAGCTTGTCACTGTTATCGTGACTCTGAAATCAGCTATTGCCACTTCCATTATTCTGAGGATTTTAATAATTTCTGACTTTCTGCAGCAAATATATAAAACAGAATAACTTGTTGGAAAATGGTGTAACTTAAAGACAGTAAACCAAACCAAAACAAATATGTTGAGAGAGAAAGAAGTTGGATATTGAGTTAATCAAGTTGGACAACTAAGGTTAGAATAGTACATTTGTTATTTTTAGATCACTGTGTATATTTGAGTCAAAGTTGATCGCATGTAAAAGTCAACCCTGTATTTTTGGCCAAAAAATCTGGAATTTTCCATATGTCTCGTTCAAAAGTTGACCCTAGTTCTTCACATAATTCACACTGACATTAGGCTTAGCTTTTCTTAAGTTTGTTATTGAGTGAGCACTATAATTAGTATAATTCGTATTGACTTTTTGTATGGCCATCCTGCTCCGCTCTGGGACTCCGTTCTGCTGGCCATCCCACTCCGTTCCACGATTCCAGTCTATCGGCTGGCTTGTTTCATTCCGGGACTCTGGTCTGTCGGCCTTCCCTCTCTGTTCTGCCAGCCGTCCCGCTCCGGTGCGAGATTCCAGTCTCGCTCTCAGCTGCACCAATGATATCACTGCCGCTCCAGGGTACTTTTTATAATAAAAGAGACAATAACAAGAAGAAAAAAGAAAAGGCGGATGGAATAATTACTAACTCACTTAATTTTCTATTCTCTTTATTCAGTAATGTGTAATTCATTGTGTCTTTTTCTTTATTCGTTTAGAGATCAATTGGGCTTCTAATGATACAGTATGAATTTGAACAGTCATGAATTTCAGCCCCTCAAAAGCAGTATCCATGTAATAGTCCATCTCATAAATTTAAACTTAAATATAGTCTAAAATAAGAGTACACTCTCTGTCAGTACTCTATATCACCAATTGGGGGGTGCCACCTCAGATGAGTCTGATTGATTCTGCAAGATGTGGGAAAGAGAGCTGGGTGTTGAAGTTTCTTCAGAGGCATGGGAGAATATTTGGGAGAATGCAAGGAAGATATCAGTTTGCAATAGGACCCATGCTTTACAGTTGAAGATTCTCCACAGGGTTCATTCAACCCCAGACCGTTTGTCAAAATTTAAACCAGGGATATCTTCAGCATGCCCCAAGTGCAAGGTCTGTATGGGTACTCTTACCCATTGTCTTTAGTCTTGTGACAGGCTTCAAACATATTGGAGCGCTGTGGTGGTGCAATGGAGAGGATTTTAGGTATAGGGGTGGAGAAGGACCCTATTTCGCTCCTTTTGGGCCTACCCATTATATTTTCTGCAGATTCGCATAAGGCAAAACTTTTCAATATTCTTACGTTCTGTGCAAGGAAGAATATCTTGCTAGGTTGGATATCAGAAAACCCCCCAGGCCTGTCGGGTTGGCAGAAGATTGTTATGGAGCATATTCCCCTGGATTTTCTCACAAATATGGTACACTGCAAAACTGAGAATTTTTACAAGACGTGGCAACCCTTTTTGAAATACCTGGGCACAGATTTATCTGCCACACTAACAAGGGCTTTTATATAGCCATAACGATTGTGTTTCATGAGTCCAATATCCAGGGAGGAGGAATTGTGATTGTATGAGTGTTTTGTTTGGCTGGGCTGAGGTATTACTATTTATTTGTTTGTTGTTAGATATTTATTTATTTAGTTAAATAGCTAGTTTAGTTTTTTAAAAATTTTATACTTCTCTATATATGTTTATACATTCATATAGAAAGATGGGTTGGGGAATGTTTTTTATTATTTGGGTTTAGTTTTGTACTATTTTTGTACTGTTTTGAATTGCATTGTTTTGTGTTTGTTGTAATATTTAAGAATCTATTTTTTCTTAATAAAAATATATTATAAAAGAAAGTCGAAAAAATTCGACTCTTATATATTGTACTACTAATAGAGGGGTTATGTGGATGGAAAAAGTGAGCCTGATTGTAACTGTTGGCCTGTTTGTTTATCTGATAGAAAATAAAGCAGCTTACAATCATGCATGAAGCTTCAGCATTCCAGGCATTTTCTTCCTCGTGTCTTTGGAGAGGTTGAAGAAATGCTCATAAAAGCACGCATATTCAGTCTTAAAGACAATGGCTGCTATTGTTATTTCCCTGCATAAGCAGATTATAGGGCAAAACAAACTGACCTACATAGAAATGAGACATTCAAATCTCTGAAAAGAGCAACTAATGCCTCTAAGTTCAAGAAGGTATCTATAGTGGACCTGAGCTACATAAGCCCATTTATGTCCCACAAGATTACTGTTTCAATTTTTCTTACAAATATGTCAGAATTATATTATGAGACTGGGTTACCTAATTTTTGGATGCTGAAGTGTGATTAATGTGACTGGTTTAAGAACAAAAGGGTGCAAGGTCACCTCAGACTGCAGTACAGCAAAGACAAAGGATCTCTTGTCCATTAAATGAACAGTCCATTATCAAGAATGCAGTACCATACAAATTAACACTGCTTTTGAGTTACATCATATACAAGGCCGCTGTTTTCAGGTTTTTTATTTGGAAAAATAGCTAAATTGTGAAAAATATTGCTAAAAATCATGGAAATTCATAATGCACTGCAATAAACAGACTGTTGAAGACCTTGAGCAGAATCTGCTCAGCCCCTGAATGATATGGGCATTAAGCAAGAAAGTTGGGAAATTAAATGAGATTCTTGCATTCGAGAGCACCAAGTCCTACTCTCCAACCAAGTCTAATCAGCGAGTGAGCAGCGAATGGCATGTTTGCATGCATTAACATAGAACATAGAAGAATACAGTGCAGTACAGTCCCTTTGGCCCTCGATGTTGCACCGATCCAAGCCCACCTAACCTACACTAGCCCACTATCCTCCATATGCCTATCCAATGCCCGCTTAAATGCCCATAAAGAGGGAGAGTCCACCACTGCTACTGGCAGGGCATTCCATGAACTCACGACTTACTGAGTAAAGAACCTACCCCTGACATCTGTCCTATACCTACCACTGGCAGGGCATTCCATGAACTCACGACTTACTGAGTAAAGAACCTACCCCTGACATCTGTCCTATACCTACCACCCCTTAATTTAAAGCTATGCCCCCTCGTAATAGCTGAGTCCATACGTGGAAAAAGGTTCTCACGGTCAACCCATTTAAACCCCTAATGATCTTGTACACCTCTATCAAGTCACCCCTAAACCTTCTTTTCTCCAATGAAAACAACCCCAAGTGCCTCAGCCTTTCCTCATACGATCTTCCTGCCATACCAGGCAACATCCTGGTAAACCTCCTCTGCACCCGTTCCAGTGCCTCCACATCCTTCCTATAGTATGGTGACCAAAACTGCACACGATACTCCAGATGCGGCCGCACCAGAGTCTTATACAACTGCAACATGACCTCAGGACTCCGGAACTCAATTCCTTTGCCAATAAAAGCCATATGCCTTCTTCACCGCACTATTTACCTGGGTGGCAACTTTCAAAGATCTGTGTACATGGACACCAAGATCCCTCTGCTCACCCACACAACCAAGTATCCGACCATTAGCCCAGTACCCCATCTTTTTGTTACTCTTACCAAAGTGAATCACCTCACACTTAGCTACATTGAACTCCATTTGCCACCTTTCTGCCCAGCTCTGCAGCTTATCTATATCCCGCTGTAACCTGCCACATCTTCCTTCACTGTCAACAACTCCTCCGACTTTTGTATCGTCCACAAACTTGCTCACCCAACCTTCTAACCCGTCCTCCAGGTCATTTATAAAAATGACAAACAGCAATGGTCCCAAAACAGATCCTTGCGGAACACCGCTAGTAACGGCACTCCAAGATGAACCTTTACCATCAACTACTCCCTCTGTCTTCTTCCAGCAAGCCAATTCCTAATCCAAACCTCCAACTCACCCTCAATGCCATACCTCCGTATTTTTTGCAGTAGCCTACCATGGGGAACCTTATCAAACGCCTTACTAAAATCCATATACACCACATCTACTGCTTTCCCCTCGTCCACCTCCTTAGTCACCTTCTCAAAGAATTCAATAAGGCTTTTGAGGCACGACCTGCCCTTCACAAAACTATGCTGACTATCCTTGATCATTTTATTCCTATCCAGATGTTCATAAATCCTATCCCTTACAATTCTCTCTAAGACTTTGCCCACAACAGAAGTGACACTCACCGGCCTATAGTTACTAGGGTTATCCCTACTCCCCTTCTTGAACAAGGGAACCACATTTGCTATCCTCCAGTCTTCTGGCACTATTCCTGTAGACAACGAGGACATAAAAATCAAGGCCAATGGCTCTGCAATCTCCTCCCTTGCTTCCCAGAGAATCCTAGGATAAATGCCATCAGGCCCAGGGGACTTATCTATTTTCACCCTTTCCAGAATTTCCAACACCTCTTCCCTACATAGCTCAAAGCCATCCATTCTACTTAATTGTGACTCAGTATTCACATCGGCAACAATGTTCTGTTCCTGAGTGACTACTGACGAAAAGTTTTCATTCAGTGTCTCCCCAATCTCTTCAGCCTCCACACGCAACTTTCCACTACTATCCTTGACTGGACCTATTCCTACCCTAGTCATTCTTTTATTCCTGACATACCGATAGAAAGCCTTAGGATTTTCCCTAATCCTACCAACTAAGGACCTTTCATGTCCCCTCCTTGCTGCTCTTAGCTCTCTCTTCAGGTCCTTCCTGGCTACCTTATAACTCTCAATTGCCCCAATTGAACCTTCACGCCTCATCTTTACATAGGCCGCCCTCTTCCATTTAACAAGGGATTCCAATTCCTTATTAAACCACGGCTCCCTCACACAACCCTTTACTCCCTGCCTGACAGGTACATACTTATCAAGGACACTCAATAGTTGCTCCTTGAACAAGCTCCACATATCAATTACGCCCTTGCCTTGAAGCCTACTTTTCCAAGCCACGCATCCTAAGTCATGCCTCACCACATCATAATTTCCCTGCCCCCAGCTATAACTCTTACCCTGCAGTGCACACTTAACCCTATCCATCACTAAAGTAAAAGTCACCGAATTGTGGTCACTGTCCCCAAAGTGCTCACCTACCTCTAATTCTAACACCTGGCCTGGTTCGTTACCCAGAACCAAATCCAGTATGGCCTCACCTCTTGTTGGCCTATCTACATATTGTGTCAGGAAACCCTCCTGCACACATTGGACAAACACTGACCCATCTAACGAACTTGAGCTGTAGCTTTCCCAATCAATATCAGGAAAGTTAAAGTCCCCCACAACAACCACCCTATTACTTTCACTCTTCTCCTGAATCATCCTCGCAATCCTTTCTTCTACGTTTCTCGGACTATTAGGAGGCCTGTAAAAGACTCCTAACAGGGTGGCCTCACCTTTCCTATTCCTAACCTCAGCCCAAACTACCTCAGATGGCGAGTCTTCATCCATCGTCCTTTCCACCGCTGTAATACTATCTTTGACAAGCAATGCCACACCTCCCCCTCTTTTACCCCCACTTAACATCTCACTATTACTTAATCTTGCCTTTGTTTATATGCATTTTTTCATTCTCCTATCTGCTGAGTAGAAACTAGACAGCAACAGTTTCTGACCTGAAAGTCAGAATGGGTACCTGGTGACTCCAGCTCACCACTTGCTTCTCTAACTCTCTATCTTGGAAGTAGTCACCAACATCTCAGGGCACGCTCCATCGGCAGTCATTGCACACACACACACACCCCTGTCCTTGGGTGTTGGCATCAGACCACATAACAACTGGATCGTACATCTCTACTCCAGTTTCAATAGTGTTCAGTGCTGTACCTAACAGTGCACTGGTCCTTGTCTTTGGAATGTTGCTGCCAGCACACTTTGCCTGTGAGGACAGGCATCAATCCCTGATTGCGTCAGGGTGATCTCAAGTCTCCGTGCTCTTAGCACTTACTACTTTGTGCCAGGTTGGATGCTGATAGCATCTCTGCCTTGGCTTTTTGTGCTTTGCCCTATGAGCCAGAGCTTTAAAAACTCTTAAAAACTATTGTCATGACTTGCCTTTTAGCACAGATACAAAGCCAGACAACTTATCATGGTTGGTAGCAGTTATCAGTCCAGGCATGGATGCGTTGTATCATTTCCTTGCTACATCAATCTCCAGTACCAGCCACATAAGCAGCAAGCCCATGACTATTTGGCTGAAGCCCTTGCAATATTTTAAAGTCTAAGGGTCCTTAGTCATGTCAGTGGAGATGCATTTAATCAAGAGCTACCAAGGCAGTCTCTGAAATCAGTCCAGTGCAACCATCCTGGGGATCCACACATCTGTCAGGATTCTAATTAATAGTCAGTTGTGGCTGTCCATCCAAGTTGGTCAATGGAGGGAGTCATGGTCAGTCCTGGGGCTTCATCCTTTAAATTCAAGAGGGGTCATCAGGGGCCACTGGGAGAGAGCAGCTGGAGATCTCAGTTGTGGAGGTTGGAGATCCAGCATACTGGGATGTAGAGGGGAATAACAGTTGTCAATGATGGAGGGGGCAATACAACATGAAGGAAGGTGAGGGAAAGGCATAATGCAGGAGGAGGACGTCATTGATGGCCGACATTACCTTGGCTTTAGTTGTCATGCACTGATATCCAAATGTTGGGCATTACTATGCAATATATCTCGAACTCAGGGGATAAAGTGCAGAGATGAACAGTTAAATAACCATGTTGGGTACTAACACGGTGAAGATCAAAAGTGATAGTGTTGACTTGGAGGACAACCAAGGAACACATATGAAGATGTAGGGCATCACTTATACTGAGAGACTGACAATGTGACTCACTCTGTAAAGCACAGCTGTCATATATTTCTATCACAATCCAAACTACAAGTGCACAATGAAAATTAAAATAGTTGTGACCACACCCAGAGTGAGTGGGGTAAGTATGTCATTTTAGGAGGGAGAGGGCTGCATTTTTAGACAACGTGAGGACCTTCATTGGGCAAAAGCATTAAACAGATACCCACATAGTGCGGGAGAAAGAAACCTGTGATCACATCACAATGTTGAATTTCAATTTTAAGCATTGACCTACTGTGGGGAATACAAATCTTGGACCCAGCCACTCTTGACATATCATACAGGATCAAGAATCAATGGCAGTAATGGCTGGGAAACTCTTGCAATGTATTGTGTCCTTGAAAGATTCCACTAATTGCCAGAGTAGCAAGCACTTTCCAAGTTCACATAGCCTGCACAGGGTTCAGGAGCTGCTGACTTCACACCTTGGCTATAAAGCTGGAAACGCTAGGCCTGTATTCGCTAGAGTTTAGAAAAGACCGAGATTACATTATTGGAACATAAAAGATCCTGAGGGGACTTGATTGGTGCGGGGTGAGGTGTGGGAGAATGCTGGAAGGATATTTCCTCTTGTAGGAGAGTATACAACTAAAGGGTCATAGCTAATAAATAAGGGGGTGCCCATTTAAAACACAGATGAGCAAACATGTTTTCCTCTTGGAGGGTTGAGAGTCTTTGGAATTCCCCTCCTTAAAAGGTTGTGGATACACAATCTTTAAATATTTTCAGATTTTGATTAACAAGCATTATACATTACCACTTCCTCTGTTTTTGCTGTTCCCTCAGTTTTGCATTAACTGGAGTTACTTATTGTGTGTACTTGATTTCCTGATCAACTTTGTCCCGTGGAGTTTGGGATGTGAAATTGTGTCGAAGCTGTTGTGTGTTATTCACTGTTCTAATGTTGAAAAATTACTTCAATCAGCAAGAAATGATTATAACCGTTAATAACATGGATGCAGGTATCAAAAGGTGTTCTTGTAATGTATGATAGTAATTGCACAAACTTAAAGTACAGGTTCTTTTGTTAAACTGCACATTTAGTGGGAATTATAGTCATCAATCTCCCATGATATTGTGAACAGTGTTGAGAGCAAACTTAATGTTCAGAAGAGCCTAGAAATTGTCAAGATCCTGTTTGTTAATGATGATATTAGCATAATAGAGAGGTGACCAAAGTCCAGAAAACAGTTGTGGGAGCAGTGTTCAGCTCCCTAATAGTTACCACAAGGTATGGTGAAGCATAAATGAAAAAAAATGGGAGTTTGTCAGAAATAATCATGAGAGATTTTAACCTACATATAACCTGCAAAAGTCAGATGGGCAAAGACAGTTGAGAAGAAGAACTCATAGAATGTTTTTGGGATAGTTTCTCAGAACTGCATATTCTGGGCCAACCTGATGGCAGATTGTTCTAGACGTGTTATTGTACAACGAGATCAGGTTTGTTAACAATCTCATCATGAAAGTGCTCCTGGATGGGCAGAAATGTGTGTGAATTTTACAATTGTTTTCACGAAGAGAGGAGGTGGTCTGAAACTATTCTTTTAAAACTTAAGGCAATTATGAGGGCATGAAAGCAGAGCTTCCTAAAATGAATTGGTAAATTAGGTTAAATAATGGGTCAATAGAAATGCAGCAGCAGTCATTTAAGGCAATATCTCAAAATACACAAAATAGATAATTGTTAGAAAAAAATCCAAGGTTAAAGATCAAACATTGGACAGGAAAATTTCTGGCTGTAACAGCTGCTCTTTTTTTTGAGGTATTTTAGGTGCTGGAGATGATTTCCTCAATTTCCAGGAGCAGAAATTACTGTTTTATATGCGGTTGGATTGTTTTAGAACTTGGGGGGAAAAAAGTCAAACAACAACAGTTTTAAAAGGGAGAAGAGCAGACAAAGGAAGCACGTGGCGAGGTCAGTGCAGGAGAGAGAGAGAGAGGTGGTGGGGGCGAACCTGCATAGTTACCGCCTTTGCTGTTTGAGTTCATGTATCGTTGGACATCGGAGTGCATCTGGGAAAATTAACAAACAGTGAAATTCACAACTGATCTTGGAGGAACTGTTGGGAGAAGTTCACAAAACAAAATCCGATAAGTTAATCGTTGTTTTTAAATGTGGCCTGCAGAGAATCTGCAGGAGTGAGTAGAGTGGATTCTTTCTTGATTATATGTTTTTGGAGGTATGTCTCTTGATTAAACTTAAAATATAAGCCATAACTATTCATTTAACCTGGGGCAGTATTTGTAGAGGAATAAGACTGTGTTATTTTCTGGGTCTGTAGATTGTGAAGGAGCAAAAATGACCTTTAATAGAGTGATGTGTACTTCTTGTCAGATGTGGGAGTGTAAAGAGAGTTTAAGGGTTACTGCGGATTATATCTGCCATAAATACTGTTGGCTGCGGATCTTATCAGATCGAATGGATCGGTTGGAGAGACAGTTAGAAGCAATAAGGAATTTGCAACAGCCACAGTATTTGATGGATGGCAGTTAGAGAAAGGGGGAAAGTTTCAGGTACAGTCATATAGATGGGTTAACTCCAGGAAAGGTAAAAGAGGTAGGCAGCTAGTACAGGAGCTTTTGTGGATATACCCATTTCAAACAGGTATGCTGTTTTGGAAAATGTAGGGGGTGATGGATTCTCAGGGGAACGTAGTGTGAAAAGCCAAGTTTCTGGTATTGAGACTGGCTTTAATGCAACGAGGGGTACGTCGAGTTCCAAGAGATCAATTGTGTTAGGCAATTATCTAGTCCGAGGTACAGACAGATGTTTCTGTGACCAGCAGCGAAAAAGCAAGAATGGTATATTGCTTCCGTGGTGCCAAGATCAAGGATATCTCAGAGAGGGTACAGAATGTTCTCACAAGGGGGAGGGACCAGCAAGAGGTCATTGTCCACATTGGAACCAATGACATAGGAATGGAAAAGGTTAAGATTCTGAATGGAGATTACAGACAGGCAGAAATGTAAAAAGGAGGTCCTCGAGAGTATTAATATCTGGATTACTCCCGGTGCTACGAACTAGTGAGGGCAGGAATAGGAGGATAGAGCAGATGAATGTATGGCTGAGGAGCTGGTGTATGGGAGAAGGATTCACATTTTGGATCATTGGAATCTCTTTTGGGGTAGAAGTGACCTGTACAAGAAGGACGGATTGCACCTAAATTGGAAAGGGACTAATCTACTGGCAGGAAAAGTTGCTGGTGCTGCTCGGAAGAATTTAAACTGGTAAGGTGGGTTGGGGGTGTGTGGTGGGGGGGGGGGGGGGAGTGGGACCCAGGGGGATAGTGAGGAAAGATCAATCTGAGACTGGTACAGTTGAGAACAGAAGCGAGTCAAACACTCAGGGCAGGCAGGGACAAGGTAGGACTAATTAAACTGCATTTATTTCAATGCAAGAGGCCCAACAGGGAAGGCAGATGAACTCAGGACATGGTTAGCAACATGGGACTGGGATATCATAGCAATTATGGAAACATGACTCAGGGATGAGCAGGACTGGCAGCTTAATGTTCCAGGATACAAATGCTACAGGAAGGATCGAAAGGGAGGCAAGAGAGGAGGGGGAGTGGCATTTTTAATAAGGGATAGCATTACAGCTATGCTGAGGGAGGATATTCCCAGGAATACATCCAGGGAAGTTATTTGGGTGGAACTGAGAAATAAGAAAGGGATGATCACCTTATTTTGAAAGCTGATTAGGGGCAGATGTTCGCAGGTAAAGGGACGGCTGGAAAATGGGAAGCCTTCAGAAATGAGAATCCAGAGAAAGTATTTTCCTGTTAGGGTGAAAGGAAAGGCTGGTAGGTATAGGGAATGTTGGATGACTAAAGAAATTGAGTGTTTGGTTAAGAAAAAGAAGGAAGCATATGTAAGATATAGACAGGATAGATTGACTGAATCCTTAGAAGAGTATAAACGAAGTAGGAGTATACTTAAGAGGGAAATCAGGAGGGTAAAAAGGAGACCTGAGATAGCTTTGGCAAATAGAATTAAGGAGAATCCAAAGAGTTTTTACAAATACATTAAGGACAAAAGGGTAACTAGGGAGAGAATAGGGCCCCTCAAAGATCAGCAATGTGGCCTTTGTGTGGAGCCGCGGAAAATGGGGGAGATACTAAATCATTATCAGTATTTACTGTGGAAAATGACAGAGAAAAACTGGTAAAGTTGGATAAATCCCCAGGACCTGATCAGGTGTACCCCAGAACTCTGTGGGAAGCTAGAGAAGTGATTGCTGGGCATCTTGCTGAGATATTTGTATCATCGATAGTCACAAGTGAGGTGCCAGAAGACTGGACATTGGCTAACGTGGTGCCACTGTTTAAGAAGGATGGTAAGGACAAGCCAGGGAACTATAGACCAGTGAGCCTGACATCGCTGGTGGGCAAGTTGTTGGAGGGAATCCTAAGGTACAGGATGTACATGTATTTGGAAAGGCAAAGACTGATTAGGGATAAGTCAACATGGCTTTGTGCGTGGGAAATCATGTCTCACAAACATGAATGAATTTTTTGAGGAAGTAACAAAGAGGATTGATGAGGTCAGAGCAGTAGATGTGATCTATATGGAGTTCAGTAAGGCGTTTGACAAGGCGTTTCCCATGGGAGACTGGTTAGCATGGTTAGATCTCACGAAGGATACAGAACTGGCTCAAAGGTAGAAAACAGAGGGTGGTGGTGGAGGGTTGTTTTTCAGACTGGAGGGCTGTGACCAGTGGAGTGTCACAAGGATCGCTGCTGGGCCCTCTACTTTTTGTCAATTACATAAATGATTTGGATGTGAGGATAAGAGGTACAGTTGGTAAGTTTACAGATGACACTAAAATTGGAGGTGTACTGGACAGCGAAGAAGGTTACCACAGATTACAACAGAATCTTGACCAGTTGGGCCAGTGGGCTGAGGAGTGGCAGATGGAGTTTAATTCAGGTAAATGTGAGGTGCTGCATTTTGGGAAAGCAAATCTCAGCAGGACTTATACACTAAATGTTAAGGTGCTAGGGAGTGTTGCTGAACAAAGAGAACATGGAGTTCAGGTTCATATTCCTTGAAAGTGGAGTCGCAGGTAGATAGGATAGTGAAGAAGGTGTTTGGTATGCTTTCCTTTATTGATCAGAGTATTGAGTACAGGAGTTTAGGAGGTCATGCTGTGGCTGTAGAGGACATTGGTTAGGCCACTGTTGGAATATTGCGTGCAATTCTGGTCTCCTTCCTATCAGAAAGATATTGTGAAACTTGAAAGGGTTCAGAAAAGACTTACAAGGATGTTGCCAGAGTTGGAGGATTTGAGCTACAGGGAGAGGCTGAACAGGCTGGGGCTGTTTTCCCTGGAGCATCAGAGGCTGAGGGGCAACCTTATAGAGGTTTACAAAATTATGAGGGGCATGAATAGGGTAAATAGGCAAAGTCTTTTCCCTGGGGTCAGGGAGTCCAGAACTAGAGGGCATGGGTTTAGGGTAAGAGGGGAAAGATATAAAAGAGATCTACGGGGCAACCTTTTCACACAGAGAGTGGTAAGTGTTTGGAATGAGCTGCCAGAGGATGTGGTGGAGGCTGGTACAATTGCAACGTTTAAAAGGCATATGGATGGGTGTATGAATAGGAAGGGTTTGGAGGGATATGGGCCAGGTGCTGGCAGGTGGGGCCAGATTGGATTGGGATATCTGGTCGGCATGGACAGGTTGGACCGAAGGAGCTTGTTCAGCCTCTCCCTATAGCTCAAATCCTCCTACCCTGGCAACATCCTTGTAAAACTTTTATGAACCCTTTCAAGTTTCACAACATCTTTTCGATAGGAAGAAGACCAGAATTGCATACAATATTCCAACAATGGCCTAACCAATACAGCCGCAATACAATCCTGTACAGCCGCAACATGACCTCCCAACTCCTGTAATTGTATACCACTGTGTTGCTACCTTTGTCACTCTTAGGTAAGGTACAAGAGATTGTGATGGTGATGTCTGTAAGGTATGAATCTCTCAGGTCGTTGCTTGACTTACCAGTGGGACTGCTCTTTCAGCTCTGATACGTGCCCCCTGATGTTTGTTAGGAGAACCTCACAAGGTTGATGGGGCGGGTGTACTGTAGTTTTTTCTAGTGTCTTGATCATTTTGGAAATGGTGGAGGGGTGCTTTGTCCATATTTATTCCTTTTCAACTTGTCCGTAATTGTTTGGTACAAGTGAATGGTTCACGAAAGCTATTCCAAGGGCAGTTAATAATCCAGTGCGTTCGTATAGAGCTGAATTCAGATGTAGACCAGACCAGGTTGCAAAAGCAGATTTCCCTTCTGAAAGAATATTCGTGAACTTATCAGCTTTTAATACAAATTTATGACATTTTTATGTTTGCCAATTTCAGATTTATTAATTGATTGATTTTTAAAAATTTTTTAATTCCACCAGTTGCTATACAGAGATTTGAACTGTGTCTCAAAACACAGCCTGGGACACTGGATTAGGAGTCCAATGACAATAACCATTATGCCACCATTTTGCACTACAGATATGCAAACATCTTTCCAAAAGGATTGAGACACCAGAAATATGCAATATGAGCCAGGATTTTTGAAGTAACTAGCTTAGAAAGATGAATTATATATGTTAAAAGTTTTCTCGTTGGTTTGAACTGAAGTTTTAGTTTGTGATATCAATTATCTCACTCACCAACATTTGTACCTCCACAGGGTTTGGTATGCTAATCAGAAATGCTTTCATCAATGATCTATGACGTAACTATTTTGAATACTGTACATTGATTAAAGTTCTAACCTTTTCCATTTTAAAAAAATCTCCCATTGCTAGATCAAACAATACTAGTGGAGCCAAAATATGTGATGAGTATATTTTTTAAAAAAGCAGGAGGTTCAAATTAAATTAAAATTAGTTGAATTAAAAAGCTTCACATTTTTTGCCGCTTTATGCTGAAATAGTCTAAACCCAAGTCACCTCTAAACTCACCAACAAAGTTAGAATGAGCACATAGAATTGCTCCACGTAAGACTCTCCTAAGCTTACTAGAACTGTTTTGAATTTGCCTTGCTTCCTGTCTGGCTCAGGCAGATTGCAAAGTATCTTGTCTGGCTCGAGCAGATTGTAGTGTATTTTGATATGTACCATGGGGCTTGTTTTGGACAGACTGAGCTTAACTTTGGACAGAATTTTGGCAATTATTTTTTGCAGTATATATAAACCAGGCTTTTAAAAATGAGAAAAATAAAGAGTGAATGCTGGCTAATGATGTACTCAAAACAACAGGAGATAAAATGTAGTGTGTGTCAGAGAGATATTGTATTTTTAATCCATTTTTCCCCTTTCCTACCATTGGTAGTGTTTGTAGAGTCAGGCACCACTGAATCATCGTGGGGTAAGGATTGAGACTGAACAGTGTTTTAAAAATGAATATTTCATCCAGGGAATGTATACTTTATATTAGAAAAAAAAATTAGACTATTCATTTTGCGGGAAGTGTCTCCTCACCTTTTCTCTTCCAATATTTTTCAATCAATTTTGTGTAACATTATTATTGCTGTTCCAGCTTAACCTGTGTTTGAGATACCTTCTGATGAATACTTGGTAGAATATCAAATGTATCTACATGTCACTTCTGTCTATTGAAAGTAACTTGATTAGTGGAACAACAATTCCTTTGGTTGGCAGCCCTGGCAAAGCAGCAGAAATTCTTTCAACTGCACTTTTTAACGAAAATTTGATCATGATTAATTTTAAAAGATTGAGCATTGGTATGTGTAGAAAAATAATATTTGTATTTGTACAATTAGAAAAAAAAGTATATTGTACTTTAATCTTTCCTACAGTCCTTTTTGTAAATTATCTTGAGATTTAAGTTCATCTTTTAAACCAGTAACACTGATGTAACAATAAACTCATCAATCACTCATTAATAACTTCACTTTTCTTATTATAGGGAACCAATTGGAAAGAAGAAATCTGGTAAGGAGCATTGAATTGTTTGTACTAGTTGTCTATTGCTAAAGCTATTTTAAATTATTGTGATCAGTAGGAATCTTAGAACACTTCAGAGATTAAGTATGTTTGATTAAATGCAATTTACCATGAGTTTTTGTGAATTGGAAAAATGTTTTACTTACTAACTTGACAACAAATGGATGCAAAGTGAATTTTTAATTTTAAAAATCTGCAGACAATATCCTTTGAGAGATATAAATATGATAGGATGGTGAGAAATTCTAAAGACCAGTCCAAAGAACTGCTAATGGGATAATTTATGTGGTAAAATGGTAACAACATCAGCAAGAAGTTTCCACACTCAAAAAACACTTCATAGAAACTATATGTAGGCATGGTAGGTGGAGAGTTACACAACATCCTATGTTCGGGACTCATCAATTGAATATTGCTGAACAAAAATCAGAAAAGTTATAGAGCTATTAACTGTAGGCTGAAGTACTAAACGATGAATCACTGTTAATAATGGCTTGAGGTGTGGAAGAGTTAATGGCAGCTTGTAAAATTAATGGGACCTTCTTTATCTAAACAGAGAGCACTGTCACAAATGTTGTGTGATTTGTCTCTCAAAACTGCACTTGGACCTTTCAGGAAAAAAAAGAAAGGCCCAAAAGCAAAAGAATTCTCCATTTTGGAACAGATTTTGAGAAGAGATTGGTAATAGTGATCTGTCATAATATACAAAAGGAAATTGTAGATTGTGCTTTTTCAAACAATGCAGAAAGTAATTGTTTTAGTAAGGGATTTGAAATAAGCCATAATTTTACTACTGAAATGGCAACCATTCCTGCAAGTTGAAGGCAAATTATGATAGTGTAATTAAATTTAAGGAAGGAATAGATTATGTAACGCATCATTAATACATCTAGATCCAAGATCCCTTATCCATCCCTGGCAACATAAATAAAACTGATCTGATAAGTCATATATGTACATTTAAAAGCTACAGTGGAGGAAAGACAAATAAGTTACAAATGGGTATCAGGGATATGCTTTGTGTTCCATTATACAGCTGCTGGGTTTCAAATAATTCATTTGTATTCTTGAGGTTGGCTGTCTGTACATTTATGTAAAAATTGTGGTCTCACTGCCAATCAGTTTTAAAGTTTCCTATTGAGCATTTGGATTAAGTACATGACTGAACAGGAGTGAAGCAGAGTAATACTTCCTGGTCAGTTCTCTCCTCTGAATTAAGCACTAAGCTAAGCTCTAGGTTAACACAAACCTGTTCAAAACGATGTTACCATTGCGGTGTAAATGTCCCACTGAATCTTCTTTTGGACTAAGTACTGATTCAGCTGTCTTTTTTTTAATAAGACAATATAATAACAATGTTTTGGCAAGAATTTCTACAGAAGTTCCAAAGATACCATCAAACAAACATTTGAAATTATATAATCCACTGAAGAGGAGGCTTGGGTAGCTGCCCAAATAAGAACAAATGTTATAACATCTGATCCAAAAGTTGTTAACAGCCCTCCATGTGAGTTTAATACTGAATGACAAAATATTATGGTTGGAAATAAGAAATTGAAGTCAGTGAGGAACTCGTCCATGTGAACTCCTCAAATCTGAAGGGTCAGGCTGGATACTTTCCAATGAGGAACTATGTTTATTTTCTTTGGGTGTAATCTAGAAGAGCAAATTAACCTCTTATTCTAGAGCCGCCTTGGGTCTCACCCTGTTGAAATAATTGGGATGGAAACTAAGTTGACTTTAGCTGTCTGATTAATCTAGTTTCTCTGGAGGATGAAGTTGAATGGATGACTTAATAGGAGTGCAATCTATCTGCAGCTTTTAAAACACAAGAATATATTGGTTCATTATCTTAGATGATGTAGTTTGGGGAAAAAAAAAGTCATCTTCTCATGTTTTAGAAATAAAGTGATCAACCATGTAATTTATGCCAATGAAAGTAATAAGCAATAGAAAAAACACTAAAGTTGTAAAGCAGAAGAACAGACAGCTTTACATGGAGCTACATTTCCACTGCCAGAAACTATTCGAACATAGCTAAAAATTGATCTGGTAGCAAAAGAAAATAGTACTGACATTTTATAAGTGATTGTATAAGTGTACCATACACTAGATGCATGCAAACATGCTCCCATGCTTGGTTCTTCCGACTGGTCCTTTGAAATTCAGCCCTGATGTGTTTAGAGCTCACATAAGTCAATGACATAAATTAAAATGCCCAATACCTTAAGAACAGTGTTTCATCATGCCATTGTTCGGAAAAATGTTAACACGGTTTCTGCTTTTCTGATCAATATACAATAACATGAACATTTTATGTATCATTTGTGTAGATCAACAAAACAGGTTGTGACTTTTTGCATTCCCATATTCAGTAAATTATACACAGGGTAAATTTGCCAACATTGCATATAGTTCACTTTCTCAACATCTCAGTTCAAAGCCTTTGTAAAAATGATTTCATTTTTCCTCATGTGTACTTTCATTCATTTTCCTCATTAGGGCTTGCAATAATCCAGAGAACGGCTTCGTTTCTAAAGAGAGGTATTAGAGATACTTGCTTGGCCATTACTGAAATGATCCTTAACATTGCTGGATGGTCTTAAACTGTAATGATTTTGGACCATGCAGCCAGCTGATTGGCAGTGGATGGGGCCAGCTTAATGCTAAATGTGGTGTGGTTCATGCATGCTGAATAACTTTGCATTATCGATTACAAATTGATTAATTGGGATAAAAAATGTTCTCTCACTGCATTCAACTTTCTTCTTGGTAAGGTTCACTCAAGCTGTTGCATACAAAAGAAGGAGTTTTATTTACAAACTTTATATAGGTGCACTATTTTTCAAGTAATTATCTACTAACCCTTTCACGGGCACAAAACAACTTGGATGGTAAATTTCAGAGTTCAGAATTTTTTTTAAAAAAGGCATATGTTGAATTTTAAATGTTTGCCAGTCTCATGTTTAACTTACCTTTCTAAAAGTTGAAATAGCAAACAAACAGAAATCTCGTACACAATATTGTGGTACCTCATTCTGATGAGAGAAAACAAGTGGCCTGTAAGAGGGTTATTTAGCAATGATGGATTTAAAACTACACTTAATCCAAGAAGTTACTTGGAGCTTTCTGTCTCACTTGTTATCACTGAATCCACAATTTTCTTTTCACACCACTTTCCACAGAATTTTTTGGATGTGAACCACTGAATTGTGTTTTGAAGCTATCCTTCAAACTGGATTGGAAACACAGAATATGTTTATGCAGAAGTTTTATACATATGGTGTATGATGTAAGACCAAGGAAATGGGCAGAAACAGGAAGTTTTGGTAGAGCAGGGATGCAATTGCTTGTACTGTTTTGATTGTTCATAGGTTTAAATATTAAATTTCACACAGACACTGCCTATTTTATTAAAGTTTAATTTATATCTTATTTTAAAGTGATTTTGCAAAAAAAAAGATTTACACCAATTTAAGCTACTGAGTCTTGTTTAGTTCATGCTTAATTGTTACTTTAGAAGCTTTAAAGGGAAATGATAACTTTTGGAAAAATGTCTCTTCTTACTCAATGCATATTGTTTAAAATCCTGACAAAACTCAGCAGGTCACCACCGGAACACGAGGTATCAAGTTCACTTACACATTGTGGTCAGTGTTGATTCAGAACTGTGATATGCCTCTTCATCATATCGCTCTTCTTCTGAATATAGAATTGTAACTGTTAAATAGAACTTCTACAAAGTTGTACGATACTGAGTTATTATAAATATTAACTTTCACAGTTTCATCAGGTAAATGGATTGATGTATTTTTCCATGTTTTTCTATTGTTCTTGAAAACTGTTGTAGCAGTATTAGTTACATAGACGTTAGATGTCTACATCTTCTAAAAATAACTTTTCTTTGAGTGAAGATCAATGTGTGAAGGCAAATGTATGAATATTAGCTGATAACATCTACTTCAGTTCATTGTTACATCGCTCCTGCAGGTCCAAAGTGAACTCAAATACATCAAATCAAATCAGGAACTGTCCTAATCTCTGGCTCAGTATCACATTGCTGATAAACAAATTTACCTTTGAACTGTTGGAGAGTGGATCCCTAGGTTGGATAGAGATTTGCAGCTGCAGTTTAAAATTTGCCACAAATCTTGAAATCAATCAGAGAGGCCTTCAAGGTAATTGATGTATGAAATGAAAAATTTTAAAAATGCTTTGAATAAGGAGGGAATGTTTTTTTTTAAGCTAGAATTGAAATGGAGAAGAGATATTATTTTCAGGCTGGTCTATGTTACCCAACCTGGGAATAGTTAAATGAGACCAAGCTTTTGGTCACCTCATCCCTTTGGCTGATTGAACGTATTTAAATTAAACAACAGAAGTGATAGAATAGCAATACAAGTCAGGATGGTGTGTGACCCGGAAGGGAACCTGCAGGTCATGGTGTCGCATGTGCCTTTTGCCTTTGGCTTTCTTGGTTGTCGTTGGGTTTTTAGGATGCTGTTGAAGGAAGCTCTGCAAGCTGCTGCAGTGCCTCTTATATTTGGTGCACACTTATGCTAATCTAAATGGTGGTGCAGGGAGTAAATTTTTAAGGGGACGGGGAGCCATAAATTGGATGGCTTTGGTCCTGGAGGATGTCGAACTTCTTGAATGTTGTTGGAGCTGCATCAAGTAGAGAGATTTTAAAGTCACTCCTGACTTGTATGTTCAAATGATGGACAGACTCTGCAGATACAGAAGTTGAGTTACTTTCAGCAGAATCCCCAACTTCTGACCTAATTTTCAAATATTTTTGGTGCTGCTTTTGGCATAAGAATACAGTTATAACACCAAAGGAAGCCCCTCATGTCCTTTGTGACTCTTTGTAACAGCAATACTTTGTCACTTTCCTGATAAAGCTAACATCATTTATTTTCGTCAGGTTATCTTCCAGTTTCCTTTTGAGAACCTCTGCCTTCAGTACACGCTTGGCACTTTCCAGATCCAAACTGCTTGCTGTGCAAAGAAACACAAAGGTTTTTCTCATCCAAAAAGCATAAATTGCTGAACAAACTCAGCAGATCTGGCAGCATCTGTGGGGAGAAAAAGTTAACATTTGAGTCCAGTGGTATCACTGGACTCAAAATGTTGACTCTGTTTTCTCTCCATAGATGTATCGAGACATGCTGAGCTTCTCCAGCAATTTCTGTTTTTGTTTCAGATCTTCAGCATCCACAGTTCTTTATTTTAAGGTTTCTCATCCTGTTGCCTGTGGTTATTTTGTCTTCATTCACTTTAAATTTGTTCTTCTGATTCCCAATGTTACTGCAAATATGTTTCAATGTACTCTGTCCAAACCCCTAATGATTTCAAACACCTTTATCAATTGTTTTCACTACCATTTTTCTGGCAAGGCAAGTCCCATTTTCTCCAAGCTATCCACATAACTGAAGGTTTTCTTACTTTGGACTGTATTCTGCACTTTCTGTAAAGCGACCACATGTCTACCTAAATTATGGAGCCCAGATTTAAACAAAATGTTTCAGTTAAGGACCAACCAATGTGTTTTAAAAATATTTACTATAACTTCCGTGCTTTTATACTTTTGTACTTCATGCCTCTCTTTATAAAGCCTAGAATACCTATGTCTTATTAACCACTTTCTTAACCTCATTCATCTCACTGGGATTGAAAAACCTGGCTGACACCAGTTCCTCCAGTCCATCTGTTCTACTGTTTTGTAGGAATGAGATAATTTTAGCGTTGTTAACTTTTCCCTTAAATGAAATAAATTAGCTCAACATAATTACAGTATACCATAAAACAAGTCCTGTGGAAGCAAAATATTATGGTTGTTTACAGCGCATTTTCATTTTCATACACCTTAGATCTGCTTATAAAAAGCATGTGTGTCAGTTGATCCTTCTGTATCTTCAGTACAAATACGTTAGCAGAGATAAGCTGAGAGGATTAAACTTCCCTTGTATTGCCGCTGGATATTGTCGCACATGTTTTCATTTAAAATTTAATGCAGGCATTGAACGTTTGGTTCTCAGTCAGATTCTTGATTGAGAGCAGACGTACATTTTTCCACAGAAAATATGGTATCTGCCTTGTGACATATTCTGGTAACTTTCGGATAGCAATTTCTTTTGTTATCACTTGCATCTCAATTTTGCTTTTCCATAGTATTTTGCAGTCTTGGAATATATTCATGTATCCTTTTTATTTCAAAAATACTTAACATTTGTCAAAAATGAAATTAAGATTGTTTTAATTATGTGCTAAATGTACACATGGAACAGATTCATTAGTGTCTATTTTCCCTTCAGACTAAGATGAAGGATTGCCCATTTCCATATAATGCTAACTGAATACAAAACTAGTAGAAAGACACATGCAATTATCTTCTATTTCTGTGAGTGGGTAACTATTTACATGTGCCAGCAACCATGATATGTGATCAGTAATGTCTGGTCATATCATGTGTGATGAGGTAGGTTTTTGATGCCAAAGTACACCAAAACTGAAAAGCGTATACTTGTGATTCACAGGGATGGGTTGTGCCTGAACAAATGAAAGATTATTTGTAGTTTGTCCTGATTGTAATTTAATTGGGGAAATTTATATGAGGGATGGAAAGTCTCATTTTGTTTTCTTTTGATGTGTTTTTATTCACTCATGGGATGTGGGCATTTCTGGCTGGGCCAGGATTTATTGCCTAACCCTAGTTGCCCTTGAGAAGCTGTTTGTGAGCTGTGGCCTTGAACCACTGCGATCTGTATGCTATAGCTAGATCTTTTTAAAGTTTTGATCTTTTGATTAGTGTACAAGATGATTAGGGGTTTAGATAGGGTTGACAGTGAGAACCTTTTTCCGCGTATGGAGTCAGCTGTTACGAGGGGACACAGCTTTAAATTAAGGGGTGGTAGGTATAGGACAGATGTTAGGGGTAGATTTTTTACTCAACGGGTTGTGAGTTCATGGAATGCCCTGCCAGTAGCAGTGGTGGACTCTCCCTCTTTATGGTCATTTAAGCGGGCATTAGACAAGCATATGGAGGTTATTGGGCCAGTGTAGGTTAGGTAGGCTTTGGTCGGCGCAACATCGAGGGCCGAAGGGCCTGTACTGCGCTGTATTTTTCTATGTTCTATGTTCTTCCAATTTTTACTGGCTTTCTTGGCTGTCAGCTGCAGATGAAAATGCAACAACCTCAGCTGACCTAATTTTGATTTTATTTGGTATGTAATTATAATAAAGTGATATTTTCATTGTGATGGTTGCCAGCATTACAAAATACCTGCAGAATAGGAAATGCCTATTTAGAATTTTTCAATATTTATTCCATAATTATTTTTACATGTATCCTGTAATTTGTGAATGGTATCCTGTTTTGATTTAAAAGTACTTGTGCTTTAAAACCCATGGTACTCCACCTAAAGGATAATACGTTATTCACGATGTTTCTAATTACTTTCCAATGCCAACCTTGCAGTTGTCAGTGATTTTTTTGGATCAAGATATAATGTCCTAGAGAGCACAGAAAAGTGAGGAATTCTTTTCTTTGAGAAAACATATAATCAGAAAAGCTGAGTTTAAAAAAGTTCCTTTCTTAAAATGTCCCCTGCCTGATGATTTGCAACTACTGCAAATATATTGTTGTATAAGAAACAGTAGGTTAATAAAAATTTGCATTGAATGTTGTATTTTAAAGAGCAATCATTAGAATGGAGTCTAAACATCTATATTTAATAATCAATATTTCATATTAAGGTTATTCATTTGATACATTTTGAGAATCCATTTCAATATCAATGCATTTAACATTTGTTAATTCAAATTATTTACTGTTTCTTCATGTCCTGTTTACTCAGATGTTTTACTGCTGTTTTTAGCATAGTGCTCTTTTCCAGTAAAATCTCTGTTAATTTAGAGTGACCTTGAGCAATATACAGTTATTTTCATGCTATCTAATGTTTATGATTATCTTATTTACAATTTTGTGTGATTAGATTTGAGTCTTTCATGACCGAACACACTAAGCTTTGCAAGAGAGCGGGCTAAAATATTGTTCTTACCCATTCAATTTTGTTCTGGCTAATAAATTGAACTGGTTTTAGAGATATTTTTCTACTGTTCTTTGTGGTTAAGAATTAATCATGTGATTTTTATCCTAAGCATGTTGCAGGAACTCCACTTACGCTCAGATTTGATTAGAGCATTTGAAACTGCTGTTGTTCACTATATTAGGGGAGAATATAATTTTGGCATCAAAAACATGACTCCTGGCTGCAGTTCAGATCTTCTAGCAGTTGAGTGAGTGAGTTATAGGAGAATTCCTGGCAACCTAACTGAGTGCCAGGAAATAGCAGCAGTTCCACTCTGAAACTCCTATTGCTTTTCAACTCAGTTTCACAGTCATTTTCACGGTTTAATAGGAATGAGTTCTTGTTCAATTCTACCTGGTTTGTGCACGGATGGTATCGCTTTGTTAAGCACATGCCCATAGAACATACACGTACTTGCATTTATGGGAGTAGTTTCCAAATCTTTAACAGCTTTGTTGTTAAAGCTTGTGTATACAGCATTCAATATTGATCTTTTTTTTTGGAAGCATCAGAATGTTTAATGAAATGCTGGAGAGTTACCATCCCAGGTAATGGTAATACTGGATAAGTCAATTTCCAGAATGAAACCTCACCTGTTAGACAATGAGTTGTATTTCTTGGAATTTGATTGCTATGAGGCTGCCAATGTACAAGTAACAAATGTTCATTAAACAAAAGGGGAAAAAAAGCACATGGTTCTGTCATAAAGAGCAAAACAAATTCATCCTTTTCCCCCAGAAATAGTGTTAGTAAACATTGATCCAGTCAAGTATGACTTTAAAGTTTCTTAATGAACTGATGAATATACAACATTGCTTTTGACAAAATTCTGCACATTCAGTAGAAAAAATTATCTCTCCCAGGTGGGCTAATGCACTGACGTTTTCTGTCTATCACTATTTTGAAGCTGCTGAAACAGTTTAATTCTTCTTTCCAGCTCCGGCTCTGATTTCCACAAACTAAACAGCCCTTCTTCTGGAATGCAACTGCTTTTGAATCAAACCAGCCTGTGGTCCCTGGCCATCTGTCTTGCTGTAGGTCGTGAAAACCCAAGTCAACAATAATCATGATTATCTCACTCGTTGAGTCATTTTTCAAATTATTATTGTTCAGTCAGGAAATGTGGGTTTCACTGTCTGAGTCGGTACTTATTGCTTCTTTTTAACTGACCTTGAGAAAATATTGCTGAGCTGGTTTTTTTTTGAATCCGTGCAGTCATTTTGTTATTGATTCATCCAAAATATTTTTAGGGAGGAAAGTTCAACCATTTTTACTCAGTGATGCTGAAGGAACAGCTATATATTTCTAAGTAACTATGGAGAGTGGCTTGGAGAGGAACGTACAGTTGGTGGGGTTCCTATCTATCTGCTGCCCTTATTCTTTGAGCGGTACTGGTCATAGGTTTGGAAGGTGCTGTCTAAGGATATTGGAGAGTATCCAGTTCATCTTGTAGATGGCATGTACTGCTGCTACTGAGCACCAGTGGTAGAGGGGCTGGATGTTTATAAATGTGGCGCCAGTCAAAGGGAGTTGCTTTATCTTGGATGGTGTGAAGCACTTTGAGTATTGTTGGAGCTGCACTCATCCAGGCAAGAGTATTCATTCACCCTCCAGACTTGTGCCTTTATAGATGGTGGACAAGCTTTAAAGATTGAGGACATGAGTTATTCACTGCAGGATTCCTAGTCGATGACCTGCTCTTGCAGCTGCAGTATTTTATTGTCTAGTCCAGTTCACTTTCGGGTAACATGCAGGACGTTGATAGTGAGGGATTCAGGGATGGTAATGCCATGGAAGATTAAGGAGAGATGTTTTTTTTTACTCTCTTGTTGGAGATGGTCATTAGAATTTAAGAACTAGGAGCAGGAGTATGCTGTTCGGCCCTTCGAGCTTGCTCCGCCACTCAATAAGATCATGGCCAATCTTTTCGTGGACTCAGCTCCACTTTTTTCAAAAAAGTATGAACCTTAGCTTTAAAAGCAATTACTGAAGTAGCATCAACTACTTCCCTGGGCAAGGAATTCCACAGATTAACAATCCTCTGGGTGAAGAAGTTCCTTCTCAGTTCAGTTCTAAACCTGCTTCCTGTAATCTTGAGGCCATGCCCTCTTGACCGAGTCTCACCCACCTGTGGAAACATCCTATCTATTTCTATTTTATCGATTCCCTTCATAATTTCATATGTATCTGTAAGATCCCCCCTCATTCTTCTGAATTCTAATGAATATAATCCCAATCTACTCAGCCTCTCCTCATAAGCCAACCCCCTCAACTCTGGGATCAACCTAGTGAACCTCCTCTACACCCCTTCCAGTGCCAGTACATCCTTTCTTAAGCAAGTAGACCAAATCTGCACACAGTACTCTAGGTGTGGCTTCACCAATACCTTGTACAGCTGTAACATTACCTCGCTGCTTTTAAACTCGGCCCCTTTAGCAATGAAGGACAAAATTTCATTTGCTTTCCTAATTACTTGTTGTACCTGTAGACCAACCTTCTGTGATTCATGCACAAGGACACCCAGGTCCCTCTGCAAATCAGCATGCTGCAACTTTTTATCGTTTAAGTAATAATCTATTTTGTTATTCCGACCAAAATATATGACTTCACATTTACTAACATTGTATTCCATTTGCCAGACCTTTGCCCACTCACTCAATGTGTCTATGTTCCTCTGCAAAGTTTCACAGTCCTCTGCACACTTTGCTGTGCCACTCATCTTACTGGAATCGGCAAATTTTGATACCATACAGGGGGTCCACAACTCCAAATCATCTATATAAATTGTAAGTAATTGTGATCCCAACACTGAACCCTGAGGCACACCACTAGTCATTGCCTGACACTTTTTTCTGAAACCTGGATATTTCTCAGGTCGTGCTGTATTTGGGCATGGAACAGCTTCAGGATTACTAGAGAAATTAAGGCTTTGGTCAAGAAAAAGAATGAAGAATATGTCAGGTATGGTCAGCAGGGATCAAGTGAATCCTTAAAAGAGTATAAGGGCAGGAGGAGCATACTTTAGAGGGAGTTCAGTAAGGCAAAAAAGGGGCACGAGATAGCTTTGGCAGATAGGGTTAAGGAGAATCCAAAAAGGTTTTACAGATACATTAATGAGAAAAGAGTAACTAAGGAGAGAATAGGGCCCCTTAAAGATGAGCAAGGCAACCAATGTGTGGGACTGCAGGAGATGGATGAGATACTAAATTAGTATTTCACATCAGTGTTAACTGTGGAGAAGGATATGGAAGCTAGAGAACTTTAGGAAATAATAGTGATATCTTGAAAAGTGTTCATATTACAGAGCAAAAGGTGTTCGACCTCATAAAATGAAAAAAGGTGAATAAATCCCCAGGATCTGATCAGATGTACCCTAGATACTTGTGTGAAGTTAGGAAAGTGATTGCTGTGTCTCTTGCGGATGTATTTATCATCGATAGCCATGGGTGAGGTGCAGGAAAACTGGAGGTTGGCCACATGGTGCCATTATTTAAGAAAGGTGCAAAGGAAAAGCCAGGGAACAACAGACAGGTGAGCCTGATGTCAGTGGTGGGTGAGTTGTTGGAGGGAATTCTGAAGAACAGAATTTACATGCATTTGGAAAGCAGGGACTGATTAGAGATAGTCAACATAGATTTATGTGGGAAATTGTGTCTCACTAACTTGAATGGGTTTTTTGAAGATGTGACGAAGAAGATTGATGAAGGCAGATTTGTGAACTTTGTCCATGTGGACTTCAGGAAAGCATTTGACAAGGTTCCGCATGGTAATCTTGTGAGCAAGCTTAAATCAAATGGAATACAGAGAGATCTAGCCATTTGGATCCAAAATTGACTCGAAGGTAGGAGACAGAGGGTGGTGGTGGAGGTTTGTTTTTCAGACTGGAGGAGTGTGACCAGCTGTGTCACAAGGATCGGTGCTGGATCCTTGCTTTTTGTAATTTGTGGAAACGATTTGAATGTGAATATTGGAGGTACAGTTGGTAAATTTGCAAATGATACCAAAATTGGTAGTGGATAGCAAAGAGGGTTTGAGAGTGGGGTGATGGAAAAACACAGCAGGTGAGGTAGCATCTGAGGAGCAGGAGAATCGATGTTTCATGAAGGGCTTATGCCTGAAACCGCACTCCTGACTCTGATCTCCAGCATCTGTAGTCTTCACTTTCTCCTAATTGATTTCAACCCTACTGTGAAGCCCTCGTTCCTGATGAAGGGCTTATGCCCGAAACACTAATTCTCCTGCTCCTCAGATGCTACCTGACTGCTGTGCTTTTCAAGTACCTCACTGTCGACTCTGATCTCCAGCATCTGCAGTCCTCACTTTCTCCCAGCAAAGAGGGTTTCCTCAGAATACAAGGAGACCTTGATCAGATGGATCAATGGGCGGAGGACTGGTAGATGGAGTTTAATCTAGATAAATGTGAGGTGCCCATTTTGGTAGGACAGACCAGGACAGGATTTATACACTTAATGGTAGGGTCCTGGGGATTGTTGCCAAACAAAGAGATCTTGGAGTGCAGGTTCATAGTTGCTTGAAAGTGGAGTTGCAGGTGGACAGGATAGTGAAGAAGGCATTTGGTACTCTTGCCTTTATTGGTCATTGCATTGAGTATAGGAGTTGGGAGGTCCTGCTGTGGTTGTTAGTTAGGCCAGTTTTGGAATACGGCATGCAATTCTGGTCTTTCTGCTATCGGATAGATGCTGTGAAACTTGAAAGGATTTAGAAAAGATTTGCAAGGATGTTGCCAGGATTGGAGAGTTTGATCTATAGGGAAAGGCTGAATAGGCTGAAGCTATTTTCCCTGGAGCATCAGAAGCTGAGGAGTGACCTTATGGAAATTTATAAAATCATGAGGCACATGGATAGGGTGAATAGCCAAGGTGTTTTCTCCAGGGTAAGGGAGTCCAGAACTATTGGGAATAAGGTTTGCGGTGAGAGGGGAAAGCCTTAAAAGGGATCCAAGGGGCAAAGTCTTCACGTAAAGGGTTGTGTGTGTGGAATGAGTTATCAGAGGAAGTGGTGGAGGTTAGAACAATTACAAAATTTAAAAGGTATATGAATAGAAAGGGTATAGAGGGATATGGAGCATATGCTGGCAAATGGGACTAGATTAATTTAGAATATCTGGTTGGTATGTACAAGTTGGACCAAAGGGTCTGTTTCGGTGCTGTACATCTCCATGACTTTCACTGACAAATGGTGCTGAACATGATACAGTCATTGGCGAATACTCCCACTTCTGGCCTTATGATGGAGAGAAGGTTAATGAAGCAACTGATGTGTTAGATCTGGGACACTACCCTGAGAAACACTTGCTGTGAAGCCCTCAGATGGCTGACCTCTGACAGCTGCAAAAATATTCCTTTCTGCCTGATTGCAACCACTGAGTGTCTTCCTTGTGATTCCCATTGACTGTAGTTTTGCTCAGGCTTCTTGACGCCACACCTTGAAATGTGGCCTTGTTATCAAGTGCAGTCACTCTCTTTATCTTAAGTCACATGATTTATTGGAATAGCAGTCATTAACTCTCATTGTTCCAAAAGACTTCCTTAACTCTTCTTGAGTACACTGCAGATCAAATACCTTCAGAGAACTGAAAAACAAAACCCCATTTAACTCTACTTTCTAATCCAAATTCCCAAAGTAATAATAAAAAAATCATCACAAAAGGCCCTTCTGTGCTAAATGAGATCAGCTTACATCCAGCTACTTGATCCTGTTAGTGAGAACTGTTTTTGCATAGTAAAGGTAATCAGAAATGTGATGAGGCACCGATAGACATTCTATGATCATGACCACTGCTGCTGGTTGTGGCCAACTCTCATCGTCTTGCCCTCATGTCATTTCAAGATATCACAGGAGGACACACACTTTTAGAACAGTTTGTTGATGTTTGCTTTACCAGGAGAATCAGTTTCATCTCTTAGGGAGATATTTATCCAAATTTCCTGGAGTATGGCCCATGTAAAAATCCAAGCACCTCAGAACAATATGGCGTTATTAATGAATTGCAAGAACTTTACTCCTTTAGTACTTATGTATTAAATGGTCAGACACATGGGATTATGTAAGCTAATTTTCAATTCCCATGTAGTGGAATCTTTTTTTTTAAAAAAATACATTTTTGTGCATTGATTATATAAAGACTTTGAGAGACAAAATGAGGGATCTTAACCAAGAAGAATATGGGTGAGTTTGGATCAGGTGGAGATGTGGTGTTTGAGAAATCTATTTCTCAACACAAATCCCCCTCTGGCTTTGCCACTTTTTTCTAAACTAGGGTTAAAGATAGGTAAGAGATCACCCCCTCCAAGGAATTGAAGTGGTACTTTAGGTGTATTGAGGATGAAATTTATCTGACATTGAGCCTGGTTTCTGAGTGCCCCAATTCTGACAGTTCCATGGAGGTGAGGTCACAGAAAGTCAGTGCTTTTATCTCCTTGAACAAGGAACTGCCATGATCTGACACATTACCCGTCTCAGTGTTTTTAAAAAAACCCTCTCAAATTTAAATGTCAAGCTTTTGAACTTACACCACCAAGATATCCTCAATCAATCCCTCTCATCCTGACCAGCTTGGAAATCTGGTTGGCATCTGGGCATGGCATCAACTTTGTCATGCTGTGGATTTGGTGTGAAGTTAAAACACAGCAGAGGTTTGGAGAATTCTGAATTGTGCATTCCCCACAACTTTCTGATAGTGCTGTTTTGCAAATGTGAACTTGTCTTCCCAAAAGCTTTCTCTGCAACTCCAACAATGAAACCTTATTAGATTTCACAGCCAGAAAATGAATGTAAATACTAAATTGTCTGGCAAGTAGTCATGGAACAGACTTTTGACATCTTGAAATAACAGTTCCTGTTTTGAACTGATTTGCAGGTGTCTTAGATTATATTGGCCATCATTCCTGCTTAATATCCTTCAAGAGGAAGTCTACAGCATCGTTCCATGCTTCCTTCAACAGGACTAGATGCAGTAGTCTCTTGCAATTGGTTAGGTAAAAACAAGGGCTGCAGATGCTGGAAACCAGATTCTAGATTAGCGTGGTGCTGGAAAAGCACAGCAGTTCAGGCAGCATCCGCGGAGCAGGAAAATTGACATTTCGGGCAAAAGCCCTTCATCAGGAATAGAGGCAGAGTGCCTGCAGGGTGGAGAGAGAAATGAGAGGAGGGTGGGGGTGGGGAGAAAGTAGCATAGAGTACAATAGGTGAGTGGGGGTGGGGATGGATGTGATCGGTCAGGGAGGAGGGTGGGGAAGGTAGCAAAGAGTAGAATGGGTGAATGGGGGTGGGAATGAAGGTGATAGGTCAGAGAGGAGGGTGGAGTGGATAGGTGGAAAGGAAGATAGGCAGGTAGGACAAGTTATGGGGACAGTGCTGAGCTGGAAGTTTGGAATTGGGGTGAGGTGGGGGGAGGGGAAATGAGAAAACTGGTGAAGTCCACATTGATGCCCTGGGGTTGAAGTTTTCTGAGGCGGAAGATTAGGCGTTCTTCCTCCAGGCGTCGGGTGGTGAGGGAGCAGTGGTGAAGGAGGCCCAGGACCTCCATGTCCTCGGCTGAGTAGGAGGGGGAATTGAAATGTTGGGCCACAGGGTAGTGTGATTGATTGGTGCGGGTGTCCCAGAGATGTTCCCTAAAGCGCTCTGCTAGGAGGCGTCCAGTCTCCCCAATGTAAAGGAGACCACATCGGGAGCAACGGATACAATAAATGATATTGGTGGATGTGCAGGTAAAACTT
Source organism: Chiloscyllium punctatum (assembly GCF_047496795.1). NCBI lineage: Eukaryota > Metazoa > Chordata > Chondrichthyes > Orectolobiformes > Hemiscylliidae > Chiloscyllium > Chiloscyllium punctatum. Next base: position 56,717,050 of record NC_092758.1, on the reverse strand, counting down.
TGATGGATGTGGAAGGATCCTTTGGGGCCTTGGATGGAGGTGAGGTGTGGGTGCAGGTTTTGCAATTCCTGTGGTGGCAGGGGAAGGGGCCAGGACGGGAGGGTGGGTTGTTGGGGGTGTGGACCTGACCAGGTAGTCACGGAGGGAATGGTGTTTGCGGAAGGTGGAAAGGGCTGGGGAGGGAAATATATCCCTGGTGGTGGGGTCTGTTTGTAGGTGGCACGGAGGGAATGGTCTTGTAATTGGTTGTCAAGGAAGTTACCTATTGGAATAGAAGGTCGAAAGTTGTTTTTCAATTTTAGCTGCATGATACCTCTTCAGATATATGTCTGTACATACTCAGACAAGAAAGGACATGCATAGTGGAATTTGCAATTATATATAGTGCTTAATCACAACAGCAAGGAATCCCAAAAGGCTTTGCAGCAATTTCATTACTTTGACATACATAAATGAGACTGGAATGACTGACTCAAAGTTAATGTGGGAAGAATGAATCTCAGTTCTTGGGGCAGTAGAACGAGTACTCTGGAAATTGGGAGCTATACTGCTGGCCTGGTCTTCATCAGAGCAATACTGGGACTAGGTATTCTGGTGAATGATATAGCTTGGGTATTTGAGAAAGCTTTCAACTTTAGTTTCATGTTGGTGAGATATCACATGGGGGAAGAGATGATTAATTAAAGGTGTGGGGCAGGGTAACAGGGTATAATTGCAATAAAGCTGAAAAATGTGTTGCTGGAAAAACGCAGCAGGTCAGGCAGCATCCAAGGAGCAGGAGAATCAACGTTTCAGGCATTCCTAAAGAAGGGCTTATGCCCAAAACGTTGATTCTCCTGCTCCTTGGATGCTGCCTGGCCTGCTGCGCTTTTCCAGCAACACATTTTTCAGCTCTGATCTCCAGCATCTGCAGTCCTCACTTTCTCCTATAATTGCAATAAAGACAATCAGAGTGTGCTGGATAGCGTACAAAATTAATGGTCCATCAACAGATAAGGCTAGAGGTTGCAAGTGTAGAAGAGACACAATTAAGGGTTCTATATCTAAATCTATATTAGTCATAAGAAATGGATTATATGATGGCTGTTACAGAGGCACAATGTTTTGAAGAGCAGGAAGTTAGATGGTAGGTTAGCTCTGTTATGGATGACGTTGGTGGAATAGTGAAGTAGAATTATAATATTAAGACCAATTTGGATAAAAATTAAAAATTGCAAAGGTAAGAAGTCGCTTGTGTGAGTTGTTTATAGTTAATTAACTATACTGTAGGATGATCTATTATAGAAGAAATAAAAGAGTTTGTTAGAAAGCCAATAATCATGGGTGATTTTAATCTACTTAAAGATTGGATTAATCAGGTTGATAAAGAAATGCTGAAATGAGTTCCTAGCGTATTTGCAATACAGTTTCCTACTTTGGCACGTTATATAGCTATCCAGAGAACTGATAATTCTAGATCTATAAATATATAACAAGGCAAGATTAATTAGTGATCTCTTCATAAAGAAGTCCCTAGGTAACAGTGATCATAACAATTCAATTTTGCATTCAGTCAATGGGAGAAGAAAGCAGACTCGTGTTTAAAACACAAATAAAATAATTACATGGGTACGAGGCTTAGAACTAGCTAAAGTGAACTGGCAAGTTAGGTTATTGTGTAAGTCAGTTAAAAAACATTGATGGATATTTAAGAAAATATTCAATAACATTTAGTAAAATATACATTCCAGTGAAAAGGTAAGACTATAGGAAAACATTGCATCATTCATGTCTATCTAAAGAAGTTTAAAAAAATTGCAAATTGAAAGAAATGGGTATACTTCTACAAAGATTGATGACAGGTAAAGACAGGATAGAATATAAAACCAACAAAGAATGGATTTGTTAAAATGAGGGAGAAATTGAAAGTATGAACGAAAGCCAGCAAGATATACATATTTTTTAAAATGTAGAGGTACTATAGGTATATTCAAATGTTTGTCCTTTGGAAAGAGAGTCTAGTAAATTAATAATAGGAAATAAGGAAATGGCAGATGCATTGAACAGATTTTTTTAAAAACTATCTTAATTGTAGAATACATCCCAAATAACATCCTAGAAATAGTTGTAAATCAAGAGGTGAAAGAGTGGAGAATTTAAAATAATTACAATTGTTGGAATCAGAGTATAAGAAAATTATTAGAACTAAAAGTTGGGACGTTCCCAAGACCTGATGGATGTCATCGTAATATGTTGAAAAACATAGTTTCCCAGATAGCAGATGCTTTGATTTTAATTAGCCAAAATATACTAGATTCTTCATTAAAGAACGAGGTCAGACAGAAAAGGGGACACAACAAACTAGTTAATCAAAATCTGTCACAGGGAAAATGTTACAATCTATTATTAAGGAAGTCCTGCAGGGCACATTGTATAAAGGTATTCTATCAAGCAGAATCAATATAGTTTTCTGAAAGGGAAATCATATTTGACTAATTTATTAGTTCTCTGGACAAGGAACAGGCAATATAGATAAGGCGAGAAGCTACAGATATGGTGGGCTTGGATTTCCAAAAAGCATTTGATGCAACGTCAAAGGCTATAACAAAATAATCCTCCTAATGGAGGAAACAACATATTAGTCTGGGTGGACAATTGATTCGATAAGAGGAAGTCGAGGGTAGGGATAAATTTATCAACCTGAAAATGAACAGAAGTAATGAGTGAAATGCACAGAAATCAAAGCTGGGACCTCAACTATTTGCAATCTGTATCAATGAAGGGACAGAGTGTATGGTAGCTACATTTCCTCCTGACACAGTTAGGAGAATAAGTCTTTAAGATTACATAAGCAGTCTGTAAAGGTTATAAAGGTAAGTTACATAAGTGGGCAAGAAATTGATGCGAGAAATAATGTGAGAAAACATGACCTTGTTCACTTTAGTAGAAAGAATAGAAAAGGAGTTTGAGAAGTTCCAGGTTCTCAAACTGGAACCTGAACTTCATCCTGGTGGACTTCATCCTAAGATCTTAAAAGAAGTGGTTGCTGTAATAATAGATGCATTGATTTTAATTATTCAAAAATATCCAAGTATCATAAAATGTTAGGTTGCTAGTACTGCAAGTAATCAAGATGACAAATGAGATTATTTATTGCAAGGGAAAGGGATTATAAAAGTAGAGAATTTTATTACAGTTAACACTATATCCACAGATATTCACTCTCTGTATCAGCAGAATATGCAGTCTATAAGATGCAGCACAGAAATTTATCAAGTTTCCTTAGATAGCACCTCCAAATCCATGACTGCTACCATAAAGAACAGCAGATACATAGGAACATCAATCACCTGCAAATTCCCCTTCAAGCCAATCACCATCCTGATTTGGAAATATATTGCTATTCCTTCAGTGTCAAAATCGTGCAAGTCCATCCCTAACAGTATTTTGGAGATACCTATACTAAATGGACTGCAATAGTTCAAAAAGGCAGCTTGCGACCACCTTCTCAAGCACAACTAGGGATAGGCAGTAAATGTCTGTCCAGCCAGCAATGCCCATATTCCATGAATGAATGAAATAAAAATATAGGAAACACAACATCCAATTTGTGTACAGCAAGCTTTTATTGATAGATAAGAAAATAACTAGGGAATCTGTTGTAGATCATGCAAGTTGAAGGAATGTTGACCATGCCAATACTCTCTTCTTTCATTAAATAGCAATATCTTTATTAAACATGCCGTTGTGGTAGAATAATTCTTCAGTTGAACTTAAAGAATGTTGGTAGGTTCTCCCCAGTGACATCACTCATATTTCCAAGATGATTTGTCCAAAGGAACGTAAACTTCCAGTGGTTTCGCCGTTCTTCAATTCAGGTCCATTTCCTATGAGTGCAGCTGTACTAGGTAGAGCCAGGCTAATGCTGAAGCCAAGAGTAATAGGAAGCAAAGAGAGTTAGTGATAGATTATATCCATAATTTGTGTTACAAAATAGACAAGCAAGTATTTTGCACTGGAAAAACTCAATCTGTAATTTACTGAAGAGAAAATATCAAAAAGTATCTGGCAAAGAAAGAGGGAGGTTTGTAAAATATGTTCAGCACTGCTTTCTATGTTTTCTTTAGTCCAACAAGGAACGAAAAGTGCTGAATTTAATTTTAGATAATTTAGTTGAACAAATAGGTATTTAACAACATTGAATGTCTTAGAACAACATTGATAATTAAATCAGGTTCATATAAAAATAGTTGAGAAGAGTAAACCATCAATGATGTAGACACATTTGACTGAATAAAAGCCAATTTTTATGAGACAATATGCCAACTGATCCAGATACATTGGAAAAAAAAGGTTCTAACAACACAAAATGTTCAAACAAAAAACATTAAGGATACAGTCTGTGCATATTCCCATAAAAAAAAAGTGACACAGCTATTGCACAAGGTCCTTGGAAGAGTAGAGAAGTTAAAATGGCATTTTAAGAAAAAGCATTGGATAACCTGAGGCTCAGTACGAATGTTATACGAGCACAATAAAGCAAAATGAAAGGGGGCTAAAGAGAAAATGAAAAAAGACTGAAAACTTAAAGCACTCTATGATCGCATACAAGATAGAAAAACTGTTACAAAAAACATTTGGAGATTAAAAGGAAATCATTTTATGAGATGAAGAAATGGTGGTGATACTAAATAAATATTTTGTATCAGTTTTCACTAGAGTATTATGGTGGAACTGACATGATATAAGAAGAGGAGATGGAACAATTAGGTTGGATAACTACATAAGGAAATAACACAGGAAAACCAAGTGGAAATCAGTGAGAATGCCTAATGGCATAGATTCTAAAATGCTGAGGCTCTAATCACAATTTTTCTAAAATATTCTTGTGCGTAGACTTTGTTTCACAAGACAAGACATTTGTAAAGATAGCACCGTGCATCAAAAAGAGCAAAAGTAATAAATCAGGTAATCGTTAAACTGACTACTTACATTGTCAATTTAGCCTTCTCGTGGTTTAAAAGAGATAGTTGGTTAAGGATGGACAATACAGATCTGTAAAATGAAAGTTGTGACAGACGTATCCAAAAACATTTTTTGAGTGTGCTACTCATGGCAATGCAATTTATTATATTAACTTCAGTTTTCAAAAGACATTTGAAACACACAAAGCATATTAATCAAATTAAGGTGTGCAGTATTAAGAAGCACATGACAATGTGAACTGGAAGTTCATTGAATACAGACAACAAAGAGCAGTCAACAACATTTGATTTTGGAATTAAAGGGACATGCACAGTGATATCTTCCAGGGGTTTGTGTTGGGACCATTTCTCCTCTTAGTATTTGAAAATAGGAATGGGCCTCAATATTCAGTATTTTAAACAGTTGGTTAGAGATTGATTGAGAAAAGTAACTTTGTCATAGTTGGTGGAGCTTGAATGTACTGTCTGAAAGGTTAATGGGAGTAAATTTAATGGTAACTATGCAATTGGAATTGGACAATTACTATGGTAGAATCTTGCAGGGGACTAAACAACTCAGGCTATGGTGATTTTGGGTGAGAATGCTAAGGTCTATCTGGAAATTACGAGCAACTTCCTTGTGTATATTTAAGGCTGATTTATTCTTGGTCAGTAGAGGAAGAGGGTCATGGTGATAATGGAGCAAAGTAAAGAATGTGGGATCAGCCATGATCCTACTGAATGACAGAACAGGCTCAAGGGGCTGAACCGCCTACTCCTGTTCCTGTTCCTTATAGTCTCATTGCACTTGTTATGCATTGCCAGGTATTTTTGTGACTTTTTCTAGGCAGTAGCAAGTTGCCTATTAATTAGGATTATTGCTTGTTAGCCACCTCATCACTGGCACATCTCACCTCATTAGCAAGTAGTTCCCTATGTTGTCAAAGACGCCACCTATCAAACATGAGATGCTGAGAAGCCTTGACATAGAAGTCAGAGGATATACTTGGTGTCTTCAGTTCACCATGTGTTGCAAAGGGCTTCTGTGCTGAACATCTGGCGCCATCACCTCCAGGCAAGCTCATTATGCACAGGCCAGATGCAAACCATGGAAAGTGAAATCTGACAATGTGCCAGCCTCTGAGAGCACTGGCAACTATTATGGTAATGCTGCTGTGCATTCAGGGACACACACCCAGCTCTAGGGGACCAGGCTGCATTTGCAGCCCAGTTGCTTGCTCTCTTAGCACTTGCTCTCACTGAGCCTAACTGGATCATATCATATTTTTGTCTTGTCTTTCCTTTTAAGGCTTTGCCATCTTAGCCAGAGATACCAGGTTCACAGTACTACTGTCTTGTTATGACATTTATGCAGACACAAAGCCAGAAAGTTTGTCATGATTATCGACAGGCTGTTTACAAGTTGATGGAAATAGCTTTAAGTCAGGGGGAACTGTGCATAGTAAATCAAGAGTAGCTGCCAAAACCAGTCTAGGGGCTTGGACACACTCAGCCACTCAGGGCGGTCAGAATGCTTTCCATGTAAAGGGTGATGAGGAAATAAGACCATAAGACGTAGGAATAGAAATTAGGCCATTTGGCTCATTTGAGTCTGCTCGCCATTCAATCATGGCTGATAATTTTCTCAACCCTCTTTCTCCTGCTTTCTCCTTGTAACCCTTGATACTCAAGAACTTATCTATCTCGGTCTTAAATATACTCAATGACCTGGTCTCCACAGCCTTCTATGGCAATGAATTCCATAGATTTACCACTCTCTGGCTGAAGAAGTTTCTCTTATCTCTGTTTGAAAAGGTCTTCCCTTTACTGTCAGGCTGTGCCCTCGGATCCTAGTCTTTCTTCCCAATGGAAACATCTTCCCAACATCTACTCTGTCCAGGCCATTCAGCATTCTGTATGTTTCAATTAGATTACCCCCCCCCCCCCCCACCAATTCCTTCTAAACCCAGAGTCGTCAAACTTTTTTCAGATGTTAAGTTTCTCATTCCTGAGACCATTCTTGTGAACCTCCTCTGAAAACACTCCAGGACCAGTACAGGTAGAAAATCCTTTCTCCGAACTGTTCACTACCAGCTGTTTTTCGGAATTTGAAATTATTTGGTTTTCAGAATGTAAGAGTTTAATGGTGAAATGTTTAAAAATTTTACGAGAGAAGCAGACTTCTAACTAAGAACGTGCTTGGCCACGCTCCCCCCACATTGCATCTCAGTGGCACACATCGAGTAGGTATCGACTTGGCGGCGTTCACAGAGAAACCCCAGGCATGTCGGTGCTTGGCCATGCCCCCCCCCCCCAACCATGTCACATCTGAGTGACACATCGAATGGTGTCGACTTGGGGGGCGTTCACAGAGAAACCTCAGGCCTGTCTGTGCTTGGCCACGCCCCCCCCCCCATGTTGCATCTGAGTGACACACATCGAGTGGGTGTCAACTTGGGTTAGCTGTTTGTTCGCCAAACAACCTTGTTAATGAGAAAAAACCTTCACCAAAAAAACCTTCGGATTTTGGAGCTTTTCGGTTTTTGGATGTTCCGATAAAGGATCTTGTACCTGTACATCCTTCCTGAGATATAGAGTCATAGAGATGTACAGCATGGAAACAAGCCCTTCAGTCCAACACGTCCATGCTGACCAGATAACCTAATCTAATCTAGTCGCATTTGCCAGCACTTGGCCCATATCCCTCTTAACCCTACCTATTCATATACCCATCCAGATGCCTTTTCAAGGAGACTTGTAATTGTACCAGCTTCCGCCACTTACTCTGGCAGCTCATTCCATACACACACCACCTCTGCAGGAAAACATTGTCCCTTAAGTTCCTTTAAAGTTTCCCCTTCTCACCCTAAACCTATGCCCTGTAGTTCTCTCCCACCCCAAGGAAAAGACCGTGTCTATTTATCCTATCCATGCCCCTCATGATTTTATAAACCTCAATAAGGTCATTCTTCAGCCTCCAATGCTCCAGGGAAAACTTCCCCAGCCTATTCAGCTTCTCCCTGTAGCTCAAATCCACCAGCCCTGGCAACATGCTTGTAAATCTTTCAAGTTTCACAACATCCTTGAGATAGGAGGGAGGCCAAAATTGCACTCAATATTCCAAAAGTGGCCTAACCAATGTCCTGTACAGCCGCCGTGTGACCTCCCAACTCCTGTACTCAATGCTCTGTCCAATAAAGGAAAGCATACCATACGCCTTCTTCACTATCCTATCTACCTGCGACTCCACTTTCAAGGAACTATGAACCTGCATTCCAAATATGGGGCCGAAAACTGTGCACAATGCCCCAAACGTGGTCTGACCAGAAAATGGCAGGTATCCAGCCATCACTCTTCCTGCCCTGTTTTGGGCTGGTTTCCTCCTCGGAAAAGATAGAGTCAGGTATTAAGGGTGATGAATGTGCATTTCACAGCTGTTTGCAATTGGGGAAATCTCTCGAGCAAGTAACTAGGCAGTGCAGAGGGAATGCGGCTTTAGTGGTGTCAGGGGTTGATGAGAGTGAGTGGGGAAGAGTTGCATGTAATACTGAGAGCAGTAGAGCGTGAGCCTTAATGAGCAGTGGGTATAGTAGCAGAGAGAGAGTAAATGCAACATATCAGAGAGAAGAAAGTGGTACTGATACATGTAGTCCTTCCCCACCTTAGTGCTGTGTATTCCTCCTGATGGCAGAGAGGGTATAGGTCCAAGTGGTTACTTCACACAAGGGCGACATGGTCTAGTGCTGTGGCCTCCACTACTGGTTCTGGGCAATGATAATGCCTCGCATCTGCTCTGCAAATTCTTCTAAAGCAGTTTCCCCCAGGTCCCTGTCTGCAAAGAGGAGCATCCAATTTCACATGTCTGCCATGTCCAGGGCAAATGTCAGGAACCATTCAGGGCAGCTTTGGACTAACAGTGCTTATCTGAATATACAACATTATTTTTGAGAAGGTGCCATTACCACCAAGAATTCCAATCAATTCTAGGTTATTCTGACACTGGCCAGTTTCTCGAGGTACAGAGCATGGTAAAATGAGGCAGGAGTTGGGCGAGATCCATTGTAAAGGGGTATATAGTTAATAAGACTAATTTGATATGATACCATGAGCTATCTTGCAATTCCTATTCTAATGGAAAGTCTACTTTTATGTCATACTTGGAAATCTTGTTGGCACATTCAGTTGTGCTGTTTCAAATCTTATTCTTAACTTTGCATATAATAAATTTTTATACAATCTGGGTGCATTAGCCCTCAATATGTAGACAAGAAACATTGGCAAGATCTTTCCACCATATCAATATGTCCAAATGAAAGCTGTCTAGGGCTTGCACTTGAAACAGTTTAGGCTGTGTCAGCATGTACAAATAAAGAGCCTAATGCCTTTTCTCTGTGTACAGACAGCGTTGGACCATCTGTAAACAGGAAGACCTGGCTTCCAGGCAACCTGAAAGAAAACTGCAGACCACCATCTAAAATATAAACATCTACCAAAATTTAGTTGAATTTTCAGCGAGATGGTGCTGAATGATTAAATGAGGAGCAGGAGAGGACTATCTGACCCACTTTGCCCACTCTGCCATTCGATATGTTCGTGGTTGATCTGCCTCAACTCTACTTTCTCTGTTTCTGGATTAGTGGTGCTGGAAGAGCACAACAGTTCAAGCAGCATCCGAGGAGCAGTAAAATCGATGTTTCGGGCAAAAGCCCTTCATCAGGATTAAAGGCAGAGACCCTGAAGTGTGGAGAGATAAGCTAGAGGAGGGTGGGGGTGGGGAGAAAGTAGCATAGAGTATAATAGGTGAGTGGGGGAGGGGATGAATGTGATAGGTTGGGGGCGGGGGGAGGGTGGAGTGGTTAGGTGGAAAAGAAGATAAGCAGGTAGGACAAGTCATGGGGACAGTGCTGAGCTGGAAGTTTGGAACTAAGGTGAGATGGGGGAAGGGGACATGAGGAAACTGTTGAAGTCCACATTGATGCCCTAGAGTTGAAGTGTTCCGAGGCGGAAGATGAGTACAGAGTGGGTCCTTTGCAATTCTGAGAGAGTGTGGCCCTCAGCTGAGACAGGGCTGACTGTAGAGAGGTTAGGTGCCGGTGCATTGCTGCAAGTGTGGAGCAGAGGATCTTGAAGGAGAACTGTTGCTGGTGTTTTTGAATCTGTAGTCTGTACTTTTTGTCCTGTTCGGGTCCAAACTCTGCTGTTTTAAAGGTGGTCCGGAGTCCGTGTGGGATGAGTTGGTTATAGAGGCAGGCACTGAGGAAGCAAATGTGGCTGTGGTAGCGAATTTGTTTCAGGACATGGTTGAAGAGCTTCAGGGCAGAGGAAATGACCTGGGTGTTGCAGTGGTAGAGGGACTCCCTGAGATTCTTGTAGAGAGAGGAGGAAAACTTCTTCAAGGCAGACATCCTTTCAAGAGGATTCGCAGTAGGGTTAAAATCAACGAGGTAAAAACAATGACTGCAGATGCTGAAAACCAGCTTCTGGATTAGTAGTGCCTTCTCTCTGTTGAGGTGCTGAAATCATTCTGCTGCTCACAGCCAGAATAAACCTTTTAGGTTGTTTTCTTAAGATTGAGATTGTTTCTAGAGAACAGAAGTAGGATTCTAAGGTTGAAGATGAGGCTATTAAAATTGCCCCACTAATGCAACTATCAATTTGCAACAACAAAGATTTTAGAATGATTAAAACACTAATTATGAGTGCACATCTTTGAAATGGAGTTCAACATATTAAGTGCCTCACTGATTGATGTTGAATTTTAACAAGTTTACAGTCCTGTACCTTATTTCAAAATGCAATGTTTAACCACTAAAGTCAAGTAACACTTTCAGATTTCTGATTGCTGAAGTGCTAACCTTGTGGTTTCAGCAATATATTTCTAGGCTAGTTGAATATAGAGGTTACTTGCACAGAATGCAACAAGTTGCAAGTGTTTTGATTGTGACCTGTACCATATCTTAAATGATTCCCTTAAGGCTGATTCTTTGATTTCAGGTGGAGATGGGACATCTGCTGACCAGTTTTTCCTGGATCAGTATGTGGCAGTAACCAATTATGACAAACAGGAAAGTACAGAGATCAGCTTGCATCAAGGACAAGTAGTAGAAGTTATTGAGAAAAATGAATCTGGTAAGTTACTTGCAGAAAAACCCAAATTTAGCTTAATGTTAAAGAGGAACACTTACGTAATGGTTTCTATTCAAATGTCTCAACCTAAACGACATAGAAATGTAATAACAGTATATGTCAGTTCCTGCTCTGCACTGAATATTGAGTGTTTACGTGGTTCTAAAGCTCCTTGTGGCCTGTGAATTTCTGAAATGGTAATGGTGTTGCTTGGTGGAAGTTTAACTACCAATAATTCTCTTGATACTGCCAAATGTCAGACTAAATGATTTTGCAGGGTGATGTAATTAAATCTCCTTTGACTAACTGTCCTATAGATTTTTGTATTTATTGTTCAAAATATGTATCATTAAACCCCTATTGGTTTTAATGGTGAAGGATACAAGTAAAGAATGCAAAAGATCAGGCAGAAGCATTTGCAACAATCTTCAGCCAGAAGTGCCAAGTGGATAATCCATCTCGGCCTCCTCCACTGCTACCCAGATGCCAGTCTTCAGAAAATTCGATTCACTTCATTTAAGATCAAAAAATGATTGGAGGCACTGGGTGTGGCAAGGGCTATGTGCCCTGATAACATTCCAGCAATCGTAGTGAAGACTTGTGCTCGAGAAATTGCCCTTCCCAAGCCAAACTATTCCAATACAGTTACAACAGTGCCATATACCCAACAATATGGAAAATTGCCCCATTATATCCTCTACACAAAAAGCAGACAGATCCATCTCACCAATTACCGTCCTGTCAGTCTACTCTTAATCGTCAGTAATGATGGTAGCTGTCATGAACAGTGTTGTCAAGCAGCACCTGCTCACCAATAACCTGCTCTGTGTGCTCAGTTTGGGTTCTCAGCTCCTGTCGATTTTACAGCCTTGTTCAAACGTGGATAAAACAGTTAAATTCCAGAGGTGAGGTGAAAGTGACAGCCCTTGACATCAAGGCCACATTTGACTGAGTATGGCATCAAGGAGGCTCAGCAAAATTGGAATCAATGGGAATCGGGGCAAGGTCACTGCTGGTTAGAGCCATCTCTGGCACATAGAAAGGTGGTTGTGGTTGTTGGAGGTACGTCTTCTCAGCTCCTTCTCTGCAGGAGTTCCTCAGGCTAGGGTCCTAGGCCTAACCACCTTCAGCTGCTTCATTAATGATCTTCCCTCCATCATCAGGTCAGAACTGGGAATGTTTGCTGATGATTACACAATGTTCAGTATGATTCATGACTCAGTTACTGAAGCAGTCCATGTTCAAATGCAACAAGAAGATCTGGGCTTGGGCTGACAAATGGCAAATAACATTCATGCCACAAAAACATCAGGACATGACCGTCTCCAATAAGAGATGAACTAATCACTGCTCCTTGACATTGAATGGTATTACCATCACTAAATGCCAATTCTAAACATCCTGAGGGTTACTATTGACCAGAAGCTCAACTGGACTCACTATATAAAATGAGTGGCTACATAAACAGATCAGAAGCTAGGAGTGCAGTGGCAAGTTAATACATCTCTTGACTCACCAAAGCCTGTCCACCATCCACAAGGTATAAGTCAGGAGAGTGATGGAATACTCCCCACTTGCCTGGTTGGTTGTTGCTCCAATAACACTGAAGAAGCTTGACACCATCCAAGGCAAAGCAGCCCACATAATTAGTGCCATGTCCACAAGCATCCACTCCCACCACTATTGATGCTGAATAACAGCAGTGTTTACGATCTATAAGATGCACTGAATCTTTCAAATGCATGAGCACTTCCATTTAGGAGGGCAAGGGCAGCAGATAGGACACCACCACCTGTAAGTTCCCCTCAAACCCATTCACTATCCTGACTTGGAAGTATATTGCTGTCCGTTCATTGTCATGGAAACACCCTTCCTAATGACATTATGAAATTACCTACAGCTGGACTGCAGTGGTACAAGAAAGAAGTTTACCTTCACTAGGGCAACTAGGTATGGGCAATAAATGCTGGCTAGCCAGGTATGTCCATGTCCCACAAGCGAATAACAACCAAATAAATTTCAAATGGTAAATACCACAGATAAGTATATAGTTAAGTACTTGTCTTAGAGTCAGAGAGATGTGCAGCATGGAAACAGTCCCTTTGGTCCAACTCGTCCATGGCAACCAGATATCCTAACCTAATCTGGTTGCACTTGCCTGCACTTGGTCCATATCCCTCTTAACTCTTCCTATTCATATATTCATCCAGATACCTTTTAAATGTTGTAATTATACCAGCCTCCACCACTTCCTATGGCAGCTCATTTCATACATGCACGACCTTCTGCAGAAAAGGTTGCCCATAGGTCCCTTTTCAATTTTTCCCCCCTCACCCTAAACCTATGCCCTCTTGTTCTGAACTACCCCAACCCAGGACCTTGTCTATATTCCCTATCCTTGCCCCTCATGATTTTATAAACGTCAATAAGTTCACCCCTCAGCCTCCAATGCTCCAGGGAAAACAGCCCCAGCAGATTCAGCCTCTTCCTGTAGCTCAAATCCTCCAACCCTGGAAACATCCTTGGAAATCTTTTCTGAAACCTTTCAAGTTTCACAACATCCTTCTGATAGGAGGAAGACCAGAATTGTGCACACTGTTCCAAAAGTGGCCGAACCAATGCCCAGTACTGCCGCAACATGGCCTCCCAACTCTAATACTCAATGCTCTATCCAATAAAGGAAAGCATACAAACACCTTCTTTACTATCCTATCTACCTGCGACTCCACTTTCAACGAACTATGAGCCTCTACTCCAAGGTCTCTTTGTTCAGCAACACTTCCCAGGGCCTTGCCATTATGTGAATCAATTGTACACTGATTTGCTTTTCCAAAGTGCAGCCTCTCACATTTATCTAAATTAAACTCCATCTGATCAGAATCCCGTTGTATTCTGAGGTAACCTTCTTTGCTGTCTACTATACCTCCAATTTTGGAGTCATTTGCAAACTTATCAACTATACCTCCTATCTTCACATACAGGTCATTTATATAAATGACGAAAAACAGTGGACCCAGCACAAATCCATGCGGCACACCACTGGTCACAGGCCTCCAATCTGAAAAGCAACCGTCTACCACCACCCTCTGTCTTCTATCTTCAAGCTAGTTCTGTATCCAAATGGCTAGTTCGCCCTGCATTCCATGAGATCTAATCTTGCTGACCAGTCTACCATGGGGAACCTTGTCAAATGCCTTTCTGAAGTCAATATAGATCACGTCCACCACACTGCCCTCATCAATCCCCTTTGTTACTTCTTCAAAACTCTTAAACAAGTTTAGTGAGACATGATTTCCCATGCACAAAGCCATGTTGGCTATCCCTGATCAGTTCCTTGCCTTTCCAAATATATGTTAATCCTGTCCCTCAGGGTTCCCTTCAACAACCTGCCCACCATCGATGTCAGGCTCACTGGTCTATAGTTCCCTGGCGTTTCCTTATCATCTTTCTTAAATAGTGGCACCACGTTAGCAACCTCACCTGTGACCTATCGATGATGCAAATATCTCAGCAAGGGGCCCATCAATCACTTCCCTAGTTTCCCACAAAGTTCTAGGTACACCTGATCAGGTGCTGGGAATTATCCACTTTCATGTGTTTTAAGACATCCAGCACCTTCTCCTCTGTAATGTGGACATTTTTCAAGATGTCACTATCTATTTCCTCACATTCTATATCTTCCATATCCTTCTCAACAGTAAACACTGATTCAAAATACTCATTTAGTATTTCTCCCATTCCTCGTGGTTCCACACATAGGCTGCCTTGCTGATCTTTGAGAAGCCGTATTCTCTCCCTGGTTACCCTTTTGTCCTTAATATATTTATAAAATCCCTATGGATTCTCCTTAACCCTATTTGCCAAAGCTATCTCATGTCCCTTTTTTGCCCTCCTGATTTCCCTGTTAAATATACTCCTACTGCCTTTATCCTCTTCTAAGGATTCACTCAATTCTCTCCTGTCTATATGTGACATACGCATCCTTTTTTTGACCAAAACCTCAATTTCTCCAGTCATCGAGCATTCCCTGCACCTACCAGCTTTGCCTTTCACCCTAACAGGAATATACTTTTTCTGGACACGCATTATCTCTTTTTTGAAGCCTTCCCATTTTCCAGCCATCTCTCTACCTGCGACCATCTGCCCCCAATTAACTTTTGAAAGTCCTTGCTTAATATCGTCAAAATTGACCTTCCTCCAATTTCAAACATCAACTTTTAGGTCCAGTCTATCCTTTTGTGTCACTGGTCACTGGCCTCAAAGTGCTCCCCCATCTACACCTCAGTAACCTGCCCTGCCTTATTTCCCAAATGTAGGACAAGTTTTGCAGCTTCTCTAGTAAATCCATCCACATCATGAATCTGAATTTTCACACTTAACAAATTCCTCTCAATCTAAACTCTTAACACAATGGCAGTCCCAGTCTATGTTTTGAAAGTTAAAATTCCCTACCATAACCACCTTATTATTCTTACAGATAACTCAGATCTCCTTACAAATTTGTTTCTTAATTTCCCATTGACTATTAGGGGGTCTATAATACAATCCCAACAATGTGATCATCCCTTTCTCATTTCTCAGTTCCACCCAAATAATTTTCCTGGATGTATTCCAAGGAATATCCTCCCTAAGTATAGCCGTAATGCTATCCCTTATCAAAAACACTGCTTCCCCTCTTCTCTTGCCCCCCACCTTTCTATCCTTCCTATAGCATTTGTATCCTGGAATAACATGCTGCCAGTCCTGTCCATCCCTGAGCCACATCTCTGTAATTGCTATGATATCCCAGCCCCATGTTCCTAATAATGCCTTGGGTTCATCTGCCTTGCATATTAGGCCTCTTACATTGAAATAAATGCAGTTTAATTTATCAGTCCTATCTTATTCTCTGCTTTGTTCCTGCCTGCCCTGACTGTTTGACTTGCTGTATATCCCAACAGTGCCAGTCTCACCAGCTCCTCAGCCACACTCTGTCCTCCTATTCCTACCCTCACTAGCTCGTAGCACTGGGAGTAATCCAGATATTACTACCCTCGATGACCTTTTTAAATTCTTGCCTAACATTTATATATTCTCCCTTCAGAATCTCATCCTTTTCCCTTGCTGTGTCATCGGTTCCAATTTGTACAATGACCTCCTGCTGGTTGCTCTCCCCTTTGAGATATCCTTGATCATGGAATCAGGAAGGCAACACGTCATTCTGATTTTTTTGCTGCTGGCCACAGAAGCATCTGTCTGTGCCCCTGACTAGAGATTCACCTATCACAATCAATTGCTTGCAACTCGACGTACCCTCATTGCATTAGAGCCATTCTCAGTACCATAAACTTGGCTGTGCGTACTGCATTCCCCTGAATTATTTGTAGGCATCAGCTCAACAATTAAATAAATAGATTATCAAATGACTTAAATTTATCTTATATTATTTCAGTGGAGGTCAGAGTGAATCCCTTTTAATGTTCAGGTCTATAACGTGATGTTCTTTTCATGACCTAAATTGGTTTGAGAGGCCACAGTTGGCTTTTAATTTTTTTTCATGATTTTATGGACTTCATTGAATGTCTTGTGTTTTCTTTCTGGTGCACTCCATAATGTCAAGTGTGTTTGCATATTCAGGACTTCCCTGTGTCCTGCAAGCATGAGGACTCATGCCTCCTCTCAGTGTTCCTTCTGTGCTGCTGCTAAGCTGGCTTCCTGCTGATACTCAAATGGTCGAGGGGTCGCTTACCCCAAATATGTCCAACATCCCGAGGGAAAAGATGTTGTAATTGCAAGTATCTTCCCACAGAACTATGATTTTAATTCAGTAGACCTGCACCAATCATCTTAGTGCATTGCTATCCAATATAAAGTTTGCTTTAGGGTTTACTAAATAAGAGAGATGTCCTCCCTTATCTGCATTGTACAAACCTTAAGACCCATTCATTGTGGATAGACTTTGTGGTAATTTAAATGTTCTTCATTAGGTTACATTCAGCTCTGTTACACATTTGATCTTTTTTAACAGTATTACAGTATTTCTGTTGAGCTGGCATAGTCAATACTGACCAAACTACAGAGTCCCATCAAATTTATACTGGAATATCTCAAAATGGAGTTCCTTCTGCACTCATCTCTTCAGGAGTAAATACACATTCAAGTCACTGCAGGGTAAAATTCTTTGTGAAATTAGATTTGTATGTCCATGATTTAAAAATTCAGCACAGTTTATTTATTGGGTGCATCATTATCAGGGGATTAACAGCCTGCATTCAAACAGAGAGGCCATGGAATACTGGTTTGACCCTTCAACTTCATTATTACTTTGAAGGTATGGCAGTAGGAGTCCTGACAGACTTATACTGATGTTCTGACAAGTGATTGGGTAAGTCTGTGGAGGACTCTATGACTCGAGCAGAAGTACCTGGGCCTTGAGTGCAAACAGATAGAGATTGTTGGGAAGTCAGGAACGAATATTGCAGGGGTCTGCAGTATTTTGTCTGGGTCTCAAGTGCCATTTGGGATTGGAGGGGGACTGATGTTAGGTTGAAGCAGAAGTCAGTAGGAGTTTGTGTGAGGAGAGGGTTGCCTGAATACTAGAGTTTGGAATGGTTGCAGATTTTGGAACTGGGGAAGTGATGATTAAAGTGAGGATTGACCTTTCTCTTTCTATGCTAAAGGGCTAGTTCAGACTTGAACAAAAATTACAGGAAAGAGCAGAAGCAGGGGATTGAGCCTTTTATTTGCTGAAGTTAATGGCCTAACATCTGCTTCTGAATGCTTCTGGTTGTCCTTTGCCAAAATGGACCCTGAACAAGTCTGCACCTCAGTTTTGTCCCTGTAACTGAGATGCCGTTTTGGCCAAAAGAATGGCACCCAGTGCTCAAGACCCAAACATGGCAATGCAGAATTTCCAACCCTACGTCATTATGCAGAAAGCTTGTTCGATACTATGAGAGAAAAATAATTATTTTCTACATTAGTTTGAAGTGAATGTTTATTGCTGGTAACACTCCCAATAAATTTGATATTGTTTTCCTATTGAAATTAAATGTTCACTGAAGAAAAGTACTTTCTTTGAGAAGATAATATAAATATATTTTCATATAGAGTAAAAATCTATTTCTAGTTCTGTAAATTTACACATTTAGAAAACCATTTTAGTGCTCTCTTCTGGTCATGTAAATGGAGAGAAAGAAAAGTAACTGTCTTAGAAAAAGTCTACCTAAAGAACCTGGAACACCGTTAATAATTGCACCACTTAATATTGGAATCTCTTTATCCAATGGCAATGAATTGATTCTATTGCTTAGGTTGGCCTTGACTGACAGAAGCAGCAGATGTATATAAGCTACAATTAGATATCTGCTGATTGCACTGGAAGCCAGGAGAATTGAGATAGGTGCTGCTTATTGCAGTTGCCAACTGTTTGCCCTTCACTGGAATGGTGATGAAGGTCGCGAGAATGTAAAGAACTCTCCATGCCCTGCCAGCAATAGTTCAAAGTTGAAAATCTCAAATATAGAGTACTGCTCAGTCTTCTCTTTCAAGAATAATTAGCAAGAATAATTCTTACATCTATATATCCATGCATATTGAGAATAAATTCAGTCTGCAAACTTTTAAAAATTGCAGACTGGGACTCTGATCAGGAAGACATAGCCCCTTTACTGATTTGACCCCATTTTCCATTGATAGGGGAAAGGAGATGAGTGTGACTCTTGCATGTAAAAAGCTTGAGCTCAGCTGAGCCTTTTGAATTCAGTGCTGAGCTTGGACAAAGTCCACTGTGACTGTAGCCTGCTGTGTGGGAGCTATGAGCTTATGAAGGAGAGGTAAATGCTTACAAATAGCAGTTTAGTTATGTAGCACTGTCAAGCTGTGAAGTTTTTAATTTCCCAAACCTTTTAATACAGCCTACCTACATCAAGGAGAGTTGAAACAACTCCAGCTGTGAAGTTAGTTAAATCCTGGCCCTTTAAGAACTTGAAATACACAGCCTTCCTGTATCAATGTTAATTTAAAATAAATTGCTCTTTTAGTCATTTGTCAGCATGACCCCAAGGGTTTTCATTCAGTGATTAATGATTGGCTGATTTCCACAACCTATGATTATCTCAGCAAGGCAGTAATAGTTGGGCAGAATCTGTGAAGAAGGCAGAGTTAACATTTTGAGTCCAATGACTCTTCTTGAGAACAGGTTCTGATCCTGTCCTGGAATTTTTTATGGTCGGCACAGTGGTTAGCACTGCTGCCTTACAGTGCCAAGAGTCCGACTTCAATTCCAGCCTCGGGCGACTGCCTGTGTAGAGTTTGCACATTCTTATTGTGTCTGCATGGATTTCCTCTGGGTGCTTTGAGTTCCTTCCACAGGAAACCGGAGCACTCGGAGATGTGCAGGTGAGGTGGATTGGCCATGGTAAATTTCCCATAGTTCCCAGGGATATGCAGGCTACGTGAATTAGCTAAGGAGAATGCAGTGTTACATGGTTACAGGGGGATGGGCTGCTCTTCGGAGGGTCTGTGTGGATTCGATGGGTGGAATGGTCTACTTTCACAGTATAGGGATTCTAAATTAATGCTTATTAAAGGTGTTTTTTTATCACACACACATACGCACACACATATCAGTTTGTTTCATTAAGGATTAAGAATTTGAGGGGCCTTGACAGTTTTGAGTATGCTTTCATGAATGGGAGTGTTTCTTTTTTAAAGTGAAAGTTTTAATAGATATTTAAATCTTTATTTAACATGGGGTCCCACCCATGTGGATGCAGGGCTAATTGGTATGTGAAGACAAATGGTGGATTGGTGAGTATAAGGTATGATTTTGCATAGATTGGTACATTATGTTCCATTAGAGAGGCAATAGTGTGCCAGGGATAAGTAATAGAGAGCTTAATATTGTTTTGAAAATGCTTCAGGGAACAAATTTCAGAAAACCAAGATGGCTGATCCTGTGCTACTCCGTGTTTGTGTGGGGGCAATGGCCAGAATCCTCCTTGTAATCACGCGCCCACCCAACTCCTACTGGAGCAGAATGATGTCAGCCATCACACAATTTCTTGAACTGCATGCACCAAGTCAGAAACTTCCTGACTCTGGCTACCTGCCTCAAAAGTGGAAATTGGCCTGTCAGAAATCCTGCCATTATTGTTTCTTAGTTTCCTGAATTTTGCTGCACAACCTAATACTTTCCTGGTTCTTAGCTCCTGAAACTTACTGAAAGCTTAATAGTAACACAAAATTGCAATCAAGAAATTGTTTGCTATAAGACGGTATTTGTGATTTATACATAAAATTAAACTGGGTACATGATTGTTCAGCCCATTCTTCAGCCTCCATAACCTTGAGAAAAAAATTGAAGACTCAGGGAGTGGACTCTGTAGGCTTAGAATTGAGTCCCATTTACCAACTTTAAAAATCCATGGTCCTCTCTCTAACTCCAGCCCTAAATCAATGTGAAAAGTACAGCACAGAATTCAGATGACATGTTAATAACTAATTCTTAATTATATTTGAATGCTTAAGACCTCTTTTTCCACTTGTCATATTTCGATCATTTCATGGTCTCATTCTTCTCCATCTCAGCAGCTACCTCCAGCTCTAGATTTCCTTCCTTATAACTCTTGGCAGTTTGCTCTCTTTTGACCTATTTGAAAAGCACCTCTTTGAGTTGGCTTTAAGCACATATCCTAATACCCACTTCTTTCGATTACAAACCACTTTCGTCTGAAGATACATCCCAGAAACACCTTGGAATATTATCACATTAAAAATAGTATGTAGACATAAATTGTTGCTGTAATGCTTAACAACTTTTGCCAAGCAATTCGCTGTCCCTAATTTCTATTCAATGTCAGCTTGAAAAAAACAAAATATTATGATGGATTGAGAATAGGTAATAGTTTTTGCTTTTTAACATTTATGTATTATGCTTCTTTAACAGCTTGACATTTTTTTGAATTAGTTTTCACTTGTTCCTTTTCTCCTCCATTGTTTGCATATGTCCATTTATAATTTATACAGCAGTTAAGCAGAATCTGGCTACTCCATGATTAAGTGCCTGTGCCTGAGAGTGTCTTGAGCCAAACTGCCCTCTAATAGTTTCCTATCTTGCTGAGATTTTCAGCTGATGATTTGGGGAGCTGCAATATGAAGTGAGCAGTGTGTTGCATCGTCGGCAATTTTTACTTTATTAAAATTTATGTGATAGCTTTTGTTTATTAAAGAAAGCTGTTTTGTACTTGTGATAAAACATTATAGTGCTTGTAAAAAAACATTTTAGAAGAAATTATATAAATGATGTGTTATTTCTCAGCTCAGAAAGAAATTAAAGATTGCCATGAGATTTGATGGTTGATATACAATGTAACAAAATATGATCAAATATGGGCATCTTGCCCATTAATTTCATCTTTATTTCAGGTTATAAAATCAAATGGTTATCTATTATCTGAATTTATGTTTATCATTATATTATTTGACTATGGAGAGGCAGTGGTGCTACATTGCCATTTAAAGATGTATGGAAAAGTCAGACTGTAAAGCAATAACACTGCAAACAGAAGGAAATAATATGGGTCAGTCCACAGTGAAAATCCACTGACACAACATGGAATGGATTCAAGGCAATCTGGATAGTAAGGAAATAAGTCTAGACTGTTGGCAATGTTCCATCTTCATTAGTTCATGCTATAGCTCTGTTCTGTTATAACTCTTATTAAGTTGTGCTGATGAATTGTGGTTTATAATAATCATTAAATAAATGTAATTTAACTGCCAGGTTCTCTCACTGTTACAGAATATAATTTTTAATGTGTATCTGTGAAACATAATATAAGATAATCAAGATTTCTTTCCCTTTTTACAGTTTTACTTTTGTATTTTTCAGTCTTCTTCCTAGAGGTCACCATTTCCCAAAGACCATTTATTCATAATGTAATTTAACCTGGCTTCAGTAATTAAGTAATAGATACCACACGTGCCTGCATTGACAGGAACTTGGCGCAAACCATGCACATTTCACACCTTTGCACATGTAATCCAATTTCCAAGCCAATAGATCAAGTGGGCCAGTAATCTGCTCATCACCAAAAACATGCATCTTGAGCCAAATGCTTTTACCTGCAGCAAATTTTAGCCTTTGCAGTGAGCAGCTGTTTCTTGGATGCATCACTTATATAGGAGTCGAGGAGGGGGTGGGGGGGGGGGGGGGGGGGGGGGAGTAGGGGAAGGGTATGGGGAAGGGAGAAGAAAAGTAACCACCTCCAAAATGCCTCCATTCAAATGACCACTTCCCAAACACCTGGATGAGAGATATTGATTACAGCAATGAGAGTATTTTTTAGGTCTAGATCATTCTAAGTAGCTAAACAAACAAGCATGGTGGCAGGAAGCTGGTGAGTGCAAAGAAATGAACCCTTAAAGTAACACTGGGATATCAAGGCATGAAAGAAATCATCTGCTGGAGAGGTTTTACAGCAGTAACAGTAAAATATCAAATTCTTTCAGCATACACAAAAGAAATAGATGTATTTGGTGAAATGGCGTTTTTGTGCTTTCAGGCTGGTGGTTTGTGAGCACAGCTGATGAGCAGGGTTGGGTCCCTGCCACGTGTCTGGAGGCTCAGGATGAAGCTCAAGATGACCTTTCAATTGTTAGTGCCAAGCCAGGGGAAGGTAAGCAGCCAAAACTAACAAGGAGTTTTAGTCAGATAATACTTGTGTGCTAAAAATGTGTTGCTGGAAATGTGCAGCAGGTCAGGCAGCATCCAAGGAACAGGAGAATCGACGTTTCGGGCATAAGCCCTTCTTCGGGAATGAGGAAAATGTGTCCAGCAGGCTAAGATAAAAGGTAGGGAGGAGGGACTTTGGGGAGGGGCGTTGGAAATGCGATAGGTGGAAGGAGGTCAAGGTGAGGGTGAAAAGCCGGAGTGGGGTGGGGGCGGAGAGGTCAGGAAGAAGATTGCAGGTTAGGAAGGCGGTGCTGAGTTCGAGGGATTTGACTGAGACAAGGTGAGGGGAGGGGAAATGAGGAAACTGGAGAAATCTGAGTTCATCCCTTGTGGTTGGAGGGTTCCTAGGCGGAAGATGAGGCACTCTTCCTCCAACCGTCGTGTTGCTATGGTCTGGTGATGGAGGAGTCCAAGGACCTGCATGTCCTTGGTGGAGTGGGAGGGGGAGTTGAAGTGTTGAGCCACGGGGTGGTTGGGTTGGTTGGTCCCGGTGTCCCAGAGATGTTCTCTGAAACGTTCCGCAAGTAGGCAGCCTGTCTCCCCAATATAGAGGAAGCCACATCTGGTGCAGCGGATGCAATAAATGATGTGTGTGGAGATGCAGGTGAATTTGTGGCAGATATGGAAGGATCCCTTGGGGCCTTGGAGGGAGGTAAGGAGGGAGGTATGGGCGCAAGTTTTGCATTTCTTGCGGTTGCAGGGGAAGGTGCCGGGAGTGGAGGTTGGGTTGGTGGGGGGTGTAGACCTGACGAGGGAGTCACGGAGGGAGTGGTCTTTTTGGAATGCTGATAGGGGAGGGGAATGCTGGTGGTGGGGTCTGTTTGGAGGTGGCGGAAATACTTGTTGTGTTACAACTTAAATAGGCTTATTTTTAGCCATTTTTGTAACCGAATAAATATATTGGTTATTTTTAAAGCTCAAATATTATGAACTCATTGTGAATGAGCATATACATTTTGCTGAACACAATAAAACTGATGGTGCCAAAAATGCAGCAGTCTTCCATACGAGTGCTCTAAAATGTTTTGGAATCAAACATTTTTTATTAAAAGAAAGGATTCTGTAAATTTTAAACAGTTTTCCTTGAGTACTTGGAAATTTGAGTTTGCCATAAGAGTAGAATTTTGTTTTCACCCAAGTTTGAATTTAATCTAAAGAGATTTTGAAACGATATGAGGGCAAACATTTTATTCAGAGTGTGGTTCGCATGTGGAAATGAACTTCCTGAGGAAGTGGTGGATGTTGGCAAAATTACAATGTTTAAAAGTCATTTGGATGAGTACATGAATAGGGAAGGTTCAGAGGGATGTGGGCCAGAGCAGGCAGGTGGGAGTTGTTTAGTGTCGAGAGTGTGTTGCTGGGAAAGCACAGCAGGTCAGGCAACATCCGAGGAGCAGAAGAATTGACGTTTCGGGCATAAGCCCTTCATCAGGCATCCTGTTCCACCCTTGGCCAATTGTCTGTGTGGAGTTTGCACATTCTCCCCATATCTGCGTGGATTTCCTCTAGATGCTCCAGTTTCCTCCCACAGACCAAAGATGTGCTGGTTAGGTGGATTGACCATGCTAAATTGCCCACTGTATGTAGTTTAGGTGGATTACCCTAGAGAAATACAGAGATAGGGGAGGGGTGGATTTGGGTGGGATTCTCTTCAGAGGGGTCAGTGCGGACTTGTTGAGCCAAATGGTCTACTTCCACAATATAGGGATTTTATGATATCAACATTAAGTTGATGACCATACTGTTATCTGTAACTTCGACAATCATGGCATCTTAACTCCACTCAACATTTCCCCTTCAACTAATGTTACTGAATAAAAAAGCTGTTTTGTCAGTGTTTTCATTTCTGTTTGTGTAAAAATCAGTTGCTGTACTTCCCATATTACAACAGTGACAAAACTTCAAAAGGTTGAAGAAGTATTTAATGATGTCCAGAGGTTATGTAAGATCATAGCCAAGTTAATTTATTTCATTGCTATTAATTTGGTTGCTAGAAAAGATTGCAGCTAAATTCAGAGTAGAATTTTAGGTGCAACTCCTTATAAATAAGTACTGATGGACTGAAGCACATTTGCAAGTCAATCACAAGTTACTGCTCAGTTACAAATATGAGTATGGTGTATAATTTTATGAATTATAACACTGAGTCTTGAGTTGGTTGGCAATGGGTAGAGAAAAACTGCAACTTGATGAGGAACAATACAAACAGAAGAGGCCTTGTTGTACCTGAACCAGAAACTAAGAATCATCCAATTGTAAATGGTTCCTACAACCTAAATAGGAAGGTGTGTCCAGCATCCTTTCCTGTTTGAATAGGTTTTTGTTTACTTTCTTGGTGTTTGCATGATCCTGAGAAGTCCATGTACGATCTTCAGGTTAGTGGATAGGGAATAATTGGACTACTGTGCCGAGATAGATTTGATTATTAATTTTAAATATTTTTATTCTGCCTTTATCTTCACGTCCATTCTGAATTCCTATTTCACATTTATGGATAATGCCGTGCAAAATACATTCTGCTGCAACTTGAGTCTCCTATTAGTGTTTTCAGTTAGTAGCTACAGATCATTTCACAAGATAAAGTACTGAAATTAAGCATAGTTACTTCGAAACACAGACATTCCATTGCCTGATACTTTGCTCCTTAATTTAATTAGTTTTCCCAGAGACTTGAGAATTGGTTATTTTCTACTCAAAATATTTAATTACCTTTTTTGTAATAAAGAAACTATTCTGTATCTTAATGCTTGACAGATGTAACAACGGATATTGTTTTATTTTAAGATGTCTTTCTGTCTCCATTTAGTTTGTCATTTTATGTTTTCATACACATAGATTTTTAATATATGTCCATAGCAGAGATTCGTTAGAGATTAAAACAATGTGATTTATGATTTATCCGGTATTTCCTATTCATCTTGCAAGAATGGTTGTATTAATGTTAATCCATGGTAAATAGTTTTGACCACCCTTCATAATAATTTGAAGAATAACACTTTCATCACAATGACATTTTGAATCATTAATGACCACTTTATACTCTGATCACTTCCTATCTCAACATGCTATCAGTTACTAAGACATTCTGGTCTCTGCCAAGACATATGGGCCGTCGAAGGACTTTAGGAGACTTGTACATCAGTGTCTGGGGCCAAGGTGGATGGAGATGAGCTTGCCTTTACTGTAATCTGTGTCTGTTGCTGCTTCCTGTATATGTGTCTTGCTTACATGTTTTGCATGAACATGCTTGGCAGAATTTGCTCTTTTAATATAATTTTATTTCTATATTAAAATTGAACCCTTACTTCTCTGAATCAAGCCTCTAATCCATTATCCTATTGCTGCAACTGTGCAATTTGATTTGAAATGTTGCTTTTCCATAATACGATTATGTAATGTAAGCCTAACAATATCATAATACTTCCAATCTGTAAGATATATTTGAGCTGCTTATAGAAGAAAGCTATTTTGTAGCTTTCTAATCTGTGTAAATGATCCAGACCCCATGCATTATCCTGTACAAATGCTCTCACAAGCTTGTAAATCCAGATGAAGAATACCCTCACCTATTTTAGATCTAACCCATCCAGAATATCACATCTACCATTTTTAAAATTATTGCTTGAAATAATCAGTTGGCCTGCACTGTTCATGACACCCTGACCCAGCTTTTTGTCCCTATCGCTCAGGCTCCTTTCCTAAATTTGCTATTCATAATCCTGATTTTGTGTTTTTCATTCTGCTGATTAACATTTGATTTAAAAGAAAACTGTTTCAGGCTTTTATTCCCAACTCCATCCACTGTCTTATTTGCCTACGTGTTCACTGAACCATCTCTTTGGCACTCCACGATTGTTGGTTTGTTCATCATAGTCCTTCCCTGGGATCAACCACCTCATTCTCCTACGCATGTTTTAAGGTTTGGATGGCGAGGTTCACGAAAATTGAGAAATACAAGCTCAACTACTATGGCCTATTAACTCAGCATGTGTTATTATTTTTTACTTCAATCAGACCACACTAATGTCTGTTGTCTCTTTTGGACACCTCCCCAACAAATCCCGTTCCACTTCCAGAAAAAAAATGGTTCTAATTTGTAATTCCAAAATACAAAAAAACTTAGACTTTATGTACATTAAAATTCACCAGCTCGCCGCCCTGCAAATAATCTTTAACTTGAAAGTTATTTGTGCCACCTTTAGTCCACAGTTTTGTCCTAGTTTGGTGTTATCAATGTTGCATGCTTACAGTCTTTAATGCCATAATCCTCTCTTGTTCCAACCACACTTACGCAATGCCAAAGTCAAGACATAATTGTTTGGATTGATGCTTTTATACAGGGAAAAGCAAAAATAAAATTTTGCACACTTGCAAGAAAGCATGAATATTATAAGTGCCACTTACATTTAATGAATATTTATTACCCTTGTGGTGTAATGTAAATTTTATCATTCATAGGACAATCTCTGAATGCTAACCAGTATAAATGTTCACAAGGTCAGATTCAGCAACTGCACTAAATAAGTTAAGAGTTAAGCCAGTTAAGTAAAACTTCAATTCAAGGTTGTATCTTATAATGGCAGTGAGCTGTTTCTCCACTATTGCCAAAATTCTCTACGTGCTCTGGCAAATGTGAAATGCTGACATTACTTCCTGTACAGTATTTCCAAAATTGCTTTCCTTAACAAATTCAAAAGGTTTAAAGGAGGAGACTGGAGTGCAATAATTATTAATTTCTCTGATGAAATTTGCCACAACATCTGGATAGAGGAAATATAATTAAAAACTTGTATGGTGTTCATATTTCCTGTAGTTAGAATGTACTAGTCATCCTGACCATTTGGTTTCTCGTACTCAACCGCCCCTTCCTTCTATCCTGTCTCTTGCCCCAGCATGAAGTGTTAATTTTTTTTTTAAATTGTGCTGAATCGACACAAACACATTTGATTGGAACACTGTAAAATTCTGTTTTGATGTACTTATTGGTCCCATGTATTGAGCTTTTAGTGCAAACTAATTTTACATAGCTTCAAGCTTCATTATTCATCATTTTTGCCAAGCTCCATAAATGCTCATTTCTGGCATGACTTGTGTTTTTTGGTTGTAAATGAAATATAAATTTGTTTTTCCAGAGGAGAATTTTGTTGTCATTTATCCCTACTCAGCAAGAGATAGTGATGAGATTGACTTGGAGAGAGGTGCTGTGGTGGAGGTTATACAGAAAAACCTGGAAGGCTGGTGGAAAATCAGGTAATTCAAATATCCTAATAAGGCTCTTAATGGTATGAGGAAAATTTGTGGCATAGGATGTCATTACATTGACTTATCCTTACTTCAGTGTATTTGGATAAATTGAGTTTATTTTCTCAAATGTCATTTTCTTTTAAAGCCCAATTTTGATTAACTCAGTCATAAGTTAAGCCATAAGCTTCTGTTAAGCCAATATGCCTGCTATCATTTGAAAAGCCTGTCCAAAAGGTGAAATAGCCAGGTAATGGGACCATAAATTCAAAAGAAGTGTCAGCGTTTACAGGGCTCCAGTTTTGCTTTACTGTGCAGCACAGAGGGTTGCAGACTGGTGCATTAATTGCTTACAAAATCACAGTGGAGGTATGTGGGGAACAGTGATCCTGCTAAAGCTATAAAGACTGCTAATGAAGGAGGTGCAACAAAAGAAAGTTAGCCCTATGTAGAGCCAAAGGTAACTTCTGCAAATTGAGGTGTGCCATAGATATCACCTTGGGCTTGGGAGTGTTAATTATTCCAAGGTATAGTCTGAGCAGTTTAAAAAGAGAACAAAGAACAAAGAAAATTTACAGCCCCAGAACAGGCCCTTCGGCCCTCCAAGCCTGAGCCAATCCAAATCCACTGTCTAAGCCTGTCACCCAATTCCTAAGCATCTGTATCCCTCTGCTCCCCACCTACTCAATCATCTGTCCAGATGCATCTTAAATGAATCTACTGTGCCTGCCTCTACTACCTCTGCTGGCAACACGTTCCGGGCACCTACCACTTTCTGTGTAAAGTACTTGCTGCGTGTATCCCCCTTAAACTTTTCATCTCTCACCTTGAACGTGTGACCTCTCGTTATTAAATCCTTCACCCTGGGAAAAAGCTTATCTCTATCTACCCTGTCTAGACCCTTCATGATTTTGTATACCTCAATCAGGTCCCCCCTCAATCTCCGTTTTTCTAATGTAAACAAACCTAACCTACTCAACCTCTCTTCATAGCTCGCACCTTCCATACCAGGCAACATCCTTGTAAACTTTCTCTGCACCCTCTCCAAAGCATCCACATCCTTTTGGTAATGTGGCGACCAGAACTGTACACAGTATTCTAAATGCGGCCGAACCAATGTTGTGTACAATCTTAACATGACCTGCCAGCTCGTATTCTCAATACCCCATCTGATGAAGGCAAGCATACCATATGCCTTCTTGATCACTCTATCCACCAGTGCAGCAACCTTCAGGGTACAATGGACCTGAACTCCTAGATCTTTCTGCTCATCAACTTTTCCCAAGACTCTTCCGTTTACTGTATAATTCGCTCTAGAATTAGACTTCCCAAAATGCATCACCTCACATCTATCTGCCAATTCTCTGCCCAACTCTCCAGTCTACCTATATTCGCCTGTATTCTCTGACAATCCTTTATGCTTTCTGCTACTCCACCAATCTTCGTGTCATCTGCAAACTTGTTGCTCATAGCAACAGTGCCTCTTTCCAGATCAGTTATGTATATCTCAAACAACAGTGGCCCCAGCAGTGATTCCTGTGAAATACCCCTAGTCACCTTTCTCCATTTCGAGAAACTCCCTTCAATTACTACTCTCTGTCTCCTTTTGCTCAACCAGTTCTTTATCCACCTAGCTAGAAAACCCTGCACACCATATGACTTTACTTTCTCCATTAGTTTACTATGGGGAACCTTATCAAACGCCTTACTAAAGTCCATGTATATGATATCTACAGCCCTTCCTTCAACTTGGTCACTTCCTCAAAGAACTCTATTAAGTTGTTAAGGCACGATCTCCCCTACACAAAACTATGTTGCCTATCACTGATAAGCCCATTCTTTTCCAAATATAAATAGATTTTATCCCTTCTCCAGCAACTTTCTCACCACTGCTGTCAGGCTCAGTGGTGTGTAGTTACCCAGAATACCCCCTACTACCATCCTTGTACAGAGGTACAACATGAGTAACCCTCCAGTCCTCGGGCACCTCACCTGTGTTTAAGGATGCTACAAAGATATCTGTCAGGGCTCCAGCTAATTCCTCTCTCACTTCCCTCAGCAACCTGGGGTAGACCACATCTGGTCCTGTGGACTTGTCCACCTTAATAACCTCTAGCCTACCCAATACTTCTTCAACGTGGTCCAGAGTTATCAAACTTCGATCTCTAATCTCAGCATTCATCATGTTCCTCTCCTCAGTGAACACTGATGCAAAGTAATCATTCAGAATCTCACCCATTCTCTCAGGTTTGACACACAGCCTTCCTTCATTATCCTTTAGTGGACCAGTCCTTTCTCTAGTTACCTGCTTGCTCTTTATATAAGAATAAAAGGCTTTGGGATTCTCCTTAATTCTGCTCGCTAAGGCTATTTCATGACCCCTTTTAGCCCGCTTAATTCCTCGTTTAGGGCTGGTCCTACTCTTCCGATATTCCTCCGGGACCTGTTCTGTTCTTAGTTGCCTGGATCTTATGTACGCTTCCCTTTTCCTCTTGGCTAGTTGTACGATTCCTCCTGTCATTCACGGTTCACGAATCTTGCCTTTCCTATTCTTTGATTTCAATGGGACATGCCTATCCTGCACTATCTTTAACGTATCTTTGAAAGCCTCCCACATAACAAATGTGAACTTCCCTTCAAATAGCTGTGTCCAATCCACATTTTCCAGCTCCTGTCTAATTTTGAGATAATTGGCCTTGGTTCAGTTTAGTACTGTTCCCTTAGGACCACTCTTATCTTTGTAGGTAAAAACAATGACTGCAGATGCTGAAAACCAAATACTGGATTAGTGGTGCTGGAAGAGCACAGCAGTTCAGGCAGCATCCAACGAGCAGCGAAATCGACGTTTCGGGCAAAAGCCCTTCATCAGGAATAAAGGCAGTGAGCCTGAAGCGTGGAGAGATAAGCTAGAGGAGGGTGGGGGTGGGGAGAAAGTAGCGTAGAGTATAATGGGTGAGTGGGGGAGGAGATGAAGGTGATAGGTCAAGGAGGAGAGGGTGGAGTGGATAGGTGGAAAAGGAGATAGGCAGGTCGGACAAGTCCGGACAAGTCAAGGAGACTGTTACTGAGCTGGAAGTTTGAAACTAGGATGAGGTGGGGGAAGGGGAAATGAGGAAGCTGTTGAAGTCCACATTGATGCCCTGGGATTAGACCATAAGACCATAAGACATAGGAGTGGAAGTAAGGCCATTCGGCCCATCGAGTCCACTCCGCCATTCAATCATGGCTGATGCGCATTTCAGCTCCACTTACCAGCGTTCTCCCCGTAGCCCTTAATTCCTCTAGACAACAAGAACCTATCAATCTCGGCCTTGAAGACATTTAGCGTCCCGGCTTCCACTGCACTCCGTGGCAATGAATTCCACAGGCCCACCACTCTCTGGCTGAAGAAATGTCTCCGCATTTCCGTACTGAAATGACCCCCTCTAATTCTAAGGCTGTGTCCACGGGTCCTAGTCTCCTCGCCTAACAGAAACAATTTCCTAGCATCCACCTTTTCCAAGCCAT
This sequence comes from Chiloscyllium punctatum, assembly GCF_047496795.1. Taxonomy (NCBI): domain Eukaryota; kingdom Metazoa; phylum Chordata; class Chondrichthyes; order Orectolobiformes; family Hemiscylliidae; genus Chiloscyllium; species Chiloscyllium punctatum. The sequence continues at coordinate 56,685,517 of NC_092758.1, read as the reverse complement.
GTATTATTTTGTACGTCTCTATTAAGTCTCCCCTTAATCTTCTAAACTCCAACGAATACAATCCCAGTATCCTCAGCCGTTCCTCATATGCTAGACCTGTCATTCCAGGGATCATCCGTGTGAATCTCCGCTGGACACGTTCCAGTGCCAGTATGTCCTTCCTGAGGTGTGGGGACCAAAACTGGACACAGTACTCCAAATGGGGCCTAACCAGAGCTTTATAAAGTCTTAGTAGTACATCTCTGCTTTTATATTCCAACCCTCTTGAGATAAGAGACAACATTGCATTCGCTTTCTTAATCACAGACTCAACCTGCATGTTTACCTTTAGAGAATCCTGGACTAGCACTCCCAGATCCCTTTGTGCTTTAGCTTTATTAATTTTCACACCATTTAGAAAGTAGTCCATGCTTTTATTCTTTTTGCCAAAGTGCAAGACCTCGCACTTGCTCACGTTAAATTCCATCAGCCATTTCCTGGACCACTCTCCCAACCTGTCTAGATCCTTCTGTAGCCTCCCCACTTCCTCAGTACTACCTGCCTGTCCACCTAACTTCGTATCATCGGCAAACTTCGCTAGAATGCCCCCGGTTCCCTCATCCAAATCATTAATATATAATGCGAACAGCTGTGGCCCCAGCACCGAACCCTGCGGGACACCGCTCGTCACCGGCTGCCATTCTGAAAAAGAACCTTTTATCCCAACTCTCTGCCTTCTGTTAGACAGCCAATCCTCAATCCATCCCAGCAGCTCACTTCGAACACCATGGGCCCTCACCTTGCTCAGCAGCCTCCCGTGTGGCACCTTATCAAAGGCCCATTGAAAGTCTAGATAGACCACATCCACTGGATTTCCCTGGTCTAACCTACTTGTTACCTCTTCAAAGAAAAGTGTTCCAAGGCGGAAGATGAGGCATTCTTCCTCCAGGCGTCTGGTGGTCTCGCCCCTGGTGCTCACCTTCCACCCTTCGTATAAACCAAATCATCTGCCGACATTTCCGCCACCTCCAAAAAGACCCCACCACCAGGGATATATTTCCCTCCCCACCCCTTTCCGCATTCCGCAAAGACTGTTCCCTCCGTGACTACCTGGTCAGGTCCACACCCCCCTACGACCCACCCTCCCATTCTGGCACTTTCCCCTGCCACCGCAGGAACTGTAAAACCTGCGCCCACACCTCCTCCCTCACCTCTATCCAAGGCCCTAAAGGAGCCTTCCACATCCATCAAAGTTTCACCTGCACATCCACTAATATCATTTATTGTATCCGTTGCTCCTGATGTGGTCTCCTCTACATTGGGGAGACTGGGTGCCTCCTAGCAGAGCGCTTTAGGGAACATCTCTGAGACACCCGCACCAATCAACCAAACCGCCCCGTGACCCAACATTTCAACTCCCCCTCCCACTCTGCCGAGGACATGGAGGTCCTGGGCCTCCTTCACCGCCGCTCCCTCACCGCCAGACGCCTGGAGGAAGAATGCCTCATCTTCCTCCTCGGAACACTTCAACCCTAGGGCATCAATGTGGACTTCAACAGCTTCCTCATTTCCCCTTCCCCCACCTCATCCTAGTTTCAAACTTCCAGCTCAGTAACTGTCTCCTTGACTTGTCCGGACTAGTCCGACCTGCCTACCTTCTTTTCCACCTATCCACTCCACCCTCTCCTCCTTGACCTATCACCTTCATCTCCTCCCCCACTCACCCATTGTACTCTACGCTACTTTCTCCCCACCCCCACCCTCTTCTAGCTTATCTCTCCACGCTTCAGGCTCACTGCCTTTATTCCTGATGAAGGGCTTTTGCCCGAAACGTCGATTTCGCTGCTCGTTGGATGCTGCCTGAACTGCTGTGCTCTTCCAGCACTACTAATCCACTCTCATTTTTGTCTACAAGTATTCTAAACTTTACAGAATTGTGGTCACTGTTCCCAAAGAAATCCCCAACTGCAACTTCTACCACCTAACCTGGCTCAAGTCCAATATGGCCCCTTCCCTCATTGGACAATTAACATGCTGCTCTAGAAAACTCTCCTGGACGTTTTTTTTTTACAAATTCTGTCCCATCCAGACCTCTGACACTAAGTGTATCCCAGTCAATGTTGGGAAAATTAAAATCTCCCATCACCACCACCCTGTTGCCTCTACCATTTTTCCATAATCTGTTTACCTATTTGTTCTTCTGCCTCACGCTCAGTGTTGGGAGGCCTGTAATATGGCCACAACAATGTAACTGTACCCTTCTTATGTCTCAGCTCCACCCATAATGCCTCACTACTCAAGCTGTCCATAGTGTCCTCCTTTAGCACAGCCATGATATCATCCTTGACCAGCAATGCAACACCTCCCCACACTTTGCTTCCCTCCCTGTCCTGTCTGAAGTCTCTATATCCTGGAACATTTAGTTGCCAATCATGCCCTTTCTTCAACCAAGTCTCTGTGATTTCAATAACGTCATACTCCCAGGTACCAATCCAAGCCCCAAGTTCATCTGCCTTACCCATTATACTCCTTGAGTTAAAGTATATGCACTCAGGCCACCAGTTCTTTTGCGTTCATCTGCTCTCTGCCTATTCTTCCCCTTATTAATGCTATCTTGATGATTCTTACAGTCTCCACTTTCCACCTCGCTGGTTTAGGTGTGGACCATCCAATTTGTAATAGTCCCACCTTCCCCAGAACCAGTCCCAATATCCAACAAATTTGAACCCCTCCCTCCTACACCATCCCCCAAGCCGTGTGTTTATCCTGCCTATTTTTTCATTTCTACACTAGCTAGCACGTGGCACTGGTAGTAATGCCAAGGTCACTACTTTTGAGGTACTCCTTTTTAACTTCTCTCCTAGCTCCCTGAATTCTGCTTTCAGGACCTCATCTCGTTTTTTTACTTATATCGTTGGTGCCTATATGCACCAAGACAGCTGGCTGTTCACCCTCCCCTTTTAGAATACTCTGCAACTGATCAGTGACATCCCTTACCGGAGCACCTGGGAGGCAAGATACTATCTAGGAGTTCCATTTTCGGCCACAGAACCGCCTATCTACTTCCCTTACAGTAGAATCCCCTATGACTATGGCCCTACCAGTCTTTTTCCCGCCCTTCTGAACAGTAGTGCCCGCCACAGTGCCATAATCTTGGCAACTGCTGGCCGCCCCTGGTGAGCTATCTCCCCAACAGTATCCAAAACGGTATACCTGTTTTAGAGGGAGATGACTGCAGGGGACACCTGCAGTGCCTTCTACTCTCTTTCTGTCTTTTGGTTACCCATTCACTGTCTCTCTCAGCAATTCTAACCTGCGATGTCACCAGTTCACTAAAAGTGCTATCCACGACCTCCTCAGCATCACCGATGCTCCACAGTGAGTCCATCCACAGCTCCAGAGCCGTCATGCGGTCAAACAAGAGCTGCAGCTGGACACACTTCTTGCAAGTGTAAGAGTCAGGGATGTTAGCCACGTTCCGGAGCTCCCACATCAAGCAAGGCACATGCCACGGGTCTGAGGTCCCCTGTCATTGTAAGCCTTAGCTTTATATCAACAAACTAAAACCAAACAATGCACTTAAATGTATGAAAGAAAAGAAAGAGAAAATAAAACCTTACCTTACAGACTCTTTTTTTTCTTCTGGTTAGAGGAGTGGGGGTGGGGAGTGGGCGGGAGGGAGATACTACACATGTAGTACTTCGGGTTTAGCCACTGCCCAAAGTATATACTAAGTCCTTACCTTCCCGGCACCCTCCTGGTCTCCATGTCACCTACACTCTGTCTTCCGCTGCTCCCGGACAGGGAAGCTGAATAGGAGCTGACTTGAACGTTCTATATATACCTGTGTGATAACATGGTATATAACAATAAAAACCCATCGTGACCTGAAGTAAATACTTCTCTTTTCCTGCGCATGTATTCCACTTCATTCTTTCCTAAAGCCTATAATTCCTATACTTAACATTAGTTTCGGTACTTGGTGAAAGCTTTACGCCTTTTCAAATCGATGCCTCATTTATCAGAGTGATATTACTAATAGGGTTATGCCTGCAAACACAGAATTAATTACTTGATACCAGCAGACGCCTGCTGCCAGATGTCCTCTAGATGAGCTTGAAAGAAATCCTGCCACATGGTAGATAATCTACATTAATGTGAAGCAGGGTTACCTATTACAACTAAAATTATTTACCAAATGCTTAAATTTAACGATTGCCTGTTTTCAGAAATCCAAGTGGCAAAAAAATGCTCTACTCTGACGTAAACAAAATTTAAATTGTCATCTTTTTATGAAGGCTGCAGGTGACATCCCAGAATTCTTTGTGACAAATATCATGAGATTTGGCCTGGAGCCAATGATAAAGATTTTTTCCATTGCATTTAGGTTTGTGCCTGTATGTTTTATTAATTTATTCATTCATGGAATGTTGGAGTTGATATCTCGGCTAGGATTTATTGTCTCTGTCTAAGCGCCCAGGAGAAGCTGATGTTGTACCATCTTTTGAACAGCTACAGTCCTTAGAGTGATGATACTGATAGGAAGGGAGTTCCAGGATTTGAACTAGCAATAATGAACAAATAGCAAAATAGTTCCAACTTAGGATGGTGAGTGGTTTAGAGAGGAACTGCAGATGGTAATGTTCCCAAGTATCTGTTGTCCTTGTTCTTCTAGGAGATGGAGGTCAGGGATTCTCAAGTGAGGCTTGGTGAGATTCTCGAGTGATGTTGGAGCTTATAGACATTGAGGCAAATGGGGAGTATGTCATCATACTTATTGCTTGTCTTCTAGATGGTGAAAGGCAATAGGAAAACAAGAAAAAAGTTACTCACTGGAGTCCTAGACAACATCTGGGTTTGGGCTGACAAGAATCATAGAATCCTACAGTGTAGAAACAGGCCATTTGGCCTAACAAGTCCACGCCGACCTACCAAAGAGTAACCCATCCAGAGCCATTTCCCTACCCTATTACCCTACATTTACCCCTGACTAATGCGCCTAACCTACGCATCCTTGAACATTATGGGCAATTTAGCATTGCTAATTCACCTAATCTGCACATCTTTGGATTGTGGGAGGAAACCCACGCGGACATGGGGAGAATGTGCAAACTCCACACAGACAGTCGCCCGAGGCTGGAATTGAACCCAGGTTCCTGGCGCTGTGAGGCAGCAGTGCTAACTACTGAGCCACCGTGCCAACAAGTGGCAAAAAACATTCATGCCACACAAGTACCAGGCAATGATCACCTTCAAGAGAAGAGAATTTAACTAATACCTGTTGCCATTCAATGACATTACTATCACTGAATCCCCTGCCATCAATATCCTTGGGTTTACCATTGACTAGCAACTGAACTTGAACAGCTATATAAATACAATGGCTCCAAGAGCAAACCAAATCTACAACATATCAAGTGCTTAACTGGTTAAAGTCTATCTAGATAAATATAGGAAGTCATGATTGTAGGCTTTTTATACAACAACTACCATCTTAGTAAACTTTTTATCGCTTGAAGTGGTTTAGTCCCATGGTACCACTTCCTTTTCCGGCTTCTTTCCCAGTATAAAGCTTATTATTGTGCACTGAGCAAATGAGGAGCCTGTGGCTGATGAGTCACTGCAGTTGGGACAAACAGATGTACAGTGTGCCTGAGGTCCTGCAATTAATTGAAATGTATCTGTTTTTATGCACACATACATATACATAACTACATAAAAATTCAAGGTATATACAAGGTCTGCCATGGAATCTCCAGATTTAGTCACTGGGACAAAAACAGTAATTTTATGTGTTCCATGTCCAAGACTCAGTGTAGCATTCACTCCAAGCTCTGGAGGTGTGCAGCAGTCAGGAATGCATTGCAGAGGAGACGTGCAGACCATACACAGCAGGGTTCCATTTGACGTAGGCATGTACAAGGTAATCTTAAAAGGAGCAAGCCATTTCACAACAAAATCTTCTGTGCTTTCCCACTCTCCTGACCAGGCTTCTCCTTCTGGACTTCTCAATCCACGTAAATATCTGGTGGGAATATTCCTCGGCTTTACCAGAAGTGGTATTTTCTCAGTCTACATCTCCACCCCCAAATGTTCAAAAATGTTTGAAGTAACAGCAAAAGTGAAGGTCATAAGCAAATTGAGGTTAAATTTCATACCACCTTTTGACTTATGGTGATGTATCCCATAAATAATAGCCTTATTGATGAAAATAACAAAAAAATTTGGACTAGAGAGAAAGGCAAAAGATCTACAATAGCGCCACCTATACTCTTATCAAGAGGAGATTGTAATCGTGTTTTGATCAATATTCTCCCATACTAACATACGTGAACAGAAATGTGAGATTGCAGTTGTTCTCTTGCCACCTTTGCCCATGAACACAAAATATAAAATAACCTGGTTGTAAAAATTCACCTTATAACAGATCTAAAGCTTTGAACCTTCACTTGAGAATCGATTGTTCTGAAATGGATTCGAAAAATTGGCAAATTCACAACACTAACATTTAGTTTATTTAAAATAAGGAACAGCAATATGCGAAAAATAGGTAGGTCACGAGCTCAGAGTTTCCACAAATTGCTGAATAGCCTGAACTATTGCTGCCTATGCAGAGATGTGTGATCTAGAGCTGGTCCTTTTAGGCCCAAGGCTGCTAAAACTATCTACAGTCTCCCACAGTTGAAGCCGGCAACTTCCACTAACTGCACTGTAGCTAGTTGAGTCAGCCCTATAAATTCAGTAAACAAAGGCATACACACACATCACTCACGAAGAGAATACACAGGGTGATTAGTTGACTTTCCTCTGCAATGTTTCATTTATACAAATGGTTTAGAATGTTTATGTTTCGTAGCCATACACCAATAGCTGTGTCCAAATGGATGTTGCAATAGTTAGTGTCACTGGGTAAAAATCCTCGAGCTCCTTTCCTGACATCAGTGTGAATATTCCTACATCACATGAACTGCACCTTCTTCAGGTGAAATAGTAATGGGCAGTTATTATGGCTGGGACAGTAATACCCACAGCCTATGCAAGAGTACAAAAATGGATCAGATGTTCCTGTTGATAAATTAGGAATTGGGATTACATTCTTGAGTAACAACCAGGTGAATTGAGCACAGATTCCACAGCCAAAAAGGTGGTATGTCAGTTGCCTGCTCACTTCCTATACCTTTCTCCTCTTCAGCTAGTTAGTCAACTGGGAGTTGTTGCAATTATTGCCTGCAGTTGCCTGATAGGAGTTAGACACATGAAGGTTTGTGGTCATGATCACCTTCACAACTGCTTAGCCATGCAGTCACATCCCACTGAGGTTCCAAATTGGGCTGGATCAGGTGACTGATCTTTAGTAAATAGTAGATGTCCAATGCCATGTTCCTCGATGAGGTTTAGGGAGGGAAATCACTACTGTACCTGGGGGTCTTGCTCCCCCTTCTTTTCCTCCCTATTCTTAGAGCTCATTGTTACGGTTGCTTTCCCTGTTGTGCCCCAGGCAAGGGGAATGCAAATTACTACCCTGATTGATGGAGAAAGTAGCTTGTGCAGAATTGTGCAAAATCTTGCTGTCCTTGACAATGTTCAACCAATTATGTCATCCAGGAGCCTTAGCAAAAATGGAGCAGTGGGAATTAGGGAGGGGGGGGATCTCTCCAGTAGTCAGAGTCTTACCTGATGTGAAGGAAGATGGCTGTGGTTGTTGGAGGTCAGTCTTCTCATTTCCAGGACATCTCTGTAGGAGTTCCTCAGGGTAGTGTCCTAGGCCCAATCATCTTCATTAATGATTGACCCTCCACCATAAGGTCACAAGTGGGATGCCTGCTGTAATTGCATGATGTTCAGCATCTTTCCAGACTCCTTGTATACTGAAGCAGTCCATATCCAAGATCTGAACAAAATCCACTCTTGTGCTGATAATTTGTAAATAACATTCACAGCACACAAGTGCCAGGCTGTGACCATAACCATTGTCTCTTGAAATTCAGTGAAATATCACCATTGAGTTTCCCCACTAACAAAGCCCTGTGAATACTGTTTCTCAGAAACTGAACAGGACAGCCAAATAAGTGCTGTGGTTACAAGGAGTAGTCAGAGTTTAGGAATTCTGCAGCAGATAACTTAGCTCCTGTCTCTTCAAAGCCCATCCACCATTTACAAGGTGCAAGTCAGGAATGTGATGCTACACTCTGCACTTACCTGGATGGTTGCAGCTCTGATAACACTCAAGAAACAGCCACAAGAAAAGCAGCCTGCTTGATTTGCACCACCTCAACAAATATCCACTCGCTCCAACACCGGTGCTCACAGGCAGTGGTGTGTAACATCTACAAGATATAATGCAGCAATTTACCAAAGCTCCTTTAACAGCACCCTCAAAATTGGTGACCTCTACTACCTATGAGTGCACATATGTGAGAGCACCAACATCTGCAAGCTCCTTTCCACGCTTCCCTCCATCTTGACTTAACATACGAACAAAGAGTAGGAGCCTGCTTTGCTATTTGTATGATCATGGCTGATCGCATCTCCGCCTCAACTGCACTTCCCTGCCCACTCTCCATCATCCTTCAACACCATTACTAATTAAAAATCTGTCTATCTGCTCAATTTCCCAGCATCTGTTGCACTCTGGGATTATAAATTCCACAGATTTATAACTCTTTGAGAGAAATAATTTCTCCTTCTCTCTGGTTTAAATCTCCTACCCCTTGTGCTAAAACTATGACTCCTCATTCTAGATTGTCCCATAAGAAGAAATATCCTCTCTACTTCTACTTATCAATCCCCTTCAGCATCTAATTGAGGTATACAAGATCTGCTCTCATTCTTCTAAATTTCAGAGAGTGTAGGCCTAAACTGCTCATACCTTCCTTCATAAGACAAACCCCTCACCTCTGGAATTAATCTAGTGAATTTCCTCTGAACTACCTTCAATACAAATACATCCTTCCTGAAGGGGACCAAAATTGTACATAGTACTCCAGGACTTGGAACTAGTTTTCTATTCATTGTCGCTGGGTCAAAACCCCAGAACTCCCTTCATAATAGCACTGTGGGTGTTCCTATACCTTAAATGGTTCAAGGAGGCAGCTCACCAGTGGACCAAACTCCTTTGATTAAGTTTTTAAAAAGTCTATACTACAACAGCTTTAAACAGTTCCAAAACCACCAAAAACATTTGACAATTGCAAGAGGGCAAAAAGAAATCAATCTGCAAAGAACCTGTCAATAGTAACTGCTCCCTAAAAATAGCATTGGCTAGGGGACCCTTCATGTTACTGAACATATGTTCAGCTGTGCCAGTTTGAAAGGATATTAGCCTGAGATGGGAGTGAAGATCCAAAATAGCATTGTTGGCATCAGAACAGCTTTACACAATGATTGACGTCACAATCACATACGTCTTGCCCACACTTCCTGCATGCAAGGACACTTTGTCACCAAAATAAAGCATCCACAAACGGTGTTTGAGATGCAAAATAACATTGTAACACCCAGAATAGCCAGCACTGTGCACCCATATTTTGTTGCTTCAGTCTAATTTTGAAGTTTCCCCTTTCTCCTGAATTTCACTAGAAAAGGGCGGGCATTGATTGGAGTTGCCTTTCTGTAACTTTCTGGCAATAGGAAGTCAAACTGTTCTCATCTCCCAAAAAAGGGTAGAATAGATGGAGGCAAAATGTAAAGATGGCTTTACAAAAAATAAAATCTTGAAATACACCAATATTTTGTGATCATTTTGTTAATATCTTACAATGACACTGGTATCTAGCAGATATTGTCACAGAAAGATCAGAAACTGTAACATAATTGAATGTATTTGACCTTAGACTCACCAGATTTTGATGATTTCCTTTTTTCAATGAATTGTCTTTCACTATTTTACAGGATATGATTAATTTAGTGAGATATGTGTTATGTAATATCCTTTTGACCACTTGAGAAAGGATTAGTATCTATTATTTCCCAACTAGAAACAAAAGCAGAGTTCTATTACATATAAAAAATTCTTCAGAGAAACTGTCATTTTTTGAATAAAATCCCAACACCACTGGCTCAGCGTATATTGTTCATCCTAGAAGGCAGTAAAGAGTCACATACATTGCTGTGGGTGTGAAGTCAGATGTGGATCAGACTAGATAAGGATGGCAGTCTCCTTTCCAAAAGGACGTTCATGAGCTAATTGTTTTTCCCAAGAATCACCAATGGATTTATGGTCATCCTTAGACTCTTAATTTCTGATTTTTATTCAATTCAAATTCTACCATCTACTGTGTGGGATCCAAACCCAGGTCCCCACAACATTACCTTGGGTCTATGGATTAACAGTCCAACAATAATGTCATTAGGCTGTCAATGTTCTCAAAAGGATGCTTCTACTAGCTGTTCCTGACTTAGAATTATCATGCACCCAGCAGCAATCCCAATGTAATTCTGAAAATTGCCTGTCTGAATGACCTTACAGAAACCAGATATTTTCGCTAGATGATGCAAATGAATTTCTTAAGCTCACATAAGTATTGCTATTGGATGAGTAGGATTCATGTTGGCAGTCGCATCACGAGCAATTCTCTAAGGCCAGTAAGAAAAGCAACTAGATAGGACTGCTCTGGTACTATGGTAATGTCCCTTTCTCTGGACCAAAAGGTCAGGGTTCTAGTCCCACCTGCTCCAGAGATATGCCATAACATGTCAGAACAAATTGATCAAAAAATATTTAAAAACATCTTGTGCTGTTGTCAGTGATTATGTATGAATTTTTTTTGTATACTCAATTCAGCAGCCTACGAATTAATAATAGATTACGGAAAAATGGACCTATTACCTCCCTGCTAAAACACATATACTGTTGTTATGTTTTTGCTACTCTATAATGTTCATTAAATCTCATTAGTTTGCTAATAAAGATGGGATTAAGAGAATTTTGTGTTGATCTCATAAAACATTTTTGTTTTGAACAGATATAAAAATCAGGAGGGCTGGGCCCCTGCCTCATACCTGAAAAAAGCAACCAGTGATATCTCAGGTCAGAAAATTACTTCAGGGCAATCTATCCATTCAAGTGCGATGGACCTTGATGGGATTGGAAAACAGCCAGCCTCTGTGAAAGAGATCAGAGAGAAGGGATTGTTGTTTGACCAAAAAGATGAAAGAAATGAGATCCGCGGGGCAGCAGGTGCTGATGTGAAAGGCAGTAAGTATGTTTTTGGCACTTTACAGCCCACAGAGAGTACCTTCATTAAATGTGACAAGATACAGATGGCAGTCACTTATTGGAGACATATGTGTTCTCACTTTAGTGATTCCATTTCAAAGCAGCATTCATGACAGAACAGAAAACAAGGGTGGGTGTTAAATAAAAGCAAAATACTGTGGCTGCTGTAAATCTGAAACAAAAATAAAATGCTGGAGAAACTGAGCAGATCCAGCAGCATTGGTGAGGAAAGAAACAGAGTTAACGTTTTGAGTCCAGTATAACACTTCGGAAATGTCTGGGGTTGGAAAATAGTTTTTTTTTAATGCTATAGACAGAGGGAAAGAGGAACAGATTGTAAGGGTGTTCTGAACCAAATCTAAAGGGATTGCTAACGGTCGAGAAGGGATGATATAGAAAGAGTATGATTAAAGATGTGGACAGGGGGAAAAAAAAGTCTGTTCCACTGAGAGAGCAATAGTTTCTCATTAAAAAAGTAAAGCAAATGCTGAGTCTTCTGGATTATTCAGCACTTTTGGAACAGGTGAAAATTTAACAGCGTGTTGTGTGGAGATGATGCCTGAGAAAATGATTGACAGTCATAATCTGTTACATTCCTAATTCTTCTAATTAATTTTGTGGCTACAAACCTGAAGTATTAAATGGTAGGAATGCCCTTTTACTGTATACTTAAAGAAAATCCCACAATAAGTATTGCTAACTTCCTTGAGACTCCCTGGCTACTTGAGCAATTCGGCATCACACAGATGATTTGACTTTCTCCAGTAGAGTGATGACTTCAGTGTGCTCAGAAGTTATAAGGGGCCTGTTACACAAGTTGCTTTGCATTAGCACAGGAGCTCTAGGGATCTGAGAAGCCAAATTGCTTGTTTTCATTTTAGATCAATTGCCACAGTCATTCTCAGGAGGCTGTTATTGGCTACCTTCGGGTACTTTTTCGATTTTCTTCTGGATCCTTTCAGATTCGCTTGAGCCAGATATAAAGGCCAAAAGCTGAAGGCTCATTGTGGTTTAACTAGTTTTTGAAATGCAAGTTTGCTAAGGATCAAATTTAACTGCATTATCTGAAGAAAGATAGGTGTGCCTCATCACCTATTGGTTAAAATTTTTAATGAAAAGGAATCTTGGCTATCTATACAACAAACATTAATTGCTTTTCTGTTAAACAATCTAGAGTTACCAAATGCAAGACAAAGGCCCCCCCCACGAAGAGATCTTACTGTGGTGAGTATCAGATGATTACTTTGAATTCATGTACAGCCTTTAACACAAAAAGTCCCAATCACTTCACAGAAATTAGCACAGCTGGAAAGGAGAAATTAAAGCTAGCAACCAAAAGTTTAGTCAAAATTGGATTTTGAGAGATTTTCTTTGAAGTGGCCAAAACAGTTGCAAAGACTGAGTGGTGAAGGAAATTTTCAGACAAAGCCAGAGTAAACGTTTGTGATAATTAGGGAGCAGGTAAAGTTGTGAAGATGATTGCTGAGTTAATGTGGGGGTGAAAGCCTCCTCTTCAGGAAAACAACTTAAAATTTTAACATCTGGAGAGAGCAAGCCACTGGACCAGAACTTACTGTCAAAATAACAGTGGTGTTCATGATCCTTATGTTATGTATGCCCAAATTACCATCAACGTCAGGCAAGAATCAGATACATGATTAAATGTGAAATACCATAAATGATGCCTGAGCTGCACTGCTTAGCCTTTAGCTTCCCAAAATTACTATTTTACTGTATGATTCACTAATCAAATATAGTGTCTTGAAGTTACTATGTTGGTACTGTAAACACAAAAACTGCATTTGCTACAAAAAGTTGAGGCTTACACATTTCTGTCTGAGTGCCCTTTAGAGCGTGTGATGGTTAATTATTGCCACCAACCTCTATGACTGTTAAAAGGGTAGAGTATTTTGCTCCAGCTTTGAATTATTAGCTTATTTTTATTAGCAAATTCATTCCTTTTGATTTATTTTTCTCTTCATCCAATTATAGTCTCCTTCTCTATTTTACTCTATAGCTGATCTGACATTGGTATTTACTATGGCAAGTAATATTTCTTGGTTCAGACCCTTCTCTCTTCATTAACAGTTTGTTAATATTGTTCTTCAACGATTCACTTAGTTGTGTGCCTTGTTCATAGAGGTTCCATATACCTTACGATGAAAAGGCTAATGAAAATTAGATAGACAAAAAGGTCGAATGAGTGTTTGTTGATTGTAGTAAATTTGATAAATTCTAGCCCAAAATAATTAATTCAAAATAAGGGTAGTAGAATCTTAACAGCTCAACTTTGAGCAAATTGGAACTGAGGGTAGGTTGAAGGATGTCGGGAAGAATGTTTGACAGGAGTGGAGGTGCAAAGGCAAATTTAGAAGTCTAACTGCTTAATAAAATATGGCTTTTATAATTTAGCTGAATGGCAAGCAGGTTTTGTGATTTGTGCATGTTCTGTCCTGACCTAAGACAGTGAAAGGAGGGGAATTTGACCTCCTCACTATATTAGGGAAAGTTTTAAATTAATTAACCCTGCCACTGACTTCCTGACCAGAAAACTCAACATCATCCTATTCACCTCGTCAAAAATCATCAAAATTTTAAGAGCTTTTATTTAATTTCCATTGTCCGACCTATTCTGGAAATAGTGGCATTATTCGAACTCCTAATTTTTAACCATGCACAAAATTCTGTAACAGCCATAATGACAGACCCTTTCATACTGCTCCAGTACAATTTCAATACTGGCATTCACCCAGCAATATGGAAAGTTGCCCAGGTATATGCTGCCCAAAGGAAGAGTGAGTCCAATTCTGCCAATTACCACCCCAGACTATGCTCAATCATCAAGGAGAAATTGAGGACTGCAGATGCTGGAGAGTCAGAGTCGAAAAGTGTGGTGCTGATCGAAGCACAGCAGGTCAGGCAACAGCTGAGGGGCAGGATAATTGACGTTTTGGGCGTAAGCACTTCAAGCAGAAGTTGATGTCATATACAGTGCTGTTAAGAGGCATTTATTCAATAATAACCTGCTCACCGATGTTCAGTTTGGGTTCCAACAGGCCCCCTCAGTACGCCGCCTCATTATAGTTCAAATATGGACAAAAAGCTAAACACTGGGGGTGGGAGGAAATGGTGAATATCCTTGACACCAGGGCAGCATTTGACCAAGAAGTTCAGAAAAAAACTGGAAGTTAATGAAGGTCTGGAGATAAACTCTGCTGCTTTGGAGTCATGCCTAGCACAAAAGGAAGATGGTTGTAACTGTTGAACATCAGTAATCTCAGTTTAAGATTATCGCTGCAGGAGTTTCTCAGAGTAGTGTCCTTGGCCTATCTATTTTCAGCTATTTCACCAATGGCCTCCCTCTATTATAAGGGCAGACATGGGAATGTTGTTGATGATTTCATAATGTTCAATGCCATTGGTGATATCTCAGATACTGAAGCAATCCCTGAATAAATGCAGCAAGGTCTGGATGATTTTCAGGCTTGAACTGATGAATGAGAAGTAACATTCACACCGTACATATATCAGGCAATGGCCCATCTCTCAGCGAGAGAGAGAATACGACCATCCCCCTTGATTTTCAATGGAATCAGCATAATCCCCCACTATCAAAATACTGGTCACTATTGTTATGATACGGGGTAAACTCTCCCGCTTAATTTAAAACCAACAACACAGAAAAGATTTATCCCATGCAGTAATCTGTAAATATTTGAGTGGCTAAGAACTATGTAAAGTAAAAAATAACAAATTTATTTAATATGACAGCGAATAACTAACTAACCACTGTTTACAATTTCTTTCTCTAACCTATCTTTTACCTTCCCTTCAATAATACTAGTCCAATAAAATGCTGCATTAAGATTACAAAACAGCACTTTTTATCTCAAAACCAGGCTGCTTTCGGTTCTTGACTTTGGATCTTCCTGTGTCTTCTTTTTACCTTGTTAGGAACTTCTGAATTTCAGGTTACTTATTGAAAAGGTACTTTTAAGAAAGATATTTTTTCAAGCAGTCTGTTACATGCCAAGACTTGGCAGATCTCCTCTCAACTGGTCAATTTTCCCCCAGTCATATACCCCAGAGCATCAGATTGTGTCACTGGCTTTTAAGATTGTCAATATACTCAATTCAAACTTGATTGGAAATTGGTATTTTTGGGGGTATAATTAAACTAATTGGCCAAATTTGAAGTTATTTTTGACTCCAGGCAACAAGCTAATCAAGTTGTTCGACCAAATGTTACATACATTGTTGCCTTATTGAGAACACTTGGTGCTGTGTCCAGTAGTTCTGCTGCTTTTAACTCTTTTAAAGTACACCCACATTTTCATAACACCTCCCCCTTAAGAAAAAATGAACCATCATAATGAAAAGATAGCTTCTTTTTTCTTCCACCTTTTAAACACATTACCCTAACATACCGATAACTTCCATATAAGTTCACCTTAACTCCTTCCCATGTACCTATGTATACATAAAACATTAAATAAAGACAAATCTCATCTAAACTCTATCAGTTAAATCCACGATACCACGTCTGCAATTACAGTCTTACAACCCACAACATGTATGATTTTTAAATCAAAAGTCTGTAACATAGGACTCCAACGAAATAGTCTCATATTCTTATCTTTAAAACGTTCTAAGAATATAAGCAGATTGTGGTCAGTGTACACAATCATCTCTGATACATTGTTTGTGATGTACACATTAAAATGTTGTAAGGCCAGTACCAAACTCAATAGTTATTTTTTGATTGTAGAGTATTTCCTCTGGTGGGTGTTGATCTTCTTTGAAAAGTAACCAACTGGCAGTTCAATCCCATCCTCATTTTCCTGTAGGAGTCCAGCTTCAACTTCAGTGTCACTAGCATCGATGATGACTTTAAAAGGTTTTGAAAAGTTTGGTGTAGCTAAAACTGGTTTGGTGATTAATATCGATTTCAAATAGTCGAATGCCTCTTGGCATAGTTCTGTCCACCAAGACTTTGTGTTCTTCTTCAGCAAATTGGTTAACAGTGCACTGCTGAAGTTTGGAGCAAACTTCCAATAGAATCCGCTGAGTCCTAAGAATCAAAGCACCTCTCTTCAAAATTGGTCTTAGAAATTCCTCAATAGCCTTCGTCTTTGCATTCCATGGGGTCAACCTTCCATGACTGATGTTATGTCCCAAGAACGTCATCTCTGCTTTTGCAAATTCCGTTTTATTTGTTTATGACCAGTTTTGCTTCTCGTAGTCATTCAAAGAGCTCTGCCAACTGTACCATGTTATCTTTCCAGGACTTACTAAAGATCACTACATCGTCCAAATAAACTACACAGTTTGTTAACCCAGCCACAACTCTGTTCATGAGTCTTTGGAATGTGGTGGGTGCATTCTTTATTCCAAAGTGCATCACTTTAAACCGATATAGCCCATTTGGGGTTACAAACGCAGAAATTTCTTTCACTGTCTCTGATAAAGGTACCTGCCAGTAACCACACATTAAGTCTAACTTGCTGATGTAACTTCCTTGTCCGCCTTTCTTGATACAGTCCTCCAATGTAGGAACTGAATATGAGTCTGATTTTGTAACGGCGTTGATCTTCTGATAATCCACACAGAATTGTTGAGTCGTCCAGTTTGGGAACTAAGACGATCGGTGAACTCCATTCGCTTCGGCTTGGTTCAATCATGTTCTCATTAAGCATGGCCTCCACCTCCATCTGGACCTGTCTGTCTTTGAGAGGATTAAACCAATAGGGGTGTTGTTTTATCAGAGCAGTATTCCCTACATCTACTTCACGTGCAATAGCATTAGCTTTCCCCATCTGATTCTTACATATATCCTTATACTGTATTAATAAATCTTTCAATTCCATTCTGTGCTCCTGAGACAGATAGCTTAACCAGTCTCTTCTGCTCCTCAGGACTTCTTCATTTTTAAATCTTATTTTGAGGCACCTCAAAGTTCATATCATCTGGATTTGATTCCTCACTCTGCGGGGCAGTCACTCACACCTGTTTCTTCAATTCTTTCTCTCTAGCGTAACACAGTTTCAATATGTTCACATGACATACCTGATACCGTTTTTTTTCTATCTGGCATCTTTACTAAATCATTCACCTGATTCAACTTTTTCTCAATTTGATTGAGACCACTAAACCTGGCTTTGAAGGGATTTCCTAACATGGATAACACATTATCCCTTGGGAAAACATCGGAGTCTCAGAGTTTTTATCTGCCACCTGCTTCATTCTACACTGTGCCCTCTTTAGGTGCTGTTGAGCTAACTCACCTACTCGATTTAATCTCTCCCTCATCTCCGATACATAATCTAAGTGTGAGATCTCCGACTTTGGTCCTGTCAATTTTTCCATAATTAATTTCAAAGGGCCTCTCACTTCATGACCAAATATTAAATTGAAGGGAGTGAACTGAGTAGATTCATTTGGGGCATCTCTAATGGCAATCAATACGATTGAGATACCTTTGTCCCAATTGTTCGGGTAATCCTGACAGTATGCTTTTAACATGGTCTTCAAGGTCTGATGCCATCTTTCTAAAGCACCCTGGGATTCAGGATGATACGCACTAGATTTAAAGTGCTGTTACCTAAGCTATCCATAACCTCCTCAAACTGCCTCACAATAAAATTTGACCCTCTGTCTGACTGAATCTCTCTGGGTAGCCCATACCATGTGAAGAAAGCTACTAACTCCTCTACCACCTTTTTTGCCTTGATACTCTGTAATGGAATTGTTTCCAAAAATCTGGTAGACACATCCATTATGGTTAACGAGTACTAGTTCCCACTTTTAGTTCTCGAAAGAGGACCTACACAAACAATTATAACCCGCGTGAAAGGTTTGTCAAATGCGGGAATGGGAAAAGGTGCTGGTGATTTACCTACCATTTGGCATGTATGACACGTACTGCAAAAGTTACCACATCCTTATGCATTCCAGGCCAATAAAAATATTTTTGTACCTTAGCCTGAGTTTTTTGTAACCCGAGGTGACCTCCTATGGGTAATTCATGTGCTACCCGTAACACTTCCTGTCTGTATGCTGTCGGCAACACAATCTAGTGAACTTTGGCCTATTTCTCCTCAGCACTAACCTACCGTGATTTCCATTTCTGTCTGAGGATTCTGTCTTTCAGATAACAACCCTCCGGAATATTCTCTGCCTCCTTTTCAGAGTACGCATCCACATATATATCTTTTATCACCTTGTCTTGCTGTTGCAAGTCTCTTAGCCTTTCAGGACCAAACACTTCTGGCTGACCCTCTGCCTGTTCAGGTTTTTCTTGCACCATTGCATCAAATAGGGTATCTGCTAACTGAGTCTCAACACCTTCATCTTTCTCTACTTTTCGCTTTGTAAAGTGACTTATGATAGTGGGATCTGATTACTATACAGGCTGGGAAAATACCAGGCTATTTCTGTTTTAACTCCTCAGTTTCATGGTCTTCCTTGGGATTCTTCACAACAAGGGGTGATACTCCCACCTTGGATCCTGCCAAATCATTCCCAAGAACGAACTGAATTCCTGGAACTGACACTCTGTCAATCACTCCCACTGTAAATTCCCCAGTCTTAAGTTGGCACTCCAACCTGATCTTACATAGGGGAACGCTAAATTTCTGTCCATCTGTCCCACAAATTACCACACTCTCTAGTAACAGATCGGACTTCTGTCCATCTGTCCCACAAATTACCACACTCTCTGATAACAGATCGGAAAGAGTGCACATTTGCTCATCCCTTACTGTCAGCGACTTGTTAGATGCTTAAAAATCACACAACACCAGGTTATAGTCCAACAGATTTAATTGGAAGCACTAGCTTTCGGAGCATTGCTCCGTCATCAGGTGGTTGAGGGCACCAAAAGCTAGTGCTTCTAATTAAACCTGTTAGACTATAACCTAGTGTTGTGTGATTTCTAACTTTGTACATCCCAGACCAACACCGGCACCTCCAAATCATGGTTAGATCCTGTATCTCTCAAAATTATTAACTTCTTGTTCTTCACCCCCTGTTCATACTGAGTAAACATTACTCACAGAGGCGAATTCTTTATACAGATCAGGTACTAACTCCATACCCAGCTCCTGACTCGGCTGTGCACTCTCTTGCAGCTCCTCTGCTCTTCTTGGGGTTTCCTTTACTACCTTCACTAATGCTACTGGCTTGGCTTCCTTTACCACATCTTTTCCCACAGTGCATTTCTTTAATGACCTGCACTGTATCTTTACGTGTCCCACCTTCCGGCAGTGAAAACACCTTTTCCCAGTGCCCTTCTGAGACCACCTGCCACTGTAATTTTCTGTGTCCCACTCCATTACAGTGAAAGCACCTGAGGCATTTCACCTGCTGTCTACCCTCTTGGGCTTCTTTAACCTGTGGTAAAATCTTACCAGTGTGCTCGACTCTTGGTTTACTAGTGTAGGATCTCCCATTTTCTCAACTTCTATCCCTCACAGGATGAAATTCTGGCTGGAAGCTTGTCTTGTTCACCAGCATGTACTCATCTGCTAATTCTGCTGCCCTTCTCACTTCCTGAACCATCTGTTCCTCCATGTAAATTCTTAACATCTCTGGAAGTGAGTTTATAAACTCCTCCAGCAGAATAATGTCGCTTACAGCCTCAAATGTCCCATCTATTTCAAAGCACGCAACCATCGATCAAAATGACTGTTTAATTCTTTCGAACTCAACATAAATCTGACCTGGTTCCTTCTTTGTGTTTCTGAACCGCTGTCCAAATGCTTCTGGTACCAATTCATAAGCACTTAATGTAGCCTGTTTAACCTCTTCATAATCTCTTGACACCTCATCCCTGACAATGCGGCAAATACATCACTAGCTCTGCCGACCAATGTAGTCTGAAATAGCATTACCCATAAGTCCTTGGATCACTCCATCTGCCTAGACAATTTTTCAAATAAAATAAAGAAAGCTTCAATATCTTCTTATCAAAATGTGGCAGGGTTTTGACACATTTATATACAGAGGAACCTTGATTATCCGAATGAGATGGGTGGGCACTATTTTGTTCGGATAATGGATTATTTGGTTAATTGGTTCAATGCATCTCCTCTGGGGCTCGGAGTTTTCTGTTAAGACTGCTCTCAGTTCAGGAGACGAGGCAGTAGCATACCGTACTCAAGCCCCTACACAACATTGCCCCCCAACCCCGCCCACCCCCAACACCGTCCACAACTGTCTCCCTGCCCACCTCTCCTGGCTCCCAATTCTGCCCACCCCCAACCCTGTCCAACACCGCCCCCCGCCCACTCCCCAATCCCGTCCAACACCGCCCGTTCCCCCCCCCCCCCCCCCCCCCCAACACACACACACACATTACTGCAACGTTTTGACAGGTTCCAGCATTGTGGAAGTGTAGAAGACCAGGAAAAGTGTGGGGGGAGAGAGGGGGCAGGAGGTCAGTCATTTGGAGACTGTGCCTGGGCTCCCATCGATTTCCAGGACTTTTCTCAGCAGCATTTTAGTAGGCTGAGTTCACTTTTAATCACTTTAAACAAAAAACGTGATCAGTGTTGGAAACACATCTTTGATGTTCTGGTTCTATCAGGACCTCGAGATCTCCTTCAGATAATCCAATATTCGGGTAATTGATACTTGGATAATCGAGGTTCCTCTGTATATCACTACTTTCTCTTTTAATCTCCTTAACTTGACTTTGCTGACAAGGCACAACTTCTCATGTTCAAATTCTGTCTCTCTTTCTCTCTCCCTTTCTTCTCTCTCTCTTTGCTCAGCCAAGAACTTTCTCTCTCTCTTTTTCCCTTTCTCTCTCCCTCTCTTCTCTCTCCCTCTCTTCTCTCTCTTCCCTTTCTCTTTCTTCTCTTTTTCCCTTTCTCCTCTTGTTTATCTTCTAACTCCATTTTCCTCATTGTAATTTAAGTTTTTCTACCTTTACTGCACTTGTCTGTTTCTCTGACCCCTTTACAATTTCAGCTTTGTGTTTGTCCTTGGTTAAACCCAAATCTAACTTCTTTGCTCATTCTAAGAGTATGGCCTTTTTCTTTCCTTCTAAACTTACTTCGCAAATTTGAGAATCATCTTCAAATCCTAGAACCTCTTTTGCAATTTTAAGAGCCATTTCTCTCACTTTTAATTTAATCAACCACAAGTCATCAAAATTAAACAAATTGTCTCACCTGCATGTTATTTAAAGATCTAGGACACTAACCTGCAAGTGTTTAAATCAACTGGGATCTTTCATACACCTAAATCTATTCAAATCTGTCTAATCTAGTTCAAATCACGGACCCGAGCCCCCAAACTGTTACGACACTGGGTAAACTCTCCTGTTTAATTTAAAACCAACAACACAGAAAAGATTTATCCCATGCAGTAATCTGTAAAAATTTTGAGTGGCCAAGAACTCTGTAAAGTGAAAATTAACAAATTTATTTCTTAAAGCATAACAGAGAATAATTAACAAACTACTATTTACAATTTCTTTCTCTAACCTATCTTTCACCTTGTCTTTTATAATACTAGTCTAAAAGAACTCCCAATTAAGATTCTAATCTCAAAACCAGGCAACATTAGGTCCTTGTCTTTGGAGCTTCCTGTGTCTTCTTTTCATCTTGTTAGGAACTTCTGCATTACAGGTTACTGATCAAAAAGGTACTTTTAAGAGAGATATTTTTTCAAGCAGTTTACAGCTAGGACTTGGCAATTCTCCTCTCAACTGTTCAATTTTATCCCGGCCTTATACCCCAGAGCATCGGATTGTATCATTGGCTTTTAAGATTGACAATATACTCAATTCAAACTTGATTAGAAATTGGTATTTTTTTCAGGGCATAATTTAAACTGATTGGCCAAATTTGAATTTGTTTTTGTCTCCAGGCAACGAGCTAATTAAGTTGTTCGACCAATTGTTACATACATTGTTGCCTTATTGAGAACACTTGGTGCTGTGTCCCGTAGTTCTGCTGCTTTTAAAGTACACCCACATTTTCATAACACTGTTGAGCAGAAACTGAATGAACAAACCATTTGAAGACTGTGGCTACAAAAGCAGAGGCTAGGAACTCTGTGGCAAGTATCTCAACTCTCGCCTCACCAAAGCCTCTCCACCATCTATAACGCACAAGTCAAGACTGTGGTGAATACCCTCCACTTGCTTGGTTGAATACAGCTGCATCAACACTCAAGAAGCTCATCATCAAACAGGAAAAGCAGGCTAGAACAGCATCTAACTTGGCCCATTTTTGCTACCTTTTCCCAGTGCAGAGTGACAGTGGTGCATACCATCCACAAGATGAACTGCAACTATTTAACAGCATCCTTTAACAGAATCTTCCAAACCTTTGGTCTCAACCACCTAGATGGACAAGGACAGTGGACTCACAGGAATACAATCACCTTCATGTTCCCCTCCAAGCCACACACCACCCTGACTTGGAACTATATCTCCATTCCTTCACCAGCACTGGGGCAAAATCGTTGAATGCCCTCCTGAACAGCATTGTGGGTGTACCTTTAGCAAGTGGACTACAGCAAATTAAGAAGGAAGCTTATTACTATTCAAATGGAAAGTAGGGTTGAAAATAAAATCTTGGCCTAGCTAGTGAAGGCCATACCCCATTTATGACTTTTTAAAAAAAATCAAAACTCAAATTTGTTACAAAGTTAACTAAGCCTCTTTAAAATAAACATAAAGAGCCTTCCCAGCCTTTGACCTTAGTACTCCTGCTGTGTTGACATTATACAACTCAACAGTGGGCTGTAGCCAACACTGTCTACTTATGGGACAGAATGGAAGTGTCCTAGTGTTCTTTATTAGGTCTTGAAAGTTTTAAATAAACCACAATGGGGGATCCAAGATGGCCATGATCCGGTAGGTCTGCTGTGCTGGGCTCTGCACCATAGTCAAGTAAAGTGGTACTTTTAACACCCCCCCCCATAAGAAAAATCGGGAAAATAAGGTAAAACAAAACCCCTAGAACCCCTAACATTTTGGGAAGTAGCTGAAGACGAGTAAAGGAAAGGGAGCGCATGGATCGCAGCAAGCAGAGCACTCCCCTACAGTGCTGGGCACACCCGCGGCCACAGCCCTGACTCCCATGGTGGTGCCTTTGAGCCAATTGGAGCAACAGAACTTAGTCTCAGAGTTTGTTAAAGTATGAGAAAAAATTGAGTCGCGCTGGATCTGTTCTGCCATGCTGCAAAAGCATAGGCAGGAGATCCAAATGCTTGATCGTTGCATCAAGGCAGGCGAACAAAGGACTGTGGCATCATAGACTGTGCTGGAGAATTCAGAGAGAAGGATCAGAACTAGAAAGCCAGGTTCAGACCCTGCTAGACCAGGTCAATGACCTCGAGAATTGAGTTCAATGGAAGAACTTATGGATAATCAGGCTCCCAGAACGTTAAGAAGGCGAGAACCTAGTTGTCTTCCTGGAGCAGTGGCTCCTGCAGTTCCTGGGTCTGGGAGTTGAGTCGGGTCAGGTGTGTGTGGAGCGGGCCCACCGGATTACCAAGAACAAATCTGGGTTGGATCAGCATCCCCACCCGATCCGAGCATGACTCCCGTGTTACAAGGCGAAGCAAATAATAATGGAGGCCTCCAGAAGGCTGGGAAAAGACTCGTTGGGCCTGGTGTACAAGGGGTCAAAAATTATGTTTTTCAAGACTTCTCTGTGGCTGTAATCAAAAAGAGGAAATCTTTTGATGAAGTCAGCAAGAGGTTGAGAGACCTGAATATCCAATACTCTATGAGGTACCTGGCTGTACTGCGCTTCAGCCATGGAGGGTCTGTTTACAACTTTGACTCAGCAGAGAAAGCAAGGGATTTCCTAGACTCTTTGAAATAGATGGTCTGGGTCAGAAAAAAATGGACAATGGTATATCTTTTGCTCTCTTGGTTGTTGGTTATATATGCTTGACATTGCTTTGATGTAAAATTCCCCCTTTTTTTTAACTAATGCCTGTTATTCACTTGTTTCCTCTGGGTATGGGGTGGTTATTTCTTTTATTAAAGACAAATGGAGTTGATCTATCAAGGGAATGTTTTGGGTGTCCACTTTAAATTTTCATGTGTGTAAACAAAATGTTTTCTTTGTCTCTGTACTGCTTATGTTTGGGACGCAGCTTTCACTGATGTTCATACTATTGGGATGAGTGCCCCCTGTGGGTGAGAGGGGAAATCTCCAGTTATTTGTTGCTTGCATGTATGTTTATTTGTTTAATTTAAGAATAGTGGTTAGTTTTTTAGATTTTGCAATCTGTAGTGGTAGTTTTTAGATTTTATAAGTCCTGGTTTTTTTCTCCACTCGGCGCAACATGAGTAAGCCTCTTCCCCTCGGGGGTCTGCGTGCCACTTTGGATGGTTATGAACAGTGGTTCATTTAGATGGTGCACCTGGAACATAAAGGGAGTCATTCCCTAATCAAATGAAGGAAGGTGCTCTCAACCCCAGAAAGGAGAGGGTTGACATCACCTTGGTACAAGAAATATACTTGAATGACAAGGAACATTTGAAATTACAGCAGGGACAGTTTGGTAGGGTATTCTTTTCCTCTTTAAATTCTGAAGCAGAAGAGTGGCCATACAAGTACAGAGGAACCTCCCATTTCAGATAATGGACCAAATTGAGGATGAACATGGGCGGTTCATCATCCTGAAGGCCTTAATACACAGGGAAGAGTATGGCATCCTGAATGTCCTTGGCACACCCCCTTAAGTTCTTAATCGACATATTCTCCAAATTGATGGCTCTTGGGGTGCACCATACGATCATAGGAGAAGACCTCAAGTGTCTCATAGATCCTGAGGTGGATAGGATGCCAAGGGGTCTCTCAGATATCTCCCTGCAATCCAGACAGTTGGTGGACTTACGTGGGGAGTTGGGGTTGGTGGATTTGTGGAGTTGTCTCCACCCTAGTGGTAGAGGTTTTACCTTTTACTACAACTGGCACAAGTGTATGTTCTTTGTTCCATTGATCTGTCTGGATTCAGTGTTATCCTACAGGATTGGGAATATAGCCCATTTTGGACTATGTGGCAGTGTACTTGGATGTCAAGATCAGATGTAGTGGAATAGATACATGGCTTTGGTGCATGGATCCATTTGTTTTGAAGGATAGCAAATTTACAGAGTACTTCACAAGGGAGTTTAGGGCCTTTTGGGCCATTAACACGGGTACAGCCAGTAACCCATTGATGCTTTGGGAGACCACCAAGGCTTATTTAAGGGGCTTAATTATGTCATTCTGAGCAACCAAGAAGAGGCAGGGAGGAGAACAGCAACATATGCTTGAGGCCCGGCTGAAGGCAGCCAAATCAGCATATTGTGATAGATTGTCTGTGGCTAAGCTACAGGGTCACAGCTCTCCGGGCTGCTCTGAATTCAATAATTACCCAGGCAGCAAAGAGAGAGGTCTCCTTTGCCAATCAAAGGAGAATATGGTGATAAGCCAGGTAGACACATGGCATATTTGGCCAGGAAGAAAAGTGCCCCACAATCCATTGTGTCCATTAGGGAGAGAACTTACCACTCACGAGTCTTAAAAGATTAATGCAATATTCAGGAAGTTTTACACAGAGTTATACTGGTCAGAGGGTCGTGAGGATAGAGTAGCAATGATAGAATCCTTTTTTGAGAATCTGAACTTCCCAGGTATAAATGCAGTCCAAGCTTCCCTTTTGATGCACCCTTAACAATACAAGAGGTACAAGCAACGGTAAAGCACTTCCATAGTGGCAAAGCATCTGGTCTGGGTGGGTTTCCAAGCAAATTCTACGAGGAGTTCATAAACATGTTGGCTGACCCAATATTGGGTTTGTACAATCATTCGTACAGCCAGGACTGCCTTCCCCCTCTCTTAGGAAGGCCAATTTCACCCTTATCCTAAAGGGACGGAAAAATCCTGAGGACTGTGCCTCATATACATCTATCTCACTGCTCAATGTAGATTTTAAAATCCTGTCCAAAAAGCTAGCTTTGAAATTTGAGAAGGTACTGCCCACTATCGTAAAGGAAGACCAGACAGGTTTTATTAAGTGTTGTAGCTTTCCAGTAATATTAGGAGAGTGTTGAATTTAGTACAGTTATGACAGCAGACGCCAATTCTGGGCTTGGTAGTCTCCTTGGATGTGGAAAAGGCGTTTGGTGTCCTGGAACATTTTGGCCTTGAGAGGGCTTTCGCTAGGTGGGTGGCAGTGCTGTATTATAATCCTACAGTGGCGGTCTTTACGAGCAGCATAAAATCAGATAATTTTAGCATTGGGAGAGGCAGCCAACAGGGGTGTCCTCTCTTGCCACTGCTATTCACCTTAGTTACCAAACTGTTGGCAGAGGCTATTCGGAAGGACTCAAATAATTGCCCCAAAGGTGGGAATGAAAGAGTAGAAAATCACACTCTACACTGATGGTGTTCTTCTCTTCTTGGCTAACTTGGAAAAGTCTGTACTCCGGTTAATACAAAAGATTAATTTATTTGGCATATTTTTGCAGTATAAAATTAATTTTACAAAATCGGAAGCCATGCCCTTGAGGGACTTGGTTGGAGTGCCTGACCTGGAGGATGGAACCCAATTTCCTTTTGGGTGGTCAAAAAAGGCTTTCTTAACTCGGGTACTTTTTATTACCCCCGCTTTCCACCAGCTGTATAGAGCTAACTTTATGCAATTGTTTGAAAGGATAAAACAAGATCTTCAGCATTGGGAGGCCTATATCATGGTTAGGCTGAAAGGCCCTGATTAAAATAAATGTTCTTCCTTGACTATGCCCAGACAATTGCTGCGAAGGCTCAGTGGCTGACTTGGATCCTCTATTTGGTGTCTTAGGGGCCCCTCTTGTTAAATTCACCAAGTTGCAATTCCCACAGGGTATGGGTGTAGATCTCCCAGATTTTAAGCGATATCAAATAAGCGCTTTATTGTCCTATGAGAGTGACTGGATGTGAAAGGATTCGAGGTCTATATGGCTTGTTATCAAAGCCTGCCAGGTAAGGTGTCCCCTCCTTAATTTATGGATAGGATGAAATCTGTTGCTGAGCATTGTAGAAGCCCGATTATTATAAACATGGTCAAAGCGTGGAGGATGATGTGGCAGGGCGAGAGTAACCTGTCTAAAACCTCATCGTTTATCCTCTTAGTTGGATTACATTGACCCCAGGATTTAGGCTGGGGTCAGTGGATCCCGGCTTTAAAGCATGGGAGGTCAAGGGAGACCTATTTGAGGGAGAGATCCTGATGTCTTTTGACCAGCTAAGTCACAAATATGGGCTACCTAAGTAAGGACTTCTTTCATTATTTTGAGATTAGGGATTATATACAGAGGAGGACCATGCTTTTAGCTCAACCCTAAAAGTCCAACCTGGATAAAATGGTGCTCTGATGCACGGGCACTCTCTGCCAGTACTCTGTACCATTTACAGAGAGAGGGCATCTGGAATCTGGAGTCAGGAACTAAGGGTAGAAAATTCATCTGAAACATGGAGGACATGTGGGAGAATGTGAAAAAGATCTCGGTATGCAATAAAGCGCAGGTTATGCAATTGAAGATTCTCTGCAGAGTCCAAATGGCAATTAGCAAAATTCAAGAAAGGAGTATCTCCAAGGTGCCCTAAATGTAAAACAAGAACTGGGACCCTTACACATTGTCTGTGGTCATGCTGTAAGATCCGTAGGTACTAGGGTGCCATAGTGAATGAGGTGGAGGAGATCCTGGGAATTGAAGTTAAGGCGGATCCAGTATCCCTTCTTTTGGGACTACCAAATCTGCCTCCATTAGATGAGCACGGAAAGAGATTATTAATATTCACATGTATTGTACGATGAAGAATATTTTAATGAGCTGAACCTCAGAAACCCCCCCCCCCCCCATGTTTCATGGGTGGCATACATTAGTGACGGAGCATGTTGCTCTGGATTTTCTTAAGAAAATGGTGCCCCAGAAATCAGAACTATTCTATAAAACAGGACAGCACTTTTTAAATTACCTAGACACGGCCCTGTCAGCCATATTGACCAGGGCCTTTATAAAGTTGTGAAAGCCGGATTTGGTGGTCTGGGGCCTTGGAGGGAGGAAGCTTGAATAAATATGGGGATAATAACTGATGCTCCCATGGATGGGAGCCTCACTGGGGGTGCGTTGGATGGTGTAATTTAATTTAAGTTAATTTAAGTTGATTTTGCGTAATTTCACCTAATCTAAATTAAGTTAGGTTAGTCTAGTATAATTTAAGATAATTTAAACTAATTTGCTAAGTTCAGTTATCTATTGAATTGTAACATGGAAAGACTGTTCCGTACCTTTGTAGAGTAGTAGGTATTGTTAATATTTTTGTAACATAAGATTGTTGCACTACCTTCCGTACTTTTATAATTTTGTAAAAAATCAAAACCTTTTTCAATAAAAAATTAACCACATGATCCTTTTTACACAAAGTTGTTATATCATTTTGAAGATGTTGTGCTTGCTGTTTCTTCCCTTCCCCAAATCTCCGTTTCTCTTGATTCATCCGGAAGCTTTTTTTTCAAATTATCATTTTTGTTGAATTATTTTGGGATATGTGTCAGCCCTGCTGCTTTCAATGCTGACTCATTTCTACAAGAATCCTTTGACAGGTGTAAGATTTTGTGACATTTGAAAACACCAAAACTCTGTTTTATGTGTCATCTCAGGATATCTTGTTAATATGCACAATGAATTAAACAATGGATACAATGCCTGCCTGGAGGAGGCAGAGGCTATATCATTGCTAAATTAGTATGTTTGACTCCTTTTTCACGATTGGGTTTGGGAAGTGTTGAGGTGGATGAGAGACAGAGTCATACACATACAACCATTCACCCACCCCTAACTTTAAAAAAAATAATCTGATTATACGCATCCAGTTTATGATTAATTTGTCCATTGGCTATTTGCGTTTTTATGGCTTTACATTTTCGGAAATACTTTAGGTTGATTATAACATGTATATTTATCAATAATAACTTCATTAAAATTTCTTAACTGTGGACTAACAAACTATATTCTGTTTTATTAATTTATTTATGAAATGTAGATAATATGACACCATGAAGGCGAATGCATCTGAATGGACTAAGTCAATGATTTTAGTGCTTTCTAATTTTATAAAGCATCCCTGCTGTAGGAAGGATGTTGTGAAACTTGAGAGGGTTTGGAAAAGATTTGTAAGGGTGTAGCCAGTGTTTGAGGGTTTGAGTTTTACGGAGAGGCCGAATTGGCTATTTTTCCTGGAATGTTGGTGGCTAATGTGTGACCTTATAGAGGTTTATCAAATCATGAGGGGCATGGATAGGGTAGGTTGGCAAGGTGTTTTCCCCGGAGTCAGGGAGTCCAAAATCAGAGGGCATAGGTTTAAGGTGAGAGGGGAAAGACTTAAAAGGTACCTAAGGGACAACGTTTTCACACAGATGGTGGTGTGTGTATATGGAATTCCAGAGGAAGTGTTGGAGGCTGGTACAATTACAACATTTAAAAGGGAAGCTGAGAGTGTATATGAATAGAAAGGGTTGAGAGGGATATGGGTCAAATGCTGGAAAATGGGACTAGATTAATTTAGGATATCTGGTCGGCATGGACAATTTGGACCAAAGGCTCTGTTTCCATGCTATACATCTCTATGACTGTACCTGCAAAGACTAAGTCAATAATTTTAGTTCTTCCTAATTTTATAAACAGCCACGTGGATTGAACCTCCCCAAACCACCAACTCCTCCTGAAGTAGAAGAAGAGTTTTACACGATAGCTGCTTTCCAGACAACCATTCCTGATGGCATCAGTTTTCAGGCAGGACAAAAGGTTGAGGTAAGCAAATGAAAATGCTGTATAAATATTACTTACGTAAAGGTCATTGTGAGCTCATTCTAATGATAGTCTAAAAGATATTTTGTGAGGAAATGTACTTTTAACTTCAGGACATAAAGTTCAAATCTAGTATGGATTGGTATAGATTGATGGTGGAAATTTCTTTGAGCCTTTTGAGAATCCAGTTTGGCAATCTCAACTCCATTCCAAACACGCCTAGCCTAATGCTTGGTACTTTTTACTGAGAAACGGGTACATTTACTGAGGGTCTCTTCTGCTCTACCTCAAAGTTGGCACTGAAGCGATGATGTTGGAACAGAAATATTCCTGAAGAAGTTCTCCGTCTGATACAAGGTGAAGGATAGTATGGGAAATGAAATCGGGAGCTGAGGGACTACAGTCTAATTATGCTTAAGCTGCTCATACCGGGTGTCTGAAATAGAAAGTATTCCTCTTCTTAAAGTGAATGCTTGATGTGAATAAATGAGAGAAAGGAGTAGACCATTTGGCTCCTTGAGCCTACTGTTATTGAATAATCGCCTTAATTATTTCTGGATCTACCTAATTTCTTTGAGATTCCTATAGAACACCCAGACCTGTTAACCAGACCATTCTGTATTTTCTCATTTAAATAATATTTTGCTTTACTATTCCTATATCTGCAAATTTTGTCCACTCACCCACTCTTTGCAACTCTATCCTCCCCATATTGTTTGTATGCCATCAAGTTTGACTACTTTACACACTGTCCCTTCATTTAGCTAAAAAGTCTGGAATTTTCCAAATATCTCATGTAAAGGTTAACCCTAGTTCATGGGTAACCGATCAATATTTGAGAGTCATGGTATTATCCTGTACATAAATTGTGTGTTTTCTTTATTCATTTAGAGATCAGAGGCTTCTGCTAACAATACGGTATTTTGGAATGTAGCATGAATTTCAGCCCCTCAAAAATAGTCTCTACGTAATAGTTGATCACGTAAATTTAACCATTAAAAAAAAGTCTAAAAATTCAACTTTTACACAAGTATATACAGTAAAGCAACAACAAAATTCAGGCTATGCAACCCGCTTCAAAATAGTTATTCTTCATAAGCTGAAATCCTGAGGATGCCCAAATCTGCAATCAAAATAATTTCAACAATTGTTTATAGGCCGCACCAAGTTTAATAAGTTCGATTTAAAGTTGTTTGCAGCTGTGAGCTCAAGCAGCAATAAACCGATTCACCCAGTAAAAAACTTAATATTCCCCACACCTTTCACTTTTTTGGTTAAGCAATAGAAAATTAAAGCCTACATTTCCTACACATTTTCTTTTCCTTTCTTGAAAGCAACCTCTTAGAACTTTATCTCAAATAAATTCATTTACTGGATTAGTGGTGCTGGAAGAGCATAGCAGTTCAGGCAGCATCCAACGAGCAGCGAAATCAACATTTCGGGCAAAAGCCCTTGCCCGAAACGTCGATTTCACTGCTCGTTGGATGCTGCCTGAACTGCTGTGCTCTTCCAGCACCACTAATACAGTATTTGCTTTCCAGCATCTGCAGTCATTGTTTTTACCTCAATATTTATTTTTTGACTGCCACCAGATAGACATCAGTAAAGTTTGTTGTTTGTCCTTGGGACGGTGTGCTGAATTATCCGAAACACTTACGCACAAAATTGGATCTAGTGGTGATAAATTATTATATACAAAAGGTATAAAAGCAAATGGTTCATTCCCACATAGGTCAGAATCTTCTTTATATTGGTTTGTGATCCTGCAATGCTCTTTAGACATCAGTTTTCATTTGATTCAGTCAAATTGCTCGAAGACTTTCCTGAGCGGGAATATCATTAGTGCCGTCAGTTTATTGTGTTGTTAAATTATGCTCTAACTGAGAATAAATATCTTTTTATTCCCTTTTAGGTAATAGAAAAGAATTTAAGTGGTTGGTGGTACATTCAGATAGATGATGAGGAAGGATGGGCTCCAGCCTCTTTCATTGACAAGTACAAAAAATCAAGTAATGCTTCAAGGTCAAATTTCCTTCCGCCATTAGCACAAGAATTGGCAAAACTTAAACTGGATGGAACTACAGGAAGTAGTAGTAATGGAGATAGTGCCTTTATTGCTAGACCTCTTCCCAAAGAACCGGAACCAAATGATGCTGACAATGACGCCATAGTTCAACACAAACTAAAAGAGCGGCGAGGAAGGGATACAAGTAAGAGCCCATCTTCCGACAATAAATTCAATTCTCAGATAAATGTAGAATCTCAATCCAAGTCATGTTCTCCTTCAAATGTTATTAATAATGACACTTCCAGATTTAATAAAGAGAAGCCTGTTCTTCCATTAAGGAAAGAACAGATTAACAGTAAGTTTGAGGGGGAAGTAGTAGATAAGCATTCAAAAGGACTTCCACCCAAGCCAAGTGTACCAGGAGGTATTTTACCCCTGCTGCCACCAAAAATGTCATCTAAAGGAGACAAGAAAGTGACTGCTGAAGCAAGTAAACTTTCACATTCGAAAGGACTTGAATCTGGGCCCAAGATGCTAGCAGGTGAAATTGCAAGATCTAATCTAAAGCCTGTAGGGAGACCAGCAAAGTCAAAGCCTGATACAGAAGAAAAGTCAGTGGACTCTTCCCCAAATCAGCCACTAAAGCCAAGACCTCTTTTGAGGCCTAAGCCACTTCCTGCCTTGAAAGGAGAAAGTCAATCCGAATCTGAAGTTGACATCTCCAACCTAAGAAGTAAGTTGAGAAGAGCAAAGTTGCCAGACAAAATGGTGGAGCAGGACTCCTCCCAAAATGTTACTGGCAATCAAAACTACTCAAATAATCAAACCTCTCTAGATTTCTGTAGCAGCTCTCCTGGAAATGTAGAAAACGTGCCTCAATTGAAACAAGATTTAGGAATTAGCTCGAAGATAAGTGATGTGAAAGTTATGCAGAGAGAACAAAATGGTCTTGAAAGTGAACAGAATGATAGGGATGATCCAAGTATCACTGAAGAGAAAGCAGCAAAGAGTTTAAAGCCAAGTGAGAAGAAAGGGGACGACCCTCAACCAAAAGGCCCAACTGCAGCAAACAAAGAAGGTCCTCCCCGACCAGTTGTGCCACCAAGAAGACCCCCACTGCCAAAGAAAACCTCCATAGAATCTGCAGACGTGAAAGGCCATCCAAAAGATACAGCTGAGAACAAACCCACGTGGGGACAAAATAAACCTTTCATTCCTCCACCAAGATTTAAATCAAGTTCATCTCATGAACAAAGCAAAGATGATATTAAGGCAAGAGGAGCTTCAAAGGAGTTCCTCCCAACAAAAGGATCTGTTCCATCCAAAGTTCATGAACACAGAAAAGAACTGATCTTTCCTTCAAAGCTAACGGACAGACAGGCAGAACTATTGGAAACGGGAAAAGAGAAGAATAATGCTGCATCAATCAACATAAACCTGTCCAAAGATGAAGAATCTTCAAAAGAATGCCTTTATGTAGCTCTTGCAGATTTTGCGGGAGATGAGGAAACCGCTGGATTTAAGGAAGGAACTGTATTTGAAGTATTTGAAAAAAATGCCAATGGATGGTGGTATTGTAAAATCCTGAATAGTGAACCAACATGGGAGGGCTGGGCCCCTTCTAATTATCTAATCAAAAAATAAGTGTCATGGTATAGTTTTTTTTACACTGCAAGATGCTTTTTTCATAATTAATATTTAATTAGCTCATTAATTTATAGGTTTACGCTTTCTAAAAGCAATTTAATACATTCCTTGTGTAGCTTTAACCTAAGTTGGAACAACATAAAGTGCATGGTCAGAAAGTAGACGATTTCAGTAATTATTACATATTTTACACTTCTGTTTACTCCATTTAGTCCCTGATGATCTGCCAGTCATCAACCAAGATTAAACAAATGCTCTTGTTGTTTTGAGCACATGATAGTGTTTAAGGTACTGAACTAGCAGCTGAGATTCCATCATGGCACCCTGTAAAGACTGTTTTTAAAAAAAAAACAACCAGTTTACTAACATGTTGAAGTAGAGACATTATCCAACCTGACTTAGTCTGTCCTCCTTGACCATAATCCATGGATTATTTATAATGCTTTCTGAGATGGCCATTCAATTCTCCATAAAGTTGCTATGGAGGAGTAAGAAATTCAGCTAACATCACCCAATAAGAAAAAAAATGAAAACTCTCAGTCTGTAATTCTTACTTATCCATATATCAAAAATGAGTTTTTCTAATTGACAAGAAAATTAGAGCTTATTGCTTTTTTGCCAATTAAAGTTGCTGTTGAATACATAAACAAATTATTGGGATTTGGAAATTCCAACAGTGTAATGGTTCATACCAGTTGCAGGCATCATGTAATGTAAATCTGGTACGAGTAAATACTGCCCACAAAACTCTGTTGTTCCTTCTTAAAGAATTACTCTGCATCAATTGTTTATATTATTTTTCTTTTATATTGTAGAATTCTGCATAAGTAGATAACATAGAAACTTTAATATACAGCTCTGTCAAAAGGGACACAATAGTTTAGCGGATATAATGCACGTAAAGATTAAGAAAATCAGTTATACACGCAAGTAGCATATGGAGTCTGCTGATGAATTTCCATGCAATGACAGAGCACATAGATTTCTATAATCAATACATATTGTGAACCTAACTATATGCAGTTGTGTCATTGGTATACTTCAGATACCTCTGAGACAAGACACTTATGAGAGATAAGTGGGTGGATGATACTTCAGACCAGTTGGTAATATTCTTTAATGATAAAGAGAGTTTGTTAATAGGTTATATTGAAACAAGTTCACTATTAACAAAGAAAAAGTGTACTGAGAACAATGAACAGAATTTAAATTGAGTAATGCTCCTTTATTCATCCTTGTTCTTCAAATTATTTGTTTGGTTAATCTCCCATGAATGTAAACTACATGGGGTCTTTAAAAGATGCTAACTAAAACATATTAGTTGTAATGTAGTGTAGACTTCATCAAACATTTATTAGGAATGACTGCTTTAAGAGGGCTTGACTGGTATCAAGCATAAACCTTGACGCAAGAGACTTGAAATGTGAAACATGCTTTTAAAATTGTTAACATAATTTCTCTTAATAAAATTGAAATGCATTTGAAAGTAGCAAAAAGTAAAATACCTCACGTTTGAACCAGGGAACATTAATATTCTCCTGTCGTGCAACACCAAGTAAAAAATGCTTAAACAAATGCAATGTGAAAGTAATTGCTTCAATTTGGTTATGATAACAAAAATATTTTAAAATTACATATACAATATTCAAGCAGCATTTGAGATTACACTGGTCCCACACCCATTCCTAGCTTTTCTCTTGCCTTATAGTGGCAATCATCTGAAGCATTCAAAAAGATTGCCACCTAGCATTGTAGAATAAATTTTGATTTCAAATGCTTAACCGACAGTTGTGACAATATTTTATCTATGCACTTCACAAGTACACTGGTTTGATGCTGTCAACATAACAGACAATATTGCCAAATGCTACTGGAATGGAAGCTTGACCAGGGAAATTTCTAAATCTGGTTTTGAGAGTTTGCAAAAGATAAAGAAGACAATAATCAAATAATACATTTTGATATCTAAAAACTGACATTAAGTGCCAAAACATTTGTGAGTAATAAATTTATATTATATTGCTAAAATTCCATCTTGCATTGAGTACCTAACACAATTTTCTGCAATATACTAAAGTAAAATTGTGCAATTTCAGGTTTTTTATTGGGGGGGGGGGGGGGGGGGCAGCACAGTGGCACAGTGGTTAGCACTGCTGCCTCACAGCGCCAGAGACCCGGGTTCAATTCCCGCCTCGGGCGACTGACTGTGTGGAGTTTGCATGTTCTCCCATGTCTGTGTGGGTTTCCTCCGGGTGCTCCGGTTTCCTCCCACAGTCCAAAGATGTGCAGGGTCAGGTGAATTGGCCATGCTAAATTGCCCGTAGTGTTAGGTAAGGGGTAAATGTAGGGGTATGGGTGGGTTGCGCTTCGGCGGGTCGGTGTGGACTTGTTGGGCTGAAGAGCCTGTTTCCACACTGTAATATAATCTAATCTAATCTAAAAGAAAAGCCCACTCGTTATTCATATTCCAACTAAGATTTGGCCTGTAATAAATAATGTGAGATCTTGCAAATTTCTCTCCATAATCTTTCAGGTCTTTTTTAATTGCATTGTGTAACTGGTTTTGGAGAAAAAAGAATTGTTAATATCATTTACCTTGGCAAAAGGTATTAGGTAATTTCCCAAAATGTTCTTTCACTCAATACAAATCTGAGCGACTAATGAAATTCAGCATAGAAAGGTTTTGATGTGGTTATTCTATCAGAATGTTTAGCCCATTAAAGAGAAAAAATAAAATTGAAGTTTTACCGTTGCCGTACGTTAGTATTTCATAATATGCTTACAAAATTTTGTTACGTTACCTGTCCTCAGTAATATACATGACTACTCCTCTGCACATAGAGTACTAAAGCCAATCATTAATTTGAATTGAGTAATGCTTCTCTTTGAATTCTTGTTACACAGATGATACTTAAAAGTGGAAGGATATTCTTGAGTCAAATGTTGTAAATGGTAGGAGCTTGCTCCCAACTTGATCACTTAGTAGTTAGACATATATATTTACAGTTACCCTATGTGCAGTGTTTCACTGTTGGAAGTTTAGGGCGCTTCACGATGAACATAATTTTCCATTAGATACGGTAAGTCACTGATGCATTGCACGGTGCTAGATATAAGGGCTAACCAAAAGAAAGGGGGGAGAAATGTGAATAAGGAAGGAATTAAAATCTTTAGGCAATGATCTTGCAGAATACTCCACTATTTCGAAGTATTTTTCAAGCAGTTTAAAATTAACATTCTGCGAGGATCAGAATGAATAGTTGATAGTGTGAAGCCCAGAGGGTGTTTTCCAGTATTTAAGATACAATGTAAAAGCAAATTGGGAAGGCAGGAGTGAAAGTTGGTAATGGTGTTGAGAGTGGTTATGAAGTTTGAATTTGGGCTCTGTCAGAGATTTGCATTACACCTAACCTAGATCATGCATGAAGAACTTCATGGCACAGAGCACACAGTGGTAATCTTCCATTTTGTAACACTGACACACTTCATCCTGATAAGTATGTTTACACAAATAAGAAATAATAATAAAACAGGGTTTTATGTTTTAACATGAATTACCTCTTAAAGTCCACTGAACAACAGTGACATCCTGACCATTGAGTAAATAGCAATGGATTATGCTGATCTTTGAAGTTGACAGGAAACATCTTACATGGGAAGTACAACAATGTAATTCCTGATTTAAGTATGAAGGGATTTTGGCCTTGATGTCACATGTGGCCTATGTTCAGTTGTCTGTAATTTTGCCATCATTACTGTAGAAAACATTACTAATGATAAACTGTCAATTTGAATTTTGGAGAAGC
This sequence comes from Chiloscyllium punctatum, assembly GCF_047496795.1. Lineage (NCBI taxonomy): Eukaryota > Metazoa > Chordata > Chondrichthyes > Orectolobiformes > Hemiscylliidae > Chiloscyllium > Chiloscyllium punctatum. The sequence goes on along the minus strand of NC_092758.1, from coordinate 56,648,051 downwards.
ACTCTCTCAAACTGCAATGTTTTTTTGTTACAAGGGTTTATTTTGTTGAACTTTAATAAACATTTGCAGCTTTTGTTTTAAATGTACCTTGTGCACTGTATTTGTGGGAGACATAGTAGGAATTATGTCCTGAAGCTTGCATCTCATTTCATTTCACCAGTGGACATGGCATAGGCTGTGGCTCCAAACGGGTATTTTTCTGTGCTGTGGTTAGCTCCTCTGACATAAGAAAGAAATGTGTATAACATGGTACCGATCAATTCACCAAGCATTTATTACAACTCCTACTGTACACATTACAGTCACAGACACTTCAGCTATTTAATTAAAAACAATACACTACCATCAGCATGTCATGCTTCAAGAGGCCTCAGTTAAGACGTATCCTGAAACCTTTAATTCAAATTTTGATGTGATACTTAGCAGTTTGACAACTTTGAACTGATCTAGTGATTTTATTCCTATCTGGGGGGGTATGTGTTGTACTCGCTTCCTCTTGGTTGACAATTTGGCTATCATGCTGCTGGCTGCTGTTATTCAACATTATTACACCCAATAATCAACATTCTCTATCATGTGGTCTTTGTACATGATTGACACTGGACATTTTTCTGCTTGGCTTCTGTTCCATCTAACGTAGCACCATTATCAGTAATGAGTTTATATAGTCTGGGCTGGTTGTATTCTTTAGAAAACCTCACTTCATCCGGAGGCTCATTGATGATATGACCTAGTATGGTGACGAAACGTCTGAAAACAAACCTTCCAGCTCAGCAAGCAAACCTACATGCAAAAACTTGCTGGTATCAAAGTATTTGTATTACTGACTTACACTCTCTAGTGTGCTGTTCTGGTAGTTCTCTATCTGTTCACCAGTCATGTAACTTTTTCATTCTTCTATCTTTAAAGCCAGTCCTGCATTTCGAGAAGGTTAGATAATTGTTTGCTAGCCTGGTACTTGCTTCCAAAGCGCAAGTTGTGAGGATGGTCACCATTTTTTCATTGGTGTTGTATTAAAATGCAGCATGGAAATTTTGTTTTGTTGCTTGAGCCTTGACATGATAGGCGATATCATTCATTTTTGCTAGAAGGAGGATGCAAGGTGATTTGATATGTCAATTTCAAGGCATACACATCTTGAAACAATTTTCCAGTTAACTAAAAGATGGTTGTTGGATACACTGTTCTGGGACACTAAATAAACAGAAAATAATATTTATTATATCTGTAATTTGAGTGTAAATGTGACAGGATATCCCGCACAATCCAAAGATGTGCAGGTCAGGTTAATTGGTCATGCTAAATTACCCATAGTGTTAGGTGCATTAGTCAGAGGGAAATGGGCCTAGGTAGGTTACCCTTCAGAGGGTCGGTGTGGACTTGCTGGGCTGAAAGGCTTGTTTCCACACTGTAGGAAATCTAATCTAGTCTCTTCACTGACTGTAGTATCAAGATCTTGACGAGTGATGGTTTTCTAGTAGCGTTCGCTCCATCCTAACATTTGGTAAAATTTCCATTTCAAAAGTGGACTTCTGGAAGTGGGCTGATAGAAAGTGAGGATTGCAGATGCTAGAGATCAGAGTCGAAAAGTGTGGCGCTGGAAAAGCACAGCATGTCAGGCAGCATCAGAGGAGCAGGAGAATCGATGTTTTGGGTATGAGCCCTTCATCAGGAATGTGTGGGTGAGGAAGGGGGCTGAGAGATAAATGGGGTGGCGTAGGGCTGGGGGGTGTGGAGAAGGTATCTGGGAAGGCAATAGATAGATGCAGGTAGGGGTGTTGGTGATAGGTCAGAGCGGAGGATGGAGTGGATAGGTGGGAAGGAGGATGGATAGGTGGGACAGTTCAATATGGACATTGACCTCAAACCCACCAACTCTCACAGCTACCTGGACTACACCTTCTCCCACCCCTTTCCTGTAAAAACAGTATCCCTTACTCCCAATTCCTCTGTGGTATCTGCTCACATAACATCCCAGATAGCCTCCTACTTCAAGGACTGCAATTTCCCCTCCCATATGCTAAACAATGCCCTCCCGTGCATCCCCTATACTTCTCACACCTCCTCCCTTGAACCCCACCCCTCCAATCGCAACAAGGATAGACCCTCTGTGGTCTACACCTTCCACCCCACCAATCTCCAGATACAGTGCATTATCCTCCACCATTTCCACCACCCATAGTCAGACCCCACCACCAGAGATACATTTCCCTCCCAACTCCTATTAGCAGTGTGCTGAGACTAGTCGCCCCACGACTTCCTCGTTAGGTCATGCCCCCCAATCAACCCACCCTCCACTCCTAGCACTTTCTCTTGCCACCGCAAGAAAGTGTAAAACCCTGCCCCCACACCGCCCCCCTCATGTCCGTCCAAGGCCCCAAAGGATCCTTACACATCCAGTAGAGAGTTTCCTGCACATCGAATCACCTCATCTACTGTGTCCACTGTTCTGGATGTGGTCTCCTGTACATTGGGGAGACAGGAAGCTAATTTGCAGAATGTTTCAGAGAACATCTCTGGGACACGCACCAAACAACCCCACCGCCCTTAGCTGACCACTTCAATGCCCCCTCCCACTCCACCAAGGACATGCAACTCCTTCACTACCAAATCCTAGCCACCCAATGCCTGGAGGATGAAAGCCTTATCTCCTGCCTTCTGATCCTCCAAACACACAGCATCAACATAATTTCACCAGTTTTCTTATCTCCCCTCCTCCCACCTCATCACAGATCCAACTCTCCAACTTGGCAATGCCATCTTGAACTGTCCCACCTGTCCATCCATCTTCCTCCCCACCTATCCACTCCAGCCTATCACTATCACCCCTCACCTGCATCTATCTATCACCATATCTATGACTCTATGATTCTATGACCTTGCAGCTATCTTGACCCCCAGCACCCCCCCCCCCCCCACCCCCATTGATCTCCCAGCCCCTTTCCCCACCTCCATGTTCCTGATGAAGGGCTTATGTCTGAAACATTGATTCTTCTGTTCCTCTGCTGCTGCCTGTCCTGCTGTGCATTTCCAGTGCCACACCTTGCAGTTTTTAGAAATGGGTAGAACCTGAACACAGAAGTCCTTCCTCCACTTCCAACAGATTGACTGATCGATTTATTCATTCCCAGGAAAAGGCAAGAAGTATTTCACACTAGTGGAAAAAGTGAAGCAAGTCCATTTTGGTGGGTCCAAGGACATTAACTCATCATTGGTGGCATGGCGGCTGTGTAGATAGCACTTGACTCACAGCACCAGGGACCCAGGTTCACTTCCAGCCTTCGATGCCTGTGTGGAGTTTGCATGTTCTCCATGGTTCTCCTTGAGGTGCTCCAATTTCCTCCCATTGTCCAAAGGTTAGGTGGATTAGCCATGTTAAATTGTGTATAGTTCCAGGAATGTGTATGTTAAGTGAATTATCCATTGGAAATGCAGGCTTATGGGGATAGGGTAGTGGAGTGGATCTGAATGGGATGCTCTTCTGAGGGTCGGTGCAGCTGCACTGTTTTATAATGAGAATCCAGACAAAGGTGTAAATATTATAACATCAAAAATACTTTCATAATGTCATAATGAACATCACTGCCATGGTCTTGCTCATGTGGTAGCTACAGCGTGTGAAATTCAGGTGGTCTGTCTTATATGCATACTGTCATCTGTGTTGCATACTGTGCATTTTGTGGTAAGTGTTAAGGGGAAGTGACGGGTGCAAGATTGGGAGAGGAGTAGGAGGTAGGCTGAAGAGAAGTAGGGAGATCGAATTTGGATGAGAATCATAAAATCCCGATAGTGTGGAAGCAGGCCATTTAGCCCATCAAGTCCACTCTGACCCCCTGAAGAGCATCCCACTCAGACCACGCCCCCCAAATCTCAGTGACCTTGCATTTCCCATGACCAATCCACCTAACCAGCACATCATAGGACTATGGAAGGAAACCCACACAAACACAGGAGAATGTCTATGTGGAGTTTTCACAGTCACCCGAGAGAGTGGAATCGAACCTGGGTTCCTGGTGCTATGAGGTAGCAGTGCTAACCACTGAGCCATAATACCTCCCTGGTTACAAGACATATGGAATAGGGCAATGGAGAAAAGAGAATGCTTGCACAACCTTGGAAACAATGTTTTGACAATAAATTGAGCTCTTGTAGTGTGACTGCCATAATGTATCCAGAGTTGTTGACAGCAAAATGCATGTTTGCAAATGTGTGTCTGCACCTTTTATGTTAATCTATATTGACTGAGTGTTTTGCAGGGCTGCTTCTTACTGAAACAATTCAGCTAGCTGCAAGCAGAGAATCTTGCTACATACACTGACCAAAGCTCTTGGTCAAAGGCATTGATCAGTCTGACAATTATCTCATAGAAATCAGTGTCCTATTCTTGGCATTTCTCTTGAAACTACTTGAGTGCAAACACAAAATCATGGTTCCTTGATTTTTTTCTAGAATTGCTCTCATCCTTTTGTCACAAACCCTCTTCAAATAGTTCAGTCTGGTGAAGATTTTGCTTGAGCTGGAAAGGAGTAAGATTCCTCTATGATTGCCCAAGTTTAACGAATGTATCCACAGCTGCCTGAGGAACACTCTTGTCTTTATTGATTGTGTGATGCATGCAAGAATTGCAGCAGTAAGTGCGGTCTTCAACAGACTTAAGACATGAATCTGAGAATGAAATGAAGGTCTATATAGTAATTGTCTTGTCCACTCTGCTGTACAGATGCAAGATTATACCGTGCATCATCATCATATGAAGCTGAATCATTTCTAAAGATCAGATGGCAATACAAAATACAAAACACCGGAGGTGTTCACTTGGGCTCAAATGCCCACCATTTTGAAACCATTACAACCAAACTGGGATAGTCATGTAGCCAAAATGGCTGACACTCACCAAAGTGTCTATTCCACAGCATACTGTTCTCATGGCACTCAAAAAAAGTCAGAAAACTCCAAAAAGAATTATAAAACCAACTACATATTTGGGGAAAAGCTGTTTCTTAATTGTAGTATTTGTTGTCAACTTCAAAACCAAATACCTATCAAAGCTGAGAGTAAAATTAAGTAGAGGAAAGGTCAAACTTGTAACATGTCCAAAACTCAATAAACCTGTAGTATTCTATCCTATGTGCAGCAGAACATTCTGGACTCTCATCAGTAGTTATCCAGCAGAACATTACTAAACACTGCAGGCCTTAAAATAATGAGTAAAAAGAAGGTACACGAAACAGCATGTTTGCACATGAGATGATGGTGTCAGGTATATTACTATTTGGGCAATTTATCAATAAGGAGTCAGAGGCCCAATTCCACATTCAGGTGATGTGTATACAAGTACCAAGTTAGGCCTCAGCATTCACAGGTCCCAAGGGCGAAGTAAGCAGATGAAGCATGGATGGGTCATATTTGTCCTTTGCTCATTGAAGACGTAACATCTGTACCAAAATCTTCATTCCAGAAAATGATGAAATTATGAAAAACAATAAACTCATCACAGATATTTGCAGAACCACGTTTCTCAAAGCTGAAATGTTAAATAGTCAGCCAATGGCCAAATTGTAACAAATCAAGAAAGAGAAATGTTCAGCAGGAGGTGAGAGGGGTAAGATTTAAAAGGGACCTAAGGGGTAACTTCTAATGTAGAGGATGGTGCGTGTATGGAATGAGCTGCCAGAAGTAGTAGTGGAGGCTGGTACAATTACAACATTTCAAAGGCATATGGATAGGAAGGGTTTAGAGGGATGTGGGCTGTGTTCTAACAAGTGGGACTAGATTAGTTTAGGATATCTGATCAGCATAGACGAGTTGGACTGAAGGGTTGTTTTGATCCTGTACAGCTCTATGACTCTGATGATGACATCTCGCAGGGATAACACCTTGAAATGGAAAACCTGTGCTGGAATGCCACTTAAAGACATCTGGAGGAATATAATGCTTTGATACTCACTACATAAAAAGTATATTTTCATTTTGTATAGCTCATAAGTTGCCTCTTAACAGAGCTCAACAGCGTACATACAGCAGGCTGGGTTGTCCAGAACCAGGGGATTGAGTCTTAGAATAGGAGAGGTAATTTAGGGCGGAGAAAAGGAAGCATTTATTCACCAGCTTCTTCTTGAATCTTTGGAATTTTCTACCCTATAAAAGTTGGTAGATTTCTAGACATGAAAGATATCAAGGGAAATGGGGTTAGTGCAAGAAATGGTTTGTAAGTAAATGATCAACCATTACCTGTTTGCAGAGAGGAGCAGGTTCAATCGGTCAAATGATCCACTTGCGTTCACACATTCTGACTGTGTTCTAAGTAAAGAACACATTAATATTTTTATGCAGCTGAAGGAACCCTAAGACCAACTGTATATATGAAAATGAGTCAAAAAGGAAACTTCCTGCTTCATCCAGACTGTCGGGCACAGTTATAATGCATTTTTCTTTTCATCACGTGTTCATCATTGGCAAAGCCTAGCTCTATTGCTCCTTCTGTGTTTTTGGAGACACACTCACTCAGGCAAGTGAGAAAAATTCCACACACACACCTGCCTGTGTATGGTTGACAGGATTTGGTGAGCCAGGAGACAGGTTGCTCACTTCAGGTTTCTAGCCTCTGACCTTTGTTGTAGCCACTGCATTTATGTGGCTCCTCTGTTTCTGGTCAATTATGATGCCCTAGGCTGTTGATAGTCAGGGTTATTGCCATTGAATGTCAAGCTGAAAAATCACAATACAGCAACATATTGTCCAACGTGTTTATTTGAAAACTCTAGCTTTTGGAGCGTTGCTCCTTCATCAGGTGCACCCTGATGTAGGAACAGCGCTCCAAAAGTTAGTGTTTTCAAATAAACCTGTTGGACTATAACCTGGTGTCGTGTGATTTTTGACCCTGTCCAACCCAGTCCAACACCAGCACCTCCACATCAATGAACTTCAAAAGTCAGTTGTTAGCTTGCCTGACTTAGCAGAGATGGTCATTGCTTGGCATGTGTGACAGAAAAGTTGTTTTGACTTCATAAAGAGATTTAAGTCAAATGAAAACTAGTATAGTGCATCTTGCTTCATATGAACACAGTCAGAAAGAAACATTACTGTGTTTTCTGTAATTCACTTTATTTCCACAAGTAGTGAAGATGATGGAAAAACTGAATATGTTGTACAGTTTCTTAAAATACTGATGAAAAAGTGTCTCAGAAGTAACTGTAACAAATAACTGTCCCATCTATAGCATGTAAGACTATAGTGTGTATCCTTCAGATTTACTTGACCACACGAGCAAACTTACCATGATGTCTTGTAAAATGTCTTTTAAAAATGTCAAGATTATATCCCATTACATATTCCATGAATTCATAACAATTTCACTGCAGCAACTCTTGAGTAATAATTTAAGTCATATATAATTTCCCATCATCTTGCCATTCTCTTTTGGTTAAATGACCTACCATTATTAACATAGTTAATGACATGGTTGCTGGACAGTTCAGACTTGAATTTCCGAGAGTTTTACGAACTGAATCACTCGAGTGTTGATCTTCCGAAAGCAATTGTCTACAAGTTAGCAATGTATCACTAAATTCAATGTGAGCAAGAGCTCAACACAAAACAAAGCACATTTAACAGTTGAGACTTGTGCATATGTATCATTTGTATGCAAAAATAATTTTCTTATTACTCCATGATAATCAAGTGGCATAAACAAATTCCCATTAAAATGGCAAGTTAGAGATTACACCATCTTAACAGCTGTTAATTCAAACTTTTTTATTTTGTTCTTTATAATCAAGAATTGCACGATAATTAAACACCAATATCAGGAGCACTTATCTGTGGTTGCATTAGAGCTAAATTTGCACTTGTAATGCTGAGTCAGTTCATTTCAATAACATGGCTAAATTTAACTGTACTTTAACTTTAGTGAAGCAGCAGCAGTCCCAAACTATTCCTGGCTACCAGTAAATTCAACAGAACAGCACATTAATGTAATCAACAAGTACTGTCTCGGCTCTCGAGTAATAAGAGTTAGGATGCAAATAAATTCTTTTATCCACAGTATCTACAATGTATTTAAAAGCAGATATAGGCAGAATACAGAGACTGCTGTGCCATCCAAGCAGATTATGGTTGATGTGATAATCCTCAACTCTACTTTCCCATCTCATCCCCAACCTTTGGTGCCCTTACCAATTTGTAATCTATCTCAGCCTTGAAATATACTTAACAACTCAGCCTCAACTGCACTCTGCAGTAAAGGATTCCACAGATTCACTACCACTAAAAAAAACAAATTCCATCACATCTGTATTGAATGGGCAACCCAATACTCTGGAGGTTACACCTTCTAAGTCCTAGACTCCTCCCAAGGGGAAACAACCTCTTCACATCTACTCTGCCAAGCCCTAGAAGAATCTTGTGTATTTCATTCTCCTAACCTCCAGAGGGGTATAGGCCCAATCTATTCAATCTCTACTCATAGGAAAATCCCTCTGTACCCAGAATCAACTTAGTGAACTCTATCTGAATTGCCTCCAATGCCAGTATAATTTCTCTTTAGAAATCGTGTGCATGTATAGTTTTAGCAAAACTTTCCTACTGTTCCTATTGAAACAAAGGTCATCACTCCAATTGTCTTTCCAATTCCTTGCTGAACTTGTATACTAGCATTGTGATTTATGCATGAAGACACCAAATCCTTCTGTGCTGCAGTTTTCTATAGTCCTTCCCCATTTAAAATCAAATTCAACTATTCTTCCTACCAAAATACAGATTCTCACATGTTCCCACTTTATATTCCATCTGGCAATTTTTTTGCCCACTTATTTAGTTTATCTAATATCCCTCAATAGACTGTCATCCTAACTACTTATCTTCCCATCCATTTTTGTGTCATTTGGCAACAATACATCCATATCATGAATATATATATAGTAAATCAGTTTATCCAAAACAATGATCCTCATGGTACTCCAATAGTTACAGGTTTCTATCCTGAAAATAGAACTAGATCATTACAGCGCAGTACAGACACTTTGACCCTCTATGTTGCGCCGACCTGTGAAACCAATCTGGAGCACATCTAACATATACTATTACATTTTCATCCATATAACTATCCAATGACCATTTAAATGCCCTTAAAGGTTGGCATGTCTACTACTGTTGCAGGCAGTGCATTCCACACCCCTACTGAGTAAAGAAACTACCTCTGACATCTGTCCTATATCTATCACCCCTCAATTTAAATCTATGCTCCCTTTGCTAGCCACTACCATACAATGAAAAAAGCTCTCATTATCCACCCTATCTAACCTTCTGATTATCTTATATGCTTCAATTAAGTCACCTGTCAACCTTCTTCTCTCAAAGATAAACAGCCTGAAGTCCCTCAGCCTTTCCTCATAAGGCCTTCCCCCATACCAGGCAGCATCCTAGGAAATCTCCTCTTTTCAAAGCTTCCACATCCTTCCTATAATGCAGTGACCAGGACTGTATGCAATACTTCTGGTGTGGCTGCACCAGAGTTTTGTATAGCTGCAGCATGACCTCATGGTTCTGAAACTCAATCTGTCTACTAATAAAAGCTAACACACCGTATGCCTTCTTAACAACCTGAATCAACCTTAGCAACTTTCAGGGATCTATGTACATGAACAAAGAGATCTCTCTGCTCATCTAAACAATCAAGAATCTTACCATTAGCTTAGTACTCTGCATTCCTGTTACTCTTTCCAAAGTGAATCACCTCACACTTTTCCCCATTAAACTCCATATGCCACCTCTCAGCTCAGCTCTGCAGCTTATCTATGTCCCTCTGTAACCTATAACATCCTTCTGCACTATCCACAACTCCACCGACCTGAGTATCATCCGCAAATTTACTAACTCATCATTCTACGCCCTCGTCCAGGTAGTTTACAAAGGACCCAAACAGATCCTTGCGGTACACCACTAGTAACTGAACTCCAGGATGAACATTACCCATCAACCACCACCCTCTGTCTTCTTTCAGCTAGCCAATTTCTGACCAAAAACCGTTAAATCACTCTCAATCCCATGCCTCTGTATTTTGTGCAATAGCCTACCGTGGGGAACCTTATCAAATGCCTTACTGAAATCCACATGCACCACATCAACCGCTTTACCCTCATCCACCTTCTCAAAGAACTCGAAGGTTTGAGACGCATGACTTACCCTTAATAAAACCGTGTTGACTATCCCTAATCAACTTATTCCTTTCTGGATGATTATAAGTCTTATCTCTTATAAACTTTTCCAACACTTCACCCGCAACCGAAATAAGGCTGACTGATCTATAATTACTCTACTCCCTTGTCTCTACTCCCCTTCTTCAACAAGGGAACAATATTTGCTATCCTTCAGTATTCTGGCACTATTCCTGTAGACAATAATAACATAAAGATAAAAGTCAAAGGCTCTGCAATCTCCTCCCGAGCTTCCCAGAAAGTTTGACATTAAATCCCATCCAGCCCAGAGGACCTATCTATTTTTACACCTTCCAGAATTGCTAACATCTCCTCCTTGTGAACCTCAATCCTAAATAGTCTAGTAGCACATATCTCAGTATTCTTCTCGACAACATTATCTTTCTCTAGTGTGACTACTGATGAAAAATATTCATTTAGCACTTCTCCTATCTCCTCTGACTCCACACACAACTTCCCATGACTATCCATGATTGGACCTAATCTTACTCTAGTCATTCTTTTATTCCTGATATAGCTATAGAAAACCTTAGGGTTTTCCTTGATCCTATCTGCCAACAACTTCTCATGTTCCCTCCTGGCTCTTCTTAGCTCTCTCTTTAGGTCTTTCCTGGCTAACCTGTAACTCTCAAGTGCCCTGTGTTCACATCTCATTCTAACATAAGCCTCCTTCTTCCTCTTGACAAGAGATTCAACTTCCTTAGTAAACCATGGCTCCCGCCCTCGACAACTTCCTCCAAGCCTGACAAGTACATACTTAAAGGATCCACAGTAGCTGCTCCTTGAATAAGCTCCACATTTCAATTGTGCCCATCCTCTGCAGTTATGGTCACTATCACCAAAGTGTTCACCTACCTCCAAATCTAACACCTGGCCGGGTTCATTATCCAGTACCAAATCTAATGTGGCCTTGCCCCTTGTTGGCCTGTCTACATACTGTGTCAGGAAACCTCTTGCGCACATTGGACCAACATTCCTTTAGATGAAGCCTGTCTTTTGTTAGTCAATTCTCTAACCATACTAAGATGTTACCACTAACACCATGATTTATGAGAGGTACCTTATCAAATGCCTTTTAAAAATCTAAATTCATCACATCTGCTGGCTCCCTTTTATCTATCCTAGATATTACATCCTCAAAGAACTTGTCTAAATTTTTCAGGTATGATTTTCCCTTCATGAAGCTATGCTGACTCTGCTTGATTATATCAAGTATTTCTAAATGCTTTGCTCTTTCAAATAGATTCCAAAATGTTCTCAATGACAGAAGTTAAGCTATAACTGCATTATAATTGTCTGTATATTTTGTCTCCCTCGCTTTTTGAATATGGATGCTACATTGGCAATTTACCTAAATAATCTCCATAATTATTTCCTTTAAGATTCTCGGATGCAACCAAACAGGTCCAGGGGATATGCTTGTCTTTAGCCCCATTAGTTTCCCTTGCAATTTTTTCTCTAGATTTAGTTAATGGGCTGAATCTTATGTTTCTTTGGCTAAGTTTGTGGCAGAATAATTTGGAGGAATTCTCACAATGATGCCCACCAAGATATTGCACCATATCTTAAATATGGTGGGCGGCACGGTGGCACAGTGGTTAGCACTGTTGCCTCACAGCGCCAGAGACCCGGGTTCAATTCCCACCTCAGGCGACTGACTGTGTGGAGTTTGCAAATTCTCCCTGTGCTCCGGTTTCCTCCCACAATCCAAAAAAATGTGCAGTTTAGGCGAGTTGCCCGTAGTGTTAGGTGAAGGGGTAAATGTAGGGGAATGGGTCTGGGTGGGTTACGCTTCAGCGGGTCGGTGTGGACTTATTGGGCCGAAGGGCTTGTTTCCACACTGTAAGTAATCTAATCTTAAATGCACCTCATTGGCTACAACCCTGCCTCTATGGTGTCCCTCACATTTGATTCTGTCCCCGTGGAACAACTTGCCATTTTTTTGATATCTGTTGAAAGACCAGAATGCCTGACACCTGTACCATTTTTAAAAAGGCCACCGTGACCTGGACAAGCACTGGCATTCTGAAGCTGCCCTTCTCATTCCAGGATGGAATTGGAACATGTTGGATAAGGACAGAGTGCTGAAGGTGTTGGAAAGGAGGAGCATCCTCTTCCTGGAATACAGGTACAGAACACTATGACACCAGACCAGCTACAACAGCCACATCTCATTCTTCAGTACCTCTCCCCTGACCAGACCATGCCAGCCTATCAGTGCCTCCTAGGTCATTGACATCTCAGCAAAGTGGAGGAATGGGCAAGAAGGTCAATGACCTTGTCTGCTTCATAAAAGGTAGTGCCACAACTCTTCTGTCTGCTACCTTGAACTCACTATCTTGTCTGCTGCCCACCAAGGCTCGTGATTTAGCAATTTTCCCTCCTTCACTCAGCCACGACCTCCCATACCACTAACTCTACGCTGGTTTCTGTGCTGCTTACTTAATTGTCTGGGACACCTCATCACCTTTCGACTACCTGCACCAGCAATGACAACCATATCAGCACTTGCAGCTCACTCAACTCCTCACTTTTTCTGTCATCCCTGAAGTCAACACACAATAGGGCAGAAAGGGCTGACAATGGAGGGTACCCAACATACTTCTTTTCAAGAGAATCCAGGACCTCGCAAGAAAGAATTTGACTACTCCAACAAGATAGATAGGTTTGTCCTGCCAATGGAGTAGGTGCCACTTTTCAGTCCACAACACCACTGCTGACAGTGTCATTCATTGCAAACCACTTCTAAAGATTGCATGTGATGCCTTCTTTCTTTTCTCTTGCAGGTAGTAATGTCCAGCACCTCCATGGAGAAATGACCAGCTTTTACCAAATTGTTCATTTTCTTCAAGTTAATATTGTACTTAATGTCACGAGTTAACCAGGTTTGGTTTATCCTCTTCCTAGAATCCTTCCTCCTCACTAAGATACAACTTTGTGATCCACAACTATGTTCCTATACTCTGTCAATATAATCAACCATCTTTTCCATAAACTCCTTTCCCAAATTGCTCCAGCTGACATTCCTTTATTATTAACCTTTTTAAGCTTAGCATGACTGTTTCTCACTCACAAGCTGAATACTCAATTCTACAATGTTCTGGTCATTGTTTCCAAGGAGACCTTTTACTCCCAGCTCATTATTAAACCTGCTTTGTTACCAGATCAAAAATAACCTGATATCTGGTTTGATCCACAACATATGTTTCCAGGAAGCTGTCTCAAATGAATTCATCTTCATGGTTACATCAGCCAATTTGATTTTTCCAATCTACATAAGATTGAAGGCACCCGAGATTAACGTGCTATCTTCTTTTCAGACATGACCTCAATATCTCCTGATTCATACTTGTCCTTGAGGGCCTAATGAATTAGAGAGCAGTGTCGTCTTCCTCATGTTATTTTGACCCATATGGATTCTATATCTTCAAATCCAAGACCACTTTACATTATTGTAGCTAGTGCATTTCATACTCAAAGTTAGCCCATCACCCTTTCCTTCTCACTGTCATTCCAAAAAGTTACATATGCTGAATATTTAATTTCCAGCTTTGATTTGCATATATCATGTTTCTATAGTATGTAATGTCCTGCCTTAATTTTTAAGTCCGATTAGTAATTTATTTTCCATGTGATGTAGCATATGTATAGAACAGATTCGCAGGAGTAGAAAACATTGCAAATTACTAAACAGTAACCCCATAAAATGCCAGATTTTCATCTTCACCCTAGAAGAATGGGACAGGGATCCATAAAGCCAGATTGCCATCAAAACAATTTTACTGTGCAGCTGGATTCAATTGAATACATGTACACGATTGAGCAATCTATCACTTCTGTCAATGCAGAAGAATTCCATATGCTCAATACTTCATTCATTTTAGAAGGCAAATGGAATGAGATACTGAACTTTAAAGCTCCAGTTATACAGACTGCAACCACATCTTGAATACTGTAGTATTTTCTCATTTCAGAAAGGATGTAAAGGCATTGGAGGTGATTCAGAGGAGATTTACTAGATTGATACCTGGAATTAGTAGGTTGATTTATGACAAAAGATTGGACAGACCTGGGCTTGTTTCTATTAGAGCAGAGAAGAGCAAAGGGTGAGTTGACTGAAGTGTATAAGATCCTGAACAGAGTTTACAATGTGGATGTTGAAATGCTTCCTCTTCTGGGTGTGTCCAGCATGAGAAACACAGTTATAAAATTATGGTCCTCCTTTTAGGATATAAATGAAGAGTGTCTTTTTCTGACCACTGGTTGATTTAGAACTCTGCCTTAAAAAGCAGAGATATGGTCATTGAGTAGGTTTAGGTTAGAGATAGGTAGAGTTTTGTTAGGCAACAGAATCAAAAGTTATGGTAAGTTGATAAGAATGTAGAATTCTAAAGCTCTCACAGACAAATCAAGGTCTTATGCAAAGGTGGAGCAAACTTGAAAAGTAGGCCAAACACCCCCTCATAATCTGGTTATATAAATCTTTGACATTTACAAATATTTTCATATCACTTATTTTATTTTCAATTTTGCACTCCTGACATATGGGTTTTGATCTGTGTAAGAGGCTGTTTAATAATTAACTTGTTAGTATTTCTGAACAAGTAAACATTGAAAAGCATTAGATTGTTTTTAGTTTAGAAGAATGAGATTTTTGTTTGTTTGGGGAAAATGCATAGCTTGGAAAGATAAGGTTTCAAGACTCCTGATGAAAATTAAATGCATGAAAATGTGTTTTCCGGAGAAATGAGACAGTTTAGAACAGTTAGAATTAGGTTGCTTCATTGTAGGGTTTAAGTTAAAAGTACCAGACCTGAAGACTTTGTGTAGGTCCCTAAGGAAGGGTTATTTGAAGCAAAGAAAGTTAAAGCTCAGTTGTGTGACTAATCAGTTAAAAAGGCTTAAACTTTCAAGACCAGGAATTCAAAGAAACAGCTAAGTCAAACCTACAGATGTGATAGAAAAGTGAACTCTCTGGGTGTTTGAGTACCATAAAATGATGATGTTGGGATTTTACCATATATTTCTAAAATCTTTCAAATTTTGTTCTGTAAATAGTTTGACATAATAAATTATTTTCATTTTTATATTAAGCGTATATTCTATTGTTGAAACTAAATTTGCTGCATGATGTCCTTGTGAATATAATCGATCAAGCTAGATTTTGATGTGGGGTGTGACTTTTCCAGTAATAACAGTCAGAATCATAGTTTATATCTTTCACTTATGACTGGCAGCATCATACAAATTATTCTTTTTATTGATAGCTGTCACAATTCTTCATTGTTCCATGTCTTTCCTGCTCGCCTCCTCTCCCAGTCAATTTTACCTAGCTCCTCTCTCATGCCTCTGTCATTGCATTTATTCAGCTGTAACACCGTTACCTCTGATTCTATCTTCTCCCTCTCAAATTGCAGAGTAAATTCAATCATATTATGATCACTGCCTCTGAAGGGTTCCTTCACCTCCATCTAATATTCCACGTGGTCTTGGTCTCTTTACCCATGCAATGTAAGGCGAGTGATTGAGGGAGTGAAACAAAGGTTCACTAAACTATTTCTTAGCATAGAGACACTGTCCGATGAGGAAAGATTAAACATACCCCCAGTTGTTACTCAGAGAATTGGTTGGACGTAACCATTAGGTGGATTGTTGATGAAGAACTGTGAGCACTAACTGTCATTATCCCTCTGAAACTGACCACAGCTGTAGAATACATGGTTAATATGGCAATTCCAAAATTGCAATCTATAATTTAATTCTCCTATATTTAACTGCACTTTATACCCACACACCATAACCTTCAAGCTAGAGTGATTGCAGTGAGAATTTCAACTTTCCCACTCTAATATCATTCTTAGAAATGCTATAAAAATTTACTCAGGTGTAGTTGGATTTTTAAGTTTGATGTGATGTCATACATTTCATAAATAACAGAATGGCTGTGAAAAATGATTTTATTGTTGGGGAGTGTGGAGTATTAAATGACTGATTAATCAGATAATTTCAAAGTAACCTAAAACAAAATTTTAACTTTTCTTCTATGTTCCAATCTTTACTTTCTCTATGTAAAAAAAAAGGTATTCTATTTGATTTCTGTTTGTATAAGCATGATTCTTTAATGGTGGCCTGCTGACGCCATTTCAGCTCTGTCGAAAATGCTCAGGAATTGACTCTGCACTCCATTTCAAGATCGTTACATGGCATTAGAGCTGAAATTCTCAACAGAGAGAAAGAGAGAGAGAGAGAGACATTATTAGATTTTGCAGTCAGCAGAATAGGTAAGATGTTCACCACTGGCAATGAAAACCAGATCTATTTTGAACATAAGAAATAGGAGCAGGAATGAGCCATTTGATCTTTTGAGCCCACACCAACATTTAATAGGATCTATGGCTAATCTTCTAACTTAACACTGTTTCCCTGCACTATTCTACACTTGGTTGATCATTTTTAGCATGGAGAAATGTATCAGTCTTGTACATCCTCAGTGACAGAGCCGACATAGCCCTCAGGAGTGTAGAACTCCAAAGATTCACCATAGTCAGAAGAGATTCCTCCCAATCTCAGTCCAAAATGGTATGCCCATTTGAGATAGTCTCCTGATTTCAGATGCCCCAGACAGATAAAACATCCTTTGTGTATTTTACACTGGCAATCCTATAAGAATTTAGTATGTTTGTTTGAATGAGATCTACTCTTCTGAACTCCAGAAAATATAGATCCTGTCTGTTTAGTCTTTTCTCATGGGACAGTGGCTCTGTGCCTAGAATTAGTTTAGTGAACCTTTGTTTCACTCCCTCAATCACTCGCCTTACATTACTTGGGAAAAGAGACCAAGACCGCGTGGAATATTAGATGGAGGCAAAGGAACCCTGAGGAGCACGTGATCATAATATGATTGAATTTACTCTGCAATTTGGGAGGGAGATGATAGAGTCAGAGGTAACGGTGTTACAGCTGAATAAAGGTAACTGCAGAGACATGAGGGAGGAGCTGGGCAGAATTAACTGGGAGAGGAGCCTAGCAGGAAAGACAATAGAACAGCAATAGCAGGGGTTTCTGGGAGTTACTCAGGGGACAGTAAAAGTTCATCCCTAGGAGAAACAAGCATGGTACAGGGGGGATGGGCCAACCATGGCTGACTAGGGAAGTCAGGGATAGCATAAAAGCAAAAGAAAAAGCATATAATGTGGCGAAGGGCAGTGAGAAACCAGACGATTGGGACCCACTAAGACCGACAGAGGGCAACAAAAACAAAAATAAGGAGGGAGAAGATTAAATAAGAGGGTAAGCTAGCCATTAATATAAAGGAATACTGTAAGAGTTTTTTTAGATGTACAAAGGGCAAAAGAGAAGCAAAAGTGGACTTGGGCACTGTAAAATGACGCTGGAGAGATAATGGTGTGGAACAAGGATATGGCTGAGGAACTGAGTAATTACTTCATGTCAGTCTTCACAGTGGAAGACATGAATAATACCCCAAAGATTCAAGAGAGTGAGGGGGCCATCAAGTAGAAGGTGCTAGAAAAACAGAATGGCCTGAAAGTGGGTAAATCTCCTTGAGGTGTTTGTGGTGATCTTTCAGGAATCGCTAGAATCAGGGAGGGTCCCAGAGAATTGGAAAATCATTAACGTGACACCCCTGTTTAAAAAGGGAGTAGGGCAAAAGATGGAATTTACAGGCCAATTAGCCCAAACTCAGTCGTGGATAAGATCCTGGAATCCATTGTGAAGGATGAGATTTCTGAATACTTGGAAGTATTTGGTAAAATAGGGCAAAGTCAGCATGACTTCATCAAGGGGAGGTCATGCCTGAGAAATCTTATAGAATTCTTTGAGGAAGTAACGAACAAGAAAGACCAAGGAGAGCTCATGGATGTAATCTACCTGGACTAGAAGAAGGCCTTTGACAAGGTGCTGCAAAGGAGGCTACGGAGTATGATGTCAGAGGCAAGATGCTAGCATGGATAGAAGCTTGGCTGTCTGGCAGAAAGCAGAGAGTGGGCATAAAAGACTCCTTCTCAGGATGGCAGCCGGTGACAAGTGGTCTTCCGTAAGGCTCAGTGTTAGGACCACAACTTTTCACTTCATAGATTATTGATCTAGATGAAGGAACTGAAAGCATTCTGGCTAAGGTAGCATTGAGGAGGTGGAAAGGCTGCAGAAGGATTTGGGCAGGTTATGAAAGTGAGAAAAGAAGTGGGCAAAGAAGTGGCAGATGGAACACAAAATGGGCAAGTGTGAGATCATGCACTTTTTCTAAATGGGCAGAAATTTTGGAAGTCTGAAGTGCAAAGAGCCTGGGGAGTTCTAGTCCAGGATTCTCTCAAGGTAAACTTTCAGGTTGAGTCAGTAGTTAAGAATACAAATACAAGGATGGCATTTATTTTGAGAGGTGTTGAATATAAAAGCAGGGATGTACTTTGGAGGCTCTGGTCAGACCACATTTGGAGTATTGTGCGCAGTTTTGGACCCCATATCTCAGGAAGGATGTACTGGCCCTGGAGCAGGCTCAGAGGAGGTTCTAGGAAATGGTCCCACAAATGAAAAGCTTAACTTATAAGGAATATTTGAGGACTGTGAAGTTTAGAAGGATGACGGGGGGTTGTAATTGAAACAAAATGTACTAAATGGCCTGGAAAGAGTAGATGTTGGGGAGATGTTTCCATTGGTAGGAGAGAGTAGGACCCGAGGGCACAACCTTAGAGTAAAGGGAAGAGCTTTTAGAACAGAGATAAGGAGAAACTGCTTCAGCCAGAAAGTGGTAAATCTATGAATTCACTGCCACAGAAGGCTGTGGAGGCCAGGTCATTGAGTATATTTAAGACTGAGAGAGATAGGTTCTTGAGTATCAAGGGGATCAAGGGTTACGGGGAGAAAGTAGGAGAATGGGGTTGAGAAACTTATCGGCCATGATTGAATGGTGGAGCAGGCTAGATGGGTTGAATGGCCTAATTTCTGCTCCTATGTCTTATGGTGTAATATTGAAGGGGTAGTCACACCAAGGCTCATTACATTGTAGCAAGTTATTTTCAATTCTCTTGTAATAAAAAGCTACCATACTCTTTACTTTCTGCATTGCTTGCTATATCTGTATGTTAATTTTGAGTGATTCAAACAAGGACACGAAGTCCTTTTAAACTTAAGCACTTCCCAGCCTCCCTCCTGTTATATATCCAACCAAATACCACCTCACAGGTACCAGACTGCCTACTCACCACAGAGACCCAGTTGACACCACTCTCAACTCAACCCTGAACCTAACCAAACCCCAAACACTTAACCTCCCCACCTCTTCTCACCTGTAAGCCTTGGCCACCCACTTGGCACCCCTCCAACTGGGCACCCTACCTGCTTCACACACCTACCTCTTACCTGTACCCCCTTAACCATTCATTTACCTTCCATTCCATTACCTACTGACACAATACTGCCCTCGCCACTTATTTTACACAATTACCTTCTTTCAGTAGCTAAAGGAAGTGACATTGGGATCTTTCAAACATGTTACCAATATTTAGCAACTTTTAGGGAGGTGTGGTGTATGCAATGAGCCACTGCAATACTGGACTGCTTCTGTGGTAATGGATCCTGCATGCCTCATCTGGTTGGAAATGAGGATTCTTACCCCGATTGAAAGATTGAGTTCAAAGTATCAGATTTCATGCCCACTTATGAGTGTCATTACTTCAATGCTGACTGTAAAATCCACATCACTATTGTCCTACTGATCGCTGCCTTGCTCATGTGAAATGCTAAATTCTATTCAAACTTGGCCTACTCACATTTGCCGAGGTTTAAACCCATGAATGATACAATTTCAACTCGCACAGCCCCAGGAAACCAGGTACTCCTTGCAAATTGGAATAGAAAAGATTTTTAAGAAGTTCAAAATAATACTTTGGACCTACGAATAACACCTTTTGCAGCTACTGTTCTTTATCAGGTCAAAGTGAGTCTTTGAAAGAACTGATTCCTTCTTTATTCATAATTATTTTCAAGTTTCCACACAATGGATGTTAAATAAAATGCGAACAAAGCTTTCCAAATATTTGGGTGCAGAAGGTTGCCACCTGGTGGCTATAATATGGAATAATTCAAATACTCATTTACTCAAATAAGTAACAATTACTTCCACCTCCCAAGATGTTATTACTCAGCAGCATTTGGATACAGAAGTAATATTCACAAGTATATTTTTGGCAAAGCTATTTTCACCTATAGTCCCTAATGCTTTCAATTCATTACTATATCTTTCAATTGTAAATTTTTTTTATTCTACCCTTCAGTAAGATTTCCCATTACTTTCCTATCACCAATGTTCAACAGTCTTCTATAAAGCTCTGGATGAAACTTATGAAGGAAGAATTGGCTGTTCAGTCCCTCAAGCCTGCTTCGCTATCCAATGAGATCATGGATAACCTCAAATCTAGCTGATACCTCCAAATCTCAGCAATCTTTCACAATTTTCTTTCTTCTTTTAACAGGAAGAATAATGAAGAAACATGATTAAATGGTGAGAGACTGTAGAGCTTAGATGCAGAGAGATCTGGGTAACTTTGAGCATGTATCACAAAAGATTAATATGTAGGTACTGAGAGTAGTTAGGAGAGCAAAGATTATCACTTATTGGAAGGTACATTTAATACAAACAGAGATGGTTATGCTTTAGATCTACAGGGCATTGGCTATTCTCCAGTCTTCTGGGATCTCACCTATGGCTAAAAAGGATACAAAAGATCTTTAAGACCCAACAATCTTCTCCCTTGCCTCCCTCAGTATCCTGGGATAGATCCCATCAGGCCCAGAGGACTTATCAACCTTAATGCTTCTCAAGAAATCCAACACCACTCCTTCCTTCATACCAGCATGCACTGAAATATCAAAATACTCTTCCCTAATCTTACCATCATCCACATTGCATTTATATTCACCAAGGAGGAGGGCAAAGTACTCATTAAAAGACTTCACCCACTTCCTCTGGCTTCACATACAAATTCCTTCCTCTATCCTTGAGTGGACCCATTCATTCCCTAGCTATCCTCTAGTTCCTAGAATGTACAAAATGCATTGAAATTCTCCTTAATTCTATTTGCCAAACGCCTTTTATGGCCCCTTTTAGCTTTCCTAGTTTCTTGTTTAAGTTCTTTTCTTGCTTCCGTTATATTCCTCCAGGGCCTTGTCAATTTCAGTTTCCTAAAACTTGCATTTGCTTCCTCTTTTTTGGTTATATTTAAATTTTCTTTAAACTTTACTCTCTGCCATCATCCTGGGTCCCATCCTTACCTTTCATGCTCACAAGAACGTGCTGGTTCTGAACTCTGATCATCTAGCCTCTGAAAGACTCCTACATGTCAGATGTGGATTTACCCTCAAACAGCTGCTGCCAATTTAATTTCTCTAGTTCTTGCCTAATACTGTTGTAATTAACCTGCCCCTGATTTAGCACTTTCACCCAAGGACCATCATTATTTGAAAACTTACAGAACTATGATTAGTATTTCCAAAATGCTCTCTCACTGAGATGTCAATCACTTCACCAGACTTATTTCCCGTTACACGTTCTAGTAGTGCCCCTTTTCTAATTGGACTATGTATTATCTCAACAAACACTCCTGGATGCTCATGACAAATTAAAACCCATCTAAGCCCATGGCACGAGGTGAGTCCCATTTAATAGTGGGGAAGTTAAAATTACCCACTACAACAACCTTGTAGTTTTGACATCTTTCCATGACCTGCTTATATATCTGTTCCTCAATCTCCAGCTAGCTTTTGGGAGGCCTACATTATAACCCCAACATAGTGATTGCATCTTTCTTATTTCGGAGTTTATCCATATGGCCTCACTGGATGAGCCCTCCAAGATATCCTCTCTTAGTACAGTTTTCACATTACCCAGTAATGCAACTCCCCTGCTCCTTTTACATCCCTCTCTATCATGCCTGAAACATCTAAATGCTGGAATGTTTAACTGCCAGTCCTGCGCTTCTCTCAACTAAGTTTCTGTAATGGCTACAACATTATAGTTCCGTGTACTCATATAGGCTCTAAGCGGTAAGCCTTACCCATTATAATCCTTACGTTGAAATAAATAGAATTCAGACCTTCAATCCTGCCATGTTTATTAACCTAGTCCTGGCTGTTCTTCCAATTAGATTTCCTTGACTAAACTTCTCCCTTCTCTTCACACCACATGCTGCCTTACTGCTGATTCCCACCCCTGACACACTAGTTTAAACCATCCCAAATGGTACTAACAAACCTCCCTGTAGAGATATTGGCAGCCCTCCAGTTTAGGTGCAACATTTGCTTCTTGTACAGTTCCCACCAACCCTGGAAGAGATCCCAATGGTTGAGATATCTGAAGCCCTCCTTCCTACACCAGCTGATTTGTTAAATGTATTATTTTCCCATTTCTGGTCTCACTAGCGCCTGACACAGCAAGTAATCCTGAGATTACAATACCAAGGATTCTGCTTTTCAACTTTCTACTTAACTTCCTAAATCACCTTTTCGGGACCTAATTTCTCTTCCTATCTACATCCAACCTCTAGCTGCTCACCATCCCCTATAAGAATGTACTGTATCTACTCAGAGACATCACACAGCCACAAATACCCCTGTGACCCTGACTGAGAGTCCTCCATCACTTTGACCCTCCTTGCTATACCACAGCCAACTGTGGTGCCACAAATCTGGTTGTTGCTATGGCTTTCCCCAGGAGTATCTAAAATGGTATACTTGTTTGAGGGTGGAATAGCGACAGGGGACTCCTGCACTGCCTGTCTGACCCTCCTAGCGGTTCCTCCTGTCTGGCTGAACGTAGAGGTTTCAGGGATGTGGTCACACCAGTCTATAAAACTTTCTGCTTCCCCTATGCTCCTCTGAGTTTAACTGCCACTCCATTTGATCCATGCAGTCCGAGAGGAGCTGCAGGTGGACACTGCCTGCAGACACAGTTAGAACATTTCACTTCTCCCTGATCTCCCACAATTCACAGGAGGAGCATACCACTAAGTGCCATTACTGCCCCTCCAGAACTATTCAATTAAAAGAGGAAAATCATTACTATGCCTTGCCTTAATGCTCCTCAAAGATGGCACTTTGACCTCAACAAACAGCACTTGCACTGCTCAGACCCTTTCCAATGTGTTGAGTTGTCATAGATCTAGCAATTCCAAACAGGACATCCATGAGGCACGATAGGTCATCAACAGCAGTGGGACTGTTCTCAGGCAATCTGTACACTCATGCCATCCTATGGAGAGCACGTTTGTGCAGTGCGTGAGAGAGTGAGTCCACTGTTGCAGCAAGAGAGCAGGCAGCACCAAGTCTCTCAGCATCTGTTACTGGCGGCGAATGCGGGGGAGATAGAACTTACCTTCTGGAGACAGCTCATTGCAGCAGCAGGGGGCCTGGATCGGGAGCTTGACGGTTGGAGATACAACCCAATGCAGGAAGAACAAGCCCGATGCGGTAATGAGGGAGAGCCCCTGGCATCTGTGGCAATGGCAGAGAGCAAACAGCTTGAGGTCTTCCAGGGAGCAGGCCAAAGCAGAGGAAATTGAGCCCTTGTGTGCTAAGCATTAAAGACAACGATTCAACTTTTAGCTTTAATTTTCTACTTTATACTACAAGGGACTATAATGTGTTTGTTTCTTTATCTTTCTACTTTGTACCTAAGATTGTCTACCTAGGTACAAGATGGCACTGGAAATGGTAACACTGTACAGTTTTCACTGTACTCATGTATTTTTGTACCTTCCCTGTTCAAACACCATTTGCAACCCATCAGATACTGAAGCAGTCCATGTCCAAAATGCAGTAAGAGTTGAATAATTGTGGTTTAGATTTGCAAGTGAAAAGTAACATTCATGCCACACAAGTGCCAGGAAATGAGAATTTCCAGTATGACAGAATCTAACTCCTGCCTACATTACAAATGCAGTTCAGTTAACACTCAAAAAATCTCAACATTATCGAGGCCAAAGCATCCTAATTGACTGGCACCCCATCCACCACCTCCAACATTCCCTCATCACTGATAGTGATAGCTAGTGGGCAGCATGGTGGCACAGTGGTTAGCACTGCTGCCTCACAAAGCCAGGGACCCGGCTTGATTCCCATCTTGGGCAACTGTCTGTGTGAAGTTTGCAGGTTCCTCTGTGTCTGCATGGGTTTCCGCCGGGTACTTCGGTTTCCTCCCACAATCCAAAGATGTGCAGGTCAGGTGAATTAGCCATGCTAAATTGCCCAGAGGGTTAGCTGCATTAGTCAGGGCTAAATATAGGGTAGTGGAATGGGTCTGGGTAGGTTACTCTTCGGAGGGTTGGTGTGGACTTGTTGGGTCGAAGGGCCTGTTTCCATACTGTAGGGAATCTCGGCAAACAGAACCACAACAACGAGCACCCGAGCCACAAATCTTCTCACAAACCTTGAACACCTACGGGCGAGAGACACTGTAGGGAATCTTATCTACAGAATCAAGATACAGGCATCTATTCAGTCCCCTCTGATACCTTCCAAACCCACAATCTCTACCTTCTCAAAAGGGAGGACAAGGGCAGCAAATGCATGCACATACCACCAGCTACAACTTCCCGTCAAAACCATACATTAAGCTAAAAGTCTGGAACTCATTTCCTAACAGCTCTTTGGGTTTACTTATACTCCCCAGATCTAGAGGTTCAAGAAGGCAATGTGCCATCATCTTCTCAAGGGCAATAAATGTCTCACCTTTCAAAGAAAGAAAGGCTACATTGTGAGCAGGTGATCATAACTGTTGTTGTATAATGAGTATTGTGTAATTTGTCATGATTGTATCTGACATAGGTAAGAGAGGAGACACCAGTCTAGAACAAGCATGTGAAGAGAGAAGTCTTAGACACAACACAACATAATTGGTATTTGAGAATCCCATATGCACAGATGAGAATTATGCTTGTTACAGTATAAAGATGAGTTGAAGAGACTCACTGATTGGGTATAAATAATGTCAGGCATGGAGTATGTGCTGACACCCAGAGCTCAGAGATACCCTAGACTGGTATCTCAATGCAGAGGTAGAAGTATTGGCTTAAAGCACAAGATAATGTACCTTGGCAACTAAGGAAATAAACCTTCAGATCCAGGATTTGAAGTTAAGAGTTCATGGGTTACAGCTGAAAAGGGAAGATCCCAAAGGTAGGACAGGACCTTGACAGACATCAATAGGTGCAGGTGGGGAGAAAATGGAATGATTCCAGGCTAAAACCTCAGAAGACTTTAATTTTAAAGGACTACAGAGTAGGAGGACTGTGAAGAGCAGGAGAAAAGAACCTTGGAAACTTCAAAGCCTGGCCATGAACTGTACAGAGACTCAGAACATTTTGATAGTAAGAAAGTATTCAACTAGGTCATTCAGGCCTGAGTCTGGAGGGATGGAGCTCCAGAAGTGAATGTCGTTACTTCAACTTTTTGATAATGAGGAAGGTCCATAATGAGGACAGAAGTGGGTGCTCTGGAAGTGACAGATCTGGCTTACACATCAGTGCTATGAAGTCAACAAGATTTATATTTTGTAAATCCAATTGCTGATATTGCATGGAGGAGAGCAATATGAAGTATGATTCATTAGTTAATGTATTTGGTGTATACTGGCTTGAAAATAAATTAATGATAAAACAAGCATGATTTGGAACAGTAACCTATTTACTTTACCAAATGTGAAGACAGCTTTTAAACAGATTTATATAATCTCCCACAGGATGATGCTGAAAGAGCTTTGAAGTACGAATGTACTTGGAACCTTATAGTTGCTGGTCTGAGGGAGACGAAGTTATCAGATTTTCTTCAAAAGGAGAATTTAACAATCTAATTTGCTGTTACGTCATTCACTGACATGGTAAGATTAATGGATAGGGAGGGGACCAGACAGTCTCAAAGTGAACTGTCGGGGGTGGGGTTTGAAAATTTCAGGAAAATCCTGGTCTTTCTGGCCTTGAGGGGAGTAGAGCGTCAAGTGCATCAGGACTTCAGTGATTCGGGGCTCGGGCCAAAAACTGGGACATTGAAGGTTACATAAAATCAAAATCAGGGTGAGAAGCCATTGAAGAAGCAGGTATCAGAATACAGCAGTGGTGGAGAATATGGGGACAGCATTGAGAATCATAGATAGAATTTGAACCTCCTTGCAGTGAAATCAAAATCTGAAGCTCACCATACACTCCTAAGCTTTGATACTGACAAAGTGGGATGAGTAACTATTTGAAAGGGGGCAGAAATGGCAAGGAGAGTACCAAAAAGCTATTCTCGTAATCAAGACGCCAGTGAGTAATCAGTGCTGACCATTTGCCTTCAATTCTGATTGAATCAGTATGCCAACATTTCTCATAACATCCAGGGGGCTCTTGGTCCAGGTTTAAGTCCCATTTGCAGTAGAAATATGTCTGGACATGTTCTAAGAGTTTGGTATGAGAAACAACTTCTCAAAGGATCTTGTGGCACTCTGGCATTGTCCTTAGACTAGTGTTAAAAAGGAAGATTAGCGGTAGCATATATACCCAAAAGAGATCTTAGCAGAATCAGGTGCCAACTGCAGGCATCTCTTAGAAGATGCCATAGTTTGCTTTTGATTTAAAATTGGAGGTGACAGCCAGGATGGCTATTGAGAAGGATGATAATAAATTTAATAATGATTTATGGATAGATAAACTGCTGACAGAATTGGACTAGCTGGAGTTAACATCAACCTTCATGAAAATTCAGTTTTTGACAGATCATATGAACACATAAATGAAAAGGTGAGAAAAAGCTCTCAGGCCCATCAATATTCACCCTCACCACTAGATGGTGCACAATCTCTCCCAACTGCTCATGCTGCAGTGTTCTCCAGTGGTAGTTGTGCAGAGGCAGCTTCTTCATTGGAAAAGTTAAATGTTGTCTTATTTGATGACAGGAAATACAACAGACATGCTGAGGAAGTCTGATGGTGACATATTCACTTTAGATAAATGTGATCTTGCTAGTCATTGTGATCATAGAAAGTGGCAGTGCTACACTAATTTAACCGATACTTTATCTTCTGTTGAAGATGTTACATGTTTGTGAAATTAATTTGCGGTCTGTATGAGCTGGGTTCAAACCTCCTGGGAAACAACCTTTATTTATACTTAGAATTTGATTTCTTTGAGAGTGGTGATCCAAAATGGGAGGGCAAGGGTGTTGACTTCTTCGGAGGGATATTGGTTTTTATTTAGTGGCTCACCTCAGAAGTTTTATCTTAAATAGTTCCAGATTGCTTTTTTTTTCAAACTGTTACAAACCTCCAAGGGGATTACAGAATGGGTCTATTTAACTTATTGCACTTTTGGCAAGGCCAGCACTTACCTCTTCTATGTAATTGCACTTGCCAATTGGTGAACTGCGAGAGGCAACCATTTTGGGGGTTGCCATTGTTTGACCAATTAGGAGAACAGCACAGTAGAATGGCAAGAGAATCAAGAGTGAAGGCAACCAGAGCACAGACATACCAGAGACATTTCAATACAATTTGGGCAATGGGGTGCATTTCCTGTTCACCCATTCCCCTTCTAACTCTAACATTCCATCACATGGAATTCATGGAGAGCTTGTCAATTGCATACAAAATTAGCTTCACAGTAGGAGACAAAATGGTAATAGCGGAGGTCTGTTTTTCAGACTGGAGGCCTGTGACCACTGGTATTTGATGGGATCAGTGCTGGGTCCACTTTGTTCATTTATGTAAATTATTTGGACAAGAATTTAGGAAGCATGATTAGTAAGTTTGTGGATGATATCAAAATTGTGGTAAAGTGGACAGTGAAGAAGGTAATCTCAGATTACAAAGGGATCTCGATCAACTGGGCTTATGGGCTGAGGAGTGGCACAAAGAGTTTAATTTGAATAAATGTGAGGTGTTGCATTTTGTTAGGTAAACCAGGGCAGGACTTACACAGCTAATGGTAGGGCCCTGGGGTGTGTTGTTGAATAAAGAGACCTAAGGGTTTAGGTACATAGTTCTTTGAAAGTTGCATCACAGGTGGACCAGGTAGTGAAGGAGACTTTTAGCACACTTGCCTTCATAGCACGGATCTTTGAGTTTAGGAGTTGGGACGTCGCATTGTGTTGTACGGAATGATGGTAAGGCTACTTTTAGAACACTGTATAGTTCTGGTTGTCCTGCTGTAGGAAAAGTTACTAAATTAGAGTGCAGCAAAGATTTACAAGGATGTTACTGGGGCTGGAGGGTTTGAGTCATAAAGGAGAGGCTACAAGAGCATAGGAGGTTGAGGGGTGACTTTTACAGAGGTTCATACAATTATAAGGGGCATAGATAAGGTGAACAGCAAAAGGTCTTTTCCCTAGGATAGGGGAATTCAAAACAAGTGGGCATACTTTTAAAGGTGAGAGGAGAAAGATTAAAAAAGGCACCTGAGGGGCAACTTTTCCCCACACAGAAGGTGGTTCTTATGTGGAATGAACTATCAGAGGAAGTGGTGGATGCAGGTAAAGTAACAGTATTTAAAAGACATTTGAACAGGTACGTGACTAGGAATGATTTAGAGGGGTATGGGCCAAATGCAGGCAAATAGAATTAATTTAGTTTGAGAAACTTAGTCAGCATGGAGGAGTTGGACGAAGAGGTCCATTTCTGTGCTGTATGACTGAGTTCAAACTGGCTTATTATAAAACTGCTCAAGATGTCAGAGGTGTCAAGGTTCTGAGAACCCCTTAGGAAATGATTTCAAATTCTGTCCAAATTGATTCCAACCCCATGGCGCTTTGAAAATAATGGCCCTTGGTGCACAAGAACAACTAAGAAGTTGAATGGTGACTTTACAGAGGTTCGACTCAAAACAGTTAGACTTGAGGATAATACTTTTTAAAAAGCAAAGTGGAGGAGTGGAAAACTACAAATATTAGTGGCATAACAGATGAGCAAGACAAAATAAATTGGGTCAGCAGTAATAAATGTTCCAGCACAAGATGGTGAGGGTAAAAGATGTGTTCTGCAAAGCATAAGATGGGAATATCAAATAAATGGACTTCTGTGGTTACAGAAACTCAACTGCAAAGTAAAAGGGCACTATGCAAGGTATAGAATTTCCCAGTACAGGAGGCCATTCAACCCATTATGTCTGTGCCAGCTCTGGACAGAGTTCAATTCTCCAGTGCTCTCTCAATAACTCATCAATAATTCAACACTTTCAAATATATATCCAGCTTTCTTTTGAATCCTAATATGGAACAACTCCATCACTCTCTCAGGCAGTGCACGACAAATCACAGCAGCTTCTCATCTCACTTCCAGCGGTCTGGTTGACACTTGAAATTTTGAGCCCTGGGTTTGAATGGCCTCCTTCTGTACAGGGAAGTATTTCTCATCACTAGTTTAGATCAGTTTCTGGTCAATAGTAATCTCCAGGATTTTGATAGCGTGGCAATCAGCATGATTGCTAAGGGATGAAGTTTGGATTCTCTTTTGTTAGAGAGTCACTGCCTGGCATTCAAGAGGCACAGATGTTATTTTTATCACCAAGCCCAAAACCTAGATGTTATCCAGTTCTTGTTGCGTTTGGACATGGGACTGCTTCAGTACCTGGAGGAGTCATAATTTTTGTTTTAAACTCACTTGTGGGATGCGGCTTGTCAGCATTCATTGTCCATCCCTCATTTCCCTTGAGTAGATTATGGTGAGCTGTTTTCTTCAAATGCTGTAATCAGTGCCTGACCCACGATGCCCTTAATGAGAGAATTCCAGGAGTTTGACCCAGTCACAATGAAGGAATGGCAAGATGGTGGAGAGTGGTTTGGAAGGGAATTTATAGATGGCGTTCCCATGTATTGAGCATGGTGCAGTGAACATCCACACTTCTGACCTTACGATGGTAAGAAGGCTGTTGATAATGCTTCTGAAACAGCTGGGCCCAGATACTCTCCTGAGGAACTTCTGCGGTGATGTCCTGGAGCCTCAGGTGACCAACATCCAACAACTACAACCATGTTCCTTTGTGCTAGGTATGATTTTAACCAGTAGAAGGTTTTCCTCTCAATTCCATTGACTCCATTTTCACTAGGATTCCTTATTGCAACACTCAGTCAAATGCTGACTTCTTGTCAAGGGCAGTTACTCTCACCTTATCTCTGGAACTCCTTAGAAAAAAAGTTCAGCTCAGGATCAGATCTTTCGGTCCACCAAGTCTAAGCTGACACATGACACTTTTCAAAACTAAAAGCCTCTAGTCTGTAGACCTCCATTCCCTGTTATTCAGTATCTGTCAAGGTGGCCCTAAAACATTGCTAGGAGACAGTGAGTTCTGCAGATGCTGGAGATCAGAGTTGAGAGTGTGTCGCTGGAAAAGCACAGTAGGTCAGGCAGCATCCGAGGAGCAGGAAAATTGACGTTCCGAGCCCTGATGAAGGATTGGCCCAAAACGTCGATCTTGCTACTCTTCGGATGCTACCTGACTTGCTTGTGCTTTTTCAGCAACACACTCTCAACCCCTGAACATTGCTACTGTAACTGCTTCTACCACCTACACTGGCAGTGCATTCAAGGCAGTTACCACCTTCTGTGTAAAATAAAATTTGCCTCTCATCTCCTTTTAACTTCCCCCTTTTACCTTAAACTAACGTCCCCTAGTAATTGACATTTCTACCTCCTCAGACAAAGGCCAAGTATAATATCGCCATCGGGTTATTTTTAAAAAAATAAA
This sequence comes from Chiloscyllium punctatum, assembly GCF_047496795.1. Classification (NCBI taxonomy): domain Eukaryota; kingdom Metazoa; phylum Chordata; class Chondrichthyes; order Orectolobiformes; family Hemiscylliidae; genus Chiloscyllium; species Chiloscyllium punctatum. The sequence goes on along the minus strand of NC_092758.1, from coordinate 56,617,114 downwards.
TAAATGATAATGCTTCCACAAATGCATTTAGTGAATATTTAAACAGTGGTAGAACCACTTAAAATTAGCGAAGTGTGTTTTTTAAAAAATCTTCATTCACTCAGGCTGATGTTGCTCCAATACCAGCATTTCTCATTTGGGAATCTAGAGAAGCCACAGAAAATATTTTGGAATAAATATTTCGGTCATGTTGTTCCATATTCTCGTTTAGTACATCTGTGTACAGTTTGATAAGCGATACTGTAAAACTTAAGATTTGGTTTTATAATAATAAAAAAGTCAGGAACCAAATTTTCATCTGGACTTTAGAAAACCCAAGCTGCATACTAACATAGCTCACAAAATGCACTCCATGTGACTTATAAGAGATGTGTGTTGTGACACAGGAATGTGATTTGCAGTATATTTTCTGAGAAATGGTTGAGTGAGTGAAGATTGTTCTTGCAGTGGGGGAGTGGTTGGAAGGCCCATCTCAGATCTCTGATGGAGCAACCCAGTTTAAAATGTCACTTAAAGGCCTTTAAGCCCTCACCACTCATCACCTCACACCTGCCTATGCGATACTCTGTTGGCCCATTGACATTCCCCCATGCTATCCTATGCATCCTCACATTCCCAATTTGCACCTGTGCTCCCTTTGATATCCCCCATGGTTTGCCACTTTCCTCGATGCCACCTCTGCCTCTCCCCCAATAGATACTTCCCAACTTCCCTCAGTACACGTGCACAATTGTCAGGAACAATGAAATTAAAATGGGAACTACAGTATTTTAAAATAATTTTAAAATATTTGAATGGTGAACAATCTAAGAAAACCATTCATTTATACTCATTACCATTGAAACTGTTGCAATCCAATAGGTGAACACACAAAGAACTACGCCAAAGGCATAATTTGCTGTTATATGCTGATATAGCAGAGTTCTTGGATCAATAAGGCCACTTGCTGAAAGCCAACCCAGCATTCAAAATGAAACTCACCTCATGATAAATGCTTCCATCTCCACTGATAGAATATATTTTCATTTCAAAGCAGGCAGCATATCAATGAATGGAGGGGAACATTTTCTCTACCTTCAGAATCTATTTGCTTTTGTAAACACCACTGAATCTTTTATTCTGATTAAATCAGAGCAAGAAAATGCCAAGAAAGGACCTTTTGTTTATAGCTGTCATTCACGTTGGGATTTTCCCCATTGGAAAAGTGAATGACTATCATTGTATGGTCAGTGTAAGGGTCAATCTACCTTTCCAGGTTAGATCCCCATAATAAATGTGTTTTTACTTGGGATGTTTATATTATGATGCGCCACCCAATAGTGATATACGATAGCATGAAAAATATTACACCTAGCTTTCAGAATTTTCCCAATTCCCCAGCAGGCTTTCCATTTCCTTCACAAACTCTCAACTCTGATATCCTTTCAATGAGCTTCTGATGCCTTACACCAAAATGGCGGACAGGAAGAAGTCCTACTTCTTTGCCATTTAAAAAAAAAGAGAAACCTGAGTTCAGAAGGAGGAAGGTGTTGGCATTCCTGAACCACAAAGAGACTAGAAGGAAAGTGGGGGATGCTAGATCTGGAATGCAGTGCAGATGAGATTTCCCCCCAAAAATTCAAAGTGTGAACACTCATTTACTGGAATACGCCTCCACATACAGATGAAAACATGTCCCCAGAACAGAAGATTAGCTGATCAAAGACAAATCTGAAGCAACTGCACAAATTTTATGTACTGCCTAATGAGAATTGGCCTAACAGTCCACTTGCAGACAGAAAGTATAATTTAGCAGTGTAAATTATGACCCTCAACATCACATCAAGAGAGAATATAGCAGGGATTTTGACAGTTTCTCATGTACCACTGGCAAATGCCTTGGAGGAGTTAAATATCTGCATTGCTTTCAACTACTACATATGTTTTACTTGGAGATAACTTACCAGATTTAGTGGTTGTGCCTTATCTCATCAATCTCTACAATACCCTCCAGGGCTGGTGACTTTTCAATTTTCTGGTTTTTGGCAGTAGCTCTACTGTTTTGGTTAGAAGAAATTTTCATTCTTATTGTCAGATGTGATCTTCAACTAGTATGAAAAAGCTCTTGAATTCTTTATTTCCCAACCACATCATTTGGAAGCAAAATGTTTATAAAAGGACACAAATCTGTATTTTGTTACAAGGCATGTTGCAATTGATTGTACCAACACTGAAATTTAATTCCATTATATTAATATGTTCTTCATCAATATAATTAGATTAGATTATCAGGGCCAACCTTTACAGCAGCTTGAGTTATAATGGGGTAGTAGAGTGCCATCAACTTAAACCCCTACTCAATAAACCTAGATTCCTTAATTTAACTACATTTTCCCACTTGTTTCTTTATCAGAGTCAATGAGCTGATTTTCTATATATTGTGGTGATTAATAGTGATTAGCTCCCTATTCACTGGACAGTTTACCTGATACTAATCTAAAATGGCTTTAAGGTGAAAATGGAATTGAAGCAGCTTGGTTGTAACACATGTTTATGTTTAAAAAAACATCTCAGTGCTTTAACATGAAGAACAACCGTCATGACTTGAAACATTTGGTCCACCTGTCTCTTTTAGCTCCTGATAAATCTATTGAATACTGACAATATTCCCTCTTAAAAATACTGCAAAGTTAAATAAAAGGCTGTATTTGCGGTATGTTGAAAGCTGCTCTCCATGATTTCTCTTTTCAGAAAATGAAGCATTACTTGATTTGGATTCTCTATCACTCCAAAAATGAGGAGAAAGTTAGCATGGTTGCTTGACATTCACCTAATATGAACATCTCATCCAGCTGTCAATCCTGTGACATTGCAGGAAATGATGTCAGGTCATGTGACTCACTGTCGATAGGGACGCAACCTGCAGGGATTTTTCTTTGCACTATACAAGATGCACATAGTTCATTAAATGATTCTGCTTACCAAGACCTGCTCCACACTTACAACAATTATGGGGTCAAACTGGGCTGCTTATTCATGTCAAAGTAGGTGATTTACAACAATGCTTGAACTGAAAGTTCTGTTCATTTATGATTATGTTTTTTTCTCATATACCAATTTAATTACAATTCACAAGTCATCGCATTTAGAAAATAAAATACTGCAATAGCACCTGATCTTACAAAAAAGCTAGTGGAAATAAGATTTTCCAAGGGCATAGGTTGGAGGTAAAAAGACCCTTTCACATGCAGGTATTATTCAATAAGTGAGCTGTCTTTGTCAGCTATGTTCTCTGTGTCACTACACAGAATTCAAATTGGATGATAACTGAATTTCTTACCACAAGGGAATTTTTATGATGTCTGTCATGATAAGTCAAACAGACTAGTTTTAACCTTAAAGGGACTGTAAAATCTAGTGAGAACCTCTGATAGGTAGAAAGCAGCAATTTATTATAAGTTGATTTAAGATTTAACACACAAACTAAACGCCACAGAATAGGTCTTAAAAAGACTTTATAAGCCTGGTCATGTGATCAACATGGTCACAGAACAAAGGAATGTTACAATTATGCAACTGGTTACAACAGCATTAAAACTGCATTTTCATCTGAAAAAACTCCAGTATACAGTGAAGCAGTCTACCATGAAGCTTTACAGTATGTATTTATTCAGAACCAGAATCAACAGTGTTTTGAAGCAAATAATTTACAAAAAGCAGCAAAAACATAATTTGTTTGCAGTGTTTTCAGAAAATTAACCTCTAAAGAACAAGGATGAGGGAAATAACTTGTTTCTGATCTTCTTCCTACAGAAATATTACAATTTCAATTCATTCTTTAAGTATTTAAATTTCAAAAGAAACTTCATTTTTAATTAATCAAAATATGTTTTTATGTTGGCACTTGCTTGATTTTGATTTAGATCTTTGTGAATGGAAATAACACATCTAGTTGGATTCAGTTTGGTAAACAAAATTAGATTTAAAGACTCATTACTTCTTTTAAAGGGAATGACCATCCATTTTACTCTTTCATAGTTAACAATTGCATTCTTACATGCTTTACCAGAAACAATGTGTCTCCCTTAGTTCCTATATAAACAATATGCTTAGATATTGGACACCATTTTAACCTTAACTTGGTGCAATGACAATGCAAAGATGTGGATCAATCAAGTTAACTTGTGATCAATTGAGATTTTAAGGTGCTCATAAACTGTGTGTAAATTATTGCTCTGCATGGTCCAACCTACTGCACACAAACAAAATTAGCCACGGGTACTGCTAGGCAGGGTAAAGAATGTCTCCATACAATCATTCATCTAATTTATTTTCACTGGACACCCATCCAGCTTTTTGTTTTACAGTATTTCTCTTTAAACATATTTTAAGAACTGGTACTATTCTTAAAGTATTTACTAATGCTAACTGCACTTTAGGAAATTAATACAACTTTTCTCCAGATGATAATGCCAAATGTCACTGCATGTGGCATAACCTTCATTGCACCACCAGAAGGAGGTTAAAATTAGGACCATCATCTTTAAAGCCTACATAAAATAGATGCTAAAACTGCTTACAAATTAAACTAACGCCAGTGATTGATTTATTTTAATAGTTTACAAAGTTTCCAAAAACAGACACAACCCAAGAAAGAGTGATGCACACAGTGGAAATGCAGTGCAACTCCTTAAAACCTTATGAGGGTTAAGAACATGAATGCAGGTTAGATAGGCTTAAAAACAGTCCAATGAACCCCACAATCAATTCCTTTGCACTTTAATGGAGCTTAAAATGTTGCACCATACATAAAATGCACCTTGTTAACAGATGACAGCAGAAATACAAAAGTGAAAAACTGTCATCTTTAGATGTCAGCCTGTGCAAGGTTTCACTGCAGCACTTTTACAGAACTTAACATGGAACACTGATTTTTTTTTTCAGAGGAACACATTAATCTGAGGAAAGATGAACAAGCATGATCTGAAAGCATATTTCCCTTGAAGTAAAACTAATCAGTTAATTCTTAACATACCAGTGAGGTGTGGTATGGAACTATTGCCCAACACTGTTAGCATGACTAAGGTGGCAACGTTAAATCCTCTTTGGTTGTTTCTAAAATCAGTTGCAAGGTGTTGAGTGTCATACTTGTGGACCAACATGACAAAGATAACACTTAATGTAACAATAATTAATTCGGGATGACCTGTTTGCTGCCCTCCCCCACAAACCCCCCCACCCCCCACTGACCAAGAGAAAGGCACTACCTCATTACATGCGATTTTTGACCATATCACATTAAGTCTAGTTCATCAGTTAGCCCAAGGAAGAGTTTCAAGTAAAAAGTTACAGACCAGGGTTGACTCAATATTTTTTAAACCAGGTTTATTAAAAAGTGAGGATTTAAAATTTTAGATTTTCTACATATTAATTGATTGAGGGGGAAAAGGTTTCTAGTAATAGTAAGCTCTACAAACAAGGACAATTAGTGGAGTCGCAGGTAGATAGGATAGTGAAGAAGGTGTTTGGTATGCTTTCCTTTATTGGTCAGAGTATTGAGTACAGGAGTTGGGAGGTCATGTTGCGGCTATACAGGACATTGGTTAGACCACTGTTGGAATACTGTGTGCAATTCTGATCTCCTTCCTATCAGTAAGATGTTGTGAAACTTGAAAGGGTTCAGAAAAGATTTACAAGGATGTTGCCAGGGTTGGAGGATTTGAACTATAGGGAGAGGCTGAACAGGCTGGGGATGTTTTCCTTGGAGCGTTGGAGGCTGAGGGGTGACGTTATAGAGGTTTGCATAATTATGAGGGACATGGATAGGATAAATAGGTAAAGTCAGGAAGTCCAGAACAAGAGGGCATAGGTTTAGGGTGAGGGAAAAGATATAAAAGAGACCTAAGGGACAACTTTTTCACACAGAGGGTGGTATGGGTATGGAATGAGCTGCCAGAGGAAATGGTGGAGGCTGGTACAATTGCAACATTTAAGAGGCATTTGGATGGGTATATGAATAGGAAGGGTTTGGAGGGATATGGGCCAGGTGCTGGCAGGTTGGTCTAGATTGGATTGGGATATCTGGTCGGCATGGACTGGTTACACCAAAGAGTCCGTTTCCATGCTGTACATCTCTGACTCTATGATGCTTGATATGTACTGACAGGGCAGCAGCAGCGATGCTCAGATTAATTTCAGTATTCAGAGCAAGAAGCTGAAGTGGAGACCTGATGCCCAAATCTAATTGCTTTCTGGAACACACACAAGTAAAGATTTGGAGAGAAATTGGGATTGAGATAGTTGTATTTTTTCCATGATCAGATAGCCTGGCACTCACTGGACTTGTAGTCTATGAGACTACTTTTGAGTGATGGTGTTAATCATGGAACAGTAAACTAGCACAAGTCGATAAGTTCACTATGAAAATAAATTGCAGTGAAGGACAAGGGGTTTTACAGGTGAAATCAACAGGAAAGCAGATGTTAAATGCAAAAGGCTTCAACACATAGGCTAGCATTTTACTACTCTCTGTAGACAGAATGCCATTTGAGAGATCCTTGCAAATTTGGAAATCATTCCTGGCCCCTACTCACAGAGAAACCCTACAGTGATAGAAGAAGACCATTCAGCCCAATGAGTCCACACTGTCTCTCTAAAGAGCGTCGCACCCGGACCTACCCTATCCCTGTAACCCTCCATTTCCCTTGGCCAATTCACCTAACCTGCACATCTGTGGACTGTAGGAGGAAACTGGAGCACCAAGAGGAAACCCATGGAGAAATGTTAGAATGTGCAAACTCCACATAGTCATCTGAGGGCGGAATTGAACCCATGTCCCTGGTGCTGTGAGGTTGAAGTGCTAACCACTGAGCTGCCGTGCCACCCTAATGGTATGGATACACGATTGGCTGGCTAGCGGAAGGCAGACAGTGGGGATAAAGGGGTCTTTTTCTGGACAGCAGTCAGTGACTAGTGGAGTTCCTCAGAGGTCAATGTGGGTATCACAACTATTCATGTTATACATTAACTATCTGGACAAAGGAACTGAAGAGCATTGTTGTTAAGTTTGCTGATGACACAAAGATAGGAGGAGGGTCATGTATTGTTGATGAAGTAGGGAGGCTGCAGGAGGACTTGCACAAGCTAGAAGAGTGGGCAAAGAAGTGGCATATGGAATATAATGTGAGAGGTTATGCACTCTGGTTCAAGAAAAGAGGTATAGACTAATTTCTAAACGGAGAAAGGCTTTCAGAAATCTGAAGGGTCTAAGGAGTCCTAGTTCAGGATTCTCTTGGTTTAACATGCAGTTTCAGTTGGCAGTCAGGAAGGCAAATGCAAGTTTGGCGTTTATTTCAAGAGGGCTGGAATACAAAAGCAGAGAGATACTGCTGAGGCTGTATAACACTCTGCTCAGACTGGTCTGGAACATTGTAAAGAGTGTTGGGCACAAGGAAGAAGGTGCTGCTCTTGGAGAGGGTCGAAAGGAGGGTTACAAAAATGGTGCAGGGGCTGAAAGGCTGGGCATATGAGGAGCAGTTGAAGATTCTGGGTCTGTACTCGATGGAGTTTAGAAGGTTGGGCGGGGGGTGGGGGGGCGGTTGTCAATGCAACGCATAAAATACTGAGAGACCTGGATAAAACGGATATGGAGAAGATGTTTCTAATTACAGGAGAGACGAGGATCTGATTGCACAGTATCAGAGTAAAGGAATGAGGAGGCTGGTGAATGGGATTGAGAAATTAACAATCATGATCAAATGGCAGAGAGGCTTAATGGGCCAAAAGGCCTAATTCTGCTCCTATATCTTATGGTCACACCTACTGCAATTTTCTCAAGGCAGAGTCAAGCAATAAATTTGCCCATGGGTCACTAAGAGTTCTCCTGCTAACACTGGGATTTTACCTGTACAATGCCTCACAGCAGGCTGCCAGGTAAAACCTGATAACATTTGTTGCGGGGCTGATGGGTGGATCGGAGGAGTTGCCTTTGAGGGACATCCAGTGACAGGTGGAGGGCACACCTTAAGGTGCGACCACTCTTTTCCAATGACACGTCTCCTCAAACCTCTCACTGGGGCCTCATCCTACCTCTGACACTAAAGGCCTTCCTCTCATTCTTCTGTTGTTGCAGCTGTGTCCACCAATAATGCAACATGAAATCTGCCATCCCTCCAATTAGCTGGCAGCTCTCTGAGACAGAACCTGGTTTTGGTGAAGAACGAACTTTCAATAGCAATGAGATGAGCTCAGCAAGTGCAGGGAGTCTCATCCCTGACATTTATGTGAATGGGTGCAACCACCACCAGAGTTAAATTCTGTCTATAATCTAGACCAATCCTTTCAGTACAGTAATGTTGAAGTGCAGCTTTTCAGATGACTTATTAAGCTAATAAGTCTTTCCTCTCAGATGAGTGAAAAACATCCTAGGACGCTATTGGAAGAAGAACGAGGGTTTTCTTCTGGCCCCTGCGTCAATATTTATTCCTTAACCAATACCATCAAAGACATGGTCATTTGTTTTATCTCACTGATGGCAAAACCTTGCACTACAAAAATTAACACGTTTCCTACAATACAACTATTACTCCAAACAAAAGGCTTCTTAGGATGTCCCAAGTGATTCACAGCTTGAGATTATGATAGGGCTATACAAAAACACTTTCAGTCCTTAATTCTTTAATGTCTGAGAAAAACAATGAACACGTTCTTCATATGGTACTGATTCACTGTAATATTCCCTGTTTCTTTGCTAAACCCAAAATACTGGGGCAAGGTTTTACTGTTTTCCTCAAAATGCCAATACCCCAAAGTGATATGTCTCATTATCTACCTCTTTGGTACATGCTCTTAGACAGAAACTTTCTTCACACTCTTTATAGACTTTCCCATGCATTGGGTAAAGTAACTATCATTTGATCTAACTCATCACCCCTTTGGCAGCATCTTCCAAACCTGTAACCTCTACCACCTAAAAGAACAAGGTTGTCACCATCAGTTGCACATTCCCTCTAAATCACATATTTTCCTGATTTGGAACTGTATTGCTGTTCCTTTACTGTCATTCAATCACAAACCTGAAACTCTCTTCCTAACTGGTTGTATACAAACACATGATGGACCGCAATGGTTCAAGAAGGCAGTTCACCACGACCTCTCCATGGCACTTACTGGGAACACTCGTAACCTGTGAACATCCTACGTTAAAGAAAAGTCTCCTTTGTTTATTTCCCAGGAGTGACAAGCTAAAATCATGAAAATACGGGACAGGACTTTGTGCCCTCTCCTATGATGGGTTTGGTAACAATGAATAATTTCATTCTATCCTCTTAGGTTCACTCTAGTTAAATCCATTGTCATCTATCTGCACCATGCTGGTATGAACTGAGCAGCTAGTGTTGGTGGTGTGAGGGGGTGGGGGATAGGATTGTAGTGTTGGGAGTATGATAAATAAACACAGGCATGTTTCTTTGACTGTAGACTCACCATTATTCACCCCATCTAAAGCTGCTCAATGGCTGATTGAGAGATGTGACATGAGGAAGTAGGGAGCCACCTTCTTGCATTTGATGCTGACTCCCTTAACCCCAAACCATCCCTTGCAAGCCCATCTCTTGCCATCACTCACCTCTGCCCAGGGATCCAAGGACAATCCTCAGGTGGCTGTTGTACTGAACAGCAGTCACCATCTTTCTGGTGCCATTGGAGTTCAATAGGATTGCTAGAATCTATTGGCCAACAGCTCTTGGAAAGTAGACCATCCACCACCATGGTCTTTGATCTTAGGGAAAGGCCTGACCTTGGTCTGCCAGAATAGACGGCCTTCCTAAAAAGAGGAGATGGAGCTATTCTTCAGCCAGCAGATGAAAACCTCATTGCTTCCACAAGATTCTGTCCATGGAAATTTTTAACAGGTCAAAGGCACAATCAGTAGTTCTACAACCTGAATAGTCTATGGACACATATAAATAAGAGCCTATAATGGAAAGATATATTGAACTTGAAATGTCAAAAAGATAATTACAAAGTTGAAAGTAGTAATGGATGGACAAAAGGTTTTAGGATGGAACCGAGGAATTATAAATTGACTGGAAAACAAAAGCAAATGAAGAATAAAAGACAACTAAATTACACAGTTAAATCTTAATTTGAGTTTGATAAATTATTCAAAGATCTATTGGACACTTGTTCATATTTCCTTAAAAGAATGTGCTATTAAATGCTGTTATGAACTATATAAAGAGGAGTTCTGTCAGTTCTGATTGCCAATCCTGTCAGGCCTTCGTGAAAGGTACGCTCAAACCTTTAATTTCAAATTTCCGTCTCATTTCCTCTTTTGCAACTGATTCTGTCATCTTTTCATTCACAGTGCAAGCACACACACACACAGAAACTCAAACCTTGGACAACAAAAAACATTTAAATTAAGTGCAAAAGAATTTATAATGTTTACACTATATATTGCGAGCAAAGTTTATACAAAGTGTCTGTTGACGTTTGTAGTATGAGCCATCATCTTCAATATTGAAACAATACTCTAACGAAACTAGATACTATTTTTGTACAAAGTCAGCAAATTAGGCAAGATATTAAATATATTTGTGTTAGATACCATTTTCACTCCATTATCAAAAGGAAAATATTTTTGTGGTTGTCACGTGAGTCCTATAAAACTACTTTGCCATTAGTCAGTGAATCTATAATAGTGGCAGTCAAAGTTCACGGGGAATCAGAAAAAAGTGCATCACCTTCCTATGTAAGGCACCTGTAGCTTTGAATCACCACAGAAAAAAATCCAGCATAAAACTTCTACTTATTAAAGCCATATTAAAAGTTGCATTATCTCTTTGCTGGCATGTTAGCCAAGATTCTGAAACTTATGAATCAATTGAAAATTTGGTTAATGGAGCCTCTTGGGGCTTCCTCTCCTCACCCTGAATCATTTCTGTTTCTTCCACTTCATGGAATGGCCTCTCCATGTCCTGAACCATGGGATTACAGGGAAGCAGATCTCAATCAGATACGGCATCGAGTTGTTGTTGTTTTTACAGAGGGGTACAAGTGAAACAGCTGTTAATGAACCAAAAACCTGTGAGATGACCTGATCAGCAGATACAACAAGAAAAGGACCAATTTTAAACAAATAATAAAACAAGATTTCTTTGAATAAAAGGTCCTGTTTGTGGTCACTGTTATGCATTTATTTTTTATTGTTTTTGAATTTGCGCCCAAAAGGGATACTACAACTTCCAGTCATTATATTGAAGCCATCAAGCTCCCCAATTCCTTCTGCGAAGTCACTGCTTGATGTTTTAGAAAACTTAAACAAAATAGCTCTCAATTTAGGGGTACTTCACCACTGGTGAGCTATCAATTTTGGCATGCATGTCGCATCCACAACACAACAGCAATTAGACATGAATTAATCTGTTAGAAATATGTACATTATCTCCAGATTAAATTTAATATGTACTTTAAAGGCAACTATGATGTCTTAATTGAATATGGCAATTGAGATCTCTCTAAATAAGTTTGCAGGCTGTTGTGCATGAAGCAGATGCAATAATATCAATCTTTGTGGAGAATATGTGGAGAGAATTCATTACTGATCCCTGTAGACCAATAGATAACTGCCTGTGGAAAATAACTGCTTATAGTTAGTCATTAGGAATATTGTGGTAGATGTGATCATGAGACATCCTTACAGAATATCTTTCTTTCTCAGATTATTTGGTCTTTCTTGATGATTAGTATTTTTCCTGGAGCAATGACAGAATTGCAAAATAAATCAGAAGAATATTGCTCTTCAATTGAACAGCTTAATTTTAGCTAGAATAATTAACCTGTATTCAGACTGGCTATGAGATGGTGTCCAAATTTCTCCGCTTGAGATACACTGATTAGTTATCAAGTGGCTCTGTTTCTACAGGTGGAAATGTGTGCAGCCATCCCAACTTCCTGCCAGCGAGTATCTGCAGACAGCAGGTACAGGGACAGAAAGGGGGAAGACAAATAAAGAGATAGAGAAACTAAGTGAATGACAAAGAATACAGCGACACTTTGTGCATATAACTGAAATTAAAGTGAGCAATAGAAGCTTTACATATCCATAAAAACTCTACATTTAAAAAAAAACAACAGTGTGGATTGAGAAACAGTCCTTATAGGAGCCAATTATCTCATGGACGGTATATCTTAATGACATCCTTTATAACTCGCCTGCAGATGGGACAGCAGGCATTGATCTGCTTCTTCAGCTTAAGACCACAGTCGTAGCAGAGACACATATGTCCACAGGTGTAAATAACAGTGTCAACTTCACTGTCGAAGCAGACGGCACATTCTCCATTTTTGCTACTCGGTGGTTCAGGCGGAGAGAAACTTGGGGAGAACTGAGGGCTCAGTGGAGAGCTGGGTGCAGTCACTGTGGGAAACAGAAAAAACATCAATTGACATCCCAAAATAGACACCAAAATAACATTGAATAGCACGTAGCCTTAGTACATGGTGTACAATGCAATGAAAAAGGCAGTTTGCAGAGGGTTAACACACAAAAGAAATTACATTCTTATTGATATTACAAATAGACATTAGGATTGAACTTGAAAGTCTTCTATTTTATAAACTGTAGCATATATAACATTTCCAATTGTGAATTAAAATTGTGCAAACAAATTGTCATGTTGGTCACACTATTTCAAACCTGTATAATTTCTTAATATAAAAAATCATGTATATGTGACTATTATGTGAGTTAAATTTTTAATTCAGTTGAGTTTAAATGTCTTTAAATTCTGAAATGTGCAGCTGACTTAAGACATTTTGTGACTGTCACCTCATCTGTGGTTGCCTAGTTATTCTCTCGTTCCATTTTTGCTTCTGGGCTGTGCATGGTTCCCTTTTGAGAAAGCTCATGCACATTTTTTTGACAACACTGTGTTGTGCTGCGATATATCATTCCTTCTCTGAGAACGGTGCAAATAATTATGAATGATAATGTACACTATTGGCTACTAACAATTAAAGGAAGAAATCAACAAAAGCCAGTTAGTGCAAGAACCTACCTTGCCTGTTTAAGTCAAAATACAGCACCCTATGAAATAATTCTTTTAGTTGCTTGTAACTAATTATTGTGAACTAACATCTAGCAGAATCCAGTTAGCGGGGTTAATGGAATGAAGGCACTAAGAAGATTGAAAAAGAAATTGGTCAGACTGAATAATTTGTAACTTATCACAGAATGGTTACAGCATAGGAAGTGGCCATTCACTGCATAATTTCTGTGCTAGCTTTCTGAAGGAGCAATTTACCCTGGTTTACTTCCCTGTACATTCTTACTTTGTACTTCAGATAATATTTCAATTTCCTATTAGGCACCTTGCTTTAACTTGGTAAAAACAATGTCTGCAGATGCTGGAAACCAGATTCTGGATTAGTGGTGCTGGAAGAGCACAGCAGTTCAGGCAGCATCCAAGTAGCTTTGAAATCGACGTTTCGGGCAAAAGCCCTTCATCGTTCCTGATGAAGCTACTTGGATGCTGCCTGAACTGCTGTGCTCTTCCAGCACCACTAATCCAGAACCGTGCTTTAACTTGCCTCCTCTAAACTCTCAAGCATTGGTATTCCAGATCCCAATCACATTTTTCTCATGTCACGATGGCTTCAGTTGTCAGTTACCTGAAATCTGTTCTCTCTGATTTTTGATCTTTTCACCGATAGGAATTTTTTTTTAAAAACTGTTTTCAGACCTCTCATGACTTTGTAGATATCCATCAAGTCTGTCTAAGTCTTCACCTTCCAAGGAAAACAATCCCACCTCACCATGTAAAACTGATGTTAACTGAAACATGCTGAACATCTGCTTATTTTAATTTGTATAGGAGATTGTTAAAAGTTGTCCTAAAACGTTCTGTAGCTACTACATAAGGTAATCTTCTTTTGAGGATGTAAATTGTAAAAGTGTAGTAAGAAAAGATTGGGATTGTTTGGCAACCAAAAAAAGAGACTCCTGTATGGCAGCGGTTGGTATGGCTGAGTTACCGACTGAGTATTTTACATTCATATTTACCTAGTGGGAAATATATTGGTGGATGTTTTGGTTCAGATAATGGATGGTCTACAAATTGATAAAGAGGACATATTCGAAAGGCTAATTATTTGATATTTGATAAAATGCCATACACAAGGCTTTCAACATTAAAATTATTAGAATAAAAAGATACAAAATTGAAATGATTATTTCTTTGTTGTAGGAAGCTATAGACCACACTGCTATCCCCCAGCAAGCGTCTGTACCATGTCCAAAACATTTTCCTTATATATATGTATATTAATTGCCAAGATATATGTGTGTGTGTGTGTGTGTGTGTGTGTGTGTGTGTACGCGGGGCACAATTTCAAAATTTGCGGATGAAAACAGCTTGGAAGTACAGTGAACCATGAAGTGAATATTGATATTCTTCAAAAGGGAGATGCAAAATACTGCAAATCACATTCGGGATTACAATCTTCTAATAATAGAGTCATAGAGATGTACAGCACAGAAACAGATCCTTCGGTCCAACCCGTCCATGCTATCCAGATATCCCAACCCAACCTAGTCCCAACTACCAGCACCCAGCCCATATTCCTCTAAACCCTTCCTATTCATATATCCATCCAAATGCCTTTTAAATGTTGCAACTGTACTAGCATCCACCACTTCTTCTGGCAGCTCATTCCATATACGTACCATCCTCTGCGTTAAAAAGTTGCCCCTTAGGTGTCTTTTATAACTTTCCCCTCTCACCCTAAAACTATGCCCTCTGTTCTGGAATCCCCCATCCCAGGGAAAAGACTTTGTCTATTTATCCTATCCATGCCCCTCCTAATTATACAATATGTATGTCTTAATTCAGTAAAAGAGAGAAATCTTAAAATAACTAGGCATAAAGGTTGAGATTACAACAAAGAAAACTCATTGCAGACTGTCCTACAGATGGCGCTCATGCATCTCCTTTCATCATTGAATGAACTCCTTTTAACCTGCTATCATTCAGGAAATTCGCTTTGGCGTAATTATAATCTGTTATAAAATTCCCATGACATCGAGTTTGTCCTTTGGCCTGAGTGTCTATTTCTGTCCAAATAACGAATCACCAATGACCCTTTTACATGACACAGTAACATTCAGCAGGATTCTCTCGTAGTACAAATATAGGTTTCCTTTCTTTGTTTAATCATGACAGAAGAATCATGCTACTACTCCATTTTAATTTTGTTGGCAATGTCAATTGCTGATAGTAAATGTTGTGAAACTCAACAGCTGCTTTATAAGTATTTTCAGTTACAAATGGGAGATATCCTATGACTTGTGGTTCCTTTTCTGCTAACCTGCACTTTATCTACTTTTGTTATAGTACATTTACAGCAAACAGACATGTGTAAGATATATTTACAATTTAGGTTATGGTTTTACCAGAACAAACATACAGGTCGTTGTTCAGAAACATCAGATTTTGTTGGCTGAATGTTTTGCAATGTGCTTATTAGGCATATAAAAAGAGATGTAGTAGAATGTAACAAGTATTGTACTACCAATTTGTTGTTTAGATTCTGAAATTGGGTGACTAAGTAAGTGTCATGGACAGACCTTGTTTCTTTATTGTCCATTATCAAAGTGTTTTGTATAAGGATCTACACTTTCTTCACCTCAGAGTGATTTATCCCAATTTAAACAAATTAAAGAAGGCATTTCTATCAGTTTAAAAAATAATGAAGGTTATTATTATCCGACAATTTCCTTAGATGTTTAAAAATGCAATGTTTCACTCTATTGACTGTCAAACACACAACCACACAAACAGCTTACATACACACAAAGGAAAAAAGTAATACAATTACACCTTAAGATTATTTGCGTCTCTTTCATAACAGGCCTGTGTTTTTTAGGTGAGCTAATAGTTTGGCTGGAGGGCAGGATTTGAAGAGCAGGAAATTCTCCGTAAGCTGTGAGACGTTTTGTAGTTGAATTGTCAGGGAGATATTTTCCACAGGAGAAGTTGAGGTTGAAACAGTTTGGGCAAATCCTACTCTTGAGTTCATGGTGTAGCTCTTCATTACCGAGGCAGTTCGAGTTGACTGCAGCTGCTCAATGGCTTTCAGATTGTGAATCTGCCTCCACAACAGCTTCTTACCATCTTAAAACAAGGCCACAAATGTGGCTTTCGTCACATGGCTGACTGCCATGCATTTAGTATAGGTAGGCGCACAATGCTTGTTAGGTAGCGGGGTCTAGGATTTTGACTGAATGGCACTGAAGGAGAGGCAATACATTTCCAAGTCAGGATGATGGAGTAGTTTGGACGCGAACTGCAGGTGGTGGCTGTTCTTGTCCTTCTAAATGGTCGTGATTGTGGGATTAGAAGCTGATGTCTGAGGAGCCTTGGTAAATTTAATATACCTTGTAGATGGTACACACGACTGCAACTGCGTGTTGGTGATGCAGAGTTTGAAAGTGTGGATGTGGTGTCAATCAACTGGGCCACTCATGATGTCAAACAATTCCTACTGACTCCAGTTTTCCTAAGGCTTCTTGAAACCAGACTCTGTCATATGTGGCCTTGATGGCAAAAGCAGTCACACTCACCTTACTGCTGGATTTCAGTTCTTTTGTCCATGGTTGAACTAAGGCAGTCATAGGTCAGTGGCTCTGGTATATCCCAAAAGTGAGCTTCAATGAGCAGATTATTGTTAAGCATGTGCTGCCTGATAACACTGTTGATGACACTTTCTATTATTTTCCAGATGATCTGGAGTAGGCTATTGGGGCAATACTTATTTGCATTGGGTTTGTCCAACCTTTTGTACATAGTGTATCATTGGGCAATTTTCCACATTGTTGGGTAAAGCCAGTGTTGTAGCTATACTGGAACCACTGGCACGGTGGCTCAGTGGTTAGCACTGCTGCCTCATAGCACTAGGGTCCCAGGTTCAATTCCAGCCTCGGGCGACTGTCTGTGTGGAGTTTACACATTCTCCCAGTGTCTGCGTGAGCACCCCTCTGGGTGCTCCGGTTTCCTCCCACATGTGCAGGTTAGGTGAATTGGTCATGCTAAATTGCCCATAGTGTTAGAGGGACATGGGACTGGATGGGTTACTCTTTGGAAGGTCGGTGTGGACTTGTTGGGCCAAAGGGCCTGCTTTCACACTGTATGGAACCTTAGCTAAGCGTGCAGCAATTTCTGAAATTTAAGTCTTCAGGACTGTTGCTGAAATGTTGTCAGGCTCATAGTCTTTGTAATACCCAATGCCTCTGGTTGTTTCTTCATATTACATGCAGTGCATTGAATTGGCTGAAGACTAGCATTTGTGATGCTGAGCTTTGCCAGAAGGTGGGGGGAGGGGGGTTCATGAGAGCCATCACAGTATCATGAAAGGTCAAAGGAATTTATTTCACATCTAGCTCATAACAATTGAAATTCAATGTATCTTTGTCAATTCTGAAGCAGAAAGTCAAGTTGCTCAGAATGTTCTACTTCCTTTTTGTTGCTGATCATTCCTTAAACAATAGAAAATGTGCAATTTAAAGGTATCCGAAAGGCTCTTTCACTCAGGTCCATGTTGAACAGGTAAAAGCAACAGCATCTACTGTCCACTGTTTAAATGCAAAAAGTGAAAGTGTATCCACCTTGAGAGCTTTTGTGTTTACATTTCAAAATAAAGAGTAAAAATTTGTAATATTTTCATATCTTTAATGGGGATGATATCCATTAAATAATAAGATGCATAGGAATCAATCCCATTTGGTCAATAAATGGAAGACCTGAAAACATTTTTATACTGCTTTAGCTAAAATCAATTTTTGCAAGCAATAAAGGAGTGAACCTCAGTTTGGGTCAGATATCCCACTCCACAAGTTAACTGCAGCCAATTATGAGATGAAACTGAATTGTATGTGCTGATTCAAAGTTATATAGCACATACATCAATCATGTGCAATGATGTTCTGAGTTATATGCTTGGTGTGAGTAAATATCAGGTGTATAAATGCTCCTGTGTTGAGGCTCATTCTGATTATCATAAGAACAGAAGCATTTGTCAATATGAACCTTCCAATGAAGTAAGAACATTACAGTACAGTTGGAAGTCAGCTTGACAGGGACCTCTTGTCTCCAATTTTCAAGTGTTGGCTATCCTTCTCAATATCAATATGGAACAGTAATACAAGTTACTGCTCTTCTGTTAGTACTTACCAGTTTTTCATACACATGTACAGGTTGTGACGTGCTTAGCTAACGACATTTCATCAAAATTGAAACATTTGAGAGGCAATAGATTTTAAGCAAGTGAAAGAGGAAGTGTGAAAAGGAGAAAAAAATCAGTGATAGGGCAGAGGTCAAGAGGGATTATAAGACAAAAGGTGCACAGTGCAAGGTCAAAGGGAATGCTAAAGAGTGGCTTCAGTCTTGGGACATCCAGAGATTGGGGCCAGCACAGCTGGAGGGGATACAAAATTACTATCCCATTTTTTAAAAAATGGTGTTTAAGTTTTGGGCTGGGTGTCAAGATCGCAGTGACCCTATTCCCATTTTACCACTCTTTTTTTCTGCAGGAATGTTGATGTGGGTTTGTTATAAAGTTTCTATGAGAAAAACCATATCTAGAATGTTGGATGCACGTCCAGCTCTGCATTCACAGCAGTACATGTCCATGGTGCCTCATTAACACGTTTCTTGTGGAAGGATGAAGGACTCACATGGATGCAGCTACCTGCTGCCAGCAGTGAGAATCATGCTAGCCTGTACATATCAGGAAAACATCTCTGGAAAACAGGCATGTAATTCCATCTACCTTTTCAAATACACAATTTTTTTCCTTGTTTATGTTCCCTCATTATTGATTCACCAACCAGTGGAAATAACCTCTTAGTTACATTATCATCCTGAACATCTCTAATAGATCACCACTTAAAATTGTTAAGTGATAAAAACATTAACTTCTCATGAAGTGGAGACGCTAGTGTTGGAAGTCACTTCACCTAACGAAGAAACGGCACTCTGAAAGCTTGTGATTTTAAATAAACCTGTTGATGCAAGGTTTGTGAAGGTTTGTAGCTCAGGTTGAGGTTTAGGGTGTAGGTTTGCTCGCTGAGCTGTAGGTTTGATATCAAACCTACACCATAAACCTGTTGAACTATAAGCTGGTGTTGTGAGACTTCTGACATGAACTTCTCAATGTAATTTAGATGATAAACCCCTGCTTCTGAGCCAGGTATTATATTCTCAGTTACTGCTGTGAAGTAGCCATCAGCTTCACTCTGACACTGGAAAAGCACAGTAGGTCATGCAGCATCCAAGGAGCAGGAAAATCGATATTTCAGGCAAAAGCCCTTCATCAGGAATGAGCTATGGAACTGTGCTTATTAGAAACTAAATTGAGACCAATCAAAGTTATTTTGAGTAGGACCTTAGAACCGGTGCATAATACATTTTCTTCCATCTGTCAGGGTTGAAATTGAAACCTGTCCGAGTATGAAATAATATACATGCTCTCTGTTCTCAATGCCACATAATTCATTCAAACAGCTACATCAAAAGCTCTTGTTTCTCAATCACATAGAAATCTTGGCTTAAATAAAACAAAGATGAAGAAGAATCACTGGAGATGAAATGTTAATTCCGCTTTCTGCCCACAGATGCTGCCAGACCTGCTGGGTTTCTCCAGCAATTTCTGTTTTTGCTTTAGAAAACTTGGCCTAGTGTTTTCATGCAAACAGTCGAATGTATTTCCTTACCAAGTGATGATTCAGATGCAGATGAGGATCTATTAACGCTGAATGCCATGTCAGAGTCACTGTCATAATGGGAACCACCTGGAGAACCTGAAGGAGATACATCTGCAGGACTGGACTGAGACGTACCTGCAGGGGGAATATTAAAGCCTGTTAACCCCACAAAGCACACTCCATTTCAGTGAACATTATTGTTGCTGTATGCAACATGCACAGAAACATTGGCATGATATAAATTCCAGTGCTAATGCACATAATAAGTGTATATTTTCCTGTTTTGTTACATATTTGTAACATCATTTCATATAGCAGGGGTAAACAGAAATTCATTTTGATCCTAAAGCAATTCAAACTATATTTACTCATTGGTAACACAAACTGAGGGTATGAAACATACACCCATTCAATTTATCTGTTGTTATTGATAATAAATGTATCAGAAGTAAAGGTTTATTTTGAAAATAGGTGGAAGGTAAATGGTGATAATGACACAGAGTCTGCAGTGGGATATAAACAGTTTGAGTGGCCAAAAACTTGGCAAATGGAATGTAATGTGGGAAAATTTGGGGTTCTGCACTTTGGCAGGAAAAATAGATGAGCTGACTATTTTTTAAATGAAGAAAGACTTCAAACAGCTATGAAACAGAGAGATTTGGGAGTCCTCATCCAATGAAACACACTAAACTATCATCCAAGATTAGCAAATAATAGGGGAGGCAAATGCAATGTTGGTCTTTATTTCAAAGAGAGTAGTAAGGGTATGGAATGCTTTGCCTGCAATGGTAGTAGATTCACCAATTTAAGTACATTTAAGTCGTCATTGGACAAGCATATGGATGTAGATGGAATAGTGTAGGTTAGACGGGCTTCAGATTGGTGTGACAGGTCAGCGCAACATCGAGGGCTGAAGGGCCTGTACTGCGCTGTAATTTTCTATGTTCTATAAATGTAGGGAAGTCTTGTTAAATATAAGGTACTCATCAGATCACAGCAGGAACAGTTTTGGTTCTCTTATCTATGGAAAGATATACTGGCATCGGAGGCTGTCACTAGGCTGACATTAAGTATGGAGGGATTGTCTTATGAAGAGTGATTAAGTAGATTGGGCCCATACTCATTGGAGTAAGGAAGAATGAGAAGCAATCTTATAAAACATGTAAGATTCTTCAGGGATTTCACAGGGTTAATGCAGAAATGTCATTTCCACCTGTGGGAGAGTCTGAGGCCAAAGGGCATATTCTAATAATAAGGTGTCACACATTTAAGATGAGTAGGGATTTCTTCTCCCAGCTGGTAGTGAATCTGCAGAATTCGATATGGCAGAGGAATGTTGAGGCTGGGTAATTAAGTATATTCAAGGATGACATAGATCGACTTTTAAGCAGAAAGAGAATAAAGGCTTATGGGGAAATGACAGTAGAGTTGAGGATTATCAGAAGTTATCATGTCATTTATGGCAGCACAGACTTGGGCTGATTGGGTTTTGATTCTGTATCTTATGGACACTAATCCAAGGTCAAATACAGAATGGCCGAATGAAGACTGAGATGCTCTTTACTCTATCGTAATGAATGTGCTTTGACATTTACCTCAGGGAAGGACCACAATGTATCAGTTAACATCTCCTCTATACCTCCTCAAAACATACTTGTTTTTATCACGAACCAGAAGTGAGGTCTATGGTAGCACCAAAAGGCAAACTATATCCCACTTTATTCCTTTTGTTTGTCCCATGTGTATTTGGTTTTAGCATTTAATATTTAATTAACTTGATCAACAGGACTTTCATTGTACAAACTGATTTAATGTTTTTCAATAAATTAACTCTTCAGTTCCACAAAGTCTGGCAATGTTGGTGGCCCCCTTATTATGATTACATTAAAATTGATGTCCTGTCTCTCTGTTTCCTCATGGGAGGATATTGAGCCTATTTATAAAAACTATTTACAAGAAACATTTGTGGCCTCAAGTGTGGAATCTGTTTAATCTGTCATGAGTATCAGCTATGATTTTATGGTTGCACAACCACTTCTGAATCAGAAGGTTATGAGTTTAAGTTACAGTTCAGTGACTTTAGCATAGAAGTTAGGCTGTAACTCCACTGCAATACTGAAGGAGTACAGCACTATTGGAGTGAGGTATTTTGGATGAGATATTAATCTGAGGTCCCTTGTACCCTCTCGGGTGGACTAGAAAGACCTCATTACACAGTACGGCAGATCTCCTCAGTATCCTGGTCAGTATTTGTTCTTCAATGAACACTGAACACATGCATAAAAAATTGCAGCTTAGATCTTCAATTAATTTTAAAATACATTTCACAAATTTTGGATTGCAAAACCCTGAGGTTTATAGTTTGACCATGTTTTTTTCTAAGTCTTGCTCAAATAAGATTGATACCTGAAATGACATTGATTAATATTGAAATGCAGTGATTGCTCTTGTGTATAAATCAGATAACTTCTTGGACATTCACCACCAAAATGTCTTTAGTGATTTGTCTGAATGCTGAGAATTTCTTCAATATCAATTGACTTTACAATAATGGACAAAAAAAGGGTGTGTTCTTCAAGATAATTTACAGCAGAATTTTAAGTTTCAAAGGACTGTCTCAAGTATCTAAAGCTTGACAAGTTGCCTAATCACTAATTTCCAATGTTCCTCTATTTGTTGAAAGAGCAAATAGGTAAATAAAATGGTCTGCACACAACGCAACAGAAGGCAGATAGAGAGAAAACCTTAAGGTGACCAAACTGGTATTTTCAAGAACATGAAGGGAACATGGTTATAGTCAGAGTGGTGAGCAGCTTATAGTTTGAAAAACTGATAATCAAAATAGAGAAATTGTATTTTACGTAAAGCATGATATTCATGAAATAAGTTATCAAGCAAAGCTCTTGAAGGAAATATCGTAAAAAACATCAATGAGCAATTATGTACTTTTCTACGGAGAAAAAAAACAGAATTTGCATGTATTGAGATCAACCTGGATTTAGTTAGTTATTCCTGTTCTTGAAACCTCTAGGGATAGAAAATGAAATGTAAGTGGTAATGTAGAGGTAATGTGCTAAAATCATGAAGATAAAAAAAATTCTGTAGAAATACTGTAATAAGAGTAAGAAGATACACAAGGCGGGAGTAGACCCAACAAGAGTTTGTAGCAAAGCATGAAGCTTGTAGTTCAGTGTGAGATAATGACAGAGATTGAATAGGTAGTCTGCTTCAGTGACAATTATTATTCAAAGAGATAGTCATAAAAAGTTATTAGAGCTCACAGTAATTAAATTACGAGGATCTATTGGTTTACATTGAAACACTCTGAGGGAAATTCAGGGTGAAATAGACACAGCTGATCATAATTTTTCAAAGTTCTTATGAAAAATTGTGTCAGAGGACTGAAAGATAACCAAAGCCTGTGAGCTTTACTTCGGTTGTTAGTAAATTAGTTAAGTTCAGCTCAAAATTACTAAATTTCTCTAAGATAGGTAATGCTTGAATTCCTGTAATGAATAGCAGAGGACACTTAAGAGTAATGGATGTGATCAATGAAGACTGCAAAAACAAAAATCGATTCAGTACAATAAGAAATTTATGGAAAAAAATAATGGCACATTAAATGAGTAAGGAATGTGTCTAACAAGATAGAAAGACGATTGAACGGCAGAAAATAAACCTGCTCCAACATTCATTAAGATCAAATTGCTTATTTACCTCAACTCCAATTTCCCTATGTATCCACATATCCCTTGGGTCTCTTACATTCCAAATCTCCAAGGCTGAAATTCCAATAAACCCTTTCAATGAAGAAATTTCTCCTCATCTCAGTCCTAAATGGTGAGGCCATTTGCTAAAATGTCAGCACCAGGGGCTGAGCAAACCTGATGAGGAAGACCAAATCAGAGGCACGTGGAGCTGAAATTTCATCCCCTCTGATTCCTGCCAACTGCCTTGGGATCGGAACATGGCAGGTAGTGACCCAACATGCTCTTACAGTGCGAATGGATTTGCTATTTGAACTCCTTCTCCAAATACAACTTTTCCTTTGGTTGGTATTTTGTCAAGGTGGGTAGGTTTCTGAAAGTTGTGGTAAATGTGTCTGTAATGTAGGAAGCAAGCTGTTGTATCAGGATTCCTTTGACAAGAAAGATTAACAACTTTTGCCAACTTCAACTGTGATAATTAAATGTAGTTATTCAGGTCAGAAGTCACGTGACGCCAAGTTATAGTCCAACAAGTTTATTTGAAATCACAAGCTTTCGGAGTGCTGCTCATTCATCAGGTGAACTTCGCCTGACACAGGAGCAGCTTTCCGAAAGCTTGAGATTTCAAATAAACCTGTTGGACTATAACCTGGTGTCATGTGACTTCTGATCTTGTCCACCCCAATCCATCACCAGCACCTCCACATCACTGTTATTAAGGTATGCTATTATTGTAGGGATTGATCATAGGACTCTCTCATTATTAGATTGATGTAAAAGGTTCAGATACACTAATTTCTCCAATGAATAAAGTCATCTTCTGCATGTTACAGTTTGGAGAACCAGTTAGGGGACTTTTACATTTACTTTATCATTTGGTATTTGTTGAGCCTTTGAAACACTCTTACAGTATCCAAATGAATAGAATCAACGTACCACATAATCACAGTGCCAATTCTTTCAAATCCTCATGAAATAAAAAAGCCATTTAAAATTACCTTTGAAAAAAAATTTCCAATCGAGCATAGCCAATAGGAAAAATGAACAAACTTTAAGTGATTTAATGTCTCCTAACTTTGCTCAAATAAACTAAAGTGAATTTTTAAAAGATTTCGAAGAAAGATCATAAGCTTATCAAACTGTCAATGAAACAAAACCAGCAGTCCGCTTTGCAGCTGTACAAACAGCAACCTGCAGGACTGAATTCATTAGGTGAGTTCAGCTAAGCATTGGCAATGATATGCTGTGAGCAACACAGAACAGGAGAGGTTCCCTGACCAACACAAATTATCCCTGGACTACCCTACTCCCAACTTACTTTTCCCTGGCAACACCTGTAATGACCTTGAATTTTCCTCTCCAGCAATAGCTGTATGCAACTGGGCTATTCCTTTGGGCCCCCAGCTTCCACTAGCTTCAAATTCGATGATCAATCACACTTTAATCTTTTGGCATCTCTCCCACAAACTGATTAGGTACCAACCATCAATTATTTTAAAATGGAACAAATGAGCTGCCTGAAGAAACAAGCTTACTAAAGGATATAGGGAATGGGACAAAGCTCATAGGTAACTCATGTGCAGAACTGAAGCAACACAAACCTAAAAAGTCAATTTGTCACTTCCTTTGCTAGAATATTTGATAATTAATCTAGTGATTCAGCAATCCTAATATTAAAACTCTGTTCATTCCACTGTTGCACAGACTCAAACTTGCTGCATTTTGTTAATTTCCCAAATGATTTGATGATGCAAGTCACAGCTATTACAATATCTGAGGAAAAAAAACACTAATACACACAACTTATATACTTTATG
Source organism: Chiloscyllium punctatum (assembly GCF_047496795.1). Classification (NCBI taxonomy): domain Eukaryota; kingdom Metazoa; phylum Chordata; class Chondrichthyes; order Orectolobiformes; family Hemiscylliidae; genus Chiloscyllium; species Chiloscyllium punctatum. The sequence continues at coordinate 56,591,849 of NC_092758.1, read as the reverse complement.
AAACAAAATATTTTGGTTTACTTATTGAAATTTTTATGTAGGATCCAATAAGAGTTGATTAAAGAGCCTTTAAGGACAGTAATTCCAAATCAGGGGTTATTATTCTATGTATCTCATTTCAATATGCCCAGAGGTTGATTAGGATAGTACTGAAGGATGTTTCTATTTTCTTATCTTGAAGATATTGATTCATGCAGTAACTGCTCAGGAGGAAGATGTGTATCTGTGGTGTGGTATGTGTATAATCTATTAATCATTGAGCTGAACAGCATTATTTCCTTGTCTGACAATCACGTAAGGGTACATCCAAAAAAAAGGATCACAGACCAATAAACAGTAGAAGCCCAGGAAAAGTTTCCTATTCTTATCTATTAGGGTTTTCTTGTCTTTTATGGTTTGTAAATTCAACATACGGTTTATTCACCATTTTATAACTGGAATTTCAATAAGCTTGATATGTAAAATGAAGAAGCAAGTACCAGTCTCCTTACCCAGTATCCTGAGCTGATTGACCACTCCATGTAAGCTGAAGAATACCCACAGTGACTGGGTGGTATCCACAAAGACCAGCATCCCTACATTTATTCCGTTAACACGATGATGGAGCTCACCATTTGGCAGAATAGTGAAACTGAAAATATCACCGCTGTTGGGCACTGAAAAACCTCTGTACACCACCCAATACTCCTTACGATCAAGCAGGAAGTCTGGATCCGCTGGGAGCTCATTTGTTCGCAGATTACTGGGGTCGCATGATGTCACACCAAAGAGCAGAGCACCATAATATGGTAACCCTAAATGCCCCACCTCCACATACAAGGTCTCCCCAATATGTAAAGGTCGGTCAGAGAACACCAGGGTCCTAGTACTCTCCTTCCAGTTTGTGCACGCGCCCATCCTGTCCTGAGAAAGAGTGATGTCAGGCCCTCGTATGTGGTGAAAGTGAAGGTCAGTGTCGAGGAAGGATGGTAGGCCTCGTGAGCGAAGCCTTCTGTTGGTACAACATGGTAAATTGTGATTGTCTGCTGCAAGGCTTTGAACTTCACCTACATTTAGGTTTGTGATTTTTGCCACCACAACACTATTCTCCAGTTCATTATTATTGAAGTTGGCATTGTCATGACTTGTCTGAGGAAGGCAACTATTCAGTCGTGCTGTGTTGAGTCGTGCTGAAGTTATGGTTTCTGCAAACATACTCTCTGTAATAGAAATAGAGGGAAAACATTACTGCTGTTACATCTTTGGTGAGAAAACATTTCTTACAACAAATATTATAATACCAGACTTGCGCGATACTCATAAATATGAAGAAATGGTGAATTTGACCAGAATTCACTAACTCTAATCACAATTACTAATTAATACATAGGTATTGTAACTGTGTGAACCTGTTTTTCTATATTTCATTCTGTCTGATTACTTTCCTGTTTCCTCTCAAATTGAAACTAATTTAGAACTATGTTCGTCAATACTTCGGTATCATTAGCTCAGAATCTATTCACTCCACGGAAAATGTTGTTAATGTTTTTTTTCCTGTTTTGATGGTATTTTTCCAAATTGAAATTTCTCTTCCCTGTTTTAAAATCAATATGTAGGACTTGAAACAGCTGGAAGCCTATACAAATCTGCAGAACAACAACCGGGCACTGTGTTGTTGCCTTTTGTACACCTGCTTGCCCTCACACAGCTATATTGTTTGTTAATCAAGGTGAACAATGAAATGGGAAATCAAGGAGTTTGTGCTGTGCATTTTTCGGAAACCAAACATAATACACAGCTCCTTCAACTGATCCTCCCATCTCACAATATTGAAAGCAAACCACCAACGTTCATCTGAAGGAAACTTCCAATTATTACATGAGATTGCTGCCAAGCTTTCTACAGCAACTGCGTAGAAGCTGAGAGTACTTTACATTGTATGTCTTGCCCACTGAGAATTGGATAAAAGCACATTAATTCATGACCTTCAATAACTGACACATAAGAATTTATCAAGCTAATTTATAATCAAATTCAGAGGTTAAAGTCTGATATTCATGTCATTAGAACCACATAGGGTCAGAGAGTCATAGAGCACGGAAACACTCTTCGGTCCAACTCATCCATGCAAACCAAATTGTCCAAACTAAACGACACTCTTCGGTGTGTGTTTGGTCCATATCTCTCTAAACCTTTCCTAGTCATGTCTTTTACATGTGAAAACTGTACCACTTCCTCTGGCAGTTCATTCCACATATGAACTACGTTCTGTGTGAAAAGGTTGTCCCCCTTGGGTTCCTTTTAAACCTTTCTCCTCTCACCTTAAAATTATGCCCTCTAGTTTTGAGCTCCCCAAGCCCAGGGAAATGATCTTTGCTATTCACCTCACCTATGCCCCTCATGATTTTATAAACCCGTATAAGGTCACCCCTCAACCTCCTACGCTCCAGTGAAAGAAGTCCCAGTTTACCCAGCCTCTCTTTATAACTCAAAACCTCCAGTCCAAGCAACAGCCTGGCAAATCTTTTCTGTGCCGTCTCAAATTTATAATATCCTTCCTATTAAACGCAAGTAGTCTTGTTTGGTAGCTTCAACAGGTTGTACACATTTTTAGGTATGCCTGGTGCTGCATTCAAGATTAAGGAGAAAACGACAAATATGAAGGAGTACAGGCTGGGTTCAAAACTTCAATAAGACATAAGACATGGATAATACTTGGCATTGTTTTCATTAGAAGTGGATGGAGAAAACTGCATGATTTATGTACCATCAATGTTGTTGGAAGTATGTTGTTCAGCGACATACTGAAAATCAGCCAGTGATAAACTCTGTTTTTACATGTAGGAGCTTTACTAGCAAGTGACACTAAAACAGATCATTAACTTAAACAGAAACTTGGCCCTACAATTATTCCAATGATTCTGTGAGGATCCTTGAGCAAAACGCTATTCCTACATCCTTGATTATTAAGGTTTTTCTTTGATTAGTGCTGCAGCCGTGTTACTGAGCTACCAGCACTAATAGTCAATTGTAGGGTGGTGTTCTTGAAAGGCTACTGTAATTGAACTGTAATTGAACTAAGAGTTTTTATGAGGAAACAGTCATTGGTTTCACCATTACCATAATTTTACTTGTCCATGAAAGCTGACTTGACAGGTGTGGGTGGACTACAAAATCATGGTGTTTTTGGAGCTCTGTACTGACTAAAATGTTGAGGTTTTGTTGCAGCAACCATACAGAATATACGTTTGTTCTTAGAATTGAAACTTGCGGCCCCAGTTGAGCCTCATCAACCCAAATTAAGTTGCATTGAGGAAGCTGCCTAAGGAGCACACTGCTTCATTGGTAGACTTTCAGTCACTTAGTATACAAGGGTCATCATCTACTGAGTTCTTCATCTACTGAGTGATTCAGAGTGAAATGCTATTTATGGCATTCTAGCAGGCACTAAATCCATGGGGATTAAGCTCAACCCCTCATCCGTTTTTGTTAACTAGAAACATCAGGTGCTAAATTTGATAGGCCCTAACAGATGGGGAGATCATGATGCACAAACCTATGCTCATTCAAAATGATGAAGGCAACATGCCAACTTCATATTGCCTGCTGTGAGCCGACAATACTAGCAAGACTGTGCAGATTTGCCTGCCTCAACAGGCCCCAAAATTCCAACAGGTTAATATGAATTAAGGCTAGCCAGCACCAGTTCATGCCTGAACCTCTTAAAGGGGGATGTATTGTGACTGGACCAGGTGCTGGGAGGTGTTGTACAACTGCTTCTGACTTAACACAACGCAGGACAGAATAGGTCCAAGGTTTTCAGAATGGTGAAGGGAAAGAGAGATCCTGTATCCATATGGATAATATAAAACTATGCAGACACAAACAGAAGGTAGCAGGAGCAAATAGCCATGCTAGGAGTCCAATCCTGAGGATCTCAAAGCAGAAATGCAAAAAGTTTAGATTAGATTAGGTTCCCTACAATGTGGAAACAGGCCCTTCAGCCCAACAAGTCCACACTGACCCTCTGAAGAGTAACCCACCCAGACCCAATTCTCTCTGACTGATGCACCTAACACTATGAGCAAGTTAGCATGGCCAATTCACCTGACTTGCATATCTTTGGACAGTGGAAGGAAACGCAAGCATCCGGAGTAAACCCACGCAGACACAGGGAGAATGTGAAAACTGCACACAGACAGTCATCCGAGGCTGGAACCGAACCTGGGTCCCTGGTGTAGTGAGGCAGCAGTGCTAACCACTGAGCTGCCCCAATGAGCTTAGCCAGGTTGTCAAGGTCCATAGGACCATACGACCATAGGAGCAGAAATTAGGCCATTTGGCCAACTGAGTCTGCTCCACCATTTAATCATGGCTTATCATGAGATAAGTTTCTAAACTATATTGTCCTGCTTTCTCCCCTTAACCCTTAATCCCCTCGATATTCAAGAACATATCTATCTCAGTCTTAAACATACTCAATGACCTTGCCTCCACAGCCTTCTGTGGCAATGAACTCCATAGACTCACCACTCTCTGGCTGAAGAGGTTTCTTCCTATCTCCATTCTAAAAGGTCTTCCCTTTACTCTAAGGCTGTGCCCTCGGGTCCTAGTCTCTCCTACCAATGGAAACATCTTCAATGTTTAAATTACATTCCCCCTCATCATTATAAACTCCATTGAGTATTGACATTTCTCATATGTTAAGCTTTTCGTTCCTGGGACCATTTTCAGGGACCTCCTCTGAGCCTGCTCCAGGGTCAGTACATCTTTCCTGAGATATGGGGCCCAAAACTGTGCACAATACTCCAAATGTGGTCTGACCAGAGCCTTATATTTCAGATGTACATCCCTGCTTTTATATTCAATTCCTCTCAAAATAAATGCCTTCATTGCATTTGCCTTCCTAACTACTGACTCAACCTGCAAGTTTACCTTGAGAGAATCCTGGACTAGAACGCGCAAGGCTCTTTGCACCTCAGACTTCTGAATTTTCTCCCCATTTAGAAAATTTTCCATGCTTCTACGCTTCCTACCAAAGTGCATGACCTCACACAATTTCCCATGATGTACTCCATCTGTCACTTCTACTAACCTGTCCACATCCTTAAGCAGCTTCCTGCATCCTCAGTGCTTCCTGTCCCTCTGCCTACCTTTATCATCTGAAAACCTAGCCAGAATGCCCTCAGTTCCTTCATCGAGATCATTAGTCTATAATGTGAAAGGTTATGGTCCCAACACTGAGCCTTGTGGAAGACCATTTGTCACCGGCTGCCATTCTGAGAAGGAGCCTTTTATGCCCACGTCTGCTTTCTGCCAGACAGCCAAGCTTCTATACATGCTAGCACCTTGCCTCCAACACCACAGACCCTTATGTTGCTCAGTAGGCTTCTGTGCGACATCTTGTCAAAGCTTTCTTGAAGTCCACGTAGTTAAAATCCATTGGCTCTCCTTGGTCTAAATTGCTCATTACTTCCTGTAAAAATTCTAGCAGATTTGTTGATGAAACGATGCTGACTTTGCCCTCTTTTACCATACTTCATGTATTCAGAACAATGGATTCCAGGTTCTTACTTACATTTGAGATTAGGCTAATCAGTCTGTAATTTTTCATCTTTTGCCTTACTCATTTTTTAAATGGAGTGTCACGTTAGTGATTTTCCAATCCTCTGGTACCCTACCTAATTCTAGTGATTTCTGAAAGATAGCACTAACGCCTCCACTGTCTCTTCAGCTATCTCCGTGCAAACTCTGGGGTGTAGGGCATCTGGTCCAGGTGATTTATCCAGGCCATTCAGTTTTTCTGGCAACTTCTCCTCGGTGATGGCTACCATACTCAGCTCTGGTCCCTCACTCGCTTGAATCTTTGGGAAATTACTCATGTCTACCACCGTGAAGACTGACATCAAGTAATTATTTAGATCCTCAGCCATTTCCTTGTTCCCCATGACGATCTCTCCAGCATCATTTTCCACCACCCAATGTCCACTTTTGCCTCTCTTTTGCCCTTTATATATCTAAAGAAACTCTTACAGTCTGCCTATATATTACTGGCTAGCTTACCCTCATATTTAATCTTCTCCCTTCTTACTTCTGTTTTTGTTGCCTTCTGTTGGTCTTAGTAAGCTTCCCAATTCTCTGGTTTCTCACTGCCCTTCGCCACATTATATGCTTTCTCTTTTGCTATCCCTGACTTCCCTAGTCAGCCATGGTTGCCTCATCTTCCTCGTACTATGCTTTTTTTTTTCTTGGGATGAATCTCTGCTGTGCTTCCTGAATTACTCCCAGAAACTCCTGCCATTGCTGTTCCACTGTCTTTCCTGCTAGGCTCCTCTCCCAGTCAATTCTACCCAACTCCTCCCTCATGCCTCTGTAGTTGTCTTTATTCAGCTGTAATACCATTACCTCTGACTCTATTTTCTTCCTCTCAAATTGCAGATTAAATTCAATCATATTATGACTGCTCCCTAATGGTTCCTTCACCTTAGCTCCCTTATCAAGTCTGCCTCATTGCACAACATTAAACCTTGTATTGTCTGTTCCCTAGTGGGCTCCACCACAAACTGCTCCAAAAAGCCATCTCATAGACATTTCACAAATTCCTTTTCTTGCAATCCAATACCAACCTGATTTTTCTAGTCCACCTGCATATTGAAATCCCCCATGATCACTGTAACTTTGCCTTTCCTACTCATCTTTTCTATCTCCTGGTGTATTTTGCACCCCAGCTCCTCCCTCCTGTTTGGAGGCCTGTACATAACTCCAACTAATTTTTTTCACCTTTGCGGTTCCTCAAGTCTACTCATACAGATTCTACTCTATCTGACCCTAATTTGTTTCTAACTATTGATTTAATTTCATTTCTTACTAATAAGCCAGTCCCATCCCCTCTGCCCACCTGCCTATCTTTTCAATAGGATGTATATCCCTGAATATTCAGCTCCTAGTCTTGATCCCCTTGCAGCCATGTCTCTGTGATGCCCACCACATCATACCTGCCAATTTCAATCTACGCCACAAGTTCATTCTCCTTATTCCTTCTACTGCATGCATTCAGATATAACACCTTCAGTCCTGTATTAACCGTTGCTTTTCTCATTGTCATTCATTTATCCAGCATGCTTGAAGTTAACCCTTTCCCATACACTCTGTCCTATTTGTTTCTGTGCTTGAGATTTTAATAACCTCTCCTGAGTTCTGCACTCTTATCACTTCCTTTTAATTTGGGTTTTCTAATTTCCCCTGGAACTGAACCCTTCCCCAACTCCCCCATTTACTTTAAAGCCCTGTCTACAGCCCAAGTTATGTGATTTGCTAGGACTCTGGTCCTAGCATGGTTCAGATGAAGACTGTCTCATTGGAACAGCTCCCTTCTTCCCCAGTACTGATGCCAATTCAGAGAGTATTACCTTTTTGGTTTTGTTTGTTAATTTAGTTCCTAGCTGTCCATACTCCCTTAGCAGAACCTCTGCCCTAGTTTTGTCTGTCATTGGTACCTACTTGGACCACAACTACTGGATCTTTACATTTCCACTCCAAGTTCCTCTGCACCCAGATGAGATATCCTGAACCCGAGCACCAGGCAGACATCTCGACCTTCGGGACTCTTGACCCTGGACACAGAGAACAGTGTCTATGCCTCTAACTATCCTATCCCCGATTACAACAAAGGGGGTTATATAAAGCCAGAGTATACAGACTGAATGTTTGCTCCAGAATTGGGAGTGAAAAGTTGGGAACAATTCTAGTTGCTAACCTGACTTGGCAGGAGTGGCAGGAGGTGCACAAGATTGAGTTGGGCCTGTCACACCTCCAGAAAGAATGCAGAGATAGACACAGGGGCTACATAAAAGGCCCAATCCATCTGCAATAAAAAAAAACAGGAAACAGTCCTGTAAGGCCCTATTCTTATTATTCCGCTCTCCTTGTCCCATCCATGCTGTCTCATACTCCCCTAACCGCCTCACATGATGATGTATAATACCTATGCCAACTTAGGTCTAATAGATGTCAACTCATAACATCTATCCTTAACACCTAAACTCATAACACTTTGCCCTTATACCTACTGTGCCAAATCCTCCAGTACCTAACATGGGCAGACTTCAGGACACATGCTGAGGTGAAATAAAGTCCTAAGCATCTATCAATGACATCACTGTTAAAAAATAATCTCCTTGATAAACTCTACTCAATGACATTTAAATTCCTTCAATACTTAATTCCATATGGAAAAAAAAATTGTTTCATAGCTACACATCATGAACTCTATAATCACTCGGGGCTGTCAATCGAATTTTGAACTTACAGCTCTCCGTGGAATTAGTCATGTTGCACCAATTAGATGATGGGGAGGCAGTGGCCTAATAGTTTTATGACTGGACTGTTAATCCAGAGACCCAGGTAATGTTTTGGGGACCTGGGTTCAAATCCCACTATTACAGATGGCAGGATTTGAACTCAAAAGAAGTCTGGAATTAACAGTCTAATGATGACCATGAAGCTATTGTTGATGGTCAGGAGAAACCCATCTGGGTCAATAATATCTTTTTGGAAAGGAAACTGCCATCCTTACCTGATCTGGCTTACATGTGAGTCCAGACCCACAGCAATGTGGTTGATTGTTACCTGCCCTCTGGACAATAAATACTGGCCCAGCCAGGGACACCCACATCCAGTGAATGAATTTTAAAAAACTATATTGATAGCCCTCGTATTATTTCAACAACCATTCACTGAAATTATAAGCAATAGGCTGGTGCCTTTCTCCAATTTAAAGAGTTTGGGGATTTAAACACCTTGGCAATTTACAGCTCCAGTGAGTTTATCCCATTTTTACACACATTCGTGCCTACCTTTAACAATCTCAAAGACCACCTGAGGTCTGCTGAAGGACAAATGACCTCAGGAGGCCTAAGAGACCTACACCCTCACCTCACAGAAAGGAAATCCAACTCCCCAAATGCCTCTGGCAACTTTAGATGTTTTGCTCAAATGCCTAAAGCTCCTTCGTTATGCTTTCACATCTCACTACTGAATAATTCACCTGTTTTGACACGTTCAGCTCTACATCAGTGGCTCACAGAGGCTAACTACAACTTGGCCTCACGTGCACCCCCAGCAAAAATGGTGTGGGCTGAGTTTGTGATATACAAGAGAGAGTTATGAGTTATTGGATAAAACCAGGAAAATGGAGCTCAGACCATCACCAGATCAGCCATGATCTTACTGAACGGTGAAGCAGACTTCAAAGGCCAAATAGCCCACTCTTAGATCCTACATTCCTATGAATCAGGGGTCCAGTATCATTTTGGCCAAGTCAGAGGCCCTTTCAACTTCCATGAAAATCCAGCCATATCTCTTTAGATGTTATACAGAACCAACGACACCGGACTCAGCCACTGTGAAGTTAACCAGCCCACAACTTTGAATAATTCCTATCAATCAGATTTGAAGCTGACATTCATATGCTCCATTACATCCTCGCATAATTAGCATTGCTGCCAGTCACATACCCACTGTTTGTACACATTGCTAGTTATTCAACAATGACAGCCAACTCATCCAAATAGATTCACTTGCATACTTCTTTCTTTCCCACAGGGCAGGGTTGCACATGGTGGAAGCAGGGGGAGCAAACAGAAGAGCCAGGCATGCCTTCAGCTGCTGATGCATAAAGAAATAAATGATGTCCACTCCTGAGTCATCTAGTGTGGAGAGTAGGAAGAGCACAGATGCTATAATTGACCCAATCCTTATATTCAATTTTCCATTCCACATTATCCCTCCCCTTTATTCCACAAAAACTTAGAATTTTCAAGCTGCAGATGGTGAAGTCATGATCTTCTCAGTCTACACACTTCCCCACATCACAAGAATGCCTAAGAAGGGCAATCAGATACAGCAGTGCAGGAACACTAAGCATTCGCTCATGGGATGGGTCAATAACAATTGCATATCCCTAGATACCCTTCAGAAGACGGTGGTGAGTTTCATTCTTGAACTGTTATAGTCCCTGAGCTGTAAGGAGACATACCATGTCATTGGGGAGAGAAATTCAAGGATCTTGACTCAGCAATAATGAAGGAACAGCAATATATTTCCAAGTCAGGATGTTGAGTAGTTTGAAGGAAAATTTGCAGATGGTGATGTTCCCATGTATCTGCTACCCTTGACCTTCCAGATGTAAGTGTTTGTAGGTTTGGAAAGAACTTTGGTAAATTTCTGCACCAGTCAAGGAGGGATGGTGTCAAACATTTTCTGTGCTGATGGAGTTGCATTCATCCAGCAAGTGGGGAGTATTCCATTAAACTCCTGGCTTATGACTTGTAGATGGTGGACAAGCTTTGAGGAGTCAAGGTGAGTTATTCACTGTCGTATTCCTAGCCTTTGACCTGCTCTTGAAGCCACTGCATTTATATGGCTGGTCCAATTCAGTTTCTTGTCAATGGTAACCTCAAATCTTGGTAGTGGAGGATTCAGTGATAGTAACACCATTGAATATCAAAGGGCAATTGTTAGATTATCTCTTATATGGTCACTCTCTGGCATTTGTGTAGTGCAAATGTTAGTTTCCAATTATTCAGCTGAAACTTGGATGTTGTCCAGATCTTACTGTATTTGGACATGGACTGTTTTGGTAGCTGGGGAGTCACAAATTACCCTGAACATTGTACAATCATTGGCGAACGTCACCACTTCTGACCTTATGATGGAGGGAAGGTCAGTGGCATCCTGCACAGATGTCCTGGATCTGAGATGATTGACTTCCAAGAACTGCAAACTGCATCCATCCAAGCTAGATATTACTTGTCCTGTAAGCTGTATCCTGCAGTTTCCTGTGCTGACAAATAAGGGAGGTATCATAGTGGTCTGCTAAACATACTAGCACCACAATTACCTCATATGGAGCATGGTATGTGACTGCAACTTGGTTTAAATATTTGGGATTTGTTTACAGTAAACTCCATTTGCTGTGATCGAACATTGTGATCAGGTTTGGCCAATTCATTGGTTGACTGCCATAAAAATTTTTGGAAGAATGAGCACAGTTTAGGATAAAAGCCAAAAGCTCAAAGGATTTTATGAAGCAACTACTGCATTCGGACTGGGGTGATATTTGTTTCAAGTCAAACTTATAGAGGTAGAGTTAGAATTAAAGTTAGATGTGTTTTAGTTTATTTTTGTTTTGTTCAATTTATTTATTTATTGTCAAGTGTATTTTGTTACAGCATCATCTTTAAACACAGAAAAGTAAACCAAAACGTTGAATATAAAGGCAAAAAAAAAGAAATAAAGAGAACGTGTTCAACTTTACAAATGTTCTTGTGAAGTGCTCCAGTGTAGGCCATGGGCCTGGTGACTAAACATGAGTCTCCTTCACCATGCCATCTCGTTTGCATCAATGCCCTCATCACTGAGTGCTTGCTGGCCCTTGCCAATGCTGACACCACTGATACCGCACTTGCCCAAACTCGACTCTGCTGCCATTAGTCCACTTTGGGTGCAACTTGCTGATGTAGCCACTGCTGTGCTGTTGTATCCCTCATACTAAGCCCAAACTCACCTCTTCTGCTGCCTCCATGAATCTATGCTGGACACAAGCACCACTGGGAACCCAAACCCGTCCCTGCTGCAGCAGCCCTGAGTCAGCATTAAGATCGCCTCATCAGTACAGAAGCTGCCAGGAAACCAGACACGCCAAGCTGCCACCACGAGTCCACGCTAGGCTCAGTCAAATCTGTGCTGGGATAACTCACCATGACCAAGCTCTTCATTTTATTAGAGACCAAACTCCCACCTCCCTCAACACTCTGGGATAGAGAATACAAAAAGACAATTGCTTCTATGAAGAAATTTCTCCTCACCGCAGTCCTAAATGATTGTCCTTTTTATGGCGAGACTAGTCATTAATATAGCTAAGCCCCATTTGTGTTCATGACATCATACCAGTCAAAGCCTGCTAATCTGAAAATGAGTCTCATATTCCTATTGTTTCCTATCCTTTAATCATGGCTCTGCCCATTGTCATACATAAGAGCTCTTGGTGTTGGGGATTATGTCGCACACCAAACTTATCGAATGTCTTTTACAAATCTATACGTGCTACATCCACTAGTTCCCGTACCTGTTTCTTCCAACCTCAAATAGATCTGTGAAATATAATTTCCCTTCTTATTAATTCATGTTGAATCTGCCTAATCATATCATTGTGTTAGTCTGCTATTACCACTTCCTTACTAAAATATTGCAGTAGTTTACAGATTATTGTTTTCAGGCTGTGATTTCCCTTTTTCGTTTTTCCTATTTTCTACAATAATGGAGTTATATTTACTCCCTTTCAATCCACTGGGACCGTTCCAAAATTCAATAAATATTGGAAACTTATAACCATCAATCCTCATGAAATTGCATGCTCACTCCGCCTCTTCTCTGCGAAAATATATTTAGCTCAAAAAAAGTGTCAGCATTCTTCCTTACACAACTATGAAAGGCAAACTGCAACATTTTCCAAATCTACTCATCTCTAACCAGGACAGAGCTGGGTGCATAAAAGTACCTCATTATGATCACCTTCACAACTATTCATAATGGGGTCCTCTCCCTGTTTACAAATTGCAATGTGGTTCCAATAGGTGACAGATTTCAGTCAGGACATCCTTGCTGAAGCAAGCATGTTGCCCCTCTTGTTCCATGCTGAGATCTGGGTGCAGGAAGTGTTTCCTGAACATTCCTCCTGATGAGAGCCCTTCTCATCAAAAAACACCAAACACCTGAAGAATCATAATATCAATCAGAAGAGACCAGCCAGCACTAATATGAAACTGGCTGGGTGGTCTTTTTAAATAGCATTAGAATTGAATTCCTCTGCTGCTGAATACATGGTCAGCCAAACATTATTAACAGACAAAGTAAAAACCAAAAGAACTGCAGATGCTGGGAATCAGAAACGAAAGCAGAAATTGTTGAAGAAGTTCTGCATATCTATCAGCAACTGGGGAGAGAAATCAGAGTTAAGGGTCCAGTGATTTTTCCTCAGAATGCTGAGACCTGAAATGTTAACTCTGATTTCTCTCCACAGGTGCTGTCAGACTTGGGGACCTTTTCCAGCAATTTCTGTTTTAGTTATTAAGAGACAACATCAGCTTAAGTCTTGAGTTTCAAAGTGACAGCATTTCTCTTCAAACTGTGCACAATATCACAATCTGTCAACTCCGCATTCTTGTAACAGGTATTTACTATGTGCTTGAGACTTGTATCGATACGGTCATGTAGGCCGCTAGATTTCAAATGGCATTAAAATGCACTTCTACATGAGTCCTCTGCCAAAGGCAGGTACTACCCATGGTGCTAGGACCTCCAACATGAGAAATGAAAGCAGCCCAACACTAATTTCACTCCTGCTGAAATGAAGATTGACTCCATGCTTTTGGTAGCAATTTGATCTGAACTGGGAGTCTAGCCAAAGCAGCCAAGTAGGTCCTCACGGGGTCTGAGTTACTGTGGCAACATACATTTCAACATGCATGTTGCAGCTTGGACAATGTTGGTAGAAGCTCTGAATTCTTTATATTACATGATTGATCAGGAATCTCTCCCACTCTTACTGCCTACCAAAAGTGTGCATTGGAAGGATTTACAATTGATAGTCAAGTTATTTAGTTACATTATGAACACACCATTCTCATCACTCAGTCTTGGTTTGGTCTTGAATCTGCCGCTCTGGATCTGAGGCAGGGACACTACTGACTACACTATGGGTACCCATCCTTATTATACTTCTGAGCTGATGGTGTCTGAAAGTTACTATTCAGTTTACTAAATTATCAGTGCTGTGCTTGAAACTTTAATTTTAATTTCTTACTTATTTCTCTGATTATGTTTTATAAAACATGGATAGTCATAGATGCATTCAGCTGCTGGTGGAAAGCCCCTTCCATTAACACACAGAATCAAAGAGTCACATATACCATAGCCAATTATCATTCTAATTTGTCCCCAAGGAGATTATGTGCTGATGTCCGGATGTGCAAATACATTGGGAATGATGTGCTATTTTAATTCCAGATGTTTCCTCCACATCATGAGGTGGGAAAAGGGAGGACTTTTTCCTGTATTCCTTAACTGCAGTGTTTTTCCTCTTGTTTTGAACAGTGCAAAATATTTCAAGGTCATATGGATTTATCAAGAGATATTTTTTGCATTAAATAAGGCATCCACCCCTTGCCAAATCTTTGAACCTGTATTGTGGCAGATAACTTCGTTGAAGAATTAAGAAGCACATTGTGTTAACAGATAAAGTCTTTACAATATTTGTGTTGTTATCTATAATACTACCAGACACCATTTAACACTGCATTTGTAAATGATTTGAAAAAGATTTATAAAGTTATTCAAACAAAGGATTTCTGACATTTCGGCAGAGACAGGCAGTACTTGCTTATTTCAACTTTAGGTCCTGTTTTTCACATGGCAACGGATAGTGAATGGAGTGGAATGTGAGAAGTAGTGAGTGGTTTTTGTTAGATCCAAGACTCAGCAGCTTCTGAATTTAATCACTGATCAGGCCTGAATGTATTCTGTCGGGGAATTTGTCAGGTCAAGAATACTGTGATTAAGGCACAAAGGTTACAGGCTGTTTTAGACACACTTTAAGTCCAAATGCCCTAATGATGGTGCAGAGTGGTGGTAGAGAAAGAAAGAAAAAAAAGCGGATACCATACTCCACATCTTTGGGATTTCCTTTCTCATGTGCCCAAGATCTGTAGGTTGAGAATCAGCCTGTTAAGTCACAAAGATTCACAGCAGAAGTCTGCAACTGTGAGTTGGCGACATCCTCAATTTGAAGAATAGCTGACAACAGTGACAGGTTGTAGTAGCCAATTAAACATGTATCTTTCCTAATGTATTTTACCTTTACTTTTTCTCCTATTAATTATGTTACGTAAGTGCGTTACCTACTGTGTCTAATATTCACACAGCAAATCCAGGTAATAAGTGGAATTTAATCGCTATTTAAATGATACACTTGAAACTAAGAGTAATTTTTCTAAAACTAGCTCTTCTTGAAATATTCTTGGAAGAATGGTGTTTCATAAAGTCATCACCACCAGGATGTTCCAAAATGTTAAATATCTCTTAGTTTTCAGGCATACTATTCATATGATTGTAACTATTGCAAACTACTTTTGGAACTTAAATACTGAAATCATTCCATTTATAGGTTACAACATGTACATAGGTTTAAGAGGAAATCTAAGATGAACTGTAAAATGGCTGGTGTGGGGTGAGCATTGAGCTCAGTCTCAATTTTGATGCCTATATCTATTAATGCTCCAACTGCAAGTGAGAAGGTGAAATAAAAAAAAGATTTTTGGGTAAAGGGAAACAAGCCACAACAGTTAAACTGTTGTAATACATTATCTTCCACATCTTTCATAACTACCGCAAAATAATTACCACCTAGTTTGTTGTCAGCTAACAAAGTATATTTTCACACAACAATTATACAGGTGATGTCCTTTGTTATGATTACATTTAAATATGTTTTACTTTCAGTGATCAATCTTTTGGTAAATGACAAACGTGGATCAATATTTTGGGAAAAGCTTCATTCTCTTGACGTAATCCTTCCTTGTAAATTAAATTAAATTCAGATTCAGTTTAGCACAAAGAGTGCCTTCATTGTTTCACAGCCATCAGCAATAGTCCCAGTTGCTGTTTATTTTTGGCAGGCTCAAACTCTTATGACTATACCATACACATTATCCATTAAGCAATTTTTCTGGGGAAGGACAGATAAATTTGGATACAGATTTCAGCAGAGGCATTGAGGCGTAGTGAAATATGCTATCTGCCTAACATCCTAGGTGTGGTAGTAAATCACAACTTATTCCAGATAAATGTTATTAGCTAGCTTACAAATAGGGACAATGCTTTAAAGTCGCCTCCAATCACCAATATAAACAAGGTCAATTAAGTACAAGGGCACAGTAATTGGGAAGCAAAGTTAGTTGACTTGCTACAGATTGAAGTTATTATAGAGTAAATTCAAAGTGGCAAGGAGACATGGAGACATGCCAACCATAAGGTTCTTGTGATACAGTGTGATGTTCCTACTTCGGGGCCAGAAAGTCTGTCTTCAGGTCCCAGCTGCTCCGGAGGTGTGTCAGAACATGTCCAAACTGGTTGACGAGAAATATCATTAAGGGTTCACCTATTTACTAATCTGTTTGTAGTTCACAGGAAATGTCAGCTTTGGACACTGACATCAAAGATATTAGTAGAAACTTCTTGTTGCTTGGGACTGAAGCAACGGTACCTCAATAAGTGTTGCTAGCAACTGTAACATTGAAGAGTTGCTATGGAGCTGTCCAGTCCTGTTAAAGCATGGAAAAGACCCCAGTTCCTGAGTTCCCATCAGAGAGTCTGAAAGTTGAAACTTCTCTGTTTGCTAGTTCAAAAGGGAGTAATATCCTACTCAAATTTCTGTGCAAGTGGGAATAACTTATATGACAAAATTTTATTTCTCTAGACTTCCCTTCCTTCAAAATACATTACTGGGACAGAATTCAAGTAATGCTGCTGTATATCTCTTTGTGTTTATTTGATAAGGAATGATTGGCAATTGGTGACAGGAGTGGGACATTTCTGCTGATGATAAGTTACAATTTGATTTAGCTAAAGTCCTTCAATTTAAAATATATGATTTTATGTCACTTTTATTAACACTGTGCAGACCAAATTGTATGCAAATAAGCTGGTAGACAACAACTTTGTGCTCCCACCATAGCTTAAAACAAAATTAACCTTTATGTACTGTGCTCAGTGCAAACATCCTGATTCTTTACTCAAACTTTCATAAAAAGACAATTAAAAAGTTCATAACGTACAGAAATTTTAGTCACTATCCCCCACAATTGATATCCTTAATATTATGAACACAACATTTCTGAAAAAAAATGCAAACTAAAGAGATGTGAAATTTGATATCCAGTAGGGATATAAATCAGGGAATAAAGATCGTTTTTTTTCCTCAAGTACTTGCATATCATTCAAAAAACAAAGAACTGAGGATGCTGGAAATCCTGACACCCTCCCTCAACACTCCATCACAACGAAAACAGAAATTCCTGGAGAAATCAGCAACTCTGGCAACCTCTGTGGAGAGAAACTGGAGTCAACGTTTCTGATCAGATCTGGAGAAAGGTCACTGGACCCAAAACATTGACTCTGCTTTCTCTCCACAGAGGCTGCCAGATGTGCTGATTTTTTTCCTTGTATATGGTTAATGATTATTGCTTGTTAGAAAATGTACAGCATTTTAGGAAAAAAAAATGTCAACATTCTACTGTTTAAATTGAAGTGTGTTTTAGGAGTATATTTTTGTGGCTGCTTTATCAGCAAGTAGAAGGTTACTTCATGCACCGATGAAATTGGTATAGAAGACATTCATTGCATCTTAAGAAATGAATTTGACCTCACATTAACCTTTGTTTTCTCCTTATGTGCTGGTAGGATTGGAATTTAATCTTAATGAGTGTAACAACTAAAAAGATAAGCAGGCACAGAAAGAAGAATTATTATCCCACTAATCAAGGGATTACAAATTATTAGGGAATAGAAAAGTTATCAGTTAAATTTAAAGCTGCTGTATCAGGATAGTTAACAAAACTATTCTTAAATATCTAGCTGTAATGAAGGGCAGCGTATTCTTTCACTTTGCAATGTGTTCCAATAACTGTTTTATATTGCAATTATTTTGAAACCATTGAAAAGCAGAACTGATGAGACCCATACCTGCATGTTTTGCAGGATGATGCTGAAATTGGAAGAATATTTTTCTCAGCATTATACCTCAAAAAATGATATTGCCTTTTGGGTCATTTTTGGGTGGTTTAGATTCAAAAATTTCACCTTACCATTGCTGTATTGGTACCTGGAAAAATCCATGCTGCATAAAATGTGATAATTGATGCCATCGTGATATTTTCACAATAAATTATTTTGAAACATTAACAAATTTGATAGACCACACAATTTAACTGTTGTGATATCACTGCACACTTCAATTTACAGAAATTTTATGGGAATGATATTGATTATTTAAACTTGCACTGCTAATGGCTGAATTGGCAAAAGTGGCTGGATTTTCCAGTGGCCAGATAGTCATTGCTGCAGCATTGATGAGAGTTACATGTTGGAACCCTGAAGAATCCGCGACAGAGCAGATTCAGAGGAAATTGTCAGGGAAACTGAAATTGGAACCTTCCAAAAGCATCAATTTAAATCAGAGTTAACAGTTGCTCAGGGAAAGTTAGAAGATTAAAAACTTAGTCTTACTTCTGGATTGCTATTAAACAGACACCCCAACTCAGCATTCACACTCCAACTGCAAATTCCCACAGACTCCCTTCTATTCCTCAGCCCATGATCCAACTGCTATTTTCCCCATCCACTGCTGGATCTGTCACCTTGACATCAGCTGCAAATTTCCAGTTCGCTTGGCTCCAGCTGCTTCCTCTTGACCGTGGATGTGCAATCCCTTTCCACATCCTTCTCCCAGTCAGGATGGCCTCAGGGCAAATATCTGAACCATCCTCATCCACCACCACCCCTCTCTGCCTGGCCAATGGGTCCTCAGTTTGAATAATTTCTCCCTCAACTCCTCTCACTTTCTTCAGGTCAAAGGAGTGGCCATAGGTACCCTAATGCTGCCTAGTTATGCCTGTCTCTTTACGGAGTAAAGGGAACATTTCTTGTTCCAGTCCTAATGCGGCTCTTACCCACAACTCCTCCTCTGGTACACTGATTACATCATTGATGCTGCTTCTCTCTCTTATCCAGAACTGGAAAAATTTATCAATTTCACTTCCAATTTCCAACCTGCCCTCACCTAAACTGGTCCATCTCTGACATCACTGTTTCTTCTCTTCCTCAACATCCCTGTTTGCAATTCTGGGATAGGTTGGCCACTGATATCCACTACAAAGTTCACAACTCCCAGGGTTCCCTTGAATATACTTCCTCACACCCTGCTTCCTGTAAAGACTGTATTCCATTTTCCCAGCTCCTCTACCTCTACCACATCTGTTCTGAAGATCCACCTTTCAGGGGAGGCCTCAGAAACATCCATTTTCCTGGACAAAGGATTCCTGCTTCCATGGTCGACTGGGCCCTTAGCTATGTTGGACACATCTCTCACCCCCCTACCCTCATCCCTTCCCTTCTCTCTCACAATAATGATAGGGTTTGCTTGGTCCGCACTTATCATCCCAACAGCCTCCACTTCCAAAGGATTGTAAGCATCATTTGCATCATCTCCGACAGGATGCCACAACAAGACACATATTCCCCTCCCTCCCCTTGGCAACATTCCACAGGGTCTACTTGCTCTGAGACACTTGGGTACACTCCTCAAAGAACAACATTTCATTTTCCTCTTGGGGAACCTGCAGCCTCTAGGATCAAAATTGAGTTCAACATCTTTACAGCCTGATTCCATCTTCCCAGTTTTTTACCCACCCCATATCTGGTCTTGTTATGACATGGTTGCTTTTAGCACAGTCACCCATTCCTACACAATCTTCTGCCCATTACCATATTAGACTAGGTTGCAATCAGTACTGCTGACCCATTTTCTCGCACTTAGCTCTTATTACGTCTTATTCAGCTTTTCTTCTCTGCTGGCCTGCTATCCATAATCTCCTTCTTTACTTAAAACTTTCACATACCTTTCTCCATGGATTCCATCTCCTCCTATCCACTCACCTCTCCCCTTGCCCCTCCACTACTTCAACTTCAGCATAAATGTCAATTTGTCATAGCTTATAACAGTTCTGAAGAAGGGTCACTGGACTCAACTCTGTTTATATTCCACAGATGCTGCCAGATGTTCCGAGTTTCTCCAGCAATTTCTGCTTTTGTACTCATTCCCCCGACTTACCTACATACTTGCCCTTTGACAGGACATGGAAAAATTTCTGCCTGTGCTGCTGGATAAGTAAATCATAGAATACAGCAATTACTAACATAATAAAGGAGCTGCAGTCTGACTATACCCCACCAAACACCTGATTCTTCTGCACATCGAGGGCCCTGTTAAACTTAAAGTATGCTCCGAATTGCTGAAGGACCCATGATCAGAATTTCTGGCCAGAAGAGAAGTCTTAAAACTAAAAAACGAGAGTGGAGTGGCAATCTGACTGTCAATCTGCCACTCCTTGGCAAATCCAGTCCATTGTGACTTGTAAAAGTCCTTCAACTAAATACATAATCTTAAATCACTTACAATAATGTCTCGCAGACTAAATCACATGAAAATCAGTTGGGCAGACAACAACTTGATGTTCTAATACCAGTTTCACCTTAGATTAACTCTTCGGAATTGTGCTGAAAACATTTATGCTCCCAACACAGTTTAATTTTAATCTAACATTTATGTGCTGTGCTCAAAGCAAAACATGCTGCTTCTTTTTGCAAGCTTTTACATGATAGCAATAGGAAAGTACATAATATATGGAAATTCTAGACTACTTCCCCACTCATTGGGAAAAAGACAAGGCTACTAACTTGATACTTATAAAAATCTAAAAATAACTGTTTCAATTGATATGTGCTCAATGGCAGAACTAAAGCATGACAGAGATTGCAAATATGGAGCTGTGCTTTGAAATTCAAAGAAAAAAAAACCTCAAAATGCTGTTGTAACTCTCAAAATGTTTTACTGAATAAAATATCTAGTCTGATGCCTATGAGCTGATCACCAAATGATCTCAGATCCTTACAGAGATTCCAGACAAAAGCTCAAATAAAAGTCTCAAACTTTGATCAGCTATTGCTGACTTTCCCAAAACCATATTCAATTGGATGGCTGTGAATGTTAAACCATCATTGGCAATGGACTCTTTGATGCTGTAGAAAAGCAGACAGCTAAAAAAATAAAGGACAGGAGTTGGAAATACACATTGTTACTCCACAGAATTCTTACATTGATGTTGTGCACTTGCAAGCAAGCTGCAACAACATTTCTTTCTCTTCTAGATTGTGGGTTATGACTTATAAGTTACAAACCTTGATCTCAGCTGTGGGAGGGCAAAAGTAGGTGGGCTTAAGTAATCATCATGTAAAATCAGCATGTCGGGTACAGGCACTTATTACATTAGATAACTCAAATACCTTATCTTTGCAATTATTGGGATGTTATTTTTATTGCTAGAATACTTACCAAGCATTTGGACCTCTTGTGTAATTCCATAAATGTCAATCAATGCCCAGAGTGGTCCTGAAACATTAATACCACACTGGAAAAGAACAGGGTCTTCATCGTTCACATTGTAAAATACTCGTCCATGTCTGTCCACCCAAAAAGCAAGGACATTGTCTTTCAGAGCAAATCTTTCAGGCAAAGCTTTGGCCCAGAAACCAGGCCTGGTTACCAAATCAGGGCAGGCATACTTTGGGATATCTGCAGAGCTCATCTGAGAGGGATCATGACTTGTAAAACCAAACCGTAAAGCACCACTCCATCCATGAAGTACCACTGATAACCGTAATCGCACTTTTTCATAGAGGTGAACTGGACGGTTGCTGAACGTTACACCATTACAGAAACTATTTTTCCGGGTGGCTTTTCTGAAATGCGAGTCCAGACGAACATTTTTCCCTTTGGCCTGCGAATGAAATCTCGGAGGTTCAGCAATGTTTAAATGTGCTCTCCGTTCATGACCGCTGGTTGGAACTGTATAATACTGACGAGCAGATCCAGAACGGGTCTGGTGAGCTGCATCTGTAAGGTTAAAATTTAATAGTGTTAAAAAGGCTGTCAAATTTTAGTTCAATATAATGAATATGTTCCTTCAATGACAGTAAGTTATTTATCAATAGGAGCTTCTATAAAACTGAACACCGTATCTAGTTTAATATGAGTGTTAATCTATTTTCTATTTGTTTCATCACTGCTGATTCTTAAATATTTGCTAGCTGGTCTTTGATACCTTCACAAATCCTCTCCCATCAGAAGTGTAGGATGATAAATGTCTCCAGGTCTTAACTGATTATTGATGTTGTTCTACAATTACACTGTATGTACTACAATTCAAACTTGAAATAGTTAGTAGCATCAGTTTCCATTAAAAAAATTATATAAACTGGTATGGTGTCATAATTAAAAATTGCTTGGCCAATACAGGCAGGGAGTTCCTCTGAATATTTAACAGCTCAAGCCCAGAACCTTGTGGTTAATAGCCCAATACCGGATCTTTAAGCTCATCTTACTGAATGGCTCATTTCGAAAGAACTACTTTGCTTGTCAAATGTCTCAGGTAAATTGCACTTGGCTCAGAATGAAGAGATTTCTATCTATTGCAACAACTGCAGTGGACAAGTTAATAATGTCAACAGATCAAACCTATATTTAGAATTGTCAAGGTATCAACCACCTGAATAAAACTAGGTACTGAATGTTAAATGTTGAAATATTTTTGCATCTTATTTTTTAAGGATAAAGTGATAATCATTTTGTTTTACTTAGTTGACTGTTGCAATAAAAATCGTAACAAATTGTTTAATATTTGTGCTTTCCACCTTATCTATAAAGAACATAAGAACGAGGAGCAGGAGTAGGCCATCTGGCACTTCGACCTGCTCCGCCTATCAATACAATCATGGCTGATCTTTTTGTGGACTCAGATCCACCTACCTGCGCTTGGACCATATCCCTTAATTTCTTTATTGTTCAAAAAAAAAATCCTAGCTTTAAAAACGTTTACTGAATTAGTGTTAACTACTTCACTGGGCAAGGAATTCCATAGATTTACAACCTTCTGGGTGAAGAAGTTCCTTCTGAATTCAGTCCTAAATCTGCTCCCACTAATCCTGAGGGTCTTGTCTTAGTTGCACCTGCCAGTGGAAACATCCTGTCTACTTCAATCTTATCTATTTCCTTCATAATTTAATATGTTTCTATAGGATACCCCCCCATTTTTCTGAATTCCAATGAATATAATCCCAGTCTACTTAGCCTCTCCTCATAAGCCAACCCTCTCAACTCCAGAATCAACCTATTGAACCTCCTCTGCATCCCCTCCAGTGCCAGTACATCCTTGCTTCAGTATGGAGACCAAAACTGCACATAGTACTATCAGATACTTGTGAGGTCAAACAACGGTGGAGGGATTTAAAAGTGTTACATATTTAAGAAATTGAATAAAAAGATTAGGATTCTCACAAACCACATGCTCAAACCTAGTTCAATTTGAAAAACGCTGAATGGGAGACAAACTTCATTTTGTTGCATATTCTCAAACATCTAGGACTTGTACATTAAACAGACTGCTTACTGGAGAATCTCCACAATTTTTTACTTACAGTGTGGAAACAGGCCCTTCAGCCCAACAAGTCCACACTGACCCGCCAAAGCACAATCCACCCAGACCCGTTCCCCTACATTTTACCCCTTCACCTCACACTACGGGCAATTTAGCATGGCCAATTCACCTAACCTGCACATTTTTGGACTGTGGGAGGAAACCGGAGCATCTGGAGGAAACCCACGCAGGCATGGGGAGAATGTGCAAACTCCACACAGTCAGTCGCCTGAGGCGGGAATTGAACCCGGGTCTCTGGCGCTGTGAGGCAACGGTGCTAACCACTGTGCCACCGTGCCGTCCACTAAATTGCTAAAGTACAATTTATAATAATCTTTCCAAAATAGGCTACCATCATAACATCAATGAGGTAAAAACAATGACTGCAGATGCTGGAAAGCAAATACTGGATTAGTGGTGCTGGAAGAGCACAGCAGTTCAGGCAGCATCCAACGAGCAGCGAAATCGTCGTTTCGGGCAAAAGCCCTTCATCAGGAATAAAACGTCGATTTCGCTGCTCGTTGGATGCTGCCTGAACTGCTGTGCTCTTCCAGCACCACTAATCCAGTACCATCATAACATCCTCAGTGCTGATTTATTGCTATGCTTCAGACTATATTGGAAGTTCTTGGCCCTTTTTCGATTACTACAGACATTCAGAGTAAAGAATCACCCTAAAAAACGATGTTTGAGACAGTCAGAAGGGATGAACTTCGCTGCAAAGGAACCACTATTTGGGTGATTTGAAGAGGCAACAGATAAAGGTACTTCAGATGTAAAATTAAATTTGAAATCAGTACAAAATGAGGAAGTCCAATTTGAGATGTGGAACAGAATGGCTAATCCTAATCTGAACAGATTTTATCATCATCCTGTCATATACCTGGTACAAAAATAAGTACACCTTGTTTGCATAAGTGAGTTCTGTGGTTTAAAAAAAAGTATGAATTCATCAGCCAGACACCTGTTGTAAAATAATTAATGTATCAATCTTTATAGAAATGTCTTAACATTTTCAATCTGCCTTCTTCTAGTTTCCACATACAGTGAATGTTTGGAATCCTCTGCCCCCAGAGGGCTGAGAGGTTTAGACTAAGATTAGATAAATACTTTTGAAGGAGAAATATCATGGAATTTGGAGATTATGCAGGAAAATGGTGTTGAAGTGGAAAATCCACCATGATCCATTTGAAAGGCCTGAATAGCCCATGCTGCTCCTCTTTCTTATGTTCTTACATATATTTCATAAGTCAGAATAATGACACGTAACATTAAAATAATTCTTTATGCACTCTTCAGGAATCAAATTTTAGTGGACTGTTAAATGAAAATCTAACTAGTACAGATTTATAAATCTGAGAGCAAAAGTAAAGAAAACAAAAATAAGTCAAAAATAAACAAGAAACAAGTCAGCTTTTAGTCAACATTAAAGTTCTAATACCCTTACACAGGATTGGTCAGAAACCTCAACAAGTGACCAATTTCATGACTAATAATTCATGGGATTCCTTTCAGGTACAGACTGAATCACGAATAGTGTTATTTAAAGGGGCACTCAGACATAGGTGCTCAAGTCTTCGGAGTGTGTGCACCAAATGGATTTGCTTGTGAGGAGTGAACCACCAAACAGGAATTTCTAACTTTAAGCACCTCACATCCTATGAAGGAGAAGGCATGCAGCCTGGGGGAAGCATTCTGTAACATATTGAGATCAATATCATATTGCTTGCACTTCTAGTCTTCTTTCCTGCAGATTCCCAATTAAGGGAATGACAATGAAGGTGAAGATGAAGGTAGAAGAGCTGAAACCACAGAGGCATCAGTGCAAACAGATGAATGTAGTTATGAGTCATCATGGATTAGAAGGTAAAGCTGATTCATTGTATCTTTGATGAAACAAATACACCATCGCACAAAACTCCTCCGTAATAGCCTCATTTAATCTGTTTGGCTGTACAGTCAATGGTAGGAGGTGGGGTACCTAGTGACGTGCATCCTCTTTAAATGCTCCCTTCTTTGTCCTTTTCTAGGCTTCTCATGTTCCATGCTATGGCCCACAGGTGTAGTCCCAAACGGAATACCATACTTCCTCAGGAGAAGCTCTTACCTGGGGTAGGATGGTTGGGTAAAATTCAACAAACAGAAACTGAAATTGCTGGAAAAGCTCAGAACTGTCTGAGGAAGGTCACCAGGCCAAAACATTAACATTGATTTCTCTGCACAGATGGCTGCCAGACCTACTGAGGTTTTCCTGCAATTTCTGTTTCTGTTTAAGATTTACAACACCTGCAGTTCTTTCAGATTTTATTGAGTAAAACTGCCAGTTTGTTTTCATCCTTTCAGAAGCAGTAAGAAGGTCCAGGTGTGTTTGGGTAGATCAAGTTCAAAAAGAAAATTCAATCTCAGGAATCACTAATGAAACTCTTTAAGCTTAGATGCTCCTCATTTCTATCTGTATCAGGAAATTATGATCAGATCCGTGTTTTATAAATCTGAGTTTAACTTAGAACTAATGCATTATAAAAATAATGCAGGCAAGATGGAAGTGTAACACTATTGACTATTGTTTTAAATGAACATATTCAGGACAAATGTTCCTCTAACTTCTATTTGCTGTACTTTAAGATTATGAACAAATGGAGCTTAATAAGCCATTCATTGCCTCGCGGCATTCAATAAGATCATGACTGATCTGATTGTGGCCCAACCTCATCTCCTGTCCAAATCCCATATCCCTCAACACCCTTCTAGATTTAAAAAACTGTCTAACTGTGATCCAGCCCAATGCACTCTGAATGAATATATTGCACTGCATAATTCCTGTAAGACTGCCACATGTCTGTGCATGCACACATCTTAAAAGGAATATTTCTTTGCATAGGCCATTTGTTCCTGATGCAACCATTTCCCAATTACTGCACATCCACGGAAATTAGAAGGAATAATCTCAGGTCTCAACTGGTGATATGGTAAGGACAAATAAATACAAGTGATTTAAAGTTGAATAACTGGCAGAAACCACTTCTCAATATCTGCCACAATTAAGTATAAAATCACATAATACCAGGTTATAGTTGAACTGATTTACAGTATTTAGAAGCACTAGCTTTTGGAGTGCTGCTCCTTCATTTACCTAATGAAGGAGCAGCATTCTGAAAGCTAGTGATTCCAAATAAACCTGCTGGACTATAAACTGGTGTTGTGTGACTTTTAACTTTGTCCACTCCAATCCAACACCAGCTCCTCCACATCACAAATAAGTATGGGGACCAAAAGGTGGAAACACGGATCTGATCATAATTTCCTGATCCAGATAGAAATGAGGAGCATCTAAGCTTAAAGAGTTTCATTAGTGATTCCTGAGATTGAATTTTCTTTTTGAACTGGATCTACCCAAACACACCTGGACCTTCTTACTGCTTCTGAAAGGATGAAAACAAACTGGCAGTTTTATTCAATAAAATCTGAAAGAACTGCAGAATCACAGGACCTGAAACATTATCTTTGATTTGTCTTCACAGGTGCTAGCAGAGCTGCTGAGCTTTTGCAGCAACTTCTGTTTTTGTTTCTGATTTACACTGTCCACAGTTCATTAGGTATTCATTTGGAAGAATTCACCTTTCCTACATTCATTTTTAGAAGAAAGATTATTTTGCCATTCAACTTCAGGTGGCACTGCACCCATGTATGACATAACAAGTAAATAGAGCAAAGAAAAAAATGACCCATTTATGGTGTCATCTGCATTATATTAGAAAACTTTTGAAAGAAGTGTACATCTCCCTGAAACCTTGTATCATTTTTCACTGCTGGAAAGTTTATGAAGCATTATAACTTATTCCCACCTGCAAGATTTACAGACTGTGGAGCTGTCACATTGGTTAAAAGGTTACACCTCATTGTCCTGGCCAGAGATTCTATAGAATCAATTGTCCATTTATTGTATGTGGTACATTAGTTTATTGTATATTGATAAACTGTTACGGTTCTGATGTAAATTAGACCGAGGTGATTGCCGGTAACAAGCATCTGTTTGGAGTGTGCAGTTGCTTGCAACAGCTTCTTTGATATTCATGAAGAAGCTCATTTGGTTTTTAAAACTCCATATACAGAAACTGGTACAAAAACTGAGAATTTTTAAGACAACACAACCTTGTTCATCAATTTTGCTAAAAATACGTTCTTTGTAAATTGACAAAACGCACACATTCTGATGTAATAGAAAATAAGGTGAGGAGAAATAAGATTGAATGCAATCTTTTTTAAAAGGTCCTGGCACAAGTCCAGGGTACCTTTTGACTTGGAAAGCAATCATTAATTGGGATTAAGTGCATAAAATATGAAAAGGATGTTAATATTATATACAAGGTTATCATTATTCTGTAATTTAACTGTACTTCATCAGTGCATAATTTTCTAGAACTGGTCTTTTTCTAAGCAAGTTTTAGGATCTCCTCAAAGTTACTCACATTCATTAGTTTAACAATGAAGCAGCTGACAAATATATAAAATTATTTATGGAATTGCAAGGAACTTGTGCACCTATTCATAAATAAATGGCCCTGTGAAATGGACACGTGACCATTTATTTGGTACTAAAAGCTATATTATATTAATTTACTAGTTTTCTATTGGAAATAAATTAGAACTACTTTTCCTAAAAGCATAAAAGCAAACCAATTACCACAAAAGAAAATGTTATTACGTCTACTCAACTTGTTCTTATAAATGACAACAAGTGCCATAAGAATTTGTTCAGTATTTGCCATCTGAAAAAAAATCTTTGACAACCATTTGCTTTCTTTGTAAACTACTGATATATTTACCAAGGTCATTGCATACAAGTTATTCAGTTCAATGATATAATCCATTTCGAACAGCTTTTGAAGGCTTTTTGAGCATGGTATCTCTGGAAACCTACGGGTCAACATGGCTGTATTAACTCAAACAGTGAGCCATGTTGTTCTAAACAGTTAACAGCATGACAGCAAACAATGTGCATTCACAGACTCCAGCTGCAAATCTACAACATTTGACCAGAATTATCTCAGACCGATTAAAAAAAGTTCAATTCAAGTGGTAAACCATTGTATAGAACAGAAATGCTTTGTAATTAGGTTGGGATGCTAACAGTATCACAATCAGACTCTTTACTCAAAGCAACTGTTCTTTATTTTGACTATTGAAAGTTCCATGTAAAAAAAACAGATGGTGGCCCAGATGGCTGCTTTTCCTAAGAAAGTTACAATTTAATGGACATAAGTGATTGTTAGTTTTCATTTGCTCATGTTCCACTGCACGTTAAAAAAAAACTCACAATATTCTTATGGGATGAACAGAGTGGAAGGGGAGATAATTACTCTTGGTAATTATGCACTCATAATCCAAAGAGATTTAAGAGTTTTCACAATCTATTAACAAGAATCCTTTTGGGATTTTTTTGAAACGGAAAACATTTTTCAAATTCTTTCTAAAAATAACCTTCCATTTTTCATCCTCAGTGATTACAAATGTGATTCAACATTCAAGGCTCACCACAACCGAAACCTTTTGATAATACTCAATTCTACTGCTCTTTTATAATTCAGTAAACAAAATCACTTTGTAATGCAGAGTTTATCTTCATAATTTATATATTAAGCAGGTAAACTTAAACAATTATAATAAAAGAGCAAACTCCTTTAAAGCACTAGATAGCCACATCCAGTTGAGTGTAGTTTTTTTTAAATTAGAATGTGTAAAACCAATAATTGATATAGATTCTCCTGGAAAATAAGGACATAAAATGTGTTAGTTAGGCCTAGATATCTTGGAACTGCATCACTGCAGAAAGCATCAGAGCTGCACCTTCCTATTCACAGTTTCATTTGTTTCCTTGACAGCACATGGTATAATGACATATGTGCTATATTAAAACATCTGTCACTGTACCAGATGAAAGGCAATCTCTTCCTCAAAACTGACATAAATGTTAAAAAACAAAATAACTGTTTGGTTAAAGGTTACACAAATCTTTTACAAATTAACACCAAGATGTTCTGCTCAGCACTCCTAACATGGTGAGAGAGTATTGGAAAATTTAATATCCCCAGCATATGATTTTCACAATTGTTAGATTAGATTCCCTGCACAATGGAAACAGGCCTTCAGCCCAACAAGTCCACACTGAACCTCCAAAAATTAACCCACCCATACCCTATATTTACCCCTGACTAATGCACCTATCACTATGGGCAATTGAGCACGGCCAATTCACCCAACCTGCAAATCTTTGGACTGTGGGAGGAAACCCATGCAGACACGGGGAGAATGTGCAAACTCCATGGAGACAGTCGCCTGAGGCAGGAATCAAACCCAGGTCCCTGGCACCATGAGGCTGCAGTACTAACCACTGAGCTACCATGCCAACCCACAATTTCCAACAATTAAAATAGCTGGTTGGAAAAGCAATGGCTGTGGTTGCACATATTTTCAATATGAAGTCTGATAGTAGCATGTTGATGAAAATGAAAATTACCAATTATAACTTAACAATACTGTTCTGCGAGAATAGATAGGAGCTATTTTTCCTGCTAGGGGCCTGCCATCCTGGAGCTGTATTGTTAGAGAACTAGTTTGTAGATTACAGTATATAAAAACATTGGTAATTTCCACTTAATCAGAAGAGAAGTTGGTAGCTTCACTTTGGTTTATTGGAAAATGTGATTAAATTCAATAAAAGATCTGTGGTTTACCACAGAAAAAAAATCTAAATTCTAAACTGTTGACAGCAATCTTTGGATTATATAATTATACATGATATAGAACATTTAGGAACAATTTTCTTTTGCATCACAAATATTTATACAAAGATTAACATTTATGTCAATGTAGAATGGTAAAAATGAACAAACTGAACAAATCATAGCACATGCATCATTTGAATGCAAATATGCTGTTGATTGGTGAGTTGCTATATGTGAAATACATTGGAAGGATTTTTTTTTGTATTTGCTGGGGTTTCTGCTTATTTTAGGCTCCTTTTGAATTGTATACATCACTCTCTTTTGAGCAGGTTCCAAAATGGGAAACAGTAGTCAGCCAGTCTGCCAGTAATAAATCAATACCGTTTCTTTAGAAATCAATTGTAAAAGTTACTTTGCTGGTTGGAATGACATGAGTAAAATATTAATATTTGTAGCTTGATAGCCACTAGAAACTTCTGGTTGTTGTGTTACTTGTGATCAGTTGTAAAACCCAAATATAAGGAAACTATGTAGAGTACTAACACTTCTTTGTCTAATAAGGTTCAAACACTATTCATTCTTGGCTTGTGAATCTGCTTCAAACAATAACTTGATACATGTGGTATTTCTTGGATAAAATTGCAGTGTGGCTTATAGACTTAGTTTTGGTTTCTCCAGGAGCATATGGTGATATGATGTTGTAAAAGATCACAGAAAAGTAAACAGGAATGCATCCATTTTACTAGCTCATACAAGAGTTACAAGAATACAATACTTTGTTGAAAGCAATTCCTTGTGAACGTGGACTAATTCTCTCCAACTATTGGATTAAGTTGTTGACAGTGAGAAAATATGAATACTGTTTGAGTTAATACAGCCATGTTGACCCGTAGGTTTCCAGAGATACCATGCTCAAAAAGCCTTCAAAAGCTGTTCGAAATGGATTATATCATTGAACTGAATAACTTGTATGCAATGACCTTGGTAAATATATCAGTAGTTTACAAAGGAAGCAAATGGTTATCAAAGATTTTTTTTTCAGATGGCAAATACTGAACAAATTCTTATGGCACTTGTTGTCATTTACAAGAACAAGTTGAGTAGAAGTAACAACATTTTCTTTTGTGGTAATTGGTTTGTTTTTATGCTTTTAGGAAAAGTAGTTCTAATTTATTTCCAATAGAAAACTAGTAAATTAATATAATATAGCTTTTAGTACCAAATTTCATCTGCAAATTAACATTGAATAAATGGTTTGAGTTTGCACACAGTGGTCTATAGTGTGGTTATCATGCCTTTTGAGGCAATAGGAAAAGGTTGGAACATTCTAGCAAGAGACTGAATACAATTTCAGCTAATTGTTAGAAGTGGGCTTTGCCCATGGCTGATGTTACAGTTTAGGATGACTATAACCTAGGCATGAACAGACAGAAGGGAAAAGCTCAAAATGAAACAAGGTATCATTATGGTTTTGGTTAGAGTGCAAGTTAATCAAACTCCTGATCAACTTTTACTCAAATAGTAAATCGTTCGGTGATCATTTTTGGGTCACATTGATGCCCTCAAACTGTACCATAATTAAACTCTCATTCAGTCCCTTTTCAATAATTAAGGAGGATGCCAGATTGTCAGGTCCCAGGACTTTTCAGGAAATGCTCTGTTATCTGAATTATAGAAAGTGCACGTGGGTGCCCCAAATGAATTCTCTTTCTCATGAAGGAGCACCGCTTAAAACAGGCTAAAATGGTTAGCACTGTCAATAGTAAGCCCTCATGTAATAAAACATTCCAAGGTTCTTCATAAAAGCATTAGAAAATAAAGTATGACAATGAACCATAAAAGGAGACATTCAGACAAAAGGTAGGCTTTAAGGAGTTCTTAAAGGAGACAAGAGAAATTTAAAGGTTTGGGAGGGAATTCCAGAGGTTAGGGCCAGGCGGCTGAAGCAACGCATGATGGAATGATTAAAACCCAATAATCTCAAGAGTTTGGAATTATAAGAGTGTCAAGATCACAGATGGTTATAAGGCTGGACGAGATCATGGAAATAGGAAGGGGCAAGCTTTTGGGAGGGGGGGGTTTGGGTTTGAAAATGAAATTGAGAGTTTTAAAACTGACGAGCTACTTATCTAGTATAGATAAACAGGTACATGGGTGATGGGTAAGCAGCATTCGGTGTAAATTAGGACACAGGCAGTGGAGTTTTGGATGACATCTAGTGTATAATGAATGTGAGAGGTCAGCAGAAGTGTGGTAAATTTGCCAAGTCAAGATATAACAGAAACATTGAGTCTTCATTTATAACTAGCTTTCCCTTGGGCCAAGAGGGATGTGTCAAAAGTTCACATTGGTACTGTGGTCTATGGGCTCAGTTGATTTTGGTGCCTGCCATTTGACCATTCAGTTCTGGTAGCTCTTTTGAGAATTGTAGAGGATTCTGAACTGTTTGCTTTGTATGGTGGAACGAAGAAACCATGAAGGAATTAAGCAATGAAGGAGAATGAGAGAACATCAAACAAAATTAAAACAAAGTGCATTAGGTCAAGTGTTAGCATTGGAAGCTCAACAGTGGTGGGCTCACCCTGTGTTCACAGATACAAGTTTCTATGTTTATGGATACCAAATATCATGGAAATGTCAGTTTTAATTCTCACATGAAGTTCTGTTAATAAAGTCTCTTTTCACTTATCGACATTAACACATTTTTAGATGTTGTGTTTAGCATACTCTAAATTATGTTGCTGCACACATCTAATGTAAACCTATCTTAACACACTTTCTCTTTTAATCCCCACCACATCTTTCCTAAGTAGAGGCCTAATTTATAGCCTTCCCCAAAGCTAATAACTAGCATTTCTCAAAATAAAACCACAGGTGGCAACATTCCAGGAGCATAGTTAAATTCCTTAGCAATTTGAAAATCAGCACCTTAATCTACCTACAAAAGTGAAGGAATGGAGTCACCTCTGAGTTATTAGAAATGCCCCGGTCACAGGAAATAACTCAGCTTTGTACATTAAAAAAGATAGAAAACAAATATCTTATTCAGTACCAACTTTTTGATAATAATTTAATGCATCTGTGCATTAATGCATCTGTAGACATTTTAAAATAAAGTTTAAAATAGTCAGAGAAAGCAAAGTGAACAAGCGTTTCAGTTCTTCCTGTTAAGAGCTTTTGGCTAACAAAATGCTGAGGAAAGATTTTATATTCCAAAGAAAGCAGAACTTCATTAAGCCGATAATTACCAATTATATAAAAAAACTTATTTTTTAAAAAACCTTGTTTTTTGTGAGTATTAAATCCATGATTAATTGTGTTAATATTGGATTAGTGATCAGTTAAAAATGACAATGTAATAAATCATGTTACAATCCGATGTTAATTAACTTGAGAATGAAGACAATTCTTTGACTTGTTCACTTTGTCATTCTTGATTCTTAAAATAGCTTTTGAAGAACAAGGGAATTCATCCTACTATAATATTCAATATGCTGTCTGACTCCCCCTATACTAGCTCCCCACATATAAACAACCAATTACATTCCAAAAAACAATTTTATTGCTTGATTTTAAAAGAAAATTAGGGATGCTATGTTAAAATTAAGCATTGAATCTAACATTCAGCAGAATACCAATGTTTTAAGTTCTATCCATACATAATGGATTAAGTCAATTTCAGCTCCTGAAATGGGAGTTTTCAACCTCCAAATAGGTGCTGGCCTTGATCCTTCAAATAATGACAGAAGCCCAGGAATTGCTGGGAGTCACTTTTTGGGCTGAGACTAAATAGTTGCTCCAATCAGCAGGCTCCTTTTGCTCTTCACCAAGAAACATGACAGATTGACAAATTGGATTTTGAAGATTCAGACTATCCCACGGATGCAATTGCCAACAGGTCTCAGGATTTGGGTAACAGAAGTTCTATGAAACCAAGAGAAGCACTCCTGTTTCTTTTGGACCCACCTCAAACTCTTAAAAATAATGGATTTGATTACAGTCCATGGACCAGGCAGCACAATTACAAAACCCTGTACAGAACATGTCTGTTACTTTCTCAAATCAAGGAAAGTCAGTTTCTCATGACATAGGCAAGTGGCCTAAAGTACATTTTAGGTGATCTCCCTGGTTGTATGAAAAACAGGAGAAAGTAAGGACTGCAGATGCTGGAGATCAGAGTTAAAAATTGTGGCGCTGAAGGGCTTAAGCACGAAACATTGATTCTCCTGCTCCTCGGATGCTGCCTGGCCTGCTGTGCTTTTCCAGCGCCACACTTTTCGACTCTGTATGAAAAATGCTCTAACACCCATCTTAGATCAAAAAGTACTTTAGGTACCAGTAGTTTGAAACACCGAAACTGAATATATCAAGAATAACTACAAAGGAAACTCCAAAATGTTACAATGTTTGTCTAGCAGAAAGCAGTACTTCAACAAGTGACAATACCTACCATGTACCACTGACCATTTAGATAACATTTTGGTTCATACAATGTGTTTGGTTTCTGTGTTTCAGACTACTCTTATATTGTTTGAGAGTTCTGTCTGCTCTGTCCCAAAGTGTTGTCATTTGTCCAGATACTTGTATTAATTTCCATGTTCAGAAAACAGAGAACTCTCTTCACGTTATTTCTTTTATTGATCATATCCTATTTATTCATAAAATTTACTGTCTTCTGAAAGCAATACAGTACTCTACAGAAGACTAGTGGAAGTGGTTTAGGGTGAAATTAATGATACCCTACCATCTTAACTAATGACAATGATATAAGATAATTAAAGAAGCAGGTTGTAAAAGTCAATAAATTTCATTTAAAAAAATACAATTGAAGGAAAATAAACTATTAAAATGCAATTATCTTTATAGAAAATGACAACATTGCATCAATTAGGATTTTCTTCACCATGCGGTTATATTAATTTTTATAAATTTGAGTTGAATTACCACCAATCAAAAGCAGTAAATTACTATAGATAATTGTTTCAAATAGGGTTTTTTTGAATTATAAATTTTAAATTTGTTCTCGATAATTGTTTGATTTACGGGCACTGGTCAATCTAGGTAGCAAATTTTACCTTTGCTTACATGCAATGTTTTACTTGTACAGCCTGGTAGTTAATCAGTCTGAGTAATATGGGACCTTCTTATTATCATGAATATTACTACATCCATTGCAAGTGGCATAATAAGAAATTCTCCAATTAAAGGCAGATTGATTAACACTTTAATGAGGCGAGGCCAGATTCTTATCTTACTTAAGCTGCTTTAAAGATAACAAATAAGAGTTGAAATAGGTCTCAATTACTGCAACTGTACTATCTGAGTTTTCTACAAAGGTTAGGAAAAGATGTTATCTCATAAATGGGCAAAGTATTTTTGCTTTTAGTCAGTGTCAGCATCGATTGAGACACAGACATTTATTGCGCTTGGTCAGCTCAACTTTAGATAAACTGTTTGAGCCCCACTTGATTCTGTCTCTCAAGCTGGCTCTGAACACATGGCGTTGTTCTTTTATTTCTTCTGTTCACTAATTGAAATTAGATCCCATCAGCTGTTATGTTTGAATTTGAATCTGTGATCCTCAGAACTGTAATCTAGGTCTCTACTTCAGTGACATTACGACATTAGCAATCCTACCCTATTCCTTGTGTTCATAGAAAACAGAGAGAGAAGTTTCACATCTCTTCTCATCTAGGATCTCTGAACAAGGCTGTTCTTTTAACTTGCCATAACCCTCTTGAAAGTGAATTCTTATCAGGCACCCAAGCTGTGAATGCAAGAATACCATTTGTGAACAGCATACCAGAATTCTAAAGGAAATTATATTTTATTGGAAATTGTTATGGACAGTAGCTTCAACAGCTATTTCATTAACATTAAAGATTTCTTCATTGTCTCATTTATTCTCCTATCGGTTAGTTCAGTTGGCTGGATAGCTGGCTTGCAATACAGAATGATTAATTTCCACACAGGCTAAGGTTACCACCAAGGATTCTCCTTCTCAGTCTCTCCCTCATCTGAAGTGTGGTGACCTTCATGTTAAACATTTCTCATCATTCCTCACACTAATGAGAGAGCTGTTCTCTGTGACTATGGTGATTTTACCTTTGCCTTTAGACCCAGTACAGGACATACACCTTCTGTTAAAGACAAGAATTGACTGTATCTTTGACTCTAGATCTTGACTTAAAGTTGAAATATTTTATAACTTAAAACAAAAAATCCCTCCAGGGTAAAACAGCTGTAATAATTAATTCCAAATTACTGGAAACATTGTACCTAATAATTTTCAAAAGAGTGTGATTTTGTAAAAAGAAACTAAAATTGCAAACATTAAGATCAAAATTGCCGGGTGGGCAGTTCTTTGATATAAATGCTCTAACCAAACTCAATGAAAGTACTGTAAAATTACTTTGTGTTGTTCAACATTTTCCAAATTTGTTGGCAAATGACATTGTTCTTTAAAGTAATTCACACTTTTCTGCAAGCAAGGGCATGTTTCTGCTTGTGAATATGAGGTATTGTTGAGCTGTCCCGGCAAAAACAGCAAGCAAAGAATCTCAGCAAGGAATTATTGTGTGATTTTGTGGTCAAGAGAGTTAATGTCAAAGGAAGAAGACAAAACAAAAGGGTATAACAGTGTTGCATGGGCACCAGAATATAAAACACAACTTTATTCCACTAGTAAAAAATAATTGGTGTCAATAAATAAGCCATCCATTATACAATACAGTATAGGTATAAACAATATATTCAGTGTTACAATTTCATATAAATCAAAAGTCTACAGCTGTAATATTGCAACTTCCACAAACCGCAACCGCAAATGCTCCAGGTTACCAGTTAGGTAAAGCAATGGAAACTAGTGTGTTATGCTCATGTAACAACTGTATTAGTTACTTTGAAATGATTCCTGGATGTTTTTATAATTCTTTTTAATTTTTTTTATTTCAAATGTGACATTTAGTAAATTTTGCAAATTATATTTAAAAATGCATAAATATATCACTTTGTAACATGGACTTGTTATTTCTTCACACCAATTTCAGAACTTCGATGTTTAGTGAATCCTTTTGTAGTTCAAGCTTGAATGTAATGCCTCTTAGAAGATTCATGGAACATGGTTTGCCATTTCAGTCAATAGTTGAGCCATTCTCATCATGCTTTTTGATTCAATAACAAGTGTTACCTGACCACAGTTTACGAATTAGCTCGTTACGTTTGACCACAATGTACTTTACCCCACACTTGATCTCCTTGATATTCAAGAACCTATCTATCTCAGTCTTAAATATACTCATTGGCCTGAGGCTCCATAAGGCTCTGGTCTCACCACAGTTGGAGTATTGTGCACAGTTTTGGGTCCCATATCTCAGGAAAGATGTACTGGTCATGGTGTGTGTTCAGAGGAAGTTCACGAGAATGGTCTGAGGAATGAAATGCTTAGCACATAAGGAACGTTTGAGGACTCTGGGTTTATACCTGAAGGCGCTTAGAAGAATGAGGGGTGATCTAATTGAAACATACAGAATACTGAATGTCCTGGATAGAGTAGATATGGGGAAGATGTTTTCATTGGTAGGAGAGACGAGGACCCAAGGGCATAGCCTTAGAGTAAAGGGAAGACCTTTTAGAACAGAGATAAAAAGAAACTACTTCTGCCAGAGAGTGGTGAATCTATGGAATTCATTGTTACAGAAGGCTGTGGAGGTCAGGATATTGAGTATATTTAAGACCGAGATAGATAGGTTCTTGAGTATTAAGAAGATCAAGGGTTATAGGGAGAAAGCAGGACAATAGGGTTTAAAAACTTATCAACTTTGAATGGCACAACAGAGTTGATGGGCTGAATGGCCCAATTTCTGCTCCTATGTCTTATGATCTTTGCATGCTTCAACTGAACTTTCTGCCACTCCATTTCCAGGCAGTGCATTCTATACCCTAATTACTCACAGGGTGAAAAAGTTTTTTTTCTCACAGCACCCTTTCTTTGTTTGCACAACACTATAAATCTATGTCTTCTCACTTTTTTTTTCTTTTATGAACAAGAACAACTTTTTCCGATCTATTCTACCCAGCATATTCATATTTTTGAAAACTAATGTCATAATTTTAAAGATATCTACTCAGTCTTCTTTCATTCACGTAACAATGCATGTTAAGTGCATCCACATTGATACAATTAACCAATGGTTCTGTCTTAAAAATATATACCATAAGATTTGAGCTTGATATTCTAATCGGCTTTCAGGCCTCCAATTTGTGACTTCAAATAATACATTTAACCTATTGTATTTACCTTGATTTGCTTGCAATTAATATCATCAATGAAATTAGTCATATGATGGTTTCACGAGAATCTATTCAGAGTCAAATTTGAGAATCAAAACCTAGTTGAAATGTGCAGGAAAATTAAAGCTGCATACAATAATAATTGTTGAAAATGACATAGTTTATATAAAATGTAACATGCAAGATTTGTAATACTGTTGTTAGAGTATAAAGCCTTACTTTAGAAAGGACATCAAAACCATGAGAAGCTTGCACAAGAGTCACTAAAATGAGTTGAGAGGCTAATAAAAGTAACTGGAAACCCTGGGACCCTTGCCTTTAGAAGAAAGAGGGTTCTTAGGGATCTTACTGGTGTGTTCAACATGATGAGTGGGGCAATATCTACAGGACAAAAATTAGTAATCAAATGAACAAGAAGGTAATATTAACCTCCTTACCATCATTTGTACAACTGGAATAAGACAGAAGGAGTAAAATCAATTGAATGGGTCCTGCTTTATTCCCACATATGAACTGCTGCTATTTTCTAGTTCAAACAGGTAGGATCCTTATTAGCCTACGTAAATTGAGGTTCTACAGCAGCTGGCAACAGGAGAAAATACCGGAAACAACAACAATCTGTAAAGAAATGTGCACTTAATTCACATGCAATACTTGAGGCAGAACCTGCTTCTCACAGATAAGACTCTTCAGCCATCAGTTAAATTATAATGTATAAAACTGGCCCAGTCTCAAGGATTTGACTTGTTGCATGTCCATCACTGAATGCAAATGGATTCATGCTGATGTAGATTGGACACGGACACATTTTAGATGTAGTCCCTGTCCAACCTCTGATTGAAAAGCAGTCACAACATTATCCTTTAAAGGAATCATGAAAGGCTGCAGTGAAAAGAGAAAGCGATTGTTTTGGGGAGATTCCATTGACTTGTGGAGTGTAAGTTCCAGCCCACTATTCCACCAAGTTGGACCGGCCCCTCTCTTTACATGGCTTTTGGCAGTTCAGCCCTGTGGTTGGGCCATTGGATTTCTGACCTGACTGTAGATTATTTCACCTCCAATAATACCAACTATGACAAGTTTCAAGGCCTCTCATCCACCACCACCAAAGTTTTGTGTATCTCAAAATGCCTCCCGACCACACTGTCCCTGTGTCACCTGTTCAATCACTACCAAAATTTGAAGATTGCTCAGAAGAATTAATTTTTTATATATACAATGTGCTTGGAATACCTGATCAGACATGGGGCAAAAATAAAATCTAAAAATGCTTTTTTTTCAGAAAAGAACAAATATTTGATAGAAAAATGGGAAAGGTTGGTGGGGGGAATAATTAATCAAATGATGTGTGCATGAAAATCTACCCAGAATTAGATTTGAGAGTTAGAGACTCATCAAAATAATTTTAATTTTTAATTAAAAAGAATGATTCTGTTCCTGTAGAAAGCTCTGGAGGCCAGGTGATTGAATTTACTTAGCGTAGAGTTAGATTTTTGATGAATAAATTACTCAAAAGGTTTTGTTTGTCAGATAAGAATATGGAGCTGAAACCACAAGCAGTCATTAATGTACTGAATGGTTGAGTAGGCTCAAAGGGATGTTCTTAAAATGTAAAAAGATGTCAAATCTTGTGTACCATCTCTTAAAATCACAATTTCTGAGAACTCATTTAATGTAAAATATTCCGTATAAGTTTTATAACACTATAATAACAATCTTGCAATACAATAATTTAGGGAGAATGTCAACGCCATGAAAAGCATACAGACGGGTTTCACAATGATGTTTAAGGGTGAAGAGAAAACATGGAGTGCTTTGTGGAGTGGCTATATCTTTCCCAGTTAGAGACAAAAAACTGCAGCTGCTGGAATCCAAAGTAGACAAACAGGAGGCTGGAAGAACATAGCAAGCCATGCAGCATCAGGAAGTGGAGAAGTAACATTTCAGGTTGAGCACTAGCATAGGCATAATAGACTGAATGGCCCGCATCTGTGCTGAGATATTTTGTGGTGATAGCTTACATAATTCAAATACATACAATGAGGTTCTCAAGTGCTTAGTATTGTGATGTTCACTTAAACTATAAAAGTCATATTACCAACAGACAGAAAACATGGAGGTAGAAGTGATCACTTCCTAACAGGTTACGCTGAAAATTTAAACAATCCCACATTTTATATACAATTAATTAAACTTATTTTTTGTGATGCAAATAATTTTTCTTCATCTGCACAATTACGACCTGAACGCATTTTTCCGGATGTGCCAGAATTTCAGACAGAACACATGTTGACACCACCATCCCCTTAAATAGAAACAAAATTAAACATCCTCCACTGCACACCCGCATCTTTTCAGAAGCAAATCCCAAAAGCGGCCTTAATGAAAACATACAGGACACGTTCGTTCGTTATTTATGTAACAATAAAACTGCAGTGCTAATTTTTCCAAATATTATGAAAACATGGTGTGGTTTAGTTGCAACCTTAGGACTGCACTGCACTCAGTGAAATGTGAACATGACAATTTCGGGCAAAATTGCTTCTTAGAGAACACCAGCACTTTTTTTTGTCATTAATTAGTTCGACTGCGAACCGTACTTTTGTGACATAGAGACTCACTCCATTGCTGCTTTAACCAGTGGCCCTTATTCAGGAGCAACTGTCACATTGTCTCACCACCTGTTCGGAACTTTTGGAAGCTGAAAGCAATGAGGTGCTTTCCAACTGAAACACACACCTTCCCTCGACAGCTGAAGACTGGAACCCCCACCCCCACCCCTGATACAGCAGTTAGTTGTGACTAAAGATAGCAGGATTTTTAAACAGTCACACGGACCTCAGTCCACATCCAGCGCAAAAGCTATTTTTTTCTCTCTCTCTCTCGAAGGCACTTGACAGCTATGGGGATTTGGTTCCCTGGCATCCTATTTCTTAGAGCGGCCTCCGTTTTTTATACATAAAAAAACGACACGAATAAGCTCCCCTACCTCTATATTTAAAACTGCTCGTCACGAAGGGCCTTGCAGATCTATTTATAATTCCTTGAAGTGACTTGAGATCAGAGGTGATTGCCATAAAAAGAACTGCGTTGTTAATCTAACCTTAATTAATGAGTTCTGGTTGACCAGGATTTTTTTTAACAAAAACAGCGAGATCATATTCTGGGCGGTTGGGGGCCACACTTTCTCGTTGACAGCAAGTTATATATTTTTCCCTGGTCTATTTCCCCTGGACACTCTTCTCTCTTTGTGTATTATGATGACAATTGACTGGTCTTTTTTTTTAATCACCCATTTTTTTTTTCTTAATCAACCTGTTCAGAGATGCTATTACACACCTCCGGGAGCAGGTAAGACGTGAATTTGGGTCTCTGGGTCAGGGAACGACCCACGGTGCAAAAACGGAGAGGAGAGGCGAGCCTGCCAGGTTGGAGAAGCGGAGGTCAGGAGCCCACAGGGGCTGAGATTGAGGGGCGCTGTCACCAGCGGCTGCAGAGGCGGAGGGTTCGGCGCACAGAGTCCGGGCGGGAGGGCGGGGCGGTGGCACTGAAATCACCCAGGAAAACCGCTTTGGCAAAACAAAAAAAAACACCGCAGCCACCAGCCCAGAGAAGAACAACAACGATTAAAAAGCATCATCGGAGGGCCTGGGCTTGTGTAACATGTGCCTCTCTCTCTAGCGCGCATAACGAAAGGATTTGCCTGTGGTCACAATAATCGAAGATGGATCACACAACCAAAAGCAAATGGGTCGGGCGGTCTGCCCACGAGGAAACCCTGTTTCACTTTAGCTTTTCAAGGCTGTCGGAAGCTGGAAAGTACAGGTTTGTGGTTCCCGGAGCAGGAGATCCGCGGCAGAGGGAGTAGGGTGAGGTGGGGGGGGAGAGGAAGCTCCCTACCTGCATGGGTTTTCTGAGCACTGTTTCCCATCCCTTCCTTTCATTTAAAGCAAGACAGAGCCGCCTGCGGTTGGTTTCATGTGGATCTCAGCAGCACTGTAATTTCTGCCCCTGGCTTCGAAAGGTCCATCTACTCGCGGGAGCAGGTCGTTTCAATGAACACACCGAGAGGGAGGTCTTCAGGTTCCAAACTGATCTCAGTCTTGCCTTCGACACAAAGAAAGCCCCTGCCGCTGTTCCCCGGAGAGGGGGGGGTTGGTTGATTCAAGCCCCTTCCTTATCTGGGGAATCACGCAGGGATTGCAATTGGCCAGGCTACCACACACACACACGAGTCGGCGCGGGGAACGACCCCACCGGTTCTCCCGGACTTAAGAAAAGTCAACTACTTCCTTCTGCGATCTCTAATGATCCTGGCAACGGCGCTGCCCATCTCTCGTCACTGCATCCCACCGCTCACTCCCCCACCCCCGGGCGAACCGAGAGTCCAACTCATTGAATCTCACAGCTTTTGGCAGTTCTGCCTCTGGATCACGCCGCTGATCATCTGCGCCGACAGTACCAACATTTCTGTTATTTTTTTTCTCTGACAGCCCGACTCCCCCCGCCCCGCACTCACGCACCCCCCCCCCCCACACACACACACACAGTCCTCCAGCAATCAGAAAACTGATTCTTAATATGTGACTGGCATAGCGTGAGAACGACATCACGCCTTAGGAATGTTTTATAGAAGCTAATGCACAGAATATCACTGGTATAATCAGGCCGGATTAAAGAATCTCTGTGTTGGTGTATCATTTCATCTAGAACTTCTTACAATTCACCAGTCAAATGGATTGAATTTCTACAGGTTTTCTCCCTTTCGCCGCGAAAGCAGAATTTTCTCAGATCGCCATCCTTTTTTCTGATTTAAATATCATAAACTGGGCAAATACAACTTGCTTGAAAGACAATCAAACCAACTACCTCATGATAACTGATTTTGCGTCCAAGTTCCATTTTATGATCAAAGTGAGTTGAGGTTCTAACTGAATAAGACCAATCCTTAGCCACATAACTTGAACCAATCATGTATTGAGCATCAGAACCTCAAGAAGGTCCTCATGTCTCTGATACAATGCCAGCACTCTTTTGTTTACATCTTATGATTCACGTTAAACATAAGCAGTGCAAGATCTGGTTGAATAGAACAATAATATCAAAACAGGAATCAAAGCCACATATTTTAGATGGTTGTTAGCATAAAACCATAAATTTTAATCACAATAATAAAGGCATCTTATCAGAAGGCATTGAGAATCTTCACAATTGTCCTCAACTTCATTGAACTCCAGGTGTTTCCATGTAAAATACGTAGCCCTGCATATGACCCACAGATAAACTACATCAGTCCAGCACAAATGCTTCCATTGAATGTCAGTGACGCAAATATTCTATTTCAAAAACAAAATCGAAAAGAAAATCTAAGTAAACCACAGCACACTATGAAGACAACCTGTAGCAGACCGGGAATTATTACTAGCTAAGAATGTATTTAGCATACAAATTATGTTACTCTAACTTATTCAGATTGGTTTGGGGGAAAAGAAGTATGAACATTTCATTTGCATAGCTATGGTATTAACTTGTTTTTATTTAGTAGTGTTAGCACTCTTGCTTAGAAACATGGAATTCGTATAGACTCATCCCAAGGTCGATTTTAACTCTGAGCACGACTGAAAAGTAGGAGATAGCAAGTTGGTAAATAAAAATTGAGATGTGTATAACAAACTGTTGTTGTCTCTTATTTTGCACTATTATCCAATGACCCCCCATCCCCCACCAAGACTTTAGAACTTCATTAAAGTTAACTCAAGTTTAAATTTTGCTTTCTAAAATATGATGTGCTTCGGATTAGATGTTTATCTAAAATCTTATTCCAATACTTAAATTGTTCATAAAATTTGAACCCTGCAGTCAACATCATGAGAAACATATTTTGCTGTTCATTCATCTTCTTGCTGTCAAGACAATTTGGTTGTGTACAAAATAGTTGCTGAACTTGCCTACAGTTTAGTTCAATGTGAAGCATTCAAAGATATAACAAGGAGTTC
Source organism: Chiloscyllium punctatum (assembly GCF_047496795.1). Classification (NCBI taxonomy): domain Eukaryota; kingdom Metazoa; phylum Chordata; class Chondrichthyes; order Orectolobiformes; family Hemiscylliidae; genus Chiloscyllium; species Chiloscyllium punctatum. Next base: position 56,547,491 of record NC_092758.1, on the reverse strand, counting down.
TTTACATATAACTCTTTACAAACTGATATCAAAAAATCTTATTTTTATAATCCAGCATTCCAAAAAATCTTATATCTGGGCCAAGTGATTTTGTGTTTTCAATGCCTGTATTGTAACACTAGAACAAGCAGTTGCAATACCATAATAGTTATTCAAACATCAGGGTCACTAAAATTAACTATAAATCACTCAAAGATTGACATAAAATACATTTAATGTAAAATAATATTTTAAAAACTGCACTCTGCTGCTTTATTCTTCTTATTGCATCATTCTGTTCCCTTCTGAACTTGGTCTCCTTGACCCTATTTTCATTTTAACCTTATTTAACCAATTTATCAATTTATGTTTGTCTAATGTTAAAGCCTGTTCCTAACAATACATTTTGGAATCTTGATTGTTATAATCTGAAAGCTAGTTTTATGATTTGAATTTTCAGCTAATCAAAAATTTCAAGAGGAGAATAATTAAATTGGTGACTTGTCCCGTTCACTTGTCCTGGTCACTGTATCACATGACTTGACATTATGGAGCCTGCTAACTCCATGGCAATGGGGCAATGATGCAATGATGCAACAAAAGAAATAGTGATTGATTTACCATCCTGTTCCTTGATATGCTTGGCTGTCCCTATTGTCCAAAGAGTGCAATGCTGGGTGACAGCAGTGCCTACTTAAGTCAGGCAGTTGTCCTTTCTCATTTGTTAGGGACACCTATTGATCTGGACAGAATTCAGTTTGGCTTTTAAGGAGAGCACTGAGTAGAGTGGTACCAAGCATACTTTGCACAATACTGAGTGGGGATCCAGCTGAAGAAGAGTCCGGAAAAAAAGTTTTCATTTATTTTGTGGACATTGGAGAATCAACAGAACTTAGTTCTCTTTGTCTTGTTTTGAGAGCCGATCTCCTCTGTGGTGATATATCAATGGTCATTATGTTTACAATATATATCTGAATAACATGCAACATTTTATTTTCTTACATGTAAATTACACAGAAAATTAATTACTCTAGCTGGTGGGAGCAGTTTTGAAATTAGCTACTTAGTGTATATTACTGTAGTCAGGATGTAGAACCCTTTCTGAGTGAAATGGAGTTTTATGGTCGCATGCCAGAGGATGAAGATTTTCTTATTTGAATCATCATATACCATTATCTTCAAAGCACTAAGTTGTGGAACACTTTTGGCTGTATTTCCTTTCTTTCAGGATGGGAGTCACGGTCGTGACTCTTAACACACATGACCTGACACAGTTTCCTGAGATGGGGCTGTTTCTCTTTGTAGTAAAGTACAGGCTTTTGTTGAGATCCTTGGATCAAAAGGAAGCCTGGCCAGTATCAAAGAGCAAAAGGGAGGTGGGGCTGCAGCAGGACATTCAATGGAGTAGAATCAAGACAGAATGGCCAGCAGTGTTCCTTAAGTAGCATGGGTTCATCTTCCACTGTGGGGTAGAGATTCATTCTGCTTGGTTTTTGCTATCCTGTTATTTTTGAATTTATAAGGAATAATTTAAAAAAAACATCTAAAATAGATCCAAAACATCTAATCTAGAACTTTTATTTCATTCAATATGTTGATACATTAGCAATTGAATGAGTAAGATTCTATGAACTTGTTGTTAATCTTGGAGTTTTTAAATTCATCAATGTTACCACCTCATCTCTGAAATTGCAAATTTGTTCAAAGTCAAAAAATGCCGACAGATATTGAGTTTGTTATAGTTTGTTTGTTTTCTCAAAGTTATAAGAGACTAAGTTACGCAAAAATACAAATTCTGTACACAATGATGTGATATACATCTCCTTGTGCTGATGGAAATCAGTTTGTAAAATACTGAGGTATAAATTTTCACTCCTGGGTCAGGGTTGCAGAGTGTTGAAAATTTCCGGCTCTGCAAACCTGACCTATGAGAAAATGTCCTGGATTTCCTGATTTTGGTTCTGGAGTGGTTGAATATAAATGGGAGTTGGGCTGCTGCCTCCAGACAGTAGAAACAATTGGAGACAGCCATGGTCTGCCAGATGTGGGCTGTGTGGTAGGCCCACCTCTCAGATCAAGGAATTTGTTGCAGCTTTAAAGAAGGCATGAAAATTAAAACCAATCCTACAGCCCTCACACCTCATTCTAGTCAAACCACGCTACCTCAAACTGTTCACATGCCATAGTCATAGCCCTTCATGTTCTCCACGCAAAACTATACTACTCTACCTATCAGCATGGCCCTTCATATTCCTAGCTTAAGGCTAACGTATACTTCATAACTCACCCAGTGTTCACCACAGAAAGATCTCAAGACTTATGTTGAGATGAAATAACATTCTAAATGTAAATTGATGAATTCATTTCATTAAAAAACTCTGATTGATTTAAAAAAACACCAAAGATTTTATGAACACTTTGGGAAAAGTGTCACAGTGAAGGAAGAGATGGTATAACTGGGGAGGGGGTGGTGTACTGGTAACATCACTGGATCAGTAATTCAGAGCCTAAGGCTAATGTTCTGGGAACATGGTTTGAATCCCACTGTAGCGACCATAGCATTATTTACAGTCATAGGGGTCTTGGGGGCCTTTTAACAATGTTGGGGAGCTGGGATTCTGAGTCAGAAAACTGAAACTTGCCTCCTAAAGAGCTCTAATTTGTACCCACATCGTCATGAACTCCATCATGGCCCCTAATTTACATTGTGACCTAATCTCTGTGTGGAAAGACTGAAATCTCAGGCAGAGTCACAAATGGCTTGATGTGTATTTCAAAAGGGACAAAAGTGCACACGTCAAGTTTTCCTAAGCCCACAGGAAACTCCAACCTGATAAGTCTGAATTAATATACTGCTACTTTGAATGAATGATCAAATTACAAATGTGCTTGATTTCCTGTTTCAGCTCTGAGAAGCTACAGGAAATCACAAAAGGATAACATTAGTGCTTGCACTAGCAGAACGAAGATGTTTCATACACAAAGGTTATTTGCAGCACTTAGTGCACTTTTGCAGTTCTAATAAATCAACAGATGTTCTGGTTCATTACACTGTTCATAATGATTATAATAAATAATTGTGCTATTTTAATCTCCTAATGGCCTCAGTGAATACTAGCCCTCCCTATTTATTTTGCAAATAACTTGCTGTAAACCTAACTTTCATAAGCCATACAAACTACTGCTATCATCAGCAGTTTAATTGTTTTAGTAGCATTTTGTGTGCATTAATTAGAATGTTTTGCAGGAAATCTGATAAATTAACTAAGGAAAACCTGATCCAACATTGGTTTCAAAAAGATTGAATGCCATACAACATTTTAATATATGATAATCACAAAATGAATTATTCTTGTTGACAGGAGGAGATATGTATCTTACTATCTGACTAGTGTACTGAGAAAGTGTCTTTGGTTATGAAAAAAACATGTAAAATGTTTTGGATATCACATTGTAATGTATTTTTAAATAACAGCTTTTATTCTACTGTGAAAGCCGTAATAACCACAGCAACATGTTAATATTTTAAACTTTCTTCCTCAAAAGCATCCATTAGCCTCATGATATTATAATGCAACATCTTTTACCTCATTAAGTAAATATTTAAGTTCTCATTTTTAAAAATTGTTTTTGTTTGTGGGTCTTCTAGTAAGGCTAGCATTGATTGCAATTCAATAATCTGTTTTGGTCTATTTAAATGATCAAAAATGAAAATTTTCAAAGTGATGAAAATTCAACAGTACAATGGTTTTCAAAAACAATGGCAGAGTCAACATCTGATGATACATTGTTGATGATAAAAGTAGATGATTTAAGAAATATATTCAGGCAGTATGACTCAGATCATTTATGTCATATGGTAGGTCAGTGATGACTGACCTACATTTATTTTTACTGGGTTGAATCTGATTTGGGTGTATTAAACTGGATAATACATCATATAGTCTTGCAACCTCCTCCAGTATGTATTAATATCCTTTTTGTTTCAGTTGCTTCACAAACATATCTATTGCACTAGGTTGCTATTCCATTAGCATCACTCAGGATAAAATCCACTTTAAAGCTTTACGGGATGTATGTTTCTCCATAATTAGGCAGAGTTAAAAATAAAGTTGCTTTACTGACTCAAATTAATTTAAAAGCTGAATAAAGGTTTTGCAGTAAAACTACCACCACCTTTGACTAAAGGCACCTGAATTTCTCAAAAATGTCTTTATTTTATTGACTGGAGTTGAACAACTGAAATGGATAACTGAATTGGCAGAGCTGCAATATAGGCAAAAGTGAGGACTGTAGATGCTGCATACCAGAGTTTAGATCAGAGTGGTGCTGGAAAAGCACAGAAGGTCAGGCAGCATCCGAGGAGCAGGAAAATCGACGTTTTGGGCAAAAGCCCTTCATCAGGAATAGTTGAGTATGGGGAAGAAGGTGTGATGATGATGATGATATCAGATCCAACTAGCATAAATGATAAACGTGAGAGCACAATGTTGTAATGATTTTAGGCACCGAATTATCCTCATTACTAAACCTCCTTACAACAAGGGAAAGTATGTTTAATATTATAATATTATGATAGGTAATAAAGATGGTTCAGTGCTAAAATCATATTTTTTCAGTTATATGCAGAACATTATAAACAAATAAAAATCACTAAAGCAATAAAAGTTGAGCTCAATAACTTCGGTTTTTTTTGTTTTTTTTTCAAAAGAAACCAGATTTGTTTGAAAGGTTCTTTAAAGGGTTTCTTTTTCAAGGTTTGCTGGACTAATTTGAATGATCCAACTTCTAAATTAATTTGCAATGAGTTGGCCTCTTTCTAATGCCCAAAAGAACATGACCATATGTATCAGGCATTTTGTAAAACACAAGTTCTGCTGCACAGAAAATTGGTAGCAAAATGTGGTCTAAAGTCGAACAAGTGAACTGGGTTATATTGAAAATAACTATATACAGAAGATGCTAAGAAAGGATATCTTATCTGGAGCCTTACACACCCAGCTCCCTATTCGCGTGATCTGATCTCACTCTGACAATAATTCCTTTGCACATATTTTGTTGCTATCCTCAGAATAAAGTGTAATTCCCTTTACTCAACAGAAATGTCCATGATGTACTGCAGAGTTCTGACCAGTGATCACATGAAACAGTTAAAATGCTTGCTGAACCCTACTCCTAAATGTGTTGAAAATACTCATACAAAAAATACAATGGAACAAAGAATTAAAATATAAAGAAAGCTTTTCTAATCCTGCACTTAATGTTGAGTCTTATGTAGGAAATCCTCATCAAGTCAAACTTCTCATCAGACGGTCTGACAATTCCACAAAAGTAAACAAACTCAACCTATCTGGACCTGCAGTAGGTGAATGTTCTGTCTGATGAGTATTGGGTATGTAATGTTGATAGTGAAGTAATTCAGATGATGTAGACTTGTGTGTAGTTTCAAATTTTCTCATGGAGTCTCTGAGTTCAAATGACAGCTCCAAGTTGCATTCAGAACTTGACTCCCACGATGTGCCAGTTTTATCAGTTCTTAATTCAACCACCAGATGGGGTGCTTTGCAGCAGAGCGATGGACCACCCTATTGAGGACCAACTGGTGGCACTTGACTCACTATTTTGAATCTCACCTCTGGTTAGATATTCCTAAAACTTCCTCTTGGAGGGATCATGACATCAAAAAAAAATTTAATGACCAATGAGGAAGTGCAATATGTGCCATGGTTTAAAAATATTCACAACCCATCCATTCAGTTTCTCACCCAAATTTAACAATTCATCTTAAAAGGTTCATCAGACTTCCTCCAAACCCCATCTCAGAAATATTTCCCAATTACAAATACTGACTGCCAAAAGAGAAAAGGCATAGAATGTATGAAGGTAAAATATGTTGCATCTTAAATTTACAGAATATGGTTCAAGAGAATGGCAGAGTAGTAGAGATTCATGATTCCCCCTTCACCTAACCATTTGGAAAATGACCAACAAACACCATTTGGATGGAAATTGCACTAATGTGCTTTCAGGCTTGCCATAGTAATGTGACGTCTGCTGTGAAGCATTCCCTGCCGGAAGCCATTTTACCACCAGTTCAATAAAGACATAATACAAACAAGACTGCTATCTAGTGAGCTCATAACAAATACTTCCTGGACATTAGTCCAGGAAACTTGTCCACTAACCACTGTCATTCACAAAAGGCCTAATTCTCATTCTAGTTTAGTTGTCATTCCCAATTTGATAACATGCTTGTCAAGTCAACCACAGCTGCAGTGTAATCCTCCGGTCAGTCAACCAGGTACTGCAACGATCAGGGGTTAGATCTTACAGCTGGATAGGGTTAGTGCTACTGAAATGAGTCATTTGTTTTTCACTTGATAGTAGCACCAAGAATAGGGTTTTAGCAAATTTTCCAGTTTGGCATTTCCTACTAAATGGCAGCACCCCCACGGGCCTATTACTGGACCTTAGGGAAGAAAGCTTATTAGATTGCTGTAAAATTGCTAAGTCTCATCTCTTTGATACCAGTTCTATTGTCAACAGATTAAGACTGATTATAATATTCTCCTCTCAGAGCTATCATTACCAAATACACATGGTGTCTGTGTTAGGGGATGGGTGTTCATACTTATAAGTTACTGCTTAAATTACTAGAGTTCACAACATTGCAGGACGATGTTCGTAGTTATTATCCTTCACAAAATAAATGTATTATCAGCAATAATTAAGCATACACTTAACAGAAGCATTTATGGAAAATTGTGAATTCACCAGATAATTCACATACTAGGTTCTCAAAGTTTACAAGCTGCTCAGACCTCGTTGAATTCTGCAATATTTCCAGCATCACTACCTCTACAGGGCAGATTCCAATAGGGGTCTCAGCATTGTGAGCTACAGTGAGAAATATGGCAAAATGTCCAGCGAGGCATATCTCAATGGAAGAAACAACTCACTGCAGCTTTTAAATAAATTTCAAGTGTAAAGGTGAGATTCCTATATACCAGGCATCAATGTCTCAGAGCCACACTCCATGCACTCCAATCCAAAGAAGTTAGCAAATGATATGTGACAGCTACTATGAAGATGTGGGTGTACTGTACCTTTAAGAGAGTAAAAAGCTAGCAGAACTACCTGACACAGCACCAAGTGTTCAGAATAAGGTAATAATGTAACACTTGGTTGAAAGCTAGATTAGCTGGTTGCCTGGAGACAACAAAACAAATTTGAATTAGGCCAATCAGTTTCAGATTAGATGCTTGGAGTACAGGCCATTTGGCCCAACAAGTCCACACCAACTCTCCGAAGAGTAACCCACCCAGACACAATTCCCTCTGAATAATGCACCTAACACTAAAGGCAATTTAGCATGGCCAATCGACCTGACTTGCACATCTTTGGATTGTGGGAGGAAACCAGGGCACCCGGAGGAAACCCATGCAGACATGGGAAAACGTGCCAACTCCACACAGACAGCCACCAGAGGCTGGAATCGAACTTGGGTCCCTGGCGCTGTGAGGCCCCATTAAATTATACTCCGAAAAAATACCAAACTCCAATCAAGTTTGAATTTAGTATATTGACAATCTTAAAAGTCAATGACACAATTCAATGCTTTGGCGGTATAAGACTGGGAAAACCTGAACAGTTGAGGGAGAACTGCCAAACCACCAGCATCTGCAGCAACTGCCAGGAGAATAGCTCTCTTAAATGTACCTTTATCAATCAGTGACCTGTGAAACAGAAATCCATAAGAAGAGAAGAAGACACAGGAAGAGAAGAATCGACATCTGGCTGGTTTTGAAAACTTGAATTGTTGGTAAATCTTAATTGGGGGTTTTGATCGGATTAGTATTGTAGAACAGGAAGGTAAAAGATAGGTCAGAAGAAGGAGTTGTAAATAGTTGTTAACTATTCTCTGTTATACCTTAAGAAATAAAGTTGATAATTTTTACTTGAAATAGTTATTGGCCTCTCGAATTTTCACAGATATTGGATGTGATAAATCTTTTCTATGTTGCTGGTTTAAATTAAGCAGGAGGGTTTACCCCGCGTCGTAACACCGCCTCTAAGGCCCCTCATTGCACATCTCCAATCCATTTACTGGATGCTTCTGAATTTCAATCCTGCACCTAAATGAGCAATGACAACTATAATTATAATGCTGCAGTGAGGACACCTTATGCTCAGGGACATACATCCAACTTGTGGACTGGACTGGACTGTTTGCTTGCTGTCTTAGTGCTCACTCATTTGAACATACATGGATGCTCACAATATTCTGGCTTTGTTTTGCCTTGCCTTAAACTTTTGCGACTTGTCCCCTTAAGCCAGAAGTACCAGGCTTACAGTGTTGCTGTATTACAGTGTCATTTCACACCGACATAAAGCCAGGAAGGTTTTCATAGTTGTCAGTAGTCTGACAAACCTGTAGTCCAGGGGCTTGGACACAGTCAGTCAACTGTTTAAGGTGTTCAGACACAGAATCCTTTGTTTATAACTGGTGAGGATTCAAATGTCAGGCAGCACACTCTTTCTCACTTTCTTTGTACACTCTCACTTTTTCTCCTCCATGTTTTCCTCCCAGAATAGGGAGATTGAAGTGAAGGAAGATGTTATTGGCAATATTTAGAGTGGTACAGCATTGACCTTGGTGTGAGGTGGATATAGTAGCAGAGATAGGGTGAGTGTGAGGTTTCAGACAGAAGATGGTGACACATATTTTTTACCAGGCAGCTGAGCATTCCTCCAGATGTCTAACATTGACCCAAATGGCAGCATTAAACCAGAGTGGCATTATCTGGTGTTCACAAGAGGACAATCAACTCTCTCCTACCTTATCCAGAAGACCACCAGATCTCTGGTTACAAAGTAGAGTGTGAATCTTCCCAAATCTTTCATGTTCAGGGTAAATGTAAGGAACATGTACTGCAGCTCCAGGCTTACAGTCTGTGCCCCAGTGCACAACAGCTCTTTAAAGATATTGCCAGTGTTAGGGATGTCAGTCCATGAAAGGATATTCCAGTAGTGGTGAGTTGCCCATGTATGGCGAATGGTAGAATGGAGCTTATATCAGAGGTGCGAAAGGGGTAGGATAGGTATTTAATGAGGTGAGTTTGGAAAGATGTGGTGAGAAAATTCACTAGGTTTCACAGAGAGAAACCCTTCATGAAGCCTGATGAAACTGACAGTTAAAAAAAACTAAGATTCCACCCTTTTTTTCCAATTCTGTTTGCTTTAGCATTATCTAAACTTGGTTCCCTGACCTTATCAAAATCTTCAGTTTTAGAGCTGTAATAATCTGATAATCAAGTTTTTGGACTGAAGAAAGTTACAGGAATTTGTGACTCATTAATATCTTGTAAACCACGGGTGTTCCTTTTCTATCATTGACACGTGTATAACTTTTAAGGTTTTCTGTGCATGAAGCCATTAATATATTAATACAACACTTTCCTACTACTTCTATCAAATCATCATTAAAAATGCCACATCTCTTCTATATCCCTGTGATATTGAAAGATTACGCCATGTTATTTATTCAGCCAGCCCTTTCTGGTACTTCATAACATGCTGCAATGAGTCCAAAAAGACAGACTGCAACATAATGCATGATTTCAGCGATAGTTTGATTCCAACTATGTAGGTTGCTCAGCTCAGAAATTGGCTGATGGAATCATCAGTCAATTCTTTTGGTTGCTTGCAACAGGCAGAACACAGACCATACTCAGCCAGTCTGCACTTGCAAAACCCAAATCAAAACATCGACTATTTGATGATTTTGTGATTACATTTGCTGTAAATTCTTGAGTGCACTAATAACAACACAAACTGCCAATTGAAGATAATTAGTGTCTGGATTAGAGTGGTGCTGGGACAGCACAGCAGGTCAGGCAGCATCCAAGGAGCAGGAAAATCGACGTTTCGGGCAAAAGCCCTTCATCAGGAATAGATGCTGCCTGACCTGCTGTGCTTTTCCAGCACCACTCTAACCTAGACTCGGGTTTCCAGCATCTGCAGTCCTCGTTTTACCTAATTGAAGATAATTAGTTGAGCTTGTAACATGGCTCATTTATACTTGCAAAAAGTGACATTCATTCATACATGGGGCCCATTTTCTGCAAATAAAAGGATTTGTTCAAACTTTGCACCTTATTTTTGAATGACCTAGGAATTTGGGAAGCCTATAGTTTCTCATTGCTTTCTCCATGCTAATAACTCAGTTAATCAAAGATGACTTGCAAAACTAATCAAAACTTGTTTCTCCTGTAGTTTAAGGCCATACATAAGAACCTAAGAAATAGGAGCAGGAGTAGTCCACTTGGCCCTTCGAGCCTGGTCTGCCATTCAGTACCATCATGGCTGATCTTTTCGTGACTTCAGCTCCACTTACCTGCCCTCTCACTATCACCCTTAATTCCTTTACTGTTCAAAAAAATTATCTATCTTAGCTTGGAAAGCATTTACTGAGGAAGCCTCAATTGCTTCACTGGGCAATAAATTCCATAGCTTCACAACCCTCTGGGTGAAGAAGTTCCTCCTTATTTCTGTCCGAAAATGGCTGCCCCTAATTTTGAGGTTATGCCCTCTTGTCTTAGTTTCACCTGTCAGTTGAAACATTCTATCTACTTCTATCTTATCTATCCCCTTCATAACTTTTTATGTTTCAAAAGATTCCCCCTCAATCTTCTAAATTCCAGTGAACATAGTATAAGTCTACTCAGTCCCTCATCATAAGCCAACCCCCTCAACTCTAGAATCAAATTAGTGAACCTCCTCTGCGCCCCTTCTAGTGCCAGTATATCTTTTCTCAAGTGTGGAGACCAAAACTCCAGGAGTGGCCTCACTCCAAGTGTGGCTGAAACATAGCCTCCCTACTTTTAAACTCCCTTTAGCAATGAAAGTCAAAATTCCATTTGCCTTCAAAATTGCCTGTTACACCTGCAGACCAACCTCCTGTGCATCGTGAATGAGGACACCCAGGTCCCTCTGCATAGCAGCACACTGCAATTTTTTGTTTAATCATTCAAGTAATAGTCCTGTTTACTGTTATTCCTACCGAAATGGATGACTTCACATTTGTTAAAATTGTATTCCATCTGCCAGATCTTTGCCCACTCACTTGAACTATCTATATTGCTTTATAAAGTTTCACAGTCCTCTTTGCTCTACCATTCAGCTTAGTGTCATTCACAAACCTTGACACAATACATGTGCTCTCCAACTCCAAATCATTGCGAATAATTGCAGCCCCAACACTGATCCCTGAGGCACACCATTAGTCACTGATTGCCAACCATAAAAGCACTCATTTTTCCCCACTCTTTGCTTCTTATTAGTTAACAAATCCTGCATAGATGCTAATCCATTGCCCGTAACACCTTGCATCTTTAGCTTATGTAGCAGCCTTTTTCACGGCATCCGATTGAATGTATTTTGGAAATCTAGATACACAATGTCTACTGGGTCCCCATCTTCATAGAATTTGAGTACATTAGTTATGCATGACCTGCCCTTCATGGATCCATGCTGTATCTGCCCAACAGGACATTTTCTATTTAGATGTCTTGCTATTTCTTCCTTGATAATAGACTCAAGCATTTTCCCCATTATAGAAGTTAAGCTAACTGATCTATAATTCCCCATCTTTTGTCTACCTCCTTTTTTTAAACAGTGAAATCACATTTGCTGTTTTCCAATCTGCTGGTACTGCCCCAGACTCCAGTGAATTTTGGAAAATTACTACAAGTGCATTAGCCGTTTCTCCCACCATCTCTTTTAGTACCTTGGAATGCATTCCGTCAGGGCCAGGAGACTTGTCCACCCTCAGCTCCATTAATTTGCCCAAAACTATCCTTTTTGGTGATAACAACTGTTTTTAAGTCCTCACCTATCTCCATCTCTTTGTCAATTACTGGCATGTTATTCGTTTTCTCCACTGTGAAGACTGACACAAAATACCTGTTCAATGCCTTGGCCATTTCCTCACATCCCACTAAGTTGTTATGATCATTCAGAATTTGGCATTCTTGCATTTGTCCCGATGTGGGAAAGCCAGAAAGCTGTGGCAAGTGTCTTTCTTTAAAGCAATATTCAAATTCTATACTACCAAGTGACCATTGGAATGAGAGCAGATGATTATGTTGTTTCTAGTCTGGCACTCATGCATTGACCCATAGAAGATGTTGAGGACAGTACTATTCCTCTAAACCACTCTTTAACAAAACTGAGTGTTTGAAACGTAGGACAAAATGGAATGGAATTTGAAATCAGTCGTATTTTGCATGATTGAATGGTGCTTTACTGGATTATACCTATGTACTGAGTCACTATGCTACTCACCTTGTAAATCTCCAAAGGTTAAAACAAAGATTTTTTTTCTCCCATTCTTCTCTATTGAGAGCACAAAAATCTTTCAGACCTCAGTCAATTGACTTTTTTTTTGTAAGCCCTGAAATTGACTGTCAATATAGTGTTTTATCATGGTGACATTACAGTGAATTTCACTGTGTGTTTTACATGGTATTAATCTGTTCACACTTACAGGCACTTACTCACTTACTGGTGTTCAGAAGCAGCCCTTTTATTTGATCTTTCATTTCTTAGTTCAGTAGAACTTATGGCTATTTTATTACTGATCTTGACTAAGGAAAGCTATATTGATTTTTAAAAATATCAGCATAATACTTATAATAGGAAAACATTGCCTTATAAAAAGGTAATTTTTAAAAGAATTAGCTAAAAATGTACTTAAAACCAGAGTTTTCAATAGCTAATACTGGTTTAGGTTACCGATACAAACAAAAGAAATAAACATACGGTCGTGAGACCAACTGTGTAGCACTTTGAAATCAGTTGTACTAACTTTATAGTTATTGCCTTAGGTCACAAGATATAATATTAAGATTGGCATTTCTTTTTAAAAATTGACACCTTTTAACCACACATGTGACATGGGTGCCACAATTCTTCATAACAAGATAAAGATTATTTTTAAAAGTTTAAAAAAAAGGTCATATACATTAATCTGGTTTCCAGTTCTAAAAGATCACTCAGTTGATCTTACTTAAACACGGTTATGAAGTGAGTTGAATCTACTAAAGGTGATGTCTGATAGCCTGAATTCAAACTTACATGATACTTTGTGGAAAACAGGCCTTTGGCAGATTTACCTCTTTTTAATAATGCAATACCCCCAGTGCAGCCAGTACCTTGAAGTACTGCCTAATGGACTGTCATTCTTTCTTCAGCAAGATCCAGAAAACAAGTGGTGACTTGTACAGGGAATGAAGTGAGTAATTACAATTTATTGTCATCATGTACAAACAATTGCTTGAAGTGCTGCAGCTGGAAATGGCCTTCTACTGGAATATTACTCAAATGTTCGGGATTTTGTTATTCCAATTTCTAAAGACAATCGTATTTGAAATAAACTAAAACCCCAATTCAGAAATTCTTACATACAGATTGGAATTTGAGCATCAATTTCAATATAAACGTATGCCAGACTGAATAAAATCCCCAAGACAGCATTTTGGCATTGTTAATAATGACAGGATGATGAATAACTTTTAGCTTACAATTATACTAAAAAAAGCATTTGTGATTGAGGATACAAGGCATTTATGAATAAAATGTTTTCATTATACATGATGTGAGAAGGAATCAGATGACAATGTTGAGTGTTACCTTTTTTTTATATTTTAAACATTAGTATAAGTTGCATTAAGGTCACTGTGAATGCATCTTCAGCTGTGCAAGGTTAAAGTTAATAGTTATAATTTTGTAAAAGATAGTCACTCAGAAGCAGCAAAGAGCAAACAATAATGCTTGAATCAATCCAGAAGAGTTTAATATTTATTTCAGGATTTATTTCTCATATGATGTAAAAATCTGCAAAATTCTTTGATGGTATAGGCAGAGTTGACTTCCTGGTTGCAGTATTTGTACATGGGTGAGGGGCAAAGTGTTGCCCACTACAGAGTTTTGAGAGATGATTATAGAAACTGAATGAAATGTTATGTTGAATTCTGAACTGGAACACTACTGAGGAGATTACTATTTCTATGTTTATACAAAACAAGCTTTTGAGGTTCATGGTGTTAGAATCAGAGGCCAATACCTACATTGAGGTAACGGGCAGTGGCATCTTCAAAATTAATCCACAGAAGTAACAGCACAGTCCGACAGAGATCAATTGATAGAGCAAGCTTCAATACACTGTATTATGGTGGTCAAAGCAGTTGGAATGAGTTCATTTACTGCAGGTGAGACCCATGTCTTTCAGAAATAGCATTAACGGGCAGAGTAAATGGGCAATAGTCTAAAGGCAAACATTTGTTAACTGTCTTTGTAGTTAGCACTGTTGCCTCATAGTGTCAGGGACCTGGGTTCCTACCTCACCTCGGGCGACTGTGTGGAGTTTGCACATTCACCCAGCGTCTGCATGGGTTTCCTCCCACAATCCAAAGAAGTGCAGGACAGGTTAATTGGCCATGCTAAATTGCCCATGTTAGGTGCATTAGTCAGAGGTAAATAAAGGGTAGGGGAATGGCTCTGGGTGAGTTACTCTTCAGAGGGCTGGTGTGGACATGTTGGGCTAAATGGCCTGTTTCCATACTGTAGGGAATCTAATCTAATCTAATTTCTTTTAGGAAGGAAATATGCCATTCTTACCTTGGATAGCTAATATGTGACTCCAAACCCCCCTCTGCCATGCCCTCTGAAATGGGCTAGTAAGTTGCTCAGTTCAAAGGCAACAAATACTAGCCTTGTCAGTGATAAGTACAGCCTGTGCAAGGATAAAGCAGTCAAGTACATTTTAATTGGAGAAAAGCATAATATTGTGTGAAAAGGAAGGTTGTAGCCATCTAGGACATTGAAAAAGGAAGCCACTTTACTTCTCCTTACGTGGTCGCAATAAGCCAGATCACAATATTGTTAAGAAAAATCATTATCCTGAGCCAACTCATTTAAATATGGCTGCATTAGGAGAATATTGTGAGTAGCTACTCCTCTGAATCAAAGATTTCAAGCAACCTTTTTATTAATGCAGTTAACAATAGTAATCCTCACTCACAGTACTCTGTCTAAAATTCATATAAAACTGTATGATGAATATTTTATATATTACAGTTTATTTTCATTATTTACTCAGACAATTGCAAGCTTTCATCTTAGAAATAATATTGTTTCACAGATGGGGGTATGACAACTGTTAAAATGACACAATTGTCTACTTGTGGCAGTTGTATTCCCAAACAATGTTGGAATTGGCCACGCCATTGAGGAACAGGCTCGGAACATGGAACTCATCTGGGTTTTGCATCTGTAATGTCACTTTGAATATGTGACACATAATTAACATTCAACCATGAGCATAAGGGTTACCCAGGATGCAAATATGCACAAGCCCCTTCTATGTGTCCACTGTGACACTGATGGAAGAAACATAGAAATTGTAAAGTGATAACATAAACACCACCTCAGCATCATCTAGGAACAGTGAATGAGAACAAGACCCTCTAAAAGTTAATCTCCCTAGTCCCAAAGAACTGAGTTAGAAAGAAGACTGGCAAAACTGGTTTCATTGATTTTGAAAGGAATTAATTGGCAATATACATTCCAGAGGCGTATAAGAAATGCAACAATATAGTAAAGGTAATTGAGAATACAGTTTTGACTGCAGAACAAAAGAAAACATCAAAGCAGTCACTTCAGTGGTGGGTTAGTGTGACAATAGATTGACTCATTTGGCTGAACCTTTGCTCCCAAGTCATGTCTATGAGTTTTTGTATGAGTTACTGCTGCCTTATTTCTGGGCATAAATGAACTAAAGGGTGCTCTAGTATCCTTGACCACATGTCTACCTGAAATTTGCACCAGCATAAAAGCACAGCATTAGTGTCCATTGCAAAACCAGTAGAACTGTCATAACCAGTTCCATGACAGGCAGATAAAACCCCTTTGATACAACTCCTTAAATTTCATAACACATTGGCAACAAGTAACATTTTCTGGATTAGTGGTGCTGGAAAAGCACAGCAGTTCAGGCAGCATCCAAGGAGCAGTAAAATCGATGTTTTGGGCAAAAGCCCTTCAACAGATTCCTGATGAAGGGTTTTTGCCCGAAACGTCGATTTTACTGCTCCTCGGATGTTGCCTGAACTGCTGTGCTTTTCCAGCACCACTAATCCAGAATCTGGTTTCCAGCATCTGCAGTCATTGTTTTTAACAAGTAACATTTAACTAACAAAACGTTCTGCAGTGTGTCCCTTTTAAGGAACTCCACCAGGGTGCCTTGCCTGGCATGCTTCAGTTGTTTCAAGTTATGTATGTTTGCCCTTGTCTGGTTTCAATGAACTCCAAATTCAAGTCTGATAAACATGAAAGGAAACATATTATGCAAAAATATTGCAGAATCGTTTTGTTAGGGTATGAAAACATTTTTTTCATCTCTGAATCTCTGAAAGCTATTTCTGTTTTACACTTAAGTTTGTAACCCAACTGTGGCCCCTGCAGTGTATTAAGAAATGCCAGTAGAGAATTCCAAGGTCAGGGACTTTGCTGGAAATATATGGTACAGCAAGTTGGTCAGGCCCAGAATACACACAGTCATAGAGATGTACAACATGGAAACAGACCCTTCAGTCCAACTTGTCCATGCCGACCAGATATCCTAACCGAATCTAGTCCCATTTGCCAGCACTTGGCCCATACCCCTCTAAATCCTTCTTATTCATATATCCATCCAGGTGCCTTTTAAATGCTGTAATTGTACCAGCCTCCAGCACTTTCTCTGGCAGCTCATTCCATACATACACCACCCTCTATTTGAAAATGTTGCCCTTTTATATCTTTCCCCTCTCACACTAAACCTATGCCCTCAAGTTCTGGACTCTCCCACCCCAGGGAAAAGACCTTGTCTATTTATCCTATTCATGCTCCTCATGATTTTATAAACCTCTATAAGGTCACCCCTCAAACTCTGACACTCCAGGGAAAATAGCCTCTCCCTATCTCTCAAATCCTCCAACCGTGGCAACATCTTTGTAAATCTTTTCTGAACCCTTTCAAGTTTCACAACATCCTTCTGATAGGAAGGAGACTAGAATTGCACGCAATATTCCATGCGGCCATGTTTTACAATCATCTTTATTATTCTCCGCTAAATAAAGGATAAAGTTAGAGACAAAAAAACAATTGTAGATGCTGGAATCCAAGGTAGACAAACAGGAGGCTGGAAGAACACAACAAGCCAGGCAGCATCAGGAGGTGGAGAAGTCAAAGTTCAGGTAAGAAACAAAATCAGAGCGAAGGCTTAAACCTGTTGGACTATAACCTGGTGTTGAGTGATTTTAAACTTTGCCCACCCCAGTCCAACACTGGTACCTCCACATCATTAGCTCATTCAGCATTAAAATGATGTAGCACAGTTCATATCAGAGCATCAGTTAAGGTGAGGTAAGGGAGACTGCAATTAAAATTATGGGGAACAAATGAGAAATGAAGTTTAAAATTTAATTATTGTATTACAGTACTATGTTAACTGTGTTTCAATCTGCTAGAATGCAAGGACCTTTCAACTAGAGTTCTGGTGGAAAATGACAAAGCACCAGAAACAAAGATTTTGACTTTTTAAAATTTTGCATTAGAAATTTAGATTTCTGTTAGAAGTGTATAAATAATGCTACAAATAGTTGTTATTTAGAGCAAGGGGCGAAACCAGAAGGTTACCACAACTGGATTTACACTTGCTTGTCCTTTGCTTACTGAACTTGCTTAATTCCTCAGTTGGGAGACTATTAATCATTAACTCTATTTGAAAACAACTAGGTTTAACAGTTACAAATTGTAGTGTAGAATCTGAAAAATTAATTGGCAATAATATAAAAATGTGCTAACTTGTTGCTTATATTTGAGGAAAATAAAGTATCTTCAGTCAATTTATGATTTGGAGATGCCGGTGTTGGACTGGGGTGTACAAAGATAAAAATCACACAACACCAGGTTATAGTCTAACAGGTTTAATTGGAAGCACGAGCTTTTGGAGCACCGCTCTATCATCAGGTGGTTGTGGAGGACACAATTGTAAGACACAGAATTTATAGCAAAAGTTTACAGTGTGATGTAACTGAAATTATAATTGAAAAATACCTTGATTGTCTGTTGCGTCTTTCATCTGTTCGAATACCCATGATAGTTTCACTTCTTTCATATGTAAATCACAAAACCTTGTTTTAAAAGTTACATTCTCAGGTTAACTGTAACAATTAGTGTTGGCCAGATAATATGTTGAAGGTGTTAGCCCCCTGTGTTCTCTGTCTGTGCTATAATGTTTAGACTGATTCTAATCTAAAAAGTGAGTTAACAGAGTCTTACATGAATTCGTGCAGTTTTTGAGCAAAGTACAATGTAACTCTGCAAGTACAAATTCATCCCACAAACATATATGTATATGTGTGCATGTGGGTTTTTGTGTGTGTGTGTGTCTGTCTGTCTGTCTGTCTGGGGTGGGGGGTTGTGAGTGTGAGAGAGTGTGTGTGTCTGTAAGTGTAGAGTGTCTAAGTCTGTGAGGGGGTGCATGTGTGAGTGTGGGAGTGTGTGTGTCTGTAGGAGTGTGTGTGTGTCTGAGAATGTAACTTTTAAAAAAAAGTATTGTGATTTACATATGAAAGAAGTGAAACTATCATGGTATTCGAACAGATGAATGACTCAACAAACAATCAAGGTATTTTTCAATGTATAATTTCAGTTACATCACACTGTAAACTTTTGCTATAAATTCTATGCCTTACAATTGTGTCCTCCACAACCACCTGATGAAGGAGCGTCGCTCCGAAAGCTAGTGTGCTTCCAATTAAACCTGCTGGACTATAACCTAGTGTTGTGTGATTTTTTTAACTCAGTCAATCTAGTTTATGGTAAGCAACTGAACTTTATAAAAGGAAGATTTCTCACAAACTTTAAAAGCTGCAATCGTTTCAAATTTATTCAGTTATTCCAATGTAAAGTATTCTAAATTAGTGCTGCATAAATGAGTTTTAATGTTTGGATAAAGAAAACCTCTTCCATTGAATTTACGAAGCTTCTCTTTACAGTTAATTCAATAGAATATGGCAAACTAGCATTCAATTCAATAATCCCCAACCTACATATTCTTTCAGTAAAAAAATATCAGAATGATATTGAAATTCATGGAACAGAACAAAGAACTGCTGCTTCTGTGCAGGGGAAAAGAAAATGAGGGATTTCCTTTCACATTGAAACCAGAAATTCAGTGGTATGTCAATCCATTTGCTGATTCGATATTTGTCTCTTTCAAATTCACGTACCAAACCTCAATTCAGAGAACCTTCCATGGGTTACAGTCATGTCTCACACAATGGAAGATTTTTGGCGTTGTTTGAGACTACAGTTCCCCAATGTCCTCGGCCCAAAACCCATCAGTTGCTAAACCTGTGAAATTCTATACATCATGAATGCTGACGTGGGGATATTTACTGAAGATTGCACAAATTGCAGCACCATTCACAACACCTCAGATACTGAAGAACCATTGCCCCTTTAGGACTGCAAGAACAATGGTCTTAAAGGGACTTGTCAGGGAGTTGAGCACAATTCCACCCAGCAACTAATCAACAGAACTGTGCCCCAAAGCTGAAGCTTTCTATGCAATAACAAAATATGTTGACCTCTACAGAACATACAAGGCAGAGCTCTCTTACATAAAAACTTAGGAACGAGAATTGGCTATTTAGTCCATTAAACCCATTTCAGCATTCAATCAGATCATGGATGACCTTCTACCTCAATGGTATATCCCTTTACGTAACTAATCTACAGAAATCTATCCATTTCTGCGTTCCTCAATTATTGTCTCCACAGCCTTTTGAGGTAAAGAATTCCAAAGATTCATCACCTTCTAAGTAAAGGAATTCCTTCTCATCTCAATCTCAAATGATCTACCCCTTATTGTCAGATTATGTCCCCTGGTTTTATATTTACCAACTAGGGAAAATATCTAGTCTACATCCACCATGCCTGTAGGATTCTGATGAAGTCATCTTTCTTTCTTTAAAATTTTAGGGAATAGAGACTCAATCTCTCTTTGTAAAACAACACCACCATCCCTGGAATTAATCTGGTGAACCACTGTTTTATTTCTCCTATGGAAAGTATATCCCCCCCCTTTATATGGGACTAACACTGCACACAATACTTCATGTTAGGTCTCAGCTAAAGTCCATACTATTACAGCAAAATATCTTTACTCCTGTCCTCAAAAACTCTTATAGTGAAGGCCTTCCTAATTCCTTGCTGTTACTGCATGCTATCTTTTAGTCACTCATGTACAAGGATACCCAGATCTCCTTAGTCATGTATGCTACTAAATCTCTTCCCTTTTAAGAAATATTCTGCCTTTCTGTGTTTTTCAACCAACACACATAACTTATTCACATTACATTCCATCTGCAATGTTCTCACTTATTAAATTAGCCTGTCCAAGTCCTCTTGAAGCCTACTTGCATCTTTGTCACAAGTTACAATGCATCCAGTTTGGTCACATAAGTAAATGTGGTAATATTACAGTTTCCCCACATTCCAAACACTTATCAATATTGTAAACTGCTATGGACCTAGCACTGTTTCTTCTAGTAGCCAGTAGTCACAGCCTGCCATCCTGAAAATGATGTATTTATTCATAACCCTTGAATTCCTGCCTGTTAACCAATTCACAATCAATACTAGATTATTTTCTCAATGTTCTCTTAATTGTATTTATTAACCTGCTGTGAGCAGCCTTATCAAAAGTCTTTTGAAAATCCAAATTTGTCACATCCACTCATTCTCCTTTATTGATGCTGCAAGCAATATCCTCAAAAATCTCAAACAAATTTGTCAAACATTATTTATAAATCTATGTTGGCTCTGCCCATTTTGCCATTCTTTCACAAATGCCCAATTATCACAATCTTTAAAATGTTTATAACATTTTCCCAACTACTGAAGTCAAACTAACTGGTTGTTAGTTCTCCATCTTCCATGTTCCACTCTTCTTAAATAGTGGAATTACATTTGCCACATTCTAGTCCACAGGAATCTTTCCTGAAGAATATAATTTTGAAAAATAACCACCAATGTATTCATTATATCTTTAGTCACTCATTCACCATTCTGAGATGAAATTCATTGTCCAGCGGACACATCAACCTTTAACCCAGTTAACTTTTAAAGTACTATGTCTTTATTAATTTCTTTTATTCCTCGATTTCACAAGTTCCTTGGTCATCTAGTATTTCAGGGAGATTTTCTACGGATGGAATGATACAGTTTATTTAACAAAGTGTCATTATATTGAGTTCAGTGGAGTGAATTCTTGCCTTGAAGCCAAGAGAGTTGTTTTGGTGTATTGTTATTCGAGTCCTTGTGATGTGCATGACATCTGATTTTCACCCCATAACATGACATACTTTTCTCAGAGCAATTTGCTACAGAATTGACTGGTACCACTGGTAACCCAAGACATTTTAAAAGTACACCCAATAAAGCAATCTCAATCTGGAGCTGCCCTGCATGGTTCCTGACATTTGTCCCAGAATGGCAGATGGAGGAGATTGTCACCCTGTCTTATGGGTGTTGTCCTAAAGCTTCTGGGTTCATGTTGCCAGTTACTACTGAGTGGTTCGAGATGTTGTTGCCCAGTGACCAATAATGAGGTCTTCTGGGGCAAGCAGTGAGTTGATCCACCAGAAACCCACGCTGGTTTCCATATTAAATTCTCCCCGTGTCTTTTTTAACTGTGCGTTTCGTATGATCACAACCCGTGATGAGCTGGACTGTTAACAAGACATTTAACAAGCAACAATGATTGTTTCTTGGGAACTCAATGCTCCCTTATGAAAACCTCCCAATGATGCTTCAGCAATGTAGGGAATTTGCAGTGATATCAGATCACTGTCTCCCTTGATTCTCTGCCATTTCCCTATTCTCCATTATAAATTCTCCTCTTCGAGCTGTAATTGGCCCATGCTTATTTTAACAATTTTTTTTCACATATCTAAAGAAAATTTTATGATATAATTTAAACTTTGGTAGTTTAAATTCATTGTCTTTTTTCTATTTTGTTAATCAGTTTCTTGGTCTTCCTTTGCTGAGTTCTAGATTACTCCCAATCCTTAGACTCACTCTGTTCGCTTCTTTTTTTGGTTTCAGAAAACTGCTGTCATCATTACCATGAAGTATAGTCCAAGAAAAATTTGAGATTCCATTAGACAATTAGGGCATTTGAGTGGAAAGAAACTCATTTGCTGATTCTGTTTGATATGACTGGTATTTTATAAGCTCCTGGAATAATTTGATAGAATTATGATATTTGAAGCACATTCCAAAAGAAGGAATTAGTTAGAGAATAATTTTTGATCAAAGATCTAACTCATACTCTGGTTTGGGTAGTTGTGATTGTTCCAGAATAAGTAAACACGGTAACAGCAATTGATCAAATCTGTGGACTCTCAAAAATCCAACTCATGCAGGAACATAGTAGATTAAATAAATTGGTCTGGCACGTAAAATGACTCAATTTCCTTTGGCCTGAAAATTCATGCTTTTGCATAAACTCTGAATATAAATTGATCCCCTTTTCAGTCTGACATACTAGATTCGTATTACAATTCAGCCTCAGTTTCTCATCTCAAAAATGCATGTTTTATTTACCAGTAACTTATAACTGGGTATAAGGCATCAAACAAGCAAGATGCTTATGTTGCAAAGATGCATCAGAGCAAACTCTGCATCATAAAGAACAAAGATGGCATACACCCACTCACATGCTGACAGTTCACTTTTATACTGAATGTATAAATTGACCCGGTTGTTTGGTATGGTTTACTGAGGCTTCAAACATTTAATTATACACCTACATCTCTGGTATTTCCCCACATCTCAAGTCCATTTGTGGGTTAAGAGATAACATGAATGCTTCAGAAAATCATAAAAGGTATGGTAAAATTCCTCCTTCTAATGAAAATTAATTTCAAAGAAAAACATTGATTGACACCTTATTTCCATCATACTGTTGAAGATGTATTAGTTTCATTAAATCATGAGTGCTAAAGGTAGCATTGTCAACCAGTTATGGGCCATTCTTCCCTCAGAAGATTGTAAATTCACATCCTGCTCCATTGACATGAGCACAAAATAGCATCTATATGGAAACTCATTAAGTGCTGTCTTTCAGACGAGAATGTAAACTCAGGCCTTGTCTGTTTCCTCAGGAGAATGTAAAAGATTGTATGGTACTATTTTTAAAAAGAAATTATCCTTGGTGTCCTGATTAATGTTATTTCTTAATAAATATCATTGAAGGAAAACACTTATCTGGCCATTATCATATTGCTGTTTGTAGGAATTTGAGTTCTGCAAATTAGCTGCCATTTTACATGATAACAACAGTAAATACACTTCAAAAATTCTTAAATAATTGCAAAGTACTTTGGGATATTCTGAGGTTATGAAATGCATTCAGTAAATGTGATCTTTCTTCTTTTCAATGTGGAGAACCTACATGAAGTGTTAGGAGGGATGATTTTATCTCTTGCATGTCAGAAGCCACAAGTAGTTCAAGTCAAGCAGGAGATTTAATCTCTGAAGTATAAGTTGTTCCATTGTTTCTTAGTTAAGGCCCTGTTCAAAGCAGGCAGCAAGATTACCAGCCCTCTATCAGCAGGTTACTTCTTTAATACATCGACTGGGATCCACCAACACTTCTGGGCCCTGATTTCAGTCTCACCTAGTCACCTAGTGCAGGTAAGCATAACAGAAAGTGGAGCCAAAGCCAAAACCAAAGCAGTGTCAAAAAGGTTCTTTTTTTAAAAAAAACCATTAGCTTTGCCTTAGGGTCAGAAGAAGAAGGAGTTCTCTTCTTACCCCCATATTGAAAGTTTAAGGATTTTCCTAATCTCCAACTTCCTGACCATGAGATCATCCTAAAGTCCTCTCCCGTACTTGCATACTGAATACTTAGTTCTTTGTGAGTGTTTCAGTTTTGAAAAATGATGACTAAAATAGTCATCATTCTTGACCTTCAAAGAATTGTTCAGTTGTTATGACTATATCAGTTATTTAAGTTTCAAATAAATCAAGATCAAAACTAATATTTTAAGGATTATAGGCAGCTTTTACTTACAGAAACTCAAAATAAATATTAATTAAAGTAGTATTTAACATTACTCCCCAGGTGTCTTCAAATGCTGCCACTGGACCATCCTTACTGTATGAGTCTGACTTTAAGACAATAATTCCTTATACTTGGGAAATTTCAGTTTCCAATTTTTATAGATTTACAATTGTCCCTCCTTATTCTATACACAATAAACCCCACATCTGAAAGGCTAAGATTTTAATGTTTATATGGATTGTTAGATAATGTCAAGTTGTTTTGCAATGTAGTAAATTATTATTGACAATGATTTGATATAATCCAAGTGTGAGTGTACAACAGATTTATTACTTCATCATTATTAAATTAGTGCTTTCATTAAAACATATCCAAGAGTAAGATATGTAAGGGAGCTGCAGTGTGAGTTAACTCAATAATGAAGGTCATCAGAGCTCTAGAAATCTCAACAAGGTTTCATTATGCACAGAAGCCCTTGTTGAATCTCTGTCTTCAAAACTTTTGCACTTAAGTTTCTATTCTGATAAATAATGCTATATTGATAACCATTTCATTATTGATAAAAATTGCAGGATTTGTCCATAATTGAATTAAGTACAATCGTTACAAGCTAAATATGACACTAATGAATCAGCTCATCATGTCCATGACAGAAGGCCAGAATCCTCATCACAACATGAATTGTCATTGACTATGGGTCAAATGTTTTAGGAAAAGCTGCAAGATTCCCTATCACAAACTGAGTGAAAGAGGAGAGTAGGAGAAAGTGCAGAGAGGAGGGTGAGCAGAAAAATAGCTGAACCTTCTTAGTCATGCCACTTAGAGGACTGACAAGCAGGCAATGATTGACGACGACCATGGTGATAATGTCTGCTGGATGGACAGGCATGCACCTTCACCCTAGATATGCAGAGTTTGGAATGAAATGCTGCATTATTGGCAGTTACATTTAAAACAGAACAACTAAAAACCACAGTGTGTCACAGCCAATTAAACCAAAATAGACTGTAAAAAAACACACACACATGTCCAGTCAAAAGCTTATTTAATTTCAGTTTGAATAGAAAATGAGGAGTAATTTTCTACAGCAAGTGAAGAAATGCTCACTGAATAATGATTGCATTCTGTACCCTGCAACCTGTTTTCAATACTCCTACCACTGTGCCATTATGCCAACGCTGCCTGCAGCAGCTCCCAGAGCTCTCCTGCCATTCATTTCAAAGGAAATCAGTGTGCTCTTTTCATAAAAAAACTGTCTTATTAGATGGCATTAATGCCATTTGTATTTTTGTTCAGAATTTGGGACAACAAACATGAAATGATGTAAACACTCATTGGTGTGCTTTTAAAGCTACTCCACTTTTCACTGATATAAATGTCAAGTGATAGCTTCTTGAACCCAATTTGAACTTCGGGCCATAAAGACCATAATCAGTTTGGGATGGCATGACCTGACTTGAAAATAGTCCACTTGTATATTTGCCACAAGTCAGTTAATGCACTGTAGCATGAAACAATCACAAAACATTGATTATTGATAATTATATCAATGTAATTATATATTGATAATTAATATGATAGTTACAACTGTGCTCTGCACTCGTTTCATACAATGCATTGTTGCCTGAAATTATCGCAAAATTTTGATATTGTGGACACTTAATGGGATATTTACTGTTGTATTCTGCAGTAGTTTCATACTAATAAACTCAGAATCACACCGATGTCTGGTGTCACACAGTACCTTTTCCACCAAGCTTTCCATTATCTGTCCTGAATGAGCTGCCTCATCCTGGAAGATGTCTATTATCCTAAACTTCACTTAAATCGTCTTTCGGAATATATGAGTCCTTACTTGTATATAGAATAATGGGAGTAAGGCAGGGATGGCTATTACACACAAATCTGAGAATACACTAATTGAAATATACTAATTACAGAAAAAGCGACATTTTTGTGCTGGAGAAAATACAATAATTGACAGAGATGATTAAGGTGAGTGGGTCATTCAATAAATGTATTGAGTTCCAAAGATTTCAGAAAATATAAGGCACACAAATTCCAGGCAAAATCCATCTACAACAAGAGATTATCAAGCCACTTCCCTTGACAATTAATGGCATTATCATCATTGTATTCCCCGTTACCCACATCCCAATGGTTACCATTGACTGGAAACTTTACTGAATAACTTTATAATTATTGTGGGTTCAGAAATTGAGTAGATTAGATTATTCAGTGTGGAAACAGGTCCTTTGGCCCAACAAGTCCACACCGACCCTCTGAAGAGCAATCCACCCAGCCCCATTCCCCTAACACTACAGGCAATTTAACATGGCCAATTCACCTAACCTGCACATCTTTGGACTGTGGGAGGAAATCCACACAGAGAGAATTGTGCAAACTCCACACAGACAGTTGCCCGAGGCAGGAATTGAACCCGGGTCTCTGGTGCTGTGAGGCAGCAGTGCTAACCACTGTGCCACCATGCCGCCCATTATTGGCCAGAAGCTCAGAACTCTGTGATGAGCAAATCATCTCCTGACTCCCAAATTTTGTCCACCTTCAGAAGGCACAAGTAAAATTGTAGTGTTAGGTTTCTCCCAAGTAGGCACATGCAGTAACTTGGATAAATGTGAGAGATATGATCATGAAGGTCTTAAATATTTATTCAATATAAATGGGACCTCGACATAAATTCCATTCTTGGTTTGCATTACAACCAGGTTTGGTTTGAGACCTTTGCCGATACGAAGGGAAGTGGTTATGCTTCACTCATGCCCTCTCCCTCCAAATGAAGAGATAAATTATAACCAGTTCAACAGAAATACAACGAATGAGTAACAGCAGTCATGAAAATTCTACATGTAAAATGCTGAAAAACATGATCTGACAGACAGAAGAGCCTGTGGACAAAGGGAAGGTTGGACACAAGCTGAGAACAGGAACTTGGTAAAAGCTGGAAATGCTCTTCACAGATGGAACTTTACTAACTTTCTCAAAACTTCTAACATTTTACATTACCTTTCTGCAACCGCTTCTTCAAGCAGAAATTTTATTTAACAAAGCTAAACAGGAACTCCTGTGTTTGATTTTATGCATGATATTTTACAGGAAAAGGTTAGACATGGTGATGGTAGCCAGGTGTTTGCAGTCAGGAAGCTGCTACCAGCAGTTCAGGGTATCCTATGTAAAAGAGAAACCAGTGCATGAAGATATCCACTTGAGGAATAGTAGACTGTGAGTCAAAAAGAGAGGTATCTTACAGCATCAGTGCACATAAGGATCTGGTAGTGGAAGAGAGGGACAGTGCCATTCTCCTGCAGGTGGAGGGTGCAGAAACTATTTCCATTTCTTAACTCACTCAGCCAGGGCTGACACTTGATCACTAGGCCCTTTGTTGTTGTACCAGCATCAGAGGGTTGCAAGGAATGGGCATTGATGTCATTGTTTCTTTCAAGAGTGGCATTAAATAGAGTGAACAAATAGTCACCAAGAAACAGGGAAAAGCTTCTCTGCTCTTCTTTGCAATGGTGCAATGCAATAATTTACAGTCACCCGAGAAGGAGGTGGAATCTACATTTAACATCTCCCCTCGTGAATGAACTGAAGTTTCAATCTGGATCACATAATCAAATTCTTGAACATTCTGAACTGATTTAGAGGCAGGAATACTGCCAATGAGCCAAAGGTGACTCCTGAAGATAGTCCCTACAAACCTGTATTAACACCTGAGGGTTACAAGATATGGACATGTCATCATAGTGTTCTTCAAGAGTGATCATGAACATGCTGCCCTTCCAACAGCTCTATCGGAAAAAAATAGGCTGGGAATTCTTTGAAAATGCAAGAAAAAATAACTGTTGGAAGAAAATCACTGACCACAATGAAATTTGAGCCATCTAGTGGTTGTGAAAAGTGCTATATAAATGGAAGCCTTTCCTTCCTTGCTTTCCCTTCCATGGGAACTTAGCCAGCCTGTAAAATGCCATAGTTCTGTCTCTTTTGCTTGTTAGCTTCCATTATAAAGGATATGAATTAAATAGTGTTTTTAAATAGATCTCCAGTGACATTCTTGATACTGTAGTGAACAGCTGCCTCATGCGGAAAAGGTCATAAGTCGTCACTAGTAAAAACACAGTCACCAAGAAACAGAGGTTAGGAGTGACATTGGTTATTGTAGGAAAGTTTGTTTTCTTGGTGGAAGTGGGTTGCAGTTCTTCACACAATTTGACATATTTCTCCAATAGCCTTGTTAGGGGAAAGTATAGCGTTCTGAGGTACTCAAAGCATGGTCTGTACACCTCAGTGAGAATGCACAAACAAGAAAATAAGTTCTTCTGTGATACCAGGTTTTAAGTGACTGCCCCTTTTCCTGCCATGGTCCCAACCCGACGTGCAGACCATACTCCCCCAACCCATCATCCAAACCACAACCACAAAATCATTTATCTGGTTAAAAAGGTTTGGCACTCTTTGTCAAGGAATAATTCTGTTCCAGTTTTCTAACAGCTAGTTTGATGTGGTAGCTGGGAGCTGCTAAGTACCAATTAAGAATTTACTATTTGCAACATTGTCATCGCAGTAAAAAATATCTCGCTCATTTTGTCACATGGAATATTTTAAATACTTTTCTAAACAAGCATTTATCAAAAGCTGAATGAAACCTTTTTTTCCTCTTTCACTTTCTTTGATATGCATGTTAATCAGCAAACAAAATTACATTTTCAGTTGGTTGACAAGTCAAATGTACTCAGTAGATTAAAACAAGCACCTCTTATTGGCCTCTAGCCTGTACAGGGTGGGTGTGTTTTCCTAAACAAAAGCATTCTATGAGAATGGATGACCTTTTAGGTACAAAATCATTAGTTTAGCTAATTTTAGAAGCTGACAGGATGAAAAACAGTTATTTCTATTCTACCACTTCAGAAATATCACACAGCCAAGTATTAAAACAATGCATTCTCCAAATGGCGTGAAAACAAAGCTGTTCTTCAGTCGTCTCAACTCTCGAATTTCTATTCTTAGTAAGGGTGTGTTTCTGCCTGTATGCTTTTGTAGCCAGAGAGTTGAACGTTATTGATCAATTGGTCACCAATGTATCAAATTTTGGACCAATGCTCATATTTCAGTAAAACACAAAATCAAACAATTCAAAGTCATAAAATTTGAAAATTCTCATCAGTTATTTTAAAAAAAAATTGTTTTCTAATCTGAACAAGCAGATTACACAATATAGATAATGCAGATTGTTAATAAAAATGGCCATTGAAAATGTGCTGCCACAGTCTCATGGTATAATATTATTTAATTAAGTGGAGCACTGGCTGATTAGTTTAATGACATTTCATGCTCAAGAAGTCAGTCATGGGACAGCCTTTGAGTTTAACAAGCAAACCAGTCCACACTGGAAGAAGCTTTCAATAACAAGCATCATAAAATGAAATTAAGTGAACAAAGCTGCTTAGCTGAAATAAACTGAAAAACAAAGTCATTATTTGATTTTGTGAGCAAATGTAATGGCAGATAATAAAAATCGGATGACTTTCTGTCAAGGTTTGCTCACAGTAATTTTGTTGGAAGTGTGGCAGAAACATAGAAAATATGTTTTCTTGAGATCTTGGCAAAACAGCAGCAGAATTCCCAAGCACATGGGGAAAAGGATGGGGTGGTTGACACTTTCCATGACCATGGAAAAAGATGTGATGAACACGACATGGACTAGACCCATGTGGAACATAAGCCATAGGATAGACCTGATGAACGGAATGATCTGCTTTGTGTTGTACATTATGTCAGAAAAAAGTGGATGCTGATGTTATGGAAAGTGAAGTCCTGTGAATGTTGGAAATCTGAAATTAAAACAGAAAATGCTGGAAACACTCAGCAGGTCAAAGAATGTGAGGGTAGGGAGAGTTGGTAAGCCCGATATTTGCTTGGGATTATGAGAAGTAGAGTGTGGAGCATGCGAGTTGGTGTGTGTGTGGGTGGATGTGTATGCAGGTGGGGGGGAGGTGGTTGTTACATCTGGAATGAAAAATCCAGAATCTCAAGCTGGACTCCTTTTAATCTATTTCAGCAGTTTGTTTCCCTACAGCCATTCAGTGAAGGAGAATGGTGTGAGAGTCAATGATTGCAGCCTTTGGGGAGCGTTAGGGCTTGTGGGGGAAGGTGGGTAAAGTCTGAGATCACAAGGAAGTAGAAGAGTTAGAGGTCATCGGATGAGGTGGAGGAAGTTTATGATTTCATGGGATTGGAAGGAATAGGAAATGATGGAATGGAGATTTCTAACTTGCATCCACATTTTTGCTAAAAATAATGAATGATGGAAAATACCTGAGCCAATGTACTATAGGGGAATTGCTGATAGTTTCACAGGAATAGCTAACTATGATAACTGTGATAAAGCTAAAACAAATATCTAACCGAGTTTAATTAATGCTTATTAAACTTCTCACCTACCACAATCTCATTATAAAAGAAACGAAAAATCATATGCTATTGTACCAAACATCTCCAATTCGTTTAGATAATAGTCTCATGCTTTTATAATCAGATCTCTGTATTTTATTCTGATATCAAGGAAGAGTGAATATCCCAAGAAATCAATTATATGTGCATAAGTATAGACTGAAAAGGCATAGTGGGGGATAGCACTGTGAAATCTGATCCTTTAACCATAGCAGCATTTGTTTCCAGTATAGAGCCGATAGCCTTGGTGGGAGACTTGCATTCCAATGACAGTGCCATTTCACCTTAATTTATGATCCATAGCTAACAACAGTTTTGACCAAGAAGGGATTTTTTTTTAAGCAACAAGTTACACATTGGTCACTAAATGATATCATTAAATGCTCAGCATTTTAGTCCTGATAGTTCCTTCTTAAAATCTTTTGAGAAACCCCGTAGACAAAGTGGGAACCAGGAGCTCATCTAACATTCTGAAAGACATAACTGAGCCTGTCATTCTTGCAAATATTTACATTCTTTGGCATGCAATCAGTGGAATCTTGACTCCCTTCCTTCCCTCAACATATAAATTTGAAGTAACATAGGTATGATTATTTGCATTGACACATCAGGCTGCCATAGTAAATGTTTAAAAACTACAGAGTTTAGCAAACTTAGAAATAAATGAGGGCATTTCATTAGCAGTTACAATTATGGACAGTGGAAAAATCACTTCCGTTAATCATGCTTGTACTTACAAAATGTATTTGTCATTGTTTTTATTTGTTGTTCATTTAATTCTATTTATAGATAGTAGCAAATGCTATTTGGTGGCAATAGTGGGCTATGACTGTGTATAATCAATCCTGAAAGCCATTCAAGTATAGGCACACAAAGGAGGAGTAGCTGGCTACTAGTTATGCTTGTGGAGAGAATCTGTTGCTGGAAACATTATGCGTTGTTGGAGGAATTGGAGGGAAGAGGAGCTAAGCCACTAAATGAGGTGGAAAAGAGAATTTTCAGATTGTATTTTTGGGGAAATCAGTTCTTCCTTTACTTGTATTTATATAACAAACTGAACTGCGTATAAAAGCCATACTTGGATAATTGTACTGCACGTCAAAGTGTGTTGTTTTGGGTGGTACAAAAGCAAATAATATTATGGTGCTTCCAAATCCTCATGCAACTTTAAAATTGTGAAACAATGAAGGAAATTCTTCATAATCAGGGGCAGTTCATTATCATCCATGCAGATGGGGTAGCAATCAGGATTTTATTTTAGTTAAGACTCTCCGTAGGAGCCGTTCAGTTTCCAGAATCAATAACCTGCAAAAAGCATTGGTATCATAGCAACTATGCACACTAACAAAAGCAAACTTAATGTAATCAAAATGTTAATAAATTACTGTATTGAGTGCAAAATATTTATTTGCATGCTTTATTCAAGATCCTTGGCAAGCAGATTTTTACTCCTATCATGTAGGATTGAATACTGCATATGAACGGTGGGCCTTAATCAACTAAGGTGTTGTTTTGGAGCTTTCTAGCCAGGAACCATGACTAATGAAACAGATAACTGAATGAAGAAAACAGTTTTATCTTTGCAGTTTCCCATAGTAAAGGGCTGCTAAGGTATTAGTTCATTACTTTATCTATGTTTGATCATACCACACCATACACCAATTTTATGACTCTGTTATACTTTGCTATAGCTTCTGCAACAACTGCATTTATATAGCACTGTTAATGATTCAATAACCTTATCCTAAGCATATGCATCAGCCAATGATAGCAGTGGTATGAGTGATCATGACACAGTCCTGTGTGAGCACAGGATTCCATCCTTGCAATCTTTTAATTGTATTGTGTGGCACTACCACTGTGCCAAATATGATAGATTCAAACAACTTGAACTCATCTTAATGCTTGATATTAATAAGGCATTGTTGGCTTACCTGGTTGGATAGGATTCCATGCAATCTGAAAATGTGTGTCAGCATATACATCATCCGACAAGGAACCAACTTTGATTCACTCATAATGGTGGGTGAGCATCCTGGTGCCAGTACAGGACAATGTGCATGCTAAACATCATATCAAAGCACTTCAATTCCGTTACAACCATTTGTGAAACATTATTGAACAATTAAAGAATTAATGGAAAACATAGATTTCATAAACATGCCCAACATCAACAATGACAGCTGAGTGCTGGGTGCAAATTACAAGGCTGATGTGCATGAAACTAATTTTAGCCAGAAGTGTCAAGTGGATAATCAATCTAAGCTTTCTCCTGAGTTCCCCACAATCAGAGTTTGTTGTGTATGAGAGATTATTTATTTTATGTTTGGACAGTGTTCCTTTAAGAGATAAGTCATGCGAGCACTGATGAGTCACACTGATCATTATCCAGTCAACCGGCATGTTCAGACTTGTTTTGATCTCTGACAGAGTCCATAGCTACAGAGGAAAAAAAATAAAACCTTCGGTTGGCTTGCAGTAAATGATGAGTTTGTATGTTCTTTAGTTCTGACTGGAGCTTGGTAACTGTCCAATATGGAATATAGATGACTGTCTTCTGCCATTCAATTCTTTCAAAATGATCTTAAGTAACAGTTGATGACATTGGACATAGCAAAGGTTATAGGCCCTGACAACATCTTGACTGTAGTGCTGAAGACTTACTCTTCAGAAATAGCTGTACCCCGAGCCAAGCTGTTCTCGTACAACGTAAACTGGAATCTAGGAGAACGTGAGGACTGCAGATGCTGAAGATCAGAGTAAAAAAGTGTGGTGCTGGAAAAACACAGCTGTCAGGCAGCATCCGAGGAGCAGGAGAGTCGACATTTCGAGCATAAGCTCTTCATCAGGAATGAGTCATGAAGAGCTTACAACTCTCTTGATCCTCGGATGCTGTCTGACAGGCTGTGCTTTTCCAGCACCACACTTTTTGACTTTAAACTGGAATCTACCTGACAATGTCGAATTCTGTGGAGTGTAACTCAACACCTGACAACTCAAAACTTGTCAAAACCTGAAGCGGTGGTATAGTGATATTGCCACTGGATTTGGAATTCAGAAGCCTGGGCTATATCTCTTGGGATATGGATTTGGATCTCATACAGCAGATGATGAAACTTGAATTTAACTAATGAATCTGGAATTAAAAGCCAGTCTTGTGGTAACCTTAATTGTCATGAAACTCGAGCTAGTTCACCAATGTTCTTTAGGGAAGTAGAATCTGTTACCCTACACATCACTCCAGAATCATGGGAAGATAATTGATTCTTAACTGTCCTCTGAAATGGTTTAGCAAGCGCGCTGTATCTAGCCAATACAGGGCCTAATAAAAGGAATGGACAAACAGATCACCTGACATTGTTGTTTGGGTGCCTTGCTCAATGTCACAAGTAGTTCTGTTGACCCTGCAAAGTCCTCCTCACTAACTTTTCCAGTTTTCACAAAAATTGGGAGAGCTGTATCATAGACTAGTTAAGCAACAGTTAACATAGATTCCCACAGATTCAGATTTTACAGACAATGTACCAGACATATCCATCACTATTGCCAGAGGTGGTTGCATAATGGTATGCATTTGCGAGGCAGTTTTCCTTGGAGTCCTCAACATTGATTTGGGTCCTGTGAAATCTCATATCACCATGTCAAACATTAGCAAGATCCTGCAGATTATCACTTATCATTCTCTGCTCAACTGTTGACACGGTTGACCTCATGATGAATAAAACTCAAGAATGCAATATGAGTTGCAAGGCAATGGATGTGCTCTGGAGAGGGCACTTCAATATCCATTACAAGGAGTGACCCAGCAGCACCATTACTGACCAAGTTAATGGATTTCTCAAGGGCATAGTTGCCAACTTGGATCTTAGGCAGGTGTGAAGGAGCCAACAGGACCGAAAACCTTATTGACTTCATCCTCACCATGACAGTATCAGTTAGAAGTGAAATCATTATTGACATACAGTCCTGCCTTCACATTAAGAATACCCTCCATTGTGTTGCCTGGCAGTGCCACCATGATGGATGGGATGTGGATTGAACAGATATAGCAACTCAAGACTGGATGTCAATGAAGCACTGCGGGTATCATTAGCAGAACTGTAACCTCTTGCCCAGCATATATCAGACTCTAATATTACCCCCAAGCCAGGGGATCAATGCTAGCTCAATGAAGAGTGTAGGAAGGCAAAACAGGAGCTGCATCAAGCAGACATAAAAATAAGCATCAACTGGGTAAGTTACAACACAGGTCTACTTGTATGCAGAGCAGAGTAAGCAGCATGCAACAGACAGAGCTAAGTGATGCCACATGCAACAGTTCAGCTTTACACTCTGGAGTCTTGTCACATCCAGTTATGATTGATGGAAACTATAAAATATTCTCATCCTCAACAATTAGGGAGCCAAAGCATAGTGGAAAAAATAGGGCTGAAGCATTTTCAACAATCCTCAGTCAGAGCTACTGAATGGAGATTCATCTTGGCCTCTTCTGGTAGTTGGCAACATCACAGTTACCAGTGTTTAGGAATATGATTTGCTCCATGCAATATGACGCTTGGTACTACAAAGCTTAACAGCTGTAACAATATTCCTGCAATACTACTGAAGACTTGTGCTCCAGAACTTGCCATGCCACTAGCCAAGCTGTTCCAGTATTGTAATCAATTAATACACCAAACTACAGACAAGGCATTAATTATAGGTATTTTCACACCCTTGAATTCCCATACTACAGCAGCTGAGCTTGATCATTTCTGTTTACTGTGGTACAGGCGCAAGACCTACTGAGCCATTGAGTGGAAAAAGATGAGTGACTGAGAGGAGAGAAGAAGAAAAATAAAACAAGGTTAATAAAGGAAAATGCAGATCAGGGCCTTTCTGTTTTATCACATATTTATATGGTGCAGTGCACTCTCTGTAGAGTGCATTCTTCACAAGAAGCCGTCCAAAGTTATTCCCAAGTTCCAAAAGATTGCTTTTCTCTGCTTTGCTAAGTTCTCAGAGTTATTGTCAAAGGCCTTTTCACTCAATCTTAGTGAAATCTGAAACAGCCTTCAGTAGCATGGTTCACTCAAGTGATTCTGTGACTCAAGTAAAGCTGTCAGCGTCTTTAAATTTCCACAGGTTCTAGTTCTTCAACTGGAGAACATCTTCTCACCATTTTCTGTGGCAGCTAAACGAAAGTCTTTTTTCCTTTGTTGACTCAAACATGCATTCCTTCTCTCACTCTCTCTTTGTCCAAAGTTTCTGAGATAGCCCCAAGTCAGTCCAACAACTTCTACCTTTGTGTTCAAGTGTGAAAATTAACATTGGGTTTCAACAGAAGTAATCATGAGTGCCTAGAGCCCATGATAATCAGGTTAGCAGATAGAACAAGCAGGAAAGTTATGTAATCCCCTTTTACCATGAATTAAAAGAGACAGTTTAATATGTAGAGTCTTTACATAGAAACATGAAACAGAAACAGAACTTGCTGGAAAATCTCAACAGGACTGGCAGCATCTGTGGAGAGAAATCAGAGTTACCGTTTTCGGTTCAGTGATGCTTCTTCAGAATGCCATTTTTGTTTCAGATTTTCAACATCCCTAGTTCTTTTGATATTGCATTGAAGCATTTTCAACATTTTTGACAATATGGTATGGTCTTGAATCATTCCTAGCAATATTGCCTTCCTGTGCAGGGTGTTTATTCACATTTTCAGAATCAAGGTAACAACCCATTAGTGTGGCTATTTTAGGAAATAATTCCCACTATTCTAGTAGTGAAGTGAGTCATTGCATCTCTTTAGTCCCATGACATTCAAGTTGATGATCCTGCTGGGAGAACACAAGTGCCAATCTTCTT
The DNA here is from genome assembly GCF_047496795.1 of Chiloscyllium punctatum. Lineage (NCBI taxonomy): Eukaryota > Metazoa > Chordata > Chondrichthyes > Orectolobiformes > Hemiscylliidae > Chiloscyllium > Chiloscyllium punctatum. The sequence goes on along the minus strand of NC_092758.1, from coordinate 56,511,016 downwards.
TAAATCTTATTCATTTTGACCAAAAGACTTTAATTTTCTTCATTTTTACTTCTTTCCTCTCTGAAGCGCCTGACTCATGCTTATGGAGCTTTTCCATTAGAGATGGATGAGTACCAACTGGTACTCATACAAAATGTTAACTCTCCATGCATGAAAATTGCAGAACTACTGTTTCCTTTCAGCAGTCAGTTTGTGAGCCACTGTGCGAAGGGTCACAGGACAGTGATTGGAAATGGAAACCCTGGCTAATAATTCTCATCTATGACCTAGGGCATTTTTCCTTTGGTAACAGTCCTATTGTTAAACTACTTGACATCATCTAAATGATAAATGCTAGCATTTCAAAAAAAAAAATTAGTGGTATTTGGCAGATGGTTGAATCAGAATTTTAATCATTTTACAACTAGGACAGAAAGCATTATGTATGTTATGTAGTCTTCCTTTTGATATTACAGTGAAAAACATGAATGGAAACTTTTTTTAAACAGTCCAACACCACGTGTTTCATCAAAAAGAACATGCCTATAAACATTTTAATTTGTGAGCATGTATTTTTCAATTTTGGAATAGAGGGAGTTATTTTAAAAGTTAAGAAAAATCTATCCTTAAAAATGAACCGAAATTCTTTGCAATAAGCTTTGTCATTAGCTTATTTTTCTGGACACTTTTGTTTAAGTAGGCATTATGATTTCCTGTATATTTGCTTGCTTTGGCCCTCTCTTTAATATTGTATGCCAGCAATATTTCAATGGATTTTGCTTCTACTTTCTTATTTATTCACAGAACATGGAAACTGTTGCCCATCCAGAATTACCCTTGAGCAAATGGTGATGAGGCTGCCTTCTTGAACTACTGCACTTCCTATGGTGTAGGTACATCCAAAGTACTGTTTGGAAGGGAGTTGCAGATTTTGAACCAAGTTGTGAGTTACTTATCACAGAATTATCAGCTTCTTATTGTTCATGTTCTTTATATTAGCTTCCTCATGTAGATTTCTGATTAGTGATGATTCCCAGTAGGTCGATAGGTGATTCAGGGATACTAATTCTGTTGAACATCATAGGTAAATGATTAGGTGGTCTTTGCAGGGCACTTGTATGGCATGAAAGAAACCTATCAGACCAAGCCTGATATTGTCTACATCTTGCTGCAGTATTGGAGGAACTGCATATGGTACTGAATACTATGCAATCACCAATAAACAGTTCCATTATGACCCCAATGATGGAGCAAATTAAAATGGGCAAGACCTATGAAACTACCTTGAGGAACTCTGGCAACAATGTCCTGTGGCTGAGATGATTAACACCTAACAGCCACAACAATCACCCTTTATAGTAATATGACTCCAACCAGTGGAGAGTTTTCCTGATTTCGTTTTCAAGTAGGCTTCCTGATGCTATACATAGTCAGATTAGCCTGGATGTCAAGTTCATCGCTCCAATCTCATCTCTGAAATTCAGCTGTTTTGTCCATGCATGAACTAAGGCTGTAGTGGGGTTTGCTGCCAAATAATCCTGCCAGGATTCGAACTGAACAGATTATTGGTAAGTATCTTTTGATGTCATGGTTGATGATGCCTTTCATCTCTGTTAATGACAAGAAATAGATAGATGGGCCAATATGTGGCTGGGTTGGAGCTGTCTTGCTTTTTGTGGCAATGACCTGCCTGGGCAATTTTCAACATTGCTCAGTAGTTTCAAGGGCAGTTCTGGAAGAGATTGGCTCAGAGTATAGCTATTTCTGATCTTCAGATCTATAACACTGAAGCTAAGATGTTGTCCAAACCCATGACATCAACTGTAGCCAGCTGGTTTTGTTTAATATCATGTGGATTAAATCTAACTCGCTGAAGACTGGCATTTATGATGCTGGGAACTTCAGGAGGAGGTTAAAAATATAATCCACTCAGCATTTCTGGCTGACTATGGCTTGGCAATCAGACACTAGGTGTTGACCGTGAGGCTGCAGGGATCAGAAATTTGGGGGTGTCAAGATATTGAGCAATAGCGGTCCTGGAAATGTTTGAAGGTTGGGAATGATGGTGTAGCTAACATAAAGGAAGAATCATATGAATTTAGCACTGCAAATGGGAAAGGGAAGAAATATATAAATATTGTGTGTTTTCCCATTGTAGAGTAATAGCAATGATTGGAAAATGTGTCAGTCATCATTATTGTAGGGTCAGGTTCGGGTGGTTATTATGATTGTCATCTTTCAAATGTAGGTTTCATATTAAATTAAGTAAATTTTAACAATTTTCCTTTTAGGTGCCAGGCAGTTTCAAGGGCAGTTTTTATTGACCATAGTTGGGGTCAATCTTTTGGGATAATTTCAACTTGAAAAACAGTGATTGAAAAGGGTATTAGTCTCCAAGCACCCTTGGCATTAACCTGAACACCTATTCTTCTTTCTTTTCCAAATCTGATATGGGTACATTTCCTTTTAGAAATATATGCTCCCATCTTGCTGGTGGGCTGGTTAAAGCCTAAAAATTACAAAGATTCATACACCCAAATCTTTCAATTAGAATTTACGTATAAGTCTCATATCTGATCATTATGTTGTGGTTGTTCATGGAAATTTAGTTAATTCAGAGACTATAACAGGAGTTCTTGACAGACAACTGGTCCATACATTTAAAAAAAATCAGTCAATCAAATAAATTAAAATATGGACCCAAACATATGTCCTAAAATGCAATAATAAACAGGATACTTTTGCAAGTCATACCATTTTAAAGTGTATTCTGGCCCTTTAGATTCTCCAGATTCCCCTGCAATGTTTGTACTTCTGAAATTAGGCTTTTATTTGGACTGTAAGTATACTTTAATATACTTCAGACTCATTGGTTTTATGTATGTATATGCAGTTAATCTTCTGCTGTTCAAGGACACACCGACCTCATGTCATTTTGAAAATATGTAAACATAATTAAACTTATCAATGACGCACAAACTGATATTCCCATCAGTAAATGTACCTGCACTGTTGCTCTTCAAACAGTTTTCAAATTCCAAGAGTATTCTATGTTGGCTAGAATCAAATAGGAAGGGGAAGTATCTCAACAAGTATGCATGAAGGGGTCCTATCTCCTCAATGGGATCTCAACACCACCTTCAGTGGTGTTCCTGTCCAGCAGATGGTAAGGATCCGAAACGGGCACTGTCAGTGAAAAAGATGCATAGTTCTAAATATATGCTGATAATTGGTATCTGTCTGAACAGCTGGTTTGTGATTTTTATTTGCCTGACATTTTGCTTTTGGTTTTGTGTTGCTTTGTATTTTAGCCAGAGATTTTCTTCCTTTACTTAGTAATACAAATGACGTTGGTCACTGTTTATTGGTATTAAAAACAAAAACTGAACAAGCTTCAGGAAACAATAGGTGTTTCAAAGGAGTCAGCAAAGAAGGAGATCTACTTGTGGATAGCTTCAGATTGTTTATCAACTTAGATAGAGATAGCTGAACTTTAGTAAAAATCAGCGTTAAAAAAAAAAGTGGACTTATCAGATGAGGCAATATTAGAAACCTGGAGAATGATACTGTAGGAGTAAAGGTTTCTATCAGAGGGAGCATGACATTATTTCTGGCAGATAAGGCCCTGAATGCAAACCATTATGTCAAAGATTACTTCTGTATTAAACGGTACCTCAGTTTAACTGTGCAAATTTGCTTTAAACAGGTGTTGTCCTGCCCGTAGCCCACCTTCCAAAGCAGGCAAGCCACATCTGAAACTTGAAACAATCAAAATAGTTCAGACTTCTACTGTTGACATTAGGTTAGTGCTCCTAAGCTTCAGTCACCAATCCTCCCATGCACACTCTAACACTTCAAATCTAAGGTTGGTCAAATTTGGAAATTGCACTTTTCACAGATCACCATGAATCAGCACAGTTCTGCTCTCCAGTCATTCATGAATACAGAAACTGAACACAACAATAGCTAGAATAGATTGAATCACGTACTGAATAAAATTATAATAGAAAAAAGCTTATGCAAAAAGACATGCGATAAAAGATGTGGAACATATGCTCAGGGAGAATACAGGGATAATTAGCCATTTGGACTGGCTTGAAGATGCGAAAAAAGACAATGGTGGTGGAGGGTTGCTTTTCAGACTGGAGGCCTGTGACCAGTGGAGTGCCACAAGGATCAGTGCTGGGTCCACTGCTTTTCATCATTTATATAAATGAAATGGATGTCAATGTAGGAAGTATAGTTAGTAAGTTTGCAGATGAAACAAAAATTGGAGGTGTAGTGGACAGCAAAGAAGGTTACCTCAGAGTTCAATGGGATCTTGATCAGATGGGCCAAAGGGCTGTTGAGTGGCAGATGGATGTTAATTTAGATAAATGTGAGGTGCTGCATTTTGGAAAGGTAAATCAGGACAAGATTTATACACTTAATGGTAAGGTCCAGGGGAGTATTGCTGAACAAAGAGACCTTGGAATGAAGGTTCATAGTTCTTTGAAAGTGGAGTCACAAGTAGATCGGATAGTGAAGAAGACATTTGATATGCTATCTTTTACTGAGTATAGGAGTTGGGAGGTCATGTTGCAGCTGTACACGACATTGGCTAGGCCACTTTTGGAATATTGTGTGTAATTCTGGTCTCCCTCCTATTCATAAGATGTTGTGAAACTTGAAAGGGTTCAGAAAATATTTACAAGAATGTTGTCAGCGTTGGAGGGTTTGAGCAATCGGGAGAGGTTGAATAACCTGGGGCTGTTTTCCCTGAAGCGTTGGAGGCTGAGGAGTAATCTTATAAAGGTTTATAAAATCATAATGGGCATGATAGGGTAAATAGACAAGGTCTTTTCCCTGAGGTGGGGGAGTCCTGAACTAGGGGGCATAGGTTTAAGGGGAGAGGGGAAAGATTTAAAAGGGACATAAGGGACCACATTTTCACACAAAGGATGGTGTGTGTATGGAATGAGCTGCCAGAGGAAGTGGTGGAGGCTGGTACAATTACAACATTTAAAAGGCATCTGGATGGGTACATGAATAGGAAGGTTTTAGCGAATATGGGCCAAATGGGACTAGATCAATTTAGTATATCTGGTCAGTATGGACCTGTTGGACCAAAGGGTCTGTTTCCGTACTGTACCTCTCTTTGATCTTTGACTGAGGTTCATATACAGCACATTACACATTCTGCTTAAACTATAAGCAAGCCACCAAATGAATGACTAAGATCTCAGCCATCACCATATTAACTATATTAGAAAGCTGGTAGTGGGTTACTCATGTGAAAGGAATTGGAATAATTTCTTTCATTGACTATTGCTCAATTTATTAAAAGATATCTGCAATATATATTATAACTTAGTAACATGCTGCTAAATTGCATCTCAAATAGATATGGGTTAACTACTGAAGTTTTTTCTAATAGTAACCAATTTACCAGGAAATGGGATTATTTCCACACGAAGGCATGTCTAAATGCTCAAAATATATGCTTATGGGCAGTGGTCACACAGATACACACACACAAACACACACACACACACACAAAACCAACCGCACTGCATCGCCATGGCATATTTCTGACCCACATACAATTTGGTTTTGCATTTCACTGCTGCACTTTGGAGTGGGCACTGCCCTTCAATCTAATGCTGCTGCCAAGATAATTTGTGCTCAGTGCAAACTACCAAACCTGGGCAAATCCATCTCATGAATTCGACCCAGAGGGCATTTTAGGGTTCCTCTCTCACTCTCTTAGCACTTACTTACTTTGCGCTGACTTTGATGCTCAGAACATCCTTGCCTTGCCTTTTGTGCTTTGCTCCTCAGCTGGAGCTTAAAGTCTCACAGTATTTTACCTTGATTTGTCTTTTGGTGTGGACAGGTTGCTGTATGTGACTGTGTTACATCAATCTCACATCTGCATCATGTGCCATGGCAAAAACTCTGCACATGCTTCAATGAAATGGCCATGTCTCAAAGTCAACGTGAGTAGTCCTGAGTTAATTCTAAGACAGGAGGGTACTGGCACTGTCGGTCAAAGGCTCTAACATCTGCTCAGCAACAGTGACACCCAACTTGAATCTAAAAAAATGCTGACTGTTGGAGGGGTGCAGGAGGCATCAGTGCCTTCTCCTTCAGAGGTCAAAGAGGGCATATCTTGCTGGGTCAGTTTCTAGACTGCTGAAATTGTATTGTTGCCACTCGTACATGCAGGAGACAAAAGACAAAATGCATAATGGACAATGGGTAAATGTTATGACATATTAAGAAAACATTCACAGAGGTGGCAATGGGAGAGTAGCGCAGAGTGGGACAATGCTTTTTATTTGCTTGCAGTGACATGGTGTCTTTGGTTTTCATCATCGCTGGCAAGCATCGGGGTCCTGTTCTCATTGGGGGTGAGAAGCTGAATAATTATGAAAACCTCTATTTGTATTTGTGCTCTTGTTATTATTGTGGGAGCGGACAGCTTGAACCACCCCTGAAAGAAATTCAAAACTGAAGCAAACAACAATGCATGCTAATACAGGAAAATTAATCTCGTGGAACACCTCCAAGGTACACCAGAACAAAGAAAGAAACTGCATTCATATTGTGCCTTCAAACCATTAAGATCTCCCACAGAAATTTATAGCCAATGAATTACTTCAATATTAAATTCTTCGCTTTGACGTAAATGTCCATGTTACAGAACAAAGACTGGTGAAACAATAATATGGGTTGTTTATTTGAAGATAAGAACATTTAGACATATGGTTAACTGAGAGACTAAGTATCGATATAGCTTATCACAATGTAGGAAAGGCAAACAGCTAATTTCTAACAAACAGAAGCAAGTTCTAACAAACAGAAATTTGATAATGACTAGGTAATCTGTTTTGTTGGCTAGTAGACCAGCAAGAAGATCATTGAATGTTGCACAAGTATTCCAGCACTGTATGAGAATTAAGGGACCTGATGTGGTGGTGCACAGGTGGACATGAGGTTAAGTAGTGTACAAGGCGGCATGTGGCACAGTGGTTAGCACTGCAGCCTCACAGCACCAGAGACCCGGGTTCAATTCCTGCTTCAGGCGACTCTCTGTGTGGAGTTTGCACATTCTCCCTGTGTCTGCGTGGGTTTCCTCCGGGTGCTCCGGTTTCCTCCCACAATCCAAAAAATGTGCAGGTTAGGCGAATTGGCCATGGTAAATTGCCCGTAGTGTTAGGTGTGGGGGAATGGGTCTGGGTGGGTTGCGCTTCAGCGGGTCGGTGTGGACTTGTTGGACCGAAGGGCCTGTTTCCACACTGTAATCTAATATTTAAGTTAACCTTTGTGATTATAGATGATATTATTGAGGCACAGAATGTAACTAAGAAAGAGAAAGAGTTGAAGGATAGATGAGTTGATAATTATTTTGAGAAAGCTTATGGCAACTGTAGTTATTGAGGAGAGAGGGATGGTACCTAGTAATGGGTATCCTAAATGATAGCAGCTAATATGGGTATGAAGGAGAGGAGCTGAGTGATTAAGAGCCGTATGGGGAAGATATTGAATGGCCAGTCTTTAGAATTTAAAGGTAAGACATGGTGGAGAGGTGAGAGGGAGATGGTGCACTATCATGAGAGTTTCAGGATAGAGGAATTAGAGGGTGATTTGGGGCTGCCAAGCAATTCATAACTATCATAATCAGCTACATTTCAGCTACACTTCAATTTCTATTCCTTTATCTTTAGAGAAGGAAATATGGGCTGTACCCTGGGAGTGACAGGCGTGGGAAACTGCATTCAATTTTGTGAGAACTGGAGCATCGAAGGTACAGAAAGGAAATGATTGAGCAGGTTAGTGATAACAGATAAATGTAATGGGCAGAAACTCAAACATGAAGGAGCTGGGAATCTGCATTTAAATTTGTGAAGAACAGAAGACTGTTTATTTCTCCCCATGGCCAGAATAGACTATTTCAGGAGGAAGCATATGCAGTGAGGCGGATCACGTGCATTTTGCAAAGTGGTGCAGAGGTAAGTTTGAATCGGGTGGTGTGATGGACCAGAAGAGGGTAAAGTACTCAAATTGGAAATTGCTGGAGAAGTACTGGCTGGAGGAGTACTGAGAGCATTCGTGAAAATTTATGGCAAAGTGGTCATGTTGCGAGCACTGTAGTTATTGGGGGCGGAGGGTGGGGTTAAGGTGCAGAAAGGGAGGAGTTTTAACTCTGCAGTATGCATGGTTAATCTTTCAAACAGCCAGATTAATATCCTGGGGTCTATCAACAATATAAATTGAGATTAAATGCCCACAGGTGAGGGAATTATATTGGATCATAATTTGTGCTTACATAAAGAGAGGAGGCATACAGTGGTCATAGAGTCATAGTCATAGAGATGTACAGCACGGAAACAGACCCTTCATCCAATCCGTCCATGCCAACCAAACATCCCAACCCAATCTAGTCCCACCTGCCAGCACTTGGCCCATATCCCTCCAAATGCTTCCTATTCATATACCCATCCAGATGCCTTTGAAATGTTGCAATTGTACCAGCCTCCACCACTTCCTCTGGCAGCTCATTCCATACACGTACCACCCTCTGTGTGAAAAAGATGCTCCTTCGATCTCTTTTAAAGCTTTCCTCTCTCAACCTAAACCTATGCCCTCTAGTTGTGGACTCCCCGACTCCAGGGAAAAGATTTTGTCTATTCACCCTATCCATGCCCTTCAAAAATTTGTAAACCTCTATAAGGTCACCCACCTTGTATGACCAGTAGGCATCACAAGGGCGACAATGTATCATATCACCACTTTAAAGGGACACTATGGTTCATTCTGAAATATTTTCTATGTTTTTGTCTTATCTGCAATAATGGAAATTATTTTTTCCCAAATCACCACCACTCCCCTCCCCCGCCACCCGACCTTGGGGGAGCTGGTAATTTATTATTACTCCTATGAGTACTCAAAAAAAAGATTTCTTGACACGGAGGTGCATAAGAAATAAGAGCAGGAGTACAATATTCAGCCTGTTAAGCTGACTCTACAACTTAATAAGATCGTAGCTGATCCAATTACAGCATTAATTACAGTTTTCTGCTTGTTTCCCCTTCATCAATGACTAAGTTTGTGATCATAAATTATGACTGTGAATATATTCAATGACACAACCTCCACTGTGCTTTGCAGAAAAGAATTCAAAGACTGGTGACCCTCTGAAAAAAATAACTTTAACCTCATTGTAAATATTTTTAAATTCTGCCCCTTAATTCAAGCTCCTCCCCCAAAAAGATCAATATCTAGCCAATCAAACCTCCTTAGAATTTTATACATTCAATAATCTTCTGAATGCCAATGAGTGAAGGCCCAACCTGCTCAATATTTCCTCATAAGCCAACATCTTCATCCCGGGAATTAGTCATGGGTGCTTTGTCTGAATTATTTCTAATGCAGGTATGTCCTTCTTCAGGTATGGACAATAGAACTGTACAGAGAACACAAGGCATTCTTTCACCAATGTGTGGATTTAGCAAGAAACCTCTTCTTTATATTCCATCCCACTTGCAATAAAGTCCAACATTCCATTTGTCTGCCCAATTAGTTGCTCTAATTGCATGTTAACATTTTGTGATTCATATAAAAGGACAACCAGATCCCTCTGTACTGCAGCATTCTGCAATCTTGCTCAAGTTAAATAATGTTCTGCATTTCTTCTTTTGCCAAAGTGGACAATCCACTACTTGCCCACATTATTTCCCAGTTTTTGGCCAATCACTTAATCAAGCATATCCTTTCGTCCAAATTTTTATCAGGATAGAGAACCTCTAAATTGTGGCAAAAATAGTAGAACTAGCTATTTTTGAGTTCCGAGCACAAACAAAGCACCTGTCATTTTTTTCTGAATAAGAAGGGACTTGACTCAGGATTAGAATATGCACGATTTATGAAGGTAGTTGTCCATTAAAATCATCAGTTTCCTCCCTACACCATGATTTTGTTTAGATGGGTCTCTGAAACCATAAGTGTGCAGATGCGACCAGGTAAGAGCAGATCTGAATCTTGTGAATTTGTTCGGATAACCAAGGTTCTTCCCTTTTAGAGAGGTAAAGCATATGTTTGGATCTGATCCTGGTCCATTTTTGAAGGAAGTAAGCTGCCCTTTGGTGGAGGTAAGGCGCCTTTTGAGAGAGATGAGGCATCTTTTGCAAGTGATCGCGTATCCCTTTGAGATAAGTCTTTTTTTGGGATTGTCAAAAATAGATGTGTGTGTATACAAAATGTTTAAACCCTGGGATTGTCAAACTGGCAAAGACAATACTGTCAAAGAATTGTCAAAACTGTCAACGGACTGGCAGATTTATTAAAGAACTGGCAAGTTATCAAAGGACTAGAAAAGCTTTCAAAGGGACCAGTCAAGGCGTTTAAAATTTCAGGCGTTTGTTTCGATATGGTTTTATGGAGATTTAGGAATTTAAATGTAGTAAATATGTTTTTGTGAATTAGTGGCTTTCTCAATATAGTGAAATCTGATATACACTTAGTTTATTTAATGGATTCCACACTTGATCATATGAATCCAGACAGTAAGTAGGCTATTGGCCTTTCAAGCTTGCTCTAACATTCAAGAAGATGAGACTCATCTGCCAGTGTTCTGAATTACACATTCTCATCTATCCTCAGTAACCATTAGATTCCTGTTAGTCAAGGTAACCATCTGGCTCCACCTTAAAAATATTCAATGACCCCACCTTTATCATTTTCTGAGGCCAAGTTCCTAGTCAAACAAACTGCACACAGCATCACCAGGCTCCCTGTTATCCACAGGACATGTTACTCCTTCAAGGAATTGCAATAAATTTCTCTTCCACTAACTTGTTGCAGGTATCAATCTCATACATCTCTCCAATGCATTTTCATCCTTTCTCAAATAAGGAGACAGAAACTGCATACAGCAATCAAGATGTGCTCTCATCAATCCTCTATATAGCTGAAACACAACATCCTTTCTTTCATAAAAACAAAGTAGCGTGGATGCTGGAGATGCAATCAGAAAGTGCTAGAGGAACTCAGCAGCTCTGGCTGTATCTGTGAAGAGAGAAACAGAGTTACCATTTGGGTTTAATATGACTCTTCTTCAGAAATCTTTACTTGCATGTTCAATTACACTCATACTAAATGACAGCATTCCATTAGCCTTCTTAATCACTTGTTGTATCTGCATCCTAACATTGTTTTGTGATTCATGCACTAAAACACCTAGATCACTTTGTATCTCAGAACTCTGCAGTCATTCTCTATTTAACTAATACACTTTATTTGTCCTGTCAAAATGAATAACTTCACGTTTTCCCATATTATAGTAATAGATTTTTGTCCACTCACTTAATCTATATATGGGTATACATTCTTGTTGTGACGTCTTCATAATATACTTTCTTATCTTTAGGTCATCTGTATATTTCGTGATAATGCGTTTGGTCCTCTCATCTAAGCAATTGCTATAAAGTTTAAAAGGTTGAAGGCCCAACACAGACATCTGAGGGACCTCACTCATCAGATCTGGTCAATATGAAAAAAAGACATACTTATCCATATACAGAGAAACCTCATTTATCCAAATGAGACAGACGGGGAGTATTTTGTTCAGATAATCGAATGCCGGACAACACAGTTAAGCCAAGCATCAGCACCTTGCGATGTTATCCAGATAATCCAAAATTTGGATAATCGAATTTCCTCTGTACTCTGTTTTCTGCCAGCTAGCCAATCTTCAATCCATTCTCACATGTTAGCCTCTACTCCTACTTTATGCAAAAAGCTTTTGCATGAAACCTTGTCAAATACTTGCTGGATGTCCAAGTACACAGCATCACCAGGCTCCCTGTTATCCACAGGATATGTTACTCCTTCAAGGAATTGCAATAAATTTCTCTTCCACAATATCATTCTGACTCTTTCCTACCACCTTGCAATTTTCTAAATGTCTAGGTACAACTTCTTAATGATCCATTCTAACACCTTCCCCATGACAACATCAAGCTAAATGGCCGAGTATTTCTTTCTTTCTGCCTCCCTCTCTTGAGACCATAAGACCATAGTACATAGGAGCAGAAGTTAGATCATTCACCCCATCCAGCCTGCTCCACCATCCAGTGTTGGCTGAAAAGCTTCTCGACCCCATTCTCCCGCTTTCTCCCCATAACTCTTGACTCCTTTTACAACCAAGAACCTATCTATCTTCATCTTAAATATACTCAATGACCTTGCCTCCACAGCCTTATGTGGCACGGAATTCCATTGATTCACCACGCTCTGGCTGAAGAAGTTTCTCCTTGTCTCTACTTTAAAAGGTTTTCCCTTTACTGTGGAGCAGCACAGTGGTTGGCGCTGCAGCCTCACAGCGCCAGGGACCCGGGGTCGATTCCAGTCTCAGGCGACTGTCTGTGTAGAGTTTCCACATTCCCCCTGTGTCTATGTGGGTTTTCTCTGGATGCTCTGGTTTCCTCCCACAATCTAAAGATGTGAAGGTTAGGTGAATTAGCCATGTTAAATTGTCCATGGTGTTCAGGGATGTGTAGGTTAGGTGTATTAGTCAGGGGTAAATGTGGGATAACAGGGTAGGGGAATGGGTCTGGATAGGTTACTCTTCGGAGGGTTGGTGTAAACTTGTTGGCCTGTTTCCACACTGTAGGGATTCTATGATTTTCTCTAAGGCTGTGCCTTTAGATCCTAGTCTCTCCTACCAATTAAAATATCTTCCCAACATCGATTCTGTCCAGGCCATTCAGTATTCTGTAAGTTTCAATTAGAGCCCCACTCATCCTTCTAAATGCCATTGAGTGTAGATGCAGAGTCTTCAACTTTCCCCGTATGGTGAGCTCTTCATTCCTGGGACCATTCTCATGAATTTCCTCTGAACATGCTCCAGGGCTAGTATATCCTTCCTGAGATATGGGGCCCAAAACTGCACATAATACTCTAAATGTGATCTGGCCAGAGCCTTGTAGAGCCTCAGGAGTACGTGCCTGCTTTCATATTCGAGTCCTCTTGAAATAAATGCCATCATTGCATTTGCCTTCCTAACTAAAGGAATCTTCTTGAATCGAGAGGTATATTTGCTACTTTCCAATCTGATAGAGCCTATCTAATGGACTTTGGAAAATTAACACCAACACATCTACTACCTCCTTAGCCACCTTTTTCCATGACCTTAAGATTAAGTCTATCAGGCTTATCAATCTGCCCGTCCACCAATTTGCTGATTACACTACCCCACTGATTTTAATTTTACCAAGAACTTCCCTTATTCAGTCATGATCTGCAGGAATTATGAGAAATTTTTTGTATCCTCTATAAATAACCAACAATTATTATGCAGGACTTTGATCTATGCGTAGAGTGGAAAAATCAGATGGGAAAATGTCACCTAAATGAATAATTCATTGAAGCTTTGGAGCAATTTCTTAACCAACATGCTATGCCATTAACCAGACAGGAGGCTACATGAGACCTGGTTTTAAGTTATTAATGAATTACTGACCTCAGAGTGAAAGGGTCCCTGGGTAACAGCCACCAGAATCAATATTCCCTTGAATTTCCTTACCAGCTGCATGGGCCTCCAAGGCCCATACACAGCAGTGATTTCTGGAAATGGAAGTCAATGCCACAATTGTCATAAAACATGCATAGCCACACAGGTTTAGGGAAATTTGACTGAATATTATACAGTTTGAGGGACAGAAGTGTAGGTCCATGAATATTATTTTTAATTTAAAACAAGGTCATTAGAAAACTGGTGGCAAGCATCTAAGGGGAAATTCCAGAAATTGCAGAATAGTTATAGTCCAACAAATAGGAAAATCTCTCAGGGATGGAATTACCATCTGTGGTTAAGTAAACAAGTTAAAGATTGTATCAAACTCAAAGAAAAGACATATAACTGTACAAGAATAGGTGGCAGGTTAGAATGTTGGACAGAATGTTTAAAAAAAAATATCAGAAGAATAAAAAGGAAGGAATATTTGGAGTAAAAGAGAAAGGCAAGAATAGAAAAACAGATTTTGAAAGTTCCTTTAGGTATTTAAACGAGAGTTGACAAAGTAAGTGTTGGTCCTGTGGAAAATTAATTTGGGGAATTAGAAATGAAGAATAAAGAGATAGCAGATAAATTGAACAGATATTTTGTGTCAGTCTCCTCGAGAGAGAATACGCGTAGCATTCTGGAAATAGCGGTATGTCAGAAATTGAAAGGGAGGGGGGAAACTCGTGAAAATTACAATTACTAGGGAAGTAGTACCGAATAATTGTTGAAGCTCTGAGTTGACAAGTCTCTATAGTACGAATGTTTTGAAAACAGGTCACTGGACTTGAAACATTAACTCTGTTTTTTCTTCACAGATGCTTCCAGACCTGTTGAGGTTTTGTTTCAGATTTCCAGAATCCGCTGTTCTTTGTTTTATTTTGGTATGGATAGAATATTGACTGGCTAACAAGAAACAGTGAATAGAAATATAGATAGCCAAAAGTAATTATATGAAGACAAAGAATGTGTTAACATAAGAAAACTCAAGTTTTTAATGAGGAAAACTCATAAGATGTGATATCCTACCCACTTTCCTGTAGGTCTCAAAATTTTGGTCGATAAGTATGGCTCTTTGTAAAAGGCCTTAAAAATGTGGATGCTACAACATAAGTTCAATATTGTATGTAGAGATCAGAAGTTAAATATTGTATATAGAGACCAGAAGATAAATGAAAAGGTGCTTGATATTTCACAGGCAAAACTGCTAAAAAGTGATATCCAGAGAAGAAAATTTCTTTTTCAGTTTTACAGTCATTTGATCAGAACTTAAAGCTATTGCAATGTTTTCCAGAAGAAAAAGTGAAGGACAGCAGAAAGAGGAGTCAACTCAAGCATAGCTGGAAAATTGGGTCATATAGTGGTTGCAATGACCTACAATAGATGAATGAGGATGGCACAATACAGAATGGCATACCATGTCAGCAGATCTCCTTGCAAGAGCAATTATAAGCACAACAGCAGCAAAGGTTCACTTCTGGCTTCCTCTGTAACCAACTGGATATGGAGTTAAACAAGCTATGTTGCATGAGAGGCTAAAGCCCTGAAGTAGTTAGGTTACAAGTAGAAATACTCTACAGAATAGCTGTAGAAATTATAGTGTGAGGGCAATGGGCTGGTAGATACAGCTTAATTTGGAGGGTTGCAAATGTTAATATTGTGATGAATAGAGAAAGATTTTATGGTTTATAGTGGTGGGGGTTGGGTTCTTAGTGACCTCATGGGTCGATGATGACAATTGGAAACTGTAATCACATGGCAGTGGTTCAATCACAGGAAGGAAAACAGGTTTGTTGAAAGCATCTAGTAGGGAATACTACTGCTTCTGTTGGCCTACAGCTGATGCTGGAAAAGCACTTCCTCTTCCACACAGCAAATCTCATCTCTCTTAAAATGCTTTCTTTTTCAGAGATCGAGAAAACCAAACTGGACCATGTTAAAGTTGAAAGAGAGATAAAATCTGGGACATGCAGTTTCATTAAAACATTTAAATTAATATTCTATCTACTAGCAGTGGGCTTGTCATATGCTTCATGCCTTCCTTTTGATAAACTAATAAGTTGGACTCATTGGAGTCGCACTGTGTTTGGGTTTGAAATTTTGAAAATTTAATGTCACATTTTGGGGACTGGTTCAAATTAACCTATCACTCTTCAAATCGACAATAGTATTCGAAGATTGTGAAGTGTCTGTTGCTGTTTTTTAACTTTTATTCAAGCTTCTGGGGGGCGGGGGGGAGGGGTGGGAGTGGTGCGTGCACACACACACACACACACACACACAAACACACACTCACACATGAAAAGAACACTGGAACAGTTCTAAATTTCTGTAATTATTTCTTCCAGATCGTTTGCTCACAATAATTGCTTGAAGTTTATTACATCAATGCGGTTGCTTTCATGCCCTTAAATGGGGAACATTTTGCTTCATGGGAGGAAAACGATTATGTAAGCATGTCACTTTGTTCAGTTCAGTTGGTCCTCCAATCCTCTGACTGTGATGTATTGATTGCTGTTAAAATTGCTGAAGTATGTATGTTACTATATTTCTTTTGCAAAAACTATGCCTTAAAAATCAGTTCTAATTTCCAACTGAGGTCCCCTTTCTCACCCTCTTTTATCTTGGAGCCCATTTATGTCCTCATTAAACTGACTTTAAGTAGATAATCAGCTCTCTGGGAAAGTGTCAATTCATAGATGATAACAAGCAGCCAAAATGAATTATAGATTTGTACAAAGTCCAGCATTAGATTTGGCAAGGCACACATGAAATTCAAGCGTGGAACCACTGTAAACATCATTGTAATTTATCCCTGACCAGTTGTAAGTTTACAGAACAGCAGATACCTTGGTGAAGTGAGAAGACTATAGTGGCAAGGAGATCACCAAGAATTCTCAAAAAGCATGTAGTACAACATGCATTAGAAAATAATGAGCAGTTAATTCCAAAGATATAAAGCACAAGGAAACATTGCATTATTTCAATGTGTCAGTTTGAACTTAACAGAGTTTTTTTGTGTATTTGGAATAGAGGTGTATATTAGGTATAATTTCCTGCATGCAAAATAGGATAGCAACTAGTACAAACAACATCAAAGTGTTTTAAAAATATTTGTTTGCAACAGAAACAGTAAATGTTTTAATAAATTTGATATCTTGTTTCATTTATTTATTTATTTTTCCCTCGAACAAACATGTCACACAGCTACTTTGAACTTAGGAGAGATTTAGTATTTTATCAGTGGAAATGTCTGACATTATTAGTTTGCCATAACTTTAAAAAAAATAAAGTTGAGACGAGCCTCAACAAGCCTTGTTTGTGAGGTGAATTCCTGCACATGTCATTTAAGTATTTTTTATTATTACTGTAATCTGCTTGAAACTCATTAAATAGTTACATTGAACTGAATTTTGAAAAACTGCTGAAAGCAGGAACTGCTGTGTGTAACCCAAAAATTGATTGGTGCCAGACAGTGTACTAGTCTGCTGGTATTATCCTACATCCAATTAGATTTTCTTGTTTGATGTAAAATTCCAACCATGAATTTTGGCCTTATCCTGCATCAGTACATGCTCATTTTTTAACAACACCAACTGCACTCCAGCTGTAGTTGCTGAATAATGATCATTCACAAGCTGGCTGATTTTTCCTTTTGAATTCAGGAGTGAACAAGGCAAACTGAACAGCACGTTATCTATATGCCTAGCTGTGATGACTTCAGATCACACTAAAAATCTCTTGATCTCTAGGACACAATTACATATAGGGTGGCACCTTTAAACACTTTCCCAAGAGAAAACTCTCCTTGATACTAATAAAATTGTACAACATTGTTTTCAATGTCTGTTACTGTTTAATACTGCCATTTCAGATTGTGGTCAATTTTCTGATGGCACATTGCACATGATCTAGGAATACCATTAATATGTTCTTAGCTGTGACTCCAGAGATCCATATGGGGTTCACGTCCTGCTCACAGTATGGAGATTTATTTATTGGGATTCTCCTTTATGGATACCTTTTTTGGCAACTTTTTGTGATGGTGGAAGCTTGAGATTACAATGGCTGACAGCTTTCCCACTGTGGATGCATCCTGGCAGATGTTACCTGTTTATGAAAGTGAGGGGGTGAGTTTATCAGCTCCACAGGAGAGAATTACTTTCCCTTGTAAAGCATACTTTATACTTTAATACATTATTTTTTAATATTTTATAAGATTATGGAATTGGAATCATGCCACAATTCCAAGTAAAGCTCTAAAATGAGTTCTACATCTGCTGTTTTATTAGTACAATCATTCTGAGAGACAGGAGAGTTTGAATTCAAATCATATGGGGAGGGGGGAGGGGGGGGGGGGGGGGTCACTCCCTCTGTCCCTTTCTGTGCCTCTGATAAAAATATATGGGAATGTACTGGCATGTTGGATTCCAGCTGAAATTCCATTTCCAGCAAAATTTACCAGGGTGACTATACTTGAAAAGTCATGACAGTTCAGGGTCAGTATCTGCCAGGTTAGCTGCTGTAATCACGTTAAAAGATTGTGACAGAAATACATTGCCCTATATTGCCTGAGGGAGCATAAGCTATCATTCTGATATGTGGACCAGGTTTTGAAACTTGCACATGCCATTGCCATGAAGTAATTCCCATGACACATATCAATGAGGAATGCTGTTTCCTTGGAGGTAGAAGATAAGCTTAAAAGTCTTTCACCATTGCCCTATCCTGTTAATGCCTTAATCTAACTTATATTGCTGCTAGTCTATGACATGATGAAAACTGGACTGCCCAGTTCTTTGCTCTCAAGCCATTATTTCCCCCATCAAGCTGGATTCATTAGCTCAATTAGATCAAATTCGAGCCAAATACAACACAAAAGACAATATTACATTTTGTGCAGTGCAGATATTTCCTCCCAATGTTCTTTAAGCTTTTTTTTGCCAAAGGCCATTAATACAGCTTGAATGAAAGCATCTGGTGATGTCTCATTTTATCTTCTGGTGTAATAAAGCAGACAGTAGAATTCATGGTCTGTTTATCAGTAAAACAGTAAAAAATTCTCACAGGAAACAGATTGCTTTTCCTGTCTCTTGTAGGACTTCACAGCTGAGACATATTTACTACCTCTCCCACATTCTACATTCTTCCTGCCACGTGGGTTCATTAACTTAACATTTAAAAGAAATTAACTTTATCCACCAAAAGTCTTAAAATTTTCTTTCTGCATAGTGCTGAAACATACCGTGGGTGGCACGGTGGCACAGTGGTTAGCACTGCTGCCTCACAGCGCCAGAGACCCGGGTTCAATTCCCGCCTCAGGCGACTGACTGTGTGGAGTTTGCACGTTCTCCCCGTGTCTGCGTGGGTTTCCTCTGGGTGCTCCGGTTTCCTCCCACACTCCAAAGATGTGCAGGTCAGGTGAATTGGCCATGCTAAATTGCCCATAGTGTTAGGTAAGGGGTAGATGTAGATGTAGGGGTATGGGTGGGTTACGCTTCGGCGGGGCGGTGTGGACTTGTTGGGCCGAAGGGCCTGTTTCCACACTGTAAGTAATCTAATCTAAATACTTATTCAAATATCATAGGATGGCACCAAACAAAGATAGAAACAAGAGTGTACCATTTCTGCTTTCCCTTGGCACGAGGCTGGAAACCTTGCAACAATTTGACTGTCTATTCAATCTGTGCCAGCTATAGAAAAGGACTGGTCTCCAATGATGTGGTGTGTCAAATAGGGAATGAGAGTGTGGTGCTGGAAAAGCACAGCAGGTCAGGCAGCATCCGAGGAGTAGGAGAGTCGATGTTTTGGGCAAGCGCCCTTCATCAGGAATGAGGCTGAGAGCTGAGGGGGTGATGAGATAAATGGGAGGGGGTAGGGCTGGGGGGAAAGTAGCTAAGAGTGCGATAGGTAGATAGAGGTGTGGGTAATGGTGATCGGTCGGAGGGGAGGATAAGTGGATAGGTGAGAAGGAAGATGAACATGAAGGACAGGTCATGAGGGCAATGCCAAGTTGGAAGGTTGGTTCTAGGATAAGGTGGGGGGAGGAGAAATGAGGAAACTGGTGAAATCCACATTGATGCCATATGGTCAGAGGGTCCTGAGGTGGAAAATAAGGTGTTCTTCCTCCAGGTGTCAGATGGTTAGAGAGTGGCAATGGAGGAGACCCAGGACCTTCATGTCCTTGGTGGAATGGGAGAGGGAGTTGAAGTGTTCAGCGACAGGGCGGTGGGGTTGGTTGGTGTGAGTGTCCCAGAAATGTTGTCTGAAGCATTCTGCAAGTATGCCATCTTCAAACTGTCCTTCCCACCTATCTGCTCCACCCTCCCCTCTTACCTATCCCCCACCTCTACCTACCTATCGCACTCTCAGCTATCTCTCCCCCACACCCCCCGTCCCATTTATCTCACCACTACCTCGGCTCACAGCCTCATTCCTGATGAAGGGCTTTTACCTGTAATACTGACTCTCCTGCTCTTTAGATGCTGCCTGACCCGGTGTGCTTTTCCAGTACCACACTCTCAACTCTAAACTCCAGCATCGGCAGTCCTCACTTATCCCTGTCAAATAGGGATGTTCAAATAAATGAGAAAATTAAATTGATGAATCTTTCAAGTTCACCATCTCTTAATATAGGGGCTCAGAGGGCAGAAGTTTAAGCAGAAGTTTAAAATAGACCCAATGTTAGAATCACTTCTGGGTTCCTCTCCCAAACTTCCCCTATAAGTTGGCCACATCCATGTCATTCATTTAATTAAAGATGGCAGATAGGTTCCTGACAGCCACAACCTTGGAAGGTCAACAGCCACAGTGGTACAGGTGTCCCCAGTTTGGTCCTGGAATGGGAAAGTTTGAACATGTCTCCTTCCAACACCATTTTGAATTAGCCCCCATCCCCCTCCCTGCCTTTTTTTTGGTTTGCATTGCCCTTAACAAGCTTTGCATGTAAATTATTCAATTGGAAACATGGACAATTTACTGCCAGTGGTTAATAGATGAAAAATAATTACTTGGGTGATTTGGTAACGAGAAAAAGCAAACATACAGTTGTATGTAAGAGCACTTCCGGATATAAAAAGGAAAGAGAATGGTCTAAATGTGAATTGCATGTGTCGGTTGCGGGATACCAATGTGGCTCATTAGTAAGCCACTTAAAGCATGAGCTTACTGCAAATTTTGTGTTGGCTCAGGGATTTAATGTGTCTTGTACAAGTCTAGGGCAGCTCTTTGAGCACTTAAACAAACCTTAGCATGTTTGTCAGCAGCCTTATGGAACTTGATGGAGGAACCTCATATTGGGAAATTTCAAAAGTTGTCTGAGGAAAATTTACCTGGGCTAGGTTAGGTAAAAACTATGCCAGCTGGTACACCGTTTATATAACCTGTTGGACTTCTATAATATTCCTGGATGACAGAAATTTCCTGATGCCTCCTTTCTGTGGATGTGGCATCTATTTTCTGTTCCTAGCTGTCCTTGAGAATGTGGTAGTGAGCTGCTTTCGTGAACAACTTCAGACCACCTGCTGTGGGTTGACCCACAATGCCTTTAGGAGGGAATTCCAGGATTTTGACCCAACGACAGAGAAGGAACGACGATATATTTCCAAGTCAGAATGGTGAGTGGCTTGGAGAGGAACTTGAAGGTGATGGTATTCCCATAGGTCTATCTTTGTCCCTCAAGATGAAAGTGGTTGTGGGTTTGGAAGGTGCTGTCTAAAGATCTTGTTGTTCTGCAGTGCATCTTGTAGATAGTACATATTGCTGCTACTGAGTGTCGATGGTGGAGGGAGTGGATGTAGTGACAATCAAGCAGCTGCTTTGTCCTGGATAGTGTCAAGCCTCTTGACTGTTGTTGGGCCTACACTCATCCAGGCAAGTGGGGAATATTCCATCACACTCCTGACTTGTGCCTTGTAGATGGTGGACAGGTTTGGGGAGTCAGGAGATGAGTTACGTACCACAGTATTCCTAGCCTCTGACCTGCTCTTGTAGCCACTGCATTTATGTGGTGAGCCCAGTTGAGTTTTTAATCAATGATTATTCCCAAGCTGGTAATACCATTGAATGTCAAGGGGTGGTGGTTAGATGTTCTCTTGTTGGGGATGGTCATAGCCTGGCATTTGTATGGTACAAATGTCATTCGCAACTTATCAGCCAATCTTGGATATTGTCCAGATAGTGTTACATTTGAACAAGGACTGCTTCGGTATCTGAGGAGTCGAGAATGATGCTGAACATTGTGCAATCATTGGTGAACACCCCCACTTCTGACCTTAAGATGGAGGGACAGTCATTGATGAAGTAGCTGAAGATGGGTTTGGCCTAGGACACTACTCTGTCAAACTCCTATGGAAATGTCCTGAGATGACTGACATCCAACAACCACAACCACCTTCCCATGTACGAAGTATGATCCCAGAGATTTTGCCCCTGGATTTCCATTAACTGCAATTTTGCTAGGGCTCCTTGATGCTACATTTGGTCAAATGTAGCTTTGATATCAAGGGTTGTCACTCTAACCTCATCTTTGGAATTTAGCTCTTTGTCCATTTTTGAACAAAGGCTGTAACAAGCTCAGGAGCTCAGTGGCCCTGGTGGAACCAAACTGGGTGTCACTGAGCAGGTTACTGCTGAGTAGGTGCTGCTAGATAGCGCCGTTGATGACACCTTCTATCACTTTACTGATGATCAACAATAGACTGATGGGGCGGTAATTGGTTGGCTGGATTTGTCCTGCTTTTAATGTAGACATGCTCGGGCAATTTTGCACATCGTCGGGTAGATGCCAGTGTTGTAACTGTATTGGAACAGTTTGGCTAGGGAGTGGTAAGTTCTGGGGCACAAGTGTTCATTACTATTACCGGAATATTGTCAGGGTCAATAACATTTGCAGCATTCAGTGCATCCAACCATTTTTTTTGAAATCATGTGGAGTAATAAAATTGACTGAAGACTGGTATCTGTAATACCGAGGACCACGGATGGAGACTGTGATGGCACTTCTAACTAAAGATTGCTGCAAAAGTTTCAGCTTTGTCTTTTGCACTGATATGCTGGGTCCTTCTATCATTGAGGATGGGGATATTTGTAGTTTCCTCCTCCAGTGAGTTGTTTAATCATCCACTACCATTCACAATTGGATGTAGCAGGACTGCAGAGCTTAGGTCTGATCCATTAGTTGTGGGATTGCTTAGCTCTGTCTATCACTTTCTGCTTATGTTGTTTGGCATGCAAGTAGTCCTGTTTGTGGCTTCACCAAGTTGATACCTCATCTTCAGGTAAGACTGTTACTGTTCCTGGCATGCCCTCCTGCACTCTCCATTGAACCACTGTTGATCCTGTGGCATGGGGGATAATGGTTGAGTGGGGGATATGCCAGGCCATTAGGTTACAGATTGTGCTGGAGTACAATTCTGCTGCTGTTGATGGTCCACAGCGCCTCATGGATGCCCAGTCTTGAGTTGCTAGATCTGTTCAAAGTCTGTCCCATTTAGCATGGTCATAGTGCCACACAACATGATGGAAGTCATTCTCAATGTGAAGGTGGGACTTCATCTCCACAAGGACTGTTAGGTAGTTGCTCTTACCAATACTGTCATGTACAGATGCATCTGCAATTGGCAGATTGGATAGGAGGAGACCAAGTATGTTTTTTCCCCTTGTTGATTCCCTCACCACCTGTGCAGACCCAGCCCAGCAACTATGTCTTGGAGTGGAAGCTGAAGGGGGCATGTGTTCCCATATATCTGCAGTCCTTGTGCTTCCACTTGGAAGTGGTTGTGTTTAAAAGGTGCACCTGAGAATCTTTGGTGAAATCCTGCAGTGTATCTTATAGATAATACACACTGCTGCTACTGAGTGTTGATGGTGGAGGGAGTGGATGCTTGTGAATGTGGTGCCAGTCAAGTGGGCTGCTTTGTCCTGGATAGTGTCAAGCTTCTTGAAAGTTGTTGTTCCAGACAAGTGGGGAATATTCCATCACACTCCTGAGTTTGCCTTGTAGATGGTAGACAGGTTAGGAGGTGAGTTAGTCACTGCAATATTCCTAGCCTCTGACTTGCTCTTGTAGCCACTATGTTTATATGGTGTGTCCAGTTGAGTTTCTGGTCAATGATAACCACAAGGATGTTGGTAGTGGGGGATTCACCACTGAATGTTAAGTGTTGGTGGTTAGATTGTTGGTGATGCTCATAGCATGATATTTATGTGGTGCAAATATCACTTGCCACTTTTCAGCCCAAGCTTGGATATTGTCCAAATCTTGTTGCATTTAAACATGGACTGCTTCAATATCTGAGGAGTTACAAATGGTGCAAAACATTTGTGCAATCTTAGGCGAACATCCCCACTTCTGACCTTATGATGGAAGGAAGTTCACTAATGATGATTGGGCCTAGGACACTACCCTGAGGCACTCCTGCAAAGATGTTCTGGAGCTGAGAAGACTGACCACCAACAACCATGACCATATTCCTGTGAGCCAGGTATGACTCCAACCACCAGACAGTTTGCCCCTGATACCCATTGATTCCAGTTTTGCTGGGGTTCTGTGATGCCAAACTCAGTGAAATGTGATATTAACATGAAGGGCTGTCACTCTCACCTTACCTCTGGAATTCAGCTCTTTCATCCATGTTTGAACCAAGGCTGTAATGAGTTCAGGAGTTGATTGTCCCTGGCAGAGCCTAAACTCAGCATCACTGATCAGGTTATTGCTGAGCAGGTGTTGCTTGATAGCACTGTTGGTGGCACCTTCCATCACTTTACTGATGATTGTGAGCAGACTAATGGGGCGGTAATTGGTCAGGTTGGAATTGTCCTGTTATTTGGATTTGCTACAAAAATAAAAGTACAACTGACGTTCAGGAGAAGGGTCACTGGACTCAAAATATTAACTCTGCTTTCTCTCCATAGATGCTCCCGACCTGAGTTTCTCCAGTAGTTTCTGTTTTTGTACCACAGTTTTGCTGTTTTTGATATTTAGTAGCCCCAGAATATTAGTCGGAGCTTGCATAACATGAATACAGACTAGTCTTAACAAGTATAGGAGTTGGGCTTGTATAGGGTTCAGCAGTCTTGTTTCAATATTGAAATGAAGCCAACATTTATTTTAGACAGTCATCAGGTTCATTTAACAAAAAAGACTTCATTTATTAATTTGCTGGAGGTCCAAATCCCCTTGTAGATTGGGTGTGAGCTTTTGCACTGCTGAATCTGTCATTGTGAGGGTTGAACTTAGGCTCCACCAAATCTAAACATTGTAGTCAAGATCCCAAACTTTGAGGTGGGGGTGAGGGTGTGGGGGGGGGGGGGGGGGGGGGGGGTGCTCATGTGATTAAGACAGCAGGCTTTAGGAAACAGACCATGAAATAAACCTCTACAATCAATACAGGAGGAATAATTCTCAATATCTTTCTTACAAATGAAGTTAGAAGATGCATTGCAACAACTTGCTGAGTCTTCTTCAATCAAGGTTCTCCACCCACAACCTCTTTTAGCTGGAAGAATAATGGCAGCAGATACATGAGAACTCTAACACTTCCAAGTGTCCCCCTATATCACGTACCATCCTGATAGACTGGACATTGACAACAGTAGTTCAAGAGGTTGACTTAACATCACCATCTTCTCGAGATTATGGATGGGAGATAAATGCCAATCTTGCCAATGATGCCCATGTTTCATGAACAAATTTTTAAAAAGCTTCTTAATGAATAGATTTCTTGGAACCTAATACCAGATATATGTAATTCTATATAATTAGTTATTTGAATGCAAGATTCAAACAATTATGCATATATACTTTGCACAGGCATGGCTGAAATTTAAGGCAGCACCAAATGTCCTGATTGAATACAAGATCCCTACAGTGTGGAAAGAGGCTATTTGGATCATCTGGTCTGCACCAACCTCTAACCCGACCTAGTTTCCACACCCTCTTCCTGAAGTCCACATTTTACCACGGCTAATCCACCTAGCCTGCACATCCCTGGACAAAACAAGGCAATTTAGTATCGCCAATTCACCTAACCTTTTGACTGCGTGAGAAAATCAGAGCAATAACTGGAAATCCATACAGACATGGGGAGAATATCTATGTGGAGACTGCACAGTCATTCAAGGTTGGGATTGAACCAGGGTTCCTGACGCTGTGAGACAGTGGTGCTCACCACTGAACTACCATGTTGCGCTAACATTTTGAATATTATGGATGAGCTTTTATATTTTATTCCATAACAATAATGAAGAAGTACATGCCATTATAGTGTACAGACAAGCAGACATGGTGTACAGACATGGAACATTAAGGAACCCATACAATACACAAAGTTTTACATGGGATAGTTTCAAAATACTCATCAAAATTACAGTTATATATTATCTCTAATTACCATTTAAATACAAGTTTATCTGGTGTTAAAAATAATTCAAACCAAATGACAGACTTAGTGTGTTGTATTCAATGAAATTGAACATTCCTAATGGCTGTTTTCCTGCCCTTTCCCCATAACCATTGATTCCCTGACTGATCAAGAAACTGCCTAGCTCAGCCTTAAACAATTACAAAGACTCTGTTCGACAGCTATCTATGGCAAGGAGTTCCAGAGACTCATAAACCTCTGAGAGAAGAAATTCCACCTTATCTCAGTCTTAACTGGTGCTCCTTTATTCTGAGAGTATGCCGTTTCACCTAGACTCTCTCATGAGGGGAAACATCCTCACAGCACTTACCCTGTCAAGCCCCTTAGGATTCCTGTACGATTCAATCAGATCACCTCCCATTCTTCTAAATTTCAATGAGTAGAGTCCCAATCTGTTTAACATTTGCTCATAAGATAAGCTCTCCATACTGGGGATCATCCCAATGAACCTTCCCTGAGCTGCTTCCAATGAAATAATAGTGTTCCTTAGAAAAGGGGACCAAAACTGCTTATAGAAATCCAGATGTGATTTCACCAGCATCTTGTACAGCTATGGGAAATGTTGGAAAATTGGCTTTAAGTAAAAATAAATTTCAGAATTTACTGTCTAGAGCTAATGTTTTCCAGAAAACAGCTCCATGAATCAATTGATTAATTTGTCAGTAAGTGTCATGACAAAGGCAATAACACAATTTTTCAGAGGCTGAGCTTTCTGAACAGAAAATGTTCTGAGCAGTTTGGACTGGACTCAAAACATTGGCTGCTTCTCTCTCCACAGATGCTTTCAGACCTGCTGAGTTCTTTTTCCACATTTGCTATATGTGTTTGGCAAATAATAGAGCTGGTTATAGCTACAATGTCTATTGAAGCTGTCTAAAAAACATGTCTTAGAGAAAAAACAGAGTAGTGATTTTGATACACTGCTTAAAGATGGTAGAAAACATGAAGCAATTGGAGACAGAGAACAACATCTGCAAGTATGAAGTGCATTTACCAGTCGTGGTTCAGTAGCCAGGACGCTGAAAACAAGAAAGCTGTGTGTGATGTGTAGTCTGTTGTTTCCATTGTGGACCTGTCCTTCTTACCAAGGTCTTTGCAAGTCAGTGGCACACATGGACATACAGCTTGCCTTAGCAAAAAGTCTCACTTCAAAGATCCAACCAGAGGTTACAAAACAAGTTGTATGCTGGCTGCAACTGTAGAATTGTACCAGAGAACAACAGAAATACAAGCACATACATGAGGTTAACAGAAAGGCTGATCAAGGCACAGATTCCGAGTGAAAGAAGATTCAATTTAAATGTAAACAAATCTTCCACATTATGAATGTGACTCATTGTATGGATGAAGTCCAACAGTTAGAAACTTTGCCACCATTAACGTCATATGCCTGAAGAGATTTGGCACATATTCAAGACCAAAGTTAACTTGGGAACTTATGAACACATCCTACTCGTCAGAATCCTGAAAGATAGGAACCTGGATCACTGAGTCAACAGCATAATTACTTGTAAATAATGCAACATTTATTCTGTGCATTGACACATCGACAAAAAAATGCACCTATGGAAATTTTGCATGGAAATTACAAGATTTTCACTTACAAGTGGACCAACAATAGCAGAATAGCCAGCTTGCATACATCTAAATAACATGACCATTCACAAGATCACCAAGATAGCAAGTGCAGAAGATATCAAGAAGTCTTGCATTGAATCAGTTATGGTCTTAGAACAATTATACCTCGATAGATTCGATGCAAGGGCAAGCTTCAAAGATGAATTGTACCTCGGGGAAGATGCAATTCAATCAACTGACCCTTTCTTAAAGTGTGCAATTATATAGAAGAGAAGCCTAAGAAAGCTTTAGATGAAATGGAACATCATGGCATAATCCATCATATACATTCGCACACAGACTGGTGCCAAACTATTACGTGTATGCTGAAGACGGTACAATCAGAGTGTATTTGGATCCAAGACTTCTAACCCTTTCTTTAAAGAGATACAAAATTCCACACAAAACTCCAAAATTGGAGGAACTAATCTCAAATTCACAGTGGCTAAATTCTTCCTCAAGCTGGATGCTAAACACCGATATTGGTCAGTTCACTTTGCAAAAGAATCTCAAGAAATCACAACTTTTAGAACATAATTTGGAAGATATTACTTCCTGAGACTTGCAGTCTATCTGTCAATCAGGATCTGTTCCAGCATCATATGGAGAGAATTACAGAAAATACTTCTGGATATGTGTGCATTGCTGATGATATTGAGCAGATGGACAAAATTTAAAAAAAATCACAACCCAGATCTACGCTCACTAAAGTGTTCTGAAAATTGTGATGCCAGTTCTCATTAAAAAAAAAGACACTGTGTAAAGTGAAAATAAACCTTATGAAACAGTGAACCGAGCAATGTCCAATATACGCCAACAATTTATTTCAGGTCTATAATTCTATCTTCTTTAAATTGGATTTACAAGCAGGATCCTATAACTGCCCCTCCCTTTTGTCCTCTAACACCATTGTTATAAACACAATGGTGGTGCATTCCTTAGATAACTCTATTGAATATTCTGCAGAATGGAATTGTGCCAAAGGACACTAATACTTAAGGAAGAAAATGATCATTGTATTTGAGTTTTTTTATTGTATTGTTCACTGCCAGCAAACTTGCACTTAGAAAATAGTTAAAGTCTTGAAAAATATTATGGTGTCTGATCTTCAAAGAGATAGATTTTGAAATACTAACTGATAAAGGACTCAAGAAGATGACAAATAACATCAAAACATGTGTGTCCAGTGTTAAAATAACAGTTAGTAGCACTTGCAATGTCATCTGCAAGTCATTTAAAGGGTGGTGGTGATACATTGAGCATTTTATGGTCAGACTCGGTTCATAGAGAACAGCTGTTTGTTAAAACACACATGCAAGTTCACCACAAAAAAGACTGAAGGAAATTCAACAACGTCCAATGGTTCAGGGGGAGTTTTGTCACTCTTTAGGTACAGCGAAGAGGAAATAGGGCTGGAGACCCTTTAGTCCATTTCACTGTTCCCACGGGTTATTGCAGAATCCTTGAAGAAACCTGGCACAAATTCGGCTCAGCCACAGAGCTCATTGAGAGGCAGGAACTAAACCCGGGTTCCTGGCGCTGGAAGGCAGCAGCGCTAACTAATGAGCCACCGTGCCATCCTTAATTCAAAACCTTTAACTTCAGTGAGGTCTACTTTGACATCTTGTAGGCTTTTCTCGTGTGATGTGACGAGTTCCTGATTATTGATTGTTTAACACCTCATTAACGTTCCAACTCGCAATCAGTAGCAATCTTAATCAAACTCGCTGTACAAACTGACAAACTGTGAGAAAAGTGGAAATGGCAGACCACAGCAGCTTATTGGCGGGTTCAACTTGCCACTTACTCCATAAGACCGACATGTTGGACAGTGTACACTCAGGGATACACACCCAGCTCATGTACTGGACTAGGCTGCACCTCCAGGGTTCTTTATTCATTGTCATTGTGTTTACTCAATCCGAGCAAAGCTGGATGCTCCCAACACCCCCGCCTTGCAGTGCCTTGCCTTTTTGTACTTTACTCCAGCCTGAGATTCGAGGATCATACCACTACTAATCCACTATACTATTTTGTGCCAAAAAGAAAACCAGGAAGCTTGCCATGCGTGTCAGGAGGCCTCAGTTCAGTCACCAAAAGAGAAAATGCTGGACAATCTCAGCAGGTCTGGCAGCATCTGTAAGGAGAGAAAAGAGCTGACGTTTCGAGTCTAACTGACCCTTTGTCAAAGCTAAAAAAGGGGGAAATGGGGATGTATTTATACTAGGCTGGGAGAAGGTGAGTCATGGCTCCAGAAGCAAAGGTACCAATAAAGAGGTGAACTTGACTGTGCTTGGAGAGATTATAGGGAGAGGAGCTGTAATGACCAAGGCTGAAGCCAGTGCCATGTGACAAAATATGTGGGAGATGTCAAGGAGCTCAGCCTTCTTTAAGGGAATCCCAACACACTAAGTAATGACTGCCCTGATACCATTGCAGTTTCTGATTGTAAGGGGTGAGGTACCAAATGATGACAATACCCCACTTACCTTGCCTTTTTCTGCTCTAGTGTGGTCTGTTTTTCTCTTGGAATGAGAGAAAGGCAGATACTATAGAAGGTGAAAGTGGCTGACATAGCACTGACATAATGTTAGTGCAGGTGGGGAGTTTTCCTGAGTGAGTGAGTGGGCAGCACAGAGGGCATGGAGAGTTAGGGTGTTAACCTTTAGAGTGGGTGAGGGCAAGTGGAGAAAATGCTGCGGTAATAGTGAGAGTGGTAGAGCATGTGCCTTGGTGGGAGGTGGGTGCAGTAGCAGAGATAAAGTGAGTGAGAGGTCATAGAGATGTACAGCATGGAAGCAGACCCTTCGGTCCAACCTGTCCATGCCAACCAGATATCCCAACCCAATCTAGTCCCAACTGAAAGAACCCGGCCCTTATCCCTGCAAACCCTTCCTATTCAAATACCCATCAAAATGCCTCTTAAATGTTGCAATTGTACCAGCCTCCACCACTTCCTCTGGCAGCTCATTCCATACACGTACCACCCTCGGCATAAAAACGTTGCCCCTTAGCTCTCTTTTATATCTTCCCCCTCTCATCCTAAACCTATGTCCTCTAGTTCTGGACTCCCCGACCCCAGGGAAAAGACTTTATCTATTTATCTTATCCATGCCCCTCATAATTTTGCAAGCTGTCAGCCCTCAGCCTCCGACGCTCCAGGGAAAACAGCCCCAGCCTGTTCAGCCTCTCTCTATAGCTCAATTCCTCCAACCCTGGCAACATCCTTGTAAATCTTTTCTGAACCCTTTCAAGTTTCACAACATCTTTCCGATAGGAAGGAGACCAGAATTGCATGCAATATTCCAACAGTGGCCTAACCAATGTCCTGTACAGCCGCAACATGACTTCCCAACTCCTGTACTCAATACTCTGACCAATAAAGGAAAGCATACCAAACGTCTTCTTCACTATCCTATCTACCTGCGACTCCACTTTCAAGGAGCTATGAACCTGCACTCCAAGATCTCTTTGTTCAGCAACACTCCCTAGGACCTTACCATTAAGTATATAAGTCCTGCTAAGATTTGCTTTCCCAAAATGCAGCACTTCGCATTTATCTGAATTAAACTCCACCTGCCACTTCTCAACCCATTGGCCCATCTGGTCCAGATCCTGTTGTAATCTGAGGTAACCCTCTTTGCTGTCCAGTACACCTCCAATTTTGGTGTCATCTGCAAACTTACTAACTGTGCCTCTTATGCTCGCATCCAAATCATTTATGTAAATGACAAAAAGTAGAGGGCCCAGCACCGATCCTTGTAGCACTCCACTGGTCACTGGCCTCCAGTCTGAAAAACAACCCTCCATTACCACCCTCTGTCTTCTACCTTTGAGCCAGTTCTGTATCCAAATGGCTAGTTTTTCCTGTATTCCATGAGATCTAACCTTGCTAATCAGTTTCCCATGGGGAACCTTGTCGAACGCCTTACTAAAGTCCATATAGATCACATCTACTGCTCTGTCCTCATCAATCTCCTTTGTTACTTCTTCAAAAAACTCAATCAAGGTTATGAGACACGATTTCCCATGCACAAAGCCATGTTGACTATCCCGAATCAGTCCTTGCATTTCCAAATACATGGTACTTCCTGTCCCTCAGGATTCCCTCCAACAACCTGCCCACCACCGAGGTCAGGCTCACTGGTCTATAGTTCCCTGGTTTGTCTTTGCCGCCCTTCTTAAACAGTGGCATCACATTTGCCAACCTCCAGTCTTCCGGCACCTCACCTGTGATAAATCGATGATACAAATATCTCAGCAAGAGGCCCAGCAATCACTTCTCTCGCTTCCTACAGAGTTCTTGGGTACACCTGATCAGGTCCTGGGGATTTATCGAGAAGATGGTGGCACTCACGCTGGCAGAATGGAGAAAGTCATTGATCTTCTTCTTAAAGTATTAGACATTTCTCCAGGCATTAAGGCTGTTTCAGCATAGGTGGCAACCTCTGGTGCTGTGGCCTCCACTGCCATTCTGAATTGACAGTACTTATTAGGGTGCACAATGGTTTTTTAAATATATCATAGGTGCCAGAGATGTTGGTCAACTCCAGGATCTGCAGTGAGTCGTGAGTTGCTCGGGAGCATGTGTGATAAGATGAGACAGAAATCAGATATGACGTTCATCTTTAGGGTGGCAATTGCAATTAATGTTGCAAGTTCAGTCAGATACTGCAGGAAAATTTCCTCAGCCTCATAGTAAGAAGAATTCCATGAAATGCAACACAATGCACACTTAGCCAAAACTGTAAGATTTAGCCCGTACTTCTGCTGCAAGTCATAAGAATGTAAAATATATTTGGCAGATGTTCTCAACTGGGGCTTCAAACAATAACAGTTATAATATGAAAAAGTAAGAAGTTTTCTATCCAATTGTCATTTAGTTCATTGACAGCACTAGTGGATAAATTTACTTAAATACTCTACAAACAATTGATTCATCAGCTGGTATGCTGAATGGAGCTTTAACTGTATTTAAAAGACATTGTACAACCTTGTAGCTTCAAAAATCCTAAAGGGTCAAGTTTTCCTTAGTCATCAATTCATGTTTATAATCCTGCATGTACCATGTGTAACATTGTTGTGTACACAGTGCAATTCATTTTCTTCCAAAGATAAAAGCAAAGGGTACGCTGGATCATTAAAGGTACAGAATAAGCAATTATTCCTCATTGTAAAGACAACTTAAATTCTATTCATCTTGTGCATGCTCACTAAGTGAGAAGCAAAAAACCTATGAATTAAGACAGGAAGCCCCTGAAACACAAAGACTGAGTGACCAATCCTGAATCATCTGCTGCTGCCTTTATTCCCATGAAATATAGTCTCCTATATCAGAAAAGATCTAGCCATGGGGAAGGGATTTACCAGGTTTGACATTTCCCTATCTTAGCCCAGGTAGCCACGATACAGGGGAAAGCAGAAATACTGTGCTCCTGATCTGTTTCTTGGCCTGGAATGTCAATAAAATCATAATATTCCTGTCAAAACGTAGGTATTGTGAAGACCAGATTTCTGAAATAAAAACAGAAACAACATTGTCTGAGTGATAGGAAACAGACAGTAATGGTGAATGGATCCTTTTGGGCTGAAGGAAGGTTTGTAGTGTAACTCTTCCGGTATTGACATTGGGAGCCTTGCTTTTCCTGATATATATTAATGATATAGATCTTGGTGACTGGGGACAATTTTAAATGTTTGCACATGACACAGAACTTGGAAGCATTATAAACAGCAAGGAGGATAATATGGAACTCAGGCTTTTGCCCGAAACGTCGATTTTCCTGCTCCTCGGATGCTGCCTGACCTGCTGTGCTTTTCCAGCACCATTCTGATCTAAACTCTGGTTTCCAGCATCTGCAGTCCTCACTTTTGCCTAGGAGCCAGATGAAGCTCGATGTAGAGAAGTGTGAGGTAATGCACTCTGGTTGGAAGAACATTGAAAGACAATATAACATAGAGAGAATAATTCTGATCTGGTGTATACATACAGAAACCATTGGAGGTGACAGAAAAGGTGGACAAATCAGTCAATGAAGCTCACAGTTTTCTCTGCTTTATTGATAGGGGCAGGAAACACAAGAGTAAGGAGGTATTGTTGAACTTGTACAAGACACTCGTTAGTCCTCAGCTGCAGTACTGTGTACAGTTGGCGGTGTGACATTATAGGAAGGATGTGAAGGCATTTGAGAGATTGCAGAAGTGATTTGTAAGAATGGTTCCAGGAATGAAAAACGTTAGCTAAGGGGATATATCGAAGAGGTTGGGATTGTTCTCCTTGGAGAGAAGACGACTGAGAGGAGATTTGATAGAGCTTTCCTAAATTATGAGCAGGCTGATTAAAATAGATAGAGGTATGCTGCTCCCACTCATAAAAGAACAAAAAATGAGAGGGCATAAATTTAAACAAAGCAAAGGTAACGTGAGAGAAAAGAACTTATTCCCACAGCAGGTGGTTAGGGTATAGAATACATTGCCTGGAACTGTGGTGGAGGCAGATTAAATTGGGGCATTCAAGAAGATTACTCAGACAGAAATGTGGAAAGGGCAGGAAATTGACGCTAGGTAACAGAAGCAGGGCAGGCAAATGGGTAGAATAGCCTCCTTCTGCACAGTAATGAGCTGTAGGAGTGAAACATAATTAATTTTCAGATCAATGACCTTTGGTCAGTATTGTTCTGATGACATGCATTTGAAGCAGCAACTCTAATTGATTAGAAATTGTCATTGGCTTGAGGCTGTTGAGGTACTCATCCCAGCACGTGGCCATACCTGCACAGGTCCAGCAGATACTGGCATAGGTTCCCAACTTTATTATTTAAACAAGAGAACTCTGTCCAAACCTTGGTGCGGTCATTGGATCAGTGGTTAAGATTCCTGCCACTTACATCAAAAGCATAAGTTTCGAAGGGTCATGGAGGACAATTGTCTCATGGACCCAGTATAGAAAAAGATTTCTGCCACGCCATAAGGTGTCTAAATAAGGTCGCATGAGGTATAAAGGACTGTTTTTAGACATTAAGTTCTAAATGTACAATGGTTTAAAACAAATTTGATAGCAAATTATTTTAAAGAATGATTGTTAACTTTGCTTCCTTCTTATCCAAGAGTGCACTTGTCAGAGATGTTACATGCTGTCAGCTATTAGCACTTGAAGAATGGCTGAATTTATGGTAACTAGAGCGAATAAGGCTTGAGGAAGGATATATGAACATCTGAAACTGAAGTTGTATCAATAGAAGGAATATTTAGTTAGGAAATACAATGAACTGCAGTAGTGTGAGAAAGGTAAACAGAGAAGATATTAAACATTTACTTAAAAACAATTGAGGCGACTGGTTGTACAGACTGTGGAATGAAATTGGTTTAAAAAGAAATTAATTGACCTGTTCAGACATGTTATAACATATCCCCTGGGCAGGTGTGACTTGAATCTAGACCTGCTTGGTGCAAAAACAAGAACACTACTAACGTATCACTAGACCCCCTGTGAAGTTAGGCTGTGCTAGCTGCACAAAGACAGGCTCACGGTGTTAAAACAGTCAATTTTTCACTGTGTTAGTTTTTATTTTACATTAACTTTGAAAACAATAGCAAGAATTTTAGTTCCAATCGAAATGAAAGTGACAGTGATATTGTGGCTAAATCTTCAAAAACAGTTTAAGCTATTGTTCTGCGAGCTTCAGTTGAAAGATCAAATTTTGCTTCTTATTCATGACAAGCTGCTTCGTGATCATGGTGTAGATCTCTGAAGTGTGCTTTAAGATATCATGGTACTGAGACATTAAGCTGAGCTTGAGCTGCGCAGGCTTGAAAAGACAAAATTGTTTCAAAGAATGCATCATCACAGTAATTCCAAACTGAGTTTTCAATTGTTCAAAGCTATCAGATCCAACATTCAACTATTTTCCTTAGATGAGGGAAATACTTTTGACACTGATTTTATGGCAACAAATAGTTGTTCTTTCACTCTTTTAATAGATTTGCTCAAGCAAGAAAATGTAATATTTATTCTTCTTCATTTACAGGATGTAGCCAATATTTATTGTCCACCCCAAATGCCCAAGTGTCAAGCATGTTGTTGTGGATCTGGACTTACATATGCGCCAGACCAGGTAAGGATGATAGTTTCCTTACATAAGTGAACCAGACATGTCTGTCCCCCAGCAATCAGCAACAGTTTCATTGCCATTGTTAAACTCTTAGTTCCAGTGTTTTATTAAATTATCAAATTCAAATTTCAACATCTGCCGTGGCAGAATTTGAACCAACATCCCCAGAACATTACCTGAGTCTCTGAAATGATAAATCTAACAATAATATCACTAAGCCATTGCCTCACCATAACATGCACTGAAATATCATTATACATTATCTAAAATTCAGAATAACGATTGGTTCTCAAATACATGGGCGGCACGGTGGCACAGTGGTTAGCGCTGCTGCCTCACAGCGCCAGAGACCTGGGTTCAATTCCTGCCTCAGGCGACTGACTGTGTGGAGTTTGCACGTTCTCCCCGTGTCTGCGTGGGTTTCCTCCGGGTGCTTCGGTTTCCTCCCACAGTCCAAAACAAATGTGCAGGTCAGGTGAATTGGCCAGGCTAAATTGTCCGTAGTGTTAGGTAAGGGGGAAAATGTAGGGGTATGGGTGGGTTGTGCTTCGGCGGGGCGGTGTGGATTTGTTGGGCCGAAGGGCCTGTTTCCACACTGTAAGTAATCTAATCTAATCTAATGGCAATGGGATCAAAAGATGGTATTCATCTAATCCATTGCCCTTATGATTTTATAAACCTCTATCAGTTCACTCCTCATTCTGTGACACTCCAGGGAAAATAGCCCCAGCCTATTCAGCCTCTTCCTATAGCTCAAACCCTCCAACCCTGGCAATATCCTTGTAAATCTTTTCTGAACCCTTTCAAATTTCACAACATCCTTCCTATAGCAAGGAGACCAGAATTGCATGCAATATTCCAACAGTGACCGAACCAACGTATTGTTCAGCCACAATATGACCTCGCAACTCCTTCACTCAATGCACTGACTAATAAAGGAAAGGATACCAAATGCCTTCTTCACTATCTTGACTGCCTATGACTCCACTTTCAAGGAACTATAAACCTGCATTCCAAGGTCTCTTTGTTTAGCAACACTCCCCATAACCTTACCATTAAGTGTATAAGTCCTGCCTTAATTTGCATTTCAAAATGCAGCACCTCACAATTAATCTAAAGTAAACTCCATCTCCCACTCCTCAGCCCATTCGCCCATCTGATCAAGGTTCTGAAATAACTTTCTTCACTATATGCTACATCTCCAATGTTGGTGTCATCTGCAAACTTACTAACCATACTTCCTATGTTCGTATCCAAGTCATTTATGCAAATGATGAAATGCAGTGGACCAAGCACCAATCCTTGTGGCATACCATTGGTCACAGGCCTCCAGTCTCATAAGCAACTGTCCACCACCTGTCTTCTACCTTTGAGCCAGTTCTGTATCCAAATGGCTTGTTCTCCCTGTATTTCATGTAATCTAACCTTGCTAACTAGTCTACCAGAATCTTGATGACTAACATTGTTTGCTTCTGTCACTGTAACACCACCTGAACCCATAACTGCCAGAGTTCAGCTGCTATCAAAACCCTTAGCCATGCATTTGATATTGAAATGTTTGACTATTCTAAAGGACTCCTGGATGAATTATGTTCCCCCAATCTCCATAAATCTAAGTTTATCCAAAACTGTCTTGCTTGTAGGCCAACTCACAGCATGTACCACTCACCTCTGATCAATATGTTCACTAACCTATGTGGAGTCCTATGTGTAACATCTTTAAATTCTTAATTTTATTTCCAAATTCTCCCATGATGTTACACTCCCCCCCACCCCCCATCTGTGTAACCACGTCCAGTTCTACAACATTCCAAAAAAATTACTGCACTCCTCCAATTCTAGCCTCTTGTCTATCCCTAATTTTAATCACTTCACAACTGTGAAGTGCTTTCTGTGCTTTCAGCTGCCAAAACCATAAGTCTGGAATTCCTGTACTAAATATCACAGCCTTTCTTTAAGAGGCTTATTAAAGCCTATCTAATTGATCAAGCTTTTGGTCATCTGCCCTTCATGGGCTCAATTTTCAGATTTTGTTTGACGATGTTTCTGAGAAGTGCCTTAGGATATTTTGGTATGTTAATGGTGTTTTATAAATGTAATTTGCTGTTTTGGTCATATAATGTCTTGATCCTAATCATAATTTCTACGGTACTACAGCTTTCCTAATCTTTTGTGGAAGAACACATTTGCTTTTATTTGCAAAGTGCAGCAAATGGTGAGACATGAGACAAGCAGCATTGGAAGAATCTGAGGAAAAACAGGAAATGAGTGCAATGTGAATTTTATATTCAGCTGCATCACTGGGTGAGGGGAAAAGGACTGAAAAAGACTTATAATCTTTTCAGTGTTGACAGAGGCATTAACATTCCCTTTTCTGAAGCCCTGCTGTTTAAAAGCACCAACTTGTTCTATGTATGATGACCAATTTTGGTTTTCACTCACTTAAACCATGAATGAAAGTTATATTTTGATTTTCGGTTTTCCATGCCATCTTTGTTCTTCTTCAGAAGGTGGCCATGGAACTAAATCTTTCCAGATTTTAGCTAAACATCCATTCTTGGAAGTTTGCTGTGAGCCCAAGTGATCTTTCTCAGGCACTTACCTCCTGCTCACCTCATCAAGTACATATCCTTCCTCTACATTCACTGTTGCCATGCAGTATTATGTTCAGCAGAGTTGAAGTGGTCACTGGGGCTGGGCCTTCCCAGATTTCGATAAGTGGTTGCCATATTTAAACCTCACTGCATCTTTCCATTCACTGTCGGCCTGGAACCGCTTTCAGTGATTTGCTGTGCAATTTCATACAACATAGATGGAGAGGCAAGTTGGCAAACCACTTTACAAACAGGAGGTGGAAGTTAGATTGGATTGGAAAGGAGGATTATCCTACGTCCCCAGATTAGACAGAGGAGACTGTCAGTCTGGTCTGAAATAGCCATCCATGTCAATTCAGTGTCCATACTCTGGAGGAATATGCAACAAAGCCATGCAAAGGTCATTGGCCTTCTGCATTTCATCAGAGTGAGTGTCACCAACTTCGCTCTCCATACCCATTCTATTTCTAGCCAATACAGCACCTTTCAACCAAGGCGCATGGTCTGCCACACCCATGATTGCAATGCAGTGTCTTCCCTCAATGGCTCTCACCAATACCATCCTCCCAATCTATCACAATCTGCACTTCATACTTACTCGGGAAACTTTAGCAATTTTCCTGACTGAGGATGGACAAGCTTCTGATAGCTGCACGGCTGCTCCAATGACTTACCGGCAACACATACTAACAGATTCAAGAACAGCTACTTTCCTGCTGTTATCAGACTGCTGAATGAACCTCTCAAAATTTAAGTTTAAATGTTGATCTCCCTCTTTGTGCACCTTCTCTCTAGCCATAAAATTGTATTCTTTGAACAAAGAACAAAAGAACAAAGGAAATTTACAGTTCAGGAATAGGCCCTTCGGCCCTCCAAGCCTGAGCTGATCCAAATCCACTGTCTAAATCTATCGCCCAAATCCACTGTCTAAACCTTTGCTCTGTTCTGTTACCCTACTGCACTTTGTTTGGTATAATCTACCTGCACTGCACACAAAACAAAACTTTTCACTCTACCTAGGTAGGTATGACAACAATAAATCAAATTTTAAAAAAAATGAATCTTTAGACTGCAGGATGATTGTATCCAAGCCACAGAATGAGAGGACAGGAATTCTGATTGCACCAAGTGCCCAACTTACCATGGCCAAACCTTGCCCTTCACCACTGAGATCGTTCGTTGCCCTTGATTGATTCTGGCAGCACCTCATATTGGACTGAGGACTTCTTCCCTTAGACTTCCCTGGCTATTTGGTTGAAGCACATGCAGTATGTTTGCCGCATAAGCTGCTGGCACATGCTGTGGGTTTGACACTGAAGTAGCACCGTGTCGTATAGCAATATTTCTGCCCTGTAGACAAATCATTGCTGGCAAACATGACAAGCTGCTTGGCTTTCTGCCTGGGATAAAATGCAATGCAAGGCAGAGCTGCTGTGAGCATCTAAGTATGTACAAAGGTAGTGAGCAATGAGAACGCAATTTAAGAACCCTGAAATGCAACTTGTTCCAATGCAATGACATGGGTGCTCGTCTTTCCACCAAAGTAGCCTGGAAGAAGCATAACAATGTAAGTTGTCAGTGTTGAAGTGTATGTATTACAAATTAATTCAAGATGTGTTACAATGATGTGTTGAAATTGGTGCTTTACCATTTCAAGATATATAGACAGGGACGGATGTAGTTGCTACCCATGAAGCACGCTCCGAGTTGTTGAGGAATGCTGGAAAACAACTCCCAAATATCCTGTCTGATTTTCAAATCAGGAATTGGTACTGTTCTCTGGTACACAGGAGAATAGCAGTTTGAATTTAAATGAGGCAGGATGAGGTAATAATGAGGTACAAGCAATTGTACCTCAATTCGACAAGCAATTAGGGCCCTCACTGCTTACCAGTGAGTTACTTTTCTAGCCATTGAAGCCTTAAGGAGAATAACGAACATTTTTTTCTTGATGTCGAGAATCTAATTTTTCCATTCTCGCTGTATTCTATGAATTTCTTGCTATTGCCAATGTTGTTTATATGCTGGAAAAATTCTGTCCATAACTTTTGACTTTTTATATGGACGCCTGATGGGATCTGACAACTGGCAGCCTGCATCTGTTATGAAAATGTAGTTGCTATAGTGGGGCATTGCCCCTTCTATACTGGGCTGGAAAAACAGCAAGCAGACACCCTGATGTAGCTCATCAGAGTGTGACTGGAATAACAGGCTGTCCCAGCTGCTAGTCTTCAGTGTAAGTGCAGAAATGTGGGGCAAATCCAAGACCTGACATGGTCCAAATGATTTTTTTGGAGACAGCGAGAACTGCAGATGCTGGAGATCAGAGTGGATAAAGAATGGAGCTGGAAAAAGCACAGCAGTTCAAGCAGCATCAGAGGAGGAGGGAAGTCGACGTTTCAGGTCAGAAGCTTTCATCAGGATTGGGGGAGGGGAACGGGCTGGGGGAAAGGTGGGTAGGATGGTGATGGATGGATGCAGGTAGGAGGTGGCTGAGATTCATCAGTGGGAAGGGTGGAGCAG
Source organism: Chiloscyllium punctatum (assembly GCF_047496795.1). Taxonomy (NCBI): domain Eukaryota; kingdom Metazoa; phylum Chordata; class Chondrichthyes; order Orectolobiformes; family Hemiscylliidae; genus Chiloscyllium; species Chiloscyllium punctatum. Next base: position 56,470,227 of record NC_092758.1, on the reverse strand, counting down.
ATGGGTGGGTAGGAAGATGGACAGGTAGGGTCAGGTTAAGGGGTTGGGGTGGAGAGGTAGGACTGGGCCTGGGATGAGGTGGGGGAGATTTGGAATTTGGTGAATTCTATGTTAAGGCCACATGGTTACAAGCTGCTGACGCAAGTAATGAGTTGTTCTTCCTCCAGTTTACATATGGCCTTGTGTTGGCAATGGAGGAGCCCCAGGATGGACATGTCATCAGGGGAGTTGAAATAGATGGTGACAGGAAGGTGGGGTTGTTTGGAACGTACAGACCATAAATGTTCCCTGAATTGTTCTGCAAGTTTGTGCTCAGTCTCTCCGATGTAGAGGAGACCAGATTGGGAGCAACGGATGCAATAAATCAGGTTATACAAAATGCATGTGAATAGCATAGTGTTATGCCCCCACAGTTGATATAGAACATAGAACATAGAACAATACAGCACAGAACAGGCCCTTCGGCCCACGATGTTGTGCCGAACTTCTATCCTAGATTAAGCACCCATCCATGTACCTATCCAAATGCCGCTTAAAGGTCGCCAATGAATCTGACTCTACCACTCCCTCGGGCAGCGCATTCTATGCCCCCACCACTCTCTGGGTAAAGAACCCACCCCTGACATCTCCCCTATACCTTCCACCCTTCACCTTAAATTTATGTCCCCTTGTAACACTCTGTTGTACCCGGGGAAAAATGTATCTTTAAAAGAAATGTTCATGATATCATCACTTTACCATAGTACGTAACACGAGGATCTCAGAGTCTATCTTAAATTGGGCAACTAGAAGCATGATAGATTGATGAAAGTCAATAGCTATTGTTAGTTGAGACACAGATGTGCCTATGAATATGATACCTGGAGACATTTGTGAACTGCAGTGAACAAAATAAAGTACAATAACATGAAACAAAGAACTGTGGATTCAGGAGATCTGAAACAAAAAAACAGAAATTGCTGGTGAAACTCAACAGGTCAGAGAGTCTTAGAGATGTACAGTATGGAAACAGACTCTTCGGTCTAACTCATCCATGCCGACCAGATATCCTAACCTAATCTAGTCCCATTTCCCAACACTTGGCCCATATCCCTCTAACCCCTTCCTATTCATACAGCCATCAGATACCTTTTAATTGCTGCAACTGTACCATCCTCCACCACTTTCTCTGGCAGCTCATTCCATACATACACCACCCTCTGCATGAAAACATTGTCCCTTAGATCCCTTTTAAATCTTTCCCCTCTCACCCCAAACCTAAGCCCTCTAGTTTTGGACTGCTGCCCACCCCCACTCCAGGGAAAAGACTTTGTCTATTTATCCTATCCAGGCCCCTCATTATTTTATAAAGATACAAAGATATAATAAAACTTTATTATTAGCATATTAAACATAAGCCAACAAATAATACATTATTTTCATTGCAAAATGTGATTAGAAAATGTTGATATCATCACACAATATACCCACCATAATTAATTTCACTAAACAAAGTTAAATAGACCATAAGGTTTAAAATGGATTCTGATGTGGACTTTTCACATAATTTGTGGAATGAATGCAAATATTAATTTTACAACTGATCATCGAATAGGTTCTTTCCCATTGCAGCCTTCTGGGATTTAGAACCTTCAGCAAGTATTGGAGATTTGCATAGTAATTACATTTAAATAACCCTAAGGTTTAGAAAATGATATATTTGATGGAAAATCATGAGCACTGTGGCCAAGAGTTCTGGAGGGATCCTCCATTGGTTTCAAAGCTTTGAGTCGGATTAGTACCTGTCATTGTCCCAAAATGTGGGCCCTGTCCTAAATGACAGGCTTGGGGGTCATATAAATGTCTGGCTCTGCAACTTGGTGCTAGCCCTGAAGTGCTCTGCTGAATATTGCATGATCCACAAACATTCTTCTATGAGTAGTTTCAACCCCAGTCTAAGACTGAGGAAAGAAATAGGTACATACATCTGGAGCTACAAAAGAAACTATGCTTTATTCAATAGAGGTGAACTTTTTTTTGATTTTCAAAGTTCAGTCCTGAGAGTTCAGTGGTACTCAAACTGTCAACTGAAGTAAATTCCACAGAAGTCTGAAGTGGACATAAAGGAATGGATTTTCCAGGGAATGTCTGTGAGACCACGCACATCCCTTAATGGAGAGGACAGCACATAAATATCTTGGCCTCACAACGGAAATCAAAGCATTTATGTAATCATTTGACAAGATCATTTAAATCATACATCACTCTTATAAGCCTTATTACAATATAAAGGACAAGTTATTTCCAAACCCAGAAAAACACCCTGTTTCTGATCTCATTGGTGAAATATGCAACAATAAAAAATGATTTACAGCTTTTTAACTTCCATAAAAATTAAACATTTACCACCTTTAAAATTTATGATTCCTATTTGTTCGATGCAAACAATTAAACTGAAGTCTGTTTAAAGTAAATGATCTTATTTTAAAAAATGATGGACATACTATTGAGAAGAAAGTGCTAACTTATCAATTAAATAAAATAGAACTCTTCCAATTTTTGTTTATAGATTTAATTGATTATTGATTTTTTTTACCATTCATAGCCTGAATGATTAGAATGAATTACCCAATAATTAAATTTGATACACAGCTGCACATATTCATAAGATAACACAGTGACTTTAAATGTCTGTGTTTTTTTAAAAACAGTATTGTAACAGTAATTTGTTTAAGATCTGCAGTATGATTGAATACATATTGCACTGGGAAATTGAACAAAGTTGAACTGTGATAAATTAGTCTGAATCCTGGTTGATACAGTTGTAAATGTTTAATGCTTCAGGTAACTGATCAACAGGATGAGATTTCAGGATAATGTAAATTGATTTCTAAGTACTTAATCAAATCTGACCTTCAAGTGCTTTTAACTATTTTTCCATTGTAAAGTGACAACCTTTGTATTGCTGCCTTTATGTCTGAATTTCCAATATGTATATCCATACTTTACTGACATTTAAACTATAGTCTAAATAATTTTCTTTGTACTTTAGCTTTCAGACCAAGCATGGCTGTGATTCAGAAGTTATGAGTAATCTTAACATGTTACATTCTCAGCTTCCAGAGGCAAGTTGGCACATCAATTATTTGATTCACAAGTAGCTAATGAAATTTGACATTATAGTGGTGCTGATGTGTTTCAATGTATGGCATGTGCTGTATAGCAAAAGCCACAATTCTATATTACAGGGTTTAGGTGAAGTTAATATTGACCAGAACTGACTTTATTGTCTTGTTTCAAATTCTGAATTATCATATTCTTCAATTCTGTGATTGTGTTCCCGATCAGTTAATACTGACAACAAATACCTATGGTATATGATACCTCAGAATACAGCTTCAGAAATATCTGCAAGGCTTGCATTACTTTGGACCTGCAAAAGGCCAGTTACTTATAAACCATAAACAAGAGGCTGGGTAGGAGTAAAACTCACAAATCTCTGGGTGACTTTAATAAGGCTTTTTTGCAAAAATGTGAAAGTGTGAATATACTCCTAAAGTAACGGCAAATTAAAAGTTCTTGAGCATTTTCCTTACCTCTTTGAATTAATTTTATATAAAAATGAGAACTACTTTAATTTATTGGCCCCAGCATTTTAGGTGGACAGACTCCTTTTTAGGGAAGACTGAGGGTATTGCATTAACATTTTGTCACTAATCTACAGCAGTTCTACATGCAGCATGTGGCACAAAGATAAAAATAATAGGCAGAATACTGTCATCTTAGAGTGCATTCCAACAACAGACTGCGAGTGGGTGGTGCTTCTGCTCCTGATGGAAATGGCTGGACAATCACAGGCTGTTGGCCAACAAACTTAGCGGAGGTGCCAGATCTGGTTGTGTGATGGGAACGGGAAGCTACATGATCAGTTTGAGTGGTAGCCAGAGATATCTGCATTGTTTATTAGCCAACAACATAAATTTTTCAGAGTCTGCTAAAGAATCCCTGGAGCAGACCTTGACTTTGAGACCAGGTATCCTCTCCAACACTGCTCTGTAAGACCAGGACCTAACCTTCCAGACACATGGCTCAGAGTTGACAAAGTAAGGCCCCACGGTTCAATGATACCTCTCTGCACGTTCTGCTGAAGACTGCCTGTCAATGGTGGGATTCCCACTGATGGCAGAAGGAGATCCTCCTGCCTTACAAAGAAAGTTGAGCTGGAGATTGTAGCAGAGGCTAGATACTGTTACATCCACAGTTGCACTTGGTTCCATTGCAGAAAGTGGGTCGATGAGCTTCATCAATTGTTTTTTTGTTAATGGGAAGTGGGCTTAGCTGGCTAGGACAACATTTATAGCTCATCCCTAAATGCCCAGAAGACAGTTGAGAGTCAACCAGATTGCTGTGGGTCTGGAGTTACGTGTATGCCAGTGCAGGTAAGAGTTTCCTTCTCTAAAGGGCATTAGTTTATTTTATATGACATTTAAATCCAGATTTTCATTGGAATTCAAATTCTGTCATCTGGGATTTGAACACAGTTCTCCAGAATGATACTAAATCTGTGGTGTACTAATCCAGTGGCAACACCACTATCCCATTGCTTCCCTCACTCCCCCATCCCGAGGATCAATAGAACAGAGGCTTTAGATCAATGTTACTCAAATGAAGTTAGCAGGCAATGTGTCTTAGTGAGGGAATGAAGCAGGCAGGCAAGCAAATGAGGTGCAAGACATAGCTACAGCTACATCATGAGGTTTAGATGGACCTGGTCCAAAATTTCAAGCTCATACTTCATTGTATCTGAAGTACTGTATGAGTAGGAGTGTGGACGGGTAACCCGGGAGGCCAAATCATCAGGCGAGGAATGTACGTCGATAAGCTTATTGGGTGCCAGTAGAGTTAAAACTCATTCTCCTCCTCTGAACACAAGAGAAAGTAGTACATAATGCCAAAGAACATGCAAAAAAGATGAAGAAGTACTTGACATAAGGCCGATTACACCTGCAGAAGTGATACTAGCCTGTGCTGACAGCCACACAAAACTCATTAGGTTAGACCTAATGAAGTCGAGCAACATTGAGGAACATCAGGGACTCTTCAAATGGGGACTGAGCAGAGGAGGAGGAGAAACAACAAAAAACAACTCTTCATTGAGGGCAGCTGATTGAAGAAGGGAAGTTAGTACAAAGCAAGGAAAACTGGGAAAAGAACACTAAGCAAAACCAAAAGGATGATGGGAAGTATGAAAGCCTGAATAAAGCCATAAAGAGGACAAATGAAGGTGGACAGAATTGAAAGACAGGAAGGTAAACCTGTCCACAAATTGGAATGACTCCAAAACTCTGCACAGAATGGGATAGGAAATGACTAGTACATGAAGCAAGACCACTGTACCATTCAAGGGTAAGAATAGTAGGACATTATTGACAGACAAGGAGCGGGAAACAAAGTGAACAGAACACCTTTAAGAGATCCTTAACCCAGCCCAAGGCTAGCAACGTGTTTGAGTTTGTTGACTGCACATCAACAGCTGAATGCCAAATTGCAGGAACTTGCCAGATGAGAGGTCCAAAGAGCTATCAAGAGCTTGAGGAAAAAGAGAGGACCTGAGATTGAAGACATAACTGCAGGACAATTGTAACTTGGTAAGAACCCCATCACTGTAGAATTCATAGATTTGTTTAATAAGATTTGGACTGCGGAAGACATTCTGGATGACTGCAGAAAAGAAATAATCATCAAGCTGCTGAAGAAAGGGTGCCTGAGTGACCACAACAACTGAAGGGGCATAACACTGCTGTCAGTAACGTTTTCACCACAATGCTCCTCAACAGATTTCAAGTAGAACTAGGATGTACCCTTTGTGAAGAACAGGTATCTTTCCACAATGGCAGATTATGCTGCAAGCTGATCTTCACATTGGAACATAGGAGGAGGGGTAGGCCATTCAGCACCTTGAGCCAGGTTTGTCATTCTAGATCATGGCTAATCATCTAGCTCAACACCATTTTCCCATGCAATGTTCATATCCTTTGGTGTTAATTATATCTAGAATTCTACCAATATCTATCCTGAATATGCTCAATGACTGAGCTTCCACAGTCCTCTGGAGTACAGGATTCCAAAGATTCACTATCTTTTGATTAAAGAAATTCCTCCCCATCTCAGTCATAAATGGCTTGCCCTTTATTCTGAGATTATCCCCAGTTCTAGATTCAGCAACCAGGGGAAGCATTCTTTCTCCATCCAACTTGTCAGAACCCCATGGGAACCTTGTAACTTTCAATAAGATCATCTCTCATTGAAAATTGGGAGAATGCAGACCTATCCCTCCTCATAGGACAACCCTACCATCCAGGAATTACTGACCTTCTGCTGTACATGCTCTTTGGAAAGTAATCAAAATTGCACATCAAATTCCAGATGTGGTCTTACCCAAGTTCTATATAGTTGAAGCAAAGCATCTTTACTCCTGTACTTGAATAGTCTTGATATAAAGACCAACATACCACTTGCCTTCCTAATATCTTGCTGTGCCTAGACATTAGTTTTCAATTGCTTATGTATAAGGACATCCAGGATACTTTGGAAATCAACATTTCCCAATCTCTCACCATTACAATGCAGCTCCTTAACAACTTTATGCTTACCATATTACATTCCATCTGCAATGTTCTCCCTGCCCAAATCCCCTTGAAGCCTCTTTGCAGAATCTTCACAAAACAGACCACCTAGATTTGAGCCATCTGCAAATTTGGAAATATTACATTTAGTCCTCACATCCAAATCATTGCTATAGATTTTGAACAGCTGGGTCTCAAGCAGAGAACAATGTGGTACCTTACTGGTCTCAGCTGCCACCCTGAGAATGACCCATTTATTCCTACTTGTTCTTTGCATGCACCAATCTCCAATCCATGCTAGTGTATTACCCCCTAGTATGTTAACCCCTGTCTCATGTTATCTGAATTTGTTTACTAATCTCTTGAATGAGGCCTCATTGAAAACCATAGGAACATTAGAACAGGGGCAGAATTTACTTGTTATTCAAAAAAAAATTCCAAATCTACTTCTATGAACAATTAAAACCCCCAGTAAAGTAGTAAAGTCATTAATGTACCCAAACTGTTAATTTAGTTTATTCTGAATACATTTTTGTGCCTTTATTCTTCAAAACTGGTTGCTTTCTCCCACACATCAGAAAACTAGCTGAATTCTGCCTGCCTCTTTATAATAGATGATGATATTGCAGCAAAACAGAACAATTTACATTTATAATCATGAACTAAGACAAAACAGGGGTTTGCAGGTTCCCAGGGATATGACAATCTGCTACTACAGTGTATAATTAAAGAGACCAAGATGAGGCCAAATCTAGTTATTATTACAGAAAAATAATTAATGTAATACCAAATATTCTAGATTTAAAATATGCAAATTGCTAGAGAGTTGCCCTTGTTGAATCAAGCAATGACCTAAAAATGTAATTAAGATGAGAAATCCCCAGGCTTTAAGCTTGTAACTATTTTTCCAGGCTTGAGTTAAAGAAACAAAATTTATTGCATGCTTTTTATGCTTCATTTTGGGAACTAAAGAAAATTAAATTTTCTTATTCAATTCATTTTTTTCATATTTGCATAACTAATTTATTGTATTGAAATGAAAAAACCCAAACACTTTTCCCAAAGATACTATAAAAAGCTTCCAGCATTCCCTATTTCAGAATTTTTATAACTGCATAAAGAGCATTACTGTACAGAGAAATATTGTAGCTGTTATTACAAGGAATGCTTTCTAAAATTTATTTGTTTGATTTTTAGAAGTGTTAGAGTTTACTATACATTCAAAACATTCTTCAGAAGAATATATTACCAATGTTAAAACATTAAGTTTAATTACATAAACTGCAATTAATAACCAGAAAACCCTAGAAGCATGGCACTCCAACCAGAACTCTATCAACAAACATATTAACTTGGATCCCATTTACCACCCCCGAGAAAAAAAGAACAGGAAATGACATCACCACTGGAAATGACATCACCAAGCCAAGGAAGCCTAAACACATAAATAGAAAGTGGGCCGTGCCACCAGTGCCTCATCCAGAGGCTCACTGATGATGAACTTTCCAGCTCAGTGAGCAAACCTACATCCAGTAAAGCTAATACTTCAAGTGCATATAAATTGTATATATTTATTCCTGGCTTATTTTTTGTAAATTTGTAATATCCACCTCCTCCTTTAGGCCTTGTGATTATATACATCATGCTGCATTGTGTAATGATTAGAATGAGGTCAGCCAAGTGGACCTCATAGCATTTGAGTTCCCTGAATGGGGCTGTTAATTTGGTCCAATTAGGGAGCTCCGCCTGACAGATATAAACAGGAATATCAATAAAATAAAAATAAAATTTTAAAAAAAGTAAACAGGAGTGCCACAGGTTCTACTCACTCTGAGAGCTGGCTTTGAGATTTGAGTCATCATTGTCCACAGGTTGAGTACCAGAAAACTGGAGGATTGCAAATGTTGTAGCCTTGTTCAAGAAGGGCAATAGAGATGACCCAGGTAATTATAGACCAGTGAGCCTTACTTCTGTTGTAGGAAAGGTTTTGGAAAGGATTATAAGAGATGAGATTTATACTCATCTAGCAAGCAACAATTTGATTTCAGATAGTCAACATGATTTTGTCAAAGGCAGGTCATGTTTCACAAACCTCATTGAGTTTTTTGACAAGGTGACCAAGCATGGCAATGAAGGTAGGGCAGTTGACATGGTATACATAGACTTCAGTAAAGCCTTTGATAAGGTTTCATATGGTAGGCTGTTGGAGAAAATGCAGAGGCATGGGTTTGAGGGTAATTTAGCAATTTGGATTAGAAACTGGTTTTCTGAAAGAAAGCAGCGAGTGGTGGTTGATGGAAAATATTCAGCCTGGAGTCCAGTTACTAGTGATGTGGCACAAGGATCTGTTTTGAGACCACTACTGTTTGTAACTTTTATAAATGAGTTAGACGCAGGCATAGGTGGATGGATTAGTAAATTTGCAGATGACACTAAAGTCAGTGGAGTAGTGGACAGTTTAGAAGAATGTTACAGATTGCAGGGGGACTTAGATAAACTGCAGGTTTGGGCTGAGAGGTGGCAAATGGAGTTCAATGTAGCTAAATGTGAAGTGATGCGCTTTTGGGAAGAATAACAGGAAGGAAAGTACTAGGTCAATCGAAAGATTATTGGTAGTGTGCATGTGCAGAGGGCTCTTGGAGTCCATGTACATAGATCCCTGAAAGTTGCCACCCAGGTGGATAGTGCTGTTAAGAAGGCATACAGTGTTTTAGGTTTGATTTGTAAAGGAATTAAGTTCTGGAGCTGCAATATTATGCTGCAGCTATACAAAACTTGGAATATTGTGTACAGTTTTGGTCGCCATATTTTGGGAAGGATATGGAAGCATTGGAAAAGGTGCAGAGGAGATTTAAGAGGATGTTGCCTGGTCTGGAGGGAAGGTCTTATGAGGAAAAGCTGAGAGACTTGTGTCTGTTCTCATTGGAAAGAAGAGGCTAAGAGGGGATTTGATAAAGACATACAAGACGATCAGAGGATTTGATGGGGTAGACAGAGAAAGACTTTTTCCTAGGATGATGATGTCAGCTTGTAAGAGGGGGCATAACTACAAATTGAGGGGTGATAGATTTAAGACAAATGTCAGAGGCAGGTTTTTTACTCAGAGAGTGGTAAGGGCGTGGGATGCCCTACCTGCCAATGTAGTTAACTCAGCCACATTAGGGAGGTTTAAACAATCCTTGGATGAGCACATGGATGATGAGAAGATAGTGTAGGGGGATGAGCTGAGAATAGTTCACGGGTCGGCGCAATATCGAGGGCCAAAGAGCCTGTTCTGCGCTATATTATTCTATGTTCAAAGCTGGATCAGTGTCAAGGATTCAGTACGTGTATATAAAGGGTGATTTGTTGACAAGATACCGGCCTCTGTGGAGTTATTTCACATTGAGCAGGGCTGGGTAAACAAAATATGACTTGTACTCTGATGTGCTCCTGCACTGGATTAAACTGGCTTTGAGTAGTAAGGATTGATATGACTTCATATATCTTTTTCTACATCCGTTCTTCAAACTGGCTCTGTCCCCGCCCAACTCTCAACAGCCAAATTAAGGCAATGGTGGAATTCGTTAGAAAAGCTTCTTTCTTTCAATGACAATGTACAATGCTACAATTAGTGTGGATGTATTGTCTAGGCCTGGCCACCTGGAAGTTTAATCAATTGTTAAATTAATTCCAATCTTGAATACTTTAAACCTGTGATCTTTTTTAAAAAAGCAACAATTCTGATCAAAGTCAATCTAGTGTTTTCAGATTTTCCTGATTCTAATTATCATGACCTGTTTCTCAGTCTCATCCTCGTTTAGAATGCTGAATTTAATTTCCTTGAAAAATTAACAAGTCAGGTAACTCATGGACAACATGCACTAATGCAAATATCTGACTAACAGATTAGGTACTGTAGGAATAATTGCTGATTTCTTGAAATCATGATATTATTCAAAAAGATATTTATCCTGTTGTTGTCTTTGCACCCTGTGAAATTAAGTCTTTGATAAATTGATATCTTAATGCATTCTTTGTATATGATGTGAACAGTAAATTCCTTTACTTCTTAAATATGTTATCTAGTATTTAAAGAAAATAAGTCAACTGCTAAAGAATAATTTGTCCTGGGAAGAAAACTCCCTCACTGGGGAAGATTAGTTTGTGGTGAATACAGTACAACAGCATTTAATTATGCTTTAGTTCTAATGTTTCTGAGTCAACTGAGAAACCTTCATGAAGGGCATGCCCTTAGCATTTCTGGAGACAATGGTACTCAAGGGATTCAAAGATACTTCACAACACAGAAAGAAATAAAGCTTTCCACATGAACTGTCCATCACATCACATCAATCATTGTAATCGTTATATTTGAGGACATCATGCTGCTGTACTGCAGTATTAATAGATATTCTAATAAGCAGTAATGAGCAGGACGAGAGGTGTCATTCAGTTACTTATATTGAATACATTACTGTTGGTGGCAAGAGTGGGGAGTGATTATTAAATCATTAATTGTTATCTCTTAATTTGCCACATTTGGATCTAGTTTGATGATATGCAAATTAAATCCAACTTCAGCTCTTCCACATTACGGCGGTGAGTCGATACAATAATACACACAGATAATATGTAGCTTAAATGAGATACAAGACAGTAATTTGATGGAACAATGCTGGGAAGGAAGGTAAAAATTCTACAAGATAACAGTGAGGCAGGTGAATTGGGGAAGAAGTGAAAATAGTTCCTCAAACCCATAGTTTTCTTCAAGTACTCATTCAAAAAATCAGTAGGGCAGTATGGTGGCTCAGTGGTTAGTCCTGCTGCCTCACAGCGCCGGGGACCCAGGTTCGATTCCAGCCTTGGGCAACTGTCTGTCTGGATTTTGCACATTCTCCCTGTGTCTGTGTGAGTTTCCTCTAGGTGTTCTGGTTTCCTCCCGCAATCCAAAATTGTGCAGGTTAGGTGAATTGGCCATGCACTGTACAGTAGGTTATTAGTTAGGGGTAAATATAGTGTAGAGGAATGGGTCTGGGTGGGTTACTTTTTGGAGGGTCAGTGTGGACTTGTTGAGCCAAAGGGCCTACTTCCACACTAAGATTCTTCTATATCCAATGGTCTTTTCCACTCAATACCAACACTCGTGGACTGAATTTTATGAAAAATTGGATAAATGTCAATTTTGGGAGTTTCATATTTTCAAATGAGGTCTAGCATTTTATGTTACTGCTCACCTTATTGAATACATGTTGTGCCTCTATGGTACTGCTCTCATGATATCATGCACTCAGCAAGAGCAGGAGTACTTGTGCTGACAAGACCTTCCAAGAAAGCTGTCATTGGTGCCAAATTTAAACCCTGGCACAATCAAGATTTACTGTTCCAAGTGGTAGTGTGTGAAGAATTACCTGGATATAGCTCCAAAAAGGTAGGAACTATTGTTTTCTCATTTAATATGTCAAACTCTATCTCTGCTACTGCACCCACCTCCCATCAAGTCTACCAGACTCAAATCTGCATGCAGCATATGCCCTCACTTACTTTCACCCACCTATTCCTCCAGACCACTAAATCTGCATGGCCTCACTCACCTACTCACTCACTTGGGGCATCTCACAGCCTTTTCCCCAAGTGCGCCAGCCACTTTCATCTCACTCAATCTCTTCCTTTGTCTCATTTGAAGAGAAAACATATCACAAGAGGGTGGGGAAAGCAAGATGTGGGTTGCCTGGCTTCCATCTCCTCACCTCTATGAGGAGAAGATCCTTGTTTTAGTAACTGATGACATTGATCACTTATGTCTTGATGTTGAGACCTTCATGTCCTAGCAACAAAGCAAGGTTCATTGTCAAGTGCTGCACTGCTCTCTCATTTCTCTCATGATATGTATTCTCAGTATGTCCAAACCTCTATCCTCAGTTGCAACTCATTCTCTTGCATCTCCTGCAGACGTCAGTAACATCCATGCAGCCACTGCCCTAAAGATGATAGCCCTTCAAGATATAATCTCCTCTCCATCTCTGAAGAAGCAGCACAGAACCCTCAGAGGAAGCACCATCAAGGCTGTGTCCAACATTCTCCACCAGCCCAGGTAATGAGACCTCAGTAGCTAGTGTACAATGAGGAGCAGTATCTGGTCAGCACATCACTGCCACACCTCTGCAGTTATTCAAGGGAAACCACCCCAGGTCATTGTCTTTTAGAGGACAGGCCCTGGCTTAGTGCCAGGCAAGAATGCAACCCATGGCGTTAGCCATTAATAACTTCAGCACAAGCAGATACAAGAGCAATGGGCAGTTTTGGGAAACTCGGGAAACTCATTCAAAGGATGAGGAATCCATCAATGCTATCAGTACATGCTGCCTCTGGCACGCAAGCATGTAGCTACCTTCATGGACAAGTTGGAGAGAAAGAGAGGGTCATACAGCATAGAATCAGACCCTCCAGCCTACCATATCAACATGTTCATATAGATGCTTGTTAAGTGTTGCAGGAATATCTACCTCCACCACCCCATCAGGCAGCGGGTTCCATATTTCTATCATATACTGGGTGAAAATTATTTTTCTTTTCTCTCCCCTGAACCACTTGCTCCTCATCCAAGAGTGACATGGTGGAAATGGTAGCACAGTGGCACAGTGGTTAGCCTCATTGTACCAAGGACCCAGGTTTGATTCCCTACTTGGGCTACTGAATGTGTGGAGTTCGCACGTTCTCCCCGTGTCTGCATGGGTTATATCCAGGTGCTACAGTTTCTCCCCACAATCCAAAGATGTTCAGGTTAAGTGGATTGGCCATGCTCAATTGTCCACAGTGTCCAGTGAGTGCAGGCTAGATGGATTAATTATGGTAAATGTGCAGTTTTGGGAATAAAGTGGGATGCTTTTTGGAGGGTTGGTGCAGACTTGGTGGGCTGAATGGCCTCTGTTTGCATATGGGGACTCTATGATTAAACTTGTGCCTTATGGTTTTAGACATGTATGCCATGGGGAAGACATTCTCATGATCTACACTGGCTGTGTCTCATAATTTTGCAGACCTTAATCAGATCCCCTTTCAGCCTCCTCTACTCCAGCAAAAACAGGCTCAGCCTGACATGACATTCTGATCAGCTCTTCTGAACAGAATGCAATGACAATGTCCTTATCTTACCTACATAGCACTCCATGGATAATAAGTGATTGTTGTTCCCCTGAATCTTCTCCCTACCGTAAGACTGGGAAGCTCCACAACAGGGGGTGACTCCACATCCACTGGAATGATGTGGTACTGATTCCGGTCTTGTGATTCCAGATTGATGTGAACCTCATCTATTTATGCATCAGCCCTTGGTCCAGCAGCCCTCAGGGATGACAACAGCTTCTGTAACAGGATCTATTAAGAAGGTTCCAATGAGCCTATGAGGGCAATATCTGAAATAAAGCAGCTCCTCAGTCATGTGATTATTCAGCTGTCACAGCACACACAAATGTTATCTGAACAGCATCTTCCAAACACTGGGACGTGAATGCTTTGACAAGTTCTCCAGTGGCATATCTCTGCATTCATTTTGCACATTGTTACCCTGATTTAAACAATTGCCACTCAAGTACTTTGGCACCCATTTTGCCCTTTTGGCATATTGTACTTATGGCAGCAATAATGAGGACATTCTCACCCCACTTGTAATCTCCATATGACCCAAGAAAGGCATCGTTGTAAACAGGATAATCGTATAGAGGTTTTATGGTCCAAGGTGTGAAGCAGCTCCTGCACCTTGTGCAGGCTGTGAAATCATGAAAAGTGGATGTGACTTTGGAAACAAAGATGAATATTTCCAGCCCAGAAGACACTGCTTGTACCGTTTGCCATTGGTAAGACTGCTTTGCAATGTTGAATGATGTGATCAAGTGTGCTGTGGTCAGGATTGTTTCAGTCAACCCAGTATTACAATGCATGAGGTCCACACTCAATATTATGTGATAACACGCCCTTCACTTGTCCTGTGTGGACATCTGTTTGATGGTATTGACCTTTGAATGGTCTCACACTGCACTAAGATGCATCCCCTCCCTCAGAAAATAACACACTTATTCAGCCCACTCCAGATGTGCTGGCAGCCATCTTCAATTCAACCGTGCACTTGTGATTTGGATAAGGGTGGAAGACAACACAGAAAATGTTTCATTGAGTGAGACGTAGACTCAGCTTGTGACCCCTCCAAACATTCACATTCTGTCCTGACTCACTTTCCCGGTCAATTCCGTTGGATTTGATCTTCCTCACATTCCCATCCAACCTGTTATTTAACGATTCATCTCTGCGCTTAATCCCCTGAACACTAGGCCCACATAGTCACGCACTCTCCCTTCATCAAAGCTAGGGTGGTGGTGACAGTCAATGACCACCTCTCCTTCAGTATCCCTTGCCAGAGAGTCAGAAACATAGAGTTCTACAGCATGGAGACAGGCTCTTTGGCCCAAACTGGTTCATGCCGACCAAAATGTCCATCCATGCTAATCCCATTTCCCTGCACCTGGCCCATATCCTTCTAAACCTTTTCTATCCATGTATTTGTCCAAATCCCTTTTAAATTTTGTTAATGTACCCGCCTCAACTACTTCTGCTGGCAGCTCATTCCATATACGGACTACCCTCTGTATAAAAACATTGCCCCTCAAGTTCCCTTTTATTTTTTCACCTCTAGCCAAAAACTTTCTTCACTGCTCTATCTACCTGTGATTCCACTTTCAGAGAACTGTGCACCTGAACTCCAAGGTCCCTCTGTTCCACTACACTCCTTAAGGCCCTACTAATCACCATGAAATTCCGACCTTGACTGTCCAAAGTGTAAGACCTCACACTTATCTATATTAAACTCCATTTGCCATTTCTCAGCCCACTTCCCCAACTGATCAAGGTCCTGCTGCAATTTCTGATAACCTTCCTCACCATCCATGGTACCACCCATTTTAGTGTCGTCTGCAAACTTATTAATCATGCCTTGTACATTCTCATCCAAATCATTGCTATAGATAACAAACTGCAATGGGCCCAGCACTGACCCCTGAGGCACTCCACTAGTCACAGGTCTCCAGTCCAACAAGTATCCTTCTACTATTAATCTCTGCTTCATACCACTGAGCCAATTGTGTATCCAATTTGCCAGCTCCCTCTAAATTCCACGCCTCCTCATACTTTAACGTCTTCCCCAATTCAAAAATTGTTCCCTCTGCATCACAGCATGTTGCAACTAAGCCCCACAACTGTCCTCCCAGCTTCCCCTACCATTACAATGGCTTCTGACATTACACTCCCTACCCATGACTATTAGTAAATGGACCCCATGGACTGACCATAACCCACCCCCTGACCAAGTCAGAAGGATAACCCTGACTGATGATTGAACAGACCACTGACTCTTCCCTATACAGCTCTCCAACTAACTTCCTGTTAATCCACATACTGGTTGGGCTGCCTGTGCAGGACTGACTTCCAGAAGTCCAGATCCACTTCCAGAACTGTGGAGATACAAACCCTCTGATCACAGATGTCCCAAGTGGTTGACTACAGTATCAAAACTCCTGGATCAATGTCCTTGACTTCCTATGTCAGCAGCCCCTGCTTGAATGCAGTCTCTGTAGACTTGACTGAAGACTACTCCTGTTACACTTTGAAACATGACCATTTGTTTTAAGGACAAGCAGTGTGCTTGCTGTGTAAGCACCTGGCATGCAAGTGTGAATCTAAATAGCACTGTGCCACGCAGCAACATGTGGCTTGACTGACATCCATGACAAGCTGCCTGGCTTTATGTCTGTGCTAATAAACAAAACAAGACAGAAGTACCATGTGCCAGTCAGATATAAATGAGGCCGCAAGGTATGACAAAGATGCTGTGAGCATCCAAGTAGGCGCAACGTGAGTGAACACTAAGAAAGGAAGCAAGGAGCCGAGATGCACCCTGGTCCAAATCATAAGATGGGTGCTTTTCCCTGTATGCAGAGTGGCCTGGCAACAGCATTGCAATCAAAGGTCCTGGTGCACTCCAAAGTGCAGAACTGAAGTAGAAAACTGTTGACAGTATTGACCAGTGGCAGAAGGAATTAAAGTTTAATTGATATGATGTTGGCCAATGAAGCAGGCTGCTTTATCCTGGATGGTGTTGAGCGTTTTGAGTTTTGTTGGAGTTATACCTCCAGGCAAGTGGAGAGTTTTCCATCAAATTGCTAACTTGACACTGGAAGCAGCACAGATTCAAGCCATTACCTGTGTTCTGACAGGACATGTTTGGTGACTTGGCCCTCTGTGGTGTCTGCGTGGTACAAATCCAGAAACTAGAGTGCTAGATTTCCATTCCTTGGCAATGTTTGCTTTCCCAAAGTGGACAGCGTGTGAGTTAGTTCCTGGCTTGCAGCATCTGTAGTGCTGTGCAGCTGGGCTTTGGATAAAACACCAGAAGTTTGCACATCAGAAGGTCCTGGCAGTGGCAGGGATTTCACCTCTTCTCTGGCATGATTGCACAAGAAGGACTCACAAACAGAAAGCATGAATAATAAGGTAGGGAACAGAAAACAGTGTGAGAAAAATCACTGTGAGCCACTATAGGGCACCTACCATCCAATTCCCTAAAAATAATGCTTAGGTTAAAAATGGGAATACCAGACCATAGCTGCTACAAATCTTTTATGCACTGAAAAACCTTCACTTAATAATACATCTAATTGCTCAATATAGTTAAATAAATAGAATATTTTTCAAACTGTACATAAATCACTGAAAAATGCCTGTGTTTCCCCTAAATGCTTTTGTACTTTGAAGAACACTCATTCTTAAATCCTACCCACAGAATGTAAATCATTGCTTTATTGTTGCAATGTAGTCAATAAGTGAGCCATTGGCCAAAACTCCAGCTATTTAACGGAATCCAATTCAGTCCAGCATTTCAGGCCCGTATGATGGGTCTGATCTCAAGTCATTGATATTTTACAATGTATTAGACCTGGCATTATAGTGGAAATCTGGCAGGGATATAATAAAAATAATTTTGAAATGACCTGGGATAGTTTATTAAAACCCATTTCTCTGTTATTCTAAACCTCCCCAACACCAATTCTTTGACGTCTTTTGTTTTTTTTTAATTTTCATTTTTCTGCCTATTTAGAGCATTTATTAAGAGGTTCTTCTTAATATATATTTTAAAATATACTAGATAAATCCTGTTATCCTTTCATATGGGAGTCACGCCCAGGTTTGTGCTGTGAGATTTAAACTTCTTCCTGCTAACAAGGTTAAACAATTCTTTTAACCTTCATTCTTGCTTGTCCTTAATTCTCAGCATCTCTATATCTCCTCTCCCTAAGGAAGCCTCTGTCACCTAATAAAAGAAATGCCTGCTCCTTCCCAAACCAGCTGGATTGAATACAGTTTTGAATACAGTGCTTTGAATACAGATTCCTGTTCTCCTCCACCCACTTCTGCCACATTTTTTGATTTGTTCAATTCCCTGGGCAGAAATTCTATTTAGTTTTATGATAGACCTATGAATCAACAGTTAAAAGCAATGTGAGATCATTTGCTATTAAATGTGGGTTTTTTCCATTTTTGATTAACTTTCTCAAATTAGAAATCTGCATTGTTGGGAGTGTTGTTTTTCAGATAATATGCTAAACAGAGGCCTTGCCTGCCGTCTCGGATGGCACTATTTCAAAGAACAGCAGTATTGTTTTCCCTCGTGTCCAGACCAATATTTATCTTTCAACTAACATCAGAAAAACAGATCATCAGCTTGTTATCATATTGCTGCCTATGGCACCTTGCTGTGTCCACGCTGCTGCCGTGTTTCCTACTTTATAACTACCCTTCAAAAAAAATCTAACACTCCTATTTGTAAAGTATTTTAGGATGTCCGGGTGCACTGAAAGTAGCAACATAAATTGAAGTCTTTGTTTTCAGTAAAATACAAAAGGGCCTTGCATTTATAAAGCACCTTCCATGTTATCAGAATATCACAAAGTGCTCCATAGCCATTCAATTGCTCGACTGAAGTACAATCACTTATTATGGTGGGTAAACACAGCAACCAATTTTCACAGAGCAAGGTGCCACAGTCTGGAATGAGAGGAGTACCCAGATATTGTACTCTCGAGATGCTGTTTGTGGGATTAATGTTGTATAGTACACTGAAAAAAAAACTCCCCTTGCTCTTCAAATGGTTAAATTGGATCTTTTTACATCCACCTGAGAGGGCAAACAAGTCTTTCATTGTATTGAGGCACTCCTTTTGTCAGCTCTGAAGTGTCAGTTTAAATTATATATTTCTGGAATGGATTTGAACTCAAGTTTCTGACTTGGAGAAAAGAGCACTACCACTGAGTGTGGTACTTAGCTCTTTGCACATGTATAGGTGATGTTTCCATTTTAACTAAATTACTTGACCTGAAAATAAATATCTCAGCATGTTTTTTAAAAATGGTTTGGCTGTGAAAAACACAGAATTAGTTGGTAGGCAGATAGATAGAAATTTGTTACTTGCATTTGTGAAAACATAGTAAAATGTGTATATGTTGCCACTAAACAACATTTAATTTAATAAATTATATGGGTATAAGAAAGAAACAAAGTTAAGATAGATATCTTTTTTTTTGTCCAATCTATGGTCTCTTGGTTTCATGAACCAGTCATTGCCAAAGACTGGGGTCTGCCCAACTGCTGATGACCAGGGGCCTATTGAAACAGTGATTGTACACAATCTTAATTGATTTAAAGTTTGCTGAATTTTATTTTTCAGTGTAAAAATGAGATTATTTTCAAAGATTATGTCTCCTTTTAGCAAATCCTGTTCTTTACAAAAGATACTTTTTTTAAAAAAACTAAAACATCAAGAAACATTGTACAGCAGACATGGTGGCACAGTGGTTAGCACTGCTGCCTCACAACGCCAGAGACCCAGGTCCATTTCCCGCCTCAGGCAACTGTCTGTGTGGAGTTTGCACATTCTCCCCGTGTCTGCGCGGGTTTCCTCCCACAATCCAAAAATGTGTAGGTTAGGTAAATTGGCCATGCTAAGTTGCCTGTAGTGTCAGGTGCATTAGTCAGAGGGAAATAGGTCTGGGTGGGTTGCTCTTCGGA
This sequence comes from Chiloscyllium punctatum, assembly GCF_047496795.1. Classification (NCBI taxonomy): domain Eukaryota; kingdom Metazoa; phylum Chordata; class Chondrichthyes; order Orectolobiformes; family Hemiscylliidae; genus Chiloscyllium; species Chiloscyllium punctatum. The sequence continues at coordinate 56,450,530 of NC_092758.1, read as the reverse complement.
GGGTCGGTGCGGACTTGTTGAGCCGAAGGGCCTGTTTCCACACTGTAAATAATCTAATTTAACCTAAAAAAAATGTAGGGAGAGTAAAATGAATGAAGCACAAAATCTAATCATTTGCATTAATCTGTAAAAATTGTAATGGAAAACACAAATGATATAAGAATGGGATACAAGGTGTAACAAAAGAAAATGTAAAAATGCATTCTTGCAAGCAACTACTTTTTCACTTTGCTCCTCATGTTGTATCATTTGACAGTTAATTGCCCAAGTTTCTATACCTGTCCAAGCATTGGTACCAGTCTGAAGTTTGAATATCGTCAGTAAACTATTCTAAATTCCTGGTTTCAGTTTTAGAATTAAGCTATTGCTTGACACTGTTATCATCAATTAAACCTTGGCTAGAAGGGCATTATACTGCTATTAGATTTGTATGGTGCAACAGAGACAAAAAAATGTCTGGAGAAGACATTTTCCTGTTTAAAATGAAGAAATATTCTATTGAAAAACAAGTGTATGGAAATCATGCTCTAACTATACAAACCAGCTAATTATTGTGCCATTTCTTAAATTTTCATTATGGTACTAATCCATTTGATTTAGCAGATGTGTTGCAAACATTTGTAGATATTCATAGAATAGCAGATTCCAGAGATTTTTAAAAATAATTTTCATGATAATTAAATATTTTTCACGTTAGATAACAGTGAGGCTATAGATTCAAGAGTAATTTGGCAGTTGCCATTTTAAGCATTTGTACCTGTAAATAATATAAAATGTACAACACCCAGATGGGTCACATCCAACTTAATTTTTTAAAAAGACCATGTTCCACTTAAAACACTGAGCTAATTCTTCAATGTCCAACCATGAGTTCTTTGCTGAAAACACTGACAACTTAAACTGTATGGTGTGCCAAACAAAATATAAAATACTTTTCTTCTTATGTGTTGAATGATTCACTATTAAGTGTGATGTCAACTGGTCAAGTTCAATTAACTTCTATTTCTGACCGTCAGACTTCAATTAACAATGTCTCTGTCGACTGCTGTTCTACATATGTTTACAAATTCTTTCATAGCTGCTACATGACTCTACAAGGTTATAATTCTGCAAACATTTTACTGAACTTCATAATTTTTAAAAGGATTATGAATAAATATTTGAAAAAGACAAGTTAAAGCATAAGTGGAAAGAAAGGACATGCAATCAAGTGGATAGTTCTTTCAAAGTATTAGCACAAGGAAAAATGGCTTAAAGTTCTCTTGGTTGTTAATTTCTTTTAAGTTATGAACTTGATGCACAATTCAGTAAGATGGCTCCTTCGGAATTTCTGGGGTGGTGATCACTCAGGACAGATAACTCAGGATATATAAATAAGCAGCAAATGTCTTTATCAGTTAGCAATACTTATAACCAATGAGGAATATAGATCCAACCTAGCATTTGCAAACCTGTTGATTAAAAGCTGACCTGAAAACAAAAAGGTACAGTGTTCTAAAAGTCAAGCATGATATTGACTGAACCAGAAAGGACAAAAAGTTTGCAGCTGCATTATCATACTAAAGGATCAAGTGATAATACTTTAGTAATAATTTGGAAGACCCATTCTTCTGACATTGCTGAAGTGGGGAAAACTGTAAGGCATTTCTTTCATTTCGAAGAAGATGCTAAGTTTACATATGTGGTGATAAATCTTTAACTGGTAGATGTACATCACTGAATATTAGCAGCCACAAGTAAATAGTTAGAGCAAAGTCTTCACTTGTGCACCAAATGGTTCTCCTGAATGGAAGAGATTCACATGAGTTGCTGAATGATAGAACAAACTACTCACCAGCCAAATTGATGCAATGAAGGGTGGCAGTCTAATGTTAAGTTTCAGTGAGAGAACTTTACATTTCTAATGTAGATGCATAGAGGACGAAACATCTTAATCGTGAGAATTCATCTTTTTAGCTCAAGTAGCTGAGAAACATATCATTCAAAATAATAATCCCATATAAGTTATAGAGAATTAAGTAGTAAACTGCAAGTATATCAATAGTAACTAGGCTCTTCATTATTGCTCAATAAAGCTATCTGTCATTTATTTCTCCAATTCCTCTCTATTAGCTATCTCTGAAGTTGGCCAGATGCTCTGAACAGTTACATAAAAGTTGATTAATTTTGCATAACTGTGATTCCAGAAGCTTCTAATATAACATGAGGGAAGGAAAAAAAGTGGTTGGAAAATGATGTTCAAACCTGCTAAACTCACAAACCTGCCAAATTCTAGACCAAACAAAACCTTCCACATTCATTGAATACCCCATTGTAATTATTAAACAGACTATTTGATTTTGCTTGCACTGCTTCAGATCTTCTAGCTATCAATCCTAAGCATCAGCATTCTGCAACACAGCCACATCAGAAATAATTGACTAGGAACAATTTGCAAGGCACTCATGGACATAGGAGGTTTTAGAATGCTTTTACTACAAATTAAGTAATTAACTTTCAATTAAGTTAAAATATGAATTAGCTCATTAAAATAATCCTGTTATACATATGGTCAGATCAAACATTATCCAGATTTCATGAGAAAGATGATCCAATTTTTAAGATTAAAAGTAATTCAGGTGTAAGTGTTCAAAGGTAACTGGAGCTAGGATCATTAACAATGAATGAACTTTTTTTTGAAAAAAATCACACTTTATCAGTGGACTGCTCAACAAATAGGAACTTCACAAAAACATGCAAAACAATCTTTTTTACCACATTGTTGGTCCAACACTTTCAAAACAAAAGATTTGTCAATTTTTGGTGCATGTTTACATTTCCAAAATTTAAACATGAAACAGATAATTAAGTTATTTATGCCAAGTTTATCCAGCAAATAAGGATGAAGTCATGAAGAACTTGAAGTTGTAAATGTTTAAATAAATTTAATACTTAAACTCAGAAATTTGCATCATTATACTGATGTATCACAAGAAGTCCAAGTTGCTGTTTCAACATACACTTTTATGTGAAATGAGTATTTTGAACTATGGATGGTGGTGATTGAGCTCCAACTTTCTTTCTACCAAATGGCTGACTAGTAATTTCTCCTGCAATCACCACATGCATTTTGGAAGGATTTACAGATTGTTCCTGGTCATGTTATGAATTCAACTTTCTTGGCCAGTCAGTCAGAGAGTGGGATTGAAGACATGTTGGGAAAGGATGGATCCTGTGGCATGATTTCCTGAGCTGACGGCCAAAGTCATTTGGCAATCTGCCTAATCACTAGAACTTTCCAACAAGCAGTAAGATATCACTTGGCTGGTAGTAAGAAGGCACTGTGAGATCCTTTGTGTATGCCTGGACTCTCTGAGCCACTCCATGCTGCCCTCAAAACAACTGAAGGGAGTAGAGAATGTCACACATCTGAAGTGTGCCTTTGCAAAGAAAGTCCGGAGAAAGATACAATGGTTTTTGTCAAGGTTCATCTTAAGCAGCTCTGTTGTGCAGGACTGTGCTCTACTGTCTGTTGCCCAGGATGCACACTAAGACAAACATCAACTGCACCTGAATTATCATCAACTCGGTGAAAGATGCTTTTTGGTCTGCCCAAAACTTGTTGGTCTTCCAGAACAAGGAGTTGACCCCGACTGAGTGTTGCAGACTGGCACAGTCCAAAATCCAGGACTATGTGCTGAGGGACACAGTAAAGCTTGGGGCAGCTGCTGGAAAGGCACAGTGGGGAAAGACCACTGTCTGAAGTCTTCCTGCTGAAGTTAAATAGGTCTCTGTTCAGTTATCGGACCATCCGGCTGCCTCAGATGCATGTAAATATAGTCTGGTACAAGTTTTGATAGGGTCAAACTCTAATGTTTGTTTGTTTTCTCGATATCTTACTTTACAGAATTGAACTGCATTATATATAAAGTTTATTTTGAAATAAAAAACAATTGAAGACATGTTTTATGCAACAAATTGTACAGGGATTTATCACCACACGCCAAAAGAGCAAGAAATATTTGTGACCTTGGAAGTAGTTTGGAGCTGCTCAAACATATTTCACTGGAGACTCAACATACTAATTTAGAAATATTTAAAAGTTAAGGACTGTACGCCCAACAAGTGAGAGATCAGTAATAAATATTAGTAACAACTGCAGAAATAGTTATGACTTTATTAGACCCCATGCACTCAACTCTAAAAAAATGTTCTTTAGAAGATTTGAGTTTAGAAACAACTTAACAGAAAATATAAATTCTCAGCTATGATCCTCCTTTCACCAGACACTTAGGTCTGAAGTTCTTTTTTGCTGAAGCCCAAAGTTGCATCCAGCTTCTTGGAGGGTTTGTTACTGCAAGGCTTAACAAGTTCTCTTGCTGAATCTTACAAAACTCACCTCATTAACTACATGCCACAACCCTATTGATCTCTCATGTCCAATTTCCACCACACCTTAGGGTCAGTCTCAGGACAAATTGCCACTTGAGGATAGCTGTCGAAGGACCAGACAAAAACCCTTTATGCACCCAATCAAGTCTAGTGCAGCCCTGCAGGGTTGCTGGTATTTGCCCATAAATGACTGACAGTGTGAAATGAATGCTCTGTTTTGTGGGGAGGGACCTGGAGATCCTGTTTGATGGGGTAGTAGCAAGGCAGTACTTTCTCCTCTGACAGGATCACCAGTGAATGTTAAAGGTGCCTGTCAATGCCAGTTGGCCTGAGGTTGTCACCTGGATGAAAGAAGTCTCAGACATCTAGAGGAATGTTCAGCACTGTAGGAAGAAGGTTAATGACCTCCTTACACCACCAGAGTAAGTGTCACCATCTTCTCTCCAATACTTCAGATTCAGTCTGTCTCTGCAAATGCACCCATTTCCCAGCAAGGCTCATGCTCTACCATTCTCACTATCACCTCCGACAGTTTCCCCATTTCTGTCACCCACTTCAATCCACAACATCAATTACCGCATATATTCTCTGCACTGCCTACTCACTCACTCGGGACACCTCTGTGCCTGCATGAAACATAACAGCTGTGCCACCCACTTTCATCTCACTTAATACCTGCCTCTTTCTCATTCTGGAAGGAAAACAGTCCACAATAAGGCAGAAAAATTCAAGACAGATAATGGGCTGCCCATAATTCAGTTCTTTCACCTGAAAGATGAAACTACACTGACTCTGACCCCCTAAACAGGGTCTGGATTGGTATTCGAGGCTGCCCTCATTGTGACAGGAAATCTTGAGCAAAGGCCATTCTCTCTGATTTGATTGAGGCTTACTGAAAAATATGGCACATTTTCATGGCTTTGATTCTGCTCTACAGGAGGGCTGTGGGCCTAGTATCTCTGGCTGAGGGGGAGAAGTGCAAAAAGGTGAGGCTATGAGCAGTCAGATAGGCTCAGAGTGAGGGAGTGAGCCCAGAGATGCAGCCTGGTCCAGTCCATGGGCTGGGTGCATACCCCTGAGCATGCAGTGTCCTTGCTGGAAAATTACAATGATAGCTTGTATTTCACCTGGATGAAAGAAGTCTCAGACATCTAGAGGAATGTTCAGCACTGTAGGAAGAAGGTTAATGACCTCCTTACACCACCAGAGTAAGTGTCACCACCTTCTCTCCAATACTTCAGATTCAGCTGAGCATCTTATAAGTTATTCGGTGTTTGACAGAAGGCTTCTTAGATGCTGGTATATGGTGGAGACACATGACCTGGACATAGGGTACATGTGACTAATTCCCATGGAGTGTGCCATATGCTATTTGACCCGGATTCAAACATGAAGGAACTTCAAGCCCAAGCGGTATCTGCCCACTTCTTGCTATGGTTATCTTGTCGAGTTTTCCCTATTTCAAATTTGTTTGGTGAGTTTGGTAAGATGAGATACTGAATATTCATGAGGTGATTTGTGCTGTTAACAAGGCAGAAACCAAGTAATAATCATCATTAACTGACAACTCGCTGCTGCTTAGAACATAGAACCATATAGCACAGTACAGGCCCTTCAACCATCGATGTTGTGCCGACCTTTTATCCTACTCTAAGATCAAACTAATGTACATTCCCTTCATTTTACTGTGATCCATGTGCTTATCCAAGAGTCACTTAAATGTCCCTAATGTATCTGACTTTACTACCACTGCTGACAGGGTACCCACCATCCCTGACATCTCCCCTAAACCATCCTCCAATCACCTTAAAATTATGCCCCCTCGTGATAGCCATTTCCACTCTGGGAAAAAGTTTTGGGCTATCCAATCTATCTACGCCTCTCATCATCTTGTACACCTCTATAAAGTCACCCCACATCCTCCTTCACTCCAATGAGAAAAGCCCCCGCTCCCTCAGCATTTCTTCATAAGGCATATCCTTCAGTCCTGGCAGCATCCTTGTAAATCTCCTTTGCATCCTCTCTAAAGCTTCCACATCCTTCCTTTAATGAGGCAACAGAACTGAACACGATGTTCCAAGTGTGGTTTTAGTGAGAATCTTATGCATTAATGATCTGGACGAAGGAACTGAGGACATTGTTGCTAAGCTTGGAGATGACACAAAGATAGATGATGGGGCAGGTAATGTTAAGGAAGTGGGGAGGCTGCAGAAGGACTTGAAAGGCTGGGAGAGTGCGCAAAGAAGTGGTAAATGGAATGCAATGTGGGAAAATGTGAGGTTTTCCAATTTGGTAGGAGGAATAGAGGTGTAGCCTATTTTCTAAACAGGTAAAGGCTTTGGAAATCTGAAGCACAAAGGAACTTAGGAGTCCTAGTTCAGGAAATTCTTAAGGTTAATATACAGGTTCATTTAGCAGTTAGGAAGGCAAAAGCAATATTAGCAGACAATTCAAGAGGGCTAGAATAAAACAGCAGAGACATAGTACTGAGGCTATATAACAATCTGGTCAGACCACTTTAGAATATAGTGAGTAGTTTTGAGCCCCATATCTTAGGAAGGATTTGCTGGCATTGGAGGGTATCCAGAGGAAGTTTACGTGAATGATCCGAGGAATGAAGGGCTTTTCAAATGAGTAATGTTTGAAGACTCTGGGTCAGTATTTGATGAGTTTAGAAGGATGGGTGGGGGGGGGGGGGGGTTAGATTCTCACTGAAATTTGCAGAATAGAGACACCTGGGTAGAGTATATGTGAAGAAGATGTTTTCACTTGGAGGAGAGACTAAGGGCACAGCCTCAGAGTGAAGACCTTTTAAACCTGAGTAAAGGAGGAATCTCTTCAGCCAGATGGTGTCGAATCTGTGGAACTCATTGCTGCCAAATCATTAAGTGTATTTAAGACAGAGATTGATAGGTGTTTGCTTAGTAAGGAGACCAAAAGTTCCAGGGAGAAGGCAGGAGAATGGCGTTGAGAAACATATCAGCCAAGTTTGAATACTGGATGAGTCAATGAGTCAAATGACCTAATTCCTATATTTTCTAGTCTTGCCAGACCACTTACGAAAGCTATAAAAGATGGTGTGAGTTTCTCCTGGTTTTGAGATAAGCCTCACCACACATCACCATTCCACATGTTGCTCAGACCCCTGTAAAATTGCTTAGATTATTTGAAAAAAACTTTGCAGCCTCCTTGAGGGGGATCAAATGCTGAAATTGCAATGACATAAGATAACCTTTTTTTAGCCTACTTTTGAAAGTTGCTGAGGTTAGAACAATGTCAATTGTATAAGTATGCTGCATTAGGAGATGACTGTCAGGTGTTAACAGGCAAACAATAAACACTGTGTACTGTTTATTAGCTTTATTACAAGAGACTGCCAAATTCCAAACATTTTCTGCAAATACAGCCAATATAAGGAAGTGTGAAATGATGGTTACTCTGTTCAGACAGAATTCTTCAACACTTCTTTTTTTTGACATCTGAGCCTTTCTTCAATTTCCTTCACTGTTTGGAATGATAATCTTGGATTTATAAAATACAATTTAATGAGGATTAACTATTTGTCAACTGGAACTAAAAGCAGAAGCTGATAGGCTTTATATTGTGTAATTAGACGAATTGTAAAATCTATTACAGAGGTGACAGCTATGTATTTAAAATACCCAGAAAAATGCATGAGTTTGAGATTTTAACAAAAAAAAAATAGCCAGTAATTTGTTTTGCCAACAACCTTTTTGACAAATTGCATCAAAACTTATCTTAAGCAATGGAAGTATAGACAATAACATAATTTCTCTTAGTACTTTCATCATCATTCCAGATGCATCCATTCAGATTTTAATGCTTTAAATGTTACCAAATCTTTTAGCATCTGATCTTTATCTATTTTTATTCTGCTGAATATCTGAAATGCCACTTTTTATTATGCATTAAAGAAATTCCAATTTCCCACAGCCGACTGGAAGTTTCACATGATGAAATTTCAAAACATTTACTGTAACACAGAGTTATAGTCAGAGCCATACAGCACAGAAACAGACCTTTTGTTCCAACCAGTCCAAGCCAATTGTAATCCCAAAATAAGCCAGTCTCACCTGCCTGAATTTGGTCCATTACCTCCAACATTCCTTATTCATGCACTTATCCAAATGTCTTTTAAACATTGCAATTGTACCCACATCTACCACTTCCTTAGAAAGTTCATTCCACACACGAACCACACTCTTGTAAAAAAAAATTGCCCCTCGTGTCTTTTTAAAATCTTTCTCTCGCCTTAAAAATCTGCTTTTTAGTTCTGAAATCCCCACCTGAGGGAAAGACATCTATCATTCACCTATCCATGTCTCTCATGATTTTATAAAACTCTGTAAGATCACCCTTTAACCTCCTACGTTCCAGTGAACGAAGTCCCAGCCTTTCCAAATCTCCTTATAACTCAAACAGTCCATTTCCAGCAACATTCTGGTAAATCTTTCCTGAACCTTCTTCAGATGAATAATATCCTTCCCAAAACATAGCGACCAGAACTGGAGACAGTACTCTAGAAGAGGCCTCACCAACATCCTGTACAACCTCAGCATGACATCCCAACTCCTATACTCAGTGGTCTAAACAATAATAACAAGCATGCTAAACACTTTCTTAACAACCAAGTTGACCTGTGACACAAACAATTACATACCTGCACCCTAGGTCTCTGTTCTACAACACTACAAGCCCTCACGTTAATTGTATAAGTCTTGCCCTTGTTTGTTTTACCAAAATGCAATACCTTGCATTTATCCAAGTTAAACTGCCATTCCTCAGTCCATTGACCTAAGTGATCAAAATTTCTTTTGTAATTTTAGACAACTTTCAACAAGCCAAAGCAGTATTGTTTAAATGTTATTCAGAAGGCATTTGAAATACTCAACTACTGACATGGTTTTCTAGTTTGACCATTATTGGCTATTTGGCCCATCAAGTCAGGTCCACGATTTGATCATGACTAATATGTTTCTAAACACTATTTGCCTGAGTTCCCCCCGTAACCCTCATGAAGTCATTGTGTTTGTGTGGTGAGTCCAGTTGAGTTTCTGGTCAATGGAACCCACAAAATGTTGATGGTGGGGATTTAGTGATGGTGAACATCCCCACTTCTGACCTGATGACGGAGGGAAGTCATTGATGAAACAGCTGCAGATGATTCAGCCATCATTTATATAAACGATTTGGATATGAACATAGGAGGTATAGTTAGTAAGTTTGCAGATGACATCAAAATTGGAGGTGTAGGGGACAGTGAAGAAGATTACCTCAGATTACAATAGGATCTTGATCAGATGGGTCAGTGGGCTGAGGAGTGGTAGATGGAGTTTAATTTAGATAAATGCAAAGTGCTGCATTTTGGAAAAGCAAATCTTAACAGGACTTAGACACTTAATGATCGGGTCCAAGGGAGTGTTGCTGAACAAACAGACGTTGGAGTGCAGGTTCATAGCTCCTTGAAAGTAGAGTACCAGATAGATAGGAAGGCATTTGGTATGCTTTCTTTTATTGGTCAGAGCACTGAGTATAGGAGTTGTGAGGTCATGTTGTGGCTGTGCAGGACATTGGTTAGGCCACTTTTGGAATATTGCTTGCAATTCTGGTCTCCTTCCTATCAGAAAGATGTGTGAAACTTGAAAGGGTTCAGAAAAGATTTACAAGGACGTTGCCAGGGTTGGAGGATTTGAGCTGTAGAGAGAGGTTGAACAGGCTGGGGCTGTTTTCCCTGGAGCTTTGGAGGCTGAGGGATGACCTTATAGAGGTTTATAATATCATGGGGGACATGGATAGGATAAATAGACAAAGTCTTTTCCCTGGGGTGGGAGAGTCCAGAACTAGAGGGCATAGGTTTAGGATGAGAGGGGAAAGATATAAAAGGGACCTAAGGGGCAACGTTTTCACACAGATAGTGGTATGTGTATGGAATGAGCTGCCAGAGGAAGTGGTGGAGGCTGATACAATTGCAACATTTAAAAGGCATCTGGATGGGTATATGAATAGAAAGGGTATAGAGGGATGTATGCCAGCAAATGGGACTAGATTAGGTTGGGATATCTGGTCAGCATGGACGAGTTGGACCGAAGGGTCTGTTTCCATGGTGTACATGTCTATGACTCTATGACTGTAGGACACTATCCTGAGAAACTCATGCAGAGATGTCCTGGTCTGAAGTTGACCAACCTCGAACAACCAAACCATGGATAGGCTGAGTGCACTCAGTCTTTTTCCCAGGGTTGGGAAATCGAGGACGAGAGGGCATCAGTTTAAGACTAGAAGGGAAAGAATAAAAGGGAATCTGAGACAGCAACCTTTTTACACAGAGGGTGATACGCATATGGAATGAGCTGCCAGCGGAAGTGGTTGAAGTGGGTATATTAACAACATTTAAAAGGTATTTGGACAAACACATGGATAAGAAAGGACTAGAAGGATACAGGCCAAATGCAGGGAATTGGGGTTAGTGGGGATGGACATTTTGGTCAGACTGGATCAGTTTGGGGCGAAGGGCCTGTCTCTCTGCCGTAGGACTCTGACTCTATCCTCCTATATACCAGGCATGACTCCAACCAGAGGAATTTTTCCCTGATTCTCATTAATTACAAATGTTTGACAAAGTGCTTTCATTCTCTGAGGAGGAAATAAACAAGATAGTTCTGAAAATAAAATATTTTGAATTCTGAAAAGGATCACTGGACTCAAAAATGTTACATCTGCTATTCCTCCACAGATGCTGCCAGACGTGCTGAGTTTCTCCAGTAATTCCTGTTTTTGTTTTAATCTTTTAACCTTTCTATTTAGGTACTCATTAAGCTTAAGTCAGTTAGAACTCTCTGACTTGAACTCAGGAGGGAAGGTTTTGGAGGGTTGAGGAGGCAGTGTAATTGCCCCAAGGGTATTTAACCTTCCCAGGCAATTTCTGCACAGTTGGCTGCATCAAGACCTCTGCATGGCCATGACATGCAACTCCATGACATGTTGAAGCAACAACTGTTTCCCTAGCAGAACATTATCCAAAATCAGGAAAGCTGCTTTGGTCATTGATAGCACAGAGGACCTTCTTCACAGTAAAACAACCTTGATATACCGTGGCTCAGTGGTGAGCACTGCTACCTCAGTGCCAAGGACCTGGGCTCGATTCCACCTTTGGGTGACTGTCTATATAGAGTTTGCATATTCTCCCTGTGTCTGTGTTGGCTCCTTCGGGTGCTCCAGTTTTCTCCTAAAGATGTGCAGGTTAGGTAGATTGGTAATGCTGAATTGCTCATTGTGTCCAGCAATGTTCAGGCTAGCTGGATTAGCCATGGGAAATGCAGGGTTACAGGCATGGGGGAGGTGGGATGCTCTTCAGAGGGTTGGTGTGGACTTGATAGGCCAAATGCCCTGTGGAACACTGTTGGAATTCTACAACCAAGTATCTCAGGCTTGGAGTCAGTAAAATTCAGAGTAGATCAATCATCCTCTTCCTTCCTCCAGACTGTTCCAAATTAAAGACATAGTCTCCAAACATTATCTTACAAATGTAATATTGTAACGCATAACGTTGTCAGCTATCTCCTTTTTAGCAAAATTAGAGGCAATGCCTCATTTAGTATTTTTGCCTTAAAAAGATCATCTCTTTTTTGACTCCTAATTGGTCCTGCTTTTTCCTTGATTAATCTTTTACTATTTAAATATTTAGGTTCATAAAAGAATTTTAGGTTCCTTTTATAATACCCATTAATCTATTCTCCTACTCTCCTAGCAGTCCAGGACAGAAATGTAAGCATAGGAGCAAAGGTGGTTTATTGAAATGATAAGTAACTGGAAGGGATTAACAGAGCAGAGGCGTATCGTAAAGCTGTCACTTAGTCTGTTTTTGGTCTTGGTGATGTAAAGGAGACCGCATTGTCAGCAGTGAAATCAGCAGGGTAGATTGAAAGAGATACAAATAAAATGCTGCTCCACCTGGAAGATATGCATGAATCTTGGACAGTGAGGAGGAAGGAGGTGATTGCATGGGAAGGTACCATGGTGGAAGGGGACAGTGAGGAAGTGTTAGGAGTTAAGAAGGTGCGAACATGATGTCATGAAGAGAACGATCCCTGCGGAATGCCGATGGTGGATGGGAGTGGAGGGGAAAATGCATTTGGTGCTGTTAGCCTGCTGGCAGTGGCAGAAATGGTGAAGGATGATCCTTTGAATGTAGAGACAAGTGGACGCAAAATGAGGATAAGGGAACGCTATTGTTCTGGAAGAGAAGGGGTGAGGTAGAAGTGTGGGAGATGGATTGGACACAGATGGAGGGCCCTGTCAAACATAGAGGTGAATCCTTAGATGAAGAAAAAAGACAACAAATAGAGTCATAGAAGTTTACAGCTCAGAAAAAGGCCCTTCACAGCCAATTGACTGCTCGAGTCAAAAACAAATACCTAATAAATTCTAAGCCCATTTTCAATATTTGACCCATAGTCCTGTATGCTTGACATCACAAGTGCACATTTAAATAAATGTTTGATCGTTTTTGCCTCTGCTACCCTTACACGTCAGTGTGTCCATATCTATTCTAATTATAATGATACTTAGTCTGTTTCCCAAACATTCTCGACTTCACTTCCCAAAACTAGATCCAGTACTTCTGCATTCTTCCTTGGATTGGGAACATATGTATACAGAAATGTGAGAAATTCTTCACCCTTTTTGTCTTTAACTCTGTGATTTATCAATCTATGACTGGAAAATTGAAATCCTCAGCATCGCCGTTCATATACTTTTCTCCCATTTGTCACAAGATTACAACCTCAACCTCCTTTCTACTATTCTATGACCTTTAGTTTACAAACAGCATAATAGGTGCTCTTCTGTTGCTCCTTAATTTTCACCAAACAGATTCTACGGAGGTGGCTGCAGAGCATGCTTTCACCCAACACACTAGCAGCTGGTTAACAGTCCAGAGGTTACTCTGATGATGTCAAGATCTCAAATGGAAAGCAAATATCACATGCCTGATATTTCTTCATAGATCAATACTTCCATGTCAGATGTTTGAGTTCTTAACCCAACACTTTATTTGGGGTTGCTAAATAAGGAGAGAAGATGAAATGCCCATCACCAACGGAACCAAAGACATGAAGCTCAGATCACCACAGTTATGGATTAGTGGTGCTGGAAGAGCACAGCAGTTCAGGCAGCATCCAAGTAGCTTCGAAATCAACGATTTAGGCAAAAGCCCTTCATCAGGAATAAAAGATGAAGGGCTTTTGCCTGAAACGTTGATTTCGAAGCTACTTGGATGCTGCCTGAACTGCTGTGCTCTTCCAGCACCACTAATCCAAAATCTGGTTTCCAGCATCTGCAGTCATTGTTTTTACCTCACTACAGTTATGGACAAACAACAGCATCTGAAACAAGGAACCAAGATCTTGAGCACCATTAAGCAGTGTAATGAGAGAGGGCCTACAGCTATCTGCAGATGGGAAAAAAAACAGTGCTGGGGCAGTCTTTACATGACTAGAGACATTGTTGCCTACATTTCATGCCTCCTGCAGGCAGATGTGCAGTCATGCAGCTGGAAGGTAGTGTTTTGTGGATAAACCTGAAGATCATAGAGGCACTGAACTTCCTCGCCACATGCTCCTCTGAAACTTCAACTTGAGACATGAGTGGCATCTCTCATTCGACGGCCCACAGTGCCTTCATGAGTTCAGCCTATTCGTCCTTTGTAAGAAAGTCATAGAATCATAAAGTTGTACAACATGGAAACAGACACTTCGGGTTCAACTTGTCCATGCCGACCAGATATCCTAAATAAATCTAGCCCCATTTGCCAGTATTTGGCCCATATTCCTCTAAAGCCTTCCTATTCATGTACCCATTCATGTTTTAAATGTTGTAATTGTGCCAGTCACCACCTCTTCAGTTCTGAGAAAGGGTCACTGGACCTGAAAAGTTAACTCTGATTTCTCTTCACAGATGCCGCCAGACTTGATGAGCATTTCCAGCAATTTCTGATTTTGTTCTACCACTTCCTCTGGCAGTTTATTCCATCCATACATCACCCTCTGCATGAAAAAGTTGCCCCTGAGTTCCCTTTTAAATCTTTCTCCTCTTACCTTAAACCTTTGCCCTCCAAGTTTGAAATCCCCTACCCTGAGGAAAAGAGTGTATGGTGGATGTCAAATCAGTGTGCAAGCATCTTCACCAAAATGGCATTCAGTGTCACCCGTACTACAAGTGTGCACATGTGGCATGGATGTCATTTTGTTCCTCTGTTACCATTTGTGGTACCCAACAAAATGGGGTCTATGCAGCTCATTTGCTCTGATATGTATTAGTGTGTAGTAGCTTGGTTAAAGTAGCGTGCTTATTGCAACCTCTAATATTGGTTTAAGTCTGGAGTGGAGCTTCAGTTCATAACCTTGTGACTCAAAGTCCAAAATTTGCCACAGTCACCAAGTGAGTTTTGAATTGACAGAGAATTTGCACAGATACTGGGTTTTTATTAATTCAAAGCTTGTACACTGATACACTGATGTGTATCTCACATTCTGACAGACCAGTTACTATTGGATTAGTTGATCTTTTGCAAATGTATAGACATCAGGAGTAAATATGAGTTAACTGTTCACTGAAGCATACACAAATATATCCATCTTTCAGTCTCAAATGATGCATAACAGAAATCAATGCAACAGAAAAGATCACACCCTAGTACTATTGGATTAAGGTTCCTAGCTATGCACCACTACAACATAAAAATGTAGAATTAATTTATTGACTACAAAAGGTCAAAATGAACACAGTGGTTCTCTGAATAGAACTATATATTAGCAATTTGAAAAATTATTTGAATAGCAAGTTTCATTAATGTGAGTTTGTTCATTAAATTCTAATGAGGTGACCTGTACTTTATAAATGAGGTTTGTGTGAACAACCAACAAAAAAATGCATTTAAACTGGTGAGATGTGAAACTAGGCTTTGTGTAAATATTTAAGAAGAATGCTAAACAAACACTGGTTCCCTTGTGTATATTAACATGGTCTGTTTGACAAAAATATGTAGTTAAATTACTGTAGTGAATGGCACATACCCACCCATGGAATGCAAAGTTCAGAGCTAAGCAAAACTGACAAGCGGTTTATGGAAACTCTAGGTTACAGTGTCAAGTAGCTGTTCAATTTGTTTCAAATATTCTTAGTACTTGGCTTTCTCTAAGACATAATGGTACGGATATTCCAAGGAGTGGTAATACATAGTCAGTTTGCCACTTTGCTCCCACTTTCTTTTGTAGTATTGAGTTCTGCATTTCTCGTAAGGAATTCCGATCTTGATTCCTTTAGAAATGAAAAGCATACCTGAACTCAAACAGCTCCCTTGTAGTGCAAGATACTCAGGAGAAGTCAAAACCCACTCCAGTCTGCCGTAGTTATTTGCCATTGTAGTGACTGGAACGAGATTAGCCAGCTAGCACTCATAGAATGAGATCCCTGATTGGGGCAGTTAATCTGGACCAACCAGGGGGCCTGGGCTGACATTTACAAAGGGGAGTGTTTTGATTTAATCCCTGCCCTCCCCTTCACTGTTTGATCACACAGCATTGCCCTTTGATGTGAAGGGCACTGCCTGTCACTGGCCACTCGGGTGTTTCCTTTCTTCCTGGTGGTGGAAACTGAATAAAGATTCATGCACCTTGTGTCTTTCACTGTGTCTCACACCTGCACAAAAAAAAAGAAAATAAAAAAACAAAGGGGAATGTTGGAGTTACTGACACTCTGGTAGCTGACTCTGAATTAGGCAGTACTAAAGTCAAGGACTGTTCATGTATAAATAAAGAGTGACTTGGTGATGGATACTGGCCTCTGTGGAGTTATTCAGTCATGTTCTGAGATTTAAATGTCCAACAGCACAGCCAGACACTTCATCAGCCATTGTGAAAGGGTAAGTGTAGGGTTAGGAGGGCAGCTGATTGAGAGGTTACTGTGCTAGGATGGTAGGGTAGAGTGCCACCAAAGGTTCAGAGGGCAAGGATGAGTCAAGTCTGGTGCAGTGCTGTTTGAGTCATTGGCAGGAGATGTGGGTTGTGGATGGGATGTAATTGTGTTGGGTTGAGGCTCTTTGACTGGGGTTGGGAGTGGTTGAGTGTCAAGGATGCAGATGATGTGTGATAATTTGGAGAGCAGGCTTAAAGGTTATCCAGGAGTTAGACTAGCTTTTAATTATCTAACGTTTCCTGGGTAACTATTGGCTGAAGCAGAGCTCACTGAATTCTCAAATAAAAGGGGGCTTTTTGGAGGTGTCCAAATACACAGGGATCGCAGTTTTGAATTTCCTAGCTAATTCCTACAGAGTCTGCTGCGTTTGACATTCCACATGATCCTGAAGTGTAATTCCAGTCAGTATTGCTGCAATGACTATCTAGCCATCAGAATATCTGGGATGTGATGAAGAATTCTATGAAATTAATCAGTAAGGAGAGTGTTCCTTTCTTTAAAAAAAACTTGCACTTTGAAAATGCCTCTTTTGGAAAACTATACTCAATAGTGTGTTAAACTCTGATTTTCTAATTGTGAAGTGCCAATTACAAAGAACAACCCATAATATGAAATTACAATTCAAATTGTTGTATCATCAAAACTATTTTCATCAGGATCCTGTATACAAGGCAGCTCCTGAAGTTTTAAACTTTTGCAAAGAAACAGATTGCTCTCACTTGCATGCTGCAGAACAAATGCTGAGCTTGGGCGAGCACTGCAAGTCCTGAATATACTTGAAACTGGGTCTGCTCAGTTAGGTTGAGGAGCAGATGTTCTTTATCATTAGTTCTCATTATAGTAATGTGGAGGAAGAGAGGTTGGTCATCATTTCACTGAACTGTCTAATTTTTTTCTTTGAATGCGATGCAACCTACTACGAATAGAACTAGCTGACAGCTGAAATTAGAGTCTAGTTTTACATGTCATTATAATCTCCAGCAAGAGGTTATTATTCATATTCAAGATTTACTTCCCACTGACATCAATATGGTGCATCATCATAATACACGTTTGTTATATCTCACCCATCAGGATAAAGTTTAGTGTAGGTATGTGGGAGAATAGGGAGATGGGAAGGGGTTGGAATAGATTGGAAATTCAAACTTGTTTTGGGAGTCTCAAGATGAAACAAACAATTACATTTTCTTCAGTGTTAGTACTGTACAGATATCAGTGAGTAGAAATTTGAGCAGTTAAATCCTGAGTGTAAAATTAGGTCATTTATCTGGAAGCCACTTCAACTTGCCAAAATATTGTCCCTCCCTAAATTTGCTCCACTACAGCAAAATTCCTGATTTTTGTAAAATAATGTCCCTTCTTCAGGTTTATATCCAGAATCCACATCATTTAGAACAGACATTGGCACTGTACAAGGGCTACATATGAACCATGGATGTACTTTTATGCTAAATGGTAAAATTATATGTTTTATTTTTGCACACATCACTGATTAGCAAGGTTAGATCTCATGGAATACAGGGAGAACTAGCCATTTGGATACAGAACTGGCTCAAAAGTAAAAGACAGAGGGTGGTGGTGGAGGGTTGTTTTTCAGACTGGAGGCCTGTGACCAGTGGAGTGCCCTCTACTTTTTGTCATTTACATAAATGATTTGGATGTGAGCATAAGAGGTACAGTTAGTAAGTTTGCAGATGACACCAAAATTGGAGGTGTAGTGGACAGCGAAGAAGGTTACCTCAGACTACAACAGGATCTGGACGAGATGGGCCAATGGGCTGAGAAGTGGCAGATGGAGTTTAATTCAGATAAATGCGAGGTGCTGCATTTTGGGAAAGCAAATCTTAGCAGGACTTATCCACTTAATGGTAAGGTCCTAGGGAGTGTTGCTGAACAAAGAGACCTTGGAGTGCAGGTTCATAGCTCCTTGAAAGTGGAGTCGCAGGTAGATAGGATAGTGAAGAAGGCGTTTGGTATGCTTTCTTTTATTGGTCTGAGTATTGAGTACAGGAGTTGGGAGGTCATGTTGCGGCTGTACAGGACATTGGTTCAGCCACTGTTGGAATATTGTATGCAATTCTGGTCTCCTTCCTATTGGAAAGATGTTGTGAAACTTGAAAGGGTTCAGAAAAGATTTACAAGGATGTTGCCAGGGTTGGTGGATCTGAGCTACAGGGAGAGGCTGAACAAGCTGGAGCTGTTTTCCCTGGAGCGTCGGAGGCTGAGGGGCGACCTTATAGAGGTTTACAAAATTATGAGGGGCATGGATAGGATAAATAGACAAAGTCTTTTCCCTGGGGTCGGGGAGTCCAGAACTAGAGGGCATAGGTTTAGGGTGAGAGGGGAAAGATATAAAAGAGACCTCAGGGGCAACTTTTTCACGCAGAGGGTGGTACGTGTATGGAATGAGCTGCCAGAGGAAGTGGTGGAGGCTGGTACAATTGCAACATTTAAGAGGCATTTGGATGGGTATATGAATAGGAAGGGTTTGGAGGGATATGGGCCGGGTGCTGGCAGGTGGGACTAAATTGGGTTGGGATATCTGGTCGGCATGGATGGGTTGGACCGAAGGGTCTGTTTCCATGCTGTACATCTCTATGACTCTATTCAGATTTCCTCCCAATGATTTACTAAATAGATATTTAAAACTGAGACTGTGAAGTAAGAGAAAACTGAAGTACTGAATTGAGGAGGATGCTGATTCAATATAATGTCAAAATTATTTTGTGCATATTAAGTATCTGTATTTAATGCCACAAGAAAATTATTTCAATTTATTGTCAACACAGAAAATATGTCCACCATCAGCAAACTTGCTTATTAACACAGATTTCGTTTAATTTATTCAGACTAAATTATGAAGTTCTCAAAAGCAGAAAGAGCGATCATAAACATGACTTCTCGATTAAGCTGTGCCTATTTGCAATCTTTATTCACATTTTCAAATTACTCCAAAGTTTATCACCAAACTACTCTGCAGCTTTCTCTTGTCTTTTATTCCCTCAAATATTCTTCTGTTTTAAGACTCTAGTACCTTGTCCAGCATGCCCTTTCCTCACTGCTGTGCTGATGCTTTGGCCCCATTCTCTGGTGCTTCCTCCTGAAACCCTACTGCCTCACCAATTGTAAAGAAATCTTCTCCATACTCATCATTTTCATCAAGATTTTCATCAGCTCTCCTGACTTCCACAATGGCTTGCTATTAATTTCATTATTTGCTTCTTTATTATCTTCAGTTTATCACATATTCATAAAAGACCTTGTAATATTTTCTACATTAAATTCCAGATTCATCAATAAGTTGCAGCTCTTGGAAAAAAAACTTCACGGTCAATACAATCACGCTGCTCCAATGTTCAAAAATTCCTGAGTAGTTTAAAAATTTGTTCATGTAAGCAAGGAATGTATTGTTAAAAATAGTTAGATTCAGCAATAACCAACAAATACCAAATTAGAAATTAAATAAATCACTGAACATTATAGTGGAATATCAATATGCCTCAAAGTTCCATCCTCAGTATTATCCCAAATTCTCTTCCCACACACAACATATTGTTTCATTAGACATTAAGTAGGCTAGAAATATTATTTCTTCTGATCAATATTATTTCATTTGCTTGATTACAGGAACTCTTTATCCACTGTTTAACTGGTGCAACTTCAGGTCAGCATTTCTGCTGAGCTACCTCTTGATTGTTCCTGATGTTATTCACTGATCATGGTTTTCAAAAAAGACAAAATAGAAATGTCCTGTAATAGATCCATGAAATTACTTGAAACCTGCTCAAACAACATTTGGTCATACCTCAAAATGTTATACTTAGAGTCATAGAGATGTACAGTGCAGAAACAGGCCCTTCGGTCCAACTTGTCCATACCGACCAAATATCCCAACCCAATCTAGCCCTACCTGCCAGCACCTGGTCCATATCACTCCAAACCCTTCCTATTCATATACCTATCTAGATGCCTTTTAAATGTTGCAATTGTACTAGCCTCCACCACTTCCTCTGGCAGCTCATTCCATACGCGTGCCAGCCACTGTGTGAAAAGGTTGTCTCTTGGGTCTCCTTTATATCTTTCCCCTCTCAGCCTAAACCTATGCTTCTAGTTCTGAAATTGATGCTAAGGAATTCTGGAATAGCAAATCTGACCAAATGTTTGAAAATAGAAGAGATTTGAATACAATTTTATCAGTAAACTCTGAAATGGAAAGCCAAAGGGGTTTCAGAAAATAATTTACAAGTGTATGGGTAATGAGTTAAAACCTCAAATACTAACAATGGATTAAACGTGGAAGAGGGAAAATACACAAATGAGTCAGAATGAGAGGACTGAAGAATGCTGGAGGACATATAAAATCATTAAAGGGACAAGATGCCAGTTAACAACTGGCAGGAATGGTATGTGACTATAGAGGAAAGCAGTTGTCAGACTTACCAAGCAATTGGTGCTCAGTAATAAGATAGTTTATCAACTTTAAGAAAACATTAAATTAAATTAAATTGGGCAAAAAAAATTGGAATGGAATGTCTGAACTTATTTGCTAAAAATGTCAAACAGGCACATACCTCACTGGATGGATCATACTTAAAAGCTAAAAAAAAACTCAACACACTTCTTATATTGGTAAGGCTGACAAGAGGTATCCTGTGCAGTGAGGCTGGATTGTGAATACTTGTTAAAAAGTAGGCATTATTTAATTTTGAAACAAATTATCTTTAGTGTGTAAAAGCAATCAATATAAAACATACATAAAGTCTTCACACAAAATATGACAAACCTTTGAAATAATCTCGGAGGTAATATAATAATGTCAACATCATTAAAAGGCGACATGAATAGGCACAATGAATTAAGTGTCGAATGACAATTTCTCATTGTTGATTCTCTTTCCTTTGTTCTTCATGTGCAAGAGGAAATTACTGGGGCAACTGTGCAAAAGCACTGACGAATTCTTATCCAAAGAAACCAAAATGTTAGTTACGGAAAAGACATAGGGCTCAATTTTATCAGAAAGCAGCTAAGTGCTAATTTTGGTGAGTTCCACACAGGGTTTCTCATCATGATACCAAATGAGAGTACTCACATTATTTTCTGAAACCCATCTCATTATCTCTACACCATGCCCCACTTGTGTGCTCCTTCTCACCGCAAGCAGAGATTTCCAGCACTGGAGCCACATTTAAACTACAGTTGTGCACTGCTTCAAGCATTGTCTGTCCCAGGCTGTCCTGCATGAATTATGTAAATTGCCTCTGAAATGTTGGACAGAGGGAAATTGAAATCCCACTTCCAGACTGGGATCTGGAAGTCTGTGTAGCGGGGGTAGTGCAAAGGAGAAACCATCCTTTTCCTCCAGGACTATCAGATGAAACTCCTGGTTATTACTGATTTCAACAGTTTTTAACAACCCACTTCTTGTTTACAGGAATAGATTTTTAAACTATTCGGAGTATATTTGAACCTTAGGGCAGAAGGGAGTATAACAAGTACATATTGCATTTTTCAACTACAATATGTAGTTGAATCTGGAATTTAATGTAGAAGACATTGCAATTTGTTTTATGAAGAAGTGATAAAATGAATTCCTCTTAGAATTTTTCTTTCTTGTTGGAATATATCTGTTTTTTGCATTCTGAAGTATTCCCAAAAATGTCTCATTGACCTATCCCATAATCTAATTTGCTAATTTGCCATCTATTTCCATACACTAATAATTGTCCTTATTTAAATATAAAATATTAGTTTCAGACTCTTCACTCTCTTTCATCTCTTATGACATTAGATTTGATTCCCTATAGTATGGAAACAGGCCCTTCAGCCCAACAAGTCCACACCGACCCTGCGAAGAGCAATCCACCCAGACCTATTCCCCTACCATACCACTGACTTCTGTGTGGAGTTTGCACATTCTCTCCATGTCTGCGTGGGTTTCCTCCGGATGCTCCGGTTTCCTCCCACAGTCCAAAGATGTGCAGGTTAGGTGAATTGGCCGTGCTAAATTGCCTGTAGTGTTAGGTGAAGGGGTAAATGTAGGGGAATGGGTCTGGGTGGGTTGCTCTTCGGAGGATTGGTGTGGACTTGTCGGGCTGAAGGGCCTGTTTCCACACTGTAAGTAATCTAAAAAAAAATCTAATGCACCTAACACTACGGGCAATTTAGCATGGCCAATTCACCTAATCTGCACATCTTTTGGATTGTGAGAGAAAACTGGAGCAACCAGAGGAAACCCACTCAGACACAGGAGAATGTGCAAACTCCACACAGTTGCCCGAGGTGGGAATTGAACGCAGGTCTCTGGCGCTGTGAGGCAGCAGTGCTAACCACTGAGCCACCATGCCACCCCAATATGTAAAATATAATCATATTATGATCACTGCTACCTAGGGTGCACCTTCACTATCAGGTCATTAATAAATCTTGTTTCATTGGCTAGTACCAAGTCTAGTATAGCCTGTTTCCAGGCCTCTTGTGGTGCAGAGGCAGTGTCCAAGAAGATCTGGGTTCAAGTCCCACCTACTCCCGAGAAATGTAACAACATCTCTGAACAAGATGATTAAAAATATCTAGCCTGCTCTTTCGTTGCTACAAGAACATGCCGTTCTAAAACCTATCCTGAAAATATTCAATGAATTCTTCATCTAGACTACCTCTGTCCATCTGGTTTTTCAGTCTACATGTGGAATAAAATATCCCATTAAAATTGCCTTACCCTTCTGACAATCAATTATTTCTTGTTTATTATTCCATCCTGCTTTGGTTTATTTTTAGGGGACATGTACACCACTCCCACAACTGATTTCTTGCCCTTATCATTCCCAAACCATATTCACATCATGGTTTCTTGAATTTAGATAATCCCTCTCTAGTGTACTAATATAATATTTAATGAACAGAGCTGTCCCTCCACTTTTCCTAGTTTCCTGTCATTCTCAAATGTCACAAACCTTTTAATATT
Source organism: Chiloscyllium punctatum (assembly GCF_047496795.1). Taxonomy (NCBI): domain Eukaryota; kingdom Metazoa; phylum Chordata; class Chondrichthyes; order Orectolobiformes; family Hemiscylliidae; genus Chiloscyllium; species Chiloscyllium punctatum. Next base: position 56,427,204 of record NC_092758.1, on the reverse strand, counting down.
CAGGTCCCAATCTGTCATTCTCATTAACTGCATAGAATGCATTTTATATTTCTCAGCCTGCCTCCTTAGCACTCACTCACTCTACCATTTAGTTGGAGGCTCCTAGTTGAAAGAGACCTCACATTGTTTTCTGAAGAGAGATTGAGCAGTTTAGGCCAATACTCTCTGGAGTTTAAACCAATGAGAGGAGAGGAGATCTAATTGAGGGATATAAAATGCTAATGGAGATTAATAAAGTAGACATAGAAAGGATGTTTCCTCATATGGGGCAATTTTGAATGAAAAGTCAAAGATTTAGGATTATGGCTGGCAGATTTAAAACAGAGATAAGGAGAAATTACTTCTCTCAAAATGTCGTAAATCTGTGGAATTCACTACCGCAGAGTGCATTGGACGCTGGGACACTGAGTAAATTTACGAGCAGTTTTGAGGGGCTGGACTGCCTATCTTGTGGATAGCTCTTGTGGTGCAGAGGCAGTGTCCAAGAAGATCTGGGTTCAAGTCCCACCTACTCCAGAGAAATGTAACAACATCTGGACAGCTCCTTGTTCTTATGTTTTCTTAGTTCACACTCACTGACTTCATCACTGACTTGCAGACCATCAGCTGTTTGTGGTTTGTATTGTTTTCTTACCACACAGGATCTTTAGATTGCAGTCAAAGGCTGCCTGTGTGGCTTGCAATGCTTTTTAGCACAGAGATACAAGTCAGGAGTCCAGTGGAATACTTCTCACTTTCGTGGTTGGGTGGAGCTCCAACAACGCTCAAGAAGCTTGACATCATCCAGGACAAAGCAACATCCCCCTTGATCGGCACTACATCTGCAAGCGTCCACTCCCTCCACCAGCAACACTCAGTAGCAGCAGTGTGTATTATCTCAAGATGCACTGCAGAAATTCACCAAAGATCCTCAGACAGCACCTTCCAAAGCAGGACCACTTCCATCTAGAAAAACAAGGGCAGCAGGTGCATGGGAACACTACCACCTTCAAGTTCCCCTCCAAGCCAGTCTCATCCTGACATAGAAATATATCACCATTCCTTCAGTGTCTTTGACAAAATCCTGGAATTCCCACCCTAATGGCATTGTGGGTCAACCCACAGCAAGTAGACTGCAGCGGTTCAAGAAGACAGGTAACCACTATCTTCTCAAGGGCAACTAGGGACAGGTACTAAATATTCATGAGCCAGTGACACCTGTATTCCACAAATAAATAAAAAAGTGTTCTATACAATGTAGCATCAGACTTGCAGCATCTAGCAGCACACTGCAGGTATTTCAAGCAAATGGTCATATGTGAAAGTCAAACAGAAGCAGTCCATATTGAGATGTAGGAAGGCTACAGTCAATCAGGGGTCTCATTTAATTACACTACGGAAAGTTGTCCACTGGCAGTTAGGCACTTGGTCCTTTCAGACTCAAAGAAATTGTATCACTGCATTTCAAAGATTAGGTCATCATCAGTCCGAGCGTTAAAGTGCAAGAACTCCAGCAATTACATATTGGTTCATCTGTATGCTGTTGACACATTGTCTAGGGGATAATGTGGCATTTTTTCTTGGAATGAGACAAGAGGAGGAATAGAGTATGATGGAAGTGAATGAAAGAGGAGTTAGTGATGATGCAGAAACAGGAGAGGGAGTGACATTATCTCACTGAGCGAGTAAGGAGCGTAGAGAACAGAAGGACAGAGGTTGTTTCAGAGGATGAGAAGGATGAGAGCTTTTGAGTGGACATGATGCATGCAATATTGAGAGTTGTCTTCCATGAGTCTTGGTGAGACATGTGTGCTATGATGCAGTTAGAGTAAGTGGTGGCCCTTTGAGGAAGCGCGAGCAGACAGAAGATGGTGGCACTTATTCCTGCAGAACCTGAAGATCATTGACCTTCTGTCAACAGGGCTGGACATTCCTTTTCCTTTGGGAGAGAGCATTGTCCCAGGCTAAAATCTGTCTGCTGGCTCATTGTGACTATTCCCCTGGCCTCCTGTGGTAGTCAGCTGGAAAAAGGACAGCCCTGCTTTCTACTAACCCTAGAAACAAGTGATGTGCATCTCGGTTTGAAATATGGCACGAGAGGTGTGAAAATTCTAAGAGAACAGCGAAAGTGCCCACTCTTCGGTCACATGATTCCAGTGGAAGACGCCCAAGAGCTCTATTGCAAAATTAGTGAGATGAAGGAGAGTAGATTGCATGAGAAAAGATCTTCAGGGACATGGCGCACTGGGCAACATAAAATTCACTTGGCAAAACAAGTGGGAAAATTCTGTCCATAGTGACAAAATGAAAATGAAGAATAATCAAGCAAGGTAGTACAGGTGACTGCATTCTTCAAAGGCTAAATAAGAAATAAGAAATAAATCTATATGAAGTAAAATTTTAAACTATTATAGTTCAAGTGGATGATGTCATGATACCACTGTGAAGTATTCTCATTGGAGTGCTTTGCAAGTATTATTTCCTGTTTTGGTCATAAAGACACAAGACAAATTTTCAAACTTGAGTCACTTCAGTGAACAATGATGAGGGTGATCTGCAGCATGAGAAAGCTGAGAGACTCAAGTTAGACTTTTCAGCTCCATAATTGACAATCATCAAATCTCATAAGAGCGAAAGATAATAAATGATACAGGGAAAAGTAAATGCTGAGTTATAATTTAAACCATAACAGTAGGGATTTAAACTGGAGCAAAACAGATTAAGAGTGCTACTGGGCTGTTTTTCTCCACGTAAAGCATTATCGGCACACGGTATACACTATGAATAAAGGAATGAATGCAAAACATTTAAGTATATTAGATAGAAGAGCAATCCAAAAACAAAATCAGTGTTTTCCCAACGGACTTTGTATCAATGATCACTAATTGAGTAAATTAGAAGTTGAGATTGAAGCCTATCATTACTCTCTCTCACACTTGCCTGTGCACAAACACAAGCAGAAAAACTATAAATAAGTTGACAAATTTTAAGTGCTACTATTGTGGGTGTACTTACCTCATCTTTGTGGCCAGAGAAGGTGTATATAAAAATAAAATGCAGAACTCTTTTTCAGAATTGAACCTTTTGGAACGTACCTGAATGTTGTTAAACCGGAATAGTATTTCCTTTGAGGCTGAATTTGAACATTATTTGATAGCATGAATGATCATTGGAGCAAATGAATTTGCCGAATTTATTGGAGTTTTCTTGTTCTCGTACTTGCACAATTCCACTGAGCTTTAAATAATTTCCAAAAACAAATTATATATATATATATATATATATGTAAAGGAAAAATTTACAAGGTTATGGGGTAAGCATGGGAAGCGGGGAACCAACAGCTAGTTAAAGAGTCCATGCAGTCACAAACCTATATCACAGAATGGCCTCGTGGGCTATTAGTGAAATAACTCCACAGAAGCTGGTATCCCACCACCAAGTTATCCTTTATTTACATGTTGACAGTCTTTGACACCGATCCAACTCTCTCAGAATCAGCTGTCAGAGTAAACAGGATGTTTGACACTCCTGTTTATATCTGTCAGCCAGGGCTTCCTGATTGTACGAATTAACAGCCCCAATCTGGGAACTCATATTCCACAGCATCCACCTGGCTGACCTTGTTATGATCCCTTCCCCCTCTGAGTCCGAAGACATAGGCTGGTCTTTTTGTTTTGTAGCTTCTCCTGGGGCATTTTAGCACCAGGTCAGATTCCTCCGACTCTGCCCCTCCGATGTGGATGACGTGTAATGCACAGTAGCTCGCCTTTTGTGCTCGGAGCATTGTAGAAGGAATTCATTCTCTTCATCAGGTGGCAAAGGCATCGAGGCGGTGACAGGTTATCACAGATTCTGAGGGATCTTCAACACTTGACGGAGAGGGAGAACCTAGTGCTCCAGAACAGTCAGAAAGGCTGTCGAGAAGCCTCGCACATTTTGCTCCCTCACCATTTGCAAGTTTGCAATTTTCATATTTTCCACGTACTTGTTCAGGACTACCTGAACTTTAAACATCACTGGACATGATGTCGTGTCAACAATGCTTCTTACTCACACAAGTCATAGAATCATACCATCCTCCAGGTTCCTACACGAAACTTGGTCCCCTGAATGAAACTGTCTCTTTTGCTTAACAGAGTCTGTGTCCGGAGTTGGTACTCCTGATGCCATTTCACCCCCACCCCCAGGTCCAGGACGGTCAGATTGAAACCTGGTATGGAATCTTCTCCCATGAGCAACTCTGCTGAAGCTATCCCTGTAGATTCATGAGGGGTGGTCTATTATCAAATTGGAACCGGGACAGATTGGTATTGAGTGAAGCTGTAGGCTGCCTTCAAAGTTTGGACTGCTCTTTCTACCAGACTACTGAATGATGGATGGTATGGAGCTGTCCTTATACGACGAATATTATTAGAGGAAATACTCAAATTCCTTACTCATAAATGACGGCCTGTTATGAGTGACCAACACTTCTCAGAGTCTGTATATTGCAAAAGATGCACACAATTTTTCTGTAGTCACCCCCATGGTTGATGAATGAATGCTATGCACATCCAGCCACTTTCAGTGGGCATCCACAGTGGGTAAGAACATCGAACCTATGGAAGGACCTGTATGGTTGACATGTAACTGAATCCAGGGTGGGGGAGCAGCTGGCAGTAATTTTTGTCCTTTGTGGCAGTCTGGGCACTTCCCCATCAACACATCTATGTCTGCATCCAATCTTAGCCACCAGACATAACTTCCCACCAACACCTTCATTTTGGAAACCCCTGGATGACCCTGGTGGAATTCAGCCAGTATCTGGTGGTGACATTTGCTCGGGACAATCACTCTTGCTCCCCATAATAATGTGCCACCCTATACAGTGATCTGGTCTCTGTGGGTCCACAACAGTTTCAATTCTGGTTCTGATGGCCTTTTGGGTTCTCCCATCACCACCAGCTGTTTCAGTTTTGTCAGGAACAGATCTTTCTGCATCCAAAGTCTGATATTGATAGCTGTGACAATAAGTGTCTCCAGAAAATTTAAAACTACTCTGGACTCTTCCAGTGCCAGTATCACTCATGGTGTATCTGTCTGCAGGAGGTAGCTCAATGCTTCAGCATTCCAATTTGTAATTACATGCACTTAATATTACAGCCCACTGCCGATTTTGGCCTGAAACTAGGCGTAGCACTACCTTATCTTTTTAAGTAGATCCAGCAGGGGTTTGTAGTCTGTTATTGTTACAAATTTATGGTTGTAAAGGTATTGGTGGAATGTACTGATTCACAATATGACCTTCTTTCCTTCTCTATCTGGGCATATTTATGCTCTGCATTAAGTGCTGAATGCATACGCTATTGGGCCTTCCATTCCATTGGGCCACCCATGAGCTAAATCTATCCTGATGCTGTACGGGAGACATCACATGTCAATAGCAGATCCTGCTTGGAATCTCAAGTGTGCCAACACTTTAGAGGATGTTCGCTGTTTACTTCCCTGAGGTCTATGGCTTGGCTCTATGACCATTTCCAAGGCTGACCCTTTAAGTGTTAATGCAAAGATACCAGAATGGAGGCCAAGTTATGTATGAATTTTTCATAATAATTCGCCAGCCCAAGGAAAGACCTAAGCTCTGGTACAGATGTGGGAACCAGAGCACCTGTGATCTCCCTCACCTCCCTTTTCAAAAGGTATAATCTTGTCAACTCTGTTGCCCAAGTAGGTCATCTGGAGTGCCTGGAACACATACTCTTCCCTTCCAAAGTGTACACCCACCTGGAAGAAACATCTAAGGACGATGTCCAAGTTCTTTAACTGCTCCTTAGTAGTCTTCCCTATTATTAGCACATCATCTAGATAAATGACAACCTGGTGTAGGCCTTGTAAACTATTTTCGATCTTCTGCTGAAACATTACACAGGCTGACAATACTCCGAATTTATTGGTACAAATCCTTATGGGTAATAATTGTACCTTACGCCTGGGAATCTTCATCTAATGGCAATTGCAAGTACGCATGGCTCATGTCCACGTGAATGAAGAATAGCCCACTTGTGAGCTTTGCATATAATTTTTTTATGAGAGGGACTGGGGATTTATTCCACTGCAAAAAGTGATTTACCATTTGTTTAATATCCCCACGAAGGCGAACTGACTCGTCAGGCTTCATAACCATTATGACTGGTGCTGCCCATTCTGCAAACTGGACTGATTTGATGATTCCTTCGCTTTGTAGCCTTCAGATCTCTGCCTTTACTTTTGCTCAGAAAGGCAAATGGCACTGGGGAGTCCTTGCAGAATTGCTTCCTGGTCAACATGTAAAGTGGCCTTGGCCCCTTTGACAGACCCTTGGCCTTCCTGAAAAACTTCCAGGTATTTACTTAGGACTTCACTTAGGCAGCCATGTTCTAATTGAAAAACACTGAGTCAATCTAAATGGATCTTCTTCAACCAATTTCACTCCATGAGGCTTGGGTCTAAGTCTTTTATTACAATCAGTGCTAACTGAACCAGCTACTTCTCATAAGAGACCAGAACCAAAGTTGTACACTTAAATTTTAAAAGTTCCCCGGTATATGTTCTCAGTCTAACCAAGGTCTTACGCAAACTTAAGGGTTGGATTCTGGAGTGAATTTTGTTAACGACTGACACTGCAATCACTGAAATTTAGTGACCATTTAACCAGATACTTATTTTGATTTGCTCAAGACTTGGATGTTGCTAATCAATGTAACTGTTCCAAGGCAGACGTGGGTGGTCTTCCACAGAGTGCACTCTCCTGGATACCAGCCATTGAGTTCTCTTAAACAGTTTAGGCCTAGTGCTGTCTTGAGTCTTCATACTGGCAGCAACTACAATGTTTGCCAGCCATGATTCTGAAGAAAATTTTAACCATTTGGCTGAAGCTTGCTTTTGGTTTTGGGGTTTTGCTGTGGGCTGACGTGGAATCCCTCTGTTCAAGATATATCCTGAGTGAGGCTCTGCAATTGCATTCACTCAAGTGGTATTCCCAAAGCTCAGTCTGACTGGCAAGGGTGTCTATCTGAATACCCTGCAACTTATATGCTCCACTTGCTGCATTTTCCAATGACAGTCAGTTGTACTGCTTGTTTGAAGTCCAGATGTACTTCAGCTAGTAGATGATTTTGTATGACTACATCATTAATCCCATATACCAAACAGTCTCTCAGTGTCTCATTAAAGTTTATAAATGCCTCTGCCAGTTATCTTAACCGAATCAAAAGGACTATTACGATTCCCCTGGTTCTCGAATTGTCGAGTAAAACTGATAGCATCTCAGAATTAGAGGAGGTTTGGGGTTGTAATACTCCTCAACCAAATCGATCAACTCTTGAAACTTTTTAGTATCTGGTGGTTCAGGGAATGTAAGTCTCCTAATAACCAAAAAAGCTGTGGGTCTACATGCTGTCATGATATTTACTCATTGCTTTTCATCTGCCCCAATGACATTTGCCTGGAAAGAATAATGCATTCCTTCCACTTACTGGGCCCAGTCTTCGATAGTAGGGTCAAATGAGTCAAGCTTCTCAGATATTGACATGATGCCAGATATGCTTACACCATCTCAAAACCAACTATTGCAAGCAATGTTCTTCAAGAACATGCTTTTCTCTTGTTGCCACGCAAATAACTCCACAGAGGTATCCCATTTCCAAGTCACCCTTTATTTATATGTGGAGAGTCGTGAACACTGATCCAGCTCCCTCAGAGCCAGCAGTCAGAGTGAACAGGATGCCTGACACTCCCGCTTTTATCTGTCATCCAAGGCTCCCTGATTGGACCAGATTAACAGCCCAGATCAGGGAACTCATATTCTATGTGGTCCACCTGACTGACTGCAATCACTATAATTAGGCTTCATGATTTATACTACAAATCATAGTAAGCATTAAAACATTAGACAACATTAAGTTATAGGCCTTAATCGTTACAATATTTTATACGGACATACTATACTATCAGGTAAATACAATGACTGCAGATGCTGGAAACCAGATTCTGGATTAGTGGTGTTGGAAGAGCACAGCAGTTCAGGCAGCATCCAAGTCGCTTCGAAATCGACGTTTTGGGCAAAAGCCCTTCATCAGAAATAAAGGCAGTGAGCCTGAAGCGTGGAGAGATAAGCTAGAGGAGGGTGGGGGTGGGGAGAAAGTAGCAGAGAGTACAATGGGTGAGTGGGGGAGGGGATGAAGGTGATAGGTCAAGGAGGAGAGGGTGGAGTGGATAGGTGGAAAAGGAGAAAGGCAGGTAGGACAGGTCCGGACAAGTCATGGGGACAGTGCTGAGCTGGAAGTTTAGAACTAGGGTGAGGTAGGGGAAGGGGAAATGAGGAAACTGTTGAAGTCCACATTGATGCCCTGGGGTTGAAGTGTTCTGAGGCGGAAGATGAGGCGCTCTTCCTCCAGGCGTCTGGTAGTGAGGGAGCGGCGGTGAAGGAGGCCCAGGACCTCCATGTCCTCAGCAGAGTGGGAGGGGGAGCTGAAATGTTGGGCCACAGGGCGGTGTGGTTGATTGGTGCGGGTGTCCTGGAGATGTTCCCTAAAGTGCTCTGCTAGGAGGCGTCCAGTCTCCCCAATGTAGAGGAGACCGCTCGGGAGCAACGGATACAATAAATGATATTAGTGGATGTGCAAGTAAAACTTTGTTGGATGTGGAAGGCTCCTTTAGGGCCTTGGATAGAGGTTAGGGAGGAGGTGTGGGCGCAGGTTTTACAGTTCCTGTGCTGGCAGGGGAAAGTGCCCGTATGGGAGGGTGGGTTGTAGGGGGGCGTGGACCTGACCAGGTAGTCACGGAGGGAACGGTCTTTGCGGAAGGCGGAAAGGGGTGGGGAGGGAAATATATCCCTAGTGGTGGGGTCTGTTTGGAGGTGACGGAAATGTCGGCGGACGATTTGGTTTATGCGAAGGTTGGTAGGGTGGAAGGTGAGCACCAGGGGCGTTCTGTCCTTGTTATGGTTGGAGGAGTGGAGACTGAGGGCGGAGGTGCGGGATGTAGACGAGATACATTGGAGGGCATCTTTAACCACGTGGGAAGGGAAATTGCAGTCTCTAAAGAAGGAGGCCATCTGGTGTGTTCTGTGGTGGAACTCGTCCTCCTGGGAGCAGATCTGGCGGAGGCAGAGGAATTGGGAATACGGGATGGCATTTTTGCAAGAAGCAGGGTGGGAAGAGGTGTAATCCAGGTAGCTGTGGGAGTCGGTGGGTTTGTAAAAAATGTCAGTGTCAAGTCACTTGTCATTAATGGAGATGGAGAGGTTCAGGAAGGGGAGGGAGGTGTCAGAGATGGTCCAGGTAAATTTAAGGTCAGGGTGGAATGTGTTGGTGAAGTTGATGAATTGCTCAACCTCCTCGCGGGAGCACGAGGTGGCTCCAATGCAGTCATCAATGTAGCGGAGGAAGAGGTGGGGAGTGGTGCCAGTGTAATTACGGAAGATCAACTGCTCTATGTGGCCAACAAAGAGACAGGCATAGCTGGGGCCCATACATGTGCACATGGCTACCCCTTTGGTCTGGAGGACGTGGGAGGATTCAAAGTAGAAATTGTTAAGGGTGAGGACCAGTTCAGCCAAACGAATGAGAGTGTCGGTGGAAGGGTACTGTTGGGGACGTCTGGAGAGGAAAAAACGGAGGGCTTGGAGGCCCTGGTCATGGCGGATGGAGGTGTAGATCTCTGACACCTCCCTCCCCTTCCTGGACCTCTCCATCTCCATTAATGACAACCAACTTGACACTGACATTTTTTACAAACCCACTGACTCCCACAGCTACCTGGATTACACCTCTTCCCACCCTGCTTCTTGCAAAAATGCCATCCCGTATTCCCAATTCCTCCGCCTCCGCCGGATCTGACCCCTTTCCGCCTTCCGCAAAGACCGTTCCCTCCGTGACTACCTGGTCAGGTCCACGCCCCCAAACAACCCACCCTCCAATCCTGGCACTTTCCCCTGCCAGCACAGGAACTGTAAAACCTGCGCCCACACCTCCTCCCTAACCTCTATCCAAGGCCCTAAAGGAGCCTTCCACATCCAACAAAGTTTTACTTGCACATCCACTAATATCATTTATTGTATCCGTTGCTCCCGAGCGGTCTCCTCTACATTGGGGAGACTGGACGCCTCCTAGCAGAGCACTTTAGGGAACATCTCCGGGACACCCGCACCAATCAACCAAACCGCCCTGTGGCCGAACATTTCAGCTCCCCCTCCCACTCTGCCGAGGACATGGAGGTCCTGGGCCTCCTTCACCACCGCTCCCTCACTACCAGACGCCTGGAGGAAGAGCGCCTCATCTTCCGCCTCGGAACACTTCAACCCCAGGGCATCAATGTGGACTTCAACAATTTCTTCATTTCCCCTTCCCCCACCTCACTCTAGTTCTAAGCTTCCAGTTCAGCACTGTCCCCATGACTTGTCCGGACCTGTCCTACCTGCCTATCTCCTTTTCCACCTATCCACTCCACCCTCTCCTCCTTGACCTATCACCTTCATCCCCTCCCCCACTCACCCATTGTACTCTCTGCTACTTTCTCCCCACCCCCACCCTCCTCTAGCTTATCTCTCCACGCTTCAGGCTCACTGCCTTTATTCCTGATGAAGGGCTTTTGCCCGAAATGTTCATTTCGAAGCTACTTGGATGCTGCCTGAACTGCTGTGCTCTTCCAGCACCACTAATCCAGAATACTATACTATCAACCAACGGCATTAATCTGATGCCTTTAACAATCAGCAGACATTTATCTTTTTCTAACACTTGCATAACTAATCAGAGACCTGTTTATATAGCCAAATATTTATGGTTTGTGTTTATGGCAATTTAACAAGAAAGGGTGACTACGTTTGAAAGCTGTGTTCTATGATATAAATTAGAAATTATAATTCTAATTGAAGGTACTGTAAAGACTAAGAAAAGTTCAATCATGAATCAGGCAGTAATGATATCAGAGGAATACAAAAACAGATAAAAGATTGTAACAGTTGAAGTATATTTATTGCAAGCCTTAGTGCCATATGTTGAAATACACTTACTGCAAGTCAGATTGCTATCCTGCTCCATTAAGCACATATCTGAATCGAGACAAAATGATGGAGAAAAATACAGATATGTGAATCTAGAACAAATGGTGGAGCGAAATTGACGTTTCAGGTTTCCTGATGAAGGACTTTTGCCCGAAACATCGATTTTGCTGCTCCTTGGATGCTGCCTGAACTGCTGTGCTCTTCCAGCACCACTAATCCAGAATCTGGTTTCCAGCATCTGCAGTCATTGTTTTTACCTAGAACAAATGGTAACAGCTTTCTCTCGTGCTTCTGCCTTTGGAAACTGATTTTTTTGGAACATAGTTAGACAACTTGCTGACCATTTGTTGTTTCCAAAGCAATGACTTGGTACCAACCATTATTAGTGGGAGAATAGTTTTGCAATGGCTGATAGGGTACACACACAAGCATGCTGAAGCAAATTGGATAAAACCTTACTGTGGATAGAAAACAATCAGTAGTCTCTATAAGTTAGTGGAAATACGTGTAACTTCTTCAACCTTTAGATACACAGTACCAACTTATTCATTGTTCCAGAATCTGGAACCGATATAGAATGCAGTCCACAAAGAAACATGATCTTTAGCTCCAAAATTCTAAATTACATTTCAGTGCATGCTATTCCAAAAACATGGTAAATATTTCATGGGAAGAATGCCTGAGTTTTTATCTATATCTTAACATGGTATATTTTCAATAAACCATTGTAAGTACCAGACATTTGTAGTGAGGTTCCCAACATCAATACAAATCATTATGTAAAGATCTCTTTTCTGATTGGTTGAGACCAATTGAGATAATCCCTTAAGAAATACTTCTTTGTGCAATTGGCAATCACCATCATTTTGTACCTTAATTATAAAAGTGCAATAAAAACAATGAAATTGAGATCCACAATGTTCTTGTTTCTCTACCACAGTAGAAACCAAACATTCTTAGACAATAGCAACTATTTTTCCCAACTTAAACCAACATTACCTGCTGCAGTGTTGGATCTCTTGCTTTTCTTTTTGTTCCCAAATGACAGACAAACATTGGCTCCTGTACATTTTCCAGGATCTTTAATCCTCAAGCCCCCTTCCATTATTAGATAAATTCCACTCAGACTGTAAAGTTTTATGTGTGGAAATAAAGTCAAAATACAGAAGACTTTTTCTACAACTTAATTCAATATGTATTTGTAAAGGTGTCGCAGTGTATTTTCACAATCAGTATGACTTGGCAACATATGCAATGGGTCATGTGACAACTGTACACAAGGTATCTTGCCCCCTGGGAAATTAACCACAGACAAAGCCATGGCTCAAACTCCCAAGAGAATACTGGAATATACATACACCATCTGGCTGAGGATCTCAGATGAATAGATTGGATTTCATAAGTTATTATTAATATAATGCTACAGCATTGTTTGAAATACTCTATCAATATAATGTTAAATTGAAATTACAAATTAAACTTCACACCATTATGATAATTTATTTCAGATATTTACAGGCAACACCTTAGCCATTTGTGAAATAAACCTGCCTCAAAACATTCAATAATGCACAATCTTTTATTAATACAGCAAATTAACATAAAAACTGTAAATTTTCAATTCAGTACATTGCAAAAGTAACATTACTAAACAGGCAAGTGGTTTGATGACAAACTTTAAGTTCTTCACTGATGCAAAGCATCCCACAGGGCTCAATTCTCAGAGGTTTGCCAATACCTTTATCAGGAGTTGTGAATTCACAGTTGAATTATGTACGAGACTCAAAGGTGGGTAAAAGCAGGGGATAGGGAGGGGGATGCTGGAACTTGGATGGTGGCAATGCTGGTTAGCAACCGATCATTGGGATTTGGGCAGGGAACCACCACAAGCCATTAAAATTATTGCAAACAATGAGGTTGAAGTCTCTACTGACCTTTAAAATGGCAGATGATATGGATAAACCCCATTTCTGACAGGTCCAGTAGAAAGGGGGCAAAAAACACAATTTATTGCCAAAGTCAGCCGAATTACACAACCTTAGTGCTGATGTTCAAACAGGCCAGAGTTTGCTGTACCAATTGTGAGAATCTTGGATAAATGGAGAAGATACAAATAATCTGGAAGAGCAAGTAAGTTTGTTTATGATAGTGGTCTGATGACTTTTAAACATTTCCCCACTCTTTCCACATGAAAACTAAAACAGGCTGAAGCTGTCAATGAGAGTCAAAAAAGACCCTCCACTTTGATTAACAAACTTGATGTAAGTTAGAAATCAAATTACCATCTGTTTGTGCAAACTCAATCAGTCAATTGCAGTTATTTCCCCCAAGGGTGATTATTACACATTGTGAATGTTTAGTTGAGTTTCAAAAGCCAGAATTATCTCACAGGAGGTTCTGAATTCACTGCTTAAATGACAGTTTAATAAGTTACTAAAGGATGAATTGTTTTTTATATGAATAAGAACAGAAGTTTGTTTGTTTCTATAAGGGATTAAAAACACAAAAGGATCTAAAAGTTTTATATGGATTTCTTGGATGGGAATAATTTTCACTATCGCATGCAAATCAGTGAGAGCTATATTAGATTGTCAAAAGATTTTTTTAGAGCCCACACAGTTTTTGAGGTAAGCCTGTGGTGAATACTGACTAACTGGTCTCTGTTTGGCCAGTAGCCCTCAGGACAGGATGTTCAATTGTACAGCATTTCAATGTCTCCAGAGATAGAAGCTCAAAGGTAGTATTTCCAAAGCCAATTAAAGACTTTATTCCACTGGGTCTCCTAGAGTTCAGATTCGGAGGATGCCATCAGATTTTGTTATGGAGGATTATTGACTGGTTCATTAACAGGATTGAACAAAGCTATGAAAGGCATATCATATTTAACAAACTTACTGGAGTTTTTCGGGGATGCAACTGGTAGAACAGAAGAGGGAGAATCAGGGATGTAGTGTATTTGCGTTCTCAGACAGCTTTCATATGGTCCTGCTGAAGAGGTTATACAGCAAAATTAAAGGACATGGGATGGGGAGAATATATTGGCATGGATTGAGAATTGGTTGAAAGGAAAGAGAGAATGGGAATAAATCTTTTTTCTGGATGGCAGGTAGTAACTACTGAGGTATCGCAAGGATTAATGCTTGGGTCCACGCTATTCACGATATATGTAAATGACCTTGGTGAAGAAACCAAATGCACCTTTTCTAGGTTTGCTGATGACAAAACTGGGCAAGATTGTAAATTATAAGGAGGACACAAAAAGGCATTAATGTGATTTAGACAAGTTGAGTGAGTGGGAGAAAATGAGGACTGCATACGCTAGAGAGCAGAGTCAAGAGTGTGGTGCTGGTCAGGCAGCATCCGAGGAGCAGGAGAATCAACTTTTCGGACATAAGCCCTTCATCAGGAATCCGTTGAGTGAGTGGGCAAACGCATGGCAGGTACAGTACAACCTGGCCAAATGTGAAGTTCTGTGTGAAAAAAGCAGAAAGGCTGAATACTGTTTAAGTGGTGACATGTTGGGAAATGTGGATGTAGAAAGGGATCTGGAGGAGCTCAAAAGAAGGGAAGGCTAGCTGCAGTTATATAGAGCCTTGAAGAGACCACGACTGAGTATTGTATGTCATTTTGGTTTCCCTATCTAAGAAAAGATGTATTTGCCAAAGAGGGGAGCAGTGGAAGTTCACTAGGCTGATACTTGGGTTGGCAGGACTGTGCCAAGTGGGGAGATTGGTTCAGCTAGGCCTGTATTCACCAGAATTCAGAAGGATGCAAGGGAATCTGATTGAAATGTATAAAATTATAAAGGAACAGGAGTAGGGTATTCAATCCCACAAGCCTGCTCTGCCACTCAGTGAGATCATGGATGACCTGTGGCCTAACTCCATATATCTGCCTTTGGCCCATATCTTTTCATATCATTACTGAGCAAAAGATTATCTATCTCAAGTTTAAAGTGACCAACTGATCCAAAATCCAATGCTGTTTGTGGAAGAGAGTTCCAGACATGTACCACCCTTGATGTGTAGAAGTGCTTTCTAATATTGCTCCTGAACAGTTGGCCCAAATTCTCAGACTATTCCCCGACTTCTAGCACAGGACTGGACAAGAAGGTTTCTACTCAGGTAGGGGTAGCTATAACCAGGAGTCACATTCTCAGAATACAGGGTAAACCATTTAAAGAAGTTGTTCACTCATATGGTAGAGATGTTATGGAATTCTCTATTACAGAAGGCTGGGAAGGCCAAGTCTCTAAATACATTGAACAAAGAGTTGGATTATTTTTTAGATTTTAAAGACATGGGGGAATAGGAAGGAAATGGAATATAACATTAAGATGGAGAATTGGCCATGATCATACTGAATATCAGAGCAGGTCAATGGGCCAAATGGTCTGCTACTGCTCCTAGATTCTATTTCTCTATGATGGGCTCCTGCTGACCACGTTAAAGTTCATCTCATGAGTGATACCAATTTGAGGGGTAGGAGAGCTCAGTAATTCGGGAGAAAGTTGATAAGAGACACTTGCCATCATTTCCAGGGACGATGTCTCTAAGCCACAAACCGATCAAGTGAGTGCCTGGGGCTAGAAGTGTTGCCTGATTAGAACTGCCTGTCAAACAGAGGCTGTCACTGCTTCTGGATGCCCAACTTTGGAGTCCCGGGATAGAGAAGGACCCATGACAAAAATAAGTGCTGCCAGGTTTCTCAGGTTAGGGGTCAGAGATGGACAGATCAGTCAAAGCCAGGCTAGGGGTTTACCACCTGGTGAGCACTGCATAGTGATAATCTCTAGTCCCCCAATATGGTGTTGACTGTCTTTGATTGGGGAAACCCCTCACCAACTTCCTAAGGTGATGAGCTGTTTCCAGAGTAGGGGGCATCACATATGCTGCATGGTGATATGCCTAGAACTGGTTTCATCTCATTGGTGGCTGGATAAGGTGCTCAAACAGTTTTAATTTGATCATTACTAAGACATGTCTGCAGGATGACATGAATTGGGTCCTAAATCTTGAAGAGACAGTGCATTCACGGAGGACAGGGAACTAGAAAATGTGGTCAGGTGGCTGTTGGTGAATGATGATATCAATATAAATGAGAGTGACTTAAGTTTTGGAATCCTAGATACAGATTTGAGTTGGTATAGGTGTGAAATGATAAAGGCAAGAAATCATTTGAGGGAAGTGGTGTACAGGCTCCCTAATGTAATAGAAGACATAATGAGACTTTGTTAGAAAGGCAAGGTAAGAACCCTGGGAGAAATTTAAACTGCATTTTAGCCGACAAAGTCAGATATGCAAAGGTAGCCTAGATGAAGCGATCGTAGAATGCTTTTGGGCTAGTTTCTTACAGCATCATGTTCTGAAGTTCACCAGAGATCAGGCTATACCAGACCTTGTTTTATACAATGAGACAGCATTAATGGTCTCGTATATAAAGCACTCCTAGGTAGCAGCAACCATAACATGGTTGAATCTTACTTTCAGTTTGAAGGAGAGAGGAGTGTGTCTGAGAACACTTTTTTCAAAATTTAAATCAAGGTACTCAGAAGCATAAAAGTAGAGATTGCTAAATGATTTGGCAAGCTTGGACAAAGGATAGCTCAAAAGAATCACAACATCACAGAAGGAAGCCATTCATTGTAACATATGTACATCTCTGAATATATTAACCTAATGTCTTTTCTTCATAACCCTGAATATTGTTTGCATTTAAATAAACATCCAGTGCCCTCTTGACTGCCTCAGTTGAATCTGCCTCCACTACACTGCCAGAACTCAATGACTTGCTGTTTGACAAAGATTTTCTCAGCGTGCATTTGTTTTCGTGTTCTTTAGTTCGGAGTTCATTTATGAGTTGGTGAAGTTACACTGTCTCCATTCTTTCAAGACGTTTCATGATTTTGAAAACTTTCATCAAATCTCCTCTTAGCTTTCTCCGCTCCAAAACAAGTCCCAATTGTCCAACCTTTCCTCATTACTGATGTGTCTCATTCCGAAAACATTCTCATAAACCTCTTCTACACTCTCTCCAATGTATTCATGCCCTTCCTATGGTGTAGTGCCTCGAACTGTACACAATAGTCCAACTAAGTTCTAACCAGTCACCCATTTAGAACAGAGATTAAGTGAAACCTTTTCCTTGCAGGGTTTTTCGAACACCTTTTCCAGAAAAGGATATGGAAGCAGTGCCCTTAATTACTGTGAAGGCAGAAGTAGTTAAAGTATTGACAATTAAGGCAGTGAAAGGTAAGTTGGAACAGGAATTTGAGGTTACAATCAAGCTATCATTATGTGATTGAATGGCAGAACTGGTTTGAGGGGCTGAATGGCTTACTCCGTTTTTTCGTATGTTGTATGTCTAAAGAAGAAAACAGATGTTTTTCACTAACTGAATTGCAAAGCATTTGTCTTTTAAGGATTTAGATGCAGCGTTTCTTTACATAGTCAAAAAAACAGCTGTCCTTTTTGTGTTGTATGGAAGAATTTCCAAATATATACAATAATGAAACTTTTACATACCAACACCATAGTGCACTGGACATAGATCAAATAAAGTAATTAATATTTACATTTGGCATTCCTCCATATCGCATAAAGTAAGTAAGTTTTTCAATGCAATGATACATCTGGATCATTAGCTTGGTTACTGATAAAACGAAAAGAGAAATAAAAATTTGGGTCAGATTGGGGTAGGAATTTCTTTCATTGCTATCATGGCTTCATCCATGAGTTTGTCCAGATTTCTCCTGTATGGTATTTGAAGCCAAAAAAAGAGAAAGATTTCTTTTTGGGGATGCTTCGATTTTTGCTTTAGATTATGATGAAAGGAAATTTTCCCAACATTTTTATGATTTTGCTAACTCGGCGGCCAATAGGACATTTTCTCTGATTGTGATCAATACACGGAAGTTTTTAAAAAAAATGTTATCCATGTCAAAATCCCACATAAAATACTAAACTAGATGCCATTCGTTTTTAGAAAGAAGTGTTCATTTCTACTGCTTTAGCTCACTTCATTGTGCCGAACGTTTCATGGAGTTCCAGACCGTGCAAGTACATAAAAGGAAAGGAGTTTGCATTCCACTAACTATTCTCACCAGAGACTGAAGCAATGATGAATACAGGATAGATAAGAAAACAATGTGTTTAGGATACTGCAAACCACTTTGTCCCAAAACGGTACTTCAGCAATAGAAGTACGGAAATAATATTTCTTAATCCAGATTTTCCACTGGCCAGAAAGTTTTATTTCAGCGTCAAGAGAAGTTGCTCAAGGGGACCTTGTAGAATCTCCATCACAGTACACTCCAACGAAAGTGCCTGGGAAATTGAAGATTCCACTGGACAATCCCCAGGCTCCTGGAACTCTCAGAAAATCTCCATTTAAATTCAAGAACTCGGAGGGTCCAATGAAATAAAGTAAATATTTCCTCCCAGTCCAACACTAGCACCTCCACACCATGGCTACCATTGACACCATAAACTGCTGGATCAAAGTGAAGAAAATATCCAAGATGATCCCACATATCGACACAGACGTCCAATTTCTCCAGAGATGCAAGAAAGCAGAGATGATCCTGAAGGGACAACAGATCACAAACCCGCTCAAGTCAGCCTACAACACAGATTATGCTGAGAGATTCTGCCATCGCACCTCTCACACACCCCTCAATCATCTCGTACACTAGCTCTACAGAAGACATTGCAATTTTGAAATCAAGATAGAGTCCACATTCTGGATTAGAGTGGTGCTGTAAAAGCACAGCAGTTCAGGCAGCATCCGAGGAGCAGGAAAATCGATGTTTCGGGCAAAAGCCCTTCATCAGGAATACAGGCAGAGTGCCTGAAGGGTGGAGAGATAAATGAGAGGAGGGTGGAGGTGGGGAGATAGTAGCGTAGAGTACAATAGGTGAATGGGGGTGGTGACGAAGGTAATAGGTCGGGAAGGAGGGTGGGGGAAGGTAGCAAAGTGTACAATGGGTGGATGGGGATGGGATAAAGGTGATAGGTCAGAGAGGAGGGTGGAGTGGATAGGTGGAAAGGAAGATAGGCAGGTAGGACGAGTCATGGGGACAGTGTTGAGCTGGAAGTTTGGAACTGGGGTGAGGTGGGGGAAGGGGAAATGAGGAAACTGGTGAAGTCCATACTGATGTCCTGGGGTTGAAGTGTTCCGAGGCAGAAGATGAGGCGTTCTTCTTCCAGGCATCGGGTTTTTACCTAGAGTCCACATTCTCAGCTTGCACTCAGGAGACAGTGGGCCAGCTATGAGACACTGCCAAACAGGCAAGGCAACAGAACTATACCACCTACTTGCGCACCAAGAACAGGAAACTCGGGATTACCACCAACAGTAAACTAGACCCCTCACCAGTACCATGGTTGGAACTGGTACCACCACTGGGAAATCCATCGTCAACTTGTCTGCCCATACCCCTTCAACCAGACAAAATCGAAGTTCTCAGCTGAGGGCTCAATTTCTGCCTTACTACCAATATGGACCCTATTGGTTTCGCAGAGGAATTCATCAGGCGATTGAGGCTCCAGGAATTCTTCCACAAACGCCGAAGATGTCAGCAGTGAGCCCAATGAGACAACCAATGAACCAGAACATTTGACAGAGAGGTCTGCAGTGCAGCAACCAAAGAAGAAAGAGTCGAATTGGACTGCTCCGGAAGAAAGTTGCCCTAGACTTGACAGGTATGGTCAAGCCGTCAGGAGATGGGTTAAGCCAGATTCACCAACCCGGCTTACAAGATAGCAGAGAGCATCACTCAAGCACAAAGCAACATCATGCATGCCCTCAAGACCAGTTGCAGCATTGTCATCAAACTAGCAGACAACGGAGGAGCTATCGTCATACAGAATAGAACGGACTACTGCAAAGAAGCATACCAACAACTGAACAGCCAGGAACACTACAGTGTTCCCGACCTATCACCTTCGTCCCCAACCTCATTCATCTGCCAATTTGACCAAAGAACATACCCGCCAACTCAACAGACTGATTGAGAGCTTTGACCCAGACCTTCAGAATATCCTATGCATTCTCATCCCGTGTCTTTCTCACATCAGAGACTTCTACTAGTTTCCAACGATACAGAAAGTCAATACACCTGGATGTCCTATCATAGCCTCAGTAAGCAACACCAACAATTGCCAATTTCCAGATGTCATCCTACAACTTATCTATTTCATCCTCACTGCAATGCCTTCACCTTCGACAACTAGCTCTTCATCCAGACACACAGAATAGCTATGAGGAACAAATGTGTACCCCAATATGCCAACACATTCATGCATACATTTGAGAAAGACTTATTTGCTGCACAGGACCTCCAACCAATGCTGTACACCAGATACATTTGTGAAATTTTCTTCCTTTGGACTCATGTCGAGGAATCACTAAAATGACTGCACAATGATATCAACAAGTTTCATCCCACCATCAGACTTACCATGGAGTACTCTTTAAAATCAGACTCATTCTTGGACACACACATCTCCAGCAAGGACGGACACCTCAGTACCTCACTGTACTGCAAGCCCACAGATAACCCCATAATGCTTCACTTCTCTAGCTTCGATGTTAAACATATTAAAGAAGCCAACCCCTACAGGCAAGCCCTATGTATACACAGGATATGTTCAGATGAAGAGGAATGCAACAGACACCAAAAGATAATAAAAGATGCCCTCATAAGAACGTGATATGATACTCAACTCATTGATCACCAGTTTCAATGTATCACCGTGAAAAACTTCAAGGACCTCCTCAGACGACAGACACAGGACACAACTGATAGGGTATCCGTTGTTGTTCAGTACTTCCCTGGAACAGAGAAACTATGCCATGTTCTTCGCAGCCTTCAACATGTCATCGATGATGACAAATATTTTGCAAAGATCATCCCGACGTCTCCACCTCTCGCCTTCAAACAACTGGCAAACCTTAAAACTGACCAATGTTCACAGTAAACTACCCAGCCTTCAGGACAATAATCAACCACAACACCATACAACCCTATCATGGCAGCATCCGCAAGACATGTCAGATCATTGGCATGGATACTACCATCACACATAGATATGGATACTACCCACTATGTACACGGCAGATATTCATGTGACTCATAAGCTAGAATGCCCCAAGGCAAAGTATATTGGTGAGACCATGCAGATGCTATGACAATTGATGAATGGACACCGTGCAACAATCGCCAGATCGGAATGTTCCCTCCCAGTCAGGAACACTTTAATAGTCAAGGACATTCAACCTCTGATCTTCAGGGAAGCATCCTCCAAGGTGGCCTTCAAGATACACAACACAGAATCGACAAGCAGAAACCGATAGCCAAGTTCCACACTCATGAAGATGGCCTCAACCATGATCTTAGGTTGATGTCATGCAACATGTGACCCTATCACACTTCTGTATTTGTAAAATCTTCCTTACTGTCCTGTTTTGACACTGTCACCTTGATAACTTGTTATGACCTTTCTACCTTAATTAATTTGTACAGATTTGGATTGCTTGTTACTTTGTTGGGCCTTTGGCATGCGACTCTTAAACCTATCATGTTATTCCAGTTATTTGGTTTGTCTCCAGCACCACCTTATTTTTAATTTTTTTTGTCATTAACTCTCAGATTAATTAATCAGATTATAGATCATCCCTTCACTTGCTATTCAGTTGTTAACACTTTATTCACACTGTCTGACACTCTTGATCACCTGAAAAGACTCCACTCACACCATTTCTATCATCTTTTGATCACTCTGATTATAGATTCTGTGCCTCTAAGCCTTCTCTTCACTTCACTTGATGAAGGAGCAGCGCAGAGAAAGTTTGTGATTTCAAATAAACCTGTTGGACTATAACCTGGTGTTATGTGATTTCTGACTTTATTCAGAAAATGTTAGACTATTTGTGCATGGTCTAATTCCTGAGCAAATATTTAAATGGAGATATTCAACTGACCCTATACTTAACTTAGCACCTCAACAATACCTTCCCTAAATGTCTTACACCATGAACGCTCCCCCAAGACCCAATGTCACCAGCTTCAACACCCACTCCAACCCTGAACACCCTTCCCCGTCCCAAACCAGGGAGGATTCAAAGTCCCTTCACCTAATTGGAAACTGACCCTTTCACTCCCCAGGTGTCAAACACTCTTCACCCTACTCCCACTTCGTCTGCTCCTTCTTCCCTTTCCCTTGCTCCACACCTGATCTGCCTCTTGCTCCTAGCCCAAGGTGCCAATAGCCCCATTGCCCCTCTGCTGGACCTAAACAATACCGCACAACGTAACAGCTACCCAACCCTGTACCTGAAATCTCCCACACACCCCAATCTACTCTGATCACAACATCTCTAATCTGGTCCTCATGCCTCCTACATAGCTTGCAACCTACCAAGCTATAACCCAGCTTAACTGGCACCCAGGTACCCCACCAAGTTGGCACTCTCATTATCTGGTATGCCGACACCCTCCACAGTCATTTCCCTACTTACTTGGCACTCTTCCCAGCTGGCACTCTAATTACCTTTAACCCTGGTGCCCTTCCCAGTTGGCACCTACTCTCCTGGTACCCTACCCACACAATTTTGTAGTTCCCACTTGACAGTGGCTGTCTTTGATGCCGGACCTTTCAATCCCAGACAGCGGCAGCTGACTCCTGTGGAAAAGGGGTGAGGATTGCCTCCCCTCCGATAGTTTCGTGCTACAGAAGAGCTGTCAGAATGGAAATATGGCTCTGCATTTCTGAAGGACACCTTTTCAGGTTTTCCTGTCAGAAATGTCGAGCTCTCTCCTGTCATAAAAATGAAGGGCAGGATGGGAATCTGGGTGAGATTGCCACCTGTTGGAAAATCCAATCCAATGTTTACTCTGGGGGAAGGGTGGGAGACCTCTTCACAAACAGGATGCTAAACCTCCTACATTCTATATTGTTTGAGCTAATAAGGCATGAACAAAATCTGCAACAAGCTGAAGTAGGTCGAACACCCAGAGATCATTTAGACATGTAGATTAGAGCTCATAGTTCACCAATGTGTCTTTACACGACAAATCGGTCAAACAGGAATGAGGTACAATTCACAATTGGGAGGCAGGTGATCAGAGAAGTGGTGAGTAGAAGCCATTAACTGATTATTAATTGACCACATCAAGGGTTTTAACACAGGTGAGTCAAGAAGATCCCACACTTGATTCATTTTGACTTATTATTGTCACACGTACCTTGGTACAGTGAAAGGTTTGGTTTTGCATGCAGGCAGGTCATACCATACAAAGTACATTAGGATAATAGAATAGAACGAGGAATACAATGTTATGGTTGCAGAGTAGATGCACAAAGAGTGAGATCACATTAAATTTAAAGTTTGAGAGGCCCATTCACAAGTCTACTAACAGCAGGAAGAAGCTGTTCTTGAATCTATTGATGTAAGCGTGTAAATTTCTTTTTAATGTCCTGCTCGACAGAAGAGATTATAGCTGGGTGGGAGGGGTTTTTGATGATATACCATGGAAAATTGATAAAGAAGGTAAATGCACAAGGGATTCAGGATAACTTGGCAAGTTGTATCCAAACTTTGGGCTTAGAGGTATGAAACAGAGGGTGGTAGTATCACAGGGATTAGTGTTGCATTGTTTGCGATACATATAAATGATACAGGAGAAAATATGAGGATGCTCACAAGTAAGTTTGAAGATAAAGTTAAGATTGGCCAGATGGTCAACAGTAAGGAAGATCTCTTAGGCTACAGGAGAGTACAGATAGATTGGTCAGAAAGGGGAAGATCAGTGTCAGATGGAATTTAAGCCTCATAATCGTGAGTTGAAGCACTTTGGAAGAAATAAAAGGAAAGAGTGTACTCAATGAATAGCAAGACACCAGAGGGCTCAGAGAAACAGAGGGATCTTAGAATGCTTGTCCACAGATCTTTGAAGGCAGCAGGAGAGGTTAATAGGATCATTAAGATGACATATGGGACACTTGCCTTTATCAGTTGTGGCATAGACTATAAGAGTAGGGAGGTTGTGTGTTCACTTCTGTTCACCGCACCATAAAGAAGGATGTGACTGCACTAGGGAGTGCAGAGGAGATTGACCAGGATATTGTCTGGGATGGAGCAGTTTAGCATTGAAGAGCGGCTGGAAAGGCATGGGTTGTCTTCTTTAGTCAGCTGAATTGGCTGAGCAGCTGGTTTGTAATGCTGTCTAATGGGTTCAATTCCCACATGGGTTGATGCTACCACGAGGGATTCTCCTTCTCAATCTCTCTCCTCGCTTGAGGTGTGGTTACCCTCAGGTTAAATAACAGCTGTCTCTCTTTAATGGTCTACTGTGGCAACTTTAACTATTTCAATGCATTCTAAAACAGTAACGTGTGTTTTAATTACTAATTTTAAAATTGTCTTTTTTCATTTCTAGACTGCCCATAATCAAGAGCCATCAGAATTTTGCACATGCTTGTTTTGAGGTTCTGGGAAAGAGAACCTGGCATCATCATCTTTATCTTTAAAATTATAGTAATGGCCGGCAAGAGGTTACACATTGTAGATTCTTCAAATATCTTAGAGACTCAATGGAACCCACAGTAAAGTTTGCTAAATTATGGACTGATTGTTGTTCTGAGAAATGTTTTCCCAGGATTGTAACCAGGAAGGTGATGATTGTGAACACAATCAGGTGGCTACCTATATAATGGTTGGATGAGATGGGAATGTAAAAGTCTAGATTACTTTGTACTCAATAAATAGCGATATTAATGTAGTAAAATGTACTGTTCATGAGAACAAGCCCAGTAATTCTATTACTTTCTCTTACTCCTTTTGAAAGAGGCCTGCATCATTTTCATTATTCAGAAAAGGCCTGTAATGTGTTTAGATGTTATTTCTTCACATAATATGCTTAGCAGAAACCTTTGTCAGAGATATCACCTGCCTTTGATAATGCAATCGACAAAAGTTCCTCACCATAGAATTTTCTAGAAATTAACTGAGAGTTATTTCTTTGTATGCTTCTAGCAATTACACTAAAATTATTTATTTGCCAGCGGCAAGCAGTTGCAATCAGCCTGACAGCCATTAATGATACAAAATAAAAGATTTAAACTGACACAGATGCACATAAACTTAAAAAAAAACTGCAGAAGAGAAAGCGGGATGCGTTAATTGGGCTTTGAAAGGTTTTCATATGTTCTCATAAAACATAGTGAACCCTCTGGACTGACCAAGTTAGTAACCTAACACTCATTTCAGCTGACGGTTATAAACCACTGGGAACCTAATGTCTGTGGTTAACAAAATCTTGATTTGTTTACTACCCTGTACTGTAATCAAGTGTAGTATTTTTTGACTTGCAAGTGATTGTTACCATACTTATAAGCTTGTCTAATTATATATGTATGTTATGCCTTCAGATATATGTATAAAGATCATATTCTGAGCAGACACATTACTGAGACAAACAAATAAATGCCAAGTAAAATCTCAAAAAACTGTGATTCTGACCTACAGTTCCAGAAATATGAAAACTGTCAACTACCAACATGAATTCAAAATCTCTATGCTTGAAATGTGCTCTTGATTTACTGAAAGGGAATTAAACAAAACACATACTACACATGTACAATCAAGATTATAGGCAAAATCAGAACAGTTACTCTTTAACTCTGACTGTATTGGACACAAACCCGACCAGATCAAGTTGTAATTCCATGATTACAGCCCAAGCCTGATCTAAAGCATGATTTCTATGCCCCAATAACTGTTCACCTTATGTAGAATTAGATGGCAGGGGTCTGTTGGCCACAACAGTGGATATGATTCTCTTGCTCAATAGTGTTTTCATTCAATGAAAAGACACCTTCCAGAAGAAATTACCGATACCAACCAGGATCAGAATCTGTTAAAAAGTGCAGAAATTTAAGCACAGGCCCCAGGTTGTAACCACGACTTTCCATGCTTATTCAGGTTAATTAATTCCTTTTTCAAATAGAATATCACAAATTTCTTTTCGCTCCAACTTATGAACCTCTACCTTACAATGCGCCATTTTCTGTTGTACAATTGTAAATGGAGGAAATCACCCAAAATATTACCAAAGACTGGGCAATTACATTTTGGTGCATTTTACAATATCTCTGGGTATTACATTCTCTAGATAAGACATTCTCGTGACATTAACTTTTGATCAAGCAAACAGGCTTGAAAGGTCACCACGATTGATTTTCTTAAAGTGGTTATGACTTTGGAATACATTTAATTTTAATTTTGTGATGAAGATTTATTGTTAGTCTGAAATTATAAGGGTTGTATGTAATACAAATATATGTAATTATTCTGGTGGTCTGTTACCAACATAAAACTGAAAGTGTGAGAGAAACTTAGCAAGTCTGGCAGAATCAGTAGGTACTGAAACAAAGATAACACTTCAAGTTCAGTATGACTTCTTCAGAACTGATGAGAGAGGTGGAAAAGTGATGGACTTTATATTGTGGAGAAAAGTAGGAAGGTACAAGTGGAATAGAAGGGAAGGCCAAGGGATGTTTAGAGGGTGTGGGAGATTAGATATCATAGCTATTATCGAACAAAAGGGAAAGGGCATGATAATGATTGTAGAGAAGGGAAGCTGGGTGTTAATCGAAGGCAATAATGGCAGAACATAAATCGGCCCTGCTGAAAGCAAAACCAGGGAAACCAGACTCTGGAGAGATATCAGGAGAAACAAAATGGATGGTATGGTCTGAAGTTATTAAACTCAATGTTGAGGCCACATGGCAGTAATGTGCCTAAATGGAAGATGAGGTACTTTCCTCCAGCCTACATTTAACTTCACTGGAACACAGCAACGGGCCTGGCACTAAAACATAAGTGTTAGAACACAGGTGAATTAAAATGGTAAGCAACCAGAAAGTTGGACTCATTCTGCAGAATGAGCTGAGATGGTTCACACTGCTGCTTCACAGTGCCAGGGACCTGGGATCAATTCCAGCCTTGGGTGACTGTCTATGTGGAGTTAGTATGTTCTCCCTGTGTCTGCGTGAGTTTCTGCTGGGTGATCCAGTTTCCTCCCACAGTCCAAAGATGTGCAGGTTAGGTGGATTGGCCAAGCTAAATTGCCCCGTAGTGTTCGGGGATGTGCAGATTAGGTGGGTTAGCCATGGTAAATGCAGGGTTACGGGGATGGGGTGGGAGGTGGGTCTAGTTGGGATGCTCTTCAGAGGGTCAGTGTAGACTCAATGGGCTGAATGGCCTTTCTCTGCACTGTAAGGATTCTATGATTCCATATGGTCACCTATCCAGAGTAGAGGAAACTACATTGTGAGCAGTGAATACAAAGAATTCCACTGTTTCATCTGGAATGAGTGTTTGGGGAAATGGAAGAATGAAGAGATAAAAAGTAGTGTCACACTTGCTGCAATTGCAGTGGTGTGGGGTGTGTTAGTGGAGTGAACCAGAATGTCACAGAAGGAACAGTCCCTTTGCAAAGTTAACAGGAAAAAAGAGGGGATGATATATTTGGTGGTGGCATCATGCTAAATGCAACAGAAATGATGGAAGATGATCCTTTCAATAGGGAGGCTGGTAGGGTGGAAAGTGAAGACACAGGCAACCCTATTCTTGAAGTGAAGGAAAGGGGTGAGGCAAAAGAGTGAGAAATGAATCAGACATAAATATGGGCCTTACTTATCACAATGGGAGGAATGCTCGGTTGAAGGAAAGAAAAACCATTCTGGAAAATACCATCATCAGAACAAATGCCATGGAGATGAAGAAACTGGGAGAAGACAATAGAATGCTTATACGAAGCAGGGTGGGAGGTGATGTAGTCAAAGTAGCTGTGGGAGTTGCTGGGTTTGTAATAACTATTAGTTGGCCTTAACCCAGAAATTAAAAATGTGTTGTGGAAAAGCGCAGCAGGTCAGGCAGCATCAAAGGACAGGAGAATTGATGTTTCGGGTATAAGCCCTTCTTCAGGAATGAGGAGGGTGTGCCAAGCAGGCTAAGATAAAAAGTAGGGAGGAGGGACTTGGGGATACGATAGGTGGAAGGAGGTTAAGGTGAAGGTGATAGGCTGGAGAAGGGGTGGGGGCGGAGAGGTCGGGTAGAAGATTGCAGGGGGTAGAAGATTGCAGGTCAAGAAGGCGGTGCTGACTCTGAGGGTTGGGACTGAGAAAAGGTGGGGGGGGGGGAGGGAAAATGAGAAAGCTGGAGAAATCTGCATTCATTCCTTGTGGTTGGAGGGTTCCTAGGCGGAAGATGAGGCGCTCTTCCTCCAGGAGTCGGGTTGCCATGGTCTGGCAATGGAGGAGGCCAAGGACCTGCATGTCCTTGGCAGAGTGGGAGGGGGAGTTAAAGTGTTCAGCCACGGAGCGGTTGGGTTGGTTGGTGCAGGTGTCCTAAAGGTGTTCTCTGAAACGTTCCGCAAGTAGGCGGCCTGTTTCCACAATGTATAGGAGGCCACATCGGGTGCAGCGGATGCAGTAAATGATGTGTGTGGAGGTGCAGGTGAATTTCTGACGGATATGGAAGGATCCCTTGGGGCCTTGGAGGGAAGTGAGGGGGGAGGTGTGGGCGCAAGTTTTGCATTTCTTGCGGTTGCAGGGGAAAGTGCCAGGAGTGGAGGTTGGGTTGGTGGGGGGGGGTGTGGATCTGATGAAAGAGTCGCGGAGGGAGTGGTCTTTCTGGAATGCTGATCGGGGTGGGGAGGGAAATATATCCTTGGTGGTGGGGTCTGTTTGGAGGTGGCGGTAATGACGAAGGATGATACGATGTATCTGGAGGTTGGTGGGGTGGTAAATGAGGACCAGTGGGGTTTTGTCCTGGTGGCGATTGGAGGGGCGGAGTTCAAGGGCGGAGGAACGGGAAGTGGAGGAGATGTGGTGGAGAGCATCGTCAACCACGTCTGAGGGGAAATTGCGGTCTTTGAAGAAGGAGGCGATCTGGGTTGTTCGGTATTGGAATTGGTCCTCCTGAGAGTAGATGCGGCGAAGGCGAAGGAATTGGGAATATGGGATGGCGTTTTTACAGGGGGCAGGGTGGGAGGAGGTGTAATCCAGGTAGCAATGGGAGTCAGTTGGTTTGTAGTAAACATCTGTGTTGAGTCGGCCGTCCAAGATAGAAATGGAGAGATCTAGGAAGGGGAGGGAGGAGTCTGACACGGTCCAGGTAAATTTGAGGTCGGGGTGGAAGGTGTTAGTAAGGTGGATGAATTGTTCAACCTCCTTGTGGAAGCACGAGGTAGCACTGATATAGTCATCAATGTAGCGGAGAAAAAAGGTGGGGGGTGGTGCCAGTGTAGCTGCGGAAGATGGACTGTTCCACATATCCAGCGAAGAGGGCCCATGCAGATGCCCATGGCTACTCCTATGGTTTGGAGGTAGTGGGAGGATTGGAAAGAGAAGTTGTTCAGGGTGAGGCCCAGTTCAGTCAGTCGAAGGAGGGTGTCAGTGGAAGGGTACTGGTTGGTTCAGCGGGAAAGAAAGAAGTGGAGGGCTTTGAGGCCTTCGTGATGGGGGATGGAGGTGTATAGGGACTGGATGTCCATAGTGAAGATAAGGCCTTGGGGGCCGGGGAAGCGAAAATCATGGAAGAGGTGGAGGGTGTACGTGGTGTCCCGAACGTAGGTGGGGAGTTCTTGGACTAAGGGGGACAGGACCGCGTCAAGGTATAAGAAATGAATTCGGTGGGGCAGGAGCAGGCTGAGACAATGGGTCGGCCGGGGCAATCAGGTTTGTGGATTTTGGGCAGGAGGTAGAAACAGGTGGTGTGGGGTTGTGGGATTATGAGGTTAGAGGCGGTGGATGGGAGATCCCCTGAGGTGATGAGGTTATGTATGGTCTGGGAGATGATAATTTGGTGGTGGGAGGTGGGGTCATGGTCAAGGGGGCAGTAGGAGGAGGTGAAATACAGACAATGAAGTAAAGGAATGGAAGGGGAATGTTACAGAAGGAGCAGGTAAAAGTCTGGAAGGCTGGAATGATTGACTTTTTCCAGTTCCAGAATGAGAACTAGAAGTGGCAATTGTACAGTCAACAATGTACTGGAGAAACGGATTTACATGGAAGGACAGTTACAACTTGGGCACCTGTGGGACCCAAGGCAAAGTTATGATTTGAACAAAGTGCAACAAGTTAAAGGAGAAATTGTTTAATGTTTAGAGGTGAACAAAGGTACTGGTGGATGGTGAATATTAGGACTTCAGTTCAACGAAGAAGTGGAGAGCCTTTAGACCAACCTGAGTGCCATTTCATAGAAATCATAAAATCCCTACAGAGCAAAAGCAGGCCATTCAGCCCATTAAGTCCACACTAACCCTCTGAACAGCATCCCACCCAGACCCACACCTCTACCTTATCCTTGCATTCCGTCATTTCCCATGGTAAATCCACTTAGCCTACATATCCTTAGACGCTATGGGCAATTTAGCATGGTCAATTCACTTTACCTGCACAACCTTGTATTGTGGTAGGAAACGGGGGCACCCAGAGGAAAACCATGCAGACATGGGGAGAATGTGCAAACTCCACGTACACAGTCCCCCAAGGGTGGAATCGAACCAGGATCCCTGGTGCCATGAAGCAGTCGTGCTAACCACTGAGCCGCCATGCTGCCCTACATCTTCTTGGTCAGAATAAGGAGTGAATCAGTATCTGGAAAATTGAAAAAGCAGAAAATGCTGGAGAAACTCAGCAGGTCCGGCAGCACCTGTGGAGAGAACACCAGAGTTAATGTTTCAAGATTAGTACAAAAACTTCCTCAGAATGGAAAGAGGCTGAGAAATGGTGTTTTCTTTGCAGTTAGAGGGGAAGAAAGAGTGGGCCAAACAGATAGTGGGTATGCCCAGACCAGAAGACAAAGTGGGTAATTAATGATAGTAAAGAAGTGATAGAGATGTAAACTAGATATAAATAAAGCTGTGAAAAGAGAAGATGGATATACTCTGCTGAGAGTGAAGTCAACAAGACATAATCAAGACATGTCCAAGACAGGGAGTGGGGATGTAAGAAAATGGAGGTCAGGGATCATGCTCTGAACTTGTGGATCTAAATATTGAGTCCTAAAGGCTGTAAAAGGCCTCCACGGAAAATGAGATGTTGTCCCTCCAGCTTGCATTGTGCTTCACTGGAGCACCGTGGCAGGCCCAGGACAGAAATATAAATCAAAAGAAAAAGATGACAGAGCCCTCAACTGTTTCAAACCCATCTCCTGCACTCCTGTCTCACCCCTTCCCCAGAAATAGAGTCAAAGTCATAATGATTAGATAAAGGCCGAAATATTTTAAATAAACTTCAAGAAGGTAAAAAGATGATTTTGTTTTATCACCATAATAGAGAACAGTGACAATCCATAAACACAATTTAGCTTTTCAGAATAAGGTTGGCTGACCAGCAATTATTCTGAAGTTAGTACATTATCTGAAAAGTCAATTTACTCCTCATTCAACAAGGTGCAAGTTTTTCAAATGCTTTTATAGTGAGACTAAAGTAAGACTGCAAATCCTTGTTGATTCAATTGACTTCTACGATTCTAATCTGACAATGGGGGGAAGTTATGTGGCGAATGGGGGATGCTGAAAGGA
Source organism: Chiloscyllium punctatum (assembly GCF_047496795.1). Taxonomy (NCBI): domain Eukaryota; kingdom Metazoa; phylum Chordata; class Chondrichthyes; order Orectolobiformes; family Hemiscylliidae; genus Chiloscyllium; species Chiloscyllium punctatum. The sequence continues at coordinate 56,395,606 of NC_092758.1, read as the reverse complement.
CCAGTGCTATAACCGTACACCCTCTGGGGTCATCATTTGTTTCTACTGGAATATCATTTTAAACTGCAAATGTGTTGAAATCTGAAGTCAGCTGTCAGCTGCAGAGGAACAATAACAGAGAATGCTGACAGTTCTACTGCACTAAATTTGGGTCATTAAATACAAGACACAAATGAAAACATTCAAACGGATCAAAGGTCATTAGCAGAACTAGCTTCAAACTAAAATTAAAATACAAATTCTAATTCATCTCAGTTTTGGCAAAGTAAAATGGAAAATTATCATAATTACTTTTCTGTGATTGGAATGTGTGAAACATTTTGTTTAAGATAAACTGTACTACTTATCGTTGTTTCTTTCAAACGTTGACTTGTGTCAAATATGGGACTGGCTTAATTTGTTATTTATTCTGGGCACCTTTGGAAAATCAGAAATAAATTTCATGGTGGCTCAGTGGTTAGCACTGCTGCCTCACAGTGCCAGGGACTCGGGTTGGATTCCAGCCCCAGACGATTGTCTACGTGGAGTTTGCACATTCTCCCAGTGTCTGCGTGGGTTTCCTCTGGGTATTCCAGTTTCCTCTCACAAAGATGTGCAGGTTAGGTGGATTGGCCAAGCTAAATTGCCTATTGTATCCAAGGACATGCAGGCTAGGTGAATTAGACATGGGAAGTGCAGAGTTACAGGAGTAGGTTAGGGGAATGGTCTGGATAAGATATTCTTTGGAGGTTCGGAGTGGATTTGATGGACTGAATGGCCTGCTTCCATACTGTAGGGATTCTATGATTCTACAAAGATCATGTTACAGTGAATGTTGTTTAACTACCTACTTATAATTATATGACCCTTTGGACATTACACTGAAAGCTTTGCTTAAGGGAAAGGTTTTGAGGTGTAATTGTTTATATTACATTGTTTCCATCCACGTACTGTGTTTAAAATCAGTAAAATGGGTGGGATCAAAGTTCTTCTCCAACTTTTAGAGGGAGCAGAGTTATCTGTACCAGCTCTCTAAGGTGCTAGGAATTATGCCTGGCCAATTTTAATTGTACTTATCTCTACCATGTGGTAAACTGCTTGTTATGTAAGAACAGTGCATTTTCTGTAGCTACGCTATGGTTACATATTCTGTTATGACACTGCAGTGAACTCTTCTGCAAATTAAACCAAACACCCAGAAAAGCTCACCTCCCCTCATAACCTGTTAAATTATGGGTGACAGCGTACTCCCAAGTTCCACTATTTAAAGCAAATACTATCAATTTATTCCTTAATTCTAAAAGTGAACATTAAACAACTAATCACAACTCTAATATCCCCTTTCTCTTAATTGCTTATTATCTGCCTCTAATTCTATAACAACATTCTGTTCTAATTTGAAAAAACACTTATTAAAATGACATCAACTTAATTTCAAAACCATATAGCAGCAGTCATCGTCGGTGTCTGTCTTCTTTCAATTGAAGATCTCCCCGGGCCGTCTTCTTTCTTTTACTATGAAGATGTTTCATATAAAAAATGTGCTTTTGATAAGGCTGTTTTTAAATGGCAGTTTTTCTCCATTGCAGTTACTCTGTTGATAGCAGTTGCTCTGTCTGACTTTCAAAATATCTGTTTGTTTTTATACCCCCAACATCGCTTCGTCTCATTATTTCGATGTGACAAAAACAATAAATTGAAACTCAATTGGGTTTTATTATCCTGCGGCATAATTTAAACTGATTGGTTAAATTAAAATTGTTGTCAAAACAGCAACCAACTCAGGAATCTATTTCACAGCCAAATGTTACATATTTTCAATTTTCCAGTACTATCGGAGACTACTAGTTAGTCACCACAGGTGCTTGTCAACAGTTAAGAACAGCATTCACTCTCACTTAAAGGTACAGTACACGCCTACAACTTCATAATAATTCTGTACTGCTAATCAGTAGATAAAACAGCCAAGACAAGGGAGGATTGGTGGTAGTGAAGTACCAGTTGAACAATCCTTACCTAGTACCACATATTAGTAGAGGTGGCAAGTAATAGAAAGGGCCAATGGTGGCCATCAGGGAAAAATACCACGAAAAGCAAATGGCATTGTTTTCTCCCACTTCTACATTTTCAATGAGAGAGGAAGGTACAAAATTAAATGAGCATCAAGCTAACTCCACATGAACATCATTTACTGAGGAACATGGTGCCTGAGCAAAGTAAAGCAAATCAGATAAAATAAATGAACTGAAAGCAAATCCCCAAGAGACTAAAATTCAGATTTTTCTACTGCACATTATACATTTTATTCACTTTCTTAACAAAAATGTTAAACTTATATCATTGTTAGACACTGCTGAAGTTTTAAGAATTGATGGCTATATTAGAACATTCTCCTTTTTAACAATGGAATTTTGGAGCTCATTTCTGTTTGGGTTAGTGACATTGCATTCATTCAACATGAAAGAAAATATTCCTGGCAATAAGGTAAAATTAACACTTGTCAAACACTAACCTTTTTGCTCTAAGCTACTGCACACAAACATATGGGGACAAATTAACCAACCACACAATGAGTTATAGAGTCATAGAGTTGTACAGCATGGAAAGAGACCACAGACTCATCCATGCCAACAAGATATCCTAAATTAATCTAGTTCCATCTCCCAGCATTTGGCCCATATCCCTCTAAACCCTTCCTATTCATATACCCATCCAGATGCCTGTTAAATGTTGTAATTGTACTACCCTCCACCATTTCCTCTGGCAGCTCATTCCACACACGCACCATCCCTTTTAAATCTTTCCACTCTCACCTTAAATCTGTGCCCTCTAGTTTTGGACTCCCCCATCTCAGGGAAAAGACTGTCTATTCAACTTATCCATGCCCCTCATGATTTTATAAACCTCTATAAGGTCACCCATCAGCCCCTGACACTCAGAGAAAACAGCACCAGCCTATTCCGCCTCTCCCTTTAGCCCAAACCCTCCAACCCTGGCAAAATTCTTTTAAATCTTTTCTGAACTCTTCCAAGTTTCACAACGTCTTTCCGAAAGCAAGGAGACCAGAATTGCATTCAGTATTCCAAAAGTGACCTAACCAATGTCCTGTTCAGCTGCCACATGACACCTTCTTCACGAGCTTGTCTACCTAGGATTCCACTTTCATGGAACTATGAATCTTCACTCTGAGGTCTCTTCATTCAACAACACTCCCCAGGACCAATGGTGGTCATCATTAAGTGTTTAAGTCCTGGCTGATTTGCCTTTCCAAAACGCAGCACCTCACATTTATCTGAATTAAACTCTATTTGCTACTTTTCAGCCCATTAGCCTATCTGATCAAGTTTGCTTTGTAGTCTGAGGTCACCTTCTTCACTGCTCACTGTCATCTGCAAACCTAACCATACCTCCTATGTTCACACTCGTCATTTATGTAAATGATGAAAATCACTCGACCCAGCACCAATCCTTGTGGTACATTGGTCACAGGCATCCAGTCTGAAAAGCAACCCTCCACCACCACTCTGTATTTTATCTTTGAGCCAGTTCTGTGACCAACTGGCTAGTTCTCGCTGTATTCCACATGATCTAACCTTGCTAATCAGTCTACCATGAGGATCCTTGTTGAATGCCTTCCTGAAGTCCATACAGATCACATGCACCACTCTGCCCTCATCAATCCAGTAATTTAAATTACCTGAACCCTTAATGTGTCAATGTCCTACTCCATTCAATCTAATTTTGCCCTTCTAAGCAGAATCTATGGATACCCCAAGCAAAATTCCTTTAGTATAAAAATTAAGGTTCAGAAGTGGCACAATGTCTATTGTAATTAGTAAATGAGAGGTTGAAGCCAAAGGGAAAAAGGGACAATGATATAAGTTTTTATATGTATAAAGGTTTTTTAAATGTTCCTTGTGTGGCCACGAGGAGGAAGGATGCTTGACTATGCCTCACAGGAAATATTCAGGCTAGAGTGCTAGACCCATGCTTTCAGTCCCTGCCAACAGCCTTCTCTTGCCAGACAATCTTCTCCCATCCTCTAATGTTACTATTTTCCATCTTTGGACAATAACTGGTCGAGTGACTGGGCTCATACTGTCAAAAACAGTCAGTTCAAATTTTCTCATTGCCCATTTGCCTGATTCCTACCCAAATTAAATCATGACTCAATTTTTTGGAGAAAATATTTCACTTACAATAGATAACAAATTCTGTCCCTGCTGCAGATATTAGGTTTCTCAAATTCTGCGCATTTATCTGATAAGAGGGGATGATGTCATCTTCTTTGCCAGGCAAGCATAAGAGATGAGCAAAACATACAATATATTACTATCTCATTCTTGATAATATCTAGGTCTCTATCACTTGATTGGAGATTGGTAATTCAGGCAATTCATGGAAAATAGATAACAATATGACACCAATGCAATTTTGAAGTATCAAAAGACACATTACCTTCCAGTTCCAGAAAGAAAAATCTCCTTCCAACTACTAATGTCTATCTTTGCATGGATTTTGTCCTGTACAACCTTTGCTTGCTATTGGTTTTGGCTGGATTCCAAAGCTGTTCAATATTTGCCTGTTTTGCTGCTCCAAACACAAGAAAAACATGATGGAATTCTCGTCACTGCTCGGCCATTCAGTTACATCATAGTTTATCTGTACCGTATACACCTGTATTCATTATCTCTTTGCAGTACTGCCTGCAAAGATCAATCATTCACAGTCTTGAAAATGTCAATGCACTTAGCATTGCCAGTAATTGATCATGAGTTACACCGTCTTTTCTAAGAAAAAGCTACTGCTTGATTTCAATTCTAATTAACCTAACTCTATTTTTAAGATAATGTTTGGGGTATTTCAAAGAAAAGAAAATCGTTCCTCTGCATCTATCAAACCAGACCCGTTTCTCATTGCTTAATTACTTCAATTAGAACATTCATGGGAATACAAACCATGCTTATGCAACTTGTGATCCTAATTTAAGTCTTTGAATCCAGTTACCATTCTGGCGATTCTGCTACCAGACCATGATATAGTTTTAAAGTTCTCCAGTCATGTGGTATTGCATATTGCAGTCCAGATGGAGTCTGATCAAGTAACTGTGCAATTGAAGCATCACTTCCTTGCTTTTCAATTCCAATCTCTTCGAGATAAAACACAACTTTCCAATAGCCATTTTGATTTGTTTTTGTATCTGTGCATCAGTTTTACGTGATTTGTACACAAGGACAACTAAACAACAAATTTAATTGGAAGGAACTTTATTGAAAAAAAATTCCTTCTGAAAAAATATCTTTAAAACAACATGCCTGAATTGGCATGATGCTTGTTGCATGTACAAAATCCCCAAAGAACTGGGGGAGTAATGCAAATGACTCGAGCAGCTTCATGTAGAATTATGGCTGTTTTTTTTCCCAAAAACATATACACCACATAACTTAAAAGTGAAGGTTGGTAATTTTAAAAACAAATAATAAACAACATATGTTTTCCTTGATAGAATTAACTAAATCCTCATTGAAAAATGCAAACCAAATAAAATATTGGGCATGAAACAGTAAAGTGAAAGATTTGAATGTTTGCCTTATATGTTTTGCAGTTGGACTGACCATTGATCCAAAATCATTTGATTGATTTGGCTGATCAAGAAGACAAATGTTATCATCAGTTGTGCACTAAGGATCAAACAATTACAGACAGAAACCATCAGTGATAAATTCACACTGGGAAGCAGCACTCTAAGTGTGATAGCAGATCAGCTTCTTGCTTAAAACTGCATCTGATGGTGGATTGTTTGGTAGTCTCTTGATAGGGCATGACTGCTGTACAAGCCAAGTCAAACGTTAATCCCTCAACTCTTGATGGAGTGGAATCTTATAGTGGTCTGAACAATGTGGGCTATGACAAGAGGTACAGTAGAACTAGGTGACAACAGCAAGGAGGTCCATCTCAATGTTGAAAGCCACTCGCACCAATTCTTATGATTTTCACAGTCAGTGTGGCAAGTTTCTACAAGGCAGCAATGAATTGCCAATTAACGATCATTGTTGATTTTTAAGCATCTTGCCTCATTAATGCTCAGTCTCCAATCTTATAAAACTTGCCAACATGTCATAAAACATAAGGGAAACCAGAGCAAGCACCCTGCCAATTCAGTGTGCCTCTTGGTCTGAACTATTCCCATGTTGGAAACTGGGTACCAACATCAACACTTCACAGACACTGGACCCATACACAATCCATTTCCATGGCCACTGTCATCTAACATGTGTCAGCTTCTAAGAACCTTCGTGGCACATCTCCAATCTACTTCCAGTCATTCTACACTTGAACGCTGCATCGTAGGCTATACTGGCAACCATCATTGCAATGCTGATGTTAGGACACTGCATGCTCAGGGACATGCACCCAGATCATGAATTGGACCAGGTTGTATCTTCAGAATCTTCACTCATTTTTACCGTGTTCACTCACTCTGGACCTATCTGCATGTTCACAGCACCCTTGCTAACGCCTTCCTTTTTTGCACTTTATCCCTCAGCTAGAAATGACAGGCATACAGTGTTTCAGCTATTCAGCACAAACACAAAGCCATGAATTGTCAGCAGACAGCAATCGGGATAACAGAAAATATACTTCACTCAGCGTTTCTGAGGGAAGAGGAAAATCTCATGTTGGCACCACTTTGTCCAACAGGAACTCCAGGACCCCGTACACAAAGTGGAATAATGACTTTTCCTTGTCTGCCATATCTGGGGCAGATGTCAGGACCTGCGTGGGCTCTGCCAGACTGACAGCGCTTGTCTGCAAGCACAATAATCTTGGAAGGTCGGCTCAGGTGCAACAGATGCCTGTGAAGTCTGGATATCCACTGCACAGCCAAGTTGTTCCAGGAATAGTGCTTGCAGTATGGTTTTAAAGGTTTATTCAGCTAGTGCTTGCCTTCACTTGTGATATGAGTTGAAAAGGTAATTTTGAAATATGAGATTGTAATAAATTAATGATATTAATATATAACTAGAGATGTACTTACTGTTCCTCAAACAGCCTGCTGGACTTGAGGGGGCCTTTTATCTATTCCACTCTGAAAATGCTTCATGTTAAAATCTCATTTTACAATGCTATTTGCATTTAAGCAAACTTCAGGGAATACAGGTTTTAAAATATCAGTTGAAGCATATATGGAATGAGCTGCCAAAGGAAGTGAGAGTGGCTAATACAATTACAGGATTTAGAGACATTTAGACAGGTACATGGTTAGGAAAGATTTAGAGGGATAGGGGCCAAATGTAGGCAAATGGGACTACTCTGGATTTAGGAAATCCAGTCAGCATAGACGAGTTGGACCGAATGGTCTGTTCCCATGCTTGTGATTCTATGAGTCGACAACACCAAAATCTGAAGGTATCCTATTGGAGTTTTTGCCAGACACTTTTCTAACTATAATGTTTGCAATTTAGCTATGTTTTTCTATTTAGTACAGCTGGACAAAAAATTAGAAAGACATTTGGACTTGCAAAGCATGGTGGGTGTCCAAACTCCTCAAGGGCTGGGGTATTGCCTCTGAATGCTTTTTAATTGTGAATGCAAACTAAATACTGCAGCATGTCTTCTGATCACTAACCTGGCCTATAGGCATACTGCAAAAGGTTTTAATTTGTTGTCCATCTCAATGGCTACATTTTTAAGATTTACTAAAACACGTCTATTCCTGCTACTTTATGCAATAATCTGATCTTCTCCAGAAAGAACATCTTTTTCTCCTCTACTGTTTCCTTTTGATTCACTGCTCTCGATTTCATTGACACACTGAACCAGTTGCAACATGCATTTACAGCTCAGTCCTAGCAAATCAAGCAACAACCTTTCATTATGAATATCTTATAACCTCCATCTGAAAAGGATCAAAACCATTACAGTCAATTCAGGCTGCGAAGGAAATGATTGTGAAATAAGTGGAGAAAAAGCATGCAGTAGCCCTCTGAATAACAGAGCTTCTAAACAGCTAATTCTTGTTCCTCCATAACACAGGCAAATACAGATAATCATGTCTTGTTTTGCCCTTATTGACATTCATTAAAAACCAATTATACGTTATTTTATTCTGACTGTTAGTTCAGTGCAAAGAAGGATTTTTATTTGTCGCTGTTACTGCAATAATCTACACTAAGTACAGGTTTGTTCATAATCAGAAGTTTACATGGAAAGAAATGTGATGACTTCATAATTAAAGAAAAGTTGCATATTTTAATACTTAGGTTTCAATATCTAGGAATTTTGGGAATTAACAGAAGGGAAGAAGACTTTCAAGGTTATGTGGTAGATTTGTGTTATCAGTAGAATTTGGAAAATGAGGAAAGTGAGTTTATATTTCAAGAGAAGATGAAGAGTAAAATGGACTGATTTAAATTAACAAGCAAGGAAAGTGAGATTACTGAAAATAATGAATGCATATTGATGAGGTACAAAGGTTATGTGGCAATAACGTTGCGAGAAATGGGTAAGTTCAATAAATGAATAGAATCAAAGATGAAAAAGACGCATCAAAATCGGAACTAGAGTGTGGTGCAAGATTGTGTTTTTACTAAAGGTTGTAGATTTTCACCTTCACAAGCAACATATTGTTGTGATAAATTCATTCACCTACCTTTCACAGAAACCTGGCTAATTTCCATTCAATTGATTTGAATGGTGTGGGAAATAGAACCCATTGGTGCATAAGCAATTATGGTTGCAGAAGTAACACTGCTTTACCTATATCCCACAAATGGAATGAAATTTCAATAAATTCTTTAATCTGTTTCATTAGATTACATGACAGGATGAAGATGGAAATCTGATCCAATGGTAGTTCATTCGCTTTCTTAGAAGTGATTAAGGTCAGATTTTGTGGAATTTCTAAGGTCGAGTAATTGAAATAAAATATAATTTAAAATTAACTATCAGTGCTGGGCAGGAATTTAAACATTCAATTTAGAAACAAAAGGCCGGATCTTTTTTTGGCTAATTGCCAGTTGCACTGTTTTTTGGAAGTGTTTTTACTGTGAAACCTAGTGAGATTTCTCGCTGTGCCTCCTCAAACTCATCTCATCAGCAATGCCTTTATTCCATCCTTCTTGTCTGATTCGAGCCCAACCTTGCTATGTGCTGCTCCTGGAACAATTCGTAACTCAGTGGATAACTGCCAAAAGAGCAGAATCTTTGGCACTCGCGCCTTATTTAAAAGACTGCTCTGTGTCCAGATGAGCAGTAACATTCCAAATTTGCCTCGCTTGTTGTGCATCTCCATCGTGGAGGAGGGACAGTCAGCAGTGCTGCAAGAAGGTCACCTGCTGCCTCACTCTATCTCTACTATTGGTGCCACATCCCTTTGAGGTTCGTTTTCGACCTCCTGCATTGTTGCCCACAACATCTTACGTCGCTTGGTCTTACTCTCCCAATCTTCCATACTACTAACCATGCCTAGCCTTACTGAGCACTAAACTGCCTATCCATTCTCTCAGATCCCCTTACCACCTGCAACAGCACAAACAGCCATGCCACCCACTTCCATCATTCTGAATTCCTCTCTCTCTCTCTCATTTCAAAGGACAGCCAAGAATAGTTGGAGACACACCCAGCATCAGCCTTACTACCTTCAATGAAAAGAGAATCCTGACCCCCACAGGAGATCAATCAAGGGAAGATGCCAAGACATCCATGCCCTGCCAAGTGATTAAGTACCATTCTTCATTCCACTGCAACAATCACAGTAACCCTGCTGTCTGTCTCATTCATTGCACACCACTTCTAACTAGTGGCTGCAACAGCTTTTCTCTTGTGTCCTATAGGTGGGAGCAGGATGTCCATGACCTTGGCAAAGAAAAGGCCTGCTCTGCCAGAATGATGGATGACCTCTGAAGATAGGAGTACCAAAGCCTCAGACAAAGGATCGGTGCATTCCCTCACCCCCACCTCAACTCAGATACTGACACCTCGATGAAACTGTCAAGTCTTAAAATATTTGGGAGCACAAGCTGGAAAGCACCTCAGTGTGACAGCTCCTCAGTTGGCTAAGGAAGAAATGCCCCAGGCCACTAGCTCTGGGAGGACCATGAAAGACCAGGCTGCTGCTCAGTCCCAGGCAGGAGAGGACCATATGGTGTCAAAATTCGGGACCTCATCCACACAGGAACAGGGAGGAGCAGCAGCAACAGACAGGTATGTGGGGCACAATGTACTCCATCCATTTGTTTGAGTCTCTGTGTAGCCCTGAATATGACAGTGCCACTATGATGTCTAATTTCCTGTCCATACATAATGTACCAAGGATCGGTGTCTCAACTGACAGCTTTTGCAGGCTGTGGAAGGAAGAAGTCCCTCATGCTAGAAGATCTCTACTCTTTCCTGGTATTTCTGTTCAAAAGTGTTGGTGCGAATGAGGTCGTCTGTGATGTCTGGGGCAGGGAATTGTGCAGCACACAGAGATGCAATGCCTTCAGGTTGCCAGGATTTAACAACCTTGCATGTCTGTGTCCTATTGAGTGTATAGATCTGTGTGTAATGCTATTTCACTTTAAACAGCCTCACATTGGTAGGAGTTGCAAGCGATGTCTCACAGATCAAAGTGCGGTCATAGACATTTTCTTCTTCATTGCATACTTGCAAATTACAGAATAATGAAAAGCCATTGGCTTCAAATCTCTGTCTGTAGGTGTTTAACAAGTCAACATTAGAACAAGTCAACATGGATTTAGTAAGGGGAGGTCGTGCCTGACAAACCTGTTGAAGTTCTTTGAAGAGGTGACAAGTAGGTTAGACCGGGGAAACCCAGTGGATGTGGTCTACCTAGACTTCCAAAAGGCCTTTGATAAGGTGCCACATGGGAGGATGCTGAGCAAGGTGAGGGCCCATGGTGTTCGAGGTGAGCTACTGGTATGGATTGAGGATTGGCTGTCTGACAGAAGGCAGAGAGTTGGGATAAAAGGTTCTTTTTCGGAATGGCAGCCGGTGACAAGCGGTGTCCCGCAGAGTTCAGTGTTGGGGCCGCAGCTGTTCATATTATATATTAATGATCTGGATGAAGGGACTGGGGGCATTCTAGTGAAGTTTGCCGATGATACAAAGTTAGGTGGACAAGCAGGTAGTACTGAGGAAATGGGGAGGCTGCAGAAGGATCTAGACAGTTTGGAAGAGTGGTCCAGGAAATGGCTGATGGAATTCAATGTGAGAAAATGCGAGGTCTTGCACTTTAGAAAAAAAGAATACAAGCATGGACTACTTTCTAAACAGTGAGAAAATTCATAAAGCCAAAGTACAGAGGGATCTGGGAGTGCTAGTTGAGGATTCTCTAAAGGTAAACATGCAAGTTGAGTCCGTGATTAAAAAAGCGAATGCAATGTTGTCAATTATCTCAAGAGGGTTGGAATATAAAAGCACCGTTGTGCTACTGAGACTTTATAAAGCTCTGGTTAGGCCCCATTTGGAGTATTGTGTCCAGTTTTGGTCCCCATACCTCAGGAAGGACATACTGGCACTGGAGCGAGTCCAGTGGAGATTCACATGGATGATCCCTGGAATGGTAGGTCTAACATATGAGGAACGGCTCAGGATCCTGGGATTGTATTCATTGGAGTTTAGAAGATTAAGGGGAGACCTAATAGAAACTTACAAGATAATACATGGCTTGGAGAGGGTGGACGCTAGGAAATTGTTTCCATTAGGCGAGGAGATTAGGACCCGTGGACACAGCCTTAGAATTAGAGGGGGTAAATTCAGAACAGAAATGCGGAGACATTTCTTCAGCCAGAGAGTGATGGGCCTGTGGAATTCATTGCCGCAGAGTGCAGTGGAGGCCGGGCCGCTAAATGTCTTCAAGGCAGAGATTGATAGATTCTTGTTGTCTCGAGGAATTAAGGGCTACAGGGAGAATGCAGGTAAGTGGAGTTGAAATGCCAATCAGCCATGATTGAATGGCGGAGTGGACTCGATGGGCCGAATGGCCTTACTTCCGCTCCTATGTCTTTTTATGGTCTTATTATGGTCTTATTTAAGAGGTCCTGAATATCTAGATCCCCTTGCCAGTAGTCCTGACTAAAATCACCCCAACTGGACACCTGACTATGGTCAATTCCCTGCACAGGCATTGTTGGCTGTCCTTGACTTAATCTGCTGAATCTTTGATCATGGCTGCGTGTTTGCCACACATGCAGTGGGTTTGCAGAGTTACCTGCTGGCACATGGTGCAGATGTGAGATTGACAGAGCACACTGCCATACAGCAAGATATATGCCCTCCTAACTGAGGACTGCTGCTGGCAAGGCAGGTTGCTGGTTATCTGAGTGCACTATTGGCATGGTAAGGCCTGCCAGGGATGCTGTGATCATCAGGTAGGCGTTAAGTGAGTGAGCTTTAAGCGAACAAGTGACCAACCCTGAGATGGGGTTGGGTCCAATCTGTGAGTTGGGTGTCTGTCCATGTGTGCAAAGTGTCCTTGCAGCAGCCTTTCAATGCCCGATGCTGATATGCCATGTATACAAATTTGTGTTTCATAAATATTCTGGAAGCAGATCAGAAAAGTGCTATGAGGATCATGAAGGTTGGCAAATATGAAATATCTGTGGATGAGGAATGTACGTGGCCCGTACCCACTCTGATTTCCATTCTGAGGATTCTCAACATCTAGCTTGTTTGGTAAGATAGGAAGCTGTATATTAATGAGGTGAGTTACATCATTAATAACACAAAAACAAAAATTGCTGGAAAATCTCAGCAGGTCTGGCAGCACCTATGGAGAGAAATCAGAGTTAATGTTTCAGATCCAGTGATCTTTCTTCAGAACTATGTCATTAATAAGGTGTTTAACAAGCTATAATCCCTGTTAGTTGGCAACTTGTCTCTGCCCCATCAGAAACTGGCCTTGGAAAATGCATATCAGATATAATGAGTTTATTCTGAAGTCGAGATTGGCCTTTCCATATGCCTTGAATGATTCTGTAACAAATCTTGCTGTAGCCCATGTTCCACAGACCCCTCTAAGTATTCACCCACATTTTTTTCCAAAAGAATGTAATGTAAATCAAAATTAAAAGGAGCTATTGTTCAGTTTCAGCTACTGAGATAAATGGGACCAGGGAAGCCACAAACAGGAGTATCAAATGAGTGCATGATAATATACAGACATAGCTTTCCATATCCACCTCTATTATGCTGAATGATATAAAATGGTCCTAAGGGTTGTGAAGGAACATGCTACTTATGTGAACCATGATTAATTAACATTTATTGCTATGAAATTATTTCTAAAGGTACATGACCATTGAGTATGCATTTTTAAAAAGCAGTGTAAAAGAATTGCATTCAACCCTCTTTTAAATTGGCAATGTGGGTAATAAAACATGACAATGCACTCATAAAAACAGAAAGTTCTGGAGAAAGTCCTCCAGTATCTGTGGAGACAGGCACAGAGTTAATATTTCAAGACCAATATGACTTTTCTTTTGAACCAATGTTAAATGGAATGATGTTGGCAAAAAATGTGAGTTCACTGTCATAGGTCTGCTACAGTTCTCCAGTAAAGCCCAATGCAAGGTTAGGGAGAGACAGCGGTGTAGTGCTATTATCACTGCACTGTTAATCTAGAGACCCAGATCATGTTCTGGGCACCTGGGTTCGAGTCCTGCCAGAGCAAATGAAGGAATTTGAATTCAACTCAAGGAAAATCTGGAATTAAAAGTCTAATGACGGCCATGTATCCATTGTTTATTGTTGAAAACCCCCATCTGGCTCACTAATATCCTTTAGGGAAAGAAACTGCCATCCTTACCTGATCTGGCCTACATGTGACTCCAGACCCACAGCAATGTGATTGACTCTTATATGCCCTCTGGCAATAGGGGATGGGAATAAATGCTGGTCTATACAACGATGCCCACATCCACTGAATAAATAAATAATAAAACAACAACATTCACATGGAGTCAACACTGAGTTCAACATTAGCTCTGTCCTTCAGTTGATTACTGCTCACCTCACTGTCTGGTTTCCATGGGACAGTTGCCCCATATTTTACAAATAACATCTGCTTTTAGACAATAGACAATAGGTGCAGGAGTAGGCCATTCTGCCCTTCGAGCCTGCACCACCATTCAATATGATCATGGCTGATCATCCTTAATCAGTATCCTGGTCCTGCCTTATCTCCATAACCCTTGATTCTACTATCCTTGAGAGCTGTATCCAACTCTTTCTTAAATGAATCCAGAGACAGGGCCTCCACTGCCCTCTGGGGCAGAGCCTTCCACACAGCCACCACTCTCTGGGTGAAGAAGTTTCTTCTCATCTCTGTCCTAAATGGTCTACCCCGTATTTTTAAGCTGTGTCCTCTGGTTCGGGACTCACCCATCAGCGGAAACATGTTTCCTGCTGCCAGAGTGTCCAATCCTTTCATAATCTTATATGTCTCAATCAGATCCCCTCTCAGTCTTCTAAACTCAAGGGTATACAATCCCAGTCGCTCCAGTCTTTCAGTGTAAGGTAGTCCCGCCATTCCAGGAATTGACCTCGTGAACCTACGCTGCACTCCCTCAATAGCCAGAATGTCTTTCCTCAAATTTGGAGACCAGAACTGCACACAATACTCTAGGTGTGGTCTCACCAGGGCCCTGTACAGCTGCAGAAGAACCTCTTTGCTTCTATACTCAATCCTTCTTGTTATGAAGGCCAGCATGCTATTAGCCTTCTTCACTACCTGCTGTACCTGCATGCTTGCCTTCATTGACTGGTGTACAAGAACACCCAGATCTCTTTGTACTGTCCCTTTACCTAAATTGATTCCATTTAGGTAGTAATCTTCCTTCCTGTTCTTGCCACCAAAATGGATAACCATACATTTATCCACATTAAACTGCATCTGCCATGCATCTGACCACTCACCTAACCTGACCAGATCATCCTATAATCTCCTAACATCCTCCTCACATTTCACCCTGCCACCCAGCTTTGTATCATCAGCAAATTTGCTAATGTTATTACTAATACATCTTCTATATCATTAATATATATTGTAAAAAGCTGCGGTCCCAGCACTGATCCCTGCGGTACCCCACTGGTCACCACCTGCCATTCTGAAATGGAGCCGTTTATCACTACTCTTTGTTTCCTGTCAGCCAACCAACTTCCAATCCAAGTCAGTACTTTGCCACCAATACCATGCGCCCTAATTTTGCTCACTAACCTCCTATGTGGGACTTTATCAAAAACTTTCTTAAAGTCCAGGTACACTACATCTACTGGAACTCCCTCATCCATCTTCAGAGTTACATCCTCAAAAAATTCCAGAAGATTAGTCAAGCATGATTTCCCTTTCATAAATCCATGCTGACTCTGACTTATCCTGTTACTACTATCCAGATGTGTCATAATTTCATCCTTTATAATAGACTCCAGCATCTTTCCCACCACTGAGGTCAGACTTTTAACACATACTCACAAACTCCACCAATCCCTTTGTCTTTTACTCTGTGACATCTCTGACCTTGCCTTCTGCTCAAATTTCTTCTCCTCATGTTTTCTAACAAAAAATCCATCCCTTTTCCAGATCCTGTTTTGAAGAAAGGTCATTGGACACGAAACATTAACTCTGCTTTCTCTGCCAGATCTGCCGAGTTTCTCCAGCAATTTCTGGTTTTGTTTGAGCTTTCTACACCCTTTCGGTTCTATAGATGAGTTATAGTAGACCTATGTTTTTCCTTCCATAACTGTTGCCAGATCTGCTTAATTTCTCCAGCTCTGTTTCAATTTTAGATCTCCAGTATTCACAATATTCTCCTTTTGCTTTAGATATTAATACTATCGAGAGTATTAATATTGCTGTGCAGAGTACTGAAACATGAGCTGAAATCTACAATCTCCATGCTGTATGTTCAATCAGGGGCATGTGAAAAATGAGGCAGGAGAAAGGGGTGGGGGTGGTCAAGAAACCATCCAAAGGGAAAAGAAAAAAACTGAGGCTGACTTAGCCTCATCCTCAAATCCTTCTCAGTGCCTTGCAATACAGCAGCATTAAAAAATACTTGGCTGCAGTTTGGGTTACAATCTTCTCAGGTTCAGAATGGCATGTATAGATGATGAAAATTGGAAGAAAATATATCAAATCAAGTTGCTGGAAAAAATATATAATCAAAGTTTTGATATAACAATAGAATAAATGTCTATTGTGAACATTAACGCCTTTATTTTATTTTATCTTCAAAGTAAAGATGGCTGCAAAAATGTATGATCAAAATTATGTGTTGTCTCTTCTGCAATTTTATAAGGAGCACATACATATATGTATAAGGCTTAAGCAGCTGCAAGAACAATAGCAGTACAAAGAGCTCAAAGGAGTGTCAGCTCATACCACGGATTAGACTGTTGTTACTGTCAATCTTATTCTGCTTTCAAGATATAATGAGATGGTGATCCAGTGTTCACTTACAAAGACGCTGTCCATCTGTTGACATGGTTCTGTGTGGTTAGCTCATTATCACACAACTGCATGTCATGAGGAGCTCACTTTTTTTTAAATCTGTGTTTATACTTGTACACACACGCACACAGACCTAATGCATCATCGTCTATGCTGACAGAGACTTAAGTTGAATGTCCAAACATGGTGAATTTCCTGAATAACCTTCAGTATTTCCATTCTTAAATTCAAAATGGATTGCAGCAGGGTGGGAGGTGAAGCTACACAGAGGAGGAAGGGAAGTTGAAAAAAAATCCAACCCTCACTTAACATTCATGCGCCAAAAGTCTGCAATAAGATGCCCGTCGGTAGGCACTAAGACACGAGCTCATTTTCCCATTCCTAACTCCAAAGGCACATAGGTCTTATGGAAATCTCTGATTGATGGATCAATCTTTATAGAGGAACTAGGTTGCTATTCTGAAGCATTTATAAAATCACTGCTTATCTACACCATGGAGCTTTATCTCAATCCATTTGAAAATAAGGACATTGAATGTTGGGATGAAGTTAGAAGCAGATGTAATTACCTTCCATGAATCATCAAATATCGGTGAGAAAATTAGTTTCAAGTTGATCTTAAATTTCTATTTCTGATGATGATGTGACAAGGGTTTAGAGTAGCAGTGGAGGTGATCTTCCACTGGCTGGTTTACCTGATTCTCTTCATGTATTTCTGCCATTGGATTAACACTACCAGAAAGGGCTCTGACTAATTTTGGTGATACTAGGGTTGAAACACTTAATATACTCGTATGGAAACCTTGTTACTATCATCATGGCAGAGGTGTTCAAATTTGTTAACACCCCTGCTGAATGACAATTTGACCAATTAAAACGAACTCTGGATGCTGAAAATCAGAAACAAAAACAGAAATTGCTGGAAAATCTCTGGCAGCATCTGTGGAGAGAAAGCAGAGTTAACTTTTCAGGGTTTTTCCTGCAATTTCTGTTTTTCTACACCATTTGAACATTCTTAATCCATAATAAGTATGAAAATTATGTTATTGTAATACACATTAGTTCCTTAACAGTTCTTTGATTCTTGCCTCCACTTTTTGATTTCAAAGTTCAGTCCACCAGCTGAACGCTTCTCATGTGAAAAATAGTAACCATGTATCTGGCATGAAAAATACTTTTCTCTACATCAAATCAGTATCCACTTATTCCAAGCAAAAACAAAATAGTGCAGGTGCTGGAAATCTGAAACAGCATCAAATTTCAAGTTGATGACTTTTCATCAGGGTTAACTCTATTCCCTGGGCGTTGTCAGCCCTACTGCTTATCTCCAACATAGTCTTTTATTTTAAATTTAGACCCCCAGTATCTACAGTAATTCTTTTAGCTTGTTAGTGATTAATTTGCTGCAACTTCTCTTTTAGGAATGCCCTTTGTAAAGAGGTTCTGCTGTTCTTTTTCTGAGAGAATTTTCATTTGCTTCCTTCAACATTTCACTGATTAAAAAGCCATCAAAACCTGAACTTGATTTTTGCCAGGAATCCTGATTTTGGGGTAAAGTAAGCCTCTGAGAGGTAAATAAAAATGATTTCAAAATTCACAGGCCTAAGGCGCAAGTCCTTCTGGGAAAGTCATTGATTTATGATTATGCCTTCCCTGCCCACAGCCCTTTCCTTGGTCTGTGAAACTTTGATAACCCCCATTAAACCTCAGCAAGGAGGCTACCTCCAGATTGCCAGCAACCTCACCATGCAGCGAAAGGTCACCCGTCTTCAACAAAATACTGACAGCAACACTTAATGATTTCAGATTCAACCTTTGATTTTACAAATCGATTGCTCATCTCCTTTTGGGTGGGCATGATCTCCAAATCCAGTCTTCCACTGGTAAAATAGCCCCACTGTGGTGCTTCATTAGGCAACTATGAAGATATTAGATCTCCTTTCCAGTTTAATAAATCCTTGTCTTCCACTGGAATTTCCAGACTTATTAAATTCATTGGCATTGTGGTCATTGATCCTGCCATTGCAGCAGTCAGTCCAACTGTGTAATTTTACAGAAAGGGATACTGCAGACCATTGTTGTGTTTGCTGTGTAAGTTAGGACACAGATTAGCAAAGGTCATTCACAGGGCCTGCTGTGAGGACCAGCTGAGAGCCCCTCTGGGAGAAGACAGCACTGCTGACAAAACGAAGACACAAGTGGTAGACTCAAACTAGGGGCACTCACAAAAACATCCACAGGTGGTAATAAAAAACAAGGTCCCAAATCATGTACACAGATATTCAACACCATAAGTTCATGGCCATACCTTATTTGTGCTAAAATATGTTATTGTAGTTTGATGTTCAGTAACATCAAAAATATTCTGAAGACCATTTTTATAGATTCATGTTTTGTTTTTGTCAAACTCAATCAAATTCAATGTCTGATCGTTATCCAGGTAGCTGTACCTTTTTACCCTGCTGTGCAGTAAAATGTTTTTCAAACTATTAGCCATGTAACATCATATCCACTGAAGGGCAGGAACACTATCATGCTTTCGAAGCTAAAAAAACCATTTCCTCAACAGCATTATCTCTGCACTTGTGATAAAATCATTCACTTAACAATTAGCTGCCACTGTCAATGGTTTCCAGGCACCACGTTCTATCAGTGGGTTGCTGATTATGGCATACTGCTGCTATAAGAATGCTTTCATGGCTTTTAAGAAAGGTTGGCCCACTTATACAAAACATTTCAGTTTCTTTTGCTCATCCCCATTCACCTTCCTCCCCTAAAACTAAAGATATATTTCAGCTAGCTTTGCTTTGGTTGGATTATATTTGAGTTTCTTTATGGGTCAAGCAAAATATTATTGTGAGACAAACTTGAGACTAACTTCAATCATGAGACCAACATTTTATCCAACAATTCACTCATACTCAAGAACTATGGATATAATACTTATTAGATTAGTAGCTATTGTGACACATCTCTCACCTTTCAAAGGCAAAGTTCCAAAATACTGAGGGTTGACATAAATTGCAAAAGACTTCGCCCGAAGAGAAATTTGGGCAGATTTTTCTAAATTGTAACTTTTCATGCAACTTTGAAGCATCTCGCACGCAATGGAAAAATTAAAATCATTGTTGAAAAAACTAAAAGCCCACAGGCATAAGACAAAACCAGTCAGATAAACAAACTATCCTCTCATTGCAGGAGTTCTAGAAATACAGTCGTCCCCTTGTACCCACGGCAGAAGCCCAAAACCGCGGATAGGAGTGAACTCGTTCATTTCAATGGAAAATTTACCTCCCTGGCAGCCCCCGGTCCGTGGTTCCAGAAGGTTTCCTATAATATGTTTGAACCATGGTAAACTGCAGGTAATAAACTGCGGAAAATGATTTTGCAGATACTGGGGGGTGGGCCCTGTATCTTTTCATACCAGTTGGTGTCACTGGCCTTGCTAGCATATGTTGCATTTTCTAATTGCCCTGGAGAAGGTAGTGGTAAGCTGCCTTCGTGAACTGCTGCAGTCCATCTGGTTTAGGAACAGCCACAGTACTAATCGGAAGGTGATTCCGGATTTTGGATCAGACCAGCGGCAGTGAAGGAACAATGGTATTTTTCCAAGGCAGCATGTGTGTGACATGCCAGGGAATTGCAGGGGTGACGTGCATCAATGACAAAATGCGGTGAATACTTAAGGTGTTAAATGGAGTGTTGACCATGCGGAATGCTTTGTCCTGGATGACGTTGAGCTTATTGAATGTTATTGAAGCTCATCCATCCAGGCGAGTAGAGAGTATTTCACCACTGTCCTAGCTATGTTCTTCCAAATGGTAGACTGATTTAGGAGACAGAAGATAAGTTACTTGCTTAAAAAATTCTCAACCTCTGACTTGTCTTCTAGCCAGTGTATTGCAAGTGTTACAAATCTGGAAGGAAACAACAGGAATATCTTCTATAATTTTTGCACCAAGGACAAGTAACCATATCATTTATGGTGAAATGGGACAGTGTAACAGACATTGTCATAGCAGGAGATTTACACTGTATCTGCAAACTGAAAATAATCTGTTGTACCGATAGTAGAATACACTAAGTGGCACAACCCATATATCTTACACTGAAAACGTGAATAACCCTCAGGGCTTCCCTTGATCAGAAAGATACATAAGTTTATTGAAAGATCAAATGGAAATCCTAAGTAAACAATAGGATTTTGACCAAAAAATAAGCAGACAATTAGGAGAAGCCCAGAGTTGGTTCTTAGCAGCTGTTTAGAAGAAAAATCAGACTAATATTTATATATTTAGTTTCCAACAACATTGTTTAGACAAAGCAATGTAGTAACAATTGTTCAGTATGCTCCTTCAACTACTACTCTTACAGGTTTGGTCACATAGTGGGCACATTAACGAGAAAAGGAAACGATATTTTTGCTCCCATTTAACCTTTATTGCCTGGTACAATTTATTTCCAGTTACTGCTGCTGCACAAAAATAAGGAAAGTGTAAAAATGATATGCATATTCTCACATGATGTGTATTTGTAAAGGAGAAAAATACTGTACAATTTTTCAAGACAGAACTATTTTATAGCAGAAGTTTAGCTATAAGAACAATAACTTCCATTCATATTGCACCTTTACTTTCCAAGCACCATCCCCTGATGTCACAGAGTGGCACAATCAGAAATAAATACCTGCGAAGCCAATGAAGGGTTTACTGGAGGAACAATGGTTTGATCAGGTACTAAGAGGAGAAAAAGGTGGGACGAAGATGGAGGAGGTTAAGCAGGCAATTCATGAGCAAGTGGCTTTCAGAGTTGAAGGCACTGTCAACAATAATAGAATAATGACAGGAGATGATACCAGATGGACTGCAGCAGTTCAAAAGGCAGTTCACCTTCTGCAGGACAAGAGGCCAGGTTCAGATTTAGAGTTCTGAGGGTAACTATTGGGTTAAAAGTATTCAGAGATACAGTAGAATCAGATAGTATATAATCTGGCATAAAGGAACTATATAACATTGCCTTAACATAGTGAATAGTCAGAATTTGAAGACTTCTATCACTTAAGAATTTCATCAGCAAAAGATGGGCAAGAATTTTAGTTAACATATTGAAAACGAATATAGCTTCACTTCTTCCTTTTTAAGTAGTTTGTTCTTGTATAACCATAAGATAAGAAAAGCTTTGCAATAAGCCTCAACTACATTATAACTGGACTAAGACTAATAGACTCCAGTTCTCTAGAGACTTGAAAGCCCCTTTCCACTAATGACTGTTATTTGCTGTTCCTAGCGTGGATGTGCATTAAAGTCTGGAGAGATGAATGTCACCATTTATAATCATTTTTGGCCTCTAACACACCACATGCAATTAATTTTAAACACGTTGTTAGGTTTACTGGAAAAGCTATAAAAATATACAAAACACTTTGCATGCCAAGTTTTTTAAAATTCATCATAAGCACGAAAGAATAGAATCAACATTTAGATAGGTATTAAACAATCTCTCAGGTTTTTTTCTGAAAACCAATGCCAGATCCTCCATGTTCATTGGTCTTAGGCTATTCAAAGCACTAGGCTTATTTCAATACTCCATTGTGCCACTTCTGCAGATTTTCAAAGATTACAGTGTTGGCTTTGTGTGATAATGTGCACCATGTAATAGCGACTAGGTAAAAACAATGACTGCAGATGCTGGAAACCAGAGTCAAGATTAGAATGGTGCTGGAAATCACAGCAGTTCAGGCAGCACCCGAGGAGCAGTAAAATCGACGTTTCGGGCAAAAGCCCTTCATCAGGAATACAGGCAGAGTGCCTGACGGGTGGAGAGATAAATGAGAGGAGGGTGGTGATGGGGAGAAAGTAGCATAGAGTACAATAGGTAAGTGCGGGAGGGGATGAAGGTGATAGGTCGGGGGGAGGCGGCGGTGGTGTGGATAGGTGGAACACTTCAACCCCAGGGCATCAATGTGGACTTCAACAGTTTCCTCATTTCCCTTCCCCCACCTCACCCCAGTTCCAAACTTCCAGCTCAGCACTGTCCCTATGACTTGTCCTACCTGCCTATCTTCTTTTCCTGGACTAGTGGTGCTGGAAGAGCACAGCAGTTCAGGCAGCATCCAACGAGCAGCGAAATCAACGTTTCGGGCAAAAGCCCTTCATCAGGAATAAAGGCAGTGAGCCTGAAGCGTGGAGAGATAAGCTAGAAGAGGGTGGGGGTGGGGAGAAAGTAGCATAGAGTACAATGGGTGAGTGGGGGAGGGGATGAAGGTGATAGGTCAAGGAGGAGAGGGTGGAGTGGATGGGTGGAAAAGGAGATAGGCAGGTAGGACAAGTCCGGACAAGTTATGGGGACAGTTACTGAGCTGGAAGTTTAGAACTAGGGTGAGGGGGGGGAAGGGGAAATGAGGAAACTATTGAAGTCCACATTGATTCCCTGGGGTTGAAGTGTTCCGAGGCGGAAGATGAGGCGTTCTTCCTCCAAGCATCTGGTGGTGAGGGAGTAGCGGCGAAGGAGGCCCAGGACCTCCATGTCATTGGCAGAGTGGGAGGGGGAGTTGAAATGTTGGGCCACGGGGCGTTGTGGTTGATTGGTGCGGGTGTCCCAGAGATGTTCCCTAAAGCGCTCTGCTAGGAGGCGCCCAGTCTCCCCAATGTAGAGGAGACCGCATCGGGAGCAACGGATACAATAAATGATATTAGTGGATGTGCAAGTAAAACTTTGATGGATGTGGAAGGCTCCTTTAGGGCCTTGGATAGAGGTGAGGGAGGAGGTGTGGGCACAGGTTTTACAATTCCTGCGGTGGCAGGAGAAAGTGCCAGGATTGGAGGGTGGGTTGTTTGGGGGCGTGGACCTGACCAGGTAGTCGCGGAGGGAACGGTCTTTGCGGAAGGCGGAAAGGGGTGGGGAGGGAGATATATCCCTGGTAGTGGGGTATCTTCTTTTCCACCTATCCACTCCACCCCCCCTCCCCCTGACCTAACACCTTCATCCCCTCCCCCACTCCCCTATTGTACACATATAATAGCGACTGTAAAATCCAACCTGCTTTGCATCTTTCACAACTTCTCCTACTATTTAAAGTCAAATTGACCCCCATCATATCCTATTAAAACATTACAAACTTCAGGAAATTAGAACAATCTGCATAATATACTCACTTCCAATGGAAGAATTTAGTTTTCAAAGGAGGTTTTTTTGTTATTTGACCAAAGAGAAGAATTAATTATTTACAGAAGATTACTGAATTAAAGGCAAAGCCTCCATCACAATTTTATTCAAATTGACCAATTTCAGTGAAATAATTGGTCTAAGCATAAAGAATAGATATGAGCATTACCCTCTTATTATTTGTTTTGCTAGATTAAGAAAATACAGTGAAAAACATTTAAATGCATATTAATTTAACCTGGTTATAGACTTGTGTGAATTCATCTAACAAAATGGATTTTAATTTTTCTGTAATCTACATATGCGGACTTTGAAATTACATCATGAGACTAAGAAATGAAACATGTACACAGACCTAAAATTCATCCTTCAATTTTAGTGGGTATGTTAACCCATTTAAAATAAATTGGTGAACACCTCCAATTAAACAATAGGATGAGGAAATCTCAGACAAGATGCATCTGTGGAATTATTTCAGTGCTGTAACATATTAAATAGATCGTCAAAATGGAAACATGCATTGCATTTTGTGCTCAAGGGGATGGCATTGATTCACCTTTTGTTACCTAGCAACAACACTGAGCACAAGTCAGGTAGAACAATTTGCAGAATGTAGCTCCTTCTAAAGCATCCAAAAATATTAAGTAAATCCAGTCTCAGAGGAACACCATGTATGTACTGATTTTTCCATGTTTGCACCCCTGACACTCTGCTGGCTGTTCTGAATTTAATTGCCAAATTTGTATTAAATGTTAACAATTTGGAGCATCACTGAAGGACACGGTGGAGGCACCCAAGTATATTTCATGCAACAATGACTCTTCTACATATTTCAGACCTCTTGCTCCATGAATCTAGATTGAATACAAAACAAGGTCTGAGGTAACAGAGCAGTTGTTAACCCATTCCAAAAACTCAGGGGACTTCCTCGTTTTAAAAAGAATTCTGAACTTCTTTCCCAATTGCCTATCAAAAATTTCTTTTAGCGATGTTTTTTCAAGAACTTTCCCTTTTGATCATTGCAGGTTATTTTCTTCAAATATGGAGGCCACAATTACAATCTTGTTCTGGTTCAGCATTCCTGGCTTGAGATCTGACCTGCTGGCTGTGCACATTGCAAAGCCATGGCTGACATCAAAACGATGTTCAATATGGATGGAAAAAGCTGGTCTGCACCTGCTCGATTGCCCCATAATGGGCAAAATTCCAATCAGGAATGCAAAAGCGAGCATCACCCTAACATCCATCTATCGTCATTGTATAAACAAGAGAAATTATTGGAGCATGCTAAATAATGGCAACATGTGAAAAAGGCAAAACATCAAGTGGTTCAAACGTGGACGAATTCACAGGGTATAAGACAAGAGTGGCCCATTTGACAGTGGATCCCTCTTTCAGTTTCAAAAGCCATATTTGCCTAACTCCATGAAATTGCTCAAGGCTTGAAAGAATACATTGGGTGGAATGTTCCCATTTTCAGCTAAAGTGTCTTGTCAAGTAAGATTAATGCTGTTCTGTCTACCATAGCTTAGAGCAAATGTTCTCGCGTAATCTTCCACTCTTTACCACTTTAATTATTTACCTGGGCTCTACGCCAACCCCCTCATGTAACTGTGTGGCAAGAAAAGTGGAATCACTAACCACTGCCAGGATCTTGTGGTATTCACACAGTTGGCATCATATTTAAAGCCCACTCACAAACCACTTCAGATGTTGCAAGCTAGCAATTGCTCTCACAATGTGATGCTGTGCTGTCATCACTAAGAGCATGGACCTGAAGGGCTAGTCAGCTCTTCACTTTATAGATGGAGACATAGTAGGTATTTGCTCACACATGGTGGAAAGGAGAATAAGGTCCATCCAACTGACCACTTCAGGACACCAGGCCAAGTGGGCCAGAGTCCAGATAGGGGCCTGTATCCATATTATGTCCCAGTTTAATTGAAATGTAATATTATCTGCACTGCGTAGAGATAAGTGCTACCATTTTCTCTCTACTTCTGCACAATCACAGGGCACACTCTAACCTCTACGACTGCATTTGCATCTCACCAATACTCATGGACTACAACTCTGAGTATTATATGTGTCAAATACACAAAACGGTTCTCACCCATTTCATCCTTCCATTGCTGGAAGAAATCATCTACAACTGGGCCAGGAAGGCAAAGAGGATGGTGGCAGATATCAGGTTTCTCATTTCTATTTCCCAAAGAGAAAACATTCTATCTTGCTGAAGAGAAGGTGGGCTTCTCACGTGTTGATATAGGGAGTTGGTTGTGAATAGTTAACCAACCCAGTAAGTTTCATCATGCTGGGCATCAAGCCCATTAACACCTATGCTCACTCTTAATTTGCATGGGCTTTCAAACAAGCTTACACAACCAATTCCTAGGACTCTTGTGGCACACTGGTTGTGTCTCTACCTCTGAGCCAAGAGACTCGGCTTAAAGTCACACCTGTTTCCATGGCACGCAAGAATACTTCTGAACAGGTTGATTAAAGATATCGACACAACTTATTCCTTCACATCTCTGATGAAGCCACAACCATCAGGCAGTGAAGAGTTCAGCTCCAGAGACCCTCAGCTCCACCTGCACCTCTAAGGAGGAAACCACTGAACCATCAGAGGATGCATCGGTCAGGTTTTCACTTCCACCAGCTCAGAAACTTTCACCCCATTTGGCACTCTATCTAAATTGGACTCGGGAGCAGAATCTGGGGAGCAGGTCACTGACATTGCACATCTCAGTCTCAGAAAGAAGGTTATGTTCTTGGCCATTAATGACCTTACCAAAATGACAGACATGGATGTGAACAGCAGGCAGGTTTATTAGAGATAGTCAGTAAACTGGATCAAAGGATGGAGAAGTCCATCAATTTTATCATACTGGCTTCAGTATGTGTGCATCTAGTTACCTCCATGAAGGCAGTGCCATGGAGGTCCAGGTGATTACTTGATCAATTACAATTGTCTCAATGATGTGGCAATGATGGATTTCATGGACAGAATGTGATGCTCCTGTTTTCTTTCAGGCTAAGATTTATACTTGGACAATGATGACCTGCCAATGAAATGCAAATTGAAGCCAGAGGGTGGTATTAATGAATAAGTGGATAAATTATTATTACAATTACCTCTGTCTGACATCCAATTTGAAATGTTTTACTCTGCCCACACACACACACCCCCACCTACCAATCTCACAGAGAAAGAAATGCATTAACTTACTCTCCAGACCTTGCATGCCAATATTGGGCAGTTAAGTCTCAATCCAGCATGGCAAGATTCCAACTTCCTATTCTGGTCAGTCAGCTGCAGTCAGCCTGAGATGCAATGTTTCCATTCCTCCCCTACCCCTACGTTTCCCTTTTGTATTACTGCCCCGTGTCCCCGATGATATTTCAGCCTCCTACCATTTTGGTTGAACATGTTTATTGTGCTGTTAACTTGCCGACTTTACCCACAGAGGCCATTGGCTTTGCAAATTTCTCTGTCTTTTTCAGCCCTATACTTGCCCCATTTAGAGGCCAGTGTGTTTATGACCACTCCACCTCTTCAAACCTCCCAGTTCTCACCTATTCTCTATGAGATCCCACTTTTCTATCTAGAATAACACCCTAGCACATATCACTCCCTCAGCAACCCACTATAATAAACCCCAATCCCGGAAGTGAATTGCCCAGTTTCTCTAACATTCCATTGACTGACCACTGAATCATCCCTGACTAATATTACCCAAACTCCAAAGGAATAAATGTGACCCTCCCCTGTAGACTGATTTGGCACAACACCCCTGACTGAATGCAGCTCACATCCCCAGACAGATGATCTCCTTAACACCTCTAACTGCTTTAGCAGCAATCCATAGACTACTTGGACTTGGTCTGACTGTAATTCATTTCTCTGGACTGGAGACAAACAAGTCCCTTGACTGACTGAGGCAATACCCCTGACTGTCTGTAGTCACCCTTCACTCAACTGAGGACTCTCACTTATCACCATTTGCTTGAAACACATCCAATGTTTTTGCTGTGTAAGTGAATGACAGATGCTGCAGATGTTATTTTGACATAATATGGTATCATACAGCAACACTATCATCCCTTTGATCATTACTGCTCCTCAGCCTGATGAACTGCCTGCCTTTCCCTTTCTGTTGAAAAGCAATGCAGGCCACAACACTTGCAGTCTGTACCTGAGCTCTGAAGATTTTTAGTGCCAATAAAGCAATGTGACCCACATAGAGACTGGCAGCCTGTAAATCAATGCTGAAGTGAATAAACACTAAGAACTAAAGCTAGGAGCCATAAGAAGCATCCTATGCAATTGTATGACGTATGTGTGTTCCAACATGCAAAGCGACCTAGAATTGTTCAAGTAATGGATGCCCCTGAGGTTTAATGTAAAGTGCAATGCTGAAGGGCTGAAGTGGTGTGTACTGGGCTGAAGATTATATGCTGAGGGTTACCAGATGCCAGCCTGGGTGGTTAAAGAGGATGGCCATCAGGTACATGGGACACTGTGTTGCAGGCATAGCTGGATGATGAATGGGCCAAGCATTTGGCAAGTTACAACTGCCAAGAACCCACTCTGTGTTTCATGTCAGCATGTGCATCATATAATTTTTCAGGGAAAGAGACGAAAAATTAAAGTGGCATGGAAGTAAGGTAGGATGGGCTGCTCAGGAAGTGCAAATGCATGGAAATAAAGTAGCAGCTGCTCAGTGGAGAGATTCTGAACTCACCATTTAAGGATTGAAGCGAAAATCACAAAAACCTTTTGCTGACAACGAGAGTGCTTTCTTTTTCATTTTCGCCATATTTTCTCAATTTTCTTGCCATTTCCAAAGCCACGTGAGGGAAGGTGACGAAACAAAAATGAACTTTAAAATCAACCTCTGTAATCATACTGCAGCTTCATGAGGATCTCCTTCCGAATCATTTTATTAAAAAAATTATTATTCTTCACTTTCAAAGCTTCACTCTAATGGATAGGTTTTACTAGAATCTTGAGTTATATGAAACCATTACGAAGCATGATACTGTAATTAAGAATTCAAGTACTACCACTGATTATATAAATAACTAATTGTAAATAAATATGCATTGATTTCTGGAACCTTGTTATATTTATCAGGCCTATTGATATTGACAAATATGTTCTGTTCTACAGATATTGGTATTCCAATATAGCTCTGATTCATATTCTTGACTTGTTACAATTTTGTAGACTGAACAACTTCACTTAATTGAGCAAGTTTTAAATAATTTTCTAAACTAAATACTGCAGTCAACAACTGGATAAACCGAACTGTAATTTCAAATGGAAATCAGGATTTTGCTTTTAAAATCAAGGTATGTTAACAACTGAGAAATTAACCAAAGAAATGTAACACATGGTTAATGTACAGAAATATGAGATCAAAGACTTGACACGTGAGTCAATTATGAAATAAGATTATAGAAGTTTTACCTTAAAAGTTTAAATAACTAAAAATAATGTATGTGGCTGTTTAAAACAGCACAATTTAATTTGTTAGGTGATATGACGATAGTGTGCTTGCATTTTTTTAAATGTATGAATGCACATGGATTGAGCATGAGTTGGTTTGTACTGAGTCATATATTTTTAGATTTATAAACAACTAACTGTTGTTATAAAGCAAAGGAAGACCCCCTCCCCCACCAAGAGGAAAAACTGAAATGTCCAAAGAGGAGCATCTCGCTCTATAATCTGTTAAAAAGAGTGGGAGAAGGGGTGTAACCGATTTACAGCAACTTCTAATGTTAACTAAAATAAATCCCTAACACTCACTTTAAAATCAACAAGTAACAATTTATTTATCTAACTCTAACAGTGAATACATTAACGAAACTGTTAACAAACCAAATAAATCCCTTCTAACTAGAAACCATTCCGGAATAAAACAAAATTCTAATGGTATGCTGTTCCAATAAATATAAGACCCACTCATGTATAAAAAATGTAGAATTTAGTCTCGCGAAATTACAGCCAGGTTACGTGCCTTCCGGAATGCTCTCGGTCTCCTCTGTCGAGTCTTCTCTTAGGAACTCCTTCAACATCTTGCCTAGCTATCACCATTGCTAACAGCTAACCCGAGAATGCAACTTTAAAAAAAGGTTCCGTGATTTACACATGAAAGAAGTGAAACTATCACTGTATTCTAACAGATGAAAGGCTTAACAAATAATTTTCAATGTATAATTTCAGTTACATCACACTGTAAATTTTTGCTACAAATTCTGTGTTACGATCGAGCCCTCCACTATCACCTGATGAAGGAGCGTCGCCCCGAAAACTAGTGTGCTTCCAATTAAACCTGTTGGACTATAACTTGGTGTTGTGTGATTTTTAACTTTGAGGTTAACAGATTGGGTGCTGACTGAATCAATGACTGAATGTTGAGAAAGCAAGATGGAGAGCTTATATATGAAAGTATCACATATTGTGCTACTTGCTTAAAGCTATAGTGTCTTTCTAAGATCTGTACAATATGACGACATTAGCTTGTTAGCTGGTACTATAATTAGAGCCTCAAATTTAGTTAATTTTATGCACATGACAGAAATTAACAGCTTATTACAGTAATATGCACTGTAATATGGTTAGGTATGGTTCTTACAAGTGAACACTGAGGGAAGGACTCAGATTTTACAATAAAACAAGAAACTATGCTGTTTGATGAATGGCACAAATATTTCAAGGTCTATCAACTAGCCTGATTAATTCAAATCTTATGACACAGCTAATTTATTAGTGTTCATGGAAAAGAGGTTAGGATATTATAATCTAATTGATGCATTAACTGTCATCAGGCTCGACATTTTTCTTTTTGAGGCAAAAGTTTAATTGCATGCAACCTAAGTTCTGAATATCCAAATTATTTGTCAGGGTATACAACTAGAAAAGGGAAAACATAGTCTTGGTTCGCCTAGTGAGAGATCAGCAAAGGATACAACATATCAATACATTGCCAACTGAAATTATAGTCTAGGTACCTTAACTCTGGACTAGTTCCTTCTGGCATAGCACATCAATATAACCCACAGTACTCAGTAATAACACAGATTCCTAACTCAATTAAATATTCAACTAATAGTACAAGCAATGCACTGTATCACAATGATTAAATACAACAATTTGTCCATCATTAGCCCAAAATTTGGTTAATAATATTACTAAACAATAATAGAATTCTGCTACATGATATAAGTTAATGAATCATACCATAATTCTTAAGCTCTTATTGAATGATAAAATTCAAATTAAATGAGCTTTAAATTGTAGTAGATGCTAGTATGAAGTTCAGTGAAATAGAATATGCCTGTAATACTAAGTCAAAGTTTGCTCAGGATATTCACATAATATTATATCATGGTTAAACACAGAACTTTACACTTCATCTGAGATATATGAATGAGACTGTGGCAAACAAAATCAGAAAGAACTGTGGATGCTGTAAATCAGAAACAAAAACAGAGATTGCTGGAAAAGCTCAGTAGGTCTGGCAGCATCTGTGAAGAGAATTCAGAGTTAACATTTCAGGTTAAGTAACCCTTCCCCAGAACGGAGTTGTCCTGCCAGGTCTGCTGAGCTTATCCAACAATTTCTGTTTTTGTTTCTGAATTACAGCATCCACAGTTCTTTCAGAGACTATGGTAACGTTTGTCACCAGTAAGTGTAATGCAAATTACAGTTTTGCTTAAATACCATCAATCGGCATTTCACATGCCAATATCAGCATCTCGGGAATAAAAACAGAAAACGTTGGAAAGACTCAGCAAACTATGCATTATCTGTGAGAAGCAAAGGATTGGATTATTCGCTGTATCACATGTGCAAAGCCACTTAAAATCCAATGGCTAGTCAAGTGAGAGATCCCTGTGTAATGGGAAGAAACCCTGCGCATACCCTTTGTCCCTCCCCTCCCCTTGTCCCAACACCCACAAGTCTGAATTTACCTCAAAGTCTTCACTCTTCAATGTGTCCTCTTTGGGCTGCTTGAAGTCTCAGCAATGGTCACCACTACCAGTGGCACTGCTAGACCTAGAGTGTGGCTGCACTACTGATGGATCAGTGGAGCTGGACATCTTGCCTGATGGGTGGTGGGAGAAGTGGTTGTGGTGGAATCCTGTCTCAAGTAAATTCAAGGCCTGATGGCTGTTAAATGACTGCATGGCTAGATGACCAAGAACAGGAATGTTAGAAAGACCTCTCCTGCCTATAATTCAGTTGTTCGTGTCTCCACACAGATACTGCCTAATCAGTTAATTATTACAGCATTTCTAATTTAATTCAAATTTCCAGCATTTGTAGTATAGCGTTTCTGTATTTCATGACCTGTTTCCATTGTTGAAACTTAACAACAATTGTCATGAAATGGGTTTCTTTCTTTTCATTAGCACCTCGACAGCTTTGCTATTAAACATATCATTTCAGCCTCTGCACAGTACATGTTAGGTTTAGAGACACTGAAATAGAGTTGAGAAAGATTGCTGATTAGCAAAAACAGAAGATGCAAATAGATCACAATGAAAGGAAGGGAACTAAAAGGAAGTGGATAGAAATTAACATGGTGCAGAAATGTTAAAACCTAGCTGGGTTGAGGAGAAATGAGGCAAAGTTGAGCAATGGAAATTAGGGAAAAGGAAAATGTACTAGACTAAGTCAGGGGGTGGAAAGTACAGTAACATTAATTTCTGATGTGTAAAGAATGTGAGAAGAGCAAAAAATAAAACTGTATTAGTAAGATAGCATGTGTAAAGATATAAAATTACCAGGTCAAATTGAAAAGAAGAAAGAAAAGGAAAAACTTTCATAGAGAAAGAAGCCGCAGATCATTGGATGAGTGAATTGAGAGGATTGGAGTAGATTGTCATTGTGAAAGAGAAGAGTTTGTCGAGTACAGCATGTTGGTGATTCGGCCCAGAGGGAGCAGACTGCTTATTTGAGTTGGGGAAAGGAATAAGTAAGTTATCAATAGAGCTATCAAGTGACACAAATTGCACTATAATATGCCCTCTATTGCTCATTTTCTGTTCTATTAGGACCACTCACCTCCTGGTCTCATTATAGCCTTTGCCCAAACATTGGCAAAGATACCTGAATTCCAGAGGGGAGGTGAGCATGACTGCCCTTGTGAATGAGGCAGTGTTTGACCAAGCTTAGCATCAAATTTGAAAATTTGGAGTCAACAGCAATCAGGGAGAAAACTTTCCTCGAGTTACAATCATACTAACACAAAGGAAGGTGGTCATGGTCAATGGACGTCAGTTTTCTCAGTCACAGGATATCAATGCAGGAGTTACTCGGAGTAATTACCTGACTCTAATCATCTTTAACTGCTTCATCAATGATCTTCTTTCCTTCATAACGTCAGAAGTGAGGATGTTTATCAATGTTTACACAATGTTCCGCACCATTCATGACTCCTCAGATACTGAACTAGTCTGTGTTCATACATGGCAAAATTGGAACAATATTCAGGCTTAGGTTGGTAAGTGAAAAATAACATTTGCACTACACAAGTTCCACACAATGACCATCTTCAACAAGCAAAATTATAACCACCTCTCCTTGACATTCAATGAACTTACCATTGCTGAATTCTCCACCATCATTTGGAAAATTACCATTAACTCAAAACTGAACTGAACTAGTCACATAAATACTAAGGCTTCAAAGAAGGCTAGGAAATTCTGTGAGGACTGCAGATACTGGATAGTCAGAGTCAAAACGTGTGGTGCTTGAAAAGCACAGCAGGTCAGGTAGCATCCGAGGAGCAGGAGAGTCAATGTTTTGGGCATAAGCCCTTCATTAGGAACGTCCTTCATCAGGGGGCTAGGAAATTCTGAGATGAGTAACTGACTTCCTAAGGGATGAGACTACTATTTAGTAAACCTATAAATTGTTTTCACCACTAAAATGGTGCTGCCATTAAGTCAAAACGACTTTTTCACTGTCACACAAATGAGTTTCATTGCTCGTGTCATGCCAGGTATGTCAGCTCGACCTCACAAAAACTGGCAAACCTCTTAACCCATTCACAGTGGAAAGCATGGTGATCATAGTCAATCAACCTGTGTTTACTCGCCTCAGAAAAACATACCCACCATTAGATATGATTCTGCTATTGGAAATTATTTTTTTTAAATAATCCAGACTATGCTAAGAGTTACACTGGAAACCAATTAATGGTCATCAGTTAGGCTCACAGTGTGATGCATTTGCACAAGCTGGAAGTTTCATATATGAATACACAGGGCCCTGTTTTGTGGAGGCAAAATAAATTTGTATATAGTAAGTTTTATTTAATAAAATCTCTGCCAATCTATACTGTATCTCAATGGCAATCAGGATCTACATTTGGCCTGAGAATTAAAATTGACAGGTAACTGTCCTTGCTGCACCTCCATGCCATGCACACTCGTCTCATTCTGCATAAAATATGTCCCTTTGTTGAAGTATTTTTCTTGCATCCTAGTCCCATGAGTGTAAGGCAAAAAGCTTCAAATTCTAGTCTCCTTTTAGCAATGTTTAAACTCTGTACTGCAAAACAATTATTTATTTTAAAATATCAATGATAAAGTATGGAAGGCCTTGGAATGCACCAGAAAACACCATACTTTGAGTAAAAATATAAAAGACTAAAACTGTTCCCGGACACCTACTCCCTTAGTAATCTACTAACATTTGGATTTCCTCCCAAAGTACTGAAATACCTTCATGTTTTTCCCCAAATACAAATGAACAATCATTGTATAAAACCACAGTTTCAAACCCACATAATTACCTGTTTTCACAAATCTTAGGCTTATAATCCTACATTGGTAAGAATGTTGACACTTAGCAATAAAACAACTGAAAAGTATAATCAAATCAAGTTTTCTTCTTGTAAAATAAATCTCCTCTTCCTCT
Source organism: Chiloscyllium punctatum (assembly GCF_047496795.1). Lineage (NCBI taxonomy): Eukaryota > Metazoa > Chordata > Chondrichthyes > Orectolobiformes > Hemiscylliidae > Chiloscyllium > Chiloscyllium punctatum. The sequence continues at coordinate 56,361,068 of NC_092758.1, read as the reverse complement.
TTTCCCTGCCTCTTTATTTGGCCTGGAGCCAATGCTTCATGCCTGCTGTAGGAAGCAGAGATCCAGTTCCTGATCATATGAAGCATATTGAGAAGTTGACTCATACTCACCTTAGGCCAGCTAGATTATTTGTACGTATTATTTTGTTTTAACTTTTTGCTCATGTTTTGTCAGAATCTAATAATACCTTTAAATACAATTTAAGTATTCAAATTGTGAAGTATTCAAACAAACATTATGAGTTTGGTCATTTTCATAACCTTTTGAATCATAAAATGTGTAATGCTCAGTCGGATGCATTGCCATCCTTTCTCCTTTTTCTAACTTACAACACCATCCAATTTTCACTGCCGGATTGTGTTCTATCATGTAGAGCATGTTGAATTGACACAAGTATTGTTTTCAAACATTCAAAGGCATTTGTAAGCAAGTTTAAAAATAAAGATCACATTTAATTACATGTTACATGATCTTTTGTCAAAGGCTTTTTTGTTAACCTTTTACAAAAAATAAAGGGGAAATTTATCCTCAAGGATAGGTGGGAAGGTAAAAATGTTAAGATTCTCAAACTGGTTCCCAAATCTCCCTCTGTCAGTTTTAACACATGCATTAGGAGTGGACCAATCCCTTCTCAAGAAGCAAGTCAGACAATAAACTTTTTTCTGAAGGACATACATCTACATTTTAACATTTTTAAAATATTTTAGTACAGGGATGTCAAGATTCCTGGTCTCAGGAATTGTGGCAGGTAAGTGTAGTGGTGGGGTTGAGAAGGCTTGGATCCATGAACCAGGTGCCTTTATTGCCCTGCTTGTGGGCCAGGAGGAGTGTGAGGGTTGACTTCAGACCACACAAGCTTCCTGGGCATAGTTGGATCCCCTCAGTCAACCAAAAACCATCATCTTTGTCTGACCCCTGCATTATGCAATGGGTGACCAACCTCAAATTTCCTGCATCCTGTGCCCTGTGATTCCAGACAATCTGACACCTGCTCCCTGTTGCTTTCCTGTCCGAAAGGCAGCCAGCCAATCAGCTAGTCTGTCTGATTGAAAACCCATTCAAAAAGTTTCAAAGATATCCTGTGACTAAATCTACAATAATGTGAGAAACTCATATATCTGCCTTCCCATTTGAAAACCAACTCCTTGACCACTCTCTGTTCTTTAATTCCAGCCACAAGAAAATATCTAGGCCAAAGATTCTAGGAATTCATAGTAATGCGGGAAAGACTGACCAGTCTTCTGAGAGGGTGTCGATTAATTATACACTCATTCTTTGAATATGATCATCCGTTCACAGCTGGTCTGATGATGAAAAGTTTTTCAGGTTAAAATAAAATTACTCATATAGTTTTGTCAAATTTCAAGGAAGCAATGGAATCATCAGAGACTATAAACAGCAATTAATACTTAGGTTGACAAATTATGCTCTCCGATCTTCAACATCTGCAGTCCTCACTTGCTACTAGTTGATTTCAACCTTACTGCTAAACCTCTTCCAAGGATGCCTACCTTGAAGTTCTCCTCCTCTCTCTGAAGGGCTTGTTCCATAAAACATCAATTCTCCTGCTTCTCAGATGCTGCCTGACCTGCTGCGCTTTTCTAGCATTACACCCTTGACTCTGATCTCCAGCATCTGCAGTCCTCACTTTCTACTCCTGGCAAATTATGCCTGCCAAGTTATTGCTAAACTATGAGTTGCACTTCGGAAACAAGTAACCATTAAGCTGCGTCAATCTGTGGCAGATATTTATCTCTATCACAAACAGACAGCACCAACTTCTGCAGTTCTGTTCTCACCTCCGAAACACTGCATTATCTACTGGCTATGTTCATCTGGTAGCACATTAAGGGCACTTTCTATTGCAGATTTCAGAGCTCTCAAATCACATTGATTACAAGTTAAGACTCCACCTAATCTCCAAAATTAAATTCTGTTGTAAAGTCACTCACTTAAATTGACAGCTTTGTTGCCCTCTCCAAAGATGCTGGATGACTTGCTTAATACCAAGCATTTTCTGCTTTATTTTACCTTGAAGGAAGCCATTTTATGACAATTACAAATCAACACTAAGTAATAGAAAAGTATAGCACAATAGGAGGCTATTCAGTATATCTAGACTAAAGTGTGTACATTCTGAATAAGTCATATTGGACTCAAAATATTAACTCTGCTCTCTTTCTATAGGTGCAGCCAGATCTGCTGAGTTTATCCAGCAGTTTCCTTGTGTGATTCAGAGTTTCAGCATTTGCAGTATTTTACTTTCATTTGAGTAACTTTTAGCCAACCAGTGTAAACTTCTCAACATAAGTTTCCTGAAGCTTCTTGATGAAGGAGCGTCGCTCCGAAAGCTACTGCTTCCCAATAAACCGGTTGGATTATAACCTGGTGTTGTGTGATTTTTTACTTTGTACACCCCAGTCCAACACCGGCATCTCCAAATCATAAGTTACTCACAGCACAGTGTTACCTATGGGAGCTTTAACTCAATCTTTCGCATTAAATAGGATGAGAAAAAACCCTCAAATTAAGGAACATGTGCATACCCTGCAAACACAATATATAAATTACAAGCCATCTCAAGGGCAGCAAAGGAAAACAAATTTTCAATAGGATCTTTTAAATTATTAATTTTTTTCTTTCTTTTAAGTTGCAAAGAATTGTGGCTGGCAGGTAGCTTTCAGGCAACAAAACAGATGTGACAGTTTTAGGTTTACTTCTTGCAAATGCTTACAACAAACAAGTACCAGCTTTCTGCTGAATTACAATAATGTTAGCACTGCAGTGAGCCCTCCACTGCACAGATAAAAGCATCATCATTTCTCATTAGTGATGGATCAGTGGGACTATATTGTCACTGGAAGTTCTGTAAAATCATAATTCATCAGCATTTACTTACTGTATACTAATGGTTCTATTAATCTCATCTATTTTGCTTTCTAATGCTCTAAAACATTTCAGCAATAAAAAAAATAAAGGAATTTATAGCCTGTTTCATTTTCATATGGTACTGTGAAAAGTAAAAATACTGTATGAGGTCTGTTACTGATCATTTTCATTATATTAAATCCATACTGACAAGTTAAATATCAAAAATGATTCATACAGTTTTAGTAAATGCTGTTTGTTCACTATTATCTGCATTTTGTGCAAATAGTTTTTTTTTTGTGCAGAGTGCTTTGCATTATTTAACAGTTTTCCTCATCTCCATGTATATTTATTATCCTTATTTCTTGCTATTTGAGCTTTATCAGCCAAAAGGGGAATCCATTGTTGCTAAGCTCCCTTCAGTCTTGAGTAACAACATGGAAAATTAGGACTTTGAGGCTCTCTGAAGTAGATACACAGTCTTGACAGCATAATATCAATAACGGATGTCAGCTGTGTCAGTTAATCCCACGCCAGAGTCTTGAGAAGTAAAAAAACTAGCTTCACACTCCAATACAATACCGTGATACTGCACTGGTGGACATGTGCCTTTCTGAAGAGAACTTAAACTGAGAACCAGTCTGCTTTTTCAGGTCAATGTACATATCACATGAAACCATCTCAAAGAAAAACACGATGCTATTTCTGGTTTAACGACTAATATTCACCTCTCAATCAGCTTTCACTAAAATAGATTACCATAACATCTCCACAATGTGGAAGCAGGCCATTCAGCCCATCAAGTCCACACCAATCTTCCAAACAGCATTCCAACTCCCTCCACCCTATCCCTGTAACCCTACATTTCCCTTGGCTAATCCACCTAACCTACTCATCCCTGACACAAAGGGCAATTTAGCATGGCCAATCCACTGAACCTGCACATCTTTGGATTGTGAGTGGAAACCGGAACACCCGGAGGAAACCTATGCAGACATGGGAAGAGTGTACAAACTCCACACAGACAGTCATCCGAAGGTAGAACTGAACTCAGGTCCCTGGTGTGGTGAGACAGCTGTGCTAACCACTGAGTCACTGTGCCATCCCACCATTATTTGGTTATCATCACATGGTTATTTAAGGGGGTTTATTCTGTGTGATTTGGCTGGCCTGGATCAGATTCTTGTTGAGTCTGGTAGCTCAGAAAGCACTTTAAAAGTATTGGCCAACTAGAATTTTAGGATTCCTGACCTCTTTCCCCGGACTTTTGATTTTCACATGGTCTTTTATTGGTGCAACTGATACAGGTCACAAATCCACAGCCAACAACCCCAATCCAGCTTGCTGTATTAGGAAATAAGCATAAGGCATACTTTTGACATTTTCATGAAGTGGGACAATTATTCTCGAGGTATGTGATTTACCTCATATCAGAGATGCCTTGCACTATAAACTGAATGTGGAAACCTTATAAAACCTGAATTCAAAAGGCCCTCTTCAAGCCCAATGGATCTCTGTCCTAACATCTGACTTGGCTTATCATGCCCTCATGTTCAATTATTTCCCCTCTACCATCCAAAACCATCCAGGCCAAAGTAGACCTCCTCCTCATCCAATGGCCCCTCATTCAGACAATGTTAAGGTAAATGCATTCAAAACATCCTCAAGTCCCCTCCAAACAAGTGTAAAAGATTACACAATAATAAACTCCCCAAAGGTCATTCTCACTAAACACTTAATTGATGCCGTGATAAGAAGGGGATGAGCTTTTCTCCAGGGACAACACGGTGCATTATTTTCCTTCTTGCCAACTCTCTCACTTCCTCCCAGGAGACAAAAAATGTACTTTTATTTTCATGTTTGCAAAAATATGCTCCATCAAAACAAGACCATTTTTATTTTCTTTACCTTTCCCTAAACAATATATTTTTTCTACACTCTTCCTTATCATTAGTGTTGTTGCCACTTCACTTTGCATAGTCACATGTGGCATCATATAACATCTCATGCATCCTTTCTCTCGGTAAGAGATAAATAGCGAAGATTCAGACTGTAGATATCTGAAAATACTATTCATTATATCATTCTGTCCTAATTGAATTGTCTCCCATTTTCAAAAGTGCAATTCCTCAAATCAGCTATGCATTTGCTGAAACAAAAACAGAAACTGCTGGTGAAACTCAGTAGGTCTGGCAGCATCTATGGGACAAAGCAGAGCTTATGTTTCAAGCCCGGTAACCCTTCATTAGAATAGATGCATTAGCTGAGGTTTTTACTTATGTATCATCGTAGCATGAAGTCACTAATTGTAACCTTGTATAATTGTAATGTTCTTCTAAAACAAATGATCGGAAGGGAGGTTAAAATTTCACCTGGAGATTATATACTTTTGCCCACACATATATCCTGAAGACTTTAAAAGTTCAACTAAGATTCGTTCAGTCACTCACTTTCAAAAGCAAAACACTGATGAATAAAGAAAAACATCTATGACTCAGTGTTCTGCCTCCAACCTTCAGTCTTTCTAAAGATCTTAATGCTTTGAAATCGTACATCTCCTTCAACATTTCCTCCAAAGGATCTAGATTTTAGAAGTATGAATCTTATTTACTTTGTCTTTTCATTTCAAACTCTTGGCTTATAGTTTTCAAACATAGTGGCTATGCAGTCCTAAATATTTATTTCATAATAGCTTGAAAGTAAATGTTAAATCTGAGAGTCAGGGAATCAAAGAGTAGCAATTAATGGAGAAGAGGGTCTCACCTGCTGACTGGAGCCTGGGTGCTGAATGCTGCATCATTTGTGTGTGATAAACAAATACACTGAATAGTCCTGTATGACCCAAACTTCAAAAATGCCCATCAAGTCAGACAGGAAGAGTTCAGTTATTTCTGAAACAAGCAGTAAGTCCCAAAAGCACTCTGGTCAAATGGCTCACATAGCAGGCCATGCCAGAAGTGGCTGGCAGTGCAATAAACATTCTCAGAAGGGGGATTGGCTTCTCTAGAGCAATTTCTAGCAGAGCTGTGAATCTGTGGAACTAACTGCCCCAGATTGCAGTGGAGGCAGAATCAATCAACAGATTCAAGAAATACATAGCTATGATTCTTTTGAAAAGCGGGCTTTGGGGAGCAGGCAGGAAAGTGGAGTTGAGAACAGGATAAGATCAGCCACAATCATGTTAAATAGTGGAGAGGACTCAAAGGGCTGAATTGCCTGCTCCTGCACCTAATTCCCATGTTCCTAGGTGTCTGCTATAAGAGGAAAGACAAAACAGAAGTATGGGAGGCCTATAAGTTCTCAATGATGTAGCAATGTCTAAAATGTCAAAGCAAGGCAAGGTGGGGATGCTGTGAGAATGCAAGTAGGCACAGAGTCAATGAGCACTAAAAGAACGAGTGAAGTTCTCTGAGATACACAGTGCTCCAATCCATGAGAATGTGTGTCCCTGTGTGCAGGGGGCTTGGCAGCAGTATAATGCAATGTGTTGGTGTGGTCTAAAGTGGTTAATTGCATTCTAGTGAGTTGGAGAAATGCCATGATGATGTGATGAGGCTTGTATGTGTCCAATGCTAACCCCTATGGTGTAGTCAGTTGCTAGCTATGAAATATATGCCAGGAATGTCGGGGACTGCTGTCCAAGGTAGAGATCTGAAGGAGCAAACTATGGAGCTGGCTTTGCCAGCTGTCCACTTTGACTTTGTATCAGAAACTATCATTCAGTTTCTCTCCACAGGATGGGAGAACAGAAAACTTCAAATAAATGAGGCAAAACTATTTTTATTCAAGCAAGAGATTTGGGCTTCAATGATTTGGAAAGCATTTAATGCACAGTTCTAGTTGCCCATTAGCAAGGTGGAGGTGAGTTGTCTTCTTGAATTACCCTTAGTCAGGGAGTTCCAAAACTAAAGGAATGATGGTCAGCATGCTGAGTGGCTTAGAGAGGAAATTGCAGGTGGTGTTGGTGTTCCCAAATATCTGCCCTTTTCCTTCTTAATGGTGGTGGTCGTTGATTCGGAAGAGACCTGATGAACATGTAATAAGTAATACTTGGATATTAATTCATGAAAATCTGCCTTCACACTCACTAACTAGATTCTCAGCTCCCTGTTTAAACCCTTTCCTTTCTTGACAAAAACAGAAATTGCTGGAGAAACCCAGAAGATCTGGCAGCATCTATGGATAGAAGACAGAGTCAATGTTTCGAGAATAATGACCCTTCTTCAGCACCCAAAACATTAACTCTGCTTTCTCCCCACAGATGCTGCCAGACCTGCTGAGTTTCCCCAACAAGTTCTGTTTTTGTTTCAGATTGCCATCACCTGCAGTTCTTTGTTTTCTTTTCTTGACATTGAGAGTCTTATTTTAGCAATGGCATCATACTGCTGAATACAGGGAAATGTCAGCCCTTTGTATCCAGTTCTGAGTACCATACCGAAGGATGTGAAGACTTTATACAGGGTGCAGGAAAAATTCACACAAATGTTTCAAGAAATCAGGAGTTTCAGTTGCAGTGAAGATTAAAGAATCTGGGTTGCTTTCTTTTGAAAAGAGAAAATTGAGACATATGCCAGAAGTGTTCAAAATCATGTCCACACAAAGTTGATGGTGACAACACTTTTCATTGGCTGAAGTGTTAAAAATCAGATGTTTCAAGTAATTCACAAAGTGAACCTAAAGAAAAACAGTTTTCCACAGTAGCAATGGGAATTGTGTAGGCTCTAGCTACAAACTTTCAGTCTCCCCTATACTCAGGGGAGGTGCCAGAGGACTGGAGAATTGCGAACATTAAACACTTATTTAAGAAAGGTTGTAAGGATAAACCCAGCAGTTATAAACAAGTTAGGCTAACTGTGGAGTTGGAGAAGCTTCTTGATACAATTATGTGTGACAGCATTAGTAGTCACATGGAAAGATGTGTGCTGATTAGGCAGGGAGGAAAATTGTGCTGAATGAACTTGTTGGTGTTTTTTTGAAGAGGTAACAGAAGGTTAATGAATGTCATGCTGTTGATATCATGTCCATGGACTTCCAAAAGGCATTCAATACAAAACTTGAAATCATTATAAACTGTGAGGAGAACAGTGTAGAACACAAAAGAATATAGACAGGTTGGTGAAGTAAACAGATAAGTGGAAGATGAAGTTTGATGTGGATAGTTATGAGGTGATTAATTTTGTTAGGAAGAACATTGAGAGACAATATAAACCAAGTGGTACAATTCTAAAAGGGTACAGAAGCAGAGTGAACTGGGTGTACATGCACTGTCGCAACTCATTGGGGTAGTGTGTTGGAAATCAAAACCTATGATTTCCAGAGTGAACGCAAGTACAAAAATATTTAATCAAACTACTCAACATCCCCAATTTACCTGACTAATGAATTCAGGTTAGAATAAAACACTCATCAGGTTTTGCACTCAACAAGAAAATAACTTCATATCAACATGAATTGTCCTTAAACAATAATAATTAAACAATACAAATTACTAAATTATAACTGCACAGCTTAAATTCCATCCTTTCTTAAATTCTCTCTCCCTTCACAGCAGACAAAAAGTTAGACATGACATAGATATTCAGGGTGGAAAACGAAAATGAAACCAGGAAAGACAGTTCCAAAGCACCAATTGCTTTTAATTTCTTTGTTGTTGACATAAGGTTGTTTGTAAACCAATGCTCTGCTTCATACACTGATTGAAAAATTGTCCACTCACGGTCTTTGACAGTGTTACATTCCTCCTTCAGCAGAGATTTGAAGAAGAGTGAAAGACAGCTAACTAGTACTGGGTATTTTCCAGTATCTTCATGGAAGAGAAATTGTTTTGACGCTTTCTCTTTGCATTTTGGCTGGTTCTCTGTTGTACTCGATCCACACAAGCTACGGTCGCTTGGTCAGGAGCCAATGAAGATGTTGTTGTCAAGCAATTACCCCCTTTAGTGCAGAACCCATCAGCTCCATAGTGTTTGCTTTTTGCTCTTACCATTCAGGGAAATGCAACATTGTATGCAACTCACAGTGTGTTCTAGTCAACATGAGTTTTAACACAGTCTCCTTGGTTTAAAGCAGAATCTTGCTTTATTTATCCATAGTGTAAAAATAAAAGGAAATAAAAAGTTGCAGTCTTTACAACATGTTATTAAAAATTGTAGGAGAGGTGAAGAGAGCAGTTTATAAAGCATACTATACTTTGGTCTTTCTTAAAAGGACCACAGAGTATAAGAGCAGGAAGGTTGCATTGAATTTGTAAAAGTCATTAGTTGGACCTCAGCTGGAATATTGTTCCAATTTAGAAAGGATGTGAAGGTATTAGAGACAGTACAGGAGAGGTTAACAAGAATGGTTCCAGAGATGAGGAACATTAGCTATGAAGGTAAATTGGAGAGGTTCAAATAGTTTTCCTTGAAGGCGGCTTAAATAAAAGATTTGTTTGATATTTTCAAAATCATGACAGAGCTGGACAAAGTAAACAGTGAAAAACTGTTCCCAAAAGTATTAAAAGGAGAAAATAGATTTAAAGTAATTTGCAAGAGAAGTAAATGCATTGTGCAAAAAGGCATTTTCACACCGCAAGTGATTCAGGTCTGGAATGCATTGCCTCACAGTGTGGTGGAGGCAGGTTCAATCAAGATATTCAAAAGGGCATCCAATAATTCTTTGAATAGAAACAATGTGCAGGTTTGGAGGAAAAGACAGGATATTGACCCTCAGTCATAATGTTCATTCAAAAGCCAGTGCAAACATGATGAGCAGAATGGCCTCCTGTTTGCCATAACAACTCTATGATTCTGAATGTTAGCATATGAAACCTTTTTTTTCTTTATGTTTTCTATTTTTCACTGCCTGAAAGGGTGATGAGGTTAGTTTCAAATCTGGCTTTTAAAGTGAGATGTGATAAGCACCAGAAAGAAAAAGAACTGCACAGTTAAGAGAAAAGCCAACCTACTCATGTAAAGTTTTATTTCAGATTTCCATGTTCTGTGGTACTTTCCTTTTATTATTCAAACAAAGAACTGGAGTGACCTGAATGGTCTCAATCTATACAGTAACCATTCTCTGATTCATTGAAGGTTAATCTGCGATTATGTCTGGTGCAACATTTTGCAAGATTGATCTAAAATTAATATCTGAAAAATGTGTTGCTGGAAAAGTGCAGCAGGCTAGGCAGCACCAAAGGAGCAGGAGAATTGTCATTTTGGGCATAAGCCCTTCTTCAGGAAGAAGGGCTTATGCCCGAAATGTCGATTCTCCTGGTCCTTGGATGCTGCCTGACCTGCTGCGCTTTTCCAGCAACACATTTTCAGCTCTGATCTCCAGCAACTGCAGTCCTCACTTTCTCCTAAAATTAATATCACCAACCAACTTTGTCCAATAATCTTGTATCTTTTACAGCTTTAAATGCTTACTCAATTTTCATTTAAAACAGTCAGCCTTCTACGTTTCTACCAGTCCATGTAGTAAAGCAATTTAGTCGTCAAAAACTTGTTCATGAAGAAATTGCTCTCAACCAATAGACCTACTCAGAACAATATCAAGCTTACAGTAATGATGAAAAGCCATGAGAACTATGTAACACAAAGTGAAGCACCCTACAGTGTAAGACATGGTCACAACATGTTAAAATAAACAGCCCTTATTTGTTTAAGGCAGCTTTATTTTGCTTGGCTTCACAGTCAGACAGAATCCCTTTCCTCTGTCATTAACCCCTACTATTGCATGGTCACCATGTAGCACCAAGATGTGGTCCCCTTCCACTTCTCAAATTTAATAGTTAAACAAAGTTCAACAAAGTATGCAATTGTTTAGTTACATATTTGGAAGTTCAGATTTAGTAAGTGAAAACATAATTAGCTTTTAGACTGCCAGCAGATTCTGGGGAGACTATTAAATTACCATTTTGGTTTATTCAGTTCATGTACTGTAAAGTGCTAAAAATAATCATAACAATTTAGCTGCTCAAAACATTAAAAATACTTGTACTGCTTTAATATTACCTGAACATTATTAAATCATAACATCTTAATGACAATTTTAAATGGAAAAAGTAAAAGATCAATCACAATTTTGCCATACCTTTTACTTTCTTCTCATAAGTCAAAATTATCCTATTACTGTTTAGAATTACTTTTTAAAAATCTTGGTATGAACATTCCCATTTCTTTCTATTCTTCTGCCTCCCTTCTCCATCTTCAAAATAGATTTTTGCTGAGGAAAAGCAAGATGATAGACAATTGCATTCCAGTGTCTAAGTCAGTAGAACGTGTAAATTCTATTGATTGCATCATAGTTACAACAAAATGGTAAAAACATCTTGAGCTGATTATGCCACTAAGCACATACATCAGCAGCTTGCTCAACTTGAAACTGGTTGAAATGTATTACAAATAGCACGTTCCGCATCTCTTTTAGTCCCTTTCACCTCAAGCTAATTATCATGTTTGAAGGATTTTAACTAAATTCCTTCCATATTTAGGTTCAATAACTATAAGTCAGCTCCTCCAATGATTCCAACAATAATGAACACGCAAGGCTTCAGCAATATTTTTTCAATTCCTATATGATAGTGATAACAAATATAACTATATAGAGCAATGATAAGAATGATGATTTGTGAACTTAATAGCACACATCAAGGCACAAATGCTTATTACATTGAGATGCACACCTGGTACCACAGGCAGCTACTGTCTGAAAACAAAGCACCAAAATAAACAAATAATAACATTAACAATTAAATACAAAGCAATCGTGTTTGGCAAAGTAGGTCAGGTCTATTCAAACGTAATCACCTGTAGTCACCAGAAGGAATAATACGTCCACCACTGAATTTTTCACGGGGGCAAAATTTCTTCATTTTGATGTCACAAAGTGTTTTGTTGTGTGATTCATGGTACCTGGTACCTGGTCTGTCATGTCTCACAGCAACTTTCCTCACACATTCTTTTGGTCCTAATCTCACTATGTTACAGGTTTCTTTGGCACCCTCCTTGTGTCCACCTGTTTGACTGCTGTCTGCCCCTGCCTCTGCCTCTGCACTCAGAAGCATTGCAGGCGAGAGAGTCTGGCAGGCTGTAACTATGCTCTGAAAACCCGGTGCACTAAAAAGCAATGTGAGCCACATGGATGCGAAAAGCCCATCAGTCAGTGTTAAAGTCAGTGAGTGCGCATTAAGAAAACAATGTGAAGTGTACAAAGACCAGCAGCTTCCAATTAAGTGCAAAGTGCTAAGAAAGCAAGTTAACAAAAAAGAATGATAAGATGCATCCGACACACAAAACAAATTGGCAGAAGCATGCAAGTATGAGGTGTCCGTGAGCTCCAACGCTGAGTGTTGAGGAATAACGTGGTGTGTGACATAGTTTGAGAATAGGCATGATGGTGAACTGAGGCTGGTGGTTTACTGATGCAGACTTGTGTGGACAAAGAGTCAGTCAAGGAGGATGCCAACAATAGAGTTTGCAGGGACAGTGCATTGAAAATATAAGGGAAAGAAGAAAGAACAGTACAGCACAGGAATAAGCCTCTCAGCCCACAATGTCTAAACTAAAGGCCTTTTTGCCTCTACATGCTCAATAATACCTCTATTCCCTGGTTATTCATGTATCTGCCAATGTGGCTCTTACATTGCTATTTTGCCCATCTCCACCAACTCCTCAAACAATGCATTCCAGCAACTTACCACCCTCTGTGTAAACAAGCTGCCTCTCACATCTTCTTTAAGGTTACTCCTTTCTACCTTACAGCTACATTCCCTAGTTATTAACATTTCTATCCTGGGAAAAAGACTCCAACTATCCATTTTATCCATGCTTCTCATCATTTATAAAATTTAATCAGGTCACCCCTCATTCTTTGATGTTCTAGTGAAAAATAAACCAAGTTTGTTCAAACTCTCCTCACAGCTAATACCCTCCAAACCAAGCAACATCCTGGTAAATCATTTCTGAACCCTCTTCAAAGTCTCCACATCCCTCAAGTAGTGTGGTGACCAGAGCTGTGCACAATATTTTACGTGTGACCTAACGGAAGTTCTACACAGCTGCCACAAATGACTTGCCCTTTTTTATACTCTTTTGCTCCATGATGGCAGAGACCAGCTGCCAGGTACCTGCTCTGATTTACATATCTGTAATTTGCACCATCTAGTTTCTGAGGGAAGGAGACAAGAATTGGAAGAGGCATAGTGATAAGGTGCAGTTAGTAATGAGATGGAAGTATATGAAAATAAGATTATTGACACTAAATAGCACAATTCTGAAGTCTCCATTTTATGCTTGTGGGGAAAATTGGAAAACGTTTTCTCAATATCGAGGTCCTGAATTTTTTAAAAAATTTGGCTGTATTTTACCAACTTCCTCGCCATTGCTGATGCCACACCAGGAAAGAGACAATCTGCATATGATAATCAAGCAGCAAAATTTCACGTGCACTAGTATAAGAATTGCAACTATACATGTAACAACTTATTTGCAGATGCAACCTGGGAATAGAAGCCTGGGAATATTTGTCAACCTTCTTTGAATCAGGATCACATGCTCACAGATTTAACTCCTTTAATTGATTTGAACTAACCAAATAGTGCAGTTAATTTCTTACTTTTCTATCTACTCAACTAGTCAAAAATCTTCAACAGTTTATTTTCTCTAAATGCTTGCTTATTTTGTTTACCGAATTGATATGACAATCTCTTCTGACATTGTGGGTCAACTTCAATATATCTTGCAATTTCTGCTTCAATCTTAAATCCTCTGTTGTGTTAATTCATACAGTCGAAAGAAATGGGAAGCTGAAAATTGCACATGAAATGCAAGTGATCCACATTGCCGATGCTTAATATTCACACCAGTTTCATTAGTATAAAGGGGTTGAGAAAGAAACACAGAATTTACCCAAAGAAACACAAGGCATTTACTCATGCTAAATTAAGAATGTAAGTACATGGAGCAAGAATAGATAATTCAGCCTCTGCCATTTAATACAATTATAGCTAACCTCATCTTGGCCTCAATTCCACTTTCCTATCCACTCTCCAATAACCCTTAACCCATTACCAATTAAAAATCTGTCTATCCCTAATCCTATCCCTATCTTCTCCTTAAATTTACTCAATACCCCAACGTTCACGGACTCTTGGGTAGTGAATTCCACAGATTCATGACCATTTGGGAGAAATAATTTCTCCCCATTTCTGTTTTAAATCTGCTTCTCCTTATCCTAAAACTATGGCCTCTTATTCTAGATTGCCTGGCATGAAGAAACATCTTCTGTATGTCTACTTTGTCTTTTACCTTTAGCATCTTATATACCTCTGTCAGATTGTCTCTCATTTCTTCTAAACTCCAGACAGTATGGGCCTAAACTGCTCAATCTCTCTTCATAAGACAAACCTCCCAACTCTGGAATTAATCCAGTGAACGCTCCATGAACTGCCCCCAATGCAACTACATCTTTCCTCACATAAGGGGACCAAAACTGTTCACCAGATGTGGTCTCACAAATACAATGTACAGTTGCAGCAACTTTACTGTTATCACGGTCCTGATTTTTAAAAATTTTGTCTGTATTTTCCCAACTTTCTGGCCATTGCTGAAGCCACACCAGGGAAGAGAAAGTTTCTTTTGCAACAATTATTAAAATTCCATTTGCCTTCCATTTTGGAGTCAATGACCGCAAGCACACAAAGATTGAGAACAAGTAATTTAAATAAAAATAAAGGGCTGTACCCAAATTAAATGGAAGGAAAGATTAACAAATCAAACTGAAATGAGAAATGTTTAAACGCAATGAACTACATGTACTCATGAGGGGAGAAGGGAAGCATAAAAATCTGTGGTGCTATATATCAGCAGGAAAATTAAATCATTTTGGGACCAAGAAAGGAGGCAAGTGAGAGTTAAGTTAGTTCCACAACTTAGTGTTCTGGCCCTGTCCTGTCTCTGGGCCATTTACCCATGTCAGCAAAGTCAATGATCACTCCTTGATGGTAATCTTCAAATTCTCCACGGTAGTGATGTGGCTCCAAAATCCATTTTGTAATTTAGCAAATAAAGAAGATGGAGAGTGGGTTTCTCCATTTGAAAGCCCCTCTCTCTCGCTTATCTTCTATTGATGTCTGCTGTTCCCTTCAAGGTGAAAGTGATCTGATTGCTTGTCAAACTTGGTCAATCCACCCACCATCCATCATCGTCCATATCCTCACTAATTAAGGTGGGGGTGGGGGAGGGGGGTGGGCAATCCTGAAAACTACAATTAGTAACTATTTTTCTCTCCCTCAATCGATGGTGGCAGTGGCATCTGGGAATATTCCCAATCTCTATTACCTATCACTGGAGGTGACTGAGCATCTTGAGAAAGTTATGAAAGAAAGAGATTCAAAGGTTGAGGGAGTTTAAGTAAAGTTGGCAAATTGTGGAGGTCAATGAAAAGACTCTTTACAAATATACTAACAAAGAGAAAAATCAAGATTTGCATAATTAATGATGGAAAATACAGAAAATAATCGTCAGGTTCAACCTGATAAGTATATGCAGCATTTTCTGTGATTATTTCAGATTTCTAACAGCCAGAGTGTGTTGCTTTCCTTACTGGAATGGTTGCTGAGCAATGTGGGAAACAAGCTTAACATAGAACGCTACAAATACTAAAGAAGTGCTTTGTTTCATTTTTCATACAGAGAGTGAATAGTGGAATTGTAAAAGAATCAGATGTTTGTGCAGATTTGCTAACTTAGGTCATTATTCAATAGGGAGATATTATCCCATTTGTTACTGTAGTCTCAAAGATAATTTTTCAAAGTTCTGTGGAAGGAACATGTGACATGTCTGTGGCAAAATGTAACAGTAATTAGATCGGAAATTATAGATCAGCAATTCATAATTTCATTGTTAATAAACTGCTAGATTCTGTGATAAATGATAAAGCTACAAAGCAAAGCAAAGAACTCATTGGAAATATACAACACAATTTTCCAAAAGACAAATATCACTTGGCCAGTTATCAAATTCTGAGGTTGAAGGGCAGAAACCACAGGATAATGGCAAAAAAAAAACTCAGAGACTGCTAAGAAGTGGTGAATGGTATAAAAACAGAAGTTGCTGGAAAAGCTCACGAAGTCAGGCAGCATGTGTGAAGAGAAATCAGACCTAATGTTTCAGGTCAAATGCCCCTCCCTCAACTGAGAAAGGGTCACTGGACCTGAAGTGTTAACTCTGACTTCTGTTCACAGATGCTACCTGACCTAAGCTTTTCCAGCAACTTCTGTTTTTGTTTCTGATTCACAATATCTACAGTTCTTTCAGTTTTTATTTAGTGCACAGAAGCCTGCAGTGTGTCTGTTTCTATGTGCTATGTACTGAAATTACCCGAAAGTTTTAAGAATCCAGGATATTTTCCAGAAGAATGCTAATAATACAAAAGTGGCAGCATCAAAAGTTGTGACAAAAACAGCAGGGAGAAATAAATAAAAGCAATGTGGGTGGATCATGACAGACGTAGCTTGATGTAGAAAATGGTGATATCATTCCGGAAATAAGCAAAGGGAAAGGAAATACTATTTAAAATCTTATAGATTAAATACTGGAATCTTTATACATGTAGACACAGGTCATCAAAGATGTTAAAATGACAAGTAAAATCCTTAGTTTTGTATCTAGAAACAAAACCAAGAAAGATAATATTGAATTTGTAGAAGACTTCAGTTGAAACAATTGGAACATTCTGTACAGCTTTGGACTGGCCTCTAAAGTAAAATAAAAATAGTCAAAAGGGAGCAGCACTAAATTTACTACAGTTGAATGTTACCAGGGATAAAAAGTTATGAAACACCACATTATTTTTTCACTACACCTGAAAAGGTTATGTGCTGAAAGCCTCAAATTAATGAAAAAGTATGATAAACAACTAATGATTGTTTCCATTAGTCAGCTACACAGTGATGAGAAGACCATGCATTTAACATAACTATCGGAAGAATTAAAGAAGATATTTGTAAAAAATAACTTGCAATTTGTTTTGCAAATAATTTAATTTAGAAGCTTTAATACTTTGCTGCTATAGTAGAGTCTAATAAGAGATGGGTATAGCTCAAAATGAAAATCAACAATGTATGTACATGAATGTGATCGCTTTGTGCGGACAAATACATCAATATAATTTCTGCAAACAATAGCTCTGCATTAAAAAAGCCCCTTCCCATCCATCCACAGATTGAACTGTAGAGAAAAAACAGTGTGTCCCAATAATTTCAAGGAGACAAATATATTCCTTTCTCTTCTACACACTTTGGGTGGTAACTATTAAGATCCGCCTTCATTATGTTCTTTAGCTCCTTTAATTTTGCTCTCCAACTGTTTTGTTCATGAATAGTGGTTACATTGCTTAAAACGGTTACAGTTTGAAGCCACAGTTTGAGAAATCATTCCCAGGTAACTTCATTAAAATTAATGAATAAATTAGGTTCACATTATTTATCTACTTGCAACAATTTACATTAAAATCAGATTCAAAGAAAATAATGCAAATACAGTTAACCAATGAAGGTAAAATACAGCCATCCAAAATTAACCTGTTAAGAATGAGGAGATCAGAATGAGTTTACTTTATGTTGGGATGGTCTTGCAATATATATCCTAGCTACAGAACAATATTATTGCATTGAAACTCATCTTAAAGACCCTGGGATCAAACATCTGAGACAACAGCATAAATGCAAAGGTCACCTGGCCTGGGAATCTCCTGGAGTTAAAGGAAAGTCCCTTGTATAAATACATCAGCAGCAGATTTTTTTTTTCACACCAAGGCATGCATATCTCTCAGTCTGATTCCACAGCTTCAAAGCTTATGGATATCCCTAATGTAAGATCACAATCAGTCGGCTCTCACCTAATTTCTAACCCCATCTCATCGTGATGAGAGTTTCATCAAGACTGCATTAGTTTCCACTTGAGAAATGCATTCTATTAGTTCAAAATGTACATTAATGATTCAATAGTTACATTTACATAAAGTGGTTATTTTCTTCCAATTAATACAAATATAAGAGAGGATTTATAGTTAATTTTTAATGCAGCTACAGGATTTTCTCCACCACTGCGTTTACTGTAATTTTCAAACAGTAAACAAAAAAGGCAGTTCCTTTTTACTGAGGTAAGTAAGTTTCTGTTATTGACTTCTACTGGTCTACAATGTGGATCAAATAATGCAAATCATTTTTTCTATTTATTTATAGCAATATCTAAAGATTAACTTAACTCTTTGCCAATTTGAAAAATGAAATAAAGTATAATGATACACATGTAGCTAAAACACATGTAGCAAAAAGGATGGAAAATGGAATTGGAATCAGCATATAAATTTTAAAAACAAATTAGATTAGAACCATATTTTAATGAGATTTATATCTAAAATATATTTTTGGAGGCTGATGATTTTCAGCCTTTACAGTAATTGGCCTTCAATCAACACACTGCCTTTCATGCAAGACCATTAAATGCATCATTAATATTTAAATTATTTAGAAATATTCATTTATTTAGTAGACAAAAGAGCACTGATTGAATAGATTTATAATCTGGAGCTACCATTATTATCACATCATCTCAATAATTTTATGGACCAATATGTTTATTGCAACAATCAAGCTCAGTGATTAAAATATCCAAGTGACTTAAATGCAATGCATTTTCTAGAGCATTCATGTATGCATAAATAATAAGTTGATGCGACATAGAGATCACACAATATATATGCGTGGTCATAGAAAGGACTGAGATTAATAATTTGCTCTCTTTAGAACTAATTGCTCTTTGAATTGTCTTGGGACCACTTTCAGGGTTTTGTGATGTAAATGTGATGCTCCGTTGGGCATATGGAATTAAAAACTTTGTTCACATATCCTACATTTTTTCAAAAATAACTCCAACAGATTTTACTATTTCTACATTCTTTCATCTTATCATCAAAACCTTTCCTTAGTATTTCCTGGATATCGTACAGTGAGAAGTCAAACATATCTGGTAAAGTTATTGTTTAGTTGCAAGGTCAATGTGAACATTAGAATGAACCGGAAATCATTTGTTTATCTGGTTAATACACTTCTGTCGGCTGTCCCTTGTGTATCAGAATTGTTTTGCCAAGGCAACAGCATATATGGTTAATTGTGGTGAAGTTATACAAAGTTCAACATCAGTTTAATCATTAAGCTTAACAGATTTCTTTTTCCCTTAAGGTTTGTCCAATCCACATGCATTAGAAAGATTGCTTTTCTAAGAAAAGTAAATATGAGAAGAAAATACTCAGCAACAAACCTGTTTTGAGATTATATAATGTTACCAGAATGTGGCATATATTAAACCAATAGAGTGATGAAGAAATTTCTTGTCCCAGATAACAATTATAGCCGAGTCAAATGTCTTGAATGGAAAGAATAGATTAACAACAGCTGGCAGATTTAATGATCATCTCTAAACTATCCATATTTCAAAATGTAAGCACAGATTAAAGAAGTTTACAATATAAAATTTTTCTTTTAAAAAAATCCATATGTTGATTTGAACACAGTATGAGTGACACACCCACATGTTTATCACTTGAGAAAGTGTGTCCAAACATTGGCTCCTGATCCCTCATGTGAGTTTTGATGACCCAGAGAATTCAGTAACACTTGCATTCAGACATCTTAAACCAGGCTTTGTCCTTTGAATTTTGTGTACAAATGTTGGCAAATAAATCAAAAATTATGACTCCAAGACCGGCTAGAATCAATAAGTTAAATGAAGTAAGTAAACAGTAACATTGATTTAAATTTATCTGATATGGTTCTGTGATATGTGGTTATGTGGACCATAAAAATAAAAACTCATTCCTCACAATACAGTACTAAAAATCTACTGCAACATCTTTAAACACCACACTATTTTATAACAATACATAATTTGACATGATTGCATAGTATGAAGATAAAGCTTCTTTTGAAAGAGGATTAAAGACAAAAAAAAGGCAAAACTGCCTGCTGTAGTCTATTCCATGAGCAAAATTCTATTTTGTAGCGAACATAGCCAACGATGTAATTTCTTCTGACAGAGGAGGAAATTTGATCTAAAAATATATTTTCAGTCTCATCTGAGGAAGTATCTGGGAAAAGTGTCTGCCTCTCACAGCCAACCATTTACCATCTGCATGCACTTCAAGCTCTTGAGCTACTTGTTTCCATAGCAATATTTGAGCAGCAACCAATAGTTACCATCCTGTTTCCTACTTCTATCATTGCATAAAAATTATGCTAGAGTTTGTTATCCAGTTAAATGTAATGCACTTTGTACTCCATGTTCATGTTTGTTAAAGCAACTGTAATTCTAAATCAGAGTTATTGCGTACTTCAGCCACTGTGGCTAATTGGGGATCCAAATGGTGCTTTTGCTTAGTAAATATATTTTAAAAATCAAATATTAGATACCTGCATTGGGAATATGATCTCAATACCATTGTAGGAGGAAGAGCTGTTCGTTCAGCACACAATCGTGCCCTGTTATTCTGGAGCAAGGCTCATTATCTACCTTAATGTCATTATTCTGCACTACTTCCATATCGTTTGATGTTATGAGCATCAAGAAATTTATTGAATATATTCAAGCTAGAGATCAATGTCTGAGCTTCATAAATCCACTTAGATAAATAATCCTAAAGATTCACTATCTCTGAAAAAAATCCCTCCTCAACTCAGATCCAAATGGTTTGGCCCTTTTTTTTTGTCCCCTGGTTTGAGACATCTCAGACAGGAGAAGCATTCTTTCCGCACCTACTGTTAATCTACCTTCTTGATACACCACAGTTAAATATTGGTTTATTTGCAGAAATAGTATGTAACACATGTTTAAATGTTGAACTGCAGTAACATGGAAACATTAGCAACACTGGGCAAAGTTTAATGTGTGCCAAACCCAACCCCCACCATCCCCATAGGTGTGTGGTTCAGCAGGAAGGTGCTTGGTGGAGATTCCCCCCACTTTCCCCTTTCCCTCTAAATTACTTGACAGTGGGAAGGCTCAAGGATGTTCTTCTAGATCAGAGGCACATTAACCTCTTCAGTACTTCCTTATGGGTGTCATTGCAATGTTGCTGATGTTTAATTACTTACCTGTAGGAGACATTCCATGCATTGGACTTTGGCTGGTGAGGGGGCATAACACATTGCTGCATACTTTATGCCCACTGACAGTGACAAGAGGCACAAAAGCCCACCTTCTGGCCACCAAACCAACCCTCTTCCCTCTTCTACTTGGTACATCCCTGTCTCACAGTGGCAAATCCACGCGATTTATCTTATTCCCAGGCCTCCATTGTCAATCCTCTGTACTTGTCACAGTTGCCACTGTTCCAATGGCAATCCTATTAAAAATTCACCTGTAGATCTTGTGGATGGGATGGTTGACCCACATCTGGATTGCTGTGGGAAATATACCGCACAGGATCCAGGGCGCACAACATCGATACCAGATTGGGACATAGTCCCATCAGTTCTCCTGAAAACAGCCATGGTGAGGTTACCTTGAGCTTTGCAGTCAGCAGACAAGCCAAAAACTACAATCATTAAATTCCACCCATTATTTGAAAGTACAGCTGTCAATGGGTCAACTACCTTAACCAGCATTGCTACTCCAATCTGGCCGAAGAATGCAAACCTAATTAGTAATATGCAGCTCCAGCAAGGCACATTACGGCAAAGCAAAAACGACATCCAATTGCAATCTGGACGAACAACAGGAGGGATCTTGAACTAACCCAGGGAAGTAGTGAGGAAAGAGATCAATTTCAGACTGGTACAGTTGAGAAATGGAGCGAGCCAACCAGAGCAGGCAAGAAGAAAGCAGAGAACCAGGTAGGGCTGATAAATTAAACTGCATGTATTTCAATGCAAGGGGCCTAACAGGGAAGGCAGATGATCTCAGGGCATGGTTAGGAACATGGGACTAGGATATCATTGCAATTACAGAGACATAGCTCAGGGATGGACAGGACTGGCAGCTGAATGTTCCAGGATACAACTGCTACAGGAAGAACAGAAAGGGTAGCCAGAGAGGAGGGGAGTAGGATTTTTGACATGGGAGAGCATTACGGCGATACTGAGGGAGGATATTCCTGGGATTACATCCAAGGAAGCTATTTGGGTGGAACTGAGAAATAATAAAGGGATGATTACCTTATTGGGATTGTGTTATAGTCACCCCTATTGGTCAGCCGGAAATTGAGAAACAAATTTGTAAGGCGTTGTCAGTTATCTATAAGAATAATAGGCTAGTTACAGTAAGAGATTTTAACTTTCCATACAAAGACTGGGACTGCCATAGTGTTAAGGGTTTAGATGGAGAGGAATTTAAGTGTATGCAAGAAAATGTTTTGATTCAGTATGTGGATGGATCTACTAGAGAAGCTGCAAAACCTACTCTTGGGAAATAAGGCAGGGCAGGTGATTGAGATTTCAGTGGGGGAGCACTTTGGAGCCAGCAATTCGAAAATAGTTTTAAAATAGTGATGGAAAAGCATACATCAGATTTAACATTTGAAGTTCTAAATTGGAGGAAGGCCAATTTTGATGGTGTTAGGCAAGAACTTCAAAAAGTCATCTGGGAGCAGATGTTCATCAGTAAATAGATGGCTGGAAAATGGGAAGCCTTCAAAACTAAGATAACAGGAGTCCAGAGACACTATATTCCAGTTAGGGTGAAAGGAAAGGCTAATAGATGTAGGAAATGTTGGATGATGAGAGAAATTGAGGTTGAGGTTAAGAAAAAGAAGGAAGCATACATCGGGTATAGACAGCAGAAATTGATTCAATGCTTACAAGAGTATAAAGGCTGTAGGAGTATACTTAAGAGGGAAATCAAGAGGGCAAAAAAGGGAGATGTGATAGCTTTGGCAAATAGGGTTAAGGAGAATCCAAAGTGATTTCATAAATACATTAAGGACAAAAGGGTAACTAGGGAGAGAATAGGTGCCCATAAAGATCAGCAAGGCAGTTTATGTGTGGAACCACAGGAGATGGAGGAAGATACTAAACGAGTATTTTGCATCAGTGTTTACTGTGGAGAAGGACATGGGAGGTATAGATTATGGGAAATAGATGGTGACGTCTCTAAAAACATCCATACTAAAGAGGATGCCTTAAAACGCATAAAAGTGGGTAAATCCCCAGGACTGGATCAGGGTGTATCCCAGAACTCTGTGGAAAGCTAGGGAAATGATTGCTGGGCCTTTTCCTGAGATATTTGTATCATCGATATCACAGATGAGGTGCTGGAAGACTGGAGGTTGGCTAACGTGGTGCTACTATTTAAGAAAGGTAGTAAGGAAAAATCAGGGAACAATAGACCGGTGTGCCTGACATCGGTGATGGGCAAGTTTTTCTTAAGATTAGATCCCCTACAGTGTGGAAACAGGCCGTTTGGCCCAACAAGTCCACACCGACCCTCCGAAGAGTAACCCACCCAGACCCATTTCCCTGTAACTAATGCACCTAACACTATGGGCAATTTAGCATGGCCAATTCACCTGACCTGCTCATCTTTGGACCATGGGAGGAAACCGGAGCACCCGGAGAAAACCAATGCAGACACAGGGACAATATGCAAACTCCACACAACTGTTGCCCAAGGCTGGAATTGAACCTGGGACCCTGGTGCTGTGAGGTAGCAGTGCTAACCACTGAGCCACTGTGCCGCCCATGAATAATGTAGCTGCCCAAATGTCTTTCTCATAGAATCCCATGCCCTCATTCTACATCGACCCCTGACTAATTCACCCAATGTACACATCCCTGAACACTGTGCAATTTACCATGGCCAATTCATATAGCCTGCACATGTTTAGACTATGGGAGGAAACTGGTGCACCTGGAAGAAACCCACGCAGACACTGGGAGAACATACAAACCCCACAGAGACAGTCGCCCCAGGCTGGAATCGAACCCAGGTCCCTGG
The DNA here is from genome assembly GCF_047496795.1 of Chiloscyllium punctatum. NCBI lineage: Eukaryota > Metazoa > Chordata > Chondrichthyes > Orectolobiformes > Hemiscylliidae > Chiloscyllium > Chiloscyllium punctatum. The sequence continues at coordinate 56,337,228 of NC_092758.1, read as the reverse complement.
CACTGTGAGGTAGCAGTGCTAACCACTAAGCCACTGTGCCACCCTGTGATGGATAGAACCCTGAGGGACAGGATTTACATGCATTTGAAAAGGCAAGGATGGATTAGGGATAGTCAACATGGCTTTGTGCGTGGGAAACCAAGTCTCATGAACTTGACTGAGTTTTTTGAAGAAGTAACAAAGAGGATTGATGAGGGCAGAACAGTGGACGTGATCTATATGGACTTCAGTAAGACATTCAACAAGGTTCCTCTTGGTAGACTGGTTAGGAAGGTTAGATCTCCTGGAATACAGGGAGAACTAGCCATTTGGATACAGAACTGGCTTGAAGGTAGAAGACAGAGGGTGGTGGTGGAGAGCTGCTTTTCAGGTTGGAGGCCTGTGACCAGTGGTGTGCTTCAAGGATCGGTGCTGGGTCCACTGCTTTTCGTCTTTTATATAAATGATTTGGGTGTGAACACAGGAAGTATAGTTAGTAGGTTTGCAAATGATAACAAAATTGACTAGTGTAGTGGATAGCGAAGAAGGTTACCCCCAACGGGATCTTGATCAGAAAGGACCAATCGGCTGAGGAGGGGCTGATGGAATTCAATTTGGATAACATGAGGTGCTGCATTTTGGAAAAGCAAATCAGAGCAGGACTAATACACTTAATGCTAAGGTCCTGGAGAGTGTTGCTGAACAAGGAGATCTTGGAGTGCAAGTTCACAATTCCTTGAAAGTGGAATTGCAGGTAGGTGCTATAGTGAAGAAGGCATTTGGTATGCTTTCCTTTATTGGACAGAGCATTGAATAAAGAAGTTGGGAGACCATGTTGCATCAGTGCACCAGGACATTGGTTAGGCCACTGTTGGTATATTGTGTGCAATTCTAGTCTCCTTCCTATCGGAAGGATTTTGTGAAACTTGAAAGGGTTCAGAAAAGATTTGCAAGGATGTTGCCAGGGTTGGAGGATTTGAGATGCAGAGAGAGGCTGAATAGACTGGGGATGTTTTCCCTGGAGTGTCGGAGGGTGAGAGGTGACCTCATAGAGGTTTATACAATCATGAGGGGCATGGATAGGGTAAATAGACAAGATCTTCTCCCTGGGGTGGGGGAGTCCAGAACCAGAGGGCATAGTTTAGGGTGAGGGGGGAAAAATATAAAACGGACCTAAGGGGCAATTTTTTTCACACAGAGGGTGGTGCGTGTATGGAATGAGCTGCTAGAGGATGCTGGTACAATTGCAACATTTGAAAGGCATCTGGATGGGAATAAGTATAGGGAGGGTTTAGATGGATTTGGGCCCAGTGCTGGCAAACGGGACTAGATTAGGTTAGGATATCTGTATGGTATGGACGAAATGGTCCGAGAGGTCTGTTTCTGCACTGTACATCTCTATAACTCAATCTCATTGTGTGATCCAATATTCACAAAAATTGCTCTGAACAATTCAAAACACTGTGCATGACTGCTGAAGAACAACCCTAGAAGCTGAAAAGATGATGGACTTTATTTGGCAAATTCATGCCAGAGTTCAAAATTATATTGGAAGTGTAAGAAACGATGTTTCATATTGAATATTTGGAAGTACTTGTTAAGCCAATATACAAAAAAAAATGCATTAATCGTGACTGTGCAAGTGTATCGAAGTGATTTTCTAAAATTACTGCATGTTCCTAAACTAATTTTGCCATTGCCAAAGCTATAGCTAGTCACTGTTGTCTGTTGGATAATAGTGTCCAAAGTTAGCAAAATTTGAATTTGTACTCCTTCACCATCATTCAAACCTGGTCAATGAGAAACAGAAAACACGTGGAAAAAGAAATGGAAAGAATAAAATGTTTCCAGGGCAAACACTATAACTGTCAACATTTCAATGCTAAAGGTGGCCAGAAAAGGAAAACCCTCATAAAAGTTAATCTCTTGAGCAAAACAATGCTCATAGGTTAGTTTGAAACTATACATTAACTTGCTGTGAGAGATGGCAATGTCTCTCTAGCACCCACATTTTAAATATGCATTTTGCTCTCCACTTCCCCCTAAGACTTACCACTAGGCAACCCATAAATCATGCAAACAAATTTTCCTTTAACTTGTTTGCAGGCATTCCATGAATTTCAACCTACCCCAGTTATGATTGCTTAACCTACAATCACAATCTCATTTTGGGCCATTTAATAATTGCATTTTTTTTTACTCCCACATAAAGAGAGCTCTGTCTTTTGGTACCCCTCCTAAAAAACACATGAAATAAAAGCAGATGGATAATAGCTTGTGAAGTAATCCAATGCTGTAACACTTAAGGCAAAAATTGTGCAATTGTTGAGAACTCAGAGAGTAAAGAAACATTGGCACTCCCTTATCCCACACGCATGCACTATACAGAGTCAAATCTCATCAGATCAAACTTCACAATTACTGAGACATAGCCTCATTGTGCTCATTACAGGAATTCTTAATTTTATTTTCTGGTCATAACAAGTCTAACAATGATGTATCTTTGAATCCTTTTTCTATCATGTCTTTTTAGCAGTTGCTAGTTTAGTTCTAGTCACATTAATCAATAAAGGAAACTCTTCAGTAACTTGTTTTTCGACAAGAAATTGTGTTCTCATTCTGTCTTTAGATTTGCTTTCAGCTCTTTCTCTCACCTTTTGTTACGCTCATACATTTTGCTTATTGTGGTGCCTGTTTACAAATATACATTTCATGTTAATATTGTTTCTCTATGCCTCTTTCCTTCACTGTTTTTTTCCTCCTGGCTGTAGTTATAATTGTAAGGTTTGTAAAATTGTTATATTTTGCAACTATAACCTTACATTTAAGATAAATGAAACAATGGAAATATAGAAAAATGAGCAGGAGTAGGCCATTCAGCCTATACAGCCTGTTCTGCCATTCTACCTGATTACAGCTGATCATCTATCTGAACATCGTATCCCTGCTCTCTCATTATATCCCTTGATGCCTTTGGTGTCTAGAAATGTTAATCACTTTCTTAGATATATTCAGCGACCTGTCCTCCATAGCTTTCTGCCGTAAAGAATTTTACACTCTCTTAATGGAAAAAAATCTCTCTTCACATCATTCCTAAATGACCTGCCTCATGCCCTGAGACTGTGATCTTATCTGGACTACTTGCAACCCTCAAGCCTGCCACTTTTTCTTGAAATTATACATGGCTCTTCTTTGCACCTATTTATATCCTTAAGTTATTTTGTTAACGCTGTTGGTTCACTTTTCCAGTGCATTTTTATGCCCAAAAGGAATATATAACTGTTTCAATACATACATTTTCTTCTTAAATATTAGCCATTGCCTATTCACAGTCATTGAATAAATAATTTAATCTATCACAGCAAACTCAACTCTCATACCTTGTTTAAATTTAGTATCCTAGTTTCAGATTGGACAAATTCACTTCTCATTCTAACGAAGATTTCTTCATATTATGATCAATTCCAAAAATAGAATAATTTTTAACTCCTCTCATTGCATAGTAACTATTCCAGGATATCCCTAGTTGGCTCTTCAATGCATTAGTCTAAGAAAACATCAGAAACACACTCTAGGAATTCATCCAGTGCACTATTACTGTTAACATGATTTATACAGATTAAAGTCACTCATGATTACTGGAACACCTTTTCTGACATTCTTTTCCAATTCCTGTTTAATATTGTCCCTTACTGTTTGGAGGCATACAGATACACACTTTCACAAGGTCTTCTACGCGTATTTGTTTCTTAACTTCACACAGACTCCTTCATCTTTTTGTCCATCCTTCCTAAATTTTAAATACTCCTTGTGTCTTTAGTTCCCAACCTTAAACATGCCTCAGTCAGGTCTTTATAGTCACAATCATATTGCACCCATTTGTAACTATTTGCATTATATGCTCAATGTATTCGGATCCAGTATTTTTAAATGAGTCATCTTGATATTTTTATCCTTTTCCGTACTACTGCCCTATTTTCTGCTAGCTTTTGTTTCCTGCTTCTACTTTTCTCTCTTGTTCCTCTGTGCTCAATTTCCCATATCCCTGCCACTACATTAAAATCCTTCCACTGTAGTAGTTAAAGTCACAGTAAGGATATTGGTCACAGTCTTGCTGAAGTTCAGTCTATCCAGCCTGAATAAGTACCATTATCCCAATGCCTCAGGTATCTAAACCCCTCCTTCCGATACCATCTCCTGAGCCACACTTTTTTTTTCCAGTCGCTATTTAATTTGTTGTTAGCATGTGGCGCTGGGAATAATCCTAAGATTACTACCTTTGTAGTCCTCCTTTATATTGTATTCTCTAGGTCCCTATATTTTGCTTACAGGATTTCATTTCTCGTTTTACTAATAACATTAGTACCAACATGGACGGACACTTCTGACTGTTCACTCTCCCTGTTCAGAATGTTTTATAGCCACTCAGTGACATCTTTGCCCCTGACATCAGAGAGACAATGTACCATCCTGATATCACAAATGTGAAGAGTCTACTAGTTCCCCGTATGGTAAAATCCTCTATTACAGTTGCGCTCCCACCTTTTTTGTCTCTTGTTGCACAGCTGAGCCATTTGCTGCAGTCTTGGCTCTTGCTGCATTTCCCTGAGAAATCATGTCCCCCAAAAGTATCCAAAATAAAAAGTCACTTAGAAAGGGACATGAATACAGAGTAATCTTGAGCTACCTGACTAGTGCTTTTTACTTTGTGGCAAGTGGTGACTCATTGTTTTTTCTCCTGTGCACTCATCACCACATTGTAAATGTCATTCACAAAGATCTCAAGTCTAGTGGATGGTCCACAGCCACTGTAGCTGTTTCTGTTGGTCTAAATTGCAGATTTCTCATTGGTGCAGGTCAAGACAATTCCTTCACACATGATCATCCTGGACATTAGAAATGTCCCTGACTTCCCACATAGCACATAGCTGAGCAGCCCTTTAAACTGACTTACCTTTAAACTGATCCTAATACAGGACTTTATTTTGGTTAAAAATAAATTAAATATATACAAGAAACCTTGTGTCCTTCCTTATACATTAAGCAATACTTAAACTAAAGGAAAGATCAATAGCAGCTGCTGAGCAACTAATCAACTCATATCTTTCCTATGGTATCACTTTTTCCTGACTCAGCCCAATAGTCAAGTAGGGTCTGATTCTGCTCAGCTGTTCCACCCTATGACTGCAGGAAATGAAGGCCCCAAGCATCAGTGTAGATTTACAGTCCCTCTCTCAGCAGGTTACACCCAGATCTGATTCAGCTCAGCTGTTCTCTAAAGCCACAAACTCCTGCATATTAACATGTGTCTGTGCCTGTGATCTGTTCTGCAGTCTAATTGACAGTAAGCCTGGATAATTGCATTGTCACCGATCAAAGAAAGCTTAGTTTTATTAAAATAATGAGGTGCAAGGTATTTGTGCTCGGGGACAATACCAACAGCCTCTGATTTTTCTATGGACAGAGTCTTATGTCCCAAAATGCCAGAAATGTGTTGTTGGCATCTGGTTGTAAACAGCTTGGTGTGAACTGTCCACTTGCTTCTTGATTGAAAGGAAGTTTGATCAAAGATAGCTATTTATCATTTCTGATAAATGTGATTCACATTATGATTGAGAACAGAACAGAAAAAAATCATTTTTGAGATCAGGTTACAGGCTACTTTACAAATTAATGATTATCACAGGTGACAAGTAGCTCTGTGCTGTCAGCAGAGAGAAAAGGCTGCTTGACTTAGCAGGATACAGCAGATTATTGTGGAAGAGAGATGATCTCTAATTGAAAAGACACAACTAGAGCCATTTACATATTCTGTGAGATTTATTGCAACAAGCTTGAAGGAATTCTTGCTCCCAAGTCCTATATGATCTAGCCAGGTCAAAGGGAAGAAGAATTAACTGCTGCTGGTGGATTTAAGAAGCTCCCTGAAAACTAAAGCACATACATATGGACACACTCAAGAATTACCATTTAACAATGTACAGATATAGAAATCCACTAAAAGCTATGAGCAACTATGTACTCTTTGTTATAAGGAATACAATTTTATGGAGATTGTGTTGTCTGCTTACATAAACAAGAATAATCCTATCTGTAATTTAAAGTACATCCTCTACTAAAAGGAAATAGCACTTGGTTAACAATAGCTGAGTCTTTTGTTACATTAAAAATTTTAAAACATGAAATCTTAGCATGTTATTCTTTTAGCTATTAACTAGACATTTGAATCTACTTTTAAAAGTCAACATTGCAGATGGCAATGTGTACCAGTTACCTGTCTAAAAATCTATTACGTGTTCGGAGTCTTGTTCATTTTCCACACAAACGATTTAAGAGCAAGTTATTTTCAAATAAATTTTGAATCAATGTTTACTTTAAATGGTTTACTTTTTTTAGAACAGTCCATACAGGTTTCAAATTAAAAAGTCACGCAAGTTATGATATATGTTAACTCGAAGTTGTCTATGTCAGGAAAAAAAATCAATAAGTATTTCAGTAGTTAGGCCTCCCTGCCATAAATGATAAATATATTGCATCTACATTACGCTTGCCTGACTGTAATCAAATAAAAATAAAAATGATCAAATAGATCTAAGAAAAAAAACTCAGTCTGGTTTCTGGAAACAGAAATGAACAGACACAGATGTTTCAAGCAGCTTACTAAACACTGGAGACTAAAGACAGATATTGGAATATTATGTTCAATTTGGATTTCCCTGCCATAGGAAAGATGTTGTGAAACTGGAAAGGGTCAGAAAAGATTAACAATGATGTTGGTAGAGTTGGAGGGTTTAAGCTATAGGGAGAGGCTGAAGGTATTTGCCCTGAAGCGTCAAAGGCTGGGAGGTGGCCTTATACAAATTTATAAAAATCATAAGGTGAATAGTCGTTTCCCCAGGATAGGGCGTGTCCAAAACTAGAGGGCATAGGTTTAACGTGAGAGGAGAAAGATTTAGAAGAGTTCTAAGGAGCAACCTTTACACGCAGACGGTGATTTGCGTATGGAATGAGCTGCCAGAGGAAATGGTGGGCGCTAGTACAATTACAATATTTAAAAGGCATCTGGATGGGTATATGAATAGGAAAGGTTTGGAGGGATATGGACCGGGTGCTGGCAGGTGGGACTAGATGTACCACCCTCTGCATAAAAAATATTACCCCTTAGGTCTCTTTTACATCTTTCCCCTCTCACCCTAAACCTATGCCCTCCAGTTCTGGACTCCCTGACGTCAGGGAAAAGACTTTGTCTATTTATCCTATCCATGCCCCTCATAATTTTGTAAACCTCTATAAGGTCACCTCTCAGCCTCTGATGCTCCAGGGAAAAACAGCCAGTGTCTATACAACCTCTCCCTATAACTCAAATCCTCCAACCCTGACAACATCCTTGCAAACCTTTTCTGAACCCTTTCAAGTTTCACAACATCTTTCCGATAGGAAGGAGACTAGAATTGCACACAATATTCCAACAGTGACCTAACCAATGTCCTGTACAGCTGCAACATGACGTCCCAACTCCTGTACTCAATACTCTGACCAATAAAGGAAAGCATACCAAACACCTTCTTCACTATCCTATCTACCTGCGACTCCACTTTCAAGGAGCTATGAACCTGCACTCCAAGGTCTCTTTCTTCAGCAACACTCCCAAAGACCTTACCATTAAGTGTATAAGTCCTGTTAAGATTTGCTTTCCCAAAATGCAGCACCTCACATTTATCTAAATTAACCTCCATCCGTCACTTCTCAGCCCATTGACCCATCTGATCAAGATCCCGTTGTAATCTGAGGTAACCTTCTTCGCTGTCCACGACACCTTCAATTTTGGTGTCATCTGCAAACTTATTAACTATACCTAATATGCTCACATCCAAACCATTTATATAAATGATGAAATGTAGTGGACCCAGCACCGATCCTTGTGGCACTCCACTGGTCACAGGCCTGCAATCTGAAAAACAACCCTTCACTACCAGAGAGGTCTTCTACCTTTGAGCCAGTTCTGCATCCAAATGGCTAGTTCTCCCTGTATTCCGTGAGATCTAACCTTGCTAATCAGTCTCCCACGGGGAACCCTGTCAAATGCTTTACTGAAGTCCATGTAGATCATATCTATGGCTCTGCCCTCATCAATCCTCTTTGTTACTTCTTCAAAAAACTCAATTAAGTTTGTGAGATATGATTTCCCACACACAAAGCCATGTTGACTATCCCGAATCAGTCCTTGCCTTTCCAAATAAGTGTACATCCTGTCCCTTAGGATTCTCTCCAACAACTTGCCCACCACTGACATCAGGCTCACTGGTCTTTAGTTCCCTGGCTTGTCCTTACCACCTTTCCTAAACAGTGGAACCACATTAGTCAACCTTCAGTCTTCCAGCACCTCACCTGTAACTATCAATGATACAAATATCTCAGCAAGAGGCCCAGCAATCACTTCTCTTGCTTCCCACAGAGTTCTAGGGTACACCTGATCAGGTCCTGGGGATTTATCCACCTTTATGCATTTCAAGACACTTCCTCCTCTGTAATATGGACTGTCTAATACTGTCAAAATTGGCCTTTCTCCAATTTAGAACTTCAATTTTTAGATCTGTTCTATCCTTTTCCATCATTATTTTAAAACGAATAGAATTATGGTTGCTGGCCCCGAAGTACTTCCCCACTGACACCTCAGTCACCTGCCTTGCCTTATTTCCCAAAAGTCGGTCAAGTTTTGCACCTTCTCCACTAGGTACATCCACATACTGAATCAGAAAATTTTCTTGTATAACCTTAACAAATTCCTCTCCATCTAGACCCTTAAAACTACGGCAGTCCCAGTCTATGTTTGGAAAGTTAAAATCTCCTACCATAACCACCCTATTATTCTTACAGATAATTGAGATCTCCTTACAAATTTGTTCCTCAACTTCCCTCTGACTATTATGGGATCTATAATACAATCCAAATAAGGTGTTCATCCTTTTATTATTTATCAGTTCCACCCAAATAACTTCCTTGGAGTTATTTCCTGGAATATCCTTCCTCAGTACAGTTGTAATGCTATCCCTTATCAAAAACACCACTCCCCCTCCTCTCTTGTCTCCCTTTCTGTCCTTCCTGTAGCATTTGTATCCTGGAACATTAAGCTGCCAGTCCTGTCCATCTCTGAGCCATGTTTCTGTAATTGCTATGATATCCCAGTCCCATGTTCCTAACCATGCCCTGAGATCATCTGCCTTCCCTGTCAGGCCTCTTGCATTTAAATAAATGCAGTTTAATTTATCTGTCCTGCCTTGTTCTCTGCTTTGTCCCTGCCTGCTCTGACTGTTTGACTCACGTTTGTTCTCAACTGTACCAGTCTCAGGTTGATCTCTTTCCTCACTATCTCCCTTGGTCCCACCCCACCCCCACTCCCACCTTACTAGTTTAAATCCTCCTGAGCAGCTCTAGCAAATCTCCCTGCCGGTATATTAGTCCCCTTCGAATTTAGGTGCAATCCGTCCTTCTTGTATAGGTCACTTCTATCCCAAAAGAGCTTTCAATGATCCAAAAATGTGAATACTGCCCCCATACACCAGCTCCTCAGCCATGCATTCATCTGCTCTATCTTCCTATTCCTGCCCTCACTAGCTCGCTGCACTGAGAGAAATCCAGATATTACTACTCTCAAGGACCTCCTTTTTAAATTCCTGCCTAACTCTCCGTAACTTCCCGTCAGAATCTCAACCTTTTCCCTTCCTATGTTGTTGGTTCCAATGTGTACAATGAGCTCCTGCTGGTCCCTCTCCCCCTTGAGAACATTCTGTACCCTCTCTGAGACATCCTTGATCCTGGCACCAGGGAAACAACACACCATTCTGATTTTTCGCTGCTGGTCACAGAAACGTCTGTCTATACTTCAGACTAGAGAGTTCCCGAACACAATCAATCGCTTGGAACCCAACATACCTCGCATTGCATTGGAGCCAGTCTCAATATCATAAACTTGGCTGTTCGTGCTACATTCCCCGGAGAATCCATCATCCTCTACATTTTCCAAAATAGCATATTTGTTTGAAATGGGGATAAACACAGAAGACTCATGCACTACCTGCCTACCTCTCTTACCTTTCCTGGAGTTAACCTATCTTCGTGACTGCATCTGAGACTTCCCCCCTTCCTATAACTGCCATCCATCACATCCACTTGCTCTTGTAAATTCCCCATTGCCTATAACTGCCTCTCCAACCGATCAATTCGATCTGATAGGATTCGCAACCAACGGCATTTATTGTAGATATAATCCTCTGTAACCCGTAAACTCTCCCTAAACTCCCACATCTGACAAGAAGAGCATAACACTCTACTAAGGGCCATTTTTACTTCTTTAAATCTACAGATCCAGAAAATAGCACTGTCTTATTCCTCTACAAAAAAACTGCTCTAGGTTAAATTAATACTTATGGCTTATATTTTGAATTTAATCAAGAGACATAGCCCAGTAAAACATAATCAAGAAAGAACACACTCTACTCACTACTGCAGATTTACTGTAAGGCCACACTTAAAAATATTCATTTATCTGTTTCGGTGCTGTGACCTCTCCAAAACGGGTTTCTCCAAGATCAGTTGTGAATTTCACTGTTTTTTTAATTTTCCCAGATGCACTCCAATTTCCAGTGATATGTGATTCAACAGCAAAGGCAGTAACTTCACAGGTTCTCTGCTCTGTCAGTTAGCAATATAGGTTTCTTTCTCTCTCTCTCTCTCCTGCACTGACCTCATCATGTGTCTTTTAAAAGTGCTGTTGTTTTGACTTCTTTTTCTCCAAATTTCAAAACAATGCAACAGCATATAAAACAATAATTGTTGCTCCTGAAATTCGAGGAAATCACCTCCAACACCTAAAATACCTCAAAAAAAAGAGTAGCTGTTACATCCAGAAATTTTTCCCATCCTCCATCTTGGATTATCCAGAATCCTTTTAAGTCTCATGGGAAGCCTAGACAGTCAATGCTGAGAACATATTCAAAAGGATTAAAACTATACCTGATGCAGTCTTTGTCCAAATTCTCTGTGTGTACTTATCAGCACAAACAGCACACAGAAACAGGAACCATAACTATTCTCTGCCTTATGCCACGTGCACAGAGGTCAGTTAGAATATTCCAAGTGTTGTCCAGCTTGCAATTAGCTAATTCTGGACCTGGAAAGTGATGTAGGAGTTTCTTATCCATACAGCTTAGTATCATATTTAGCAAGACAACATACCAAGCTGTTAAGAAGCAGTTGAGGCGGATTGTGGCCAAATGCTATGCCTGTTATGGCACAGCGCATTAACACTTGCATTTTACCTTCTGTTTGTTCATTGCCAATGCACTTTACTTAAGTACTTGAAATGATGTCCTAAACATAGAAAACATTTCTGTACATTTACATTTCTATACCCTTGACAATCCAAATAATTTCAACACTGAATCACCCACAGTCACCATCCTGGTGGTTACCAATAACCAGAAACTGGACTGGACCAGCCATGTAAATAAATACTCTGGTTACATAAGCAGGTCAGAAACTGAAAATCCTTCAGTGAATAACTCACCTTTAGAATTCCCAAGACAGTCCACCACCTACAAAACACAAGTCTGGAGTGTGATGGAGTATTCCCCATTTGCCTGGGTGGCTACAGCTCCAACCACATTCAAGTAAACTGACACTATTCACCACATCCTCAGATATTCAATACTTTCATCCCAATGCACAGTAGCAACGTGTATCAGCTGCAAGATGCACTGCCAAAATTCACAGTACGTTCCAAACTCACAACCAGAGCCAGCTAAAAGAACAAAGACTTAAGGGCAAAACTAGGCTAGAATTTTGCTGAATTTGGCTGTGTCAATTTTAGCAAGTTTCATGAAAGGTTTATCTCACGCTATCATTCCAAACTCACCTAATTACCTATGTATCGTTCCCCATGGCAGTCCATTTGGCATATCTTCCCACTCACCACAGCTGGAAGTACTTGCCACTGCTGGGACCTCCTGAGGTTCACAGCACCGTATTTAAAATGCAGTTGTGGAGCAGGCCAATTTGCTGGCTATATGGAGCACTCCTGCACAATCTCTGTCAATTGACCCACAGTTTTGGACAAAGAGAAATTGGCATCCTGCTTTGTCAAAGGAAACCTCAGGGTCCTGGTGGATGAGATGATGCTGAGGAGAGCTGTCCTCTTCCTTCAGAACTAGCAGAAGAGATCATGGCATCAGCCCCTGCCAACCTGATCCAAGATTGCCTTGCAGGTCAGTGCAAACACGTACTGTGTTGGATGTATATGCCGTAACTTGGTGGGAACAGGTTGTTTAGAAGCTAGTTTATTACATGTGGGTGGATGAGAAAGAAACTATGAGGAATTGGAGTTGAAGATTCACAATAGGATGAATGCTCTCAGTCTTGTTCTCAGGGCTAGGGAATCAAGGGCTTGAGAGCATCAGTTTAAGGTTAGAGGGGAAAGAATAAAATGGAACCTGACCGGCAACTTTTCACACAGAGGGTGGTACGCATATGGAATGAGCTGCCAGCAGAAGTGGTTGGGCCAGGTACATTAACAACATTTAAAAGACATTTGGACAATTACATGGATAGGAAAGGTTTACAAAGATATGGGCCAATTGCTGGGGAATGGGGTTAGCATGGATGGACATTTTGGTCGGTATGGACCAGTTTGGGCCGAAAGGGCCTGTCTCCGTGCTGTCAGATTCTATGACTCTACAACACTATAACATTTCTAAGAAAGCAATACTGTTACATTACTGAAAGAACAATGTTAGAGGGAATGAAGGGTTTGAGGTATAAAAATAGTTTGCAAAGGCTGGGACATTTTTCACTGGAACATAGGAGATTGAGGGGTGACCTTATTAAATCTTGAGGAGCACAGATAAGGTGATTGACAAGGATCTTTTCTCTAGGGAGGGGGAAGTTCAAAACTAGAGGGCATATTTTTAAGGTGAGAGGAGAAAGATTTAGCAAGGACACGAGCAGCAACTTGTTGACACAGAGTGGTTCATGCATAGAATAAACTATCAGAGAAAGTAGTAGAAGCAGGTACAGTTAGAACATTTAAAAGACATTTGAATAAACTTATGAATAGGAGAGATTTGGAAGAATATAGACCAAGTGCAGGCAGTTGGGCTGAGTGGTCTGTTCCTGTGCCATGTGACTCTATGACTCTTTAATTTTCCCACTTATTTGTTGGTTGACTCCACATTCTTTTTCTCTCTCATAATTTTGCTTACATTATTCTACTTGTACTTAGCAAGGAGCATCTTTGTAACATCATTGCAAGATTGCTCCAGGTCCTGAAGTTGTACCCTTCTCAAAGTTTTCTCTCCCCAAACATAACCATTGATTAACACTTACATACATTCTCAAACAAGTCACCCAAATTATTTCTTCTTGCAACATTCACTTTTTCTTTGTTACTCTCACTTCTTCCCAAGTATTTGACTTGATTCTTCTGCATTGATGATTGGTCTGGAAAGTCTATGACATGGTATAGATACCATTAGAGAGAAGTTGGCTAGCGTTCTTTTTCTCTGCTGGCTTCTTTTAGATCATCAGTGCTTGCTAATAGGTCTTGCATAGATGTAATTGTAGGAATGATTGGGGAAATCGGATTGCTTCTTCTTCTCCATCGTTAGTATCTGGATCAGCTGATGGTGTTAATTCTGAGGAAAGAGTAATAAATGCCTGTCCATACGTAATTGTTCTCCATTCTTGCTCCTTTGCAGTACTAACCAGTGTGCTTGAAGGTTCTGTTCCAAGACAGGAGTACATATGATGGCTTGCAAGTTATTGGTTTGATGTCTGGTATGTTCTTTAGTAAGTTTACCTTAGACTGTCGCATATTTTTCTGCATTAATAGAACTTTTGATGAATAATGCACCTTGAACAAAGGACTGCTTGGATCTAGAGTTAAATCCCCCTTTAATTGAAGAAAATCAAATGTAATGTTATGAAGATGTGGGTGTAATATACCTTTACAAGAGTAAGAGCTAGCAGTGACAGCACCAAGTGTTCTCAATAACACACAATGTAACATTGCTCCAGCTACTGGGGTGGCTGGTTGTCCGGAAATGACAAAACTTGATTGTTTGATTTAAGTATATTGACAATCTTAAAAGCCAATGACACAATTCAATACTTTGGGGTATAAGACTGGGGAAAATTGAACACTTAGGAAAAGAACTGCCACCAGACCAACAGCTGTAGCCTGCTAGTTACAGCTCTCTGAGAGTTACCAGTCTAGAGAAGGAGTTTGCACAGAGAAAAATCTCAACACTAACCTGAAGAGCCAATCTACCAACGAAGATAAAGAGAAGGTTTGACCACTGTCTAGTTTTAAAATTTGGATTTTTCTATAAATCCTAATTGGGAGTTTTATCGGACTAGTATTAGAGAAGGGAAGGTAAAGATAAGTTCGAGAAAGGAATTGTAAATAGTTGTTAATTATTTTGTTATACTTTAAGAAATAAAGTTGTTAATTTTTACTTTAAATAGTTCTTGGCCACTTGAAATTTTACAGATAACTGTATGGGATAAATCTTTTCTGTGTTGCTGGTTCTAAATTAAGCAGGAGGGTTTACTCCTTGTTGTAACACTAAGAAAAGAATTAGACCATTCAGCCTGCCCTGTCATTCAATATGTTCATGGCTGATCATTGACTTACACATCCCATCCCCATAACCACCAATACACCACTGGTGATCAGAAATCTATCAATCTCTACCTTAAACATACTCAATAACTGAGCTTCCACAGCCTGTGGTACAGAACCCAAAAGGTTCACAAGACGCTGAGTAAAAATAAAATCTCCTCATCTTAGAACTAAGTGGCATCCCTCTTATTTTTAAACTGTGCCCCTGTTTCTTTCTCCTCAACTAGGTGAAACATCTTACCTGCATCTATCCTGTCTATCCCTTTAACTATTTTCTAAGTTTCAATGAGATCATCTTTCATTCTTCAAAACACTAGAGAATACTGGCCCAGTTAGCCCAATCTCTCTTCATACGACAATCCTGGCATCCTATGAACAAGTCTGATGAACATTTGTTGCACTCAATCTTTGGAACTAATATATTTACTGAGATAAAGAGACCAAAACTACAGTATTCCAAGTGTAACCAAGCACACTTCATCCCTCAAATCCCCTTGCCTTAAAGACTAACATTCCATTAGTCTTCCTAATAGCTGCTACACCTGCATGTTAACACTCAATATCTTATTGACAAGGATACCTTTTGTACAGCTACACTTTAAAACTTTTTACTGTTTAAAGAATACCCTGCACAACTGCTTCTCCTGTCAAAGTGGTTAGCCTTATATTTCTCCACATTATATTGCATCTACCATGTTTTTGTCCATCTATTAAGTCTGTCCAACTCCTACTGAAAATGTTTTACATCTTCCGCACAACACACATCCCCACTTAGCTTTGTATCATCTGCAATTTTGAAAATATTGAAAAAACAATATTGGTCTCCAACTCCAAATCAATGAAACCTATTAGGAACAGCTGGAGCCCAAGCAGTGATCCTTGCATTACCACACAGTCTGTCAACACAAAAATGATCCATTTATTCCTACTCTTTGTTTTCTGTCTGTTAGCCATGCCAGCACCTCATACCCCATGCGCTTTAATTTTTCGAACAGCCTCCTGTGGGTGACTTTATCAAGAATCTTCTGAAAATCTGAATTTTATGAGTAACATCTTCAAAACAATCCAACAACTTTGGCAAACACAATTTCAGATTTGCAAATCTATGCTGACTTTGCCCAACCAGATCATTATCAACTAGAAGTCTAATTATCCCATCCTAAAAATAGATTCGAGCATTTTCCCTCCTATTAATGCAAGGCTAACAGATCTGTAGTTTTTTTTTTCTCTCACTGCTCTCTTAAAATGTGTGGTGCTTCAAATTTAAATCATTGTTAGAAGTCTTGACTCTGTTTTTCAGTTTGTTTATTTGGGTGGAAACAAAACTTTTTCTTCTTTCTCTTTCTAAGAGATCCAATCTGCTTAGGGTGTCTGGTAATTGGATCCTTTTCACAAGTGCACAATCTGAACTTATCCTCCTGGTTGCTGGTGGGGCTTTATAGCTCTTATTGTTTTATTTTGAAAAAAAAATGCTTCCTTTACTAGTTGTAAGATGCTTCTACTCAGACTTACAGTTGTCTTTGGTGGTTTCCCTGAAGGAGTTCTCTTTTCAGAAATTTTTATTTTGTTTTCTTTACATCAGCTGTTCTGCTCAGTGACTTTTCTGGCTGCTAGCTGGTCCTAAAGCGGTACCAATGATTTTATGAAAATGTGATTTTTATTTTAGTTCTTCTCTTTGCATGATTTCAGGTCTGGTTCTTGATATTCAGTGCTGAAATAATTTTCAAGGCAATGGACCTTGTGGCTACCATCTTTTGCTGTGTGGTTTTATGTACACAAACTGAGGACAAGGCACAGTCAAGAACCTTCTTCAAGTTCAGGCTTCATAAAACTCTATGTATTACATGTTATTACATTTACAATTACACATACTAGTCATAGATATATCAGATTGAGAAGTTATTGTTATAATGTCTTCAGGCTTGGGGTTCGGTGCAACAATGTTCATCAATACTGAGACATAAATACTACAGTATGTCATTGAGATTTACCAGGCTCCAAGCTTACTGTTACGTTACTGAAAGATGATCCTATGAATTCCAGCACCTAATGCTAGCCAGTCTGCAATGCATTCTCCCTGCATGCGCTTCTCTCTTCTCTTTTTACTCCACCCACACTATGCTATTTCTGTCCAGTAAGGAGCAGCTCCATGACATCACCACAAGGTAGCCCCATAATCCTAATGCCATTACTCAACAGCTTGGAGATATCAGGCTGGGAGGAAAGAAAAAAGTTATTCGAATTTGTATTGGCGCAAAAACTGAGTCTATGATAGTTTGAAGAGGTGAAATGATCATCTGCACCAAAACGTGCTTCTATTATGCTCGAAATAATCTTGGGTTGATGTGAGGACTCATCTGGGATTCAGTTGGCTCTGGGGAATTTTGAGGGAATTTGAAAGCAGAGTGCAGAGTTTAAGTAGTATAGTGCAATTCAAAAGTGGGAAACAGCCAAGAGGAGCGCATCAGACGTCACAACAGATGGGGAACACTGTATGCTCGTTCTGGTAAAATCATACAATTGCAATTATGCCAAAGTCTAGAATTGTGCTGAAGATTTCAAACAAAAGGCCAGGCCAATACTGATAGCTGAGGGGTGGAAGCTACTGACAGGGGGATGGATTCATAATAGCATGAAGCATTTATAAAGGTTTTTGACTGCAGAAAGCAACTATACATATATCTAGACATTTCTGATTGGAAATTCAAATGGAAATTTGAGCAAATCAACATGCTCCTTGGCATACACATACGGGGGGAGGTGAATTCTTTGCATATGTCACTCACATTTCTGACATGCATCTTTAATTATAGACACGTGTGGAACATGCAGAATTGTGAATAATTTTCTACCATCTGTCAGCAGAATATTATCATCAGCTGATGAGAGAACGTTTGATGAATGAAGAATCTTTAAGCAGAAATCTTTGGCTAAAAAATGACAATTAATTTTAATATCATTGGTACGCAGAGGTAAAAAGAAACAGAAAATATAGAATTGATGTGGGTATCATATATTTTGTCCAATCATTGCATAATTACCCACATTTGTGGCATATTGGTATTTGTATTAAGATGTGTATAGCAGATAATAAGCTCTTTAATAATAACTCTCCTGAAACAGCTACAGTTTTAAACTAGATGTGGATGTTTCATTCGCTAGAGGTTGAGAAAAGGGGAAACAATTGGGCAAGTTGGTTCTGATGAAATACTCACCTCCTCTCATCACTTCACCAATTAAGTTCTGGGCAAGATCGTCCAATGCGGCCCTTAAGTTGTCAATTAAAGGCCTCTGGTTGGCCAGGAGTTTTAAGCAGCTTGGGACATCATTGTTGAGGTCCTGAGTAGGATATGATATTTAATGAACTCTGCCTGCCAGCTCTGAATCATCACCCTTACACTTAATCACGTTAATGGAAAATTGTGGCATAGTTAATAAATCATGCATAAACAATCACTGTCTAGAGGGAATATATTTGAAAATAAGATTCAATCTGAGAATGAAGAAGGAATATAATAATTAAAACAAAGCAAAATTTACACAGAGGATTGCTGGAAGATGGAATGACCAATCAAGAACACTGATAGCATCCGTAATCATTTTTATAAAGAAATTGGATAACATTAGAAGAAAAGGCATTGAAGATTGTGAGAAAAGGGCAGACAAATTGTAATAGGCTCTTGAAACTCAGTGTTAGTGCAAAGGGTCAAATGATCTGCTATGCTGCAAAACAATGACACTTCAATACTGCTTCCTCTATCATGTGATTTGTTAGCAAACTATAATTTTAGATTCAAGATAGATTGTTGAGGAGAAGGCAAAGTTGAGGACCGCCTTTGGGCTTAGACTTTAAAGTAACGCTACTGATTATACATTTTATACTAAATACTGTTATGTATGGTAACCATAAATATACCAGGCTCTGACTTCTAGTTCCATTACATAAGGAATATTCTAACTTCTTCACGCTCACGTGCTCATGTGAATCTTCCTGAGAGTAATGGAGACTAATCTAGTTTGATCTAGTAATGTCTAACTTTTCTACACTGTGCATCTCATGCTTATGTGCAGCTCTGTGGTAGCATTGCAAGATCACTCCAGAGTTGTGATGGGGTGTAGAGTCTAGTGAAGGCTGGCCAATGCTTCTCCAGTAGTCGACTGGCAAATGAATTCAGTCAGCCTCTCCACAAAGAGACATGGAGAGTCTTTTGCTGGCTCTCCAGGTCAATTCAGAATTGTCACCACAATAAAGGTCCATGTATAGACACAGTCAGTTTGTCAGCATCTGGGAGAAAGAGCAGCCAAAGTTTCACCATCCATGAATATAGGTGGGAGCATATGCTCAGATTAAAAGGATGAGGATTTGAAACAAGATTGGAAGATTTACCTAGTTTGCGCTAGAAGGAGAATCTTCAGGAAATACTCTCGCTATGAAAAATAGGATTAACAGTTACCAGATTGGGAAATTAAAACAATGAAAGCAAAACCCCTTGGAAATTCAGGATTGCATTGGACTGATTATGTAAAATTGAATGTCTACTTAAGGATAGTATCAAATATACCTGTGAAGTGAAATTGAAAAAAAAGACTGTGGATGCTGGAAGTCAGAAACAAAAACAGAAGTTGCTGGAAAAATTCAACAAGTCTGACAATTCTGAAAAAGGGTCACTGAACACAAAACGTGAATGCTGCTTTCTCTCCACAACTTTTTTTAGTTGTGCTCATCGTAAAAGAAGAAATTTCTGTTGAGGAGTTTAGAGTTAAAGTTGCCTTTACAAGGAGCATTTAGAACATATTGCTTGTGCGCTTGTTACATTAAGTCTTTAGACATGAAATCTTGTTTCACCCTTTCAACTATTAATTGGAAATTTAAATTTCCATTTCAATGTTATTTATATCTATAAAGAGAAGAAAACACATAAAAGCTAGGCCTAAACTGAACAATTGATACTTAACAAAATCCATCAGATAGATGAGGTGAATATTATAATAAGCATCAGTTCTGAAGATTAAAGACACTGGGTGAGCTGCCAGCAAACCACTTCAGTGGTTACAAAGGAATGATAATATTTGTTGTGGATCTTTTGGTTTGGTCTCTCCAAGCTGTAATAAAGTAATAACCATATCAAATGTAAAATACAGTGGCTAACTGGAATTAATGCAATTTAACTAAAATACGATGACACCATTTTAAAAAAAATGTTAGATGCTTTAAATAATTTGTCTGGTCATTTGATTTTTTTCACACCTGGACAAGCCAAAACCATCAACTATGTAAAGATTATTAGGATGGATAAACCTTTCCAACCGAAAAGTCAAAATTTAAATTGCAATCCCAAATTAAAAATATGGGATTGAATTGAATTCAACACATTCCAGTGAGAAATTGGTGCCCATTTAATCCTGGGAGAGGCTTCACAGTTTCCTGATCCAGCAATCAAGTCAAAAGAAGGAAAGAACTGAGTTGGGATTTCGGGCAGGTATCTCATTAATAAGCCAATTGATACCCATCAGCCTACAGTGATTTTGTGGTAGCACAAAGGATTAAACGGGGGCCACATATCTTTCCTGCATCCTCTGAAAGCAGCTAAGGGAACCATATCAGGTTCGACAGCGTCTAAGCAGGGTGTTCCCCCGAAGGCTTTACCAGTGTCCATGCCTTGTTAACAACCTGTGGGTAATAACTATTCATAGCAGTTGTTGAACTCGATGCATACTTGTAGAATCATAAATGAATTCTCCCTTTGGTGTATGACCACAATAAATAAAAACAGAGAAGTGGAGTAATTTGCCCCTCAAGCCTGTTCCACAATTCAATAGGATCATGGTTGATCAGGCATTCCTCATATCAACTTTCCCAACCTTACCCGTAATCTTTGATTCCGCCGATCAAGACACTATCTACCTCAGCCTTAAATATACACAAGGACTCTGCCCCCATAGCCCTATGTCGCAAAGAGATCCAAAGACTCAACTGTCGAAGAGAATAAGTTCCTCCTCGTTACAGTCTTAAATTGGTGCTCCTTTATTTTGAGACTATGCCCTCTGGTCCTAGACTCACCCATGAGGGGAAATAACTTCTCACCATTTACCCTGTTAAGTCCCTTAAGAATCATACATGTTTCAACAAGATTAGATTAGATTAGATTACTTACAGTGTGGAAACAGGCCCTTCGGGCCAACAAGTCCACACCGACCCATCGAAGCACAACCCACCCATACCCCTACATTTACCCCTTACCTAACACTACGGGCCATTTAGTATGGCCAATTCACCTGACCTGCACATCTTTGGACTGTGGGAGGAAACCGGAGCACCCGGAGGAAACCCACGCAGACACGGGGAGAATGTGCAAACTCCATACAGTCAGTTACCTGAGGTGGGAATTGAACCCGGGTCTCTGGCGCTGTGAGGCAGCAGTGCTAACCACTGTGCCATCGTGCTGCCCGTAAAGGTCATCTCTCATTCTTCTAAACTCCTGTGAGTAGAATCCCAACATTGTTTATCCTTTGGTCATCAGACAATTTCTCCAGGGCTATCAGAATCATCTTATTGAACCATCTCAAATGAAATGATAATTTTCATGAAATAAGGAGACCAAAACTTCTCATGGTGCCCTAGATACGGTCTTGCTAGTGCCAGTTGCAGTAAAATTTTCCAATTCTTATATTCTAACCCCACTTGAAATTAGAGACAACGTTCCATTAGCCTTCCTGATTATCTGCTGCACCTCTGTACTAGCTTTCTGTGGTTTATGCACAAGTACCCCCATGTTCCTTTAATTTGCTTTCTGCAATTGTTCTTCGATCTTTGTTCTTTTCCTCTCCTTGCCAAAATGAACAACTTTATATTTTTGCACATTATACTCCATTTGCCAACTTCTCACCCATTTACTTAACCTATCAATATCTCTCTGTAAACCTCTCTCAACCTGCCTTTCCACCTATTTTCGTGGCTACAATACATTCACTTTCTTTCTCCAATCATTGATATGTATTGTAAACAGTTACAGTCTCAGCAGTGATCACTGTGGAACCTCACTTGGTTGCAGGTTGCCAACTTGCAAAAGAATCCCTTATTCCCACTCTCTGTTTCCTGGCCATGAGCCAATTGTCTTTCAACACCAATATACTACCTCCAACACCATGGGCTCTTATCCTATATCTTAACCTTTTGTGAGGTCGAACACCTTCTAGAAATCCAAATACATATGTACTGGCTCACACTCTGTTGAAACCGCCTTAAAAACTCTAAAACCTTAGTCAGATACAAAATCGCTTTCATGATTTTCCCAAGTGCTTTTATTACTTCCTTAATAATTGATTCAGACATATTTGCTACAACAGATATGAGGCAAATCAGCCAATAGTTAACCACTTTTGCTACTCTCCCTTCTGAATAGGAGTATCATATTGGCAGTTTTCCAATCCTCCGGTACTTCCGCAGAATCCAAAGATTTTTGTGCATCTTGCAATGTTTCAGGAGTAATCCTTTGAGGTTTGAGATATGCAATGCCATTAGTTTTCAACCAGCTTAACATTCTTTTTGTCCAGAATTTAAAACATCTTTGGGACTTGTTTTCCAACAGTAGACTATATATTAGAATGGTGACCAACAACAGTTTAGACAACAAATTAGAAGCTTGTGCTAACAATAAAGTACAGTTGAAAACTCCAAATAATCAACAGAATTAAATGTAGAAGCATGGTGCTTCCATGTCAGTGTGCACCACTGGCAGAGTCTGACTTTTGAACTGGAAATTCCTATTCAATTGACTTTAACATCTCACCTCTCATATTAACAAAATATTGAGAGGTCAAATTGAAGTGAAAGATCCCAAGGCACTATTTGAAAAGTAAATATTCCTTCTGGCCATCTTGGGGGTGGTTGAGATGTAGTGCTTTGTTACTAGCTTAGTAATCCAGAGTACCTAATATTATGGAGACATGGGCTTGAATCTCACTGGGACAGATGGTGAAATTTGAATTTAGTAGCAAAAAAAGTTCTGGAATTAAAAATTATTTGACTGGTGACCAGGTAACCATCATTGTCATAAAAAACAATCTGGTTCATTAATAGCCTGGAGGAAAGGAAATCTGCTGTTGTTACCTGATCTGGCCTAAATGTAACTCCAGACCCACAGCAGAGGGTGGTACATGTGTGGAATGAACTGCCAGAGGAAGTGGTGATGGCTAGTACAATTGCAACATTTAAAAGGCATTTGGATGGGTATATGAATAGGAAGGGTTTGGAGGGATATGGGCAGGTGGGACTAGATTGGATTGGGATATCTGGTCGGCATGGACAAGTTGGACCAAAGCATCTGTTTCAAAGACTGTACATCTCTATGACTCTAATATGATTGACTCTTAACTGCTAACTGGAATCACTGAGCAAGTCACTCGGACAATAAATGCTGGCCCAGCCAAAGATAACTACATATCGTGGACGAATTTAAAATAAACTATCCCTCAATCAAAACCATCAAAAATCCTATTGCTGTTTGTGGGAACTAAATTGGCTTAAAATGTGCTCTGCGTTGTACAGTATTTCCATTGCTACTTTGGATTTCACAAATTTGATATGACAAGTCACATGGCCTGGAGGATGGGTGTCTAATTTCTGTGATACAAACAGATTTGGTACAATCACCAGACTTACTATTCTTACGAAGTCATTGCATTTTGCTTGCTGAAGATGAACATGAGCCTTAGGCAAGATGAGGAAGTGGCAGGAAAGGAAATATGATAAATGAAACTCAATTAAAGTAAAGGCATTAAAATCATCAACAAGACTGCAGCAAAAATCCAAACTGTACCTAAAACTGCACATCCACAAAAACACTTCATGTAGCAAAGTTAAAATATCACTGATTGAAGGCTTATAGTTGTTCGTAACTTTTGATTTTGTGCAAAACAAGAAATCAATCTCCACCCTCCCTGATGTTAAAATGATACAGTCATTACATCTCTGTTTGACTTTTCAAACTGAAACAGATGACAGGCTGAGGAAACTATTAGCAAGGCTAGTTCTTCGAGAGGGCTCCCCCTCAGGAACAGCATGTGGGTGGTGAAAGAAAAAGGTTCTCATGAAAAAAAAATTCAAGGGCTCGCCCACACACTACATCATTAGATAATATGAACTGTCAGCAGAATGTACTTGAGCCTGGATGGAATTAAATCTCTGCAAAATGTTTTTCTTGTCAAGTCTGGCTACTTTTCACTGATGAATTCAGCACACACATTGTCTGGGGGAAGGCATAAGCTCTGTCGATGCTCAAAATTTCAACAACTTTTTCTAACCTGCTCCAGAACAAGTAGATCTGGTGTAAGTAAGAAGCCATATATACACCAGAATGGTGAGTTACAAGCACTTGTTGGACTCTCTGAAGCAGGAAGATTCTGAGCTGGTGAGGATAGGGTGGAGCTATAAAGACCATGAAAGAGAATGTGACCAGTCAGGGTTCATAACTGGGGTGACCAACAGAAGGAGCATTCTTCCTGGCTCCACATACAGATAAGTGTTTTGTTTGAGTGTCAGCATCCTATGGTAACTTTATGGAACCTTGAGGTTGCATGTTGGTCTGGATTTCTGAGGCTCAGGGTTGTCCAATTTCAGAAAAAGACCTGAATCGCATGTGACAACTCTTATTTGTTTGGCTGAGTTAGACATTTCTTTATACTGTCTTCGCCATTCTAGCAAAAGAAATCTGCTGTTGTTACCTGATCTGGTCTAAATGTAACTCCAGACCTACAGCAATATGATTGACTCTTAGTATAGAATGTGAGCCTCATTACGTATGAGTACATCTCGATTATGCACCCACTGTAAACCATGTCAATGCTGTAGGCCATTTTATTTATGTACTGGCAACATTTACATCAGCTCAGCAAAGTCCAGTGAACTGGATTACCCATCAACAATGGGGAAAGAGTTAGGCCACATTTTCTGGGAAGTGGACCAACTAACCCTTTGCCTCCTTCACTGTCAGGTAAATATGCTGGGGATATGATTCAGAACGGATAGGGTAAGCCCCCATGAACAACTGAAAGGAGTCAGTAACCATGGTCTGAGCACGTGGGGGTGACTCTTCCTCTCCATTGCCTTTAAGAACCTGGTCATTAGGTTTGAGATGTTCTTAATGTTTCTGTATATGGTCTGGTCTATTCTTCACTCTCGTGCCGTGCCACTAACCTGAGCTATCTTCCACTTTATTTTAGAGTTCAAAGATGGACCATGTTCACAGCGACGCAGTGTACAATGGAAATCAAGAGATTAAAAAAGCAGCAGCATCTCTCTCATCTTATGTGTAGCTACACCAAGCTACCTGTGGATAATCTGTATAAAAATACTAATTGTCACTACATGCTGAGCTGCTACCTGTCCCTGATGTACCAAAGGATGGTTGTGGAAAGCTCCTAGTAGTTGGATCTTGACATACCACATGGCAAAGTTAATACTGAAAAACATTTTTGTTCCCAAGTTCATTAGGATGTGGTTAGCACATAACAATGTGGCTTTATAGGAAAAGGAGGTGGTAGATCCTGTTGGATGGTTCCCTGAGCAGACTGACAGTCATTTGGTAGAATCCCTTATAGGTACAACTAAATAACCATCACCAAAACATAGCTTAGCTGACAGTGAGAAAGACATCTCATGTCAGATTCTTCTCACATGCCCAGACTCTCAAACCATCACCCCCATGTTTCCCTTGAGGAGTCTGTCGAGGGGAAAAAAAAATTATTGTCCACCCACCATGTGGAATGTGTCTTTGCAAAGAAGGCCAAAAGAAAATGCAACACTGTATGTCAATGTTCATCCAAGATGCAGGACTCTATGCTCTATGGGCTGATGCTAGGCAAACATCAACTGCACCTGGAGGACAATCAATTTGGTAAAAGCTGTGCTTTAGTCTGCCTAAAACCTGCTGGTCTTCCAGGACAAGAAACTATCCTTCTCTAGAGTGCTGCAGACAAACACATTCCAAGGTCTGAAACTACATGCTGTGGGATGCACTGAAACTTGGGATAGTTACTGCAGAGATACAATGAGGAAATGTCACTGTCTAAGCCCTCTCAGACATAGAAACATCGGCTTTCCTGCTCCTTGGCTGCTGCTTGACCTGCTGTGCTTTTCCAGGACCACACATCTTCACTGAATCTCCAGCATCTGCACTCTTCACTTTCTCATAGTACACTGAGGGGCTAGAAACTGTAGAACCCCTTAGGCTATAAGCCTAACAAAGAATATTCATTGTCAGTTAAGTGTATTAAGAATGTATTGAGGCATGTGTAGAACATAGTGTATAGATTAAAAATATATTTATTGCAATTTTTGCAATTTCCAATCTGAAATGCTTTTGCCCTCAGGCTATATATATATAAAATATATATATATATCATAAATATAGAATAATCACAGAATTGTAGAAACCCTACAGTGTGGAAATGTGTAAAATATTAAGATTTTACAATCATATTGACTGAAATATGCTGTATGGAGACAAATTGAATTTTATTTCAAATTCTGCAGTTTTGTTTTTATTCACTCATGGGATGTGAGCATCACTGGTTGGCCAGTAGCTTGCATTGCCTAACCCTAGCTGTCCTTGAGAAGGTGGCAGTGAGCTACCTTCTTGAACCACTGCAATTCATATGCAGTAAGTTGACCCACAGTGCCCTTGGGAGGGAATTCCAGGATTCGAGAGAAATGCTTTGGATTGATTTGTACAAATCCAATTAAGAGTTTATTTTTTGGAAAAATGATCATTTTCAGCACACCCTCTTTGTGGTACGTGTGAACAGGGCAAGCAACAAAATGGATTGGACAATCCTCACTGAGACGTACAAGCCTAGATTTTTATTAGGCTGAACAGCCTGAAGGGGAAGTTCTTGAAAGTGCAGAGAATCCAGAAGTCATGGTTCCCCTTAAAACTGTGGAGTTGTATCAACAGGTATCATTTTCAGGCAATGGATAGGGAAGTGGTTGGTCAATGCAATAGGTCCAAGTACTGGGGTGCTGGAGGAGAAGAGAAGCATAGTGAGGAGGGAGTAAGTGCAGGGCTGATCATGAGAGGAGGGTCAATTCCCAGGAGGAATACAGAAGGCCTTGTGGGGAAAGACGAGGTGGGGATCCAATCACAGAAAATCTTCATGATTTGGAGATGTCGGTGTTGGACTGGGATGTACAAAGTTTAAAATCAAACAACACCAGGTTATAATCTATCAGGTTTATTTGGAAGCACTAGCTTTCGGAGCGCTGCTCCTTCATCAGGTAGTTGTGCAGTATAAGAGCATAAGGCACAGAATTTACAGGAAAAGTTTACAGTGTGATATAACTGAAATTATATATTGAAAAAGACCTGCATTGTTTGTTAAGTCTCTCACCTTTTAGAATGAACATGTTGGTTTCAGTTCTTTCATATGTAAATCACAAAACTTTTTTAAAGTTACATTCTCAAGTGAACTTGAACAATTGGTGTCATGTCGGCCCAGATAATGCATTTAAGGTGTGAGCAGCCCTGTGTGAGACTGTCTGTGCTGCAATGGTCAGACCGATTCTAATCTTAAAAAATGGATTTACTAAATCTTACATGGATTCATGCAATTTTTGAGCAAAGTAAAATGTAATTCTGCAAGTACAAATTCACCCCACAAACTTATACGCATGTGCGTGGATATGGGTGTGTGTGAGGTGGGGAGTGGGTTATGAGTGTCTGTGAAAGAGTGTGTGTATGTGTGTGAGTATGAGTTTAAAGAGGTATCAGTCTGTGAGAGGTTGCATGTGAGTGTGTGGGAGTGTACTTGTAAGCATATGAGAGAGGATCTGCGTGAGTGTATGGGTCTGTAGGAGAGTGTGTGTGTGTGTGTGTGTGTGTGTGTGTGTGTGTGTGTATAGTGCAATGGGGTCACCTGTAGTGTGACATGAACCCAAGGTCCCAGTTGAGGCCATCTGCATGGGTACCGAAAAGAAAATCCTTAAGTTGGCACATTGGATTAATTAGTTATAAATGAGGTTTCGGTCCCCTGGATCCAGCAAGTCTACGTCCAAATATATGTTTCAAACCCTAAACAGTTATTTTTAAAATCTGATGGCAGTGGAACTCACAGCCTCATAATCAAATGAAATTGGTATTCTGCCTTCCCCAGGCAGTCACTCATCCACCTATCTCTCTGCCTTAGGTAAAACAAGGAATTAGAGCCTTGAAGGCAGATGTGGATCAGGAGACATTAACCCTTATTCTGGATTAGTGGTGCTGGAAGAGCACAGAAGGAGCAGCGAAATCGACGTTTCGGGCAAAAGCCCTTCATCAGGAATAAAGGCAGTGAGCCTGAAGTGTGGAGAGATAAGCTAGAGGAGGGTGGGGGTGGGGAGAAAGTAGCATAGAGTACAATGGTTGAGTGGGGGAGGGAATGAAGGTGATAGGTCAGGGAGGAGAGGGTGGAGAGGATAGGTGGAAAAGGAGATAGGCAGGTAGGACAGGTCCGGACAAGTCATGGGGATAGTGCTGAGCTGGATTTTGGAACTAGGGTGAGGTGGGGGAAAGGGAAATGAGGAAACTGTTGAAGTCCACATTGTTGCCCTGGAGTTGAAGTGTTCCGAGGAGGAAGATAAGGCGCGCTTCCTCCAGGCGCCTGGTGGTGAGGGAGCGGATACAATAAATGATATTAGTGGATGTGCAAGTAAAACTTTGATGGATGTGGAAGGCTCCTTTAGGGCCTTGGATAGAGGTGAGGGAGGAGGTGTGGGCACAGGTTTTACAGTTCCTGCGGTGGCAGGGAAGGTGCCAGGATGGGAGGGTGGGTTGTAGGGGGGCGTAGACCTGACCAGTTAGTCACGGAGGGAACAGTCTTTGCGGAAGGCGGAAAGGGGTGGGGCGGGAAATATATCCCTGGTGGTGGGGTCTTTTCGGAGGTGGCGGAAATGTCGGCGGATGATTTGGTTTATGCAAAGGTTGGTAGGGTGGAAGGTGAGCACCAGGGACGTTGAGTCCTTGTTACGGTTGGAGGGGTGGGGTCTGAGGGCAGAGGTGCGGTAGGTGGACGAGATGCGTTGGAGGACATCTTTAACCACGTGGGAAGGGAAATTGCGGTCTCTCAAGAAGGAGGCCATCTGGTGTGTTCTGTGGTGGAACTGGTCCTCCTGGGAGCAGATACGGCAGAGGCGGAGGAATGAATACGGGATGGCATTTTTGAAGGAGGTAGGGTGGGAAGAGGTGTAATCCAGGTAGCTGTGGGAGTCGGTGGATTTGTAAAAAATGTCAGTGTCAAGTCGGTCGTCATTAATGGAGATGAAGAGGTCCAGGAAGGTGAGGGAGGTGTCAGAGATGGTCCAGGTAAATTTAAGGTCTGGGTGGAATAGAACATAGAACATAGAACATAGAAGAATACAGCGCAGTACAGGCCCTTCGGCCCTTGATGTTGCTCCGATCAAAGCCCACCTAACCTACACTAACCCACTATCCTCCATATACCTATCCAATGCCTGCTTAAATACCCATAAAGAGGGAGAGTCCACTACTGCTACTGGCAGGGCATTCCATGAACTTACGACTCGCTGAGTGAAGAACCTACCCCTAACATCAGTCCTATATCTACCCCCCCTTAATTTAAAGCTATGCCCCCTTGTAATAGCTGACTCCATACGTGGAAAAAGGTTCTCACTGTCAACCCTATCTAACCCCCTAATCATCTTGTACACCTCTATCAAATCACCCCTAAACCTTCTTTTCTCCAAAGAAAACAACCCCAAGTGCCTCAGCCTTTCCTCATAGGATCTTCCTACCATACCAGGCAACATCCTGGTAAACTTCCTCTGCACCCGTTCCAGTGCCTCCACATCCTTCCTATAGTATGGCGACCAAAACTGCACACAATATTCCAGATGCGGCCGCACCAGAGTCTTATACAACTGCAGCATGACCTCAGGACTCCGGAACTCAATTCCTCTACCAATAAAAGCCAGTACGCCATATGCCTTCTTCACTGCACTATTTACCTGGGTGGCAACTTTCAGAGATCTGTGTACATGGACACCAAGATCCCTCTGCTCTTCCACACTACCAAGTAGTCTACCATTAGCCCAGTAATCCATCTTTTTATTACTCTTACCAAAGTGAATCACTTCACACTTAGCTACATTGAACTCCATTTGCCACCTTTCTGCCCAGCTCTGCAGCTTCTCTATATCCCGCTGTAACTTGCCATATCCTTCCTCACTGTCTACAACTCCTCCGACTTTCGTATCATCCGCAAACTTGCTCACCCAACCTTCTAACCCTTCCTCCAGGTCATTTATAAAAATGACAAACAGCAATGGTCCCAAAACAGATCCTTGCGGAACACCGCTAGTGACGGCACTCCAAGATGAACCTTTGCCATCAACTACTACCCTCTGTCTTCTTCCAGAGAGCCAATTCCTAATCCAAACCTCCAACTCACCCTCAATGCCATATCTCTGTATTTTGGTGAAGTTAGTGTTGGTGAAGTTGATGAATTGCTCAACCTCCTCACGGGAGCACGAGGTGGCGCCAATGCAGTCATCAATGTAGCGGAGGAAGAAGTGGGGAGTGGTGCCGGTGTAATTACGGAAGATCAACTGCTCTACCTAGCCAACAGAGACAGGCATAGCTGGGGCCCATACTTGTGCCCATGGCTACCCCTTTGGTCTGGAGGAAGTGGGAGGATTCAAAGGAGAAATTGTTAAGGGTGAGGACCAGTTCGGCCAAACGAATGAGAGTGTCGGTGGAAGGGTACTGTTGGGGATGTCGGGAGAGGAAAAAACGGAGGTGTAGAGGGATTGGATATCCATGGTGAAGATGAGGCGTTGGGGGCCGGGGAAACGGAAGTCTTGGAGGAGGTGGAGGGTGTGGGTGGTGTCTCGAACGTATGTGGGGAGTTCCTAGACTAGGGGGGGGATAGGACAGTGTCGAGGTAGGTAGAAATGAGTTCAGTGGGGCAGGAGCATGCTGAGACAATGGGTCGGCCAGGGTGCTCAGGCTTGTGGATCTTGGGAAGGAGGTAGAACCAGGCAGTGCGGGGTTCCCGGTCTATGAGGTTGGAAGCTGTGGGTGGGAGATCTCCTGAGCTGATGAGGTTCTGTATGGTCTGGGAGATGATGTTTTGGTGATGGGGGGTGGGGTCATGGTCGAGGGAGCGGTAGAAAGAGGTGTCTTCGAGTTGGCGTTTGGCTTCAGCGGTGTAGAGGTCAGTGCGCCAGACTACCACCTCGCCACCTTTATCCGCTGGCTTGATGGTGAGGTTGGGATTGGAGCAGAGGGATTGGAGGGCTGCGCATTGTGAGGGTGAGAGGTTGGAGTGGGGGAGGGGAGTAGACAGGTTGAAGCGGTTAATGTCCTGGCGGCAGTTGGAAATGAAGAAGTCGAGGGCAGGTAATAGGCCAGCGCGGGGTGTCCAGGTGGATGCAGTGTGTTGGAGGTGGGCGAAGGGGTCCTCGGAAGGTGGGCGGGAGTCCTGATTGTGAAAGTAAGCTTGAAGCGGAGGCGACGGAAGAATTGTTCGATGTCACGATGTATATTAAATTCATTGATGCGTGGACGGAGGGGGATGAAGGTGAGTCCTTTGCTGAGGACTGCTCGTTCGTCCGCAGTGAGGGGAAGGTCTGGAGGGATGGTGAAAATACGGCAGGGCTGGGAGCTGGGATCTGGTGTGGGTGTAGAGCTGGGAGTGGGGGCGGAACCTGTAACTGGAGAGGGTGTGATGGTGGGGGGAATGGGGGTAGAGTCATGAGCAGGGGTAGTGTTCCCCTCAGGGTTCTGGGGGGTGGGGATAGTGACAGGGGGGTCTGTGGGGGCATGTCAGCAGAATGCAGGTGAGTGGCGGAAGTGGTGGTGACCACGGCAATAAGGGTGGCTGAAGTCACTGAGCATGTGGCATCAGCGATGATGTGAGGGGTGGAAGTGATGTCACGTGTGATGCATGAGGAATTGTGAAGATTGGAAGTGGTTGTGGGAGTGGCCATGATGGGGGCAGAAGTGACATCATCAATCAGGGTGGGGGTGGCAGCTGCATGAGCCGCATGGCTAATGGCGTTTGAGTAGATTCCGAGGCCGGGGAATCTTCTGGAATGTTTGAGGAGCGCTGGTTATGGAGGTGGGTAGATAAAAGTTTGTTGTACTTCCAGTTTTTGATGTTTGAGATGGAATTGAAATACTGTTTGTTGAGAGTATGAATTCTCCTGAGGATGTAGTACAGAGTGGGTCCTTTGCAATTCTGAGAGAGTGTGGCCCTCAGCTGAGGCAGGGCTGACTGTAGACAGGTTAGGTGCCGACGCATTGCTGCAAGCGTGGAGCGGAGGATCTTGAAGGAGAACTGTTGCTGGTGTTTTTGAATCTGTAGTCTGTACTGTTTGTCCTGTTCGGGTCCGAACTCTGCTGGTTTAAAGGTGGTCCGGAGTCCGTGTGGGATGAGTTGGTTAACCCTTATCCAACCAAAACCTGTTCATTTTCTTTAATTTTAAAATTTCCTTCCACAGAGTCTAAGTGTAAATTAACATAATTAAATGCAAACTCATGCACAGAAAATTAAATAAAAGGAAAGTATTTGGTAAATTGGATTAAGTGCAATAGAAATAAATAGTTAATGTTTTGTTAAATCATGTGCAATAATTAAGTTCTGAACTAATGTCCCTGCACATTGGTAAAATTAAATGTTCAGAACGTGAGAGTTAATTAATTACAATTTATCACTCTACAAAACTTTCATTTATACCTGAGTGTACCAATGCTTTTCTTTACACTTTTAATGCATTGTCTGATCTGAGATGTCACCTTTTGTTATAAAACCTTGTTAACTTGAGAAGATGACTTTAAAGAAGTTCTGGGATTTACATATTGATGAAACCATTCTAAAGTTTGAAAGACTTAACGACAATCTAGGTTTGTTCAATATATCTTTTCCATTGCATGACACTGTAATCTTGTGCAATGAATTCTGTGTCTTATGGCCTTATTCTCCACAACCACCTGATGAAGGAGCAGCACTCCAAAAGCTAGTGCTTCCAAATAAACCTGTTGGACGATAACGTGGTGTTGTGTGATTTTTAACTTAGTCCACCCCAGTCCAACACCAGTACCTCCACATCATTTTTTTTTGGCATTTTGTTGAATAATGAATGCACAAGTACATAACTTCATCCCTTTTGAGTTAGAATGCCAAATTGACAAATTTAGGTAATACTTACGGAGGAGCAGGGCAAATTAGAAAAATTGCAGATCATTTTTCATGTTTTTGCATTTAGCACTGCAAATGCATAATGTGTATATACTTTGGATATCACAACCCAATTTATTCCTTGGTAACAGTCAGTGCTATTAGCCTCACATTAACTTTTTTTTCATCTTAATACATAAGTGGAGAAAGGGCTTGAAAAACCACAAGTTTTTCTATTCACCAAATGTGAATTCATTGTTTTATGGAGTTTTTCCACGATTTCTCTGCTAAATTTATGACAGATGTAATGGAGCACTCCCAAGAAAATTTGATAGACCCTGGTTAAGGTTAACCCTTTAGTTACTCTTATTAAAAAGAATGTTAAAAAATATAAATACAGGAAAATATCACTGCATTTAATCAAGCTACAAACAATATTCTGACAATAAACAAAAATTCAAAAAAGGAGGGAGCTAAAATCTGGGTAACTATAAGCTAGTTATCCTAATATCTATTGTTGGAGAAGTATTTGAATGAATTATTCATGAAGTAATGGCAGACATTTGGAAAATTATAAGCTAATCAAGCAGAGTCAGCATGGCTTCATGAAAGGGAAATCATGCCTAACTAATTTATGAAGAGTTTTTGAAGAGGTTTCAACAATAGGAAGGATGTTGTGAAACTCGAATGGGTTCAAAAAAGATTTAGAAAGCCGTTTCCAGGGTTGGAGGGTTTGAGCTATAGGGAGACTGGGGCTGTTTTCCCTGGAGTGTCAGAGATGAGGGGTGGCCTTATAAAGGATTATAAAATTATGAGGGCATGGATAGGATAAATAGACCATCTCTTTTTCCCTTTGTTGAGGGGTCCAAGACTAGAGGGCATAACTTTAGGCTGAGAGGGTAAAGATTTAAACTTGTCCTAAGGGGCAACTTATTCACGCAGAGGGTCATGCGTGGATGGAACAAACTAGCAGAGGAAGTGGTGGAGGCTGGTACAATTACAACTTTTAAAAGGCATCTGAATGGGTATATGAATAGGAAAGATTGAGAGGGATATGGGCCAAATGCTGGCAAATGAGATTAGATTTATTTCGGATGAACCAAAGGATCTGTTTCTAAACTGTATATCTCTAGGACTGGATAAGAATGGATAGAGAGGAAAAGTAGATGTGCTGTATTTGGACTTTCGGAAGACATTCATCAAGGTACCTTATAACACGTTAAGTATTAATACAGTAGCACATGGTATTGGAAGTACAGATATTGATAGATTAAGTTAGTGGGCCAAAAGTTGGCAAATGGAGTGTAATTCACAACAAAAATAAAGTTGTTCATTTTGGAAGGGAGAATAAAAGAAGGGAATATTAATTAAATGGAGAAAAATTACAGAAAGCTGCAACACAAAAGGACTTGGGGTATTTGCACATGAAACACAGAAAGCTAGCACATAACTGTAGCAGGTAATCAGGAAGGTTTATGAAATGTTGGCCCTTATTTCAAAAGGTTTGGAGTATAAGAGTAGGGAAGACTTCCTGCAACTCTACAAAGCGCTGGTGAGAACAAATCTGGCATACTTTGAGGAGTTTTGGTCCCTTTCTTTAAATAAAATTATCATTTCATTGGAGACAGTTCAGAGAAGGTTCACTAAGCTGATCCCTGGAATGGAGAAATTGTCTTATGAGCAAAGGCTAAACAGGTTGGGACTCTACTCACTGGGGTTCAGAAGAATGAGAGGTGATCATGTTGAATCACATCGACTTCATAAGGGGCTTGACAGGCTAAATGCTGTGAGGACATTTCCCCTCATGCGAGAATCCAGGATCAGACAGCATTGTCTCAGAATAAAGGAGCACCAATTTAAGACTGAGATGAGGAGGAATTTCTCCTCTCCAAGGGTTGAGAGTCTTTGGAACTCCCTGCTGTGGGGACAGTTCTTGTGTATGTTTAAGACTGAGGTAGATATATTTTTGATCGAGGAACAAGGGGTTCGGTAAAGGGCAGGAAAGTGGACATGAGGAATGTCAGACCAGCCATGATCCTGTTGAATAGTAGATCAGGACTTCATGGTTTGAATGGCGTACTCCTATTCCTATTTCTTAAACTCTGACAGACTCTAATAAGTAGTAGCTGCATATGTTTTTTTCTGGCTATTAATACAAGGTTTGTAATTTGCAGATTAGTTTCAATAGTTACATTGAAGAAGCTTTGCATAAAATAAACAGTGTCATTTTCAGCCCCATAAGACTGGGTTTGGTGTGCATGATCTTGGAATAATCTTATTTTCAAATCTCAAACGTTGAACAACAAATAATTCAAGCCATTTCTATATAAAAGATCAAATGTATTCTGAACAGAAAATAAAAGGTATAAAATTTGCCATTGTAATGTATGGCATGAACTATAAATTTATTTTGGAATAGCCCAGACTAATAGAACAATTGTTTGTACCTAATGTTCTTCCTATTCATTGTCTAGTTAATGCTATAAGGTCAGGAAACATATGGATCATGCAGCAAAAAAAAGACAAACAGGCTGTGCAGCACTCAGCTGTTCGACAAACCATGATTCTAGCTCACGACTTTCACGTCAAAATAACTGTACTCCCACTGTCAGGAAAAAAAAACATTAGTTGATTTCTTTGCTAAAGAAGTTTTGAGAAATAGATAGTTTGAGAAGCACTGTTTCAAACTATGAATTGTGACAAAGTTGAACACATGCAAGATATGATTCTCCAGTGGAGAGTTTTCCCCCTTGTTCTATTTGACTTCAATTTTGCCTGGACTCCTGGATAACACATTTGGCAGAGTATTGCCTTGATACCAAGGATGGTCACTCATACCTCAGCTCTTGCATCTGACTATTTTGTCTATCGTTGGATTAAGGCTGTAGTATGTTGTGGAGCTGAATTACCCTGCTAGAATCAAAATTTAACTTTAATAAGCAGAGAATTACTAAGTAAAGGCCCTTTGATGGAATGTCAATGTTATTTTGCTGATAATTAAGAATCGACAGATGGGGAAGTAATTGTTCATGTAGACTAAGTCCTGTTTTTTTTTGTGGACAGGAGCAACCTTCCACATTGTCAAGTAAATGCCATTATTGCAGCCATACCACAGTGCAAAAAGAGGCCATTCAGCCCACTGAGTCTGCACTGACCTTCTGAAGAGCACCTCACCCAGATCCAGTCCCCCACCCTATCCCCATAACCCCACATTTACCATGATTAATCCACATAGCCTGCACACCACAGGGCTACTTAACATGGCCAATCCACTTAACCTGCACAACTTTGGACTGTGGGGAAAAAAAAACAGATCAGGGGAAACCCATGCAAACACAAGGAGAACTTGCAAACTCCAGACAGCCAGTCATCCAAGGCTGGAATTGAAACTAGGTTCCCGGAGCCGTGAGACAGAATTGCTAACCAGTGAGCCACTGTGCCACACCAGAACTAGAAGAGCTTGACAAGGGACGCAGCTAGTTTTGCAGAACAAGCCTTCAGTACTACTGCAGGAATGTTGTCAGGGCCCACAGACTTCTGCTCTATCCGATGCCTTCAGCTATTTCTTCATTTCTGTGATGTGGGACATCAGGAGAAGGCTGAGATGAATCATCAATTCAACACTTTTGGCTTCAGGCTTGTTTTGTGCAAAAACAGACTGTGAATATTTATGGTAGCAATGTTTGTGGAGCCTCGTGCCTTGATTAGTTGCTTAATTGTCCACCATCATTCACAAGCAGATGTGCCAGGATTGCAACGTTGATCTTATTCAATTGTTTTGAATTACCTAGCTATGTCTATCACATTCTATCACTGTTACAGAGCTTCACCAGCTTTCTTTCTCATTTTTGTGTGTGTCTGCTGCTGCTTCTGGTATGGCCTTCTGCACTTCTCACTGAACCATGGTTGATCCCCTGGCTTGATGGTGATAGTACACTGATGGATACTAATATCCTTTTGGAGAAGAAACTGTCATCATAACCTGAACAGGCCTACATGTGACATCAAAGCCAATGCAATGTGGTTGAATTTTAATTGCCTTCTGAGCAATTAAGTATGAGCAATAAATGCTGGTCTAGCCAACAACGCCTACCTCCTACGAATGAATTAAAAAAAAACACTAGCCTCGAGGTTACAGATTGTGGTTGAATAAAATTCTCCAGCTGCTAATGGCCAACAGTGCCTCCTGGTGCCCAGTTGTGAACTGCTGAATCAATTCTCGATATTTTTAATCAACAAATATAGTTACGTTATGACACACCCTGGACTGTGTGTAGGAGTTGAACCCAGGCCTTTTGGCCCAGTTGTAGGGAAACTACCAGTGTACCAAAGAGCCGTGGATCTGTTAAATGGATCCAATTTAGCACAGTTAGTGCCACACAACACAACAGAGGATGTTACTTTGTGAAGACAGGGCTACGTCACCTATGTGGTGGTCATCCCAATACTGTCAGAAAAGTGTGCATTGAGAGAAAAAAGATGGAGTTTTTTTTGTCATCTCGGGGCATTCTCTCACTTGCAGCCTTTGGTCAGCCATCACTCTCCAGTTAAGTGGTGGGGAGAAGGGACATGGAGGAAAGAAGCAGAGGTCCAGGGAAGGCCATCACTCACCTCATGAGGCCTCGAATAGCATTTCTAGTCACACAAAGTAAAGGTTTTGTGTATCAGTTTGACTTGTTTCTCCTTCAGGCCTGTTTAATGCCAATTGGTAAGTCACGGAGGAGTTAAAATTGCATTAGAATCCCATTGATATGGTACGACCCTTAGTTCCATAAATATAAAGGGTCCCGCCTGCTTTAGGAGAGTGATTCAGTTGCATTAGAAATGTCAGAAATAGTCAGGCTCTGAACAGTTAAGTCGACTATTCCAATGTTATACACCTGTGCGATCTTCGATGCCTTTTCATCACAATCCAGATGCTGTGAAATCTTACTTTTCTGTTCGATTGTCACTGTGGTCGACTTTCTCTTCACAGACATGGCAAGTATGTACAACAAACTCGATCAATTACACCAGATACGAACTTAGAAAAAAGTTGTAGGGGGAATGAAGACACCATTGATTTTGTCGTGCATTTTAAATCCTTCAGCATGTGTTAAAACTCTTTCAACACTGCAAAAATTGACTGACTAAGATTATTGCACCAGTATCATTAACACCTATTTGCTGCAATGCTTGCACATCATCTTCAGTGCAAGTACCCCCCTGTATTCCTCAGTTAGACTAAAGACGCAATCGTTGCACCATTGTCGGTTAAAAGTATTTTAATACGGCTACAATTGACTGACTGAGATTGTTACACCAGTGTGGTCAACACATCTTTTGTGCAACATTTACAGATCTTCTTCAGTGCAGTTAATCCTCATTTATCCTGCACTGTTAACAAAAGACAAGATGGTGACACCATTGTCGGTTACACCACTTTGTTATAACAATTTCACAGGAACTTCAGATTCCGTTCAAATCATCTGATTTTCGGATAATTGATATTCGGATAATCGAGGTTCCTCTGTATTTTGTATCCAGTAAAGGTATCCATTGCAGATGCTTGCATTGTCAATATTTATATATTTATATTATATTTATAACCACACTTGGAACCGATTTTCAAATCTCTTACAATTGTGAATCTTATTCCAACTTTTCCTACTTTGCAAATAATTAATTGTAAACAGTATTAAGAGCTTTGTTTAAATCTAAAGGTACCACATCAACAGAGTTACTGTTATCATCATGGTCCATCATTTTCTCCAAAGAACTCCAGTAAATGTGGGTGGTAATTTCTCACTCCCACGAATCCATTCCAATTTTTTCTCCCTTATTAAATTACATTGATGTAAGTGTTTCATTATTCATTCTTTCAGGATGCCTTCTAATTCCTTATCTGCAAATGCTTTTAAGATCAGTGACCAGCAGTTTCCTGGATATCACCATTTCCCTTTATTAATGATTCCTTTTAACTTTACATTGTTCCAATACACCACTTCTGTGCCATTAACTTTTTCAAAATGATTTAATGGAATGGATATCATTGTAACATTTTGCTTTTGAAAGTACAAAACCAAATTTTAATTCAGGTCATTTTTTCCAAATCCAAAAGTTAAATACAAAAGTGGATGCTGTTTCTCTCTATTCTAATATGTTTTAAAGACAGCATCAGAAACATGATTAATTGCACTAACTACTTCTTTCACAACTCTTTTACCAACTCAGCCTTAAATACCTTCAAAGTGGGCAGAGTAGTACATTAGTTCTGCTTCAAAAGAACTTATTAAAATTCAATAATCAACTAAATACAAATTCAAATACAACCATTATAGTTTAAGAATTTGAAATCAGATTTTAAAAAAAAATCAATTAAAGCAGTCAAAAGTAATTTGAATTCCATCATGCCCTTTAGGAGAAAAAAAACCTACCCTTTTTATTAATGTGATTGATTCTTAACTATTATCTGCACCCCACACATTGTCCCAAACTATTACAAAGAAACATAATGCCAGAGACTCTGGTTTAATTCCTGCCTAAGGCTGTGTGGAGAAAGTGAAGACTGTGTGGAGACTGTGTGGAGTTTGCACATTCTCCCAGTGTCTGCGTAGGTTTCCTCCGGGTGCTCTGGTTTCCTCCCACAGTCCAAAAATGTGCAGGTTAGGTGAATTGGCCATGCTAAATTGCCCGTAGTGTTAGGTGAAGGGGTAAATGTAGGTGAATGGGTCTGGGTAGGTTGTGGAGAAAGTGAAGATGCTGGAGATCAGGACAGAAAAATGTCTTGCTGGAAAAGCGCAGCAGGTCAGGCAACATCCAAGGAACAGGAGAATCGACGTTTCTGGCATAAGCCCTTCTTCAGGTGGGTTGTGCTTCAGCGGGTCGGTGTGGATTTGTTGGGCTGAAGGGCTTGTTTCCACACTGCAAGTAAGTAATCTAAGTAAAGTAATCTAAGTAATCTATTTTCATATTTCTATATCTTTTTGAAGTTTCTCTGTCTATCACAAAAGTTTAAATTCCACTGTGGCAAAAACATGTTTGGACTTTTCTGATAATACAGAAAACAAGAATGAATGTGGCATATTTCCTCTCCCCTAGACACTTGTTATCATTCCCTTTGGGACTGTTTGGTAGCATTGTCGTTTCTTTTTCTCTTGATACAAATATGTTTACAGAAATGTTTGGTATTTATTTCAACATTGGCCAATATCTTAAAATTTTAATAAAGACCCTTGGCCTGAAATATTAATCCTATTTCCCCTCACCACAGACACTGAAATATTAATACTATTCCCCCCTGGCCACAGACACTGAAATATTAACCTCAATTCCCCCACGCCACAGACACTGAAATATTAATTCTTTTTCCCCCCTCCCCCCGCCACAGACACTGACAGACCTGCCTCTTACTACTTAAGCCAATATTGATTATTTTGATTGATTTTTATATGTGTCTGGTTCACCATACCATTTGCAGTATTGTATTCTGCTTGAGTGCTTGCCAGCTGTCTCTAGTTATTGCTTTTAGTTCAGTTATTTTGGACTGAAGTTGCAGTATAGGAATTCCCATTGGCTGCAGCACACAATATAGCAAGAAAAAAAGTCATCTTCATGAAGATTTTATAAAAAATTGATTCAGTAGAAAGAAACCATGAAAACCTTTTTTGCTTTTGAGAATCAGGAAAGTCAAAATTTCAGGAAAAATCATTTTTCAAAGCCGTTTGAACTCAATCATAGAATGGTACTGCATACCAAAGCAAAATCTTAAACAAAAATAGAAAATAGTGGAAATATTCAGCAGGTCAGACAGTACTTGCCCAGAGAGAAGCAGAGCAAACAGGTCAGAATTTGTGATTTTTGTTCGGGACTCTGACATCAGGCATAAGTAAAGGGGTCACAATTCCTCGCTGTGTGTGTAATTCCTGCAGAATGTTTACTGGATTGACAAATATGGAGGACAAGCTTGACATCCAATTAAAAATGTTGGTCAGGCTCTCCAGGCCAGAGGGTAAATAGGAGGCCATTAAGATTGGAAGGAGCCTGCAATTAAGATTAGAGAGTGAAGGCCATCCATCTTGAGGTGTCTTCTCCAGAAATTCTTAAATCTTTAGTTGACCAAATGGACTCAGCAATCACACCATCATTGTAGTGGTAGAAATCCTTGATAGGGCAGCCTACTACAGCAGATCGGAAAACAAACCAGGTGGGAAGGGACCAAAAGCTGGTTTAGAGTGTCGTCTCCTGGCCTACTGCTAGGAAGACACCTCCAAGAAGCTAGCCTACTCGGGAAGCCTGGAAGATGACTGAAAATCTCTAACAATAGCCCTTTATTGTCAATAAATACTTAGAATATTCACT
This sequence comes from Chiloscyllium punctatum, assembly GCF_047496795.1. Lineage (NCBI taxonomy): Eukaryota > Metazoa > Chordata > Chondrichthyes > Orectolobiformes > Hemiscylliidae > Chiloscyllium > Chiloscyllium punctatum. Next base: position 56,296,061 of record NC_092758.1, on the reverse strand, counting down.
ACTGGAATTCAAATAGTCCTTCCAAAATCCATCTTTCCATATCTCATACACTGTGTTCCAGGATACACATGGGGTGAGATGAGTGCTGGATGGTGCCAGAAAACCAGCATATTGGCTGAAAAATTTTAATATTTGCCCACTTCTATATTCATCCCATAAGGAGGCCAAAATTCATCCTGTTATTTCAAGTTGCTGGTCTTGCATCAGAACTGGAAAGGTGTTTCAAGGAATTATAGATGTGGAAAAAGGGTCGGGGAAAGAATAAGAAGGAAAGTCTATCATTGAATGTAAAGCAGGAAAGATTAAATTGTGGGAGGGATGATTTTGCAAGGTAAAATTAGTTCAATGGTGACTACCAAATGATCACTGAAAGTTGTAAAAGCCCAGATGGTTCACTACTGTCCTTTGGTGAAGGAAACTGGCCATTCTTACATGGTCTGGCCTAAACGTGACTCCAGATTCATGCACATGTGATTGACTCTTAACTGCTCTCTGAAATAGCCTATTTGAAGAAAAGGAATTAAGCCAGACAGGCCACCTGTTATTGAACTTGACACAAGAAATGACAATGGTAAACAAAGCCCTGTCAATCCTACAAAGCTCTCCAGTAAACATCAGTGGTCTTGGGCTAACTTTGGGAGAGCTATCCCACAGATGAGCCGAGCAACAGACTGATATTGTCATACTCACAAAATTGTACATTACAGATAATGCCGCAGCCTGTCCCACTGGCAGGTGACAGAACCGTGGTGCACAATTGAGTGTGAAACACCTAGTGAGTCCTCAACATTGACTCCGGACTCCATGAAGTCTCATGGTATTAAGTCAAACACAAGCAAGGAAACCTCCTGCTGATTACTACCTACCACGTGTGCTTGGTTGATGAATCAATAATCCTCAATTTTGAATACCAACTGAAGGAAATACAGACAGTGATAAAGGCACAGAATGTTTTCTGGGTGTGGGACTTCAAAGTTCACTACCATGAATGGCTCAGTAGCACCATTACTGACCCAGCTAACCAAATCCAGAAAGAAATAGCTGCTAGATTGGGTCTGTGACAGGTAGTGAGTGACCAACGAGAGGGAAAAGCCAACAGAAACTTGTCCTCACAAACATACCTATTGTCGATGCATCTATCCATGTCAGCAAATACTGGTATGGAAGGTTGCATTATCAAAGCAGATGTGATGCAGAAGGACTAACTGGGAGAATGAAACAGAGCCCTTTACATATAAATCCTCACCTGGACCTTTCAGCTTTAAATAGCATGGCTCATCTTAAGGTGCTGTCCAGGATTTCTATTTATTTTCATGGTGAATCTCGCAACATTAAACAGGTTCTGCATTATCCAAGACTTTGTTTTTCAAATGAGATATTTATTCAAGCTCCTTTTTACCTGTTAGGTTGTATTAAAGCTCCTAGGCATAATGTGAGGAAGAACAGGAGGACTTCCTGTGTCCTAGCAAACAATTTTTCATGAAAAGCATTACCAATTGAAGAAGAACGTTATTGTTCATTTCAGTGCTATTTCTGAAATCAAACCATGGCCAAAGTATTTGCCAAAATATCTATTATCGAGAATAATTGAGTAATCTCATCAAACTCATCTATAACATTTTGAAAAATGGTAGTGAGATATAGAGCTGAATTTAATGGCGGTGGGGGTGGAGGCGTATTCTTCATGTCACTTTTCCAAACAAACTTGCCAGCAGACGAAATTAATAAAGTACCTACCCTGCGTGAATAGTATGCTCCGGCTGGTGAACTCGTCAGGGAGTGGGACAATGTGACTGCTGGTAGCTCCAGCAGTGTGAGAAGCCAGTCGTATGTACCAATGGGACATAGCGTCTGGATGAAGATAAGGCAGAGGGATTAGGGAGCCTACAGAGTGGTGATGAGGGTGAGGAGGAAGTGTTTTGGCGACGAGATGAGGAGAAAGGAAAAGATGTAAAATATTTGGGAGTGCCACCAATGTGTAACTGATGTACCCACCTTCATTCCCGCTTTTGCCATGAACTTATTTTACAAACAGCCTTTTCTTTTCCATCTGTCTGCTGGTGCCAACCAGATTTTGGCAAAGAATGTAATATGCATGCATAACATTCAAGTAAACTGATGTGTTAAATAAATAAATAAAGTGAATCCTTTGAAGAGTATAAAGGCAGTAGGAGTATAATTAAGAGGGAAATCAGGAGGGCAAAAAGGCAACACGAGAAAGCTTTGGCAAATAGAACTAAAGGTAATTCAAAGGGATTCTATAAATATATTAAGGACAAAAGGGTAACGAGGGAGAGAATACAGCTATCAAAGATCAACAAGGCAGCCTATGTGTGGAACCACAGGAGGTGATGGAGATACTACTAAACGAGTATTTTACATCAGTGTTTACTGTGGACAAGGACCTGGAATGGAATAGGATGTGGGGAAATAGATGGTCACACCTTCAAAAATGTCCATACTACAGATGAGGATGTGCTGGATGTCTTAAAGTGCATAAAGGTGGATAAATCCCCAGGACCTGATCAGATATATTCTAGAGCTCTGTGGGAAGCGAGGGAAGTGATTGCTGGGCCCCTTGCTGAGATAGCTGGATCATCGATAGTCACACATGAGGTTCTGGAAGACTGGAGGTTGGCTAACGTGGTTCCACTATTTACAAAAGATGGTAAGGAATAGCCAGGGAACTATAGACCGGTGAGCCTGACATTGATGGTGGGTAAATTGTTGGAGGTAATCCTGAGCGACAGGATTTACATATATTCAGAAAGGCAAGGACTGATTAGGGATAGTCAACATAGCTTTGTGCATGGGAAATCATGTCTCACTAAGTTGATTGAGTTTTTTGAGGAAGTAACGAAGAGGATTGATGAGGGCAGAGCGATGGACGTGATCTATATGGACTTCAGTAAGGCGTTTGACAAGGTTTCTCATGGTAGAGTGATTAGCAAGGTTAGATCTCATGGAATACAGGGAGAACTAGCCATTTGGATACAGAAGTTCCTCGAAGGTAGAAGGTAGAGGGAAGTATGGAGGGTTGTTTTTCAGACTGGAGGCCTGTGACTAGTGGTGTGCCACAAGGATCGGTGCTGGATCCACAACTTTTCATCATGTATATAAATGATTTGGATGTGAATATAGGAGTTGAAGTTAGTAAGTTTGCAGATGACATCAAAATTGCAGGTGTAGTGGACAGGGAAGAAGGTTATCTCAGAGACTATAACTGGATCTTGATCAGTTGAGCCAATGAGCTGAGGAATAGCAGATGGAGTTTAACTTAGATAAATGTGAGGTGCTGCATTTTAGAAAAGCAAATCAGAGCAGGACTTATACACTTATTGGTAAGGTCCTGGAGAGTGTTGCTGAACAAAGAGACCGGAAAGTGCAGGTTCATAATTCCACTTAACTGGAGTTTCAGGTAGATAAGATAGCGAAGAAGGCATTTGGTATGCTTTCCTTCATTGGTCAGAGCACTGAGTATAGGAGTTGGGAGGTTATGTTGTAGCTGTACATGACATTGGTTTGGCCACTTTTGGAACGGTGTGCGTAATTTTGGTCTCCTGCCTATCGGAAGGATCTTGTGAAACTTGAAAGGAGTCTGAAAAGATTTACAAGGATGTTGCTGGAGCTGGAGGATTTGAGCTATCGGGACAGGCTGAATAGGCTGTGGCTGTTTTCCCTTGAGTATCGGAGGCTAAGGGGTAATCTTGTAGAGATTTATAAAATCATGAGCGGCATGGAGAGGGTAAATAGACAAGGTCTTTTCTCCAGGGCGGGAAAGTTCAGAACTAGAGGGCATAGATTTAGGCTGAGTGGAGAAACATTTAAAAAGGACCTAAGGGACAACTTTTTCACGCAGACTGTGGTATGTGTTTTGAATGAGATGCCAGAGAAAGTGGTGGAGGCTGGTACAATAACAGTATTTAAAAAGCATCTGGATGGATATCTGAATAGGAAGGGTTTAGAGGGATCTGGGCCAAGTGCTGGCAAATGGAACTAGATTAGTTTAGGATATATGGTCGACATAGAAGAGTTGGACTGTTGGGCCTGTTTCCGTGCTGTCCTTCTCTATGACTTGAATTGATCATTATTTATTGACTTTAAAATGGCTAGCAGGCTGTCATCTTTGGCGCCCGCTCACTCATTGATAATTATAAGGGGACTGGGGAGTTCTTCCATCTGGTGGACTACCCTGACATATTTTCTGTGCTCTGTTAAACTATTAGTAGGCTATAATATTCACCACTTTCATCAACCTCTTTAACCATACCCAGCCTTTCTTTCTTATTTCTGTCATTATAGCTATGAATCACTTTGAAAATTAACAAAGAATAAATCTGCTTCAATGCCTAATTCCAAATGGATAATTAATTAGTGCCAAAGTGGAAGATTTGGAGGGAGGAAAACGATCAGGATAATGTCATCAGGATAATGTCCTTTTTCTAAGATTCCTGACAGTGTGTAAACAGGCCCTTCGGCCCAACAAGTCCACACCGACTCTCTAAAAAGTAACCTACCCAGACCCATTTCCCTACATTTACCCCTGACTAATGCACCTAACACTATGGACAATTTAGCATGGCCAATTCACCTGACCTGCACATCTTTTTGCAATGTGTGAGGAAATCGGAGCACCCAGAGGAAACCCACGCAGACACTGGGAGAATGCCAATAATGCCAATTTTGATGTCTAAGCCATTTTGAAAATTTCATTCCAGAATATTAACATGTACTTAGGCATATTCCTATTTTTACAGTATTTAAACAAGCAATATGTTTCATATTTTGATAGAAATATTAAATAGTATAATTCTTGTCATGTACTGAATTTGGTTTAAGATACATTTGAAATGAGATTCTCTGATTGATAGTCCACTGCTCCATTGGTCACTTAGTACCATTCCAACAACTTGTGAAAGTAGCCCTTGTGGGGTCTTTATAAACCAGCCTGAGATTGTTGCATCTCGTCTGGAGGCCATTTTTACAAGCAATACTTCAGTCAGGATTACAATTGTATACGATTGTATATAGGAACATTCCTGTTCCTATAGCTACCCTGAAAATGTCTGGGATGGACTTTGTCTCTAGCTTATAAGTTTAAGCCTCATCTAGCCTCGAAAACCCATCCTGCCCATCCTCCTCCCCTCTCTCCAGTTTAAGCAGGAGTAGAGTAGAATGCCAGATAAAAGTTTGCCAGAGGAGATGGGATGGAAAGCAGGCACTGAGCTTATAAAACTGCCAATTGGAGAGCACTGGCTGGGACAGAGACTTTGAACAATGCTGCACTGTTCTGAGAATAATAGGGGGGGGGGGGGGGGGGGGGAGGGGGGGGCAGCGAGATTGGATAGCCATTGAAATGAATTAGCTTTATGGTCATATATATTTACAAGAGTACATTCTGCAGTTTCTTAGAACTTGGTTAATCATTCAGATTAATAGGGTAAGTAATAGTTTAGAAACTCTGTTTATCACATTACCATTGAAGATTCAGGGAGGCACTTATTGAAGATGATAGAGGTCTCACCCATTGGCAGGAGAGCAGATAAGAGCCCCATGACATCTCTTTTCAGGATGGCCTGTCAAATTAAGTATCAGTCAAGCACATTGACCAGATGTACATACAGATGCATTCCTGAACTCTGGGTATTCATATGAAAGCCATTTGGTAATACTCATAATGAATGTTTGCCTGAGTTCCAGGAATGGCTAATCCATTTGGTTTAGCAGGCAATGTTTATGTAGCTTGCAGTGGAATGCAGTTTAATTCTCATCTCTCCTAACTTTCAATAACCTGACATTTCTTTGATGTGGGTTTTCCATGCATGTGTATTCACTTACACAGGATTTAGGGGTTTCAAGTGAGACTAAATTGTTACATTGAATGACTGATACTTTTAAGAGATTGTAATTTTATCAAAGTGTTTTTTCAAAGCATCAAGTCCCTTAAGAATCCTATATTTTTCAAAGTGATCACCCTTCATTTTTCTCAATTCCAATGAATATAATCTTTGCTCATAAAATAATCCCTCCATACCAGGATCATCCAAGTGAATCTTCTCTGAAGTGCTTCCAATGAAATATCTTCCCATAAATAAGGGGACCAAAACTGCTCACAGTACTTCACATGTGGTCTCACCAGCTCCTTGTACAGTTTCAGTAAGACTTCCTTACTTTTACACTCCAAGCCCCTTGAAATAAGGTCCAACAATCCATTAGCCTTCCTGATTACCTGCTACACCTGGGTGCTGGCTTTCTGTGTGTTTCATACACAAATAGCTCCAAGTCCCTTTGTGTTTCAACTTTCTGCAGCTTTTCTCCATTTAAATGATACTCTTTTCTTTTGTTCTCTCTTCCAAAATAAACAACTTCATACTTTTCAATATCATAGTCTATTTGCCAACTTTTAGTTCACTTATTTCACCTATCAATATCTCTCTGTAAACTGGCTGTATCCCTCTTATAACTTGCTTTTCCACATATTTATGCATCATCTGCAAATTTGGCAACAGTTCATTCACTTCCTTTCCCCCAGGACGTTATTGTAAGCATTGATCCCTGTGGAACCCCACCGATCACAGGTTGCCAACCTGAAAACAAATTCCTTATTTCCACTCACTGTTTCCTGTCCATCAGCGAATTCTTTATCCAAGGCAATATGCCTCCTCGAACACCATTGGCTCTTTATGCTATAACTTAAGCTTTTGTGAAGTAGCTTGTCAAAAGCTTTCTGAAAGTCCAAAGAAAACACATCTACTGGTTTCCCTCTATCCAGCGTGATTGAAACGTCTTCACGTTGACCTCTCCCTTTATTTTCATATATCTAAATAAGCTTTTTTGTCAGATTTTATATTCCTTGATAATTTGTGATAATGTTATGAAGAATAATCACTTGGGAGAAATATCACAGATAAGGAGTGATTGATTGTATTTCTCCAAATCAGAAGTGATTCTCAAATGAAAGTTATGAATCTTTCTAAAGAGACAAAGGTAAAATCAAAAGTAGATTTGCTCTGTACCAGTTTTGGAACATTTCAAAATCAAGTTGTGGAGAGGAATTGGAAATAGTCCAGAATTCACTGTTCAACTAAAGAACAGCACAGACAAAATGAAGAGAAAACACAATTAAATAAAAAAAAATCTGGTGACTGGTCCACATACAATCAATTATTCTTTGCTCATTGCTTTTCTGTATTCCCACTTCATTCCCTCCCCAGCTCTGTCAATGATCACAGCTGAAAGATATCCATTTAACTGACGCTTTGAAATTTATCCAGTAATTTAGAATTATGTTCAAAAAGGTCAAACAAAAATAGTGAACAAGGTGTCATGATTAGTCATATAACAAGCATTCCATTCCTCCTATAAGGGTAAGAAAGACATAATTTACAAATTTTAATGAGAACAGATTTAGGCATCCACTGTAACCTCATGTTATTTGTATGAAATTTTTCTTCAACCTTCATTAGGTGTCTTAGATATCCCTACAGTGTGGAAACAGGCCCTTTGACCCTCCAAAGTGTATCCCACCCAAACCCATTACTCTACATTTATCCCTGACTACTGCATCTAACCTACACATCTCTGAACACTAAGGGAAACTTAGCATGGCCAAATCACCTAACCTGCATATTTTTGGATTGTGGGAGGAAACCCATGCAAACACAGACAGTTGCCAGAGGCTGTTCTCTGGTGCTGTGAGGCAGCAGAGCTGGCCACTGGCCACTGCGCTGCCCCAAACCTACTACTTAGGTACTTCAAATCTAAACAATTTTCTAGGTTCGGTAACAAAATAAGACTAACAACTTGTTTCACAATTTCCAAATTTTCTTCACAATCTAATGATGGGAGTAAGAGTTCATGGGATGGGACTGGACCTGCGCAGTATCAATCCACCCAGTGAAGCAAATCTGTCATGAGATTGTAATGCATATAGTAATTCACTTAATGAGAAAATCATACATAAAGGAAGCCAGGTGGTGAAAAAAGGTGGTGTGAAAAATTAATATCATGAAACTGTAATTGAATAATTCAAATAAACCTGCACAAAGGAATTGAAGTCAAGACAAATCCATCTACACCAAATATGTAATGGATTAGCAGAATTTATTCTCATCCTTTTCAAGTAAATATCTCTCAATAAAGGCTTGAACTTATTTCTCAAAGTTCTCTAACAGTTTCCCAAGAAAATTGAAGTTGACTATGACTGCTTGATGGAGTTTAGACAAAATAGCTTTCATTATGGTGTTTTAAACTTATTTAAAAGTGTTTCTTTTCTATTAATCACATGTGATGATAAAGTCCCCATGGAGATAGTACGAGTGCTATTTTATCCTGAAACTGGAATGGTCATATCTGGATGGTGGACCTCTGTACAGAAAGTCTCTGATTTTACAATGTTTGATTGCTGAAGATTTTTTTTAAGAGACTTAATCTCAAAGTAACATTTTGTACATAAGCAGGTCTTACAAGGTCTGGAGAATCGGGCAATTCAGTATGATTAATATTATGCACTTTGCCAAGTCCACTCATTTTTCCTCAACTGCGATTTCTTGTTTTACCTTAGTCATTCTCCTCAACATCAGGGCGACAACTGACTGAAGCTTCCTGGAGTAATTTTTACCTCTGCTTGTATGAAATACTCGCATAGTAATGGACGTTCATGTGCTAGGGGTGTGGACAACTCAGTAATAAAATTAGGTAGCTAACTATCTTCAGCTAACTATCCATAAAATTACATCTTATATAGTTTGATTTTGATTTGCTTTATTGTTGTCACATGTACAAAAGTTTTGTTTTGTAAGCAATGCAGGCAGACCATAGTATACAAGGACACATAGACCATAAGGTATTGAGACAGAATGAGGCATACAAGGTTATGTCTGCACAGGAGGCACACAAAAGCAAGGCAACATTTTTGAGCACTTATATATATCACTTAAAAATATTCTACATTAGGAACAGACCAGTAATTTTTGAAGTCATTCGCCAAGTAATTCCAACAGCTTTTCTTTCCCTTTCTTTCTTTTGTGAGGGTGTCTAATCTTTAATGACCAATGCTGACCTGGCTGCATATAACATCGTAGTAAGTCGTAAAGTCATAGAGATGTAAAGCATGGAAACAGACCCTTCGGTCCAACCTGTCCATGCCGACCAGATATCCCAACCCAATCTAGTCCCACCTGCCAGTACTCGGGCCATATCCCTCCAAACCCTTCCTATTCATATACCCATCCAAATGCCTCTTCAATGTTACAATTGTACCAGCCTCCACCACTTCCTCTGGCAGCTCATTCCATACACGTACCACTCTCTGTGTGAAAAAGTTGCCCCTTAGGTTTCTTTTATATCTTTCCCCTCTCACCCTAAACCTATGACCTCTAGTTCTGGACTCCCCGACCCCAGGGAAAAGACTTTGTCTATTTATCCTATCCATGCCTCTAATAATTTTGTAAACCTCTACAAGGTCACCCCTCAGCCTCCGATACTCCAGGGAAAACTGCCCCAGCCTGTTCAGCCTCTCCCTATAGCTCAAATCCTCCAACCCTGGCAACATCCTTGTAAATATTTTCTGAACCCTTTCAAGTTTCACAACATCTTTCCAATAGGAAGGAGACCAGAATTGCATGCAATATTCCAACAGTGGCCTAACCAATGTCCTGTACAGCCGCAACATGACCTCCCAACTCCTATACTCAATACGCTGACCAATAAAGGAAAGCATACCAAATGCCTTCTTCACTATCCTATCTACCTGCGACTCCACTTTCAGGGAGCTATGAACCTGCACTCCAAGGTCTCTTTGTTCAGCAACACTCCCTAGGACCTTACCATTATTGTATAAGTCTGCTAAGATTTGCTTTCCCAAAATGCAGCACCTTGCATTTATCTGAATTAAACTCCATCTGCCACTTCTCAGCACATTGGCCCATCTGGTCCAGATCCTGTTGTAATCTGAGATAACCCTCTTCGCTGTCGACTACACCTCTAATTTTGGTGTCATCTGCAAACTTAGTAACTGTACATCTTATGCTCGCATCCAAATCATTTATGTAAATGACAAAAAGTACAGGACCCAGCACTGATCCTTGTGGCACTCCACTGGTCACAGGCCTCCAGTCTGAAAAACAACCCTCCATTACCACCCTCTGTTTTCTACCTTTGAGCCAGTTTTGTATCCAAATGGCTAGTTCTCCCTGTATTCCATGAGATCTAACCTTGCTAATCTGTCTCCCATGGGGAACCTTGTCGAACGCCTTACTGAAGTCCATATAGATCACATCTACTGCTCTGCCCTCATCAATCTTCTTTGTTACTTCTTCAAAAAACTCAATCAAGTCTGTGAGACACGATTTCCCACACACAAACCCATGTTGACTATCCCTAATCAGTCCTTGCCTTTCCAAATACATGTACATCCTGTCCCTCAGGATTCCCTCCAACAACTTGCCCATCACTGAGGTCAGGCTCACTGGTCTATAGTTCCCTGGCTTATCTTTACCGCCCTTCTTAAACAGGGGCACCACGTTTGCCAACTTCCAGTCTTCTAGCACCTCACCTGTGACTATCAATGATACAAATATCTCAGCAAGAGGCCCAGCAATCACTTCTCTAGCTTCCCACAGAGTTCTCGGGTACACCCTGATCAGGTCCTGGGGATGTATCCACCTTTAACCATTTCAAGATATCTAGCCTCCTCTGTAATCTGGACATTTTGCAAGATGTCACCATCTATTTCCCTACAGTCTATATCTTCCATATCCTTTTCCATAGTAAATACTGATGCAAAATATTCATTTAGTATCTCCCCCATTTTCTGCGGCTCCACACAAAGGCTGCCTTGCTGATCTTTGAGGGGCCCTATTCTCTCCCTAGTTACCCTTTTGTCCTTAATATATTTGTAATAACCCTTTGGATTCTCCTTAATTCTATTTGCCAAAGCTATCTCATGTCCCTGTTTTGCCCTCCTGATTTCCCTCTTAAGTATACTCCTACTTCCTTTATACTCTTCTAAGGATTTACTCGATCTATCCTGCCTATACCTGACATATGATTCCTTCTTTTTCTTAACCAAACACTCAATTTCTTTAGTCATCCAGCATTCCCTATACCTACCAGCCTTCCCTTTCACCCTGACAGGAATATACTTTCTTTGGATTCTTGTTATCTCATTTCTGAAGGCTTCCCATTTTCCAGCTGTCCCTTTACCTGTGAACATCTGCCTCCCATCAGCTTTCGAAAGTTCTTGCCTAATTGGCCTTTCTCCAATTTAGAACTTTAACTTTAAGATCTGGTGTATCCTTTTCCATCACTATTTTAAAACGAATAGAACATGGTTGCTGGCCCCAAAATGCTCCCCCACTGACACCTCAGTCACCTGCCCTGCCTTATTACCCAAGAGTAAGTCAAGTTTTGCACCTCCTCTAGTAGGTACATCCACATACTGAATCAGGAAATTGTCTTGTACGCACTTAACAAATTCCTCCCCATCTAAACCTTTTAACACTACGGCAGTCCCAGTCAATGTTTGGAAAGTTAAAATCCCCTACCATAACCACCCTATTATTCTTACAGATAGCTGAGATCTCCTTACAAGTTTGTTTCTCAATTTCCCTCTGACTATTAGAGGGTCTATAATACAATCCCAATAAGGTGATCATCCCTTTCTTATTTCTCAGTTCCACCCAAATAACTTCCCTGGATATATTCCTGGGAATATCCTCCCTCAGCACAGCTGTAATGCTATCCCTTATTAAAAATGCCACTCCCCCTCCTCTCTTGCCTCCCTTTCTATCCTTCCTGTAGTGTTTGTATCCTGGGACATTAAGCTGCCAGTCCCGCCCATCCCTGAGCTATGTTTCTGTAACTGCTATGATATCCCAGTCCCATGTTCCTAACCATGCCCTGTGTTCATCTGCCTTCCCTGTTAGGCCCCTTACATTGAAATAAATGCAGTTTAATTTGTTAGTCCTTCCTTGTCCCAGCCTGTTCGACTCACTTCTGTTCTCAGCTGTACCCGTCTCAGATCGATCTTTTTCCTCACTATCTCCCTGGGTCCGACCCCTCACCCCCCACCTTACTACTTTAAATCTTCCCAAGCAGTTCTAGCAAATTTCCCTGCCAATATATTAGTCCCCTTCCAATTTAGGTGCAACCCGTCCTTCTTGTAAAGGTCACTTCTACCCCAAAAGAGATTCCAATGATCCAAAAATGTGAATCCTTCTCCCATACACCAGCTCCTCAGCCATGCATTCATCTGCTCTATTCTCCTATTCCTGCCCTCACTAGCTCGTAGCACTGGGAGTAATCCAGATATTACTACCCTTGATGACCTCCTTTTTAAGTTTCTACCTAACCCTCTGTAATCTCCCTTCAGAATCTCAACCTTTTCCCTTCCTGTGTCGTTGGTTCCAATGTGGACAATGACCTCCTGCTGGCCCCTCTCCCCCGTGAGAACATTCTGCACCATCTCTGAGACATCCTTGATCCTGCCACCAGGGAAACAACACACCATTCTGCTTTTTTCTCTGCTGGCCACAGAAACGTCTGTCTGTACCTGACTACAGAATCCCCTAACACAATTGATCTCTTGGAATCCAACGTACCCCTCGTTGCATTAGAGTCAGTCTCAATACCAGAAACTTGGTTGTTCGTGCCTCGTTCCCCTGAGAATCCATTACCCCCTACATTTTCCAAAACGGCATACCTGTTTGAAATCGGTATATCCGCAAAAGACTCCTGCCCTAGGTGCATACCTCTCTTATCCTTCCTGGAGTTAACCCATCTACGTGACTGGATCTGAGACATTCCCCCCTTCCTATAACTGCCATCCATCACATACTGTTGCTGTTGCAAATTCCTCACTGCTTCTATCTGTCTCTCCAACCGATCCACTCGATCTGATAAGATTCGCATCCAACAGCATTTATGGCAGATATAATCTGCAGTAATCCTTAAATTCTTTAAACTCCCACATCTGACAAGAAGTACATATCACTGCAAAGGTTATTTTTGATCCTTCACAATCTACAGACCCAGAAAATAACACCGTCTTATTCCTCTACAACACTGCCCCAGGTTAAATTAATAGCTATGGCTTATTTTTTTAGATTAGATTACTTACAGTGTGGAAACAGGCCCTTCGGCCCAACAAGTCCTCACCGACCCACCGAAGCACAACCCACCCAGATCCATTCCCCTACATTTACCCCATTCACCTAACACTACAGGCAATTTAGCATAGCCAATTCACCTAACCCACACATTTTTGGACTGTGGGAGGAAACCAGAGCACCCGGAGGAACCCCACGCAGACACGGGGAGAATGTGCAAACTCCCTGCAGTCAGTCACCTGAGGTGGGAATTGAACCTGGGTCTCTGGCGCTGTGAGGCAGCAGTGCTAACCACTGTGCCACCCACTAAGTTTATTTTAAGTTTAATCAAGAGACTTATCTCCAAAAACATATAATCAAGACAGAATCCACTATACTCACTACTGCAGCCTTTCTCTTGGACAGACTTAAAACAATGATTAACTGATTCTGTGCTGTAAACTTTGCCCAACAGTTCCTCCAAGATTAGTTGTGAATTTCACTGTTTGTTAATTTTCCCAGATGCACTCTGATGTCCAGCGATACACGAACATCCCATACTTTCTCAAGGTTTTTGATGCACCACTTTGCTTGATGGAATATGCTAACATTTTGGAAAATGTGTTAAACTTATTTGCAGTTTTCTTACAACAACTGTCAAAGATCTTGGGGGGTCGGGGGGGGGAGGCAGCTTAGATAAACGAGCAACAAGCATTTGCGTGTATTTTGAGTATCCTCGAACTCTGCTACACTAGCAATTACTTCAGCAAAACAAGTGAATCAGATGGCTGTAAATACCTGATGGTCCAAGATTTACATGGCCAGTTTACAAGCGTAAGCATTTGGAGAGACCCAACAAAGCTACGGAATACATGATAAATGGGAGAGTAGTGATAAGTGTAGAAGAAGTGAGAGACTGTGAAGTGGATGCCTACAGCACCCAGAAGGTAGCAGGACAGGAAAATTAAGTGGTAAAGAAGGCACATGGAATGCTTTTCTTTAATACAAGAACAGGATATTATGCTGAAATTATATAACTGGCTTGGTTACATCATCTGCACAGTTATGGTCACCCCATTACATGGAAGCAATCACCGGTCTTGAGAGAGTAGTGAGAAAATTTACAAAAGGTTGTCTAGGCTGGAAAATGACTGGTATGGAGAAAGATTGTATGTGCTTGGGTTGTTTTCCTGAGAACATTTCCTAATGACAGGCTTGGAGAGAATAGAACTGGGAAGACTGGTTTCCCAAACAGAGACATCAATTACCAGAGAGCACAAATTTAACGTGTGTGGTAGAAGGATTGGAGAGTTCACAAGGAAAAAGAAATTCACCCAAAGGATGGTGGGTATCTAGAATTCACTGTCCAGTTTGATGTTTATAGCAGAAATTCTCAACACATTTAAAAGGAACTTGGATTTGCATTGAAACACTGGAACCTGCTGGTAAGTGGGTTTATTCAGCTAGCCCAGACTCCATGCATGTAATGGCCTCTTTCTGTGCTATAACATTTATATGGCTCTATATACTAGCAAGGCACCAGGGATGAAAGACTTTAGTTATATGGAGGAACCAGAGAAATTAGAGCTAATATCCTTAGAGTGGAGGTTAGACCTCATAGAGGTGTCCAAACATAGAGAAGTAATTGTCAACCACAGTTAAGATGACTGGTAAAAGAAACAGAAGCAATATTTGCAGCTTTTTAAATAAAACACAGCATATTGGCATAATCAGGAATGCACTGCCTAAAAGGGCAGTGGAAGCAGATTCAATCACCACTTTCAAAGAGCATCATACAAAAACCTGAAAAAGAATAAAGTGCTGTATTAAGGAGATAGAACAAGTTAGTGGCTGTAATTGGATAGTTCCTTCAAAGCAGTGCAAATGGCTAAGTGGCCTTCTTCTGAGCTGTAAAATTCAAAGATTCTGTGATTCTATAACTGGGCATCCTGTGAACAGTGACTTAAGACTTGTTATGGAAATCCAGTTTCTCTGAGAAGTCCTTGACAAAATTTTAATCATTCCCAAAGTAAAACAACCACTGATAATGCAGAAACCTAAGCAATTCCCTGAGGAAAGCACTGAGCCATAGTGGAAAAGGTAGAAAACATATGATGCTGTTCTAACAGTTCTTAGAGATATCTATAACCCCGCTAATACCTAGGAATGGGAAAGCAATTGACTGTTGCCATGAGCAGTTCTTAATCCTCTGACTCTTGGCATATGCATGTTTGACACAAAAAAGCATATTAACCAAAATTAAGACCATTGAATTAGAACAATTTACTATTTACAGATACTGTTATTATTTTCTAAAGAAAACTTGGTTTTGAAACACTAAAGCTATCAGGCCATCTTCCACCTTTGTTTTTCACTACACATCAGTAATCAATGCTGACATAGTGTCTATCAGAGACTGCAGGAGCACTGCAAAGATTGCGACCTTGAAATGGCTGCCAATGCTCCAAGAATCTTTTGAAATGTGATAACGGTAAAGCAATATATTACCTTCTTCTATAGTTAACAGGATGCTGCTTCTTTTCAGCATAACTTAGTATTGTAAGCAAGTTGTCAGAGATCTCTATTCAGCGGTCTACGTTACATTTTCTGGTGACCAATTGCTGAATAAAATTTGAGTTGTAATAGCACCAGTTATGTGATGCTAAAAATCTTCATATCTGATATTATCATCAACGCTAATTGTCTTATAATTTAAAAAAAACTTAAAGTTAATTAATTACGCTTTAAAAAATATAGATCCTAAAACCACATGTTAGAACAACTATCTGACAGGTAATCTGTGGTATTGCTCAAAATTTTAAGGATTCTTTTAACATTCATTCAAAAACTGTGCACACAGTTTATGCAGTCTCATAACCCTGTGGTTGAATTACATTTTACTGACTCATTGGCGTGATTTAACATTTTCACTCAGTTAATCAAAATGAAATGTCTAATACTTAGACAGCTGGATAGAACAGAACTATAAGGTATCTAGTAACTGTAAATGAGATAGACTTCCCAACCAAACTTTGAAAGTAAAGTTTGATAAATTTCTAAAAGGCAATGGAATTGTCTCTGGACATTTTTTGGTCTCTGATTGATATGCAGCTTGTGTTGCAGGATTTCACCACTTTCAAATGTCACATAGACTCTGCTGGTCAATTCACAATTAGCTAAGGTCTGATTCATACCATTGAGGAGGGAAGTTTTAGGCAGCAAAGTTCCCAAAGTTGAAACCCTATCTCTCTTGAAAGGGCTCCCACCTACCTAATTCCATTCCATGGAAGGGAAAGGGGGATGTGTGGTGGGAGGAAACTCCACCTGCTGCCTCCAATCGCAACTCAGAGGCAACCATCGAGGTGGTGTGAAGGCCTATGTCGATTCACTGAGACTTCAGCCCAATTATAAAATAATTTGTTCAGCAACCCAGCCCTCACCTCTCAAAGGTAGAACATGTTTCAAGTTGTCAAAAAGCTCCCTCCTGTTCCTATGTACTCTGGAAGGGTGAGATTAAAATTGACTGAAGAGTCTTCTTTTGAACTTGTGATGTTAAAATATTTACAAAGCGCATTTCAGACAAGTAATTATTATCTTTATAACAGTTTCATTAAATTGTACAATAATTGGGAAAGCCTAGGGTACCTTCCTGTAGAAAAAGAGCAGATTCAAAGGTGACCTGACAGAGTTCTGTAAAACCGTGAAAGTGTTCAGCATCACTGAAATGGTGACAATATTTTCACTTGTATCAACTGAACATTAATAAATCCAACGAGGAGTTCAGGAAAAAACATGGCTTCACTCAGAGTACTGGGAATGGGGAACTTACCATCTTGTTGAGAAAAATGGAAGGGATATATTAAATATGTATGAGGGAGAAAGAAATGGAAAAGTATGTCAATAGGGTGAAACAATGTAAATTGAATAAGAGTTGGCTCCTGTGGAAAATGGCACATCTTTGCTGTAAATTTGAGGGAAGATGGATTCTGACTCATTCCTGGAACAATTTCTAGTCTTAAGAAAATATTTACAAGTTCTGTACAATGAGGCCGATTGATGCCGTGTCACTTTAATAAGTACCTTTCCAGATAAACTATAATCTCATTGTACTTTAAAAAACAAATAATTTTCAATCAAAAGTATATCAATCTCCATTGTGGAGGGAATTTGTCAGCAGCACCTGATGTTAGTTAGATCTTGCATGGACCAGAGAACATGCTCCTGCTCTGAAAACTTGATAACTGAGAGACAAAGATACATGTTTTCAGGAGACATATTGATCTCAAAACTCAACATCATATTGTATATGTTTTGATGATACACCAATATTTTTCACCCATTTATCTAGGAAATTATAGTATAAGCAACCACTTTTTTTTATTTTTCGGACTACAAACTGAAATGGAAGCTGGAATATTATAAAGATAAAATACCAGAACAGTTCTGCAACTCAAAAGGAAGGTGATACATATTTTTAGCTGTGCTAGACAATTGAAAGCAGTGACGGAGTGAATTGTAAACTGAGTGGGACTGAGAGCTTTTTCAGTTAAGGAAATTCTGCCTGAGAGCAGGCATCCGATAGGTTGAGCTGAAGACTGGTAGAAAGCTGTAAGTGCCAGGGCAGCCAAGAAAGATCACATCCAGAAGCTGAATAGTGAAAGTAGCCATCTCTCGCTCCATGTGGGAAAATGACTGAAGAATCATTAAGTTTAAAAGAAATAATTCTAAGAAGGAAAGATTTAGGTGCACCAGATCAATTATCGCTTTACAAACAGCAGCATGAAATGAGTGAAAAAAACATAGAAATATGTAGGACAATTCAACCAACCCAGAACTTCTGGTCTTTGAAGTTTTATTCCTTTTACTTATAGTATTGTGTTAAACCGTTTATACTTTGTCTGTCTTAAGCATGAATGAGCCTGTGTGAATCTGGGGTTTTTGAAGATATAATTTAAGTTACATAGCAGTAGTCATGTTTTGCAATAAATAGAGTTAATTTCTGACAAAACCTGGTGTGATTTGCTTTTGGCTTGAATTGCAGACAGTCAGATCAATTCATCAATCTAATAGTCTAATTGGGATTTTGCACATTTTGGGATGGTTTGTGGAAAAATGAGGCATGATTATCAGTCAATCTTCCCAGGTAAGTCATAAAAATACCAAGCGTTGAAGTAAACCACAGCCATATTCACAAATGAAACACAACACCATTTTCCCATTTCAAAAGAAGAGCCTACTAAACACAAGTTACAAACTTTGAAAAAATTTCAACAACTTAAAAGCATATTTCACATGAAAAGGGAGATCCATATTTCATGTTGGTGCAGTGTAATCTTTTAATCAGTTTAGGTTTGAATTTATTATTTCATTTGCTGGAGAAATTGTCAGGCTGTTCAGTCTAAATATATTTCCTTTTCCTATTTTAGCAATTATGTAAATGGGGGGATAGAACATCATCACATGGCGAAAGAAATCTGGGAGTGCTCACTTTATGCTTTATCAGGTACTGCTAAGGTCTAGAATTTAAAATGTGCAAATATGAGGAAATAATTGGATGCAAACATACCACAACAAAATCACCATAAAAAGCAACCTTCAGATAAGAATAAACATCAGTTCAGTGTTCAGCTGGAATCTGAGACATTGAATTGGAAATCTGTGAGGTTCTAAATGTTTCTTAGATCTTTAAAAATACTGGGAAGAACCTGGATCCAGAAATGCCATCCCCATTTCTTACAGCTCCTACTTCTGTCAGCAGTAGTAGGGTTAGGATGTGTCTCCCACATACATGAAACACAAACTCAGCAGGGTCATTTTAAATTGGTGCTGGAATTCACACAGGTCCCCATTTTTACTGGAGAAAGGCCCTATCACACAATGTGAATTATTAATTTTTTGAGCCGATGTAAATGCTCTTAAAAGGACAAATAAAGTCTTTAGGACCATCAAGCTATCAAGTTATTTAAATAGGCAGTCTTTTAAAAATTTACAAGTGCATGTCTGTGTCTGAGTTGAGAAAATACAGCACTATTAGTTTAAATGGATAAATAATGCAATAACCACCAATGCTATTGTTTTGTGTTGGCCCACGTGCTCTCACTGTTCCTTCCTGAGAATCTAATATGCCAATGTTTCTTGTAGTCTGTTCTTCCACAGTTCGAAATCCACCAACTCTGTAGTATTTATACCCACTGAAGGGCAGCTCCATAGCATCACCACAACATTGCTCCATGGTTCCAATCCCTTACACAACCATCTCAATAGTAATTTAAACTTCCTTAATTATCTTAGCTTTGAGTAACATTGACCTGCTACCAAAATAAAATTAAAAGTCTACTTAATCCATGTATTTGATTGACAGGCTAAATGCTTTGAAAGATGAAATCAATCATCTCTTATTGACAATTTCAATTGTCTTCACTGTCTGGAGCAGTAATTTGATAGGTAAACCTATCATGAATGCCTGGGTGAGTTTCAAAAGCTATGAAATATTTACCTAAGAAACTAATTTTTTTTAAAAAACAGATTACAGAATATTAACTGAGGAGTGACGCCCATTGGAACCTTTACTAGCTTAGAAACTGGACATTTACAGGATTAGTGGAACATTCAACCATAATGGTATCCAATTATGTTCAGAAAAATGTATCATATTGAAATTGTACTCATATCATAACTGATATTTGTGAGGTAGATGGTGATGTAGAGATAACTTCACTAGACAGGTAATCCAGAGGCTCAGGCTAGTACTTTGGAGAAAACAAAAAGTGCTGGAAATCACAGCAGGTCAGGCAGCATCCATGGAGAGAGAGAACAAGCTATTATTTCGAGACTACATGACTCTTCATCAGAGCTGATGCGAAATGTGGAGGGACAGCATTGATGCAATGATTGAAAGGGTGGAGTGTTGCAGGAAAAAGGGTGCTAATAGTGCACATTAAGTGATCAGAATATATGAATGGCAGAACAATGGTGTGTCGAACTGCCAAACAAGAATGAACAAACGATCCCATTGGAGTGGGGGGAGGGGAGAGAGGACATAGTGGCAGAGAATTCAACAAGTAAAGCCAAAAGAAAGGGAAGAAATGAGAGTAGGTACAATCTGAAGGTGCTGAACTCAATGTTAAATCCAGCAGGTTGTAAAGTGCCTACTTTGGGGACATAGGTTCAAAATGTCAGCTCATGGAAATTGAATTTCATTTGTAAATCTGGAACTGAAAGCTAATCTCAGTGACGATGACCATGAAGCTATCATCAATTATTCTAAAAACTCATCTGGTTCATTTATTTCCTTCATAGGGAAGGACATCTACCCCCTCAACTGGTCTGGCCCAATGTAACTCCAGACCCACAGCAACCAAGTTGATTCTTAACTCGCCTCTGAAACGGCGCAAGAAGTCTCTCAGTAAAAGGGGAATTGGGAATTGGCAGCAAATCTTGTCAGTGATGCCCACATTGGAGGAATAAAAAAGTATACTACATCACAAGGCATCTGCCAATATTTTGGATTTATCAGACAGATCAAGCTGCAAATCCAGCTTCAATCACAGACTCTATCACACAACAAAGGTTCTTTAAAATGACACTGAGGGATAATTACCATTGCATTGCAAACCATAAGACACCGCAACAGCCACAATTGTTCAAGCAAAAGTCATAATATATCTGAACATCTGAGATTTTGTCAACCAGTGGTGAAGGGGAAGGAACACAGCTCCTTGCAAAAAACAAATGCGTATTTATTTTTGTCTCAATATTATTGCTGCTGCTGTTATGGCTGCTATAGCATTCAACAAAATATGTTGGATTGTTATTATGTTCTTTTGCTCAGGAGAGTGAAGGATATTGATGCTGGCAATAGAACATTTTCCATTTCAGGCAGCTGACGTCAGAATCAAATGCCCCCAAAGTTTAGGTCAACATTGATAGGTGCAAAATAAAGCACCTTCTTTAATCAGCTGCGACAGAGCACATCAGCCCCAAACTCTGAAGGAAAAAAAAACAGCTACAGCAAGCATGGCAATCTTCTGTTTCTCACATCAGTCCTTTTGGACATTGTCAGTTTATGTCAAATTAGAAGAAGCTCTGAGCTTCAGATCCATCTTATCAAGAACTGGGCTGACACTACATTTGACATAGACTATTTCAGCCAGCACAGCTGCAGCAATAATATTGAGACAAAAATAAATACACATTTGTTCAAACTTTAATGCTGGTAGGAAAAACCAGGTAAAATACCAAACGTTTCCACAACCAGTTATTCAGTTAATATGAAAATTATTCCAAACTCATGCAAATTTTGCAAAACATCTTTGAAGAGCATGTCCTTTGGGCCTCAGCAGAGATTATTGCTATAGCATTTCCATTGAAAAAAAACTGTTTAACTCTTATCAAAGTAGCACTGGATTTGCCAAATAGTGCTGAACACGAGATAGAAAGATTGTGAATTCTTGACATTAGCTCTGATCTGAATCTTGGCTAAACATGATGTTTGAAGTTAGTTTAGGATCCCTACAAGGTGAAAAGAGGCCTTTCAGCCCATCATTTCCACACCAACAATTTGAAGAGAATCCCACCAAGATCCAACCCTAAACCCATAACACTGTATTTATCATGGCCAAACAAAATGCTCTGTGCTTTGTCCCACCTATCTAACGTTAATGCTCTTTATTTCTAAGGGGCCAATATCTATTTTCTGCTGCTAATGCAGTGAAGTGATATCCAGAAAAGAATGTTACTATCTAATCATTTTATCAGAGTTGAAAAGTAAGAGACCTCTCTTCTAGAGAGCAAAATGGAGGGCAGTAGGAAGAGGGATGGATTTGGATGATCTGTGTCTGAGAGTGGTTGTAGATGGGTAACAGTGGATATGTGAGTCTGACACAAGACTGGGGTATGTGACATACATTGACAGAAGATTTCCTACAGAATTAGTAACAAGCAATAGGTACAGGACAATTCTGAGGCCTACATGCTCTCCTATTTTCAGAAAATTTGGTCTAGGGACACATTCTGCTTTTGTACAGCAGTCTAAAATGAGCGACAGTATATTTTCCATTTGGGAGAAATGTAAAGTGGGCTATTGATTTACTATCATTCGTCTACACAATCAATCACATTCAATATAACATCAATATTGCCAAATAAATAATTGGCTCAGTTAGTACTCGTCTCTTCACTAAGCACTCAACCCCATTCAAGGGCTTTAATACAAAATCTAGTTTGAAATCTCAGTGCTGTGTTGAGGACAACAATATTCTTAGAATGGCCAACTTCGGCAAGGGATCCAAGGTGGCAGAGATCTAACAGGTCTGCCTTGCTGTGCTCCGCACCACAATTCAGGCGAAGTGACGAAGTGGTGCTTTTAACTACCTCCACCTCCTCCACCACCCACCAAACTATTTTGGAGAAAATTGATAATTAAATATTGGTAGAATTGCTGCATCTCTTTTTTTTCTAGCAAGGGAAGATGACTAGAGGCAAAAGGCTGAAAAGAGGCAGGACATTCCCCTGCAGCATCGGACACGCCCGCAGCCACAGCTTCGGCCCCCACTGAAACCCTGATCGACTCACCTACTCAACATGGCTTGGCTGCAGATTTCGCACAGCTCCAGGAGAAGATTGCAGCGTTGATCATAGAAAATCACACCAGGCTGGAACCGATCTCGGCCATGCTACAGAAGCATGAGCAGGAGTTGGAAGGACTCGGGCAGCATGTGAAGGAGGTCGAGCGGCAGACCGCGGCATCGGAGACCACAGCCAAGTCCTTGGCAGGCTGGATTCAGGCCCTCAAGAAACAGGTAGGGGCCTTAGTGGAGCCCGTCGACGACCTCAAAAATTATGATTCCAGTCATACAGGGACAAACAAAAGCTAACAGAAGTCTCCAGATAACCGGGAAAGGATCCTCAGGCCCTGATTTACAAAGGATGCAAGATTATGTTTTTCCAGGGCCTTTCTGCAGTCGTGATCTGCAAGAGGAAGTCCTTTGATGAGGTGAAAAAGAGACTGAGGGATCTTGGTCTTCGGTACTCTGTAAGGTATCCGATGGTACTCCGTTTCAACCATGAGGGGTCTGTGCATTTATTTGAATCATCATAAAAAGTGAAAAATTTTCTGGACACTTTAAAATAGACCAGATGGTCCAGAGGACATGAACAATAATGTTTTTTTTTTCTTTCCCTTGTACTTTTCTTTCTTATTACAGGAAGTGTTGTTGAATTTTTTCCAGTGTTAATTGAGATCAACTTATGGTTGGGGATGGGTGGAATGTGCACTTTTAACTTCTTTGTTCATAATACCTTTTTTTTATCCTTTGTCAGGGGTGCAGCCCAA
The DNA here is from genome assembly GCF_047496795.1 of Chiloscyllium punctatum. Classification (NCBI taxonomy): domain Eukaryota; kingdom Metazoa; phylum Chordata; class Chondrichthyes; order Orectolobiformes; family Hemiscylliidae; genus Chiloscyllium; species Chiloscyllium punctatum. The sequence goes on along the minus strand of NC_092758.1, from coordinate 56,272,640 downwards.
GCTAGAAAGAGCTATGGAGGTGTATGTGGCTAGTGTAAGCACCCCCTTGTGGGCAGGGGGTAGAGTCTCCCATTTTTGTATTTTGTATCTGGTTTGGTGGTTTTTAGTAGATATAGCTTTTGAAAGTTTCATTAATGTACTTTTAGTGTGTCTATTTTCTAGGCTCTATTAATCTCTATTTATTTATACTTGGTGTACTGTAAGTAGGGTTCTTCCTCTCAGGGGTTCAAGGGTTGTTATAGAGGGATATGGCTAATTGTCTTCTTAAATGGTGCACCTGGAACATTAAGAGGATTTAATCGCCGGTGAAGAGAAAAAAAAGTACTCTCGAGTCTCAGGAAGGAGAGGATTAATAATTGCCCTATTGCAGGAAACCCACCTTGAAGATGAGGAACATCTAAAATTACAGCAGGGTGAGTTTGATTGGGTGATCTTTTCATCCTTTAACACTAAGAGCCACAAAGGGGAGCAGCTATACTTGTTTGTAAAAATCTCCCATTTAAGTTATTAGGTCACATTAAAGATGAAGATGGGTGTTTCACAATCCTTAAAGCCTTAATACATGGTGAAAGAGTATGGCATTCTAAATGTCTACTGTACCGCGGCACATCCCCTTAAATTTCTGACCGATGCACTCTCCAAAGTGACTGCCCTTGGAACGTGCATTACTATCATTAGGGGAAGGTTTTAACTGCCTCATGGACCCCATAATGGATAGAATGCCCAAAGACCCACAAAACATCTCTCCACAATAAAAGCGACTGGTTGATTTATGTGTGGAGTTGGGGCTGGTGGATGTTTGGAGATGTCTCCACTCCACTGGTAGGGACTTTACTTTTTTTTTCTAATCTACTTTTTCTAATACCAGGATTGGCCTTTATTTTAGTCCCCGCATTTTTTCTGGACTTGGTGATGTCCTGTACAATTGGAAATGTTGCTATTTTGGATCACGCAGCAGTATATTTGCAGGTCAAGATTATAGGCAATGGGACAGGTAAACAGTATTGGTGAATGGATTATTTTATTCTCAAGGACAGTAAGTTTATTGAGTATTTCTTGAGTGAGTTCAAAGCGTTCCTGACCATTCATTCAGGTAAGGTTATCAACCTGTCTACAGAGGAACCTCGATTATCCGAATAACAATTATCTGAAAATCGGATTATACGAAGCAGATCTTTAGTTCCCCATGCAAACATGACATCAAAGACGTGTTTCCAACAGTGATCACATCTTTTGTTTACAGTGATTAAACAGGCACCGTCTCCAAATGACTGACCTTCCGCTCTCTCTCTCTCTCTCTCTCCCCACACTTTCACTGGAGTTCTACAGAGAAAGTAACCTCTCCAACATTGTCCTGCACAGGGAGAAGGTAAAACCTGACAAAAACTGGCAGTAAAACGTTGTGTGTGTGGTTGTGTGTCGTGTCCAGCCCAGCTGACCCGGAGAGGGGGTTGGTGGGCAGGCAGGGGGCAGTGTTGAATGGGGTTGGGGGCGGGGAGGGTTTTGGGGTGGGATGTTGCACGGGGGGTGGGTGTTGGATGGGTTTGGGGCAGGAGGGTGATGCACGGGGCGGGAGGTGGGGTCGGATGGGATTGGGGGTGATGGGGTGTTGGGGCGGGGGGGGTGTTACACGGGGGCGGGATGCGGGGTTGGATGGGATTGGAAGTGATGGGGCGTTTAGGGCAGGGGTTATTGGGGGCAATGTTGAGGGCGGGGAGTGTTGACGGGGCAGGAGGCGGGGTTGGACAGGGTTAGGGGCGGGGGGGTTGTTGCACAAGGGTAGGGGGTGGTGTTGGATGGGGTTGGGGCAGGGGGTGGTGTTGGACAGTGCTGGAAGTGGGGGTCGGGGGCAGGGGGGCGGGGTTAGGGGCAGGGCCTTGTGCGCTGTGTGCTGCTGCAGTCTCCTGAACGAGGAGCAGACTTTAAAAACTCGGAGCCCTACAGGAAAAGCATTTAATCGATTAACCGAATAATCGATTATCCGAACGAAATGGTGCCCACCCATCACGTTCGGATAATCGAAGTTCCCCTATATACTCTGGGAGACTGCTAAGGCCTATCCTAGGGGGATAATTATCTCTTATTCGGCTAGTCAGAAATGACAGAAGGGAAAGCAGCAGCATCTGCTCAAGGGACAGTTGAAGGCAGCCGAAGCAGCATATTTTGATAGGCCATCGGTGATTAAACTACAGCAAGTCACAGCTCTCCAAGTTACTTTGAATTCCATGCTCACTCAGACAACGAAGAGAGAATTCTCTTCTGCAAATCAAAGGCTGTTTGAGTATGGTGACAGGCCGGGGCAAATATCTGGCATATCTCGTCATGAAAAAGAATACCCCCAAATCTATGACATTTAAGCAGAGAAAGCACTGAGATTCCTACTTATGACTCTAAAAAGATCAATGCTGCATTTCGGAGACTTTACTCTGAACTATACCAGTCGGAATGCTATGAGAATAGGTCGGTTACGATGGAGTCTTTTTTTATGAACCTGGACACCTCATGTGTGACCTCGGAACAGGCCTCTCTTGTCAATGCTCCTTTGACAATGCAAGAGATACAGGAGGCTGTAAACAGCTCCAAAGTGGGAAGGCACCCAGCCCTGATGGTTTCCCTAGTAAATTCTATAAAGAATTTATAAATATATTGTCAGGGCCGATGTTGGACATGTACAACTATTCATACAGTCATGACTGCCACCCGCCATCCCTGCGAGAAGCTAATATCCCGCTCATCCTCAAGAAACTGAAGACCCCAGAGGACTGGGCTTCATATAGGCCTATCTCACTACTAAATTCAGACTTCAAAATTTTGTTGAAGACTCTTGCATTAAAATTAGAGACGGTGTTGCCCTCTATTGTTACGGAGGACTAGACAGGTTTTATAAAGGGCCGCAGATCCTCCAACGATATTAGAAGATTGCTGAATATGTTCCAAGCGTGTCAGCAGTGATTCATTCAGGGATTAATGATCTCTTTAGACGCAGAGAAGATTGGGTGGAGTGGCCATATCTTTTTTACACCTTGGAATGGTTCGGTTTAGGTGAGGTCTTTGTCAGATGGGTAGGGGTCCTGTATAGCGATCCTCTGGCTGCGGCTCCCACCAATAGTGTGAGATCCAGTAATTTCAGTATCTGTAGGGGCAGGCAGCAAGATTGTTCCCTCTCACCTTTACTCTTTACATTGATGATTGAGCTGCTGGCAGAGGCTAACTGTAGGGACCCTAACATAGCTGCCCTAGAAGTGGGATCAATCACACACAAGGTCACATCATATGCAGATGATGTTCTCCTCTTCTTATCGAACCCGGCAGTTTCTGCACCCCATTTAATACAATGTATTAATTTATTTGGCTCTTTATCGGGATATAAGATCAATTTCACAAAGTCAGAGGCTATGCCCATGGTGGGGGGTCTCAGGGGAATACCTGACATTGAAGGTAGATCATGATTTCCATTTAAATGGTCACAGGGGAGTGTTCTTTACATAGGTACCTTTGTTATTCCCACCTTTGATCAATTATTTAACGCTAATTCTGTTCACTTGCTTGACAAGATTAAACAAGATCTTCAAAGATGGGAGGCCCTCATCTTTTATCTGGCATCACAGGCGGCCCTTCATTAAGCTCGCCAAATTGCAACTATCCCAAGGCTCAGGGGAGTAGACTTAAGAGATACCAACTAAGGGCCCTTTTGTCTTTTGTGAGTGACTGGGTTTTTAAGGATCCGACATCAACATGGTTGGTTATCGAGGCCCCCTAGGCATAGTGTCCTCTTCCTAGGCTACTGTTTTTGGATAAGATGAGGACAGTTACAGAAAACTGTCAGAATCCAATTATTATTAATACTGTCAAAGCATGGCAGAGTGAGGGCAACTTACCTAAAATCTCTTTTTTCACCCCTATAGTTGATTTGCCAGGATTCCAGCCAGGGATAATGGACCCTGGATTTAAACTTTGGGCAATTAGCAGAGTCTCTTGACTTGTTTCAAGGGGGGATCATGACATCCTTTAACCAAATGAGCCACAAGTATGAATTGTCTAGCAGAGACATTTCTCATTTTTTTTCCAGATTAGGGACTTTATTCAAAAAAGAACTATGCGTTTGACCAACCCGTACAGATCCGATACAGAGATTAGGATGCTTTGTGCCAAGAGCACTCTCAAGAGCACTTAATACTCTCTACTGCCTACGAGATGATAGTTCCTCGGATGAAATTGAGCGACTGCGTGAGGTCTGGGAGAAAGAGTTAGGAGTCGAGATCTCCTCCTGGACATGGGAGGACATTTGTGAGAATGCGAGAAAGATCTCAATCTGTAACAGAACACATGTCATGCAGTTGAAGGCTCTTCATAGAGTTCATTTGGCCCCAGATCATCTTGTGAAATTTAAAAAGGGAGCATCTCCAATGTGCCCCAAGTGTAAAATAAGCATAGGTACCCTTACTCATTGTTTACGGCTACGCCATGAGTTTTGTAGGTATTGGAGTGCTGTGGCAGGAGTAATTGAAAGGGTCGTTGGGACCAAAGTTAAGGTACACCCAGTCTCTCTTCTCCAAAGTTTGTCAAATTTACCTTCCTTAGACGTACATGAGAAAAAACTTTTTAACATTCTGTTTTCGTGCAAGGAAGAACATTCTGATCTGCTGTATCTCTGAGAACCAACCCTCCCACCCTATCCTCCCTACCTGGGCCTATTGGAGTGGCATAAGTTAATTATGAACACATCCCTTTGGATTTTTTCACAAATATCGTGCACCAAAATACAGAACATTTTTATAAGACATGGCAGCCCTTTTTGAATTATTTAGGCCTTTGTTTAGCCATGATGGTTAGGTTTCGTGAACCTGATGCCTTGAGAGGAAGAATTTTGAATAAATGTGGATGTAATAATTAATACTCTTGATAGTTGGGAGATTTGGTTTTGTTGCTCTGAGTGGCAATCTTTATTTATGTATTGATCTGTAGTGAGCATACTTTTGATTTATTCTGTAGAGTAGGGTAGTAGTTAGTTTAGTGTTATTATTATATTGTTATATTTCTGTCATTTTATAATTTTGTGAAGAAAGATTTTTCAATAAAAACATTAAATAAAAAATTGGCCAACATCTGGATGAAAGCCTAATTTCCATGAAAGAAAATCATAATTTTGCTGTCATTGCAGTGGGACAAACATGCCTCACTGAGCTAGGCACAGAAATCCAGCTCAACCATTGTTCATTGGAAACAAATGAATAGATGGAAGCTTGCATTTAGCTATGTTAGGAAAGCTGGACAAGAACCCATGCTCATCATTCAAGAGAAATTTGCTACTTTTCTGTCTTATACAAGAAGGATCTGCGAAATGTAGATTTGAAATGTGTGCAAGAACACTAAACTAATACACTAAACTTATCTCCCAATGTACTGTCACTAGTTATGCAACAGGGACATTGACTCAGGATAAGAAGTGGGAAGGGACTTCTGCTCTGCTCTAAATTATATGTTTGGTGGTAATAGTGTATGATTGAAAGAGTGGTGTTAATTTGATGGGAGAAAGCATGGAAGCAATGTCTGCTGGATACTAAGACATTGAAGCGATAAATACATGAAGCATGGGCTTGCAAACTGCAGCTACCTTTAAGTTGCAATTATCTTATCATCTACTTGCACAGTAAACGTGCTGAAGGTTCAAATTCCGGACAAAGGCAGATTGGTGCTTGAAAATTGAACATTGTCATCTCAGTGATGCAGAGATTAGTGGCAAATCCTGGCCGACATTGATTTAATTTGTGAAACTTTCAGGCTGTTGTAGGACACAAAGATAATTTCTTTGTCACCTAAGTATTACAATGAGCTCTACTGAGTGCAATAAAAAGTTGCATGACTGAAGTGTGTCTGAGAAGGAGCACAGCAGGTACTGTCTTTACAATACAATATGTTACTCACTCAGCTGACACTGTACTTTCATGAAAATGTTGCACACACTGAGGCTGAAACTAAATGAATGGTTCTTGGAATGCAGCCTGTCTCATTGTAGGCAGGAATGAGTGCAGCCCTCAGCTGCGGTATATGCCATCACTGACTGTTGTGAGAGCGAAGAATATGACTTGATCTTTATGTTCCCAACATGGGGCATTTCCACCAGCAGTCATGTACTCATTCACAGATGAGATGTTGGTTGGTCAAGAAGGAGAAAGCAGTTTCAGAAGGTCCATGGCTGACAGCAAGCAGTGGAACAACAACAGGCTGCTAAGCAGGATATGGGGCATTCAGCTCAGGAAGAAGGCACAGCCACAAGGTGCTTGGGGTCCACAGGAGGACTGATGTTTGTCGACCCCAACTCCATTTCACAGAGGGGAGCAGGCAAAGTGTTGACACATCAGGTTCACATATTCTGGGATCAGACTATGCTGATTTCTAGAACGGGAAATGAGACTGCGGGAATGGGAGGCCAAGCTATCCAGGCAGCTGTAATGGTGACAGCCACTTTGTTTCCCAATGGTGAGGTGAGTGCTACAGCCTGGCTGTAGGATTCAGCAAGTTCAGCATGCAAATAGACAAATCTGCATCAAGGTAATTCAAAAAGGGCTGCCATGTCTTATAAAAATGTTCCATTTTTTGGTGCACCATATTTATGAGAAAATACAAAGGGATGTGTTCCATAATTAATTTATGCCCTAGGTGCAGCATGCCATTGATTACACACACATATTATATAAAAAGCCACATCTCAACATTGCAGAATTCATCAGCAGGAAAGTATTCCAGTCAATTAATGTCCAGGCAATCAGTGATCACCAGTACCACTTCCTGGAAATGTGTGCCCACTATCCCAGCTTTCCCATGATCCTACATTGTGAAGCAGTCTCATCTACCTGGTGTGTTTGAGGATTCAGGAGTCTGACAAGGCTGGTTGCTAAGGGCAAGGGCAACTGTGGCCATGTTTCATGGCACTACTGCACAACCCATTATACAGAACACAAATACAATGCTGCCCCTGCCTTGACCAGTTTGGATCAGTCTGGGAGTGTCCTGTAGTATAGTAAGGCAGAATAAGCCATATTGTCCTGGTGTACTATGCTGTGCATAATTGAAACAGGGAACAAAGTGATATAGTGAATGCTGAGGAACTGGGGAAATTGGAACGTGTACCAAGAAGGAGAACAACGAAATTATGATCAAGGAAGCTCCTTTCCATGACAGAGCCTCAGCTGCATTGAGGCCACCTTGTTCTGCTAGGAGGTAGCTGACTGTAAAACAATCATTGATCGTTACTCCAGAGTTTGTTTTGGACTTTTGGGGCAAACCGCAGCCTCTAGGCAGTTTCCCTTGTTTTGTTTTTTGCGAGCTGAAAATAAATATATTGCTTCTCCAATTTCTTGCCTGCGTATGATATTCGCCAACTGGATAATGACAAGATGTGGGTTTACAGTGAGTATCAGGGACAGAGTAGTGGTAGTGTAGAGATGGTGTTTAGATAGGATACAGCTAATGACGGATGAATTGTGTGGACTGGTGGTCAAACCTGACTAGTGTAAACTGAAGAAAGGTCATTGATCCCAAAATGTTAACTCTGCTTTCTTTCCAAAGGTGCTGCCAGACCTGCTGAGTTTCACTAGCAATTTCTAATTTTGTTTCTGATTTCCAGCATCCACATTTCTTTTGGTTTTTAGTTTTACTTTTGTATTGGACTGCAACACTGCAGAAATAGCACAGTCAAGCTGAATTTCTGCACAATCAAAGCCTTCAATCCTAAATCATCATAGTTACACAAATGTGATTATCACACTGTAATTTAGTTGAGGAATTCAAATGATGTCATGAAACACAAGGACTGAAAGATTAGCTGGTTTAAGAGTACCAACTAAATCTTGACATAAAAGAAAGTGAAGGGGAAAGTGAGGACTCAGATGCTGGAGATCAGAGTCAAGAGTGTGGTGCTGGAAAAACACAGCAGGTCAGGCAGCATCCGAGGAGCAGGAGAATCGGTGTTTTGGGCATAAGCCCTTCATCAGTGCTTATGCCCAAAATGTTGATTCTCCTGCTCCTCAGATGTAGCCTGGCCTGCTGTCCTTTTCCAGCAAGACACTCTCGACAATAAAAGTAAGTGAATGCAAGCTTTTAATTTGACGAATTCATATATAGCTAACTTAGTTCGTTTTTGACTTTGTAAATACTAACTTTGAACCCACAATGAGTGTACATCTGATGATATTTTTTCAGATGGAAAGGAGAAAATTGGCCGCATGTCTCAAACACATGGTGGCAAAAATGGAAATCCCAGCTTCTCTGTTCAGAAGCATATATTTTAGTTTCTTGCAAGTTTTTATAGCAAATTGATCATGTAGGGTCATTAAAGTCATCCCCAAGTCCCATACAGAGGAATCATAACATGTTCTCCAAAGTTCCTCTCTTTTATTTTACCAATTGTATTAGCTGATTTATTATATACATCCATTGATACTCTAAAATTGCATAATGTTTCAAGGGCTAAATCAGTAAAATAATCTACAGATGATCATGGGAAATTTTATGTTCAGTAATAATGGTTATCGCTGTAGTCATTATGTTCTGAATCTAAAAGAAAAATTCTGCCTGTGGCTGAGAGTTATAGAGTAAAATATAATCCAATTAATTTCTATGGTTTTGTGCAAGTTCGAAAGATTTAACATCTTGACAGCCGTTTTTAACAGCAATGAAAGAAGACATCATGAGGGCATAAAATCAGGGTATCAAGGAGGATATTCAACTTATGCTCTGCTGTCACCTGTTCTTCTGTATTGAAATTCTTAACATTATTCCCTTTATGTGCTTCATATAGGATCTACTGTAGCATGTCAGACAATCATTTAGCAGGTGTCATCAGTGATCAGTGTCAACTACAGCAAAGATCAAAGACAACAATTCCTATATATGACAACAATTAAGGGAAAGAGCAGTCATTGTCCTCAACATTACCATACCTGTAGCTGTTAAGGTAGACAGTGGTAGATGTTGGTACTGGTTTTTCATTTCCCTGATTTACCTAGTCTGAGTGGGCTGTGCTTTGCAGGCTGTCTCAGCATGAAGTAGGGGGACCAGAGTATTGTGCTAGCATGAGGGACAGACTACCCTTTTCTCTTAAAGGCAGTCTGCCCCTCTTAAAGGCGGAGTTGCACTCAGTGGAACAGATTTGGTGGTGGCTGTATGTTCTGAAGCTGGCTGCTTCTAGGAGTTGTAGAAAAGGAGAGGAAACTGCTCTGTTCAACCTGGAGGAAGAGGGAGATTAAAAGTACAACACTAGTGAAAAGCATCGCCACGTTGTCTACATTCACTGCCGGCTGCTCAGAACTTGGGACTGCATGTACCTGACAGGCAGATTTCAGATCAGCAAGCAATGAGTCCAATGGCTGCAGCCAGGCCTGGCATAAAGAACACTTGTTGAGTCAAGCCCCAGAAGGGTAAAGTGGCAGATGGCTCCTTATACAAGACATTTAAATGAGGACTTGGAGAGAATGGCTTATATGAAAATCCTAAAAGAGTGGCCCGCCAGTCATCTGGCACAGAGTGCAGGGGTTCAGTTCCACAGCCTCTGCTCTATCTCTCTGCCATGCAGCAGACCCAGAGGTATGGCCCCTATTTCAGCCTTTATATAAACAGATATCCTAATACCCTGTCCTGTCTGTGAGAATGCAGTTACACTCCCTGTCAATCCCAGTAACTCACAGAATTTCCAAATACACTCTACAATATTTTGGAGTCTTTTTAATAGCACATTGTGATTGAACTCACCATATCTTCACATTATGCTTTAAATAATATTAGTGGTACACCCTTTTTACAGATATATGTCTTGGATGTCACAAGTGACTGTGTTGAATGGACTTGCCTTGTTCAAGTTTCTAAACCATGCATCAAAACCGCTGGCAAGCCAATTACTGTCACGATTTGACCAATGGCAGATACAGGACAAAACTATGTCCTAAAGTGTACCCTTACCAGATTGAGACATCATGCAGGCATGTTTGAAAACAGGTCAGTAATTTGCTATCAGTTCATTATATATTACTGGAAGTGATCAACTTCACCTCTGTTCGACATACTGTTTTAATGTGGTATCTCATTATGTCTCTCAAATATCTAAATGCACTTAAAATGTATTTTCAAGGTACTTTACCTATGTAACTAATACAATGGAAATGACCTCACAAGATAATAATGAAAGTATGAATTCAGGGATTGTTATAATAGACACAATATACACCATACAAAAAGGGTGCTTCGTTTCTGTACAGAAAGAAAATCCAAAGTATACTAATTGGAGTTGATTGTCTTTTTTGAACCTTATGCCTTCCTTGACATGTGCAAGCATTTAATCAGTCAACTGGTGTCTGGCTTATCAGAGGAAACATTCCCCGGGTGTAGTGGTTAAGTGTATTAAGACATACGTGCAAGTGCATGTTTTTATTAAAGTAAATCACAGAACTGATCCTTACATATTGTTTCCATGTCCAGCTGGTAAAAGTTAATAATCAGGAAGACAGGAAGGAAAATAAATTATGAGGAAAGACTATGGACATCAACAATATAAATAGGATAAGAGGAGTTTTTGGAATTACGAGATAAAAACTATGTGAAGGGTGTAGACTCTGTTGATTTCTAAAAAAGTGACCACTTTGTGGATCATCTCTGGTCAATCCAAAAGCATGACCCTGACATTCTGGTCACTTGCTATTTTAATACACCATCTTGCTCTCATGCTTACATCTCTAGCCTAGGCCTGCATCAGTGTACCACATGAGCTCAAAGAAAGTTGGAGGAACATCTCATATTCTGGTTAGACTTCTGGACTTAATATTGAGTTCAACAACTTCTCCCTCCAGCACCTACATCGTGTTTTCATGTTATTTTTACTTTCACTCGGAGCTAATTTTGTTTTGCTGGTAATTCCTACAGAGGACCAATGCTTTATCCTTTTCACACTCCCTTTGCAATTTGTTCTGTGACACCTCTCATCTCTAATCTCCCTCACCCACTAATCTTTTCCAGAGCTTCCATTTTACTCCATTTGCCACTCTACCATTTTTCAACAACACAAAACCTATGACAATTCCACCTCTTCAGTTCCAATGAAAAGTCACATTGGATCATTTAGCATCATGTTTGGCATAGCATCGTGGGCTGAAGGACCCATTTCTGCACTGTATACTTCTATGTTCTCTGGTTTATGGATTCAGAATGTTACTTTCATCTATTTGTCCACAGTTACTGAGAGATCTACTACGTGTCTTCTGCACAGAACCATGGAATCTTGATATTGCAGAAAGAGGCCATTCAGCTCATCAGGTCTGAACTGACCTTCCAAACAGCATCCCACCCAGACCAACACCTCCCACCCAATCCTGGAACTCAGCATTTACCACAACTAATCCACTTAGCCTGCACACCTCTGGACACAATGGGCAATTTAGCATGGCCACTCCACCAAACCTACACTTACAGTCATAGAGCCATGGAGATGCACAGCACGGGAACAGACCCTTCAGGTCCAGCTTGTCTATACTGACCAGATATCCTAAACTAATCTAGTCCTAGCACTTGGCCCATATCCCGCTAAGAGGGAGAAAGTGAAAACTGCAGACGCTGGAGGTCAGAGTCAAAGAGTGTGGTGCTGGAAAAGCACAGCTGGTCAGGCAGCTTCCGAGGAGCAGGAGAATCGATGTTTTGAGCATAAACTCTTCATCAGGAATCTGATCATATTCCTATAAACCCTTCCTAATCGTACACTCATTCAGATGCATTTCAAATGCTGTAATTGTACCAGCTTCCACCACTCCCCGTGGCAGCTCATTCCATACATGCGCTACCCTCTGTGTGAAAACGTTGCCCCTTAGCTCCCTTTTAAATTTTTCTCCTCTTATCCTAAACCTATGCCCTCTAGTTCTGGACTCCTCCACCTCAAGGAAGAGACCTTGTCTATTCATCCGATCCATGCTCCTCATGAAGGCTTCCCATTTTCCAGCCATTCTTTTTCCTGCGAACATCTGTCCCCAATCAGCTTTCGAAAGGTTTTGGTTAATACCGTCAAAATTGGCCTTTCTCCAATTTAGAATCAACTTTTAGATCTGGTCTATACTTTTCCATCACTATTTTAAAATTAATAGAATTATGGTCACTAGCCTCAAAGTTCCACCCCACTGACACCTCAATCACCTGCACCGCCTTATTTCCCCAACAGTAGGTCAAACTTTGCACCTTCTCTGGTCAGTACATCCACATACTGAATCAGAAACTTTTCTTGTACACACTTAACAAATTCCTCTCCATCTAAACCCTTAACACTATGGCAGTCCCAGTCTATGTTTGGAAAGTTAAAATCCCCTACCATAACCACCCTATTATTCTTACAGATAGCTGAGATCTCCTTACAAATTTGTTTCTCAATTTCCCGCTGATTATTCAAGGGTCTATAATACAATCCCAATAAGTTGATCATCTCTTTTTTATTTCTCACACAAATAACTTTCCTGGATGTATTTCCGGAAATGTCCTTGCTCAGTACAACTGTGATGCTATCCCTTATCAAAATGCTACTCCCCCTCCCCTCTTGCACCCCCTTTCTATCCTTCCTGTAGCATTTGTATCCTGGAATATTAAGATGCCAGTCCTGTCCATCCCTGAGCCACGTTTCTGTAATTGCTATGATATCCCAGTCCCATGTTCCTAACCATGCCCTGAGATCATCTGCCTTCCCTGTTAGACCTCTTGCATTGAAATAAATGCAGTTTAATTTATCAGTCCTACATTGTTCTCTGCTTTGTTTTTTCTTGCCCTGTTTGACTTGCTCCTTTTCCCAACTATACCAGTCTCAAAGTGATCTCTTTCCTAATGATCTCCCTGGGTCCTGAGCAGCTCTTGCAAATCTCCCTGCCAGTATATTCGTCCCTTCCAATTCAGGTGCAACCCATCCTTCTTATACAGGTCACTTCTATCCCAGAAGAGATTCCAATGATCCAAAAATGTGAACCCATCTCACCTGCACCAGCTCCTAGGACATGCATTCATCTGCTCTATCCTCCTATTCTTACCTTCACTAACTCATAGCACCAGGAGTAAACCAGATATTACTACCCTCAAGGACCTCCTTTTTAAATTCCTGCATACCATTCTATATTCTCCTTTTCCCTTCTTATGTCATTAGTTCCAATGTATACAATGACTTCCTGCTGGCCCCTCTCCCCCTTGAGAACATTTTGCACCCTATCTGAGATATCCTTGATCTTGACACCAGGGAGGCAACACACCATTCTGATTTGTTGCTGCCAGCCACAGAAATGTCTGCGTGTGCCTCTGACTAGAGAGTCCCCTATCACAATTGATCGCTTGGAACCTGATGTACCTCTCATTACGTTAGAGCCATTCTCAGTACCAGAAACCAGGCTGTTTGTACTATATTCTCCTGAGAGTCCATCACCCCCTACATTTTTCTAAACAGCATACTTGTCTGAGATGGGGATGGCCACAGGGGACTCCTGCACAACCTGTCTCCATCTCCTACCTTTCCTGGAGTTAACCCATTTACCTGACTATATCTGCAGCTTTTATCCCTTCCTATAACTGCCATCCAACACACCACTAGCTCCTGTAAATTCCTTATTGTCTCTAACTGCTGCTCCAACTGATTCATGTGATCCGATAGGATTTGCAACCAAAGCCGTGGCTGCGGGAGCAAACCAGAGCCCTGGTAGAAACTCACGCAGACACAGGGAGAATGGGCAAACTCCTTGGAGACAGTCAGTCATCCAAAGGCTGGAATCAAACCCAGGTCCCTGATGTTGTGAGGCAGCAGTGCTAACAACTGTACCATTTTGCCTTCCTTCCTGCTGCACTTTCTGTTTTTATTTGTTACAGCATCCAAACCATTTTGCTTTTATTTTGTTCTTCCACATATCTAAGGAGATTTGGTTTTAGTATCCAATTTCCATACATCTAGACAAATGACTCGATATCATTCTGGGTGTGCAGTGGGTCCACTTTAAGATCATCCCATTTAACGTTGTTTCAACTTAATTATGGTAAGGTAGTGGGGCCTGTTACTCCCTACCTGATCTGTAGTATCCTTCAATTATACTCAGTTTCCACATTATTTCTTTTCACTTTGAAGTTGATGGAAAAACAGCAAATCCCAATATGACCACTGAGGAATTCCACTGTAAACCTTCCTCGAGCCCATTAAAAAGTCTATTAACCATCACTCTCTTTGCCTTAACACTCAGCCAATTTTGTATCCATATCATTACTGTCTCTTTTATTCCATGAGCTTTAACTTTGCTCACAATCTCTTTGTTTGAATGTTGTTGCCCACATGACTTGCAGTTCCACCCATGCCCAAACCTTCAACTTATGACCCCAAATAGCCAGTTTCAAAATGACCGCCACAATTCCAACTGTTAAAATCATTCTCTGAGGCTGCTGAATTACATATTTAACTAGGGTTCAAAACAAAGACATGCAAATTAACAAGATTGCAATGCAGTATTTTATAACAGCACCATAAGAGTGAAGCTGCTGCATTCTGAATGCTGCTACCTATAATCAGGAACCACAGTCAGGTGGCATGGTGGTACAGTGGTCAGCACTACTGCCTCACAGCACCAGAGACCCGGGTTCAATTCCCACCTCAGGCAACTGTGTGGAGTTTGAGCATTCTCCCTGTATCTGCGTGGGTTTGCTCCGGTTTCCTCCCACAATCCAAAAATGTGCAGGTTAGGTGAATTGGCCATGCTAAATTGCCTGTAGTTTTAGGTGCATTAGTCAGAGGGAGATGGGTCTGGGTGGGTTGCTGTTCGGATGGTCGATGTGGATTTGTTGAGTTGAAGGGCCCGTTTCCACACTGTGAGTAATCTAATCTAAAAATAAATCCCAATTCCAAGCAGAACATGAAAAAAAGCTGCCACATCCACCATCTTGATACAAAGAATAGCACCAGTGCTGCTATTCTTCTGTTAAAAACAACTTCATGAGCCTAGCTAAAGTGAGCAAATAACGTAAAAATAGAAAATCACGTGAAGCAGCCTGGGTCCTGAAACAAAATATAAATCGAGAACAGTCTCCAAACTTTTACAGTATCAAGATTCACACTTACACAATGCAATGGAGGTGTAAAAAACATTTTTAAATTTGTTTCAGTTTTTCCCATTGAATTTAGGATTATGAATATATTTATATAAAATATTTACCTTACATTTTAAAATTTATTTTATTTTTGAATTATTTTGTTCAGCATTAGAAGAATTTAACAAGATAAATAATCTCAACATATAATTTTTAGAATTTAGATTTAGAATCCCGACAGTGTGGAAACAGGCCATTTGGCCCAATTGTCTTCATGTCTTTTTTTTCTGATAAGAAAGACCTGGAACAAACTACCTCCAGTTTTAGTACTGATTCTTATGGGAACCAAAGTTTTACTTAAGGTCCTGATGAAATGTAACCAGAGTAATCAGATTCAAAACTTTAACTTTCCTTTCTCTCCTCAGTTGCTGCAAGAACTGTTGAGTTTTGCCAGGAATATCTGTTTTTGTTCCAGATCTCCGGAATTCTCATTTCTTTGCTTTATTTTCCTTAACGTTGCTTTATTTCAAGATACAATCTTTGTGAACATGACTACAACTCTAAATGAGGACTTGCTGTGCATACACTGCAGCTACGATGTCATAATATCAGCCCAGATTCAAAACACAAGAAATTCATGGCATTCATTGGCCCCTGCTTAACTGAAACTTTAATTGACCTTCTTGGAAAGATGTTGTTCATCTACAAAATGCTATCTGCCAAATAATACAAAACTCCCATTCTTAAATAGTCTTGACATGGTGGATTTGGAAGGGATATTTCCTCTTGTGTGCGAGTCCACAGCTAGGGGATGCTCTTAAAATTTGTGGTGGTCTTTTTTCAGACAGAGAAGAAGGGTTTTTTTTCCTTTAAGTGGGTGGTGAGACATTGGAACTCTCTGCCTTAGAAGATCGGGGAGATGGAGGTCATTGAATGCTTTTAAAATGGTGAAGATAGATTCATGAAAGGCAAGAGAATCAAGAGTCCATGGAGGTAGATGTGAATACGGAATTCGGAACACGACAGATCAGCAATGATTTTATTGAAAGTTGGGGCAGAATTGAAGGTCTGAATGGCCCACTTCTGTTCTTAACTCATATATATGTTTGCATTAGCAAATTAAGGCTTATAAAATGTCAAAGGTCTAATAGATGGCTTTGTGATCCACACTGAACTTATACTCCATTCTGTTTCAAATAAAATATGACTATTCCTCCCAGAGGTTTTCACTCTCTGTGCAGTCACATACAGTCAGTTTAAGTTCATGTGAAAATGAATAACACTACAAGGCACAGTGGTTAGCACTGCTGCCTCACAGCGCCAGAGACCCGGGTTCAATTCCCGCCTCAGGCGACTCTCTGTGTGGAGTTTGCATATTCTCCCCGTGTCTGCGTGGGTTTCCTCCGGGTGCTCTGGTTTCCTCCCACACTCCAAAGATGTGCAGGTTAGGTGAATTGGCCATGCTAAATTGCCCGTAGTGTTAGGTAAGGGGTAGATGTAGGGGTATGGGTGGGTTGCGCTTCGGCGGGGCGGTGTGGACTTGTTGGGCCGAAGGGCCTGTTTCCACACTGTAAGTAATCTAATCTAAAAAAAAGTTTAACCCTGCTGTATAATATTCTGTCAGCATGGTCATTTATAAGAATATTCAAGATAGGAAGCATCTGCAATCTTTCCAGGAAAGATTATGTTTTAGAAAAGTCCTCATCGTTCACATCTTTTTCAGTCTCATCATGAAATGTAGCACATCAGCCTACACCATGTCTACCATCACCTCAAAAGCTAGATTCTATTTTGCAGTATCTGAATGTGTTTCAGTAAGTTACTAAATAGACCATGACGCATGTTGTCAATAAACAAGGAGGAAGCAAAAATGAAAAAGGACTGCTCAGTGCTAAACTACACATCCCACTGGTTAATGACAGAAAAATAGAAGCAACTAATCCAGGCCAATATACTGTTGTATGTTAAACTTTAGATCAATATTCCACACAGCTGCTCCTCTCCACACATTTTTATTTAATTTAGAACATATTTCTTCCTTGTCTGATAATGTAATTAGTTATTGGTTTTGTCACCCACTGTGATTGCTTTTGAGAAAAGTGCATCCATGTATCTTCTACTCTGATCAGTAGAAGGGAAGGAGAGGTTTATTAATCTCAAAACTTGTTCAACTTTGTTCTTCTATTTCCTGATTTGACAATCTCAGACTAAATTTAATAGACTGCTAATGTCCATATTATCTAAGAAATGTGAAGACATGAATACCTTTTCTCCATCTTCCCATTTCAAACGGTAGCAAGTACAGAACTGTGACACGTCTTTTACTACAGTGGTAGATTATCATCGACATTCCTATACAGGTCATCTCAACTCTATTGCTTCAATGTTCATTTGAAGGTAGGTGTTGCACAATGGAATGAAGTGTTTCAGATGTGCCTCAAACAATGGGCTCTATGTAAGAATGTTTTAAATTAATTAGATAACTTTGAAAGGGATCCAGGAACTTTGTTTATCTTGTTGACCATTAAAAGCTTCATGTTACTTCTATAATTCAAGAAACTTCAACCAGAACCACAACACATATCTCCACTTTTAACAATTGACAGATTCATCCTGCACATATTATACATTTGTCTATATTTAAATTAATCTCCCACCCTCTGCTCATTCCTTAGTTTCTTGAGGTTCCTTTGGACTTGCAACAAGATTGACATTAGATTCATATTAGCCTAAGTAGCTAACATATTACTACCAGTCATTTACAAATTGTGTGCACAACAGCAGACCTAGAACAAATCCTTTCAGTCATTGTGTTTCCCTCGACAAATTTATGTTTATTGAGAAATATTTGCTTTATTTTGTTACAATGTTAGCCCTTGTTGTTAATTTGCACTAATGTCTATTAACAGTTGGTTTGTTTAAAGTTTTTTTAAACAAAGCAATTTATATCATACTATTTCATACAAAATCAAGCAGTAAGCAGTTGAAATGACAACATGGGTCAAACAGAGGTGGAGGAAGGGTTAGTCAGTTCACATGTTCCCCAAATAAAAATGGTGGAGTAAGTTAAAGTAGTTACTGTAAACAGTAAATTGTGAACAAGATGAAGGGGATTTTTCCTGCTATTTTTTATATACCAAACCCATCCTAACCTGCCCTAGAGCTAAGATAACTCTTCTCACCTTCAGCCATTTCTAATACTAAGGTCATCAAATTGAAATATATGACTTATACGACCAATTATAGGCAGGCTACTGAGTGCTAGATGACGGGCCAAATGTGTCAAGCTATATAAATTTCATATGCAAAAGCCGTGGTTCCTTTAAAGACAATTTTGAGCTTGCCTGCTACTGCACTTCCACCTGTTCATGTTCATGGAACAGTTCAGACAATGTTTATATGGAAAATTTTCAAATCGTGCCAGAATTAGCAGTCTTTGTGCTTTCCAAGCCTGGCAATAGTGAAACTCATGCACAAGATATTCCATTTGGAAATACCACCAATAAATTATAGAAAATGACAGTGCGTATGAAGTAATGGAACGCTCAAGGTATTTCTAAATGGTAATTCTTGTGTTCTGGAGGACTAGCATTAGCGGGGTACATTGAGCACGCACTCCTTTAAGGCCTGTGGAGTTGTCTGTCAACCATTCGTTCAGAAGAAATATAAAGTCAACTTATCCTTAATTTGTTCTTCAACATTGATTTATGCCGTTAATTCAGTTACTGACATATATTCTCCCAAAGTTCAGTCTGTTTATCTGTCAATTTTGAACACTGAAAAGAGAAGTTTGAATGCTTGCACAGGGCATAATTTTCCTCTCCCCAGAGATAGTGAGTGATTGATGAGAAAGACAAACAATTGGATGAGTTTTCCCTGATGACATACTTATCCCCTTCTCACTCTGTTACTGATTAAGCTCTAAGCAAGGAGATCCATGGGCAGCCTTCTTGACTTGTCACTAATTAGGTCCTTAAGTGACCAATTAATGACCATTTAAGGATCTTGACCTGCCACCTCCCCAAATATATGCATTCTTGGTGGGCAAAGAAGATGTCAAATTTCCAGATAAGGAGTTAGGGCAACATTCCTCCTAGTTTGGGAATCCTCCAACTGCCCCAATATGGGGATGCATTTGGTCAAGGGAACAGTCTTTCAAAACAACACCCAGCCTGCAAACTTGACCACCACACTCGTTTCCCATGACCCTCTACTCTAATGGCCAGCAGCTTCTAGAAACCTGAAATGCCAGTGCTGTGGTCTGCAGCACATCTAAATACTTGCTCACATTTGCCTGTTAGCACTTACTGGACTGATTGGTATGTGATCAGGTGAGTTCTCTCAATGATTAAGGTATTGGTCACAACCTAACTTCACGAACCTTGATAAAAAAGTCACAAAAATCATGACCGTAGAATCTGCCAATAAGACCAACTGCAATGTCTGAAAAAACCATTTGGATAAATAGGCTCACTGTGTTGTCATAGAGACATAGAGATGTAAGCACGAAAACAGACCCTTCGGTCCAAAACATCCATACTGACCAGATATCCCAACCCAATCTAGTCCCACATGCAAGCACCTGGCCCATATCCCTCCAAACCTTTCCTATTCATATACCCATCCAGATGCCTTTTAAATGTTGCAATTGTACCAGCCTCCACCACTTCCTCTGGCAGGTCATTCCATACACGCACCACCCTCTGCATGAAAAGGTTGTCCTTTAGGTACCTTTTATATCTTTCCCCTCTCACCCTAAACCTTTGCCTGTGACTTGGTACAGGCTCAAAGAACTCATGATACTCTGAAGGCCATTTGAAATACTACTGCATGCTATAACAAGATACCCTGCACCAGCAAAACAATATCTAACTGGAAAGTTGATACATTCTAAGGAAGCAAAACAAACAGTTACCTAATATACACATGCTATTCAAGCTACCAGCTATAATGAATCGCTCTGATTTGCTCAAAACACTAACAATGGAATCTTTAACTTTTCATGGCAATAAATGCAGGTTGTTCTGCTATAATGTGCATTTTGTTCATGCGAATTCACTATAACGCAATTGACAAATCAGGGACACAGTTTCTAAAGCATTTATTGGTTATAACACAATTCCAGCCCCATTAGTTTAAATGGTGCTGCTATTACATGATTTTCTTATAACATGGAATTGCATGAGAACAGAATTGCCGCGTTAGAACAGAACCGACTATATTAAGCAGTTCAGAATTCATTTAAGTCTCATCATTACCAATATAATCCACAAATCGTGGAAGACAAATCTTTAAAGAGATTATCATTTTTTGTTAGCCATGATTGTCCCAAAACAGCCCATTTATATCACAAACACACCAAGTATAAAAGTTACGTCTAAACTATTAAACCTCAAGAATCACAAGCCTGTTTACAACTCAACATTTTGAAAATGGTTAAATTATTTCATAGCACACAGGATACACAAATAAATCACTGACAAGCCATATCTCTAGTCATAAAGTAATCTACAGGGAGACAAGACCTGGAGTCTGCAAGTGGTCAAGCAGCTAACACACTCTGGAAATGTTTGGATCCTCACAGGTTAACAAACAGTGTAATCCTTAAATAAAGTGATTATGAAACCCCACAGTCATTTACATAGCTGCAGTACATGTCTGAAACATTTCTTTGATTCTTTCCAAAGAAGTCTCTGAATAATAAAAAAATTCTCTATAATTAATAAGATAGGCACCATTCTGCAATAGGTAGAGCAAGTTCTTTTTAAGAAATTATTGTTTAAAATGTAGAAACTTGAAAGAAAGATAAATAACCACGCCCAATTTCTTACAGATCTCTCAATAAACTTTGCACCGAATGATTTTGAAACTTTAATTATTATACACGCAATGTTGCACTAAGCAAGATCCCATAAACATTATTATGATTGATGTTGAGTTATTGTGACTCACTAATATTGATCAGGACGTAATATCCTACAATATTTTTCCAAATTATTGTTGACATTCATTTGAACAGACAGGCAGTGTCTTAATCTCTTATCCTATTATCTGAAGGATAGCAAGCTGTCAGGTCAGTACTCCCTCCATTTTTGAAGTAAAAACCTACATTATGCTCATTTCATTCGAAGCCAAGGGAACTAAATTTTGCAATGAATATTGTCAAGCTAATACCATATTATTATGATTTGCCTTGCTCATCATGGAAATACTTAAAAGTAATATATATTCCATTTTCTCAATGTAACATGAGCAGGGTTATCACTGAGGCGGTATCATTTTTAAAGCATCTACATATATTTTTATCCCAGTCTTGAAGACAACAAAACATCAAAATAGCTGCTTTTGAACTTTGGCTCATTTTAATTGCTACTGTATTTAAAACCACATTTCCCTCACACCATCACTACCTCCCCTTCCCTTAAAGGATTCCAAAGTATTCCACTTGGACCAACAATATAGTATTTAATTGTGTTGAAGGAATATGAGCAAGGAGGTTTACTTCATGCTATCTGAAGAATTCATTGTTGGAAGATTTATTGCTGTTGAGCATAGGAATCATAGGAAATAGGAGCAGGAGAAGGCTATCCAGTCCTAAGTCTGTCCCATGAGTCAACTAGATCATGGCTGGTCTATTTCAATGATGTTTTCCTGGACTATTGCCATATCCTGCCTTGGACATATTCAATAACTGAAACTTTAAAGCCCACCAATTCACTGCACCTGCCACCCTCATCGCATGTCTTACCTTCCAGCCCGAGCTAAATAAGTCCAAATATTCACTACTCTCTCAGCAAAGAAATTCCTCCTCAACTCAGTGGTAAGCATCCTATCTCTTTTTCAGAGTTTGTGTCTCCTGCTACTAGACACTTCCCCAGATGGGAGATATCACCTTTCTGCATCTACACTGTTCAGGCCCTGTAAGAATTTTGTATACTTCAATGACATTACTTCTCATAAACCTTAGAAAATGTAGGCCCAGTCCCCTCAATCCCTCCTCATTGCACAATACCACTGTCCCAGGAATCAGTCTGGCAAAGCTTACTTACACTCCCTCTAAGGCAAGTATATTATTTATTATATAGGGAGACCAAAACTGTACACAACACTCTAGGTTCAGTCTTACCTATGTGCTACATAATTGCACCAAGATTTATGTATTCCTGTACTTACATCCTGTGCAATAAAGGCAACCCATCCTTGTCTTTCTAATTGTTTGCTGCACATGTATGCCATGTGAGCAAGGACACTCAGGTCCTTTGAACCTCACCACTTTCCAGTAACTTGCCATTTAAGAGATAATTGGCATTTCTGTGTTTTCAACTGAAGGAAATAGTTTCACATCTTCCATTTTCCTCCATTTGCAATGTTCATGCCTCCTCACTTAGTACACCGAAATCCCCTTGATTTGTGTCATCAGCAAACTTGATATATTATATTTGGTCTCCACCTTCAAATCATTGACATAGGTTGTGAATAGCTGGGGCACAAGCATATATGGCAGATTTTGTTTAATACAAACAAACAGTTTATAGAAGAAAAACAGTCACATTTTGCACATTATGTAGTCATATTTAAAGAATACCTCATAACAAAATACTAACAATCTAATTGATTAATTACAATAATGTTTTGTCCCAGTGTTTACACAGTAATTAATCAGATAGCTGATCTAAGCAACAGAACTGCTATAAAGAACCTTTTGAAAGTGTCCAGGTGATTTTGGTAAAAGTGACAATTGTCATGACATGCTGTTCATCTCATATGGATCAGAGACACACAACAAAAATTTCAAGCACTAGAGCAAGTTCAGAGAGAAAACACAAAGATGATTTCTAGTGCCAAAGGATGGACCGATACGCAAAAACTGAAGACTTCTGGGATTTGAAGGCTCAAAGGCAATTGAGAAACGTACAAAGCAGACATTGTGAAAGTCAAAAAAAAAGACTTCAAACTAAATTGTGAACCAGAATTCAAACTACTTAAAAAGAAAATTTTGAACTCATGTTACAAACATTTTGTTAATAAAAATAATCAGGAGAGAAGAGTCAAACTCTCTGCAATGGTCGAAGAAAACAGCTGGATAGTGCAGCAAAAAGCAGCCATTCTCACCTGTAATTGTACTGCATAAGAGTAATGAGTCACATTTAGATCATCTAAACATATCATTTGAAGTTGGGATTGGAAGGGAAATTGAAGTTAGAAAGTAAATCTATTTCTACAGAGCTTTTCTATAATTGAAAACACGTGCCAATTTATTTTTAATTGCTGTACTGGGCAAGTCTTTAGGCAAAGGATGTCAGAATTTCAGTTAAGTTAATCTAAGCTTGTTCCTGTGTCAAGCATCCAGATCGATAATCATATATGAATATAAAGTTTACTATTATACCACACTTACAAGTCAAAATATTAAATGAATCCTTCACAAACAAGTATGCTTAGTAATTCAGAGAGATTATATCAACATATGTCCCAGCATTCTCTTCAAATTCCAGGTTATGCATTTGCAAGCAGAAATACATGGTGTCCACCAGTGCATGTCTTTGAAGAATCATCAAAACTTCCAAAGTTCATATCTCAAATTTCAAAACATTATAGTAGATTAGTTTTGACCACTTATCCATGGCAAGTTTGAGCATCAGGAATCAACCGTATTTGCGGACCCCAACTAACATCTTCTCTGTGCAATTCAAGTCAAAGCTAGACTACAAAGAGATTAAAAAAATGAAGAAATACACAGATTATCTGTCAGAATCTGCAAAGACCAATGGGTGATCTTCTTTTCCAAACGCTTCTAACAAAGTCTCCAAATAATGATAGGTCTAATTTTCACTAGTCAGATTTTCTGTTTTTATTTCAGATTTCCAACATTCAATATTTTCCTGTCTTTACTTAGAAAGAGAGGCGGGATCATTCCAAGTTTAAGGAATGGTATGTGTTCACAGATTCTAGACCAGTAAGCTTCAAGATTTTATATCTAAAAATTGACTTACCAGCTCAGGCAACAAAGCAATGTTAACCAATCTGCATCTTACCATATTAGCATATAATATACTAGATCAATAAATGGCTCATAGTCCCCATCGCTTGTTGTCTATATTTGAAACTGCCTTTATTATGTTTATACAATTGCACAGAATGTAATTTTTCAGGATATTATATGACAAAACTAGATGACACAAAAAATATCTTCCACAACGACTTTCCTACTACTAAAGGTTTGTTCTCCTTATACAGCCACATGAAGAGAACAGTAAATCAATCCTGTAGTTGGTATTGGCATTATAAAATGTATCCTTGGAGCAAAACACTTTTGAACCTTCTAGGTAATGTATGAATCTCTCTCATCCCTACCATTACAGTAAATAATGTCAGTAATGATTAACAGTTTAAAGGGATTCTAACAATTTATCTAACTTTCTTTACTCTCGAGGCTGGAATGAAAGCCCATTTCCCAGCCTGAGATCTTCTGAGACAAAACCTTTACATTTTTGTAATCTCTTCATCGTTTGCTTCCTTTTCGTTGGGAATGTCTCTTTTTCACTTAATATTTCAAGTGGATTGTCACTATTTCTACCTAGGTATCTTCTTTGTATTCATAAAGTTAGTGTATTCCAACAGGCTAAGGTAAAAGTTGTCAGTTTCAATCACTTTGAAAAGTGGGACAGTGTCAGAAACAAACAGGTCACAATTGCCATCACCAGATTGTTCCAGACATGCAATAAATCTGATATAAATGTCTCTCACTCTAGTTTAACATATTTTCTTGAAGCAAAGAAGTTTAAAATTGTCCTGATGATTTTGAAGAGTGACATTTACGATAATAAAACCTGAAAACTGCTGGAAATACTCAGTTGATTAAGCAGCATCTGTATGCAGAGGAAAACAACCAACATGTCCAGCAAAAAACCATAAATCTGAAAAACTAACTTTGTTTCCAGTTCTACAAGTATTTCCAGCATTTTATATTGATTTTAGAGTTCTAGTATCTGCAGTATTTTGCTATTGCAATGAATAACATTTCATCTCCAACTCCAAAAACACGGGACAAAATTAATTGCCAAAACATCACCATCCAAAAATATTCCACAAAGGACTCCTTGGTTTATTCTGTTTTTTTTTGATATATAAAACTTCATTGTCTTGAAAATTGATTGCAGCCACTTTTGCAGGAAGGAGGTTGTTCACTTGCATTCGTGTTTTGACGTATTATAAACATTCTTATATCTGAACTAATCAGGGTTTCAAACTAAAGGAACACACTTAGTTAGAAGAGTAATATAGGTGATTTTGACTTTTACCAGCAGGATGTAAGATAGGTAAAACTGAATTGTAAAGAACTGTGGGATGCTTTACTTTTCCAAAACTGGTATATAAATGCAGACTGCTGTTGTTGTATGTCACCCCTTGTTTGAAAATCAGACAGATGTACAACTGATAGTTGATTCTGTAACACTTACTTTACACTTTCATCCAAGGTAAACTAATTAAAATTTTTCAAAATGGTGTATGTGCAAATAAATTGGGTCTGCATTGCACTGTTTCCCACTGCCATCCTCTTTAATGTTTCAGAATCTACAGGACCTGCTTGGAAAACCACTGAGCAGTTTCACTAGAAAAGCTTTTGGATTGAACAAGAAATAGTTTATTGGAACTTAGCAACTAATTACCAGCTACATTGACATGGAAGAAGTTGGTACAGAGACTATGAGGGAGACCAGAATATTAGGCTTCATTATCTAACAATGTAAGCTGTTCTGCCTTTATGGCATCAGCTCTATAGGTAGTGCTTAAGGCTTTCCTCAGTGTTAAATCTTTCAGACTTACATTCAAAATCTCCCACCTAGCTCTATCCTCAGTATTCTTATACATTTTTGTACTACATCCTGCCCCACACCACCAAAATGTTTTTATCTACAAATTCTGTTGATATGAAGGATTCACTATTTTTCTGGAACACGTTGTCTTCAGACTTGAACATTTGCAGTCTGTTGGGTGGAAGACAATTGTCTTTTAATCTTTTTCCTGATAGAATGATATGTGTGGATCCCTTTAAGCTGGAGGACCATTAATTCTCTTAGGTTTCTTTCATGGAAGATATCTTCCCTGCTGAAGCACAGAATTCTTCTTCACAATTTCTGAACCATTGAACATTGGTCATCACTTTTCAGTGATATATCTATGAAATTGTATGCATCAAATCTTCAATCTGCCTTTAGGTGTGCTAACTTATCCAGACAGTTCACCTCAACTTATTGACTGGTTTGGACATTTTCATTCACCCTCAGTGACTCCATCATTCCTCAGCTCCGTTGCTTGAGGATTGTTTCTGGCTTTGCATGATCTCAGTCACTGTTACTGAGGATTTGAGGATTCTTCCTTGGTACATAAAGAAGCCAAACATTCTGCTTGAACTTGTCTCTTCTGAGTCACCTCAACATCTACATAAAACTTAAATCTTTTTTAACTATTTGCACAGTAAGCTGAACTGCATTAAAGTTAAATAGGTTACAGATTTGTTAATTGGCTAATCTGAGAGTGTACTGCCTACCAACTAGCTCATTACTCGTGTTTCCTCACAAACTTTTCTGATTCTTGAAGTTTGAACTCTTTTCAGTGCTGATAGCATTTCTGCCAAACTTGTATAAAATAGGTTCCCATCTTGTTGATAGTATGAAACATATTTCTTATGCTGACATTGGTAACCTTGATGGATTCTGAATTCTAGTTAAGTCCTGTCCAGAGCCTAAAGAGTGCCATATAATCTTCAACTGGTTGCCATTTGACCAGTTGTTCCTTGATCAATTATTTCTTGATTAGCTTTTCCTTCATAAGTTGTTCCTTGATTTTAAATAGTTTAATTTGTTCTGCCGTCTGAAAAAGGTTCAGTTCAACACATACGCATTTCTACTCAAGAGTGAGAATATTAGATTATGAAGTATAATGGTTTTTTTTTACTATTTTGTGCCACCTATTTTGGAGAGTTGTTTGTAGCATCCCTTCAATCTTAAACACTATGCCTCCTGGACCTTGTAATTGTACAGTTGTCAGCTGCAGACAGTGTTTTTCCAGTTATGGCTGACTATCTGATAATGTAGCAACACTCACCCCGACACCTATCTTGAAATTCTTGAGACAATCATCGACATACATATTATCTTGCCAGAAAACCAGGTTTAGATCACCTATTGCTGCTAGGAAACATGTAGGTGTTTCTTCTATTGTAGTATCTTGTATCTCATTAACATTAGTGTGTGGAAAGCTATTTGACCTCTTAACTATCTGTGAATGTGTCCTATGGCAACACACTTTCTGAAAGTGACCTACTTATGATAAAGCATTCGTTTTTAATGAATGAATACTGTCCACAGCATTGACAAGGACTTCCAGTGGTTAGTGCCTGTCCTAATTGCTGTATTGGTTTCACTAGTTTTGTACCTTGAGTAGAAGAGACTCTGCTGATTTCCTGTGCTAATGTTGATCTCCTTTGAGAATTGATTTGTATTGGTGCTGGATTGCTGCTTTACTCACCAACTGAATGGTTTTCCCTAGATGGAGCTACGATGCATCTAACAAAGACTCATTAGCAATTCTGACAACAATTCTGTCTCTTATGAGTTCTGATTCTAAATCGCTACAGTTCCATTTTTCCATCAGTCTGAGCTCTAACCGACTCTTCAGTTGGAAAACAGCCTCAAGAGAGGACCAGCAGCAAAAGGCAGGGCTGGCAGACTTCTCAGAGCTGGGCCTTCACAGACAGTAAATGGTGACAGTGTTAAAGGGCTCACTGAGGGCTTTTTCAACCATTGCCAGCTTGCATAGGGCACCAACATATTAGCCAGCAATAATGGTAAAAATGCACAGGCACGGATAATAGTCCTCACATCTCTCACTGTCTCTCCAAAGGACTTACTTCACTTCCTATGACACCAAGATTGTAGTGGAGGTGAGCTTTTATCAGTCCCAGGGTGGGTTGGATTTTTTTTTTTTGCCCTTATCATTGTTAGCATCCCCAATTGCATCTCCAAACTGGGAGGCACAGACTCCAACTCTAGCCCATACCCAACCGTGCAACATCAAAATGCAATGGGCAAGCAGAGGTGCTCAGGGGGCTCAACTCCCAATTCCTATCATGACCATGAAATTATCCATTCAGACTGATGACTTTTCAGAAAAAAAAAACTGAAAAAAGATAGAAATGAAATAAGACCATAAAACCACTGGTAATGGGAACAGTTTTGTCCTTCAAATAGAAATGTGGCTGATTCTCTCATCCACATTTCTGCCCTTACCATAAGACCATAAGAAATAAGAGCAGAAATTAGGCCATTTAGTCCATCCAGTCTACTCCACCATTCTATCATGGCTGATAAGTTTTTCATCCCCATTCTCCCACTTTCTCCCTATAATCCTTGATCCCCTTGACAATCGAGAACCTATCTATCTCAGCCTTACATACACTCACTGACCTGGCCTCCACAGCCTTCTGAGGCACTAAATTCTATAGTCTTTCCTACCAATGGAAACAACTTCCCAACATCCACTCTGTCCAGGCCATTCAGTATTCTGTAAGCTTCAATTAGATCCCTCTCATCTTTCTAAACTCCACTGAGGATAGACCCAGGGTGCTCAAACATTCCTCACATGTTAAACATTTCATTGCTAGGACCATTCTTGTGAACCTCCTCTGAACACGCTCCAAGGAAATATATCCATCCTGAGATTTGGGGCCCAAAACTGCGCACAATACTCCAAATGTGGCCCGACCAGAGCTTTATAAGTACATCCCTGCTTTTATATTCAAGTCCTCTCAAAATAAATGCTACCATTGCATTACTAACTACCACGTCAAGCTACAAGTTTACCTTGAGGGAATCCTGCATCAGAGCTCCCAAGCCTCTTTCCACTTCAGACTCCTGAATTTTCTCCCCCATTTAGAAAATACCCATGCCTCTGTTCTTCCTACGAAAGTGCATGACCTCACACTTTCCCATATTGTACTGCATCTGCCAGTTCTTTGCCCACTCTCCTAACCTGACCAAATCCTCTGGCAGCCTCCCTGCCTCCTCAATACCACCTGTCCTTCTATCTATCTTTGTACCATCTACAAATTTAGCCAGAATGCCCTCAGTTCCTTCATCTGGATCATTAATGTGAAATGTTGTGGTCCCAACACTGACCCTTGTGGAACACTACTTGTCAATGGCTGCCATCCTGAGAAGGACCCTTTTATCCCCACTCTCTGTTTTCTGCCAGACAGCCAATTTTCTATCCATGCTAGCACCTTGCCTCTAACACCATGGGCCCTTAACTTACTCAGTAGCCACCTGTGTGGCACTTTATCAAAGGTCTTCTTCAAGTCTAGGTAGATAACATCCATTGGTTCTCCTTGGTCAACCTACATGTAACTTCCTCAAAAGAATGTTATTAGATTTGTCAGGCATAGCCTCCACTTGATGAAACCATGCTGACTTTGCCCTATTTTACTAAGCACTTCCAACCATTCAGAAATCTTATCCTTCACAATGGATTCCAGGATCTTATCTACAACCGAGGTTGGGCTAATTGGCCTGTAACTTTGTCTTTTGCCTTACTCCCTTTTTAAACAGGGGTGTCACGTTAGTGATTTTCCAGTCCTTTGGGACCCTCTCTGATCCTAGTGATTCCTGAAAGATCATCACTAACACTTCCACTACCTCTTCAGCTATCTCCCTTAGAACTCTGGGGTGTAGTCCATCTGGTTCAGGTGATTTATCCACCTTCAGGCCATTCAGTTTTTCTAGCACCTTTTCCTTGGTGATGGCCAACATTCTCAGCTCTGCCCCCTCACTCTCTTGAATTTTGGGTAATTATTCATGTCTTCTACCATGAAGACTGACATTAAGTAATTATTCAGTTCCTCAGCCATTTCCTTGTTCACCACTACCATCTCATCAGTGTAATTTTCCAGCAGGCTAATTTCTACTTTGCCTCTCTTTTATGCTTTATATATCTAAAGAAACCCTTACAGCCTTCCTTTTATTACTGGCTTGCTTACCCTCACATTTAATAGTTTCCCTCATTTCTTTTTTTGTTGCCCTTTGTTCATCTTTGCAAGCTTCCCAATCCTCTTGTCTCCCACTGCCCTTTAACACATTATATGCTTTCTCTTTTGCTTTTATGCTATCCCTGACTCCTCTAGCCAGCCATGGTTGCCTCATCCTCCCTGTACCATGCTTCTTTCTCCCATAGCCCTTGATTCCCTCGCGATCAAGAATCTATCTGAGCATTAAATGTACTGAAGGGCTGTGTCCCCACAATTCTCTGTGGCAAGGATTTCCAAAGATACATAATCCACTAAAGAAAGAAATTCCTCCTCACCTAAATTAAAATTGGTGACCATTATTCTGAGACTTTCCCCCAGTCCTAGACTCTCTGCATTTACCCTGTCAAGCCCCTTAATTGTCAAACCTGTTAATCTTTGCTCATAAGCAGGGATCATCCGAGTGAACCTACACTGAACTGCCTTCAATTAAGTAATGTATTTCCTTAAACAAAAGGACAAAACTGCTAAGAATACCTCAGATTATGGTCTTACAGTTGCAGTAACACTTACCTACTCTTAGACTTCAACACCTTGAAGTAAGCTTTTCCTGATTACCTAATTCAACTGTGTGCTAGCTTTCAGTGTTTCATACACAGGTAACCCCATGCCCCTTTGTGTAGAACCTTTTCACAGTTTCTCTCCACTTAAGTAATGTTCTACCTTCCAAAGTGAACAACTTC
This sequence comes from Chiloscyllium punctatum, assembly GCF_047496795.1. Taxonomy (NCBI): domain Eukaryota; kingdom Metazoa; phylum Chordata; class Chondrichthyes; order Orectolobiformes; family Hemiscylliidae; genus Chiloscyllium; species Chiloscyllium punctatum. The sequence goes on along the minus strand of NC_092758.1, from coordinate 56,241,803 downwards.
ACATTTTCCCACATCATACTCAACGTGACAACATTTTGCCTACTTACTTAACTTATTAGCTCTCCTAAACTGTAGCCTTCCCACAAGCTGCCTTTCCACCTATTTTTGTATCTTCTGAAAATTTGGCTATAGTATATTCACTTCCTTCCTCCAAGTCATAAATATGTATAGTAAAGCATTGCAGTCCCAGCACTTATCCCTGTGGAACCCAAGGGTCATGAGTTGTCAAGCTGAAAAATAGCCCCTTATCCCCACTCGCTGTTTCCTGCCCATGGGCCAATTCTCCATCCATGGTGATACATACCTCCTACACATTGGCCTCTTACAACTTAAGCTTTTGCAAGCTGCCCTGTCACACAGCTTTCTGGAAGTCCAAAATAAAACATATCTACTGGTTCCCTTCAATCCACTTTTGCTGTGACTTCCTCAAAAAACTCTAATAAATTGAGGTTGTAGATTCATTCGCCGAGCTGATGTGTTTTTTCTACAGAGGTTTACTCTAAACATTAATAAATTAGTGAGACACAATTTCCCTTTCATAAAGCCACGCTAGTTCTGCTTGATTATCCAAATGCTCTGTAATTACTTCCTTAATAATTGATATCAATACTTTTCCAACAATAGATGGCAGGCTAAACAGCCTTATTGTTACCGCATTTTCATTCCCTACCTTTTTGGATAGGAGTGAAGTATTGGCAACTTCCAATCCTCTGGTACTGCTCCAAAATCCAAGGATTATTGGAAAATTACAATCAATGCATCCACTATCTCTAAAGCCAACCCTTTTAGGATCATAGAAGACAAGCCATTAGGACCAGAAGACTTACCTGTCTTTCGCCCCAACAGTTTATGTAATACTATTTCTCTAGTGATGATGATGGTACTTAATTCTTCTCCCATATTATTTAGTATTAATGAGATGTTGAAGAATCGTCCACCAAGAAGAATGACACAAAATGTCTGTTTACCTCCTCTTCCATTTCCTTACTCCCCTAACTATCTCCCCAGATTCATTTTATAACTTTTGAGCAAGTGAAATTGGAGAGTGTATGGGTGGGGAGAAGAACAAAAAGGAAGGTCTCAAGATGGTGGAGGCAAGAGAGGCTAAATGTTGTATGGTAAAAAAGCCAAACAGGTGAAAATGGATAAAGTGAAAGAAATGTATCCAGGTGAGATGTGAATGGTAAAAGCAGCTGCACAAATGAAAAATGAAAAATTAAAGAGAAGAAACCAACCAGCCAAAACATAAACAAAAACAAAAGGGAGCCAGAGCGATGATCTTAAACTCCAGATCCTAGAAGGCTGTAGTATACTGAGTTAAAGATTAGATGTTGTTCCTTGTGCTCATGTTGAGTTTCACTGGACCACTGGCCAACAATAGAACAAGGACAAAAAGGTCAAAGTGGAACCAGTGTGGATAATTAAACTGAGAAGTGATGGAAAGCTTTTGGTGATATTCGCAGGCTGAACAGAGATATTCTGCAAAACAGTAATCCAGTCTACATTTAATATTCCCCAATGGTACAAAAGCTCACTTCTTGAGTAGTGAGTGCTGTAGACTAAAGTGAAGGAAGTACAATTGTGAGTTGCTGTGTCACCTGAGGGAGCTGCTACTACCTGTTTTATGTTACTGCAAATTTGAAAAGTCAATCCATAGACTGAGAGTCAGCATTCATTTTGATTTTTCAGCTTCTGCTAATTTGGTGATGTGTAATTAGAATATGTGATATGTACCATTAGAATTAAAAACACAAAGACGTTAACGTTAATTGTCAATGACAATCTTCAATGACACCACATAAAGAATGAATTAATTAAGTTACATCAATTTGATGCCAAAATAGTATCACTAAACCAAACCATGAGTGTAGAACCAGGTAAATTTCCAACTGGTATCTGATTAATCTTAATTAAAACTGATGTAAACACACTTGTCACTAATATCCGGTGAGAGAAAGGAAATGTAAATTGATTCGTATCTCAGCAAAGAGATGCATTTAAGGATAAGATGCAAAGATCAGAATGTTTAGTTTTGTTTTACTGAAGGGCAACTTGGGGTGAATGATAAATGCTGGTCCAGCCCACATCCCACAAGTGAATTTAAAAATAAATTGGCCTTATGTGCCACAGTTGGATAGTTTTCTGTTGCAGCTTCAAGACTCACATGAATAACATCCCCTTGGCGAGAAAATAGAGGGTAAGAATACAGGTCAACATTCCCAAAAGACCAAAGTAGATGAGAAGGCTAGAGTGGGAATGTTTTTTTTCTTTTTAAGAAACATTGCAAAATGGATTTTTATCTTAAAGCATAATTATATGGAACAATTTGACTGAGATGCAACATCTATCAGAACAAAATCTAGAATCCAATGAATACTTCCTGTTAAATACATTATTCATCGCCACTCATCCTTCTTACATCATTTGCAAATACATCACTGATATCACTGGTGCTGTCAGGAGGATCCACTTGCACAATATTTTCCAGTATGGTCTTGCAAAAGCCTTGTGTAATATTATCCTCACATATCTTATAATTGGAAACACGAACATAGCATTTATAGAAACAGAATATAGAATCAGCTGTTAAGGGAAAGAAAAGCATCCACACCATTCACCATCACTCCTGACCTCTCATACTTCCCATGGAAATAACAGCAAATCATCAAAGAATAAGCATGAAATGTCACACATTCTACAATGTTGCTGATGACAGTATTCAGACAAGAGCAGAATGTTGATCATTAAGGCATGGTAATTAACTGCCTCTAACTGCAGAAGGGGTAAGAATCAGCTGACAATGAAGATAATACAATCACCTGCAGCTGCAGTACCAGAATATCACATTTTGAAATGCGTCAGCAACATGTTGAATATACTGCACAGACTAATGAGGGTGAATTGAAGCTACATCATTAACCACATTCACATTATAGAACATGATTAATTCAAATAAAAACATGTAAGAACTATGGATGCTGGAAATCAGAAACAAAACAGAAGTTGCTGGAAAATCTCAGAAAGTCTGGCAGCATCTGTGGAAAGAAATTAGAGTTAACATTTCCAGTCCAGTGATCCTTCCTCACGATTAATTCAGGAGTGAATTAATAAAATTTATTCATGTATACGTGTTTAGATCTACAGCCATCAGGGTAAGTACTTTCAACTTAAATCCTCTTATTATCTTATGTGATCTGTAACAATATCCACCCTTTGTTGAGAAATGCATCTTTGAAAAGGGTCTTCAATACAGCCCAATAACAGAACTGCTAATTTTATATCAGATAAGGGTAGGCATTGGGTCTTAACTCATGTAAATATATCCACAAGGGTAGATTTTCCTTCTTTAAAAATAGCTGAAACAACTATTTTCTATTTACTAATCAACCTGTTCAGAGATGTTATTACACACCTCTGGAACCCACTGCTTAAGTATTACCTTATCTCTTCTAGTCTGGTTGCCATGAAGTCTTTCTGTGCCCCCAGGTAAACACATCTTTTAAACTGAAATAAAAAAAACCTATTCTAATTGATATATAAATCAATCCAAACATTGAGTCTTGGTTAACAGATGCATTCTGTAAAGATTTCCTTTTGTGATACCAACTGACAATGAGAAATGTAAATTATAGCTTTCCAGCAAAGCATAGACGCGGATGCAAAATAACAAGGATCCAGAAGGATGTAAGCACTTTACACTGAAGTGAAACATTATTTCTGACAGCATCGTTGTCTTTTTACTTACAGAAAGGGAAAATTCAAATTTCATCTTGGTTAATTTTAACAAAAAAACAGAGGTATGAAGTATGTTTCCACATTTTATACTAATTCTTGGTTCCAAAGATTGGAACTTTATCCTACAAAACATGTACAACCAATCCTCACAAAAGAACTGAGGAATAATATGCACTAATTTAACCTAATGCCAATTTCTAATTAGCTATGGTTCAGGTGAGCTACAAAAGAATTACCTGTAAAAATAAAACTTCTTAATCCCTCTTCTTTAGCTCCTTTTCCATTTGCATTTATTCCACATCCTCTGGTTACTGTTTTGTCAGTCAGACTCCAGAACTGTTCCCCTACATCTATACATGCAGCCTTCTTTTTCACCACACTCACAGGAGGTTCTTCTATTTGTCATGTGTAAACAGTTACTGACTACCATATCTTTCTTTGTACAAATGGCCTACACTTGCTCCTTTTTGATATAATGCTGTAAATGATTAAAACTTAGCAGAATTAATTACGCTTCAATATAAAACCTTTCACTTTTCAGTTTGAGGATCTACTGTCAGTTTGCACTAATCGAAAACTAACCACAGTGCCTTCTTGCAATACATTATACTGCAAGTTTAGTGTCAATATGAAGTTTTTAATTCAGTCTGCTGCTATGCTTGTAAAGTGCAAGCTGTATATCAAAGTCCAAGTAATCTCAATGTAATTAGACATTATTTCACGAGTCTCACTCCAGAGGATCCATGTATAGGCTAGACACCATTAAATACCGATGCCAACATAAAATCGTACGGGTCAGAGGCCATGAAGTCTATTATGCCAGATATTAGAAAGAGATATTCAAGTATTTCCACTCTCCTAACATTTTTCATATAGCTTCACAAATAATTCACAATCAAATATTTATCCAATTCCTTTATTAAAATTAGTTATTGAGTCTACTTCTACCATTGTTTCAGGCAGTATGTTCCAGATCATAGCAACTACCTGTAAAAATAAAACTTCTTCATCTCTCTTCTTTAGCTCCTTTTCCATTTGCATTTATTCCACGTCCTCTGGTTACTGACCCAACACAACAGAAATGGTTTCTCTGTCATCGTTACTGATTTTCAATAATTCTGAGCATTGAATCTTTTAACAACCTCTGCTCTAAAAGAACTATTTCAGTTCCTCTAGACTCTCCACACAACTGAAACCCTTATTTCTCATACCAATAAATAACTCCCACTTATGCCTCCATAAACTCTCCATGGTCTTGAATTTTTCCTAAGGTGTTATGCCCTGAACTGGGCACAATGTTCCAGCTGAAATCCAACCGATGATTTTAAAAGATCTGCCAGAACTTTCTGTTTTGAACTCTATGCCCATTTCCATTTAAATAAATCCAGAGATATTATTACATACATCTGGATGGGCGGGACTTGAACACCGGTGTTCTGGCTCAGAGGTAGGGACACTACCACTGCATCATAAAAGCCTTTCCACACTGCCATTACCAACTCTTTGGAGACAGGCTATGAGGTTGCAGGGATGGCAAATTGGTATCCAAAAGAATGCCCATTCGTCCTGCCCATTTGGAGATATTCCTGGCAACATTAACAGCAGTAGTTTGGCCACTTACTGTCAGTGTCTCGTAGACAAATGAGGCAACTAATTGGTGACCATTTACCTAGGGGTGGGGAAGGGTGGGGGAGGTGGGGCAGGGTGGGGGAGGTGGGGAAGAGGTGTTCGGATGTACATTTCTCAACACTCCATGGTCCTAGTAGAGGCCTCCCCTAACTATGAATGATTTGACACTGCCACTGGCTGCTTCACACCTCCAACTGCAAGGGTATAACATAGACACTCATACACCTCTTACTGGCTCTTTCCTTGATGTGTAGGGAGACACAAAGGACTGTTAGGAAGGGAGTTCCAGAGTTTTGACCCAGTATCAGTGAAGGAGTGGTGATCCATTTCTAAAGCAGGAATGGTTGTGACATGGAAGAGAACTGTCAGACTGAGGTGCTTCCATACGTCTGTTGCCTTTGTTCATCTAAGCGATAGAGGTTGCAGCTGTGGACGGTACTTTCAAAATACATAGGTAAGTCATGATAATGGGAAGAAAGTGAGCACTGCAAATGCTGGACATCAGAGTCGAAAAGTGTGGTGCTGGAAAAGCACAGCCGGTCAGGCAGCATCTGAGAAGCAGGGGAATCGATGTTTTGAGCATAAATTCTCGATGAGGGAGTGGCCCAAAGGGGCCTGAGAAATAAATTGGGGGGGGAGGGGGAAAGGGAGCTGAGAATGCAATAGTTAGATGAAATTGGGTTGAAGGTGATAGGTCAAAGAGGAGGGTGTCTATGTTTGGATGAAGGCTACAATAAAGTTAGAAGCTGGATGGCCCTGGCAGTATACAAATCAAGCCTTGATAAACAGGTTATTGCTGTGTCAATGCCACATGTCAGCATGGTTAGTTGGTGACTATTTCCAACATTTTGCCAAGGGTAGACTGATGGAGATGATCATTGACCAAAAGGAATTTTCTTGTGGTAAAGATGGTTCTGGACAGCTTTCCATTTTGTCGGGTCGATGCTTGCATTGTGGCTGTACTGGAACAGCTTGACCAAGGTGCGGTTAATTCCAGAGCTCAAGTCATTAGTTATACTGCAGGGGTATTGGCAGGATAAGATATTGCAATATCACATGGAATGAATCTATGATGCTGGGACCCTCTGGAGGAAGTCAATTTGGATCATTCATTCCATATGCTTGGCCGAAGATTGTTGTGAACGCTTCAGCCTGATCTTTTACGCTGATGTGCTGGGCTCCCCCATTGTTGAGACTGTGCATGTTGATGCCTTTTTGTCCAGTGATTTGTTTAATTGCCCACCACCATTTGCTACTGATAGATGAAAAGACCATACTCAAGTGAAGAAGAATTGCTGAGTTGATGATTTCAATTTCTTCTTTAGGTCCCTTACATTACCAATGTCAGTCGTCAGTGAATTTGATTCACTTTACATGGTATCAAGAAACATTTGGAGGAACTGGATACTCCAAAGGCAATGGGTCCTGACAACATTCCAACAATCATGCAGAATGCTACTGCTCCCAGAAGGTGCCTTTCCCCTTGCCAAGCTATTCCAGTACAGCTATAACATTGGCATCTACCTGACCATGTTGGAAATTGCCCAGCTATGTTTTGTTTCCAAAAAGCAAGAGAAGTCCAACCCAGCCAATTTCTACCATACCATTTTATTCTTGATCATCAGTAAAGTGTGAAAGGCGTTGTCAATAGTACTATCAAGCAGCACCTTCTCTGCAATATCTTATACGTTTAGGTTCCACCAGGGTCACTCAGCTCCTGAAATCATTACAGCCTTCATCCAAACAAGAACAAAAGAGCTGAATTCTCCACAGGAGGTAAGAGTGACAGCCCTTGCCATCAAGAGTGAATTTGACCAAGCCAAGAAGTTTAGAAAACTGGAGTCAATGTGAATCAAGGGAAAAATTCTCCACTGGTCGGATTCATACTTGGTACAAAGGAAGATGGTTGTGGTGGTTGAACGTCAATCATCTCAGCTTCAGGACATCTCTGTAGGGGTTCCTCAGTTTAGTGTCTTTTACCTGACTATTTCAGTTACTTTGTCAGTGACCTTCCTTCCATTATGAAGTGAACAATCCTAGATGTTTACTAATGACTGCACAATGTTCAGCACCATCTGTGACTCTGCAGGTACATGCCCAAATGCAGCAAGAAGTGCACAATATCCAAGCTTGGGCTGAATAGTGGCAAGCAACATTTGCACCAGACAATGACCATCGACACCATGAGAGATTCTAATCATCATCCTTGACATTCAATGGTATAATCATCATTGAATTCCCACCATCAACATCCTGGGGGTTACCACTGACCAGAAACTGGACAGGACTAATCATTTAAACTTTGTGATTACAAGACCACGTCAGACACTAGGAATCTAGCCCTCTTAGTTGGCAGGCAAGTAAAGTTGCTCCATGAGCATCAGGACCAAAATTGATTCCAACATTAGAACCCAAGGTACAGATTCCCTACAATGCGGAAGCATGCCATTCAGCCCCTGAATCCACACCAACCTCCAAAGAGCATCCACCCAGATCCACCCCACCACCCTACCCCTGCATTTACCATCGTCAGTCCACCTAGTCTGCACATCCTTGGACACTTTAGCATGGCCAATAAACCTAACCTGCACATCTTTTAGAGACTGGGAGGGAACTAGAGCATCCGGAGGAAACCTACAGAAATACGAGCAGAACATACATACTCAACATAGTCAGCCACCTGAGAATGGAATCAAACCCGGGTCCCTGATGCTGTAAGGAAGTAGTGCTAACCACTGAGGTACCATGCATCTTTTGCATGCTCCAAGATGCTCTTCTCCATCACTCAGCATCTGAAATACAGATATAGTGGTGCTAAGGTTTCAGGAAATTTACACTCAAGCAGAAATAGGATCTCCAAATGTAGCTCGACATATTAACTGCAAGTTTGGAATTTGACTCCTTTGCATTGTGGTGTGCTGATGTACTACAAATACAATTGCTTTCAATACAATGGTACCTTTGACCTCCCTTTCAATGTCTGAATTGACATCCTGTATATAACTCTTCTTCCACACATCCCATTTGCTTATTCTCTCTTAATGCTACCAATCAGTTTTGCAGCAACACAAAGTTATGTGATCCTTAAGGTTTTATCATTTAAATGGGAACTTTCATCATCACCATAAAGTATATGATTGCCCTATTCTCTGGTGTAAAAAAGCAAGAGAAGTCCTTGAATGCTCTGGCACTACATACACAAACTCAGAGCATATTCCTGCCAAATTCAAAGAGTTACTTGACTTGCTAACTGAGTCATAACTCTCTTGGAATTGCTTGATTTAGAAGCTCAAGAGTGGGGTGAAATGCACAGTTTTGGATTGGCTTCCTGATATTAAACCTATTTAATTTTCCGTGTCATTTGTAAACTCTTTGCTGATCAGTTGCTGTCCATTTTGGGTTCCTGACAAGGTTGAACTTTACTCCCTTGGTATCCTTATGACAACACCCTCATATGAAAGGATCAAAGACTTTTTAAAAAAAAACTTTTTGTACAAAATTTGTGTACAAGGAGTTCCAAGATATAAGAAACAATGAACATCAATGCAGATTTTCACTTCAGTTTGTGAATATAAACTAAGATTCAGATGAGAAGAGTCTTAAGAGGGAACCTCAGCTTTAATTTTGAGGTTATAAACTGAATTAATTATTTGTGTCAATATGTCGTTATCCTTTCAATACATTATCAAACCCCCAGACTTTCAAAAATCTGTTTCAGCTCCTTTCAGGCACGAAAGAGTGAAATTTCAGAGCTCATGCATAATAGATACTAGGAAATCAACAGTCTGGTTTACATCTTACTCATTTTTTTTCCTACTTGAGTATATCTTGTTCCTGGCTTTATTCAAGTGTGAATACCTAATGGACATTCTAAATTCCTCATGATGTTTTCCAATGCAGGGTCAATTTTATATCTTTTTGAAATGTTAATTGATTTTTATGATGCAACTGTTAGAACATATTTTCCTCTGCAGCATTTTCAATCTTCCATCATTGTGTGATTCTATTTGTTTTTTTTTTGAGTTGCTTTCTAAAAAGAAAATAGAGTTAATGCAAGGAAACCGGATAGTATAATGGCAATATTTCTCTGTGCTCCTACAATAATAACACAGCTGCTGCTCCAAAGACTATTGCTACATTAGCCAAGATTAGAAAATGCTCACTTCTGGTTCATAGCCCCAGATCTTGTGGTACCAATCACAGTAAGTTTGTCAGCACTCACACCACTAGAGTGTGAAACCAACAGCAACTTCTTGCAATCATCTGGATGTTGTGAAGCTCTGAAATCCAGGCATTTTGATCAGTGATGATCCATTCTTTCAGAAAATTCAGTTTTGAGGTTTGAGAAATACAGTGAACAGTGTGAGGAAGCTCATTTTTATACAGTGTGTGGAAATACTTTGGAACACGATGGAGGGTGGATGGAGGCAGAGTTGATCAATGGTTTCAAAAGGGAATTGGATGGTACCTAAAGGGAACAGATATGTACGGCTACTGCAACAGACCAAAGGAATGAAACTGAATATACTACCCAAGACAGAGCAAGCACAGAGCTAACGAGCTAAATGGTTCCGTTCTGAGCTGGAAATGACTCTGGGCGGAGTTTGTGTTAGGGTGTGAGTAATTGTGCACAAAGTACAAAAGTACGGTGTGAATGTAAAAATCTGATTCTTGCCTTCAGGAAAGATTTTCATGATTTTCCCCTCAAGTCCTAAATGGTAAATTCTAAATCTTGCCATTGTGCGATAACAACCTATTTCCATGTATTTGCATCACATTGAGAAACCAACATACATTATTTCTACATCATTTCCAAATCTTCTCTCCTTGACTGAAATTGCCAGCATGTAAATCAGAGCCCTTACCTGGCCACCTCAACTCTCCAACTAGCATGGAACCACTTCTTCAGAATGATGCCTTGCTTATTCTATGGTCATCATCCTCCTTAAACCCCTTCGTCCATGCAAGACAGCTTCAGCAAACTACAAGCCTCATCACATCATCTTGCCTGTTCTCAGACCAACTGGGACACCACTTCAGCGCTTTAACACTTTGGAGCTTGAAGACACCTATGTCTTGCATGCTTCCACAAGGTCACTTTGCAGACAAGGACACACATGCATTTCATGCATCTGCAAGGATACATTTTTATGGCTTTTTATGGCTCTCAGCTTGCTTTCCTGATCCTCACTCACTTCACAACTTAATTAAAGGCTGCCAGCCCCCGCATATGTCACATTGCCTTCTTAGCACATACTTGTTGACTTTAATATTGACATATTGGCTCCCAAACTCCGACTGGCTTGCATTGTTTTCTTGGTAGTCAGGGTCCTTGCAGATTAGTTACAGGCTGCCAGGCACTGTGGCTTACATTGCTTTTTAGTGCAGAAGAAGCAGCAGCTAGCTTGTCATAGTGAGAAGATTAAACAATCAATCCATCAGTCAGTTAGAGGGTGGACATGTTGCTGTGTGGCATTGTGCTACATCAACAACAGGCCTGTAACCCCTTCAACACCAGCATATCCTTCCCTAGATTCAGGGCCCAAAACTGCTCACAATATTCGAAATGCAGTCTGACTAGCACCTTTTACAGACTCAGCAAGACATTTCTGCTCTTGTATTCTCGCCTTCTTGAAATGAATTCTAACATTGTATTTGCTTTCTGACCTGCCAACTGAGGCTACATATTAACCTTTAGAGAATCCTAAACTAGGACTTCCAAGTCCCTTTGTGTTTTAGATGTTCAAAGCCTTTTCCATTTAACAAATAGTCTACACCTCTGTTCTGGATTAGTGGTGATGGAAAAGCACAGCAGTTCAGGCTGCATCCAAGGAGCAGTAAAATCGACGTTTCGGGCAAAAGCCCTTCATCAGGAATACAGGCAGAGTGCCTGAAGGGTGGACAGATAAGTGAGAGGAGGGTGGGGGTGGAGAGAAAGTAGCATAGAGTACAATGGGTGAATGGGGGAGGGGATGAAGGTGATAGGTCAGGGAGGAAGGTGGAGTGGATAGGTGGAAAGGAAGATAGACAGGTAGGACAAGTCATGGGGACAGTGCTGAACTGGAAGTTTGGAACTGGGTGAGGTGGGGGAATGGGAAATGAGGAAACTGTTGAAGTCCACATTGATGCCCTTGGGTTGAAGTGTTCTGAAGCGGAAGATGAGGCGTTCTTCCTCCAGGCATCGGGTGGTCGAGGGAGTGGTGGTGAAGGAGGCCCAGGACCTCCATGTCCTCGGCAGAGTGGGAGGGGGAGTGCAAATGTTGGGCCACAGGGCGGTGTGGTTGATTGGTGTGGGTGTCCCAGAGATGTTCTTTAAAGCGCTCTGCTAGGAGGCGTCCAGTCTCCCCAATGTACAGGAGACCGCATCGGGAGCAACAGATACAATAAATGACATTGATGGAAGTGCAGGTAAAACTTTGATGGATGTGGAGTGCTTCTTTAGGGCCTTGGATGGAGGTGTGGGAGGAGGTGTGGGCGCAGTTCGTCCTACCTCTGTCCGTCCTACCAAAATGCATAAAGTCACACCTTTCCAGATTGTATCCCATCTGTCTCTTTGCCCACTCCTGAATCCTCTTCATATCATTCTGCAGCCTCCCCACTTTTTCAACACTATCAACCCCTATACCTATTTTTGTGTCATCTGCAAACTTTGCAACAATGCCTTCTGTTCCTTCGTTCAGATTGTTAATATATAACAGCTTACAGAAAGATTAGTCAGGATGCTGTTCGTCACCAGTCTGCAGTGAGGTACAATTGTTCCTACAATTGGCAAATGGAGAGATTAAGTGGAATGAAAGTGGATGAAAGAGCAGCTGGAGATGATCCATTAACAGGAGAGTGAGCGAGGGGTGCCTCGTGATTTAGCAGAAAGTGAAAATGGGAGGATGAGTTTGGTGAGAGTCATCAAGTGGACATGCTACATACAATAGTCAGAGTCATGAGCCTTGGTAAGATGTGTGCAGTGTAATAACCGGAGTGAATGCTGACCGTATAAGATGTGAAGTAGCAGAAAAAACAGTGCTGGTACAGAAGATCGTTGGCCTTCCTTCTAGGCTACAGGGCATCCTGCTTCACCTCAGATACAATACTGACATGGACTGCAATCCAAGTCCAGGCTGGCTGTGGTGGCGTGGTCTAGAATCAGAGAATCCCTATAGTGCAGAAATAGGCCATTCAGCCCTCTTTGACAGTGGCTGTCAATTGGAAAAAGGACTGTCCTCCTCTCCAATACTCCATCCACCAAAACTGCCACATCTTTGTCCACAAATGAGGGAGTGTGATTTCCTATCCTCCAGGCTAAGTGGTAATAAAACACAAGCACCACAGTGTAATGTTAGTTTCTGTTTTGCAGCACCTGAGGTGGTGCATAGCTAGGCTTTAAATGTGGTGTCAAAAATGTGAACACCAGTCCAGTCTCAAAACATTTAGAAAAAGATGCCTGAGAGCCCAGTTGTATCGTTAAAAACATGAGAGAACTTCTGAGCCATGATGGACTGAGTGACCTGAATCGCACTGACCAAAAAATTTTCACTGAAACCAGGAAAATTCCACCCTATTTTGAGATCTATATCACTATGGACCTGAACAGGATTGCGATGGGAAGGTAGCAGGCTTTCCACCCTTTGGCCTGTTCAAATGTCCCTCACCGTCAAACTCTCCAGGGGACTGGACAACGGCTTTCCATCCTTTTTTTTCCAACCGGCTCAGCTGCAATTCCCAGTAAAATTTCAAGATCAACATTGCAACATATAATTACTGCAAGGACTGCAATTATTTTCCAACTTCACCATCGCACTTGAGTGGGTTTACCATTAAATTCTTGATTTGATTAACACAAAGGGATCAGCCTGGCCTTTTCTTCATTGCTTTTATGCATTTTCTAGTATGTACTGAACTGGAAAGAAAGCACATCTATTTCAAAGTACAAATTCTGCTATTCCAACCTCAGGAGTGAAAATAGACAAAATCATTCATCCCTCTGGATTAAGCTGTAGTAATATATTTTAATCCATGAAGTTGTTCCTTCAGATTTGTTTTTAATTTTTCTTTCTGTGGCACTCTCATCTTTTCTTCTACTCCAAAAACTTTGCAGAGTACTCATTTAACAAGTCTGCAATTTCTTTCTCATCATTCACAGTATTACTTGTTTTGGCCCATATTTCCCTTAAACAGTCTATTTCTCATTTATTTATTTAAAAAAATACTGTTAGCCTTGCTATTAATTGCAAGGTTTTATTTTTGATATTCCTTTTTGTAGCTCTTGTTACTATTCAATATATTTATAGCCAAATGTCATTGTCTCTCACCCAGTTTCGTACCATTCCAGCCACAATTTCAAGGCCTGAGAAAAAAGAAACTTGTGGTTTCAAACACTCATCCCCAGAGGGTCAGAATATGGGAACAAACAAAGACAAGGTCACCAGAGTTCACAGTCACCCCCACTTTTCTGAATCTATTCATTGGCTAAATGATGGGAAAATGAAAAAGAAAGTTGTGAAAGATTCCAGACAGAATTTTTGGCAATGGTTTCCGCATCTCTTGAGAAGCATTTAAGTACCTTCCCATGTTTAAAAATATGCAGTGAGACAAATTATTACGTTTTTAAAATCTGATATAACATTGTTTGTCCCAAGAGTTCTGAAAATAAATCCAAAGAAATCCAAACAATTTATTTTATGCTTTCATGCCTAGTTAGCCAAACAAAGCAGCCACTGTGCCTGCTGTAGATAAGATTTTGACTTCAATGGTCAGGCTATACTACTCATTGCTGGTACTACACAGATAAAGTACAGAATGAACTGTCTGTAACTGTGCCACAAAGATACAGTCTGCATTATGCAATCTCTGAAAACTATAGCATTCATTTTAACAAGACCTGCCACTCCACTGGGCAAACAAAGTTAGATTTCTTCTTCCCAGGAAGGGCTTCTCCAGACCTTTTGCAGAGCTGAGCTGAGCTGAGCTGAGCTATCTCTATTGTTGGGAGTGTAAAGTCTCAAGGGTTTTTCTTTGTCAAAGCAGGGCAGCTCAGTGGTTAGCATTGCTGCCTCACTGCGCTAGGGACCCAAGTTCGATTCCAGCCTCGGATGACTGTGTGGAGTTTGCACATTTTCCCTATTTCTGTGTGAGTTTCCTCTGGATTCCTCCCACAGATCAAAGATGTGCAGGGTAGATGAATTGGTCGTGGTAAAATTATCCCGAGTTGTGCAGGTTAGGCGGATTAGCTATGGGAAATGCAGGACTAGGGGTGGGGGGTGGGGTGCTCTTTGGAGGATTGGTGTGGATTTGACGGGCTGAACAGCCACTTTCTACACTGTTGGGATTCTATGATCTAAATGGGGCAACATGTTAATATGACAACAATTCTCCATTTCATACGAAATAAGAGCATATTGTTATGTTGTTATATTTAGTTTAATGTTATTGCATCCATTGTTCATAACTTTTCTGAGGGCATACAGATTGGCAGGAATTACAAATCTATGTGCTCTTCATGTCATTGAGTTAGGTTATATACATAGAAAAATTCAACAGCATTTGAGAAGGTAAAACTGTACATGCAAATAATTTATTTTCTGTTGGTGGTTTCTCTGTTCGTTTGTTGATGGGAATGGAACACTTTTCACTTCAGTCATCCAATGTCTGTGTGGAATACAACACTGTCAGTTAGACTGAAAGGATGAAATGTTGAATATTGGTCAAATGTTTAGCTATGAATTGTCCATTATCTTGTCTCAATTTTGCAAGTCTATCTGCTCTATTTCATAGAATCCCTACAGTGTGGAAACAATTGGCCCAACAAGTCCACACCGATTCTACGAAGCGTAATCCACCAGGACCCATGGCCCTACCCTATTATTCTGCGTTTCACCTGACCAATGCACCTAACCTACACATCCCGAAACACTATGGGCAATTCACCATGGTCAATTCACCTAAACTGCACATCTTTGGAATGTCGGAGGAAACTGGAGAACCGGGAGGAAACCCATGCAAACTCCACACAGAGGATTACCTGAGGCTAGAATCGAACCCAGGTCCCTGGCGCTTTGAGGTAGCAGTGCGAACTATTGAGCCACCATGTCTATAACTACAGTTTCCTCAGCAGTAATTCAGGTGATGGGCACTTACACTGTTGAATCATTAGGTTTCTTTATTTACTTAGAAACATTTCAACAAGAATGAAGAATTTCCAAATGTTATTGGAATAAAGCAAGAAAGCATACAGGGGACCAAATCCCTACAGCAAGACCGCGGCATTTACCTTTCCACATGCAAGCTATCTGTAACATAAGGGGTCGGACTGTGTGCTATGCAAATTAGACAGTGTAAACATCACAGGAAGTGATGCAACAATCACATGATCTTGCAGACTCTTGGCAATGTGATGCCATAGTAAGATATTTCTCAAAAATTGTTTTTCTTACTTCAGCAGACTGTACATATTCTTTAGCAGTACACAGTGACCAGGATAACCCTCAACACTGGCACTCCACAAGGATGCGTACTGAGCCCCCTACTGTACTCCCCGTATGCTCACAACTGTATAGCCAAATTCTCTACAGAACGCCATTTACAAGATCGCTGATGACACCACTGCTGTAAACTGGGTATCAAACAATGTTGACTCAGAATACAGGAAGGAGACAGAGTCCTTGGTGTCACAGTGCAATGATAACAATCTCTCTCTCAATGTTAGCAAAACAAAATCACTGATCATTGACTTCGGGAAGGAAGGAGGTCATGGTCCTATCAAATTCAATGGAGCTGAGGTGTAGAGGGTCAAGAGAGTCAAGTTTCTAGGAGCGACTCCCATGTAGATGTGATGGTCAAGAAGGTACAACAATGCCTCTTCTTCCTCAAGAGGGCGAGGAAATTTGGCATAAACATAAAGACCTTCACCAACCTTTACAGATGTACCACAGAAAATATTCTGTCTGGGTGCATAAGAGCTTGATACAGCAACTGCTGTGCCCAGAACTGTAAGAAACTACAGGAAGCTGTGTGCAGAGGCCAAACAATCATGGAATACTGGATTAGTGGTGCTGGAAGAGCACAGCAGTTCAGGCAGCATCCAACGAGCAGTGAAATCGACGTTTCGGGCAAAAGCCCTTCATCAGGAATAAAGCTTTATTCCTGATGAAGGGCTTTTGTCCGAAACGTCAATTTCGCTGCTCGTTGGATGCTGCCTGAACTGCTGTGCTCTTCCAGCACCACTAATCCAGTATTTGGTTTTCAGCATCTGCAGTCATTGTTTTTACCCAAACAATCATGGAAGCCAACCTCCCATCCACGGGCTCAAGTTACACTTCTTGTTGCCACAGAAAGGTTGTCAATGTCATCTAAGACCCTTTCCACCCCGTTAATACTCTCCTCCAACCTCTTCCGTCAGGCAGAAGATACAGAAGCTTGAACACATGCACCAACAGGTTTAAGGACAGCTTCTTCCCTGCTGTCATTAGACTGCTGAATGGATCTCCCTAATTTCAATCTAATCTTGACCTTACTCTTATGCAGTCATAACCTTGCATGCCTCACTCTGTCTAAATACCATATGATCTCTATGTCCTTGTTTGTTATGATCTACCTGTACTGCTCACAGAACTAAACTTTTCACTGTACTCTTGTACATGTGACAATAATTCAAATCAAAAATTAAATATAATCTATTCAATGACCTGAATAAAGTTGTCAATTAATAAATGAATAATCAGATTATTTCTGATTGCTGGACCCGCTTCCACTGAAGAAGGATTATATTGCCCAACTTCATTTCAATATCAAATCCACACAGCTGGCACATACGTTCAGAATAAAACAACATGGGTAAATCAGAATACAGATACTGGGGATGAAATTTAATATTTGAGCTGTTTCCTTCAACCAACCCTTTCCTCAGTGTTTTGTGAAAAGTGTTGTGTTGTAAAATCCTAAAATGCATGACCAATAAAACTTTTTTGCTGACTCAAGCTCTGTCAGTTCCCATTACCTGCAAACCTGTAAGTTGAACTAAACTCCATAAAAAAGGTACGCTAGGATCATCACTTTGACATAACTGCCCACTTGTACATTATTGCAGAAGAACAGAACATGGCTTCATTAAAATTGCAAATGATATTGATTACAAGATATTCTAGGTCATGTCTTCAGCTTTTAAATGTGTACTTTGTCAGCAAGGGAACTTTAATTTTCTTTGATTGTGCACTGCTCAACTCATTTGCACTAACCACCTGCAACTGCAACTAATCCATTTTAAAGTTATGGATTACTGAATGGTTAAAAATTAACAGTAAACTGATTTAATAATACAATATTGGAGTCCTTTCATGAACAGAGAAGCTGAATCATTCATGTGTGGAATTGTAATAACCACTGTTTGATGGAAAAAATGCTAGCAAAACATGAGATTTCCTGTCACAAGCATGTACTTGGAGCTGTGCTGGGAAAGATTTTGTGTTTTGATCAAGACACCGCACAGGGTCAAAAGGGGGTCAGAAGTCGGCAGTGATTTTCCCTGAATTGGTGTTTCAGTGACCAAAGTGCAGGCTGTTGTTGCTGGGAGCCAGTAGAAGGCTGACCACTGTCCAGGAAGGAAAGCAGCTTGCCATATAGTTTGGGCTAGTTCACAGAGATTGGGCCAGGTTTTCGTCAAGCCAGTTTAATTAAAGAGCCCTTTTAAAATGTTTATAGGATCTGATTCTATTCTTAAGCTTTCT
Source organism: Chiloscyllium punctatum (assembly GCF_047496795.1). Lineage (NCBI taxonomy): Eukaryota > Metazoa > Chordata > Chondrichthyes > Orectolobiformes > Hemiscylliidae > Chiloscyllium > Chiloscyllium punctatum. The sequence goes on along the minus strand of NC_092758.1, from coordinate 56,223,723 downwards.
GAAGTTTCAATATCTGAAACCACACATCACCTGAAACCACAGGAGCCTGAGTAAACAAACATTGGGAAATTGCCTGATTAGCAAGGTTAGATCTCATGAAGTACAGGGAGAACTAGCCATTTGGATACAGAACTGGCTTGAAGGTAGAAGACAGAGGGTGGTGGTGGTGGGTTGCTTTTCAGACTGGAGGCCTGTGACCAGTGGAGTGCCACAAGGATCGGTGCTGGGTCCACTACTTTTCATCATTTATATAAATGATTTGGATGTGAGCATAAGAGGTATAGTTAGTAAGTTTGCAGATGACACCAAAATTGGAGGTGTAGTGGACAGCGAAGAAGGTTACCTCAGATGACAACAGATCTTGATCAGAAAGGGCCAATGGGCTGAGAAGTGGCAGATGGAGTTTAATTTAGATAAATGCAAGGAGCTACATTTTGGAAAAGCAAATCAGAACAGGACTTATTCACTTTAATGGTAAGGTCCTCGGGAGCATTGCTGAACAAAGAGACGTTGGAGTGCAGGTTCATAGTTCCTTGAAAGGAGAGTCACAGGTAAGTAGGATAGCGAAAAAGGCATTTGGTATACTTTCCTTTATTGGTCAGAGCATCAAGTAGAGGAGTTGGGAGGTCATGTTGTGGCTGTACAGGACATCGTTTAGGCCACTTTTGGAATATTGTGTGCAATTGTGATCTCCTTCCTATCAGAAGGATGTTGTGAAACTTGAAAGGGTTCAGAAAAAATTTACAAGAATGTTGTCAGGGTTGGAGAATTTGAACTAGAGGGAGAGGCTGCATAGGCTGGGGCTGTTTTCCCTGGAGCATCGGAAGCTGAGGGCTGAAGCTGACCTCATAGAGATTTATAAAATGATGAGGGGCATGGATAGGATTAATAGACAAGGTCTTTTCCTTGGTGTGGAGGAGTCCAGAACTAGAGGGTTGAGAGTGAGAGAGGAAAGATATAGAAGGGACCTAAGGGGCAACTCTTTCATGCAGAGGGTGGTGTGTGTATGGAATGAGCTGCCAGAGGAAATGTTGGAGGCTGGTACAATTGCAGCTTTTAAAAAGCATCTGGATGGCTATATGAATAGGAAGGGTTTAGAGGGATATGGGCTGGGTGCTGGTAAATGGGACTAGATTAGGTTAGGATATCTGGGTGGCATGGCTGAGTTGGAGTGAAGGGTCCATTTTCATGCTGTACTTCTCTGTGACTCTATGACAGAGCTGTTAATCAAACTGGGGCTCAGGTGTTTGAAGAGAGTAATGGGTGTCTGGGCTCTCTGCCTGAGAACTGAAAATAGTTACTCTCTTGATTGAAAGTTACTTGATTGACAGCTTGAGTCCTGAAGAAGGGTTACATCTGAAAAGATGGACTTCTCCACCTCCTGATACTAATTGGCATCCTGTGTTCTTGCAGCCTCCTGCCTGTTGACTGATTGACAGCTTCAGCTATCTGATTGCTACCAGTATCATGATGTTTCTTTACAGAAGCATAAGGAGTTTCAAGTGTCTTGTGGGATTCAGGTACTGAAACTTTAAAGTGTCTGGATTAACAGACTTATTGAGCTGCAGCAAACACAGATGTTAAAAAAAGGGTTTCAACACAGCAAATGTTATGAATGATTTCCTATTTTTAAGCATTTTATTTCTCACCCGAGGATTGAGCTCTGATATAATGTACATAATATACATCATAGGATTTGTTAATTTTAAATAATTTATATAGTAGGTGAATAGGAATACCTTGGCATGGACAGAACAATGGGTCATGCTGATGGGAAAAAGTAAGGACTGCAGATGCTGGAGATCAGAGCTGAAAATGTGTTGCTGGAAAAGCGCAGCAGGTCAGGCAGCATCCAAGGAGCAGGAGAATCGACATTTCGGGCATCAGCCCTTCTTCAGGAATGCCCAATGCCCCTCCCCAAGTCCCTCCTCCCTACCTTTTATCTTAGCCTGCTGGACACACTTTCTTATTTTAAAAGCATTCCTGAAGAAGGGCTGATGCCCGAAACGTCGATTCTCCTGTTCCTTGGATGCTGCCTGACCTGCTGCGCTTTTCCAGCAACACATTTTCATGCTGATGGGAGGAGAGGTACATCTTAACAGAGGGCCTGATCTTTTTTTGCCACCAAAATTAGGAACCCAAATTCAACTTGCAAGAAAGTGCCTTGGATGGTCAGTTGAGGAGTCGGGAGTGTCTTTAAAGGGACACAGGGTTGAGACCACCATCTGGGAAATCGAAGCAGGCTGTGTAAAACTTGAACATCAGTCCTCAAATAATAAAACACAAACAGCCCTGTACCCCTAACCTCTCCCCCACACTCTCAATACCACCTGATGTCCCCCACCAGTCCCAACAGATTCTAACATCTTGCATGCCAAATTGTGCTCCTGTAGCCACACTCAAGCCCTTATGGCTCCTATGTAAACAAAGTCTCAATTCCAGTCAATCTATATCACCCACCAACCACTCTTTGCCCTACATGTCCGTGCTAACTCATCCAGTATCCACCATAGAAGTACATCAGAACCCATACTGAGATGAAATAAGGTTATCAGTGCATATTGATGACTTCACTATTTCAAATCTCATTGATTAGAAACTTAATCAGTATCTAATTTTTTTCAACTATCAACTTTGAGTAAAAGCAAACACTTGTGTTCATAGAACCACATCAAAGCCTTTATAATCACAGAGCTGTCAGTTAAACTGAACTGACACGATCGTGATGATAGATTGTAAAATCTATCATGCAATACAAATCCATTAATGGTCGCCCTCAAGCTAATGTCAAGAGAATAAAATAGCAAGCACTAATTTTTTAAAAACTGCATTTTCTAACATTTAAATGCTAAGCGATTTAAACACATTGATAAATTGATGGGTCCAATTGAAAAATTGACTGTTCCAAAGAGATTATCTTTAACCAAGGAGCTATTGTGTATATTATGTCTATCTTTAAAAGTCCCAAGGGCACTTGACCTCTCCCAAAGGACACCTTATTTCTCCAAAAGCTGCCTCTGGTACTACCTCTCCAAAGAACTTGGTAAAACATAGGTCTTCTCCCAAAAAGTGTAAAGCTCACAACTTAAGTTTTAGACATTCACTTAGGAAAACTTGACCTGTTTGAAGGCAACTGCACTTTTACACATGCAACTACCTCCTTGACCCACCAACAACCCATCTTCAAATGGTGTCAACATTGAAGGTAGATCTTCCAGAATTGGAGCTCTGCCATTGGAGCTCCAATTGAATCATTTGGAAACCCTGTCTGTCCCTGCAAAAATCCATGCCTGTATTTTGAACTTCTAGTCACTTGGATGAAAAGATGAATTCTTTACATGAAACGGCTTGGAGATGAATTTACAGTTAAATGATGAAGTTAAAATAAAGTCAGTCCTAACAGTTTTGACCGATGTTAATTTATCTTTTTTCTCCACAGATACTCCTTCAATTGTTGAGTATTAACAGCACTTTATATCTTTTCTTAATGACTAGCAACATTGGGCCAAAGTTGCAAAGTCATACATACCTAGAACTTCCCATGCAATCACAAGTATTTTTTTTTAATTTTTCTCCACTGAAACAATGGAGGACAAATTCCAAGTAAACCATCATTTTACATAAAAACCCAAAGGAGAAACTGTTGGAGTGACTTAAAGCAGCTCATGTTGGCCCACCTTCCCAGTAATGGCACAGTAAATGTTCATGCTTGTGAATTTCAGACTGTTAAAATTTAGAATTGAAAATCCCTTCCTTGCCATCAAATCAAAATGATAAATAATATAAACAAATCACATTATGGTAGCATTCATTCAGCATCATCACTTAGATGAAAGTTTGGAATCCTTTGACTGTTGTACAAGGTCAAATTGTCTCCAGCTTTGTCTTTGCTGCCTTATCTGATATTTGTTTCCTAATACTGTAACCTAATTTTCAATTTGTGTACACAGACAAATGTTTAATTTTCAGTTTAGACTTCTTTTCACTGTAGTTCTCTCCTGCACAGGTAAATATGATTTTAATTAACTTCAGATTTACCAGCAATCATTTAATGGAGAAGAGGAAGATATTGCTTCTGGCAATTTAAGCATGCCAAATCAGAGAGTATAATTTAATTCAAACTGCACAACCAATATTCAAGAGAGACAGAAAATTGCAAGAACCTTGCACAGCTCTGCAATTCTTTAGTCTGAACTATCCGAACAAATTATTTTGGACCAATTACATAGGGTTGTATGGATCATATAACATTGCCTGTCTAATCACTGTTCAAAGAAATTACTCAAATAAAATTCGTAGTAAACAAGCCATGTGCAACTTTACAATATGATTATAGAGTTTTGCACATTACTGAGCCTAAGCAGATCCAAGATTTCAAATTTATTAACCTTTTACAAATAATACATTGGTATATTGCCAAGTCAATCAATAGTGTGCCAGTAATGAACCAGAGGTCCTTACTACTGAACTCAAAGAAAGCTGTCCAGAATGATTAAGATTAACTTCTCAGGGTAAGTGAGGCTATTTAGCAATAGTTACAAAGTTAATACATGACTAAAATCTATTTCCTTCTCATTTAATAAGGTCCAATTTTTTTCAGGCATTCTTACAGTTAATTAACTTGAAAATTAACAAAGATTTTACTAGTTCATAACTAAAATCTATAGGGCTGGATTTTCACAGAGCTGGGCAGATGCCAAGGCTACTTATGAATGGTGGAAGGGATCAGATTTCAAAATTTCCATTCTCCATTGCCTCCATTCTCTGTGCCCTACATTTCACTGGTGCAAAAGAGGTGTACATCCAATCTGGCTCACTTCACTGAGGGAGCAGGCATCTCCCAGTCTGCCACGATTTTTTGTCCAAGTCAGGCCAGCTTCTTAAGAACTTATGATTCATAGGCTTGATGGTATGGAACCTTTTAAGATTACTTATAACGTTTTTACCCATTCCAAATCAGGTTCCCAACCAACCAGCGACCCTTCAAGCCATTCACACCCACTCACTCTCAATGGCCTTCCATACACATCCATGTATCCCATCCTCAACGGCCTCTCATACCCTCCATATTAACTCATCCTCCAACCACCAAAGACCCCTCAAACCCTGCATGCCAATATATTGCAATTCCCTATTGATTCACTTAATAAACATACTTTATAGAACCAATTATCCCATAAATGCAATGACACACTATGAAAAAGCTTAAAATAAAGCCATCTAAACCTTTAAAAGTGCCAATCAACCAAATCTTTTAAAAGATGCTTTTTTAACCAATTTTAACAACTTGACATCTTTTGTATCTTATATAAATATATCTTAGGCCATTGACAAACTAGAGATACAACACAACGTTTGAGCTCTCTATGGACAATTTCTTGCCTTCTCTACACCTGTTCCATCAAACCAATAGAAGCCTGGGCTCTCAGGCAACAATTCACCCCCAACTATTTTGGGTGGGTGAGACATAGGTTGGCATGGATGATCATGAAGGGCTGACAGCTAGAGGGCATAATATTTCATAAAACCAATGAGAAGAAGTCTGAGAGCAGAAATAAGCCTTGTGAAGAATCTGCAGCAGCTCTTCAGGCTGTGTCACCACTGTGTCTGTAGACCTAACTCTGTCCTGCACCTGCATTCTCCCATTAGACCCTGAAATAGAAGTTGTGCCATTTTGCACATTTCTGTGCTGAGATGTACACCAAATTGGAAAATGCCCCAACTCAACCTATCCACCTATAAGATGAAAATCTAATCCAAAATGTCTTTAAATAATGACAGAGAAATGAATTTTTACTATCAGAACCTTTATATGATAGTAACTATCATTCATACTGAAAAACTCTAGACAATGCTAGAGTCCTTCCTACTGGATTAATGTCTATTAATATCAGTCCATTGTAAAGTTTCTGCCAAGCTAGTGTGACCAATATGGTGTGATTTTTCTTATGTGGAAATAGAAGGTACAGATCGCGAGTTTGTATTGCACAGTACAACCCAGTGTGCCTCCTACGTGTGCCAGAACACTGCAATTGGCATTATCTTGACATCAAGCAGTGGAGGTAGCTGAAAACATTCCAAAATGATAAAGGTGGAATATGCAGTTATGCATTTATGAATCATTTAAGAAATTAAAATCAAGTTCATAAAGGCAAATGGACCTTGACCTAGTAATATTTCATGGGCCACTCAAGCTGAGAGGTGAGAATTATTTTTTCACTTATTTTTTGTAAGGCAGTTTTGGAAGCATTATGGAATGCTAATGGAGTGTTTATTTAGGCAGTTAGTGATTATTGTAGGAAGAATAGAGGAGGGACAGTGGTTAGCATCAGTGCCAGGGACTCAAGTTCAATTCCAGTCTTGGGTGGCTGTCTTTGTGCAGTTTGCACGTTCCCCCTGTGTCTTTGTGGATTTATGCGAGGTGCTCCTGTTTTCTCCCACAGTCCAATGATGTGCAGGCTAGGTGGATAGGCCATGGTAAATGCAGGGTTACAGGATGGGGGAGGGGATTGCATCTGGGTGGGAAGCTCTTCGGAGGGCCAGTGCAGATGGCCCAATGGCCTGTACCTGCAGGGCAGGGACTCTATGAATACTGGATCCAAGTCCACAGATGGTTGTTGTGTGTTTTTGAGCAAATTACTGCAAATACTGAAACTCTAAAATAAGAACAGAAAAAATAGGAAATTCTCAGCCAGTCAGGCAGCATATGAGAAGACAAACAAAGTTTGGCATGGATCCATTATGATCCTTCATCAAAATTGGTGAAAGATAGAAATGTAATAGCTTTGGAGCACATGAAACTCTGGGGTCAAGGGAAGAAGATGAAAGAATAAAAGTGGAGGTCTGAAATTGGGTGGATGCTTCACCCGGAGTTTCCAGTTCCTTGTCATTTTAATTTTCTAGCTTAGCCGCAGTCTGTCTTTTTTGTCATTGATCTACTGCAATGTTCCAATGCAAGCTCAAGGAACAACACTTAATTGTTTGACTCAGCAATCTATAATCTTCTGTACCCAACAACTTTAGATTAGAGTCCTTGCCTCCAATGTGTTCCACTTCTTCTGACTATTTCATTTAAAAAAAAATCTTTCTTTATTTATTCCTTCACCTTGCAGTCAAATAGCTGCTATCCGGTCATTGAACCTTATTGGGACATATTGTTTATTTCCTTATTTTACTACAATCACTTTCTTTGGCTTTTGCAACTTGAAAGCTTTTGTTAGTTAAAATCTCCTGCCTGCCACCATATCGCATGACTTCCCTTTTCTCACTCTTTCACCTCCACCCCTTTCATTTACTTAAATTTCATTAGATTTCCATCTTTCCTCCATTCTAGTGTAAGGTCATCGAGCTGAAATGTTAACAGTTTCTCATCACAGATGTTACCTGACCTGTTGAGTGTTTCTAGCATTTTCTGTCCTCGACCTGTGAAGATAATATAATCTGGCATAGATAAAATTATGTAATTTTATTCTCATTTTGTCCTTGAGAGGTGGATCACAGAAACTGAAGATGGAAATGTAATTAAACAAATACATTAAGCATGAACCATATAATACCCAAACTGAGTCACATCTAAGTCCAGGTTGGGTATAGATATTTGGTTCACCTGCCTGAAGGGCATTATTGAATCAACTGGGTATTTTTGACAATCCATCAGCCATCTGTCTGCTTTTTTTCACAACTTGCAGAAGTGCAGGTTAACCTCATAACTTTGGTTTGCTAATTCAAAACTTGCTGAAAATGTGTTGCTGGAAAAGCGCAGCAGGTCAGGCAGCATCCAAGGAGGAGGAGAATCGACGTTTCGGGCATGAGCCCTTCTTCAGGAATCCTTCCACTCCCTCCGTTCCAACCCCAACCTCACTATCAAAAAACCCTCTCACCCACTCCAACCTTTCATCCTCGGAACGTGCAGCTCTCCACGCCCTCCGTTCCAACCCCAACCTCACTATCAAAAAACCCTCTCACCCACTCCAACCTTTCATCCTCGGAACGTGCAGCCCTCCACTCCCTCCGTTCCAACCCCAACCTTATTAAGAAAAACCCTCTCACCCACTCCAACCTCTCACCCTCTGAAAGTGCAGCCCTCCACTCCCTCCGTTCCAACCCCAACCTCACTATCAAAAAAGAAAACCCTGCCATGTATTCACCATCCCTCCAGAACAACCCCTCTCTGAGGATGAAAGATCAGTCCTCGGCAGAGGCCTCACCTTCATTCCCCTACGGTCTCGGATTAACGAGTTCAACACGCGGCAAGACATCGAACAATTCTTCCGCTGCCTTCACCTCTGCGCCTACTTCTTCAACCAGGATTCTCGCCCACCCTCTGACGACCCCTTCTCCTGCCTCCAACACACCCCATCCACCTGGACACCCCGTGCTGGCCTCTTACCTGCCCTCGATCTCTTCATAGCCAACTGCTGCCGCAACATTAACCGCCTCAACCTCTCAATCCCTCTCACCCACTCCAACCTCTCACCCTCGGAACGTGCAGCCCTCCACTCCCTCCGTTCCAACCCCAACCTCACTATCAAAAAAAATTAACCTAATTCAAAACTTGACCCACACCTCCCCCCTCACTTCCCTCCAAGGCCCCAAGGGATCCTTCCATATCCGTCACAAATTCACCTGCACCTCCACCTCCACACACATCATTTACTGCATCCACTGCACCCGATGTGGCCTCCTCTACAGCGGGGAGACAGGCCACCTACTTGCAGAACGTTTCAGAGAACACCTCTGGGACACCCGCACCAACCAACCCAACTGCACCATGGCGGAACACTTTAACTCCCCCTCCCACTCCGCCAAGGATATGCATATCCTTGGCCTCCTCCATCACCAGACCATGGCAACACGACTCCTGGAGGAAGAGTGCCTCATCTTCCGCCTAGGAACCCTCCAACCACAAGGGAAGAATGCAGATTTCTCCAGCTTCCTCATTTCCCCTCCCCCCACCTTATCTCAGTCCCAACCCTCGGACTCAGCACCGCCTTCTTGACCTGCAATCTTCCTCCCAACCTCTCCGCCCCCACCCCCTCTCCGGCCTATCACCCTCACCTTAACCTCCTTCCACCTATCACATTCCCAACACCCTTCCCCCAAGTACCTCCTCCCTACCTTTTATCTTAGCCTGCTTGGCACACCTTCCTCATTCGTGAAGAAGGGCTTATGCCCGAAACATCGATTCTCCTGCTCCTTGGATTCTGCCTGACCTGCTGTGCTTTTCCAGCAACACATTTTTCAGCTTTGCTAATTCAGCAACAATACCACTACACTGTTGCACCACCAAATAGATTTCAAAGCAGACTCAATGAGAATGATCATTGAATTATTTATTTCAACTTTTTTAACATGAAATGTAAGAACCCTTTCTCCAGGAATCCAAACCATATTAATATTTTATTATCCCTGTTAATGAAACAATCCATGTTGAAGAAATCTTATGATGTCCGTTGAAGAAAAAAACGCATGTTGAAACAATTTGCCATGGAGTACTCCCAATTAATAACAGTATTTTGTCATCCAGAACTTAAAAAGGTTACTTACATTTGGCCCACTATTAAAGCAACTATTTTTGTTTTGTTTGTCAATGCAACAATTAGCTGAGAAACTCTCAAACCCTGTGCATTTATTGAACTACTTTGACCACTGTCAATGCTTTGAAATAGTTTGATGTCAAAAATTCAATTAGCAGCCTTTTAAAACCTGAATCTTTAAGTTGAGGAACATAGCTCTTATTATTCCCCAATAATTTACCTGATGTAAATTATTAAATGTAAGCAAGGTACATTTGGCCCAGTTCGTGACTATCGGTCTATCTTTCAACAAATTCTAAAGAAGCGAAATAAAGTCCTGATCAGCCAAATCAAAACTTGAATATATTTTAACAAAATAGAAGATTTCCACGTGCATTTGCAATATCTTTATGCATTTTGCTCCAAATGCAAAACTCGGTGTAAGTGTCAATGCAAAAAGAAAGTTGCTGAAAACAAGTTTTGGAATTGATTGAATACTTAATAAGCAGATTGTACTTTGTGCAAGACAGAGTGGGCCAGAAATGTTCTGTGAGATTCTGAAAACATTAGACCTATTTAAGGTGATGTTTATAAAGAGAGCATGATATCAGAATAATGCTTGCGAGGTCCTTTATTAGAACCCTTTGAAATAATCCCGTTTTTTTAAAAAGTAATTTGGCTGTTCCTTTGAAAATGGTGAAAACGATTTTAAGGCTTGCAAAAAATTGTAATTAATCCTCCTTTTCTGAACCATGTTTAAAATCCACTTCACAATTGTTGAAAAGTTTTGTTTGTCTATCTGAATGGACTTGCTTGCCTTAATATGATGGCTCCAGTCTTGCTGTGTGGATCAGACAGGAAACTTGACACACATTACTTTTTTCATTAGAAAAGGTCATACTTTATATGGTCACATGATACAATCATATTAGAATGGGTCATGATTATTTACAAGGAAACTATCAATCATTGCTGGTTCCTTTTGGAATATGCAAGCACTTCCTCCAATTTCAATTAAAACTGAAGTTGTTTACATAGTAAATTGAACAAGCAAAAGATAAGGGATTTAGGATACACAATTACACCCTCCATTTGGCAATATATAGAACCGACAGCAGCTTCACACAGGTCACCTAAAAGGTCAATCGTACATTTGTATTCTGCAATGACTGCACTGACTCAAAGTAATAGCTTTCAATGACATACATCTGAAACATTCCTGAAACTTGGCACAGCTCCCTCCATAAGCTGCATCAATCAATTCCAGTATTAACCAGCAAAAATTGGAAGACAGAACATTAAGCTAGTTTATTAAGAGTTTTCATTCATGTTATTATACAATGTCGTTGCACAAGGCACATGAAAACTCCAAGGTAAGAGAATGGTTGAAGTAGGAAGAATACATTCTGGCAGTTCTGGTTACTTCCTTCTCTCTATGACAAAGAATGTCTTCATTGCCTCTATCCATATTGTATGCAAACAAGCATTCTATATTAGCCTTAGAACAAATGGCATGTATTTCCATTCAACCTAATACAGCAATTTTTATTGTATGACTACATTAGCTTTATGAAACTACTATATAGTGATTGACAATAAAAAATATTTAAAGGTAATCCCTGCAATACAGCAGTATACAAGCACACATGCCTACATATACAAGGTCCATCTACTTTTTTCTATTTGTTCATGGGTGTGGGTATCGCCGAGTACTCTGCTCAGTTTTAAACATTGCACTTCAGGAAGACTGCACTTGTGTGTGAATTGCAGGAGGTGGTATAAGGCAGATTTACCTTAATAATACCACAGTATAAAGGCTTATAGTAGAATTTCAGTCTGCACAAATGTGGTCTATATTCACTGAGACTTAACTTGTGAGATAAACAAATTATTTAAAATAATAAGTTGTTAGTATGGTCGCTACAATGAAACTACTTCCAATGGTAGGTGAAATCTTCAAATTAGGAATAAGAAATAAAATCAGGAAGCTCTTTATCACATGTGGGACAAATCTAGATCGCTCTCGCTGTTATGTCATAGCTCATAGTTAATATGCAGTATACTTTCAAGAGTAAAGTAACTCCACAGAGGCCAGTATCCCATCACCAAGTCAACCTTTATTTACACGTGGAAAGTCCTTGACACTGATTCAGCTCCCTCAGAGCCAGCTTTCAGAGTGAACAGGATGTCTGACACTCCTGTTTTTCTCCCTTCCCCCCCACCAAAAAAAAGCAGAAAGCAACAGCAGCAGTAACACACTGACTGTAGCACCAGCCAGCACAGAGTCAGTGCCCTAAACTAAGGCGACTCTAAATCTCCTGTTTAATTTGTTTTTCTTTTTTCAGTCCTCTAAATTGAGAAGACTCTGAATCTCCTGTTTATATATTTTTTTAAGTGTTTATATTTTCCCCAGCACCCGTGTGTGTGTGTGTGCAGGTGTGAGACACAGTGAAAGATACAGAGTGTACAAATCTTGATTCAATTTCCACCACCAGGAAGAAAGGAAACACCCGAGTGGCCAGTGACAAGCAGTGCCCTTCTCAGAGGGGACACTCCTGTTTTTTCTCTTTTCTTTTCTTTTTTCTTCTTTCCCCCCACACTACCGCCTAACTGCGATAGTGCTTATTTTTTCCCCAGCACCCATGGTGTGTGTGTGCAGGTGTGAGACACAGTGAAAGACGTGAGGTGCATGAATCTTGATTCAATTTCCACCACCAGGAAGAAAGGAAACACCCAAGTGGCCAGTGACAAGCAGTGCCCTTCTCAGAGGGGACACTCCTGTTTTTTTTTGGACTAAATCAAAATAAAGATGGAACACTCCTGTTTATTTTTTTTTCCGGGCTAATCTCGTGTTTATTTTTTTTTTCTTTCTTTTTTTTAACCCCCACACTACCGCCTAACTGCGGTAGTGCTTATTTTTTCCCCAGCACCCATGGTGTGTGTGTGCAGGTGTGAGACACAGTGAAAGACACAAAGTGCACGAATCTTTATTCAATTCCCACCACCAGGAAGATATGAAAACACCCGAGTGGCCAGTGACAAGCAGTGCCCTTCACATCAAAGGGCAATGCTGTGTGAGCAAAACAGTGGAGGGGAGGGTAGGGACTAAATCAAAATAGAGTTGGACGGGGAAATAATACACTCCACTCCCTGCGGCGCCCACCTCGCCCTGAACGACTCCAGGGTGTTGGTGGACACCGCATGCTCCTTCTCCAAGGACACCCGGGCTCTAACGTAACCCCGGAAGAGGGACACTCCTGTTTTTATCTGTCAGCCAGGGCTCCCTGATTGGACTAGAGTGACAGCCCTAAACAAGGAACTCATATTCTGAGGTCCGCCTGGCTGTCCTCGTTACAATCACTGCAAAGAGTCTTGATCATCACATCATTACTGTATTATAGAATGTGACCTGAAGATATAAAGGTCTCAGATTCTATTTTAACAGGGGCCATTTCATGCATGACACACTGAGAAAAATACACTACACTTTGTAACCAAATAGCTTGATAATAGTCCAGACACTGAAGTGCCTATGACGGTAATATATATCAGTAGTTGTAATAAATAACTGTTGAATCTTTCAGTATTACATTACCCTAATAGACAATAGACAATAGACAATAGATGCAGGAGTAGGCCATTCTGCCCTTCGAGCCTGCACCGCCATTCAATATGATCATGGCTGATCATTCCTAATCAGTATCCTGTTCCAGCCTTATCTCCATACCCCTTGACTCCACTATCTTTAAGAGCTCTATCCAATTCTTTCTTAAATGAATCCAGAGACTGGGCCTCCACTGCCCTCTGGGGCAGAGCATTCCACACAGCCACCACTCTCTGGGTGAAGTAGTTTCTCCTCATCTCTGTCCTAAATGGTCTACCCCGTATTTTTAAGTTGTGTCCTCTGGTTCAGCATTCCCCCATCAACGGAAATATGTTTCCTCCTGCCAGAGTGTCCAATCCTTTCATAATCCTATACGTTTCAATCAAATCCCCTCTCAGTCTTCTAAACTCAAGGGTATACAAGCCCAGTCGCTTCAGTCTTTCCGTGTAAGGCAATCCTGCCATTCCAGGAATTGACCTCGTGAACCTACGCTGCACTCCCTCAATAGCCAGAATGTCTTTCCTCAAATTTGGAGACCAGAACTGTACACAGTACTCCAGGTGTGGTCTCACCAGGGCCCTGTACAGCTGCAGAAGCACCTCTTTGCTTCTATACTCAATCCCTCTTGTTATGAAGGCCAGCATGCTATTAGCCTTCTTCACGACCTGCTGTACCTGCATGCTTGCCTTCATTGACTGGTGGACAAGAACACCCAGATCTCTCTGAACAGCCCCTTTACCTAATTTGATACCATTGAGGTAGTAATCTGATGGGAGTAAGGGCCCCACCATGATAGCAATTCATGCTCCTCAAAAAATTGGATGTTGGATGAATTGAAATGTTCAAATCTGTGATGATTAAATTGTTGTTAAATACAAGTATTAAGGGACATAAACCAAGTTTGGTATAGTGAGTTCCAGGACAGTTCAGCTATAAGGTGACTCAATAGCAGAACAGACTCTCTTCCTAGTTTCTCAAATTATTTCAGTATTTTAAGTTAAACATTTTCACAACAACTTAGTCAAAAATTCAGATTTTTTGTCATTTAGTGTAATCAGGTTTTAAACTAGAACTGCCAAATCTTAACGCATGCTGAAAGAGAATATGTCCATTGTGGGTATGATTCACCTCCAGAACCTGAATGACAATTCCAATGCTGCCTGTATTCTTTCTTCCTGCAATCCTTTTTCTTTGTGTCATCTGCTGTTTATAAGGTAAGTATTTTTCCTCACATTCCCAGCTCTCCGAATAGGATACATATTCAGGGGTGAAGGCAACAGGTTGGAAATTTTCTATCACACCATTGCCAGGATTGTTCTACTACCGGTCAACAGAATGTGTGAAAGAACCAAGGGATGCCTGAAGCATGAGATGTGGTCAGATACACTTCCATTCCAATACAAGTTTCCGATTTGACTGAAATGCCATGGTAAGCCAATTAGCTAGGAGGGAAGGTTCACTCAACTCTGTACTTATGCATTTCCTACTGCATGAAATTGACAGGCCTATAGATGTCTACCCTTCCTGTTGGGATTGGTTGGCTGCATGGAAGGGAACACTAATCCCTGAAACAAGGACGCTGGAGGACTGGATGGTGGCTAATGTTGTGCCTTTATTGAAGAAAGGCTGGAAGGAGAAGCCTGGAAACTAGATACCTATGAGTTTGACATCAGTGATGGGTAGGTAGTTGAAGGGGTTTCTGAGAGGTAGGATTTACGTGCACTTGGAGAAGCAAGGACTGATCAGGGATAGTCAGAGTGGCTTTGTACATGGAATATAGTGTCTCACAAACTTTATTGAGTTTACCAGGATGTAACTGAAAGGATTAATGAGGGCAGAGCGGTAGACGCTGTTTACTTGAATTTCAGTAAAGCCTTTGACAAGATTCTGCATGACAAACTAATTAATAAAATTAGATCACATGAGATTCAGGGAGAGTTTGCCAAATGGATATAAAATTATCTTTATGCGAGGAGGGAGAGGGTTGTTTTTCAGACGGGAGGCCTATGACCAGCAGTGTTCTGCAGGGATCAGTGCTGGGTCCATTTTTGTTTGTAGTTTATATAAACAATTTAGATGAGAATTTAGGAGTTTAGTAAGTTTGTGGATGGCACCAAAATTGGTAGTATAGTCAACAGTGAAGAAGGTTACCTAAGGTTACAAAGGGATCTTGATCAATTGGGTCAATGGAATAAAGAGTGGCAGATAAGAGTTTAATTTGGATAAATGTGGGATACAGTAGCGCCTCGACATGCAAAAGACCCCATTCACAAACAAATCAGTTTACGAACAGGATTGTACGTAAAATTTTGCTTCAACGTATGTACGAAGTTCAAGGTACGAACGAAGGTACGAACGCAAAAAGCCCATGTGCGACCACATGGTTTCATTGTTCTGCTTTGCTACGCGCATGTTGAACGCAAAAGCTCTCTGGCCCTGCGTGATCTCATTCAGTTCGTCTTTGGTGCGTGTGCTGTGAACAGTATTTGTTGCTACGTCCAAGCATTCTTACGCTATCAGAACAATGGGAAAAATTATTCAGTTTGCGAACTTTTCGGTTCGCAAACCGGGTCCCGGAACGGATTAAGTTCGTAAGTCGAGGCGCTACTGTATTGCATTTTGATAAAAACAAACAAAGGCAGGACTTATATAGTTAATGGTTGGGCCCTGGGTAATGTTGTCAAAAAGAGAGACCTAGAAGTTCAGGTACATGGTTCTTTGAAAGTTGCATTACAGGTAGGCAGGGTAGTTAAGAAGACGTTTAACACACTTGCCTTCATTGCTCAGACTATTGATTGTTGGAGTTGGGACGTCATGTTGAGGTTGTGCAGGACATTGGTGAGGCCATTTTTGGAGTACTGTGTACAGTTCTGGTTGCTCTGCTATAGGAAAGATATTATTAAATTGGAGAGGATCAGAAAAGATTTACCAGGATGTTGTCAGGATTGGAGGATTTGAGTTAGAAGGATAGGCTGGGACTTTTTTTTACCTGGAGCGTAGGAGGTTGATGGCTAATCTTATAGAGGTTTATAAAATTATAGAAAAGGAGAATAGCAAAGCTATTTTCCCTAGGGTAGGAGAGTTGAAAACGAGAGGGCATATTTTTAAGGTGAGAAGAGAAAGATTTAAAAGGGACCTGAGGAGCAATATTTTCATGGCAGAGGAAGAGATAGATGTAGGTACAGTTTCAACATTTAAAAGCCATTTGGATACATACATGAATAGGAAATGTTTACAGGGATATGGGCCAAATGCAGGCAAGTAGGACTAGTTTAGTTTAGGAAACTTGATTGGCATGGACGAGTTGGATCAAAGGGTCTGTTTCTGTACTGTATGACTCTAAGTGTCTTACAATAATCAACAATCAAGAGGCACCAAACCTGAGATCATTTGAACACATTTTTTCAGATAGTTGTCCTGAAGGGAAAGTGAAAAACATTCCCTGAATGTTACCTAAATGACCTTGTTTGAAGCAGAAAAAAACTCCAAAAAAAAGGAAAATATAAAAGCCAGTTCCCACATCACAGCTCACATGACAATGCACTGATGAGACCCTGTCATCAGTGAACAAAGTTTGTTTATAACTGGAATGACTTTTGTTCTTTTAGTCTATGTAACGACAATGATTTGAGAAGTCACGAGTATGAAAATATATCAAGGCAATAAAAATTAAAGATATATGTATCATTTTCTTTTCAATCATTCTTCTGTGTGATTACCCAGTGGAAAACAGCAGTTGACATTGATGGTGGGTGGAAATTGAAAAGAAGAACACAAATATGCAATGCGTATTTCATTTCACTGTCTAAATCTATTTTTAAGGTCCGAATCTGAATATACTTAAAGGGAAGTGTCTGTGTGGATTAATAGTAAAGATGATTGAGAAATTATATTTCTGAAAATGTAGAAAAAAGCTGCATTTATATGTTTGACACTCACATAACATTTCACTCAATTTTTTGACAAAGGAAGACAATTTATAAGTGAAAGATTATCATAGAAAATATTTGTGTAATCTGTCTGGCACAGACTTTAAAAATAGAAAACAACCTACAGGATACAAAATTATAACCTTCTTACTGCAGAACAATAAAACGTTTCCAAGCCGACCACAAAGGAGAAGTGGGTGGATTGCTGCATGACTCATTTACATCGACACAATTCAGTTCTTTCGTCTTTTATTTTCTTTTTTAATGTCCTTCATATTCAGGGGTTGGAAAGAGCCCTGACCACAATACCTTAATATTGGCATCTTTTATGAAGGTTAATAGCTTTTATATAAGCATTGATAACACATGGTGTAGAAACCGACGTAGAAACAGGATCAAAATGTATTGGAGAACTTATGGCATTATTTTCTAAAATACTGTTTTAGATAACTACACATATTACATGGCACTTATTTCCATTCACAACTCCTCAGAGGTTCAATGTCACGCCACTGTTGAATCCCAATATTCATTCAGTGTATTTATCTTTATACCCTGTGCTATATACAATTATTTTGGCAACGTGTCTCCTATGAAACATCCATGCATTTTTTTATTCATTCCTTGAACAGTAGCATCGCTGGCAAGACCAGCATTTGATGCTGATCCCAACTGCCTTTCAGAAGAGTTTCCTTTTGAACGACTGCCGGAAAATGTGACGATCGTGTGACAACACCACAGGCTGTTGGAAAGGGAGCTCCACGATTTTGATACAGTGATATTGAAGGAATGGCAATACTGTTCCAACTAAGGATGGTGTATGATTTTAAAGAGAACTTGGGTGTAGTTCTGTCCTCATGTACAGTCTGCCTCGATCATTCCAGATGGTAGAGGTCATGGGCTTGGCAAGAGGTGCAGTTGATGTCTTGGCAAGATGCTGCAATGCATCATCTATATAGTACATACTGTTCCTACAGTGTATTAATGATGGAGTGAGTATATTTAGAGATGGAAGATTAGATATCAATTAAGTGCCCTGCTTTATTCTAGACGTTGTTTTGTTAATAACTGGATCAGCATTCATAAAGAAAATTGTGCCTTGATGGAAAGGCTTTTGAGAGTACGCCTCTCACCAGAGAATATGCAGTCTTTGACCTTAATACCATGTAACCGTAGAAGTATGCCATTCAGTTCATCAAGTCTGCTCCGCTATTCAATGCGATCTTGGTTACTCCAGTAGTCCTTACCTCCAGTTCCCTAACATTTCCCCACTCCCCTGATTCCCTTACTCATTAAAAAATCTATCTCAACCATGAACATTCCTAATGACCCAGTGTCGAAGGTCCTCTGCAGTAAGGAATATCACAGAATAGCCATCCTCTGAGAGAAGGGATTCCTCCTCATCTCTGCCATAAATGTGTGACCCTTTAGTGTGAGATTATGTTCTCTGGCCCTAGACTCTCCTGCAAGGGGAAACAATCTCTCGGGTATCGATCCTGTCAAGCCCTCTAACATCTGCATATGTGGCCACAATATTTATGGCTGGTCCAGTTAAGTTTCTGGTGAACAGTGATTCTGGAAGGTAAACGAATTGGAAATTTGATCTAGCTGGAATATGTAGAGCTCAGTTCACTTTGGAAAATTGCTTTTTCTATCAACCATAAAGAAGTACATATATAATTCTATTAGTGCCACTCCTACATTTTCAATCAGCTGTCACAGGTAACTTCAGATTTGCCAAATGATTGTTATAGTCATGACATGGAATGGGTAGAGCTCAAGTCTAACAACCACCATTCTACTTACAGCTAGGATATCAACAATGACATGCATTATAATGTTTAAATGGTGCCTGCAATACAGACACTAAACTCAAGCATCCTTTATCCATGGAGATTAACAGGGCTGCATTGTACATCAAAGGTTTGCAAAGTGGCAGGAAGTCTCCTAAAATGCCACACAAGTAGGAGAAGCAAAGTGAATTGGTGTTAATGAGCTACATAACACACAGGTCCATGCTGTGTCCGAGTAAAATCACGCCAATATGGAGATTATGGAAGGAATATGCAAATTGGAAACCAATATATGAAATGTTAATGTCAATTCTGCATATAATGGTCACAAAATAACAAAAGGAATCTTTATCATTTTAAGATATACATAAAATAAAAGATCACAAAGGCTCCTTCACCACATTTGCATTTATGGAAGTCCAGCTTACATGGGAAAATTTGTTAGTAAACATGAATTTCCTGACTGACTATACTAAGTTAACACTGAATGCAAATCACTTCTCATCTGCTCCATCCTATAAAACTAAACAAGGTTACACTGTAGTTCAGATTCCACACCTTGATGAATTTTGCATTATGATCATAACAAATATAGTGAGTGAACACTTTAACCCTGCTTAGTAATCAAGCATCCTGTGATCAAATGCTGTTCAAGAACTATACAAATTACACAGTTCATTAACACAAAGGTATAATGCTCCATCCCTCACCATGGTATTAAATGATGCCTAGGAAGCTGCAAAGTTGCACTACGCCACAACAAAAATTATTGCCTATGTAAAACTATCATGTCAAGTGTACACTCACTCAAAAACTGTAAAATATTAGCGCTTGATCAAAGTTAAGCATAGAAATCAAACTATCTGCTATTACAATTTAATCCTGAAGCAAGACTGATATTACATTTCTATCTAATGCAAGTGACTGGAAATGGATCATTGAATTTGTATGTTTGTTGAATAGATGTTTAATGCAAATTGTATTACATACTGAAAGCATTAGAATTAGATTTCAAAAGCATTGGATTAAGTCAGTGTATCTTTGAACAGTGAACATGAATGCAATGCTACTGGTCTTTCAAGGCACAAATTAATATGTTCTGAACTGTACAAGTGTGCCACTTTAATAAAGAACAATATTTTATGAATAATTCTGCCTGTACAGAAGATAATATAACAAAACAAAGTGAAATATCCATGTTAACAATCACACTTCCTTCTAAAGCAGGTCTAAGATAACCCACCATTTACAAAGTTAACTCATTCAAGTTTTAAACATTCAAGTTCCTACCATAAACAAATCATGGCCTGGATATTTCAATAGCCAGGGAGTATTTAGAGCATGAGCCCTTCCTTGAAGAAGCTCTCCTCCTCCCTTTACAAGGATCTCAGTGAGTCCCTCTATATAAAAATCCTCACTTTCTCCTAGTTGATTTTTACCTACTGCGAATCCTCTTGCAAGGATGCCTTCCTTGGAGAAGCTCTCCTCCTCCCTCTACAAGGATCTCAGTGAGTCCCTCTATATAAGAAGGGCTTATGCCCGAAACATCGATTCTCCTGCTCCTTTGATGCTGCCTGACCTGCTGCACTTCTCCAGCAACACATTTTTAAGTTTTGTTCTCCAGCATCTGCAGTCTTCACTTTCTCCGAGTATTTAGAGCATGCCGATTAGAGACTGGGACCTGCAGAATCCCAGTCACAGCAAACTCTGTGGGAATTGTCTGGGAATTTAAAGATTCTGATGGACATTTTCCCCTTAATCTGGAAACCTCCAAAAAGAAAACATTAAGTTGGAAAATTTGGAAGGTTCTGCTTCTGTGAAGTTAATAGGTACCCAAGAAAACTCAGACAATTAAAAACAATTATTATCTTCAATACAGTACAGGCAGAGTTATTCCTTTTTGTCCTTCATTAAAGTGCCACACTTATATAGTCCAGAACATATTAATCTGTGCCTTGAAAAAAATAACAGCTCTGCATTTATGTTATGGTTCAAAAATGCATAGACTTAGTCGAATGCTTTTGAACTTTAATTCCAATGT
Organism: Chiloscyllium punctatum; assembly: GCF_047496795.1. NCBI lineage: Eukaryota > Metazoa > Chordata > Chondrichthyes > Orectolobiformes > Hemiscylliidae > Chiloscyllium > Chiloscyllium punctatum. The sequence goes on along the minus strand of NC_092758.1, from coordinate 56,202,841 downwards.
TTGTATATATAATGCAACTTGTATTAAATTAACCTTAAAATTGACACTTCCACCCTACCCCTCACACAATTTACCACAAGCCTCCCCAACTACACCTTCCCAACTTCTTACATCTCTAGGTCACTGAGAATCTCAGGCTCGATCATGGCACTGATACCCTATGATCAGCCTCAAAACCAACACTCTGCCAGCCATACTCCTCATTCTACCAGCACTGATATTCAGCCCCACCTCTCCCATAGCCCACCACACCCCCCCCCTTGGCCCTGACAATTACTTGGGCCCAGTAGCTTAAGAGCCCCTTTCACTCCTCTGCTCGCTCCACCAGAACCTTCCCACCAACCCAGACACCTCCCTCCACCCTGCCACATTTACAAATTGCCAACCTATCCCAAGCACTCCATCACTTACCTGGCACCCATCTGTTTGGAACACTCATAACCTACTCACCTGGCACCCTAACTCCCTAATCAAATGTGATGCTAACCCCACATTTACTTCACATACTTTCACAATAGCTGTCCAAGTGTCTGGCTCCAATGCTGGACACTTAAATTTCAGAACATGGCATCAACTGCTGCAAGAAGAAAGTGAGAACTGCAGATGCTGGAGATCAGAGTCGAAGACTGGCACTGGAAAAGCACGGCAGGTCAGGCAGCATCCGAGAACCACTCCCCTTTCCACAGCCGCCCAAATCCTCCTCCCCCACCCCACATTCCTGATAAAGGGCTTACCCACAACCTGGACTCTTCCACTCCTCGGATGTTGCCTGACCAGCTGTGCTTTTCCAGTGCCACACTTTTCAACACTAACTGCTGCAAACAAGAGCATGGCTTGACTTCCCCTAAGTATCCTGAACTCTGGGGGAAGCAGTTTTGATTTCAGCTACGCTCTACATTTCTGAAGGCACCAGGATTGGAATTCCCAGCTAAAAATGTAAAGGAGCTCAGTTCTAACATAAACAATGATGACTAGAGTGGTAATCTAACTGTGAACATCACTCCTCAGACTATCCAAATCTATAGAATCTGATTTCTTATACTAACACCCATTTACCTCAATGTGACTTTCATGTGCTTATGGAAAACCATGTCACTTGGTGTCATCAGTATCTGGAAATCTATCAATCTCTCTTTGAACACACTCAATGACTGAGCTTCAATAGCAGAGTGTTTTAAAAATTTACCACCCTCTCAGTGAACTCCTCCTCACCTCAGGACAAAATGGCTTCCCCTTATTTGAGATCAGCTTCCTGGTTTCAAAGCTCCCAAGCCAATGGGAACATCAAACTCCTTGTCAATCCTGCAAAAACTGTGTAAATCCCAATTACCTCATCTTTGAAGTTTTATTTTAATATGAGGGATATGTGTAGTTTCAGAAAGCAACAAAAAAGTGTGCTGTTCAACACTGATAACCAATAAACCATTTTCCATTTCTACTTGTAAGAGGCGTTAGACATTCCATTCGACACTTTCTTTCAGTATCAGGATTTAAACATAATATATTGAAAATATTTCAAAAAGATGTTTCAAGTTGCATGAAAGCATGTTTCCTTTAGCAATTTGGAAGATTGAGAAATTAAAATCATAAAAAAACATACAATTTGGAAATTGGATTTCTACACTGAATCCATCTTTTCAAAGATGTCTGTTTCTGATTACATTCCTTATAAATACCCATGCAAAGCAAACAGTAGGAACTGAAACGCCCAGGACCTCACTTGCTTAGAAAGTCAGGAATTAATTCAACCTGGTGGAGGAGTTAATGTTGAGTAAAACTTTCACCTCCACATTCAGGTAAGTAAGCCCACTTACATGCCATACCACAATAATGGATTCCTTGAATCCAGTCAGTAATAGCTCCAGGCTCATCATTTAGCTATGCAAAGTGCCCAATGATAGCTTCAGGGATGGGTAAATAATGTCTCTATTTTCCTCATCTAATATTAGTCAAGAGCTTCAAGTCAGATGCATGCACAGGCTTCTAACCTTTCAGATTTGGACAGACAGTTGGTTCTGATATAACGCGATAGTTCCATTCTCTTGCGATCTTGCACTATAAGAAAGTCATGCAATAACTGCGCCATTTACACCAATGGGGCTGGAATCATGTTATAGCCAAAACAGGTAGGGAAAATTCCCATTCTACAAACAGTGGTCTAAATTCTTCAATCATGTTAAAGCCAATTTGCGTTAAAGAAACAGACATCATAGCAGAACTAACTGGACTTAGAAGGACCTACACAGCTGAATTTCTACTTAATGAATCAGTCCCTGATTAAATTCCATTGATGTGCCAAATTGGATTTAAAATGTTTCATTCACTGTTAACCTATTTCAGGTACTGACACCCATAGTCTAGTAGTGCAGCTCTGTGGAACCAGGAGTACTTTCCTGCAACAAAGGATTAATGTTCCATCTAAATAAAAGTCACTTGGTACAAGCCCAGGTTTTGCTTGTTACTACAAAACTTAAAGATTGCTAAAATAAGAAAAGTAAAAGCTTTTATTCTTGCACTTATGAGATTTGTGAGGCAAGAAGGAAGCTTGAGAAAAGGATACCAATTGATACAGCACGAGAAGAGGAAGATGACTCATTGGGTTCTCATTAATATGGGAATGCAGCATGAAAACTTATCCCTAATCTGAAATTTCAGGCCTGGCAAGTAAAGTCTGGATGTTGCCATGAGAATGGTGCAGAGATTGGCAGTCTCTATGACCATTTTGCTTCATGACAGTGTCCTGTGTATTTATTATGTCATTTGTAATACATTCAAATGCATTACACTGCAATCTGAGTAACGTTCTCAAATTGGTTGCAAGTGTAACTCTTAGTACAGCCTAAATAATTTAGTAAATGATTTCCAATTGTAGAATCCTATGTAATGATCATATGCTTTTCTGAGGCTTGCAACCAGGGGATAGTTTAGTACCATCGGCCTGCAGTCCAAATGGATGGTTGGTCGTATTAGACAACTGATCCTATCTCCCAGTCATTGGTAAGGTAAGGCTACATACCTGGCCACATACCAGCACAAAAACTTATATAGCATTACTCATTTGCATGGGAAGCAACACATCTTTTTATCTTGACAGGAGCATCCTGTTATAGTGGAGCAAACCACTCGTTGATTTCCAGGAGTAGCAGCTAGAGACAGCCGGCTTCACTTATTCAAATTATTGTGACACTTTCCCCTTCCAAGGTAAACTGGGAAACACTTAGGGCCAAAAGAGAATCCATTCACAGACATCTCAACTAATACATTGAGGAAGGGCTGCTTCTGAATTACTCCATTCCAATAATAAATGTGAATGCAGAATGGAGTTTATTAAGCAGTGTCATTTATGTCTGAAATATGCAAGGGGTAAGAAATTAGTGTTCATTCAATCTAAGGTATGCTTCTCGTGGTAACCAAAGATGTTAGCAAAAGCGAAGATAGCACTGCTGCCTGACAGTACTAAGGACTCAGGTTCAATTCCAGGCTTGGGTAACTATCTGTGTGGTGTTTGCACGTTCTCATTATGTCTGCGTGGGTTTCCTCTCACAGTCCAAAGATGTGCAGGTTAGTTAGATTGGCCATGTTAATATTTCCCTTAGTAGTACAGAGTGGGTCCTTTGCAATTCTGAGAGAGTGTGGCCCTCAGCTGAGGCAGGGCTGACTGGAGAGAGGTTAGGTGATGGCGCATTGCTGCAAGCGTGGAGCGGAGGATCTTGAAGGAGAACTGTTGCTGGTGTTTTTGAATCTGTAGTCTGTACTGTTTGTCCTGTTCGGGTCTGAACTCTGCTGGTTTAAAGGTGGTCTGGAGTCCGTGTGGGATGAGTTGGTTACGGAGGCATGCACTGAGGAAGCAAATGTGGCTGTGGTACCGAGTTTGTTTCACAACATGGTTGAAGAGCTTCAGAGCAGAGGATGCTGCCTGAACTGCTGTGCTCTTCCAGCACCACTAATCCAGTATTTGGTTTTCAGCATCTGCAGTCATTGTTTTTACAATATTTCCCATAGTGTCCAGGGATATGCAAGCTAGGTGGATTAGCAATGTTAAATGTAGGGTTAGTCTGAGTGGGATGTTCTTTGCAGGGCAGTGCAGACTTGATGAGCTGAATGGTCTCTATCTGCACTGTAGGGACTCTATGGTTCCATCAGCATACAGGGCATCCAACTGCATCGATTTGGGTCAACCTGGCTGTAATGAACTGAACTCAACTGCGCAAGTTGCCAAATTCCTGAATTAAATGAACAGAGATTCAGACAAATGGACACATCTAGATTACCATGATATGCCATGACTTCATATGATTGTAGATGTCAATGGCTTCTTTAAGTGGCATATTGGTAAATAAGCTGGCAATGTCAAAAGAGAACATGGACAAGCTATTGCTATTGATATGTAGGTTGTGAGGTCTTTGTAAAATTAAAGAAATCCTTCACAGTGTGTGCAGGAAACTAATTTAGAACTAATAGTAAGAGCTCACAGAATCATTTGGCTAATTTATATCATGTAGAGCTAGTTATGGATAAAATATGGCAGAGATACAATGAGCTGTGAGGATAAATCCTATCATATAAATCACCAGCTAAGACCAGCAGATGTCTCTGCAAATTGCCTTCATGTGTGGCTGCTTGGCCATGATAGTGGCAGGTCTTTTAGATGTGAACTTGGAACCATTATTGAGTACAATGTGCACTTGTTGATGCAATCACATTTGTTGAGTATGACTTTTCAAATCACTTTATCAGATGTATTTATATGATTATCAGGATTCACTAGGTAATGGCCATCTGAAAACTCCCTTTCAGGCACTGAACTGTTAAAATTCAGCAGAAGTAAGGAAAAGTTGTACTTTGATTAGAAGGTGCCATAAAGATGGAGGGTAATTACGTTAAAACAACATGACTGACATGATTCAGTAAAGTCCCCTATTTGCATATCCATCCTTTGTTAATTCGCTTATCTGTGTAATACATGCTGTATACCTCTTTGCCAATTACGAATCTAATCTGTAGTAATCCCCATTTTTTATATACATTCATTGAAAAATTTTTACTCTTTTACAAAAAAAGAAAAAAAATACAAAAGTACAAAAATACAGAAAAGTGGAAGTAATATCACAGTAATGTTAACAACAAACTACCTACTACTCTTCAGGATACATATTGTCTCATGGATGTAGGTTTGCTAGCTGAGCTGATACGCTCATTTTCAAACATTTTGTCACCCTACCAGGTTTCATCTTCAGTGAGCCTCCAGGCGAAACCTTCATCCGGAAGCTCAATGAGGATGTTACCTAGTATGGTGACGAAACATCTGAAAATGAGCCTTCCAGCTCAGCGAGCAAACCTACATCCAGAACCTCAACCCGAGCTACAAATCTTCTCAAAACTTGCTAATATTGTCTCATATTTACTTAACTTAACCCAGATTAAATTACAATCCAATAAAATTAAATCAGATTATACTACTCTACTCCAGTCGCCACACCTCCACCGAAGCTCCCACCCACGGGAGTAACAGTGATTATACCCGCATTTACTAGGCACCTCCCCCCACCCTCCTCCCAGGGTCCCCGGACCACCATATATGACCCTTGCAGCTATATAAAGGCCCTAATCTGCATCGCCAATAAATCCATGGCTATATAATTTAGAAATGGCCGCCACGTCTTATAAAATTGCTCTGTTCCGTGGTGCACCGTCCTCATCAGATAATGTTGGGGGATGTGCTCCATCACAAGTCTGCGGCACCCCACAAAACCTGGAGGTTTTTCTGATATCCAGTTCATTGGAATGTTCTTCCTTGCACAGCAAGGAATAACCTTTTCCCATGCACACCCAGAGAGGGAAGATTTGGCAGTCCCAAAAGAAGGGATATGTGTCCGCCTTAACTTCAATTCCCAGGATCCTCTCCAGCTAATTCACTATGCCACCCCGGTATGCACAAATCTTGTAGCTAGACCAAAAGCAATGCGTGAGGGTGCCTAAGTTGATTTTACATTTGGGACATTTCAGAGAAGATTCTTTCTTAAACTTTGCTAACCTCTCTGGTGCCATATGGGCCCTATGAAGGATCTTCAATTGCATAGCTTGTGCCCTACTGCATATTGAAATGTTCTTTATATTCCCCCATATATCCTCCCATGTTTCCGATGAAATTTCTTCCCCTACCTCCTGACTCCAGGTCTCATGGAGTTTCTCCATATCCCCCAAGGCGCACCCTCTCTGCAGAAGGTATATGGTACTAACTGAGAGAGCTTCCCCAACATCGAAGCACACTCCACTCTATATCCGCTTTGTTGGGCTTAGCCAAGAGCGTGGTCTTCTGTATATAATCCCTAACATGGAAGTATCAGAAAAGGTCCCTATTGGAATCCTGTACTTCTGACTTAACTGATTGAAAGACATCAAGACCTCGCCCCTCGAATAAATCTCCCAAACAGGAGATTCCCTTACCCTCCCATGCTCTAAAGCTGGAGTCCATTGACCCCGGTCTAAATCCTGGGGTTCCCACTAATGGGGTAATTGGCGAAATCTTAAGCAAATTGCCCTCACTCTGTTGCAGTATCCTCCATGCTTTCACCGTATTTAAGATACTTGGACTCTCACAGTGCTCAGCCAGGATCTCATCTTATCCACAAACAGTAATTTGATGAGGGGACATCTCGCCTGCGAGGCCTCAACATCAAACCATATCAACCTCAATTCCCTATTCACCCAGTCACCCACATATGACAGCAGGGAGCCTATTTGATCTTTAGATCTGGGAGGTCCACCTTCTCAACCTCAACACCCCCTCCCCCCCCACCCACTTCCAATATCCTGTGGAACGTGTAGATTGGTAAATTTAATTAGGGGACACCTACGGCACCAAATAAAGAATGCAAGCCAACCTGCAAACTTCCTCAGCACCAGCCTGGGTAACAACAATGGTAACATCCTCATCAGATATAACAACCAAGGAAGAACATTCATTTTAATCAGAGCAATACGACCTAACCATGATATGGGTAGCCCTCCCGCTACTGCAAATCCTGTTTAATTCTTTCAAACTATTGGACAAAGTTACAGCTGACAGAAGGCAGGGGGTAATAAAAATTCCCAGGCAGAGAAAACATTTCTGTGACCACCGAAAAGGAAACTGCACTCCATCCTGCAGCTTTAGTACTTCCACCAATCCCCCTACGGGTATGAGTTCTGACTATGCAAAATTTATCCTGAATCCCAAAACTGCCAAATAAGTTAATGTTTTGTATTAGCCAAGGTACGGACTTTTCCAGCTTAGCCAGAAACAGAAGGACATCATCCACATAAAGAGTCATTTTGTGGTGTGCAATTCCCACTTTTGTTGCCACTATTTCAGGGTCCTTTCAGACGGTCTCCACCAATGGTTCAATTACCAGAGTAAATAGTTGTGGTGAGAGAAGACGTTCCTGTCAGCTGCCTCTCCCCACACTAAAATTGCTCAATTTGACACCATTCGTGATAACGACCACTTTGGGGTCTCTATATAACACTGCCACTCACCTGGTGAAGGCCCCCGCCCATCCCCAGACGGGTTTCATCAAGCTAACATGTGTATAAACTCCTTGTAAAATTCACTCAGGAACCCGTCTGGACCAGGTGCCTTGCCACCTTGGAGCTGCTTTACCGCCTCTTGCACCTCCTGTATCATCAGAGGTGCATTTATAAGGGAGACCTGATCTGCGTTTATATCAGGCAGTTCCAGGTTTTCAAAAAAAAGGATTCCATTCTCACTACTCCATCCCCACAGCCCTCCGACCAGTATAACTCTGCATAGAACTCTCGAAACTGGCATTAAACCTTTTCAGCTCGCAAGTGATGTTGCCAGTTCTCTCCCTAATAGACACAATGGCACTTTTCTTTCTACCTGGTTTATCCACATATTCAAACAACCTTTGCTTTGCAAAGAAGACCCCTCTCTTTGCCGCTTGTGTGAGTGCTGAGTCCAGAGCAGCCCGGAAAGCCGTGACCTGTTGTAATTTAACCACAGATGGCCTGTTATAATATGCCGGCTCAGCTGCCTTCAGCCAGGCCTCAAGCATCTGCTTTTGCTCTCCTCTCTGCCTCTTTCTCATTGTTGAGTATGAAATAATCAGACCCCCTTAAATACAGCTTGGTGGTCTCCCAAAGCACCGATGGATTACTAGCCATACCCCAAATGATATCCCAAAAAGCCCTGAAATCCCTTGTAATGTACTGTACAAAGTTGCCATCGCTCTACAGAAACAGGTCCATGTGCCAGTGTTGTGTGTCTATTCCACTACCCTTGGTCTTAACAAGTACATTGCTGCATGGTCTGAAATAGTTATGTTCCCAATCCTGTAGGCCAAAAACAAGTCCAACAAACTGACGGAACAAAGAACATATCAAGTTTTGTGTGGCACTCTTGTGTGGGTTGGAGAATAAGATAAAATCCCTTCCTTTAGGCTGGAGTCACCTCCACACATCCTCTAGCCCCAACTCCTTACTCAAGTTCACTAACTGTCTAGACTGCAAAGGTGTCCTGACAGACCACTTGGCATCCTGTCTACCCCTGGGTCCATGAGACGATTAAATTCTCCTCCTATTATCATCCGGCACACCTCAAGAGCCATTAATTTAGACACTACGTCTACTAAACATTTGTAAGAACAGTAAACGTGAGGTTAGAAACAGGAGAGGAGAGGTCACACTGCTTGGAGTTTTTTATAGGCCTCCGCAGAGTTCCAGCGAAGTGGAAGAGAGGATTGGCAAAATTATTCTGGGTAAGAATGAAAAGAACAGGTTGGTCATTATGGGGGGCTTTAACTTCCCCAACATTGACTGGAAATGTTATAAATCTAGTACATCGGATGGATCAGTTTTTGTCCAATGTGTACAGGAGGGTTTCCTGACATAGTATGTCGAAGGGCTGACAAGAGGAGAGGCCATACTAGACCTGGTGCTTGGTAATGAACCAGGCCAGGTGTTGATTTAGTTGTAGGTGAGCACTTTGGAGAGAGTGACCATAATTCAGTTACGTATAGTTTAGCGATGGAAAGGGATAGGTACATGCCACAGGTCAAGAGTTATCAATGGGGCAAGGGCAATTATAATGTGATTAGGCAAGAATTAGGATGTATAGAATGGGGTAGCAAAATGCAGGGGATGCAGACAATGGAAATGTGGAGCTGATTTAAGGAACTGATATTGCGTGTCATTGATAGGTATGTCCCTGTCAGGCAGGGATGAAGTGATAAGGAACTATGGTTTACTACAGAAATTGTATCTTTTGTTAAGCAGAAGAAGGAGGCTTATGTGTTGATGAAGCAAGATGGTACAGATGAGGCGATGGAGTTACAGATCAGCTAGGAAGGATTTAAAGAGAGAGTTAAGAAGTTCAAAGAGAGGACACAAGCAGTCTTTAGCAAATAGTAAAAAGGAGAACCCCAAAGCTTTCTATAGGTATGTGAGGAATGAAAGGATGACTAGGGTGGGAATAGGGCCAGTCAAAGACAGAAGTGGGAAGTTGAGTGTGGACCCTGTGGAGATGGGAGAAGTGCTAAACAAACATTTCTCATTGGTTTTTACTCAGGAAAAGGAGAATATTATCGAGGAGAAGAATGAGGTATGAGATATTAGACTAGAATGGATCGTGGTTAGTTACAAACAGGTGTTATCAATTCTAGAAGGAGTAAAAGTAGACAAGTCCCCTGGGCCAATGGGGGGATTTATCTGAGGATTCTCTGGGAAGCTAGGGAGGAGATAGCAGAGCCTTTTGCTTTGGTATTTGAGTCGTCATTGTCTGCAGGTTTAGTACCTGAGGACTGGAGGATTGCAAATGTTGTGCCCTTGTTCAAGAAGGGCAGCAGAGATGACCCAGGTAATTATAGACCAGTGAGCCTTACTTCTGTTGTAGGAAAGGTTTTGGAAAGGATTATAAGAGATAAGATTTATAATCATCTAGCAAGTAACAATTTGATTTCAGATAGTCAACATGGTTCTGTCAAGGGCAGGTCATGTCTCACAAACCTCACTGAGTTTTTTGAGAAGGTGACCAAGCATGTCAATGAAGATAGGGCAGTTGATGTGGTTTACATGGACTTCAGTGAAGCCTTTGATAAGGTTCCACATGGTAGGCTGTTGGAGAAAATAAGGAGGCATGGAATTGAGGGTGATTTAGTAGTTTGGATTAGAAACTGGCTTTTTGTAAAAAGTTAAAAATCACACAACACCAGGTTATAGTCCAACATGTTTAATTGGAAGCACACTAGCTTTCGGAGTGACGCTCCTTCATCAGGTGATATCATTTTCCCTGCTCAACTTCAGACGTTCCCTATCGGTTAAATGTGTCTCTTGCAATAGAGCGATAGCAACCCTTTCCCTCTTAAGGTTTGAGAGCAGCTTTTTTGTTTTAATGGGAAAATGGCTCCCTGTTATATTCCAGGTGCACGACCTGAACAGATCGCCTGCCATGACCGCACACTATAGCCCGCGGTCCCGAGAGGAAGAACATATAGAACATTGAACATTACAGTGCAGTACAGACCCTTCGGGCCCTTGATGTTGCGCCGACCTGTCATACCAATCTGAAGCCCATCTAACCTACACTATTCCATGTACGTCCATATGCTTGTCCAATGAAGACTTAAATGTACTTAAAGTTGGCGAATCTACTACTGTTGCAGGAAAAGCATTCCATACCCTTACTACTCTCTGAGTAAAGAAACTACCTGACATCTGTCCTATATCTATCACCCCTCAACCTTCTTCTCTTGAATGAAAACAGCCTTTCCTTGTAAGATCTTCCCTCCATACCAGGCAACATCCTAGTAAATCTCCTCTGCACCCTTTCCAAAGCTTCCACAACATTCTTATAATGCGGTGCCCAGTACTGTACACAATACTCCAAGTGCGGCCGCACCAGAGTTTTGTACAGCTGTAGCATAACCTCATGGTTCCAGAACTCGATCCTCCTATTAATAAAAGCTAAAACACTGTATGCCTTCTTAACAACCCTGTCAACCGGGGTGACAACTTTCAAGGATCTTTGTACATGGACACCGAGATCTCTCTGCTCATCTGCACTCCCAATTAGTCCAGTACTTCGCATTCCGATTACTCCGTCCAAAGTGAATCACCTCACACTTGTCCGCATTAAACTCCATTTGCCACCTCTCAGCCCAGCTCTGCAGCTTATCTATGTCTCTCTGTAACCTACAACATCCTTTTTCACTATCCACAACTGCACCGACCTTAGTGTCGGCTGCAAATTTACTAACGCACCCTTCTACACCCACATTCAGGTCATTTATAAAAATGACGAACAACAGTGGACCTAACACCGACCCTTGCAGTACACCACTAGTAACTGGACTCCAGGATGAACATTTCCCATCAACCATCACCCTCTGTCTTCTTTCAGCAAGCCAATTACTGATCCAAACTGCTATATCTCCCACATTCCCATTCTTCCACATTTTGTACAATAGTCTACTGTGAGGAACCTTATCGAACGCTTTGCTGAAATCCATATACACCACATCAACCAGTTTACTCTCATCTAGCTGTTTGGTCACCTCTCAAAGAACTCAATAAGGTTTATGAGGCACGACCTACCCTTCACTAAACTGTGCTGACTATCCCTAATCAAATTATTCTTTTCTAGATGATAATAAATCCTATCTCTTATAACCTTTTCCAACACTTTACCAACAACTGAAGTAAGGCTCACTGGTCTATAATTACCAGGTTTGTCTCTACGCCTCTTCTTGAACAGGGGAACTACATTTACTATCCTCTAGTCTTCTGGCACTATTCCTGTAGACAATGACGATTTAAAGATCAATGCCAAAGGCTCGGCAATCTCCTCCCTGGCTTCCGAAGGGATCCTAGGTTAAATCCCATCCGGCCCAGGGGACTTATCTATTTTCACACTCTGCAGGATTTCTAATACCTCTTCCTTATGAACCTCAATCCCGCCTAGTCTAGTAGCCTGTACCTCAGTATTCTCCTCGAGAACATTGTCATTTTCTAGAGTGAATACTGTCGAAAAATATTCATTTAGTGCTTCCCCTATCTCCTCTGACTCCACACACAACTTCCCACTACTATCCTTGATTGGCCCTAATCTTACTCTCATCATTCTTTTATTCCTTAAATCTCAGGTTTACCCTGATCCTATCCACGAACAACTTCTCATGTCTCTTCCTGGCTCTTCTGAGCTCTCTATTTAAATCTTTCCTGGCTACCTTGTAACCCTCAAACCCCTAACTGAGCCTTCACATCTCATCCTAACATAAGCCTTCTTCTTCCTCTTGACCAGAGATTCCACTTCTTTCGTAGACCACGGCTCCCGCGCTCTACAGTTTCCACCCTGCCTGACAGGTACATACATATCTAGGACACACAGAAACTTTTCCTTGAATAAGCTCCACATTTCTAATGTGCCCATCCCCTACAGTTTCCTTCCCCATCCTATGCTTCCTAAATCTTGCCCAATCGCATCGTAATTGCCTTTCCCCCAGCTGTAACTCTTGCCCAGTGGTATACACCTATCCCTTTCTATCACTAAGTAAACGTAACAGAATTGTGATCGCTATCACCAAAGTGCTCACTTACTTCCAAGTCTAACACCTGGCCAGGCTCATTACCCAGTACCAAATCTAAAGTGGCTTCGCCCATTGTTGGCCTGTATACATACTGTGTCAGGAAGCCCTCCTGCACACACTGGACAAAAACTGACCTATCGATAGTACTCATACTATAGTGTTCCCAGCCAATATTTGGAAAGTTGAAGTCCCCCATGGCAACTACCCTGTCTCTCTCACTCCTATTGAGAATTATCTTGGCTACCCCTACCTCTACATCTCTGGAACTATTCGGAGGCCTATAGAAAACTCCTAACAGGATGACCTCTCCTTTCCTGTTTCTCACCTCAGCCCATACTACCTCAGTTGATGAGTCCCCAAACATCCTTTCTGCAACTGTAATACTGTCCTTGACCAATAATGGCACACCTCCCCCTCTTTTACCATCTTCTCTGTTCTTACTGAATCGTCTGTGTTCTTACTGAAGAAGCCCATTCGATGTGCGACACATGGAAAAAACACAGACTTTATCAAATCTGAAAACTATTCCTACTAACAGTACTAAAATTACTAAAACCAAGAAAATAACCATTAATCCTAACTTGGACAAATAAACACAAAAACCACAAATCACCACAGATCTCCTCCCCCTCATCCATAGGGGGCAATCACTCCCAACCTTGGTGCCATCCTAGCACCTTCCAGTCAAGGCCACACCCCAAACCCAAGCAATGGGAAAACAAAACATGTTATTTACAGTCCTGCAAGTTAATAATGGATGCCCCCCAACTCACACATCATTACACTAAAGAAATAACCACTCCTCACCTAGAAAAATAGAACACTAACATAACAGATAACTACCAAATGGACGTAATATGAATCAAACCAGATTTTACACCAAAGCAATACCCAGCCTATACGGCCAGAAATCAAAGAGAAAAGAACAAAAAAGAGAAGATTAAAAGTATTATGCCATTGCCTGCACACATCTTTTCCTCTTTCCCCCTCAATTCAAGTCCATTATTTCAGCAAGTTCACAAATTCTTTTATTTTTTCCGCGGAGTTGAAGTTATAGACAGATCCTCCATAATTAAACATAGTAATGCCAAGTACCTCAGAGAATATTGAATATTTAGTTTATGAATATCTTAGTTTTTCTTAACATCATCAAAAGTGTTCCTCTTCTTAATTATGGTCCCAGAGAAGTCTTGAAAAAGCATTATTCTCGAAACAGAGCCTGTGGATCTCTTTCCAGTCTAATAGATGTTTCTATTGTTAACTGCTTTTCTTTATATGCTGGAGTTGCACTAGGAATGGGAGGGAGCACAATCCAACCCGGACCTGTGCATCATGATCCAGTGGGCCCACTCCACATTCACCCGGCCCGACTCGATCTCCAGCCTCAACAACTCCGGGAGCTACTTCTCCAGGAACTCAGCCAGAATCTCGCCTTCCTCGCACTCCAGAAGATCCTGCGGATTGGAGGGTGGGTAATGTTGTACCACTTTTTAAGAAAGGAGTGAGAGAGAAAGCAGGGAATTATAAACCAGTTAGTCTGACCTCAGTGGTGGGAAAGATGCTGGAGTCAATTATAAAGGATGAAATTATGACACATCTGGATAGCAGTAACAGGATAAGTCAGAGTCAGCATGGATTTATGAAGGGGAAATCATGATTGACTAATCTTCTGGAATTTTTTGAGGATTTAACTCTGAAGATGGACAAGGGAGATCCAGTGGATGTAGTGTACCTGGATTTTCAGAAAGCCTTTGATAAAGTCCCACATAGGAGGTTAGTGAGCAAAATTAGGGCGCATGGTATTGGGGGCAAAGTACTGACTTGGATTGAAAATTGGTTGGCTGACAGGAAACAAAGAGTAGTGATAAACGGCTCCCTTTCGGAATGGTAGGCGGTGACCAGTGGGGTACCGCAGGGATCAGTGCTGGGACTGCAGCTTTTTACAATATATAACAATGATATAGAAGATGGTATTAATAGTAACATTAGCAAATTTGCTGATGATACAAAGCTGGGTGGCAGGGTGAAATGTGAGGAGGATGTTAGGAGATTACAGGGTGACCTGGACAGGTTAGGTGAGTGGACAGATGCATGGCAGATGCAGTTTAATGTGGATAAATGTATGGTTATCCACTTTGGTGGCAAGAACAGGAAGGAAGATTACTACCTAAATGGAGTCAAGTTAGGTAAAGGGACAGTACAAAGAGATCTGGGTGTTCTTGTACTCCAGTCAATGAAGGCAAGCATGCAGGTACAGCAGGTAATGAAGAAAGCTAATAGCATGCTGGCCTTCATAACAAGAGGGATTGAGTATAGAAGCAAAGAGCTTCTTCTGCAGCTGTACAGGGCCCTGGTGAGACCGCACCTGAAATATTGTGTGCAGTTCTGGTCTCCAAATTTGAGGAAAGACATTCTGGCTATTGAGGGAGTGCAGCGTAGGTTCACGAGGTCAATTCCTGGATTGGCGGGACTATCTTATTTTGAAAGATTGGAGCGACTGGGCTTGTATACCCTTGAGTTTAGAAGACTGAGTGGGGATCTGATTGAGACATATAAGATTATTAAAGGATTGGACACTCTGGAGGCAGGAAACATGTTTCCGCTGATGGGTGAGTCCCGAACCAGAGGACACAGCTTAAAAATAAGGAGTAGGCCATTTCGGACAGAGATGAGGAGAAACTTCTTCACCCAGAGAGTGGTGGGTGTGTGGAATGCTCTGCCCAGAAGGCAGTGGAGGCCCAGTCTCTGGATTCATTTCAGAAAGAGTTGGATAGAGCTCTCAAGGATGGTGGAAATAAGGCAGGAACAGGATACTGATTGAGGATGATCAGCCATGATCATAATGAATGGCGGTGCAGGCTCGAAGGACAGAATGGCCTACTCCTGCACCTATTGTCTATTGTCTCTTTTATATCTTTCCCCTCTCACCCTAAACCTATGCCCTCTAGTTCTCGACTCCCCCACCCCAGGGAAAAGCCTTTGTCTATTTATCCTATCCATGCCTCTCATAATTTTGTAAACCTCTGTAAGGTCACCCCTCAGCCTCCGACGCTCCAGGGAAAACATCCCTAGCCTGTTCAGCCTCTCCCTGTAACTCAGATTCTCCAACCCTGGCAACATCCTTGTAAATATTTTCTGAACCCTTTCAAGTTTCACAACATCTTTCTGATAGGAAGGAGACCAGAATTGCACGCAATATTCCAACAGTGGCCTAACCAATGGCCTGTACAGCCACAACATGACCTCCCAACTCCTGTACTCAATATTCTGACCAATAAAGGAAAGCATACCAAACGCCTTTTCACTATCCTATCTACCTGCGACTCCACTTTCAAGGAGCTATGAACCTGCACTTCAAGGTCTCTTTGTTCAGCAACACCCTCTAGGACCTTACCATTAAGTGTATAAGTCCTGCTAAGATTTGCTTTCCCAAAATGCAGCACCTCGCATTTATCTGAATTAAACTCCATCTGCCACTTCTCAGCCCATTGGCCCATCTGGTCCAGATCCTGTTGTAATCTGAGGTAACCCTCTTCGCTGTCCACTACACCTCCAATTTTGGTGTCATCTGCAAACTTACTAACTGTACCTCTTATGCTTGCATCCAAATCATTTATGTAAATGACAAAAAGTAGAGGACCCAGCACCGATCCTTGTGGCACTCCACTGGTCACAGACCTCCACTCCCCACCTTTTCCTCCGCTACTTTGATGACTACATCGGCGCCACCTCGTGCTCCCATGAGGAAGTTAAACAGTTCATCAACTTCAACAACACATTCCATCCCGACCTCAAATTCACCTGGATCATCTCTGACATCTCTCTCCCCCTTCTTGACCTCTCCATCTTCATCAATGGTGACCAACTCAACACTGACATTTTCTACAAACCCACAGACTCCCACAACTACCTGGATTACACCTCCTCCCTCACTGCCTCCTGCAAAAATGCTATCCCGTATTCCCAATTCCTGCACCGCAACTGTTCTCAGGAGGACCAGTTCCACCACAAAACGCACCAGATGGCCTCCTTCTTTAAGGACTGTAGCTTCTCCTCTCACGTGGTTAATGATTCCCTCCAGCGCATCTCGTCCACGTCCCGTACCTCCACCCTCAAACCCCACCCCTCCAACCGCAACAAGGACAGAACCCCCCCCCCCCCCCCCCCCCAGTCCTCACCTTCCACCCCACCAACCTCCATATACATCGCATCATCATCCCGCCATTTCCACCACCTACAAACGGACCCCACCATCAGAGATATATATCCCTCCCCACTCCTATCCGCTTTCCATAAGGACCGTTCCCTCCGCGACTACCTCATCAAGTCCCCACCCACTCACAACCCACCCTCCCTTCCCAGCACCTTCCCCTGCCACTGTAGGCATTGTAAAACCTGCGCCCACATCCCGCATCCCCCCACCTCCATCCAAGACCCCAAAGGAGCCTTCCACATCCAACGTTTCACCTGCACTTCCACACATGTCATTTATTGTATCCATTGCTCCCGTTGCCATCTCCTCTACATTGGGGAGATGGGACGTCTACTCACACAGCGCTTCAGAGAACATCTCCGAGACACTCTCACCAATCAATCCCACTGCCTTGTGGCCGAACACTTTAACTCCCCCTCCCACTCTGCCAAGGAAATGCAGGTAGGTCCTGGGCCTCCTCCATCTCCATTCCCTTTTCACCAGACACCTGGAGGAAGAATGCCTCATCTTTTGCCTCGAGACCCTCCAACACCATGGCATTAGTGTGGATTTCACCAGTTTCCTCATTTCCCCTCTCCCCACCTTACCTCAGTTCCAACCTTCCAGCTCAACACCGCTCTCATGACCCGTTCCATCTGTCCATCTTCCTTCCTACCTATTTGCTCCACCCTCCCATCCAACCTATCACCTTTACCCCCACCTCTATCCACCTACTGCAATCTCAGCTACCTTCTCCCCAGCCCCACCCCCTCCCATTTATCTCTCCAACCCAGAGGCTCACAGCCTCATTCCTGATGAAGGGCTTTTGCCCGAAACATCGATTTTCCTGCTCCTCGGATGCTGCCTGACCTGCTGTGCTTTTCCAGCACCACACTCTTGGTTCGATTCTCCAGCATCTGCAGTATTCACTTTCACACAGCTCAAAGGAATCCACATTTTAGTCTTAACTGGCAGTCCATTTCAGGGACATCGATACCAAGAATAGGAAAGCAGGTTCATTCCCAGGTACCAATATTGTTCATTTTAAGATGACCATAAACTTTAACTAAATATTTTATTTTGTGTGATAAGAAATTCAACTAGGTGCAGTTCTTGCCCAAGATTACTAGAGGATCCACCTTGCAGAAGGATTTTATGAACACCAAATAAGTAAAAAAAAAGGAAGAACGTAAGATATAGATACAGGAATAGGCTACTGGCTAGGAATAGGCCATTGGTTGTTTGACCCTGCTCTTCCATTCAAAAAGATCAGAACAGATTTGATTGTGACCTTAATTCTGCTTTTCTGTCTGCCATCATAACTGTGACTCCCTTCTGGATTTATAATCTGTCTGTCTCAGTGTTGCTTATTAGATTAGATTACTTAGTGTGGAAACAGACCCTTCGGCCCAACAAGTTCACATTGACCCACCGAAGCACATCCACCCAAACCCTTTCATCTACATTTACCCCTGCACCTAACACTGCGGGTAATTTAGCATGGCCAATTCACCTAACCTGCACATTTTTGGACAGTGGGAGGAAACCAGAGCACGCGGAGGAAACCCATGCAGATACTGGGAGAATGTGCAAACTCCACACAGTCAGTCGCCTGAGGCAGGAATTGAACCGAGGTCTCTGGCGCTGTGAGGCAGCAGTGCTAACCAGTGTGCCACCGTGCTGCCCACAGTCCACACCGACTCGCCGAAGCACACCCACCCGGACCCATTCCCCTATGTTTACCCTGCACCTAACACTACGGGCAATTTAGCATAGCCAATTCACCTGACCTGCACATTTTTGGATTGTGGGAGGAAACCAGAGCACACAGAGGAAACCTATGCAGACACGGGGAGAATGCGCAAACTCCACACAGTCAGTCGCCTGAGGCAGGAATTGAACCTGAGTCTCTGGCGCTGTGAGGCAGCAGTGCTAACCACTGAGCCATCGTGCCATTATATTCAATGGCCCAGCCTCCACTGCTCTCCAGGGAAGAGAATTCCAAAGATTAACAAGCATCTGAAGGAAAAAGAAATCCCTTATTTCCATTTAAATTGGAGACCCCCTTGGTTTTAAAATGTGCCACCTATCTGTAGATTTTGCCACAAAGGGAAACTAGCTCTCAGTATCTACCCTGCCAAAGCCCTGAAAAATCTCATATGTTTCAATTAGGTTAGACTTCTAAAGGTTAGTCTTCTAAACTCCAATAAACCCAACCTACTGAAGATAACCCTCATGAGATAACCCTTTCAGTTCAAGAATCAGCTTAATAAACCTTCTCTGAACTGTCCCTAATACAAGTATCTCTCTTCTTAAATGTAGAGGCCAGAGCTCATATTGCAACAGCACTCCCTTTTTATATTCCACCCTCCTTGTTATAATGGTCGATGCCGTATTTACTGTTCTAATTACTTTCTGTAGCTGCGTGCTAACTTTCTGTAATTCACTTAAAAATATACTTGTGGAATCTTTCTTAATTTAAACAATATTTGTCTTTTTTGTTCTTCCTGACATCATGGGCAGCCTCACAGTTTCCCACATTTTACTCCATCTGCCAAATCTTTACCTGTTCATTGAACATATGTCCTTGCACACTGTTTGCATTCCCCTCAAAACATGTCTACCTGCTTTATCTTTGTATTGTCAGCAAATTTGGCTGCTATAGGTTCCATTATTCAAATTACAAATATAGATTGTATATAGTTGAGTCTCTGCCACTGGGACATGTGGCACTTCACCATTATCATTTAAAAACTCAAAATGACCCCGTTATCCTGACTCTCTGGTTCCTGTTAGTTAACCAATTCTTTAGGCATGCTAACATGTTACCACCAACAAATGGCAAGGAGTAGAAATACATCAACAGTCAAGACTAAATGTTACTGAGATAAGCAAAAGGAGAAAACACTGACACTGCATCTGAACGCACATAGCGTTCATAACAAAAGAAATCAACTGACACCATACATTGACGAGAATAAAAAGGACCTGATAGCCATTATTGAGACATGGTGTCAGGACAGAAAGGACTGAGTATAGAGGGTCCCATAACATTGAAGAAAAACAGGAAGTTGGGTAAAAGTAGAATAGCAGCACTGCTAATCAGAGAGAGCAGTTTTGCAATAATTAAAGATAGGTCCAAAAGGTCAGGATGTAAAACTGGAATGGGTGCACTTGAGGAATGATCGGAAAAAGAATTCACTAGTGGAAGTGGTCGATAGACCCCCTAACAGAAACCACAATGTAGGACAGAATGTACAAGAAGGAATGCCGGCTGTTTGTGATAAAGATGGGTACATTTAATCTCCAGGTACAAAGTAAAAATATCAGAGTGGCATCAGTAGCCTGGATGAGGAGTCTACAGAATGCCTTTAAGATAATTTCTTAGAGTGGCAAGTTTTGCAGCCAAACAGATATCAGGTTCTATTTGATTTGGCATTGTGACAGGATCAAATAATGTCATCACTATAAAGGCAGGTAGTACTGACCTCATATGATTTAATTTTATATGTTTGAACACGAGAAGATTGGAACTAAGACTCACATTTTAAACCTAAATAAGGGCAACTATGTTGACATGAAAGCTGAGCTAACTGAAATGAACACACATACAGGCAATGGTCTTACTGAGGAGATCAAGGCTAACAGGGAGAATGTAGGAGAATCGGGTTGAGAAATATATCAGCAAATGATGAAATGGAGGAGCAGGCTAAATGGACTGAAAGCCCTAAATCTGTTCCTATGTCTCATGGATTTATATTCAGCGAGGGAGGTTGGATCAATACAGACACACTGGCAGGCATTTCAGATGGTATTTCAGGACATTCAGCACAAGGATATGATGACTATAAAGAAAAATTCTAAAGGGAAGGCCCACCATCCATGGTTAACGAACGTAGTTAGGGAAAGCACCAATCTTATGGAAAAAGCATTGAACTACGCGAACAAAAGCAGCATTACAGGTGATTGGGTCAGATTAAAAGGACAGCAGAGAATGACTGAGAAGTTATTGTGGAAAATGATATGGAAGATATAGACTGTAGGGAAATAGATGGTGACATCTTGCAAAATGTCCAGATAACAGAGGAAGAAGTGCTGGATGTCTTGAAACGGTTAAAGGTGGATAAATCCCCAGGACCTGATCAGGTGAACCCAGGAACTCTGTGGGAAGCTAGAGAAGTGAATGCTGGGCCTCTTGCTGAGATATTAGTATCATCGATAGTCACAGGTGAGGTGACGGAAGACTGGAGGTTAGCATATGTGGTGCCACTATTTAAGAAGGGCGGTAAAGACAAGCAGGGAACTATAGACCAGTGAGCCTGACCTCAGTGGTGGGCAAGTTGTTGGAGGGAATCCTGAGGGACAGGATGTACATGAATTTGGAAAGGTAAGGACTGATGAGAGATAGTCAACATGGCTTTGTGCATAGGAAATCATGTCTCACAAACTTGATTGAGTTTTTTGAAGAAGTAACAAAGAGGATTGATGAGGGCAGAGCAGTAGATGTGATCTATATGGACTTCAGTAAGGCGTTCGACAAGGTTTCCCCATGGGAGACTGATTAGCAAGGTTAGATCTCACGGAATACAGGGAGAACTAGCCATTTGGATACAGAACTGGCTCATAGGTAGAAGACAGAGGGTGGTGGTGGAAGCTTGTTTTTCAGACTGGAGGCCTGTGACCAGTGGAGTGCTACAAGGATCAGTGCTGGGTCCTCTATTTTTTGTCATTTACATAAATGATTTGGATGCGAGCATAAGAGGTACAGTTAGTAAGTTTGCAGATGACACCAAAATTGGAGGTGTACTGGACAGCGAAGAGGGTTACCTCAGATTACAACACGATCTGGACCAGATGGGCCAATGGGCTGAGAAGTGGCAGATGGAGTTTAATTCCGATAAATGCGAAGTGCTGCATTTTGGGAAAGCAAATCTTAGCAGGACTTATATACTTAATGGTAAGGTCCTAGGGAGTGTTGCTGAACAAAGAGATCTTGGAGTGCAGGTTCATAGCTCCTTGAAAGTGGAGTGGCAGGTAGATAGAATAGTGAAGAAGGCGTTTGGTATGCTTTCCTTTATTGGTCAGTTTATTGAGTACAGGAGTTGGGAGGTCATATTGCGGCTGTACAGGACATTGGTTAGGCCACTGTTGGAATATTGCATGCAGTTCTGGTCTCCTTCCTATCGGAAAGATGTTGTGAAACTTGAAAGGGTTCAGAAAATATTTACAAGGATGTTGCCAAGGTTGGAGGATCTGAGCTATAGGAAGAGGCTGAACAGGCTGGGGCTGTTTTCCCTGGAGCGTTGGAGGCTGAGGGGTGACCTTATAGAGGTTTACAAAATTATGAGGGGCATGGATAGGATAAATAGACAATGTCTTTTCCCTGGGATCGGGGAGTCGAAAAATAGAGGGCATAGGTTTAGGGGGAGAGGGGAAAGATATAAAAGAGATTTAAGGGGCAACATTTTCATGCAGAGGGTGGTACGTGTATGGAATGAGCTTCCAGAGGATGTGGTGGAGGCTGGTACAATTGCAACATTTAAAAGGCATTTAGATGGATATATGAATAGGAAGGGTTTGGAGGGATATGGGCCGGGTGCTGGCAGGTGGGACTAGATTGGGTTGGAATATCTGGTCGGCATGGACAGGTTGGACCGAAGGGTCTGTTTCCATGCTGTACATCTCTATGACTCTATGACTCTAAGCTGGAGAAATTAAATTATATGAGTGGAAGTGAGGTAGGAATGTAAAACTTGATAGCAATAGCTTCTGGAAATATTTTAAAAGGGAAACAAGGGAAGGAAGTGGAAGGGGGAGAGGAACTTAAGAGAATGAAACAATCTGATGGAGTTGTGGTGCAGATAAATGTCATCCTATGGTCTTAAAAGAGGTTGCAGATATAATGATTATAATTTTCCAGAATTCTCTAGATTTAGGAAATATTACATTATACTGGAAAGCAGCAAATGCATAACATCTACTCAAGAGATAGAGATGCAGAAAACAGGAAACCCCAGCTTGATATCTGTCATTGCAAAGCTGTCAGAATCAATAATTTAAAAGAGGTTATAGTTCCACACTTAGAAGAATTCAAACTAATTGGAAAAAGTCAGCATAGTTTCATCAAAGGAAAATCATGTTTAATCAATTTGTTGGAATTCTTTGAAAGAGGAACATGGACTGTGGATAAAGGGCAGCCTGCAAACATATATTACTCTGATTTTCAGAAGGCATTTGATAAAGGTGCCACATCAAAGGTTAGTCCAGAAAAAAAAACTCATGGTATAGGAACTAACATATTAGCATGGCTAGACGATTGGCTGGCTGACTGGTAAAAAGCAGAGATTATGCATAAATGGGTCTTTGGCTGATTAGCAGGATGTAATAAGTCGAGTTTCGCATAGGTCTGCACTGGGTCCTAACATTCTAAATTTATATCAATGACGTAGATAAGGAGAGTGAAGGAATGGTAACTAAATTCGCTGATGTCACCAAGATAGTTAGATGAGTATGTTGTGAAGAAGACACAAGGAAGTTGAGTAGTTGATCGATTGAATACATAGGAAAAATCTGCCTTTGGGAGTATAGGGAGGGAAAATGTGAAGTTGCTCACTTTGTCAGGAATGGAAAAAACAGAATGTTACTAAAATGGTGAATAATTGCAAAATTCTGGTGCAGAATTATTGAGGTGTTCTGGTGCATAATTCACAAAAAGGCAATATGCAGATAAAGCATGTGATTAAGGTGGCTTACGGGATGCTATCCTTTACTCCAAGAGGGACTGAACATAAAAGTAAGAATGTTATATATGACAATGTTAAAATCACATTTCAAATACTGTGTGAAGTTTTGGTCTCCTTATTTAGGGAAGGATACAAATGCTTCGGAGGTGGTTCAGAGGAGGTTTACCAGATTGATACGTGGAAAACAAAGGTTGTCTTATGAACACCCTGGCTTTGTTTCTGCTGGAACTTGGAAAAGGGAGTGGTGACTTGATTGAAGTGTACAAGATCTGGACAAGGTGGACATGGAAATGATGTTTCCTCTTCTGGGACGGTCCAGGTCTAGGGAGCACTATTTTAAAAGTGAGGATCACATTTCAGGAAAGAGAGAAGAATTTTTTTTCTCTCAAAAGGTTGTGCAATTTTAGAAGTCTCTGCCTCCGAAGGTAGTGGTCATGGGGTCACAGAGTCTTGTTAACATAGCGGTGGATAGATTCTGGTCAGGTAAAGGAGAATCAAGGGTTATTGGAGGGAATGTGGAATTCGTAATACAAACAGATCAGCCAAGATCTTATTCAATGGCAGAGCAAGCTCAAGAGACTGAGCTACATTGTTAGGTTTCATTTAATCTCATGTATTCCATTGATGATAGAAAAGTAATTAGATATATTAACATGTCATGACTAAGATAAGCCACCAATTGGCCAGGGGCAAATTCAGACTGAATTAATCTGATCTATTTGCCATTTTTGTTAATCAAGTTCTTCTGTGAGTATGAATTCTGGAAATATTTGATAGTTTTATAAACTAATGCTTGCTAAATAATTTTCTTCTATGCCTTAGTAAAAATGTCTAATCATTTAGACATTAATTCAAATAGAGGTGCCCAAAATTTGGCTGTGGACGTTGTCCAGCACAGACTTTGGAATGAAATGACTGTCTGCCACATCAGAAAATCTGCAAATTAATGTATCAGACAATTGATTAAAATTATATTCCCCGAAAGCATTCTGTGACACACTCCACAACATTGTGTGCTTAGACTTCTATAAGAATTTTTATAAGTTCCACACAAAAGAATTACTGATTGAGCTCAAAGCAGTGTGAATTCAGAGAAAAACAGATATGGAAAAGAAATTGGCTGAAGGGGAGAAATCAATGTGTACTACTTTAGCAGTGTCACATTCAGGCATGTGGGGCCAAGGATGAGGTGGAGGATATAGAGATAGAATAGCGTACTGACTCAGATGTCGAGAGCTTCTTCTTGCAACCTCTATTCTTATCATGTCCATGGACTGTATTCTGAAGCAATGCACATTGGCTAAATCTACAGTTGATATCAATTTAGTGAAATACAACACAAATGGTGAAAGAGGAGGAAACAAATTACCAAATACAGAAGAAGCTCACATGCAAGTGACTAAACAATGACAGATACAATTTAAATTAATCAAGAATAAAGAATTGACACTGGAACAAAAATGGGAAACATGACACTTCATGAATGATACTGAAATAGCTGTGAACAAACTGAAAAAGAGTCTTGAAATTGTCAACAGATTTAATGTTCAATATGATGCAATGCACAGCAGCAGAATGCTGAAATACATAGTAAACACAATTAAATGTATTTAAATAAATTTCTGATCCAACAGTGAAGTACAGTACTGTATCTAGTAACCTGAAGCAAAGAAGATATTGCGGTGTTGAGAACAGTGCAGAAACTAATCATATAAAAGCAACATACTGCAGATAGTGGAAACTGGAATCACAAATAGTAAATGCTTGAGGAACGAGACAAGTCTGGCAGCATCTGTGGAGAAGGAAATTGAGTTAACACTTCAAGTCTGATATGATGCTTCTTCTGAACGTTCAGTTTCTCTCTACAGAAAACAGCCAACAGGCTGATTCCAATTGTAAAGAATTTGAGGTGTGAGGAAAAATGAGACATGGGCTTTTCAATTTAGTAAGCAGACATTTGAGAAGTCTATAGAGTTCTACAAAAACAAATGGTAAAGAAAAGAATGGTCTGGTATACTAAACTCATTGAAAAATACACCAACAGGAGATAAAATGAGACTTTAAATTGAGTGCAAAGTAATTTTCAGACCAATATCATATGTTCAAGTAACAAGTACTCAACATGTGCAATGTATTTTTCAACACAGGTGTGAAGCAGAAACCTGAAATCAGTTACGCAACTAGATGTATTTAGTTAATTCATTTCAAATGGGGAGCCGAGGATTCTTTGGACCAGTGAACTATGTTGGACCAAATGGCCTTCCTTATTCATGCTTTGCATAAAATAATTCTCATCAGCATGCAAAGGAGGCTAGTGAAGGTACAGGGACAGATTTTTCTGAAAGAATCAGTGTCTCAACGATGTATGTAGTTACTCATGAGAAAATTTGTTGCCACTGTGTAGCAAGGAAGAGATTTCTGTGACTAAATCATTGTTTCAGATTGCTGACCAATGTGCACTACAAGCTTTCTAAAAACTGCATCGCATAGATAGGCATGACTGTCATGAATCTGTTGCTAAGGCACATTATTTGCCAATAAAAGTTTCGACAGAAAGTCACATTGAATAATTATAACCATAGTTATACTTTTAACAAAGTATTAATTGTTAATGACAGCCAATTAGACAGGAGATGAATAACAATAAAATGAGGAGTCCAATTTCCATATATTGTGAATGATGTCAGATTTCAAAAATGTCAATTTACAATATTTTCACTTTTTAATCCTTAAAGCTTCTTTTTTCTCTTTTCTTTCTCCCTTAATCTATTCTTTCTTTCCTCCCTTTATGTTTCTTGTTGTGCCTGATGCAATATTGAATTCAATTTATCCAATTTATCTTCCTTCTCAATCCATCATTTGTCTAATTCTCAACACTTTAAATCTTATCAGTTAAAGTCATTTATTGATGATCACATCAAACACCAAGGTCCTGGATGCTTTATTGTCCTTGTTGCTTTAATGTGTGCATTGTAAACTGGCTGTGGCTAGCCAGTTCGAAGTCAGTCCCTTGAACTGAGGAGATTCTAAATCCCCTGTTTAGTTTGGTGAGCCAGGACTCCCTGATTGGCCCAGGATAACAACCCAATCAAGAATCTTTCAGTCAACAAGATTCACGTGGTTCCAATCATTACACCAACTAACAATTATGTGATGCTCCTTTCCAGTAGAATCTGGTCCAAGGGACAGGTGGCATATTGTGGGTCTGTATTGGACTGGTTTTTATGTAATTGGACTTTTACATGTACAAAGGTCATTGTTACTGTTCTGTAAGATTGAAACTGGGATTTGAGGTTTGTCATTTCCCTGAAATCTAGTTGAATGGTAGGATTTGCCATTCCTCTCTCTTGTAAAATTGCTGTTTCTCTACATACAGCTGTTAATGTTAATTGTTTTGTGAACTGTGTATTGTTTAATAAAATATAACACAGAATCTGGTCCAGGGAGAAAAGAAATCAGCTTCTCCACTGTTCTTCAAAGCATCAATTTTATTTAAATGCATTTTAAAGGATAAACTAACAAATGTTTAATACAAAGGCACTGAAAGAAACAACAGTTTTATCAAATGGCCAAACTGCATTGTTATTACAGAAGAACCTCTATTATCCGGCATTTGATAATCCGAATGTCAGATTATCCGGCAAAATTGCAAGGTCCCAGTGCTTGACTAAACTATATTATCAGGCATTCAATTAACCAAACAAAATACTGCCTGTCCACGTCCTTCGGATAATTAAGGTTCCTCTGCACACTGCTGTCTTTACTCGAGAGTGAAGCCATTTTGGGAGTTTAGCAACATGAAATTAAGCATAACTTGTATGTAAGTGTGAAAATATATAAATGGATATTGCAGAGAATGAACACTGGCAAGTGGAATATTGTATGTGTCACTAAAGGTCACTCAATATTGTTGAAAAAAAAGAGAAAATTGATCCTTAATTTTTGATGCTTTCAGTTTGATATCAACGAGAAATGTGGGAACAATTTTGTTGATTTAAAAATGTTATTAACAGATTTTATGAATGTAATGTTTACAGAGATTATAACATATTACTGACATTTGTCTTAAGTTATTTGTGACATAGCACACACAAACATGCCTAAGAAACCAAGTCAAGGTTTTTAAAGCTAGGATTCTTCGTCTGTCAGGGAATCTAGGGATATGAGGAGTGGACAGGAAGACACAGCCCAAGATCAACCACAATCAAATTAAATGGTAGTGCAGTCTCAAATGTGCTATATGGGGTACTCCTGCTCCTATTTGTTGTGTAACTTGAGTACACCAAACCCTTGTAGTGAAGGATCACCTCCAGCAGCTGCCTCAAACCACTTCAGCTTCTCATCATATGCATCACTGCTTAAAACTAACATACAATATTGTCAAAAAGTGATTGACAATTCCAGATTTTTAAACATTGAAAATGCAATTACTGCCATCTCTGTTTTATGAGTATGTTCAAACATGCAGAATCCTTTCTGGCAGCTAAGTTGTTATGTGTGACTTGGTCCCATACACCACATAACATAGTCTGAGCTCTATGCCTCCAACACATAGATCCTGTTGACTGGTCAATCACAGTTGATCTTATTGCCCACCCACATTCCTTCTCTGTGCGCTCTTCCATAATCTTGCCACTATGTGATGTTTACTTCCAGAAGCCATATGGCTAGAGAAAAGTGTACATGTTTGTCAAGCTTGTTGTATCATGTTTCAGACTGGTCCAGGTGGACTGTCATCTCAGGATAATTTTGGTTTTGTGGTGGCAATGCAAACAAATTGAAAGAAACATACCAGGAACTGATGCATGAAGCCAGGATTTTACAGAAGTCGATACACAAGAGGCTATTCAGCCCATCACGCATGAGCAACTCAGCTCGTCCTGCTCTGCAGTTGTAAAGCATTTTCCTGCAGCTGCATATCAAATCGGTCCATGCAGGACAAAGAAAAATTATGGGAAATGACACGTGAGCCAAGGTCCACATTTAATATTTAAGCAACGCAAGCTGACCAGAGACCATGGGCACAAATCATGACTGCAGAAGTGACCTGAGCCTTCACAGTTGAAAACTGCCAGCAAAATTCTGGATGTTTCAAAGGCACAGAAAAGAGGAGTATCTGGCTGTCACTACAAGGTGAAGCAGAAATGATGGATGATCAAACTGGACCATCTAAAATGAAAACCAAAAATGCACAACTTCCACAGGAAATTGGAAAATTGATTTCTATTCAGAACTGTAAAAGGTGAGAATTGTTGCCTTATATGTCACCAAAATACATTGTTAAGTAAAAAGGGGAAATTTGAATTACACCACATAACAATGCATAGTAAATTCAAAGATAGTTTTCCCTTGAACAAGCAAAATCGATAAGTTAAAGGTTAATTTGAAAGCTTACCAGTCATTATTTTCTAAACTAGCAGCAAAGGGTAAGGCCGGTGCTGAAGCATCATTTTGAGAGTGTCATCTTCTGCCAAAATTGGAGAAATCATTCACAGATGGTGAAGTAATTAAAGCAGTAATAACTGTGGCCATTGACTCAAAATTTAAAGACTGTAAGAACAATGGAGAAATAATAAATGCAATTGTGGGGATTCAAATTCAAGTATGTCACTCGGTGCTTCCCCAGTAGTAAGAGAAGTCAAATCCTTCTCTGACAATGTCTATCCGCAACTACAGCAGGACCTGAAGGACTGTGAATGCCTCTCATTGCAGTTCAATAAATCAAAATGACCGATACAGGCCTGCTAACTATTTCTGTGCACATGGTTTTTAAGGACACAATAACTAAACACTATATTCTCATCTATTTGTTCCTAAAACAGAGAACAAGGTATGAGGCTATCTACATTGAACTATATTATATTTGAGAACTATACTATTCCAATCAAGAAACTGGTTTCATCACAACTGATGGTGCATCAGCCATGCTCGATGAAAATGTAGGCTTTGTGTCTTCTTGCAGAAACGATATTGATTTCCAATCTTTTATCAATTACATTGTATACTTCACCAACAAACATCAATGAGTCAAGCTATGGACTTTTCTCATGCAATGAAAGTTACTGTTAAGACTGCAAACTCAATTCAAGCAAGAGCCTTTCAGCATTTGTTGAATCCTTATTCAAAGATCTCAATGCAGCCAATGCTGAACTAATTCTCTATACTGATATGAGGTGATTAAGTCAGGGGAAGGTCTTGCAAAGATTATCAGATTTGACGCCTGGAATCATCACCTTTCTGAAATTGAGGAATGAAGTGTGCAGTAAATTGTCAGATAATCCGTGGTAGCTCGACTTTGAGCTCCTTACAACACCCTAGATAACACGGCCAATACAACTAACATCAAAACTATGGGAAGTACAGTAGCTTAGTGGTAACATTACTGGATGAGTAATCCTGAACCCTAGGTTAATGTTCTGGTGACATGATTCAAATCCCACTATTGAATGCAATAAAAATTTGGAATGAAAACCTCGCCTAATAGCGGCTATGTAACTATCATCAGTTGTTGTAAAAATCAATTTGATTCACTGGTTTAGCCTATATGTGACACCAAATTCACAGAATGTGGTTGGCTCTTGAATGCCCTCTGAGCAATTAAGGATGGGCCTAGCCAGCAATCCCCACATCACACAAATGCTTGAAAAAAGTAACTAAATGCATTAAACTTGGAATTCCAGGGATAGGACTGGGAGTTGGCACTTTTTTTTTTGAAAAAGTTCTTTAGTTTTTTTTTTACAAAATTACAAAACTAGTACAAAATAATGTAACCCCTTTACAACATAATAGCAACAAAAATGCAAATAAAGAAAACAAACTTTTAATCTACTCCACAAACTACCAAAGCACAAAAGAGAATATAAGAAAAGAAAGCTCTCTACATAAAAAAAACTACAGAACAGTAAATAACAAAACAAAAAAAATTCAAAATAAAATTATACCAAATCATAGCAAGATAGCTTAATTTACATTCAATAAAGTTACAACACATATAGTACGTCAGTAATCAGTCGTATACTTAGTGCCCCCTGTATCAGTTGAGGTTACCATAAATGTCCCACCTTCTCAACCTGACCCTTCACCTGAAGCATGATGACTCTCAGGTTAAACCACCACCAGTCATCTCTCAATAATGAGAGAGCAGCCCTATGATCCTTTGGGAATGTGGCAACATTACTTTTACCATCTAATGCTTTATACAGTTCCATCATACTCTCAGTGTACTTGTGCTTTGCCAATGTAGGAATACATCCTCCTGTTCTCCTCAAGACTCTGTGGACATGCAGAGCAAGGTCTTTCTGTTTCTCAAAATGTCTCAGAGTCTTATTATTTAGAATGTATGTTCTTTCCTTACTTATCCTTTCTAGACAACCTACCTCATACTTCTCCAGATATGGGCAGAAAAGTGACAAATGAAATTCTATTGAGCCAATCCACTGATATCTTTTTGTCTTACCAACAACAATATGGCCAATTTTTGAATCATCTCCAAACTTCTCAACACATTCCCTTGCATTTAATCATTGACGTAGATCACAGATCCAGTACAGAGTCCCATGAAGCTCTTGGAATTAGCCCCTCATTCATAAATATCTGTGTATATCGCTCAGTCGCATCCCTAAAATTGGTTTCTAATGTGCAGTAGTGGGCTTAAACAGTTGGAATGGTTACTACCTTCTCACCAAAATGTCTGGGGAACTTGCATGCCACTGTGCTCTGAGAATATTTAATTGGCTGGACATGGACCTTCCAAGCCTATTTAAGGATGAAGTGCTGCCTCTGGGCCCAGCAGCACTTTGGGCCCAGCAGCGCTCTTGGGAGTGATGGTCACTGCTGGGATTGACTTCAGTCTCAGAAAAGAAAGAGCTGGGGAGGCTCAAGATATGGCCTAGTTGGGGTGTGGAGACTTATGGGGAATGGTACGGGTAGTGAATGATAGAATGCAAAGCTGCATTTTGGGAAAGCAAGTCTTAGCAGGACTTACACACTTAAGGTCCGAGGGAGTGCAGATTCATCGCTCCTTGAAGGTGGAGTCACAGGTAGATAGGATAGTGAAGAAGGCATTTGGTATGTGTTCTTTTATTGGTCAGAGTATTGAGTACAGGAGTTGGGAGGTCATTTTGTGGCTCTATAGGACATTGGTTAGGCCACTGTTGGAATATTGCGTGCAATTCTGGTCTCCTTCCTATCAGAAAGATGTTGCGAATCTTGAAAGAGTTCAGAAGAGATTTACAAGGATGTAGCCAAGGTTGAAGGATTTGAGCTATAGGGAGACGCTGAACAGGCTGGGGTTGTTTTCCCTAGAGTGTCGGAGGCTGAGGGGTGACCTTATAGAGGTTTGCAAAATCATGAGGGGCATGGATAGGTTAAATAGACAAAATCGTTTCCCTGGGGTGGAGGAGTCGAGAACTAGAGGGCATAGGTTTAAGGTGAGAGGGGAAAGATATAAAAGAGACCTAAGGGGCAACCTTTTCACACAGAGGGTGATACGTGTATGGAATGAGCTGCCAGAGGAAGTGGTGGAGGCTGATACAATTGCAACATTTAAAAGGCATTTGGATGGGTATATGACTAGGAAGGGTTTAGAAGGATATGGGCCGGGTGCTGGCAGGTGGGACTAGATTGGGTTGGGCTATCTGGTCGGCATGGACGGGTTGGACCGAAGGGTCTGCTCCCATGCTGTACATCTCTATGACTCTATAACATTCAACGCACTCTCATCATAGCTCCCATCAATGGGGGCAATAGTGAATAGACCCCCATTTATACGGGATTCTTCCTCCCGGGGTCCCTGAACCGAAAGACATCCTCACGGCTAGACAAAGGCCCTAGATAACACAGCCAATACATCTACATCGATATAACTCAAGAAGGGCTGCCATGTTCTAAACAATAATTCCGTTTTCTGGTGCACCATATTCGTAAGAAAGTCCAGGGGAATGTGTTCCATAACTATCCTATGCCAGTTCGAGAGTCCTGGGGGATTTTCCAATACCCAACTCACTAAGATGTTTTTCCTCGCACAAAAATACAGTGAACAGTTTTTTCCCATGTTCATCCAGAGAGGGAAAATTTGGAAAACCCAAAAGGAGAGACACAGGATCCAACCCAATCTCCGTTCTCAAGAATTTTGCCAAGACATTTGCCAAGACACCTGCAGATCTTGTGCCATGTGCACAAACAATAAGTGAGAGTAAGGCTTCCATGTTGCACTTAAGGCACATTGGGGACGCTTCTATCTTAAACTTTGAAAGTGGTTCTGGTGCCACGTGGGCCCTATGAAGTATCTCCAATTGAATAGCTTGAGTCCTATTATAAATAGAGATATTTCTAGCATTTTCCCAAATGTCCTCTCACATCTCTGAGGAGATTTCCACCCATAATTCTTGAGTCCAGGTTTTATATAGTCATTCCATTTCCTTTGACACATTATTACCTAGCAATTGATAGACAGTACTGACCGAGGGGGTGCCCATAGATCGGAGCACTCTCTATATTTGATTTATAAAGGTTAACCATCAATATGGTCTTTTTTTGTATGCAGTCTCATACTTGAAAATATCAGAAGAGGTCCTTGCTAAGTAGCCCCAACTTCTGACGCAACTGTTCGAAGGACATCATGATCTCCCCCATCAAATAGATCTCCCAAACAGAAGATTCCTCTGGGCTCCCAAAGTTTAAAGCCAGCATCTACCAGGCCTGGCTGATATCCCAACATTCCCACTATAGGAGTGAAGAGGGAGGTCTTTTTGTAAATAACCCTCACCCTGTCACATCATCCTCCAAGCTTTGACTGTGTTTAGGACAACTGGACTTTTACAATGATCCATAACAATTCTCATCTTGTCCATAAACAACAGGTTGATGAGGGAGCATTTTGCCTGGGAGGCCTCGATATCCAACCAAATTGATAGTGGATCACGAGAAACCCAATCAGCCACAGATGATAACAAGGAGCTCAGTTGGTACTTCCTAAAGTCTGGGAAATCTAGACCCCCTCCCCCCCCGCCCCCACTTTCTTGTGAAGGCTGCAATTTATCTAATTTGATAAGGAGCTGTCTATGTTGCCAACTAAAGGATCCAAGCCAGCCATAAAACTGGAGAACATCCATCTTGACCAGAGCTATTCTTCCCAGCCAGGATATCGGAAGATCTTCCGAGCACCGAAGGTCCTGCCTTATTTTCTCTAATAATTGCACATAGTTAGCTTTATATAACTGATCGAAAGCCGGGCTAATAAAACTGCCTAGATACAGAAAAACCTCCCTGTGACTACCCAAAGGGAAAATGGGATCCATCCATAAAGTTGGATATGTTGGTAAGACTTCCCACCGGCATGGCTTCTGATTTCATGAAATTAATTTTGTACCCTGAAAGCACACCAAATAAATTAACCACTTATATTAAGCGGGGCACAGATGTCAAATGGATCAGTTAAGAAAAGAAGGACGTCATCCGCATAAAGAGTAATGTTATGGTTGCCATGATCCTACCTCAGGGGCTGTTATACTGGGGTTTGTCTGAATGGCTTCCGCCAGAGGTTCGTTCACCAGTGTAAATAATAGCGGCGAGAGAGGGCATCCTTGACGACAACCTCTTCCAACACTAAAACTATCTGTTCTTATGCCATTAGTAAGCACTGCTGCTTTCAGATCACTATATAGCACTGCGACCCATTTGGTAAAAACCTCTCTAAGGCCAAACCGTACCATGATATAAAAAAGGTATGGTCATTCCACCAATCGAATACTTTCTCTCCGTCTAGGGAAACAACCAAGTCCAATATCGCTCTTTGTTGGCATACTTGCACCATAATCAGTACTCTTCTAATATTATTAGTAGACCTACGACCCTTAATAAACCCTGTCTGGTCCTCATTTATGATAAAGGCAATACCCTCTCCAGTCTTAATGCCAGCATTTTTGACAGGATTTTAAAGTCCACATTCAATAAGGATATAAGCCTGTAAGAAGTACAGTCTCTTGGGGCTTTCCTTTTCGGGAGAATGAGACAAATATTTGCTTCTCTCAATGAGGACGGGAGACTACACTGACTGAATGAATAGTTGTATATGTCCATAAGCGTTCCATCCAGTTCATTGATAGAACTCAGTTGGGAATCCAGCTGGCCCGGGCGCTTTACCACTCTGGAGCAGCCTCACCACCTCCTGTACTTCTTGAATTGTCAAGGGGGCTCTCAAAAAAGACACCTGCTCTGAGGTTACACCTGAGAGGTCCAAGTTCTTAAAAAAGGACTCCATCTTCCTCATTCTATTCTCACAGCCCTCCAACTGCTACAGCTCAAAATAGAACTTTCTAAATGCTGCATTGATCGTTCTAGGATCACAAGTCAAAGTGCCAGCACGCTGTCTAGTAAATGTAATAGATCGGGGAACCTTCTTTTTGGCAAGGTATGCTAAATATCTGTCCGGCTTATCACCGTACTCAGATAGTTGACCTGCTCCTCCAAGGCCTGCACTCAGCTCTCCAGGGCCTGGATCTGGCTCACGGAAGATTTGGCCATGGTACCGGAGGGCTGCGGCCCATTGCTCCACCCCTCCGACACACTGCCCGTGACTCTGGATCTCCAGATCATGCTTTTGCAGCATGACTCAGATCGACTCCTACCTGGCCAAGGTCTCCTCCATCAATGCGTCGATCCTCTACAAACTCCAAGACCAAACTCACCTCTGCAGCTAAGTACCCCGCGGCGGCTGCGGACGCATCTGTTGCGAGTTCAGTACTCCTCTGCTCAAGTTTGGTGCAAAATGGCTATAACAGCCGGGAGAAAACTATTTCTGGCAATTTAAGAGGTGAAAGGAGGGCAGGTGTCCCACTTTGTCTGGGTCCTGGGTAGAGCTCAGCAGACTCGGACCTACTGGGTCGCCGCCATCTTGAATCTCCCGAGAATTGGCACGCTTACAAAGCAGTGGAGTTGATATGGAGATAATTTCTAAGCAAAATGATACTGAACTGAAAGTCAGATCAAGGGACAGTGATTCTTTGGGAACACATAAAAGAGAGAAAACACCCTCAGAGGGGCACCCTCTTCTATCCTCCTGTACTTTTAAAGTGAAAGCTTACTTTGGCTACACATTGCTCTGTAGGACACAGTTCTCCCAAATGAAAATAATCAAGTCCATGTATCACACCAGCCTTACAGCCATTGATTGACTGTATAGAACTAACAGTCTCAAATTATAACCAGACTTCAAGGCATTGGCAGATAATGCGCAGTTATAGGTGTCACACTGAGAATTGGTGAGCAGTGGACAAACTGAGTAATTACATAGCTTTAGATTTACAGTATATGCCATTAAAAATAAACTATTTATTCTGTATTTTCTAAAGAGTAAATGCTGTGTTGTACATAAATTCCAAATGTGATCTTGTTTTTAAAAAGACTGGAAAGCACTCGCATAACTGTTGACTATATAAACTCGAACTGCTGGTCTCAGTCACTCCTCTTTAAACATCAATTTAACTATAATCTTGACTTTTGTAATAACTAATCAATTAGGTCATTTTCAAAGAGGAATTCATAGCTACTACATCCAGTCATTGTAAAACGATTTTTCTGGAACTGAAATAGTATGCATCAAGTAATATTTGAATCCTGTTTAGCCAAATAGTGACAGATAGCTAACCCAGGATGATCCAGATTGAGCATTTTTAGTCAAGTGCTATTCTCTCCAAATTGCATTGCAGCCACCAGTCATTTCCAGACAACAAAAATCTTCTGGAAAATTGAAATAAATGATATAAAATAATCAAGAAAATGTTTGATTTGGGCTCATTTGAATGGTAGGAATGAGCTTGAGTACCAGATGGGCATCCTGATCTAACCTGACCGGCAAACCCTGATGAATTCCAGCTGTCAAGTTGGCATTCAGGCAAGTACTACAAGTGTAGAAGGAAACAAAGTAATGTGAGGAGCAGAGGGCATCAATGCTCAGTCTCCAAAAATCCGCAGTGATATTGTGGAGCTGGGACGAACACTTAAGATCAATTTTAATTGCTCAGAAACTTGTTATTAGCTTTGAACCCAAGCTCCACCTATTTCTGCCAGCATTTGAATCAGGATTCCATAACAGGCATAGATCCCTGAATTATGTAATAAATATATCCTAATCTTGAATTCAGCCAGTGAGATTTCTCTCCAGTTTACAATCCATCTCCTTATATATTCCATGTGGCAAGCCACAGGCATAAGTGGAACAGCCAAGGAAACCACCATCATCCACACCCATTACAAATTTTGGTCGCCTGATTTTTAACCAGTACATAGATGGATGGGGTTAAACATCTCTCACATCGTTTATTAAATGACAGTCTTTCACAGATGATCTCAAAGGGAGAAACCAAAAGGCTGTGGTGCCAGAAGGTATTTAAAAATGTGAAGTATTCCCTCTTTTGCCTGCTAATTGCTTTATTGTGCAGAACATGCTATTAAGTCATTATAAAGCAGGCTGACTTTGAAAGTCTGAATTTAATTGGAAATCGATGATGAATCATTGCAATAATCCGACAATCTTTGGTGAACATTTTGGCTGCCATCCCATTAAACGGTTTAAGAGATAAACACTGGTAATAGTGGGACATACAGGTAGAGTTCAGAATATTTAATCCAAAACTGTATCTATGTTGAATATTTCACTTTCTATGTATACCATACATCATTCTGTGACAAACAACTCTCCCAGCAGTAGCACAGTTTAGTATGAATGATGACACACATGGAAAGGGGTGGATAGGAGTCAGAAGCAAAGAGCACAAGTAAAATGTTTCTTGCAGTTGCTTTTTCACGTTTACATAAATTAGTTAGATGTGAGGACAGTTTGCTCATGATGCCAATTTAGGGAATAAGATAAACTGGGGAAGATTGCAAAAGACTACATGAGGACTTAGTTAGTGGAATAACTTGTTTTGTAACAGATGCAAGTTCCATGCAGAGAAATGGGAACATAGTGTAGCACATTTAGAAAAGCAAACAATGAAAGGAAATCTGCGCTAAATCGAAAGCACTGGTGATGAAAATGGAGATCCATACATGCTGGGAAACACCTCTTCAAATTGGGAGGTCATCAGGAAAAGGGGAGAAATGGTCAAACGTGATCCTGAGCTTTAAACGTCAAAT
The DNA here is from genome assembly GCF_047496795.1 of Chiloscyllium punctatum. Taxonomy (NCBI): domain Eukaryota; kingdom Metazoa; phylum Chordata; class Chondrichthyes; order Orectolobiformes; family Hemiscylliidae; genus Chiloscyllium; species Chiloscyllium punctatum. The sequence goes on along the minus strand of NC_092758.1, from coordinate 56,165,186 downwards.
CAATGAATGCATTATCAAGTAAGTGACATTAAATTGATTCAATAGGTATGATGGTACCTTATAGGTGCCTGAGCAGTATGGGCTTTGGTGAGAGTTGTGGCAAAATCTGGAGAGAAATCTAGCAAGACAAATCTCAGTGTTGGAAGAATCTTTGATACATCTACCAAGCAGCGAGTAGAGTTGCCAATTGTTGGGGTTGGGGGAGGGATTATTGCTTGTTAAAGGCCTTATTGACATTCCAACTCACCTCGTTAATATTCATCTTCTTATTTAATCAAATGCACTGAACTTGCTAAACATTGAGGACTTCTGATAAAGAAGTTAGAATGGGCAGCTCCTGATTTAGCTTGCAACACTTGCTCTGAAGAACCTACGTCTTGGACACTGAGCACAAACGGTTTAGATTATTGTCCACGGGAATCGGCCATGTGCAACCAATGTTCATGGACATAGTACGTGCCATGAGGGTTCTTGGAGGCTGGCACATCCCCGCTCCATTTACGAACACTTTTGCACTTCCATTCAACATCTGAAGCTGCACCAGCAATGATCATTATAATACTGCTGCCAGGACACTTTGCACTCAGGACATGCACACAGCTCATGGACTACGTTTCTGGGTTCTTTGCTTACTGTCATAGTGCTCACTCAGTCTAGGTCTGTCTGGATGCTCACAAAAGCTCTGCCTTGCATTGTATTGCCCTTTTGCACTCCTCAGTCAGAGATACCATGCTGATATTACCTCTGCCTTGCCTTGCCATTTAGCACAGTCACAAAGCTTGTCATGATTATTAGCAGGCTTCATTCAAGCCAAGGAAGATAGCGTTTACTCAGGGAACCTGACACAATAAGTCAAGGGTAGCTTCTGATACCAATCCAGGGGTTTGAACATGATCAGTCACCTGCTCAGGTCAGAGTCAGGATGCTCACCTCTTAAGAGGTAAGAAACAGAATATTAGAAATGTCTAGACGCTTTCTGCCCTAATATGGGCAGTTTCCCTCCTGGAATGAGAGAAAGGCTGGTATAATGGCAGATGAAAGTGGGCACAGCTGTTACTTCTAGTGCAGGTAGGGAGGTGTCCTGTGTAAGTGAGAAGGCAGTGTAGGGGGCATCCAGGTGTAGTGCCTTAGGGGTTTGAGGTGTGTGAGCATGAGTGACAGAGGGTGTTGTAGGCAATAGAGAGAGTTGTACAGCATGAGCCTTGGTGAGAGGTCAGTAAAGTAGTAGATACAGAGTGAGTGTGAGATATTAGAGAGAAGTTGGTGGCACTTAACCTGGCTAACTGAAGAAGTCACTGACCTTCTTTCTACATTACTATGCAGATGGTTGAGACTGCACTGACTTGTGTGGCAATCTCAGACCAGGCTGGTATGGTCTGGTGTCATGGTCTCCACTGCTGGTCCTCGGGGAAGAGCACATCCCACATCTGCACCACCCTGTCCAGCAAGACATCCAGGTCCCCGTCTGTAAAACATGGCATGGGTGCAATGGATGCCAGTCATTCAGTACATATCCAGTGAGTGGCGAGTCATTTTGGAAATGGTGTGTGGTCAGATTGGGAGTGAAATCAGACATGAGGAATGGCATGGGGGTTGGTAAATAGTTAATAAGGTGAAATTGTTAAGATATGGCAAGAAATCACATTAGGCCTTACAGTGAGAAACCCTTCAAAGAACTCAGCATAACTTGGGCTTAGGTGAAAAAGACAAAATTTAGCACATCGACACATTTTAAATGCTGTATGCAGTTCTTCACTCCTCATTATAAGAGTATATCAGATCCATGGAAAAGATACATCAAGGTTTACTAGACAATAAGATAACTGAGGTAATGTTTTATTTAGACTGAGTCTATTCTCACATTCTAGGCATATAACTCATACACCTCAATGCCATTGTAACTTCCCACTGCATTATCTGCATGACATACACTCAGTGACTCTTAATAATTAATGACATGGGTCACCCACATCTGTTATGTATCAGAGCCAAGCATGGAACTTCCAACTCTGCAAGTAAAAAATGATGAATAAATAAAATTATCCACTTAAATGTTGCCAGTTGACTTGATTATTCACAGCGTGAAACTGGTAAATTAACCAAGAACCTCACAGGAAGAATCTCTCTGCTTTTCATTTTCAGAAACTGCACTCATTATGAAGATGCATTATCAATACATCCCATAGTACACCACCTTAAATGTTAATCACTGGCAATGTTGGTTTTGACACAGAAATTGTAACATACTTTTTCTGCTTTAAACCCCTGAAACATGCTTACTATAATTGTGAATCTGCAAGGAAATATATTAAATTAAAACTGTAGATTGTTAGTGACTCCTTTGGCAGCAGGTTGGAACTGCAGCACCCAGTAGCCAGGGCATCTGGTTATTTCAAGTTTACATTATATTACCTACAGTGTGGAAATAGGCCCTTCGGCCCAACAAATCCATACCGACCCTCCAAAGAGAAACCCACCCCCCTATATTTATCCCTGCCTAATCCACCGAACACTACGGGCAATTTAGCATGACCAATTCACCTAACCTGCACACCTTTGGACTACGGGAGGAAACCGGAGCACCCGGAGGAAACCCACGCAGATACAGGGAGAATGTGCAAACTCCACACAGACAGTCACCTGAGGCGGGAATTGAACCCGGGTCCCGGGCGCTGTGAGGCAGCAATGCTAACCACTGAGCCACTGTGCTGCCCCAATACAAATTTTTTGAAACTGTGAATTTATGGCAAACCAAAGGAATAATTGCTGGCTATCGAGCTCATAATCAAGGAGGACTGGATCAGTTATATTGATTGGGTGCACTTTCCTACTCCACAGCACTATGGGCTGCGTCAGTTTTTTATTGGCTAAGTTCAAGTTGCGTTGAGCAATGAGGTGTTTTTCATTGCAAAGTCTAGTGGAATTTCTTGCTATTTCTTGTCACATTAACTATCTACCCTTCTATATGGCTTCCCTCACATCTGATTTCTGCCCCATCTTACCACACACTGTTCCCAGAAAAACGCATCACTCAGCAGACATCTGGTTAAGCAGCTGCACCCTTGCATTCGTGCCATTTTGAAAAGCCTGCCTTACACCTGCACGAGCACTGGCATTCTGAAGCTATTACCCTCTTCGTCAAAGTACAGAGGTGGAACATGACAGAAAAAAGGAAGATGTCACCACAACTCTCTAACAGGGGTCTAGAGTTCCTGGGGGACAGGGTGGTGCAAAGGAGAGACATCCTGGAGGACTGGCAGAGAACACTGTGTCACCAGACCATGGGAGTGTGACCCAAAGTAACCACCCAATTCAGTGCCATCAACAGGGCATGCAGGAACTTACTGCAATACAATCATCACTCATATTCTACTACATGCTACCTCACCTTCATTCTGATCTCTGGCAATGTACCCACCTCCCACCAAACTCACTACAATACTCTGTCACGCTCACTATTGCACACAACACTGTCCCTCACTTGCTCTCATTCCCCCACAACCTCCCACATGTTAACTCAGCATGCCCTCTGTGCTGCCTCTTTAGTCCCCTGGAATACCTCAATACATTTCCCCATATGCAATAGAACAAGGAGCTGTGCCACCCACTGTTATCTCACTCCTTCTCCCCCTCTCTGTCTTCACAGGGGAAGACAGCCATTAAAAAGGCACAGAAAGGCTGATAGAGGTGACATTTGGTTTCTCACCCCCGTGAGGAAAGAATCCTTGCCCTTACCCAAGAAGGCCGTTCCTGCAGAGATGCAGAAATAACTGTCCTACCAAATGAATATGTACCATGTTGCATTTCACAGGCACTCTGTCATTGATTTCTGTCATTGCACATTACTTCTAAGCATTAGCATTGAAGCCATCTCTCTCGTGTCTTGTATGTACAACCAGCCTTCCCATGACATCTGTAGAGAAATGCCTGGCTCTCCAGACACCACCTCTGAGGATGAGTGTACCAAGGACTCAGCGAAAGCTTCCACCAGCTTGCCTCATTCACCACCCCTCCCTCACTGATTCAGAAACAGACGGCACAGTGGGAACATTACAAGCAGAGTGTGGGTGTAGAAGCTGTTGAGCTCCGCACTGTGATAGCTATGCAACTGATAGAGGAAGAAATAGCTCAGGCCACTGGCTGCTAGACACAGGACACCTGCACAGTCTGAGGTTGTAGAGGACTCAGTGACACCAGCCATCAGAGATTACATCCAAATGCACAGAGAGAAACAGGAGAAAGAGGCAGGTGTATGAGATGCAATGGCCTTCTTTGTCCAGAGCAGCAGCAGTGCCTCAAGTCATGTGACCATCTGGTTCTCCATGGACAGACTGGCAATTACCATGGAGAGTCAGGTCCAACACTGTAAGGTCCTGCTGGACAGGTGCACAGACCTGCATTAAACTGGCACACCCATTGCTCTTCCAATGCATCAGAGAGGTCCCATGATAGTCATAAGGGGTTGTGTGATTCTGCACGCCAATGTCTGCATAGGAAGGGTTCATACAACGGATTGTACCGTGGCTGCAGTTTGGTCAGAGACAGCTTGGAGGTTAATTGAAGTAAGTAGTGAGCTGAAACTGCCTGGTACCTGCTCTGGTCTCCATGTCAAATTTTCTCAATGTCTATTTTGTTTGGCAAGTTCACTAAGATTGAAAAATGTGGGGAGTTGGGCCATCAACATGGCAGACAACAAAGAATGATCATGGTTAATTAGAAACTCAGCACTGCCCAGTGAGAAACTCAGCTCACCACTCAGGAAAAGATAGAGGGAGTTATTCCCACTATTGAGATGGGTCTAATCAGAGCTCTTCACCAATTCTGCCACACCGTTCACCACTGCACATGTTGTTCAAGTCCCACTAAGATTCTAAACTGCCTTTTACATCTTCAAGCTCTAAGGCAAGTCTTCCACTTCCATCCAACTTGTTCTGCAGTCTCTGCATTTCTTATTTAGTGCTGACACATGCCAGCTTTCTAAAGTCATGACGAACTAGTGAAGATGCCAAGCCACATTTCACAGCTCTCACATTTTCAGTTTGATTTACTGGATTTGAAACCAAAAATGAAATACCAGTACCTAAAAGTCAAAATTCCCCAATTCCCCTAGGTTATTGACATCAAATGATTTACATTGAATAAAGTTATGGAAATCTAAGAAAAGATGAGTTGCACATTCCAGTCTTCTAAAGGGAAAGTAAGATAACAGGACTGTCATATTGAAATTTAATTGAATACCTTACCTTTGAAATGTCTACAAAAATATTGCTACTTTCTAATTCACATTAGCCAGTTTCTTGGAGTTAAGTCAGCATAGAAAACCTTCTTTCCATCATCATTTCAACAAAATTGCATTATTCAATGAATTCAAGATGAATGGTGCATCATTTTATACTGGAAGGTTAGACTGAATTATAAGCAGAGGTTGGATAGACTGGGATTATTTTCGCTGGAGCATCAGAGGTGGAGGGGTGGTCGTACAGAGGTTTATAAAATCACGAGGAGTATAGATAAAGGTGACTAGCCAGGTAGTTTACCCAGGGTAGGAGGGTCTAAAACTACAGGGCACAGGTTTAAAAGGTGAGAGGGAAAGATTTAAAAGAGACCTGAGGGGCAACTTTTTCGACACGGAGGGTGGCGCATGTATCGAAAAACTTGCCAGAAGTGGGACAGGCAGGTAAATTAAAGCATTTAAAAGACATTTGGACAGGTACACAGATAGGAAAGTTTTCGAAGGATATGGACTAAACATAAGTGGGACTATTTCTGTTTAGGAAACCTCGTCAGCGTAGAAGAGTTAGGCCAAAGGGCCTGCTTCTGTGCTGTATGACCCTCTGCCTCTATCTTCTGACCATCATTTGAGTCTGCTGGTGGCCAACATTGACCATTGACTATTTGAGTGTACAATGCTTCAGAACATTTTACAAAAATACTTAAGGAACCACCATTTTTCAAAAGAAGAGATTAAAGGAAAAACACAAACTTCAGGTAAAAAATGCAAAAATTCGCCTTTAATCATATTTTAATTAATAAAGTATTTCAAACTAAAAAAAGCTGTTATAAATCTTATTAAAAGTCAGACGTGATTTTATTACTGAAGGGGACTAGAATAATAAGCCGGAATTTTAAAATGACACTGCAGTGCATAGCATTTCCTGGAAACAGAACATGATTTATTTAGATGATTGAAAGTGAATAGGATAAGATGTTCCTGGGCACAATTTACATTTTTCACCGCAAGCACATTTAGGGAGATTGCCCAGCACAGAATGTAATTGGTGTTGAACAGTCGTGGTGGCTTGTTGTTCCCTCACCATTGTCATTGTTCTCTCTACACGAATAATAGAACAATAGAAGTGATGTTTCTTTCCTGAACAAACCACATTTTATTCTTCCATACCCTTTCAAATTCACAATGACCAGGGATCTCCTGCCAGCAGGTTTGCAAGCTGAGAAACTGTAAAGTTCCAGTTAGAATAAAATCACAGAATCCTTACAGTGTGGAAGCAGTCCATTTGGCAGATTGAGTCCACACTGACCCTCTGAAGAGCATCTGAGCCAGACCCATCCCCTAACACTATCACCCTGCATTTCCTATGGCTAATCCACATACCTTGCACATTCCTGGACACTCAGAGCAATTTAGCACAGCCAATCCACCTAACCTGCACATCTTTGGATGGTGGGAGAAAACTGGAGTACCTGGAGGAAGCCCACGCAGACATGGGGACAATGTGCAAACTCCACAAAGACAGTTGCCTAAGGGTGGAATTGAACCCAGGTCCCTGGTATTGTGAGGCAGCAGTGCTAACTACAAAGCCTTCCTGCTGACTAAGTATCCAGCTCAATCTGTTTGTTATTTTCCCAGAGTAGGTGGCACAGGTGAAGCCGACAATAGGTCCTGCCCAACCCCAGGCTCACTCTAATTGAAGCCCTTAAAATGCTAAAGGGCTTTGCCCAAAATATCGATTTTCCTGCTCCTCGGACGCTGCCTGACCTGCTGTGCTTTTCCAGCACCACACTCTCGACTCTAATCTCCTGTATCTGCAGTCCTCATTTTCACCCTTAAAATGGCAGGCAACGTTAAGGGCTGCTTCCAGCCCAGCTTCAATTTTGAGCCAAGTGCTTCGTGAAGGCAAGGAGATCACCCTCCTTGAACTATTGGCAGAAAGTGGGGACACCTCTATCACTGACCCTTTCTCCAGTCTGTATGCCCGAAGTCCCAATGCCTGCTCTGTCATCCACCCAGGTATTCCATCCCCGCCTGGCCTTGCCATCCCAACCCTGTGCTTCACCTCCCATCCCTGCCATGAGGGATTTGTGTGTTTTTGTAGGCTCCTGCACCAGCCACAGCATTGTCCGCCAATCTGATTGGCCATTAAATCTCTAAGGGGCAGAAGTTAGTTTAATAAGTTATAACATTTTTCAGACATACAAATCTGAAACTAAAAGACTGTAAATGTATCCTGTAAAGTTCCCAGTTTTACTATTACAGATTCAACCTCATCTAAATTTCTTAATAAAGTAAATCCAAGTCCAAAATTACAGCATCTAACAGCTCCACAGCTTTTATTTGTTTGCTTCGAGAGCTTATAGCACAATGGCGTGCACATTGATATCAAAGCGTGACTTAGGTGAAATTAGTGCATTTTTCTTAGGCATTTATGTATCCACACTCCCATTGCCTTAATGAAAGTAATGTTATTCATGAATCTTATATATGTCAGTCACCTAAAAGATTAGAATTTCTTGGCTGCAAATGAAAAAGAAACAATCAAGTTACTCAACAGTATAAAGTTCAGAGAAGAGAATGGAACCTCAAAGTCAACTGCATTGCTACAAGTGAAGTGAGACAGTGCCATTGGTTTCAGTAGAATGCACATGAACAGGAGCACATCCCTCACTCTACTGTTAATGTTATTCAAGAGGACTAATTCTAATTCAATGGGCTATTTCGGGAAGCATGCCAGAAGCAGCAGACATATGAAAAAAAATGAGATACCAGTCTGGTGAAGCCACAACACAGGGTTGCAGGCTTGCAAGAAAGCGAAAATAGCATCAGACAGAGAGTTAAGCAACCCCAAAACCAACAGATCAAATCTAAGCTCTGCACTTCTGCCACATCCGATAATAAACAATGATGGGCAACTTTAAAAAAAAGAAAAAGTGATAGAAGGTGTCATCAACACTACTATTAGGCAGCACTTACTCCTGCTCCCCATTGTTGATTCAGTTCCACCAGGACCATCACAGCCCTTGGTCTAAACCTGGACCAAAGAAGTGAATTGAGACGGAAAGATGAGAGCGACTTGCCATGACATCAAGGTAGCACTTGACTGAATGTGGTGTCAAAGCCCTCTGGTAAAATTGAAATTAAACTGAATCAGGGGCAATAGTGTCCACTAGTGTTAGCATCCCAAACTTGGGCCAGGATGCCTACATTTGAACGCTAACTGCTTTTAAAAAGTTATTTCATAGGATATGGGCATTACAGGCTAGGTCAGCATTTATTGCATCTCCCTAATTGAACAGAGGATAGTTAAGAGTTAACCCATTGATAATTATCAAGAATTATATGTAGGCCAGACCAAGTAAGGACAGCTGATTGGCTTCCTTCAACGATATTAGTCAACCAGATGAGTTTTAAAATAATTGGCAGTGGTTACATGGTTGCCATTGATTAGCTTTGTCTTCCAGATTTTTATTGAATCAAATTTCACCATCTGCCATGGTGAGATTCAAACCCTTGTCTCCACAACATTAAGGTGAACATTAACATTATTCCAGTGACATGGCCACTGCTTCCCCATGCAGTGTGTAATAACATATCTGAACAGATTGATTAACAACTTGTATTCAATCCAACTGTTTTCCATGGATTAGAGTCTAAGAGAGTGAGATCTGGGGCTAGGGTAGGTGCCTCAAAGTATACCTTCTGGAGATGTGTAGAATCACAGTCAGCAGTTTCCACACTTCTGGTCTGAATTTCACACAGTGTTAGCAATGGGGTTGAAGGTGGTGGGATGGTAGAGGCATTTTAAATCTAGTAGCTGGCCTCTGCTCCACTATAATTACACAATTGGCAGTGGTGGCACCAGGCAGCGTGCCTGACAGTGGTCTCAAATGCCCACTTTATTGACTCATCCTGCCCCCACCTGCTTTTAAATGATAGTTGGCGTGGTTCATGCCAAATTGCCAGCCCAGCTGTTTTCCTGTGGGGGTGGGGGAACCTTCGAAGCCTCCCGTAACCCACACGTTATGTCCAATGCTTTACCCCCACATCCATATTCCAGGTTATCTCACACTGTACTTTCTCAAACCTCAGCTCACAAACCCTGGGCAGGGCTTGCCACTGGCACCTGGTAATATCCTCAAACTCTCATTAGTTCTGATCCTCATTGCACATCTTCTCACGTCCAAAGGGTTGGCCAGCAGCTGGGTTTTTGGAATTCTCTTCCATCGAGGGTATTCATTAAAGAGTCTTACAGCAGAAGTGGATAGATTCTTGATTAACAAGGGAGTCAAAGGCCATATTCCCAAGGTTTGTGGGAATATGAAGATCAGGGCACAATCAGATTATATATGATTTTATTGAATGGCAGAGCAGGCTAGAGGGTCAGTAACAGACAGCATGAAGGGAAGTAGAATGTAAACACTGAGTGGTCTTGCAAAATATAGCAAAGAATTGATCCTATACAATAGATTACAAATTAACTCGCAGTGTTCGATAATAACTGTATTGTACTCATAATTTAGGCAATTACTGCAAAGTTTTACAGCAATATGTACTGTATATTGCCTAAGAAGGACAGCAGACTGTTGTTATGATGAAACAATGATCCTATGAAGCAACATGATAACCAAAAATAAATCACTGTATGGAGAAGTACATATGAAACTGCATAGCTTTAAATATTTTCTAACCAACCTGTCTAAACATGTTAGTTCAGATCTGTGGAGTAAGTGGGACTTGAACCCAGGCTTCCTGGCTCTGAGGTATGGACACTAGCACTAGACTGCAAGAGCCTTCCCTGTGTAGCTGTATACTCCATGAAATAACAGTTAAAACTAAGTCCTGCACCTCTGGCACCCATCCCTCATGACTGATAAAACCAGAGCAACAATTCTGAGTAGATATTTTTGTACAAATACAAGCAGCCTTATAAATAAATACTTTTGTGCTGGTTATTCATGACCAACATAGTAAATGTCCAGAAATCGGTGCAACAAATTTTAGATCAAACACTTTGATCATTGACATTCCAGACAAATTGTTTACAAAATGGGGTTTGTCAGAGATTAGTACTATACGCAATGGACTGTGGTTTGTTTCCAGTCAATTCCTGGTGTTATGGACCAGGCCAGACCCCCTCAAGACATTTCAAGAAAGTAGCCCTGGTCCTAACATTGCTCGTTGTTTTAAGCAGGTGTAACACAGATATTCCAGGAGGGATGCAGCCCGTCATACCACTTAACCTTAAACAAAACAGAATTTATTTACAAGATTACCGAATGAAACACAAACAAAAGAAAACAGAATACAGAATAACTTAACCCATCCAAAAACCCAACAGACTATACCAACTTAAATGATGCTGTTCCAAATACTTGCAACAATCCCTGTAAACACCCCTTAGCACTCAAGGTAAAATCAAATACAGGGTCTTACAGGAGAGATGTCAGAGAGAGGAGTTCAGCATGGACCTGCTTCTTTGGGCCCAGCAGCTTCACAGCTGCCTGACTGCCTTCAGTGAGTAGCCAGACTGCCAAAAACCCAATCAAACCAGAGGGTTTGGAGCAAATGGCTCATCTCCAACTCTTTTGTGCCAGATTTAGCTGGAAGGTCTTTACAATGCCTGCGGTCCAGAAGCTTCTGGAAATATGATCATGCGATCAGGTTCAGCTAGTTTATGAGTCCAGAAAGGCTATCCATTTATAAAAGAAACAGAATCTAATGGCAAAAATCAAAGATAAAACAAAGTGGAATTCTCCCAGCCAATGACATTGTCAGCAATGTCAACTCAGTTGGGAAAATATGATAAGATTAAAAAAAATGAGATTCTCAACATCAAGAAAAGAAATTCTGACTTTGTACCAAGGTTCTAAACAACAAGTTAAGAATCTTGCTAGTGAGCAGCAATGGGTCTATTATCATGCATTAAGTTTCATTATTACCTATTCCCTACTCACTTATATGTGGGTAGCAACTCTACTCATGCTGCAGAGAGAAACTAAATGGTGATAAGTTCTGACATGAATGGCTGAGTGGGTATCTGATAGCTCCAGCTTGCCCCTTGACTCTCTGGGCCTCCATCTTGGCCAGTAGTGCCCAACATCTCAGCCATGCTCCATGCGCAGTGACTGCCTGCAACCCTCTTCCATAGAGGTTAGCATCACAGCAGGATGGACCTCATGACTCTTCACTTTCTTTCTTAGCAACCCCTCACATTGCGACTCCTTAGATGTCCACAGCATTTCTGCCTTACTTTGCCTTTCTTTTTTGCATTTACTGCTTCATTCAAAACGTGTATTCATAATAGGATTGTCTTTCTTTGCCTTTTATTGCTGACATAAAGCCAGGCAGCTTCTCATAGCTGTCAGTAGTGATCAGTCAAGAGGGTGGACATGTTGCTCCATGGGTCCGTGCTAGGTCAATGTCACACCTATAGCATGTGCCAGCAGCTTATGTAGTAAACGAACTGCACGTGATCAGCCAATTGATTAGGTACCCAAGTGTAAGAGCAGCAGTCTTCAGTCATGTTTCGGAGGACTGTCACCAGTTAGTCAATCCTCAGCCCACAAATGTATCGAGGCTGTTACTGCTACAATTTGTGCCAAATCAAACCTATTCCCTAATGAATTCAGTGCTGCAGATAGATGACTTTGACAGTATAGATGGCTTTCCACATGTGCAGAGCATTGTAACTGTCAATAAAATGTGGAGCTGGAAGAGCACAGCAGGTCAGACAGCATCAGAGGAACAGGACAGTTGACATTTTGGGTCAGGAACTTTTATCAGGACCTGAAATGGCACCTTTTCTGCTCCTCCAGTGCTGTCTGACCTGCTGTGCTCTTCCAGCTCCACATTTTATTGACTCTGACTTCCAGAATCAACAGCCCGTACTATCTCTGCAGAGTACTGTAGACTGTGCATATGTTGTGTTGAGAGTGGCATACCACAATGCAGTTCCATTCTATGTAATCAAGACCATTGTTCCTGATAGCAGAACCAAAAACGAATATTCCTTTCACTCTCTGCCTTTTTGTTTAGGAGTCTCAAGAAATTCCATTTAAAATGTAAAGAGCTGGCAGCTTGTCTCGGAGACATATGATCACACAGTGGGGGAAGATTTTTATTCGTGAAATCCATTGTCTGCTGATGCAGCAGACCTCAGTCGGCAATAAAAGAACCTCCTGGCCAAAGAGCAAAGCTTTGCTATCAAATGCCATTGCCCTTAACATAAGACCCATAGAGAGCATGACGGTGCTGTAGACCAATGCCACTACAAATTTGGACTGAGTCTCTAATTTTGAACTCACTATCAGGAAAGCAAAATTTCAGCTTCTAACTAATTAATTCAGTTCATTCGCCAGGTTTCCCACCTTTGCAGTCCCCATAAAATCCACCCAACAGCTGAAAATGCCAGGGTTGATCCAAACCAGAGGGGGTTAAATTAAAATTACTCTTCTAAGTCAAGGAAACTTGCAGAACTGTTCAACATCCAATACGTCACCACAGGAGTTCCAGGAGTAGGTGCAAAAGCAGTACCTTTAACATCCTCCCCTCACCTTGGTTCAGTTAGCAGTTTTCCAGTGGGCCAGCATTGAATTTCAAATAAGAAACATAAATTAATTTTCAGCCTTACTATAATCATCTCCTTGGAGCATGTTTGTCAACAAACACTGCTAACCTACTTTAAGACCAGAAGTGGATGGGCTGAAGGTAGTTTGGGGTTGGGATTCAGACTTTTAGCACTCTTTCCCCTATTGTGTGTGTCTGTGTGTGTTTGTATGGGTGCGCAGTGTGCATGCACATGTACGTGTTTATGCTTATGTATAGAGTAAAGGGCTACTTGGAACTAATCATGCAGTCTCTGCTGGGATCAGGCAAAAATACATAATCAAAAAGGGAAGCAAACATAGCATACTATGTTGCATTAAAATGAGTTGACAATGACTTGACATTATTATGCATGGAGTTCAGTTCAGTTAAATGCTTTTCCATGGACTCTGGTCTGATAATCAATCACTTAACATTTACATATAGTTACGTTTGTATGGGATCATTAGAAACCACATCTGAATACATTAGAGGTTTTTCTTTCAGTCAAAGCATTCATACAAAGCGTCCTCATAGCTATAAAAATGTAGACATAGACAAATGATTTTAGCCAAAGATAATAAACCCACTGTACATGCCATCTAAAACTCTTTATATCCAGAATATCAATGTTATGAGGCTTATTAAATTTTGCATAGACGCCTTGGGTAAAAATAATCATTTGGATCTGTCAAACAGATGGATTAACTGCTGCACATCTAAAAGATTTCATTTTGTTATTTTCATTTGTTACTGACAATTATCTGATTGACCTCAGAAACGATGTCAATAGATCATTTGATTAAATATCTGTTGGTATCAATGCTAAATGTCTCCTACTACAATTGGTACAGTATGATGTAATAAGGATGTGCTTCTAAATTCTCCACCTAAATATGAATCATGACACAAATCTTTCTTCAACTACAACTGAGGTTTGAAATAGAACACTATCTTTAGATGAGACAAAGAAAACATACAATGATAAAATAATATGCAAGCATGATAAAATGATGCATTGGAGTATAATTTACTTCAATGCATTGAATAACTGAAAGAAACACCTGCCCACATACTCCCACAACATTGATCCTTTAACGAGAGATTACAACAAAGTTGGTGTGAATAGCATAACAGACAATATAGCATCAAGCAAGGTGATAGATACCAACAATGTTAGTACAAAACCAAAGAAAAAAGTCAAAATCGTTACAGATTTATAGCAACAGATTGCAATACAGTTGCTATGGACCAGGCCAGACCTCTCAAAGCATTTCAAGAAAGTAGCCTGGACCCCAACGTTGCTAGTTGTTTTAAGCAGGTGTAACGTGGATATTCCAGGAGGGATGCAGCTGATCAAACCACATAGCTTTAAACAAAACAGAATTTATTTGCAAGGTTACTGAATGAAACACAAACAAAAGAGAACAGAATACATAATAACTTAAACTATTTGAAAACCCAACAAACTATCCCAACTTAATGATGTTGTTCCAAATACTTGCAACAATCCCATAAATGTCCCTTTGTAAATAAAGGAAAAATCCAACACAGGTTCTTCCAGGAGAGATGTCAGAGAGAGGGAGGATCACGAGGGGTTTCTTTGGGGTTCTTTGGGGTTCAGCAGCTTCACAACTGACTAGCAGCCCTGAACAGCTAGACCAAACCAGAGCGAAGCTGAGCTGGGAGAACTGGCCACTCCCCTTTCATTGTACTTTTTGTTTAATTGCAAGCCTTTTTCCTGAGGCAGTATCTATTAGCTATAATCAAATTGGCCCTAAAACCCTTCCAACCTAGACCTCCAGGAGTCTCTGGGTTTAAGACCCCTCTGAAAAAAAACAAGGAAAACACAATCTTGTTAAAGGAACAGCATCATCATAGTGTCAAAGATGAAATTGCAGAATCTTCCAGTGCTTTCACTCCAGCATGTCATACAGGCTCTTTGAAGGAGCTATCTAATTACTGTTCTATCTCCACAGTCCTCCAAATGTTTCTTTCTCAAATCTTTATCTGACCGACTTTTGAAAGTTACTACTGAATCTGCTTGCATCACCTTTCGTATTAATGCATTCCAGATCATTGCAATTAATTGCATTAAAAATTTATAATTTCCCCATTGACTTTGCCACAACTTAAACTTTGTTGTAAGCTTCACATGAATCGGAAGAAAAGATTGCATCCAAAGTGAGACATAGCCTGAGTCAGGGAATTTTTTTTTTAGATTAGATTACTTACAGTGTGGAAACAGGCCCTTCGGCCCAACAAGTCCACACCGCCCTGCCGAAGCGCAACCCACCCATACCCCTACATCTACCCCTTACCTAACACTACGGGCAATTTAGCATGGCCAATTCACCTGACCTGCACATCTTTGGACTGTGGGAGGAAACCTTGAAGGCAATGTGGGAATTTTTGCTTGTTGTTTTTTAGCTCATAATTGGGAAGGTTTTTTTTGACAGCGTTAATTGAACTCAGGTTCAGGGGCCCAGCATAAAAGAGTGACATCACAGGTAAACCATAATTAATTGGCTGGTGATTGCTACTAATTTGGCGATCTGTGACACTAGCTACTTTCAGATTGAAAATAAAATGGGGAAATATTTACAGGCTACAAACTAAAAGATCAGTAAAAAAAATTTTAAAATCAAATTAAAAATGAAGTAATTTAAATAGAGATGTTAGGCCAGGTGATGTCATTGTAACTGCATAATGTAAAAGCTGGTGGACCTCATTGTGGTTCAAGATGACCACATCGGTAGCAAATGTTGGTTGTTTGAGGAACTCAGTTGATGAGGTGGACTCTGAGCTTCAAACACTGCGACACATCAGGGAGGGGACAAGAGTTAACCGGGCGTGGTGCTTCAGGAGGTAGTCACATACCTTAGATCAAACTCAGTCAATGGTCAGGGACAGGAGGTTGTGACTAACAGCGAGGCAATGAGCAATCGAGGAGGTAGTGCGGAAGAAGCCTCAGCTCTTGAGTTTTCTAACAAGTTTGAGATTCTTGCTCACTTTGTGGTTAAGACTGAGGTTGTCAGGAAGATGAGCAAACTGGTCAAGGAACCATGGTACAGGGAGACATTCAAGGGTGAGGAGACATTGCTCAGACCGCTGAATATAGGAATTGGGACATCGTCTCACAGTTGTACAGGATGTTGATGAGGCCACTTTTGAAGTACTGTGTACACAGTTCTGGGCGTCCTGCCTTAAGTAGGATATTATTAAATTGGAGAGGGTGCAGTAAAGGTTTGGGGGGACATTACTAGGGCTAGAAGGTTTGACTTATAGGGAAGAGGCTGGATAAGCTGGGACTTTTTTCACTGGAGCAGAGGAAGTTGAAGGGGGATCTTTATATCAGTTTATAAAATCATGAGGAGCATAGATAAGGTAAATAGCGAAGGTCTTTTCCCTAAGGTGGGGGAGTTCAAAAACTAAAGGGCATAATTTTGAGATGAGAAAGTATTAAAAAGGTACCTGAGGGACAAATGTTTTTACACAGAAGGTGGTGCATATATGGAATGAACTGCCAGAGCAAATGGCAAATGCAGGTACAATTACAACATTTAAAAACATTTGGACAGGTACATGAATAAAAGGTTTAAAGGGATACAGACCAAATGGAACTAGGTTAGTTTGGTATGGATGAGTTGGACCAACAGGTCTGTTTCTGTGTTGTATGACTTTATGAGAAAAGAGAAACATAGTTGTAATTGAAATTAGGGCAGTCAGGAGAATAGATACAGTTCTCTGTGATCAGGATTGAGAGTCCTAAAGGTTATGTTGCCTGTCTACTGTCCGGGTTCAGGATATCTCATATGGGCTGCAAAGAAACGTGGAGCAGGAGGGGAAGGATCCAGTTGTTGCGGTTCACATAGGTAACAATGATATAGGTAGAAAAAGGAAAGAGGTTTTGCTGAGGGTATATGAACAGTAAGGAGCTAAATGAAACACTGGAATCAAAAGGGCAATAATCTCTGGATTATTACCTGAGCCATGAGCAAATTGGACAGGGTCAACAAGGTTACTAGTACTAGGAAGGAAGGAGCTGTTCCCATGGGACAGGTTCCATCTGAACATTCTGGGACCAGAATCCTGGTGAATCGCATAACTAGGACTGTGGATAAGGCTTTAAACTGAGTGGACAGCATGGAGACTCAGACGTTAGCACTGCTGCCTCACAGCGCTAGGGACCCAGCTTCAATTCTTGCCTGAGATGACTGTCTGTGTGGAGTTTGCGCTGGGTTCCATTGGGTGCTCCAGTTTCCTCTTGCAGTCCAGAAAGATTTGCAAGTTAGGTGGGTTGGCCACACGGGCTTGCACAGGAGAAAAGGGTGGAAGGAGCTATGGTTGGGTTGGTTCCCATTCGGAGGGCGAATGCAGACTCGATGGGGTGAGTAGACTCTTTCTGCACTGTATGGATTCTATGATTCTATGGAAGAGGTAGGAACTGCATGGGTAGAGCTCAAGGACCACAAAGGAGAAAAGATGATGATGAAAGATGTGTACAGGTCCCTTGCACTAGTCATGATTCGGGGAAGAAAATAAACCAGAAAGTAGAAAAGGCATGTAAGAAAGTCACTACCATAATAATCAAGGGGGGGGCTGCAATATGCAGAGGCTCTGGGAAGAATCAGATTAGCAGTTGATCTCAAGAAAAAAAAATTGTGGCAAGGCTACGAGGTGTTATTTTGGAGCAGCTTGTGGTAGAGCAAACTAGGGAACACACAATTCTGTATTTGGTGATGTATAATGAGCAGACTTGAATTAGGGAACTTAAAGTGAATTGACCCCTAGGGGGACAGTGACCATAATATGATAGAATTTACCTCATAGTTTGTGAGAGAAAAGCTGGAGTTTTATGGAACAGTATTTCAATAATGCAAAGGTAACTAACAAGGCATGAGTGAGGAGCTGGCCAGAGTTGGTTGGAAGGAGAGCCCAGCAGGAAGGCAGTGGAGCGGCAACAACAGGAGTTTCTGGGGGCAATTCAGGAGGCACAGCAGAAATTTATCAAGGAAGAAGAGACAAACTTAGGGGAGGATAAGGCAACCATATACAACAAGGAAAGTCAAGGAAAGCATACAATATGGTGAAGATTCATGGAAAGCTAAAGGATTGGGAAGCTTTTAAAAAACCAGTAGAGGATAACTAAAAAAAAAAGAGGGGGAGCAAATGAATGGCAAGAGTAAGTTGCCAATCATAAAAAAAACACACACAAGCATGTTTTACAAGTTATCTAAAAGGTAAGAGAGAGGCAAGAGTGTAAATTAGACCACTGGAAAATGAGGTTGAAGAAGTAGTAATGGAGAACGAAGAATGGCAGAGGAATTGAAAAGGTACTTTGCATCAGTTTTCCCAGTGGAAAGCGCCAGCAGCATACCAGAACTTCAAGAGAGTCGGGGGCAAAGATGAGTGTAGTGACCATCATTAAGAAGATGCTGGGGAAGCTGAAAGATCAGAGGATGGATAAACCACACAGACCAGATAGACTACACCTCAGAGTTGTGAAGGAGATAGCTGAAGAGAGTGTAGGCATTGGTGGTGATCTTTTAGGAATCACTGGAGTCAGGGAGTACCCCAGAGAACTGGAAAGTGGCTATTGTAACACCCCTGTTTAAGAAGGGAGGGAGGCAGAAGACAGGAAACTATGGGCCAGTTAGCCTGACCTCTGTTGTAAGTAAGATATTCGGTTTCATTATTAAGAATGAGATTGTGGTGTATTTGGAAGTACATGGTTAAATATGGCTGAGTCAGCACAGCTTTCTCAAAGGGAGGTTTTGCCTGACAAATCTGTAGAATTCTTTGAGGAGGTAATGAGCAAGCTTGACAAAGGAAAGTCAGTGGACGTGATTTATTTGGATTTCCAGCAGGCCTTTGACAAGGTGTCGCACAGGATGCTGCTAAATAAGGTAACAGCCCATGTGTTAGGGCAAGGTACTGGCATGTACAGAGGAATGGCTTACAGGCAGGAGACAGATTGGGGATGGCAGACCGTGATTAGTGGATTTCCTCAGGGCTGCATGTTAGGATCACAACAACTCATGTTATATATTAATCATCTGGACCTGTTAATGGATCATCACCAGCTGCTCTTCCATTCTACTCAATCTCTCCATTTGCTAATTCCAGGAACAATTGCTCCTGATGACTAACAGCATCCTAACTAATCTTTCTGTAAGCCGTTATACATTAACAATCTGAACTAAGGAAATGAAGACTTTGTTGCTGAGTTTGTAGATGACACAAAGATAGGTAGACAGCCAGGTAGTATTTAGGAAGCCAGGAGGCTGCAGAAGGACTTGGACAGGATTCTGGAGTGGGCCAACAAGAGTCAGATGCAGTACAGTATGGGAAAGTGTGAAGTTATGCTATTTGATGGGAAGAATAGAGGTGTAGAATATTTTCTAAACAGGGAAAGGCTTCGGAAATCTGAAGCACAAAATGACTTGGGAGTCCTAGTTCAGGATTCTCTTAAGGTTAACATGCAGGTTCAGTTGGCTACTTGGAAGGTGAAAACAATGTTAGCAATTATTTCAAGGCAGCTTGAATATAAGAGCACAGATTTATAGTTGATGTTGTATACAGATGTAGTCAGACCATATTTGGAATATTGTGAGCAGTTTTGGGCCCTTTAACTAAGGACTGCCCTTGGAAGGGGCCCAGAGGAAGTTTACGAGAATGATCCTAGCTTATCATATGAAGAACAGTTGAGGACTTTGAGTCAGTACTCAAAGTTTAGAATGAAGATGGAGAATCTCATTGAAATTTACAGCATACCGAGAGGCTTGGACCGAACGGACGTTGCAAAGATGTTTTCTCTAATCTGAGAGACTAGCAACCAAGGGCTTCAGAATGAATGGATGACCCTTTAGAACTGAGATGAGGAGAAATTTCTTCAATCGGTGGGTGGTTATTCTGTGGAATCCCAGAAGGCTGCGAAGGCCAAGTAATTAAATGTATTTAAGAGTGAGATAGTAAGGTTCTTGATCAGTAAGGGGATCAAGGGTTATGGGGAGAAGGCAGGAGAATGGGATTGAGAAACATATTAGCCATGATCAAATGGCAGATCAGAACCTATTGGCTAACTGGCCTAATTCATATGGTCTTACGGTTGAAACCTGTGTCTTGTGATTATTACCAGGAGAAACAAACTTTGTTAACCACTCTGCCAGACCAGTAACAGAATGCCACATATATTAAGAACTGGAGTTTACGAAATACAGAAAGTAGCATCTCCATTTAATTTTTGAAAGGAAGGTATCCTGGTGGCTAGTTTTCTGCCTGTTTATCCAATGTAGTGTTTGTTACAGTTCTTGCATGGTATTTTGTAAATAACATTAGTTTTGCTTGTTTTGCTACTACTCAGAACCTTTGGCGTCATGGTAGCCCACAAACCCACCAACCCACCAACACACTAAAATAGCAGCCAATGAACTTGAAAGACCCTATACGGACAACAAGCAAAACAGGATACATGAACGTCAACTTGCCACAGAAACAACATGACTCTCTCACTAGTATTCTTACATACAGATGAGGAAGGACACCACTTCAACCGTCACAACACATCCATCTCAGCAAGCAAACCAAATCCAGATGCTCCACCGCCATCAGGACCTATGCATTCAAGGCATGGCAAAATTGTGCCAACGTCAGCCATTTTAGCAACTGGAAGGCCAATCAATGGAATGTGTAGTCGAGATATCTGCCCACCTGATAGGAGACCTGGTTATCAAGCCATACTATTACCTTAAAGTGGAGGAAAGGGATATATGGAATTTGATTTGCAAAATGGGCCACAGACTGACACAAGTTTTAGCAAGAACTAAATGTAAAACTTACCACTAGATCATTATTCATAATTAATGTACTTTCTTGAATAGCTCCCTTTAAAATTGTGTGTAAGCTTCGGAAAGGTCATTGTGTGGTGCACATGGTGGCCATTTTCCACAACAATGTTAGGTCTAATGAAATGAAATCAAGATATGACATACTTTTAATATTTTGGAGAATATAATCTGGAGAATAAGACAGTGAGGTTTGATGTCCAATATAAAATAAAAACAGCATTACTTTGTATTCCCACTTTGAAAGCAAAACAATGAAGACTGGTGTCAATTTCTTTGAAATAAGTGCAACCGATACATAGAGCATAAAAAGCCAAATATTACGTACACTCTAAATTTAGTTAGAAAGCTTACGCAGTTACAGCAAATTCATCATAGAATCTCAAACACTTAGTAATGTCAGCACTCCCTCAAAATACTATTGGGTGATAATGCAGTTTTAGCACAATAGGGATCTCACTGCTGCTTTTCAGGCAATCTGCATGGCTAAAGTGTGAGAAGTGGGAAGGGTCGATAATGCACAGGCAGCTCAGTTATATAACGGTACACTGTATTGTGCCTGACACACTAGGACTGTACCAGGGCAAAGAGTGACTTAGTGGCTTCGAGAAGATTGCTTGTCACATTTAGCAAAGATTATCACTGAAAATTGATTAAGTGCTGGGAGGATCTTAATAGTCCATTCAGATTACACTGTGAGGTTTGGAATTGGTGCTTGGTGCTTTTTAAAGAATTGCATTGTCCAGGAAATTGCAGCACTAACATGTAAATGATTGAAAGAATAAATGCTTCATCCAGCTCAATTTAGGTAAAGGGAAGAATTTTCTGGTTTCCCAAACAATGCCATGGTAGATATGTTCTTAATTTACTTAATTTTTCAATGTCACCTTACAATGTTTCTGCACAACACTTTCATTGTAAGCTCTATGGCGTGTCACGCAACAGTAAGCATAGTACCGAATGAGTATTAATTTTCTTTCAAATCCATAGGCTTCCCCTGTGTTATCAGAAAATGCCATAATATTAGCATGTCAATACATTTTGCCTGAGGTCCACTAAATGTGTGAAGTAGCAAATAGCAGTAATGTTGCCATTCACTGGGTTGCATGATAAACCATGGAGCTTACAATGAAAGTGTTGTGAAGAGACTTTGTAGGCTGACATTCCTAAATGTAATATAGTTGCAGGTATATGCAAATGACATGGACATACAGCAGAGTCCATACCTTGTTTATACAATGTTGTTGTAATTATGCAGCTCTTCCTAGAGGCTTTCCTCTACCTGTTGCTCTAGAAGCACAAAGCAGAAAAAAGAAATATTTTTATGAGGAGTTTCAATCTCACCGAGGAGCCTTCAGGCCAATACACACCCAATAACTGACTAAGAAATCCATGCTCACATTTTGACAACTTTGCAAACATCCACCGTAGCAGCTGAGAGAAAGTGAGGACTGCAGATGCTGGAGGTCAGAGCTGAAAAATGTGTTGCTGGAAAAGCGCAGCAGGTCAGGCAGCATCCAAGGACCAGGAGAATCGACGTTTCGAGCATAAGTTCTGACTTATGCTCGAAACGTCGATTCTCCTGGTCCTTGGATGCTGCCTGACCTGCTGCGCTTTTCCAGCAACACATTTTTCAACCATAGGAGCTGAGACAATCCACAACATTAAAAAAAAGTCAATTTGCCCTCTCTCCCAATGTTAATTGTAAAATTTGAAGGATCCCGATCTGACACCACACTTTCACCAAAAAACAATCATTGGCCAAGCCCTATATATTTACAGAGTTTTGTTGAAATCTATCCACTAAGATTTGAGATATATTGCTCACAGACAAACCAACAAACAGGGTCCTAAATATTACTATGACCACCTTCAGTGCCAGAGGTCATAAAATGCTTAATGGATGAATTTGGTTTCAGAAAAAGAGTACACAAGGTCAGTGAGGGGGTGGTAAAGAGAGCAGAATGAAATTATTGCTTGTAAAACTTTAGAATACTGTACTTGTAAAATATTAAAATCATAAAATATTCAGTGTTCCCACAACAGAAGAATTTATCAAAACCCTGACTCTCACCGTCACAAACAAAAATAAATTGCAATACAGCATCTTGTCAGATACCCTCCATTCGAAGGGATTTTCTTTTCATTCACTGGTGGGATGTGGGTGTTGCTGGCTGGCCAGCATTTATTATCCATTCCCGAGTTGCACTTGAAAAAGTCATGGTGAGCTGTCTTCTTGAACCACCGCAGTCCATGTGCTGAAGGTTGACTCACAATGTGCTTAGGGAGGGAGAGCGAGGATTTTGTCCCAGCAACAGTGAAGGAATGGCAATATTTTTCCAAATGGCTGAATGGCTTGGAGGGGAGCTTAAAGATGGTGGTGTTTCCTTGTCCTTCTAGATGGAAATGATTCTGGGTTTTGAAGGTGCTGTCTGGGGATCTTTGGTGAATTTCTGCAGTGCATCCTGTAGATAGTACACACTGCTGCTACTGTGCCTTGTAGATGATGGGCTGGCTTTGAGGAGTCAGGAGGGGAGTTCTTTGCTGCAGTATTCCTATCTCCTGACTTGCTGTTGTAATCACTGTTTGTGTGGCCAGTCCAATTATTTTCTCATTGGTGGTAAACCCAGGATGTTGATAGCAGGGGATTCAGTGATGGCAACAACACTGAGTGTCAAGGGGCAGTGGTTAGATTGTCCCTCATTAGAGATTGTCAATGCCTGGCATTTGTATGGCTCAAATGTTACTTGCCACTTGTCAGTCCAAGCCCAGATAATGCTGCACTTGAACATGGACTGCTTCAGTATCTGAGGAGTCATCATGGGGCATTGCACAATCATTGGTAAACATCCCCACCTCTGACCTTACAATGGAACAAAGAAAGAAACAGCTGAAGATGGTTGGGCATAGGACACTACTCTGAGGAACCCCTGCAATGATCTCCTGGAGCTGAGATGACTGACCTCCAACAACTATAACATCTTCCTATGTACCAAGTATGACTCCAACCAGCAGAAAGCTTTCCCCCCCTTTAGCCATTGATTCCAGTTTTGATACCACAGTCACTCAAATGTGGTTTTGATGTCAAGGGCGGTCACTCTCACCTCACCTCTGGAATTCAGCACTTTTGTCCATGTTTGAGCTAATGCTATAATGAGGTCAGGAGCAGAGTGCGATCCAAACTGGATGACACTGAGCTGGGTAATACTGACCAGGTACTACTGTTAGTGACATGTTCCATCACTTTACTGATGATTGAGAGTAGACTGATGGGGCATAATTAGCTGGCTTGATTTGCCCTGCTTTTTGTACGTAGGACACACCTAGGCAATTTTTCACTTTGTCAGGTAAATGCCAGTGTTGTACCGGAAGAGCTTGGCTAAGTTCATGTCTTCAGTACTATTGCCGAAAAGTGTTCGGGCTCATAGCCTTTGCACTGAACAGTCATCCAATTGTTTCTTGATATCATATGGAATGAATTGAATTAGCTGTGATATTGGGGACCCCTGAAGGAGGCCAAGATGGATCAACCATTTGGCACTTCTGGCTGGAGACTGTTGTGAATGCTTCAGGCGTATTTTTTGCACTGATATGCTGGGCTCTTCCATCATGAAGATGGTGATATTTGTGGAGTTGATTAACTATTCACCACCATTCACAACTGGATTTGGCAGACTGCCAAGCTTAGATCTAGTCGTGAGATTGCCAATCTCTGCCTTACTTGATTCTTATGCCGTTTGGCATGCATGTAATCCTGTTTGGTAGCTTTACCAGGTTGAGACTTAACTTTTAGATATGCCTGCTTCTGCTCCTGGCAAGCTTTCCTACACTCTCTGTATAATCTTGCATTGTTCTAGATATTCAAAAAGCACCGTTAAATATGTGCTATCAACCAAGCATCTCAGAGCACCTAGTCATTGAATACTATAAATGCAAGCTTTGGTGGATGGAAGAGCCAATTGCTTCATTTGGATTCACATTCAAGTGCTTTGTTGTTCTTGTTTATCTGTTTGCTTTGTAAATCGTCAGAAGATATATTTTTCATATTTTTAAAGGTTATTTGCTTTTCCAGATACAAGTAATGCTATCTAAGATTGAATTATTTTCAAAGCACTTTGAAATCTTTAAACTTACTGTTAATTTTGTATGCTACTTTTAATACAAAAATATAGCTACAAATGTATGTTGTTGTGGTTCTGTACGCTGAGCTGGAAATTTGTGTTGCAGATGTTTCGTCCCCTGTCTAGGTGACATCCTCAGTGCTTGGGAGCCTCCTGTGAAGCGCTTCTGTGATGTTTCCTCCGGCATTTATAGCGGCCTGTCTCTGCCGCTTCTGGTTGTCAGTTCCAGCTGTCTGCTGCAGTGGCCGGTATATTGGGTCCAGGTCGTTGTGTTTGTTGATAGAATCTGTGGATGTGTGCCATGCCACAGCTGGAACTGACAACCAGAAGCGGCAGAGACAAACCAATATACATGCCGGAGGAAACAACACAGAAGCGCTTCACAGGAGGCTCCCAAGCACTGAGGATGTCACCTAGACAGGGGACGAAACGTCTGCAACACAAATTCCCAGCTCGGTTAACAGAACCACAACAACGAGCACCCAAGCTACAAATCTTCTCACAAACTTTGAACAAATCTATGTTCCTGAGAGTTGTAAGGGTAGAACCTGCTATCCTTTTCCATGAAATCTCTCGGTCTTCATACAGAGGAGACTGATTAGATCCTCCTCCCAACTCAATAAACCAATACCTCTTTATTATGATTGATAATATTATCATTATTATTTATCACTTGGCTTATTCAACATTCTGTGCTTAATATGTAGCTGGTTGCAAACACATTTTTTCTTTAGGATTTTCCCTGAAAGTCAATTCACAGCAAAACATTCCTTAAGACAACAAACCAGTCTGCCCAAGTGCAGGAGATACTGTGCTCTGCGGTGGTCATCTTGCCATTCTCTTATTTCAAATCACACATGACTCTTGTACTTTTTTTAGTTTTAGGCAGATATTCCACATGATCATCCCCGCCCTTCAATCCCAAACACACACATCCCTCGTTCTGGGTTCGATCAACAAGTCTGTTCTTAATTTTTTTAGTCTCCTTAAGGAGGTTGGTTATAAACATGAACTGTAAAGATTAAATCAAAACTAGGTGCAGATAGTTTTTATAACAGCATTAACTCATCAAGTTTCAAGTCAAATGTTGCTTGACTCTGTGCTGAGATTGAGCTCAAAGCTGTAATGTCCAGTCAAATACTTGAAATTCTGAATTATCTCCCACGTCAAATCTGCTCAGCATTTAATGCTCAGTGCAACAATGTCCTGCTTTATTTATTTTCAATCAGTATTAAAATGAGCATAAGTCTGTAATATTTGCATTTTAAGTAGCCTCAATCACTATGATAAGACATTTTTGGTAAAGATTATGGATTTTCTTCAATATAACCTGAAAGTTACATTTACACTATTCTGAAGTTTATCCTGAAATATTTTCATCTTTAAGACACTATGTGTAATTGCTAAGCATACAGAACAGTTTTCCCATCAAGTGTCAATATTAAGAGAAGTTAGATTTAACATCAGGCGTTCTATGAACTGTGTCTGTTCTCTGACCCAGTGGTGACCTGTACAGAAACCTTTCCTATAGTTTGGTGCTTAATCTGCCCTTGCACAACATTATTTTGGTTCACATATCATAATGTCATTTCCACAGATAAGTTGTGAACCAGGACTTTGCAGTCCTGAAAAGTGACCAACTGGCATTATGTTCATAGAGACAAGGCCCATTGCAATGCAAAAGTGGAATTCCTGCCTTTTTTCTATTGCCAGTCATATTCAACGGTGTGTGGAAAGGGAGCAGGGAGTAAAGTAATTGTACTGTTTAAAAATTCACAGTACCACTATAAATAAGGACACTTTAGAATTTCTGGAATTTTCATGAAAGCAACTATAATTTGGAAGCCCTTCTATATCAAACCCTTGGAATGGAAAGATGAGCCACAGATTGAGTGTGAGAAGAAAATAAGAAGTGAACAAAAATAGTGTTGTCTCCTTTACAGATTATCATGAAATGCTCTACACTGAGTTGTATCCGTGCTTTCTAAAATGTGCAGTAACAGTGCTGTGATTGGAAAATAAAGTTACCATAAACAATGTTACTGTTGATTTATTTCAAATGATTCAGAAAACTGTCAATTGAAAGAAAAGTATTGTGAAAATGGAAAAGTCTTCAGATGCATTTGAATCAGTTAACCAGTGAATAAAATGAATATTATAAAATTTTGAAAAGTTAACCCAATGTGAGACCCAGAGGTTATTTCTTTAACTGCACCCATAGCTTTAATTCTGTCTTTGCAGAACAACTTAGCCATCTGTTTGGCTGTTTGAAAGCTTTGATAAAGTTCCGTGCTTTTCACTTTCTCCAAAAGCACAATGGATTCTAATGTGCAGAATTTGTTTGCTCACCTGTCCTGACAATATGAATTTGATTTGCTTGGCTGCCTTTCAAACCACAAGAGGATTCTTGTGAGCAATGTCCATTTAGTCAAAGCTTTGGGGAAAGTGAGTTTGATGCTTTTGACAAATCTTTGAAATTTTGAAGAGGCCAATGTTTCTTTTAAATGCCTATCATGTGATAGCTGTTTATTTTGATAGATTTATGAGTTTATTAATATGTCATTGTAGGCCTTGTAAGTTTTTGTCTTTTATATAAAGTGGACACTAGGTTAGTGGATTAAGGGCAGTAAGGATAAGAGGTGAGGGGAGCTCTCTGCTAATCTGTAGATTTTACTTATTTGGAGAAATGACTGATAGCAATGAGGAACTGAGCCAATAGTTTTGGAAACAGTGCCATACCTTTCAACTTAGCCACTTCAGCATTGGTCTACCTCTGTCTCCAATTCAGAAGTGCTATATTAAGGTAGCAGACCCAACTTCAGGCCATCTCATCATCAAAACATGAAAAGCCCATCTGCCGGCACTGCTGGAATGATGTCACAATTAATCATGAATTCTGTTCCCAGCTTCCAGTGGGAAATTTCTGGTCCTCACGCTCATAGCTTCAAAAGCATATTCTATCCCAAATGCATAATAATCATTTGCTTGGGTCTGTGTTAATTATTTTTAAGCTATTTGAAAAACTCTTTGTCATCGCAGAATTGTTCACAGACTTCAAAAGCAGCACTGTATTTTTTCAGATCTCATTTTTAAGTTTAAAACATGGAACAAGTCAATTAAATAAAATACAAACAAATAATCTAATAATAAATTAATAACAATATATTTAAATTCACTATCTAATGTCTTCAGTGCACGAATAAGTCACAATTCAGTCCCAAGTTATTCTGTGATCATTCATTTTTATACATTTAGATCCTTTCTTCCTTTGAAATCTTTTCTGCCTCTAGTAGTAAGCTACTCCACCTTATTCATTCTCATCAAGTTTCTCAACAGTTTAACTATTCTCTTCCAACTCCTGCCACTTATTAACCCTTTCAGATACTGTTGAGACCGAGTTAAGAAAATAAATTGACCTTCTCACAATAAACTGCAAAAATTTGCATTTGCTCAAAAGTAGATTGTCTACTCTCCTCAAGTTTTCAGTTTGAGAAATCAGATTTACTTTTTATAGATCAAATATGATGAGTCACAAATTCATAGTCACAGAAGCGCTTCACAGGAGGCTCCCAAGCACTGAGGATGTCACCTAGACAGGGGACAAAACATCTGCAACACAAATTCCCAGCTCGGTGAACAGAACCACAACAATGAGCATCCGAGCTACAAATCTTCTCCCAAACTTTGATCATTGTGTTGAATAGTGTGCATAGTACAATTCCACATTGTATACTGTGGAGGGCTGTTGTAGGTTGCAAAGAAACATTGACAGGATGCAGAACTGGGCTAATAAGTGGCAGATGATGTTGAACCCGGACAAATGTGATGTCGTTCACTTTGGAAGGTTGAATTTGAACGCAGAATACAGGGTTATGGTGTCATAGAGTCATAGAGATGTACAGCACGCAAACAGGACCTTCAATCCAACTCGTCCATGCCGAACAGTTATCCTAAATTAATCTAGTTCCATTTGCCAGCACTTGGCCCATATTCTTCTAAACCCTTCCTATTCATATACCCATCCAGATGCCTTTTAAATGCTGTAATTGTACCAGCCTCCACCACTTTCTCCTGCAGTTCATTCCATACACACACCCTCTGCATGAAAAAGTTGTTCCTTAGATCTCTTTTATGTCTTTCCCCTCTCACTCTAAACCTATGCCCTCTAGTTCTAGACTCCCCCATCCTGGGTAAAAGACCTCAGCTAGTTATCATTTCCATGCCCCTCATGACTTTATAAACCTTCATAAGGTCACCCCACAGCCTCCAACCCTCCAGGGAAAACAGTCATAGCCTCAGGCGACTGACTGTGTGGAGTTTGTACATTCTCCCAGTGTCGGCATGGGTTTCCTCTGGGTGCTCCGGTTTCCTCCCACAGTCCAAAACTGTGCAGGTTAGGTGAATTGGCCATGCTAAATTGCCCATAGTATTAGGTGCAGTGGTAAATGTAGGGGAATGGGTCTGGGTGGGTGCGCTTCGGCGGGTCGGTGTGGACTTGTTGGGCTGAAGGGCCTGTTTCCACACTGTAAGTAATCTAATCTATTCAGCCTCTCCTCGCTCAAATCCTCCAACCCTGGCAACACCCTTGTAAATCTTTCTGAACCCTTTCAAGTTTCACAACATCCTTCTGATAGGAAAAAGACCAGAATTACACACAATATTCCAAAACTGGCCTAACCAACATCCTGCACAGCCACAAAATGACCTCCCAACTCTTATACTCAATGCTCTGACCAATAAAAGAAAGCATACCAAATGTCTTTTTAACTATACTATCTACCTGCAACTCTCAAGGAACTATGAATCTTCACTTCAAGGTCTCTTTGTTCAGTAACACCTCCCAGGACCTTGCCATTAAGTGTATGAATCCTGCTCTGATTTGCCTTTCCAAAATGCAGCACCCCACATTTATCTAAATTCTGCCACTTCTCAGCCTATTGGCCCATCTGATCATGATCCCGTTGTACTTGGAGGTAACCTTCTTCGCTGCCCACTACACTTCCAATTTGGTGTCATCTGTAAAGTTACTGACTATACCTCCTATGTTCACCTCCAAATTGAGGTAAGAAGTAGTGGACCCAGCACCGATCCTTGTGGCATAACACTGGTCACAGGTCTCCAGTCTGAAAACCAACTCTCCACCACCACCCACTGTCTTCTACATTCAAGCCAGTTCTGTGTGCAAATGGCTAGTTCTCCCTGTATTCCATGAGATCTAACCTTGCTAACCAGTCTCCCATGAGGAACCTTGTCGAACACCCATGCACAATGCCATGCTGACTATTCCTAATCAGTCCTTGCCTTTCCAAATACATGTAAATCCTGTCTCTCAGGATTCCCTCCAGCAACTGGCCTACCACCAATGTCAGGCTCACTGGTCTATAGTTCCCTGACTTTTCCTTACCATCTTTCTTAAATAGTGGCACCATGTTAGCCAACCTTCAGTCATCCAGCACTTCACCTGTGACTATCGATGATACAAATATCTCAACAAGGAGCCCAGCAATCACTTCCCTAACTTTCCACAGAGATCTAGGGTACACCTGATCAGGTCCTCGGGATTTATCCACTTTTATGCATTTCAAGACATCCAGCACCTCCTCCTCTGTAATATGGACATTTTTCAAGATGTCACCATCTATTTCCTCACATTCCATATCTTCCATGTCCTTCTACACAGTAAACACTGATGCAGGGTTAAAGGCAGGATTCTTGGCAGTGTGGAGGAACAGAGGGATCTTGGGGTCTATCCATAAATCCCTCAAAGTTGCCACCCAGATTGATAGGGTTGTAAAGAAGGCATATGTTGTGTTGGCTTTCATTAGCAAGGGGTTTGAATTTAAGAGCTATGAGGTTATAGTGCAGCTCTGTAGAGCCCTGGTTAGACCACACTTACAATATTGTGTTCAGTTCTAGTCACCTCATTATAGGAAGGATATGGAAGCTTTACAGGGGGTGCAGAGGATTCTGCCTGGACTGGAGGGCATGCCTTCTGAAGAAAGATCGATGGAGCTAGGGCTTTTCTGATTGGTGTGAAGCAAGATACAGGTGTAGAAGATATTGAGAAGCATAGATAGAGTGGATAGCCAGAGACTTTTTCCCCAGTATGGAAAAGTCTATCATGAGGAGGCAAAATTTTCAGGTAACTGGAGAACATTTTAGGGGTATGTTAGAGGTAGGTTCTTTACTCAGAGAATGGTGGGTGCATGGAATGCACTGCCAGCAGTGGTAGTCCAGTCAGATACATTAGGAACATTTAAGCAATTCTTGGATAGGCACATGGAAGATAGTACAACGAAGGTTATTAGGTTAGTCTGATCTTAGAGTAGGATAAAAGGCCAACACAACATTGAGGGCTAAAGTGCCTGTACTGTGCTATGCTGATCTATGTTGATGTAAAAGTAATTATTTTCTTAATTGCTCCAGTAATGGTTTGTTTCCAGCAGTTTCCTTGGAAATATCGTCAAATAATGTGGCATTTAATTAATTATTTTATTTATTTATTTATGTAATTTTGAATAATGAACCAATTTTTTGTCAAACTCGAAGGTCTGTTGGAAAATAGACCAATATTCTCCAAAAGCACTTCATCAGGAATGGGCTTTTGCCTCAAACATCAATTCCCCAGTTCCTCGGATGCTGCCTGACCTGCTGCGCTTTTCCAGCACCACACTCGAGTCTGATCTTCAGCATCAGCAATCCTTACTTTCTCTCAATATTCTCCAAAGCTCATTGAATTAGGGTCTTTATGACTTACAAAAAGAAGAGATATTATGTCTTCAGTCTACACTTAATCTAGTTCAATAAAAGAAACGATAGAATGAGCAAAGATTGCTGGTATTATTTTAAAATTTAGCGAGTAAGTGACATAATAAATACTAAGCATACCTAAGCTTAAAAAAGATAATAATCTTGTTTTAAAAAGTGTTCATAAGACAAAAAATTAAACAGAAAAATCAAGGAAAGCTTTAGAGGATTGTCTTGGTGTGTCCATATATCTTCCTGGCTCAGAAAGTTTATGAAGATCTTTCTCTTTTTTCACTCAGAGCAATGGACAGACTCCTGGAGTCTGAAATACACACTAGTATAATGGAACATTTATCTTAAAGGCAATTAATTTGTTAGCAGCTTTAGCCCATATGGAGAAAGAGCTGTGCATCTTGTGTGAGAACCAGAGGAAATAAATGTATCTTACTAGAAACCAGTATTCATTCACATGTTTCATATCAGATAAACCACCTTGCCAGTTTTACATTGGTTTTGTCTCAGTTGAGTGCTTTTCAGGTCAACACATATGCATGACCATAACTTCCAGGACATCTAATTCTTAAATAAAATATTGGGAATATAAAGTGCACTCTGAATCAAAGGGGTCATAACTTGCTGACAGAAATTAGCAGTGAAGCTCTCACCAAGGTAATACGTACTGTGGACTCAAGATATTTGCATCAGAATACATGAAATTTTTGAGAGAAGGTTGAATCAAAAAGCTTGCACTATGAGAAAATATTTTCAAAACTCTTTAAAGTACCACAAAGATTATACTTTTGTGCTGTTCCTGTGGAAAATGAAACCCAATTGAGTTAGGAAAGACTATTCCAAATCAGAAGAGTTGATCACAGCAAAAAATATTTTAATATCTCAATGTTAGAAAAGTAGCCGCTGATAAAGTAGCTTTTCGTTCATGGCCACCAGCAGCACCAAGATCAATATGAAAGTGTATTTCTAATATGACATCAAGCTTTAGACCTATGATAGCCATTCAGATGAACTAATACAATACAATAGCAGAATTTATTAAAAGCAAAGGACAAGGATGTTGGAGGGAACAGAAGTGAAGTCAATATAGTTTATTGATTTGTTTTCCTGCCATTTCGCAGTACCTCAAACAATCAGATAGTGAAAAATGCAATATAGTGGCTGAGAACTAACTAAACTTCAATCAATTTCATGAATAACTGTTTAAATGGTGTCAAAAGAAGGGAACGTGCATACATGATGATGCCAATGGTCTCCTTCACCGCCATAAAATCCTATGTTGCTTTAAGTTCAGGAGGTTACCAAAACAGAAATCAGTTTTTCTATAATAATTCAACGTTAGCAAAAGCCCACAAGCCATACTCAAACAGCAGTTTTCATTCATACTGCCAAGTACTTGTAAAAACAGTACTGCCACTTTCAATTGTAAGGAATTTGGCACATTCTACAAAAACATTGTCCAACCTTATTGTAGTGATTAAAATGGGATCAGCTGGGTATTCCTCAAAATAGGAGCTCCCTAACTGAAGCTGTTAACTTAAAGCGTCATAGAATCATAGAGATGTACAGTATGGAAGCAGACCCTTCGGTCCAACCCGTCCATGCCGACCAGATATCCCAACCCAATCTACTCCCACCTGCCAGCACCCGGCCCATATCCCTCCAAACCCTTCCTATTCATATACCCATCCAAATGCCTCTTAAATATTGCAATTGTACCAGCCTCCACAGGCTCATTCTGGCAGCTCATTCCATACACGTACCACCCACTGCGTGAAGTGGCCTAACCAATGTCCTGTACAGCTGCAACATGATCTCCCAACTCCTGTACTCAATACTCTGACCAATAAAGGGAAAGCAAACCAAACGCCTTTTTCACTATTCTATCTACCTGAGACTCCACTTTCAAGGAGCTATAAACCTGCACTCCAACGTCTCTTTGTTCAGCAACACTCCCTAGGACCTACCATTAAGTGTATAAGTTCTGCTAAGATTTGCTTTCTCAAAATGCAGCACCTTGCATTTATGTGAATTAAACTCCATCTGCCACTTCTCAGCCCATTGGCCCATCTGATCCAGATCCTGTTGTAATCTGAGGTAACTCTCCTCGCTGTCCACCACACCTCCAATTTTGGTGTCATCTGCAAACTTACTAACTGTACCTCTTATGCTTGCATCCAAATCATTTATGTAAATGACAAAAAGTAGAGGACCCAGCACCGATCCTTGTGGCACTCCACTGGTCACAGGCCTCCAGTCTGAAAAACAACCCTCCACCACCACCCTCTGTCTTCTGCCTTTGAGCCAGTTCTGTATTCAAATGACTAGTTTTCCCTGTATTCCATGAGATCTAACCTTGCTAATCAGTCTCCCATGGGGAACCTTGTCGAACGCCTTACTGAAGTCCATATAGATCACATCTACTGCTCTGCCCTCATCAATCTTCTTTGTTACTTCTTCAAAAAACTCAATCAAGTTTGTGAGACATGATTTCCCACACAGAAAGCCATGTTGACTATCCCGAATCAATCCTTGCCTTTGCAAATACATGTACATCCTGTCCCTCAGGATTCCCTCCAACAACTTGCCCACCACAGAGGTCAGGCTCACCGGTCTATAATTCCCTGGATTGTCTTTACTGCCCTTCTTAAACAGTGGCACCACGTTTGCCAACCTCCAGTCTTCCGGCACCTCACCTGTGATTATCGATGATACAAATATCTCAGCAAGAGAACATTCTGCACCCTCTCTGACACATCCTTGATCCTGGCACCAAAGAAACAACGCACCATTCTGCTTTTTCTCTGCTGGCCACAGAAACGTCTGTCTGTACCTTTGACTACAGAATCCCCTAACACAATTGATCTCTTGGAAGCCAATGTACCCCTTGTTGCATTAGAGCCAGTCTCAATACCAGAAATTTGGCTGTTTGTGCTACATTCCCCCGAGAATCCATCACCCCCTACATTTTCCACAACAGCATACCTGTTTGAAATGGGTATATCCACAAAAGACTCCTACCCTAGGTGCCGACCTCTCTCACCCTTCCTGGAGTCAACCCATCTACGTGACTGTATCTGAGACATTTCCCCCTTCCTATAACTGCCATCCATCACATACTGTTGCTGTTGCAAATTCCTCATCGCTTCTGTCTCTCCAACCGATCCACTCAACATGATAAGATTCATATCCAACAGCATTTATGGCAGATATAATCCGCAGTAACCCTGAAACTCTTTAAACTCCCACATCTGACAAGAAGTACATCTCACTGCAAAGGCCATTCTTGCTCCTTCACAATCTACAGACCCAGAAAATAACACCATCTTATTCCTCTACAAAACACTGCCCTGGGTTAAATTAACAGCTATGGCTTATATTTTAAGTTTAATCAAGAGACTTATCTCCAAAAACATATAATCAAGAAAGAATCCACTATACTCACTACTGCAGCCTTTCTCTTGGACAGACTTAAAACAACAATTAACTTATCTGATTCTATGCTGTGAACTTCACCCAACAGTTCCTCCAATATTAGTTGTGAATTTTACTGTTAAATTTTCCCAGATGCACTCCGATGTCCAGCGATACACAAATTCAAACAGCAAAGGCGGTAACTGTGCAGATTCTCTCTCTCTCTCCTGCACTGTCCTCACCATGTGCTTCCTTTGTCCCCTCTTCTCCCTTTTAAACTGCTGTTGTTTGGACTATTTTTTTCCAAAGTTCCAAAACAATGCAACAGCATATAAAACAGTAATTGCTGCTCCTGGAATTCGAGGAAATCACCTCCAACACTTAAAATACCTCAAAAAAAATAAGGAGCAGCTCTTACAGCCAGAAATTTTTCCCGTCCTCCATCTTGGATTACTCAGAGTTCATTCAGTCAGGGAGTCCTGACTGACAGATATACACAGGAGTGTAAGGGGTTCTGCTCACTCTAGGACCTGGCTCTGAGCTAGCTGGGTTAGTGACATTACTATGCACAGCTAAATAAAATGTTTATTTGTTCTGGAATATTGGCTTTTGTGGAGTTATCTCACTTATCACATAAGGTGGGTTAATTTGAGAAAGGTAAGGTTTACCCCAACAGTTTACATGAATTTCAGAGGAAAAAAAGTAACTTAATGAATTGAGCACAAATACAAGTTAATAGGTTTGATACTATAGCCATTACAGAAATATAGTTACAAAGAGATCAAAGCTGGGAACTAAATATTCATAGGAATGGTGACTTTTCAAAAGGACACACAGAAAGAAAAGGGTGATGGGATAGGCCTTAGGGACATAGTAAAATTTAGCACTCAGTTAGAGACAGAGGAACTTGGGTCAGAATATAATGTGGGAAAGTATGAAGTCATGTATTTTGGCAAGAAAATTGAAAAGCTGAATATCATTTAAATGGAGAAAGACTGCAGAAAGCCAGAGAACAGATGGACTTGGGAGTGCATGAATCACAAAAAGCCAGCATTTAAGTTCAGAGGGTAATAGGGAAGGCAAATGAAGGAAACAAACAAAGAACTGCAGATGCTGGGTGTATTCTGGGTTCACTGGAGAAAGGTTACTCTGCTTTCTCTCCATATCTACTGCCAGACCTGCTGGGTTTCTCCAGCAGTTCCTGTTTTTGTTAAGACAAATGGAATGTTTGCCTTTATTTCAAAGGAAATGGAGTAAAGAAGTCAGGGCGGAGGGAAGTTGCTGAAGCTAAACAAGCGAGGAGAAAGTGAGGACTGCAGATGCTGGAGATCAGAGCTGATAATGTGTTGCTGGAAATGCGCAGCAGGTCAGGCAGCATCCAAGAAGTAGGAGAATCGACGTTTTGGGCATGAGCCCTTCTTCAGGAAGAAGGGCTCATGCCCGAAACATCGATTCTCCTGCTCCTTGGATGCTGCCTGACCTGCTGCGCTTTTCCAGCAACACATTTTCAAAGCTAAATAAGCCACAAGTTAGACCATAGCTGGAATAACGTAAACAGCCCTTTATCTGACAAACAATATGTCAGAATTCCAGAAAAGTCCAGAGAAGGTTCATGAGGCAGATACTGAGTATGTCTTTAAGGAAAGGTTAATTAGGTTGGGCCTGTACTCATTGGAATTTAGAAGAATGAGAGGCAACCTTATTGAAACCTACACATTTCTTAGGAGACTTGACAGGGTGAATGCAGAAAGATGACTTCCCTTTGTAGGAGAGTCGAGGACCATCATGCATATGTCAAAGTAAGGGGTTGCCCATTTAAGACAAATGAGGAATTTAACAGAAGCGGTGAACTTGTGAAATTTTTTCGCACAGAAGGATGTCAGCCTGGGTTGTTAAGTTAAATTCAAGGCTGAAATGGACAGATTTTTAATCTACTGAGGGGATCAATGGTTATAGGGCAAAGGCAAAAACATCAAGTTGTGGGTTATCAGATCAGCAAAGATTCCATTAAATGGCAGGGCAGACCTGATGAGCTGAATGGCTTCCTTTTGCTCTTACTTCTTCTGGTCCTAACCTTATATGTTTTCAGATGATTTTATGTAAGAGCAATGTGAGAAATAGGAAGGGGTATTCGATCATTTAGCTGAGGGGAGGGAGAATACTAAAGGTGATGTCACAAAAACAGGAAGAGAAGAAGTGCTATCAGACACCTCTTACTTAGCCATAACCTACTCAAAAACACTTGTTTGTGTTGTCGAGAGTGTGGTGCTAGAAAAGCACAGCAGGTCAGGCAGCAACCAAGGAGTAGGAGAATCGACATTTCGAGCATAAAGAATTCCTGATGAAGGGCTTATGTCCGAACTGTCGATTCTCCTACTCCTTGGATGGTGCCTGACCTGCTGTGCTTTTCCAGCACCACACTCTCGACTCTGATCTCTAGCATCTGCAGCCCTCACTTTCTCTTAGTTTCTGTTGTACCAGATACCAGCTCCTGACCTCATTACAACTTTGATCCAAGTAGGAACAGAAGAGGTGAAATCCCAAGGCTGGATCAGTGTGACTGCTCTTGACATCACAGCAGCATTTGACTGAGTGTGGCGTCATGGAGCCCCAACAAGCTGGAGACAATGGGGATCAGTGGGAAATTTCTCTGCTGGTTGGAATCAAATCCAACATAAAAGGAAAATTGTAGTCATTCTTGGAAGACAATCTTTTCATTCCCTGGACATCACTGCAGAACTTGCCGAGGCCTAATCATGTACATCAACAATATTTCCATCAGAAGTGGGAATGTTCATAGATTCAGCACTATTTGTGACTCCTCAGACACTGATGCAGATCATGCCCACATGCATAAGATCTGGACAACATCTGGGTGTGGACTGATAAGTGGCAAGCTACATTCACATCACACAAGTGCCAGGCAATAACCATCTCCAGCAACAGAGATTCCAACCATTTCCCCTTGACATACAATGGAATTACCATTGCTGCATTCTTCACTATCAACATTATCAGGGATACAATGAATCAGAAACTGAACTTCACTAGCAATTTAAATACTGTGGCTGTAAAAGCAGAAGGGCTAGAAATTCTAAGATAAGTAACTCTTTTTCTGATTCCTCAAAGCCCATCCACCATCTTTTTGACATAATTCATGAGCATGATGGAATATTCTCCACTTGTCTGGATAGATACCGCTCCAACAACACTCAAGAAGCTTGACATCACCCAGAATAAAGCTGCCCATTTGAGTGGCACCCTCTCCACCATCTTCAACATTCATTCCTTCCACCACAATGCACAGTGACAGCAATATACACTGTTGTGAATTCACTAAGACTCATTTGATAGCACCTTAAAACCAATAACTTTACTACTCAGAAGGGCAAAGAGCAGCAGGCAGATGGGAACATTACCATCTGCACATTCCCCTTCATGTTACACACCATCCTGACTTGGAAATATGACCCTACTCCTTCATCTCGCTGAATCAAAATCCTGGAACTCCCTCCTTAACAGCACTTTTAGTCTACCTATACCACATGGACTGCAATGGTTCTAAAAGACAGTTCATCATCACCTTCCAAGGACAATTAGTGGCAATCAATTCATGCTATCCCAAGCCCACAATCTGTCAATAAATTACAAAAACGTCATTGCAGAAGATATTCTGTCTAAGGGTAAAACAGACCAAGTGAGGACCGTGCCATCCAACCTGAACAACAGAAGAGAGACATAGGAGGAGGATTGTGTGGTTAATCATGTCAAAAGATGAAAACAGGTCAAGAAGGTTAAGGAAATACAGTAACAAGAAGAGACAGACTACTCCAGCATCCAGTGTGCATAAACAATAGCTCGTAGGAATATAGAAACAGGGGAGATCTTCAACTCTGTTCCGCCACTCAATGTAATTATGGCTGATCTGTGGCCTAACTCCATATAGCTACTTTTTGTTCATATCCCTTAAGTCTTTGCTTAATAATAAACTATCTAATTCAGATTTAAGATTAACAACTGACAGCGTATCAATTACCATTTGTGGAAGAGTTCCACACCTCTACCCTCCTGTGTGTGTCGGTGTACTTCCTAACATCTCTCCTGGCCCTAATTCTCAGACTACGCCACTTTGTTTTTGAACATCTAACCAGTAGAACTCCATTGAGAATGCAGTAAGTTTCAAAACAAAGATGAGCCTAACTGTTTAAAGAGCAAGCCAAAATGAATGAAAAGAACTGTAGTCAAAGGAACAAGTGAATCAACAGGACTAGAAAAAGATGAGCAAATAAATCGGACGCACATTCTGAGAAGCTGAGAATATCTAAAATTCTGTTGTCTGTCTCATAACTCACACCAAATCATTGCTCATTGAGGTGGTAGACAAACATACCTCGGCAAAACCTCTACTCTAAAATGCTCATCCTTACACTCATGGCCATCACCTCTCCCCATCTCTATAATCTCATCGAACTCCATGACCTTCTCAATTCTGTATTCTTCTTCAGCATTCATAATTTTAATTGCTCTACTATTGGAAGTGACGTGTTCAGTTGGCTGTGCTCTAAGCTCTGTAATTTTGTCCCTAGATCTCAACACTTCACTGTCCTCCTTAAAACTAACTTAAAATTCATCTCTTTGAGTAAACATTTTGCCCTCATTTCTTTATGTGATTCTGTGTCAAAAGAACAAAAGAAAATTTACAGCCCAGGAACAGGCCCTTCGGCCCTTCAAGCCTGAGCCAATTCAAATGTACTGTCTAAACCTGTCGGTCAATTCCTAAGCATTTATATCCCTCTGCTCCCCATCTACTCATGCATCTGTCCAGATGCATCTTCAATGAGTCTACCGTGCCTGCCTCTACCATCTCTGCTGGCAACGCGTTCCAAATGCCCACCACCCTCTGCGTGAAGTACTTGCCACGTGTTTCCCCTTAAACTTTCCACCTCTCACCTTGAAAGCATGACCTCTGGTTATTGAATCCTTCACCCTGGGAAAAAGCTTGTCTCTATCCACCCTGTCTATGCCCTTCATGATTTTGTAAACCTCAATCAGGTCCCCCCTCAATCTCCTTTTTTCTAGTGAAAATAAACCTAACCTACTCAACTTCTCTTCACAGGTAGCACCTTCCATACCAGGCAACATCTTCATAAACCTTCTCTGCACCCTCTCCAAAGCGTCCACACCCTTTTGGTAATGTGGCGACCAGAACTGTACACAGTATTCTAAATGCGGCCGAACCAATATCTTGTACAATTTTAACATGACTTGCCAGCTCTAAAACTCAATACCCCGTCCAATGAAAGCAAGCATACTATACACCTTCTTGACCAACCTATCCACCTGTGCAACAACCTTCAGGGTACAATGGATCTCTCTGTCCATCAACTTTTCCCAAGGCTCTTCCATTCACTGTATACGTTCATATACATGTCATATGTTCTTTTGTACCTGTCCTATGAAGTTCCTTGGTGATTTTATATACTAATGGTGAAACATAAATGTGAGTTGCCATGTGGACGGATAGGAAACAAAACGTTCTCCTACCATCCTTCATTAATTCAATTCCATTAATCAAAATATTTATTTGCAGTATGGACTACTTGCTAAGTGATGTACATGATCAATATAAACCTTGGATTTTAATTAACATACTTCCAAAATAAATTCCATGACATCCATTCATCCTTTAGAAAACGGAGGAAAACATACACGACAGGCCTGAGACCAAGTGAGTTTTTTTTAAAATGGAGTTACTAAAACAAATTATATTTGTGTAAAATCATGGACTAGTTACAGCACAGAAGATCATTTTGCTCGTGTGTGTACTGGCTTTTAGCAAGAGCAAGTGGCTTAGTCCCAAA
This sequence comes from Chiloscyllium punctatum, assembly GCF_047496795.1. Taxonomy (NCBI): domain Eukaryota; kingdom Metazoa; phylum Chordata; class Chondrichthyes; order Orectolobiformes; family Hemiscylliidae; genus Chiloscyllium; species Chiloscyllium punctatum. Next base: position 56,124,364 of record NC_092758.1, on the reverse strand, counting down.
CCTTGACTAGTCTCTTGACCAATGAGAGTTACTTGACAACCAATCAACTCCCTGTTCTCGCACAGTAGAAATTGTTTCTCCTTTTTAAATGTGGCATTCTTGTGTTGGTCCTGATGAGTGCAGGATGAAAAGTTTAGGTTTATCGAAGTTCCATACCACCTAGTGACCTTTAAATAAATAAATAATTCAAGCAAAATGCATTACATTTGGAAGCTGCATTTTATATTCAGTAGCAATGGGTGATCATTTGGATAGACTGTTTCAGAAGTAACAGAATTTGAACCAAATTGTATTGCTGGCATCATTACTAAATAAGATTTCTCCTACACTTTCCTACTTTAACAGCATTATGTTAAATGCCTGTACTGCACGCAACATAAAACTTTTCACTGTACTTAGGCAGACGTTAGAACAATAAATCAATCCAAAATACCGGCTGCCTTTAGGACCCTGGGAAGAAACGAAACGTTATCAGCTGTATGAACTCTGGCATTTTTTTTACAATAAACAGCAACTAACCCCGCGCTTACAGTCAGAGAAACTGCCAACATTTCAAATGAACGGGGGGGGGGGAGGGGGGTTATTTCACCCCTTTCTGATTATAACGCCCATGCCCGGTATGGATCATATACCATTCCCTTCAAACACCAACTAGGTATGTTTCCACCCCAACCCCCTTGCCATCACTTAGCAACTGAGGGTCACAGACTATAAATATCACAGGCTATGGGTGTATCGGTGGAGTGTCTTTTCAACAGCACATTAGGAGGTGTAATTGCATGAAGCAGGAACTCACACTGATGGTGTCCCTGCTGACAGTGCAGCCCGGGAGTCGTTCTGCTGCCGTTGGCCAGGTTGATGTTATTCCAGGTGGATCGGGTCAGTAAACTGGAGCTGCTGTTCCCCATGTCCTGTCACTCTGTCTCTCTGCTGGTACCGGTTGCAAACAATGACCGACTGCTTCTATTTTCTCCTCCTCAGTTTGCACTGTTTTTTTTTGCCGCTACTTAGAACCAATCGTTGACCATGGCAGAGACACCAACCAATCCAGCAACTGTGAAGCCAGCCTTTGGCACAGACACCTCTCTGCCCCTCACTGTCAACTCCCAAACCAACAGCACCGTGCGAGCAAAGATTGCGCGCTTTGAAATTTGAACGTGGGTTGGACAGGCAGAAGCTGGGAAGTTCCCCTATAGGCGGGGTTTGATCCCTAACCTCTGCAAGTCATGTTGTCTAATGTTGTTTTTGTACAAATATCGGTCAGTACAAAATACGTTTAGTGGATCAATCTTACTTTGGAGGGAAGGACTGTGGTGTGCTGTCTGCTCTTTTCTAAATCAAATAAAGAAACTGCAATCGATCTGAAAATGGTCAGACCTGTACAAATGCAACAGGCTGCAGCTGAGATATATTGCTCGGTATTAAACATAGATGCGCACTTTAGCAAAATGTTCTAAATATCCGAATTGAGATAGTATTATTTAATAATTAAAGCAGATTTTGTTTTGAAAATGAAATGCTCACGCTGTATGTAAATACGGCTTACGTAAAGACACCAGCTCAATTTCAAACTGAACATTACCGGATGGATAATAAGTTGAGTAACCGATTCCAAAGAAACGATTGTCAGTGTTTCCAATTGCGAACAATTTAAGATTCGAGTTTACACTTAGGGCACAAAATGAAGATTAATCTTCAGCACGCTGTTTTGTGAAACCTTGGAGATAAAAAAAATCAGATACATTAAAAAAGATTTTTTTATTGGATTATTTGAACTCTTTGTCCGTGCTAGGGATGTTGAGGATGGAAGTACATAAAATGCTGTTTGGCTGACAATCAGGCATTGTCTAATTGGGTCTTCTGACTTTCCAAATGGCATAAGAAGACAAGGTATCACAAAAGTGGATGTGTTTGCCAACTAATGGTTAAAAAAGTGGAGGGCATGCCCCTATCTACATCAATGGTGCTGAGGTGGAGATGGTCAACATCGTCAAGTTCCTCGGAATGATGATCACCAATCTGTCCTGGTCCACCCATATTGATGCTGTGGTCAAGAGGACACAACAATGCATCTACTTCCTCAGGAGACTAAGGAAATTCAGCATGTCTATGAAGACTCAACACTTTTTATAGATGCACCAGAGAAAACATTCCATCCAGATGTATCATGGCATGGTATGGAAACTGCTTTGTCCAGGACCACAAGAAACTACAGAGGTGTGAACATAGCCCAGTCCATCTCGCAAGCCAACTTTCCATCCATTGACTCCATTTATACTTCTCACTGCCTCAGGAAGTCAGCCAACATAATCAATGACTCCTCCCACCATGGTTATAACCTTTTCAGGCAGAAGATATGAAAGCTTAAAAACATGTATCAAAAGGTTCAAGAACAGCGCCTTCCCCATTGTTATTAGACTTCTGAATGGACCTCTCAAATTTTAAGTTCAATGTAGATCTCGCTGTTTGTGCACCTTCTCTGTGGCCATATCATTGTATTCTTCACTCTGTTCTATTACTTTAATGCCACTTAGTATGTTATGATCCACCTGTACTGCACACAAAACAAAACTTTTCACTGTACCTACATACATATGATAATAATGAATGAATTCAAAAACATACACCAGATTTTCACAACATTTTTAATGGAAATATGAACCTGGAATTTTATCACCAAGACAGGAAACAAGAGTCAGGAAAATTTCTAGTGTTGTGTACCCACCTTAATTGTAAAGGTACCATAGTCCTACACTCTCTTTAGAGACAGATGACGGGTGGTGGTTTAACCTGAGGGCTGCTACAGCTCGGACAAGGAGAGCGATTGAGAGGGAGAGTCCTTTATAGTCATCTCAGCCGATGCAGGAATTGAGCCCATGCTGTTGTTTTTACACGACATGGCAAACCAGCTGTCCAGCCAACTGAGCTAACTGACAGCCCATCCTTGGGTTCAAGTACCTGCAAAAATAGGATCATCATTGTCGGGGTATGGGTAAGCCTCATAATGCATGCTTGGCAGAGAGACCATAAATCTAGTTGAAACACCTGAAGCCCAGGAGATGCATCGCTGATTAACAGCAACAGCCCCCTTATCTTCACAGTCAACTAAACATGTTTATTACATGTTTAGAGGTTGCAAGTGCATGCATTTTCTGCTGTGGATAGTAAAGGATTTGGGTGATTGACTTTTTCGTTGCCCTGGAGTAAATTAACTTTTTGTCAACATATTGTAGATAATGATTGAAAGAATGACTGTTTTTAAAGCAACTTTTATCCATACTATTGTCAGTATACAGTTCATTGGCTTTAAACAATATACAATGGATCAAGTTACATGGAAGTGCAAGTGCTTAGAAGAGACAGCATGAGGACTCAAGGAGATGGTTGGAGTAGTTTAGGTTGCCATAGCCTGGCAGAGAGAGAATGTGGAAGACATGTAAACCCACCTTTCATAAGCTTCTGTCATGCACACTTGGGTTCATGACATAATAGGAGCTCTGATAAAGAGTCATCTAGACTTGAAACATTAGCTTATTCTCTCTCCATGGATGCTGTCTGACCCGCTGTGATCTCCAGCATTTGTTGTTTTCAGTCAGGGTTCATGACACCTCTGAGATGCCATGAACTGCAAATGTTTAAAAGCCTGACACAACACCAAGAAAATTGTTGAGAACTAGGACTTGTCTGCCTTTACAAAACAGTCAGCCCAGGGAGGAGTGCTGGGTGCGGGTTTATGACGCATACTAGACTGCTCTCACGAAGGACTTCCCAGACGCAGAAACAGGAAGTGCCAGAGAAACTCAGGAGATCTGGCAGCACCTATAGAGAGAGAAAACCAGAGTTAACATGTTGTGTCCAGTGACCCATCATCAGATCTGAAAATAGTTGAGGAGGAATGGTATTTATGTTGATCATGTGGTTGGGAGAGTGAATAAAATATATACACATGGGGCCCAGAGAGAGATAAAAGGGATAGGCAAACCAAGAGATTGCTGATGACAAGCTGAGAGATAGAGATGTATACCAGGAGGATGCTAGTGAGAAGTGTGAATGGTTGAAAATAGTTTGTATATGCTCAGAGCAGCCCATGCAAACCAGGAATTGGGGTGTGGGGATAGGAATACAAAAACAGAGGAGGGTGTTCACATTCTGAAACTGTTAAATTCAATATTGAGTCCCAAAGGATGTAAGGATAAGGCAGGAGGTGAGGTGTTGTCCCTCCAGCTTGCACTGAGCCTCACTGTAGCAGTGCAGCAGGACTGACACTCACTTTCGCACAGAAATATTGGGACGTGGTGGATCTGTTGAAGTGGCAGGCAACTGAATATTCAGGATCATTACTACTAACAGAGCATAGGTGTTCTGCAAAGTAGTCACCCAGTGTGCGCTTCAGTTCCCCACTGTAGAGGGGATCACATTGCGAGTATCAAATTCAGTAGTTTAGATTGAATGAAGTGCAGGTAATTTGCTGCTTCACCTGGAAGATATGTCTGGGATCTCCGAATCACAGGGTTATAGAGATGTATAGCATGGAAATATACCTTTCAGTCCAACTCGTCCATGCCAACCAGATATCCTAAATTAATCTAGTCCCATTTGCCAGCATTTGGCCCATATCCCTCTAAACTCTTCTTCAATGTATACCCATCCAGATGCCTTTTAAATGTTGTAATGTACCAGCCTACACCACTTCCTCTGCCACCCTTTGTGTGAAAAAGTTGTCCCTTCGATCCCTTTTAAATCTTTCCCCCTCACCCTAAAACTATGCCCTCTATTTCAGGACTCCCCCACTCCAAAGAAAAGACCTTGTATATTCACCTTATCCACACTCCTCATGATTTTATAAACCTCTATAACGTCACTGTTCTACCCCCAATGATGTTCCAGGGAAAATAATATCCTAGCCCATTCAGGCTCTCCCTGTATCTCAAATCCTCCAACCCTGTCAACACCTTTGCAAATTATTTCTGAACCTTTTCAAATTTCACAGTATCCTTTCTATAGTCGAAAAGACTCCTGTCCAAAGAAGTGGATGTAGACACAATAGTGATGCAGGCGCATACCGTGTCTGAAATTTGTGAAAATCTGAAAGCCTGGGAAATTGGGTTATGAATCACAGAATTGAAATCTGCTTGCCATTTTTAAAGGGCTCCCAAGATGTCCCCATCTGGTGAAAATCGGTGCTATTATTCCTGATTTGTTTGCTAGCTGGCCTACCTCTAAGTTGAATTCTTGTTTTCATCTTGATTAATAAATCCTTTACCATTTCAAACACCTTGATTAAGACAACCCTTAGCCTAAGAATGCACATAATTGCAAACTCAGTATATATAGGCTGTCATAACTTGATCCTTGGAACTACCCTGTATCCCTTTCCCCAAGATCAATACATCTTACCTGAGGTGTGATATTCCAGCAAGGGTCTGGCCAATGTTCCACACAACTAAGCATCATTTCCTCAAAGTGGTATTCCAAACCTTCTTTGAGGTAAAGGGCAACATCAAATTGACAGGTTCCAGTAATTTTCTTTATGTGATATATAACAAGGAGGAGTTTGTTACCTGCTTAGTATCTCCTTTCAATTTATGGAGTGACATTTACATTTACAATTCAGCACCATAATGCCAGTTTGTCATCGACCTCCTAAAATAAACATAGTCCATTTGTTTAAATTAATTTACAAGCTGTTCTACACTTTGCTTCTATTTTTAAGATAACTTGTTGAAACATGACATCTGTTTTGCTCTCTATTGAAGTGGATAAAGACTCTGTTATGGTACTGGAAACTTATAGCAAGTTGGGGCCAAGTTGGTAATCTCATTTAAAAAAAAATCAAACAGGCTCCAAAAATAAATTGAAAATGCAGATTTCAAATATCCTAGTATAGACTGAGAAAATAATAGCATGGAGGGCAAACAGGGAAAGAAATTCCAGAAATGTCAACAAAGGAATTCTCTTGAGCAAATGCAGAAAAGAACTGAATCTAATGCTGGGAAATGAAATTGTGCATTGTTCATTGGCGGAGCATTTGGGTAACAGCAATCTTAATGTCATTACGCTCATGAATTATAAAAAAGGACAATGAGAAATGAAATATGACAATACTCAACTGGAGGAGAGTTCATTTCAGGGTGTCAAAACATTTATCTACAGTTAGTAAACCGAACTCAGTAATTGCCACGCAAAACAGGAAATAATATGAGCAGCTGCCTTTAAAAATGAGATAGTTCGGTATTGACTGGACACATTTCCACCAGGGGTAAAGGAAGGTTATGCAAAGATAGGGCTCCCTGGATGACTACAGAGTAAAGTGAAACAGAAGAAGTCTTATGATAAATATTAAGCTCATAGTTTAATTGAGAAATGATTTGAATGCAAAAACACAGAGTGGAACTGAAAACAAAATTGAAAAGCAAAGCGATTATATGAGAATTGATTAGCAATCAACATAAAAAGGGAACCCAGAGGTTTTTTCTGATCATATAACTAATAATGAGCATCATTATGATCCCGGCTAATGATATTAGTAGACAAGTCAGACACAGATTGAAGTCTGGCTTGATTGATCTTTTGTTTTCTTAATGTAACAAAGCAGTCTTTCACTGAAACATTCATACACAAGGCTGTGGTTTTGGTTTTGACAATAAAACAAAAGAGTATTACACAAAATAAACACAAATCAAGATATTTAAAAATAAAATTTCAAACACACAGCAAAACAAATCTATCTACTCTTTAGTATTTTATAGTGAGTCAAGGCTCAGAGTAATTCCATCCTTATCACATTTGTAGGGTTAATGTTTCTTCTTAGTTCTGGTCCCCTGAGCAGGGTGGCCTTTTCCATTCACTACTCATAAAACTGAGTCAGAAGTCACACAAAACCAGGTTACAATCCAGCAGGTTTATTTGAAATCACAAGCTTTTGGAGTGCAGCCCCTTTGTCACATCACAAAACCTTTTGATTTCAAATAAATCTGTTGGACTATAACTTCGTGCCATGTGACTTCTGACTTTGTCGGCCCCAGTCCAACACTGGTACATTCACATCATACAACGGAGAGGTTAGACTTCCTCAGTGCTTTATCAATCCACAGAGTTCTAAACAAACATTTCTGATCTGGAACTTCTCACTACAATTCTTAACTTATTTGCTTAACAGCTGTGAACAATTTCCTTTTCTAAGAGAAATTATTTTACCGCTGAATGCAGTCAGATCTTCTTCAGAATGAACAAGAATATATTTTCAACAATTTGTCTTTAAAACTTGCTCATCCTAGCTCCTGCCAAAGGAATGGCTTAATGTTTCTTTTTTCCTGTCATAAACTCCCACAATATAGAAAAAAATGTCAATTAACAGGCAGTGACGAGTGGGGTGCTGCAGAGTTCAGTGCTGCGACCTCAGCCGTTCACAATATGCATGAATGATTTGGATGGAAGAATTGAATGCAGTTTGCAGATGACAGTAAGCTGGGTGGCAATGTGGGCTGTGAGGAGGATGCTAAGAGGCTGCAGAGTGACTTGGCTGAGTGGGCAAATCCTTGGCAAATGCAACATAATGTGGATAAATGTGAGGCTATCCACTTTGGTTACAAAAACAGGAAGGCAGATTATTATCTGAATGGTGGCAGTTGAGGAAATAGTGTGGTGCAACGAGACCTGGATGTCATGGTGGAACAGTTGCGGAAGATTGGCATGCAGATGCAGCAGGCAGTGATGAACGCTAATGGCATGTTCTCCTTCATAGCAAGAGGATTTGCATGTTGGAGTAAGGATGTCTTGATGCAGTTATACAGGGGCTTGGTGAGGCCACGCCTTAAGTATTGTGTGCAGTCTCCTGGTCTGAGGAAGTGCAAAGGTTCAGGATGACAGAACTGACATATGAGGAAAGACTGGATCGACTGGGCTTGTATTTGCTGGAATTTAGAAGAATGGGGGCAATCTCATAGAAACATATAAAATCCTGAATGGACTGGACAGATTAGATACAGGAAGAATGTTCCCAATGTTGAGGAAGTCCAGAACAAGGGGTCACAGTCTAAGAATAACAGATAAAGCATTCAAGACTGAAACAAGGAAGAAATTCTTCACTCAGAGAGTTGTGAGAGTTGTGGAATTCTCTTCCGCAGGAAGCTGTTGGGGCCAGTTCATTAGATATATTGAAAAGGGAGCTGGATGTGGCCTTTGTGGCTAAAGCAATCAAGGGGCTTGGGGAGAGGACTGGAATTGAGATTGCATGTCCTCGGCAGAGTGGGAGGGGGAATTGAAATGTTGGGTCATGGGGCGGTTTGGTTGATTGGTGCGGGTGTCTCTGAGATGTTCCCTAAAGCGCTCTGCTAGGAGGCGCCCAGTCTCCCCAATGTAGAGGAGACCACATCGGGAGCAATAGATACAATAAATGATATTAGTGGATGTGCAGGTAAAACTTTGATGGATGTAGAAGGCTCCTTTAGGGCCTTGGATAGAGGTGAGGGAGGAGGTGTGGGCACAGGTTTTACAGTTCCTGCGGTGGCAGGGGAAAGTGCCAGAATGGGACGGTGGGTCATAGGGGGGTGTGGACCTGACCAGGTAGTCACGGAGGGAATGGTCTTTGCGGAACGCGGAAAGGGGTGGGGAGGGAAATATATCCCTGGTGGTGGGGTCTTTGACACCCACATTCCTCTCTCTACAAGAATCTCAGGGAGTCCCTCTCCCACTGCAACTCCCAGGTCATTTCCTCTGCTCTGAAGCTCTTCAACCATGTCGTGAAACAAACTCGGTACCACAGCCACATTTGCTTCCTTAGTGCCTGCCTCCGTAACCAACTCATCCCACACGGACTCTGGACCACCTTTAAACCAGCAGAGTTCGGACCTGAACAGGACAAACAGTACAGACTACAGATTCAAAAATGTTCCCTCCGTGACTACCTGGTCAGGTCCACACCCCCCTACGACCCACCCTCCCATTCTGGCACTTTCCCCCGCCACCGCAGGAACTGTAAAACCTGTGCCCACACCTCCTCCCTCACCTCTATCCAAGGCCCTAATGGAGCCTTCCACATCCATCAAAGTTTTACCTGCACATCCACTCATATCATTTATTGTATCTGTTGCTCCCGATGTGGTCTCCTCTACATTAGATTAGATTACTTACAGTGTGGAAACAGGCCCTTCGGCCCAACAAGTCCACACCGACCCGCCAAAGCGCAACCCACCCATACCCCTACCCCTACCCCTACCCCTACATTTACCCCTTACCTAACACTGGGGGAATTTAGCATAGCCAATTCACCTAACCTGCACATCTTTGGAGTGTGGGAGGAAACCGGAGCACCCGGAGGAAACCCATGCAGACACGGGGAGAACGTGCAAACTCCACACAGTCAATCGCCTGAGGCGGGAATAGACTGGGCGCCTCCTAGAAGAGCGCTTTAGGGAACATCTCAGAGACACCCGCACCAATCAACCAAACCGCCCCGTGGCCCAACATTTCAATTCCCCCTCCCACTCTGCCGAGGACATGGAGGTCCTGGGCCTCCTTCACCGCCACTCCCTCACCACCAGACACCTGGAGGAAGAACGCCTTATCTTCTGCCTCGGAACACTTCAACCCCAGGGCATCAATGTGGACTTCAACAGCTTCCTCATTTCCCCTTCCCCCACCTCATCCTAGTTTCAAACTTCCAGCTCAGCACTGTCTCCTTGACTTGTCCGGACTTGTCCGACCTGCCTATCTCCTTTTCCACCTATCCACTCCACCCTCTCCTCCTTGACCTATCACCTTTATCTCCTCCCCCACTCAGCCATTGTACTCTATGCTACTCTCTCCCCACCCCCACCCTCCTCTAGCTTATCTCTCCAAGCTTCAGACTCACTGCCTTTATTTCTGATGAAGGGCTTTTGCCCGAAACGTCGATTTCGCTGCTCGTTGGATGCTGCCTGAACTGCTGTGCTCTTCCAGCACCACTAATCCAGTATTTGCTTTCCAGCATCTGCAGTTATTGTTTTTACCTAAGATGAATGTAGGTCCATTGAAAGCAAAATCAGAAGAATTTATAACTGGGAATGGAGAAATGGCAAAGAAGTTAAATGTTTCCTTGTGTTTGCTTTCACTGAGGAAGATACAATAAATCCCAAAATTAGTGATCCAAGTGACTGAGCAGAATGAGAAGTTGAAGGAAATTTATGTTGGTAAGAATGTTGTACTGGAGAAATTAAAGGAGCTGTAAGTTAATAACTACTTGGGGACTTGATAGTTTATATCCTTGGGTGTTGAAAGAGGTGCATATTTACATGGTTGATGCATTGGTAATCAGCTTCTAAAATTTAAAGATCTGTGTGATGGTGCTGTCCCTTTAATAAGGTTATTTTGTCCTTGGGCTCTTTTTTCAGACAGGTCATAAAGGCAAAGGTACTGGAATGTCTGGGCAAGAACCTAGTTTAACAATGACAGGGGAGTGGTCATTTCTCCCAGTTCAGGTTTTCTCTAGTTTCCTTAGTAGTAACAGTCAGAATATGCTGCAGTTCAGAGAAATGTTCCAAGCTTCAGCAGATGGTTCCTGACTGACTTTCTCTCTGAAATCTCTCCTGCCTGTAAGAACTTATGTTTGAATTTAGCTTTTGCAAAAGGGTGTGATTGTGGGATGTCGCAGGAATTTGAACAGCTCTTTAGTTAAATTGCTATATCGAGTTGGTTAGATTTTCAAATAGTTAAGTTATTCTAAGTTCTGTTTTCTTTTGTTTATGTCTTAACTGTAGTGTTTAAATAAATTGCTTAAAACCGAGTGGTTTTACCAGCTGCATCACTCCTGGAATATCCACTTACATCTGCTTTTAAAATAAGAAAAGGTTAGGGTCTGGAGTACCTTCTTAAAATATTTTGAGAGGATCTGGCCTCGCCCATAACATTTGGCAAATTATGGCTAAATGTCTTCAGTGATTGGCATCGAGTAGTGAGATCTCCTCAAAAGCTTTACTGAGATACTTTGGATGTATGAATTCTCACAGCTTTCCTGTTTCTTTCACTGTTATCATGCTGCTAATAGAATCTGTAGGATTTGCCACTTTTATGGTTGCTACCATCTTTTCCAATTCCTCTGATTTGTCTTTCAGACTGGACTTAAGGGCAGCTGAAATTCTCCACAGTTGATGCAGAGTTGATCTCACACTCATCTACTTTGAGATGATCTTTATCGAGGAAATGTCCAAGACTTGTAAAAACATCTTTGTAATTTTTTTAAGACCTGTTCAACAACCAATGACTTCGTGGCCTGCAAAACATGACAAATCTCTTCTGGCATTTTTAGAGTTACTGGTTCAAACTTTAGATTTACTTCAGCTGAGGTGAGTGGCATTTGGTTTAATATCCACAGCTAGAACAATAGATGTTTGTTCTTCCCATTGCATTGGACTCTTAGCTTCATTTGTCCTCTTGGGATAAGTATCATTGAGCATTATAGCCTCAACTTGACCTTCAGGGGCTTCATATCTATGGCACTAAACTGAGTCACTTCGCACAGGCCTATGAAACTCATGATGTTGCACAAAATAAACGCTAGTATCTATCTGATACTTGACATCCATTTGATGCTCACCTTCCACAGTCATCATTTTAACACTTACCTTTAGACCTTACCTTTATACCAACCTTTTGTATATGGTAGTGATTTGTCAGAATCATTGTCTAACATCTCTCCATTAGCCACACTTATAGGCTTGTTTTGCTCATTTCTAGCTGAACACTTGTGTCCAAAGTGATTCAGCTTCAGCAGTTATAGAATCATAGAGTGATACAGCTTGGAAACAAACTCTTTTATACAACTCGTTCATGCCAATCATGTTCCCCAAACTAAACTGATCCCATTTGCCTGTACCTGTCCAAGTGCCTTTTAAATGTTGCAATTGTACATGTATCTACCACTTCCTCTGGAAGGTCATTCCATATATACACTAATTTCTGTGTTAAAGCACTGCTTTCCCCATACTGGACATGATTTATTTCATGTGGTATCCTCCAAATATTTACATCCTCTGTTTTGGACTTGTTCTTTCTGGTGGCCCTTCTGCAAATATGTTTTTAAGCGGCAGTTCAAATGTACCTTCGAACTTATTCCAGCCTGGTCTCTCTATTTATCATCTATCACATTATATAGCTTGCAACCCGCTTTCTCCAACTGGGATACAGAGTTGCTATTCTTATTTTCTCAGGTTTGTTTTTATTTCATTTTGTATTTTGAAACTGAGACTGCAAATAGTTTCAAATCTGTCTCATCTCACATTCGTTTCTAAAGGACGTGCAAGTGAAAACTTGACAGCCATTCTGACTCAAACCATAATTAAACGTTGCAGATTGCTGTCGTAATTCTTTCTTGTTGTTCTTACAGCTTTGATAATCCAAACAATTTCATCTGGACACTTCTGACAGCATGGGCATAAGTTTATCATTTTCTGATTAGTATTTTGTCCAGTGAGATTCATGGTGCCTGTCCACCACAGCTTGGAACAACTTTACTCATGCAAACTGTTGCTCTTCATTTCATTAATTAGGAATTGGGCTCTTCACTCCCAGGACCTACCAGCACTTATACTGCTGACCCCTTACTTAGGATTCAGTTTTGTAGATGCTGCAAGTCAGGAACAGACCCTCACACTGTGGTGCTCAATGGAGGACATTGCTGAGAAGAAAGAAACGTTCACTAATGGCTTCACAGACAGGAATCTGGTGATCTCATTGGATGAATGGTGGAGTGAAGTCAGTCCTATATCCCACAGGAGGTTATGTCTCCTGACCAATCCTGCCTCAACCCAGAGTACAACACAACGAGTGCCACATCCTCTGTGAAACAGAACACTTAGCAGCACAGGGGGAAGTTTAATGATATTTTGTGCACTGCAAGGGCAAGTGACACCATCTTCTGTCTGCTACCTTGAACTCAAAAGGTCATCATTCCAACTCAGAACTGTGTTTCCATCTTAGTCTCCGGCAACTGACTCAACACAGATATCTATTTCAAACTCACTGATCCCATAGCTAACTGGACTATACCTCCTCCCACCCCCATCCTGTAAAAATGTGATCCCTTATTCCCAATTCCTGCACCTCCTCCATTTTTGCTCCCAGGAGGAGCAATTCCACTCCAGGACATCCCAGATGTCCTCCTATTTCTAGGACTGTAATTTCCTCTCCCACATGATCAACAATGCCTTCCAGTGCATTTCCTTCATTTCCCCCAGTTCCAACCTTGAACCCCACTCCTCCAGCTGTAACAAGGTTACAACCCCCTGGTCCTCACCTCCCACCCCACTAATCTCCAGACACAGCATAGCATTCTCTGCCATTTCGGTCATATACAATTAGACCCTACCATCAGAGATATATTTCCCTCCCTGCTCCTATCTGTGTTCTGCAGAGACCATTCCCTCCGTGACTCCCATGTTAATCCACGCCTGCCCCCCCAAACAGTCCACCCTCCACATCTAGCACCTTCCCTTGCCACTGCAAGAGATGTAAAAGCCTGTGCCCACACCTCCGTCCAAAGCCTAAATGATCATTTCAAATCCAGCTGAGATTTTCCTGCACATCCAAACACCTCATCTGCTGTGTCCATTGCTCTCGATATGGTCTCTTCCACATAGGGAGACAGGATGCCAACCCGCGGAACGGTTCTGAGAACATCTCTGGGACACATGCACCAGACAACCCCACTGCCCTGTGACTAACCACTTCAACTCCCCTTCCCACTCCCCCAAGGACATGCAATCCCTGGGCCTCCTCCACTAGCAAATCAAAGCAAGCCAACGCCTGGAAGGAGGAGGAATGCCTCATCTTCCGCCTCAGGACCCTACAACAACACGGCATCAATATTGACTTTACCAATTTCAAAATCTCCCCTCCTTTCACCTCATCCCAGATCCAACTCTCCAACTCAGCACCACCCTCTTGACCTGTCCTACCTGCCCATCTTCCTTCTCACCTATCTGCTCCACCATCCCCACCGACCTATCACTATTACCTCCCACCTGCATCCACCTATCACCTTCCCATCTACCTTCCCCACAGCCCACTCCCATCTCCCTATTTATCTCTCAGCCCCCATCCCCCTCCACATTTCTGATGAAGGGCTTATGGCCAAAACATTGACTCTCGTGCTCCTCAAATGCTGCCTGACCTGCTGTGCTTTTCCAGCGCCACACATTTCGATTCTGATTCTCAAGTCTTGTGAACTACAGCTCTTACTATTGCACACATCATTTCCATTCAATAGTTTTCACTCGCCACATCGTTCTAAACTCTGGATTAGTGGTGCTGGAAGAGCACAGCAATTCAGGCAGCAATGAAGTAGCTTCGAAATCGATGCTTCAGACAAAAGCCCTTCATCAAGAATAAAGGCAGTGATCCTGAAGCGTGGAGAGCTAAGCTAGAGGAGGGTGGAGGTGGGGAGAAAGTAGCATAGAGTACAATGGGTGAGTGGGGGAGGGGATGAAGGTGATAGGTCAAGGAGGACAGGGTGGAGTGGATAGGTGGAAAAGGAGATAGGCAGGTAGGACAAGTCCGGACAAGTCATGGGGACAGTTACTGAGCTGGAAGTTTAGAACTAGGGTGAGGTGGGGGAAGGGGAAATGAGGAAACTGTTGAAGTCCACATTGATGCCCTGGAGTTGAAGTGTTCTGAGGCGGAAGATGAGGCGTTCTTCCTCCAGGCATCTGGTAGTGAGGGAGCGGCGGTGAAGGAGGCCCAGGACTTCCATGTCCTCGGCAGAGTGAGAGGGTGAGTTGAAATGTTGGGCCACGGGGCGGTGTGGTTGATTGGTGCGGGTGTCCCGGAGATGTTCCCTAAACTGCTCTGCTAGGAGGCGCCCAGTCTCCCCAATGTAGAGGAGACCGCATCGGGAGCAACGAATACAATAAATGATATTAGTGGATGTGCAGGTAAAACTTTGATGGATGTGGAAGGCTCCTTTAGGGCCTTGAATAGAGGTGAGGGAGGAGGTGTGGGCGCAGGTTTTACAGTTCCTGCGGTGGCAGGGGAAAGTGCCAGGATTGGAGGATGGGTTGATTGGGGGCGTGGACCTGACCAGGTAGTTGCGGAGGGAATGGTCTTTGCGGAAGGTGGAAAGGGGTGGGGAGGGAAATATATCACTGGTAGTGGGGTCTGTTTGGAGTTGGTGGAAATGTCGGCAGATGATTTGGTTTATGTGAAGGTTGGTAGGGTGGAAGGTGAGCACCAGGGGTGTTCTGTCCTTGTTACTGTTGGAGGGGTGGGGTCTGAGGGCGTACGGTTGGAGGCGTGGGGTCTGAGGGCATATGGTTGGAGGGGTGGGGTCTGAGGGCATACGGTTTTACATCGTTCTAAACTGCAACTTCTTTGATTTCTGCTAACCTCATTATGAACACCTCCTCATGCATCACTACTTCCTGCTTTTCCATTCATGCTCATCATTCTAAAACCTTTTCTTATTTTTACTGCAGAAAAGATTAGCTACAGCTGGACTGATGCCTCTACAGCACCCTAACTGACCTATTTATAAGCATTGAACTATTAACTATAGGATTGTCTGTGATCCAATCTCTGGACAGCAAGGACATGGATCCTCGGATTCTGGTAGGACCAAGTGCCAGCTTTCTCTCGGGTTTAGGTAATGGATGCCTTTGTCATTTTATGATTGAGAGTATTGCCTTTCTGCCTGCAATACTGCATAAGAGATTCTGAGATGATGTTTAATTGCTCCTTTTCAACATTAGACGAGTTGCCAAGTTATTAGCAGCCCCTTCCAACATAAAGACGTAGGCCTACACTTTGGCAAGTCGCATTCAGGGGATCAATCAGGGTCTCTCCAGGGAGTGCCCATGAAGAAGGGACCAACTGAAATAAGCTAGGAAGCTTCCAGGCTTTACTCAGTGGTCTCTTCATGTGGTGTCAACCCTCTGTACATAGGCGAAGTGTTCTTGGAGGCAGGAGCTGACACTTATCTGTGTGATTTATGTGGTTTATTTGAACATTCAGCAAGCAGCCAAGCCGTCATGTTTCTCCCCTTCTGTAGTATAGTATGACAACAAGAAGATATTAGGCATCTAGCCCAAATCTCTCCCCCACATTTTGTCAACGACCCCATTTCGCAGCCCAGTGAGCTAAGCGAATGCAACTATTGTATTTATAATTCAATAGTTTTCAAGCTCATTTAATTGCAGTAGTTTATTTATAAGATTAGAATTAATGTTTTTTAACAGAAGTGAACAAAATAATAACATTTAACATATGTTAAGCTTTTAATACCATCAACATAACATGAGCATTCAAATATTTTATGAGGTGAGTGATACTGCAAATGTGACAAATTGTTGGTCAATTACAAAAACTGATCTATACCAAAGTAATCAGAGTTTGAAACCCCTGTCACCATTCTTTAATTCTTCACATTGGTTATCTAAGTAACTCATTCACAGTTTGAGGTTCAAATAAAGAACAAAATATGTCTCTTCTTTGTATATTATTCATTGGAAAATAAGAAAATATTTCAGCGTTCTTTGTTTGTATCTAGTTGTACCAAACCTGACTCAGTTACTGAAGTGCAAAAGAAATAAGAGTTTGAACGAATACAAGTTTGTGAATTGATTATGCATTTAATATCTACTGAGGAATTTAAGAAAGCAATCAAATCATGTGATCAAATATGTGAGAAATATGAATAGTTCTTACAAAACAGGCTTTCTAACCTTCCCTTGTTGACCAGGTAACATTGAAAACTGGATCTTACCAAGCTCTGAGTGGCATGGGCTCTGATGATTTGAATAGTGGTGTTAGGCGAGATGTTCAGTGAGGTCAGTCTCAATGCCTAAACTATCTCGCCACATCTTGTTTACTTTTCTCAACTGACATAGTGAGATTCTCACTAGCTAGCAGTGAGTTCCAATTAATCTCATTATTCCTTGTTAAGTGTTTTGTTAACAGCCCAACCAGCCATTGGTTGTGATCTTACCAAACTCAACTTACAAACTACTCAGGAAGCCACAATATGAAAGCCAGGGTGGGTTTTTGGTCATTTCAACTCCCCAGTTGCACCAAAAGAACTTCATACTGAATGTCAAGCACCAATATCTTGGGCACACTGCATGGTTATTAGCCACATTCACCTTATATTCACAAATGTTGTCATCCAATATGCGCCAGTCTCCATGGACACTCAGAGCACAGTTCCACTGTAGAATATAGAACTGTACAGCACAGGAACAGGTCCTTCGGCCCATAATATACTTGTAGGACACTTCTACATTTCAATGCAACAGCTTAGCTGCATCAGCAACTATCATTGTAATGCTGCAGTAAGGATACTGCGCACTTAGGAACATGTACCAGCTTAAGTACTGGACCAGCTACATCTCCGAGCTCTTTGATCACGGTTATGGTACTCATTGAATCTGTGTTTACCTGTACACTTATCTTTGCTGTGCCTTGCCTCTTGCACTGTGTCCCCTCAGCCAGGGATATCTGGATCATATTCCTACTGTCTTGCAATGCCATCCCAGTATGCTCTGTAGGGCTGCCTCTGATATCAGTCAAGGCACTGCTCAAGGCAGTCAGAGTAAGGAGCCTCTCACTGCTTATAATGGGCGAGGAGCCAAAGGATGGGCAGCACACCAGCTGCCTTCACTGTTTCTGACTCATTGTGGGCTGTTTTGCTATTGGAATGAGAGACAGGCTGGTATTATGGAAGATGAAAGTGGATGGCACAACTATTACTGTTGGTGCAGGTGGGGAGATTCCCTGAGTGAGTGAGCAGACAGTGCAGATGGCCTATAGAGTTAGTGGTGTCGCAGTTTGAATAAGGGTGAGTGGGAAAGAAATTGCATACATTAGTGAGTGTGATAACAGGTGGAAACTGATTAAGTGGTAGCGACAGAGTAAGTGTGAAGTCTCAGAGAGAAGTGGTGGCACTTATGTTCGCAGAGTAGAGAAGAATATGAATATATCCTTTTTTTCTCAAGAGTGCTGGGCATTTCACCAGTTGAGACTGCACTGACCTGACATTGGAACTGGCTGGCATGGTCTAGTGTCACAGTCTGCCCAGGTGGTCCTGAAAAAGAAGGAGTCCTGTGTGCCACTCTGTGGGGCAGGAGTGCCAGGTCCCTGCCTGCATAATGGAGCACAAAGCACCCCGCTTTGTGCTATGTCTGGGGTAAATGTCAGGAGCTGGCAGATCAGATCTAGGCCGACAGTGCTAGTCTGGGTGCTGAACAATCTTTTAGTTATGGCACCGGTGCCTGGGATGTTGATTAATTCTGGTGAGTGGCAAGTTGCTCCGGGCACAGGACATGGTAAGATAGGGTGGAAGGCGGACATGACATTCACCATGAGGGCTGTGACAAGTTTGGGAAGACACAGCAAGAAAATGCAATGCACACTCAGCCTCAAATAACAATCTACTGCAACAAGTAACTCAGAACAAAAATCATGAGGGGATTAAAAGGCTAATTTCTTTACAACTAGTAATCTTTGTCTTCATTGTTTAAGCCCTTTTATGTAGTGCAAAAGCTGAAGATAGGAATAAGTTTTTTTGCCTTAGAGGAGTGCTGGAGGCAAAAGTTTATGTGGTGAGCTCACCAGGAACATGCCCAATCAAAAAAGATAAACCTCAATGATCATAAAGAAACGTAACTGTACTAAAAACGTGTCTCCCTCTTCATACCTCAAATTGCACAATTAACAATACATTACTCTTGCAGGATCTCTTTTAAAACACATACCAACAAATACATGCAATCAAGCAAGGACATGCACTTGACAGCTCTTTACATCACTTCATTATTTGCTTATAAAAATGTGAAAAATATATCTGAGCTCAAACAAAAAATGTGTCTTCTACCTGAAGCAATGTTTGTGGAGAGTTATTAAAAAGCCAATTATGTTTTTAAGTGATGATTACCATTTATGAGTAGTTTAGCAGAGATTATCACAAACTTATTTTTGTTCAACTAAAATAGGTAAAAATAGGAGCGAGATAGAACTTAGTAAAAATGACCATCACTTATCATACCTAATGTGTCAGCTATTCAACTGGTGCTTGCTATAAATACAACTTTTCTTTAGTTCAATTATTCTGAAATCTATGATATAGTTTCTGGTGCCTCGATGTCACTGGAGTACAAGGTCATTATGGCTTAATGGACCAGATGTGGCTGACCTGCTAGCAGACCTCTACTTTAGGCTGTCTGCCCTGCTACTTGAGATCAATGGTGAGGGAGTGCAGTGATGAGCAATTGAATGTGTAATGCCTTTTTAACAGTGGTCCCAATGTCTGTTTGCAGTAACTGAAAGACTTGTATGTCAGTGGAGGTTACTATTCTGTTGAAAGTATAGAATACTAGGGAGAGCTCTACAAAGTTGGTCATTTTTACACAACAAAGAATAATTTCTCCTCCCAGTATATCATTTATATAAGCATCAGGGATTACCAGCTTCTTTGACTGTTTCAATTGTGAATATGATTTTTGTAGGTGATAAAGAAAGAAATTGTACTGAAGCTGAAAACCGAAATACCAAAACTATTTTACACATCAACATACTTAAGGAAATAAAAAGAGTAGAACTTTAAATTATTCCTTTTGCTCACTTGAAACAGAACTAGGATCAATTGAAATTCTTTCAAGAGTTCTGTCGAACTGATTTGAATCAAATCAATATCCTACCTGTGGTGTATAACTCAGCTGAAGTGGTTTTAAATTGAATCAATTATCAGTAAAGTAAAATGAATTGATCTAGATGTCTGCGCAGTAATCATGTATATTGTAAGCATTCCAAAGACTTTCTACTGCATTCAAACATCCCAGGATATGATGGAGTTGGAATTTATGCAGTTCTATTTTTAAGCCATGAGTCAGAATGGCACATGGTGGAACAAACCTACCATACCGGTTAGAGGGCGATATTAAAATGAAATAAGCAAAGCAAACTGTTGATTAGCAACTTCACTATTCTGGGCTTTTAATACAAAACACCCCCAAGGTATTTAAAATTAACTTGCGTTTTGGCTACAGGCATTGAAGGAGAAGTGGATACTTCAGAAACCCACTGTAGTACAAACACTACAATGGTGTCCATGGTAGAGATCGACCATCAGGATAGAGACTTCTATCCACCAACTGGATAAGAAGTTATTCAGACAAATTTGTTAGCAGCTGTGGCAGACATGCCATTAGCTCCTGACCATCAGCCCCACACTTCCAATGAAGGTCCTGACCTGGATTGCTAAAAAATGTTTCCTAACACAAACCATGTACCAATCTCTTCATAACCCTACCCCCAACTATGCCTGCTTCATTGTAGGATACGTGGAACAGTCCATCTTCCACAGTTACACTGGCACCATTCCCTACCTTTTCCTCCACTACATTGATGACTGTATCAGCACCACCTCATGCTCCCCTGAAGAGGTTGAACAGTTCATCAACTTTACTAACACCTTCCACCCTGGACCACCTCAGACACCTCCCGTCCCTTCCTGGAGCTCTCTGTCTCCATCTCTGGCAACTGACTCAACACGGACATCTATTTCAAACCCATTGACTCCCCCAGCTACATGGACTACACCCACTCCCACCCCTCCTCCTGTAAAAGTGAGATCCCGTACTCCCAATTCCTCCGCCTCCACTATACCTGCTCCCAGGAGAAGAAATTCCACTCCAGGACATCCCAAATGGCCTCCCATTTCAAGGACTGCAATTTCCCCTCCCTCGTGATCAACAATGCCCTCCAGCGCATCTCCAACACTTCCCAGACCTCTGCCCTTGAACCCCACCCCTCTAACTGCAACAAGGTTCTCACCTTCCACTCCACCAATCTCTGGATACAGCTCATTATCCTCTGCTATTTCTGCCACCTACAATCAGATGCCACCACCAGAGATATATTTCTCTCCCCATCCCTATCTTCATTCTGCAGAGACCATTCCCTCAATGAGTTCTTCGTTAAGTCCACACCCCCACCAACCCGCTCTCCATGCCTGGAACCTTCTCTTGCTGCTGCAAAAGGTGTTAAACCTGGGTCAACACATTCCCCCTCCCTCACCTCCACCCAAGGCCACAAAGGATCTTTTCACATCTGACAGAGATTTTCCTGCGCATTCAAACATCTCATCTACTGGATCTGTTGCTCTTGATATGGTCTCCTGTACATTGGGGAGTCTGGACACCAAATGGCGGAAGATTTCAGGGAACATCTCTGGGATACATGCACCAAATAACCCCACCACCCTTTGGGTGGCCACTTCAACTCCCCCTCCCATTCTGCCAAATCCTGGCCTCCTCCACCACCAAATCCAAGCCACCCGATGACTGGAGGAAGATCGCCTAAACTTTTGCCTTGGGACCCTTCAACCATACGGTATCAACATCAACTTCACTAGTTTTCTAATCTCCCCTCCCCCCACCTCATCCCAGATTCAACCCTCCAACTCAGCACCACCCTCTTGAACTGTCCTAACTATCCATCTTTCTTCCCACCTATCCTCTCTGCCCTTCCCACCAATCTATCACCATCACCCCCTCCAACCTGCATCTACCTATCATCTTGCCAGCTACCTTCCCTTTAACACCACCTCTACCTACCTATTTTTCTTTCGGCATTCCTTCACACACATTCATGTTGAATGGCTCATGCCTGAAATGTCGACTCTCCTGCTTCTCTGATGCTGCCTGACCTGTTGTGCTTTTCCAGCGCTACCCTTTTCGGCTCTGATCTCCAGCATCTGCAATCCTTACTGTCTCCATAACCCTGCACTAGCAGAAGTCAAAACAAATTCCCAGTCTTCTCTCCTGTACCAGTACTACTGCACACTTCACTCTATGTGCTATGCATCTGACTACCTTCATCTCCTCAGCATTTACAAACTTGCATTCTCAGCAATCTTGATTCACACATCCTCATACAAACTCCCTAGGCATCACTAAGGCTCTCCCTTGCTTCTTGCAAGAAAAGCTATTGATGACCAATTATTGGGAGGGGCCAAGCATAGAAAGAGGCCATTTAGGTTCTCTCCCCACTCCAGCAATTTGTAATGGAGGTCATGCAGATGAGTTGGAGCAGGGGAAGTTTAAGTGGTTATTCTAAAGAGGTTTGTCATGTTCTTAGCTATCTTTTACTATGTCCCTTCTCATCCTCAAACACAAGTTGGACAAACTGCTGTTTCTTCAGCAGCCATTATATCCCTCAAATGATGAACCTGTAATATAGGAAGACTTCCTTTAAAAAGCCTCACCTTGTCAGTTTTATTACTTTACAGTTCTGGAAGTACAGCTTAGCCATGATTCTCTTGCCTACACCTTGCCCCCACATTTCTTCTGCCTGTGGTGACTGTGAGGTTTGGTTCTTTTGAATAGCCTAGTCGTGTGGCTTTTAGCAAATTAGTTCTACATATCTGCAAGTCACTGAGAATTATATCCAGGCATTGTCTCTCGAGCTGCTGTGCCATTCAAGAAGATAATTTACTTCCTCCTTAAATAGGAAAACTAGAATTCAAGACATGATCGCAGGTGAATAAGTTAATGCAGTTAATGCATCCACTGGCATGAAATCAAGCGTATTTAATGTTCAATTAACATATTTCCTTGTCCCTTAAAATAAAAATCATAGCTAAAACGCGCAAACAAAATGTCCACTTATATTAAAGCAAACTCCTCCAAATTGTGTACAAAGGAGAAAGTGAAGACTGCAGATGCTGGAGATCAGTGTCTAATAGTGTGGTGCTGGAAAAGTGCAACCAGCCAGGCAGCATCTGAGGAGCAGGAGAGTCGAGCATAAACCCTTCATCAGAACTGAGGCTTGTGGGACAAGGGGGCTGAGAGATAGATGGGACGGGGTGAGGCTGGGGGGGATGGTAGCTGGAAATGAGATAGGTAAATGAAGGTGGGGTGAAAGTGATAGGTTGGGTAGGGTGGAGCAGAAGGGTGGGAAGGAAGATGGACAGGTAGGACCATTCCAGAGGATGGTGCCAAGTTGCGAGGTTGCGACTGGGATAAGGCAGGGGAGGGGAAATGGGGAAACTGGTAAAATCCACATAAATATCGTGTGGTTGGAGGGTCCCAAGGCGAAAGATGAGGCGTTCTTTCTCCAGGCATTGGGAGAATGGTTAGGGTTTGACGATGGAGGAGGCACAGGACCTGCATGTCCTTGGCAGCGTGGGAGCGGGAGTTAAATTGTTTAGCCACAGGGCGGTGGGGTTGGTCATTGTGGGTGTCCCAGAAATGTTCTCTAAAATGATCCCGTTCTGTCTCCCAATGTAGAGGAGACCGCATCGGGTGCAACAGATGCAGTAGATGACGTGTGTGGAAGTACAGGCAAATTTCTGTCTGATGGAGAAGGATTCTTTGGGGCCTTAGACAGAGGTGAGGGGGGAGGTATGGGCGCAGGGTTAGCACCTCTTGCAATGGCAGGGGAAGGTGCCTGGAGGAGAAGGTGAGTTAGTGGGGGGGGACATGGACCAGACAAGGGAGTCGCAAAGTAAATGGTTTCTCCGGAAAGCAGCTGGGGTGGAGAAGGAAATATATCTCTGGTGGTGGGGTCTATTTGTAAGTGGCGGAAATGGCATAGGATGATGAATCCAGAGGTTGGTTTGTTGGAAGGTGAGGACTGGGGATTCTGTCTTTGTTGCAATTGAAGGGGTGGGGTTCAAGGGCAGAGGTACGGGAAGTGGAGATGTGCTGGAGGGTATCGTTGACCACATGGGAAGGGAAATTGTGGTCTTTGAAGAAAGAGGCCATCTGGAATGTTCTATGGTGGAATTAGTTCTTCTGGAAGCAGATGCAGCACAAGCAGAGGATTTGGACATAAGGGATAGTGTTTTTACAGGAGGCAGAGTGGAAGGAGGTGTAGTCGAGGTAGCTGTGGGAGTCAGTGGGTTTGAAATAGATGTCCGTGTTGAGTCGTTCTCTGGAAATGGAGACGGATTCTATACAAAGCATTATGACCTCTTTCACAACCTGTAATAATTTCTTCACACATTTCAGGAGACAATCAGGCAGTTGATAACACATTAATTTCCATTGATTTCCTTTCTCTTTAGCATTTGTATGAAGTCAATAAGGTCAATCCATAACATTTTCTCTTTTTTTAAAAATGGTACACTATCCTATGATGAATGATTATCTAAATAACATTCAAGGTCATGCTACCTTCAGTTCAACCTTATACAGAATATTCCTTAAAACACTTGACAAATAGAAGCTCAAATCTATTGTCCCGAGTAATGTAAATCCCTGGACTGGTTGCACTGGATCTCAGGACTGACTGTGGCCCATTCCCTGAACTGTAGCGATATGGCCATCTCGACCCTGACCATCCCAAGTCACCAACTAACCGTCTCTCTGCTCCTAGACTGATATATTGGATGCTATCTTTGACTTACTGTGTCAGGAGCTCCTGACTGAAGACAGTCTCCCTTGATTGACCAAGGATTACTCATGCTTTACCAACATTTAACTTAAGCACATGCAAGGTGTTTATCACGTATGCTGCTGGCACATGGTGCTGGTCAGAGATTAACATTACGTGGTGCATTACAGCAACATGTCCATCACCTTGACTGAAGACTGTTGACTGCTGACAACCATAGTAAGCTGCATGGCTTTCTGTCTATACTAAAAGGCAAGGCAATATAGAAATATGTGAGCCCCTAACCTCTGTCTGAAGAGGCAAAGTACAAAACATAGAACAAAGAACATAGAAAAGTACAGCACAGAACAGGCCCTTTGGCCCATGATGTTATGCCGAGATTTAATCCTAATGTGAAATATAGTAATTTAACCTACGCACCCCTCAACTTACTGCTATCCATGTACATGTCTAGCAGTCGCTTAAATGTCCCCAATGACTCTGCTTCCACCACCACAGCTGGCAACGCATTCCATGCATTCACAACTCTCTGCGTAAAGAACCTGCCTCTGATGTCTCCTTTATACATTCCTCCTACTATCTTCAAACTATGACTTCTCACACCAGTCAATCCTGTCCTGGGAAAAGTCTCTGGCTATTGACTCTATCTATTCCTCTCATTATTTTGTAAACCACGTTCGGTCTCCTCTCTTCCTTCTTCTCTCCAGAGAGAAAAGCCCGAGCTTATTCAATCATTCTTCATAAGGCAAGCCCTCCAGTCCAGGCAGCATTCTGGTAAACCTCCTTTGCACCCTCTCCAAAGCCTCTGTATCTTTCCTATAGTAGGGTGACCAGAATTGGACACAATATTCCAAGTGTGGTCTCACCAGGGACTTGTAGAGCTGCAGCAAAACCTTGCGGCTCTTAAACCCAATCCCCCTGTTAATGAAAGCCAAAACACCATATGCTTTCTTAACAACCCTCTCCACTTGGGTGGCAACTTTGAGGGGCCTATGTACTTGCACACCCAGATCCCTCCACTCCTCCACACTGCCAAGAATCCTGTCTTTAGTCCTATATTCAGCATTCACGTTCAGCCTTCCAAAATGCATCACTTCGCATTTGTCCAGGTTGAACTCCATCTGCCATTTCTCAGCCCAGCTCTGCATCCTTTCTATGTCAATGCAAAGCAAAGCAAGGCAATGATACCATGAACAATCAAATAGGTGTAAAAGAGGCGATAAGAGATCAAGTGAGGGACCCTGAAATTCTGCCTAATCCAAACGACAAATTGGATGCCTCGCTGTGTGCCAAGTTGTGTGGCAGTGGCATTACAATGAAAGGCATCGGTACACGCCTAAGTGCAATGATAAAGTGGAGCACTGTATTGTAAGTGGGTTAGTGATGTCTTATGATGATGAGGTAAGGCTGGTCCATGTCCTATGATAAATCCTGTGGCTGTCAAGCTCAAGCATGAGGTACCCACTCAGACTTTCACGTTACAAATTGTCCAGCATATCTCTGCAGCACAGAAGAATGAGAAAATGCATCTTAGTGAGGTGTGATTTGGTACTAATGAGATGTTAATGCTTGCAAATAGACCTCTCACTGAGACTCTCATCTCGCCCATCAAAAAATGATTACAGAATCAGCCTTTCTTATCCAGACATCATAAATATAATTTTTATGGTATCACCATACTTTTCCAACTGATTTACCACTGACCCCCCCCCCCTTAGTCAATTTCAGAATCCAAAATATTTTGTGGTTACATTGTCCATTTACTGTCAAATACATGTTCCTGTGAAGTTATAGGATACAGCCTGAAGAAATCAATTGTTTTGAAGCAACATCTCGAAGTTTCATCCTGAGCGAAAATAGATTTTTGAATCTTCCAGGATCAGTATGTTTCAGCCCCATTAAAATGTTTATAAAGGACAACAAATGCATTTTATATCCAGAGACACAATATATTCTGACCATTAACTTTCATGATGATTAGATTAGATACCCTACAGTGTGGAAACAGGCCCTTCAGCCCAAGAAGTCCACACCGACCCTCTTCAGAGTAACCCACCCAGACCCATTTTCCTCTGACTATTGCACCTAACACTACGGGCAATTTAGCATGGCCAATTTACCTGACCTGCACATTTTTGGACTGTGGGAGGAAACTGGAGTACCCGGAGGAAACCCACACAGACACGGGGAGAATGTACAAACTCCACACAGGCAGTCACCTGAGGCTGGAATCAAACCCAGGTCCCTGGCGCTGTGAGGCAGCAAGACTATCCACTGAACCACTGTGCTGTCCCTAACTGCAATGAATTTACTCAATGACCTGGCCTAAACAGCCTTGTGGTAGTGAATTCCATAGATTCATCAGTCTCTGGCTGAGGATGTTTCTCCTTATCTCCTTAAGGTCTTCCTTTTATACTAAGGCTGTGCCCTCAGGTCCTAGTCTCTCCTACCAATGGAAATTACTTCCCAACACCCACTCTGTCCAGGCAATTCGGTATTCTGTAAGTTTCATTCAGATACCCCCCCCTCATCTTTCTAAACTTCATCGAGAATAGATCCAGACTCCTCAAACATTCCTCATGTGTTAAGCTTTTCATTCCTGGGACCATTTCCGTGAACATTCTCTGAACATGCTCCAGGGCCAGTACATCCTTCCTGAGATTTGGGGCCCAAAACTGTGCACAATACTCCAAATGTGTCTGACCAGAGCCTTCTAGAGCCTCAGAAATACATCCCTGCTTTTCTACTCAAGTCCTCTCAAAATAAATGCCAACATTGCATTTGCCTTCCTAACGACTGACTCAGCCTGCAAGTTTACCTTGAGAAAATCCTGAACTAGAACTAGACTTCTGAACTTTCTACCTATTTAGAAAATAGTCAATGCCTATATTCTTCTTACTAACATGCATGACCTCTTACTTTCCCATGTTATACTCCATCTGCCAGTCCTTTGTCCATGCTCCTAACCTGCCCAAATTCTTCTGCAACCTCCCTGCTTCCTCAGTGCTGCCTGTCCCTCTACCTATCTGTGTATCATCTGCAAACTTAGCCAGAATTCCCTCAGTTCCTTCATCTAAATCGTTAATGTCTAAAATGAAAAGTTGTAGTCCCAACACTGGACACCACTTGTCACCGGCTGCCATCCTGAGAAGAAGCCTTTTATCCCCACATCTGCTTTCTGCCAGACAGCCAAGCTTCCATCCATGCTGCCACCTTGTTTCAAACACCATGGGCCCTTATCTTACTCAGCAGCCTCCTGCGCAGCACTTTGTCAAGAGCCTTCTTGATATCCAGGGAGATAACAACCATTGGCTCTCCTTGGTCTAACCTGTTCATTACTTTCTCAAAGAATGCTAGCACATTTGTAAGGCATGACCTCTCACTGATAAAACCATGCTGACTTTGCCCTATTTTACCAGAGACTTTCAAGTATTCAGAAACCTCATCCTTCACAATGTACTCCAAAATCTTACCCACAACCGAGGTTAGGCTAAATGGCCTGTAATTTTTCGTCTTTTGCCTTACTCCCTTTTTAAACAAGGGTGTCATGTTAGTGATTTTCCAGTCCTCTGGGATCTTCCTTTATTCTGGCGATTCCTGAAAAATCAACACTAGCACCCCTTCAGCTATATCTCTTCAGCTACCTCCCTTAGAACTCTGGGGTGTAGTCCAGTTGGTGCAGGTGATTTATCCACTTTCAGCACATTCAGTTTTACTGTACCTTCTCCTTGGTGATGGCCACCATACTCAGCTCTGGCCCCTGACTCTTTTGCATTTTTGAGATATTACTCGTGTCTTCCACCATGAAGACTGACTCAAAGTAATTATTTAGTTCCTCAGCTATTTCCTTATTCCCCACTACTATCTCTCCAACATCATTTTCCAGCAGCCCAATGTCCATTTTTGCCTCTCCTATGCCCTTTATATATCTAAAGAAATTCTTACAGTCTTCCTATATATTACTAGCTAGCTTAACCTCATATTCAATCTCATCCCTCCTTATTTCTGTTTTGGCCTTTGTAAGTTTCCCAATCCTCTGGTTTCCCACTGCCCTTCTCCACATTATATTCTTGCTATCCCTATTGTCCCTCGTCAGCCGTGGTTGCCCCATCCTTCCTGTACCATGTTTCTTTTTCCTAGAGATGGACTTTTCTTTTATTTTTTACTTCTTTTTTTCTTTGTTTTCTTTTTTTTTCCCAGCACCCATGTTGTGTGTGAAAGATACAAGGTGCACGAATCTTTATTCAATTCCCACCACCAGGAAGAAAGGAAATTCCCAAGTGGCCAGTGACAAGCAATGCCCTTCAGGATGGACTTTCATTGTGTCTCCTGAATTACTCCCAGAATCTCCTGCTATTGCTGTTCCACTGCCTTTCCTGCTAGTCTTCCCTTCCATTCAATTCTGCCCAGCTCCTTTCTCATGCCCCTGTAGTTACCTTTATTCAGCTGCAACACTATTACCCCGACTCTATCATCTCCCTCTCAAATTGCAAAGTAAATTCAATCATATTATATCACTGCTTCGTAAGGGTTCCTTCACCTTAAGCTCCTGCATCAAGTCTGTCTCATTGCACAGAACTAAGTTATGATGTGGTAGAGGGCAATGCAACTTAATGATAAATTCAAACATTCTTATTTCATTCACTATAGAGCATTTTTACTTTCCTGTCAGGAGGACATTCTTTGAGTGGAAAAATCATGTGTCCCTGTTTCTGGACAGTTCCTCAGTAAAGTTGGCTGATGTTTGAACTGTTCAGGACTGAATTCTCAGGAGTGTGCGGCATATCCAGGGGAGACACAGCAGAATAAAATCAGCTACAGTGTGGACCCGGACTCCCGGCCACATCATGGACTCGGACTCCCAGCCTCAGTGTGGTCTCAGGTTCCTGTCCTCAGCGTGGACTCGATTTCCCAGCCTCAGTGTGAACTCACACTCCCAGCCTCAGTGTGGACTCCGATACCCAGCCTCGGTGTGGACTCAGACTCCCAGCCTCAGTGTGGATTCCGATACCCAGCCTCGGTGCGGACTCAGACTCCCAGCCTCAGTGTGGACTCAGACACCCAGCCTCGGTGTGGACTCAGACTCCCAGCCTCAGTGTGGACCCCGATTCCCGGCCTCGGTATGGACTCGACTGCTGGTCTCAGCGTAGACACAGATTCCTGGCCTCTGTATGGACTTGGATTCCCAGCCTCAGTGTGGACTCAGATTCCCGGCCTCAGCGTGGACTCAGATTCATGGCCTCAGTGTGGACTCGGACTCCTGACCTCAGTGTGGACTCGGACTCCCAGCCTCAGTGCGGACTCAGATTCCCAGCCCTCAGTGTGGACCCGGATCCTCGTCCTCGGTGTGGACTCAGATTCCTAGCCTCATTGTGGATTCAGGTTCCCGGCCTCAGTGTGGACTCGGATTCCCAGCCTCAGCGTGGACCTGGATCCTCGTCCTTGGTGTGGACTGGGATTCCTAGCCTCATTGTGGACTCAGATTCCCGGCCTCAGTGTGGACTCGGACTCCCGGCGTCAGTATGAACTCGGATTCTCGTCCTCAGTGTGAACTCGGGCTCCCGGCCTCAGTGTGGACTTGGATTCTCGTCTTCAGTGTGGACTCAGATTCCCACCCTCAGTGTGGACTCAGATTGCCGGCCTCAGTGTGGACTCAGAATCCCAGCCTCAGTGTGGACCCGACTCCTGGCCTCAGTGTGGAACTCAGATTCCCAGCCTCAGTATGGACTGGGATTCTCGTCCTCAGTGTGGACTCAGATTCCCAGCCTCAGTGTGGACTCGGATTCTTGTTCTCAGTGTGGACTCGGATTGCTGGCCTCAGTGTGGACTCGGACTCCCAACCTCAGTATGGACTCAGATTCCCAGCCTCAGTGTGGAACTCGGACTCCCAGCCTCAGTGTGGACTCAGATTCCCAGCCTCAGTGTGGAACTCGGACTTCCAGCCTCAGTGTGGACTCGGACTCCTGGCCTCAGTGTGGACTCGGATTAGTGTCCTCAGTGTGGACTCAGATTCCCAGCCTCAGTGTGGACTCATATTCTCGTCCTCAGTGTGGAACTCGGACTTCCAGCCTCAGTGTGGACTCGGACTCCTGGCCTCAGTGTGGACTCGGATTAGTGTCCTCAGTGTGGCCTCAGATTCCCAGCCTCAGTGTGGACTCATATTCTCGTCCTCAGTGTGGACTCGGATTCCTAGCCTCAGTTTGGACTCAGATTCTCATCCTCAGTGTGGATTCAGATTCCCAGCCTCAGTGTGGAACTCGGACTCCTGGCCTCAGTGTGGACTCGGATTCGTGTCCTCAGTGTGGACTCAGATTCCCGGCCTCAGTGTGGACTCGGACTCCCGACCTCAGTGTGGCCTCAGATTCCCAGCCTCAGTGTGGAACTCAGATTCCCAGCCTCAGTGTTGACTCGGACTCCTGGCCACAGTGTGGACTCAGATTCCCAGCCTCAGTGTGGACTCAGATTCCCAGCCTCAGTGTTGACTCGGACTCCTGGCCTCAGTGTGGACTCAGATTCCCAGCCTCAGTGTGGACTCAGATTCCCAGCCTCAGTGTGGAACTCAGATTCCCAGCCTCAGTGTGGAACTCAGATTCCCAGCCTCAGTGTGGAACTCGGACTCCCAGCCTCAGTGTGGACTCGGACTCCTGGCCTCAGTGTGGACTCGGATTCTCGTTCTCAGTGTGGACTCAGATTACTGGCCTCAGTATGGACTCGGACTCCGACCTCAGTGTGGAACTCGGATTCCCAGCCTCAGTGTGCACTCATATTCCCGGCCTCAGTGTTGACTCAGATTACTGGCCTCAGTGTGGACTCAGAATCCCGGCCTCAGTGTGAACTCAGAACCCCAAACTCAGTGTGGACTCAGATTACTGGCATCAGTGTGGACTCGGACTCCCAGCCTAAGTGTGGAACTTGGACTCCCAGCCTCAGTGTGGAACTCGGATGCCCGGCTTCAGTGTGGACTCAGATTTCTGGCCTCAGTGTGGACTCGGATTCTCGTCCTCAGTGTGGACTCAGATTCCTGGCCTCATAGTGGACTTAGATTCCCGGCCTCAGTGTGGACTCATATTCTCGTCCTCAGTGTGGACTCGGATTCCTAGCCTCAGTTTGGACTCAGATTCTCATCCTTAGTGTGGACTCAGATTCCCGGCCTCAGTGTGGACTGAGATTCTCGTCTTCAGTGTGGACTCAGATTCCCAGCCTCAGTGTGGACTCAGATTGCCGACCTCAGTGTGACTCAGAATCCCAGCCTCAGTGCGGACCCCAACTCCCGGCCTCAGTGTGGACTCAGATTTCTGGCCTCTGTGTAGACTCATATTCTCATCATCAGTGTGGACTGGGATTCTCGTTCTCAGTGTGGACTCAGATTCCCAGCCTCAGTGTGGACTTGGATTCTCGTCCTCAGTGTGGACTCAGATTCCCAGCCTCAGTGTGGACGTGGACTCCTGACCTCAGTGTGGACTCAGATTCCCAGCCTCAGTGTGGAACTCGGACTCCCAGCCTCAGTGTGGAACTCGGATTCCCAGCCTCAGTATGGACGCAGATTTCTGGCCTCAGCGTGGACTCAGATTCTCGTCCTCATTGTGGACTCGGACTCGCGTCCTCAGTGTGGACTCGGATTCCCGGCCTCAGTGTGGACTCGGATTCTCGTCCCCAGTGTGGACTCAGATTCCCGACCTCAGCGTGGACTCAGATTCTCTTCCTCAGTGTAGACTCAGATTCCCGGCCTCAGTTGGACTCGGATTCCCGGCCTCAGTTGGACTCGGATTCCCGGCCTCAGTGTGGACTCAGATTCCCGACCTCAGTGTGGGATTGGATTTTCGTCCTCAGTGTGGACTCAGATGCCCAGCTTCAGTGTGGACTCAGATTCCCAGCCTCAGTGTGGAATCCAATCCCGGCCTCGGTGTGGACTCGGATTACCGGCCTCAGTGTGGACCCCAATCCCGACCTCAATGTGGACACCAATCCTGGCACTCCTGGCCTCGAGGTGAAGTCTGGCATAGTCTGAGTTGGAAGGACTGTTAATCTGAACTCTTATTTCACTACTTTTCTAATTTTTTGCGAGAATTTTTATTCCTTTACTTTTCTAATATTTTTCCTGATGAATTTGTACTTAAGAATTTGCACCTTGATACCTAAGATGGCGCTGGAAGTGACAACTTGTAAACTTTTTACAGTGTACTCAATAACGCTAATTCGAATGCTAATTTTAAGAGAAACTAGATCGGCTGGGGTTATCTTCCGTAGAGCTGAGACGGTAAGGGGGTGACCTGACTGAGATATAAAAATTATGAGGGACATGTATTGATTAATTTTTTTTCCCCTTAGTAGCTGAATCAACAACCAGGGGACACAATTTGAAGATAAGGAGCAGGAGGTTTACAGGGGATTTGAAGAAACAGTTTTTCAATCAAAGGCTGGTGGTATCTGGAATTCACTGACTAAAAGGGTGATAGAAGCAAAAGCTCTCAAGACCTGTAAGAAGCATTTAGATGCAGACCTAAAACAACATAATATGCAAGGCCAGGGGCCAAATGCTGGAAAATGGGAGGGAATAGATAGACACCTGATGACTGGTATGGACCTGATGGCCTGTTAGGGCGTTTATCTTTGCTATAAAAACTCCATTTATTAATGACAATGCCAAGCCATTCAGCTCCCTGAAAGTCAATCAGACTATTGGTGCCAGGCAGAGGGCCTTTGTCATTGATAACTAGTTACTGGCTCGCAGATTAATTTTGTTGCTCGCTGAATATCCATTTGTCCACAGAGTTGGTCCAGCTCTTCTGCAGCTTCTCCCAGTAATACGTGAACTAACAATGTATAAGCAGTGTTTACAATGAATGTCAGGTTACTTGTTTTAAAACATGCAGTAATCCATCAGCAACCAAAGTTCTTTTCTTTTTTCATCCACAATCAAAAATACAGAAAAATAATGACATAGTCTTTACAATAACCAAGGCTGTTATCACAGTCCTTCATCATCACAGCTGTAGGACATCTCTGTAGAGGTTTCTCAGGTTAGTGCCCTAGGTCCAACCATCTTCAACTGCTTAATCAATTTCTTCTGGGATTGCACATGGGGATGCTCACCAACAATTACACAATGTTCAACACCATTGGCCATCCTTAGACATCAAAGGAATCCAAATACAAATAAAGCAATGCTGAGACAACATGCAGGCTTGAACTGACAAGTAGCAATTAATATTCACACCACACAGATGTCAGCCAATTACCCATTCCTACAAGACCAAATCTAACCATTACCTCTTGACATTCAGTGGCATCAACATTGATGAATCCTCCATTATCAGCATCCTGGAGGTTACCATTGAACAAAAACTGAACTAGACTAACCAGATGAATAACATATCTGCAAGAGGAAGGGTTAGGAATGAGTATTTCACCTCATGACCAAAGTACCTTCTAACTTTCTTACCAGCCATGCAGACTTCCAAGACTCATGCACAGTGATGACTACCAGGACTGGGAATCAATGCCACAATCATCATGCTGATGCCAACGCTGTGCATGGAAGGTTGGAATGGTGGCATGCATGCACAGCCACGCAGGTTAAAGCAAACATTGCTCCTGACTCCACAAAGCCTGTCCACCACGTAAAAGACACAAGTGAAGAGGATGACATAATACTTTCCATTTGCCTGATGGGTGCAGCTACAACAAGACTCAAGAAGCTAGATACCATCCAGAACAAAGTAACCTATTGACTAGCACCACATCCAAGGACGTGCAGGTCCTGGGCCTCCTCCAATGCCAAACCCAAACTACCCGACGCCTGGAGGAAGAATACCTCATCTTATGCCTTGGGACCCTGCAACCACATGTTTCCTCATTTCCCGTTCCCCCCTCCCCATCCCAGTCCCAAGCCTCCAACTCGGCACAGCCCTCTTGACCCGTCCATTGTTTTCCCATCTTTCTGCTCCAGCCTCCTCTCTGACCTATCACCTTCGCCCCCATCTTCATCTATCTATTGCATTCCCAGCTAACTTCCCCCCAGCCCCAACCCCTTCCCATTTATCTCTCAGCTCCACCCACTTCCCTCCCCCCCCCCAACCCTGGCCCCACAAGCCTCATTCCTGATGAATGGCTTATGCCCAAAACATTGATACATTGACTCTCCTGCTGCTCGGATGCTCCCTGACCTGCTGTGTTTTTCCAGCACCACACTCTTGATTCTGATCTCCAGCATCTGTAGTCCTCACTTTCTCCCCAGGGTTGGACAGGACTGGCAGCTTAACGTTCCAGGGCACAAATGCTAGGAAGGATACAAAAGGGGGCAAGAGGGGAGGAGGAGTGGTGTTTTTGATAAGGGATAGCATTATGGCTGTACTTAGAGAGGATATTCGTGGGAATACAAGCAGGGAGGTTATTTGGGTGGAACTGAGAAATAAGAAAGGGATGGTCACCTTATTGGGATTGTATTATAAACCCCCTAATAGTCAGCTGAAAATCAGAAACAAATTTGTAAGGAGATCTGAGTTATCTGTAAAAATAATAAGGTGGTTATGGCAGGGGATTTTAACTTTCCAAATATAGACTGGGACTGCTGTAGTGTTAAGGGTTTAGATGGAGATGAATTTGTGAAATATGTACAAGAAAATTTTCTGATTCAGTATGTGGATGTACCTACTAGAGAAGGTGCAAAACTTGACCTACTCTTGGGAAATAAGACAGGGCAAGGTGACTGAGGTGTCAATGAGGGAGCACTTTGGGGCCAGCGACCATAATTCTATTAGTTTTAAAATAGTGATGAAAAAGGATAGACCAGATCTAAAAATTGAGGTTCTAAGTTGGAGGAAGACTAAGTTTGATGGCATTAGGCGAGAAGTGGGCGTGGGCGTGGGCGTGGACGGCACAGTGGCACAGTGGTTAGCACTGCTGCCTCACAGCGCCGTAGACCCGGGTTCAATTCCCGCCTCAGGGGACTGACTGTGTGGAGTTCTCCCCGTGTCTGCGTGGGTTTCCTCTGGGTGCTCCGGTTTCCTCCCACAGTCCAAAGATGTGCAGGTCAGGTGAATTGGCCATGCTAAATTGCCCGTAGTGTTAGGTAAGGGGTAGATGTAGGGGTATGGGTGGGTACGCTTCGGCGGGGCGGTGTGGACTTGTTGGGCCGAAGGGCCTGTTTCCACATGTAAGTAATCTAATCTAAAGTTTCCAAAGCTGACTGGGAGCAGATGTTCATGGGTAAAGGGACAGCTGGGAAATTCGAAGTTTTCAAAAATGTGATAACAAGAGTCCAGAGGCAGTATACTCCTGTTAGGGGTAAAAGAAAGATTGGTAGTTGTAGGCAAAGCTGGATGACTAGAGAAATTTAGATTTTGGTTTAAGAAAAAGAAGGAAGCATATGTCAGGTATAGACAGGAGAGATTGAGAGAACTCTTATAGAAGAGTATAAAGGCAGTAGGAGTATACTTAAGAGAGAAATCAGGAGGGCAAAAAGGGGACAGGAGATAGCTATGGAAAATAGGGTTAAGGAGAATCCAAAGGGATTTTATAAATATATTAAAGACAAAAAGGTAATTAGGGAGAGAATAGGGCCCCTCAAAGATCAGCAAAGCAGCCTTTGTGTGGATCCTGTAGGAGATGGGGGAGAAACTAAATGAGTATTTTGCATCAGTGTTTACTTTGGAGAAGGACATGGAAGATATAGAATGTCGGGGAATAGATGGTTGGAGACAAAAAAAAAACTGCAGGTGCTGGAATCCAAACTAGACAGGCAGGAGGCTGGAAGAACATAGCAAGCCAGGCAGCATCAGGAGGTGAAGAAATTGACATTTCAGGTATAACCCTTCTTCAGGACCATTTGGAAATAGATGGTGACATCTTCAAAAATGTCCATATTACAGAAGGGGAGCTACTGGATGTCTTGAAATGCATAAAAGTGGATAATTCCCCAGGACCTGAGCAGGTGTTCTCTAGAACTCTTTGGGAAACTAGGGAAGTGATTGCTGGGCCTCTTACTGAGACATTTGAATCATCAATAGTCTCAAGTGAGGTGCCGGAGGATTGGAGTTTGGCTAGCGTGGTGCCATTATTTAAGAAAGGTGGTCAGAAAAAGCCAGGGAACTATACACTGGTGAGCCTGAAATTGGTAGTGGGCAAGTTGTTGGAGGGAATCCTGAGGGACAGGCTTAGCATGTATTTAGAAAGGCAAGGATTTATTAGGGATAGTGTACATGGCTTTGTGCATGGGAAATCATGTCTCACAAACTTGACTGAGTTTTTTGAAGAAATAACAAAGAGGATTGATGAGGGCAGAATGGTAGATGTGATCTATATGGACTTCAGTAAGGCGTTTGACAAGTTTCCTCATGGGAGATTGGTTAGCAAGGTTATATCTTATGGAATACAGCAAGAACTAGCCATTTGGATATAGAACTGGCTTAAAGGTAGAAGACACAGGGTATTTGTGGAGGGTTGTTTTTCAGATTGGAGGCCTGTGACTAGTGGTGTGCCAAAAGGATTGGTGCTGGGTGCACTGCTTTTCATCATTTATAATAATGATTAGGATATGAACATAGAAGGTATAGTTAGTAAGTTTGCAGATGATACCAAAATTGGAGACATAGTGGACAACGAAGAAGGTTACCTCAGAGTACAATGGGGTCTTGATCAAATGGGTCAACGGGCTGAGGAGTGGGCAGATGGAGTCTGATTTAGATAAATGTGAGGTGCTGCATTTTGGAAAGGCAAATCGGAGCAGAACTTATACACTTAATGTTAAGGTCCTAGGGAGTGTTGTTGAACAAAGGGACTTTGGAATGCAGGTTCCTAGCTCCTTGAAAGTGGAGTCACAGGTAGATAGGATAGTGAAGGAGGTGTTTGGTATGCTTTCCTTTATTGGTCAGAGCATTGAGTATGGAGTTGGAAGGTTATATTGCGGCTGTACAAGACATTAGTTAGACCACATTTGGAATATTACATGCAATTCTGTTGTCCTCCTGATTGGAAGGATGTTGTGAAACTTGAAAGGATTCAGAAAAGATTTACAAGGATGTTGCCAGAGTTGGAGGATTTGAGCTATAGGGAGAGGCTGAATAGACTGGGGCTAGTTTCCCTGGAGTGTCAGAGGCTGAGGGCTGACCTTGTAGAGGTTTATAAAATCACGGGGGGCATGGATAGGATAAATAGACAAGGTATTTCCCCTGATGTGGGTGAGTCCAGAACTATAGGGCATAGGTTTAGGAAAGATATAAAAGGGACCTAAGGGGAAACATTTTCACAAAGGGAGTGATACATGTATGGAATGAGCTGCCAGAGGAAGTGGTGTAGGCTGGCACAATTACAACATTTTAAAGTCATTTGGATGGGTATATGAATAGGAAGGGTTTACATGGTCAAATAGGACTAGATTAGGTTAGTATATCTGGTCGGCATGGATGAGTTGGACCGAAGGGTCTGTTTCTGTGCTGTACATCTCAATGACTCTATGACTCAATAATCTCAACCTTGTCATTGTACTAGGTTTCAGGGTGCTTCAATTGCATTTATTCAAATGTTTTTTAATTAGATTCCCTACAGTGTGGAAACAGGCCCTTTGGCCCAACAAGTCCACACCGACCCTCCGAAGAGTAACCCACCCAGACCCATTTCCCTCTGACTAATGCACCTAACACTATGGGCAATTTAGCATGACCAATTCACCTGGCCTGCACATCTTTGGACTGTCTACTGCTTTTCTTTATTTCCTAAAATTATAAAAACTACAAGAATATTAATCATTAACTAGATATTCACAACACAGGAACTAAGCCATTAAAAATATGATTGACCCAGCTGAACAGAGTTTTTGTTGACCCCACAGCTACCTGGATTACACCTCTTCCCACCCTATCTCTTGCAAAAATGCTATCCCGTATTCCCAATTTCTCCGCCTCCGCCGTATCTGTTCCCAGGAGGACCAGTTCCACCATAGAACACACCAGATGGCCTCCTTCTTTAGAGACCGCAATTTCCCTTCCCACGTGGTTAAAGATGCCCTCCAACGCATCTCGTCCACATCCCGCACCTCCGCCCTCAGACCCCACCCCTCCAACCGTAACAAGGACAGAACAGCCCTGGTGCTCACCTTCCACCCTACAAACCTTCGCATAAACCAAATCATCCGCCAACATTTCCGCCACCTCCAAAAAGACCCCACCACTAGGGATATATTTCCCTCCCCACCCCTTTCCGCCTTCCGCAAAGACCGTTCCCTCCGGGACTACCTGGTCAGGTCCACACCCCCCTACGACCCACCCTCCCATTCTGGCACTTTCCCCTGCCACCGCAGGAACTGTAAAACCTGTGCCCACACCTCCTCCCTCACCTCTATCCAAGGCCCTAAAGGAGCCTTCCACATCCATCAAAGTTTTACCTGTACATCCACTAATATCATTTATTGTATCCGTTGCTCCCGATGCGGTCTCCTCTACATTGGGGAGACTGGGCGCCTCCAAGCAGAGCGCCTTAGGGAACATCTCAGAGACACCCGCACCAATCAACCACACCGCCCCGTGGCCCAACATTTCAACTCACCCTCCCACTCTGCCGAGGACATGGAGGTCCTGGGCCTCCTTCACCGCCGCTCCCTCACCACCAGATGCCTGGAGGAAGAACGCCTCATCTTCCGCCTCGGAACACTTCAACCCCAGAGCATCAATGTGGACTTCAACAGCTTCCTCATTTCCCCTTCCCCCACCTCATCCTAGTTTCAAACTTCCAGCTCAGCACTGTCTCCTTGACTTGTCCGGACTTGTCTGACCTGCCTATCTCCTTTTCCACCTATCCACTCCACCCTCTCCTCCTTGACCTATCACCTTCATCTCCTCCCCCACTCACACATTGTACTCTATGCTACTCTCTCCCCACCCCCACCCTCCTCTAGCTTATCTCTCCACTCTTCAGGCTCACTGCCTTTATTCCTGATGAAGGGCTTTTGCCCGAAATGTCGATTTCGCTGCTCGTTGGATGCTGCCTGAACTGCTGTGCTCTTCCAGCACCACTAATCCAGTATTTGCTTTCCAGCATCTGCAGTCATTGTTTTTACCTCACTCAGTCTATTGAGTCCACACTGACTCATGGAAGAGAATCCCATCCAGAGTCACCACCCTATCCCTGCAACCCTGCATTTATCGTGGTTAATCCACCTAGACTGCACATCCCTGGACACTATGGGTAACTTAACATAGCTAATCCACCTAACCTGCACATTGTTGGACTATGGGAGAAAACCAGAGTACCTGGAGGAAATCCAGGCAGACACAGGGAGAACGTGCAAACTCTATACAGATAGTCACCTGGGGGTGGCATTGAACCGGGTCCCTGGCACTGTGAGGCAGCAGTACTGACCACTGAGCCACCATGCCACCCATTTTCTTTCTCCTCCACATCTTTCACCTCCTTCTCTATCTTGTCTAAACAATGAAACCCCAGAATGTTGAGCAGCCAATCCTGAAACCTCTCTCAGCCAAAACTTGAGTCTACTGTATTTAGAAAATGTATCCAAGAACAACTGCAAACAGAACTCATGACTGAAAATACAGCAACATTTCACAGTAAAACGAGTGATTTCTACAGCAAAGTGCAGTGAGTGGAAGATAGAGTCATGACCATTTACAGCACAAATAAAAACCCTTCAGCCCATTCAGTCTGTACCAGTCAAAAACAACTACCTAACTACTCTAATCCCATTATCCAGCAGTTAGCCCATAGGCGTGTATCTAATGGCATCACAAGTGTACATCTAAATACCTCTTCAATGTTAGAAAGGCTTCTGCCTCCTCTACCACTGTTACTGGCAGTGAGTTTCCAATTGCCACCACCCTCTGGGTGAAAGACATTTTCCTCAATCTAAACATTATATCAGTAATATCATAAAAACTACAGCAAAACCCAGTGAAAAGAAACAGTCTCGTACACGCAATCTACTGTATAAAATCAATCCCAATTATTTACAACAGAATTGTTTCCCAATAGCCACCAAAGTGCAGTCCCCTACAACACTGGGGATCCTATTATACTTGCAAAGTCACTCATCCTATTTTTCCCTGATGTATGAGTAAAAGCCATACTCATCTCTCCTGGCATAGATGGCCTCCATCACAGATACATCAATGGGCATTGTACTAGGAGAGGAGTGAAAGGGGGGCTCGGTGTAAAGGGCCTTACCACAGGGGAGTCCTTACAACAGGCAGGTCATTCTAATGAAAACCAAATACTGCAGACACTGGAAACTGGCAAAATAAACAAGAACGCAGGAGAAACTCACCTAGTCTGGTGGGATCTATGGAGAGAGAAGCAGAGTTAACGTTTGAAGTCTGGCATGCCACTTTTTCAGAACACTTATCCATTCACCTCATCCCTCCTCTCTGTTCAAGGCTCCAAACATAACTTCCAGGTGAAGCATCATTTCCTTTGTGAAGGGCTTATGCCTGAAACGTCGATTCTCCTGCTTCTCGGATGCTGCATGACCTGCTGTGCCTTTCCAACACCACATGCTCGACTCTGATCTCCAGCATCTGCAGATCTCACTTTCTCCTTCTTTTAATTGAGCCTATTCTATTCACTGCTCAAAATGTGATCGCCTTTATATTGGTGAGACTGGGTGGGTACACCTTCACTCTCTGTAGGAATGATCCTGACCTGCCAGTTGCTTGCCATTTCAATAACCCACCTTGCTCTCATGCTAATATTTCTGTCCTGGGCCCAGTATAATGTTTCAATGAAGCACAATGCAAGCTCAAGCAACAACACTTCATTTTCCAGTTAGGCTTTTTACAGCCTCAAAGTCTCAACATTGAATTCCATAACTTCAGGAACTGACCGCACTATGTACATTCTCTCCCATCCATCCCTCAATATTCTTACCTATTTTGTAATCTGTTTACTTTGCTCTTAGCATAGAGGACCCATCCCTCCCTTCACACTTTAACTCCCTCCACAGGTTCTGCCAGTTTCTGCTGAGTTTCTCCAGCATTCACTTTGTATTTAGCCAGCCTCGTTATTAGATTCATGAAAATTCTTGAGAAGGAGGACCACCCACCCACCTTCCATCAGTCCACAGCTATACTCGACAGCGTGTATGTGGCAGCTTACCCATATGGTAAAGCCCTTACCCACAAGATAAAGTGCAGTGCTGCACTTTGGTACAGCAAATCAATGCAGGACTTATACACTTAAAGGGAAGGCCCTGGGCATGATGCTGAACAAAGAGACCTGAGAGTAAAAGTGGAGTTGCAAGTAGACAAGACAGCGAAAAAGGCATTTGATGTGCCTGCCATTTTTGTCAGTACGTTGAGCATAGGAGTTGGGAGGTCATGTTGCAGCTGCACAGGACATTGGTCAGGCCATTTTTGGAATACTGCATTCAATTCTATTGGAAAGATGTTATGAAACTTGAAATAATACCAAAAAGACTTACAAGTATGTTGCCAGGGTTGGACGGCTTGAGTTAGGGGGAGAGGCTGAATAGTCTGGGACTATTTTCCCTGGAGCATAGGAGGCTGAGGGGTGCCCTAATGTAAATCAGTGCTGACTGTGTCTGATTCTACCACTGTTTTCTAAGTGCTCTGTTATAAAATCCTTGATAATGGACTCTGCCATTTTTTCCAATACTGACATCAGACTCACTAGTCAATAGTTCCCTGTTTCCTCTACCTCTCTTTTAAAATAAATGGGTTATTATTAGTTATTATTACATTAGCAATTATGAAACTGTTCCAGAAACAGATGGGACTCATTGTTTTCATAGCTCAAGGACTTAGAATGTGAAACTGCAATTGCCTTTACCTTGCATATAGGCACCAATGATATAAGTAGAAAGTGAGATGAGGTCCTGAAAGAAGAATTCAGGGAGCTAGGAGAGAAGTTAAAGGGGAGGACTTTAAAGGTAGTAGGGTAGTGGTGATGGGAGATTTTAATTTTCCCAACATTGACTGGGATACACTTAGTGTCAGAGGTCTGGATGGAGTAGAATTTGTATGAAGTGTCCAGGAGAGTTTTCTAGAGCAGTATGTCAATAGTCCGACGAGGGAAGGGGCCATATTGGACCTGGTACTGGGGAACAAGCCAGGACAAGTGGTAGAAGTTGCAGTGCAGGATTTCTTTGGGAACAGTGACCACAATTCTGTAAGTTTTAGAAAACTCGTGGATAAAGCAGAGAGTGGTCTTCATGGAAGAGTACTAAACTGGGCCAAGACCAATTATATCAAAATTAGGCAGGAGCTGGGAAGTGTGGATTGGATACAGCTATTTGAAGGGAAGTCCACATTTGAGATGTGGGAGGCTTTCAAAGATAGCTTAACGGTAGTGGAGGACAGGCATGTCCCATTAAAGGAAAAGGATAGGAAGGGCAAGATTTGTGAACTGTGGATGACAGGAGAAATTGTATGACTAGCCAAGAGGAAAAGGGAAGCGTACATAAGGTCTAGGCAGATAAGAACAGAACGGGCCCTGGAGGAATATTGGAAGAGCAGGACAAGTCTTAAACAAGGAATCAAGCGGGCTAAAAGGGGTCATGAAATTGCTTTAGCAAGCAGAATCCCAAAGCATTTTATTCTTATATAAGAACCAAGCAGGTATCTAGAGAAAGGATAGGTCCACTAAAAGATAATGAAGGAAGGTTGTGTGCCGAACCTGAGAGAATGGGTGAGATTCCGAATGATTACTTTGCATCAGTGTTCACTGAGGAGAGGAACATGATGAATCTTGAGAATAGAGATAGAAGTTTGATTAGTCTGGATCACGTTGGCATAAGTAAGAAAGATGTGTTGGGTATGCTAGAGGTTATTTAAGGTGGACAAATCCCCAGGACCGGACGGGATCTATCCCAGGTTGCTGAGGGAAGCGAGAGTGGAAATAGCTGGGGCCCTAACAGATATCTTTGTGGCATCCTTAAACACAGGTGAGGTGCCGGAGGACTGGAGTGTAGTTTATGTTGTCCCCCTGTACAAGAAGGGTAGTAGGGATATTCCGGGTAACTATAGACCAGTGAACCTGACGTTGGTAGGGAAGTTGCTGGAGAGGGAACTGAGAGATACGAGCTATTTATATTTAGAAAAGAATGAACTTATCAGTGATAGGCAACATGGTTTTGTACGAGGGAGATCGTGCCTCACCAACCTAATAGAGTTTTCAAGGAAGTGACCAAGTTGTTAGATGAAGGAAGGGCTGTTGATGTCATATACATGGACTTTAGTAAGGCGTTTGGTAAGGTTCCCCATTGTAGACTAATGGAGAAAGTGAAGTCACATGGTGTGCAGGGTGTTCTAGCTAGGTGGATAAAGAACTGGTTGAGCAACAGGAGACAGAGAGTAGTAGTTGAAGGGAGTTTCTCGAAATGGAGAAATGTGACGAGTGGTGTTCCACAGGGGTCAGTATTGGGGCCACTCCTGTTTTTAATATACATAAATGATCTAGAAGAGGGCACTATTGGTATGATCAGCAAGTTTTCAGATGACACAAAGATTGGTGGAGTAGCAGAAAGCATAAGGGACTGTCAGAGAATATAGGAGGATATAGATAGATTGGAGAGTTGGGCAGAAAAGTGTCAGATGGCTTTCAATCCAGACAAATGTGAGGTGATGCATTTAGGCAAGACTAATTCTAGAGCAAATTATACAATGAATGGAAGAGCCTTGGGAAAAGTTGCTGGGCAGAGAGATCTGGGAGTGCAGGTCCATTGTACCCTGAAGGTTGCTGCACAGGTGGACAGAGTGGTCAAGAAGGCATATAGTATGCTTGCCTTCATTGGATGGAGTATTGAGTATAAGAGCTGGCAAGTCATGTTAAAATTGTACAAGACATTGGTTTGGCCGCATTTAGAATATTGTGTACAGTTCTGGTCGCCACATTACCTAAAGGATGTGGACGCTTTGGAGAGGGTGCAGAGAAGGTTTACAAGGATGTTGTTTGGTATGGAAGGTGTTAGCTGTGAAGAGAGGTTGAGTAGGTTAGGTTTATTTTCACTAGAAAAAAGGAGACTGGGGGGGACCTGATTGAGGTTTACAAAATCATGAAGGTTATAGACAGGGTGGATAGAGACAAGCTTTTTCCCAGGGTGAAGGATTCAATAACCAGAGATCATGCTTTCAAGGTGAGAGGTGGAAAGCATAAGGGCGGCAAGTACTTCACGCAGAGGGTGGTGGGCGTTTGGAACGCATTGCCAGCAGAGGTGGTTGAGGCAGGCACGGTAGATTCATTTAAGATGTGCCTGGACAGATGCATGAGTAGATGGGGAGCAGAGGGATACAAATGCTTAGGAATTGACCGACAGGTTTAGACAGTACATTTGGATTGGCTCAGGCTTGAAGGGCCAAAGGGCCTGTTCCTGGGCTGTAAATTTTCTTTGTTCTTTGTTCTGTCTATACCAGATGTTCCTCCAAACCACACCACCCCTTCCCCACCCTAGCCATGACCACTTGTGCTTTAAGGTTATTACCTCTGTTTGATCTTGGGTTTTTTTACTATTTCTTTGGGATTATTATATACTTCGACTGAAGAAAGTAAGTTGGCTCTTTCATTTTGATCTAGTTAGTTATGTTTGGTTTAAAGTGTGTAGATCCATGTGAAAATTCCTC
Organism: Chiloscyllium punctatum; assembly: GCF_047496795.1. Lineage (NCBI taxonomy): Eukaryota > Metazoa > Chordata > Chondrichthyes > Orectolobiformes > Hemiscylliidae > Chiloscyllium > Chiloscyllium punctatum. The sequence continues at coordinate 56,079,422 of NC_092758.1, read as the reverse complement.
CTCCTCTCCTGATCGTAACAAATTTGGTGCGTCATATAGTGACAATCCCATCAGCAAATGAAGAATTGGAGTTGAGAGAAACAAATTGTTCCTTCAAAATCCTGTGACATTTATTTAAAAGAGAAAAACTACAAAAAGGTTTTCTTGACTCTCTAAGATTTGATATTAATGCTTTTGTACAGCAACATGAAGTAACATGAAAAACTAAAAATGTTGTCCTTGAAAGAAGTGAAAAGAGTAGCTAGGCAGTTAGAGGTGGCTTTTTTTTATCAAAAGCCAGAAAGAACAGAAATTTCAAACAGCTGGCAAAATAACTAGAGCTAGAAAGTGGGGTTAATGAAACAGAGATGGGAGAGAGGCAGCGACAACATAATAATTGGATGAGTATACCATAAGTCTAAGCTTATGCCCTGCACACGTGGCTTCAAATTTGATAAAAGCCAGTGTTAGAATTTAACTTCAATTAATATAATCTAGAATTAAAATCCTAGTCTCAGTAATGGTGACCAAGAAACCATCTTTGATTGTCATATAACCCATCTGGTTCATTAATTACTTATAGAACCAGGAAATCTGCTATCCTTACCTGGTTTGAGCCACTGCAATGCAGTTAATTCTTAACTATTCTTTGAAATGACCTAGCATTCCACTTAATGCAAGGGATATTAGGGATGTGTAACAGATACTGGCCTTGCCAAAAACCCCCAGATCCCTTGAAAAAATAAAATAAAATTAGAACAGGAATTTCAGCAACAAAAAAGGGGATTGAAGGAAAAGTGAGAGAGGAAAAGCAAGAAAGAGAATTCCAAGTAAGAGGAAGGGAGTTTAAATTGAAAGAGCTTGAGAAAGGAGACTGATGAGGGAGCAACACTTAACTAAGAGTTAAGGGCTCCAATGTTAACTTTTAACAGTAAGTGCAGACACTTAACATGAAGCCACCTAAAAAACCATAATAAAGTATTTCTCCTCATGTAGTTCAAAAACTCAAAGCCTTTTTCAATTTAGATTTATGGTGAGAAACAGAGGATAGCAGAATCCAGATTGGCAGCAATTTTAGCTGATGGCTATCATCTAACATACAGACCCATAAACTCAATGAAGTTGGAGTCTGGAAGCTTTCACAGACCAGAGAGAGATAAGGGTGAGGGAAATACTCCAGAGACAAGGGAGGTCAGACAGACAAAACAGAACTGTCCTTAACTGTTAACAGGAGAGATTAGAATGGAAGAATGTTGGGAAACCTTCTCAAGTGTTTCAGTTGTAAAAGGTTTGTGCATTTAAAGAAAAATCGTTGATCAAGAACTGAGTAAAAATTCCAACTGCAAGATCAGTGTCTTTAATATTAAGGATGATCAATGCTTGCTCGGGATGATTATGCAACAGGAAAGCTCTCAAAAATTTTTATCAAAAAAGATGGTGACCATTGATAGCTTTAAATAGTCAGAAAGAGACGTCAGCATTCTCTGAGAGATTGAGTTCCCACAGTCTTTGTGCATGGGGAAAATATAAAATTTTCTACCTGGAAGTAAATCAAAATCCAGTGTGCTCTTGAAAGGAACCTTGAGAAAAATACAGAAGTGCCACTTGTTACATTTTATTCAGGAAGAGAACTGGTTATTAGTCGGACAATATGGGTAGACCCAAGTTGGCCAATGCCAGGGGAATAATTTGGTTTCAGAATGTATTTGAAAATTTTTATCTCCAGGCTAAGGACTGAGAACTGATAAGTGGGATTAGGTTCTAGCTTGCTTTTGGTTAACAGAGGCACCATTGGTCAAATGTTTTCCTTCTGTGTTTTGTTTTCCTGTAGGCTAGTAAATGGGTGGCACAGTGGTTAACACTGCTGCCTCACAGCACCAGAGACCCAGGTTCAATTCCTGCCTCGGGCAACTGTCTGTGTGGAGTTTTCACATTCTCCAAGTGTCTGCGTGGGTTTGCTCTGGTTTCCTCCCACAATCCACAAATGTGCAGGTTAGGTGAATTGGCCATGCTAAATTGCCTGTAGTGTTAGGTGTAGGGTAATTGGTCTGGGTGGGTTGCTCTTTGGAGGGTCAGTGTGGCCTTGTTGGGCTGACAGGCCTGTTTCCACACTGTAACTAATCTAAATTACAGGACCAGATTGCTTTAACAACAATTCAGCAATTTCATCTTTGCCATTATTAATACTGGCTTTTTGTTACAGTTTTATTTAATTTGGGAGACTTAAATTTCTCAGGTTCTGTGGTGGGTTTTAAACTCAAAACTTTTGATTGTTAATCTAGCTACCTGCATTAGTAGTCCAAGAACATAATGGAGAACATTGTCCAATGATGCTTTAAGTCGTCTAACCATGAATAGTTAAACCAGCTGTTCTTCAAAGATATCAATATCTGCTTCCCTTTGACGTAGGTGAGTGAAGATGAGAGCTGTACAGGAAGAAAAAATTAGGCTGAAAAAATTCTGAAGAAAAGAAGGAACAAATATGTTCTGAAGCTTTAAAACAAGAATATAAATGCTGAAGAAATGGTTACAAACATAAATATGTGTGCCTGACAAGAATAAAATGTTTGGAAGCTAAAGGGAAAATTACGTTTTTATTATTAGCCACAAGATTCATGACAATGGAAAATTGCATCTCTATTTCAGTCATGATAGAGAATACTCAAATTATACAGAAAAGTAGGTAGAATACTACCTGAATAAGCAATTATATATAAAACAAATGTTGGATGATTGGTCAGGTGAAGTTGCCAATAAAGAAAGGAATGTAAAATATTATTGCACAATCTAAGTGTGCACAATTTATCAAAACAATTGGAAGAAGAGAGATGTTAAGTGAGCGTCACTGCGATGATTTATTTATAATTCTTTGAAATACCCATTGATTGACTGTTACAGAATATTTCCCCAACTGGAATGATTTAGCTGAAATCAAGCAGCAGACTGCTTCAAGCTAAAACAAAAGAAAAAAAAAGTGCTGGGGAAAAGATCTCAGGAATAATTGCACTTCACAAGTGCTGTTCAATTTCAATCTAGGCTTATTTCGCCATCTACTGCTAGCTGTTAAAATTACTGTTTTCATGCTGCCATAATAGACTTTGAAAGACAGTAAACAGTATGTACTTTATGTCAAGATATATTTCACCATTTTTGGTCTTCATATCCATACATACTACATGACTTCAATGACATTTTAGCCATCAGAGTTCTATTTATGACACCTGACTGTAGTTTCTGGATAATTCATGAGAATAACATGTTAGATAATCGTTATTTACTCAAAGCTCAGTTCCAATTGATATCTTTCCATAAATGCCAAAGCAGCTATCACCAGCTATAATGCAACAAATTAGAAAACTGAGAAAAACTGGTGCAACATCCAAACAAATGCTGTTATAACAACAAAAGATTTTCATTGTAATTTGCCTGCAATCATACCTAACACACAGAATTGTTGAAGGCAATTTGTGAAGACCAAAGACCATGAATTTGTTCTTCTCAGGAGAGAATGATTGGCTCATCAGCTGTTTTGTCATTGATCTTTCTTGTGTCATAAGATCAAAAGTACACCAAATGATGTACTTAATTGATGTACACCAATAATTCTTTAATATTTAATTACACACATCATTCCTCTGATAATGAAGCAACTGTCTCTGGTCCATAAAAGGGCTTGGACAATATCAAAAACTAAAAGAACTGTAGTTGCTGGAAATCAGAAACAAGAGCTGAAATTGCTGTTTCTCATCATGCCTGGCAACATCTGTGGGGAGAAAGCAGTGACTGTTCTTCAGAACTGGACAATGTCAAAGTTCGGACAGAAAATATTAGGTAACATCCGTACGACATAAATATTTGCTGATGACCATCAATACTTTAAAATAAGGTCTCAAATACTTCCTCTTAAGAGCTTTTTTAAAATTCAGTCAAGGCATAAATATCAATGATAAGGCCAGCAATTGTTACGTATCTTTAATAGCTGTGAGCCAGCTTACTAAACTGCTGCAGCCCATGTTGCGTATTATGTTATATTGTTGGGAAGGAAAATTTCAAGTTTTTGAACTAGTGAAACAAAGGAGGAGTCATATAGTTCCAGGTGAAAATAATGTGTGGTTTTGAGCAGATTTGTAATACAAGCTTCCAATGAGCAGTTATCATTTGAGAAGATGAGAAGAATGGATACATTGATTGCTGACTATCACGTAAAACTAAATGAAGATAGTATTCATTTGCATCATTCAATATGAAGTGATTTTTTTTCTTCTGAGGTCCAAATGAAAGCCATCACAACAGAGAGCTTTACATGTTCAGGAATGGAAAACCAGTGCCAGAATTTTACAAAGTCAAATAATGAAGAATAAAACATGATAATTTATTTCATTTATAATTGATTTTTTGGTAAAATTATCAAAGCAGAAGAATCACTACTGGAGATGCTACAGTGCATGTTCAAAATTATTAATGTATTCAATTCAAAAGCTACATTGAATCCAATGAAATGAATTGCACTAAAACATTATCCTATTTCATTTTAAGCAGCAGTTAAATGTTACTTCAGTACTTATGATTGTCATACTTTCAAACAGAATATTGTAATAAAGGCATAATTTATATGTACTATCAACATCCTTTTAGAATGCAGATTTTAAACTAGCAGAACATGGGAGAAATCTAGTTTTGTGAAGGTGTTTAGAATTATTGATTTCATCTTTCCGGAACCGTGAAATTATACCAATATGTGCCAGAGAGGAGGTCCACCAAGCCTCTTTGACTTTTATTGGTAGCGTGTTTAAATTGTAAGTATTTAGAGAAAGCCTTGAAAGACATTAACTTGCATTTGGGTTTCAAATGATCAAGGATTGATTTTTAACTTAGAAAATCCTGGAAAGTTTTGGCAGTTCAAAGGAGATGCAACTGAAGTCAGATGCAAGTAAAATCTCTCCTAGGGAAATGAGATTGTTCAGAGCAGTTAAGAAAACAAGTTACTCAGCTGAGGAGTGTAATGTTTGAGACTTCTAGTCCAGGAGAGTTTGGCTGGAACCTTGCAGATTGTCAGAAGGCTGAGAAAGGCTAAGCTCTCAGTTGTGTGAATATTCAAGAGAAAGGCTTCAAAACTCTCAGGACCAAAATTGAAAGGAAGGGGTTAAGTCCAACCTACAGATTTTAAAGGGAAGGAAAATTTCTCTTGGGTTTGAATAGCTGCAAAGTGATGGTGTTGGGGAGTAGAAGACATTTTGTTTTGCCATGTATTACAAGAGTTGTGCAGGCTATGCTATATTCAGATACCTTGGTTTGGTTTGTTTATCTCTATTTCTAATATGGGTGTAGTGAACTTCCTGTTATATTGTTGAAACCAAATCTGAAGCCTTGTGTGTTTGTGTTTCAGTGGAAGACTCTCATGATCGATCAAGTCACGTTTCTTTCTGAAAATTTTCTGTTTAGCAGTAACATCAGATGGGACCATACCAGTAAACAGTCCCATTTAATTAAGAGAAACAGTATAAAGCATATTTTTTTTTGTAAAAAAAATGGACTTGCAGTGCCCATACCTGGGTACTATTGGTTTAATCAATTAGTGATTTTATTCAATAACGTACACATCGATCAATACATTCTACCAGTCTATTGATGCTAGTCACATCATGCCACGTTTGGAATACTGCGTTGAATTCTGGTTTCCCTGCTATTGGATGGATGCAGTTGGAGGGTTTGAGCAATGAGAGAGGCTGAATATTTTCTCTGGAGTGCCAAAAGCTGAGAGGTGACCTTATAGAAGTTTGTAAGATCATGAGGGACATAGATAAGGTGAATAGCTGAGGTCCTTTACCCAGGGTAGCCAGGTTCTTCCAGTTTCTCCTGTTTGTAGACGTCTTGCAATGCTAGGTTTGAGTTCAGCTCCTGGGGAATGTTCGCATTGACCTCTTTATAGGCCTTTTACCCAAACCACTTCCTTACTCCATCCTGTATGTGTCGGTTAGTATTTGACTTTATTATCCTTTTAACTAAATCAGCGGATAATTTTGTTATGCAGCAGTTTGCAACTGTGTTGTTTGTTTTAACTCAATCAACAATTTATGTCATTTATGTCACAGTTTTGACCTGGCAGAAACCGTTTAAAGCACTCTTTGGTACTTGTCTCATGCTCTGAGATGCCCTAGTCTGTAACCTTGTTATATTTCAGTTGACTTTACAATTTTGCAGTCCCTCCTCTTGATGCTTAATTTCTCAAATTAACTCATCCTTCCTTCAGCATTTGCAGCCATCTTCTGATCACAGTTGTACTGCTCTCTAACAGATGGCATAATTTAACAAATTACAAATTGCAATCTACATAATTCAACTCAAATCACACAGGTGTTGCAAGTAAATGGAGTTATGTAACATTTGCTCTTCAAAAGTTACGCATCATTCATAAGCAAGCCATTAAAATCATTACAATTCACTTCTAATGTCACTTCCTTTGCAGGGTTAATTCCAAATTAAACTGATGAGTTACCTCCTGCTTCCAATGATTAAACATTACCATCGTGCAAATCAAATAAAACCAAGTACAGAATATCAGTATGATCACTGCATGCAAAACTATACAAATCCAGGAATGGATCTGAACATTTTGACTCCAATTCCAAAAATCATCCCACCATATAGTGACCTTAATATTTTTGATTGTTCGTTTAATTCCCACAGCATCTTGAACAACCTTAACGAATGTCTTATGACATAACCAAATGTTCCTTAATCTTGTCGTAAATTCTCAGAAAAAAGTGTTATATTGGATGCACATTTATCAAATTATTTCCCAAATCTTGTTGCATTTCCTCAGGAACATGAGTGAATCCTTTCAGTTTCACCTCTTCGGCGAGTGTCTGGGGCTGAATTCGGAAATGAGCATTCTTAATGACATATTGATATTCTTTTAACCAATCAGTTACACAAAATTTCCCATTCCCCCTATAGGCAATTCTTGTATTATCACTTTCAAGCCTCCAGGCTTCAATCATATAATTTAAAATTCGATCTGTTCCAAAGCTCCATACAGTTTCCTCATTGGAGTTTTTATTTTGTTTTTTTCTTTCATGGAATATATTGGGTCGGGGAAAACGATGATTTCAGCTGCTTGTGGATATCTAGTCAAATACCTGAATGATCCTATCAATAGCATATGCTTGTCTGAAAGATTAGGTACCTCCTCAGAGTAGTGCCTTCTTTCTCAATCACATGTGGTAAGGTGCTTTCATGTCCTATTCAGATGCCATCCTTAATTATTCTGATATTCTCCACCTCATATCTTTAATTCAGTTGTATACCTAGGAATTATGGGAAATCCCATCACCATTCCCAAGCTTTACCCAATGTCCCCTCACAACCAATTTTAAACTACGCTTTGGTTAGCTGTTAGAGTTGACAGCTAGACACACCCTTGGATGCATTTCCCCATTAGTTAAATCCCTTACGTTTCCATTACTAATCTATGATGGTACCTTCTCCCAATTGGCTTGCTCAAACTTTTCTCTTAATTGTTCTAATATCCAATTACCTTAAACGCTACACAAAGTCCTGGTTTGTTGCCGAGCATCATCTCCTTCCATTCCTTTGAATAATAGTTTTAACATGGGCTGATTTGATTTCCAGCCAGGTTTTGTTCTAATCCTCCTGCACTATTGTGCTGATCAGTACTATTCACTTTTTTTGCAAAACGTGTTTTACCTTTGTTATCGAAGGTCACCAAATCAAGTGTATTTGCAGTCATCATTCCTACTCCAAAGGCTGTAGCTACATCATTGGTGAAATCCCTCTTCCGTCATTCCCTCAGTGTTATCCTCATCTTTCCTTGTTTATTACTCAAGCAAGATTCTCGTGAGATGATTGTACATTCTCCTGGTTTGACTTGAGCATCAATAGGGTATCTGTATCCCAGTGATGTTAAGCACTACTGGAACTAATTATGATGGATGTTATCAAATAAGATGTTGTCAGTTTCCATCATGACCCTGTCATTAAACGGTCCTAACGTGGGTTCAAATCAGGCTTCTTTAGGTTGGGGACAGTAGATTTTGTGGAGGTTTGAGGTGTATAATTGTAATAGTCAACTCTACATCTGTCCATCCAAATTCATTGCCCCATCCCTCATCAGTCCTTTTGTAAGGACAAAACCCGGCCATATTCAAATCCTTCTTGTCCCAAGGGATGCTACACCTGAATTGTACCAGCCCTTGAGAATTATTATTGCAGCTTTCTGTCCAATATTCTTTCCCAGTCACAGACCCCCAACTCCCAGGGAGATAGGATTGAATTGCACTCGTCCACTCTCTCAACCCAAAACCTTATGACATTAGGGGGCTTTTCTGATCCTGTGGTCAGTCTGGAGTGAGCATTGTGATCACTAACATTCAAACAATTTTCTCCTTGTTTACAACCCCCAACGTCACCTCTGTTCAGAGTATAATATTCAATGATCCCTTTGAACAAATTCCATTCCTTAATGGATTATACCACATCCCTCCTTTCCGGTCGAAAGTGTCCTTGCGAATTGCAGTCTTCGAGTTGGTAATGACAACTGGTGATCGCAACATGTTAGCCACTCTCAGAATAGCTGCCGCTCTCATTTAGCAGCTTCTCAGTTTCCTTCCTGTAATGATATAGCATAGTTTCTGCTTTTATTTAGAGTTTCATATCCGACTAACTTCCAATTATCAAATTACAGATTAATATCCCAAGTTTAGATTTGTCAATCTTCCAGCAAACCCTTCTTTTCCATTAAGTCTTTTTAATCAATTATTTTCTCCCTGGGTCCTTTTGCTGCGCTTCTCCTCTTCTTCTTTGTGTGGGGGTTAATCTAAGGGTGGGGTTTTGGTGGCAGTTTTAATGTTGATTCATATTAGAGTCTTCTGGATCTTCTAATGGACATAATTCCACATGACGAGTACTTTCCTCAACATCTTTTGAGCTGATTCACATTGTAGCAAGCTGTCATAGAGATGTACAACACGAAAACAGACCCTTTGGTCCAACTCGTCCATGCTGACCAGATATCCTAACCTTGTCCCATTTTCCAGCACTTGGCCCATATCCCTACAAACCCTTCCTATTCATATACCCATCCAGATGCCTTTTAAATGCTGCAATTGTACCAGCCTCCACCACTTCCTCTGGCTGCTCATTCCATACATGCACAACCCTCTGCGTGAAAAAGGTTGCCCCTGAGGTCTCTTTTATATCTATCCCCTCTCACCCTAAATTTATGCCCTCTAATCCTCAGCTCCCCCATTGCAGGGAAAAACCTTTGCTTATTTACCCTATCCATGCCCCTCATGATTTTAGAAACCTCTATAAGGTCACCCCTCAGCCTCCGAGGCTCCAGGGAAAACAGTCCCAGTCTATTCAACCACTCCCTGTAACTCAAATCCTCGAATGCAGGCAACGTCCTTGTAAATCTTTTCTGAACCCTTTCAAGTTTCACAACATCCTTTCAAAAGGAGGAGACCAGAATTGCACGCAATATTCCAACAGTGGCCTAACCAATGTCCTGTACAGCCGCAACATGACCTCCCAACTCCTAAACTCAATACTCTGACCAATAAAGGAAAATATACCAAACACCTTCTTCACTATCCTATCTACCTGCGACTCTACTTTCAAGCAACCATAAACCTGCACTCCAAAGTCTCTTTGTTCAGCAACACTCCCTAGGACCTTACCATTAAGTGTACAAGTCCTGTTAAGATTTGCTTTCCCAAAATGCAGCACCTCACATTTATCTAAATTAAACTTCGTCTGCTACAACTCAGCCCATTGGCCCATTTGATCAAGATCCCATTGTAATGTGAGGTAACCTTCTTCGCTGTCCACTACACCTCCAATTTTGGTGTCATCTGCAAACTTACTAACTATACCTCCAATATTCACATCCAAATTCCGTCATTGAGTCACAGAGATGTACAGCACGAAAACAGACTCTTCGGTGCAACTCGTCCATACTGATCAGATATCCTAAATTATTCTAGTCTCATTTGTCAGCATTTAACCCATATCCTTCTAAACTTTTCCCATTTACATACCCATCCCAATGCCTTGCAAATGTTGTGATTGTACTGGCCTCCACCACTTCTTCTGACAGCTTGTTCCATATACCTTCTGTGTGAAAAAGATTCCCTTTATGACCCTTCTTAATCTTTCCCCCCTCCCCTTAAACCTATACCCTCTAGTTTTGGACTCCCCTATCCTGAGGAAAAGACCTTGTCTATTTACCCTATCCATGCTCCTCATGATTTTATAAACCTCTATAAGGTCACCACTCAACCTTGGAAGATCCTGAAAAAATAGCCCCAGACAGTATGCGGAAGTATTTAGTTGGGGGGGGGGGGGGGAAATTACAATGCTGTTAGGCAGGAACTATGGAACATACGTTAGAAACAGATGTTCTCGGAGAAATGCATGACAGAAATGTGGAGGTTGTTTAGGGAGTGCTGGATAGCTTTGTCCCATTGAGGAAAGGAAGGCTGATGGTAGGGTGAAGGAACTTGGATGACAAGAGAAGTGGAACATCTAATCAAGAGGAAGATGGAAGATACTTAAGGTTGAGGAGGCAAGGATCAGGCAGGCCTCTAGAGGGTTACAAGGTAGTCAGGAAGGAACTGGAGAATGGACTTAGGAAAGCTAGAGAGGGGCATGAAAAAGCCTTGACAGGTAGGATTAAGGAAAACTCCAAGATGTTCTTTACTTATGTGAGGAATAAGACGATGGCCAGAATAAGGGTAGAGCTGATCAGGGATAGTAGAAGGAACTTGTGCCTGGAGTCAGAGGATGTAGGGGAGGCCCTCAATGAATACTTTGCTTCAGTATTTATTAGTGAGAGAGTTCTTGTTTTTTGTGAGGACAGCATGAAACAGGCTGATATGCTCAAACAGTTTGATGTTAAGAAGGAGGATGGCCGGAAATTTTGAAACACATGAGGATATCCCCTGGGCCACACAGCAGAATACCCAAAGTTATTATGGGAAGTGAGGGAAGAGATTGCTGTGCCTTTGGCAATGATCTTTCCGTCCTCAATGTCCACTGGAGCAATACCAGATGATTGAAGGTTGTCAAATATTAGTTCATTGTTCAACAAAGGGAATAGGGATAACCCTGGGAATTATAGACCAATCAGTTTTATTTCGGTGGTGGGCAAATTATTGGAGAGATTTCTGAGAGACAGGGTTTAAGATTATTTGGAAAAGTATAGTTTGATTAGAGATAGTCAGCATGGCTTTGTGAGGGGCCGATATTGCCTCACAAACCTTCCTGAATTCTTTGAGGATGTAACAAAACACATTGATGAAGGTAGAGCAGTGGATGCAGTGTATATGGATTTTAACAAAGCATTTGATTAAGTTCCCCATGATAGGCTCATTCAGAAAGTAAGGGGACATGGGATACAGGGAAATTTGGATGTCTGGATACAGAATTGGCTGGCCCATAAAAGACAGACTGTGGTAGTAGATGGAAGGTATTCAGCTTAGAGCTCGATGACCAATGGTGTCCTGCAGGGACCTCTGCTCTTTGAGATTACTATAAATGACTTAGACGAGGAAGTGGAAGAGTGAGTTGTAAGTTTTTCGATGACATGAAGTTTGGTGGAATTGTGAATAATGTGGAGGGTTGTTGTAAGTTGCAATAGAACATTGACAGGATGCAGAGCTGGACTGAGAAGTGGCAGATGGAAAACAACCTACAAAAGTATGAAGTGAGCCATTTTGGAAAGTTGAGTTTGAATGCAGATTACAGGCTTAAAGGAAGGATTCTTGGAAAGAACAGAGGGATCTTGGGGTCCACGTACATGGATCCTTCAAAGTTGCCATGCAAGTTGATAGGATTGTGAAGAAGACATATGGTGTGTTGGCTGTCATTAGCAGGGGGATTGAGCTGAAGAGCTGTGAGGTTATGCTGCCACTCTATAGAGCCCTGATTGGACCACACTTGGAATATTGTGTTCAGTTCTGGTTGCCTCATTATAGGAGGGGCATGGAAGCTTAGAGAGGGTGCAGAGGAAATTTACCAGAATGCTGCCTGGATTGGAGGGCATGCCTTATGAATAAAGGTTGAGGGAGCTAGGAATTTTCTCATTGGAGCAAAGAAGGATGAGAAGAGGTGACTTGATAAAGGTGTGCAAGATGATGAGAGGCAGAGATAGAGTGGATAGTCAGAGAATTTTTCCCAGGGCAGAAATTGTTATTATGAGGTGGCATCATTTTAAGGTAATTGAAGGAAGGTTTAGGGGAGACGTCAGAGGTAGATTCTTTACACAGAGAGTGGTGGGGTGTGTGGAATGCACTGCCAGCAGTGGTAGTAGGGTCAGATACTTTAGGGACATTGAAGTGAGTCTTGGATAGGCACATTGGATGACAGAAAAATGAAGAGTATGTAGATTAGTTTGATCTTAGAGTAGATTAAAAGGTCAGCACAACATTGATGGCTGAAGGGCCTGCACTGTGCTGTACTGTTCTATGTTCTATTCAGCCTCAACATACAGCTTAAACCCTCCAACCCTGGCAACATCCTTGTAAATATTTTCTGAACCCTTTCAAGTTTCACAACATCTTTCCAATAGGAAAGAGACCAGAATTGAATGTAGTATTCCAAAATTGACCTAACCAATGTCCTATACAGCCAAAAAACAACCTTCCAACTCCTGTTCTCAGTAAAGGCAAGCATACCAAACACCTTCACTATTCTGTCTACCTGCAATTTCGCTTTCAAGGAACCTGCACTCCAAAGTTTGTTATCCACCAAGACTTTACACTCAATGAGACTGGCCTTTTCTACCAAGGGGTACAGTTCTACAAATACTGGGTCCAGGAATGTACCCGGTTGGAATAATTTTATCAAAACCTATTCACCTGTATCCGTTTAGATTGGGGTTGCCTTGTGAAAGGAAGCCTTACTTTTGGCCTTTTCCTTCCCCATTCTCATCCAAGCAGCCAAGCAGACTGCTTGTGCACGATCTTTTAACTGGATAACTGTTTTCTCATAGCATAAAGCATCATCTTGGGGTACTGACACTGATCCCAATGAGTATTTGGGTATTAATCTCATCTTCCTTCCAGGTATATGGGATGTAGAGTTGAAAAGGGTGGCACTGGAAAAGCACAGCAGGTCATGCAGCATCTGAGGACCAGAAGAGTCGATGTTTCAAGCATAAGCCCTTCATCAGGAATGTGATTATGCCCAAAACGTCGACTGTCCTGCTCCTCGGATGTTGCCCGACCTGCTGTGCTTTTCCAGCATCAGCCTTTTGGACTCTGATTGTCCAGCATCTGCAGTCCTCACTTTCTCCTCGTATATGGTATGTATGAGGTGGACACCACGTCTCTGACTGCTGTCAATACTAATGGGAATATCCTCACCCAAGTTGTACTATTTTGCTGGACCATTTTCCTCATCATTGTTTTCAACATCATATTCATTAGTTCGATGATGCCACTGGACTGCGGTCTGTAAAACATGTTAAATCTCTGTTGGACCCAAACAATTGCATTGCTGTTTCCATGATGTTCCCAGTGAAGTGGATTACTTGCTCTGAGGTAACCCACATTGCGTAAATACTTGGTTCACTGAGATCTCTGCTGTGATTGTTGTCAAATTGCTTTTAGTGACCAAATTTTCAATTTATTTGTTAAGATATATATTACTACTGAGATGGATATATACCCCTTGTCTGCGGAAGGTAAGGGTCCCATATAAATCTCGTTGGAGATTTGTCTACGGTCTATTGGCTAGTCCCGTGCATCGCAATTCTCCTTTGTTGGCATATCCATGTGGGTTATTTTGGATACACACATTTATTTATGTAATGTTCAATATCCTTTATCATTTCTGGCCACCATCCCCATTGTTTAACCCACTGTTGGTGTTCTCTATTCATTGATGTCCATAGTGATCATGTCCCAAGCTTACCATTTCATTTCTCAAGCCTTCTGGATGACATATTTCCCTTTCTTTACTCAATACTGTCCTTACTTTTCAGTTTGTTGCCCCACCTATATGATCCCAAACTTTTCCCTGTCTTTATCTGTTTTAATTCATCAACTTCCTCTTGCATTTGTTTCATGTCTTCTAACATCATCCCCTACTGTCACCATGGCCACTTCCCCACCCACTACTTCTTTAGGATCCCATAGTATGCCTTCCCTTGCTTCCTGTTTTGCTAATTCATCCATGCTGCTATTTCCCCAAGGCATTTCTAATAGTGAGTTCTCACTTTTCTTCCCTTATACTTCTCTCCCTCAGCCTGATCAAATATCCAACTCAGTGTTAAAGCTGACGCTTACCCATTGCCATCTGCTGATACGAATCCCCTGGTTTTCCACAAGGGTAGGAACTCTATAAGTCTATTACTGACATACATACAGAGTAGCTGGTACTCTTGCTGGGAAACTCTTCCTTGTTATTCATTTTATAGACTATCGTAGCCAGTTCTGCTGTCTGAGCACCCATTGTGTTGGATCATTTTGTGGCCATTTCTTCAATTACTACATTCTCTGAACCCAATGCACACATTCCAATGCCTGCTTTCCTCACTCCTTCCTCTACCATAGGGGATCTGTCTACAAAAGTTTTAAATGGGGTCAAATTTTCTCATTCTCCCACCCACTTCCTGCTGTTTTAACACAAAGGGTCCCTTGGTATCCTTTCCTGTCAATGTTTTACATGTGTGAGGTGAATATAGCATGTTGTCTGTCAACTGGGGCCAGTGTCTTCGAGTCACGCTGGAGATATCCTTTCCCTGTAACCTGATACCATCCAGCAATTCTGCCTAATACTTCTATCCTTGAAATGGCCATCTCAAAATATGATGTGGGGAAGCTGGTGTTGGACTGGAGTGGACAAAGGTAAAAAACACACAACACCGGGTTATAGTCCAACAGGTTTATTTAGAAGTACTAGCTTTCAGAGTGCTGATTCTTCATCATGTTGCTGTGGAGCAGGACCATAAGACACAGAATTTATAGCAAAAGATTACAATGTTATGCAACTTATATGATATATTGAACAAATCTAGATTGCCGTTAAGTCTTTCATCCTTTAGAATGGTTTGCAGGTTTTGGTTCATTAATATGTAAATCCCAGAACTTCTTTTAAGTCATGTTCTTGAGATAGATTAGTTAGAGTGGAAACAGGCCCTTCGGCCCAACAAGTCCATATCGACCTGCCGAAGCGCAACCCACCCAGACCCATTCTCCTACATTTACCCCTTCACCTAACACTATGGGCAATTTAGCATGGCCAATTCACCTAACCTGCACATTTTTGGACTGGGGAGGAAACCGGAACACCTGGAGGAAACCCATGCAGACACGGGGAGAATGTGCAAATTCCACATAGTCAATCACCTGAGGCAGGAATTGAACCCGGGTCTCTGGTGCTGTGACGCAACAATGCTAAACCACTGTGCCACCCACAAGCTTAAGGCTTTATTTAAAAATTGGCAGCATCTCAGCTCAGACAATGCGTTAAAGGTGTGAGGTCAGAGTCTGTCTGTATCCCAATCTTGAGGCAGACTGGCTCTAGTTCCAAAGTGGAATTTATAAAATATTACATGAATTATTGCAGAATTATATTTGCAGATATATTATATTTTGCTCAAAAACCACACAAACTGCAGGCCGTCAGTGCAGGCAGTCAATCCATGTAATATTTTATAAATTCCACTTTAGAAATAGAACCGGTCTGACTCAAGACTGGGATACAGACAGACTCTAACCTCACATCTTTAATGCATTGTCTGAGCTGAGATGTCACCTTTTATTTTATAAAGCCTTAAGTTATCTCAAGAACGTGACTTAAAAGACATTCTGGGATTTACATATTAATGAACCAAAACCTGCAAACCATTCTAAAAGATGAAAGACTTAACTGCAATCTAGATTTGTTCAACATATCATTTCAGTTGCATGACACTGTAATCTTTTGCTATAAATTCTGTGTCTTATGGTCCTGCTCCACAGCTATCTGATGAAGAATCAGCACTCTGAAAGCTAGTACTTCTAAATAAACCTGTTGGACTATAACCCGATGTGTGTTTTTTAACTTTGTCCACCTTACTCCAACACTGGCACCTCCACATCATGACACCGAAAAGAGGCAAAGGTCATGGGAAATAGTTTACTTTGGTTTTCCTGCAGGAGGATAACAGACAAAACCTTGTCTATTGCAGGTGATTCCATTACAGAAGGCACTGTATTAACAGGCGCCCACAAGGCGAGAGCATTTGCTAGGATTTGTTTTAATTCTATCACTACTTGGTTCTGGTCTTGCCCCATTCCCACTCATTCCCTCTGTTTAACAAATGAGATGGCGGGGCAACTTTAGCTGTGAAGCAATTGATATGATTGACTAGTCTTAGAGAGGAGTGAGTGACTGGTTCAGTGCAGTTATTTTAGACTAACCATTTTCCCTGACTAACTGTTTTTGTGCCTGATTACTGGCGACCTCCAGTTTTCTTTTAAAGGATTTACTTTTAACCCAACAATCCTGGTAACAGGACGTAATGTCCCAGAATGGTTTTTGTTTGTGACATAAACTCTGTTCCGATTCTGTGTGCTATGATCCTGCTCCACTTGCTATCTGATGAAGGAGCAATGCTCCGAAAGACTATACTTCCAAGTAAACCTGTTGGACAATAACCTGGTGCTGTGTGATTTTTTTAACAGAAGATTGTCCATGTACTGTATTTAACACACTTAACAATACCTGAGTAACACGCTGGTGGAATATTAACTGTGAGTTATGGAATCCTTGCTGCAAATATGTCCAAGTAATATTGTTAGTTCCCAAATATAAAGGTAAATGTACATTCACATTCCTGTCCGGAGAATACACCAAAAAAGCGTCTCTAATGTCTACTTTGGTAAAAATATTTACTTTGGCCATCTGTCTATTGTCTCTGGGATAGTAGTGACTATGGCTGCCATTACTGGGGTAATTTTACTCAGCTCCCAATGATCAATTGTCAGTCTCCATGATCCACTTGGTTTTTTTTGTACTGGCTAAATATGGGAATTATTTGTTGATTCAACCTTTTGCTTCTTCTAAACTCAAAATAATCCATCACTGACACTTAGTGTGTATCATCTACAAGATGCACTGCAGAAATTCCCACAAGTTCCTAAAACATCACCTTCCAAACCCACAACCACCAGAAGGAAAAGGGCAGCAAATACTTGGGAACACCAACACCCACATGGTTCCTCTCCAAGACACTCATCATCCTCACTTGAAAATATAATGCCATTCTTTTGTTGTTGCTGGGTCAGAATTCTGGAATTCCCTCCCTAAGGGCATTTGTGGGTCAACCTACAGCATATGGACTGCAATGGTTCACGAAGGTAATTCACCACCACCTTCTGAAGGGCAACTAGGAACAGGCAATAAATGGTGGGCAGCCAGGGACGCACATGTCCAATGAGTGAATAAAAGAAAAATAGTTTTCTTAACTATTCCTGACAGAAGCGAGAAAACTGTATTATTTCTGTGGCTTGGGATCACGACCCATAATCTGCAGGTGATACATTCCAAGACCTACCGTGGATGGCCAAAACCGCAGATAGTAGCGAACCCTATCATTTAAATAGGCAATTTACCTCTCCGCCAGCCCCTGGAATTATTTCTGGAATGTTCCATGTAATATTTTCCGGCTGTGGTAAACCACGGATAACTGAAACTGCGGAAATCGAACCCGCGGATACATGGGTTCTGCTGTACAAATTTCTCCTTCTAGTTATCCACAATCCTGCTTATGTGTCACAAATCCTTCTCAATATTCTATCAAAATTTGCAATAATAGGGGATCCCCGTCATAACTGCAGGATGGAACATAACAACTTGTTCGTAAAATTTCTATCATTGTATATGACTCAGGGTATTTCCTGTTCCTCCTCTGGCGATTTCGAAATAATGTAATTTTTTTTGTATCACAAAGCAGTCTCAGTTTACTCACAAAGTCAAAACCCAAATATATTCGGTGTCCCTGGTGTCTTGTTTGGCAAGTGTTACTGAAAGCCACCCTCACACATCTCCCAATCTTATTAGTATGGGTTCTGTCTCTAATGCCTGCTGACTGAGTCCTATTAACCCACTCAGAATTACTGGTTTAGTTTGCTGCCAATTCTGATGATGTCTGGCATACCAAGATATTACTAAGTGTGGCTTGGAATCCTCCAGTGTCCCACAAGAATGGAATGAGGTGTCCTCTGACCCCTTACATTCCTACAGAGCTTACCACACCTTATCCGTTTTAAGTGTCACATACCCAGACTGGGGAGTGAGGTCATGGACTGCCAGGCAGCCCTTTTTGGGCTATGAAGGGTAACGAGTGACGTGTCCTAAACTCCCAAACTCTCTACTATGCTTGTTCCCCTTATAAAGGGGGCAGTGTTCTATTCCTTCAATGTAGGATGAAGTTTTCCCGATCCTGATCCTCTAATCAGGTTCATTTTTCCTTTTCCTCTCCCTCTTGTCGACCTTCCTCCCAGACTCGCTTGGGTTAAATATCCCAATACTCAGGCACTGTGATGTGCCGCTTCCCTGACATCGAACTCACCACGTGCCTGTTTGTCATTTTCAGTATGATGGGAAATTAAGGTTCAAAGCCAATTAATTAAGGCTTCTTGTTGTAATTGGGATCAAGGGATCCCTGGATCAAATCTTCTTTGTAGCTTACTCCAATTGGCCTTTCCTGTTTATATTTCTTTAACATTTCACCAGGATCCCCCACCCCATGCCACCTTCCAGCCTGGAGGGTCACATCCTGCTTTTCTTGTAGTATACCTCCTCTGTGAATCTGAGGCCCTGGCAGAGCTGAATAACCACAGAGCTCTGGCACATTAAAAGCTATTTAGTGTCTCTGTGGCACTCTGGTCTCCTTCCTATCGGAAGGATGTTGTGAAACCTGAAAGGGTTCAGAAAGGATTTACAAGGATGTTGCCAGGTTGGAGGGTTTGAGTTACAGTAGAGGCTGAATAGGCTGGGGCTGTTTTCTCTGGAGTGTCGGAGGCTGAAGGGTGACCTAATAGAGATTTATAAAATCATGAGGGGCACGGATAGGGTAAGTAGACAAGGTCTTTTCTCTAGGGTGGGGGAGTCCAGAATTAGAAGGCACAGGTTTAGCTTGAGAGCGAAAAGATTTAAAGGGGACCTAAGAGGCAACTTTTCCATGCAGAGGGTGGTGCGTGTATGGAATAAACTGCCAGAGGAAGACGTGGAGGCTGGTACAATTACAACACTTAAAAGGCATCTGGGTGGGTTTATGAATAGGAAATGTTTAGAGGGATACGGGTCAAGTGGCAAATGGGACTAAATTAGGTTGGGATATCTGGTTGGTATGAACGAGTTGGACAGAAGGGTCTGTTTCCGTGCTCTACATCTGCATGACTTTATGACTCAAATGTCCTTATCATCATCGAGGCCGTGGGACCCCATTGTTGGCTTCACATAAAAACAACATCAATTCCAACTTGTTTAGCTATTTCACTTCACTGGGTGGCTGGGTCGAGATTGGTACAAGATTGTGATCCAGCTTGGGCCAGAGCCCCCTCACCCACTCCAAGTGTAGCCTCCTGACCCACTCCCGGTGCAGCCGCCGACCCATCCATCGTCTTGCCCCCTGACCCACTCCCCGTGCTGACCCTAACCCACTCCCGGTGTTGACCCTGACCCACTCTCAGTGCTACCCCCTCACCCACTCCCGGTGCTGCCCCCTGACCCACTCCCCATGCTGACCCTGACCCACTCCCGGTGCTGACCCTGACCCACTCGTGGTGCTGCCCCCTGACCCACTCCCGGTCCTGCCCCATGACCCACTCCCGGTCCTGCCCCATGACCCACTCCTGGTGCTGCCCCCTGACCCACTCCTGGTGCTGCCCCCTGACCTACTCCCCATGCTGACCCTGACCCACTCCTGGTTTTTCCCCCTGACCCACTCCCCATGCTGACCCTGACCCACTCCCGGTGCTGCCCCCTGACCCATTTCTGGTGCTGTCCCCCACCCACTCCCCATGCTGCCCCCTGACCCACTCCTAGTTCTGCCCCCGACCCACTCCCCGTGCTGACCCTGACCCACTCCCTGTGTTGCCCCCTGACCCACTCTCAGTTCTGCCCCCTGACCACTTCCAGTGCTGACCCCTGACCCACTCATGTTGGGGCCCCCTGACCCAGTCCCAGTGCTGCCCCTGACCCACTCCTGGTGTGACCCCTGACTCATGCCCGGTACTGCCCAATGACCCAATCCTGATGCTGCCCTCTGTCCCACTCCCAGTGCTGCCCCCTGACCCACTCCAGGATCCTGCCCCCTGACCTACTCCCGGTGCTGCCCCCTGACTCATTCCTGGTGCTGCCCCATGCCCCACACCCAGTGATGACCCCGACCCATTCCTGGTATGACCCCTGACCCACTCCCATTATTCCCCCTGACCCTCTCCGGGTGCTGTCCCCTGATCCACTCCCGGCACTGCCCCTTGACCCACTCTGGGTGCTGCCCCCTGACCCACTCCTGGTCCTGCCCTCTGATCCACCCCTGGTGTTGCAGCTGATTCTTGTTGTTTCTGACGGGTTGTGTGAGAGGTATGTTCCTTTGGAGGCTGGAAAATCTCAGGAAATCTCTTTGTGTGAATCTTCACAGGTTATATTGTCTCTGCCTCTTTCCTCCCTCATAACACCCATCACTTCCCACCAATTGCCACCTCAGTTTCTCTAACTCCCTTTGATACTCTGTATGGGTTTCCTGTCCCTTTGTGTATTTGTAAAACCTTCGCAGCTACCTGTAAGTCCTCCTGTGTTTTCCCAATGTTTTGGACTCCTTGATGACCTTATCTTTTTCTATTATCACCTTCTCGTGTTGTATTTTCTCAAGTTGACACAAACAAACCACCTCCACTTGGGTGTTCGGTTCTGGATTAGTGGTGTATTCCTGTATTCCTGATGAAGGGCTTTTGCCTGAAACGTCGATTTTACTGCTCCTCAGATGCTGACTGAACTGCTGTGCTCTTCCAGCAGCGCTAATCCAGAATCTGGTTTCCAGCATCTGCAGTCATTGTTTTTACCTAGTTGATTTTAACCCTACTGCGAATCCTCTTGTAAGGATGTCTGCCTTGAAGAAATTTTCCTCCTCTCTCTACAAGAATCTCAGGGAGTCCCTTTCCCACTGCAACTCCCAGGTCATTTCCTCTGCCCTGAAGCTCTTCAACCATGTCCTGAAACAGACTCGCTACCACAGCCACATTTGCTTCCTCAGTGCCTGCCTCTATAACCAACTCATCCCACACGGACTCCAGACCACCTTTAAACCAGCAGAGTTCAGACCCGAACAGGAGAAACAATACAGACTACAGATTCAGAAACACCAGCAACGGTTCTCCTTCAAGATCCTCCGCTCCACGCTCGCAACAATGCGCTGGCACCTAACCTCTCTCCAGTCAGCCCTGCCTCAGCTGAGGGCCACACTCTCTCAGAATTGCAAAGGACCCACTCTGTACTACATCCTCAGGAGAATTCATGCTCTCAACAAACAGTATTTCAACTCCATCTCAAACATAAAAAACTGTAAGTACAACAAACTGTTATCTACCCACCTCCATAACTAGCGCTCCTCAAACATTCCCGTAGATTCCCCTGGCCTCTGGAACTGTTCAGGCACCATTAGCCATGCGGCTGCTGCATCTACCATCCCCACGCTGATTGATGATATCACTTCTCCCTCATCATGGCCACTCCCACAGCCACTTCCGTCCCTCACAATTCCTCATGCACCATACTTGACATCACTTCCACCCCTCACATCATCGCCGATGTCATACACTCATTGACTTCTGCCCCCGCCACTGCCATGATCACCACCACTTCTGCCCCCACCAGCGCCACTCACCTGCATTCTGCTGACACGCCCCCCACAGATCCCACTGTCACTATCCCCACCCCCCAGAACCCTGAGGGGAACACTACCCCTGCTCATGACTCTATCCCCATTCCCCCCACCACCACACCCACTCCAGTTACAGGCTCCACCCCCACTTCCAGCTCCACACCCACATCAGGTCCCAGCTCCCAGCCCTGCCGAGTTTTCACCGTCCCTCCAGACGTTCCCCTCACTGAGGATGAACAATTAATCCTCAGCAAAGGACTCACCTTCATCCCCCTCCGTCCACGCATCAATGAATCTAATACACGCCGTGACATCGAACAATTCTTCCGTCGCCTCCGAGCTTACTTTCACAATCAGGACTCCCGCTCACCTTCTGAGGACCCCTTCGCCCACCTCCAACACACTGCAACCACCTGGACACCCTGCGCGGGCCTCTTACCTGCCCTCGACCTCTTCATTTCCAACTGCCGCTGGGACATTAACCGCCTTAACCTGTCTACCTCCCTCCCCCACTCCAACCTCTCATCCTCAGAATGCGCAGCCCTCCAATCCCTCTGCTCCAATCCTGACCTCACCATCAAGCAGATAAAGGGGGCGCAGTGGTAGTCTGGCGCACTGACCTCTACACCACTAAAGCCAAATGCCAACTCGAGGACACCTCTTCCTACCGGCCCCTCGACCATGACCCCACCCGCCATCACCAAACCATCATCTCCCAGACCATACAGAACCTCATCAGCTCAGGAGATCTACCACCCACAGCTTCCAACCTCATAGTCCGGGAACCCCGCATTACCCAGTTCTACCTACTTCCCAAGATCCACAAGCCTGACCACACTGGCTGACCCATTGTCTCAGCATGCTCCTGCCCCACTGAACTCATTTCTACCTACCTCGACACTGTCCTCTATCCCCACTAGTCCAGGAACTCCCCACATACGTTCAAGACACTACCCACGCCCTCCACCTCCTCCAAGACTTCTGTTTCCCCGGCCCCCAATGCCTCATCTTCACCATGGATATCCAATCCCTCTACACTTCCATCCACCATGACCAGGGGCTCCAAGCCCTCCGTTTTTTCCTCTCTCGACGTCCCCAACAGTACCCTTCCACCGACACTCTCATTCGTTTGGCTGAACTGGTCCTCACCCTTAACAATTTCAACTTCGAATCCTCCCACTTCCTCCAGACCAAAGGGGTAGCCATGGGCACACGTATGGGCCCGAGCTATGCCTGTCTCTTTGTTGGCTGCGTAGAACAGTCGATCTTCTGTAATTACACTGGCACCACTCCCACCTCTTCCTCAGCTACATTGATGACTGCATTGGCACCACCTCGTGATCTCGCGAGGAGGTTGAGCAATTCATCAACTTCACCAACACATTCCACCCTGACCTTAAATTTACCTGGACCATCTCTGACACCTCCCTCCCGTTCCTGGACCTCTTCATCTCCATTTGTTAAAAAAAGCCTGTATTCCTGATGAAGGGCTTTTGCCCGAAACGTCAATTTTACTGCTTCTCGGATGCTGCCTGAACTGCTGTGATCTTCCAGCACCACTAATCCAGAATCTGGTTTCCAGCATCTGCAGTCATTGTTTTTACCTTGGGTATTCGGTTCTCAGTCTTTCATTTTCTGTCTTTGTTCGACTGAGTTCCTTTTTTAAACTTTTTATTGCCTTGTTGTAGGGACAATCACCAGGTTCAGAGTCAGAGTTGGAGTTCAATAACAGAGTTTATTGTGCTAGGAAATATTGTGCTAGGAGCTCCGGGGAGAGAAAGATACCAACAGCACAGTGGCCAGTTGCGAGTCTTCTCTCGACCCAGAGCACATGTCAAGATACTTTTACACATCTTGTCGTACAATAGGTCAGCGATGAGATTATTGTATTTGTAACATGGTTTGTTTATAGTAATCATTGCAGAATCATTGATAGTTTGGATGCAGTCACTGTCAGTTCCAGCGCAGCCTTTGTTAATTTCAGTACAGGCATTGTCAGTTTCAATGTGGCGCAGTAGTCCATTGCTCTAGTATTGGGCGCTAATCATTCTGCCTGAGAAGCACAATTACTGCAGTCCTGGCTATTATTACTCTGTATTGAGTCCGTATCAAACTGTTAGCATTTCTAACAAAGGTGTTGGCTGGACCCAAACACTTCGGCAGGCAGTGTATTCTACTCATGTATATTCTCTCCCCCACCTGCCTTAAACTAATCAACTAGGTTGTGAGTGCATTGTGCTGGCATTCTTGTGGCCCCAGACTGTGTCTATGTTTGCTCTGTTGTCTCTCTCCATATTGTGGTCCAGTGGCCGTCTTGTGTGTCAAGTGGCCAACTTATGGCTCAACAGCCATCTTGTGTGTCTGTGTGCCTAGTATCACCCTGCCCTGTGCCATGTCCCACATAACTTCCCCTTTTGTGATCAAGGAGGGCGACTTCACCGATCTCCCGCAGACCACCCAATTTAAATGTAGAGGTAAGTCATCTCTAGGAGCTCCTCCTCCCGAGGGGTATCATGGTGCCAATTTCGTTGGGGGCTTTTCCATGGTGACACTCACTGCTGGTATAGTTCTGGTCAGTAGCATCTTACAACAGAGCTGTAAACACCCATGGCTCACACAGAATACCAGTATGAGTGCAATGAGAACTGTCCCATGTGCCAAATAGGCTCCCCAAGATTTACCTATCAACCAATTTAGCCAGCTGTCTGTAATTGTGGCTCCCTGTTGAAAACTTTCTAGCTGGTCTCAGATATTCTTGATGGTTTCTGTAATGTTATAAGAGGTATCAATAACATGGGTGATGCAATGGTCACCAATAATTGGACAAACTCCCCCTTGCTGTGCTAATTGATAATCCACTGCATAATGTGTCTGCTGTGTATAGAGTCCGAGTTCAGCCAGCTCTGTATTAGTTACTTCCAGAGTTTTTGAGGTATTATTTCCTAAGATAGTCAGGCCACATACAAGATAATTTTGGTTTTTAGTGCTGGCGACCCCTGCTGCACCCCTCCCCCTCCCCAAAATAGAGATCCCAAGAATCCATATCCCAGTGATGACCTCAAAGTGGTGGGGATCTGCCAGTCAGCAGAACTCTTGGCTGATGGAGCAGGTCACTATCCTTCACCAAATATATCCCCCACTGGGCCATGGTAGAGTAAGGGGTGCAATCGTCTGTACCATGAACAAGTTTGGGAGGTCTGGGGTGTCTGTTGCATAAAAATGTGTTGCTGGAAAAGTGCAGCAGGTCAGGCAGCATCAAAGGAGCAGGAGAATTGACATTTTGGGCATAAGCCCTTCTGTTGCATAAGTCCCCTTAAACAGAAAAACAAATCCCTTCGCCGATCGGTAATAGACCTTCTGTCTGTCTGTCCACCCAGGTCATCCCCAATCCTCCGGGTGCCCCCCACCAGCTGGTGAGTATCGAATGGGTACATCCATGTGACAGAGCTGATGTGGGTGCCATTGCACTGACTACATATGAATTGTCTGCCCACGGTCACATTCCAGCATGCCTGCTTGCTGCTGGTGCAGGTAAACTGTCCCCTCGTGACTGTACAGTGCTGATATGTGCACTGTGTCTGGACGCAAGAGTCACTTTTGGGATCCAGGGCATAAACGCGTTCACATCCCTGCCTTGTGAAACAGAGTGGGTAACTACCGGGTTTTAAATGAGTCTTCCCTTGCCTCGACTGGGGGGCCCGGCTCCATGGGCTGGTGGTCTTGTCCAGCTGCACACATCTACCCTGGAGTCCCCATTTGTATTTTCCTACCTGCGCCTTACTCGGCACTCCTGAGGTGTCTACTGTATACAGGTCATGAGGGGTCCACACAGGGGTGACCACAAATAGGGATTCTACTGATCACACCTGTGGGTAGCAGAGAGTTCGGTTCCTATGCAAACTTAAGAGAGTTTTATAGAAGAGGTTATCTTCAAATCCTGACACGCTCCCAACAGTTGCAACACTTAAACACAGTGAAGTACATACAGCTATATATATTTTGCAGTTACAATAAGGTTAGCAATCAAAGTCTTTGTTTTCGTCAGGAGGTGCAGTCATGCTTCTAAGTGCTTTGTTCTGTTGTGTTTTCGGTACTCCCCCTGGGATGACCATCTTGTCCGCCATTCCTGTCTGCACCTGGGGAATGGTCAATGACATTAGTTTGGTCACAGGAGTCTTTAAATGGTTTTAGTTGGGCCCAGTGCTTCCATGTGCCTTTCCTTTTAATGTCTAGGCAGGCACAGGTGTCCCCACTTATTACCAAGTCGTACGGCCCATTCCATTTTGGGGCAAAGCCTGGTTTATCAGGCAATGCTCGCACTAAGATGCAGCTTCCTGTTGCTGGGATGCCATGGAAGATTTTGAGTTCCCCTGCCTTGTCCTTTTTGTATTGTTTATCAATTAGACATTTGCACACACCTCAGCCCACGTTCTGCCTGAGGTTTGCACAGCATTAGCTAAAGTATTTTTGAGCGTTCTATTCATTCTCTCTATCATCCCTGAGTTCTAGGGAATGTGAAATTTTTGCCTAATGTTGAGTAATTGGCATACAGTCTTCATGACCTTGCCTGTAAACTGCATCCCTTGGTCAGAATCGATCTGGAGGGGTACCCCCCCTACCTCGGGATTACCTCCTCCACTAATATTCTGGCTACAGTGGTTGCAGTGGGGAATGATTCTACCCACCAGGCGAATTGGTCTATGACGACCAGGCAGTACGGTTTCCCACAGGAAGGTGGTAGTGGCCCTGTAAAATCTATCTGAAGGTGTTCCCAGGCTGGTGTGCCAACTTAACTTTTATGGGTGTCCCTGAGTAATGTTGTGCGCAAACCATGCACCGATGGCAGTACTTGGCCACATCTCTTCCCATTCCCTTCCACCACCTCTCTCCCTAGGCTTGCTATCATGGCCTCTCTACCTGTATGGGAGAGCCCGTGGTGCAGTGCAAGCAATGTGTTCTGTATACATGCTGGTGCTTGCCTCCAGACACCATCCTCCCCTTTGAACACCCCTTACAGTTCCTATTCATCTCTCTCTTCCTGCGGGGTGTCCTCCTGTAGTTGCTGAATTTGGATAGCATCTTTCGCTAATTCAATAGTGGCTATGGAAGACTTGTTAATGGCTTCTTGTTCGAGAGCTCTCTGAGCTGCTCAGTCTGCTGCTTGGCTTTCTTTGAATTGTAGCCAATTTGGGCTATTTTTTGCTGTGCTTTTGTTTTTAATACTGTCGCCTTTTTTGGCTGTTCACTGGCACGCAATGGTGCCTGAATTCTTAAATGGTGTCTGATAGAGGATCCCCCCGCGGTGGTGAACCCTCTTCTACACCATGCCACCATGTAGTCATGGATAACATCAAAGGTATATTGACTGTCCATATATATATTCACAATTTTTCCTTTCACTAGTTCCAGTGCTTTGGTGGGTGCTACCAATTCTGCTATCTATGCGGACTGACTTCCATCAATCCTTCTGGACATAACTGTTTCTAACTTATCATTCACCACACCCCATCCTGTTCGGGTCGACCTGCTAAGTATTTTCGTGACCCGTCCACAAAGACGGTGTCCTCAGTTGTGTCTAGGGAGGTATCCTTTACTCTCCTCCATCCTCATCCCCATCTATATCCCCACAGTTGTGCGGTTCTGCTGCGTCTAGATTTCCCTCAGCTGGATTTTCTCCCATATCCCTGACTATTACCACGGACTGACTTGGAGGTAAAAGAACTGCCTCCCACTTTGCCCTTCTCATATTGGAGATGGCCCTCAGTTTCCCTGTGTTTAGCATCTCTACTAGGGTGTGTTTAGTGTGAAGGATGACATTCTCTGTCATTACTATGGGCTCACTAACCCTAATGGCCCAAGCAGCACAGTCTAAGGCTTAGCAAGTTTTGAGAAGATTTGTAGTTCAGGTTGAGGTTCTGGATGTAGGTTTGCTCGCTGAGCTGGGAGGTTCATTTCCAGACATTTTGTCACCCTACTAGGTAACATCTTCAGTGGGCCTCAGGTGAAGTAGTGTACATGATTCCTGCTTTCTATTGATATGTTCTTGTTCTAAGATTCAAAGAAACCCAAACATATCAATAGAAAGCAGGAATCATGTACACTGCTTTGCCTGGAGGCCCACTAAAGATGTTACATAGGGTGATGAAATGTCTGGAAATGAATCTCTCAGCTCATCGAGCAAACCTACATCCACAGTCTAAGGCTGCTATGCACCTGGGCAACCCGGTGACTACTGGCCCTTCTGTAGTTGAGTAGTACCCTACGGGCCTTCACCTGTTACCGTGGTTTTGGGTGATCACTGCGGAGTAAAATCCTCCCTCATTATTACAGCGGATGTGAAAATCCTTGCTGGGACCTGGCAGCCCTAGACTGGGGAATGATATGAATCCAGTTTTAAGCTGACTGTATGCCTCCCCTGTGCTGGCCCCCAACTTACAGGTTACAAGGCGGGCTTGCCTCCTTTGATTAATCTCTGGATTGATTCAGCCAATTTTGCAAACTTAGGTATAAAGCTCCAACTGTAGTTGAATAGCCCTGACTCCCCTGAGAGTGGCTGGTCATGGCATCTTTTGGATTGCCTTCTTCTGCTCATTGGGCATTTCTTTGAGTTCCTGGGATGTTAAGTGTCCCACGTATAAGACTTGTGTTTTGCTAATTTCTGCCTCTGTGCGGCTAACTTTTAACCCTGCGGTTGCCAATTTCTACAATACTAAACATAAGGCTTCCTGGTGTCCTGACTTAGACTCTGAGGGAATTAGAATATCATCTACATATTGGAGGGCAGTGCTACCCTCTGGTAAGTCTATTCTCTTTAGAATGTCGCTCATTGCCCTGTGAAAAATAGCGGGGCTGTTGTGGTACCCTGGTGGCAGGCAAATCCACATGTATTGCCTGTCCCTTACTGTAAAAGAGAATTTGTTCTGGGACTCAGGGTGTAACACAATAGACCAGAAACTATTAGCTATGTCTAAAACAGTAAAAATCTTGTGCTCGGGGGCCAAGCCATTTGAAATGGGGTGCAATTTGGGGTGACCTTATTTAGTCCTGTATAATCAATGGTGAGCCTATAGCTCCTATCAGGCTTTATTACTGGCCATGTCAGGGAATTAGTTGTACTTGTGGTTGCTTTCAGGATTCCCTGTCTCACTAGTCCTTTCATTATCTACACAACTGCTTGTTCTGCTTCGGGTTTTATTGGGTATTGCTGGTGGGGTTATGCTCCAGTCCAGGAACCTTATTGGGTCTATGTTAACTGGACCTGTATCGAATTTTGCCCATGCTTGGGGGACAGAGGCTCAGATGGCTCCCATTGCCCCCTTTTCGAGGTTCCAGTCCCTACTGGTGGCTGTAACCACTTTGATAATTTCAAGGTAACTTGTAAGGTTCCCAATCTCGATCTTTTGACCGTTCAGACTGGGACAAATCAATTTCCCTTTTGCACGATCAATTAGAACATTATATTCTCTCATGAGATCATTGCCCATTATGATGCCCTCATTATTTTGGCATGCATAGAATTTCATGGGGATATACATATTGCTTATTTCTACGAAGGTAGTTTTGCTTAGGTAAGCTGGTGTTTTAACCCCTCCGACCCCAGCTAAGTGAATCATTTTATTTGTGTGGGGTGAGGGTAAGTTTATGATAGATACAGCTGCTCCTGTGTTTACCAGCATTTCACATTTCCTCCCTCCTATTACTGTGGGTACTTACATGCTCCCCTCTCCCTTGCCCTCACGAATGGGGGCAATTGGTTATCAGCTCTGCTGACCTGGGGACTCACACAGTTCTGCGGTGTTCCAGGTGGTGTTTGGGGGTGCCCCATGCTTTTCCCAGCACACTGCTTCTATGTGTCCTCTTCTTTTGCAATGGCTGCTGTATTGTACATTGTTTCCTACTCTATCCCCTGTTCGTGGGCCCCTACACCTTCTGGCAAAGTGTCCCTGTCGGCCACATTTGTGGCAGGATAGTTTTATTCTACTCTTGCCTCCATTCCGGTCGGATGCTTTGTCAGGTCTTGCTTTTATTGCAGGAGCTTCTGCATCCTGCACCCCGCTAGTCCAGTCAACTAGGTCTTCATAATGCTGGGACATTATTACTCCCATTCTCAGGATGGCTTGATAGGTGCTAGAGAGCCCATGTTTAAAAGCTTGGATGAATGCCTGGTCCCCCCAATTTGGGTTTGCTTGCCCTGAGTATTATTGATAGATCCTAAATAATTGTTCCCCATACTCAGAGGCTCCTTCCCCTTTAGGTTGCTTAGTGGTCGTGATCTTGTTTCAGTTCATGGAAGCATTTCAGAGCACCTTCAGGATTTAGTCTTTAAAGTCGGTGAAGGGGGCCTACTGGGCATCTATCTCGGCTGTGAGGGTGATGGCATGTGTCCGTCCTCCCCTAAAGTCTCAGGCTGCTGTGGCATTGGGTTCACCAACTACCTGCCTCCACTTATCCGCTGGGCAAGCTGCCCGGACCAGCTGGTATATGTCCCTCAGGTGTATTTGATGCCTTATCCATATACTATCTAGCTCTTCCCATAACCTGGTGTTTGCGCTCCGGGGCTGTAATTTGCCCAGGGATGCCATAATTTGCTGCCCCTCCCCTGGGGTGAAGGGTTTATAATTCGCTTTGGGCTGTGAGTCTGTTCCTCCTCTGATAACAGGCGTTACGTTATAGTCTTGCATGGCTCATCCAACAGAGGGAGCAGTTGGTCCCTGCTGGACGGTTTCGTAGGAGGGGAGAGAGCCAATCTCTCTTTCCTCTTGTATTTTTTCTAATATGTAATCTAGCTCCTTTATCCTGCCCTCCAGCTCATCAATTAGTTCTTGGCCTTTTCTCCACCTGTTAGTGGAGGCACCTACTTGTTTAATTAGGCCTGCGAATTGGTACACTAACATTACCCTTTTTTTTAGTTTTATTTCATTTCTGTTTATCTATGCACACTCTCTCTGTTGTGCTAATGTCTGGGATGGATCCCAGCCACTTTTCTTCATTTGCTCTGACAACTCTTGTCTGTTTGTCTTGTATTTCTCAATAAGGGAACCTGCAGTATTCCCCTTAAAACTTTGATCTGCCATTTAGCAGATTGTGTAGCCCAGATACCACCAACAGTCAAGTGTTCCTAACCAGTGGGGCCTTCTCTACCCCTGGAAATAATACTCTCCCACCATCGTCCATACAGCTAAAGCCTCCTAGCAAGAGGGGAGAGGGAGATCTGTCTGTATTCAACACACCAAGGCCAGGGAGAGACAGAGACAGAGACACAGACCCACACGCACTTTCAAGCTGTCAAGACTAATTTATTCAAATATTTTACCGGTGGGACTTCTCTACCCTCCCTCTCTACCCTGGGAATGCTGGCTCAATAGGGTATGCTCTCTATTGGTGGGACTTCTCCACCCTCACAGCCACCTCTAATGGCCCCACACCTCCCGATAGGCCCAGAAACCTATCTCTAGCCCGGTGTGCTCTCTACTGGAGACTCTTTACACTCCCAGTCAAGACTACTATTTAAGCTCTGTTGTTCTATGATGGACTGACAGGGTATCACGGTTACTCACAGTGTCCAAGCTCCCCACCTTGGTAACATGCACTCCATTGAGGTTTGGTTTTTGGTCAGAGTGATCAGCTCTTCTTCCTCACCACATTGAAAATTACAAGTACAAACAGCACCCAACTTTGAACTTAAGCTCTAACTGGACTCTGTGTTGTTCGCACTGATAGAGTCCAATGTTACCTGACTTTGCCACTTGTGCTTCACAACTCCTAGAGCCCTTGGCATCTCAATCCCCATTTCAAA
The DNA here is from genome assembly GCF_047496795.1 of Chiloscyllium punctatum. Lineage (NCBI taxonomy): Eukaryota > Metazoa > Chordata > Chondrichthyes > Orectolobiformes > Hemiscylliidae > Chiloscyllium > Chiloscyllium punctatum. Next base: position 56,047,752 of record NC_092758.1, on the reverse strand, counting down.
TCCCAACCTTTGCGTGGGGGGGGGGGCTACCCTTCTTAACGACCCAGTTTGGGGAGGGTTTTTGTGACAGCTACGACCTTGTCCTCCGGCTGTTTCAGCACAAGCAGCAGATTCTTACAGCAGTTAATACAGTTAAACACTTATTCTCCACAGACATGCACTTAACTTTTTTTAAACTCAGTCCTGTAGAAAGTTAGGCATTACAATCGGTATACCCTTTAAACTGTGTCTGGCCCAGTCTGACTCTTACCGTTTGCAGGTACAAGTTGGTTCTTACCCTGGATTCCCGATCATGGCCTTCAACCAGGGCACCAGTAATAAGAGCCCTGCTCGCAGCACCAATTGTTGTGGGAAAATCACCAGCCTTGGCATCAGAGTTGGGGTTCAATGACAGAGTTTATTGCACAAGGAAATACCAGAGGCCTGGGGAGAGAAAGACACCAACAGCACAGTGGTCAACTGTGACTCTTCTCTCAACCTGGAGCACATGTCAAGATACTTTCATACATTTTGTGACACAATAGGTCAGTGATGAGATTATTGTCTTTGTAACATGGTTTGTTTATTGTAAACATTGCAGAATCATTGATAGTTTTGATGCAGTCGTTGTCAGTTCCAGTGCAGCCTTTGTTAAGTTTTCAGTTTCAATGTCTGTGCAGACGTCCATTGCTATAGTAATGGGCACTAATCGTTCTTTCTGAGAAGGACAATTACTGCAGCCCTGGCTATTGTCACTCTGTGTCATACTGAGTCCATATCAGACCGTTAGCATTTCTATCAAAGGTGTTGGCTGGGCCCAGACACTTCGGCGGGCAGTGTACGCTACTCATGTGTATTCTCTCCCCACCTGCCTTAAACTAATCAATTAGGTTGTGAGTGCATTGTGCTAGCATTTTGGTAGACCCAGGCAGTGTCCGTGTTTGCTCTGCTGTCTCTCTCTATATTGTGATCTGGTGGCCATCTTGTGTGTCAAATGGCCAACCTATGTCTCCGTGTGTCCGTATGCCTAGTGTCACCCTGTCCTGTTCAATCTCCCAATTCATCCTGCACCTTTGCTTTTATTTTTGCACCCTCCATTCTCTCTTATCTGTTCACATTTTCTATAAGCAGCCAGCTATTGCAAGCCGCTTCAGTAATTTGACAGTCTTGAATGATTTATATCCCATACGCTCTTTGCAGTCCCTTTACTGGAAGACTGTCACTTTTAAGCTGTCAAGACTAATTTATTCAAATATTTTTCACACTATGGAACATTCATTGTCATTGTCCTTCCTGAATTACTCTATAATGATTTGGGAGATAGCAGTGCTAAATTTCTAGTCTCCTTTGACAACATAATACCAATTCAAAGCCTCTATTTGTTTCGCAAATAGGAACGATTGCACTCATTCCAAGCTCACTAAAGGAAAAGACAGTGTCCACTTTTACTGCTCAGGCCAATGGTTCCAGCTCTTGAAGAGAGATTGCAACTCTCCTTTTTAACTATTCAGATTGAGAGCCTCAATGGAATGATGATCTGACTCATGGAATAGTTTGATCAATTAACAATGCTATTCAATAAATTGCGCATAGATTATTACACTTTACCAGAATACCAGTCGGATCATGGAACCTCCAGTTCAAAGGGATTCTCCGGGTTCTCCTGTTTGTGATCTTCTTGCAATGTTAGTTTTGTGTTCTGTTGGTGAAGGCTGTTCACACTGACCTTGTTATATGTCATTTACTCAAACCTGTACTTGTTGGTTGGTATGTGATTCAGTTACCCTTTAAACTCAGTCAACGGTTTAGTTTTGTTCTGCAGCGGTTTGTGATCATCTCATTTGTTTTAACTCAGTCAACGGTTTATCTTGTTGATACCACAGTTTTGGCCAAGCAGAAACTGTTTAAATCAGTCTCTTTGGTGGCTGAGTTGTGCTCGTTAACCCTAGACTGTTAACCCTTCTATTTCAGTCCATCTTAGAGCCTCTCAGTCAACGGTGCTATGTTTCTTATTGATTCAAAATGGCATCATTCAGCACATGCTCACACTTCTTTTGGGAGTCTATCTTACTGAGAATGTTAGCATGTGGAGAGACAGCAGCTTAAAGTCTAAAGCTTATAACATCAACAACATTTTAAACTGGTTTAATACCAGCAATGGGAAGCTCCACCCTGGCCTGATGGGTGCTATTTAAATTATTCATCGATGACCACAGATTTGTTGCTGATAATGTCTATTGAGTTACTGCGGTTGCATAATCTTTACATGTTTTCTGCAGTTCTTCAATGCAGTTGACAGAAAATGGTGTGGGGCAGCTGCTGAGAATTTCTCCTGACTTCAAGATGTTGCACAAAGCAGTTGACCAAAGACATGGGAGGAGAAGTCAGCCTTTTCCTTGGACCATAACGTGATGTGGAGAATGAGCAAAGGACATGTGGAGCAAAGCTGAATAGCGAGGAATTGAAAGAGAGAGAAAGGGTTTCAGGAGGAGATATCATTGACTCAGGGTTTTACAGGAGCAAGTTTCATTTTGGACAACAGTGAGGAAGGATATGCAAGACATCTATGCTTCAGCAAAGATGCCCTCACTGAAATCTGCTACCACACCTGCAAAAACAGAGCAGTGAGGATCACGTTACCATTGGGTGCAGAGGTGACTGTTGCCAAGAACATGTCCATGTGTTATTCCTACTAGGATGAAATGGAGACTATTTGCAACCTCACCCTGTTTAATCCCCATTATTGTACTGCATTAGTTACTGAGGCTTTCAGTTCAAAGACAGCTAACCTCTCCAAACAGAGAGCAGCAGGCAGTGTAGGAATGTAGGCATGAAACATCATGGGGACTGTAGGCTTTCACATGGAACAGGATGCCAGTCACTGCATGTACATCACTTTGGGGGCATTGAATCCCAACTGTGAGATGCAGAACTTTCCACTCCCTAAAACACCCAGTGGGTATGTGTTACTAGCCAGAGAATCATGCACGTCACTGGTCAGAATCCTGCCTGCAATCACTGTGGTATTTGACTGTGACATCTGCATTAGAGCCACCAAAGCATACCAAAGGATGACTGTAAGCTGATAAATGTTAACAACTACTTTCATGACTCATGACTCCAATGCACAACCCTGCAAACATGGGAAGCACACATAGAATGGAAACCACGGCGCCTCATAGATTATGATGGAACAGGCCATCTGGATACTGCAATATTGATCCCACTGTCTAGAATATTCGGAAGGAATCCTAGAATATTCAGTACCGTGGGTATCCAGATGAATGGTGATCACCTGCCTACAGTGCTGCCTTGCCAAATCAAGGCACTGCTCTTGATATCAGCTTTACAACATCATCATCTGAGGAGGATGAAGAGAAATAAGAGCAAACAGGAGGCAACCGACATAACATTTTCTGGTCAAGTGTTGGGGAACAATTCACGTGATTACAACATCAATAATTGTAATCCTAATTTCTCAATCATCACCAGTACTATAATTTACCTCTTTCTGCTTCGGAGCATCATAATGTATGCTTTGCTACAATGTAAAAATAATAACCCAACACAAAAAAGCATTCCAAGTCATTTTTATAAATCGTATGTCCACATGGAAGCATGCATCAACTAGTTATTCTTGTGAGAACTCAACCTGCGGTAAACTGGCATCAGCACAGTTTGTCTCCTGTCCTGACTGCAGGCTTTGTGGTTTCTCACGACATATCGATCCTACCTCTGTGTTAGCCTTTGAATTGCATGACTGCAAGTGTGACATTGAGTGACAATACTCTGCATTATTACTATTTTGTTGCTCATCTACCTGTTGCTCTTCTGCTATATCTTCATTCCGTAGCAATTCTTGGGAATCTCAACAGAGACAGGCACAAGGTTAAAACTGTAGTGAGGAGAAGCAGGGAAAGTCAGCAGTGTATGATTACACTATCAAACAAAACAGATTGTAGAAGGAGGGGAGAAGTGGAAGGGGAGACAGGGAATTAGATAAAAAGGATAACATCATCCACGAAAGATTTGGCCCCATTGTTGGGCGTGGCAAAAAGCATAAGTATTTCAATGATGGTTAGCACTGTTTATGCCGTGAGGGTGATGACATGCCTGTTCCCTTCCAGTTGGCTCCTGCTGTTTCCAAATATTCTCATTTCGTTCTGTAAGAGAAAGAGAAGTATATCGGTGCAATCAGGGCAGACTGTGTGATTTGTCTGTCTGTTTGAATAACTGTGATTACCTGCACCTTGTGTGTTGTCATGTAAGGCTTGCAGCAGTGTTAATTGTGTGTCCACTCACCTTAATCTCTCAGGTAAGGCTATGTGACTAAACGAGGAATTTCATGAGGCTTCATGGTTTGACTTTTAGCATTGACTGCATGACATCTGCTTCTGTTGCATACTGGGAGTTTGTCTGGATGACCTCCTGAGTTGCTATTGACAAATAACAATAAACGCTTGAAGGCAGATTACAACCCTCCTATTGAACTACAGATAGTTGAGAACCATACAAGAACGCAATCATTGATCAGTTTGACTCACGGAATGGTTTGTCCAATTAATGATTGTATTCAATAAGATGCACATAGATCATTACACTTTATCAGAATACCGATACCAGTTGGACCACGGAACCTCCAGTTCACTGGGATTCTCCGGGTTCTCCTGTTTGTGATCTTCTTGCAATGTTAGTTTTGAGTTCTGTTGGTGGGGGATTTTCACACTGACCTCGTTATTATATGTCATTTACTCAAACCTGTACTTGTTGGTTGGTATGTGATTCAGTTACCCTTTAAACTCAGTCAATGGTTTAGTTTTGTTCTGCAGCAGTTTGCGATCACATCATTTGTTTTAACTCAGTCAACGTTTAATCTCATTTATACCACAGTTTTGGCCAAGCAGAAACTGTTTAAACCAGTCTCTTTGGTGACTGAATTGTGCTCAGTTAACCCGAGACTGTTAACCCGTCTATTTCAGTCTACCTTAGAGCCTCTTAGTCAGCGGTGCTATATTTCTTATTGATTCAAAATGGCATCATTCAGCACATGCTCACACTTCTTTTGGGAGTCTATCTTGCTGAGAACGTTGGCATGTGGAGAGACAGCAGCTTAAAGTCTAAAGCTTATAACATCAGATAATATTGTAAACTGGTTTAATACCAGCAATGGGAAGTTCCACCCTGGCCTGATGGATGCTATTTAAATTATTCATCAATGACCACAGATTTGTTGCTGATAATGTCTATTGAGTTACTGTGGTTGCATAATTTTTACGTGTTTTCTGCAATTCTTCAATGCAGTTGACAGAAAATGGTGTGGGGCAGCTGCTGAGAGTTTCTCCTGACTTCAAGATGTTGCACAAACCAGTTGACCCCAGACATGGGAGGAGAAGTCAGCCTTTTCCTTGGACCATAACGTGATGTGGAGAATGATCAAAGGACATGTGGAGCAAAGCAGAATAGGGAGGAATTGAAAGAGAGAGAAAGGGTTTCAGGAGGAGATTACATTGACTCAGGATTTTATAGGAGCAAGTTTCATATTTGAACATCAGTGAGGAAGGATATGCAGGACATCTATGCTTCAGCAAAGATGCCCTCACTGAAATCTGCTACAACGTCCGCAAAAATAGAGCAAAGTGAGGATCACCTTACCATTGGGTGCAGAGGTGACTGTTGCCAAGAACATGTCCATGTGTCATTACTACTAGGATGAAGTGGAGACTATTTGCCACCTCTCCCTGTTTAATCCCCACTATTGTACTGCATTAGTCTCTGAGGCTTTCTGTTCAAAGACAGCTAACCTCTCCAAGCAGAGAGCAGCAGGCAGTGTGGTAATGTAGGCTTTCACATGGAACAGGATGCCAGTCACTGCATGTACATCACTTTGGGGGCATTGAATCCCAACTGTGAGATGCAGAACTTTCCACTCCCTAAAATACCCAGTGGGTATGTGTTACTAGTCAGAGAACCATACACGTCAATGGTCAGAATCCTGCCTGCAGTCACAATGCCTTTGTTCTGTGATGACTCACTGTGACATCTGCATTAGAGCCACCAAAACATACCAAAGGATGACTGTAAGCTGATAAATGTTAACAACTGCTTTCATGACTCATGAATCCAGTGCACAACCCTGCAAACATGGGAAGCACACATAGAATGGAAACCATGGTGACTCATGGATTATGATGGAGCAGGCCATTTGGATACTGCAACATTGATGACACTGACTAGAATAAGAACATAAGAACGAGGCACAGAAGTCGTCCATCTGGCCCTTTGAGCTTGTTCCACCATTCAATATGATCATGGCTGATCTTTTCATGGCCTCTGCTCCATTTACCTGCCCTCTCACCATAACCCTTAATTCCTTTACTGTTCAAAAAATTATCTATGTTAGCTTTAAAAACATTTATTGAGGAAACCTCAACTACTTCACTCGGCATGGCATTGCATAGATTCACAACACTCTGGGTGAAGAAGTTCTTTCTCAATTCAGTCCTAAGTCTGCTCCCCCTGATGTTGAGGATATGCCCTCTTGTCCCAGTCTCACCCACCAGTGGAAACATCCTCTCTACTCCGATTTTATCTATTTCTGCATAATTTTATATGTTTCTATAAGATCCCCACTCATTCTTCTAAATTCCAATGAATATAATCACAGTCTACTCAGTCTCTCCTCATAAGCCAACCCTCTTAACCCTGAAATCAAACTAGTGAGCCTCCTCTATATCCCTTCTAGTACCAGTACATCCTTTCTCAAGTAAGGTGACCAAAACTGCATGCAGAACTCCATGTGTGGCCTCACCTGCAGCCTGTACGGTTTCAACATAACTTCTTTGCTTTTAAACTCAGTCCGTTTAGCAATGAAGGACAAAATTCTATTTGCCTTCATAATTACTTGTTGTACCTGCAGACCAACCTTCTGCGATTCGTGCACAAGGACACCCAGGTCCCTCTGCACAGCACTGTGCCGCAATTCCTTACCATTCAATTTACACTCCTTTTTAATGTTATTTCTATTGAAATGGATGACATCACATTTATCAACATTGTACTGCATCTGCCAGACCTTTGCCCATCTACTAAAACTATCCATATCATTTTGCAAAGTTTCACAGTCCTCTGCATACTTTGCTCTACCACTCATCTTAGAGTCATCTGCAAACTTTGACACACTACACATTGTCCCTCATTCCAAATCATCTATGCAAATTGTGAATAATTGTGGTCCTAACTCTGATCCCTGAGGGATACCTTCAGTCACTGGTTGCCAACCAGAATAGCACTCATTTATTCCCATTATTTGCTTCCAGTTTGCTAACCTGTCTTCTATCAATGCTAATAGATTGCCTTTAACACCTTGCATCTTTATCTTATGCAGCAGCCTTTTGTGTGGCATCTTGTCAAATACCTTTTGGAAATCTAGATACGCCACATCTACTGGGTCCCCTTTGTCTACCATGTTCATAATCTCTTCATAGAATTCCAAAAGATTAGTTAAGCATGAGCTACCCTTCATGAACCCAGGCTGCATCTGCCCAACGAGACAATTTCTATCAAGATGCCTTGCTATTTCTTCCTTGATAGACTCAAGCATTTTTTCTCACTACAAAAGTTCAGTTAACTGGGCTATAATTTCCCATCTTTCATCTACCTCCCTTTTTAAATAGTAGCAGCACATTTTCAGTTTTCCAATCTGCTGGAACTGCCCCAGAGTCCAGTGAATTTTGGAAAATTACAACAAGTGAATTAGTTATTTCTCCTGCCAGGTCTTTTAGCACCCTGGGGTGCATTCCATCGGGCTCAGGAGACTTGTCTATCCTTCGGTACATTACCTTGCCCAATGCTATCTCTTCTTTAATAATGATTGTTTCCAAGTCCTCAGCTACCTTTGTCTCTTTGTCAATTACTGGTATGTTATTAATGTGCTCCACTGTGAAGACCAATGCAAAATATCTATTCAATGTCTCCGCCATTTACTCATATCACACTACTAAATCCCTCTTCTCATCCTCTAAGGGACTAATGTTTACTTTAACCACTCTTTTTTGTCTTTTATATTTATAGAAACTTGCTATTTGTCTTTATATTCTGAGCTAGCTTTTTCTCATAACCTATCTTACTTTTCTTTATTGCTCTTTTTGTGGCTTCTGTTGACCGTTAAAGCTTTCCCAGTCTTTTAGTTTCTTGGTTATTTTGTATGCCTTCTCTTTCAATTTGATAGCCTCCCTTATTTCCTTGGACATCCTTGGCAGATTACCGTTTTTCCTACAGTCCTTCCTTTTTGCTGAGCACTTTGAAATTTGCTTTGGAAGTCCTCCACTCTTCGTCAACTGTCCCGCCATAACGTCTTTGCTTCCAATCTACTTTAGCCAACTTCTCCCTCATCCAACTGTAGTCTCCCTTAATTAAGTACAGGACCCTGGTATTGGATTTTATCTTCATGCCTTTCCATTTGTATTCTAAACCATACGGTGGTCACTCCTACCAAGAGGGTCCCTAACTATGACATCATTAATTATTCCTGTCTCATTACACAGGACCAGATCTAGAATAGCTTGCTCCCTCATCGGTTCCATGACATACTGTTCAAGAAAACTATCGCAGGTATATTCAATGAATTCCTCCTCAAGGCTACCCTGACTGAGCTGGTACAACCAATTGATACGTAGATTAAAATCCATCATGATAATTGCTGTACCATTTTTTACAGGCATTCGTCATTCTTTGTTTATTGCCTGCCCCAATGTGATATTATTATTCTGCAATCTGTAGACGACACCTATCAGTGATGTTTTCTTCTTAGAAGTTCTAATTTCCACCCATTGAATCATATGGGTTCAACCTTATTCTCAATTGAACCTATATCATCTCCCAGCACCGCCCTGATGTCATGCTTAAATATCAGAACTCCAACACCTCCCTTACCTCCCTGTCTGTCCTTCCAAGTAGTCTGACACCCCTGGATATTTAACTCCCAGTTGTGACAATCCTGCAACCATGTCTCCACAATGGCTACTAAATCATTCATTCATGATGATTTGTGCTGTTAACTCACCTACTTTGTTACGAAAGCTATAAGTATTCAGGTAAAGTGCCCTTATGCTAATTTTTGTACCTTCTTTATGAATTCCAACGTCTCCAATAATAATATTTCCTGAGAAATTGTTCCTTTTTACTTTTTTCATAGTCTGCCTTGTAGTTAAACCGCCTGCACTAATGCTAACCTGCTGCTTACCTTTTTATTTACCATCGTACTTCCTGCCCTTTTCGCTTTTCCTTCCCTTTCCCCCGACACACTAGTTTAAAGTCCTAGTGACCACCCTATTTATCTTTGTCGTCAGAACACTGGTCCCAGATCAGTTCAGGTGGTTACTGCCCCCGATCCCTCCTGTTCCAAAACCGATGTCCATGCCTCATGAAATGGAACCTCTATTTCCCACACCACTCCTTTAACCACATGTTTACTTCCCTAATTTTCTTTTCCTGAAGACAATTTGCACAAGGCTCAGGCAGTAATCCGGAGATTATGAACCTTGACGAGCCGTTCCTTAATTTTGTTCCTAATGTTTAATAATCCCTGAACAGATCCTCCATCCTGGCCTTGTCTATGTTGTTTGTCCCAATGTGGACCATAACAACTGTATTCTCCCCCTCCCACTCCAAAATCCTTTCAAACCGGTTAGAGATGTCCTGCACCCTGGCACTGGGCAGGCAACACACCATGTGGGAGTCACGATCCTGATTACAAAGGATGCTATCTACTCCCCTAATTATAGAATCCTCTATAGCTACCACTTGTCCTTTTGCTCTCCCCTCTTGAATGGCCTCCAGCACCATGGTGCCGTGGTCAGCTCACTCATCCTCCCTGAAGCCCTTTTCCTCATCTGCACAGGGAGCAAGTACCTCAAACATGTTGTACAAGGTCAAGCGCTGAGACTTCTCTGTTCCTGAACTCAGGATACACTTACCCACCTCTCTTACAATCACACCCTACTGTCCCTGATCACGAAGTGAATTTAAAGTACTTAATGTACCAGGTGTGACTGCCTCCTGAAACAAAGCGCCTCTTCCCCACTCCCAGTTGTGTCGCAGTGTTTGAAGTTCAGATTCCGGATCATCAACTCTGAGCCAGAGTTCCTCCAGCAACCAACACTTACTGCAGATGTGGTCACTGCCATTCACAATGTGATCAGCCAGCTCCCACATCATACAGCTACAGCACATCATCTGCCTAGTCATCTCGACTTAATTTATATAAACTTATGAACTAATTAATTTCTTAATACTTCTCTTCTATGTTCCTTTTCAAACTTAGTGCTGATTTCCTACCAGCCAATCAGGTCATACCTTCCCTGTGAGGTCACTCCAGTATTTTCCGCAGCTACAGAGTGCCCCTAGTTTTATACTCATTTCCCGCGCTCAGTGAATTTTATACTCTCCATGTTACTGCTGCTGTTCCTCCCTCTGACCGTTCCCCTCAGACTAGGCCTCAATCCCTGAGCTCAGTGAATTTTATACTCACTCCATGTTACTGCTGCTGTTCCTCCCTCTGACCGTTCCCCTCAGACTAGGCCTCAATCCCTGAGCTCAGTGAATTTTATACTCACTCCATGCTGTTGTTGTTCTGCCTTCCAACCTATCCCACAGACTAGGAATCCTGCAATAGTCAGTATCATGGGTATCAAGATGAATGGTGATCACCTGCCTACTGTGCTGCCTTGCCAAATCAAGGCACAGCTCTTGCTATCAGCTTTACAACCATCATCTGAGGAGGAGGAAGAGAAATAAGAGCAAGGAAGGAGGCAACCGACATAACCCCTTTCTGGTCAAGTGTTGGGGAACAATTCATGTGACTACAACATCAATAATTGTAATCCTAATTTCTCATTCATCACCAATACCATAATTTACCTCTTTCTGCTTCAGAGCATCATAATCTTTGCTTGGTTGCAGTGTAAAAATAATAACCCAATGCAAACAGAGTTTGCAAAGATGTGCAGGTCAGGTGAATTGGCCATGCTAAATTGCCCGTAGTGTTAGGTAAGGGGTAGATGTAGGGGTATGGGTGGGTTGCGCTTCGGCGGGGCGGTGTGGACTTGTTGGGCTGAAGGGCCTGTTTCCACACTGTAAGTAATCTAATCTAATCTAATCTAATCTAATCTAATCAAAAAAGCATTCCAAGCCATTTTTATAAATCGTATGTCCACATGGAAGCATCAACTAGTTATTCTTGTGAGAACTCAACCTGCGGTAAACTGGCATCAGCACAATCTTTGTCTCCTGTCCTGACTGCAGGCTTTGTGGTTTCTCACTGCATATCGACCCTACCTCTGTGTTAGCCTTTGAGTTGCATGGTGTCAGTACCTGAGCTGATGACTGCAGGTGTGACATTGAGTGACAATGTTCTGCATTATTACTATTTTGCTGCTCATCTATCTGTTGCTCTTCTGCTATTATTTCATTAGGTGGCAGTTCTTGGATATCTCAACAGAGACAGGCACAAGGTTAAAACTATAGTGAGGGGAAGCAGGGAAAGTCAGCAGAGTATGATTACACTATAAAACAGAAGAGATTGTGGGGGGCGGGGGGTGGAGAAGTTGAAGGGAAGACAGGGAGTTAGATAAAAAGGATAACAACATCCATTAAAGTTTTGGCCCCATTGTTGGGCGTGGCAAACCGCATTATTAGATTAGATTAGTATCTCTGTGTAGAAACAGGCCTTTCGGCCCAACAAGATGACACCGACCCTCCAAAGAGTAACCCATCAGACCCATTTCCCTCTGACTACTGCACCTAACACTATGGGCAATTTAGCATGGCCAATTCACCTGACCTGCACATCTTTGGACTGTGGGAGGAAACTGGAGCACCCGGAGGAAACACACACAGATACAGGGAGAACGTGCAAACTCCACACAGAGAGTCACCCATCATTATTTCAATGATGGTCAGCACTGTTTGTTCCGTGAGGGTGATGACATGTCTGTCCCCTTCCAGTTGTCTTCTGCTGTTTCCAAATATTCTCATTGTGTCCTGCAAGAGAAAGAGAATTACATTGGTGCAATCAGTGCAGACTGTGTGATTTGTCTGCCTGTTTGAATAACTGTGATTACCTGCACCTTGTGTGTTGTCATGTAAGGCTTGCAGCAGCGTTAATTGTGTGTCCACTCACCTTAATCTCTCAGGTAAGGCTATGTGACTAATCGAGGAACTTCATGAGGCTTCATGGTGTGACTTTTAGCATTGACTGCATGACATCTGCTTCTGTTGCATACTGGGAGTTTGTCTGGATGACCTCCTGAGTTGCAGTTGACAAATAACAATAAAAGCTTGTTGAAGGCAGATTATAACCCTCCTTTTTAACTATCGAGATAGAGATCCATACAGGATCGCAATCATTGATCGGTCTGACTCACGGAATGGTTTGCTCAATTAATAATTTTATTCAATAAGATGCACATAGATCATTACACTTTACCAGAATACCGATACCAGTCAGATCACGGAACCTCCAGTTCACAGGGATTCTCTGGGTTCTCCTGTTTGTGATCTTCTTGCAATGTTAGATTTGAGTCCAGTTGGTGGCGGTTGTTCACACTGACCTCTTTATTTGTCATTTACTCAAACCTGTACTTGTTGGTTGGTATGTGACTCAGTTACCCTTTAAACCCAGTCAACGGTTCATCTTGTTGATACCACAGTTTTGGCCAAGCAGAAACTGTTTAAACCAGTCTCTTTGGTGGCTGAATTGTGCTCAATTAACCCTAGACTGTTAACCCTTCTATTTCAGTCTACCTTAGAGCCTCTTAGTCAGCGGTGCTATATTTCTTATTGATTCAAAATGGCATCATTCAGCACATGCTCACACTTCTTTTGGGAGTCTATCTTACTGAGAATGTTAGCATGTGGAGAGACAGCAGCTTAAAGTATAAAGCTTATAACATCAGATAATATTGTAAACTGGTTTAATACCAGCAATGGGAAGTTCCACCCTGGCCTGATGGGTGCTATTTAAATTATTCATCAATGACCACAGATTAGTTATTGAGTTACTGTGGTTGCATAATTGTTACGTGTTTTCTGGAGTTCTTCAATACAGTCTACAGAAAGTGGTGTGGGGCAGCTGCTGAGAGTTTCTCCTGACTTCAAGATGTTGCACAAACCAGTTGACCCCAGACATGGGAGGAGAAGTCAGCCTTTTCCTTGGACCATAACGTGATGTGGAGAATGATCAAAGGACATGTGGAGCAAAGCAGAATAGGGAGGAATTGAAAGAGAGAGAAAGGGTTTCAGGAGGAGATTACATTGACTCAGGATTTTATAGGAGCAAGTTTCATATTTGAACATCAGTGAGGAAGGATATGCAGGACATCTATGCTTCAGCAAAGATGCCTTCACTGAAATCTACTACCACGCCCGCAAAAATAGAGCAGAGTGAGGATCACCTTACCATTGGGTGCAGAGGTGACTGTTGCCAAGAACATGTCCATGTGTCATTACTACTAGGATGAAGTGGAGACTATTTGCTACCTCTCCCCTGTTTAATCCCCATTATTGTACTGCATTAGTCTCTGAGGCTTTCTGTTCAAAGACAGCTAACTTCTCCAAGCAGAGAGCAGCAGACAGTGTGGGAATGTAGGCATGAAACATCATGGGGACTGTAGGCTTTCACATGGAACAGGATGCCAGTCACTGCATGTACATCACTTTGGGGGCATTGAATCCCAACTGTGAGATGCAGAACTTTCCACTCCCTAAAATACCCAGTGGGTATGTGTTACTAGTCAGAGAACCATACACGTCAATGGTCAGAATCCTGCCTGCAGTCACAATGCCTTTGTTCTGTGATGACTCACAGTGACATCTGCATTAGAGCCACCAAAACATACCAAAGGATGACTGTAAACTGATAAATGTTAACAACTGCTTTCATGACTCATGAATCCAGTGCACAACCCTGCAAACATGGGAAGCACACATAGAATGGAAACCATGGTGACTCATGGATTATGATGGAGCAGGCCATTTGGATACTGCAACATTGATGACACTGACTAGAATAAGAACATAAGAACGAGGCACAGAAGTCGTCCATCTGGCCCTTTGAGCTTGTTCCACCATTCAATATGATCATGGCTGATCTTTTCATGGCCTCTGCTCCATTTACCTGCCCTCTCACCATAACCCTTAATTCCTTTACTGTTCAAAAAATTATCTATGTTAGCTTTAAAAACATTTATTGAGGAAACCTCAACTACTTCACTCGGCATGGCATTGCATAGATTCACAACACTCTGGGTGAAGAAGTTCTTTCTCAATTCAGTCTAAGTCTGCTCCCCCTGATGTTGAGGATATGCCCTCTTGTCCCAGTCTCACCCACCAGTGGAAACATCCTCTCTACTCCGATTTTATCTATTTCTGCATAATTTTATATGTTTCTATAAGATCCCCACTCATTCTTCTAAATTCCAATGAATATAATCACAGTCTACTCAGTCTCTCCTCATAAGCCAACCCTCTTAACCCTGAAATCAAACTAGTGAGCCTCCTCTATATCCCTTCTAGTACCAGTACATCCTTTCTCAAGTAAGGTGACCAAAACTGCATGCAGAACTCCATGTGTGGCCTCACCTGCAGCCTGTACGGTTTCAACATAACTTCTTTGCTTTTAAACTCAGTCCGTTTAGCAATGAAGGACAAAATTCTATTTGCCTTCATAATTACTTGTTGTACCTGCAGACCAACCTTCTGCGATTCGTGCACAAGGACACCCAGGTCCCTCTGCACAGCACTGTGCCGCAATTCCTTACCATTCAATTTACACTCCTTTTTAATGTTATTTCTATTGAAATGGATGACATCACATTTATCAACATTGTACTGCATCTGCCAGACCTTTGCCCATCTACTAAAACTATCCATATCATTTTGCAAAGTTTCACAGTCCTCTGCATACTTTGCTCTACCACTCATCTTAGAGTCATCTGCAAACTTTGACACACTACACATTGTCCCTCATTCCAAATCATCTATGCAAATTGTGAATAATTGTGGTCCTAACTCTGATCCCTGAGGGATACCTTCAGTCACTGGTTGCCAACCAGAATAGCACTCATTTATTCCCATTATTTGCTTCCAGTTTGCTAACCTGTCTTCTATCAATGCTAATAGATTGCCTTTAACACCTTGCATCTTTATCTTATGCAGCAGCCTTTTGTGTGGCATCTTGTCAAATACCTTTTGGAAATCTAGATACGCCACATCTACTGGGTCCCCTTTGTCTACCATGTTCATAATCTCTTCATAGAATTCCAAAAGATTAGTTAAGCATGAGCTACCCTTCATGAACCCAGGCTGCATCTGCCCAACGAGACAATTTCTATCAAGATGCCTTGCTATTTCTTCCTTGATAGACTCAAGCATTTTTTCTCACTACAAAAGTTCAGTTAACTGGGCTATAATTTCCCATCTTTCATCTACCTCCCTTTTTAAATAGTAGCAGCACATTTTCAGTTTTCCAATCTGCTGGAACTGCCCCAGAGTCCAGTGAATTTTGGAAAATTACAACAAGTGAATTAGTTATTTCTCCTGCCAGGTCTTTTAGCACCCTGGGGTGCATTCCATCGGGCTCAGGAGACTTGTCTATCCTTCGGTACATTACCTTGCCCAATGCTATCTCTTCTTTAATAATGATTGTTTCCAAGTCCTCAGCTACCTTTGTCTCTTTGTCAATTACTGGTATGTTATTAATGTGCTCCACTGTGAAGACCAATGCAAAATATCTATTCAATGTCTCCGCCATTTACTCATATCACACTACTAAATCCCTCTTCTCATCCTCTAAGGGACTAATGTTTACTTTAACCACTCTTTTTTGTCTTTTATATTTATAGAAACTTGCTATTTGTCTTTATATTCTGAGCTAGCTTTTTCTCATAACCTATCTTACTTTTCTTTATTGCTCTTTTTGTGGCTTCTGTTGACCGTTAAAGCTTTCCCAGTCTTTTAGTTTCTTGGTTATTTTGTATGCCTTCTCTTTCAATTTGATAGCCTCCCTTATTTCCTTGGACATCCTTGGCAGATTACCGTTTTTCCTACAGTCCTTCCTTTTTGCTGAGCACTTTGAAATTTGCTTTGGAAGTCCTCCACTCTTCGTCAACTGTCCCGCCATAACGTCTTTGCTTCCAATCTACTTTAGCCAACTTCTCCCTCATCCAACTGTAGTCTCCCTTAATTAAGTACAGGACCCTGGTATTGGATTTTATCTTCATGCCTTTCCATTTGTATTCTAAACCATACGGTGGTCACTCCTACCAAGAGGGTCCCTAACTATGACATCATTAATTATTCCTGTCTCATTACACAGGACCAGATCTAGAATAGCTTGCTCCCTCATCGGTTCCATGACATACTGTTCAAGAAAACTATCGCAGGTATATTCAATGAATTCCTCCTCAAGGCTACCCTGACTGAGCTGGTACAACCAATTGATACGTAGATTAAAATCCATCATGATAATTGCTGTACCATTTTTTACAGGCATTCGTCATTCTTTGTTTATTGCCTGCCCCAATGTGATATTATTATTCTGCAATCTGTAGACGACACCTATCAGTGATGTTTTCTTCTTAGAAGTTCTAATTTCCACCCATTGAATCATATGGGTTCAACCTTATTCTCAATTGAACCTATATCATCTCCCAGCACCGCCCTGATGTCATGCTTAAATATCAGAACTCCAACACCTCCCTTACCTCCCTGTCTGTCCTTCCAAGTAGTCTGACACCCCTGGATATTTAACTCCCAGTTGTGACAATCCTGCAACCATGTCTCCACAATGGCTACTAAATCATTCATTCATGATGATTTGTGCTGTTAACTCACCTACTTTGTTACGAAAGCTATAAGTATTCAGGTAAAGTGCCCTTATGCTAATTTTTGTACCTTCTTTATGAATTCCAACGTCTCCAATAATAATATTTCCTGAGAAATTGTTCCTTTTTACTTTTTTCATAGTCTGCCTTGTAGTTAAACCGCCTGCACTAATGCTAACCTGCTGCTTACCTTTTTATTTACCATCGTACTTCCTGCCCTTTTCGCTTTTCCTTCCCTTTCCCCCGACACACTAGTTTAAAGTCCTAGTGACCACCCTATTTATCTTTGTCGTCAGAACACTGGTCCCAGATCAGTTCAGGTGGTTACTGCCCCCGATCCCTCCTGTTCCAAAACCGATGTCCATGCCTCATGAAATGGAACCTCTATTTCCCACACCACTCCTTTAACCACATGTTTACTTCCCTAATTTTCTTTTCCTGAAGACAATTTGCACAAGGCTCAGGCAGTAATCCGGAGATTATGAACCTTGACGAGCCGTTCCTTAATTTTGTTCCTAATGTTTAATAATCCCTGAACAGATCCTCCATCCTGGCCTTGTCTATGTTGTTTGTCCCAATGTGGACCATAACAACTGTATTCTCCCCCTCCCACTCCAAAATCCTTTCAAACCGGTTAGAGATGTCCTGCACCCTGGCACTGGGCAGGCAACACACCATGTGGGAGTCACGATCCTGATTACAAAGGATGCTATCTACTCCCCTAATTATAGAATCCTCTATAGCTACCACTTGTCCTTTTGCTCTCCCCTCTTGAATGGCCTCCAGCACCATGGTGCCGTGGTCAGCTCACTCATCCTCCCTGAAGCCCTTTTCCTCATCTGCACAGGGAGCAAGTACCTCAAACATGTTGTACAAGGTCAAGCGCTGAGACTTCTCTGTTCCTGAACTCAGGATACACTTACCCGCCTCTCTTACAATCACACCCTACTGTCCCTGATCACGAAGTGAATTTAAAGTACTTAATGTACCAGGTGTGACTGCCTCCTGAAACAAAGCGCCTCTTCCCCACTCCCAGTTGTGTCGCAGTGTTTGAAGTTCAGATTCCGGATCATCAACTCTGAGCCAGAGTTCCTCCAGCAACCAACACTTACTGCAGATGTGGTCACTGCCATTCACAATGTGATCAGCCAGCTCCCACATCATACAGCTACAGCACATCATCTGCCTAGTCATCTCGACTTAATTTATATAAACTTATGAACTAATTAATTTCTTAATACTTCTCTTCTATGTTCCTTTTCAAACTTAGTGCTGATTTCCTACCAGCCAATCAGGTCATACCTTCCCTGTGAGGTCACTCCAGTATTTTCCGCAGCTACAGAGTGCCCCTAGTTTTATACTCATTTCCCGCGCTCAGTGAATTTTATACTCTCCATGTTACTGCTGCTGTTCCTCCCTCTGACCGTTCCCCTCAGACTAGGCCTCAATCCCTGAGCTCAGTGAATTTTATACTCACTCCATGTTACTGCTGCTGTTCCTCCCTCTGACCGTTCCCCTCAGACTAGGCCTCAATCCCTGAGCTCAGTGAATTTTATACTCACTCCATGCTGTTGTTGTTCTGCCTTCCAACCTATCCCACAGACTAGGAATCCTGCAATAGTCAGTATCATGGGTATCAAGATGAATGGTGATCACCTGCCTACTGTGCTGCCTTGCCAAATCAAGGCACAGCTCTTGCTATCAGCTTTACAACCATCATCTGAGGAGGAGGAAGAGAAATAAGAGCAAGGAAGGAGGCAACCGACATAACCCCTTTCTGGTCAAGTGTTGGGGAACAATTCATGTGACTACAACATCAATAATTGTAATCCTAATTTCTCATTCATCACCAATACCATAATTTACCTCTTTCTGCTTCAGAGCATCATAATCTTTGCTTGGTTGCAGTGTAAAAATAATAACCCAATGCAAACAGAGTTTGCAAAGATGTGCAGGTCAGGTGAATTGGCCATGCTAAATTGCCCGTAGTGTTAGGTAAGGGGTAGATGTAGGGGTATGGGTGGGTTGCGCTTCGGCGGGGCGGTGTGGACTTGTTGGGCTGAAGGGCCTGTTTCCACACTGTAAGTAATCTAATCTAATCTAATCTAATCTAATCTAATCAAAAAAGCATTCCAAGCCATTTTTATAAATCGTATGTCCACATGGAAGCATCAACTAGTTATTCTTGTGAGAACTCAACCTGCGGTAAACTGGCATCAGCACAATCTTTGTCTCCTGTCCTGACTGCAGGCTTTGTGGTTTCTCACTGCATATCGACCCTACCTCTGTGTTAGCCTTTGAGTTGCATGGTGTCAGTACCTGAGCTGATGACTGCAGGTGTGACATTGAGTGACAATGTTCTGCATTATTACTATTTTGCTGCTCATCTATCTGTTGCTCTTCTGCTATTATTTCATTAGGTGGCAGTTCTTGGATATCTCAACAGAGACAGGCACAAGGTTAAAACTATAGTGAGGGGAAGCAGGGAAAGTCAGCAGAGTATGATTACACTATAAAACAGAAGAGATTGTGGGGGGCGGGGGGTGGAGAAGTTGAAGGGAAGACAGGGAGTTAGATAAAAAGGATAACAACATCCATTAAAGTTTTGGCCCCATTGTTGGGCGTGGCAAACCGCATTATTAGATTAGATTAGTATCTCTGTGTAGAAACAGGCCTTTCGGCCCAACAAGATGACACCGACCCTCCAAAGAGTAACCCATCAGACCCATTTCCCTCTGACTACTGCACCTAACACTATGGGCAATTTAGCATGGCCAATTCACCTGACCTGCACATCTTTGGACTGTGGGAGGAAACTGGAGCACCCGGAGGAAACACACACAGATACAGGGAGAACGTGCAAACTCCACACAGAGAGTCACCCATCATTATTTCAATGATGGTCAGCACTGTTTGTTCCGTGAGGGTGATGACATGTCTGTCCCCTTCCAGTTGTCTTCTGCTGTTTCCAAATATTCTCATTGTGTCCTGCAAGAGAAAGAGAATTACATTGGTGCAATCAGTGCAGACTGTGTGATTTGTCTGCCTGTTTGAATAACTGTGATTACCTGCACCTTGTGTGTTGTCATGTAAGGCTTGCAGCAGCGTTAATTGTGTGTCCACTCACCTTAATCTCTCAGGTAAGGCTATGTGACTAATCGAGGAACTTCATGAGGCTTCATGGTGTGACTTTTAGCATTGACTGCATGACATCTGCTTCTGTTGCATACTGGGAGTTTGTCTGGATGACCTCCTGAGTTGCAGTTGACAAATAACAATAAAAGCTTGTTGAAGGCAGATTATAACCCTCCTTTTTAACTATCGAGATAGAGATCCATACAGGATCGCAATCATTGATCGGTCTGACTCACGGAATGGTTTGCTCAATTAATAATTTTATTCAATAAGATGCACATAGATCATTACACTTTACCAGAATACCGATACCAGTCAGATCACGGAACCTCCAGTTCACAGGGATTCTCTGGGTTCTCCTGTTTGTGATCTTCTTGCAATGTTAGATTTGAGTCCAGTTGGTGGCGGTTGTTCACACTGACCTCTTTATTTGTCATTTACTCAAACCTGTACTTGTTGGTTGGTATGTGACTCAGTTACCCTTTAAACCCAGTCAACGGTTCATCTTGTTGATACCACAGTTTTGGCCAAGCAGAAACTGTTTAAACCAGTCTCTTTGGTGGCTGAATTGTGCTCAATTAACCCTAGACTGTTAACCCTTCTATTTCAGTCTACCTTAGAGCCTCTTAGTCAGCGGTGCTATATTTCTTATTGATTCAAAATGGCATCATTCAGCACATGCTCACACTTCTTTTGGGAGTCTATCTTACTGAGAATGTTAGCATGTGGAGAGACAGCAGCTTAAAGTATAAAGCTTATAACATCAGATAATATTGTAAACTGGTTTAATACCAGCAATGGGAAGTTCCACCCTGGCCTGATGGGTGCTATTTAAATTATTCATCAATGACCACAGATTAGTTATTGAGTTACTGTGGTTGCATAATTGTTACGTGTTTTCTGGAGTTCTTCAATACAGTCTACAGAAAGTGGTGTGGGGCAGCTGCTGAGAGTTTCTCCTGACTTCAAGATGTTGCACAAACCAGTTGACCCCAGACATGGGAGGAGAAGTCAGCCTTTTCCTTGGACCATAACGTGATGTGGAGAATGATCAAAGGACATGTGGAGCAAAGCAGAATAGGGAGGAATTGAAAGAGAGAGAAAGGGTTTCAGGAGGAGATTACATTGACTCAGGATTTTATAGGAGCAAGTTTCATATTTGAACATCAGTGAGGAAGGATATGCAGGACATCTATGCTTCAGCAAAGATGCCTTCACTGAAATCTACTACCACGCCCGCAAAAATAGAGCAGAGTGAGGATCACCTTACCATTGGGTGCAGAGGTGACTGTTGCCAAGAACATGTCCATGTGTCATTACTACTAGGATGAAGTGGAGACTATTTGCTACCTCTCCCCTGTTTAATCCCCATTATTGTACTGCATTAGTCTCTGAGGCTTTCTGTTCAAAGACAGCTAACTTCTCCAAGCAGAGAGCAGCAGACAGTGTGGGAATGTAGGCATGAAACATCATGGGGACTGTAGGCTTTCACATGGAACAGGATGCCAGTCACTGCATGTACATCACTTTGGGGGCATTGAATCCCAACTGTGAGATGCAGAACTTTCCACTCCCTAAAATACCCAGTGGGTATGTGTTACTAGTCAGAGAACCATACACGTCAATGGTCAGAATCCTGCCTGCAGTCACAATGCCTTTGTTCTGTGATGACTCACAGTGACATCTGCATTAGAGCCACCAAAACATACCAAAGGATGACTGTAAACTGATAAATGTTAACAACTGCTTTCATGACTCATGAATCCAGTGCACAACCCTGCAAACATGGGAAGCACACATAGAATGGAAACCATGGTGACTCATGGATTATGATGGAGCAGGCCATTTGGATACTGCAACATTGATGACACTGACTAGAATAAGAACATAAGAACTAAGCACAGAAGTCGTCCATCTGGCCCTTTGAGCTTGTTCCACCATTCAATATGATCATGGCTGATCTTTTCATGGCCTCTGCTCCATTTACCTGCCCTCTCACCATAACCCTTAATTCCTTTACTGTTCAAAAAATTATCTATGTTAGTTTTAAAAACATTTATTGAGGAAACCTCAACTACTTCACTCGGCATGGCATTGCATAGATTCACAACAGTTCTTTCTCAATTCAGTCCTAAGTCTGCTCCCCCTGATGTTGAGGATATGCCCTCTTGTCCCAGTCTCACCCACCAGTGGAAACATCCTCTCTACTCCGATTTTATCTATTTCTGCATAATTTTATATGTTTCTATAAGATCCCCACTCATTCTTCTAAATTCCAATGAATATAATCACAGTCTACTCAGTCTCTCCTCATAAGCCAACCCTCTTAACCCTGAAATCAAACTAGTGAGCCTCCTCTTTCTCCCTTCTAGTACCAGTATATCCTTTCTCAAGTAAGGTGACCAAAACTGCATGCAGAACTCCATGTGTGGCCTCACCCGCAGCCTGTACAGCTTCAACATAACTTCTTTGCTTTTAAACTCAGTCCATTTAGCAATGAAGGACAAAATTCTATTTGCCTTCATAATTACTTGTTGTACCTGCAGACCAACCTTCTGCGATTCGTGCACAAGGACACCCAGGTCCCTCTGCACAGCACTGTGCTGCAATTCTTTACCATTCAATTTACACTCCTTTTTACTGTTGTTCCTACTGAAATGGATGACTTCACATTTATCAACATTGTACTGCATCTGCCAGACCTTTGCCCATCTACTAAGACTATCCATATCATTTTGCAAAGTTTCACAGTCCTCTGCATACTTTGCTCGACCACTCATCTTAGTGTCATCTGCAAACTACACATTGTCCCTCACCCCAATTGTGACGAGAAATGTTCCCGGTTCGACTGCTCCGTGGGTGCTGAGTGTCTGTAAGAAATCCGTAACAACCAGGAACACTACAGGCAACTACCAGCTAATCTGACCAAAGAACACACCCGTGAATTAAACACATGGATCAGGACTTTGGATCTAGTCCTTCAGAGTTCCCTACGTGCTGTCATCCCATGTACTTCTCATGTAGGCGACTTCTACTGCCTTCCAAATGTATACAAAGCCAACACACCAGGACATCCCATCGTATCGGGTAATGGGACCCTGTGTGAGAATCTCTCCAGCTATGTTGAAGGCATCTTGAAAACCATTGTACAGGGAATCTCCAGCTTCTAACATGACACTATCGATTTCTTACAAAAACTCAGCACCCACTGACCAGTTGAATCTGGAACATTCCTCGTCACAATGGACATTTCAGTGCTCTACACCAGCATCCCCCACAATTATGGCATCGCGGCAACAGCCTCAGTACTCAACACCAACAACTGCCAATCTCTAAACACCATCCTACAACTCACCCGCTTTATCCTCGATCACAACGTCTTCACCTTTGACAACCAGTTCTTCATCCAGACACATGGAACAGCCATGGAGACCAAATGTGCACCCCAATATGCCAACGTCTTCATGCACAGGTTCGAGCAAGACTTCTTCTCTAAGCAGGACCTCCAACCAACTCTATACACCAGGTACATTGCTGATGATACAAAGCTGGGTGGTAGGGTGAAATGTGATGAGGATGTTAGGAGATTACAGGGTGACCTGGACAAGTTAGGTGAGTGGGCAGATGCATGGCAGATGCAGTTTAATGTGGATAAATGTCTGGTTATCCACTTTGGTGGCAAGAACCGGAAGGCAGGTTACTACCTCAATGGTATCAAATTAGGTAAAGGGGCTGTTCAGAGAGATCTGGGTGTTCTTGTCCACCAGTCAATGAAGGCAAGCATGCAGGTACAGCAGGTAGTGAAGAAGGCTAATAGCATGCTGGCCTTCATAACAAGAGGAATTGAGTATAGAAGTAAAGAGGTGTTTCTGCAGCTGTACAGGGCCCTGGTGAGACCACACCTGGAGTACTGTGTACAGTTCTGGTCTCCAAATTTGAGGAAAGACATTCTGGCTATTGAGGAAGTGCAGCGTAGGTTCATGAGGTCAATTCCTGGAATGGCAGGATTGCCTTACACGGAAAGACTGAAGCGACTGGGCTTGTATACTCTTGAGTTTAGAAGACTGAGAGGGGATCTGATTGAAACGTATAGGATTATGAAAGGATTGGACACTCTGGCAGGAGGAAACATATTTCCGCTGATGGGGGAGTGCCGAACCAGAGGACACAACTTAAAAATACGGGGTAGACCATTTAGGACAGAGATGAGGAGAAACTACTTCACCCAGAGAGTGGTGGCTGTGTGGAATGCTCTGGCCCAGAGGGCAGTGGAGGCCCAGTCTCTGGATTCATTTAAGAAAGAATTGGATAGAGCTCTTAAAGGTAGTGGAGTCAAGGGGTATGGAGATAAGGCTGGAACAGGATACTGATTGGGAATGATCAGCCATGATCATATTGAATGGCGGTGCAGGCTCGAAGGGCTGAATGGCCTACTCCTGCATCTATTGTCTATTGTCTATTGTCTATTGTCTATTTTCTTCCTCTGGACCCATGGCAAGGATTCACTGATAAAACTACACAGTGATATCAACAAGTTGCATCCCACCATCAAAGTCACCATGGACTACTCTCGACTATCTGTCTCATTCTTGGACACATGCATCTTCATCAAGGATGGACACCTCAGCACCACACTCTACCGCAAACCCACAGACAGCCTCACAATGCTACACTTCTCCAGCTTCCACACAAAACATATTAAAGCAGCCATCCCCAATGGACAAGCCCTACACATACACCAGATCTGCTCAGATGAGGAGGAACGTGACGGGCACCTGGAAGTACTCAGGGATGCCCTGGCAAGAACGGGGTATGATGCTCAACTCATCGACTGCCAGTTCCAACGTGCCACAGCAAGGAACCTTAATGACCTCCTCAGGAGATAGACACGTGCTGCAACCGACAGGGTACCCTTCATTGTTCAGTATTTCCCAGGAGCTGAAAAGCTACGCCATGTTCTTTGTGACCTGCAACACATTATCAATGAGGATGAGCACCTTACCAAGACCTTGCCCACAACTCCACTACTTGCCTTTAAACAACCATCAAACCTCAAACAAATCATTGTTCGTAGCAGGCTGCCCAGCTCTCAGGACAACTCCATACAACCCTGTCACGGTAGGCGCTGCAATACATGTCAGAATGTGGACATGGATACCAACATTACATGTGGGGACACCTCCCACCTTGTACATGGCAGGTACTCATGTGACTCAGCCAACGTTGTCTATCTTATACGTTGCAGGCAAGGATACCCTGAGGCATGGTACATTGGGGAAACCGAGCAAAGGCTACGACAACGGATGAATGGACACCACACAACAATCAACAGACAGGAGTGTTCCCTCCCAGTTGGGGAACACTTCAGTGATCCAGGACGTTCAACCTCCGACCTTCGGGTGACCATCCTCCAAGGCAGACTTCGGGACAGGCAGCAGCAAAAAGTGGCCGAGCAGAGGCTGATAGCTAAGTTCAGTACCCATAGGGAGGGCCTCAACTGGGAACTTGGGTTCATGTCACACTACAAGTGACTACCATTGCACTAAACACACACACACACACACACACACACACTCCTACACACACACAAGTACTCCTATACACACGCATACACTTGGACACACATATACACAGACAGGCACACAGACACTCACGTACACCCTTACAGACACACATACTCCCACACTCACACAGGCATCCTCTCAGAGACTTAGACCACTCTACACTCATGCACACACATATACACTCACTCTCACAGGCACTCACAACCCCCCACCCCAGACACGCACACATGAATCCCCTTACAGACTTAAGACACTCTAGACTCATTACACATACATATACACGCTCTCTCTCACTCACAACCCCCAACCCAGACAGACACACACGCAAACAGACACAAAGATCCACATGCACACATATACGTTTGTGGGGTGAATTTGTACTTGCAGAGTTACATTGTACTTTGCTCAAAAACTGCATGAATTCATGTAAAACTCTGTTATCTCACTTTTTAGATTAGAATCAATCTATACATCATGGCATAGACAGAGAATACAGGGGGCTAACACCTTCAACATATTGTCTAGCTAACACCAATTGTTACAGCTAACCTGAGAATGCAACTTTTTAAAAAAAGGTTTTGTGATTTACACATGAAAGAAGTGAAACTATCATGGTATTCGAACAGATGAAAGATTCAACAGACAATCAAGGTATTTTTTAATGTAAAATTTCAGTTACATCACACTGTAAATTCTTGCTTTAAATTTTGTGCCTTACTATTGTGTCCTCAATTATTACCTGATGAAGGTGCAGCGCTCCGAAAGCTAGTTTGCTTCCAATTAAACCTGTTGGACTATAACCTGGTGTTGTGTGATTTTTAACTTTGCCAAAGATGTATTATGGGATGTTACAATATTGGATCAGTTGCTGTTTAGTTGTCTATTAATCTCTTATTCAGTTATATTTTCCATAAAGACATACCAGTTTTTCTTTCTGTTTGTATTTTAACTGGAGATAAGAATAAAGTATGTTTTGCCTAAAGCCAAGTAGTGTGACTAATTGAATTACATCTGGAGCACAGTACCTCATACTTTCCTTTAAAATGAGCTAAGTGATGGGGTCTAGACTATGTCCTTGACATAGGAGATGGTTTTGTCTGTAACAAGTTAGAATATTGTGTGCAGTTTTAAAATGCACATTGTATGAGGGGTATGATAGCACTAGAAAGGGTGCAGTGGAGATTTAACATGGTGTTGCCAGGGCTGGAGAATTTGTTATGGAAAGAAATCATAGAGACTTAAGAGGTATAGTTAGTAAGTTTGCAGATGAGACCAAAATTGGAGGTGTAGCGGACAGCGAAGAAGGTCACCTCAGATTATGACAGAATCTGATCAGATGGGCCAGTGGGCTAAGAAGTGGCAGTTGGAAAGCACAGCAGGCCAGGCAGCATCCAAGGAGCAGGAAAATGGATGCCCCGGGAAAAAGCTCTTCATCAGGAACATACTCACTCTGTGTTACTGCTGTTCCACCTTCCGACCACTCCTGGCAGATGAGGCTGTGCTCTCCGCGCTCAGTGAGTTTTATACTCTCTCCATGTTACTGTTGCTGTTCCTCCCTCTGACTGCTCCCCTCAGACTTGGCCACAATCCCTGAGCTCAGTGAATTTTATACTCACTCCATGCTGCTGCTGTTCCTCCCTTTTTTGACTGCCCCCCTCAGACTAGGCCTCAATCCCTGAGCTCAGTGAATTTGATACTCACTCCATGCTGTTGCTGTTCTGCCTTCTAACCGTTCCTGCAGACTAGGAATCCTGCAACAGTCAGTATATTGGTATCCAGATGAATTGTGATCACCTGCATACAGTGCTGCCTTGCCAAATCAAGGCACAGCTCTTGCTATCAGCTTTACAACATCATCATCTGAGGAGGAAGAGAAATAAGAGCAAGGAAGGAGGCAACCGACATAACCCCTTTCTGGTCAAGTGACTACAACATCAATAATTGTAATCCTAATTTCTCATTCATCACTAATACCATAATTTACCGCTTTCTGCTTCAGAACATCATAATGTTTGCTTTGTTACAATGTATAAACAAAAACCCAACACAAAAAAGCATTCCAAGCCATTTTTATAAATCATATGACCACATGGAAGCACGCGTCAACTAGTTATTCTTGTGAGAACTCAACCTGCGGTAAACTGGCATCAGCACAATCTTTGTCCCTGCCCTGACTGAAGGCTTTGTGGTTTCTAACTATATATAGATCCTACCTCTGTGTTAGCCTTTGAATTACATGGTGTCAGTATCTGAGCTGATGGCTGCAAGTGTGACAATTGGATGAGTTCCTGGGAGTATGATGTTATTGCTATTACTGAGACTTGGTCGAGGGAAGGGCATGATTGGCAACTAAATATCCCAGGATTTTGATGCTTCAGGCAGGATAGAGAGGGAGGTAAAAGGGGTGGAGAAGATACAATACATTGCTGTATTGAAGGAGGCCACTATGGAAGACTCGAGCAGTGAGGCCATATGGGCAGAGCTCAGAAATAGGAAGGTTGCAGCAACAATGATGGGGCGACAGGCCTTCCAACAGTGAACGTGAGATACAGGTATAAATATGTAAACAAATCATGGAAAAATGTAGTAGGGGATTACTTTGGGAATAGTGATCACAGTTCCATTAGTTTTAAGAGACTCATGAACAAAGACGAGAGGGGTCCTAATGGAAGAGTGCTAAATTGGGGGAATGTCAATTATACTAAAGTGTGGCAGGAGCTGGGGAATGTAGATTGAGAGCAGTTGTTTGAAGGGAAATCCATAGTCGATATGTTGGAGGCCTTTAAAGAGAGATTGATTAGAATTCAGGAGAGATATGTTCCTGTAAAAATGAGGGATAGCAATGGCAAGATTAGGGAACCATGGATGACAGGTGAAATTGTGAGACTAGCTAAGAGGAAAAAGGATGCATACATAAGGTCTAGGTGACTGAACACAGATGAAGCTTTGGAAGAATATGGGGAATGCAGACCAATCTGAATTGAGGAATTAAGAGGGTTAAAAGGGGTCATGAGAGATCCTTACTGAACAGGGCTAAGGAAAATCCTAAAGCCTTTTATTGATATATAAGGGGCAAGAGGGTAACTAGAGAAAGGGTTGATCCATTCAAGGACAAAGGAGGAAACATATGCATGGAGTCAGAGAAAATGGGTGAGATTATTAATGAGTACATTCCATTGGTATTCACCGAGGAGAGGAACATGGCAGATGTTGAGGTTAGTGATACATCTTTGATTACTCTAGGTTAAGTTAGCATAAGGAGGGAGGAAGTGTTGGGTACTCGAACAGGCATTAAGGTGGACAAGACCCCAGATCTAGATGGGATCTATCCCAGGTTACTGAGGGAAGCGATAGAAGAAAAAGCTGAGGCTTTAACAGATATCTTTGTAGCATCCTTGAACTCAGATGAGGTCCAGGAGGACTGGGAAATTGCTAATGTTGTCCCCTTGTTTAAGAAGGGTAACAGGGATAATCCAGGTAATTACAGACTATGAACCTGACATCAGTGGTAGAGAAGCTGCTGGAGAAGGTACTGAGGAATATATTCCCATTTGGAAAAAAATTGGCTTATCAGTAAGAGGCAGCATGGTTTTGTGCAGGGAAGGTCATGTCTTAGAAACCTAATAGAATTCTTTGAAGAGGCGACAAAGTTGATTGATGAGGGAAGGGATGTAGATGTCACATACATGGACTTTAGTAAGGTCTTTGATAAGATTCCCCAAGGTAGGCTGATGGAGAAGATGAAGTCACATTGGGTCCAAGGTATTCGAGCTAGATGGTTAGAGAACTGGTTGGGCAACAGGAGATAGAGAGTAGTAATGGAAGGGAGTTTCTCAAAATGGAGACCTGTGACCAGCGGTGATCTACAGGGACCACTATTGTTTGTGATATACATAAATATTTAGAGGAAGGTGTAGGTTGCATCATTAGCAAGTTTGCAGATGATACTAAGATTGGCGGAGTAGCAGATAGTGAAGTGGACTGTCAGAGAATACAGCAGAATGTTGATAGATTGGAGAGTTGGGCAGAGAAATGGCAGATAGAGTTCAATCTGGACAAATGTGAGGTGATGCATTTTGGAAGATCCAATTCAACAGCGAGCTATACGGTAAATGGAAAAGTCCTGGGGAAAATTGATGTACAGAGAGATCTGGGTATACAGGTCCATTGTTCCCTGAAGGTGGCAACGCAGTTCAATAGAGTGGTCAAGAGTGCAGAGGAGGTCAACTAGAATATTGCCTGGTATGGAGGGTGCTAGCTATGAGGAGAGGTTGAGTAGATTAAGATTATTTTCATCGGAAAGACAGAGATTGAGAGGGTCCTGATTGAGTTCTACAAAAACATGAGAGGTGTAGACAGGGTGGATAGCAAGATGCTTTTTCCCAGCTTGGGGGCCTCAATTACTAGGGTCACCTAGTTCAAAGTGAGAGGGGAGAAGTTTAGCGGAGATTTGTGTGGAAAGTTCTTCACACAGAGGGTGCCTGGAACGCGCTGCCAGGGGATGTGGTAGGGATGGAAACGATAGTGTCATTTAAGATACAGATACATGAGTGGACAGGGAGCAAAGGGATAAAGACCCTTAGAAAATAGGTGGCTGGTTTAGATAGAGGATCTGGATTGGTTCAGGCTTGGAGGGCCTAAGGGTCTGTTCCTGTACATAATTTTCTTTGTTCTTTGTTCTTGTTCTCTATGCACCAATAATAAAATCCGGGATACTTTATGTTTCATTTAATGTCACCTTCAATGATCTGTGCATACTAACAAACAACACAGGTTCCTCTGCTCTTGCACTCCCTTATGTTATATTGCCTTATCATGTTCTTTATACCAAAATGCATCACCTAGCACTTCTGCCTAGAACTTCATCTGCCACCTATCTACCAACTCCAACAACCTATGTATGTCCTGTTGAAGCTCTATATTGTATCAGCAGTTCTGTGGGTCCTACTCACAAATTACTTCTCCACTTTTGGAAGCTGACAAGGGTGCTGATTCTTCAAGGGAGTATATCAGAGCTATGTTTGTGACACTAAAAATAGATAAGTTGTATAAGAGAGAAGGAAGACAAAAGGTAGAGTAAAAGTGATAAATGATTCATTAGTTAGGGCAACAGACCTGTGTTTCTGTGGCTGTAGGCATAACTCCCAGATGGTATGTTGTTGCCTGGGTGCCAGACATCACAGAATGGCAACAAAACATTCTCTTGGGGAAGGGTGAGCATCCAGAGGTGTGGTCCATTGTTCCCAATGAATTAGATAGGAAGGAGGATGTGGTCACACAATCACAATTTGATGATCCAGGTAAAAAAATTAACCAACAGGACCTCAACTCTGGTAATCTCTGGATTATTCCAGAATGCGCATGCAACTGAGTACAGAAATAGAAGGATTATTCAGATTAGTGTGTGGCTGGGAAGATGGTAACAGAAGGAAGGGCTTTAGATTCCTAGGATACTAGGACAGGTTCTGGGGAAGATGGCATCTGTACAAGTCAGATGGGTTGTATCTGAACAGAACTGAGACTGAACTATTTGTGAGTGTTTTGCTTGTGTTTTGGGGAGAGCTTTAAACTAACTTTGCAGAGTGAGGAAACCAAGAAAGAACACCAGGCATGAATACCAGCATTCACAAAATAGTTGGAGAGACATAAAGCCCCTGAGATTAGTTTGTTCCTTGGTGATGTCAGAATAATGGAGAAAGGAAAGAAGGCTAAACCAGAGTAACTGTGCAAGTACAGAGATGCACTGTGTATACTAAGTAAGACAGGAGAGTTATAGGTGCAGGTTGCTATTTGGAAATATGAAAAATTTATAGAAAAATATATGGCAATAATATTACTTATCATGTAATATACATGGACTTGCAAAAGGGATTTGATTTAATGCCACACAACAGATTTGTGAGAAAGTTACAGGTTGGGGAATAAGGGGAACACTGTCAATGTGGATACAACATTGGCTGGGTAACAGGAAACAGAGAGTAATGGGAAACTCGTTTTTTTTAATGGCACAACGAAGATTTGCAAATGAGTTCCCCAGCTGATAGTATTGGGTCCCCAACTTTCCCTCATAAATATTAATGACCTAGACCTTGATGTGTAGAGGTCAATTTCAAAGGTTGTGGATGATATGAAACTTGAAGCATTGCAAACCATGATGGATACAATGTAGAACTTCAAAAGGACATATAGTAAATAAATTGTTGAGGCGGGCAGATAAGTGGCCAATGAAGTTCCAGGCACAAGTGTGAGGTGATGCATTTTGGTATACAGAACATGATGAGACAATATAACATATGGGGTACAATTCTAAAGGGTGCAGGAGCAAAGGAACCTGCATTATTTGTTAGCACACTCAGATCATTGAAGGTGGCAGTAAATGTCCTGTCAGTATTCTGGGTTTTATTAATAGGTCCATCGGGAACAAGAGCAAGAAGGTGATGCTGAACTTGTATAATGAACTTGTTGGGCTGCAGCTAGAGTATTGAGTACGGCTATGGGCACCACACTATAGGAAGGATGTGAACACACTGGAGAGAGTCCAGACAAAATTTACAAGAATCCTTTCAGTATTAAGGATCTTCATTTATGAGGATAGATTGTACAGTACTTGTCTCATCTCCTTGGAGACAATAAGGCTAAGAGCAGGACAGATGGAAATTTTCACAAACTTGATGGGGCTGGACCAAGTAGATAGGGGAAATCTATACTTGATCATAAAAGAATTATGAATGAGAGGCAGCAAATTTAAAATAATTTGCAAAAGAAACAAGTGTGAGGTAAGAAAAAAATATTTTCATACAATGAGTAGTTTGGGTCTAGAAAGACCTGTCTGGAAATGTGGCACTGGCAAGTTCAACTGGAGCTTTCAAGACATCATGGCTTGATAATTTAAATAGAAAATGTGCAAGGGTATATAAAAAAGGCAGGAGAATAGAACCTAGACAAAAATTCATTTGGATGAACTATGATGGGCTGATTGCCCTCCTTCTGCACTGTAACATTTCTGTAGTTCTGTGATTCAATGTGTACCATTTACAAGATGCTCTGTTCACTATCCTTCATTGTTATTGGACCTTACTTCCTAATGCTGTGGGTGCACCTCAAATACATGGACTGCAGTAGTTTAAGAAGGTAGCTCACAGCCACCACCTTGGCAAGGGCTATTGGGGATGGGCAATAAATGTCTCTAGCCACACCCCAAGGATAAGTCAAAAAAGTAAATAATATTTTACAGAAGACAAATTGAAGGGAATATTGCACATATCCATCACCGGGAATTCCTTAAAGGTAAGACTTATAAAACCATTCACAATAGAGAAAAAATGCATGAAGTTATTCATTTTGACAATCCACACATCAAAAAATGTGAAATACGCATATTAAAATGGCAGTTAACACTGTAAACGTTACAGTTGGAAAAAGAAGGTGGCCAAATACTTTATGTAGCTGAAAATGTGTTGCAGGAAAAGCGCAGCAGGTCAGGCAGCATCCAAGGAGCAGGAGAATTGATGTTTCAGGCATGAGCCCTTCTTCAGGAATGAGGAAAGTGTGCCAAGCAGGCTAAGATTATGTTTGTTTTTAATGGAATTTTTTAAATCTAACAAGATTTAAGCAAACATAACATAAGATTTTAGCACTTAGGATTATGTTTTAATGGCATTTTGCTCATTGCATTTGCAATTCTGCTAGTATTTTCCATGAAAAACAATTAGTAGCACTGATCATTTTGAATAATTTTAAGACCAAGACACAATGATGTAAGAAGAGATTCATCATAGACAGGAGACAAGCCCCATGCTTTCAGAAGCAGTTTCACTGAATTCCTATGGAGAAGCAAAACAGCATGGGTTAGTGCAGATTCCTCAAGCTCACCAAACACACTTTCCCTGGCCATTTCAGAATTTTGAAAGGATCGTTCCCTCTGCAACACTCTCATCTATTCTTCGGTCTTCCCTCTTTCCATGGTAGCCATCTATGCAAGCATAGAAATGCAACACTTGCCCTTTACCTCCTCTCTATTCACTGTCTGTGTTCACAAAACTCCTTCCAGTTGAAACAGTAATGTACTTGTACTGTTAATCTAGTACACTGTATTCACTTCTGACCATTTTGCACAGCACCTCTTTTCAGTCAGGTGGTATGACCCTAAACTTTGATTGCTTGTCATTCTAATACTTTATCATAAACTCACCCTAATTTCTCTGCTCTTGTCTCCTGTAGTCTTCCAACACAGCTCAACATAAGTCTGAGGAACTGCCTTCTCAACTCATCTGGGTTTATCTATTTCAGACTATAACTTTTTTATTTATCCACCCAGACATGAGCATCACTAGTTGGGCAGCGTTTATTGCCCCTCCCTAGTTGCACTTGAGGTGATGGTAGTGAGCTGCCCTCTTGAACCAATGCAGTCTTTATGCTGTAGGTTGACCCACAGTGCCCTGAGGAAGGGAAGTATAAGATTTTAATCCAGTGACAGTGAAAGAACAGCAATATATGTCCAAGACAGGATGTTATGTAACTTGGAGGGGAACTTGCAGGTGGTAATGTTCTTGTGTATCTGCTGCCTTTATCATAGAGTTAGAGAGTCACAGTCGTACAGTATGAAAAATGACCTGAAAAATTCATTTTTTTTCTTTCTCCATAATGGTGCTTGGCCGACTGAGTATTTCCAGAAATATGTTTTTGATTTCAGATTTCCAGCATTCACAGTGTTCTGCCTCTATATTCATGCTTGCGTATTGAAAAGGCCAGAGTTTGTCCTGACCTAAGCCCCATGGTCATAAGAATCGTCATCAAATCTGAAATAACTGCATGGGGCTGATATCCCGTCATGAAGTAAGTTTTGAAAAGCAGACTACTCAGCTTAATACAACCTTTAATATAGCTTTAATATAACATGTAGTCACACTGAAGGTACACAGACTGCTCATGACTTAAATAACGGATATACCCAACATTCCATTATTTGCATAGCATCAAATTCAGACATTAAATGTCTGAATTTCCATCACTTCCTGCAGACATTGTCCACTTTTGTAGACATGTATTGTTGGTTAATCTTAAAATTGAGTTAGAGTGGTCATGGTGATAGAGGATTTTTACTTTACAGTTCAGACTTACCCACAATCTCTCACTGCTTCTATAGATCCCCACATCCCTCACAGCTAATGTTACCATTTATTTCCCACTCAGCTTATGTTGGAATCCCTATTTCTCACACCACCAATAATATTTTCCTTCTCAACACCCTCAATACACTTCCAACATCCCTCCAACCCATTTGCAATGCTCTGGGTTTTTCCTGTTAATATTATTTCCAACATTTAAACATCATTGTACATTATGGGTAGGACTTCCAGACACTGATCCAAAACTATTGTGAATTCCTGGCCGCAGTATTCGGAAACATTTAGACTTTGAAAATTCTGACTGTGACATGGAATCTGGATGGTTGTCTTTATGAAAAAGTATTCTGGATTAGTGGTGCTGGAAGAGCACAGCAGTTCAGGCAGCATCCAAGGAGCTCTTCCAGCACCACTAATCCAGAATCTGGTTTCCAGCATCTGCAGTCATTGTTTTTACCTTAATGAAAAAGTAATCAATGCATGATAAGCTATAATTTTGGCAATGGTCCAAAAGAAACTATGTTAAGAATTGTGCATGAAAAGTTATTTCTATTAGCCCACTCTGAATAATTGATATTTGAATACATACTTTTTGACAATTTCCTTTGCAGAAATAAGCTGATCATGATGTCCTATGGGGGAGAAATCTGCATTCAGAATGGCCTGCAGGTGGCACTTGTTACAACAAAATGTGCTTGCAAGAAAAAGCCAATATGTTTCTAAAACTTTTTTTTAGCAGTCACCTGAGATCTGTGAACTCTGTGAATTTTTTTTTAAACATTGAATGTTTATTAGGTTAAAACAAGTGTAAACAGATAGGGTCCCTAAAAAAGGAGAAGGTATCCAGGATTCTTGTTGTAATGGAGGAAAGTACAGACACCATAGAAACCCTATAGTGTGGAAACAAGCCATTTGACCAACAAGTCCACACTGACCCTCCAAAGAGTAGCTCAGGCAGACCCATTCCCCTACCTTATTACTCTACATTACCCCTGACTAATACACCTAATCCACACACCCCTGAATACTATGGGCAATTTAGCATGGCCAATTCACCTAACCTGCACATCTTTGGATTGTGGGAGGAAACCAGAGCAAACCCATGCAGACACAGGGATTATGTGAAAACTCCAAACAGACAGTCACTTGAGGCTGGAATCGGACCTGAGTCCCTAGCGCTGTGAGGCAACAGTGTGAACCACTGAGCCAGAGAGAAACAATAAACAGTGCTACGGACCCCTTTGTGCAGGCCCTTCAAGAAACCTCCCAATTGCCAATATAGCATATTTCCATTCCAGGATTATGCACTTCTGTAGTTTCATGCATCAAAGTAAATTGAAAAACAAGTCACTTCTATATTGAGGTTATTTTGAATTTCTAAAGAGGCACTCACATGTTCTGAAGTTTTGGTTTGAAATGGTTTCATACAAACACAGCAATAGCTAACAACAGAAGATCAAAATCATGAAGTTTACTTTCTAATGTCCTGGTGTTTACATGGTAACTATGGAGTTATTGATTAAACATATCAAGTAAATTTATAACAGTCTACATCAAGTTATGAGTTGGAGATGCCGGTGTTGGACTGGGGTGTACAAAGTTAAAAATCACACAACACTAGGTTATAGTCCAACAAGTTTAATTGGAAGCACACTAGCTTTCGGAGCGACGCTCCTTCATCAGGTGTTTCATCAGGTGTTGTGTGATTTTTAACTTTGTACATCAAGTTAGCCTGCAACATAAGACCATAAGATGTGAGAACAAAAGGAATCCATAGAGCCCATTGAATATGTTCCATCATTGAATGAGATCATGGTTGATCTGATAATCCTTAACTCGACTTTTCTGCCTTTCCCCATAAACCTAATTCCTTGTCTATCACAGCCTTGAACACACTAATGACCCAGCCTGCACAGCCCTCTGTGATAATGAGTTGCCACAAATTCACTACCCTCTGAGAGAAGAAATTCTTCCTCATCACTCTTAAATGTGCAACACATTATTCTGAGATTGTGCCCTCTAGTGATACTCTCCCCCTCAATGGGAAACGACCTCTCTGCATCTACCTTTCAAGTCCCCTAAGAGTCTTGTATGCTTCAATAAGGACACCAGTCTGACTTTTATATTCCAATGTTTACAGCCCAACATAGTCAACCATAAGACAGTTCCTCCATACCTGGTAATAACTCAGTGAACCATTTCTGGAATACCTCCAATGCCCGAATATTCTTTCATTAAGGTAAAGGACCCAATGCTCTTTGCAGTATTCCAGCTGTAGCCTGATGGCGCCTCATATATTTTTCGCAAAAGTTACCCACATATATTCCATTCCCTTTGAAATATAGATCAACATTGCATTTGTCTTCCTCATTAAATGCTGAACTTGGATGCTAGCTTTTAGTGATTCACATTCCTCTATTCCATAGCTTTCTACAATCTTTCTCCAGTTCAATACTATTTAGCCCATCTATTCTCCCTGCCAAGTACATGATCTCACATTTTCCTACATTATATTTCATGTGTCATGTTTTTGTGCACTCTCTTACCCTGCGTATATCCCTCTAAAGACTCTTTCTGCCATCTATACAATTTGCCTTTCCACCTAAAGAACCTAAACATACAATGAGCAAAACTAATATAATTTACAAAATACCATACAAGGACTGTAACAAACACTATATTGGACAAACAGGCAGAAAACTAGTCACCAGGATACATGAACACCAACTAACCACAAAAAGACATGACCCTCTCTCACTAGTATCCTCATATATGGATGAGGAAGGACACCACTTTGACTGGGACAACACATCTATCCTAGGACAAGCCAAACAAAGACACGCACAAGAATTCCTAGAAGCATGGCATTCCAACCGGAACACTATCAACAAACACATCGAGTTAGACCCCATCTACCACCCCCCCCCGAGAAATGGAACAGGAAGTGACTTCACCACAGGAAATAACATCACCACAGGAAATGACATCACTAACCCAAAGAAACCCAAACATATAAATAGAAAGCAGGAATTTTCAGCATTGCTTCGCCTGAGGCCCACTGAAGATGTTAGGTAACAAAATGTCTGGAAATGAACCTTGCAGCTCAGCGAGCAAACCTACATCCAAAATCTCAACTTGAGCTACAAATCTTCTCAAAACTCGCCAAGACCTATTTCTGTGTCATCCACAAACTTGGCTATGGTATATTCATTTTCCTCATTCATATCCTGAATATATGTTGCAAATAATTATGGCCCCATCACTGATCCCTGTGGCACACCACTAGTTGCATGTTGTCATTCTAAAAATATCCCCCATATTGCAACTCTGCTTTCTATTGGTTAGCCAATCCATGTTAATATCCACCCCAATACCACAGGCTTTATACTATATCAAAGGCCTTCGTAAAATCCAATTATATGACATCACTGCTTCCCCTTTATCTACCCTGCTTGTTACCTGCTCAAAGAATTCTAGTAAATTTATCAGGTATGATTTCTCCTTCATGAAGCTATGCTGACTCTGCTTGATAGTATTATATATTTCTAAAATGCTCTGCTGTTGTACCCTTTATAACAAACTCCAACATTTTCCCAATAGTAGTGTTAAGCTAACTGGCCTGTTTATTTTTGTCTCCTTTTCTTCTGAAATAAAGGTGTTACTTTGGCAGTTTTCAAATACTCTAGGGACTTCTCCAGAATCAATGGAAGCCTGGAAGATTACCCAGTGCATCCATTTTATCCATAGTTATTCCTTTAATATTCTAGTATGCATCCAATCAGGTCCAGGAGATGTTGGTCTTTAGCCCCATTACTTTCCCTAGCACTCTTCCTCTAAGGATAGTTATTGCATTTGTTTCCTCACCTCCTTTTGCCCCTAGTTATTTAGTAATTTTGAAATGCTAGTAATGTCTTCTACTGTGAAGACTGATGCAAAATATTTATAAAACGCCTCTGCTACTTCCTAGTTCCCCACTATTATTTCCCCAGCCTCATTCTCTAAAAACACTTTGGCTTCTCTCTTCCTTTTTATACGGTAAAAGTTTTTTTGCTGTCTGTCTTGATATTACTTGCAAGCTTTCTCCCTCTTCATTTATTTTTTTGGCCAACTATTGTTGGTTTTAAAAACTTTCCCAAACCCTCTTACTTACTACAAAGACACAATTGTGAGGCATGGAACCCCCTAGTGATTGGGAACTTCAAGAAGCATGGGTTCAAAGTCATTTATTCTTCACGAACATACTATACTCACCATATAATACTCAAATTAATCACGTAGTGTATCCTAAAGTGTAACTTCTTGAAAGAAGTTTCACTTTGCACCAACATGGGTATTAGAGTGATCTTTTGTGCTCCACAATCCTCTGTCTACAATCTTGTACGCACAAGGCTCACTCAAACTTTGCTGCTGCACAGTCCTCTCATGGATTGCAACTTTCACTACTGCATTCATTACATCCATTCAAAGGCTCTCACCCAACTCATCCTCAAACTACTAACACTTCATCCTTTTTGTGTTTCCTACTTACTCAGTAGGGGCACTTCCCCACTCTCCTGCTTTTGATCACCACTAAAACTCTCCCATCCATTTCCATTACTAAATTGTTTCATTGTAGAAACATTGGCCCAGCACCTGCCACCTTGACTCACTTGCCTGTAATCCTCATAGTGATTGCACTTGACGTGCAGGAATGTATTGTGATCAGATCTCTCACGTACAAAGATCCCAACTTTGGTCGGACAAAGCATCTGATTTACCATAGCCAACCCCGTGGACTGATATTGACCAAGCCCCTTTACTAAGGGAGTATTCTGTGATTGATTATATTCCAACTTGACCCAAATGAGGCCGTCTCTTCTTCAACTTCCAAACATGCCAATTTTGTTGAAGCACATACAATTATTTTGTCACATAAGTTGCTGGCATGGTCTTGACGTAGTATAGTACTGTATAATAGCGAATATTCGGTGCTCCTACATTAACAAGATGCCTCCTTCTCCCTCTGGGTTAAAATCTAATGCATGCCATGAAGGCTGGTGGCCTTCAAGAAAGCAGCAAATGAGTGTGTACTAAGGGATGAAGTTTTGTTTGAGAGATTATAAATTTTAATTTTGCAGTTTGATTATGCTAATAGTCAATCACTAGACATTTTCACACAAGACTGTCAACCAAAGAATATACATTTAATACACAAAAGATTTTTAAAAATCAATAACTATGTCAATTTCAAAAAAGGGAAAATCTCTGCCTTTTCCCTGCAGTATTCTTAATAGTCACACAATTCCAGTGGCATTTCACTTTTATCTTAACTCTTTAAGTTGTTATTCAAATGATTCTTAGCGAATCTTCTCCTTGGACTGCTGACGCAGCTTACAATATCTTTTTAGCTCTGATAGTTGGAAATATTCTTTCCAATTTTGACAACCTGGAGATTTCTACCAACCCTCATCATCTGGAGACTTCTACAAACTAGAAAACTTTCTTTCTCTTCCTCTGAATTCAACTTACTAGTAGTCCCTGATCATATGTTTCTGTATCAAAAAACTCAATTTTCTACACAGTCAGCACTGACCTCAGGTAACTGAACAACAATTGAATTTAAGCAAAGCTGTATTTAGTTTTTTTGCTCATAATTACTTTCTGACATTTATTTTTAAAAAAATAAGTTGCCCTCACAGAACTGAAAATTAACATCTATTTTTCCCACAGGCAAATCCAACTTTCCAAATAATAATAATGTACAACAAACTATCCCACCCCTTAACTCCTCCCCCTCCCCCCACCCCCCACTATGCCCCCCAACCCCCATAAATAAATCTGGAAAGATTTTTAAGAAGCATTTTAATTTTACATCAAAATTTCCTCTGATCACTAGTTGTAGTGAATATCTGGAACCAGTAATAGTACCTTCACATTAATACGCAATAATTTTCTTATCAACCATATTCTACACTACAGTGCATTTTGATCTTGGCATTTGTTTTCATATTTGCACTTGATAAAATATTCCCTATAGTATTGAGTTTTTTCTGTGAAATGAATGATGTTAAGATTGTCTGGGTGTGGACATTAAACTCCAATGGAACCATCTTAAATTCTTATCATGAAATCTCTCCAGCAAACTTAAAGTGTTATAGTCCATGTAAATACCAATCTTTGCAGTATTGTTGGATATGTAAATATCATAGAGCTAAGGCCAGGCTCAGTGTTTACTTGTGAAAATAACCAACTGAGTTCTCAGTCCCCAGCTCATCTCCCGATAACAATTATACCAACACTAACATCACTGGTATCCAATTTAAATGCCTTCTGACAACTAACTGCTGCAAAAACCCACACAGTAGTCAGTTCAATTCTTTAAGTTGATAAAGTCAACTCCGATATTCTGTTTTTCCAATTAAATTTCTTGCTTTTCTTCAATCAACTTGTCAAAGGAACCACTACAGTGCTGAAATTTGGAACAAATATCCAATAAAATCCACCCATCCCAACATATCATACAATTTTGCATTTTATCTCAGGTATGGGAAACTCTTAGGTAGCTCTCACTTTTGCTTCTCTTGGTATTACTCAGCTGTAGATACAGTATGGCCCAAATAAGTCACTTTTGCTTTGGTAAATTAATTCTTAGCCAAATTCATGACCAAATTGGCTCTTATAATGAATCAAACAGTTTGGACAATTTTTCTTCCCCAGATTTAATTGACTTGCAACAAGATCATCAATACAGACAACATAGTTACATAATTCTTCAATTACCTTGTTAGTTAATCATTGAAAAGTTGCAGTGAATTTTTAATTCCAAATGGCATGACTTCACTTTGTCAAAGTCCATTTGCTGATAAAAAAAAGCTGATGTTTCAACTACTCTATCGGTCAACAGGACTTATCAATATCCTTTTAACAAGTAAACTTGTTTAACAAATCATTGTTGTTCAATCCTTTCAATATGATATTTGAATTTTAAGAAATCATTTGTGGGATGTAGATGTTGCTGGCAGTACGAACATTTATTGTCCATCCCTAGTTGCCCTTAAGAAGGTAGTAGTGAGCTGCCTTCTTGAACTGCTGCAGTCCACCTGCTGTGGGTTGACCTACAATGACATTAGGAGGGAATTCCCAATTTTGACCCAGTGACAGTGAAGGAATGGTGATATTTTTCCCAATCATAATGGTTTGTGGCTTGGAGAGGAACTTGAAGGTGGTAGTAACTGCTATCCTTGTCCTTCGCATTGGAAGTAGTTGTTGGTTTGGAAGATGCTGTCTGAGGATGTTTGGTGAATTTCTACAGTGCATCGTGTAGATAGTACACATTGCTGCAGCAGAATGTCTGTGGTGGAGGGAGTAGATGCTTATGGATATAATGCCATTCAAGCAGCCTGCTTTGTCCTGGATGGTGTCAAGCTTCTTGTGTGTTGTTGAAGCTGCACTCACCCAGGCCGTGGGGAGTATTCCATCACACTGCTGATTTGTGCCTTGTAGATGGTGGACAGGCTTTGGGAATTCAGGAGATGAGTTACCCACTGCAGCATTCCTTGAC
Source organism: Chiloscyllium punctatum (assembly GCF_047496795.1). NCBI lineage: Eukaryota > Metazoa > Chordata > Chondrichthyes > Orectolobiformes > Hemiscylliidae > Chiloscyllium > Chiloscyllium punctatum. The sequence continues at coordinate 56,005,529 of NC_092758.1, read as the reverse complement.
TCTGACGTATTGTTGTAGCCACTGTGTTTATGTAATGTGTCCAATGAGTTCCTGGTCAATAATAGCACCCAGGATGTTGATAGTGTTGGATTCAATGGTGGTAGCACCATTGAATGTCAAGGGGCAGTGGTTAGATTGGCTCTTACTGGTGATGGCATAGCCTGGCATTTGAGTAGTGTGAATGTTACTTACCACTTGTCAGACCAAGCCTGGGTATTGTCCAGATCCGGTTGCATTTGAACATGGACTCTTTCAGTATCTGAGGAGTCGCAAATGTGCTGAATATTGTGTCATTATTGGTGAACATCCTTACTTCAGACTTTATGGTGGAGGGACGCTCATTGATAAAGCAGCCGAAGATGTTTAGCTGAGGACACTACCCTGAAGAACTCCTGCAGAAATGTCCTGGAGTTGAGATGGCTGACCTCCAACAACCACAACCATCTTCCTATGTGCCAGGGTTGACTCCAAATTTTGGAGGGCTTGCCTCCAAAACCCATTGATTGCAATTTTGCTAGAGCTCTTTGACGCCACAGTTGGTCAAATGCAGCCTTGCTGCCAAGGGTTGTCACTCTCACCTCACCTCTGGAATTCAGCTGTTTTGTCCATGCTTGCACCAACGCTGAAATGAAGTCAGGAACTGAGTGTTGTTGAAAAATGGTGGAATTAGACTTGAATCTGTCTTTGTTATCACATTGACTTTACAATATAGAGGTTTTGTCAATCATCTGGATTTGGCATTTCACAATAGGTGATCTCCAACTACTGTGACTCAATTCAATAATATCATTGTCCATCCTGAATTTAATCTTTCCTTTCACTTGCGCTAATCTCTTTAGTTATTTTTTTATGTTATTTTGTTGGTAACACATTCCCTACACTAACATCATACATAGCCAATGATGTTCTTTCGTTGGCCTATATACACAAATCACTTTATAAGCCTGTGGCAGTTTCTGTAAAACCCTTCAACAATTTTCTGGGAGATAGTATAACATTCCCATTAATTTTTTTTAAACACCTCTGCATTATCCAATTTCATTACTGGAATGTTAACTTTTGAATTTTCAATTACTGATTCACTCGTGAATTGTTGTAATCTTTTCTCTCCATTCTGTGTATTTCATCACTTTAAACACCATCTGTTCTATCTGCCTGTCATATTAACATTTTAACATATTAACTTTTTTTTCCCTGACAGGAGTACTCATTACATAATTCACATAATTGAGTTTCTTTTTATCTGACTCCAACATCATTCTGAGGTTTGATCATTTTATCTACTGTAGTTTTATTGTGTGTTGAACAGTTTACAAATGGTTTTTGGCCAACTCACAAGCTTTGAAGAGTGTTTCTTGGAAACTTGACACATATTTTGGAATAGTAATCTCTGAGGAATGGTTTTTCATTCTTTCATAAGAAGGGGTCCTCTCAGCTCATGACTATATATCAACTAAGAGAAGACTGAATCATGTTGGCTCATTTTAGGTGTCTTTAATGGCAAAGATTAACAATTAAATTCATTTAGCCTAATCAGCTGGACATTTCTGACAATAACCAGTTCTGACTGAACTGGTCCTCACCCTGAACAACTTCTCTTTCCAATCCTCCCACTTCCTCCAAACCAAAGGAGTAGCCATGGGCACCCGCATGGGCCCCAGCTATGCCTGCCTCTTCGTAGGATATGTGGAACAGTCCATCTTCCGCAGCTACACTGGCACCACCCCCCACCTTTTCCTCCACTACATCGATGACCGAATCGGCGCTGCCTCATGCTCCCAAGTGGAGGTTGAACAGTTCATCCACTTTACCAACACCTTCCACCCCAACCTCAAATTTACCTGGACCGTCTCAGACTCCTCCCTCCCCTTCCTAGACCTTTCCATTTCTATCTCGGGCAACCGAATCAACACGGATGTTTACTATAAACCGACCGACTCCCACAGCTACCTAGATTACACCTCCTCCCACGCTGCCCCCTGTAAAAATGCCATCCCATATTCCCAATTCCTTCGTCTCCGTCGCATCTGCTCCCAGGAGGACCAGTTCCAATACCGTACAATCCAGATGGCCTCCTTCTTCAAAGACCGCAATTTCCCCCCAGATGTGATCAACGATGCTCTCCACCGCATCTCCTCCACTTCCCGCTTCTCCGCCCTTGAGCCCCGCCCCTCCAATCGCCACCAGGACAGAACCCCAGTGGTCCTCACCTACCACCCCACCAACCTCCAGATACATAGTATCATGCGTCGTCATTTTCGCCACCTCCAAATGGACCCCACCACCAGGGATATATTTCTCTCCCCTCCCCTATCAGCATTCCGAAAAGACCACTCCCTCCGTGATTCCCTCGTCAGATCCACACCCCCCACCAACCCAACCTCCACTCCCGGCACCTCCCCCTGCAACCGCAAGAAATGCAAAACTTGCGCCCACACCTCCCGCCTCACTTCCCTCCAAGGCCCCAAGGGATCCTTCCATATCCGCCACAAATTCACCTGCACCTCCACACACATCATCCGCTGCACCCGATGTGGCCTCCTCTATATTGGGGAGACAGGCCGCCTACTTGCAGAACGTTTCAGAGAACACCTCTGGAACACCCGGACCAACCAACCCAACGACCCCATGGCTCAACACTTCAACTCCCCCTCCCACTCTACCAAGGACATGCAGGTCCTTGGACTCCTCCATTGCCAGACCATAGCAACACGACGGCTGGAGGAAGAGCTCCTCATCTTCCCCCAGGAACCCTCCAACCACAAGGGATGAACTCAGATTTCTCCAGTTTCTTCATTTCCCCTCCCCCCACCTTGTCTCAGTCCCAACCCTCGAACTCAGCACCACCTTCCTAACCTGCAATCTTCTTCCTGACCTCTCCGCCCCCACCCCCACTCCGGCCTATCACCCTCACCTTAACCTCCTTCCACCTATTGCATTTCCAACACCCCTCCCCCAAGTCCCTCCTCCCTACCTTTTATCTTAGCCAGCTGGACACACTTTCCTCATTCCTGAGGAAGGGCTCATGCCCGAAACGTCAATTCTCCTGCTCCTTGGATGCTGCCTGATCTGCTGCGCTTTTCCAGCAACACATTTTCAGCCCATTTCTGACAGTAAGTCCTAATTACAGTATTTAGCATTTAATGTCAAAATTACAATACTCCTTGAAATTGTGGATGATAATCTAAAGGCAAGCAGTGGTTAGCACTGCTGCCTCATAGCGCCGGAGACCCGGGTTCATTTCCCGCCTCAGGCGACTGACTGTGTGGAGTTTGCACGTTCTCCCTGTGTCTGCGTGGGTTTCCTCCGGGTGCTCCGGTTTCCTCCCACAGTCCAAAGATGTGCAGGTCAGGTGAATTGGCCATGCTAAATTGCCCGTAGTGTTAGGTAAGGGGTCGATGTCGATGTAGATGTAGGGGTATGGGTGGGTACGTTTCGGCGGGGCGGTGTGGACTTGTTGGGCCGAAGGGCCTGTTTCCACACTGTAAGTAATCTAATCTAATCTAATCTAATCTAATCTAAGTATTTTACTCCCAAACTATTAACCATTTATTTGAATACTTGTGAAATTAATGCTGAATTTTGATTTGGTTGTATTGATTTGGACAATCCATAATTTATATTTTAAAAAATGGAACTAATGTCTCCACTATCATTTTTGCCACAATTTTCTCCAAAGGTATGTTTCAGAAAATCTTGTTAAAAAAATCCATAAATATCTGGAAGATTCTGATACCCACTCCTTGTTTTAGTGGGGTCCTACTTAATTTATTAGAAGTTTAAATGATTCTTCAAGAGTTGGAATTGGAATTGAACGTTCAGGTTTAATTGCTAGTTGGAGTTTCTCCATTACTTGTCATGTATGGCATATCTGGCAAAATGTAATCACATTTTTATGTAATCCTGGCCAATAAAGTGCTTAGCATTTTAGCTTGCATTTTCTTTAACACTTAAGTTAACTGCCATTGGAACTTGCGAGCCACTTGAAATATTTTGTCACGGTATTTTTATGGAACTGCTGTCAATTCCTCATCGATTGATATTTGAGGTGGTTTCCATTTTCACTTTACCATTTTGTCTTTTAAATAATAATACTCAAGTATTGGTTCTGATTCAATTTCCTGGTAGGCTGCTTGATATTGTTTTCTCAGTTCACGATCTGGCTGTTGCCTTCTTACTAAAACAAATGGACTAAACATATGAGCTTTGTTCTGTTTCATTCCATTATTTTTATTGAAGTTTTTGAAAACCGCGTCAGTTAATTAAATTTCTAACTCATCATCCTGAGTCATAGACTCATGTTCTTCATGTATAATTCTATTGGTCTGAGATCTAGTCTTGATACAGACAGGAAACAATCCAGGATGTTACTCCTGCACCATCTCATTTTAATTTACTTCTGTTGGTTGTTATACCACCATCAATGATGTCCATATTTTTGCACCTGTTGGAGCATTCCACAAGATAAAATCAATTCCTCCGATAGTGATTTGTTATACTACTTATCCCAAGTCACTCATTAATCCAACTGTATATAATGGGACTGGTTTGTAAATTCCATATATATTTCTAATTAATGTCTTCTATTTCATTAACCACTCTGGGTGACAAATTATATCATCAGTGACTCCTTGCTCCAATATCGCTCTGTAATATTAGATTACAATACTTACAGTGTGGAAACAGGCCCTTCGGCCCAACAAGTCCACACCGACCCCCCACCCACTCAGACCCATTCCCCTACATCTAACACTACGGGTAAGTTAGCATGGTCAATTCACATAACCTGCACATTTTTGGACTGTGGGAGGAAACCGGAGCACCCGGAGGAAACCCACGCAGACACGGGGAGAATGTGCAAACTCCACACAGTCAGTCACCTGAGGTGGGAATTGAACCCAGGTATCTGGCACTGTGAGGCAGCAAGACTAACCACTGTGTCACCATGCCGCCCAGTTGATTGCCTCATTGATTAGAAAAATGAGGAAACATTTTTACTCTTAAAATATAATACTCAGAGCCTCCAGTTCTGATTACCTTTATCAGTAATAAAGTAAGAATTTTCATGACTATCCTCAGTCCCTAGTCGGTTGTGAGAGAACATGCTACACTTTTACTCCTGCAACATTTTTAATACCCATTCCTTTTCTGACATCACCTTTTCTGAGAATTCCTTATGCAGTTCTACTACAGCATTCAGTCTCGCATTTAACTTCTAGCAATCAGCTATTGTCAGACTAGCCTTATTCAATAGAAGGTTATTATTTTCTGTATATCACCTATGATCCTAGCCTTTTTACTTTTATTGCTTCTTCTGAACTCAACCTACTAGTAGCGTAGACCAGGAGGGATTTACAGGACTGCTGTGTTTTAGTCAGAGGCAGGAATGTCACACTGGGATCAGGTGCTGAGAGCCAGAAACAGCAACAGGACCCATGAATTCTTTCCACCCCAACTATCTGTTCCTGTATCATAAAACCCAGCTTTGGAATTAGCAATTAACCTTCCAGGTAGTTGACCAAGTAATTTAACAGAAATCAGATGCTTTTGTTGTAAAGTCATCTTTGGTTCACTGCTCAATATGACTCTCTTTTCTTTGCTGAACAAAAGTGACTTTCACAGAACTGAAAACAAAAATCTGTTTCTTGTGCACCACTTTCAAATCTAAGATCCCAAATAATAACAGTATGCTACAAACCTTTGTCAGACTGCCTGTAATTTGAACCAGGGCAACAGCATCCCAGATCATCAGGTAAAATTCTGCCAAATGCCAGTATCGGTCTTCAAACTCTACCTGATGAAGGAGCAGCACTCATAAAGCTTGTGATTTCAAATAAATCTGTTGGACAATAACCTGGTGGTGTGTGACTTCTGATTTTGTCCATGCCAATCCAACACTGGCACCTCATATCAAGTGTCACATGTTATTTAGTGCAAGGGGTATCACAGTTCAAATGTGATCTTCTTGCATGCAGCAGCAGGCCAGTTGGCCCATTGAGTCCATACCAAACCTCTGAAGAGCATCCCATCCAGACCAACATTCTTACCCTATCTCTTTAACCCTGCATTTCTCTTGGCTAATCCACCTAAACTACACATCTCTGGACACTATGAGTAATTAAGCACGGCCAATCCACTTAACCCTGTTGGAGAGAACAGGAGCACCTGGAAGAAACCCATGCAGACACAAACAGAATGTGCAAACTCCACACAGACAGCTGCCGAGGGTAAAATTGAACCCAGGTACTTGGTGCTGTGAGGCAGCAGTGCTAACCACTGTGCCACCCTGCGCCACCCTGCATCTACACGTGGACTTTCAAAAGACATAATTAGATAATAACTATGAATGGGAATGCTGGCCTACACATTACTGCCTAAATTTGTGAGCATCCATGTTAACATCTACTATCTCAGTATGAGGGAAGAATTGAACCCAGAATCTACTTTGCCTTTTCTGTCAACTACTCAGCTGAAGCAGTATCAGGGAGTCACTTCTTTTTCCACTAAATTAGAAACTTAATGGTCTCCTAATTTAATTTGTCTCAATTTAACATTGTTCTATCAGTATCTAGCAATGAGCAGAACTCTCTTCATAGTTAGTGATCAGTAAGCATGCATCTGATCATCTTTTCAACTACGTTCCACCCTAATGTGCTGTATGGACTGTAAAATATTGGTTGTACTGTGTCACTATTTGTCATGCAATAGAACAGACAGATAGAATTTAGCATTGGGGAAAAATGAAAGAAAAAAAGTGGCACATCTCTGAAGTTAATCTCAGGCATTAGTATACATTAATATTATAGTAGTAATAAATTAAAGTAATATTAGGTGCATTTGCACTCTAACTTTGAATTAATACCAAAATTCTAATGCTATGTAGAAGCAAAGCCACAATTAAAATTTAATCCAAAATCACATCTAGGGAACAACCAGTGTGATAACTCTTGAAGAAGGTAGACTCATCCCTTGCATAGACACTATGTGAAATGCCACATTAGGGCAATGGGAAAACTTGTTTTAAAGTGGCCAACAGATTGCTTCGACTTTTTAAATTTATCTACAGCTGATATAAATATTTGTAGAGAATGATCAGAGAATGCACCTCCTGCCTCCACACTCCCGAAAACCCCAGTAGAAAAAGGAAAGTTCCAAACAGGTAGAAGACAAATGGTGCAAATTGGGCACTTACTGGCTGGAACTCATACTGCTGATGAGTATGATAAAGAAGAGTATGCGTGAAGCCTTTGATGGGTTAATAAATGCCAATGTGGCTGCACGCCATTAATAATTTGTCCTGAAAACCAGGCTTACAACAGTTTGGAGAGAGCTTGAAACCTTTGTGTACAAACACAATAATAGCATGCTTTAGCATTGAAACAGCATTCATCCCTAGAAGCAGTGAGAGCTTTATTCACAAGGCATGCAGTGATCCTATCCTTCTGCTTTTTGTTCATGAAACATAATGTTCTCATTTTCAGGTATTTAATTCTGCTTGAAGATTAGTTGGCAATATTCCAAAGTACCACCTTCAATTACATTTTTTTTAATCTTTGTTTAAATTTTCTTATCATTTTTCTGATTATCGTAAATATGTATCTATCTCATTTACTTTTAGGAACAGGCTATCATTAATTACCCCATAATAGCCTTGTAATTTTGATTATCTTTGGTCAGTATTGAACTTTGCTCAATGGGAGAAAGTTCCAATTCTTCAGGTATTTTCTCATAAATAAAATCTCTCATTCCAGTAACTCTGCACTACAAGCTTTCCATTATTTTCATATTCTTTACCCAATGGCATGCCAAAACAGTACCAAATATTCCAACTTTCACTTAAGGTCTTGTTTACATTCAATTTTATCTACTTACTGTTATAACCTTTGTTCTATGCCTTCAAATACAAAGACAGATATTTCATTTTTATGAGCGTTTTATATGACCTTGCTATCATGTGTAATTCTGTTGTGTCACCATGCCAAAGTCCTCTGTATTCAATTTTTAATAATGTTCCTCATTGCAAGTTGTTTTTCCCTCCTCTTATTTCCCAAATATATAACTTTATGGTTCTCTATATTGAACTGCATCAGCCACATGTCTCCGCCTATCCTGTGAACATAACAATCTCCTTTTTAATTTTCCCATGATGCTGATCCTAATTTGTCTTTCTAATATCAACAGCAAATTCCAAATAAAATAATAGTAAACACTCTTGAATCCCATATCAATATCAGAATCTGCATCTAATATTTCACCATTACATTTGATTTGATAGAAACTTGTATCCATTATGCATGAATGTAAAAGGGGCAATGGAACCGCACACTTCTTACAGCAAGCTTGGCCTTAAGTCTGTTTAGCATGATTACTGAGAGCCAAAACCGATGAAGATTTGAATGCCAGTACTGACGTCACTCACCTTAATGGGTGCAACAAGTTATTGTTTTATAATGAGGTATTGTAGTGAATGTGTTAGGTTTAATAACCTTTTCTAGACTTGAGTTTGCAGGATTGCAAATAGCTGGGCATTTTATTAAGAGGTCAATGAAAGGGTATTGGAACTTGATTTTATGAAAGACATTTCTTGGTAAACATGTATCAACTGCGTGTTAACTGGAGATACCCTACCTTGGTTTCTATGACTGTCAACTTGTATAGTCTGCTTTGGATTGTTTGTAATAGTTGGTGACCAGCCTGCTGAAGAAAAGGAGCTTTCAGTTTAGCACTCCTTTTTCTGAAGAAGAATTCCTGTTGTGAGTTCAGTGCAATTTCCGGAACCTGGTCTAGCTGCTGTTACATGAGAAGTCTCTGAAATAATGTGTTGATATCTCCTGAATGATCTACAAAGATCCCTAGCAAAACTGCATGTATGTCTGGTGACATACATCTCTCTTCATAACAATAATAGATAGATGGCCAACTGAACATTCCACATCTTACCCTTTGTTTCCTTTAGGAACCAACCAACCATTAGTAGCCAAGTATGTTTTTTCCAAATGCAAATCTCTATAGAGGGAGGTATATTTCTTTTAATCCTTTAAAACATGTTCACCAACGTGTGTCTTATGGGTAAACATTCATATTTCCATATTTCCTCCATGTGTTAACCAATTTTTGTACCTTCATTTAACAGGTTTTGTTTTGTCATAAGTCAATACGTATGCATTTATTGAACAAATTGACAGAACTTATAATAATGCATATAGAAAAAGCATATGATTGGCCAATTTGGGAATGAGATAAAACATTTAAATTTATATTGTGGACCCTTGGAAGAAGAGAAAGACAATGCACTTCTCCCAACTCACTCATAACAGTACAAATAGAAAGGATACATCATTGTGTCAACTTTTCTTGATCTATTTCTTTTAGCTTGTTACTATTGTAGGATTTTATATCAAAGTTTAGAAAATGTATGTTTGCATTGTTTAAATAATAAGCAATGATAGAATGATAATAAATGTTTTATTTTAATTGAAGCAAAAATCGGATGTTCTTTACAGGTAGTCTGGGATTAAGTGCAAAAATCAAATTCATAACAAGCACTCATGTCTTTCCATATTGGCCACACTTTTATACCAAAACACCCTATTGCCATCCCACTTCACCAAATCCAGGATACCACCACTCATTGGAGATCTTTGTAGAGTTAACATTTGTTGTGGATAATGGGAAGCTGGTGCATATGCTACTTAAATTTCCAGAGGGCATTTGGTAAGGTGCAGCAAATATAATCTGATAGTGTAAGAGTTAAGATACTTGCATGATGTCTCACAAATTTGACTAATTTGTTTTGATGAAGGGCTGAAGATCATTGATAAGGATAGGGCAGTTGATGAAGTTTATATGGAGTTTTCTAAGGCATTTGACAAGTCCCTTCATACTAGGCTGGTCCTGAAGGTTATGTACAAAGGCACCAAGGCAAATTGGATATGAAATTGGCTTGGTCATAGAAGATAGAGGGTAGTCGTGAAGTGGTGTTTTTCTTGACTGGAAGTCAGTAGTGACATCTTGAAAAATCAGTAGTGACCAGTAGTGTAACAGAGTCATAGAGTCACAGAGATGTACAGCACAGAAAAAAACCCTTTGGTCAACTTGTCCATGCCAACTAGATATCCTAAACTAATCCCATTTGCCAGCACTTGGCCTATATACGTCTAAAGCTTTCCTATTTATATACCCATCCAAATGCCTTTTAAATGTTGTAATTGTACCAGCCTCTACCACTTCCTCTGGCAGCTCATTCCATACATACACCACCCTCTGCATCAAAATGTTGCCCATTAGGTCCCTTTTAAATTTTTCACCTCTAACTCTAAACCTATTCGTCTTATTCTGGACTCCCTCACTCCAGGGAAAAGACCCTCATGATTTTATAAACCTCTATAAGGTCATCGGTCAGCCTCCAACACTCCAGGGAAAACATCCCCAGCCTATGCAGCCTCTCTTTGTAGCTCAAATCCTCGAACTCTGGCAACATCCTTGTAAATCTTTTCTGAACCTTTCCAAGTTTCACAGCATCTTTCCAATAGGAAAGAGACCAGAATTGCATGTAATACTCCAAAAGTGGCCTAACCAATGTCCTGTACAGCTACAACATGACCTCCCAACTCCTGTACTCAATGCACTGACCAATAATCCATCCTGTTTGTTACTTCTTCAAAAAACTCAATCAAGTTTGTGAGCCATGATCTCCCATGCACAAAGCCATATTGACTATCCCTAATCAGTCCTTGCCTTTCAAAATACATGAACATCCTGTCCCTCAGGATTCCCTCCAATGACTAACCCAGCACTGATGTCAGGCTCACCGGTCTATAGTTCTCTGGCTTTTCCTTACCACCTTTCTTAAATAGTGGCATCACATTAGCCAACCTCCAGTCTTCCGACACTTCACTTGTGATTATTAATGATACAAATATATTAACAAGGGACCCAACAATCATTTCCCTAGCTTCCCACAGAGTTAAAGGGTATACTTTATCAGGTCCTGGGGATTTATCAACCTTTATGCATTTTAAGACATTCAGCACCTCCTCCTCTATAATATGGCCATTTTTCAAGATGTCACCATCTATGTCCCCACATTCTATATCTGCCATGTCCTCCTTCACAGTGAACACTGATGCAAAATACTCATTTAGTATCTTCCCCATCTCCTGTGGTTCCACACATATGTTGCCTTGCTGATCTCTGAGGGGCCCTATTCTCTCTCTTTTGTCCTTAATATATTTAGAAAATCCTTTTGGATTCTCCTTAACCCTATTTGCCATGTCTCCACTTGGCCCTCCTAATTTCCCTCTTAAGTATACTCCTACTGCCTTTATACTCTTACAAGGATTCACTCGATCTCTACTGTCTACACCTGACATATATTTCCTTCTTTATTCTTAACCAAAACCTCAATTTCTTGAGTCATCCAGCTTTGCCTACACCTACTAGCCTTTCCTTTCACCCTAACAGAAAGATACTGTCTCTGAACTCTTGTTGTCTTAATTTTGAAGGCTTCCATTTGTTCTGCAAGGATCAGTACTGGGACCACTGTTGTTTGGAATATATATATCTGATTTGGACGAAAGATTAGCTGGTCCGATGGGTAAATCGGCAGATGATGCGACAATTGGTGGAATTGTGGATAGTGAGAAAGGTTACGAAAAGATACAGCAGGATATTAATCAGTGGGCACAGAAATGGCAAATGGAGTTTAATCTAAACAAATGTGAGATGATGCATTTTAGGAGACCAAATGCAGTAAATGGCAGAGCACCTAGGAGCATTAATATAAGGAGAGACCTTGGGTACAAGTCCATAACTCCATGAAAGTAACAACACAATTGGATAAGATGGTAAAGAAGGCATATATCATTGAGTTCAAAAGTTGGCAAATCATGTTGCAACTGTATAAAACTTTAATTAAGTCTCATTTGGTGTATTGTGTGCAGTTCTGGTCACCACATTATTGGAAAGATTTGGAGCTTTTGGAGAGGATGTGAAAGAGATTCACCAGGATTGGAGTCTATTGGCTATAAGGAGATATTGGCCAAACTTGGATTGTTTCACTAGAACATCAGAAGCTGAAGAACAACCTGCTAGAAATATATAAAATTATGAGAGGCATGGATAGGATGGATAAACTGAGTCTTTTTCTCAGCTTGGAAATTTCAAATACTAGGGGCTATAGGTTTAAGGTGAGAGGGGGACAGCTTAAAGGAAATGTGTGAGGCAAGGTTTTAATAGAGGATGATAGATGCCTGCAACACCTTGCCAGAGGAGGTGATAGAAGCACATAAGATAGCAACATTTAAGAGGCATTTCGATAGACATTATGAGAATAAAGGGATATGGACCATGTACAGGCAGATGGGATTAATTTAGAATGGCATCATGGTCGGCACAGACATGTTGGACCAAAGGGACTATTCCTGTGCTGTGCTGTTTTATGTTCTACAATTAGAACAGGATATGGAAGCATAGGAATATTTGGGTCACATTTTAGATAGCAAGTTGCAACAAATAGTGTACCACAGGGATCAATTCTGGGAGCATTAACATTTTACAATTTATATTAATTACTTGGATGAAGGGATGGAAGGTATGCTTGCTAATTTTGCTGATGATTCAAAGATAGGTAACAAAGTAAGTTATGAAGATTACATTAGGAGGCTACAAAGGGTTATAGATTGGTTACGTGAGTGAGCGAAGATCTACAAATGTCATGCAATCTGGAAATAAAGTGAGATTGTCCATCTCAGGAAGAGAATTTTAAAAAATTATCTAAATGGTGAGGGATTGCAGAGCTCTGATATGCAGAGGGATCTTGGATATCCCAGTATGTGAATCACAAAAGTAATAAGTGGCTATGAGCAATAAATTAGGAATGCTAATAAAATATTCTTGTGCATTGTAGAGAAATTGAGTACAAAGTAGCAAGATTATGCTCAAGTTATTAAGGATATTGACACACCATGCCTGGAGTACTTTGTATGGGGTCGCCTTATTTAAGGAAGAATGTAAATGTATTGGACGCAATTCGGTGACATATATCTGGAATAAAGCATCCTTACTTTGGCCTTAAATGTGAATCCTTTCAATTCATCCCGCAAAGGTGATGAAACAGGGCCTTTGAAAATGGTAAGGCAAAAGTAGACAAATTCTTGATGAGCAAAATGTTGAAAGATTATCAGGAGTAGGTAGGATTGTGCAGAAATCAGATCAGCAATGGTGGATGGTGGAGCAGGCTTGAGAGAGTGAAAGTTGTCTTCTTGTTCTTAATTTCGAGGTTCATGCATTTATCCGAACACACTACTTTAAATTTTATAACATCCTGATAACTCCTCACTAAGTTTTCCCAGTCCTAAATCGTTGCACATGCCAAATTTTAGCATAACCATTCTCCTATATCTTGAGTTCTACTTCACCCTAGCACCACCTCCTGAAAATCAGCAGCAGCACTATATCTAATGTTTCAGCATCAAGTCCACATTAAACTACTGCCACGTACTCATCTTTGATATCAGAGTCACTGCCCAGTGCTTCCCCTGCTATCAAAAGCCCCGTTACAGATTTCATGCAGTCTGATATCCCAACATGGCCACACATTATTTCCCAGTATGCACAACCACTCATAGTTGTCCTCTTGCTGTAATGCCCCTAATATTCATGCAGCCCATATTCCTTCCTCCTCACACACGTTGATGCACTCCGAACACTAATGGATGTAGATTTGCAACCCAAAGAAACCCAAATCTAAATATAGAAAGCAGGAATCGTCAGCAATGCTTCGTCCGGAGGCTCATTGAAGATGTTACCCAATATGGTGATGAAACGTCTGAAAATGAACCTTCCAGCTCAGTGAGCAAACCTACATCCAAAACCTTAACTTGAGCTAATAATCTTCTCAAAACTCGCACCTAGCACTAGTGATCCACAACAGACATAGTGTCACTAGTGTTGCCTATGCCACATGAACAAATAAGAAAATTTCCACACATTGAATCTTTAGTGCTACTACATTCAACACATTGCTCTTGTGGAACCCCCAAAACCATTTCCCCGGCTATATTCCAAATTCTCCCTCATCCCAGTAGCATCACCACAATACTTTGACACTGTGCAACACCTTCCCATCAATGACCCATCACTACACACTGCTCCCTGCCTCCAGGATTCCCCTAACATATCTTACTGGCATACCTATTCCTCCCAAAACTCATTTCTCCAACACTTGTAAACTTCCTTCACAAATCAATTTCCAGTCACATCTATAAACTTCATCTTTTTCACATTCAGATTCACATCACTATTCACTAATGAACCTCAAACTTGATACCCAAAACCTTGCTCCAACTAGATAAATTGTTTATAATATATACATATAAACCTCTATTTCCTTAACCCATTTAGTTTTGCAGCCAAAAACAAACTCTTTCATTTTTTAAAATTCCATCCTCTATCCTTTCACCATTACTCACTCAGCTTGCACTTTACCACCAAGTACCAAACTCTCTTCGATTCACTCTCCATCAATATGTTCACCTGTATTCTGTCCATCATCTTTTCCTGCTATATTATATCTCCCTACCACTTTAATCCTCAATCTTTCCTCTTTGTCCACAACATCTTAAACTCCAACTTCATCAAAATACTTCAACATGACAACATATTATTTAAATAAATTAGCCAGTTTAAATCCTACAGCGATTTTATTACTTCAAATATTTCATGTTAATTTAAAAAATATTTTTGAATCATAAACCTTTGCTTCTGCTAAACAATAAAAATTACAACATACTATTTAATTTCCAATGAATCACATTGTGAATTTCTATCAAACTTCTCATCATTTTACATCATTGTCTTTAAATCTCACCACTGTTTTGTGCCTAACATTTACAATGTACTTCATGACACTATAACTCTCCCTAATAACCAGCACATTTTATACAAATATGCATATTAAAATGAATCACTGAGCTGAAAATACCACTACCTTCCCACAACCCGTGTGCCAAAAATACACTTTTCAATTCCCATAAATCAATAATTCCCCCCCAAACTTCCCTTTGCTTGACTCCCTCCTACATCATAGGGTTCCATTGGTTGCAATGTTGATTGACATTTGGGTCTAAGAATGTTGGCTTTGTCCATTCTGTTCCCCCACCCACCTATTTCCCATGGCAGTTGTCTACCATGTACTCATTTAGTATCTTGTAGGCTGCTTAGCCAATTGTATTTTGTTTCCTGTCTGCGCCCTCTCAATGACTTTCAGGTTTCCTACCACCTACCCCTTTTAGGATCCTCAGCTATCACTGCACCAGCCACTCTCATCACATGCTCAGCCTCCATCCCACCATTGCAATGCTGGAATTTAATTCAGTTCGTCATTCTGAAAGGGAAAACCAGTTCTCAGCAATGCTGACTGTGAAAATCATATCAATTGTTATAAAACTCATCTGATTCACTATTGTCTTTTAGGAAAGAAATTTTGTCTTCCTTAGTCAGTTGAGCCTACATGTGATCAGGTCCTCAGCAATGTGGCTGTCTCTTACATGCCCTCTGAATTGTTCGAACTCAGCAATTAGGGATGGGGAGTGAGTGTCCAGCACAGGTCTCACAAAAACTTTTTTTTAAATTTCCCCCAATAGGAAAGTTGCTATTAAACTTCAGAAGGTGCAGAAAAGATATACAAGGATGTTGCTGGAGTTAAAGGGTTTGAATTATAGGGAGGGGCTGAATAGGCTGGAGCTATTTTCTCTGGAGCATTGGAGGCTGAGGGGCGACCTGATAGAGATTTAGAAAATCATGAAGGGCACAGATAGGGTGAATGGCCAAGGTCTTTTTTTTACCCCCCCTCCAGACTAAGGGAATCTAAAATCAGAGGGCATATGTTTAATGTAAAAGGGGAAACATTTAAAAGGGACCCAAGGGCTACTTTTTCAAGCAGAGTGTGGTGCATTAATGGAATGAGCTGCCAGAGGAAGTGGTGGAGGCAACTGCAATATTTAGAAGACACCTGGATGGGAAGGGTTTAGAAGGATATGGGCCAATTGCTGGCAAATGGAACTAGATTAATTTGGGATATCTGGTCGGCACTGACAAGCTGGACTGGTCTGTTTCCTTGATGTACAACTCTACGACTCTTATCTGAAACTTCTCATTTTGAACCATTCCCTATCATCCTAAGTGTCCCCTTTGAAATAACGTTCTTCCCGCGTTTTACATTGTGATTAGCCGCCACTTACATAACAGATGATCCATCTCCCCAATCAAAGATTTGTTTTTCTTTTAGTTTTGAATTTGGAAGTTCACAAAATGGTATGCTATGTTTTTTCTCAACCATGACTTAGAAGTGAGGTATTTGAATGTATGTCAAAGAGTTTTCGAATATTAACAGCATATTAATAATGGATGCTGTAGGATTTTATTTCAAGTACTGGGTCTGAATTTCAATCCAAGGCTCCATCAACATCTTGTGTCCCTCCCTCCAGTTTAAATTCCAGTTTTCGACTGTAAACATATGTGGAACATTATTTAGGGCTTGATCGGAGAGAGACACAGAACAGCGTGCGGAGATCATTGGGAAGCCGCTACAATAGTTTCCATGACAGTTTGGTACCGATAAAATGAAGCGATTGTTCGTCGTTCATCCGGCACTGCTCACATTTCTAAGAAATTATTTATCTGCAATCACGGATGTTCTGATTTACTCTGCAACTTAATGTAATACTCTAATTCTGCCGTTCTCAGCTCGTAACACTACAGCACATCATCCCCATATTCCTAGGATTGGAACAACCATTTAATCGTGTTGTTCATTGTCGGAAATAAAGCGACTCGAGCAGAATGTGGGAGTATTTCCGCTAAATATAACCACGGCTTCCTACTTCTGATAATCTTTTAAAAAGTATGGTTCCCATGTCCCGTATTAAACTGATTAAAAACACCATGGAATGTGAGTTTGCATGCGATTAATACTAATGTTTTTACAAATTACTCTGTATACTAACCATTTGTTTGAATTGTAATATCCTAGTGTTGGCTCAGAGACAAATTACAGTGTTTTCGGGAAAATAGGGAAGGGTGGGGGGAGAAAAGTGCAGCTTCAGCATTTGGTTTAAAAATGGTGCTGAAGCCGGAATGGTTACGTTATCTACCAGCGAAATGCCGGCGGAAGTTCTCTATCTGCAGAGAGGCAAAGTGCAGAGAGTGAGATATCCCGATACTGAGAACAGGATGTAAAATCCATCCGTTGACAGCTATTTCAGTCTGTGAAAAAAAAACGAAATGCTTCACTTGCAATTCGACCCATCAATGTTTCTAATTATAGAAGTACAGTACATCCGGCGTGACCTCCGGCGGTACATCTGCAGTGGGAACGTGCAGGACACATCCTGAGGAATGAGCGGAACGCATTGCCTCTCGGGTCTCGCTGTTCTCTCGCTAGTTTCAACGTCAGGGCGTTGTTGCCGTGGGGACGCCTCTCAGGCGATGGGCTGCCCACTTGCCCTTGTCATGGAAAGTCCCTGAGTGACAGCGCCGCTGGCCATACGCCTGCTTCAAGAGCGGCTGCAGCGATCTTCCATAATAGAACAAGAAAGACGCCCAATTAAAAATAGCACCTGACTGGAGGTTGGAGTTAGTCCCTTTTCTAAGGTGACCCTCAGGAGAGCGGTTCGGTGTCAATTATCCTACCAGTCATCTGAAGAGTGAAACGGATCCTGAGCAGCTGATCAGTACCTCGCTCCTAACAGTTCATGTGTTATGCGTGTGTTTTTAAAAGATGTGATTAATTTCAATCTTTTCGATACGTATTTGTGGAGTCCAGTCAACCAGTTGTCCTATTGAGCCGACAATTACATTTATTTGAAATGAAATCGTCCATCCTTGTTTTAAATTAATCAATAGGAATTTGATCTCTTGAATAAATCAGAAGAGGTTAATACAATCCCGACGAAATACATATGCGAATATACGAAGCGTTAAAAACTCGCATTTTCTTGCTCTTCTACAGACAGTTTATCTTAAACTGACACAAAATAAAGAACTGCAGATCTGGAATCAATAAAAACAGAAATTGCTGGAGAAACTCAGCTGGTCTGGCAGCATCTTTGGAGAGACAAACAATTAACCTTTCGAGTTCAGTGACCCGTCTTCAGAACTAGAAGCAGCTATCTTATTGTAAAGCTCTTTGCTCGGATTACATACGTAATTGTGCAGTACATCTCCTTGTCAAAGTTACTGGTGAATATTTAGCTGATGTTTTACAATCGGTTCCTTCCTATAAACACGCTCAACTTCCAAGTACTTTCGCCATGTGCATACAGATATGGGGTAAAAATATTTTTTTTTAACTGGGAAACTTGAAGACAGAGATTAGGGCTTTTTTCTCCCTCTCTTTCAGAGAGTTGTGAGCATGTGGAATTCCCTCCGAAGAGAGTAATAGGGGCTGGGTCACTGAATTTACTCAAGACTAAATTTGACAGATAAGTGAGTCAAAGGTTATTAGGGAACAGACTCCAATAAAGTAGGGTTGAGACCACAACCAGACCAGCCATTATCTTATTGAACGGAGGAGCAGGCTGGTTGATCTACTCCTGCTCCTTACTCATCCGTTAAAATGGGTCTGCATCTTTATGTATACTTGTATACTTGTACTTATACTTGTATACTTGTGAAAGTATGCGTCCAAATGAAATGTGAGGGATAATTTTTATACACTGATTGCCTGATGATATGTTCCTATAAAGTAACATTTTGTTACGAGACTTGGAGCCATACTGTATAAACATTGCCTGAGCAGGAGCCGGGCTGGTGGCCAAGAACAAACAGTGACGCGCAGCTTCCTTGTGCGATTCAGGAAACTCCCTATGGTTCCCATGGAGACGCAACCAGTCATACACTTCGAAGGAACAACTCCTCCTCGTTACTTAGCAACGTTATTGATCTACGATTAAACTAACGCCAAGACAAATAACTTCGCTAATCTTTACTTTTGATCCAAGTACACCGTCATTATGAAACCTTCAGGATAGGTTCTTGGTGGAGATTTCGTATGTTTGTTTACTTGGCTTGAGTTTTGCAACTGTAGAAACGTGCATATAGGGATTGCATGTATTCACACATTATTTCAGCTGAATAGGACAAACTGTACTTTCTTTTGCCGTGTTTTTAATTACGACAATGGAAATATCTTCTCAGCTGAAAGTTTAGAAATCGTATATCCTGAGTGTTCTGGTAATGGTCTAATTCATATAGGTACACAGGATGCATGCAGTTGTTTCAGATCCAAATGAGGAAATATTGTTAATTTTTTGTATACATTTCCCAGGGTGTGGGTTGTATTGTCAATCTGACCATTTTTGTCCCAGCTTTGTTACCCTTTTACAACTGAATGACTTCCTAGGTAATTTCTAAAAGTATTCATCTTCTGGATTTGAGATAAATGCAGACCAAACTATTTAGAATGTAGAATTAATTTCCTAATAGACATGAACTAACCATTTTTTAAAAAATGCTGGCTGGTCAGTTTTCTCCAATTTTATTAAAATTCTGAAATGACCATTATAGAACTTGAACTCATTCTCTAGTCCATTGGTGTAGTAACCAGCAAAAGAGAGTGATTCTAATTTCTTCATAACTTTTTCAGAAGCTATGCCTAGGAATACTCTTTTCCTCTATTCATTTCCAAATTCGGCCTCAATTATATGCCCACTATCGTTTAAATGTAAGTTCCGGATAAATAGGACTTCAAACAGAACATTTTAAAAGAGCTAGTTTTATAAAGAGGACTGTGTACGCTTGTTCCTGTTATTGGTGGAAAGACCAAGACTGCAATATCAAAAATATATTTTTGTACTTAATGGACAGGGTACTATGAAATTAAACTGGTTCCTTTAGACATAATGAAAGGGCACGTCCGGACCATGATTTGTAACTAATTCCTCCTAGCAGCATGTTTGAAGATTTTGGAACAACTGGCTGGATTACGTAGAGTTGAGATATTTAAAGATCCTCCAAGCTTCTAAATAATCCCAGTGAAACTATAGACGTTGTCGAAGTTAACACACACAAAAACAGGGCCAGCCTAGTCAACGATAGACTGCTCCCCCTGGAAATCATCACATGCGACTCTGTTGAGTTCATTGAAAGATAAACCTCAGCAGAAATCTGCACTAATTTATTATTCATACTTCTAAAATATGAAAGAATATTTGCATAGGAAAGGAGGGGAGGTGAGTGGAAAGAAAAGAAGAAGCGGTCAGAAAGATTAACAATGTAGACTTTTTTTTGGGGAATCACATCCATTGCTTATACAGCATGGAAGTTAAGGTTTACGTTTGTTTTGAATAGGACTTGCTCTGGACGGTTATAATACAATTGAAGATTCCTAGTAGTTCACTGACCTCTACAGATCAACGGTATTAGGATACGTTGTTGCACACATTTTTACATGTTATACATCTTTTGTGTTTAGTTATTCGCCTAGTTCCATAGTAATGCAGCACTGGAGCGATCAATGACACTGAAGCGAAATCTTTTAAATAAGAACTGTGCAACCACATAGAAAAGGCAATAAAATGGCAGAGGGAAGACTGAGTAGGGATGAACTGTTATGTGCTTTACTAGTTAAAGTTTTCGGGGGTGAAAGAAAAATCATAGAATCTTAAGATAACTCGCTGATTCCAGTAGGAATGAGAGTTGGACTAGGTTAGGGTTAAATACCAAAATAACACGTTTTATATATATAAAAAAAGGTTTTATTGGATTCGTACAAAATAGTCAATACGTAAATAAATAAATTGTATAAATTATCAAACCGACAGTCAGTATAAACTGTTGCCACTTACAGTTCCGTCAAATATTAAAAGAAATGTATAAAAAAAAAAGTGCTAAAACGCCAGTTGCACCCTCTCCAGACAGTTTTCAGAATGTGACACAGTGCAGGGTCTGGTTGAGGTATTATGTTCTTCAAAATCAAGAGTTTCTGGTCTAGAAATCGTGAATCGGTTTCTGTACATTAAAAAAGTGAACACAACCTTTCAGCTTATTTTACTTGGTTTAGTCTCAAAAGTCAGTCCATTCCATCTCAGTAGGTTGGGGACGTGGTGATGGGACTTTGCAGAAAGTTGAGGGAATTAGCCGCTGGACAGACAGGCATGGAGACAGGAAAGTTGAAGACGAATCGAGTGGAAGCTCCCGGGGGGTTATTTGAAGGGCTGGCCGCCTCGGTAGCACACGAAGGGGTCAAAACTTGAGACTCAAACTGCAAGAGCTGTCCCATGAAGCTGAAATTGGGGGAAATGACACTCCTGCGCTGTTTCACGAATTCAAAAGCTTCGTCCAACTTCACCCGGTTCGCCCTCATGAGGTAAGCCAGGCAAATCGTGGCCGATCGAGAGATCCCAGCTTGGCAGTGTACAAATACCCTGCCGCCAGTATTCTTCACAGAGTCTGGGAAGGAACAACAGATCTGATTTAGGACATAACTCGATTTAAAAACAAACACACAGGTATACCATAAATAATGTGTGACTGGAACGTTAAAGATTACAGAATTAATTGTCCGATTTAACAGGAAAATAAGACAAATTATATAATGCTAAGGTCAAATTCCATCATTTGGTAGAACAATGCTGGTGCTCAGTATTTTAACAGTTACAAGATTCTAATAGCCTTTAATTTGAAAGTCTAACCTAAGTTTGAAAATTCCTTCTTGCGGAGCTAAAATGTTTACAGCTTAACTGAACAAGAATTTACCTATAAATTCAATAGCCTCAATGAACCAGGAGCTGATGTCCGCTTTGTGACTGTCCTCCACAGGAATGCATTTGTACTGATAATGCTCCTCAAAGTGGTTCGGGCAGTTGGCAGAGACATTGATGAGAGCTGTGATCCCCAGGGCGTCCAACATGTCTTTTCTTGACGCATGATAGGCACTTCCGAGGTAGAGGAAAGGGAGGATTTCGACAGGCCCGCCCTACGGAGAAAAAAGGGAAAACATCAGCCGTCAGCTTTTAGATAAAACCGCACATCATCCGAATTCTCGACATTGCAGGAAGCGAAAACTTCCAATAACAGACTATCTTTTGAGGCGTCAAACATAAATGGAGGCTAAATTCTTCATTTTACCAGGCAGTATCCAAATGAGTTTATCTTAAGATGATTCACTTTAGGTGGGAGTGTTGCGTAATGCAACTGCTGTTTCATAATGTGATGCAAACATTAAGTGTTTCGCCTAATTGTGAACTGACCTGATCATATAGAGGAGTCTCGCAGGAACTGCAACTCGACTCTGCACTGTTGGGGTTGCTGCTGGCGCTTAGAGGTAAAGATAATCCCGACGGAGGCGAAGGTTTAGTGCAAAACTCTGGATATTCCGAGGAAAACGCATCGTAGCCACCTGAAATCAAACCGAATGCAGACCTGGTTAGTTCACAGATCTTAGGCAATTAAATTTCACATTTATTGTAGTATACACTAGTAAACTACGCACGGGAGGGAATATCGTACTTATTCAAAGTTATAATTCGTTCAATGATATAAACAATCTTTTCTAATACGAAACGCTACAGAATCACCAGATTCACATATGCTAGGGTTGTGACTTTGAACAATTAACCGCTGTTGAAGATTTCGTTCAAGGTAACGAATGGTTTGGGTAAGTGTGGTGTGTATGATCTTTACAGTAGAGCGATTTTTTTATTTTGACACTCACCTCGGAGAAAAACAATCCTTGCCCCATAGGATTCTCGGCATAGCGCATTAACCGCCAAGAGTACAGTGCTGTCCTTCTTGAGTAGCTCAAACTCAAAAGTCCTTTCATCAAACACAACAATTACAGAATAAAGACCAGATACTAAACTCTTGCGGGACTCTTCATTCGGAACGATGTGTTCAAGCCCCATTGTCCCTTTCGCCCTTCGTTTAACTATGGTGCTAAATCGGACGTTGAGCGAATTCACGATATGCGAAGCGTTGAAGGCGAAGAAAGATCGGCAATCCAGCAACAAACATTTCGAAGGATCTTCCTTCAGAAGCTGTCCAAGAGTTTCATTACTAACACTAGCGATTTCCATCATGACCATAATTGCTGATGTAGACAATTGATACTCAAGAAGCCAGCTCCGCCGCTTCCTCGAGTTTAGTGACAGTCCGGCTGCTTGCTTTGCCTTTATCTCAGTCAGTGTTGACGCTTCCTTCCCCCTTACTCTGGCCCCTGTCTCTCCGAGCGCCTTTTTATAGATGACTTTTATGAATGGGGATGACGCGGCGGCTGTCACGTGATGCGATTGTGTGACGCACTCGGCGCCTGGTGGAAGTGAGCTGCCTTGCCCTTGACGTGTGCCAGGGAGAGACATCCCGCTTGTTTGCTGTGCAATTGGAAACAAACAACGTGATGTCACCTCAAAACACCAGCAGCAACTCTCGGCGTCTTCGCTCCAGCTGAGAAAGGACACTGCTACAGCACACACTCAAGGGTTCCGATCATTGTTTCACAGTCAGTAGCATGTTATTTCTCGAGATTGTGCAAGTTTAAAATCTCTCTGTTAACTTGTGTAATGATTAACCAGCGGTTATCTGATTTACGTAATCACTTGGAGAAATAAAGTTGTTAGGTCATCACATTTTCGTTTACTAGATTATTGATTTATTGTGGATCGGAGAACGCTCTACTTGATCCTTTAATTTGGGGTGAAATTGAAATTAAGCGGTGTAGGACCTCTTTCTTACCTCCCAGTCGACTTAATTCTATTACACAGTACCATTAAAGAGACCAAAATTGTAACGTAATAAGATCTCAGTATGAAGTTACCTGCAAAGTCATTGACTCTATATGCGCGCATGTTCACAGAAATTAGGTGTTTCACGAAGAGAGGCTCAGGAGATGAGATCGTTACAAACTTCACAGGTTTAATTTGTGAAAACTAACCAAGGTATTTTCCTTTAAACTATTAATTTGATAAATTTAGATTAAACTCATTCTAATGGCATTTCGTGCTTAATTCAAAGTACGAATCGTTCGGAGAGGATAGTTCGATTTGTTTTTAAAGTGACGAACAGGGGGGAAAAAAACCCAAACCAATAATCACAAAGTTACACTGCTGCGGCGAGTGAGTTAAATCTTTAAACATGTGGAATAATATTTTCACGATATCTGATGCAACCACAAAGCAAAGTATCTAAAACATGTGTAGCGAGCAATCCAGAAAACCAAATCGGAGCCCAGAACTATTAAGACTGCTGCACCAAATCGGCAAGAACAACATTTGTCAGAAAACGTGAATACCTCCGCCCTTTACTCGATTACAATCAATGGTATTTGACACACCTACGTTCAGTACGAAATTCTTAACATTTGTCAGTTAATGGAATACAGTGAAATAAAAGGTGTTAATTAACGAAAATAGGACAACTTTAGCATGGACGGTGACTACTAAAAATATTTCTACTCCTTTGTAAAATCAGATGCAATAGACACATTAAGTTAAGTCACAAGACTGGTGTATGGCGGGAAAACGATAAATGAAGCAATTGGTAGAGTTGAGGTATATTTTTACAATTGACCTGACTTGATGGTACATTAATAAGGTGGCTAGTATTTGTCTGCAATCAATTTGGATAAAAGAAGTTGACTTTGATTTCCTTGAATTATACAATACTTTCAATGTTCTATTTGAGTCTTGTTTATTTTTCTTTGGACTTACAAGAGTTTAAGAATATTACACAATTGCAAAAAAAAACCACATTAAACCTTTAATAATGAAGCTAAATCACTTGATACCGTGAGTTATCAGCAAGAATCCAATTCTTTTAATTGAACCCTTAAGACCAGTGTCACCAAGCCAAATAAGTTGAGAAGGACCATTCTCCAAGACTACAAGCATAAATTGTCAAATTATTCCAAAAAAGGGAACTTGACAATAAAATAAAGGATTTCTGACTAAATACTACTCTCCAATCTCTACTGGTCAAAGAAGGTCTCAAATGTATTGGCAGATACCATGGCTTCTTTCTCCTTGACCAATTAAGTGCAAACCTAGTTGCAGATAGACAGAGTATCTGGTACCACTTATTCCTAACTAATGATTATCTTAATTAGCTGGATAAGAAGGTTTGAATCCCACCTGCTTTGGAGGTGTGTAATAACATCCATAGACAAGTTGATCAAAATATCTACAGATCAAACCATGTACTTAAGGGGACTTCTGTCGCCCAGCAGTATTGTCACCACATCTGAACTGGAGGCCTGGGTTCAAGTCCCACTTGCTTCAGAGGTATATAACAACCTTTCTGAATAAGTTGATTATGAAAATATCTACAAAAAATGCTAATGTGAATAGTTGTTTTTCCTTTGTTTACTCTTGTATCGGTTAAGCCTCATAATATCTTGGGTGTTTCCACAACTTGCCAATGAAATATTGGTCTGTATTAAAATTGTTTACAGCAATAATCATAGATACTATATAAAACATTTTATTCCCCAAATGTATTGTGCAAGCAAGTTAAAATCCCATATTTTAAGTGCTATTCCTCATCAATGGAAAATTTTACACTGTAAAACAGAGAACATGTGGTTTAGTTATATGACTGTTGTTAAAAAATACTTGAGTAACACATTCATAGCACATGATAATTGGCAGTTATTTCATTACATACGTAATATATATGGTCAGAAGTCCAGGACTTTTTTTTGAAAACTTAGAACTTCAGTCTTAATGTTTCAATCTCCATGCTAGCTGTGATAGTTATGGAGACCACCCTCTTCACCTTGCCCTGTATTTGCAGAGTGGTGCCCTTCAACCTAAATATCCTGTATAATAATTTAGTTGTTACATATTAGAATTTAGTAGAAATAACGATCAACTTTTATAAACTATGGTAATTGTCCTTCCTTTCACCTTAAATTATATCAAGTACATATTTGAAAAAAACAGCGACTTAATGTTGACAATCAGTAGGTTATCCATATGTGTAAAAACAATGACTGCAGATGCTGGAAAGCAAATACTGGATTAGTGGTGCTGGAAGAGCACAGCAGTTCAGGCAGCATCCAACGAGCAGCGAAATCGACGTTTCGGGCAAAAGCCCTTCATCAGGAATAAAGCCTGATTTATTCCTGATGAAGGGCTTTTGCCCGAAACGTCGATTTCGCTGCTCGTTGGATGCTGCCTGAACTGCTGTGCTCTTCCAGCACCACTAATCCAGGTTATCCATATGGTAGATACCAGAGCTTTGGTGATACTGTCAAAGGAGCCTTGGCAATTTGTTGCAGTGCATCTTGCAGATGAGCACAGACTGCAGCCACATTGAAACAATAGTTGATGGAGTGAATTTTTAAAGTAACAGTTTGGGTACTAATCAAGATTGTCCTTGAATTGTGTCAAGCTTTGAGTGTTGTTGGAACTGCACAGAACATGGCAAGTAGAAAGCATGCCATTTGGTTTTGACTTCTGCTTGGCAGAAGAACTTTGAGGAGTCTGGATGTGAATCATTTGCTACAGAATACATAAGGCAGGATTTCTGCTCTGATATTGGAGTGAGAACAGAGAGTGCCAGAAGCGTAATATTGCTTAAGGCTACATTTGGGGTGACTAACTTGTTTGGATAATTTAGCGGTCAATGGAAAGTGATTATCAGAAGTTATCTGGAATTTTCCAGTCAGCCTACAGAGAGGGTATCACAAGATGGGGACAGACTGAAACTTCTTCCATGTTGTAGTTTCTCCTATAGATCCTCCATCCAGTGTCATTAATTGAGAGGTGAAGGGTGTTCATTCTTTGATCAGCTTAGGCAAAATCACTGTCGGGTGACTGCTCCTCTGTATTGCAATAACCCATCCTCAACAGTCCTCTGCAGTAAAGAATTTCATAGATTTGCTATCCTCAAAGAAATTCCTTCTCATCTCTGACTTAATTGTATGCCCTCTTATTAATCCCTCATCATGAATCTCCTACAAGGGGAAAGCAACCAATCTGCATCTACCCTCTCAAAGTCCCCTAAGAATCTTGTCTTTTTCATAAGGTCAGCTTCCATTCTTCATAATTCCAATGGATACAGACACAAACTGCTCAACCTCTCTTTGAAAGACAGTTCCTCCATATCTGGAAACAGCCTTCTCTGGACTGCCTCCAATGTCGGTAGATCATAAGCATGGAACCTAAATCTGTTCACAGGATTCCACCTGTAGTCTGATTCATGCTTTATATACTGAAGTCACCCTACTTTGATATTCCATTCCCTTTTGAAATAAAGGCCAACATTCTATTTGCCTTCCCTAATACCTGCTGAACTCAAATGCCAGCTTTTGTTTATTCATGCATGAGAGGTCTCCCTAATCACAATGTTCTGTAGCTTCCTGCTGTCTTTCTCAATTAAAATAATGTTCAGTTCTTCCTGCCAAAGTGATAACTTCACATTTTCCTTCATGATTTTCCATCTGCAAAGTTTTTGGCCACTTGTTTAACCTGTTTTATCTCTCTGTAGTCTCTGTAATCCTCATAGCTTGCCTTTCCACCTATTGTTGTGGTTCTGTTTGCCGAGCTGGGAATTTGTCTTGCAAACGTTTCGTCCCCTGTCTCGGTGACATCCTCAGTGCTTGGGAGCCTCCTGTGAAGCGCTTCTGTGATGTTTCCTCTGGCATTTATAGTGGCCTGTCTCTGCCGCTTCCGGTTGTCAGTTCGAGCTGTCCACTGTAGTGGCCGGTATATTGGGTCCAGGTGGATGTGTTTGTTGATAGAGTCTGTGGATGAGTGCCATACCTCGAGGAATTCCCTGGCTGTTCTCTGTTTGGCTTGCCCTATAATGGTAGTGTTGTCCCAGTCGCATTCATGTTGCTTGTCGTCTGTGTGTGTGGCTACTAAGGATAGCTAGTCGTGTTGTTTCGTGGCAAGTTGGTGTTCGTGTATAGGGATCGTTAACTGTCTTCCTGTTTGTCCTATGTCGTGTTTTGTGCAGTCCTTGCATGGGATTTTGTACACTACATTAGTTTTGCTTATGCTGGGTAATGTAGTGTACAAAATCCCATGCAAGGACTGCACAAAACACGACATAGGATAAACAGGAAGACAGTTAACGATCCCTATACACGAACACCAACTTGCCACGAAACAACACGACTAGCTATCCTTAGTAGCCACACACACAGACGACAAGCAACATGAATGCGACTGGGACAACACTACCATTATAGGGCAAGCCAAACAGAGAACAGCCAGGGAATTCCTAGAGGTATGGCACTCATCCACAGACTCTATCAACAAACACATCCACCTGGACCCAATATACCGGCCAATACAGTGGACAGCTCGAACTGACAACCGGAAGCGGCAGAGACAGGCCACTATAAATGCCGGAGGAAACATCACAGAAGCGCTTCACAGGAGGCTCCCAAGCACTGAGGATGTCACCGAGACAGGGGACGAAACATTTGCAAGACAAATTCCCAGCTCGGCGAACAGAACCACAACAACGAGCACCCGAGCTACAAATCTTCTACCAAACTTTCCACCTATTTTCATATCATCTGCAAATTTGATTCTAGTTCATTCACTTTCATCATCCAAGTCATGAATATGTATTGTGAATAATTGTAGCCTCAGCACTGATCCCTGTGGCACTCTGCTAGGTACAGGCTGCCATCCTGAAATTACCACCTCCTTCCCAATTTCTGGCAGTTAGCCAATTTTCTTTCCATGCCTATATACTACCTTCAACACCACAAGCCTGCACTGACCCTGGCGTCAGGGTCCCAGCCTAAAACCCTACTCAAGTCCCTTACTTGCTCTTGCAGCCCTAATATTTAATTTTCCATTTCTGATTAATGGTAACAATAGGATGCTGACAGTAGAATGTTAAGAAACACAATTGAATGTCAAGAGGATATTAGGTTAGATTCTCTCTCACTGAAAATGGTATTTGCCTTACATTTGAGTTGTATGAACATATATGTTTATCAGAGGAGGTTATCCATGTCTTGCTGCAGTTTGATTCTTTTTCTTTATTTATATCAAGAAGTGATGGCTCAAAGGAGAAGATGGAGGGTGCTGGTGGAGGGTTGCCTTTCAGGCTGGAGGCCTGTGACCAGCAGTGTGCCACAAGATCAGTGCTGGGTCCACTGCTTTTCGCCACTTACATAAATGATTTGATGCAAACATAGGAGGTATATAATTTGTAAGTTTGGCAGATGACACCACAATTGGAGGTGTACTTGACAGTGAAGGTTACGTCAGAGTACAATGGGATCTCGATCCAATGGTCCAAGAAGTGGCAGATGGAGTTTAACTTCGATAAATGTGAGGTGCTGCATTTTGGAAAGGCAAATCAGGGCAGGACTCATACACTTAACAGTAAGGTCCTGGGGACTGTTGCTGAACAAAGAGACCTTGGAGTGCTGGATTGTAGTTCCTTGAAAGTGGAGTTGCAGAATAATGAAGGCAGCATTTGCTATGCTTTCCTTTATTAGTCATTGCATTCAGTATAGGTGTTGGGACGTTAGTTAGGCCACTTTTGGAATATTGTATGCAATTCTGGTCTCTCTGCTACAGGAAGGATGTTGAAAGAGTTGAGAAAAGATTCACAAGAATGTTGCCAGGGTTGAAGGGTTTGAACTAAAGGGAGAGACTGAATAGGCTGTGGCTGTTTTGCCTGGAGTGTCAGAGGCTGAGGGGTGACCTTATAGAGATTTATAAAATCATGAGAGGCATAGGTAGGGTAAATAGACAAGGTCTTTTCCCTGGGGCGAGGGGAGTCTAGACCTAGAGGGCATGTTTAGGTGAGAGGGAAAAATTTAGAAGGGACCAAAGGGGCTACTTTTTCACATAGAGGGTGGTGTGTGTATGGAAGGAGCTGCCAGAGGAAGTGGTGGAGGCCAGTACAATTACAATTTTTGCAAGGCATCTGGGTGGGTATATGAAGAGGGAAGGTTTAGAGACATATGTGCCAAGTGCTGGCAAATGGGATTAGATTAGTTTAGGGTATCTGGTCAGCATGGACGCATTGGACCGAAGGATCTGTTTCTGTGCCGTACATCTCCAAGACTCTAAGTGCTCTGACATACAACTGAACTTTCTTCCCAATCAGCAAATCACCTGAGTTTTTTTTCCACATCTAATAGCAACCATGAGTAAATTCCCAATGATTCCAATTTGAATAATTTACATGCAAAGCCTGCCCAAGGGCAATGCAAACCATTGTTAAACAAGAGGAAGGGAGAGGGGTAGGAGACTAAATATAAATAAGAGTTGGAAGGGGATTTGCTGCAGTTTGATAAAAGGATGGTGATATGATGAACCTATGTCTGTTGACTGCAATGTCCTGTTAACTGCTAATTTTAATGATTTAATCTTTCAACCAACTTGAAGTTGATTGACATGACATATGCGCAAGACGATTTAAAATTACTCTTTCCACATCCATGGCTTACATTTGGAGGCACTGGTGGAGCGGTGATAAAACTGGATGGTGAGGTAAAAGATGGAGAACCCAATCATCATCTGATTTCTCTTTTTCCCACTCCCTAGTAATGTCAGAAATCATTCCTTTCATCCCAAAAAGACCTTGAAATGTTTAATGAAAGGTCACAAGGGTGTAATGCTATCAGTCATAGGGGAAGGGCCATAGTGCACAAATTACACTGTGATGGCCTAACTGAGTCTCTGTGGTGGTGCAAGGTCGCTTCTGATCAGGGACCCTCTGCCCTATTTAGGACTCCAATATAGCAAGAAACATCCCTACTGAAAGACTCCTATCCTGCCTTATGCACTGACCAGGCTCCCTTCATATAACTGACCCCACTCACTTTCCTTTGGAGGCCTCCCTGGCTTCTATTGCTCCAAGACCTCATGAAGCTCAGGCATATGTGATAACATCTCTGAACAGGATGATTAGAAAATATCTACGCCTGAGTTGGCAGCCTCTTACTCAAAAACTGATACTCTCTGTAACTGAGGACATAGCATAAAAATGAAAGCTGCATGTGGTCAGACACTGGACAAGATTGGTCTGCAACCAATGCCAGGGACAAGAATACTTTGAAGTTGAAGTTGGAGAAGTTCTGCTGTAGAGGACTCCAATAAGCACTCCAGTCTAAGAAAATAGTGAAGTTTGGTGTGTTGGTAAATCTTGTTAGAAATCCTGAGGTCATTGTTGAGGAGCAAACCAGCATCTTGGCAGCACTAAAAAATAAACAAAACGTAACAGTTGCTGTCAAAAATAAATATGAAATTTGAGTTAAATCACTAGTTTTTAGAAATTTACGTGTATTTCTTTAGTCATTCATAACTTCTTCAAAATTGTATACTACAAAGTATTTATCCAATTCTGTTTTGAAAGCTATTGTTGAATCTACTTCCATCACTATTTCAGATTGTGCATTCTGGTGCAAATTGCATTCTCCCCTTCACTACTTCAGTTCCTTTTCACTGGTGTCCTCTGGCTACTGATTTTTCTACAAGTGGACAGCAAACTTATTTACTGTCATGAAGACATGAGTCAAATTAATGATTTTTAATCTATAAATTGAATTTTCCAGAAGACAGATTTTTAAACTCAAAGATTAAAGTGATTTATCAATGCACCACTCAAGATTAGCAAACCCAATTTGCATCATGAAACATTGCTCCTTGAGAATGATACAAAACCCAATGACAACAATCTGTCCCCCAGAGCTGTGAAAGATAGCAGATCTTTTGTTCTGGAGCAAGTGGGACACTACCACTGTGCCACAAGCACTCTCATCTCCCATTCTTTTCACAAAGTGTTAAAGCTGTCACCTGATGTAATCAGGTTCAGGCTATTGCTTGAACAACAGGAACCTGGTTTATTATAGCTTTGAAGACAATGAGCTAATGAAGTTACAGTTGAAATGTACCATTGTATTCAAGCGACTGGCAGTTGGGGAACGGGGAAAGCAGTCACAGATAAGCTATCTCCTCTGTGTTTTGAACACATGTCTACTCAGCAGAATTTGGAACAAATAGCTAAGAAGTTGAGCAAGGTCTTCCCTCCACCTAACTTGTAATCTTAGACCCTGTTGGCTTTTCTTTCTTGTGCAGCAGACAGACTTGAAGGAAAGAGCTCAACTTCATAACTGTCTTCAAAAGAACAAATAGATTGTCAGTTTTTAGTTTTAAACCCCCTGAATATAAAGTAAAAAGAGGGATTTGGCCAGAAGCCAGCTAAGCTACTAAACTACTGACTAACTTAAACTTTCACTGTAGTTTTTAGTTTGGATAAGTAATCCTATGTATTTGTTTTTATCCTCATTTCAAACTAACACATGCATATGCAGACATTTATTTTACTTAAAATCAATTGAATTATGATAACGTTAACCCCTTTTATGCTGATTAAAAAAGAATTGTCCATTTGGTTCTATTATACATCATAGCACAAACTTATGTACTCACTGAATTGGCAAGTATAACCATTTCAATATAAAAGGTGTTGTAGTTAAACAAGGAGGGGAACAAAGACCCCCATTCATCTGGTTGTAATATTAGCCTAACAAGATGCTTTAAGATTTTGAACACTCCAGGAAACCTCAGTTTAATCTTCAGTGTTCAAAAGGAAATCAACCAGGATCTGAATGTAAATAAAGTCTTTCGTCACTGCTACCGTTCTGCTCTGTAAGCTTTCGAAAGTCTTAGTCCTTGATCCTTGCTGAAGCGTGATGCATAGAAATGAGCCAAAACAAAGTCTTATAAAAAGTTTATCAAAATTGCATCTCTTTTGTACTTCATGTTTCTACTTATGAAGCCAAGGAGTCCATATCCTTTTTAAGCAGCCTTCTTAGTTTGCCCTATACCATCAAAATTTGCGCTCCTTCAGACCGGTTTCCTACACTCATTTTATGATAGCATTTGGTTTATATTGTGTCATTTTCCTGCCAATATTAACTTTTTCACATCTGTATTAAATTTCATGTACTCATCTACCAATCTGTCAATGCACTCATGAAGTTTATTACTATCTTCCTCATTTATTACACTCCCAAGTTTAATTTCTTCTGCATGTGTTGAAATTAGCACTCAAATCCTGGTCTTTTATTAAAAGAAAAAAAACAATCCCAACACCAATCTCTGAGAAACACAGATGCATACTTTGCTCATTGTGGGGTAAAAATGTTCATCAATACACTCTGCTTCCTTTTTTTTATTTTGTATTTACTCATCCACTTCCGCCTTAAACCCAGAGACTTCAAATTTTACTAACAAGATTACTTTGTGGAACTTTATCAAATGAAAGCCCACTTACATAACATTAACCGCACTCTCACCATTTTGTACACTTTCAAAGAATTTATTCAAGTTTAACGAAGATGACTTGCCAAAATCCATGTCAACTTTACAAAAAAACCCAAAAGACTGGATGTCTATAACTTTTTTCTAGGATGGGAGAAGCCAAAGCTAGAAGGCTTAGGTTTAAGGTTAGAGAGGAAAGATAAAAGGAACCTAAAGGGCAACTTTATCATGCAGGGTATGGAAGAACTGCCAGAGGAAGTGGTAGAGGCAAGTACAATTATAACACTTAAAAGGCATCTGGATAGGTATATGAATAGGAAGACTTTAGAGGGATATGGGTCAAATACTGGCAAATAGGACTAGGTCAGATTGGGATGCCTGGTCAGCGTGAATGAATTGAACTGCACTGGACAGTCTGTTTCTGTGCTATATGACTCAATAATTGGTAGTCCTTTACAAAATGAATTCTGCATGGGGGAAATAATTGGAGAAGGAAAAGGGGAAAATTAACTAAGAAAAA
This sequence comes from Chiloscyllium punctatum, assembly GCF_047496795.1. Taxonomy (NCBI): domain Eukaryota; kingdom Metazoa; phylum Chordata; class Chondrichthyes; order Orectolobiformes; family Hemiscylliidae; genus Chiloscyllium; species Chiloscyllium punctatum. The sequence continues at coordinate 55,971,770 of NC_092758.1, read as the reverse complement.
TGATTTAAAAAGGTGAAAAAAAAACTCATGGAAGCCACGTTAGGTATAAACCAGAGCAATGACAACACTTACAAAAAAGTCGCTATTTCTTAATACCATCTCTCATATTAGGCAGCAATTCCTGACAGTCTGTCAGATTTGGTGGATGAATTTGGATTTTACAAAGGGTTGTCCTGATTGTGATCTCTGCTTTCCCGGGTAATGATGGTATTTCAATCAGTTCAGCTATGATCAAAATGGCAGAGCAAACTCAATGGCTAAACGGTCTATTCTGAAGTCATATGTCTAATTCTACCTCCAGGAATCAAGGAATGTCAGAATGGTAATTCAACAACATTGTACTGACATCCAGCTTAGTGAAACTCTGATTATTTCTGGAGACGGATACCAAGTGTTTAACTACCACAGAATTTGTCCTTTCCAATTTTCCTGATGTCACAAATATTAATGTTGTGAAAGAAAAACTCAGCATATACTTTCTTCAATAGTTAAACGATCAAGGTGACCTACATAATTAATCTTCTCATCAAATGTTATTTTGAAGGATTATTTTCCCTCTAAATATTTCAGATGATAAATTTCTAAGTATGTACAAGATAACCTGAATTGTTAACTCAATATTTCTAAACATTTTAGACTAGACTTTAAGATATATTTCAACCTTCAGACATGTTTCACCAGTAATTAAATACCAAATTATATTTTTTTAAAAACAAGTTTTCACATTTTCTTGCAGCTATACTTCAAGGTACAGCACTAGAATAGTTCAAACCATACATGTGAAGTTTTCTACGATTTACTGCTTAACAAATAGTGGCCAAAATCCATTAAGCATCTAAGATTTAACACGTAAGTTTGTTCAGCGCTGCATTAAGAATCCATGGCAAGGGCAATTCGACCGGACGGATTCCTCATCTTTTCCTCCTTCTTGAGCCAGTTTGTTCTAACGTAGAGAAGTACTTCAGTTTCATAATGCTATTGGAGGGAGGTGGAAGAGAAAATAAAAAGAACAATCTCCCGCCAAGACACTTTCCACACTGCATTAATCAGACCGGAAAAAGAGTAGAGACCTGTTTCTCAGTACAGCCAATAGCGAAATACAAGGCGTTCAAGAGTGACGGTGTATCCGGGAGACAGCCGGTGGGCTGCAGAGAAAGTTGCTCACTTTACCTTTGATAATTTGCATTGCATTCATTGTCTTGTTGGTTCGATTGCAGTTTAAAGCCGTCGGGATGGCTTTCGATGTAAGACGGTGAGTTGAATCGGGGTTCGTGCATCAATAATATGTCTGATTCTTGTAAAGCCGAAGCTTTGGAAGGATGTAGAGAGTTAAAAAACTGTATAACTTGACATGAAGGGCCAGCGGGTCTTTTTATCTTGTAAAACGATTCCACTTCAGAAACTGCAAAAGAAAATCCTTAGCAAAGAAATACTAGGAAGCTGTTAACAGTTGCACTTTTTAAAAATGCAAATCTAGTCTAGGTTTTTATTAGAGCATCTCCGAGCTAAAGAATACACCTTTCAGGTTAGTTTCTAATCGATGTATCAGCGGCATTAAATGGAAATATGTTGCCCATCTCAGGTCGGGAGTAATTAATCAGTAAATGTCCTTTTATTATAGCTGGAATTAAAATGACTTTTAAACATGTCCAGAATAATGCAATTTCCATGTGATCTCAAGTGACTTACACCTGCAGCTCAGTGAGTTGAGCTTTGATTAATTTAATTTAATATCCTTTCTTTCATTGTGAACTGGAATAGCTCTAATGTATTAACACGTGGCGCAAAATGATTTGTTCTTACTTGAGTCCAGCTCCACCCGGAAGTTTTTTCTCCTGGTTTTAAAAATTGCATTCAGAAACTACATGTATTGGAATTTCAGACCAGGATACAGAAGATTAAAGTGTCGCACTTTAATCTACTTTGCGGGCTTGATTAAAATCTTCTAGCAATTAATTTGGTATCGATTTGGCGCTTTATCTTGGTGGTACATTATAATTAGAGTTAGCTTCCCACTGCCTGTACTTGAGATTTTAACCTCTGTACTCACAAGGTTCTGGTATAGAAACTTTAATACTAAGGTTGGTTTGTTGTTATAAATGTGTAAAGAGCTGAAAATGAAGCTGTAGCGAATCATTCAGAAATATATTTACAATCTTACAGTAACATATGAATCTTAATCCGTAAAATGAGGGAATAGCTTTGTTTGAAAAAAAAGACGTGTTTCATATTTAAAGTTTCTGTGTGGTGTGTTTATCCTGTAACAGCTGAAGTGCATTTTTATTTTTAAATGTTGTTTTGACAACCCCACAGTAATTTTTAGGTTTTCATGTCTGTGTGAATTTAAGGGAATTGTGAGCCACTCCTGCCAACTTGTATGCTTTTCCCTGGGTTTATGCCAGAAAATATGGGTAAAGAGTGGAAGTCAGTGATACAAGAATACAAGTCAGGTGGAAATGAGAGAGAATTCATGCCTGTAATACAGCATGTGATGCACCAAAGTACCGAATCAGTATCAAAGATTTTTCTCATTTTCTGTAGCCTTCCCTTTTAGTTTCATTCTTGATGCTCTTTCTATTGAAGATGCTGATTTCTTTATTGTGTATTGAGCTAATTGCTCTCTCATCTTATTTCCGTTTCCTTTGTAAGATCAGTTGATGTGTGGTGGACATCATTGTTAAATCCATTACTGCACTTGTGTTGATCTTAAAATATATGAATCCAACAATGTTTTTGGATATTTCAGTAGTTTTTGGGAACAAGAAATCTTGATGTTTCTTTTCTCAGTTGCATCACTAAAGTGTTTCATCCAATGGTAGTCTCTCTGCCACTCTTGACAATAAATGTCTCCAGCTGAATTTGAGACCTTGTGTTGTGTGAGGTAGCAACTATTCATGTAGTCTGGTGATATTGTCTAACACTCCTTCCAAGCTTCATTTATCTATTCTTTTCTACCTTGTATTTTGTCTCCCTAAGCCAACAGAAGGGTCAAGTGAACGTGTTCAAATATAGATCAAAATTGACTGGGCTATGCTGCCTTTCCATTCTGAGCTGATATCTGTAGCTGGAACATCAGGGTGTGATGTTGCTTAGATCTAATAAGTGATCAATTTTTAAGGGATATGGAGGGAGGTTACTGAAGGATGACAAAAGTATCTAAAAGATTAATAGCACCAATAGTGATGATACTGGGAATTTAACTATCAGTTCAGTTTCAAAGTCTTTACTGCTCTTGCATCAAATAGATCTTGGATAAATGATCTGAAGGGGAGAAAAATAATTAAGGATTCATCAATACTAATTAATATTGTACTACTGAAGCTTTTTAATTTTGTCGTTATCAGGACAAACAGAAGAATATTCAGAATTTGGCAATCATAAGAATTTATACTTCAGAGAAAAAAAAGTGCTGATTGGTTGACAACTGGACTGAGGTGTTGATGTGGAGAAAGCAGTAGGGAACTACAGGATGCCCCAGCTCCTGTGTCATTCAATAAAAGCACAAAGCCTGAGCGTATCCCTTTGTTTTTGACAGAGAATTGGTCCCTGCACATGTATGTATGTCACTTTTTTTATCAAGAGCAAATGAGCTGTCTCACAAGCTCATCTGATTATCTTAGACAACACCAACCAATTAGTGAGTTTCTTGGTTCATGTTAACTTTATGGAAGTGACATATATTCATAGAGCAGGTCTTGACAAACAATAGGGATACGTTTAAATGAAAGATGAAGAACCTTGGTATCTTGTCTCTTTTAGCAATAATCAAAGTCTGCCCTACCAAGTGGCAGTATTAATAAGTTGTAGCACATGTCTCCAAAGCTTGTGGATGAAGACAATGTCATAATACCAAGCAATATGTTGTGGTATTTCTGAGCATGATAAGCGTTTTGTATTCAATGCCTATAAAATCCATCAGCATCTTTTTATAGATTTTATCTTCTCAACATTTTTATAGTTAAGGAATTTCCATTTCTTTTGAACTTTTTTTGCTTCTGCTTTCAAAGATGTACTATAATTTTATATACAATGTCCATTCAAAGAATGGGTCAGTATGATTGGAGCTGTTAGTTAAATGCACCAATTCTTGTTACACAGTTTATTAGCCAAGTTTGAATGCAAAGTTTTCAGATCTGGACAGAATTTGTTTTGTTGTTTGCCAGTCAAATATTGAGTCATCCTGCATTAGTGTTGTTACAGTTCCATACTCAGTGGGAAATGAACTATCAATCTCATGTTCTATTAATAGAGTATTCAGGATGTGCTTCACATCCACAGTCACACTGTACTGCTGTAGATTTTTCATAATTTCACAATGAAACCACTCAACTTTCAGATAATTACATTATTATGCACACATGAATTTTGTTTTTAACACGTATCATTATTTTCTAAGGATAGCCATTATACTATTTGGTTCTTGTTGTGTATAATTTTAAATAGGTGTTGATTTCATGATTATGGATGGTATTCTTTATGCATTGTGCTCTTCAGTTAGATTTAAAAATGTAACAGAATTTTAAAAATTGACTCAGCTGAGATCTTTTGTAGATTCACTGAAACTCTGTTGTGTCAAACATTGCTTTCCATCATGCTGCTAACAACAGATTCAAAAGTAACTTGATGCCAAACCTTCTACAGTGACTATTAAGTTGTTATAGGCGAGATTTTGCATATTTCAGTCAGCTGCAGCATTGCTGATTTGTTTAAAACCAGAATGCTGTTACATTTGAATGCAAATTTTTGTCTTCAGCTAAAGTTTCAGGATTGCAGGTAGGTTCTTGGAGGCGTTCAAGGATCCATAATTTTGCAGTGCTAATTATTAGGTATTAATGCTCTGTAATGGAATTGATGTTGTTTCACTCTAGTTTCTTTTTATTATTGTGCAAGGCCTCTGTAATGCCCTTCCCAGGTGACTGAAAGAGCTGGATTTTCATGGTTTTGATTGGGACCAAAATGGATGAAGGGGTAAAAGAAAATGCCAGCCAAATCTTGGATACAGAAGTCACACCTTCACTTCTTTCAGCAACAAATGGCATGGGAAAGTGGGTGGGTTGTGTTTTAAAGTTGCCAGCATTGTTTAAAAGATGCCAAGTGCTGATTTTCATGGAGGTAGCCACTATTGGTAAGGTCTCCTGCTTTATGTAGAATGAATACAGATGAACTGTATTCATGAACTGTGACCTGGACATGGAAATAGAATTTCATACCTTACAGTTTATCAGGAAGTGTGAAAATCTGAGGTACATCAATGTTACCAAAGTCAGAGCCAGCCCAGCTATAGACTGGGGGTGGGGTAATTTTTTGAATGGCTCACGCTCACGTGGCTTTTCTTTATTGGCAGTTCTGTGAGGAATCTTACACCATTTCAACCTTTATTATAGGGTCAAATGAGAATACTGGGTGAGTGTCGGTATGATGTGGATGAAATGGCTAAGACAGCAAGAGCGTCACTGTGGTTGGTGAAGATGGGGGGGGGGGGGGGGGGATGGGTGGATGCGGAGGTGGAAATCTATAAATCTGACTTGTGTTGCTTCCTTTTATCATTTTAAATTGCTGGTGTTTTCATTCACTTGAAACTGGGCTACATTAACATTGACGTTGCCCTGCCTTGGGGCCTGGCTTCGAGGTAATGGGCTGACATCAGCCCATACTCTCATCTTAACAAGAAATTATGGCAGAAGGGCTCGTAGAGGATGGACACAGGATCAGAGAGTCAGGGAAATTTTCAACCCCCAGTATTTGTTTCAACTAAGAAATTACAAGCCTCTGTTAATTGATGCCTTTTAATATTTCAGTTGGTGACTTCTGTCTTGTTAAAAGTCAATTTAATGTATGAATGCTGCAAAAGCTTGTAATTTTGTCCACATTTATTTTATTTGAATGAAATCAGTCTGCCAGAATTCTTTTGATATTGTTTAAAATTGTGGTGGTTTTACTTATATCATGCATGCAGTATTTCAAAAGCAAATTCTATAAGTATGTGTGGAAGGTGCGAGTGCATAGAGTTAATTTGCCCTCCGGGTTTTGAGTCAGTTAAAGGAAATAGGCTGCAACAACGCTTGTGTGGTGGTTTAATTGCATCAATAAGTGTCGCTAGATTGGTTATGTTAGTTAACCATATTTGATAGTGCTTCATTTACAAAATTATACAATAACTGCTATCTGTCATTTGTAGAAAAAAATTCAATTTATAATTCAGTGTGTTATGGAACATTACTTCTTTAAAGTTTCTGCGTCAGCAATGCTTCATTGTCAAAGAAGGATGTTTTATTGAATTTGTTGCAATACATTTGCCATTGGTACAATATACTATACACTATTCCCACAGCTTTGCTATCAATATGAAAAGAAAAACATATTTTAAGACTGTGCAATTAAATTCAGGTCTGCCCTAGGTACCTTGTCTCATTGTCAGTTACTTGCTTTGTCAGGGAGAAAGTGAGGGCTGCAGATGCTGGAGCTCAGAGTCGAGAGTGTGTTGCTGGAAAAGCACAGCAGGTCAGGCAGCATCCGAGGAGCAGGAAAATCAACGTTTCAGTCATAAGCTCTTCACCAGGAATCACCCTCAACAACTTCTGTCCTTCCAATCTCACCCTCACCAACTTCTCCGTCTTTAGTGAAGGGCTTATGCCTGAAATGTCAATTCTCCTGCTGTTCAGATGCTGCCTGACCTGCTGTGCTTTTCCAGCACTACACTCACTACTTCCTTTGGCAGTCATTTTCACACTGTGCTATATTTACCCAAACAAAGTACATTTTGATGACATAGCAATAGCATTGTTTTCTGATCAACTGGATATTCATGCCTTTTGCATAAATGATTTTTCTGTCTATGTATGAAATAAGAACTCAAAGTGAGGTCTGAAGCAATATATAGACTTGGTATAATTAAACACATTTATCTAATTTACCTTTTTGTAGAATTTACCTTTTATGTAAAGACCAAAATGAAGAGCACATTAAACCAGATTACCCCATTCGCTGAATGGCCAAATTTTGTTCTGTACATTTCTATCATTCCATGACCTTCTAATTTCCTGCAGCATTTTTATCCTTTCTAACTCCTTTTAACAAAATCACTTCAGCACAATCTCTTATTCTCCTTGCCCATGTTTTGGTCATTTGTCCTAAAATCTCTGAATGTGGCCTAGTGTCAGGTTTTATTTGCTAGTTCTGTGAAGTGCCATGGATTGTCTGAATTTAAAGTGTTATGCAAATGACTGTTCTCTCTCTTTCGACCTCAGTGTTTCTTTAAATAATTCTGTGAAAATTCTTTTTGGTCAGAAAAACCCAATACCGAAAGTATTTTTCTGTGGCAAAGCAGTTAAACTGACCTCAGCAATCTGACAGTATTTTTTAGATTAGATTCCCTACAGTGTGGAAACAGGCCCTTTTTAGCCCAACCAGTCTACACTGACCCTCCGAAGAGTATCCCACCCAGACCCATTTCCCTATGCCTGATGCACCTACACTATGGGCAATTTAGTATGGCCAATTCACCTGACCTGCACATCTTTTGGACTATGGGAGGAAACTGGAGCACACAGAGGAAACCCACGCAGACACTGGAAGAATGTGCAAATTCCACACAGACAGTCACCCGAGGCTGGAATTGAACCTGGGACCTTGGTGCTATGAGGCAGCAGTGCTTAACCACTAAGCCACCATGCGATGTTGAATTCATTAAGCTAAATTATTTCCAACAATACTGACAAACCAGTATTCCAGCTTCCTTCACGTATCACCCAGTTTTGGAGGTCAGCCTCATTGTGTAATTATTTTGTATTTTTAATATAAACATTACGAAGTGTTTTGCTGATTGGGGACTCGGTTGGGGGGTGGGGGTGGGTTGTAGTGATGTGGTGGAGGTGATAAATCAGATGAAGGAGCCAATGTTGAACAGAATTGGGAGAGTTAAGAGAGGTTACTGAAAATTGAATTAAAAGGTTGGATTAGAACAAGATTTTAAAATTGAAAAATTAAACAGGCTAATTGATCTCAGAAGTATGAGACAAGGCACGTAAGCTGTATGAATGGTGGGTCAACAAGACAGTGTATGCACAAAGGGCATGCGACAGCACCAAACAATATGGGCAATGATAAAGTCATACATTATAGCAGTGAGCATTTTTTTTTCACAGTATGGTTAGAATTGAGTCAAACATTTCGTGCAGTTACTACCACGGTTCACGGTTGTGATAGTCCTTCTTGTGTGTGTCTATTTTTTTGGCTTTAGAAATGAGTTTGAAAAGCATTTATCTTTAAAGGTTTGGCAGGAAGTCACTATCATATTGCAGCTGTATCATGGTGTTTTTTCGCTTCAGTGATGAGTTGACAGATATGCAAAAATTCAGCTGAGGTGACCAGAAAGCCACTTCCCATGTAGAAAAAAATGGTGTGGGGTTACCCCTGAATTTAGAAGTCAGTCATCAGTGTTTCTGTTTCTAATGTTGGCGAGTTGCAAATGGGTGACTTTTTAAGCAATGGTTGCTTTGAAAGAAAGAGTTGGAACGTTAAAATATGTCCTGATGCTTTTTATTTGTTCAAGTCCAGATTTTTAAACTTTATTGCAAATAAACATTAGTATTTGGCATTTGTGGTCATAATGTTTAATTTACTTTTAAATGGTAGTTGACACTGAGGATGGGATGTGTTACAATTGATATTTGAAATGGTACTGTATGTGGAATTTAATGGAACTCCCTTTCTTAACCACTTTAGAGAAGCATGTTGTTTTGTCCTGCTTTACTATCAAGAACTTATATTTATGAAAGCTAGGTTGTAAATTTGGCAGGACACTGTCCAAAAAAGACAGGAAAGATCACTAGTGGAGTAAATTATGGTTTGAATCCTGAATAAGACTTTATACCTTTGCAGCTCATTTTGTAATGGATTTTCCAATTCTCAAAGGTGTAGGATATCCATTGTCCATTTGATAGTAAAGCAGGAAGTAGATGCCTACTTTTTAATTTTAGAAGCTGGAAATAAATAAACATGCTTACTGTGCATAAACTTATCTTCAGGATCATGCCTTTAAGGCACTGGTTGGAATTTAATCCATGACGTATTGTTTCCGATGATTGAACCGGAAGTATGTGTTTTGTTTCTCCTCTTATGTTTCCCAGATTAATACTTAATGTGCTAATGGTCTGCATGGGCGATATGTGATTCTGCACCAACAGAAACTTGGCAGTGGTAAACGATGTTAGTTGTTAATGAGGTTACCAAAGAATAGGTTGGGCCTATACTCGATGGAATTCCGAAGAATGAGTAGTGTCCTTATCGGAATATACAAGATTCTTAGAGGATTTCACAGGATGGATATGGGAAAGTTATTTTTCTTTGTGGGAGACCAGAGGGCATAATCTCTGAGTAAGGGGTTGGAGAGACTGGATTGTTAAGTATATTCAAAGCTCAGATAGACAGACAGATTTTAATCAGTAAGGGAATCAAGGGTTATGGGGAAAAGACAAGTTGGAAATTTTATTTGAGGATTATTGGATCAATCATAATTTCTTTGAGTTTCGGAGCAGACTTGATGGGCTGAATGGCCTACTTCTGCTCCTATGTCTGGTTTCATTAGCATAAATATATTGGGAGCCAAGATCAGGGTTGGATGTTTTTTCATATTTAATTATCACTTGTAAATATTTCATGGGACATTGGTTTCACTTTAATTAGGCGTGCGTCATCATTTATTTGTTGAGGCTAGCTTAGTCAGAATTCTAAATATTCTGGCTGGCCTCATGATTGTCTTACATTGGTTCCCAGAGAATTCCAACATTTCCTTTGTTGTGGAAGAAACAATGCTGTAGTTTTTGTTCACTGTCTACATGTCACTCATTGGACTTAGCAATTATCTCAGAACCTAATAAATCAGCATGGAAGCATGGTATCCTCAATATAAGGGTTTGCCCGAGAAGGGAATAAGATACTGTTGTGTTATGGTACACTATCAGTGAAATCTAAACAGCCAAGTTCATGATCTTAAAAACAGAAATTGCTGGAAAAGTTCAAAAGGTCTGGCAGCATCTGTGGAGAGAAATCAGAGCTCATGTTTCGGGTCAAGTGAGCCTTCTCTCCACAGATGCTGCCAAACCTGCTGAGCTTTTCCAGCAATTTCTTGTTTTTGTTTCTGATTTAAAGCATCCACAGCTCTTTTGGCTTTTAAACACATGCTAACACTGTCTTAAGGGTATAGAAACTCTTCAGTAACACAATATTCATGTTCAGTTTCTAATGTGTTACGAGAGATAAGGTAAGCATTGCTGTTTCAAGTTAAATACCCTGCTGGCAGCCATCTATAAAATAAACACTGAGAGACAGAAAATGACCACAACCTTCATTTACTAATACAGTAGTTTGATGACAAGGACTCCTGTTTAATAGCATGTAATATCAGTTTAATATCAGCCAGGTAAACTACTTTTGAGTTCTTTTCCTCTGCCCACAGAGTCAATCCTGATTGAGGTAAGGTGGAGGAAAAATTACTTGCTCTTCAGATAAATTAATGATTATCAGATCAAGACAAGTTTTCAAACGTCATTGTAATGCTTAGTCTCTTAAAATCTGTTTTACCTGTTTACATAATTATTGAATTGATAACACATGAATCTGTACAACTCAGGTGGTGGTGAGTTTTTATCTTTGGAAGTACCTATGCTTTACATCTAAACTCCAAAGCAGTTTTCTCCATCAAAGGCAATAGTGGCTCCTATTGATTTTTTTTTTAAAGTAATATACTTGGAATGGGTTATAATTGCTGATGGTAGCACACTTGTGTGACTGGATATAGACTTTGTAAGGACTGCTGCAGTATTTTGTTACTTCAAATGTGAAAATAGGAGTTATTTTTAGATTCATTTTAAATGTGCAAATTTCAATAGAAATTGTATACCATCCTATTTTTGAAAAATTTTATTTTGTCTTAGTCATGAAGTTTGTGTACAGAGTCAATTTTCAGTGATAACGTTGGCAAATTATTTGAAAGAAATGTGCTTTGTTTGGGCTTGCTATAAATGAATTGAACTGAACGTAGCTGTCATGGCCTGTATGTCAGTATCCATTTAAGACACATCCTCCTGATGTTATCATTCTATTACACCATGTAGCCTGAGGTAAAAAGATCTCATGCATCATCTGAATTTGGACTATTTGATGCACAAGCTCTGACTAGAAGCATGCTGCTCATCTCTTGAGGAATGGTCGCTGGGCCCAAAATGTTAACTCTGCTTTCTCTCCACAGATGTCCTGTTGAGTTTTTCGAGCAACTTCTGTTTTTGTTTCTGATTTCCAGCATCAACAATTCTTTGGCTTTTCTGCTGATTACTGTTTTAATATAAAAGCCTAATACTAACCCAGATATTCTGTGCCTGTGAATGTAACATCCACAACTGTTGCACCCTTCAATACCGTGGGTGTCCAAGTCTAATTTCTTTGGTATGAGAGAGCATCTAAGTATTGCTGCATCAGGTAGAAAACCTTTTTGGAGGCAATACCCACTGCAGAGACCTAACAATATTTTGGAGTCTATGAAGAATTTAAATTGTATCCTGAAATTCTGAGCATCTCTAAATGTTACCAGAAGAATATATTCTAAAGATTACATATGTTGGGTTATCCATTAAGCAACTTCTTTTTGGCATAAAGTCAACACTAGAAACTAATCAATGGAGAGTGTGAAAGTAAGATCAAGGGAGAACCCCGTCTCTTGCACGGCAAGGTGCAGCTTTATTACATGCAGTTTTTTCCTGTAATTTATTGAGTTTTTGTTGCATGCTGTTAAAATTGTTCCATTTGCCAGAGGCAGTGGAATAAGGAGCCACTTTATAAGTTGAAACAAAGATTTTAAAAAAAACTGCTGATTTTGCATTGCTGTTACAAATGCGTTACTATTACAAGTCAAAATTTCCCCTGTTTATTGGAAACAGATTACAGGAAGTGTCATTAGCAAGAACAATAATAAGCCAGTGTTAGGAAAATCTTCCCATTATTTTGGCTCACCACTGCAGCACATACTATAAACACAGTAGGCTGCCACAATATGTTTCGTGCACATTGGCTTCCAATAAAGCAATCAATATCTCACTATATGACATGGCTCCTAATAATAATTCCATTTTCTACCGTTGTTTTCACAAACAACAGGATTGGTATATTGATCAAGTTGTCACTCTTCACACTTGATTGCAGAAAGTGGAGCCACCCTCTTTCTTTCATTCTTTACCCATGACTTTTTTTTTTCTCTTCCCACCTCACCCTCTAAACTTTTTTTATGTTTTTCTGTCTACTTGCTGCTGTCACTTGCCTCCTCATTTACATGCTCATTCTCCTTGCTCCTTTCTCTGCATGCACACTGTCTCCATTCCTGCTCCATTCTATCTACCTCCAAGTATCTACCTCACTGTACATTCAACAATTCTTGTCTTCCCTTTTGTACTCTCCCTCTCATGCCATACCACAGCACGCAGGGAGGGCATCCATCCCATTAGATGTCCACTGCTCACATGTTAGAACAATAAAAAACTATAAAACCACTTTCTCCTTTATAGCCCTGTACACTTCTTTTGTTTTTACATATATCCATCGGCTTTGCCATTAAGTTGTGCATTGATTCCGGTCTCAAGCACTCCCCAAGCATTCATTCTCACAAGGCAAGACAAACATGAAATTTGTTGTCATGTATGAAGTGGTTTCTTGGGTTTAAATTTTACTTGAAGTTAAGTTGGATTCTGTTATGTGATTGTTATTATTGTTGTCTGGGAAACAAAAGTGACTAATCAAAGGCTTTGCGATGATGAAAGTTAAATTGTGCAAGCATTTGGTCTTTGTGGTTGTTCCTGCACCACAGCTGATCATTGAATCTTGTGAGAAGTTTTGTACTTTTATGAAGATGACACAACTGAATGCATGTGATCGGGTGAGATGAAGTTTAACAGTGATGCCACTGTAAGTACTTCCAAAGCTGTATTCTACCTTTTTTAAAAAAAACAAACTTACCTCCAAACTCTGAGATCTAGGACTTTGCTCCTCCCAGTGCAACTGGATCCTCAATTTCCTGACCCTCAGGCTGCAATCAGTAAGGATAGGTGACAACCCTTCAGTAATAATCCTCAAGGCTGCGTACTCTGCCCCTTATTATACTCCTTATACACTCCTGTCTGGGTGGCCAAATTCAGCTTTAACTCCTTTTAAAAACTGATGATGCCTCCGAAGTGGCTTGGATCTCAAACAATGACGAGACACAATATGGGTGGCTCTCATATAAAGCGTGTTTATCGGCAGCACAATTTGGCTATAATGTTGCTGAAAAATGTAGTATTTTCAAGAACACTTACCCTTTGGTTTGCAGTAGCGTGATTCCAGCAGCGATAGTTTTGCACACTTTTTTTTTGTGTTCTGCATATGTACCAATGTCAGCTGCTGTCGGAGTGTGTGAGAGGAATAGTAATGTACATTCAGTAGGGTAGCAATTCATTCAATAAGATATCATCTGGCATCCTATGAACAGCTTCTTTAAGATAGAAGAAAAAGGGCAAAGTGTTAAAAACCTGATGTCCTTTTTTTTTACACCAACCCCCAAGAAGCAGTCAAAGACAATCAACCACAGCCATCCACTTCTGCAACTACAACTGCACCTGAAGGTGATGATAATGGCCCTCTATCCCTACATTAACAATATTTTTCAATATTTTCATTCCTGATGAAGGGCTCTTCCCTGAAATGTCAATTCTTCTGCTCCTCGGATGCTGCCTGACATGCTTTGCTTTTCCAGTACCACTCTAACCTTGACTCTGATCTCCAGCATCTGCAGCACTCACTTTCGCCTAATATTTTTCAATGTAATGTGTTAAATTTACTTTGGTTTCATTTGATTAAAAAATATGATCTAAAACTTCATTCAGGATGTGTTATACTTTGTGTTAGGCTTTTCGGTGATTTTTTTTGAGTGATTGTGAGTGTTTTTTTTTCGTTTGCTGGTCTACACCTAACTCCATTTTTCAAGTAGGCCCCATTATTTCTATGAAACAAAGTTGTGTTCCAGTGAAACCATGGCATTATAGGAGAACTACCCATAGGAAAGAGGTAGACAGCTTAACAGTGTGATGTGAAGACAACAATCTCTCTCACTCTCTCTCTCTCTCTCACTCTCTCTCTCACTCTAAATGGTGCTGAGGTGGAGGTAAATGACATTGTCAAGTTCCTGTGAGTAAATGTCAGCAACCTATGTCCCATTCCATCCATGTCGATGCTACGGTGAAGAACGCACATTGTGAGATATTTAGCTCACTATCTGAATTACTACTGAGTTCCTGTTCATCCGTTCATAACCCTTTACTAACCCGTTATTTACTATAACACTATTTCATTCATTCATAAAACCGCATTTCTGTACTATCCCTTCAAGGAACTAACTGTCAAAATGGGGCTTATGGGGAATTCCATGAATGAATGAATGAATGAATGAATGAAACTCTCACCGGCAAATAGTAAACAAATCTCCAACTTGGCTGTGGTATTCAGTTTAATATCCTTTATTCTTTTATTAAGTACAGGTACAATATTTAACTTACTCAGTATATACAGGCCTAGTATGCTTAACTAACACTTACTAACATGAAAGACAAAAGGACTACCACCTCTTAATGATGCAAGCAGACTGGACAGACACACTTAATCCTATCAGGAATAGCAGCCAGCTCATGTTTTAACCCATCTCCAGTCTCCCAGGACAGAAGTCCCTCAAACTTTTATCTACTATAGATAAAACAACATAACGATAGAAATTTAATGTGTGTAAGAACTGTATTTCGGGATTCTATTATCGACTTGAACTTGTGCCACGGTGCTTGCTGAATAAAAGAGCTATTTTTGTTACTCACCGATTTTGGTCATTGTTTGAATATGATCCCACAACACTAACACCGCTACTTCCTCAAAAGGCTAAGGAAACGTGTCCACAATGACTCTTACTAATTTTTATCGATGCACCATAGAAAGCATCCTACTCATGGTATGGCAACTACTCTGCCCAAGACTGTAGGAAATTAGAGAGTTGTGAATGCAGCCCAGTCAATCACAAAATAAGCCTTCTATCCATTGACTCTACATTTCCTGCTCCTCAGGAAAGCAGCCAACATAATCCAAGATCCCTCCAACCCCAGTTATGGGTGACACGGTGGCTCAATGGTTAGCACTGCTGCCTCACAGCGTGAGGGACCCGGGTTCGATTCCAACTGTGTGGAGTTTGCACATTTTCCCTATGTCTGCGCAGGTTTCCACCCACAGTCCAAAGATGTGTAGGTCACGTGGATTGGCCATGCTAAATTGCCCATAGTGTGAGGTGCATTAGTCACAGGGAAATGGGTCTGGGTGGGTTACTCTTTGGAGGGTCAATGTGAACCTTTTTGGGTCAAATGGTCTGTTTCCACACTGTAGGGTATCTAATCTAATCTACAATCTTCCACCCTTTTCCATTGGGCAGAAGATACAAATGTTGAAAATACTGGCCAAGAGATTCAAGAACAGCTTCTCCCTGCTGTAACTGCAGACTCTTAAATTCTGCATTCTGTTTTATTCTCCTGATGTACTTTTGTATTTAGCATGCAAAACAATACTTTTCACTATCTCAATATATGTGACAACAGTAAAGCAAATCTAATCCAACATTTATCAAGAACATGTAAGTTATATAGTACTTATAATGTGGAAATTTCGATTGAGGTGGTCGACTTATGTAGCAAACTGGTTGCAAGAAAATAAAGGTCAAGTCAACTCTTCTGTAGAATTTACATTTAAGCTTTGCGTATATTTTTAGTATGTGCTATAAACCAAGTATGGCCAGCATTTCATTTCTGTCACCGACAATTGTTCAGCAAGGCTAGTCCAGTGTACTATTGGGTAAAAGTGAGAAATAATATTCAGGCTTTTGTTTCTCATTTAGATGTTAGTTAAGTACAAATATGATAAATTCTCTAACATTGGCCTCATTCATGAATGAAGAACCTCCAATATCTAATGACCTTTTTGATTTGAGTGAAAATGATCAAATGATCTTCTGGCGATTTGTAAATTTAAATTGCCCTGGCACATTCATTCCACCTGAATTATAACTAAAAAGAGAGGCTTTTTCAGTTGCTTTTGAACAAAACCTGTACCTCTGAAGGAGGAGAGTTTCAGCTGTTGAGCCTGAAGCTTGTGCCCTGTGATCATATACATTTTGTGTAGGTTCCTCACTGCATGAAAAATTGTCAATGTTTACAATATCCTGTTTGATAATTAAGTCTAAATAGTAATGATAGTGAGGGGGTAATTTGGATAGTGCTGTGTCTTGAGCATAAATAAAAATTGATTGCGTTTTCTCAAAACAAATGTGGGATGAATCTAGGCAAGTACAGAAAATATTTTTAATGAAAGGTGTTCATATTTTATGCATATTATAAAACTTGATAAAGAAGTTAATTTTTTTTTGTTTACTTACTAATTTTAGTACTTCTCTGATCACAAATATTTGCAGGAAGAAATTATTTAGAACCACAAGCCTTATTTATCTCTGGCTAAATGTGAATGCCAGCAATTGAGTAACATGATGTCTTTAACTTGTAGCATAGAACATTTTTTATGCCCTCACTCATGTATCATCTTTTATTACTGCCTCCTGTTTCCATAGAAATAACAGAGTGGACTCTGAGCTGTTAACCTCAACCCAAATAAACTTAATCTGTGAGAAATATGTAAAACCACTGCAAAGGATTGGGAAATTTTAAACCTCGGGGAGATACACGTAATACTCCATGTTCATATTTTCTGCAATCTTTTATTTTGTCTAATGACTCAATTAAATGAATCAGGTCCCACTTGCAAAATTGCAAGTCTCTCCATTTGTCATAGAGATGTACCGCATGAAAACAGACCTTTGGTCCAACTTGTCCATGCTGACAAGATATTCCAACCCAATCTAGACCCACCTGCCAGCACCTGGCCTATATCCCTCCAACCGCTTCCTATTCATATACCCATCCAGATGCCTTTAAAATGTTGCAATTGTACCAGCCTTTACCACTTCCTCTGGCAGCTCATTCCAAACACGTACCACCCTCTGCATGAAGAAGTTGGTCTCTTTTATATCTTTCCCCTCTCACCCTAAACCTGTACCCTCTAGTTCTGGACTCCCCTACCCTAGGGAAAAGATTTTGTCTATTTATCCTATCTATGCCTCTCATGATTTTGTAAACCTCTATAAGGTCACCCCTCAGCCTCAGATGCTCCAGGAAAACAGCCCCAGCCTGTTCAGCCTCTCCCTATAGCTGAAATCCTCAAATCTGGCAACATCCTTGTAAATCTTTTCTGAACCCTTTCAAGTTTCACAACATCATTCCAATAGGAAGGAGACCAGAATTGCATGCAATATTCCAACAATGGCTTAACCGATGTCGTGTACAGCCGCAACATGACCTTCCAACTCCTGTACTCAATACTCTGACCAATAAAGGAAAGCATACCAAACACCACCTTCACTATCCTATCTACCTGCGACTCTGCTTTCAAGGAGCTATGAATCTGCACTCCGAGGTCGCTTCGTTCATTCTACATAAAGCAGGAGACCTTACCAATAGTGGCTACCTCCATGAAAATTGGCACTTGGCATCTTTTAAACAATGCCGACAACTTTAAAACACAACCCACCCACTTTCCCATGCCATTTGTTGCTGGAAGTGAAGGTGTGACTTCTGTATCCAAGATTTGGCTGGCATTTTCTTTTACCCCTTCTTCCATTTTGGTTCCAATCAAAATCATGAAAATCTAGCCCTTTCAGTCACCTGGGAAGGGCATTACACAGAGGCCTTGCACAATAATAAAAAGAAACTAGAGTGAAACAACATCAATTCCTTTACAGTACAGTTCAGAAGAGATTTACAAGGATGTTGCCTGGGTTGGAGAATTTGAGCTATAGGGAGAGGCTGAACAGGCTGGGGCTGTTTTCCCTGGAGCGTCGGAGGCTGAAGGGTGACGTTATGGAGGTTTACAAAATTGAAGGGCATGGATAAGGTACATAGACAGTATTTTCCCTCGGGTCGGGTGTCCAGAACTAGAGGGCATGGGTTTAGGGTTAGAGAGGAAAGATATAACAGAGACCTAAGGGCCAACTTTTTCACACACAGGGTGGTACGTGTATAGAATGAGCTGCCAGAGAAGTGGTGGAGGCTGGTACAATTGCAGCATTTATGAGGCACCCGGATGGGTATATGAATAGGAAGGGTTTGGAGGGCTTTGGGCTGGGTGCTGGCAGGTGGGACTAGATTGGGTTGGGATATCTGGTCAGCATGGACGGGTTGGACCGAAGGGTCTGTTTCCATGCTGTAAAACTCTAAGAAGTAATTACTCTAAGATATTACTCTAAGAAGTAATAAAAAGTTTCTGGAAAACATGTTTAGCTAGAACAACGTCTGTTTTTATAGTGAATATAAAGGTAGAAAAAATGCCCTGAAGCACTTTCAGGTTTCAGGCAAAAGGGTTCATTGGACCAAAAGGGGTTGACCTCAAGAACCCTATCTTGTAAACATATCATTTCTTTTATCAAACTTATGTGACTTACTGAACCCCACATTTATACCAGATATCTGTGGACTTTGCAAGTACAATGATATCTCTGGCGAGAAAAGAGGAGTGATTTTTAAATCAATGGGGCAGGAGCAGTGTTCCATACAAATTTGCATAAAAAAGCAGTAACTTCAGTCATGTCCCTGTAACAAGCAAGGAGCAGAGTCCTGTGTTTATCATGAAGCTACAGCTGGGAATTCTCTCTGACTCTTCTCAATACTGGCAGTTTGAAAGGCTGAGGCTGGCTACTTCATCACTGGATCAGAATCCTCTTGACCTAGCAGCACTGTGGGAGTATTTACGCTACAGACACCACAGCAGTTCAAGAAGGTGACTCAGCACCAGCTTCTTGAGGGCAAATAGCGATGTGAAATAAATGCTGGCTTTTTAGCAATGAACAAATCAAAAAAGAAATGAAGATGGAGCAGAGGTGCATGAATGAGTGATGACATGTAGGAGTTGGAACATCATGTTGAGGTTGTACAGAACATTGAGGCCTCTTCTGGAGTACTGTGTGCAGTTCTGGTTGCCCTGTTATAGAAAGGATATTATTAAACTGGAGAGGGTTCAGAAAAGATTTACCAGGATGTTGCTGGGACTGGAGGGTTTGAGATCTAAAAGTAAACTGGAAAGACTGCGACTTTTTTCAGTGGAGTGTTGGAGGTTGAGGGGTGATCATATTGAGGTTTATAAAGTCATGAGGGGCAGAGATAGAGTGAATGACCAGGTTCTTTTCCCTAGGCTGGGGATGTTCAAAACTAGAGGGCATATTTTTCAAGTGTGAGGAGAAAGATTTTAAAGATTGATTGCGAGGCAACTTTTTTACATACCGAGTAGTTAGTGTGTGGAATGAACTGCTAGAAAAAGTGGTGGATGCAGGCACAATGTTTAAAAAGCATTTTGATAAGTACATGAATAGGAAAGGTTTGGAGGGATAACTGCAGGCAAATGGGTCTACTTTAGTTAGGGATTATGGTCGGCATGGACTGGTTGGACCAAAAGGTATGTTTCCATTCTCTGTGACTCTGATACTGGCAGGTCATTAGAAGAAATGTGAAAGTCAGCAAGTTATTCTTTACTAATGTACAAGTTGGAAAGGGAGCATATCTTAACAAGATGAAAAAGGTTGATTTGCTGCTGGCAGGTTAGATAGAAGAAGTGTTCATTAACAGGCTCAGAGCTTTCATGTTCTGTTAAAATGGTGAATGTTTGCTAAGGGCTGATATGGTATTCAGTGCATATTGACTTCTCCATGATGAAATATTGTTACTCCCCTCTGAGAGCAGTGCCCAATGATTCAGTAGGACTATGGTGACTTTACTTAGTCAATTGGATGTTGCTGTTAATGCTCTCTTTGAGTTAAAAATCCTTGAGTTAAAATTAAGCTTGATAAGAAATGAAGCTTTCTGTTTGACACATACTCCATATTGTATTACACCAGGACCTGTGCAATATCCTCTTCCAAAATACTTTTAAAAACAATATTTAAGCTATCAAATGTATTACGTGGCTAATACTGTCTTAATACATCTGTGTCAGGGTGCGTGAGTATTAAAAGAACCAAGTTTGTAAATCATCCATTGGGTCACCTTTGAATGTCTTTTGAAGCAATGGAAAATGAGACAAATGGATAGATAAATGAAGGAAAGATAGAGAGAAATTAAAACAGTTGTAGCTGATGGGATAAATTCAGAAACTAGGACAAAACAAAAGGAGGAAAGAAAATGTCCCTGAAACCCAGAATAACAATAAGAAGTTTTATAAAAAATGACAAGCTGTTAGAAGTCCAAGAATATCATTTAGTTAATTTTTACTCTCTGAACTTTATTTTATCAACACTTGAGGAGCTCAACATTGTGCTGACCATCTTCTCTCTCTGCGGTTATGATTAGTTAATGGATTATTGAATGGAACCTGGAGGGAGTAGTGGTTGTGGCGATATATGTTTGTACTTGCAGGAGTTAATGATGGCCAGTGCTAGATTCATGTCTGTGAACCTGGTGCAGCAACCTTGTTACTGCAGGTCCTTCAAATTGACTCATTTACCAAGTGTAAATGATTTTATACATTTCCTGTTGTCCAATTCCTGGAGTAATATAAACTAAACAGGAAAGTAAGCAGAATTGATGTATTTCTTCTTTGGTTCTGAATGTACTTTAGATGTGTTTCTTTTTGTAGACTATCGTAATCAAGCCACTGCAGCCATTTGGTCAGCATTTTTCTTGTAATATTCGTTTTCCATGTCATTGCACAACAGCTGGCTACATAGCAGCAGGTCATTAGAAGAAATCTAAAAGTCCAGCAAGTTATTCTTTACCTCCGCTCTGGTAGGCAGATGTTTAATTTATAACCAAATAATCAATGAAGTAAACTTTTGATTGCCATGATTGCGTTGCGTCTGACTGACTGACTGACAATCTGTAGCTGAGTTCACTTGAATCTTTGTCACTCCAGTGAGAGTAGAATTGTTGATGACGTAGTAGGCAAGAAGAAATATTGAGTGTTTGTGTTAAAGGGAAAACCATAAGCATGGATGACTTTGATCTACATATAAACTGGAAAAATCAGTTTGGCATGAGAAGCCTGGATGAAGAGTTCATAGAATGCTTTCTTGATAGTTTCTGAGAACAGTGCATTTTAGAGCCAACCAGAGAGCAAAATGTGTTAGACTTGGTATTGTGTAATATGACAGGATTAAAAAATGACCTCAGAGTGAAGGCACCACTTGGTTTCAACAACCACAATATGATTGAATTTTACATGCAGTTTGAAAAGGAGAACATTTGGTCTAAGACTAGTATTTTGATTCTAAATATGGGCAGCAATGTGAGCATGAAAGCTGAGCTACCTGAAGTGAACTGGCTAGGAATCGACAGTGGCAGACATTTAAGGGGATATTTCAGAATACTCAGAATAAGCAGATTCCATTATAAAGAAATACTCCTAAAGGGCAGACCCACCATGTGTGGTTAACTAAAGAAAGTTAAAAAAATCCTTTAGCTTAAGAAGAATGCATTGAATCATGTGCAGTTGAGAATGGTGGGTCATGTTTGTTCAGAGTATAAAGAATGACAAAGAATGACTAAAAATGTAATAAGCAGGAAGAAATTAGAGTATGAGAGGAAGCTAGTTGGAAGTATAAAAGCGTATAGTGGGAGATTCTATAATTATTTAAAAATGAAACAGAGGGGATATTGGTCTCTAGAGAGTGAGAATGGAGAGTTAATTATACATAAGGGAATTGTATATGAAATGAACAAATACTTTGCTTCTCTCCTCAGTATAGACGATAATCGATGTAAATCAGAAGAAGAGAGAGAGGGACTTTATTCAACAGGGTGTAACGATTAGAGCTCTGCAGGGCCTGAACTTGTTTACAATTTACATTAAATGGCAGATGAGGGAAGTGAAGGCATGGTAGCTAACTTCACAGGTGCCACCAAGATAGACAGGAAAGTATGTCGTGAAGAAGGAGTCTACACATGGAAATTGGAAGGGTGAGTGACTAGGCAAACATCTGACAGATCAAATATAATGTGGGAAATGCACAATTACTTGGGCAAGAAGCATCAAAAAGGGAAGTATTACATAAACAGAAAATGATTGTAGAATTTTGAGGTGTAGAGAAATTTAGGTGTTCTAATGTATTAATCCAAAAAGTTAGTATGCAGGAAAAGCACATAATTGCAAAAACTAACTTATTACGTTTTTTTGAATTCATTTATTGCCCAATCACATTATTGTGGGCAGACCAGGAATGGGCGGCAACTTCCTACCCTAAGGAACTTTAGTGAACCGATGGGTTTTTCTGACAATCAACATGGATTCATGGTGTCATTAGACTATTAGTTCCAGATTTATTTTCTATTGAATTCAAATTCCATCATCTGCCATGGTGGGCTTCGAACCCCAGTCCCAAGACATTATCTGGTCTCCGGATTAACAGACCAGTGATAATACTACTAGGCCATCAAGCAAACAATCCTTAACTTTACACAGTGTGTTGCAAAAACATTTCTAACAACTAACACATACACTTGGTTATATATTCATAAATCATAAGTATGATTACTGTGCTTGAGGAATTATATTCCTGGTTTGTCTATTAGTATTGCTTGACAATTCTGTTTCCTACAACTTAATTCCTTAAAATAGGGTTGGAATTAAGTTCACCTTTTCAGTATTATCATATGGATGCGTAAGAATAATTAGCTTTCTGTTTTTAAATTTGGCTGCTTCTAATTTTCTCTTTGTCTAGATATTTAAGACAGCAATATCACCTTGGATAAAAACATTCTGAAAGTTTACCTTCAGGAATATTAAACTAACAAACCTGTCATTACCTAAATTTGATCTGCTTTCTTTCTTGAAAGGAATTATGTCATTTTGAATTACTACAGGCTGTAACATTTACAGTAAAATTACAATACATCAAATCAAAGAGGGAATGTGCCAACAAATGTGTGTTCAGCAGTGCTTTGAGATACCTGATGATATCCCTATGTGATCCCATTAATCTACAAACACACTCTTTTCATTTTTGCTTGACATACAATGGTGCCACTAATATATGAAAAATGACTTTAATTTTCAAATCTTCCAATAAGCTAACTTTTTAAGAGTTAAAAAAATCTTGGAAAATGTTGATAGTTAGGTCCAGAAAGACTCAGGAATCATGTTGTGCTTAGCGTGCTGTCATGGACATGACCCAGCAGTGTTGCCAATCATCTTTTCCATGTTTTTGTGTGGCACTGTGAGATCTCTGAAAAGCTGTTGTTTGCAGTTTCAGCTAGAGAAACAGGTGGATGAGCAGATGGTCTTCATCTGACTCCTCAGATCCATTGCCACCAATGGCTCCTTGGTTGAAGAATTTTCTATGGCTGTGATTGCCTCAATCTGTCAGTCTTTTGGTGCAGTGCAGAGTGTTGGCCACCTTGGTATGGGTTTCCATGGTTGTGTCTTATGGAATTTCTGTGCCAGTGTTCCATGGTCAAGCAAAACAAGCCTCAATGTTGGGCCTGTTGCCCTCACCATGCTTTGCTTTGCTTTGTAACACGTTTTAACCCAGTTAGGCAGAAGTAGCTAGAAGGTACCTCTGTCATGACATGTTCCTTGCCATCACCACTTATGTGTGGGAGACTATGCCTTGCCTTGTCAGGGTTCAGTCCAGCCTTCTATTATTGTAGGTTGGCTCCTTGTGGCCAATCCCTTTTAACCAGGCCAACTCCTCTTTCCTATAGGCCTGGACTAGAGAAGGGAATTTTCTCTGTTTGAACTGCTTTTAGCAATGAGAATGCCTCCTTGTCAAACTGTTGCAAGACTTTTCCCCCTTTGTTTCAGAATGTTTGACCAACCCAGTGGTGAAATATCACATCCTGTGCAATGACTCTTTTTGATGCACACCACATTTTTCTACATGCTGTATTTGCTTCACTTGGTCTTCAATTTACAGTGCTTTTAACTTTACCATAGACTTAGATATTCTTGGAGTATTTGAACATCTTTTTATAAGTGATCTTCATGTCAATTGATGACTTGCCAGGGATTTTTTACTCTAGCATGGAATAACTCCACTCTGGTGGTACATGACAAGTATGTACGAGTTCAGCTAATCTCTAGTTACAGTTCAGAATTTCAATGTATTACATACATCCTTCTACTGGATTTCTGATTGTGTAGGAATTGCTGATAACATGCGCGCACACAATTTCACATTATCAAAATTTGACTTGTCTTAATTTCACTGCCAACTCAAATAGAATTCTGAGAGACCATTTCTATGGTCACTGCTATTTCTACTCATCCATTTCCCTCTAGATCCTTCAGTATGTCCTTTTAGTGGTCTGATATTTTGTTTCTCTTTAAATTGGCTAACATGGCAAAAACTTATATTTGTTTATTGCAATATTCCTGAACTGTATACTCTGAAATTCTAAAAGGAATTCTCATCTTATTTTTAATCAATTGCAATTAACTAGCTCCACAATAAGCGTTTCTTTTGGAAGTATTGTTGCAAATGATTTGAAAATCTCCGTAAATGTCCAGTTAGTGTTTATTAACTCATCCTTTTTTTTAAAATCAAGGACCCATTTCACAATTAGCCATTCTAATTTTAGTGACCGAAACAGAAATTGCTGGGAAAGTTCAGCAGGTCTGGCAGCATCTGTGGAGAGAAATCAGCATTAACATTTCAGTTGAGTGACCCTTCATCAGAATTGGGTCAGCATTTACTTTTGGTGATATCCTTGTGGGATGCTATGTAATTTTTCATTATTTTTGAAACCCATCTGAAATTATCTTTTCAAACTTCCCCATCTTCTCCATCTTTCCTTATCTTCATCAGGTTTATTTTATTTTTTCTCGTTTTATCATTTCTATGAGCTCCATATATTCTTCTCTTCAGGTTTAGCTTGTTTTGACTTGTCTTTGTCAAGTTCATACAGAAACTTAATGTCTCACTTTCACAGTAATTATTTTGCACATTTACAACTTCCTTCTTAAAAGCTCTTGATCCATAGTTGTGTGGAACAATTTCCCATTTTATCTCATCTCAGCGAGACCATTTTGCATGTATGTAAATCTGTCCTTTTTACATTCTAGACCGCCGAATGATTTTATTACTTTTACTTTTTAGAGAACAAAGAACAAAAAAAATTACAGTAAGGTAACAGGCCCTTTGGGCCTCCAAGCCTGCAGTGATTATAGATCCTCTATCTAAACCCATCACCTATTTTCTAAGGATCTGTATCCCTTAGTTCCCTTCCCATTCGTGTATCTGTCTAGATGCATCTTAAATGATGCTATCATTCCTGCCCGTACCACCTCCATTGGCAACACGTTCCTGGGTACTCATCACCCTCTGCAGAAAGAGATTTCCATGCATATCTCCCCTAAACTTTCCCCTCTCACTTTGAACTCATGACCCCTAGAAATTGAGTCCCCCACTCTGAAAAAGTTTCTTACTATCCACCCTGTCTTCACCCCTCATGAGTTTGTAGGCCTCAATCAGGTCCCCTCTCAACTGCCTTCTTTCCAATGAAAATAATCCTAATCTACTCAATCTCTCCTCATAGTTAGCACCCTACGTATCAGGCAAGATCCTGGCGAACCTCCTGTGCACCCTCTCCAAGATATACGCGCTAGAATGTTCCAGACCCCATGCAACTTCACCTTCTTCATCAGCCTATCATGGGGAACCTTATCAAATGCCTTATTAAGTCCGTATGTATAACATCTACATCCCTTCCCTCCTCAATCAACTTTGTAATCTCTTCAAAGAATTCTATTAGGTTTGTAAGACATGACATTCCCTGCACAAAACCATGCTGCCTATCACTGATAAGCCCATTTTCTTCCAAATGGCTATATATCCTATCCCTCCGTATCTTCTGTTGCGTCCCTACCATTGACGTCAGGCTCATAGATCTATAATTACCTGGATTATCCCTGCTATCCTTCTTAAACAAGCGGACAGCATTAGCAATTCTCCAGTCCTCTGTTCCATCCCATGTTCAAGAATGCTGCAAGTATATCTGTTAAAGCCCCAGGTATTTCCCCTCTTGCTTCTCTCAGTAACCTGAAATATTTTGAAATATTTTCGTAGGGTCCTGTGCCATCCCAACCTGCTCTTATATTTTTGGCTTTTTCTGCCTCATTTTCCATTTTCCATTTTTCTCCCTTCCACTGCCTCAGCTATTTTCTCATGTTAATTTTGGTTTTGTGCTGATGGCACTTAAACCATTTAATAATTAACTGTTTCCACTTGAGCATTCCCTTGGTCATTCTAGAGTTTGTGCTGAGTATTGTGAAACTCCCTGGTATTCTTTTGAGGAGTGCCATGATGCCTTTCACATCTACCTGAGCAGGCAAAGCCTTGGTTTAATGACAGCTTAGACAAAGTAATTCACTCAAATGTTCACGCTGGATTCTGTGCTTAAATTCATAATGTTCTGACTCGAATAAGCGCGTTATTACAGAGCTATGCTGACATGCAGTGTCTGTATTCGTATCATATTCAAAGACGCAAAGACCATTTAGTGGCTATAACGTTCCTTCCTAACAAACTCATTGTTGCATTCACGATTTTGCACTACTTGTTTTCAGACTCTATATGTGCATTGACAACACTGCTGTCCTTGTCCTCCATGTCTCATGGCCCTTGCACTGTCACTGTTTTATCAGACTGTTTGGCCTCCAGTTCTGGAATTAGCTGTAATTTCCTCTAGTTAAAAAATGAGTAAGGCTGAAATTACCACAGACACTGTGCCCTTTTCATCCTACAGTTTCCTCCCTACCACTCTTCCTTTTGGAAATTGCATGGGAAAAAGTAGATTTTGCTGTATTTTTACAACAAACTGATAACTAAATTGTGTAAGAGTACTCTTTGAGAAGAAATTACCTCAACCCTTTATGTCATTTCTTTCAGTGCTGCTTGGAAAAGGAAGGTAAAGGAAACATTACGTGCTCTCACATGTCACCTTTTCAGTTTACTTACTTGAGTCAGAGGCTTAGTCATCATTGAAGGATTTTAAACCCTTAATCTTGGCTGCCACTTGAATACAGCACATGCTATAAGGTCATATCTCCTAACTGAGTGCAGGACATTTCAGATTCCCAGAATTTATTTTATATTGCCCGCTTTGCTGTTATCTCTGTTATGGGATGTAAATAACATTAGTTCAATAATGGATACCATGCTTTTGGTCTAAATGTTAATCATTGATCAGTGCAATTCGTGACTGAAAGATAGCAAGGAGGCAAAGATGGAATTTTGTACATTTAATTTGAGAAATTAAGGATTGAGAACATTGTGACACACTTTGAAACTTCTGAAGTTCGTTTTGAGGAAGTTTGAGGGATTTAAAAGATGGCTTTGTGTGCAGTGCACATTGTGTTCAGGTACACACTGAGTCACCATGGTCTGTAATGGAAAGAAACTAACATTGAAGGAAGATTTGGGGGAGTTCAACTTGAATATAAAGGTCTAGTGTTATTATAAAGACAAGCTGCCCTTTTAGAGGAAAGGGAATAAACTTGAAGTTGAGAATAAAGTAAATGCTTTCCTCACAATGTTTGGACCAGGCACTTTTGACATGTTTTCTTTAAAACCAGTGTTGTCCAAGACACTAAACTAAAATGAAGAACTCCTGGCACAAACAAAGAGATTGGTGGAGAAATTCACCAGGTCTCTCCACTGATGCTGCCAGATTTTTATTTTTCTTTGTCCAAGAGACTCCTGGAATATGTTGAAATTAATGAAATTTTGGGCTCCTGTTGTGGTATGACTGTGAGTGAGATTGCAATGAGACTTGCACTTTGTGAAAGGAAGCAGTTGTGAAGTGAAATTTGCAGATTAAGTTCTTGAATTAAACCAAGTCACATCACTGGGTGTGGTGCAAACTAAGAAATCAGTTTTGAAGGCACATTGTTAGAAGACCAAAACAAAATGCAGACCAAGCTTTTGAGAAAAGTCAATGATCTGACATGGAATGGGGCTCATAATAAACCCATAGTTCCTGATCAGCTGGGGAGGTCAGCTGGATTTCTGAGACTCAAGGCCATGGCAACCAAGTTTAGTTTCAGTCATAACTTTAGATGCCACTGTTGCCATCTTCATCACCAACCATTTAAGTGCTCCCATTTTTTGCCAGAGTGCTATACTTGAGGGAAAGTCAGTCATATAAGGACAGCAAATAATCACATAGCAAACCAGAGTAAAGCCTCAGTTTGGAGTTATGGTTGATTGAAAGACACTTCAAAAGCCTGAAAGTCCTTGTGTGTGCATATGATAAGTTATGAAAACAGAATGTTGCAGTGTAGAACAATCAAGAGTTCTAGTCATAGAGTCATTACTCTGACAAAAGAAAACAGCACGTGCATGTTGAAAGTGAAAGGGCTGAAATCAGTGAAACTTGGAACTTTATTGCTCAGTTTCATTATCGATACAGTTGCAGCTGTATCTATAATCTCAGGAGGTGAGTTCAAGAAATCCCAGACTCCCATTCCTTTCTGCAAAATAAATGTGGAATTGATTAACCATGCCAATTGAAGAGAGATTCTGTCAGGTAGATCATGTTCTTGAAAGAAGAAATTGGACAAAGGGAAAGCGGGAACTTTGGGGTTGGCTTATATATCGGGGAAACTAATATGCTGAGAGCTGTATTATATGTCATAGAGTGCTACAGCACTGAGACAGTCTCTTCGGCTCATACTGGTCCATGCTGACCAAAAGGTGTTGGTTGTGATTACAGTAAAGGCAATTCTGCAATCTGAGTTAGTAAGTCTTCAGGCATAGTAGATGTTGGTTCTGTCATGGTATTCTGGGAACTTCTGCATACTGGCTATCTTGCACCTTCATTAATTTGTTTTTTGGAGAAAGTGTGGAGGGAATCCAGTATAATATAAGACCTCCTGTTCTCTTATATTGATCTTCTGCTGTTCACTCTTTCCGGTAAATGTAAATAAAGTTAGTTCAACGATGGCTTCTTGCTGTGAGTCTGTATGTGAAATTTTTTCAGTGCATTCTTCAACAGTGGATAATAAAACAAAGAAGTATTCTCTGTTTACAGTCCTTCACATTGATTCCTACAATATTATTTGAGGAATCGCAGCTAACATTTCTCTCCCAAATAGTTGCAGAGATGACACATTATCTGTTCAATACATTCTTTGTACTCATGGAATCACATTGTTTATTAAATGGCTGCCTGTCATTTTAAATAATAATTGCATTTCAGAGGAATTTATTGTCGATACACAGGTTTGGCCGATGTAATGAAGTCCTATACAAATGTAACTTTAAAAATCAATTATTGTAAATTGTTTCTTTGGTGCTTTGCATTTCCATCAATACTCTCTTGTGCTTCAAGCTAATAACACATATTTAGAGAACATTTAATTTGTCAATGTCAACCTGTTAGCTTTTTGTTCCACTAATTCTATTTAGATTGGTTTAGCACAAGCTGATTGGGACTGGTGTAGAAATTAAACCACTCACACACTTATTTCTGCCTATTTCATTTCTAACTTACTCTTTTATTTTCTGGTATTTGCTAATATGCAAGTCAGAAAATAATAGCCCATATTTTGCAGTCAGTCAGCAAGAAAACAGTAGCTCTTGCCACTGAGCTCCATAAAGGTCTAGTGATATCTAGGTTGTGGATTTCCTCTTTCCTGACAATAGTTTGAACTAGCAACCAGACATCCAGCAGCAGTGATTTGATTGGATTTATTGTAGTCACATGAATCTAAGTACAGTGAAAAGCTTTGTTTTGTGAGCAGTATAGACAGATCATGGCAAACAAGGACATACAGATCATAGGGGGCTGAGACAGTGAGGCCTACAGGTTACACTGCACAGGAGGTGCAGAAAACAAGATCAACATTAACAAGACCAACATTATCTGAAGTTAGAAAGTCCATTTTCTTAAAAAAGAATCAATGAAGGTGCAAGATATCCAGTATGCAGAAGTTCCCAGAATACCATGACAGAACCCAACATCTAATATGCCTGAAGACTTACTAACTCAGATTGCAGAATTGCTTTTATGTAATCACAACCAACACCTTTTGGTCAGCATGGACCAGTATGAGCTGAAGAGCCTGTCTCAGTGCTGTAGCACTCGATGACATATAACCTTCTAACAGCAGGGAAGAAGCTGTTCTCGAACCTGTTCTTGAATGTGTCTAAACCTCTGTATCTTGTCTGACAGAAGAAGTTGTAGGTGTGTATTTGCAGATAAGAGGGATCTTTGATGTTGGCAACCTTTCTGTGTCAATTAGAAATATAAATGGAATCCATGGATGGGACATTGGCTTCTATGATGGTCTGTACTGTACACAAAACTTTCTATCGTATTTTACAATCCTGGGCAGAGCAGTTGGTGTACCAGGCTGTTATACTCACGGTTAATATGCTTTCTATTGTGCATCTGTCGAACTTGGTGAGGGTCCTTATGGACATGCTGAATTTCCTAAAGCTGCCTGAGGAAGAAGAGGCATTGTTGTGTCATCTTGACCGTCGCATGTATGTGTGAAGTCCAGGACTCCTAGGAAGTAACATTCTCTGCAGTTCAACTCCATTGATATAAATGGGGGCGTGTCCACCTCCTTTCTTCCTGAAGTCAATGTTGTCATCAGTCAGGCCAAATAGCTAAACACATTGAAGTATTCTCATGTGCAGCGAACAAAGAAGTAAAATGCATTGATTATTCTTCAACTTTAGTTATGTTTCGCAGAGAGTGAAGTAACTAGATCTATACATAATATTAAGAAGGAAGCTAAAATACACTAAATTTAAAAAAGAATCCAATTGAGCAATTTGATATTCTATAAAACTAATTTTCAGTGCCAAAGAAGGTGTTTAGCCGAATTTATGAACTTGGCAAACCACTTAGCAAACTGCGCTGACCCACTGTTGGGCACCTGGTTTTATGGTAATGATAGGGTATATGGTTACAGATTGTGTTTGAATACAGTCCTGCAGCTGATGGCCCTATAGTGTTCAAAGTCTGTGCAATCAAGCTTGGTGGTGGTGCCATGCAATATAATGGCAGAGAATTTACAACGTTAAGATACAATTTTTTGTGGTGACAAAATTCTGTGATGGTCACTTACAGATGTAACAAAGTCAGGTAGGTTGGTGAGGACAAAGTCAAGTACTTTTCTGCTGTTGGATCCCTCATCACCACCTTCGTTCTTAGACGTTCTCCTGAGCCACTCTTGGTGATGGACATTGGAATCTTCACCCAAAGTACATTGTATACCCTTGTCACCCTCCGTGCTTCCTTCTTTTGGTGTTCAACATGGCAGAGGTCTGACTCACCGGCCTAGAGGCAAGGGCAATAAATGCTAATCAGAACGGGTTTCCTTTTGTTTGTTTGCAATGAATCTTTATGGGGTTCAGAGTCAATATTGAAGATTCCCAGGATAGTTCCTTCCAACTATGTACTGCTTTGCTAGAGCTCCCAGTTTTAGCTCGGGCTACCCAGTGTTAATAAGGAAGACTTTGCAAGGTCTGAAGAGTTTATTGTTTCCAGTGCTAATGTTGGTGTTGGATGCCCGTCCTGTTTAATTTCTTAGCTGTATCAAACCAAGACTAAATGGCTTGCTCATGCATTTCAGAGAACCTTTTAAGTGTCAATCATATTGCTCTGGGTCTTGAGTCATTTAGAGTCACATGTAGGCCAGATTTCCTTTGGTAAAGGATATTACTGAACTAGAGAGGTTTATACAACAATTAATATGGTTATTAGTAGACTGGTTTTTAAACTCCAGATTTGTGAATTGAATTCAAATTTACCATTTACAATGGTGACATTCAACCCCATGTCCCCAGAATGTTAGCAACAGCATCTGAATTGCTAATCCAGGGGCATTGCCTCCCTGCCACTGCCTCCCGCTCCCTCTCTCTCTCTCTCGTGCTAATACCGCCAAAATTGTAGGGAATTTATTTCCTTCTTTGGAAATACATTTGCAATTGTAAACTGTAATCAGCTTGTTGCTTCCTGTGAGTGTCCCCTGAGTATGCTACAGTATCAACATTTTGTTTCTGATCACACAGCAACTTAAAGGGCTTTGATTGCCTGCAATAATTTACATCACATTTCCGTGATGTGTGATACCCTGTACCATTGGAATGTTTATTGTTCACTTTAATAAATAGAGCACATTGCAGGATATCATTCTTCCTTCCCAAGTCAATGTTATTGAATGTTTCATTATACCTCGTCAGTCATCAAAATTTGGCATCCTTGCTGTCCTAAATAACTCTGACCTTACTCGCACTGTCTAGCCTGTTCAACTGGTCTAGTCTCCATTTTTGGCTGCATCTATTATGCTGGAAGCCTATGTTCAAGTGATTATGATTGGTCTTGTTATTCAATCAGAGATCTGGTCTAATCAGGTTAAGCAGAAGTCTTCCCTTGTCTGCATCTGATCCTGCCTCACTCTATTAATCCTAGTAGAGAGGATAGTTTAACATTTCTCTGTTATGAATTGCTTGCTTAATACTCTTTATGCCTGTTCTCTCTATCTTTGTCTCTAATACCAAGTGCAAAACAAACCCAAAGCTATCAATTTGTGTCTGATACCTACTATGTAGACAGAAGACTGAGGGTGGTGGTGGAGGGTTGTTTTTCAGACCGGAAGCCTGTGACCAGTGGAGTGCCACAAGGATCGGTGCTGGGTCACTGTTTTTCATCATTTACATAAATGATGTGGATGTGAGCATAAGTGGTACAGTTAGTAGGTTTGCAGATGACACCAAAATTGAAGGTATTGTGGACAGCGAAGAAGGTTAGCTTAGATTACAACAGATCTTGATCAGATGGGCCAATGAGCTGAGAAGTGGCAGGTAGAGTTTAACTTAGATAAATGCGAAGTGCTGCGTTTTGGGAAAGCAAACCTCAGCAGGACATATGCACGTAATGGTAAGGTCCTAGGGAGTGTTGCCTAACAAAGAGACTTTGGAGTGCAGGTTCATAGCTCCTTGAAAGTGGAGTCGCAAGTAGATAGGATAGTGAAGAAGGTGTTTGGTATGTTTCCTTTATTGGTTAGGCCACTGAGTTGGCAAGTCATGTTGCAGCTGTACAGGACTTTGGTTAGGCCGCTGTTGGAATATTGCGTGCAATTCTGATCTCCTTCCTATCAGAAGATGTTGTGAAACTTGAAAGGGTTCAGAAAGGATTGACAAGGATGTTGCCAGGGTTGGAGGATTTGAGCTATAGGGAGAGGCTGGATAGGCTGGGTCTGTTTTCTCTGGAACGTCAGAAGCTGAGGGGTGAGCTTATAGAGGTTTCTAAAATCATGAGGGGCATGGAGAGGATAAACAGACAAGGTCTTTTCCCTGGGGTGGAGGAGTCCAGAACTAGAGGGCATAGATTTATGGTGAGAGGGGAAAGATATAAAAAAGACTTAAGGGCCAAATTTTCACTCAGAGGGTGAGTGAGCTGTCAGAGGCAGTGATAGGGGCTGGTACAATTACAGCATTGAAAAGGTATCTGGATGGGTAAATGAATAGGAAGGGTTTAGAGGGATATGGGCCAGGTGCTGGCAAATGTGGACTAGATTAGGTTGGGAAATCTGGTTGGCATGGACGAGTTGGACCAAAAGGTCTATTTTGGTGCTGTACATTTCTATGACTCAACATCGAGGACTGAAGGGTTTGTAGTGTTCTAATTTCTATCCACCATCACCACCACTTGGCTCTCTACCTGTCTCACCTGGCATTGGCTAATGCTGAGAGTTTGGTTTTTATTTTGTGTGTGTTATCTGTTGGCAATTCTTCATTTACACAGTTGCAAGCCTCGGACCTCTACCTGTCATGATTCTAATTTAAGTGAAAGTTGGACCCAGGACCGTTTATGGTTGCAATTTTACTCATATTCTCATTACTTCTGCCCTTTTGTGCTGAGTTTAATATATTTACACTCAAAATGAAATCTCTACCTCGTCTTGCTCCACTTTTCACCTTTTCACCCTTCTCCTGCAGTTTGCACTGTTTGCATGTTGACATTGCTTTTGTTTTATACATATATATCCTTTCAAGTCCATCATTGATGGTAGAGCATCCGGGCACCTCCAGCGTAATATGTCTTTAAAAAGAAAATCCTTTAAAAATCTGAAAATTGATTTGTTTGGTCAAGCTATGATAGTCTTTTCTTTATATGTGTGTTCCTTCATTATTTCTTCATTCCATAAAGTGTTATTTGGCGTTTCTTCCATTAATGCAATTTTTTTGTTGTTTGCGTATGAAAAGCGGCAAGCATTGTAATTTTTATGCTGACTAATAACTTAAGAGCTAAATGAATTTTTTAAAAATTCGAGCAAATAATATTAGTAAATTGTGATGCAGTTAATAAAAAATGTTTATTGATGTTTTAAAATTAAATCTCAAATGCATTTTAAAAATATTTTTCTTTTTTCTTCCTAGACTTGATATCTACAGGAAAGTACCAAAAGACCTTACACAGCCCACATACACAGGAGCTTTTAGTGAGTATTGTTGGGGAAAAAAAACTGTTTGCTTTTACTTACTCAGTCAAGATTGCAGATGTGTTCCTGAGAATTTATGGAAAATGAATACTTCAAAATGGTCTCCCTGCATGAAAGTGATCAGTCCTTGAGACATTAGAACTACCAAACTGCAAACAATCTCTCATTCTTATCTTATTCCACTTATGAAGTACTTATATTCAGCACATTAGACGTACTGTATAAATGCAAGTTGTTGTTCAAAGCGCTCAGAAGTGTCTGCAATTCGACAACTCCACAGTGCCAACAAAATATAAAAGTAAATCATTGTTTTTTTTATTTGTTCATGGGATATGGATGATATTGTGAAAGCTAGTACTTTTTGCCAATCTCTGTTAGCCTTGTGAGGTTATGGTCTGTTGTTTTCTTGGAACTGTTGTATATTATGGGATAGCTTTGCTGTTAGGGATATCTGCTTTCAGATTTGAACCCTTCACTGTGCAGTCCAATTGTAACTCCTCCAAAGCTGAAGCTTACTGTGCCCAGAAATTGGGCAATAGACCTGGGATTATAAATGACAACTAACATTTGGCTGTATACATGTTTGTCATCTCCATCACTGAGAATCAAACTATATAGCACCTTGATAGTAGCCCCACTGTTTATGGGGTTGGACTAATGAGCTTTTAGTCAACAGTTAACCCCCAGAATGTTGATGACAGAGGACTCCGTGATTGTTATGTGCTCAATGTCAAGGCACTCTGTGACGTTGCAATACCATTTAGGATCTATGGCTGCTACTTGATTAGGTTGTGGCTAACTCTGCCAATTTTGACACCAGACTCAAGTTGGTTACGAATACTTCATTTTTTCTGGTGCCTCAGCTGATACTGGGTGACTCATCAGGTTCAAAGCTTATTTGGCATCTCCCATAATCTAACCAAGCTGTTCCAGTACAGCTACAAGACTAACAGCTACTTGCCAGTAGAAAATTGTCCAGGTATGCCCACAAATTGATGGTTATTCTTGATCTTCAGGGGAGTGATGGAAAGCATTGTTGATTTGCTATCTAGCAGCACTTGTTTTGCAGTGCCCAAGATAACAGTTTAGGTTTCACCAGGGCAACCTGGCTCACGAATTGAGAAAATAATTGGATTCCCGAACTGAGATGAGAGTTGATGACCCTTGATGTTACAGAAGCATTTGATATCGAGGAATGATATCAAAAATTGAAGTCAGTAGGCATTGCAGGAAAAACTGACCACTAGTTGGAGTCTTAATCAGTACAATGAAATTGTTGAAAGTCACACCTCCATTCTGGGGACATTGTTCCAAAATTTATTCAGGTTATTTTCCCAGACCCAATTCTGTCTGGCAATTTCATTGATGACCATCAGCAGCTTATAATTAAGACAAATGTCCTTAGCACAGTTCTGGATTCCTGAGATCCTGAAGCAGCAGCAAGACACAGATAATATTCAGGCTTTGGCTGGTGTAGCAAATAATATTTCATGCCACACAAGTGCTAGACAGTGGCCATCTCCAACAAGAGGGATATATGAATAGGAAAGATTTGGAGAGGGATGGGCCATGAGCAGGCAGGTGGAACAAGTTTAGTTTGAGGTTTTATTCGGCATAGACTGATCAGATTGAAGGGTCTGTTTCTGTCCTGTATGACTCAAGACTCTATAAGGAAGACTCTAACCATGTTCCCTTGATGATTGTTGGCATTCCAAAATCCTTGGGGTTAATATTGACCAGATATTTAACAGGACCAACCATGTGTATACTGTGGCTATAATTACAGGTTGAAAGTAGGGAATTGTATTGTAAGTTTATTTGTGACTGCCCAATTCTTGTCCACCTTCTACAAGACGCAAGTCAGGAGTGTGATCGATTTCCCTCTATTCACCTGAATGAGTGCGACTCTGACAATAAGAAGATCAACATCATCTTGGGCAAAGTAACCCATTTGGATGTCCATTCACTTTTTTCTTCCTAATAAGCGTGTGCAGTTGCATGAGCATGTTCCATTTACAACATGTGGTACAGTGACATGATTAGGCATCTTCAGCAGTACGTTTCAAACCCTGAACCTCTAATGTCCAGAAGAATAAGGGCAGCAGGTTCATGGGAACACTACCTACAGATTACTGCCCAATCCACACAGTATCTTGACTGAGGACTCTGCCCCTATTCACTGTTGTTGGGTTGAAATCCTGGAACTCTCTTCCTATTGGCATCATGGAACTTCCATATGGGCTGCAGAAGTAAAATTTGGCAGCTCACAGCCACCACCACTTCAAAGGCACTTAGGGTTTGGCACTAAATGCTTTAGTATTTGTCACTTGTTTTCTTGCCTGCTAGTCCATATCTCTGACAGTGTTGATAGTGGGGTATTCAGTGATGGTCTATCATTGAGCATCAAGGAGAGGTGGTTAGGGTTTCCTTGGGGATGGGCTTGGTCTGTCATTCTCTGCCCCACTGATTCTGCCCTTGCTGGAAGACTGCTCCTTTCTACCACCTTTTCTGTCCTGATGAAAGATCAATGACATAAAATATTCACGGTTTCACCTTCCATAGATGCGTTTACCAACTGTTCATTTACTTTAACTCTTTCAATTATGTTTTAGATTATTTGTTTGAGGCTCCTGTGTCTTAACATTTTTTTTTATTTGTCTAAAAGGGAGTATCACTTTGCCTTATTGTTTGCAGACTGTGACTCTGTAGGGTTGATGTTTGTATTTTCAAGCTCTAACGGTCTTGTTTTTCTGCTGGATTATTTCTGCATTGTTATGAATGAAGTCTTGGTCAGTTTCCAAGCCTGACTGACAACCCTCGATCAGGAGTGTATGGAGACTGTGTCTGGCTCCTGTGTTTCCTGCTGCCTGGCTAAAATGACTCTGCCCTGTTAGCGTCACTGTCCAGGTCTTGGGAGAAAGTAAACATTCCCAGTACATCTAGATGCAATCCTCAGGAGACAATGGCTTAATTTGAAGACTCCTAAAGACACTGGTGCCTGACACAAATGGAAACTCAAAAGATAAATATAAGTTTGAACCTTCTTCAAAACCAGTTCAGCTGATGCTTTTTAAAATCTCGTTAAGGTTTTTTTTGGGGCCACGATATTAAATCTCCCACAACAATTACTTCCTAACTGAAGTATTGCTTCTTGATAATGCTTTAACAAGATTTGTTTAAGGAGCAGAATGCACAAGCCATCGCCATCCCTCCCGCACTACCACTAACATCAGAATTAATCCATCACGTTCCCTTTTGTGTTGCTGCCTGGGTCACTGATGTTTTTGCATGCTCTCTCCATTTCTGGTTGTCCAAAGGGTCATCTCCTTTATATAACTACTTAATGACCCTACTTTTCCCTCCGAGTCCATGGCTTTGTGAATTGCCTTGGCCTTGTTCGTCATACATTCTTTTCCTATTGACGCTTTATTGTCTGTTGTGAAAATGCCCCTTCAGCTGCTTCCCAGTTCTCTCCTATACTCTGAGATTTCATCCTTTTCTCATGAATTGCTACTTTTCATGATAACCATTCCCTCTGTTACCCAGTCCATTGCCAACTTGAGCTTCCCATTTTCCCCAAGATTCTCCCACTGCCCCCTGATAAGCTCCCAGATGATAAATGCCTAAACCCTCAGGATTGCCTGTTGCCCACCCCTTGGACTGTCTTGGCATGGCAGCCACAGCTGAGCATACCCCAGCCCTCAGACAGATGTCTCCACAATATTTGACTTGAAGGAGCGGGCTGTGGCCTAATCCCTGAATTGCAAAGCCATGGAGCTCCATCTCTAATAGGACCAAGCACCAGAATGACCTTGGCTAACTTAATGAATTGTAATCAGATGAGTCCCTTTACTTGGTTTTGGGGAATCCCCAACTTATTAATGGCCTCCTTGAGCCCACTTAAGACAGGTCCCTTTGACTTTCAGAAGTAACCATTTGTTTAGGGCACATACAGAATGCTACCTATGTAAGTTGCTGGTACAGTTTGCAAGTGTGATTCTGGTGTATTGCAGGGCTGTAGAACAAAACGTACCCTCTCTGGACTGTCAGTACTGTGAATTGTGACAAATTCCTGTCTGTGTACAAGGAAGCAGTACAAGGGAGAGAAGCTGATAGCCTGTAGCTTCGTACTGAAGAACCAACCTGTTGAAAATCAAAACACACCATATGGGCTGGCAGTGCAAAATCAATGAGTGCTAAGAAGGTCAGCTAAGAGCCATAAGATGCATTCTTGGGTAGGTGTTTGATGTGTGTTTGCAAATTAACTTTGAGAAGCAAAACATAAATGCCCCTGAGTTCCAATGTGAAGAACTGCATCACTGTAGTGATGTGTCAATTATGCTGAAAGCAAAATAATGATGCTGTGGGTTGCTGTTTCCTACTTGTATGGATGGAAGGGCGAAAAAGATTGTTTCCAGCGAGCATTCAGGAACATTGTTGTACAGTTGGAGTTGCCTGAAGGCCTGGTAACTGCTCTGACTTAGAGTCATAGACGTAGAGACATACTGCACAGAAACAGACCCTTTGGTCCAACCTGTCCATGCCGACCAGGTATCCCAACCCAATCTAGTCCCACCTGCCAGCACCCGGCCCATATCCCTCCAAACCCTTCACCGCTTCCATACACGTACCACCTTCCGTCTGAAAAATTGGTGTCGAGAGTGTGTTGCTGGAAAAGCACAGCAGGTCAGGCTGTATCTAAGGAGCAGGAGATTTGATGTCTCGGGCCAGAACCCTTCATTAGGAAAAATTGGCCCCATGTCTCTTTAACATCTTTCCCGTCTCACCCTAAACCTATGCCCTCTAGTTCTCGACTCCCCCACCCCACGGAAAAGACTTTATCTGTTTATCCTATCCATGCCCCTCATGATATTATAAACCTCTATAAGGTCACCCCTCAGCCTCCGACGCTCCAGGGAAACAGCCCCAGCCTGTTCAGCCTCTCCCTGTAGCTCAAATCCTCCAATCCTAGCAACACCCTTGTAAATCTCTTCTGAACCCTTTCAAGTTTCACAACATCTTTCCGATGGGAAGGAGACCAGAATTACGCGCAATATTCCAAAAGTGGCCTAACCAATGTCCTGTACAACCACAACATGACCTCCCAACTCCTGTACTAAAGGAAAGCATACCAAATGCCGCCTTCACTATCCTATCTACCTGCGACTCCACTTTCAAGGAGCTATGAACCTGCACTCCAAGGTCTCTTTGTTCAGCAACACTCCCTAGGACTTTACCATTAAGTGTATAAGTCCTGCTAAGATTTGCTTTCCCAAAATGCAGCACCTCGCATTTATCTGAATTAAACTCCCATCTGTCATTCCTCAGCCCATTGGCCCATCTAATCAAGATCATTTTGTAACCTGAGGTAACTTGCTTTGCTGTCCACTACACCTCCAATTCTGGGGTCATCTGCAAACTTACTAAATATACCTCTTATGTTCCCATCCAAACCATTTATATAATGATGAAAAGTAGTGGACCCAGCACTGATCCTTGTGGCACTCCACTGGTCACAGGCCTCCACTCTGAAAAACAACCCTCCACCACCACTCTCTGTCATCTATCTTTGAGCCAGTTCTGTATCCAAATGGCTAGTTCTCCCTGTATTCCATGAGATCTAACC
This sequence comes from Chiloscyllium punctatum, assembly GCF_047496795.1. NCBI lineage: Eukaryota > Metazoa > Chordata > Chondrichthyes > Orectolobiformes > Hemiscylliidae > Chiloscyllium > Chiloscyllium punctatum. The sequence goes on along the minus strand of NC_092758.1, from coordinate 55,931,548 downwards.
TTGCTAGCCAGTCTCCCATGGGGAACCTTGTCGAACGCCTTACTGAAGTCCATATAGATCACATGTATTTCTCTTCCTTTGTTACTTCTTCAAAAAACTCAATCAAGTTTGAGAGACATGATTTCCTATGCACAAAGCCATGTTGACTATCCCTAATCAGTCCTTGCCTTTCCAAATACATGTATATCCTGTCCCCCAGGATTCCCTCCAACAACTTGTCCATCATCGATGTCAGGCTCACTGGTCTGTAGTTCCCTGGCTTGTCCTTGCCACCTTTCTTAAATGGTGGCACAACTTTAGCCAACCTCCAGTCTTCCGGCACCTCACCTGTGATTATTTGAGTAAGAGGCCCAGCAACCAATTCCCTGGCCTCTCATGGAGTTCTAGGGTACACCTGATCAGGTCCTGGGGATTTATCCACCTTTATGCGTTTCAAGACATCCAGCGCTTCATCCTTTATAATATGGACATTTTGCAAGGTGTCACCATCTATTTCCCTACATTCTATATCTTCCATGTCCTTTTCCATAGCTAATACTGATGCAAAACACTTGTTTAATATCTTCCCCCATCTCTCACAGCTCCACACAAAGGCCGCCTTGCTGATCTTTGAGGGGCTCTATTCTCTCCCTAGTTACCCGTTTATCCTTAATGTATTTGTAAAAACCATTTGGATTCTCCTTAACTGTATTTGCCAAAGCTATCTCATGTTCCCTTTTGCCCTCCTGATTTCCCTCTTAAGTATACTCCTACTGCCTTTTTATACTCTTCTAAGGATTCACTCCATCTATCCTGTCTATACCTGACATATTTCACGTTAAAGATTATATCCTCTAATTTCTTGAAGACAGAAAGGAGAATTGCGTGCTGCATAGAAATGAGATGAGTTGAGCTAATAACAAGATAAAGTGCAGATAAATCAAAAGTTACTATTCATTATTATGTTTCTGAACTGGGCATTTAAACCTTAAGGGAAAGGTCAGGTATTTTGGTATATTTTGCAAACGTCTTTGCAAACACCTAGGTTGCTCAACAGAATAGAAGATTTCACCCCATAATTTATTTTTGTGTTCCTGTGTAAATGCTAATTCAAAATCTAATATATGTATAGTCATGATACAATCTTGTATTGTATGGCCTGATGATAAAACAATTGTGCTTTGTTAAATTTTATTTAATATGAATTTTACAGAATGTTAGAGAAGATCATTCAGTTCATTTTATTCATGCTATCTTTTTCTTAAAACTAATAATTTGACAGAGTAACTTGATGACATTTGGTTATTGATTAACCAGAGTAATATTCATTGATACAATTTTGCATCTTTTAAAAATAATGCTATTTTAAAACTGTTAACTGTCTTTGTTCCTGTAGGAGTAGATGTAGCATTTCAAATCTCACCTGAAACAATGGCTTCCCATTTCTGACTTCATGATGTTGAATTTACATTGCGTACATTCTAAAATCTTAATGTCCTTCCTCCAATGAGGTGCCTGAAACTTTCACACAGTTTGCTAACTATGGCCGAATCATTGCCATGTACAATTCAAATGTTGAGTCTTCACTTTATTTTTCCATTTATAGAGCTCTAAATAAATCCAAATAATGTTTCTTTATAATACTATGTATTTTTTTTTGGAATTGCTTAGAAGTTGAAAAGAACTTCAGTGTTTGTCTTAAACATTTGCATTTCTGTGTACTTGTGGTCTAGTTCCGCCAGTTCAAGGTTTAGTTACTGCTCTTGGATGGCGTAACCAAGCTTTCCTGATCTTTATTTCAGAAAATCACATGATATATAACTGGTGGAAATGCATACAATTACTCATTTTTGACAATTTGGCATCGTGAGTCATAGCAGTTGACTTATAGTGACTGTAAGGTCACATCTCCTCCTAATATTGTAATACATTTCCTCTGTTTTGATACTCGTCATAACCCACATCTTTTTTGTAGTTCAGTGACATTACTTCAAGCATAAATCGATCGCACCCTTTAAAGGCTATATAGCATGAAGTATGTTGTTCTAAAATGAAAATTAGAGTTAATTATGAAAATGGGGTGGACAATATAAATTGAGCATTGACTGTCTCAGAGCAAAAATCTATTTGCTAACTAATTCTAAGTTTTATTTTGAAAGTTGAGATAAATCTAATCCTGAAATAAAACATAGAAATAAGTGTTCCCTGATTTTGGACAGTGCTTATATACACAAATAAGGCATTCTCACTTTTCAGAGAGACAAGGTAGGTATCCTTTAGAGACAGGTGGCTCAAATATGAAAGCCCAAAGTTCTTGTTTAAAGTAACAAGAATAACTATTAAACAGGCATTGGAATGTATATTTCTCTGAAAATAGGTTAAAATTACAGATTATTTTTCCATATAAGGTATAGTTCTCAGGACGAAAGGGATCAAAGGTATGGGGAGAAAGTTGGAACAGGGGTACGGAGTTAGATGATCAGCCATGATCCTATTTTCCTTGTGTAATGAAATTAATGTTTTAGCTGCTGTAAGGGTGTAATTTTTATAACGGAATGACGACAATTTGGAACTTCTGTTTCTTAATAAAAAAAAATCTGTTTGAGCTATTTGTTGCTACAATCTGAATGCGATGTCAAAACAGAAGTATTCTGAGAAGAGGAGTCATACCTTCAGGAATTTCTCAGAAATAAGAGGAAGTGCAAACAGTACAGTCGAATGTGGTTTGAGAGAACAAGTGTTTAAGGAGCATCTGTCTTTAATTACTGAATTTTAAAACACAGCTCTTAACAAAGAAATAATAAAATTCCCCCCCCCCCCCCCCCCCCACACACACACACACACACACACACACACACACACACACACACACACACACACACACACACACACACAAATTAAACAGGGTAGGTAATTTAGGATTAAGATGAGCAATCTATTCGCCCAGAGAATGGTGAGGCTGTGGAATTCTTTGCCATAGAACGTCACTATTGCCAAATCATTGATCCTTTTCAAGAAGGAGTTAGAGTAAATTCTCTGTATACACAAAAGCATGAATCACATATTCACTTATCCATGGCAAAAAAATAAGTAACATCAAAAATCAACATCCGTGGGCAAAAATTATGTATCTGCGTTTTTTTTTAACCAGCTCTGGATACATCTGTATCCATGAACACCCTTATGGATACAGATGAATGACTATATACTGCTTCGGTCTAAGGGGATCAAAGGATATGGAGAGAAAGTGGGAACAGGCCACTGAGTTCGATGATCTGGTTAGCTGGTGAAGCAGGCACAAAGGGTCAAGGCACCGACTTCTCCTATTTTCCATCTTCCTATGTCAGGCAACTGCTCAGAAAGATTGAAGGCTATCGCCTATTGTACATTGCTCTTCAGTTTTGAATAGGAGAAGCAACATTAATAGCTCTAAAATCTTCAAATTGATATTACTTATGAAAAGAATAGTTACTTTGTTGAAGCACCCTGTTCACAATAGTGCTCCAAACATGTCACTAAAATGTAATCTAGAAAATAACAGTTCAAATCCTGCAATGACTTTTAAAAGATCAAAATTCAATTCAAGGAAAAGACTAATTTCTGGGATAAAGATCAGTAAACCTGATTCTTATTTAAAATTCAACCATTTCACTTGTGTCAGGTCTAAGGGGTGGCCATGGGTACCCACACAGGCTCCACTTATGCCTCTTTGTGGGGTACGTAGACCATTCCTTGTTCCAGTCCTAATCCAGCTCTCACCCACAACTCTTTCTCCAGTATATCTATGACATCATCAGTGCTGCTTCCTTCTCTTGTCCTGAATTGGAGAAGTTTATGTATTTTGCTTCCAATTTTCAACTTGCTCTCATCTTTGCTTGGTCTATCTCTGACTCCTCCCATCCCTCTCTCGACATGTTTCCATTTCTGGGGATAGGCTGGCCACCAATATCCTCTATCAACCACCAACTTCCACAGTTACCTTGACTATACTTCCTCACATCCTACTCCCTGGAAAGACTCTATTCCATTCTTCCAGTCCCTCCGTCCCGTCGCATCTGTTCTGATTATGCCACCTTCAACAAGGAGTCCTTTGAAATGTCTGCCTTTTTTAATCGAGGATTTCCCAGCCCCATAGATGACAGGGCTTTACGCTAGGTCTGACCCATCTCCTGCACTTCAGCCTTCACCCCCTCTTCTCTCCATGACAGCAGTAGCTCCCCCTTGACACCATGTCCTTACCCCAACCCCTATCACATGGGCTGCTGCCACACAAACTCATTGTCAGCTACTAATAGCCCCTATTAGCAGCTATGCATTATCCCAGACTGACCTTTAACCACTCCTTTGTCTGTTCAACTGTTTTCCTCTCTCTTTGGACTCTCTCTCCCGTCTATTGTTTACTCCTTACCTCGTCCCCTCCCCCACTATCTTGTGCAATAACACCAACCTTTCCCCAGCTACTATTGGTTCTGAAGAAGGGTAACTGGACCCAAAATATTAACTCTGATTTCTCTTTGCTGACGCTACCAAATACTCTGAGCTTTTCCAGCAATTTGTTTTTGTTTCTCATTTCCAGCATCTGCATTTCTATGAATTTTTTTTCTTGTTCCTCTTGTGTGTTTGGCATTTTGATCCTAAATGCAATTCCAACCCTACATCTATGTAATTAATCATTTTTTTTGCTACCTGCTGAAATGCCTTGCAAAGTCACTCACTTGTGACTAGCTGCTACAAAGTATGAAGCTAAAACTGATGGAGTACTTGAGTGATCTAGGCATTGAATTATCACTCAAAGTGGTACAGCCCGAAAGTAGCTGCAAAGCCCTCCTTATTGGGGACTGATGTCAAAATTAGGAGAGTTGTCTCACAGACTAGTCGAGATACAATCATAGATTAGTCAAAGTTCCAGCAAGACTCCCCCAGTCCCCATCCTTGGATGTGTCCTGTCATGGGGGGTGTGTTAAGCACAGTGGTAAACAATAAGTGAAAGCGGCTTTGACTAAAAATCACCCTGAATTGTTGGAGCCTCTGGTCCGACACGTCAAAACAATCTGTTAGATACAACCCACCATCCTCACTAGCTCATGAATCAGTGATCCTCCAAGTTGAATACCAACTGGAGGCACTGAGGAGAGAAGGACACAGCATTTACAAGTGCTGATAATTATGGGTGTTTTCATTGGCTTTGTTATACTACCAATGACTTATTGTTGTGGTTCTGTTCGCCGAGCTGGGAATTTTCTTGCAAACGTTACGTCACCTGTCTAGGTGACATCCTCAGTGCTTGGGAGCCTCCTGTGAAGGGCTTCTGTGCTGTTTTCTCTGGTATTTATAGTGGCCTGTCTCTGCCGCTTCCGGTTGTCAGTTCGAGCGCTCCGCTGTAGTGGCCGGTATATTGGGTCCAGGTGGATGTGTTTGTTGATAGAGTCTTTGGATGAGTGCCATGCCTCTAGGATGTCACCTAGACAGGGGACGAAACGTTTGCAAGACAAATTCCCAGCTCTGCGAACAGAATCACAACAACGAGCACCCAAGCTACAAATCTTCTACCAAACTTTGAATACCAATGACTTACTTTGGTTGAATTCTAGATGCTGCATGTGGTGTGACAGTCATTGGTATAACTGACATGAACCTGTTCTCACCAACCAAATATGTTCTAGATGTACCTGTTTGTGACAGCATTGGTGGGTATAAGCTTTGCATTGTCAATGTGGTGGGTAATTGCTATTTTAAGTATAAGATGGAATAAAATGGATAGAAATGCACTTTGTAGTATTTGAATGAGAGGGCAGCTACAAATTTGAGATTCGGGACAGCAGACAGGAGAAACATCTTTACTGAGTTGTGAGGGTTTGGAATTATTGATGTGGCCATGCTAACATGTAGTAATATGTTCGCTTAGATTTTTGAAGGGCAAGGGAACAAGGGGTTATGGAATGGAGTGGGCACATATCATTGGGACTTCTCATGGTGATAAACACCAGCATGCATTTGTGGGCTGTGTGGCCTGTTTTCTATGTATGTCTATTAAAATATTTAAATGCTTGCAATTAATGTAGTGTATTTCCTTCCGTACCTTTTTAGAATGGTTGTCACATCAGATTATGCAACACTGGCACCCACTTGAACTTGGCAATGAGACATTTTAAATCAAACAAAATACAGATCTGGCAACATCTGTAAAGAACAAAGCTTAGTTAATATTTCGATTCCAATATGACGTTTTCTTTCCTGAGAAACCCTTTGACATACAATTCATTGACTTTTATTTTTATTCTTCTAAAAGCTGAGGGTTAAAAGAGAAGTGGGAACTGACATTTTCTGCCCAGACTATTCTTCCTGTCATTCTCTAACATTCCACCCCAGTGATCTCATGAACAGTGAGTGCTGCCCACAGCTCACCGCTTTGGCTCATGTCACTGAAGGGGAATTTCAGGAAGCCACACTAGGGGGAGTTCCACAGTAAGTATTGGTTCCCAGGCTGTGTCAAACCAGCAGCAGCTACAAGGGGGTGGCAGAGATTCTGTGATTTCCTACAGTGTCACTGTGGATCACTTGACAATCAAGTGGAATATAGTTTCTATCATAACCATTTGTGTCACAAGCTCTGAAATTTTCCTAATAGAAATTTTACTCCGGCTAGCACATTGCAGAATGCTTTGGGATTTGCAGGCAGTAATATATGTAATTGATTTTCTGAATAACACCATAGAATCATCAAATCCATGCAGTGCAGATAGAGGCCATCAGCCTCCGAAGACCACTCCGCACCGCCCCCCCCCCACCCCCCACTCCAATCCTATCCCTGTAACACTGTACTAATCACGGCTAATTCCCTAGCCTGCACCTCCTGGATACTGCAGAACAATTCAGCATGGCCAATCCACCTACCCTACACATCTTTGGACTGTGGGTGAAAACTGGAGCACCCGGCAGAAACTGACACAAACACAGGGAGAACATGCAAACTCCACATTGACAGTTGCATAAAGCTTAGCCCTTAAAACTCCAGAAGAGTTCCAGACTGCTGCTGCCTTTTCTGTGTCTGTGTTCATGCTTGGAAGTCCTTGGAGGGGGGAACATGTGTACACTGATGTGGAGATACTGGAGAGTGAGGGTGTTGTGAGCGGGCAATTCTTAGAGCAGAGAAAGTTGAAGGGAAATTTAATAGAGATGCTCAAAGTCAAGAAGGGTTTTGATAGAATAACTGAAGGATAAGGTGTTTTCCAGTGACTAAATATTGGTAACTGAAGTATGAGGGCATGGATTCAAATTAATTGTCGAAAATACCAGTGATGATGTAAGAAGCAGTATTTTTCAGTGAATATGATCTGGTAAGTACTGCCTGAAAGGTGTGGTTGAATTATGCTCAGAAATGAATTTCAAAAGGGAATTGAACATTTGATGAAGTGAGAAAAATTATTGCAGGCTGTGGGGAAACTATAGGGTTGAAGCTATAATTGATTAGCTCATCCAAAAGACTTGACACAGATGCAATAGGCCAAATAACCTGCTGTTTCATTCTATGATATTATTATGCTGGTCTTGTTTTCCACTGCCAAAAGGTTTGTTTTTGATGTCATTTGACTGCTGAGGATATCTAAGTCATTGTTGGATTATTTTTGGTGATTTACATAAAATAGTAGAGACAATGTCTCATTGACTCATAGGTGTTTACAGCACAGAAGGAGGCTGTTTGGTCAAAAAGATCTGATCGCACTATTCCCATTTTCCAGCTCTTGGCCATAGCCCTGGAGTTTATTGCATTCAGGTAAGTGAATGGATGTAAAGTTTGCTTGCTGAGCTAGAAGGTTCGTTTTTAGGCTTTTCGTCCCGTACTAGCTAACATCATCAATGAGCCGCCGGTGAAGCACTGGTGTTATGGCCTGCTTTCTATTTATGTGGTTAGGGTTCCTTGGGTTGCTGATGTCATTTCCTGTTCTTTTTCTGGGAATGACTGCCAGACTACTCGGACATCTTGGCATCATGGTAGCCCACAAACCCACCAACACATTAAAACATCAGCTAATGAACTTAAAACACCCTATACAGACAACAAGCAAAACAAACGTAATTTACAAATTACCTTGCAAGATCTGTAACAAACACTACATTGGACAAACAGGTGGAAAATTAGCCACTAAGATACATGAACATCAACTAGCCACAAAAAGACTTGACCGTTTAACACTAGTATCCCTACACACAGATGAGGAAGAACACCACTTTGATTGGGACAACACATCCATCCTAGGACAAGCTGAACAGAGACACGCACGACAATTCCTGGAAGCATGGCATTCCAACTGGAATTCTATCAACAAACTCATTGATTTGGACACCATCTACAACCCTCTGAGAAAAGAACAGGAAGTTACATCACCAACATGGGAAAAGACATCACCAATCCAAGTAAACCTAAACACACAAATAGAAAGCGGGACATAACATCAGTGCTTTTTCACCGGAGGTTCACTGATGATGTTACCTAGTATGGTGACAAAATGTCTGAAAATGAACCTTCCAGCTCCCTGAGCAAACTTACATCCAGAATCTCAACCTGAGCTACAAATCTTCTCAAAACTCACTAAGAGAAGTCAATATTTAAATATTGCTTGAATGTCATAAGATTTCTGACTCATCCACTCTTTCAGGCAGAGTGTTCCAGATTCGTACCACCCTCTGGATGAAAACCTATCCTCCTCAACTTTCCTTTTAGCTTTCTACGTCCTTAACTTAAATATACCCCCAGTTATTGACCTTTCTACTAATGGAATACGTAGCTTCCAATCCATCCATTCTACATCCCTTATCTTAGAATCACTAGTGTGGAAGCAGGCCGTTTGGCCCATCGAGTCCACACCAACTCCCCAAAGGCCAGCCCACTTAGACTGACCCCTCTACTCTGTTCCTGTAGCCCTGCATTTACCATTGCTAATCCACCTAACCTGCATGTCTTCGGACTGTGGGACGAACCAGAGCTCCTGGAGAAAGTCCACACAGACGTGGAGAGAATGTGCAAACTCTACACAGTCTGAGGGTGGAATTGAACCCAGGTGTTTGACGCTGTGAGGCAGTAGTGCTAACCAATGAACCATCATGCCACCACGATTTGTGCTTCTTCCTGGATGTTACTATTACCTATTCAATTTGCCCCCAGAATTCATAGATCAGTAGTCTTTATTTTCGATGAGCCAAGGGTGTTGGCTCCAATCTAACATTTGAAAAGATTGTTTCTTAACTTTTAGCCACAGTCCTGATCCAACTTTATTTATTTTGTCACGTGACTTGCAAAGGAACAGGTAGAATCATCTCCTGTTGAATTTGCTCATGAAAATGTTTGTGTGAGGAGCATCTCTGGGGCAGGTCTCCCTGATGTTTAGTTCAAATGTCCAATGCTTGCTTCAAAACTGGCTGCCCTTACTGCAATTCATGTTAGTTTTGAAAATTAATAACATTTTGAATTATTCAAGCAGCTCATTCAAGTTTTATTATGTGGGAACTTTGCACTTCGGCGATCTTTTGACTTTTCTGAACTCAACAAACATCAGGAAGTCGATGAAGAGAAGGAAACAAGATTTGCATAACACTTTTGATAACTTTGGGACATCAAATAATGTCTTTATAGCTAATGAGGTACTTTGAAGTGTTGTTGTACAGAGAAGGGAAACAAGGAGTACTCACCAGCCCTGATAACCCAAGAAGCAAGCAGTCTTCAATGTGCCAACTGTCTGTTTGAACCCACATCCCCAGTACTTTATTCATTAGCTGTATTTTTGCTGTAGCTGAGCTTTAGCAGCTCAACAATGATGTGCAGTGTCATGTTCCCTTGACTTTTGTTTTGTATAATGTTTAATCACTCTAACAAATACAGGTAATTGATTTGATGTCAGAAACCTGGAGTGATGTGGGATGCCGCTTCTCCAAAACAATCTGTGATACTGCCATTTACTGAGATATTTTTAATCAACCCGGGCAGATATGTTCAGACACACTATTTGGAGCAGGTAGACTGGAACCCAGACCTCTGGCAGAGCTAGAGACATTACTACTGTGTCGTGTGATCCCAATTATCGAGCTGTGACTTGTGTATTGGCTTGTTTAATTCCATCTTTAACGATAACATGGAAATGATTTATTCATAGAACACTATGGATCCACAATTCTTTTGTTATTTGTTATTACATTTGTAAAACACTGACGACAATTCAACTTTCTGATTGAGATTTTTTAAAATGTTTTTGTTTTCGGCTTTATCGACAGGTGCTTACCTTCACCTAAGTCATCAGTTAATCAGCCTTTGTTGTGTGAATATACCAAAGCACTATGACTCTTTACTACGCTATATAAATGGTGATAAAATTGAATTATGGTCTGGACCAATATGATTCAGAGCTGAAAAATGTGTTGCTGGAAAAGCGCAACAGGTCAGGCAGCATCCAAGGAGCAGGAGAATCGACATTTCGGGCCTTCTTCAGGAATGAGGAGGGTGTGCCAAGCAGGCTAAGATAAAAGGTAGGGAGGAGGGACTTGGGGGAGGGGCGTTGGGAATGCGATAGGTGGAAGGAGGTTAAGATGAGGGTGATAGGCCAGAGAGGGGTTGGGGGCGGAGAGGTCGGGCCAACTAGGAACCCTCCAACCACAAGGGATGAATGCAGATTTCTCCAGCTTCCTCATCCCCCCCCCCCGGCCTTATCTCAGTCCCAACCCTCGGACTCAGCACCACCTTCTTGACCTGCAATCTTCTTCCCGACCTCTCCGCCCCCACCCCCTCTCTGGCCTATCACCCTCACCTTAACCCCCTTCCACCTATTGCATTCCCAATGTCCCTCCCCCAAGTCCCTCCTCCCTACCTTTTATCTTAGTCTGCTTGGCACGCCTTCCTCATTCTTGAAGAAGGGCTTATGCCCAAAACGTCGATTCTCCTGCTCCTTGGATGCTGCCTGACCTGCTGCACTTTTCCAGCAACACATTTTTCAGCTCTGATCTCCAGCATCTGCAGTCTTCACTTTCTACCAATATAATTCAGCAGACTTTCTCACACTTTACATTGACAACACATCTTGCACTTTGAGCAAAATGAGTATTGGAGTTTGTGTTTAAGTGCGTTTATTTGTTTTATAGTTTCCATCTGCTGCTGCGTGTTCATGCTGTTCCTTTTCTTGTCAGAACTGACTGGCTTCATTGCTACTGAAATGTAAGTACGACAGTCTGTCCCTTGACCTCTGTGGTTGATAGTATTGATAAAAAAAACTTCTTTTGAAGGGGAAAGCTTAATGGATAAGGCCTAATTAGCATGACCATTGCTCGTTATTGTTGACAAAATGGGGGTGCCAGAATGTTCATTGTGTTTCATTCACCTTGGTTTGCTTATTGCTAATAAATCATACTTCCCCTCTTTCCTTATTTTTGTTAGACTATCTATAGTAACAGGTCATGAACAAGTCCCTGCTTCATATGTATTCTCGCAAAAGATGGATATGTTTTGGACAAAGAGGAAGCTATTTTTTTCCCTTGAGCTCACTCTGCTGTTTAATTGAATCCTGATTAGATTATATATGACTTTGTTCCGTATCCCTTCAGGTATTTAAATTTTTAAAAAATCAATTCGTTTTAAAATGATAAATTGACCTTGGCTTGCAGCTTTCTTTGTGGAAGGTGATCTTTATCCAAAAAATGTTTTGACTCCAATTTTAAGTTCTTTCCCTGATGTGCAAAAGGAAACAGATAACAGACTATGTCACACATTTTACAAAAAGTTCACTTTGTAAAACGGCGCACATGTGTTAGCTATGGTCATGCTCTAATAATTTTAAAACTGTCCTTATGCAAATTTGCTACAGCAGAATCACTATACATATCCAAAAGTAAAAAGAGAGAATTACATTGGGAATGCTACAATCCAATATGACAACAGAACAACACCAAACATTTGCAGAAAATAAAGAGAAGAGAGATGGAAAAATAATGTCACCACGTTTGTGCTCCTTCCTCAGCACAGATACCATCAATGCAAGCATGATGCAGCTATGTCCTTTTGAAAAAGAAATCTCCTGTATCAGGCTTTGGTGGCAAATTGAAGGATAGCCTGACGTCGGTGATGGGCAAGTTGTTGGAGGGAATCCTGAGGGACAGGATGTACATGAATTTGGAAAGACAAGGACTGATTAGCGATAGTCAACATGACTTTGTGTGTGGGAAATCATGTCTCACAAACTTGATTGAGTTTTTTGAAGAAGTAACAAAGAGTATTGATGAGGACAGAGCAGTGAATGTGATCTATATGGACTTCAGTAAGGTGTTCAACAAGATTCCCCATGGGAGACTGATCAGCAAGGTTAGATCTCATGGAATACAGGGAGAACTAGCCACTTGGATACAGAACTGGCTCAAAGATAGAAGATAGAGGGTGGTGGTGGATGGTTGTTTTTCAGACTGGAGGCCTGTGACCAGTGGAGTGCCACAAGGATTGGTGCTGGGCCCTCTATTTTTTGTCACTTATATAAATGATTTGGATGCGAGTCTAGGAGGTATAGTTAGTAAGTTTGCCGATGTAGTGGACAGCGAAGAAGGTTACCTCAGATTACAACAGGATCTTGATCAGATAGGCCAGTGGGCTGAGAAGTGGCAGATGGAGTTTAATTCAGATAAATGCGAGGTGCTGCATTTTGGGAAAGCAAATCTTAGCAGGACTTATACACTTAATGGTAAGGTCCAAGGGAGTGTTGCTGAATAAAGACACCTTGGAGTGCAGGTTCATAGTTCCTTGAAAGTGGAGTCGCAGGTAGATAGGATAGTGAAGAAGGCATTTGGTATGCTTTCTTTTATTGGTCAGAGTATTGAGTACAGGAGTTGGGAGGTCATGTTGCGGCTGTACAGGACATTGGTTAGGCCACTGTTGGAATATTGTGTGTAATTCTGGTCTCCTTCCTATCGGAAAGATGTTGTGAAACCTGAAAGGGTTCAGAAAAGATTTACAAGGGTGTTGCCAGGTTTGGAGGATGTGAGCTACAGGGAGAGGCTGAACAGGCTGGGGCGGTTTTTCCTGGAGCGTCGGAGGCTGAGGGGTGACATTACAGAGGTTTATAAAATCATGGATAGGATAAATAGATAAAGCTTTTCTCTGGGGTTTGGGAATCCAGAACTAGAGGGCATAGGTTTAGGGTGAGGGGGGGAAAGATATAAAAGAGACCTAAGGGGCAACTTTTTCATGCAGAGGGCGGTACGTGTATGGAATGAGCTGGCAGAGGATGTGGAGGAGGCTGGTACAATTGCAACATTTAAAAGGCATTTGGATGAGTATGTGAATAGGAACGGTTTGGAGGGATATTAGCTGGGTGATGACAGGTGGGACTAGATTGGGTTGGGATATCTGGTCGGCATGGACGGGTTGGACTGAAGGGTCTGTTTCCATGCTGTACATCTGACTCTAAATGCAAGTGTTGCTCAATGTGGACTTTTGGGTCTCTCGAATTATGGGTAGACAGGCATTCAGCAATCTTTAAAACCATGCGGTTGCCTCTGCTCTAGAAATCCACAGGGCAAAAAGATCCCATTTTCTCCCTTTCCTCATGTAGAGGAATTTGAGCCTAAAGGCCACTTGCTGTGGAACAATGGCTCCCCCATAGTGACTTTTATCTCCCAAGCTACATGGTCACGGATGAGGTAGTGACTGAGAAAACTGGGGATTGATGAGTCAGGGGAAGCCACTTGATACTCTGTGACCTCAACTGACATGGCTGGATTGATTGCATTCAGTTGTTTCAGAAGCTGCATCTGTCAATGCAGGAGTCTTCTTCATACAGCCACCATCTTAAAAATGCTACCATAATTAAGCCTCATGGTTAGCTGGCCATACTGTCTCATCCAGGGAAGCCAGCTGAACCACATGCCAATGAAACAATGACATGGCCACTGGCAGACCTTTGCCAGGAATCAAGATCCCTGGGGTGTGAGTCCCATCAATCGTGAACGAGTCCGAAACCAACAGCTTTTGTTCTTGGCAGCAGTATTGGTGAGGAGGCTGTGGCTGCTGATGGGAGTGCCCTCCCTGGAATCCTAGGACCTGTAGAGGGACCAGAGCAAATGTAAAGGTGGAGTGGGTATGGATGGCGTTTACCAGTTGTGGAATGCAGGAAGGGGGGTGTGCAGGGTATTGGTGACTCCTAATGAACAACACCTGCCTGATGAAGGAAGTGGACATTAAACACTGCTTCCTTTGACTGCAGGAACCAGCCCTCTGCCCTAAGGTGACATGCTGCTCACTGGCTTGCAGGGAGCTGCTTCTATGCTGACGGTGAGCTCAGGTTCTAAAGTGGTCATAAGTTGCCCATCTCAGGGCCTCAGTTGCCTGTGAGGTTTACCATATATCTTCCTGCTCAACATGATTCTGAAAAGGCAAGGAGATAGTGGTGTGTTGGTAACCTGCCTAATTAAGTATCCTGCCCACTTCCAAGCTCTCATCCTATGGGAGCAAATAATTCAATCCATCAAGTTTAGCAGTTGGGAGCATTTGACTAAACCTCTTAATATGTGACTAAGTATTGTGCTTTTCAAAAGAAAAGTTCATAAACTATGAACCTTACTGGCTGGCCTAGCATTTTTTGTCCTTCCCTTAAATGGAGTGGTCTATTTTAGAGGACAGCTAAAAGTCAACCACATTGTGTGGAGTCATGTGTAAGCCGGACCAGGTAAGGTTAGATCTTTCTCTAAGGGTATTTAGAACAATGACAGTGGTTGCCAGATTAATTCTATATTGAAATTCCAAAAAAAAAAATCTGGAATTAAGTTTCACCATCAACTGTGGTGGGATTTGAACCCATATGTCTGGAACATTGGCTGTCTCTGGATTTCTAGACCAGTGACGGTCCAGTACACTATTACCTCTGATTATTGTGCTGCTTAACGTCAGTGTTGCTGCAGTGTTCGTGTAGTCCCATTCTGTATCGCTGTTCTCTGAAGTGTTAGATGCATGAAATATTTTCAAGCTCTTTATTCTTCTTACTGCTTATTTAACTGGTATGAACTGGGAATGAAAACGGAGAAGCAGCTGGGGGAGTAGATTATTTCCTCTAATATTTCAAGGACAACTTTTGCTCCTGACTCCACAGTTAGTTCCTCATTTCAGTGTCAATTTTCAAAAAAAGTCAAGCCCGGCTGCTGGGTTTCAGAGTGAGAAGAGATTTTAAAAGTTCTGTCTGCATTGAGTGATGACTGAAATTTTGACAACTCCCATTGAAATGCCAAAGCATTGGAGCAAAGGCTAATAGCAATGTCCTCGGTGATCTTTACATTCTTAAGAAAACAGGAAAGCTCTTTAGAAATCTTATTTTGTTCCTCCAACTTAAGATCACAATTTTTAGGAGCTATACTTTTTAAATGTTTAGTTCGCCGTGCAGATGAGGAACCAATTTGCCCGGAAGCTATATATCCTTTGTATTGCATGTTATTCACAAATGCCTTGAATATAAATATCAATTTGCTAATTGTTGAGAGATTTTCCCCTTGGAATGTTGCCTTGTTATTTTCTCTATTTCATAGTTAGATTTTAGGACCACTTGTTGAAGTCCTTTCAGAGAATTTGTAATTTTAAATTTCACCTCCGAGTCTTCAGTAGCTCCTGTACCACCTTGTCTACGTCTCATGTATGCCTCGTTGCTAGGAAAATGCTGCATTTCTTTTTATCTTTGGTGACGCTGACTGGAGCATTTAAAACATTATATCATCACCAAATGTTCTCAAAAATGAGCAGTTGCCATTGTATTACAGAGTGAATGAATTGTACGTGGCTGACCCTGACAAAGATAGTGGAGGAAAGATTGAAGTGAATCTAAATATCAGTTTACCTAACCTTTCGTGTGATGGTGAGTAAAAGTCAGCTTACCCTTTTGTTTGTGTCAGAATATGCAAAGCTCAAGGGCCAAATTTTTCTCTTGCCTTCCAAGCTAATTTCAAGCCCGTATCACTGTTCCTTATAAGGTTGGTGAAATAGCCCTTTTTATTTTGAGTGTTTCAACCAAGTCTACCTCTTACTGTCATAGAATATATTTCAGTCTCCTACTTTTAAATGCGAAGTAGTTTCTCATTTTATGTATAAAGTCAAAGTACTATGCATTTTGGGGATCTGAATTTAAAAACAAAGTGCTAGAGAAACTCAGCAAATCTGGCAGCATCTGTGGAGAGAGAAACTGGGTGATGTTTCAAGATGGATTTAACATCAGAGATTGATAGATTCTTGTTGTCTCAGGGAATTAAGGGCTACGGGGAGAATGCGGGTAAGTGGAGTTGAAATGCCCATCAGCCATGATTGAATGGCGGAGAGGACACGATGGGCCGAATGGCCTTACTTCCACTCTTATGTCTTATGGTCTTATGGTCTTAACATTTCTCTTCATATCTGAAGGGTGCTGGGAAATTTGTTTTTTTTTAAACGATATTGAGAAAGGGTGAGAAGAAGCAAGGACACTGCATTGAGTTCAATGATGTCAGACCATGAATATTCTCCTCCATTTTGATTACACACCCTTCTCCAATCCATCACGCATCTCATGTCTTGGTTGCAGGAGTTTGCTTTGAGCAGAGCTGACCTAGTTTCTGCTATTATCATTGACAATTTACAACTATTCTTGTATATACTTCCTCTACTACCATTAGCACTTTCTTTGCCTTTTGCTTTGGATACCATCACCATGTCCTACTTCCCCTCTTCCTCATTTGTTAACAGCATAAAACCATCACTTTCCAGCCCTCTTCAGTTTCAACAGTTATAGTGGACTCAAAATACCTTTTTTTGTTCTCTCTGCAAATGCTGCCTGACCTGACCTTCTCCACCACTTTCTGTTGTTACTTTAAAGTTGTGTCTTGGTTCAGTTTCTGCAACTGATAAACCCATTTCTCCGTTCACTCATTCAATTTTGTAGTTAAAATAAACTTGAAACATGAGCTTCCCTGGCTGCACCTAGCTCCCTAATATCCTGTTTCTAGTGAAAGCCAGATCAACTCCTCTTGGCACTCATCGTGCATTTTTACAGAACACTGTCAGGGTTTGTTACAAAATAAATCCAGATTTATAACATTGCCTGACCCTTTTTCAAAGGTTGGTGCAGTGAGAAGTGTCCTTCAATTCTCTATTGTGTCCATGTACTATACATCATTTGTGCAAGTGTGGTATTGTGCTTCCAAAGGTAGCTTGGGATTTGGTAAATGTTAAAAAAAAAACACACACACACACATCGTGCTGTGTCAAGCATCATCTTGGGGTTAAAGTGCTGTTAGGGCAGCTGCTAGGAACCAGTGGCAGAAAGAAAGGATGATGTGACCAACTTGGATTCAGCTTTTCTTATCTAGTTTTTGGTAAATGGTTAGTATGCCTTTGAGTCAGCATTTATCCTCTGTATTATTTCTGCAAAAAGGCCCCAAAATGCAAGAGACATAACATTATTAATCCCACTGGACACGGAGTTAACATAAACCCTCAATGGAAAATGCCTTATTTCTCACTGTTAGTTAGAATCCTTCATGCAGGCAAAGCTGGTTGCGAATGACATCAGTGCTTGTCATGACAGTCAGAACTACGTCAGTGTTTGCTGGCTGGAGACATGTGATATTGCCACAAAATTATCTTCTAACCATGTGGATATCAAAGCTTGTAAGTACATGCAATGTTCCTGCACTGCCTGACTTGTTATCCAAAATTTATCTTAATTTGCACATATGCACAGAGGAACTTGTGCAATGTTGTGCTCTCTTCCTGGTTTGTCATAATATCATTCTTTGTAGTATTTGTAGGGGTGCAATGATGAGCTTTAGAAATTGATTATGTAAATTGTTCCAGGGTGACTAGTAGATGTCAAATATATCTAATAGCCTTCAAAATGTTGTAAACAGATGGATAACATAATATTCTGGAACTGAGGACGGGATTAGGAGTTGCATGCATCTAAGTCTCCTCAGGACATAGTTTGAACTTTAGTGTTCACATTCTCAAAAAAAAGTAATCCCACGGCTGGAAAATGGCTCTTTTGTGCAAATAATTACCTTTGCGAGTCATTGGTAAGATCTTTGGGTCAAATTGCAAAATTTGATTCTCAAAACAATCCGTCAACAATAGTCAGCCTACCACAGGCCTGAATTCAGTCTTGGTTTTGAGAACAAACAAAGAACAATACAGCATAGGAACAGGCCCTTTGCCCATGTAAGCTTGCACTGACACATTTTGCCCTTCCATACCAAAACTGTCTTCACTTACAGGATCCATGTCACTCTGTTCCCTTCCTATTTGTGTATTTGTCCAGGTGCTGCGTGAATGCTGCTATTGTGTTTGCTTCCACGACCTGCTCTGGCAGCACATTCCAGGCACTCCCCACCCTTTGTGTGAAAAACTTGCCCTGCGCATCTCTTTTAAATCTCTCTCTAATTAAATGCTGGTTATTTTAGGACCAGTTGAGTGCTTACTTTTAATCAACCAAAAGCAGATTTCAGAATTTCAAGTAGACAAATTGGTCAAAGCTGTTTTGAATTGTTTTAGAGTTTTCTTTAAGTTTTTAAAAAGTCTTTTTAACAGCTTGCAATGTCTACTTATATGAAAACCTTATTTTTTTAGTTGTTGGATTAGACATCCAAGATGAAATGGGAAGACATGAAGTTGGCCATATTGATAACTCCATGAAACTTCCTCTAAATAATGGCCAAGGCTGTCGGTTTGAGGGACAGTTCAGCATTAATAAAGTAAGTTTGACATCAAGACATCTTTTATATAAAAATAACATTTGAAAGGCTTTTGTGTATGTTTAAGAAATTTAATGTTCATGTCTCAATGTTATCTTGAATGATGCAACAAAGGAAAAACAAGAACTTGTGATAAATGGTGATTTTCTGTCTCTGGTATAGTAGTTAAATAATCTTATAAATGCTTCAGGAGCTTTGCTGGAGGATGGGAGGGGGAGAGTGTGTGTTAATTCTTTACTTTTTCCACGAGCTTTGCAACCATATTATAAATCACAGGCAAAGCCAGAAGAATACATTCAGGAATTAGAAGCCTGATTAGATTATAGACAAAACCACTTATGTTTGAGTTACCCATGAACTTTTCTGCTAGTTCAAGATTAAATTTGCCAGGATCAGGCTCTGTAAATAACTGGCCTGATCCCCAGACTGACCTTACGAGATTCCTCTGAGAGAACTGGTTCGGGAAGAGTTCTGAGTCAGGTTGACTGCACCCGAAAGGTTCACTCTGATTTCTCTCCAGCAATTTCTGTTTTTGTTTCTGATTTCCAACATCTGTAGTTCTTTTGTTTTTATTTGATTTAGAAAGACTTTCGAGCTCAAAACATGAGGCGATGTGTTTTTTCCCATGTAATTAATTTACAATAAGACTGGCTTGTGTAAACTAAAATATTTAATGGCTCACTCGCATTATTTTATGCAGTATTTGTTCATTACAAATCTAGTTGCTCACTAGCAGAAGCTAGGGAGTACATTAAAAATAATTATTTCTGGTGATAAACCAACGTTTCAGCTGTATTAATAATACTGCCCAGGTTAGCGCACCTAAATACATCAAGCAATACTTTTGATGAAAGGACACTCCCAAATCCCACAGTGGTTAGCACCGCTGCCTCACAGTGCCAGGGACCCGGGTTCAATTCCCACCTCTGGTAACTGTCTGTGTGGAGTTTGCACATTCTCCCCGTGTCTGCATGGGTTTCCTCCGGGTGCTACATTTTCCTCCCACTGTCCAAAGATGTGCAGATTAGGTGAATTGGCCATGCTAAATTGCCTGCAGTGTTAGGTGAAGGGGTAAATGTAGGGGAATTGGTCTGGGTGGGTTGCTCTTCGGAGGGTCAGTGTGGACTTGTTGGGCCAAAGGTCCTGTTTCCACTCTGTAAGTAATTAATCTAATTACCTTGGCTCACAGACGATTGTAAGTTGTTATCACGCAAATTAGTTTGGGTGGAAACTTTGAATTAAATTGTATTTGAACTAAACATGTTTTGATTCTAGTTTCATGATTGCTTCCCAAATGGGATCTCGCTCCCAGAGTGTATTACCAAATTTCATCTTTAAGAAAGATCAGCAAAGTTCATGTGGATGGTTCAGATGTTTTTGTTTTATTTAAGAGAGGGAACAAGGATGGGAGGTTTGTTCAGTTTAATACATGATCCCAAATTGTTCTGGAAGCAAAATATTTGCAATGAAATCAAAAATAAACTATGGATCCTGCTAAAAGGCTTTCTAAATTATTAGATTTTACTAAGTTTGTAGGAAATAAGAAAATTGTTTGAGATTGCCAAAAAAAAGGATTGATTAGATCCTGTAGTTAGGAAAAATAAAAGTAACCAAAGGGCTTCATAATTTTTTTTTTGAAAGGTTATTTACAAATAAAATCATAGTTTCAAAAACTCCCTTTGACCAACCTTATATCATTCTTCCATTTGGTGGAATGATAATTTCATTGGGAAGAATGTACATCTATCATTGTTTACTTCAGGGCCAAATAATAATTTCATAAGCCAGACAATACAAGATGTTACACTAAAGTAAAGGATGTATACGAGCTGTACAGTCTTTTTCAGCAGAATGACATTTTATATAATCTTTCAGAAAGAGATAGACTTACAAATATACTTACAAATTTGACTCATCAATAATGAATCAACATTCTTTTGTTTTGTCGTACCTTACTTACAAACGCTGTTTCAGCTACAGCTCCACCACAGAGTATTCTTATTTTTTGTAAAGCCCTTGTGACTGGCATCGCTTTTGTCGTGTATATTTAGTCATATGGTAGGAATCCTATTCTTTGTCTTGATTAAGTCAGTGAAGTTCAAGGTAAAGGTGATGTAATCTTCAGGTAACAATGAGTGATTCCAAAATAGCTTACTGTTTGGGAGTGGCAATTACTGACTCATCACTGATTTTTATGATGATAAGCCTCCATAAGTGATATGAGCTGGTAAATACAGATCTGAAACTGGAAGACAAGACCATAAGACATAGGAGTAGAAGTAGGTAATTTAACCTACTCTGCCATTCAGGAACATCATGGCGATCTAATAACCCTCAACTCCACTTTCCTGCTCTTTTTCTATAAACCTGATTCTTTTATTTAATTTTAAAATTGTCTCTCTCTGTATGGAATATACTTACCATGTACTTATGAAGTTTAATGAGTCTCTCAACAGCAGTCTGTGGTAAAGAATTCCATAGATATGCAACCTTCAGAGAAATTCTTCCTCAACTGGGTCTTAAATGTGTGACCTCATATTCTGCGATGATGTGCTGTGGTCCTAGACTCTCCCACAAGGGGAAATAACCTTTCTGCCTCTACGGTCTCTCATGTCCTCCAAGAGTCTTGAATGTTTCAACAAGATTGTCTCTTATTCTTCTCTTTTCCAATGAGAACAGACCCAATCCACACAACCTGTCCTCAAAAGACAGTTCCTCCATACCTGGTATAAGCCTAGTGAACTTTC
The DNA here is from genome assembly GCF_047496795.1 of Chiloscyllium punctatum. Lineage (NCBI taxonomy): Eukaryota > Metazoa > Chordata > Chondrichthyes > Orectolobiformes > Hemiscylliidae > Chiloscyllium > Chiloscyllium punctatum. Next base: position 55,910,093 of record NC_092758.1, on the reverse strand, counting down.
TCTGGACTTCTCCAATGCAAGTATATCTCTCCTTAATGAAGGGGCCTAAACTGTTCACATTATTCCAGCTGGTGGTCTGATTAGTTTCGTGTAAAGTTTTAGAAAAACCTTCAAACTTTTATACTCCATTCCCTTTGAAATAAAGGCCAACATTCCATTTACCTTGTCCGTTACCTGTCGAATGTGGATGCTAGCTTTTCACGCACCAGGACTCCCAAATCCCTCTGTTCTGCAGCTGTCAGCAGTCTTTCTGTATTCAATTAACATGAAGTTTCTTTATTTTTCCTGCCAAAGCGCAGAATCTCATGTTTCCTCTGTGTGTTCCATCTGCCATGTCTTTTGCCCACTCACTTAACCTCTGCAAACTCTGTCATCCCTGCCACTTGCCTTTCCACCTATGTTTGTGCCATCTGCAAGCTTAGCTATAGTATATTCACTTTCCTTATCCAAGTCAGTAATATATATTGTAAATAATTGTGGCCTTAGCACTGATTTTTGTGGCTCACCATTTAAAGGTTGCCATCCTGTCGTAATTGTACCAGCCTCCACCACTTCCTCTGGCGGCTCATTCCAAACACACACCACCCTCTACATAGAAAAAGTTGCCTCTTAGGTCCCTTTTAAATTTATCCCATCTAATCCTAAAGCTATGCCCTCTAGCTTTGGACTCCCCCATCCCAGGGAAAAGGCTTTGCCTATTTACCCTATCTATGCCCCTCATGATTTTGTAAACCCCTCTATAAGGTCACCCTCAGCCTCTGATGCTACACGGAAAACAGCCCCAGCCTGTTCAGCCTCTCTCGATAGCTCAAACCCTCCAAACCTGGCAACATCTTTCTAAATCTTTCCTGAACTCTTTCAAGTTTCATAACATTCTTCCAATAGGAGGGAGACCAGAATTGTGCACACTATTCCAAAGTGGCCTAACCAATGTCCTATATAGCCACAACATGACTTCCCAACGCATATACTCCATGCTCTGACCAATAAAGGAAAGCATACCAATGCCGCCTTCACTATCCTATCTACCTGCGACTCCACTTATAAGGAACTATGAACCTGCACTCCAAGGTCTCTTTGTTCAGGAATACTCCCCAGGACCTTACCATTAAGTTTATAAGTCCTGCTCTGATTTGCCTTTCCAAAATGCGGCACCTCACACTTATCTAAATTAAACTGCATCTGCCACTCCTCAGCCCATTGGCCCATCTGGTCAAGATCCCATTGTGCCCTGAGGTAACTACCTTCGCTGTCCACTACATCTCCAATTTTGGTGTCATCTGGAACTTACTAACTATACATCCTATGTTTACATCCAAATCATTTATGTAAATGACGAAAAACAGTGGATCCAGCACCGATCCTTGTGGCACACTGCTGGTCATAGGCCTCCAGTCTGAAAGGCAACCCTCCACCACCACCATCTGTCTTCTACCTTTGAGCCAGTTCTGTATCCAAATGGCTAGTTCTCCTTGTATTCCATGAGATCTAACCTTGCTAACCAGTCTCTCATGGGAAACCTTGTTGAATGTCTTACTGAAGTTCTTAGTCCATTGTCCCCTTGTGTTAGCCTTCACCTTCTGAGGAAAAAGGCTCTCACTGTCCACCCTATCTAATCCTCTGATTTATCTTATACATCTTGATTAAGTCGCCTCTCAATCTTCTTCTCTCCAATGGAAATAGCCTCAGTTTCCTCTGCCTTTTCTCATAAGACCTTCCTTCCTTACCAAGCAGCATTCTAGTAAGTCTCCTCTGAATCCTTTTCAATGCTTCCACATCCTTCCTATAATGAGGTGATCAAAACTGTATGCAATACTCCAGGTGCGGCCTTACCAGTGTCTTGTACAGCTGAAGCATGACCTCATGGCTCCAAAGCCCAATCCCCCTACCAATAAATGCCAACACACCATATGAATGCTGCCTTAACAGCCCTATCAACCTGGGTGGCAACTTTCAGGGATTTATGCACCTGGACACCAAGATCTCTTTGTTCATCTACACTTACTTCTTGCGAAGTGAACTACCTCACACTTTTCTGCATTAAACTCCATTTGCCATTTCTCAGTCCAGCTCTGCATATTATCTATGTCCCTCTGTAACCCACAACATCCTTTTTCATTATCCACAACTGTGCCTACCTTAGTGTCACCTGCAAAATTACTAACCAATCCTTTTACGCCCACATCCAGATCCATTATAAAAATGGCAAACAGCAGTCGCCCCAAACCAATCCTTGCGGCACACCATTGGTAACTGAGCTCCAGGATGAACATTTCCCATCAGCCACCACGCTCTGTGTTCTTTCAGCCAGCCAATTTCTGATCCAAACTGCTAAATCACCTTGAGTCCTGAAACTCTGTATTTTGTGTTTCTAACAGCATTTTTGATTTATGCTTTTACTTAATTTTATTTTGAATATTAGTATATTAATGAGAAATTTCAATGAAAGTTGAAACATACTATATAATCTTTTTTTGATTTAAAATGATTTAGTTTGATTAAAAGTTGTCTGAAGTAGAACATCCCAGGTTTTGAGTTAATGATGACGGTAGGGCCAGCAGTGTTCCCTGATATTATCAGGTAATTCTATGCTTGTACAGGTTGGAGTTTAGAATGAGAGGCAACTTTATTGAAACACAGGATTCTAAGGGGACTTGACTGGGTAGATGCAGCAATGTTACCCCATCTGGGAGAGTCTAAGTCCAGAGGCCTTCAGAATAAGACTTGCATATTTAAACAGAGAAGAGGATTTCTTCTCTGAGGGTAGTGAATCTGTGGAATTCTTTGGCACTGAGGGCTGTTGAGGCTAGCTCATGGAAATATAATAAAGGCTGAGATAGAAATCTTTAATCAGTAAGAGAATGAAGTGTTACAGGGAAAATGCAAATAAGTGGAGTTGAGGATTGTCAAATCAGCCATGACTTTATTGTGTGTGGAACAGATTTAATGGGCTGAATGGCTACTCCTGTTTCTACATCATATGGTGTTATGGTTTTCTGATGTCTGCATACATGCTTGGACATATGGAAGTTGTTGTTGGGGATAACTTGGTCTCTATCGAGTGCATTGTAGGAATTCTTGCTGTTTGATTTGCACTGTAACATAGGACTTAGGAGCAGAAGTAGGCCATTTGTCCTTTGAGGCAAACGTGAGGACTGCAGATGCTGGAAACCAGAGTTTAGATCAGAGTGGTGCTGGAAAAGCACAGAAAGTCAGGCAGCATCTGAGGAACAGGAACATTCGTCCTTTGACCCTAGTCCACCATTCAATCAAATCATGGCTGATCTGGTTGTGGACTCTGCTCTACCTTCTTGACTGCACCCTACAACTTTTGACTCTCATGTCTATCAAAAATCTAACGCTGTCTTGACTTAATTTAAAAAAACCAGTCTCAGCTACGTTCTGGGGAAGATGAGCAATGGCATAAGTTTTGGGTGACTTGCTCAGTCGCTGTAATTAAGATGTTAGGACTCATGTGCATACAGGAGCAAATACTTCTTTAATTGACAAGTATTTTTGGAGAGTCTGTCTGATTTTTGAAAATTTGATTTTATGTTGGAGTTTCATTCTTCAGAGGTTAATGAATGTTGAAGCTATAACATATCAAAATAATCTATCGTTCTGTCTGTTATGAGCAGCTGTCTGATATTTCAGTGGCAAGTGCTGTTTCTTTGGTGTTAACCATGAAATCTAAACCAAAACCTTTACTAGGATTTAAATATGACATTTTCTACTCTCCACTCCACCCTTGTGTTAAGCATTCTGTATTTCTGTCCAATTATTTATTTTCATTTGGGCATTAGGTGGAAGTCGAGGGTTAATTTGTACTTGGCTAAGCCAATAAATATGTCTTTAATAGGTTCCAGGCAATTTCCATGTATCCACACACAGTGCCACCGCACAACCAGATAATCCAGACATGACTCATGTGATTAACAAGCTGACATTTGGTGAAATAATAGAGGTGAGTAATTCTTCTCCCTTCAAATCAATGCAATTCTCAAAGCCTGATTAAAACCCTGCCCAACGAGAGTGTTCCTCTTTCATCATATTTAATTGTCAGTATAAATGATGTTTAGTAGCTCTTGATTTTTTTTTAAAAGTCTGAAACTCGGATGTCTGGTTTTGTAATATTTCAGCGCTCGTACTTTGCTGATAGATGATAAATTTGAATCATTTGTGTATCTTTTCTCAAGGCAGTTATGATCACATTCCTGTCATTCAATCTGAACAACTTGCTTTTTTATAACTTATCAAATTGGACATGTTAGGCTTCTTAATATGAATAAGTCAGCCACCTTGATTTTATAACTTTTTAAACTTCCTATGATATATTTTTCTCAACATTTTTTTTTTTGTACCTCAATTCTTCACAGACCTTTGTTTCACTTTAGATTATTCTGGCTGAAATAAAATGATCTCGGACAGGAACAAACTACATAATAAAATTATTGTAACTGCCATCTTGTCTGTTCAATATTTTTCCTTTGCATAGGGTTAAACACAATGTCATGTTTAATACTTCAGACATTGCTGGTGGATATTGTTCCCTGTGGTGGATGAAATCCATTTATGTGCAAGGTGTTACAATTTGGAAGAAATTACAAGGAACGTAATTTAAAGTTGTTAAACCAGAAAGGAGAGAAATGGAAGGAGCTGTGCCATTAATTGTAACATAATTAATGGGGAAGCCTGATCCTTGAGTCTATTTCTGGAGCAGAGTCTGAACCCTGGTTCAGATTCTTTCCTCCAAGTTCAGTGATGGGGTAAGTTCAAGCTCCTAACCAACAAGGGATGGTGAACGGAGCAAAGTGTCTGATAGGGAGGGAAGGAGAGAACAGTGCAGCCCTATCTGATACTCCGAGTGTTCAGAAGATATTTGTTTCTCTCTCAGACTCCCACAACCTTGCTGTGGTTGCTCCATATACTGAAGCCTAGAAAGTTTGACCAGTCCTGCAAATGAACCTAGTTGGACACAGAGAACCCTGAAATCGGGGGCTTCCCGTTTTCCCAAATTTCAAATGCCAACTGGTCCCCTCTAATGCATTGGCCCTCTGCTCTTCACCTCACCTCAGTAACATCTGGAAGTTGGCAGATTGGAGCTGACTTCTTGCTGTGCTTGGAATAATTGTCCACTTAAGACTCCTACTCTCAACCAAATTCTACCACTCTTCCATATGAACCATCCCTCCCCATAGCTCCCCTCACCATCACTATTTGCCTGTGAGCGGCATGGTGACTTAGTGGTTAGCACTGCGGCCTCGCAGCACCAGGCACCAGACAGATAGTCATCCATTCTCCCTCTGTCTGCATGGGTTTCCTCCAGGTGCTCTGATTTCCTCCCACAGTCCAAAGATGTATAGATTAGATAGATTGGCCGTGCTAAATTGCCCCTAGTGTTCAGGGATATGCAGGTTAGATGGATTAGCTGTAGGAAATACAGCATTACTGGGATGGGGTGGGTCTGAGTAAGCTGCTCTTTGGCGTGTTGGTGTGGATGTGATGGGCCGAATGGCCTGCTTTGACACTGTAGGAATTCTATTGTTCTGTTCCATGATATTTGCAGTCTGTTATAATGACTTGATTAAAGGAGAATAATATCCTGTGCACTGTCAGTTACTCAAGGTAAATATGTTATATTAAATGTGAAGAAATGATTTCTGAAGCCAAGCCTAAATTATTTGAAAGTTAATCTTTTTTAATTTCTTTAGGTTAGAAATGTTCAAGGTGCTTTTAATGCCTTAGCTGGAACAGATAAACTTAGTTCAAATGGTAAGTACCTTCCATGATTTGACTTTTACAGATTCTGTTTAAATGTTTGATTATCACTTTTATTATACATTTTATTGAATGGAAACTACGATGAGGAAATTACATTTAAAAGAATAATGGGGTTGTGGTCTCGTTTACAAGGCGATTTGAAATATAATTGAAATGTGAGTTTTGAATTGTATGGAAATTTCAGTTGAAGTCCCTTGCTCCTATAAACAGTGCTGTGTGTCTGTCATTCATTAAAAGAGGCTGGAAATCAGGATTAAAAATTGTCGAGAAACTATTCCTCTGTTCCAGGCCAGTCAATAGGTTTGCTGTTTCCGTACAGCACCTAATTTTATTCTGGAAAGACAACTGAAAGTAGCCAACTGCCCATTAGAGGAGAGAATATTGAAACAAAATCTGCAAATACCTGTACATTTTTGATTCCATCAAATATAAAATCCAGCCATTACCGACAAGTGATAACAGGATGAACAATATTTTAAACAGTCTGGTTAGCTGTGTTGTCATTTATATTTAAAATAGTTGCTGGTTCCGTATTTAACAAGAATAAGAACTGATGTCTCAGGTCACATTTGGCAAACTTTCTTTCTAAGAGGAGATGTACTTGGGAAGAATCGAATCATTACTAGCTGTTGTCTTAGAAAATGGCAGCAGCCTTTTTGAATTGAAATTATTGAGGAGAGTGTTAAGTCTGTAAGTCTGTAAAGTGCCTAAGTGATAGATGTGGTATTGTTCCTCATCCTTATATTGAGCTTCATTGGAACTGTGTTGAAGGCTAATGCCAGAGAGGTTAAAGAATGAATGTAGCAGACAAAATGAGTGATGACCAGAACACTGAGTTGACACTGTAGATTGAGTGGATGTGTTCTGTACAGCGATTTCCCTCATCTGGATTTGATCTCGTCTTTCCAGAGGAGGCCACATTGTAAACAGCAAATGAAGGATATTACATTGACAGAAGTGCAAGTAAATTGCTCTTTCATTTGGAATGCATGTTGGTGCCTGGTTGAGGAAAGAAATAAGAGGTATTCCATCTTGAAATATGGAAAGGGGTGTTGGTGGTCTTAAGGAATGGCTTGGGGTGTGGTGAGCAAACTATCTGTTTAGAATACTGAATAGGGGGAAAGGGGTAGATGTGTTTTTTTTAGTGCGATCATGTTAAAAGTGGCAGAAGTAATGGCGAAAGATCCATTGAATGTGAAGTTTGGCAGATAGAAGGTGTGGATAAAGGGATCCCTGATATATTTCAGAGAGAGATGAGATGTGGTTTGAGGAGAAGTGCGATAAATGCAATGGATGTGTACACTGGAAGGCCCTGTTAACCATTGTGTTTGAGGGTGAAGGACTTAAGTTGTGGGATGGGGAAAATCCTTAATTGAGGTAAAACAACATGAGATGCACTGTTTTGAATCATTAAAATCTGTAGATTGTGAAAAGAAGCCTTTTAACCCATTGAGTCTTCACACTGGCCCTCTGAAGAACATTGAATCCAGACCCAGCTGCCCTATCCTATCCCCATTACCATATATTTACCATGGCTAATCCACTCAACCTGCATAATCATGGACACAATGAGGCAATTTAGCATGGCCAATCAGCCTAGCCTGCACATCTTTGGACTGTGGGAGGAAACTGGAGCACCCGGAGAAAACCCACGCAGACACGGGGAGAATGTGCATACTCCACACAGACATTCAGTGGAATTGACCCCAGATTCACTGAACCATCATGTGCCCAGGAAAGTGACGATACCAGAGCAGATGAGGCAAATGGAGAAAATGGGAGAATGGCATGGAATGATTTATCAAAAATGAGATAGGAGGGAGTACATTCAATGTAGCTGTGGAGGTTATTTGGCTAATACATCTTATATTGGTTGATCGTCTGTCACCCAGAAATAGTGACAAGACATCAAGGAAGGGAAGGGAAAAGTCTGAGTTGGACCATGTGAATATAATGGTAGGCTGGAAATTGAAATCAAAGGGCTGCAATTTTCCCATTTTAGGATGAGAGCAGGATATTATTGTGATCCAGTTGTGAGTGTACTGGAGAAAGAGCCTGAGTTGGTCTGGACCAAAGATGCTCCATGTGTCACTCAAACCAGCATGCAGACTTAGTACCCAAATGCGTTCACAAGGCTGCCACTTTTTACTTGGACAAAGTGGGAAGAATCATCGGAGAAGTTGTCCACTATGACCATAGGAATTGGGAGCAGAAGGTAAATCATTCAGTTCCTGAATCTGCTGCACTATTCAGTAAGATCATGGCTAATCTGTTCGTGTTTTTGAATTCCACATTGCCATCTATATCTGTCTAACCAGAATCTATACACGTCTGTCTTAAAAATATTTAATGATTCTGCCTCCACTGCCTTCTGAGGCAGAGTTTGGAACTCATGCATCCACCTGAGAGAAAACATTTCTCCTAATCTCTGTCAGCAAAGGGCAAGACATCATTTTAAAGCAGTGCCCCTGGTTCTCATCCACAAAAGGAAGCATCCTTTCCACATCTGCCTTGTCAAGACCATTTCAGGATATTCAAACAAGTCCCCCTTCACTCTTCTAAATTCCAATGGGGGGAAAAGACACGGTCTGTCCAACCTAAGAGCCATCTCTCCACTCATTCCAGGTATCAGTCTAGTAAACCAGCTTAGCCAGAGGAGGGATGGGGACTGGGCGGACCTCTGTTCAAGGAAGAATTGCAGAATTCTTGTGCTGACCCAGTGGGATGATCATGGTGAAAAAGCAGTGATTATGGCCTGGAGGCTGCTATTGTGGTGGAGTACACTGGAAGAGTCTTGGATATTGGCCAGAATTAACTGGACAGGAGGAATATAATAGCTATAATAGGAAGAAATCAGTTTGATCTCAGGCTTTAATGTTATTTCTCTTCTCACAGATGCCACCGGACTTGCTGAGGATACATGAATATATACTGAGCCATTTTCTATTTTGATCCCAGCCTGGCTGTTCTGAAATGGCTGCATTTAATTAAGGCTGTCTATATTTATGAATGCTTTCAGATGGTTGCACCTGCCTGTAAACACTGTCGATTGAATACAGTCATCGCTACAAATATCTCAGATTATTTTTGTCTCATTTTAATCCTTTTCAATTCCTCCTTTTTCCTCTGCACCTCTCCCATCCTTTAAACAGATCCCTAGGCTTACATCTATCCTCATTATTCTTTTTCATAGCTGATTCTTGCAGAGCCATAGACTTCTCTGTGTTAGCAAAAAGAACACATGACTTTTTTTTACTTTTAAGACTATGATAAGGAAGAATTATTTTTCTCTAAGAGGACTGTGAGGCTTTGGAGCTCTCTTTCTCAGAGATTCGTGGAAGCTGGGTCAGAGCTATATAATCTTGTTCATCAAGAATCTATCAGGGGTAGGTAGGAATGTGCAATAATCATAGTTGAGGCCACAATTGGGTCAGCTATGATATTATCAACTGCCAGAGTAGGCCTGAGGGGTTGAAAGGCCTATTCGTACTCCTGATCCCTATAAGCTGACAGTGAACTTGTTTCCCATAGGTAGAAACAGAACGTTAGCATTTTCTCCCCCTCCTGGTATGAGTTGTTCAGTTTCCCGAAGGTAGCACATTCAAACCATGCACTTCTCCAATTTCACCTGATAGCCAGTATGTGTAAATCAAATTGTGATTTAATAGACTTGAAAAGTCTAGTTGGACCAGAAATTAAGCCATCTGTGCAGGTATTTCAAATATTTTGTTGATGGTCCCACTGGCTGATTAACAAGTTGCAGGGTATGGTTAGTTTGCAATGATGAAAATCTGCCAAATGTGTCTGGCTGGCCCACATTGCCCATAGCTGTCGTGATACTGCACATATGGCTACAAGTCTGTTGACGACACCACCATAGAAGGACAGATATCTAATAACGGCGAGCTTAAAATACAGAAGGGAGATTGAGGGTTTGGTGAAATGGTGCAATGGGAACAAACTCTCTCTTGACGTCAGCAAAACTAAAGAACTGATCTTTGACTTTATTAGTAAAGGAGGAGAACATCCCCATCTACATCAACAGAACTGAGGTCGAGAGGGTAGAGAGTGTCAAGTTCCTTGAAAAGATGATAACTGTCAACCTGTCCTGGATTTCCCATGTGGATGCAATGGTCAAGAATACACAACAATGCCTCTCCTTCCTCAGGCGGCTCAGGAAATTTGCCACATCCATAAGGAATCTCACCAACTTCCACAGATGCACAATTGAAAGCACACTGTCCGGGTACATAACGGCCTGGTGTGGCAACTGCACTGCCCAGGATAATAGGAAACAACAGAGGGTGGTCTGCGCAGCCCAGGCCATCATGGAACCCAACCTTCCATCCATGGTCTCCATTTACACGGCTTCATGCCATAGCAAGGCTGCCAATATCATCGAAGACACTTTGCACCCTGGTAATGATCTCCTATAGCCTCTTCTGTTAGACTCCAGATACAGAAGCCTGAACATATGCACCAGTAGGTTCAAGAAACCGCTTCTTCCTGGCCGTTATTAAGCCATTGAATGGACTCTCTAGCCTCAAATAATGCTGATCTTGCTGAAGTTGATCCCTCTTGTGTGGCCTGTGCAATGTTACCTGTATGTCTCCATCTAAATCTTTTGTTCTGTACATCCTTGCGTACTGTGATGTACCTGTACTGTTTGTAAAGAAAGCTTTTCACTGTAATTCTATATGCGTGACAATAAATAAATCAAACAGTCAGTATACTGTTGATGAATAGTTCATGCCACTGGGCTACTAAATACAGATGTTCAAAATTGTATTTTCAATGAATTAGCATGTGTCCTAATTGAGAGAGTAGTGATTCAGTTTTCCAAATAGTTTTATGCACAAACAATTGAAGATGAAGTCCGCTGATTGATCATTATGTCATTATTGGTGTAACCAATCTGGGAGTCACTCATACTATTTCGATGAAATGACATTGACTGTTCGGGTGTGACAGTCACAAGAAGGTAAACTAAGAAAATAGACTATTACCTGTGCACTTAAATTGTATTTTGTTGTTTTCACAAAACTGAAAGATTTGTTGGAATGTCATGTGCTAATGATGATCATTTACTTGGAGATTGCTATTCCTCATCTCTTGAACAAACAACTCAAACTCTCAATTACCTTTTTAAATAATAAGTTGCAAAACCCAAAATAAGGGCCACAATTTGATTCACATCTGGAATCAGAGGTTTAGTTAATTGTTTTTGCACTATGAATAGCTTGTATATTATCTACATATAATGATTTTAAACGATTGAAAAATGGGAATGGAAGTAGGCAATTGAGCCTGTTGAGTTTGACCTATTTAACATGATCATGGTTGATTGAACACTTCAATGTCTTATTGACCCCATTCCCATAACCCTGAACACCACTGGTAATTAGAAATCTATCAATCCCTATCTTAAACATACTCAAAGATTGAGCCTCCACATCCCAGTGTGGTAGAGAATTCCAAAGGTTGGGAACCCTCTGAGTAAATTAATTTCTCCCCATCTCCAATCTAAGGGGTATGGCCTTTTTTAAAAAAAAATTATGTCTCTTGGTTTCGAATCCCCGCACCAGGAGAAATGTCTTAGTTGCATCTTCCCTTTTACCCAGTTTGAGTATTTTGTAAGTTTCAATGTGATCACCGGTCATTCTTCAAAATTTGAGGGATTATGGCCCAGTTTGAATCTAATCTCTCTTCATAAGACAGTCCTGCCGTCCTGGGAACAAGACTGGGTGAGAACCTTGTTGTACTCCTTCTGTGGCCATAAAATCTTTGCTCTGATAAGGAGAGCAAAACCTCACCCTATACTCCAGACATAGTCCTAGCCAAGCTGGTGTACAAGGATTCGAGTTGAAAAGTCTTTGATATGTTGCATTGTAACTGTTTGAATTTCATTTATTTTGCACAGCTCTAGCATCACATGACTATGTACTGAAGATCGTTCCCACAGTATATGAAGATTTAAAGGAAAAGCAACGCTTTTCCTATCAGTACACAGTGGCACAAAAGGTACGGTGACGGAGTTATAATTGTGATTTTATGAAAGAAGCATGTGCTCCCATTCAACTTTAATTAAAATTGATGCAGAATAAAAACTGCTCACAAGAGGGCTGTCAAATCAAGTTACATCCTTTATTATTGTTCTATCCCCCATATTCTACTTTCTTTTCTCATTAAAATTTCCATTTTACATAACCAGTCTGTTTTTCATACAAAGTGATGTTTATTTGTACATCTTGGGACTTGAAAGTAATTAACTAGGCTTACGTCCAGAATAATAGAGCTGAAAGTGAGAGGTCTGATCTTGAAGACATATTATATCTTAGCTTTAATATCCTGTCTAAGGTTCAGCTTGACATTTAAGCTTCTATAACATAATCAGAGAATTCTCTTCACCCTCCCACAAAACCAGATTTTTGTGCATGACAGGACTGTGCTGTGCACAAGAGGGTTGCTGCATGTGCCTACAAATTGTTCATGCAATTTCACACTAACCTAGCAATTAGAGTCTACTCGCCCACCAATTAGTATTCTCCACTAATGCAGAATAATGTTGCTTTACCATTGCATTGCTTTTCTTGCAACTTATCCCAATGTGAGCAAGACGTAAAGCAATGACACAACGGCTGAATTTTTCTAGCCACTGAGCAACATGAGTAACAGCGAGTTAGTTGAGAAAATATTTTGAGTTAAGAAAAATAATTTCTTGACTTCAAGAAATTAAAATCTGATTTGTTTTTTCCATCTAAAGTTTGAATGGCAAAATGATAATCTTGTTTAGCAGTGAAAGATTTTTTTGTCTCATCATTGGCAAATCTTGCCTTGTTTATATACGGTTTCTGATTGTCCCATGAATGGAGAGAATGACAAAAATTCCCCAAATGAGAGTCAAAGCAGGTACCTGAATGTTCCAGCTTGCCATTTGTTTCTCCAGGCCTCCTCCCTAGACTGCAGTCTGCAGTATGTCAGGTTGTGCTCTATGGGCTGTGAGTGCCTGTATTCACCCGTCTATGGAGGTAACCAGCAGATATGCACCTGCCTCACCATATCTCCATGGCACCAGTTGGAATACAGTTCTCCACTTCATTAAGTCATTTTGGAGTGCACCAAGACCTTACATTGCAATGTTATGCCAGGCCACTTGATATGCAGGACAGAGACCTATTTCATGTATCAGAGCATCTCCGGCCTCTGCTTTCTGTCTTAGCATTAACTCTGATTTGGATGCTCACAGCATCTCTGCCTTGTCTTTCTTTGATACCTTATTCGGAACTTACAGGCTCATAGCACTTTTGCATTTTCTTGCCTTTTAATGCATAAATCAAGCCAGGCAGTTTGTCATAGTTGTCAAGCGAATAGAAATCTTGCTATACCGTGCGATGTCAGTGTAACACCCAAGAGCATGCACTATCAGCTTATACTGCAAGTACACTGCATGTGTGTCAGCCAAATGGTGAATTGAAGGGCATGATTTGATGGAAAGGAGTGGGGAGGCAACGATGTGAGGATGTGTGGTAGCTGAGAGTTAATGAGGTCAACAGGGACTGTAAGGAAGACATGTGAAGTTTGAGGCCCTCTGGATTAACAGGCTGCGTTTGCAACAACCAGGTTGCCGTCTGTTGTCATCTGAATCGTATGTGCGCAATGGGAATGGCAAATGGCTGCTGCCACACATGGAGAGGGTGGAGTAAGTGTTCTTTTAAAATCCGTCTGAGCACATTAACTTGTGAACAATGTGCAGCCCTTTGAGGGCAATTACATTAATTAGGCACTTACACAAAACAGATTAAAGGTACCTGTATTCATAATACCCGACATGTGAAACATCTGTAGTGTCCAATTATATGAGATGCAAGTCCTGGCCACAAGCAATCTTGACCACTTTATTGGTTTTGCAGATTAATCACCGACATCTCTGTGAAGCAGATATAATCACAGTGATTTTAAAAGTGGGCTATTGACTACAAGTGGAAAGAAACTCCATGATCTCATAAACTGCACAAGGATGTGGAACTGATTTCCTCTGCCTTGAACTGTATCTGTCAGCTTACTCTTGAGTTGTCGTTACTGTTGCTTTGATACAACAAAAGTGCAGAGAAATAGAGGAGCAGATTCTCCAGCAAGTTGGGAACCAGCAGAAACCTCAAGAGCCAGCTATCTCAGAATTGTGCCATCTGCTGGAATGTGTCCTGAAGGGGGTGGCTATCCAGGTGGCTCCCAAGGTGACAGCTGCACTACATATTTATGCGAGTAGCTGCTTCCAAAATCCTTGAGGGCCCTGTATGGAATTTTTCAATTGTCCATTTACAGATGTATCAAAGGCTGTTACTGCTGCTATTTGTGCCAGATGGCATCGTCATCTTGTTGATGAGGGCAGTGCTCTGGCCCAAGCAGAATGCTTTGTCTCCCAGGCAAAGGGCACTATGGACTCTATGCATACCATGGCAAGAGTGCCATAAAATAACTTAGCAGCCTTCATCAACAGAAAAGATTGTGCATTGATGGAATGGAAATCTGCGATCATTGGTACCACGTCCCAGAAGTCTATACCAGCTACTCTGGAAGCTATCCTCTGTGACCATGGTGGCTGACTCCATTACACAAGCCCCTGACTGAGGCTGGAGGAAGTTACAGTGCAGTTTATTCTTCCACCAAGGCCATGATGGAGCAGGTGGCATGCTTCCTAAAGATGAGTTGATGCTGCTTGGACCACTTTGGTGGAGCCTTTCAGTCTATCGCAGAGAGAGTGTGCTGCTTGATCCTTGAGTGTTGCATTCTGGATAACCAGAGCAAGCAAAGAGGAGATGCTGAAGAGCTGGGAGAGCAGCAGCAGTGGTCTTCTGAGAAGGAAAATGAAGACATTGAGCAGGATGACAATCACCCTTTGCATGATACAGTGATACAATGTCACTGGACTGAATTGACACCCAGTTCCAGTAGATAATATTTGGGTGTAGTCATCACTCATTGCCTTTCTTATAGCATTGATTTTTTTAATCGATCAGTGCCTGTTTATTCCCAGAAACAAATGCAGATTCTTTTTCTGTTTTTTTTTGTTTCCTTGATTGAACATACGAAAAGTAACAGCTTGAAGGCTTTTCAACATATGATGCTCTCACAATAAACAATGACAAGATGTTATGACATGTTGGGTGTTAGGGACAGAGGAGCTCTCAGTTTAGGCTGGGTTCTAACATGGAATGGTGATAAGAATTTGTTGCCTGTGTAGTTTAATTTTTGTAACTGCAGTTCCAATGATAGTTGATCAATCAGCTGATGTGAGTAGCTATTCATTTACAAATGTTTCTGCTATTTACATTGAAGTGTCACCATACCACCTATGTTCCTTCAGAAGCTGTTCTTTCATGATTCCATCCCACTCTGTGGTCAGTGATTAACCTGCTGCATGGTTGGGCTTTATGTGAGGTGCTGGCAGCAGAAATCCTGGATGGTCCTGGCAGAGTCATAGAAGTCTACAGCATGAAAACAAGCCCTTCAGCCCAACTAGTCCATGCTGCCCAGTTTTCACAATTTAAACTAGTCCCATTTGCCTGGGTTTAGTCCATACTCCATCTATCCCATCCATGTACCTGTCTAAATGTTTCTTAAATAACAAAATTATACTCACTTCCTGCATTAACTCTGACAGCCAGTTCCAGACACTCACCAATCTCTTTTAAAAAATGTCCCTTTGGACCCTTTTGTATCTCTCTCCTCTCACTTTAAACCTATGTCCTCTAGTTTCCCCTACAGTGGGGATAAGCTGTCTGCTATCGACCTTATCTATGTCTCTCATGATTTTCTGATGAAGGACTTATGCCCGAAACATTCTCCTGCTCCTTGGATGCTGCCTGACCTGATGTGCTTTTCCAACACTACACTCTCATCTCCAGCATCTGCAGTCCTCACTTTCTCCCCCTCATGATTTTGTACACATCTATAAGGTCACCCCTCAGTCTCCTGCGTTCTGAGGAAAAAAGTCCCAGCCTATCCAACACAAACTTTCCAGTTCAAATAGTATCCTAGTAAATCTTTTCTGCACTTTTTCTTGTTTAATAATATCCTTTCCACAGTAGGGCGACCAGAAATGCATGCAGTATTCCAAATGTGGCCACTAGTTCTGTCCATGGGAGTATGCAATAGCACAAGGACAGTGCAAACATAATGAGATGAGCAGTGGATATTTGCGTAAGATAACTTGCCAGTGCTCACAAAGAGAAGCCTCCATGAAGTTCCTCAAAATTGGTACTTGGGCTAGAACCATACTCTAGTTCTGTACTTTACATAGACTAAAACAACAACAGTATTTGTAACTCATTTTATATGACACACCATCGAGAAATTTGTACAAAGTGATAAATTGCTAGATAAGTTCAAGAATATCCTTGCCCCTTCTGTATATCTAATAATTGAAATAAAAATGAGAATCTTTACCATGCAGCAATATTGAACTGAATTTCAATAGCCTTTGCCAAAATTTGACTAATGCTTAGTCATTGTGCATTACAGGAATATGTGGCATATAGTCACACGGGCCGTATTATACCTGCCATCTGGTTCCGATATGACCTTAGCCCAATCACTGTCAAATATATTGAACGACAACAGCCATTATACAGGTTTATTACAACAGTGAGTAAACATTTGTTAATTATGATTCTATGAATGCTTGTTAGTACAACATACAGTATCAATCAAAGTATGTAACATAATATAAAAGCAATTATGGCAAAGTTTAAAGTCAACATTCTGATAGTGTGTGTTTGAGATTAATTGCACTTTTAAATTAATGAACTATGTATGGATATTTCAAAATTTTCCAGTGTGCTAATGGTTATTCTGTGGGTTAATTATTAATGACCTTTGTGGTTTTCCAGTGCAGCATTTAAGGACTTAAAGATGGGTATTTCCCATGTCTCAAAGATTCTTAGTATGGATTTTTCTCCAGCTTTATGACTGACTGACTCATTGTTTTTGGAATCCTTTTACCCCAGTACAGTTTGTTTTCAAAGCTGCATAGAAAGCCATTCTAAATTTTCAGATTTCTCATTGGGTACAGTGAATTGTGGATAATAGAATCAAGCAAGAGACTCTGTAAAATTGGCATCTTGCACTTTGATACTTGAATAATTTGAAGTTTTGGTGCAGTACATTCAATGTTTGCCTTTCATAAACATGTCTTGGAATTAAATCCTGCCGAGAGTGATGGAAGAAAAATCTTTCTGTTGGCTAAATCATTTCATGTCAAAAGAGTTTGAACAATACACTTGATATTCAGCAAAATACTATCTCAAATTTTGAAGTGTATTGTCTCAGAAGCCTGCTTCACTGCAGGAGAATCATTGCAGTATTTATGTAGATGCTGAGTTTAGTGAAAATTTTACTTAGAGTCATAGAGTTGTACAGCACAGAAACACACCCTTTGGTCCAATTTGTCCATGCTGGCCAGATAGCAAAATTAATCCAGACCCATATCTTCTAATGCTTTCATGTTCATGTACAGGTGCCCTTTGAATGTTGTAATTTTACCAGGTTCCACCACTTCCTCTGGTTGCTCATTCCATGCTGTCACCACATGTGAACAAGTTGCTCCTTAGATCCCTTTTAAATATTTTCCTCCTCATCTTAAACCTATGCTGTCTGCTTTTGGACTTCCACACCCTGAGGAAAAGACCTTGTTGATTTACCCTGTCTATGCCCCTCATGATTTTCTAAACCCACATCATGTCACCCCTGAGCCTCCGATTCTCCAGGGAAAATAGCTCCAGCTTGTTCAGCCTCTCCCTATAGCTCAAATCCTCCAACCCTGGCAACATCCTTCTAAATCTTTTCTGCACCCTTGCAAGTTTAACAACATCTTTCCTATAGGAGGGAGACCAGAACTGAACACCATATTCAAAAAGTGGCCTAACCTCTCATCTAACTAAGCTATAACTATATCTTTCAGTGATTATTTCTGATACCTGAGACTAGAATATTGCTACTGAGAGTGGGCGGCACAGTGGCTCAGTGGTTAGCACTGCTGTCTCACAGCGCCGGAGACCCGGGTTCAATTCCCGCCTCAGGCGACTGACTATGTGGAGTTTGCACGTTCTCCCCGTGTCTGCGTGGGTTTCCTCCAGGTGCTCCGGTTTCCTCCCACAGTCCAAAGATGCGCAGGTCAGGTGAATTGGCCATGCTAAATTGCCCCTAGTGTTAGATAAGGGGTAAATGTAGGGGTATGGGTGGGTTGTGCTTTGGCGGGTTGGTGTGGACTTGTTTGGCCGAAGGGCCTGTTTCCACACTGTAAGTAATCTAATAGGGCGGCACGGTGGCACAGTGGTTAGCACTGCTGCCTCACAGCGCCAGAGACCCGGGTTCATTTCCCGCCTCAGGCGACTCTGTGTGGAGTTTGCACGTTCTCCCTGTGTCTTCGTGGGTTTCCTCTGGGTGCTCCGGTTTCCTCCCACAGTCCAAAAATGTGCAGGTTAGATGGATTGGCCATGCTAAATTGCCCGTAGTGCAAGGTGAAAGGGGTAAATGTAGGGGAATGGGTCTGGGTGGGTTGCGCTTCGGCGGGTCGGTGTGGACTTGTTGGGCCGAAGGGCCTGTTTCCACACTGTAAGTAATCTAATCTGAGTTGCAAGCATTGGGAATTTAATAGCTTTGTAGACATGCCATGGTTTAACCTACCTGGGTACATACAGTTTTTGCTCTGGGAATACATGTGTGGAATGTCATCTAGCCAGCTGATCCTCGGAAACAGAACCATTGCCAGAAGGGTGAATGAGGGCTGAGGCAGGCTGTTTAAATGGTCAGCTTCTATTCTCTGAGACTTTGTTCCATTTGTAATAATTGTCCCTCTAAACTTGCTGCTCATGACCCATCCAACCACTTCCCATGGCCTTCATGTCAATGCTTATACCATCCTCTCAGCCACACACATGTCCTCTTGCACCTTCTTTGTCTGCTCAATGCCAATTCATGTCCCATCCTTGCTCATTCATCCGGTGTGCACCATGTCAATAACTAACGACCCATGTAATAACAATAGCAAGTGGTGAACTGCTGAGGGGAAAAAGACACCCGTTCAGAAATATTCTTAAATAAGAAACTTGTTTTTTGCACAACCATTTGAAAGTGTCAATTAGTCAAATCATTAAAAATTCAATAACCAATAAAATAACAGAAACATCAGCACTTCACCCCTCTTAATCATGTCCCAATAAACATTGAGACAAAAGCGAGTACAGAAAGGACAACTTATCATAACTGCTTACAGATGTCAATCAAAGTAATGAAAAATGGCTTTGCTTGTAAAAGTACAGACCCTTTGCTGAGCTGATGGTTATTGACTGGCCTCTCACTCAAACATGCATCAATACTGTGACCATGAGACCAGCTAATGGGGAAGGGGACACAACAAAAAGGAAATGAAGGGTTCACAGTACTAGGGACTCAGGTTTGATTCCACCCTTGGGTGACTGTCTGTGTGGAGTTTACAAATTCTCTCTGTGTCTGCATTGGTTTCCTCTGGGTGTTCTGTTTCCTCCCACTGCCCAAAGATATGTCGGTTAGATGGATTAGCCATGGGAAATTGTGAAGACGTGGGTGTACTATACCTTTTAAGGGAGCTAAAAGCAACACAACTATCCAACAGAACCAAGTGTTCTGAAAACAAAATAATGTAACATTTGGTCAAACAACTCGATTAGCTGGTTGCCTGGGAATGACAAAACAGGTTTGAATTAAGCCAATCAGTTTAATGTATACTCCGAAAAATATGCTAACTCCAATCCAGTTTCAATTTAGTATATTGACCATCTTAAAAGCCAATGACACAATTTGTTGCTTTGGGGGTATAAGACTGGGGAAAATTGAACAGTTGAGAAGAGAACTGCCGGGCTACCAGCATGTAAAAACTGTCTGAAAAATAGCTCTTTTAAAGGTACCTTTATTGATCAGTAATCTATGAAGCAGAATCTCCAAGACGAAGAAAAGAAGACAGGAATAAAGAGAAAACTGAAAGCTGCCTGGTTTTTAGATAAGAAGTTTTGTTTTGTAAATCTTAATTGGGGGTTTTATCAGACTAGTATTTTAGAGGGGAAGGTAAAAGATAGTTTACAGGAAGGAGTTGTAAATAGTTGTTAGTTAATTATTCTCTGTTATACTTTAAGAAATAAAGTTGTTAATTTTTACTTTAAATAGTTCTTGGCCTCTCGAATTTTCACAGATTACTGCATGGGATAAATCTTTTCTGTGTTGTTGCTTTAAATTAAGCAGGGGTATTTACTCCGTGTCGTAACAGAAATACAGAGATGGGGTGGGATGCAAAGATGTGGTAAGTGTGACAGCCGGAAAATGAGGAATGATTAACAGGCCTCAGGAAAAGCAAATAATGGCAACGCTTGAGCTCAGGAACTGATATTGGTGAAGCTCAGCTGGTAATGCCACCTCAATAATCCTGTGAGACTTGGCGCTCTCCTGCTAATTTCCTGTCACGAGGCAGTCTGCCTGTTCTCTGCTGAAGGGCTAGAGTGACCGTAAACCTTATCTGTCAGGCTGTATTATTATTACGCTGCTTGGTGGATTAATGAGATCCACACAGGCCTGCAGATTAAGCTCTCATTTGGTCTCAATGTTGGGGTCCCACAGTCCATAGGTGAAGAGCGAGGAACAGTTTAATGTGGAAATTCTAAAGTGAAGGACTAACTTCAGTGGGATGAAAGGGATCTTACCAGGATAAAATGGAGCCAAAGTTCCACAGGGAAAACGGTAATAGAACAGTGGGTGGTTTTTAAGGAATAAGTCTTTCTGGTACAGGCTAGGTATGTCAACAAGCGGAATAAGCAGGAAGACCAAATCCAGGGTTTGTTGGATGATAATGGAGATAAATGATACAAATGAAATAAAAATAAAAGAATGTGGGGATATATCTTGGGTGAATTCCTCAGGAGAAACAGGCCAAATACAGTCAGTTGAGAGGGGAAGTGAAGAGGAAAATAAGACTGACAAAAAGACAGTTAACATTGAACGGGACCCCAAAATCATCATCTGGCATGTAAGTGCAGTTGGTTCTGCTATAATGTGGTAATTCTATTCTCATGCAATTCTGTGTTATAAGAAAATCATGTGTTAGCAGCACCACTTAAATGAATGGGTAGAATTGTGTTCTAACCAATACACACTTTAAAAGTTTGCCCTTGAGAAATAGTGTTCCCAATTTGTCAAATTCACGTTAACGAAACATGCGTTACAGCAGAATGACCTGTAGTAAACAAATAGCAAAAGGAGAGGAAAAGCCTATTCAAGCATATAATACGTTATCTGTCCTGGAGGCATAAGGCAAAACTTAAATTGAAGGGTAGTTTAAGGGTACTTCATAAACACTTCGATCAGTGTTTACTAGTGGAAGCTGCAGACAAATCATTGATAGAAGGTGAGATGGCAGAATGAAAATTAAGATGCAGGAATATTGGAAAATCTGGATAAATTGCTTGATCTGAATGATGTAGATTCCAGATTGCTAAGTGAAAGGTGGGCTGGTGATATGAAAGGTTTGGCCATAATTTTTCAATCTTCCCTACTACAGAGGATCGGAGAGTGGCAAATGTGAAACCCTACTTCAAGAAAAGATGTAAGGAAATTCCTAGCAAAGACTAGCCAGCTAATTTAACATCATTAGTAATTTAGAAATGACAATTAGGAAAGATCAGTCTGTACTTGGAGAAATGTCTGAGTTAATTCATCAGAGTGGCATTGATTTGTAAACTCAAACTGTTTGAATGTAATGTAATTTTTTTGATGAAGTAACGGAGAAGGTTGATGATGGAAGTGCAAAATATGTTGTCTTTTTTTTAAGAGCTTTTGACAAAGTAATGC
Source organism: Chiloscyllium punctatum (assembly GCF_047496795.1). Classification (NCBI taxonomy): domain Eukaryota; kingdom Metazoa; phylum Chordata; class Chondrichthyes; order Orectolobiformes; family Hemiscylliidae; genus Chiloscyllium; species Chiloscyllium punctatum. The sequence continues at coordinate 55,888,439 of NC_092758.1, read as the reverse complement.
ACTAAGGACTGCTGAGTAAAATTGAGGCTCATTACATTAACCCCAGGACCTGATCAGATGTACCTTAGAAATCTGTGGGAAGCTAGGGATGTAATTGGGTCCACTGCTGAGACATTTGTATCATTGATAGTCATCGGTGAGGTACTGGAAGACTAGCAGTTGGCTAACATAGTGTCATTACTAAGGAAAAATTGTAAGGAAAAACCAGGGAACTATACACCGATGAGCCTGATATCGGTGGTGGGTAAGTTGTTGGAGGGAATCCTGAGAGACAAGATTTACATGCATTTGGAAAGACAAGGACTGATTACGGATAGTGCATGGGTCATCATGTTTCACAAACTTAATTGAGGTATTTGAAAAAGTAACAAAGAGGATTGATGAGGTCAGAGCGGTGGACGTGATCTACATGGAGTCTAGATTAGAGTGGTGCTGGAAAAGCACAGCAGGTCAGGCAGCAGCCGAGGAGCAGGAAAATTCGGGCAAAAGCCCTTCATGTGATCTACATGGACTTCAGTAAGGCATTCAACAAGGTTTGTCATGGTAGACTGGTTAGACAGGGAGAAGTAGCCATTTGGATACATTGGCTTGAAGGCAGAAGACAAGAGGGGTGGTGGTGGATTGTTTTTCAGACTGGAGGTCTGTGACCAGTGGTGTACTACAAGGATTGGTGCTGGGTCCACTGCTTTTTGTCATTTATATAAATTATTTGGATGTGAACGTAGGATGCAGAGTTAGCAAGTTTGCAGGTGACACCAAAATTGGAGGTGTAGTGGACAGTGAAAAAGGTTATCTCAGGGCACAACGGGATCTTGATCAGATGGGCCAATGAGCTGAGGAGTGGCAGATGGACTTTAGATAAATGTGAGGTGCTGCATTTTTTGGAAAAGCAAATCTTAGCAGGACTTATACACTTAATGGTAAGGTCCTGGGGAGTGTTGCTGAACAAAGAGACCGTGGAGTGCAGGTTCATAGCTCCTTGAAAGTAGAGTTGGGTGGTAGATAATACAGTGAAGATGATGTTTGGTGAGGTCAGAGCATTGAGTACAGGAGTTGGGAGGTCATATTGTAGCTGTACAGGACATTGGTTAGGCCACTGTTGGAATATCGTGTGCAATTCTGGTCTCCCTCCCATTGGAAGGAGATTGTGAAACTTGAAAGGGTTCACAAAAGATTTACAAGGATGTTGCTCGGGTTGAAGGATTTGAGCTACAGGGAGAGGCTGAATAGGCCGGGGCTGTTTTCCCTGGAGCGTCAGAGGCTGAGGTGTGACCTTATAGAAGTTTATAAAATCATGCGGGGCATGGATAGGATAAATAGATAAAGCCTTTTCCCTGGGGTGGGGGGAGTCCAGAACTAGAGGGCATAGGTTTATGGTGAGAGGGGAAAGATTTAAAAAGGATCTAAGGGGCAACATTTTCATGCAGAGCATGGTGTGTGTACAGAATGAGCTGCCAGAGGAACTGGTGGAGGCTGGTGCAATCAGAATATATAAAAAGAATTTGGACAGATATATGAATAGGAAGGGTTTAGAGGGATATGGGTCAAGTGCTGGCAAATGGATTTAGATGAGTTCATGATATCAGGTCGGCATGGATGAACTGGATTGAAGGGTCCATTTCCATGCTGAAAGTCTCTATGACTCTATTAAAGATAGGTCAGTGTGAACTCCAGTTTGGGGGACAAAAAAGCTTAAGGGCAGAAAGCAGAGTGTTAAATTAAATTGCTGCTTTTTCAGACTTGAGGATAATAAATCTATAAAATGTTTCAAACTTTGCTCATTATTAAGCTGTAAGGTGTGGCAAACGATAGGATGATGCTAATCTACTACAATAGGATAAAGATTGATTAGCAGAACGAAAAGAGTCAGATGATGTCTTTTAGTGAAAGGGATTGATGCTTTAATTCATACACTTAATGGTTCAGTACAAAAGGGTTATGACATAATAGAGGAATCTGGGCTTTTGGTTCACAGATCTTGGAAGACGACAAGATGTATTTAGAGAGTCACTAATCAAATATGGAATTTTGGCCTTTCCAAACCAAAGTCTTGTGGTGGTATTGTGTTGCTATGGTTGGTGTCTGTGCCTCTGAACAGAAGCACCATGCTCAAATTGCAAATCGATAGCCAAGGAAGGTGCATTCATTAACATCGTGAAGTAAGGTGGATATCAACTTTAAATCCTTTCAAATGCACCAGTGGCAGGTAGTAAAAGCAGGACAGATTCCTGGTCAACCACATGATGGAAAGAAATTGAGCCTTCTATTGGCAGTGTTTCTAGCTCCAAGCTACAGCTGGCAGAGCAACTTTTGTCTTCTGAGTGGCTAGGGCAGTTGGTTCAGGTGAGACCAGACTAACTAGTGTGAATCAAATTAGTGCCAACAGTATAGCCTTGTTCTGCGGTCTGACTGGGTTTTTTCTCCATCCTTGCTCCCTGCCCTACCTTGAGGGCTGAGGCACTATTGGTTACATCTGTTTTCAGGCAGAGGACATAAAAGGAAGCAGTAAAGGTATTTATACAACAACAATGAAGTAAAATTCTGATTATATCACAACTGTAATAGTGCATGTAGAGCTGGTCACCACGTGGTAAGATCCTTATGGTGTGCAGAAGAGATTTTTCAGAATGAGTTCAGAGATGGCAGATTCTAGTTACAGTGGTACAAGGTTTAGTTAGAGAAGGAAGCTAGGGCTGTTCTTCCTGGAGCTAAGGAGATCGAGGGGAGAAATATTCAAACTGTACAAAATTATGTTCTGTTTCGATAAGATAGACCAAGAAAACAATTCCTATTAGCTAGTGGTGGAAGGACCGGGTGTCCACAGATCTAAAGTTTTTGGCAGGAGGCGCAGGTGGGATGTGAGGAATAAATTATTTATTAATCAAGTATTATTGTAGTGGAATTCACTTATGAGGTGGAAATAGAAATGATAATTTGATATCAGAAGGAAATTAGATGGGCATCTGGGGAAAACAAGCTTAAAAGGCAATGGCAATAGAGCAGGAGAATTGGTCTGACGGGCTTGCTCGACATGGAGCTCAATGGACCGCATCATCCCTCTTTGTGCTTTCATGATCTCAGTTTCAGAGGAATGGTGATGGCAAATTTTACAGTTTCTGCCATAACTACTGGTGTGGCATTGAGGCCTATACATTTGGAATAGAGTATTGTAATAGTGTGTTCAGAAATCTTCAGTTCTGAATACACTGCTAGTTATTTTAGGTTCTAATCCAGTGATTTCATTTTTGTTCATTGCAGATACTGCTAAGCTCAATGTTAAATAGATCCATTCTTTGAGTTTTTTGTATAGACGTATCTACGAGTTGACTTCAAATCTGTATGTTATGCATATCACCCAACAAATGTATAGCCACTTTAAACTAGAATTATGGTTTAATCAAAAGTTTTAGTAATTTTGTAACGTACCTCTGTTTTGCTCAAGCTTTCTTCTAATTGTGATGTAATCAAACAATTCCAGAAAATGAAAATGAGTGATCCAATCTTCAATTTTATAGTTGCCTTGTATGGTTGTTACTTGCTTTCAGAGGATTAGAAAGTACTTCAAAAGAAGCCTGTTAATTAAAATTATTTATTTTGGACTTGGAAATTGTTCAAGCTATCAATTCCTTTTGTCCTTTTTATTTTTGACTGTCTGTACTTAAGTGGCCAAATGAAGTACTATTGCATTGTTGTACTGTAAACTCACTGAGAAACCAGATGGAGCTACTAATATTGCTGAGAAAGTGTGCTGGAGTGGTTGGTGGTGGATAGCATCATACTGCAGATACTAAGCAAATGGATTTGCAACCTGCATATGTCACACGTGTTTTAAGTGACCTCTGTTCATTGGAGCAGTAACTTTGCAGTAACTTGGAGCTTAAATGTTGTTTGGGAAGTACTTTGTAACTTGCTGTCGCTGTTATATCAGTACAAGTCTATGACCTGCAGATCATTTTAAAAACTTACCAAAGTAACCTCAGCTCAAATGTTTCTGAGTTGCCTTGTCACATTCTTGTCGTTTCAGCAGGTCAGTTTCAAAAATGTATGGATCATGTGCTTGATTGGTCATTTTGGTTCTCCACTTAGAGTTCCAGTCGGTTATCATGTGGAACTTTCAGAGGAGGGACAGAGATGACCTTTTGATGTAAATTGAAACTGAGCACTGTATTTATGGATTGGAAGAGATTCCAAAAGCTGAGAACCAAGCCCTTGATAAGAATGGTTATACTTGAGGAAGTGACCAGGATCTCTGATATATATCTGGTGAAGCTGTAGGACATTTATAATTCTGAATTTGATGCAGCTGTCTGACTAAATTTAAGAGTAGAAGTATGGAATAAGACGACAATATAGATTGATGATTAAGATTTCTATAGAATGCTGTACTTCTGATTTGAATACTGTAAGTCGAAGGACATCATTCTTATAGGACAAATTTAGCTGATGGTGCTAATCGTGAGGATTTGCATCATTGTTGCCATGGTAGCCTGTGAATCATCGTAGTGCACTGAAAGCTGTCCAGGGCTGTTTCTAGGGAGATTATCTGCTGGATAGCAGATGGTGTATTGTTTATAGAGTAGGCATTGGGATGAAGCGGGAGCTTTTACACCTACGCAGTAAATATATGCTCACCAATTACAGTAGGTGGCAAATTTAATTTCATAAATTATTAAAAGTTAAACTTGCAAGTGTTCATATACTTTGAAAAACTCCTCCCTTGATATGATTTTAAAATAATGCATATTCATCTGAACCATGTGATCTTACCCGAACTTCTGTCAGATATAGAATAGAGATTAATCGTAGTGTAAACACCATGAATCACTGAGTAGGCTTAAATGCAAATAGATTACATTGTAATATATAATGCAGTTTCCATTTTCATTAGTTCATCCCTTGGACACTTAGGATTGCATTCTAATGCAGAACATGGTTTAATTATTTTGTATAAAAATAAAGTTTCAGTCGCAACTTAAGAGAATGCAAGTTCTAAATTAACATTCATCAGATGATAACTGAGCTGGCCAGTTAGCTGCCCCCACCCTGGTCATTTTCACAGGCAGGTAGTTAAATTGAAGCAATTAAAAGACACTTAAGTACTAATTGAATTTTCCTGTCTGCTGTGTCTGTAATGTGAGCAGTGAAAGATGGGACCAACTGGTGACAGGTTGGGACCTGCCCACGATCTCTGTGCCAGGATCTCAATCCTAAAACAAAAATCCTCCCTTTCATGTTCAGAATGGCAGGAAACTGGTGGTCGAAGATTCAGTGACATGTTACATTCTGCATACTGATGCTCAATGCACTGCTGCAAACTTTCCACATCCATGTAATTTCCAGTCCCGCTGAACATGGAATTTGCATAATCAAAAATCTCAAACAATCTAAATTTGCCTCAGTGGGTACAAAAATGTCTTCTGCAGCTCACTTTAATAACTACTCTAATATTCTAGTACCACCTTGCTGAGCTGTAAGCTTTTATTTTTATCCCCAAAATGGTGTGTGTGTGGAATAAAATCCTAGTTTTGGCAGTTATTGTCAAAAAATATTAAGGGAGTACTGTACAACTATTATGTGACTGAAGAATATTAAATTTGCGGACAAATTACAACCTATACTGTTGATGGACTTTCATATTAATCATGAATAGCTACCATGAGATTTATTTTCTATTCAAAGTAAAATAAAAATGGGATTTGTGCAGAATGCACACAAATGCTGGAGAAGTGAAGAGTAAACTATTCTCACTTGATTCTCAGTTTGTGCACTTAGAAGTTTTTTGTGATGGACCGAAGTACAGGACAGGGAGAATGACAGGTGTCTTCTGAGGATAACGATCAGGATATTGAGCAGGAGGAGCATCACCACTTGCATAATGTGGCGAAACGTTGTCAGGCACATGAAGTTGGACAGTACTTAACTGACTCCCAGTCCCAATAGATGTGAGCTGGGTGCACTGATCACTCAGTGACTGTAAATGTTTTGCTGCTTGGAAGGCAAGTAGTCTCTGTCATTTACAGAGGCATGTGCAACTTCAGTTTGGATGCTTCTTGCTTTGTTTTTGCTATTGATGCGAAGAAGTGATTTTAATGCGATGCACCCACATTGTGCAATTGGAAAATGTTATGCTATCTTAGGTGTTGGGGAAAGAGTAGCACTTCCTTCCAGAGGGTTCTAGTTAAGTAACTTGTATGTTTGTTCTTAAAAAGCAATACATTTACAAATGTGCAGTTGTCTTTGCAATGTGCCCTCAGAAGCATTTGTTTCTCATTCCCCTCCAACAATGTGTACTGTGCAGGGTGACTCCTGGCTATTTCCTCATGCTATTCTCTGCAACTTGTCTCATGTCTGCATAGCATGAGGAAATTCGCTTGGCTCATGGAGAGAAGCCCTTCACAAAATACTCCAAAATTGATATATAGCTGATTTCTGGTAAAAGTCATTTCAGATCTGAGACAAAGTGGAAGGGTGAAGGTTAAATATTTTATTGAGTTCACTGGAAAGGAATTATAACGGGGGTGCTGCCTACAATTTTCATCACTGCTTTGTGTTAGTTTAAGATGAATAACAGAATATCTTTCTTCATTCTATCAGTAATTTTGACATTTTTTGTTATTCTTTCATGCAATGTGAGCTTCTCTGGCAAGACCAGCATTTGTTGCGCTTGAGGTGGTGGTGGGAAATCTTCTTGAATTACTGTAGTATTGGCAGTTTAAGTGCATCCACAGTCCTTTTGGGAAGGGATTTCTAGGTTTTTGATCATGAGAGTGAAAGGACAGTGACATAATTCCAAGTCGAAGAACCTGCTGCTGGTGGTGTTCCAATGGTTGTCTGTTGTCCTTGTCCTTCTAGACAGTTTGGAGGGCATTGCCAAAAGAGACATGGCATCTTATATGTGGCACATATACTGCCAGTATGTGTCAATGGTGGACAGAATAAATGTTCAAGATGGTGGATGGGCTGCAGATTCAAGTGTCCAGGATGGTGTTGAGCTGCTTGAGTGTTGTTGGAGATGCAGACTTCCAGGCAAGCAGATAATATTCAGCCACACTCCTGAATTGTGTTTTGTGGATGGTGGACAGGTTTTGAGGGCTTGGGAGGCAAGTTAAGAATTTCTCACCTCTGATCTGTTCTTGTTGCCACTGTATTTAAATGCCTGATACAGTTAAGAGTTTGATTAGTATTGACCACTAAGGGGATTTCGCAATAGTAATGCCACTACGCTTTAGAGGAGTTGGTTACATTCCCACTTTTTACAGATGGCTATTACCTGACACTTGTTTTCGAAGAGAGTAGAAATGTTGATCGCCTGTGTTGTTTGTCCTTCAATACAGAGAGCTGTAGGAGATCAAGTTTGGACTTTTCTGTACTCCTAATCTACAAATAGATGGGGTCATGAAAGCAATGTTAAGTGAGACTTCAATCTTAAGCTATAGCACACCATTTTCAGGGAAAGAAAAATACTGGTCAGGAGTGTATTTGATTAATTGATGTTCATCAGTATGGTATTCTTTGTTATTTTCTATATGGTGATGTAGATGAAATTTATAAAGATTTATGTATTGTAATTTGGGTGTTTGAGTAAGTAACATGTAGATTTTTGTCTGTCTGAAGTTAATTATTACTTAAGTATTTCTGTAGCCATAATGATTTGTTTTAAAATAATTTTTTAAGGCCTTGTTTTAGAATTAATGTTTTTTGGTGCAGTACTAATGGACTTTGTTTGTGACCCAACAAGATCTTAAGGGTTCTTAGATATTTCTTGAATTTGTTCTTATTTAGGTTTGGAGTGGGGTGGGGGGGCAACACCGGTAGATTAGAGTTTTTTTTTTCAGACTTACTGTACTTTTAGGCAGTCCTGTGAAGTCCTTTTGATGAAGATGTTTGGATAGTGGTGTTCCTAAGAAGAAAAGGACATGTGAAACTAGATGAAATAGCAGCACAGAGGCCAGTGTCCCATCACCAAGTCACCCTTTATTTACATGCACACAGGACGTTGGCTGCAGCCAGCCAGCTCGGTGTCAGTTCCTGAGGTGAGGAGAGTCTGAATCCCTTATTTATTGTATTGGTCAGGTAGCACTCTGGGTCCAGGTTAACAATCTCAATCAAGCATCTAATAATCAATAAGATACAACTGGTTCCAAACTAGATTACCTAAATTAAAGAGTTAGTGTCAAACCTAAACCAGAAGTGATGGAATAAAACTCTGAAAAAGATACTTAAAGCTAATTATGTTTAATATATAGTCGTTCCAGGAGAAAGTTATCTCTGGTTTCAGTATTTTTGGGCTTAATGGAATTGTACTTTCTTTGAATTTATGTCACAAGTTTAGTTTATTATACTTTATCACTTTTTTGTTTATAAGCTTCTATTTTACTGTTTAAACAAAATCTGAAGAATTGAGTGTTTCTTTTTCAGTGAGAAACAACTTTGTTAAAACCAAAGCATCAAAATATGGTCTGGCAAACCAGGTTTCTATCTGGGATCAGACTTATCCAGTAACGACATGAACTGAGATTATAACATTTTGTTGGGAGATTTGTTACAAAGTATGTTATAATTCATTGTAACCCACCGGCAGGTATGCAGACATTGGTATTGGCAAAATACTCAAATTTGTACTGGTCTTCCTGTTGCTTTCCTACATCCCCTGATAGATCTGTAATTTTAAGAGCTTTAGGGAATGTAGGTGAGGCTTAGGTGATTCACATGCCCTTATCTTGATTGAAACCCTATCTTGCCATTCTGCAATTTTTCGACAAGAGGAGTTATGGGATGTGGCAGATTGAGGAGTGGCCCAGCAGATCACCTTGCTTGAGCCACAGGAGAGAAATGGGGGTTCACTAACTCCTTTCCACATCAGGCATATCCTGATGCTTCTCAGATGCTACTTCCTTGCTTGGCATTGTTATCCTTGCTCCTGGATCTCCCTTCACTCTCCCTGTAACCATACCTTCATGACCCTGACAGTTCTGACTTAGACTAGTGGGACTACTTGTCGTCTGGCAGGGGCCACCACTTGAGTAGTAACGAGCTACAGTGATCAGTGGAAATGTGTTTTGTTGGCTCTTCATGAGGTGTATTGTCTCTTATTTTATTTAATCTTCACTCTCAAATTCAGCCTTGTTTCTGTGGTGTTTGAGCAGTATGCCTTTTGGGAGAGAGGTGATATCTGAGATCACTTTGTAAAGAGTATATTCACTTGTCTTTAACTTGATGTATATGGCAGTTTTGGATTAGAGTACATTCTTGATTCAGTAATATTGTTTGGTTCAAGATGCACAAATCCATTTAATTTCTGGCATCCAGTTGTTTTGGGGAAATGCTAATTTTGAGTTGTCCTTATAAAATATCATGTCTGTTAATGTTGTGCAGAGAAATATTAGTATTTTGAAATTGCATAATCTGATCAATAACATTTTTCACCCCCAGATTTGTGCAATCATTGGAGGAACATTTACAGTTGCTGGGATCATAGACTCTTGCATTTTTACAGCATCTGAAGCCTGGAAGAAGATTCAACTGGGCAAAATACACTAGCAACAATGTATGCAATTACTGAGCCAGTCCAGTATGCAAGTAATTGATTTAAAATGAATTGAGATTTTTATTTAAACTGGACTACCAACCAGAGTCATTCAAAGTTACAGCTAGATTTTGGGTAATTCTGTTTCATTCTGTAGTCATTAAGAAGTGAAATCTGTTGCGCAGGAAGTTTGAATATCTAAATTGCAAATATTTTTGAATGACAAAAATAACTTCTGCACGCCTGTCTTTAATAAGATTACATTATTTTCTGACGTAAATTGGTAACATTGTTGAAAAAAAAATCTAAAGCTGAAAGTTGTTGAGAAAAATAGAATTTGCCTTTCCTGATCTTAAAGCTTACAGAAAAGTGGACAATGAAGAGACACCTTTTTGTTTTGTTTTACATTTTTATGCAACATGACTAAAGTTAGATTTGTTTAGTTCTTTTAACCAAGTTCAACGTGCCACTTAACAGATCGATTTGGATATCACTTTTTTTGTTATATGTATCATCTTTCGTCTGTGTCTTCCTTTGGCCCGACATATCTGTGCTGACCATGATGCTATTTTAAACTAATCCCATCTGCCTGCACATGGTCCGTATCCCTCTATTCCCTGCCAGTTCATGTGCCTAGCTAAATGTCTCTCAAACTGTGCTATCATATGTTTCCACCACCTCCCCTGGCAGTATTTTCCAGAAGGGATCAGAAGTTTAATTTGCATTTTTTTGTCTTACTGTCTGTATGTATAACACACATGCATATTTTGAAGGGTATGTTGGTAGTTTTGTTTTAAAGAACACTTGCACATAAATTTTGAGACTGCTTTTTGAGGGCTATAATCAGAGCTTAAAGTTAAAAATTAGGATCTATATTTATATTGGTATGCCATTTGGTCCATAGATATTTACTTGTACTTTAATGTATTCAAACTTCTTTGAATACGAATAACCTCCATGCTGGAATTTTAGATAACTCTAAGCAATTACTTGATGGGTTTAAAAAAGCTGTATTTATCTGAAGTGAATCATCAAACAGAAATTAATGCTTTTTTCTCCCTTATGGTTAGTGAAAATACAGTGACACTCAAACTTTCAAGGTGCAGCTATAATAATGATATGTAAACCTTCTGTTTCAGTTATTGTTAATTCCGTAGATACTTAGCTGATAGAAAACCAGTTATAATGTACTAAAATTGAAACAAATTGCTTGAGAAAACTGTTGAAAATTGTATCTTTCTGGTGGAATAGATGAACAGTGATATTAAATATTTTTCTCCAATACATAGTGCCAAATGTCTTGAAAAGCAGTATGATTCCATCATCTAAATTATTTTTAAAGTTTATAATGAAGTCATTTAAAACACAATATTGGGTGCTCCAGAATTATGAAGAAGCAAATATAATTCAGTAAACATTTGTGCAGTAAAAATTTAAAGCAGGATCATATAAAAAAAAATTGTTCAGTATTTTGCGGTTTCCGATTCTCTCCAAAGTACTCAGCAATATTTTTTTTTCCCCCCACTTACTTTTGAGCATGTTTGGTTTCCAGCCTTTCTGAAAAAGGGACGGCAGTCATTTTTTGTTGTCAAAAGTAGGCTTACCAAAACAATCTGTATTTTTCACTTTTAATTGTATTGTGGTTCTAAAGGATGAGAAAACAATTTCATCTTCCAAAATGTTTCACATAGTTCCTTACTTGAGGCAAGTTTATTTGTTTTCAGTATATTATATTTGTCTATGATATGAAAGTTACTACATGAACTGTCTGGTTGCATTCTGGAAATGATGTAGATCCACATTTTAAAATAAATTCTTTTAATATTGCTGCAATGGTGCCACTTATGTCTATTCTGCATGGCAGCAATTACCATACTAGCTAGCAGTTTCCTGAAACCATGCACTGTAGCAGTAATCCTGTCAAAGTATAAAATGATGGATGTGTGTGAAGCAAGTATGGTATTATTTGCAGAATGTCTTTTCTAAAAACAACACATGATGACAACAACCTTGTTAAAACTTCTACCATCATTTTCCATCCATTTGGATTGAAAAGTGCTGTGTTTGTCATTGTTCTTAACTGAGATGAATGCATGTCTGTGTTCTTTTCAGTTGACATGTACAATATTTGTGACAGTGAAGGAGATCGAAAATTAACCAAAAAAAGCACCATCCCAATGTTGGCTGAATTCTGCAGAAATTCCACATTGAACTTGTGATGCTGAAAAAATTGTATATAATCTCCTATCTAATGAAAACTACTTGAAATATGGCATTTCCCCTTTCAATCAATAGTTAAATTGGGGGAAAAAAGTAGAATAAGGCATAAAATTAGGGTACCTCAATCTTCCCAAATGTTTCAGGCATTTCTTTGCATTATGACAGTTAATTTGTTTAAAACCTGCGATGTTTGAGTACTGCCTTTATGCAAATTAGTATGCAAACTGATCGTAATTTGGAAGATGGTGTACTTCTAGTTTTTAAAAAGAACTTTGTATATTGATCCTTCTTGTTTTGTTAAATAGAAATCATTGCAGTCAGAAGTGAGGTTAGGATATTAATCTCCCGAGACCAGAGAGAATTCTTCTGTTTGCTGGTTAAAATGTCAAATTCCCAAAAACAATTGTGTTAAAATCTAGGATTCAAAGTGCTGTGGTAACCTTGGACATGAGCATTGATGTTCCTGTGCAAATATTAGCAATAAAATCCACTTGCAACTTTTTAGTATGGGACTCCAAAGAGTTGTGTGGATTTAGCTACACTTTATGACTGCAGCTTCAATTGCTGCATTGAGTTCTTCGCAAAGGTGTATTTACCAGCACAAACTTATAGTATTGACAATCAAGGCTATCACTTTGACAAAACAACCACTGATTCTGTAGGATGCAACTTTGGCATTTTATTTTGTGGAACTTGAAGAACATGTAAGAGACTAACTGTTTTTAACCAGTTTTATTATGTTTGATTCTGCTGATATTTGCATTATTTAATTGACTGTTTAAATATGTTGCAATATCCTGATCTCTTGTGGATATAGCAATGTAGGCTGTTCAGAAATTAGTACAGGGTTTAATGTAGGCTTCAAATTAAAGGCATTGTCAGGCAGAAACGTGTCTCGCTTCAGATTTTTGTTTCTGTTTCCAGAAACTTCCAAAATTTATTGCGTTTATAGCAGTGTCCACAAAATCTGGCCCTCCTCCTCTATAAATGAATTCAAGTGTCAAAGGCCATTTTACCAGAATTAGTTTTCCTGGCATTTTTCCAAATCATCTCTATTTGCAGTGTATCATGTATTAGGGCAGGCTTTTGAAACCTGTGGGGTGCAATGCTCACTGCAGTCACCAGCGAAAAGTTTGGGTCCAGAGTTCCGACCGACTGCGAACAATAGTTGTGAATGTGGCAGCGCAAGCTTGGTGGGGAGGGAGCCAAAGGCCCATTCCTGTGCTGAATTGTTCTTTAGTCTAACTGGTTAATTCCTCAGGCCTAACTGGTGTATTGCAAATCATCATGGGAAAATTGCATGTTTAAACTTAAAAACTCCTAACACCATCCTCCTCTTATTGTAATTTTCGAGCATTGAGGTTGCACCACAATTGGAAACAAGTTGGAATGGACTGGATTAGGGATACTTGTTTTGCATTACATCAAGCCTGAAGGAATGATTTATCTTTCATTTTCTCTAATATCATCAGAATTATAATAACAAGTGCCAAACATACTACTGGTATTTTCATTAGTCTTTTATATACAATACTGTTGATCTGACCAATAATATGCAAAAAGAAACTAAGGGAGAACTGGTTCTTTTTGGGAGAGATTTGTCCTTGCAGCATGTGACATGTTCACATTGGGTAGTACATCTCTAATTTTAATTTACTTCCTGTTATTCTTTTGGATTTTCGAAATGTCAAAGATACTTTCCTGTGTGTTAGTATTTAACTTTTTGGCCTTAACTTAGATTATTTCTGGTGTACTTAACATAGCATTTTAACTTCTCCCAGAACTTTCAAGATGTACACCAGTCAGAAGGAAACGTTAGCCTCCTCTCGATCAATGGGAATTAGATGCTCTGTTAAGCAACTGACAGGATAACACTCCAGACAACTGGATTCCTCCTGGGACGGTATCATTCATTCTCTTTCTGCATTTTATCTGAAGTAATAGTCCCTCGGCAATACCAGGAAATCCGGTTTATCTCAATGCCAATTATTTAATTTCAATTAAGCAAGGATTGTTGTAAATTTCTTATTCCTAGTTCACTGCAACTATCAAAGATACCGTAAGCTTTCAGATAAGTTGCACCTTTGAATTTTTAGTTGTAAATTTCTTCAGCCAGAGAAACCAAAAGGTAAGCCACTTCTACATGGGCAGGTTATGTGTTGCAAGGACAAGCCCTAGCTGAAGGACTAGGCTCTCTCTGCTGTGCTATTCCTATGTGATTGCCTGACTTACCTGTGGTAAGAATGACAAATACAACACACAAAAATTGCATAATCCAATTTTACAAATGTATAATAATTCAGTATGTAATTGAAATGTGGCAAATAAAACTTGGTCTATTTAATTATGTTGAACGTTGTTCACATACTTGGTTATCATAATCATTGTCAGCCAAGAAATATTATAAAGGCTTTTGCAATCTTTCATTTTCTGGAGTCTCTCTGTATTCTTCATTATTTTTAATGAAGCAGGCAGCCACTTGGCTGTCCTTTGCTCACAGCAATCCAACACAACACCAGGCACAGTAAAATGCTTAAGAGACAGGCAGATCTGACAAAGCAGCTGAGAGATTCCTTAGGCGACACTATGCCAGAGCTTACTGAAGACTGTGTTGTATTTATTTAGGTGGAGGTGGTAGTGTAGTGGTAATGATACTGGACTGGTAATCCAGAAGTCTAGGCCAGTGCTTGAGGGATATGAGTTCAAAACCCAAAAGGGCAGATGTTATACATGGAATTAGGCTAATGAAGCCATTGTCAATTGTTGTAAAAGCTAATGGTTCACTAATTGCCTTACCAAAGGAAATCTATCATGCTTGCTTGTTCTGTCCTATTGTTATGAAGCAGACCAGAGTTCCTTAAAGTATGTTAGGGTCTAGGTTACCATCATAACCTTTTCTTATTTTAAAGGCAAATGTGAACTGCCGTGTTCCAGATGCAATGCAACTGGTCAAAGTACTCAACTTTAGGCAAAACACAATTTATTTAAACACTATAATTAAAATATAAACAAAAGAAAGAGGAATTTAGAATGACTTAACAAATACAGTAAATTTTACTAAATAACTGTTCCAATATAGTAACATCCCACAAATATCATCTTAGCAAAAAGGGCAAATTCAGACACAGATTCTCACAGGCAGTTCTCCAATCCAGAAGGAGAAAACATCAAGAGAAAATTCAAAGAGATTTCCAGCTAAGACACATTCCCTGAAATGTCCAACTCTGTAGAGACCCCAACAGTTTCTGATGCTACTGAGAACCCAGAACCTAGAAATCCTAATCTGAGAGAGCTGGGCTCATTCATTCTGGCTGCTTTTTTAAAAACAAAACCCAAGTCCTTCCAAGTTTTCTACTCAAGTGGTCTTGCCAGCTTGGGTACCTCTCATTCAATCTCTCTCTCAAAAGAAACCAGGACAAAATCTCTCAAACACACAGCATCATGACACTATATGTGACTCCAGATGCATAGCAATGTGGTTGATTCTTAATAGCCCCCTGAAATGGCCTAGCAGTTGTACCAAACTCTGACAAATTCTAAATGATAGCATCTGTCACTGACCTAGATACCAGAAATGATAACAGCAGACAAATCCTTATCAATTGTGTAAAGTCTGCCTTACCAACATCTGAGGTCCTGAGCCAAAAACTGGAAGGCATCTCCCACAAACTAGTCAGAGATTTAAAAAAAAAGACTGCAGATGCTAGAATCCAAAGTAGACCGGCTGGAGGCCTCAAATAACACGGCAAGCCAGGCAGTATCAGAAGGTGGAGAAGTCGACTTTTTGGGTGTAACCCTTCTTCAGGACTGGGTGGTGGTTGTAGCAGGAGCTGCAGATCAAGGGAGTTGCGGGGACAGGGTGGTGAAGTGGGGATAGGTGAAGACCGGCAGAGGGTACGACTTAATTGGTCAATGGGAGGAATGAATCCGGTTGGTGGCAGGGAGCAGTAGAAGGGTACCAGCGAGAGGTTATTTGAAACTGGAGAACTCCAAGTTGAGTCCTCTGGGCTGTAGGCTGCCCAGGCAGGAGATGAGGTGTAGTAAAGCAACAGACTGACTTGGTCATACTCTCAGAATTAAGGCTTACTGACCATAACAGAAATTACTGGAGCAAGTCAGCAAGTCTGGAGGCATTTCTGCAAAAAAGAGAATCCAGTGACCCTTCTTTACAATGTCTGAGATATTACTATCATCTAATGGCAGAAAAGACCCACACCCAGCAGAGTGGTGCCTACTGTATCCGTTGCACCTGATGTGGTCTTCACTGCATTAAGGAGACAAGGCGCCAACTTGCGGATCGTTTCAGAGAACATCTCTGGGCCACCTGCACCCACCAACTCCACTGCCCTGTGGCTGAACATTTTCAATCCCCTTCCCACACCAAGGACATGCAAGGTCATGGGCCTCCTCCATCGCCAAACCCTTACCACTCGATGCCTGGAGGAAGAATGCCTCATTTTTTGCCTTGGGATCCTGCAACCACATGAGCTCAATGTGGATTTCACCAGTTTCCTCATTTCCCCTCTCCCCACCTTATCTCAGTGCCAAGCCTCCAACTTGGCACCATCCCCTTGACCAGTCTTGCCTGTCCATCTTCCTTCCCTCCCACCTATCCGCTCCACCCACCCCTCTGACCTATCACTTCCAATCACACCTTCAACTACATATCACATTCCCAGCTACCTTCCTTCCCATGCCTCTTTTCCCCCTCCCCTCCCATTTATCTCTCAGCCCCCGTGGCCCACAAGCCTCATTCATGATGAAGGGCTTATGCCTGAAACATTGATTCTCCTGCTCCTCGGATGCTGCCTGACCTGCTGTACTTTTCTAGGACCACACTCTCGACTCTAATCTCCAGCATCTGTAGCCATCACTATTTCAAGAGGTGGTGCCACAGCTATTTTTAATTACTCCTGCATTTCTCAACATTTAACTGCAAAGCCCTTGAGGTCTCATGGCATTAGTTCAAACATGGACCTCACTCAGCTGTTCCATGTTGAACACCACAGAGGAAGCAACAAGGATGACACGAGGGTGGGGGACTTCAATGCCCATCATCAAAAGTGACTCCGAGATGTACTATTGAGCTAGCCGAGTCCTAAAGAATGTAACTGCTAGACTGAGTGCGTGGCAAGAAGTGAGGGAACCAGCAAGAGGTAAAAATCTGTTTGCACCATCCTCACCAATGGACCTGGTATAGATGTGTCTATTTCAATTCAGTAAGATTGATCACTGCACAATATTTGTGGAAATTATGTCATGTCCTCACATTTGAAGATGCCCTCTGTGTTATGTGGCAATACCTCCATGCTAAATGAGACAGACTTTGAACTGATCGAGCAACTCAAGTCTGGGCCTCCATTAGGCACTGTGGGTATTCAGCAGCAGCAGCAGCAGGAATTTATTCACTCAGAATCTGTAACCTCATGGCCTGGTTTACCTACCACTCTACCATTACCACCAAGCCAGGTGACTAACCCACATTGAATGAAAAGTGCAGCAGAGTTTTCCAGGGACAGCACCATGAGTGCTACAAATGAGCCTGGTGAAGTTACAGCACAGGATTTTCAACTGCCTAGTCTACCTTTAGGGGAAGACGGTGGCTTCGTGGTAAAGTGACTAGGTTAGTAACTCCGGATGTTAGGCTAATGCTCTGGAATTGTGGGTTTAAATTCCAATATAGCAGCTGGTGGAATGTAAGTTCAATTAATAATTTTGGAACATAAACTAGTCTCTGATATACTGACAATGACAGCTATCATCAATTGTAAAACATGAACTTGGTTCATTAATGTCTGTTAGGGATGGAAATCTGCCATCCTTACATCGTCTGGCCTATATGTGACTTGAGAACCACAGCAGTGGGGTTGGTGCTCAATTGCCCTCTGAAATCGCTTACCAAGTTACACAGTTAAAGGGCAATTAGAGTCAGATAACAAGTGCTATCATTTGCCAGAGAATTTTAAAAATTAAATAAATGCAAATTAAAGCAAGTTGGATCTTAAACCAATCCTATAACCAATGAGTCATATCTGAGCTCTGGAATTCTGCCAAATCCATTTGTGAAGAGCTGGAGTCTGCACAAATATTTCCATCCTCAATGATAATGGAGCCTAGCACATCAGTGCAGACGATGAGGCTGAATCATTTGCAACATTCTTCAGCCAGAAGAGGATCATCCACATCCTCCTGAGATCCACTGCATCACAGGTGCAAGCCTTCAATTAACTTGATTGATGTTATTATGATAACAAGATCAGACTGAAGATGCTGGATACTGCAATGACTATAGGCACAGTCAAAATTCCTGCAATAGTGCAGAGAAGCTATGCTCTTGCATTTGCTGGTCTCCTAGCCAAACTATTCCAGTACATTTACAACACTGACATGTCCTGACGATATGGAACAATGCCTAGTATGTACTGTGCACAAGAAGTAGGATAAATCCATAATGGCCAATTATCAGCCTATTAGTCTACACTTGATCATGTGCTAAGTATTGGAAGGGATCATTAGCAGTGTTCAGGCAGC
Source organism: Chiloscyllium punctatum (assembly GCF_047496795.1). Classification (NCBI taxonomy): domain Eukaryota; kingdom Metazoa; phylum Chordata; class Chondrichthyes; order Orectolobiformes; family Hemiscylliidae; genus Chiloscyllium; species Chiloscyllium punctatum. Next base: position 55,870,162 of record NC_092758.1, on the reverse strand, counting down.
ACTTACTTAGCAATTACCTTTTCCCTAACAATTAGTTTGGGCAATGCCACAGCCCCTCAACACCTGGGAGCAAGTGAGGACTGCAGATGCTGGAGATCAGAGTCGAGAGTGTGGTGCTAGAAAAGGACAGCAGGTCAGGCAGCATCCAAGAGCAAAAGAATTGACATTTTGGGCAAGAGCCCTTCATCAGCTCCTCAACACTTGGTCCAAGCAAGGCAAAAGAGTTGATCTCCAGAGGTGAGATGGGAGTGACTGCCCTTCACATCAAAACAACCCTTGATCAAATGTGACATCAAGGAGCTCTTGCAAAACAAGATGGAAATGGAAATCAAAGGGAAAACTTGGTTGGAGTCATACCTAGCACCAAAGAAGATGGTTGTGGTTGTTGGAGGTCAATGATCTTAGCCTCAGGAAATTCTTAGGGTAGGGTCTTTGGCCGAACCATCCTCAGTTGCTTCATCAATAATATTTCCCTCCACCATATTGTCACAAGCAGGGATGTTTACTGATAATTTTACAACAATCAGCACCATTTGCAACTCCTCAGATTCTGAGGAAGCTCGTGTCCAAATGCAGCAAAACATACAGATTTAAGCTGAAGAGTGGCAAATATCACTAGTGCCACAGAAGAGACAGGAATGACCATTTCTAACAAGAGAAAATCCCAACATTGCCCCTTGACAATCAATGATATTCCTGTCCCTGAATCCTGTACTATCTGCATCTTGAGGGTTAGCACTGTTAAGAATGGAAAAACACAAGCCACAAGTGGCTACAAGAGTAGGGCAGAGGCTAGGAATTCTGTGATGAATACTCAACACCTGACTCTCCAGAGCCTAACCACAATATACAAGGCACAGTTCTGGAGTGTGATAGAATACTCTCCACTTGCCTTAATGGGCAACACTCAAGGAGGTTGATGCCGCCCAGGACAAGATATCCCGCTTCATTTGCATCAGCTTTACCAGCTTCCACATTTATTCACCTTTCCAACAATGTCTACAAGAAATGCTGCAGTGACATGCCAAAGGTCTTTCAACAGCATCTTCCGAACTTGCAACTCCTACCATTTTGAAGGCAACAGACTCATAGATTTGCCACTGTCTGCAAGTTCCCCCGAGAGCCATGCACCATTATGTCTTCAATGTCACTGAGTCAAAATCCTGGAACTCCCTTTGTAACAGCATTGTAAGTGTTTGTTTACTCCAAGGACTGTAGCAATTCAAGAAGATAGTCATGACTACCTTCACCAAGACAGCTAGGTGTGGGTAATATATGCTCACCTACTCAGCAATGCCCACATTCCATAACCAACTAAAAAGAATTGTGAAGAAAGCGAGGGAAGAAGGGATATGAAAGGAATATTTTCAATGAAGTCAAATGTACAAAATCTTTCCACTTCTGTGGTTTGCTTCTCTTCATAGAAGTTTTTAAATCACATCAGTATTCCTTGAGAGCCTATTAAAATAGACTTTTAAAGCAGTGCTAACATTTCCATGAGATTGTATAATGAAGCTTACTCTATTCATTGGAAGAGGGAGTCTGCTTCATCTTGAATTGCTCTACAAGGATGAATTTACTTGGTTTGTCAAAAGCTGATTAGGAACAAAAAATTACCAGAAAATAGGTTTCCTCGTTTCATGATTTCAGCATTAAAGCCAGTGCTTTTAAAGTATTTGACACAGTGTGTGCTTTAAATACATTTGCAATGTTATTTAAACATTGTTGCAGCTCAGTAAACATTTCTAATCCACCAGGATCAGAAAAACAACATCTGTTGTAGGTTTTGTCAATTTTTTCTGGTGAGTCCTTACTTCATCCAAAACCCTATTGCCTAGACTTGGTGATTAATAATATATTTATAAGGTAGCCTGGAATGTAACTGCCGCAGTACACCTCGAGAATTTGATATTTTAATCTGTATTTTCCTCCATCTCCACCGACTGTCTCCCTTCCTTCACCCACTCCCAACCCCCACACTCAATCGTTGTTTTATTAATCTTCATTAAATCTCAGTAAAGACAAGATAATAATGTCAGGTTTCTTTCATTTCGTCTCCTATATTTTTACCTGTACACTAAGTTAGTGATAATATGTTTAATTTAGTTAATCGTGCAGCATTGGAACTTCATTAAGTTTTGAAGTTTAGTCAGTTCAGTCCTTGTTGACCAAGAAAACTGACTGAGGTAATTAATGAACTAGAAAAGCCATCAAACCTTACAATGCTTTTCTGCTTCTAAATCACTTGAGATCTCCCAGTCTGTCTCACTAAGTGGTTGATTCATTGTGGTTGCTTCTCTGTTGTATTCTTCTGATTATTGCGCTGAAGTATACTTAAGCTAACAAGAGTGCTTCATAATCTCAAGTAGAAAATGACTTTAGTGTCTAAGCTTAAGTGTTGTGCTTCCAATCTCAATTACCCAAGGTCAGATCCTTTAACAGATATAGTTATGTCCCATTACCATTTTTGGCTGAAATGCTAGTAAATATTTCCAAGTGCTTTGCTAGATGAAGCCAATAATCATCCAGGAAAAGTAGCTGCAACTTTGCATTTCAGAGTAACTTTTGGGCCATATATTTTACAATAAATGAAGTTACAAGTAGTGAGAGGAAAGTGTAACTAATATATGATTTGTAATGGTATTAATTTAAAAGCAAATAATCTGATAGGATAGACCTGGGACTATTTCATTTTTCTGTTTGACACAAAATTATAAAATATCGATTTCCAGATAAATACAGGTAGTAGAAAAGGAGCTTCCTTGTTGAGAATAAGACTTCTGAACCCTCCTTTTGTGACCACAGATTGTTGGATGAAACCTTGTTTTCATTTCATTTCCTTGCAAATGACTCTTGTGGAGAGAGCCCAGTTTGAGCAGCTCCTAGTGGCTTTGAAAGGTCAATTAAAATCAGACTTCACATTTTCACGCTTCAAAGGTACTTTAAGCACCTGAAAAATTTAGAAATACATATAGATAAGTTACTAATTTAAGCTATCCAAAAGGTATCTTAGAATATGAAGGAGTTAATATAACTGTGAGGCAAATCCATTTAGTGACCATAATTTATTCTGGAGTTGAACATTATGTTCTTGGCACAATTGGAATATAAATAATTTTATGAATAAATGTACTTGTTTGCCAAACTCACTTTAATTGATTTGCCAGGTATGAATACAAAACTGTGATTGTAGATTAATTCAATAAGATGCCACACAATGTCTAAAGTGCAGAACATCGCACACAATATCTGATATACTGAAAGCCACACAATAGCTTATGTACATAATGTCGAACAACATTGGATGTACACAATGTCATAGAATATCTAATGTGCACAAAGTCAACACAAATGATGACTTTTTAAAATTTATTCACTCACAAGTTATGGGCATTAATGGCTAGGGCCAGCATTTAGTGACTATCTTGAATTCCCCTTGAGAAGGTGGTGATGAGCCAGCTTCTTAAACCACTGCAGTCCTTGGAGTGTAGCACCTTCAACAGTAAAGTTAGGAAGGGAGTTCCATAATTTTCAACCTGCAATGGGGACAAACCAACAATACAGTTCCAAGTCCTTAAGGTATGTAACTTGAAGGGGTGTGCAGGTGATGGTTTACCCATGTATCTGCCTTCTTGGTTGGAGATTAGATAGGTGCTATCAATAGAGCCTTGGTGAATTGCTGCAGTGCAATAGTGAAGAAGGCATTTGGTATGCTTTCCTTTATAGGTCAGAGTATTGAGTACAGGAGTTGGGAGGTCATGTTGCGGCTGTACAGGACATTAGTTAGGCTACTTCTGGAATATTGCGTGCAATTCTGGTCTCCTTCTTTCAGAAGAATGTTGTGAAACTTGAAAGGGTTCAGAAAAGATTATATAAGGATGTTGAGGATTTGAGCTACAGGGAGAGGTTGAATAGGCTGTGGCTGTTCTCCCTGGATCATCGGAGACCGAGGGGTGACCTTATAGAGGTTTATAAAATCATGAGAGGTATGGATAGGGTAAAGAGACAAGGTATTTTCCCTGGGGTGGAGGAGTCCAGAACTAGAGGATATAGGGTTAGGGTGAGAGGGGAAAGACTTAAAAGGGACCTAAGGGGCAACTTTTTCATGCAGAGGGTGGTGTGTGTGGAATACGCTGCCAGAAGAAGTGGTGGAGGCTAGTACAATTGCAACATTTAAAAGGCATCTGGATGGATATATGAATAGGAAGGGTTTGGAGGGATATGAGCCGAGTGCTGGCAGGTGGGACTAAATTGGTTGGCATGGACGAGTTGAACCGAAGGATCTGTTTCCATGCTGTTCATCTCTATGACTGTATGACTCTCTTGATTAAGATTATGTGAATTGAGGTCACAAATAGACCAGCCACAACTTATTGAGTCAAATGCTGACTATAGGCCTATTACTGCTCCTAACATGTATATTCATGAAAATTGGTTTAAGTTGAGTAAAAGTTTTCCACCTGGTTCACCATTTCCTTAAACCTTTAGTCATTCTTAGTATTCCTGACTGTCTAAATATAACTTCTGTCTTTCTCTTCTTGTTACTTGAACAACATGGCCTAAAAATTTACTTGTTGACTTTGACGATTCACATTTGTTATTTTGTGTCAATCCCCTATAACACTTTCAAGAGATCCTTAATCTGCCATAATATTGGGCTTTAGTTAATCCAAGGATGAGAAAGTGTTCTGTGTGGCAGGTGACACCTTACCTACTTCCTAATATGTTGGACATCATCTGCTTGAAGTTGTTGGGTATGCCAAAGAGTAGGCTTGACAGTTTGGAATCATAGAATCCTTACATTGTGGAATAGGCAATTCAGTCCATCGAGTCCACAGCCACCCTCTGAAGAGCATCCTGCTCAGACCCACACCCCCATCCTATTTGTGAAACCGTGCATTTCCCATGGCCTGACCAGCACATCTTTGGAAACCGGAGCACCCGGCGCAAACCCAAGCAGACATGGGGAGAATGTGCAAACTCCAGAGTTGCTGGAGGGTGGAAACTAACCTGGGTCCCCAGTGCAGTGAGGCAGCTTTGCTAACTACTGAACCTCCATGCTGCCCCATGGCTGTTAACACAATAATGTGCATGGAGTATGAGGAATGTGGGTAGAGGTTTGGAGTGCTCATATAGGGGAAGTTGTCAGAAGCTATTATTCATACTTAGCTTGTTGAAGATTGTGCTGTTTACAAGTTTGTCTAAACTCTGCCTATAGATGCCATTAGATGTATCTTTTGTTGTGCTACCTTGTTCTAATAGCTCCATGTAGTCTGAACACTAGCACAATTGCAGAGAATCAGGTGGCTGGTGGTGTGCCTCTTGAAACAAGTCCTTTTCAGAGCTTGAGCTCAGTCACCTCTTTTACCTTGATTCTAAGTGGACATGCCACTTTTTTGTGTGTGAACAAACATATAGAGTTGGCATCTGCTTTCAGTGTGATTTGATATGGAATGTTTGTTTTTTTCAGATCTTCAAAGAGTTTTGGCAATTGTTGTTTCAACTCATTCACTTGTTTCTGACTGTTTAATGTGTTTGCTTTAAGGATGAGGTGAAGTACCATGTGGATTCTTCTGCTGAATAGTGAGCCTAATTTATTGTAGATAATGTGGTATTTCAAAAGTTTCTTTGCCTTTGTGTTTTATTGTTGCTTGAAGCTGATCTTTGACATTAAGCTAGTTCCTCCTTGGACAGATGAAGGGGCAGGATTAGTTCCTCAGCCATTTATTGCTGTCTGATAGAACAGTGACTCCAGCCTCTATACAATTGGAAGTGTCCATAGTCAGAAATCCATCTCCAACACTGACTCTCCTTGTCTGTAAGTTTCCTGAGGGGAAGAAATGGCTGCATGGGGTTTGCCTTTCAAAAATATTACTTTGTATTTTCTTAACATGGGCTAAATGAAGACATACTGCTGTGGCTGCTGCCATGGCTTTATGTGTTATGGGCCATGCGCTCTTCCTCCCTTTGGGAGACTGTGTGCCATCTCGGAAAACTTCCAAACTGGGTGTTGGTGCTTTTTCTGTTGTTCCTGCCATGGGGCATTGTTGGTTCTGGTTCGTGTTCAGCTTGTCTGCATTGTTGTATCATCAATAATTCTTTTATAGATGGGTTAGTGCAGAAGACATTGCTCACCTGAGACAAAGAATTGGTCTTCCCTTGTGCTGGCAGACAAACCTATTTAGTGATCTGGTTGCTGTAAAAGACCTTCACTGCTGCACCGTACTGCATTTGGACCACTCCCTAGACTTTCCCCCTCTCCTGTGGGTTAGGTTGCTGACCTTTGTTCTTTTCCCTTGTACTGAACTGCTGATGGACTTCAATTCAGAAGCTTTGTGCTGTTTCCTGTTTGATCTATGAACCTGTCACCATTGCCACCATCTAGTAAGATCAGCTCTACATTCGGGAATGTTAAAAGGTTTTATTGAACATAACTATATACAAGAATTGGTGGGAGAGGACAATTTATGAAACTATAAAGACATTGGCTCTGTGTGACGATGCTGCTCCTTTAACAAGGCTATGTTATCTTTGTTTTTTTCCAGAGAGGTCATAAAAGACAAAGACCCCAAAAAGCCTATGTTTCAGGGGTTTTAGGGCCAGTTTGATTATAGTTAACAGATACTGCCTCATACAAAAAGCTTTTAAGTTTAAAAAAACTTGTACAATGAGAGGGGTGTGGCCAGTTCTCAGCTCAGCTTTTCTCTGGTTTGGTTTGGTTTTGGCTGTCTGCCTATTCACTGAAAACAGTCCGGAGATTTTGAAGTTGCTGGACTCAAAGAAGCAGGTTCATGCCTCTTTTCTCTTTCTTTCTCTCACTGTCTTTCTTTTCTTTCTCTCTCTCTCTCTCTCTCTCTCTCTGGTACAAGGAGATCTCTTTCCTAATACAATTAATATATACTTTGGAAGATAGAAAATAGGAACAGGAGTTAGCCATTAAGCCCCTTTGAACTTTACTTGCTATTCAAATACATTATAGCTCATCTTCTACCTCAATACCATTTTTTAGCAACATCTTTATATTGATGCTTTTGGTGCAAGCCTCCTGGCAGTAGCATTTTCAATAATGTGTTCCCACTGCAAGGGATATGGATGACTGGAAGACCTTTTATTCCCTGGGACGAAGAGATTTCCTTTTTCCCTTCCACTGTCAGCCCAGAGTTTATGAAGAAATTTCATGAAACTGGGTGCCTCTCATTACTTCCTGCTACCATTTCTCCAACAGATATTTCCTGGAGCAGAACTTTGAAACTCCGATTGGGGCCAGAAGCAGAGGTAGGTGAGAACTGAAAATAGTTCTGATGGGGGATGGGACATTTGTTTGGCTCGAATACCTTCATGAACATTCAGGTGGAAGTGGGATTCAGGGGCTAATATACAGGCACCTGGATACAGTCCACCAGAATAAGTCCAGGTCATTAGTGCTTCGGGCAGGCTTAGAGGTCAGCTATTCTTCACAATGAAGGAAAGTAAAGAGTCTCGCCTCTACACTGTTTCTCTGTTCATCCCTTAATGGGCATTTTCAGAACAACAGTAATAAAAGCGTGGGATTAAATTACCTCTTGGCCATCATTCACAAAATAGCAAGAATAAAAATATGCAAGCAAATGCTTTATTAGTAACTTTCAATCAATGTGTAACTTATTCTTTGTGCCAGTTTCTTGCATTAAAAAATAATGCAAGGCACAACAGACTTTAAAACACCAAAGATTGACATTCCATTCATTGGCAAAATGAGATACAGTATAATGTAGCTTTCTCATCTCTGTACAATCTCTGGAGAACAAGGTGGATGAACTTAGATCACAGCTCAGCTTCCAGTGGGAACTACAGGACTGCTGCACACCCTGCTTCACAGAAACCTGACTCAACCCATCCATTCCCAACTGCGCGTTTCAGGCTGATGGTTTTTCTATCCATCGTATGAACAGTACAGACGGGTAAGACAAAGGTTGGAGGGGCTGGCTTTTTAACCAACAACCTGTGGTGCATGGACGTTGCAGCCCTGGGCAGCCATTGCTCCACAAACCTTGAATTCCTCACCATCAAATGCCCCCTTTCTATCTACCACGGGAATTTACCACTGCTGTACTAACTGATGTGTACATTCCGCCACAAGCAAAGGTTGAGGAAGCTCTGGATGTGCTGTACTCCACCACTAACACCATGGAGACAGAACACCCCGTGGTCCTGTTTATTGTAATTGGCTACTTCAATCAAGTCAATCTAAGGACGGTGTTGCCCAAGTACCACCAGAACATTACCTGCCCCACCAGGAGCCTGAACATTTTAGACCACTGCTACACCCCTGTAAAAGATGCCCACAGCTCCATTCCCTGTCCTCATTTCGGGAACTCTGACCACAATGCCGTGTTTCTTCTCCTGGCTGACAGACAAAAGCTCAAGCAGGAGACCCCCCTCATGGATACAGGTCCAGTGCTGGTCGGAGAGGGCAGAGGATCAACTCTGGTGCTGTCTGGAGTCGACTGATTGGGCCATGTTTAAACAGTCCGCAGGTACCTTGAACGAGTACACCACCACCGTCACAGACTTTATCAGCAAGTGTGTGGAGGACTACATTCTGAGGAAGTCAATCTTGGTGTTCCCTAACAGGAAACCCTAGATGAATCAGGATGTACAGAACCTGCTAAAAACTAGGCATAAGGCCTTCAGATCAGGAGACCCACTCAAATATAAGGAATCCAAGTATGACTTTTGCAGAGCCATTAAGACAGCCAAGGACCAATACCGGTCCAAACTAGAGACCCAGACAGACACCTGGCAACTATGGCAAGGACTGAATGGCATCACAGGTTCTAAAGAGACAGTGTGAGTTAGCAGACAATGACATATCCCTCCCAGATTGTCTCAATGCCTTCTATGCTCACTTTGAGCAGAATTTCGGCAGAGAAGTAACACCTATTCTGACAAGTCCTGACGAGTCTATCTCAACAGTCACTGCATCAGAGGTCAGATCAGTTTCCTACATGTGAATCCAAGGAAAGCGATGGGACAGACGGAGTAACAATCTGTGCACTCAGAGCATGTGCAGATCAACTGGCAGAGGTCTTCTCAGACATCTTCAACCTCTCCCTGCAGCAGGCCACTGTCTCTGCCTGTTTCAAGAGAGCCAACATCATCCCTGTGCCTAAGAAGGCTCATGCAGCATGTCTCAATGACTTACTGCCCAGTGGCCCTAACTTCAGTGGTCATGACGTGCTTTGAAAGGCTGGTCATGGCATTAAGCAACACCAGCCTCTCCACTACTCTTGACCCACTCCAATTTGCCTATCGGACCAACCGATCCACCTGAGATACCATATCACTTGCTCTTCACTGTTCCTTAAAACACCTTAACACCAAAAACAGTTATGTAAGAATCCTACTCATTGACTACAGTTCAACCTTCAACACTATTATCCCCTTGAAGCTGATTACTAGGCTTAGTGATCTCAGACTAAGTCCACTCTCTGCAACTGGGTCCTCAGTTTCCTGACCTACAGACCACAATCAGTGAAGATTGGGGACAATATTTCATTCCTCACTAACACTCAATACTGGAGCCCCCAAGGGTGCTTACTCAGCCCCTACTGTACTCACTGTATACTCATGACTGTGTCGCCAAATACAAGACTAATGCCATTTACAAGTTTGCTGATGACACAACCATAGTTGGCTGAATCTCAGATGGCGATGAACCAGACTACAGCCAGGAGATGGAAGACTTGAAAAAATGGTGCACTGAGAACAACTTAGCTCTCCATGCCGGCAAAAGCAAGGAACTCATTATTGACTTTTGGTCGGATGTTACTCATGCCCCCCTAGACAGAAGTGGAACGAGTGGAGAGTGTCAAGCTACTGGGAGTGGTCAACAACAACAAGCTTTCTTGGACTCTTCATGTGGACGCACTGGTTACAATGCCCCAACAACGTCTCTTCTTCCTCAGAAAGCTGAGAAAATTTGGCATAATGGCAAATACCCTGTCCAACTTTTATAGTTGTGCCATTGAGAGTATTCTGTCTAGATGTATCACTACCTGGTATGACAACTGTACCATTCAAGATCAGAGGCGGTTACAGAGAGTGGTGAACTTAGCCTGAACAATCACAAAGGCCAACCTCCAACTATAGAATCCATCTACCAGGCCCGCTGTCAAGGAAAGGCCGCCCGCATTATCAAAGATCCATTCCACCCTGGCAATGTTTTTCTACCATCGGGGAGAAGGTACAGAAGCCTGAACACACGCACCAGCCGGTTTCGAATCAGTTTCTACCCTACTGTTGTTAGAATACTGAATGGACTCACAACCTTTTAACATTCGGCTGTACCTGTGTTTCTGTTTTTGCCGCTGTTTACGTATTATTTACTATCTATGCTACTTAACTCTGTGATCTGCCTGTATTGCTCACAAGACAAAGCTTTTCACCGTGCCTTGGTACATGTGACAATAAATTCAATTCAATTCAATTCAATTCAATTCATCTTCATTCTTTATGACAATGAATAGACGTCAGTTTTGGGTTGTGGGTAGAACAGTGAAGATTTAAAATATTTTATTGCTGAAAACATTTGAAAAAGATTTAAATTGGTCTGTTTTTTCACTGATGTATTAGCTTTGTTCATCATTCCCTGGGGATTCAAATAGTCTTCTGTTAAAACCTCACTTATCCAGGTCTTGAATATCTTCTGCATTTCCTTTCTTGTTATGACTTTTCATATGTTGGCACGTGGCTGTTTTAACAAATAGATTCATTGGTTATTGGGATTTGAAAGACTCCATTGCCCACCCTGGCTGAGCTGAGCAGACAATATTTTAAAGCATTTGCTTTGTCATGTTCATATAAATTCATGATAATCAAAATTTCATTTGTGTTAATTTGAGAGCCCTATCAAGTGACAAAATTGATAGAACTGAGTGTGGCAGTCTGTTTTTTAATAGCAAATAAATTCTATTTGTCAAGTATGATGAGTGAGGGCTAACCTCTGAGATTGGTTGGGTTTGGTTTAGGTTGAAAGTAAAGGTTGAGATAAAGTTAGAATGTGACCGCAACCTGGCTCCACCCACGGGTTTAACTGTGGCACCTTTGGCTGTGTAAATGTAACATGTTCGCAGGAGTAGCGCAATCATTTAGAGTGGGCAATTTCATAGAATTTCTAAAGTGCAGATAGAGGCCATTCATCCTGTTGAGTATGCACTGACCTTGTGAAGAGCATACCATTCTATCCCTGTAATTCCACATTTGTGATTGTTAACCCACCCAACCTGCACACTATGGGGCAACTTAGCACAGACAATCCAACTAACCTCCATGACTTTGGACTGTGGGAGGAAGCCCACACAGATATGAGAAGAATGTGCAGACTCCACACAGCCAGTCGCCCTAGGCTGGAATCGAACCTGGGTCCCTGGCACTGTGAGGCAGCAGTGCTAACCACTGAGCCACTGGGCAGCCCTTAGCACTGAGAATAACATTGAATGTTATTATATGATAATAAGGAGATTTTTAATCAATTTAAACATTGTTTTAAATCAAGGTCGCCAATTTGCATTTCGCAAGACTTGGGATACTTGCCTGTTAAAAGGAGGCAGTGTTGTTGGTTCATGGGGCTCTTATAGAGACCAAATTGGATGATATCAATTAAGTCCGATTTATTGCCCCTCTGTAAAAAATCAAAGACAGAATCTCCTTGAGCCAAGGAACAGCTTTTAGAAAAAAAGGTACTAGCTTTGTGACACAATGTTTTCTCAAAAACATTTCAGCTTGTTGGTGCCCGCTCACAAACTTCCAAAGCTTCTCAGAAATGTTTGTGATGCTAAGATCAAGCCATTAAAAGTTTCCTACAGGGTAGTATTCAAAACCATATATTTTCTTGAAACTATAAACTGAAATGGAAACTGGATTACTAATATTTATAGAGTTTTGCAATTTGAAAATCAAATGCTCATTTGTTGCAGTGTGCAATACCGTATTAATATTTGAAGAAGTGGGAAGGAACAATTTCAGATTGAATGGCACCAATTCTGCCTGACAACTGCCCTCTGATTGGTTGTGCTGCAGTGTGCTGACAAGCATTCGGAGCAAGAAGAGAAAATCTTCCAGAAGCTTCAAGCTGAAAGCATCCGTCTTTCTTCTCTCTCTCAGTCTACATCTCTGTGTTGAAAAAAAGGCAGAAAAATAAAGAAAGCTTAAAGGGAAGAATTCTAAAACAAGAAAGACCTCACTTCACCTGATCATTGAATCAAAGAACAACCATCATCCCACAGACAGTAGCATGTCGTTAGTGCTAAAAATTACAAACGTCTGGGGGAGACAATTTAACCCGCCCTTGATATCTAGGCTTGTGATTGCCATGGTTTCGTTTACCATGTGTATATTAGTTTTCCATTTATACAATTTGTTTTGAACCAGTTGCCTTGTGTCCACTTTAATTATCATTGAGTGTGTGTTTCTGGGGGTTTTGAAGGGGTGTACTTTAAGTTGTTTGGTAATAGCTTAAAAATTCATTCTTTTCATTGATTTTATTAATTAAAGTTGAGTGTGTTACAATAAAAATAAATATATTTTGTTGCTGTTGCCTGTTGTACGAATTGCTTCTGTCCTGAAAAGCAGTCAGACAAATAAATTGGTCACTTTTGATGATCACATGATGGTGTACATTTGTGATGATATCAGTTATAACAATTGTGGAACAGTGGGGCATGATTATTGACTCAGTCTCCTCAGCTAATTAATAGCAGAATGAAGAAGAAAGCTGTAAGAACTGAGTCTTTATTCAGATCAGGAGAGAGTGAGGACTGCAAATGATGGGATCAGAGTCAAAACGTGCAGCACAACTGGTCAGGCAGCATCCGAGGAACAGGAGAGTCGATGTTTCAAGCATAAGCTCTTCGTCTGGAATGGGCCAAAAGGGACTGAGGGATAAATGGGAGGGGGGGTGGGGCGGGGGTGGCATTTGGAGGCAGGGGGGAGGTAGCTGGGAATATGATAGATGGATGAAGGTGGGGGGGGGGATGGTGATAGGTCGGAGTGGAAGGTGGAGCAGATAGGAGGGATGGAAGATGGAGAGGTCTTCAGGGCAGAGGAGATGACTTGGGGGTGCAGTGAGAGAGATTCACTGAGATCATTATAGAGGAAGGAGAACTTCTTCGAGATGGGCATCCTTGGAAGAGGCTTCTCAGTAAGGTTATACAGAGGAATCTCAATTATCCGAACAAGATGGTGGGCACTATTTCGTTTGGATAATTGATTCTTGAGTTAATTGATTCAATGCCTCTCCTCTGGGGCTCGGAGATTTCTGAAGTTTCCTTTTTCCTCCCTCTGCCTGCTTTGCTCCCTCTCTCTGTCTCAGAGTTCTTCTGAGCAGGCACACACTTGTGTGTAATAGACCTGCGGCATTGCTGATGCCTCCACCACCGCCCCCCATCAGTTCAATGTGATTGACACAGTGAGCACTTGCTAAGTCCATTCCCCAGGAGACTAGGCAGCAGCACACCCCGCACGAGCCCCACCCCTCACCTGTCCCTAACCCTGTCCAACACCAACCCCCATCCGCCCCACCCACCGTCCACGCTCCCCCACCTACCATGTGCCCTTGCCGGTCAGTCTGGTTTGGTCCAAAGATGAAATGGATTTTGAGAAGCCTTTTGTCTATATGTAAACAGATGAGACTTCAGGCCAAAGTGGTCATGCTTCAGAAGTGACTTGTAAAAGGAGAGAGGAGGGGTCAGCTCTTTAGCTGAGCTGAGCAGGGCTGTTTTAGTTCAGTGTAGACACTCTCTCTCTTTTCTGCCCTTCACCTTCAACCTGTAAGCATGTGTTCCATTTATATTGAGTTTTAAAGCAAGTTTGTTTCTTGGGACTTTTGTGTATTCAGAACAGCATAATTAAGTCTAGTTGGATAGGCTAAGTTCTGTAGGGGTTCTTTATTCTGGTCTTTGTGTTTCATTGTGTAATTTTGTGAAAAATTTTTCTCTGTTTCAAAATCTGGTAGTCAACCTAGCTATCTTACTCTGGGTAATTTTCACTGTAAACTTACCGATCGCAAAGTTAGGTCTAGGGCTGCCTGTTTCAGAATGTTTAGAGTGGTCTGGTCTAGTCCATAACAATTGCAAGACAAAATCACTCACCATCCAAAGCTGTGGTGATAGGCTGAGGTGGGATCAGAAGATGCACAGGCATGGAGGTGTTTAAGAAGATGCAACTACAATCAGCGATGGTTGGTGTGTATAGCACATTCCCTGAAGTATCATAATAGCTTTGATACTACAGCTGTCCAACATCCCATATCCATCTGCTGATATCCCAAACATTTTAGTGATGGTGGGCAGAACCTTAAAGGGCCTGACTGACATGGGTTATAGTGAAATTTGAGGCATGAATAGATGAGGCATACTGTTGATATCGGGAGCATGTTTTATGTGTCTGCTAGGTCCCAAAGTGAGTTTCTCAGCAGCAAGTTGCCAATTATGGGTATTGTTGCCTGTTAAATGTGTGATGTAAGTGGTGTAATGATATGTATAATTTTTAATGTTGTTTATTGTGAGTTTGTATCTCTGTGTTTTTGAATTAGTAACTGGTGGGTTTTCTATATGTCCGAAATTAATTAAATGCAAGTATTTCTGTAGCCATGGTGATTTCTTTTAGAAACAGCTTTGAAACGTCACTTTAAAGTGAATGGATTTTGAGTAGTACTAACGGACTGTTGTTTATTTTAATCATTTTGTGACCAGTATGGTAAATGATGTGGTGTGACAATGGAAACCTCATAACTATAATGACTGTTCATGGATTGAAAGAAGCAGCAATAACTCTGTCTCTGGAACAAGCTTTTTCTTGAGATGAAATGAGCAATGATAAATGGTTATAAAAGGAATTGCAGCAACATGTGAATTAACCATCCCTGGAAAGAAGAAACTCCAGAAACAACATAAACAAGCTGTTTCCTGGGAGAGAGAAGATAACACTTATTTGATCATCTCCAGCTTCATGATAAATGAGGAATTAAACCTGCCTTCCGAAGTAATATTCTGATGTAAAGGCGTTAATTGCAGGAAAAAGCTGCACACTTGTGGTCTTCAAAAATATAATTAATGTTGAGGATGAAAGAATCTATAGGATACCACAGACTCAAAAGAGAGAAAACTGTATAAGAATCCAACATGAGAACAACTCAACAACAGAACTTGGAAGAACAAAACTGCAGAAGGACTGAACACTGGAAACTTCCAGAGATGGATCACTGTTCATTGAAATCCTGGCCAGATTTCACCATTAATTGGATTGTCTGTGAAACCTATAAGTAGCTGAATTAAATGTACCTTGTGGTGATTTACCCACAACTGGGCCTCATGTTTTGTTTGTATTCCACTACTTGAGTTTTGTTTAAAGCTTAAGGGAAATACGCATAACTGAGAGAGATGTCTCATTTTGACTTTGAGTGGGGCAATCCTGCCAGCCCTTGTCATTCTGTAAATGTAAAATTCAACTGGAAATTGGTGGGGACAATGCTCAAGGTGGATAGAGTCTGTGCTAATATGTAAAAATGCACATCTGGTGTGTGATTGGACTTCGAAAGGGCACATAAATGAAGCATGTGCTTGAAATCTCCAACTACAGTTCATTTGCAATCATTACTTTGTTCATCTGCAATACGTGCAGAGTGAATGTGTTCAGCATTTAAATGCTGATCAGAGGTGATTTGCATCACACCACTGGTGCTTGCAAATTAAACATTGTCATTTCAGTGATGCAGAAGTTAGCGGCCTTGATTTAAAAGGAAGTGAATGCTGGTCAAAATCATTTGATCACTTGTGAAATGTCAATACGTGCTGAGGGAGGAGGGGAAATTGCTTAATCATTTGTCATGTAACTATGACGATAGATACAATGATTATTGAATACATTGAAAATTTAAGTGATTGATGTTGGTCTGGGAAAGGGGTTATTGGAACACAGAAGGCAATATCATTTTGATGCAATGCCTAGGCAACTCACTTGTCTCAGCACCTCCACCAAGTTGATCAGAGCCAGGGTGGAGCAGAGTATAGTGCTCTTGAAGATGCACTTTCACTATTTGGACCAGTCTGAGAGAGGAGGGAGTTGGGGATTGTGGGACTCCAGACGGAGCATGGCACCTCATCCTGTTGTGTTATGTTCCACACAATGGGACAAAGTGCTGAATGCTGAGGAAGTGAGAGAATGGAGCAGTCTTCCAAAGAGGAAGCGAGGACACGAGGAAGAAGAAAGCTTTTCTTGTGCGTGACAGAGATTGATTGTGTTAGGTGTTAAAAACCAGGGCAGGACTGACACCTTCCAAACATGGGAGCTGGGGACACCACACCGTCATTGATTGTAGAACAGCTGTATATGATAACATTTGTTTTACATTGTGGGGTGAATCGCAGCCTCTATTCATTTTGTTTGTGTTCCCTTTTGCTGGATGGAAATCAAATCTACGTTTGGAATTGTCCAATTGCTTGCCTGTATGTGACTTTAACTTACTGGATGATGACAAAGATCTGGACTACTTTGGGCACTGGGAACAGAGTAGCAGTGAATTAGAGAGGGTTTTCAAGTAGGATATAGCTAAAGAATGGTAAACTGAGTGGCCTGGTGTTTAAACAGTGACTAGGGTGAGAGAATAGAGTTGTAAGGAGTTTTAGTTATGTTAACTCTGTGCAACAAGCAGAATGGCTTTGTTGTTGCTCTACCATCAGATTACCGGTGAGGGCACAAGGAATGCTAGTCTTTTGGTGGACACCTGCCAAATGGCAACTTGTTCTGGGGACAGTGCATGGCAAAATGGGGCTAGAATCAGATGCAAGGGACACCTTTGGGGTGGAGTCGGTAGTTAGTGAAGTGAGTTTGTTAGGTAGGGTGAGAAATCCTGCTAGGCCTCACAACAAACATCCCTCCAAAAAAACTCAGCTGGCACTTGGACAAACAAAAAAGGCTTCATGCCATATCCAACCAAGTGATGTGAATTGTACCTGACTGCTGTCATGCAATAAACTATGTTTTGTTCAACACTAGAATTTCTTATTAAGGCACTCAAATAGTTTTGTTCTACCACTATAAACTAAGGAAATCCTTAGACCAAGTCAAGGGAAGAGGGTGCTGCCAGCAAACTGCCCGAGCCACAAGCTGGTTGTGGTTGGCATTGCAGCATGTAAAACATAGAGAGGTTACAGGTATAACTCTTCTTTGCACCTGGGAGCTGGACTATATCGTTGCATCCCACCTTCATTTCTGTCCCTCTATTTTTCTTACACCTTGGACACTTTTCTGCAAGGAATAGAAATAAACCAAGACTGTGGAGGATGTACTCACTCAGTGGGTACAGTGCATTCTGTGAAAGGTGACGTATCAAGCAGATACAAAAATGGTATTGAGTGGCAGTGATTGATGGACACATGCAGAGGAGTGGAAGTGCACTGAAACTGAAGAATGGGTTGTGTTGAAACTTAAATGGGTGTGAGGAGTCATTTGATAGATTACGTTTGGCAAGACAGAAGAAGGGTTGGAAATTGCACCAACGATAGAGGTGAATCAGCAAAATGGTTGATTTTGTTTTGCTAACCTGGTTGGGTCATTAAACCATGTCCAGCATTGCATTCAAAAACAGCTTTTTGTGCTGCTCACCTTAGCTACATTCAAGGAGAAAGTGAAGACTGCAGACGTTGGAGATCAGAGTCGAAAAGTGGCACTGGAAAAGCACAGCAGACTCCATGACCTGCTCTGCTTTTCCAGCACCACACTTTTCAACTCTTAGCTTCATTTGACTTCACCTTCTTGGGAATAGCAGGTTTCTTTGTTGGGATAAAAGTATGTCGCTTCTGTTCCTAGCTTCAGTCAGCAAGAAGTTAAGGGAAGTGTTAAAATTTCCATTTTTATACAGGTGCTTCATATGTGGACTTTGGATTATCATGTGGGTGTGCTTGTGTACAGTTTGGTAATGACAGACCAGGAAGCAAGACTTGGTGATTCACTGCATTTGAACTCAGAAAATCCAGTCCAGTAACTTTATTTTCCAGTTCTGTGTACATAGTCTCACCAACCACTCTACCTCAGCATGGAAACTGTTTTGAATTAATATTGGGGCCACTTTAACATCACACTTTTTAAGCCTACTCTATTTTCTTTCGCCTCACTCAGAAAGTCTGTATTGCTATATTTAAATCATCAGCATAAAACTTTGAAGGTTCTTTTCCAAGGGATTTTGATTTTTGCTTTTTTCTTCTTTGTCTTGCACCCCACCCCTGCATTCCACAAGATCTTGTAAAGCTGGAATGGGAAAATGAGTGAAGGTATTCATTCCCAATTGATTACATCACATGATTTTCATAAGCAGCATTTTTTGGTCTGTTTGCCAAGAAAGTACTGCTAACAGGAAACATCTTGTGCTGAATTGCTCCAGGATTTTGAATGCCATAATGGGAAATGTCTGGCTGCTTGTGTTTCTTGAGTTATCTCATAATCTCACAGCCTTAGCTCAGTAGAGGCTCAGTTGCCTCTGAGTCAGAAGGTCACAGGTTCTTGTCTCACTCCAGAGACTTTAAGCAGCCTGGCAGGCCAACCATGGAAGTGGCGCATTTCACATGAAATGTTAAACCAAAGTCCTGTTTGCCATCTCAGGCATTAAAGTTCCCGTGAAACTAATCAAAGAAGAGCAGAAGAGTTATTCGAGTGTCTTGGCCAATATTTATTCCTCGATCGATGTAATTAAAAGCTGATTATCTGGTCATTACACCATGCAGACTAGCTGCTCATTTCCCCATATTACAAGAGTGATGACACTTCTGAACTACTTTGCTGGCTTTAAGACTCTCTGAGGCTCTCTAAGGCTATGCAAGATATTTTCTAATGAATGATTCTTTCACCTTTAATGCTTCAGAGTTGTTGGTTTGAAGCAAAATGATTGCACAGAAAATTCTTATTATCAGGTACCATAAAATCCAACTCAGCACGATCACGATTGAGGAATTCTACCCACAACAGTTTCCATTCATGATGTCAGTTGTTGAAACTTGATTCATGTTAGCAAGAATGTATCTGCTTTAGCTCCCCACATGGTTAAATCACACTTACTCACCCAAAAACAGTCACTTGGCTGGGATAGTGGACAATTGTTTGAACTGGTCGAGTGATAAACTGTGCCTTTAAGACAGTAAGGGGAAAAAAAGACTAGAAGAGTTTAAATAAAATCCATGCAATCTTCAATAGAATAAGCTCCAAACATTAACTTCCATATCTTTTTCCACAGTCAATGATAATTATTAAGAAAAATGTGTGTTGTGTGACATCCCTAGCCACATCTGAGCTTCATTCTTTACACATACATTTGCAACGTTGCTATGAATAGTGAATAGCATAATCCCCAAGGCACCTCTTATTTATTTTGTATATACTTGCAAAGTACTCTTTAACATGTAAATTGTGTCTGGCCCCTTTCAGTTACGGATTTGACATTAAAACATTTTTCTCCATGTGATTCATTGGAAGAAAGCATTAGTATATTTTAACATTCAGATTAGAATTTGCCACCAGGCTATTGAACTTTGAGCATTTCCTGCTCCTCGGATGGCAATATTTAAATTCACTTGGCTAATCCAAATGATCTCTACAAACCTCTCTTCTTCTTTATCATCATTTAAAACCCACCTTCCGACGTACCTCTTTGACCAAGCTCTTAGTCACTTTCCTAACATTCTTTGGTTTTGTGTCAGTTTTTCTCTGACTCTGTTTCTGTGAAGCACTATTGGACATCTTCCTATTTTAGGGGTGTTTTATAAATTTAAAGTGTGTATTTTCTGTTCATTATATTAGATGCTTTTAATGCAGCTGAAATATCTGGACCCTCCTCATTTCTCACCAGCCCACCATCCAAAGATGATTCTCATTGTCATTAATTTACAATAATTGACAAACTTGGAAAAAAGATCATTGATAAAACCAAGTTAAAAATCACACGACACCAGGTTATAGTCCAACAGGTTTATTTGGAGGCACTAGCTTTCAGAACGCTGCTCCTTCATCAGTTGGTTGATAAAACCAGTTATCTTAAAGTTGTCCCCTTTGATTTTAATTATATGATGATCTGTGGATTATACAACACGTCATTTTTGGGAATTTTTTGACATGGAATTTCACAGTTGTAGATAGGTTTGCAACCTTGGTGAAAAATTCATTAACAAAACTCATTCAGCTCAGAAAATGCACAAAATAATCTTAAAGAAATTGCATGGCTTAATTTGGATTAATCAATATTAGTGTCTAAACCCTGCTACATAAATCCACCTTATTTAAAATGCTTAATGCAGCTTGTTACTCCTCATGGTCTCACAACGCTAATTTACTTCAGTCTGGGTGGGATAAAGAAGCTATTGTTTGTTTATATTTATCTAAAGTTGAACTATTAAATTATTTTTCAGGCAGAATCAGGAGTAAATAAGATCCACTGGTTACATAAAACACTGTAGTTGGTATGGAAACAGTGAATTGTGAGAATGTTACTCTTTTTTTCTAAAATATTAATTTAAAGAAAAATAATTTGAAGGAATTCAAGTTTTGAACTAAACAAGTGAAGCAATCATTTTTTAATAATTAAATATGAGTCCTCTTCCAGGGAGCATATTGTCAAATCTCCCTGAAAGGATTAGTTCTGTAATTACCTTCCTCGTCCAATCCTCACCTTTTCAGGATTTTTCTTTGTGATTTGTGCCCCCTCTTTTATTTAGCTTGGGAATATCATATGTGCTGTGTATTCATTCTGAATCATAAAAGTAAGCTTTCTTTTACATGAATATGCAATTTGTACGCAAAGCTATATGACCATTATGTGTTGTAATCACTAACATTTTAACTGATTTGTTGCCACTGTCTAAAGTAATTTACTATCAGGAGAAATTGAGATATCTTTACAGATTGTTTATTAATGAGTGCAAGATAAACAAGCATTACACTTAGTAAAACAGAAAATTCTCTATGAATGAAAACACCATTTATGCAAAACTCTTCTTGCAATGTTTTTCAGATAAGCACAGGATATGAGTAAGGAGTAAATTGAATGAAAGCATTCCATTGGTAAGCATCATTAGATCTTCAATGGGAACTGAATTGCATCAGAAATCTGTGCTTTAAAAATGTTCATTGTTGCAGCAAAATATATTAATTCTATAGCACCATAACTTTTTGGCAGTCAGTGATGATTGGCAGCAGAGTCTGGAACCTTTGCATAGATAAAAGCTTGCTTTAAGTATTGGCCAATCCATTTAGAATTGTTCTGCAACTGTCACATGTGCTGTACCCTGATGTCAGTGTTTCTTAATATGTAGATTAGAGAAGTTCATGTTCTCATACGTGATGCAACAGTCGACTTTGGCTTTATTACTATGTATTCAAGCAAATGTTACAGTTGTCCTAATGAAAGATAAATCTCACAATGGAACAACAGTGTACAAAAGAACACTTTATTACGCAAAGGAATAATAGTGAATTAGAATAGATTCTTACGAATTCTCGATAATGTCTGACAAGCCTTTTCCTAAACAATTTGATGGTGTGTGACATACAAATGTTCTTTTCATCTTGATACAGATTGCTTTTTTTGTCGTAGCTCGGAGGGTGAGGAAATGTGGAATATGAAGAATAGACAGGAGCGAGGCAGACTGCCACCTTTTATACCTGGATCCTGGATTCAAGTCCATTCAAACAGATGGAAGTCCTGTGTTTGCTCTAAGCTCTGAGCATGAAATGAGTTCAAATTCAGTCCAATTTCTAAAGTATTTGTTTCACAAGCACTTTCCCAAAGTTGTGATCTTCCGCAGAGTCAGAAAATGCCTTGTAGCATAGAAAATTGAACAACTTTACATATTGCTATTTTAAGAGATGGTTTCTACTTATGCTTAGGATACATTGCAAGCTTTACTCTGTACCAAACTCTCTCTTGGCATTTGTTAAAATGTTTAATTCCATGGCCTTGAATTCCTAAAATGAAGCTCCTGCAATGCAGTGAGCACAGTATTCTTAAAGCAGCAACTTACTTAAGTGGAAATAATATGTAACCAATTTAGTTAATGAAGTTAGTTTGGAGTTGTCAGGTCAATTGACCTTTAGGTACTTCCTCATATGTTGAGTAAATTGGATATTTCGTTTTCTCTTCATTGCACAACTTGCATGAGAATCCCTCTTTTTATACTTTTGTGTTCAAGGATAATGTCTGTATGAAAGTACTTCTCTAATCAGGGTGTGCTTTATTTCAATGATGGTGCATTTGCTTCCGAATCCTAAAATTCTACACATTCAAAATGCTGTGACTCAAACACATCAAACCATTTATTTTTCACATTTTATTTACAAATGTTTTTTCTTTTTTTTTATATAATCTCTGCATCAGTCCCCAAACGTTAGGTTTGTTAAATTGGAGCCAACTATGGTGAATGAAGACAAGCTGACTCCTTAAGGATAACAAGAACTGAGACCTGAGTGACCCATATCATTCATTAGTTTATAAGATCATTTTTAAAAACCAAGTCATGCGCCCAAATGACTGTCCCACCTGAGTATGTCTATGGAGTGAATATGAACAATCAGTTAAAACTACTCAATCTTATTTCTCAAAATGACAATTATGGGAACAAATAATAAACTTGTACATCTCTTTATTTAGTTCTAGCCAATCTCTGTGTTGCTTTTTAGTGCATTTTCTCAATAAAGGAAATGTATTAAACACATGAATCTTGTGCATTTGTGAACACTTCTTCTAGTTTGCTGTTGCCTCTTAACCTTTTCATTCAAAAATATTTATAATCCTTTTTGGCAATTCTAGCTCTGTAAAAACAGTAATTATAAATTGAATAATGCTGCAAAAGTAAGAAATTTAGAATTGAATCCAAAATTGTAAAGCAATAATGGATTTGAGAAAAGCCTTTGCTCGGTTTAAATTTGCACGAGAAGTTAACTACATATGAAATGTTAAAAATGGCATGCAAACGTTTCACGGTTAGTCATCGTGTAAACATTTATGGCTTGAACAAGTTCCATAATTCAATGTATCATCATTTTAGGAATGTGGAACGTGTAAGCGTGCATGCATTGGTTGGTTTTGTTGAAAATATATTTGGGTGTTTAGGGATAACAAAAACAGTGACCTAAAGACTTTGGATTATGTTGCTATTACACTCGAGAAATTGGAGGCACTGGGAGTCAGCATTCCAACCATGCTTATTGCATGAGGTTACATTTCCTCAGCAGTTGTGCTGATACATAATGTACCAGCACAACATGTATGGACTTGAATGCTCTTGCTGAGCTCCTTGGGAACTGTTGACTGATTCCAGCTTCTTGAAGCAATTTTGAAATGGCACAGGTACAGCTCCAAGTTGATTAGGATCATATGCAGTTTTGTTTTTTTTTTCACTATAGAGTGCAGGAATTTTAACATACTGATTCACATTTAACTTTAGAAGGAAATACTTGAGATGGAGGTTGGGGGAAATTATGACGCATTACTCCTTAAAATGCATGAGTTTCATATCATTTTGAAAACAGAATGTTCTCAACTAGCATTACTGAATTAACAACTCATTGCATAGTTGTGTGATAAACAAGAGAGACATTTTTCTTTTATCACATCTTTCTTTTAACTGGATATTTTTCTTACTCCCATTTTCTTCCTAAGGCTTTAATCTCTTCTATGTTTCCTTTCAATTACATGCAATGAATTTCATGGAGGAATGATTTTAAAGTTGGTAGGTCCTACTGAAAAAGTGGAAGTTGAGGTTGTGATTGTTGGTGGCGCAGGGCAGGAGGGAATGGGGGAAATGGAGGAGTTCTATCAATTTGTACCAGTTTTATGGCAGATCTTAGGTTTGAAGAACTGTGAATTTGATTAAGGCTACTTGGATGTATAACAGCTATGCGTATACCTCACTTCTGTCCACATTCTACAGTCTTTTAAGTCATGTAATTTGTTTGCACCCAGATGACATAGATCTGGGCAAAAAATAGACAAAGCTTCAGGTCTGTTATTGCCTACCTGACAGAAATCTCTGTATAAGTAAGAAATGCTGCATTCTATGGCTCAGACGCAATATATTGCTCCGTTATATTGCAGCAGAAATGTAGCTCCGTCCCTGCCACAAGACCTTATTAAATCAAATTATAGGCATTTCTTTCTTTTGAACTAACTTTCCATCATTAGTATGGGCAATCTCAGCAGGAACATCAGTGAAAATGAGAGAAATGATAGTTTATTCACAGCACATATAGTTCAATTCATTTTG
The DNA here is from genome assembly GCF_047496795.1 of Chiloscyllium punctatum. Classification (NCBI taxonomy): domain Eukaryota; kingdom Metazoa; phylum Chordata; class Chondrichthyes; order Orectolobiformes; family Hemiscylliidae; genus Chiloscyllium; species Chiloscyllium punctatum. The sequence goes on along the minus strand of NC_092758.1, from coordinate 55,845,878 downwards.
CAGAATTTCCTAATTTGTCAATGGTAAGAGATTTTCATTCCATTATAGAATCATAGAATCCCTACAGTGTGGAAGCAGGCCATTCAGCCCATGAAGTCCCTTTGAAGACCCTTTGAAGAGCATTACACCCAGACCCACCCCCCTACCCTATCCCCTTAACCCTGCATTTCCTATGGCTAATCCACCTAGCCTACACATCCCTGAACACTATGGGCAATTTAGCCTGGTCAATTCACGAAACCTGCACATCAGACTAGGTTAGTTTCAAATATAAATTGAAAGTTTGCTTTAAACTTTGTTTTTCAATTTCAACAAAGTTCTGATTTATCACCGTATATATAGTTTGAAGGGTCCTGTATTTTTAAATCACATTACTTGTTCAAAGTGTACTAACATTATGTTCCAGCTTTCACTAAGTAAGTAATGCACAAACATAAATTCAATAAATCCCATTATAAAATAATTACCTTTATATCATTTTAGTAAACTACTCAATTATATCAATAAAACCTTCAGTGGTTTATGAAACAGGTTCATGACAACTTTCTCAGGGCAAGAACAAAGGACAGTAACTGTGGTTCTTGCCAATGATGCCAGCAATTTAAATACAATAGGAAATTAGAAGCACAAATATTATGCAAGTTCAAAATTCAATTTTTTTTGAAGCACTACATGCTGAAATAGAGTTGTTCTTCTGAAGGAAAGAGAAACATTTGGTTTTGCTGGAGGCATTGTTGAAACCACTTTGTGTAGCATTATTATCTGGAAAGGAAAGACTTCATCCCACGTTTCAGTTAATATTTTTTCCATAAAAGATTATATAAGTCCCTACATTTTTTCATGACGCATATTTTTGCTTTTTCTCTGTGGCACTTTTATTGGTGTTGCTATTCGATACCAATGGGAAAGTGGAAACCAAAAGAAAAGAGACTTCTGAGAATCTTTTATATTTACTCAACTTTAAAAATTGTTCATCGTGGTTAACCTATTTTCGAGTAATGTATGTTCTTTTTGTGACATGTGAATAGCTGCTGTATTTAATGTGACTGTATGCAATCTGCAGCTTCTAGCTATTATTATATGAGAAAGGAATTCAAGAAATACCACAAGTTTGGACCAATTATAGTGGAATAATGATAAAGCTTCAAGTTTTTGTTCAGTGCCTGCCAGGCATTATTGTTAAAGTTGAAAGACAAGACATCATTTTGTTTTCAAAATTAAACATATTTGACCATCAGGTGGTACAGTGCTTTAGTGCTCAGACGCACTAGCGGAATAGTAGATTGGAGGTCACTTGATTTTGACTGCAGCATTGTGCATTTCAGAGGCCATAAGTAGACAAGCTTTACTGGTCTCCTGCTGGTTCTGAAACTTCAGGACCATTATGTTTAGTCGAGGTACAATCAATAACTATTCAACCATTTTCAATATGAGCTATCCTTTCACTGTGGTTTGTGAGAGTGAATCTAGATTGTCAGCAAAAACAAATGTTACTTCTATGATTAATATCCAGGGAAACAAAAACTTATATTTGTAAAGCATCTTTAACATAACAAAGCAATCAAGGTGCTGAACAAGCATATAATCCAAAAACATTTGATAGCAAGCCATTGAAAGAAATGTTAGGATATACAGAACTTTTGGTCAAAGGCTTAACTTTTAAAACTTCCTTTCTTACATACACACTACACCAACCCCTTAACACAGTGACAGTATTTGCTTGCTTTACTTTCAGCGATGATTCCACCAAATATTATCATGACTTCCTGGGTGATCCTATGCACAGATAACATGTTATCTTACTAAGTCGATATATGATAAAGGAAATGCTTTGACCTCCTTTAATCTTACTAAATCATCTGTACATTTAATGTTCTCTGAAAGGGATGATTGTACATCCTGTTTTTGTCTCCTTTTAAAATGAGGTCACTTGTGTAAAGACAACATATAAAAGTACATAAATAGGATTCAGTAGAAAGAAAAATAGAAAGAAAAGTCTTTGGCATTCTGCCATTTTCCATTATTATCTTCTTGCATGAATTAAGTAAAAATATTTTCTGTCAACAAAGTTCATTGAACAAAGATCCTTCTTTAGAAATAGCTATGTGTTCTCTTGCTAATGTAATTTTTCTCACTTAAACTGTGAGATTGAATGTATATTAATTACATCAATTATTGGGATTCCATGCTTTCTTTCTATTCTCAGATATGTTTGAAAACTGGGACAAGAACGATTAATTGTGATTGTTCTGAGAGTAAGTAAGCTTGTTTGTCAATGAAAGGAAGTGGATATGTTTCAGAAAAACAATTTTAAACTTCATTTGTGCAATTATGCAATACAACACAATTATTCAATGTGATTGGAATGGGTTATCTAAAGGTATTTACAAACTTGTTTTCTCTTCTACTTTATTGCTTTTGCTATACTACTTTGATCATGTTGAATTTTCCTTTGTTATCTTCTATGCAGCCTTTGATGTGGTCAACTACACTAAATGCCTCTTTTCAATGACACAGCACAATAGTACTAAGCAAAGTTGGTTCTTTTAGCCCCTGTTTTCTGCCTGGTAAATTAGGGGAAGCAAATTCAGAGCTTCCTGGATGATGAGAGAGATAAAGAATAAGATGAAGCAGAAAAGGGGTGTGTATAAACGATGTTTGGTGGATAATGCATTAGGAGATTTGGCTCAACTTAGAAGGTTCAGATAAGAATCAGAAAAAAAATACAAGATGGAAAGAAGAGACTAGCGGATAACATAAGAGAAAATCCAAAAGTCTTCGGGAGTATGATGAGGACCTTTCTGGAATACTGTGTCCAGGTCTGGTTGCCCAATTATAGAAAGGATATTATCAAGCTGGAGAGGGTTCAGAAGAGATTTACCAGGATGTTGCTGGGTATCGAAGGTTTGAATAATAAAGAAAGGCTGGGACTTTTTTCACTGGAGTGTAGGAGATGGAGAGGTGATCTGAAAGTTTATAAAATAATGAGAAGTATAGATAGAGTTAATAGTAGTTGTCTTTTCTCTAGGATAGGGAATTTCAAGACTAGGGGGCACATTTTTAAGGTGAGAGGAGAGAAGTTTAAAAAAGACATAAGAGGCAATTTTTTTTTACACAGAGGGTGGTTTGCATGTGGAATGAACCTCCTGAGAAAATGGTGGTTGTGGGTACAATTACAATGTTTAACAGACATTTGGATTGATACATGAATTGGAAAGGTTTGGAGGGATAACGACCAGGAACAGATAGATGAGACTAGTTTAGTTTGGGATTATGTTTGACATGGACTGTTTGGACTGAAGGGTCTGTTTCTGTGCTGTATGACTCAATGGAAATATGAATTGTTTATAAAAAGGAGGAATGGGACAAATTTTGTATCAAAGTGGGACCAGGCATATGAGTACTCTATAAGGAATTTGTATCTGTTTTAATCATGGAAAAACATGCTGTCAAAATCACAGTGAAGGAGGTGTCAAGAATTGCTTGGGGTTTAAGCAACTGAAGATTTGGCCAGCAATGACAGAGTCATTATGATTAAATCATGATATTAATGAAGCTGAAAAATCACTGACCTCACCTGATAACTGCCTACTTTTATCAGTTGGGTAATGGATAGTCTGGGATGACCTTAGCTTCATGTTAAATTCTGAATGCATCATTAAATCAGGTTCAAGGATATGCAAATAGAAGTTAAGTGCCTTTTCCAGTTGGCTTAATTATTCTCTTTATGCTTGCTTGATTTCTCTGGCCACTTCCTGTGAGAGACCTTTAAAAGTTGGCCTCTTACCAAAAATGCAATTTACGTCATGCCCTGTTCTTGTGCAGAATAGAGAAAACTATCAACAGTGAGAATGAGGCACATATGCTCACTTGCAGCTATGTAGCAAGGCTGTGGGTTCAAGATCCTCTCTTGGACCAAAACAAAAAATCTTGTGTGAAATTCAGTCATAGTGCTGAGAGTCCATAGCACTGTGAGTGGTGCTGTCTTTCAGATGAGACATTAGACCAAAGTCTAGCTGCCACGTCAAGGAACGTAAAAGATCCCATAGTGCTATTTCAAAGCAAAGTTATCCTTTCTCATGTTGTGGCCAATACTTATTCTTAAATCAATATCACGAGACAAATTATCAGGTCATTAATACATTGCTCATTTGTAGGAGTTGGCTGTTTGTGAATTGACTGCCATGTTTTCTACAATATAATAATAACTAACTACACTTCAGACATGCTTCATTGGCTGTAAAAACCATGAAAGTTACTATATAAATGCAGATCTGTCTTTTTTGATTTAAAATGAATTCAAAATGTTGAAGGAGTTTTAGAGTGAATGACAATTTATTTCAAACATCATCATACCTATTCCTTTGCTACATCGATGACTGTATCGATGCTGTCACGTGCTCCCACAAGGAAGTTGAACAGCTTATCAACTTCACTAACACTTTTCACCTCAACCTCAAATTCACCTGGACCATTTCGGATACCTCCCTCCCCTTTCTGGACCTCTCCATCTCTATCCCTGGCGACTGACTAACCACAGGCATCTACTACAAGCCCACTGACTCCCACGCTACCTGGACTACACCTCCTCCCACCCTACCTCCTGTAAACATGTCATCCCATATTTTCAATTCCTTCACCTCCAACGTATTTGTTCCCAGGATGACCAGTTCCACCTTAGAAAATCCCAGATGGCCACCTTCTTTGAAGATCGCAACTTCCCTTCCCACCAGTACATCTCCTCCACCTCCCGCACCACCACTTTTGAACCCTACCCCTCCCAACACAAGAAGAACAGAACTCCTTGGTCCTCACATTCCACCCCACCAACCTCTGCATACATCGCATCATTCTCCACCACTTCTGCCACCTACAAATGGAGCCCACCACCAGATATATTTTTCCCTTCTCACCCCTATCAGCATTCCAGAGAGACAATTCCCTCTGTGTCTTCTTTGTCAGGTCCACACCCACAACCAGCCCACACCCCAGTCCCGGCACCTTCGCCTGCCACTGCAGGAAGTGCAAAACCTGCACCCTCTCACCTCCGTCCAACGCCCCAAAGAATTCTACCACATCTGATAGAAATTTGCCTGTACCTCCACCAATGTCTCACCTACGGTATCCATTGCACCCGCTGTGGTCTCCTCTACATTGGGGAGACAGGACACCTCGTTGTGGATCATTTCAGAGAACATCTCTGGGGCACCCACACCAACCAATCCAACTCCTCCTCCCACTCCACCATGGACATGCAAGTCCTGGGCCTCCTACATCGCCAAACGCTTACCACCCTATGACTGAAGGAAGAATGTCTCATATTCCACTTTGGGACCCTGCAACCACACAGGATCAATGTGGATTTCACCAGTTTCCTCATTCCACATTCCCCCCACCCACATTGTCTCAGTGCAAAGCATCTAACTCAGCACCGCCCTCATGACCTGTCCATCACCTTTCCCATCTATCTGCTCCACCTTCCTCTTTGACCTATCACCTTCTCCCTCACCTTCATCTAGCACTCTCAGCTATCCTCCCCCCAACTCCAACCACCCACCACCTCATTTATCTCTTTGCTCCGTGGCCCACAAGCCTCATTCCTGATGAAGGACTTATGCCCGAAACATTGATCCTGCTGCTCCTTGAATGCTGCCTGACCTGCTGTGCTTTTCCAGCACCAAACTCTCAACTCATATCTTAATGCCTCAGTAATATAAAATTTGAAACTTTTTGCATTGGTGTGAAATTTCTAAAAATGAACAATTAGTCATTGAGCTGTGAACATTCGAGTACATTAGCTTTTTATGTTTAAAGATAATTGAACACCAAATAATTGATTCATTTGATATCTTGGATTGTTCAGGGAATGCTAAATAGGGACTGCCATTGACTATAACATATAGCATCCAATGTAAAACACGACCTCATATTTTCAATGCCAATATACAGTTTTAGGTCTATAATCAGTATATAAGTCATACAGATATACAGCACGGAAACAGACCCTTTGGTCCAGCTTGTTCATACTATGCAGATATCCGAAATAAATCTAGTTCCATTTGCCAGCATTTGGCCCAAATCCCTCTAAACCCTTCCAATTCACATACCCATCCAGGTGCCTTTTAAATGTTGTAACTGTACCAGTCTCCACCACTTCCTCTGGCAGCTCATTCCAGAAACGCACAACCCTCTGCAGGAAAAGGTGCCCCTTAGATCCCTTTCCACCTTAAACCTATAGCCTGTAGTTTTGGACTCCCCCACCACAGGGAAAAGACATTGTCTATTTACCCAATTCAGGTCCCTCATGATTTTATAAATCTTTATAAGGTCACCCCTCAACCACCGACGCTCCAGGGAAAACAGCCCCAGTCTATTCAGCCTCTCCCTATAGCTCAAACACTCCAACCCTGGCAACATCCTTGTAATTCTTTTCTGAACCCTTTCAAGATTCACAACATCCTTCCTAGATCAGGGAGAACAAAATTGCATGCAGTTTTTGAATGGTGGCCTGTACAGCCGAAAATAACCACCCACTCCTATATTCCATGCACTGACCAATAAAAGAAAGCATACCAAGCACCTTCTTCACTTCCTATCTACCTGCGACTTCATTTTCAAGGAATTATCAACCTGCACTCCAAGGTCTCTTTGTTGAGCAACACTCTCCAGGATCTTACCATTAAGTGTATAAGTCCTGCCTTCATTTGCCTTTCCAAAATGCAGCACTTTTATCACATTTATTTAACTTGCACTCTATCTGACACTCTTTAGCCCATCTGATCAAGATCCCGTTATACTCTGAGGTAAACTATTTTGCTCTCCACTACATCTCCAATTTTGGTGTTATTTGCAAATTTACTAAGTATACCTCCTAATTTCACATCCAAGTCATTTTAAAAAACGATGAAAAGCAGTGGACCCAGCAACGATCCTTATGGCACACCACTAGTCACAGGCCTCCAGTCTGAAAAGCAACCCTCCACAACCACCTTCTGTTTTCTACCTTGGAGCCAGTTCTGTATCCAAATAGCTAGTTATCCCTATATTCCATGAGATCTAACCTTGCTAATCCACCTACCATGAGGAACCCCATTGAATGCCTTAATGAATCTGCCCTCATGAATCCTCTTTTTCAAAACCTCAGTCAAATTTGTGAGACATGATTTCCCACACACAAAGTCATGAAGAATATCCCTAATCAATACTACAAATACATGTAAATCCCATCCCTCAGGATTCTCTCTAACAACTTGCCCACCACCGACATCAGGCTCACCAGTCTATAGTTCCCTGGCTTTTTCTTACCACCTATATTAAACAGTGGCACCATGTTAGCCAAGGTTCAGTCTTCTGGCAGCTCACCTGTGGTCATTGATGACTCAAATATCTCAACAAGGGGCCCGACAATCACTTCCCTAGCTTCCCACAGAGTTCTCGGTCCTGATCAGGTTCTGGGGACTTATCCATCTTTACGCTTTTTCAGATGTCCAGCACTACCTCCTCTGTAATGTGGACATTTTTCAAGATTTATTTCCCCAGATTCTCTATCTTCAATATCCTTCACCATAGTAAACACTGATGCAAAATACATGTGTTCCTGTAACTACATTTGTGCTTGGAGCTGACCGAACTTTTTTAGCTCACTGAAAGATTTTTAGGGTTACCCTTGCCTTGTAGGTCAGAACATAGGATCAAACAAGCAATATGGGCCATGTTGCAAAATACAAAAAATACAAGCATGGGAGTTTATAATATGCCCATAAGAATTAGATCCTGCATGGTGACAGAAGATCAGAAATGGTTCCCTCTTGCACCACCAGCATCAGCCGTCTTGCACTTTGAGAATGGCTGGTCAGAATCATAGATTAGAATCATGGAATCCCTGCAGTTTGGAAGCAGGCCATTGGGCCCATCAAATCCATGCCAACCCTCTAAAACCTATCCAAACCCACCCTATCCCTGTAACCCTACATTTCCCATAGCTAATCCACCTACTCTACATATTCCTGGACTCTATAGGCAATTTAGCATAGCTAATCCACCAAATCAGTACATCTTTGGCCTCAGAATTATATGTTTCTGGTGAGTCTTCATATAACCAAATTGTTTATCATCTGCTGGTCCTTGGGCATGAGAATGTCCCATAAGCAACATTCTAAGTTGTGTGGTCCAAGATTCTGCTCATGATCAGTGACATCGACTCTGGTTCTGGGAGTTGTTGCCATGCATAGATCTCAGAGGACCATGTTCCTGGAAAGCAAATTAGAGGGAATGCTGTCCATGAGAAAATGAGATTTCAAGTACAGGATTTGTTTCCTTTTCATCCCTTTTTTGTTATTGCTCTGCTTCAGCATTTATGTATTTGAACTTAAAGCATAATACAGTTTGGTGGATAAGGTGTTGCCATTTTAAATGAGCAACCTCCTCCCAGTCATTAATGTCAATGTCACTGTGCTTCAAGGAGAACTTCAGAGTAACTTTGAAACATTTGTTTTGCCCTCTCCTGGGAAAGTTGGCTATTTGAGACTGGACCTGGTTCAGGAGATGCTTTTCAGCCATCTGGGGACAAATATTCCATCCATCACAGTTGATTTTTCCAGAGTTTTGCATGAATACTTTTAGGCCTGACGACAAGAAGGATAGTAGTGTTTGTATGACAGTCTTCTTATGAAAGTGGTGCAAGTAACAGAGCTTTCTCCACTGCCGTATGTCATTGATAGACAGTCCAGGTCTCAATACTGTATAGGAATGTGGTGACAAGAATACCTTTATACAGAAATTACTTCAGCAGAGATCTTTGTTATCAAACACTTTTCTGCTATTATTTGTGGAGGATGGTGACACAGTGGTTCCAGGGATCCAGGTTCGATTCCAGCCTTGGGTGACTGTGTGGAGTTTGCACATTCTCCCCATGTCTGTTTGGGTTTCCTCCAGGTGCTCAGATTTCCTCCCACAATCCAAAGGTGTGCAGGTTAGGTGAATTGACTGTGCAAAATAGTCCACAGTGTTCAGGGATGTGTAGGTTGGTGCATTAGTCAGGGGTTAAATGTATGAGAATGGGTCTGGTAGGTTACTCTTTGGAGGGTCAGTGTAGACTTGTTGGGCTGAAGGGCCTGCTTCCACACTGTACGGATTGTATGACTCGACTGGTGCAGATGATCTGTATTGAATCTCCTCCTCATTGGAGGTGGCTGCCAAGATTCAAGAAATGGTCAACATATTCCAGATTCTCTTGTAAAACATATATGCCAAGTGGAATATTTAACTGATTATACCTGAACTGATACGAGTTTTGTTGTTCAAGTTGAAGTCAAACCTTCTATATAAAGAACTGGAGAGATGGAGACTGCCTTACAAATCTGATGAAGAGTGGGCATCAACCAGATATGTCATCTACATCCTGTAGATTGTGTATGCTTATGGTAGTCAGTTTAATATTGGCATGGAGCTGACTGAAGCTAAAGAGTTTTCTATCAAGATGGCATGAGGTCCAATTTTGTATGCTATGTATAAGTCGATTTTCAAAGCTTTACAGATTGATTTATACATTACAGTCCTCTGTTGATATTTCTGGAGCAATTGCACATTACTTGGTATCACACTTATAAAGGTAATCTACAGTCACAAAGAATTGAAGTGATAAAATTCTGACTAGTATACATTCAGTATATAATTTGTATATGTATGCATATGAATATTTATTTGTATTAAAAACATATGAAGGCATTTCTAAGATGAAAATTGTTTCCTATAGTGTGACGTTTAAGAACAAAACTTGTATTGTGCCTTGAGACATATTTGTAGAGATCAGATATTATTTTGATGAAATCAGGTGTCATTTAAGAGAGGTCAAATACCCTTTGGGATTGTTAAAAATAGACATGAATGTGAGTTAAAAAGTTAATTGAAGCTATCAAAGGGAACAATCAATTTGTCATAACATTTGATATGACCTTTATAGATGAAAAAAGATGGTGTGTCATTTAAAAACAATTGTTGTTTGCTTTTTCACCCTGTCTGTTGACATTAGCCAAAACGAGCCTTCACAATGTTGAATATGTGCTACATGACTGATTTCATAATGTGCCGTTGCCACTCTGGAGCTCCTATCACTTGACAGTTTAATTGATTGCTCAAAGTGGTTATAAATTCTTCAAGCTGGTATTATTGAATATAAATCATCACTTTTATAAGGAATTAAAAGAAGTTAATATAGTGAATAAGTTTTTATCAATTAGGTTTTTTAAAAATAATGAATTCATCAATAGACACATTATTCAATATTAGCATGGGTTATGTGATCTACTAGTAGTGCATATTGAGTGAGTTGGCATGATTAATGTAAGGGAAAAGTGTGGTAGGTGGGGGCATGTGTTGGCATGGGTCTACAAAAGTCTGTAGATGAGGCAGAGGAGAATATATTGGCATAAGGGCTATGTAGGACCATGGTGTGGGTAAAAGGTTTTAGCTTGGCTTGTAGGGTATGAAGGACCATGGACGTGAGTGGGAGACATGATGTAGCATGAGTGACTGTGAGAACTGGATGACTTTTATTGTTATAGATTTTTGTCAAAGTTGCGGCATACTGCTGGAATACTGAAGCTGATCCTTTGCCCAGCCCACCTCCTCATTTGATAACAATCATTGTTGCTATTTCACCCTGTCTATATGACTACCTCCAAACTGCATCCACGGGCTGTGGGCACAATTTCCATTTCGATTTTTCCAAACCCCACCCCAGACTGCAAGTGCTCTTCTCCAGAATGCACACCCAAACTTCTCGGCCCTTTACTTTCCTGGGTGACGTTTGTGAAGCTGGTATTTGTCCCAGCTCTGTGCTCCTGAGCTGGAAGTGAAAATTCAGGCCATTTGTTTCTGTTTTCCCTCTTCCATCCTTTTGTATTCTCAACAGTTTATCAAACAATAGGTGAAACCTTGAGAATGCTCATACTTATCAATTGTTTTCTCTGTTGGCCAATCTAAAACTAGGGGTTCTTATTGTTAGCATGAAGTAGCAGCCATTAAAACAAATTTTATCTCTCAGAGTGATGTAAATCTTTAAAATTGTCCACGCATGAGACCTGTGGATGCCTAGTCATTGAATATATTCAAGACTGATATTAATAGATTTATGGACATTAAGAAGCTCAATGGATATGACAATAGGACATGAAAATTGAGTTCACGTAGAAGGTCAATTAGATTTGACTGGCAGGATATTTGACTGATGAATGGTCTATTTCAGCTCCTATTTCTTGTGTTTTAAGTTCACCTTTTAATCTCCTCTATTCTAATGACAATGAAATTTAGTGTTTTAAATGAGTTAAGACAGGCCACAACGTGACCACAACTGGTTGCAAGCTAAGAGGTTCGATGATTTTGAAGGTTAATGCAGTGTATAGGTTTTGGTGCAAAATCTAAAGAATGGATATTGTATGACTCTACGTGAATTTCCAAAATTCCTTGGTACTGCTCTCCATGTGGCAAGATTTCAGAATGTGCTGGAAACCGTGAATTATTGCTTCAAATTAATCAAATATCTTAAAATACTCTTGCCTAACCAGCAAGTTATTTTCTGTACTGCACTTTCTGCCAAGTGATGTCAATGACCCACATTCCTGGCTTGGAAGCTGTACATGTTTAAACACAGTGAGGAACATTTGGTAATGATGATAAATAAATGGGAAACTATGACTCCAGTAGTTCAAAGTAGCTCACAAAGCCTGCACAGTGGAATATAATTATGTCACAGCTGTTCAATATATCTTGATGGGGGTGGAAAGGAGAAACATTTTACAATTGAGTAACCACTGCCTTTATGAATTTAATTTTTAATAGCTAAAGAAATATGTCATCACATTGTCAGCATTGTACCATCACACTTCTGCACCAAGCCCCACCATTCCCGTAAGATCACCCATAATAGAGGGTGAACAGGAGCCAAAACTGGCAGGCTGCCCACCAAATAGAAATAAATGGTTCAGACTCAATTGAACTTGTTAAAAGCTCAATTTAACAAGATAACATGTTGCCTGTTTATTGCTCAAAATCTGTTTATAAAGACATTTATAAAGTAGCAGGAAGAAAGGAGGGGTACCATCCTTGGGGGTCTTTATTCATCAAGGAATCCTTCTCAACCACCCCAAACTCCCTAAACTTTCCAAATCCTCCTGACCCAATGTCTGGACTCCCTACAGGCCAGGACTCATTCTGTCATCTTCAAAGTCCTATCTGCATGATTAGCAGTGTCAACTCCTGAGCTTGTGGCATTGCCAGTCCTGCCAGGAATGCTGGCTGAAGGAATTGGCTGCGGTTCCTGTGAACAAGGCATCCACTCTGGTGAAGGGTGGACATCCTTCGGTGAGGTAGTGTAGCCTTTCTGTAGCATGGCATGACTATGGGGTGGGCTTCTTTCTCTTATGTTGGCTCACCGCAGACTTTCTGTCCGGCATCAGGTATGGGTGAGGGATGGGGTTGCAGCAGAAGGTTGGGTTGGGATAAGTTGGGCGGTGTGGCAAGGCAAGCTGTTCTCCTCCTCTCATTCATGTAGCATGAATGTTACTTGTTAATGATCAATGTAAGCCTGACTATTGTCCATGTTTTTGCTCCAACTGGACACAAGCTGCTTCAGTATCTGAAGATTCATGAATGGTTTGAACTTGATGTGATCATCAGCAAACATCTTCACTTCTGACTTTATGATGGAGGAAAAGTCATTGATGAAGCAGTTGGAGATGATAGGGTCTCGGACACTACCCTGAGGAACTCTTGAAGAGACTTCCTGGAATTGAGATGATCAATTTGAAATAACCACAACCATCTAGGACTACAGCCACTAGAACGTTTTTCTCTGATTTCCATTGATTCTACTTTTATTCAAGCGCCTTGATGCTTTGTTTCATCAGGTGTCACACTTTTGCAAAGGCATATGTATTATTGTCATCGTTATCGATTTCATTTACTGTCGTCATAAACCAGGTCTCATGTGAGTCACCTGTCACAGATATTTTGTCCTTTATGTAACCAGACACCTTTGCTGAGTGGTAGTTTTGTTTTCTGGCTTGTCATGCAATTAGTTTTGCCTGGTAAAATAATCTTGTTTGACATGTTCTCTGATTTCTGTTCAATGTATGTGTCAGAACATGAGTCATTATTTATTGTAAATTTTTTGTCATGTGGTTTTCTTAATCATCCCTATCCCGTCAACCTCCTCCTTCTTTATTAATAACTTAGTTATAGTGCCAGATGTTTAGCATTTTCTTTGAAAACACATCCTTACATCCTGCTAGTGTAAAATTTACATTTACGCTGTCACAAAGTGTAACATGTAATAAATAACCGATTTAAGGTAGCGAAAAAACACCTTTCCAATCCAATATCCTCACTTTTAGCCATGTTCACCCAGCAAACATGGTGTGTGGAAGGGGTTAAGACTCACCTCACTTTCCTGTTTCAGGTCACGTTGTTCCTGCCTGATGGCGTTATACCTTTAGCTGAGGGCCCCACTTTAGAATTTGGGTTTCTGGATTCTTAAAATCTTGTGATGCAATTTGTACTCCCACTTGCAGGCCTTGACATTAATCCCAACAGTTTTGGGAGGGAAATTGTCTTGCAATATGGTTAGAATTTAACATGATAGGATCAGGTGCTTGAATCCCTGTGAAGATTTCCTTACAGTCTGCGTCACTGCCCAACCTGAAAGCACTCCCATATTTACAGTTCAATTTCCCGTGAAAATCATTGAGCATGTTGCAACGTTTATTTCATGTGAATTTTTAAGCAAAAAAATTGTGATAATACAGAGCCAAAACGTATGGCAAAATGGGCAAATGTTCTGACTTTGGAATCAATGCAATTGAGAAAGTTCTGTCGTGCAACAGTTTTGTTTGGATATCTTGGAGTTTTTGAAGGAAAATGGAGTTGTGCTAACAAAGGCATGGGAAAAAGTAATTCAGTAAAGAACCTATACCTCTGGTAAATTTCCTGCCACCAAGTGGAGTCCCTCAGTTTTCCATTCCCTACAGTAGCATAGTATTGTCAACAAAGTTTCACAAAAGATGTTCATTAATAGATGCACTTATTTACATTTTTTGAGATTTTTTTGCCTGTAAAATTCTCCTGCTTATTTTCTTTTTGGACATGGTTTGATTAGCAAGATTAGAGATGATACATTGCTTTGGAATTGAAGGAATATACTATTGGTTAAGGATGGTCTAATTTCTAATATCTGTCTTAAACATTGGTGTGTAAAGGCATGTTTGTGCAAGTTTCCTCATGATCTAATTCTTATGATTACAATTCCAGGGCAGATATAGTGATGTGTCACTGTTCTCTACCCTCTGCCTTGGGTCTGGTCACGTAACCTCTCAGGAGTGACTTATTTAAGGACTCATTGCTTGTAACTGTTAACATTTACTCAACAACAGCTCATTGAACACTCAACCTCAGGTGCTTTTTTGTATGCATAGAGACAATAGTTTTGCAATTTTCTTTCTGGGAAAGCTAAGTTGTATTTCAAAATTTACATTACCAACAATACTTCCATTTCATGTGTATAGGTTATTAAGTATCGATTTTAGGTTTTAAAGTGTTTGAATGAGAAACTGCTGAAAGGTGAAATCTGTGTGATATACTGTAGGATCTCAAACTATTAATTACAAAATATTTTAATTTAGCTGTTTCACTGTCAGGAAAAGTTTCCAGCAAGATTCCCAAAGACACCTTTTCGCAATCAGTTTAAAGAAACACCTCTTTCTGAAATGGTATTTGGCAAACTATTGTCATTGTTTTAAAAATGAGCAACATGATGTCAGAAACTACCCGAAAACTAATCATCAAATTACTGACATTTAGTGTTGTGTCAAATGTGATGCAGGGTCTTCTATTTTTTAAGTAGAACTTGGAGGAAAGTTTACCAATGGCTAACTAGTAAATTCACTGACAGGTGGATACTAAGCCACGTGGATTAGCAAAACAGCTTTGATTCCTATACTATGCAATGTATTCTATTTGAGACTAGGTGATTTGTATTTGCATTCGTAAAATATCCAAAATATAGCAAACACTCCCATATGCTGTCACAACTGTTATAGAACAAAATTTTATCTAGTCATATAAGGAGCTATTTAGACAGCTGATCAAAAACTTGGGTAAATGAAGCACAGTAAGTTCTTGCATTTAAAGTGTATCTTTAATGCAGTAAAATATTTCAAGCACTTCAAAGAAAAATTACAAAGCTCAATTTGACAAGACATCTTAAAGAGTATCTTGAAGGAGGTGAGGAATTTAAGGAGGAAATTCCAATGTCTTGGCAATAGAATTGATTTCAACCAGAATTACTGCTTTCAACCTACTGAATTGCTTCTTTAATGGTAATGAGTTTGTTTTGAATATGCAAAAGTTAGCCTGGAGAATACAAATTGCAAAGGTTATCCAATCCCTGGAAAATAAATCAAATCACATTTTATTGTGAAAATGATGCTAATGTTTATCAAACTTTATTATTTATTTATAAATGGTACAGTAAGTTCAAGCAAAGAACAGGTGGATGGTAAAATTCCAGATCTGAACGTTGCTTAATTTGGTTTTTAGCTTTGTGTAAACATTGCTAGCTGTCTCAGCACTGAACTGTGTTGAACAGCATGAAGTTGTTGTATTTGCATAGTTTTATATGAAGTAAACATGCCAGCAGAGTGAGTTAGGTCATGACATTTCAAGTGGAAGCATCCTTTTGGCGACACAAGTGTTAGTTATTGCCAATCAACCTCCTGGCACAGAAAACTAACTGTTCTAGTTATGGAGTTGTGTTCCTTTAGCTATTAATTGTTGAAAATTAAAAATATCCCATCTATATGCAAAAAAAAATCTTTTACTTTTGTTATGAACCCAGCTGGTGGTAATACTGGACATGTCGGGTCCCAATTCTGGATTAGTGGTGCTGGAAGAGCACAGCAGTTCAGGCAGCATCCGAGGAGCAGTAAAATCGACGTTTCGGGCAAAAGCCCTCCATCAGGAATACGGGTGGAGAGATAAGTGAGAGGAGAGTGGGGGTGGGGAGAAAGTAGCATAGAGTACAATAGGTGAGTGGGGGAGGGAATAAAGGTGATAGGTCGGGGGGGGGTTGGGAGGGTGGAGTAGATAGGTGGAAAAGAAGATAGGCAGGTAAGACAAGTCATGGGGACAGTGCTGAGCTGGAAGTTGGGAACTGCGGTGAGGTGAGTGAAGGGGAAATGAGGAAACTGTTGAAGTCCACATTGATGCCCTGGAGTTGAAGTGTTCCGAGGCGGAAGATGAGGCGTTCTTCCTCCAGGCATCTGGTGGTGAGGGAGCAGCAGTGTAGGAGGTCCAGGACCTCCATGTCCTCGGCAAAGTGGAAGGGAGAGTTGAAATGTTGGGCCACGGGGCAGTGTGGTTGATTGGTGCGGGTGTCCCGGAGATGTTCCCTAACTGCTCTGCTAGGAGGCGCCCAGTCTCGCCAATGTAGAGGAGACCGCATTGGAAGCAACGGATACAATAAATGATATTGGTGGATGTGCAAGTAAAACTTTGATGGATGTGGAAGGCTCCTTTAGGGCCTTGGATAGAGGTGAGGGAGGAGGTGTGGGCGCAGGTTTTGCAATTCCTGCCAGGTTGGGAGGGTGGGTTGAAGGGGGGCATGGACCTGATCAGGTAGTCACAGAGGGAATGGTCTTTGCGGAAGGCAGAAAGGGGGTGGGGAGGGAAATATACTCCTGGTGATGGGGTCTGTTTGGAGGTGGCGGAAATGTCGGCAGATGATTTGGTTTATACGAAGGTTGGTAGGGTGGAAGGTGAGCACCAGGGGCGTTCTGTCCTTGTTACCCTACACCGCTGAAGCCAAACGCCAACTTGAGGACACCTCTTCACCTGGAGGGGTGGGGTCTGAGGGCGGAGGTGCAGAATGTGAACGAGATGTGTTGGAGGGCATCTTTAACCATGTGAGAAGGGAAATTGGGGTCTCTCAAGAAGGAGGCCATTTGGTGTGTTCTGTGGTGGAACTGGTCCTCCTGGGAGCAGATACGGCGGAGGTGGAGGAATTGGGAATAGGGATGGCATTTTTGCAGGAGGTGGGGTGGGAAGAGGTGTAATCCAGGTAGCTGTGGGAGTTGGTGAGTTTGTAAAAAATGTCGATATCAAGTTGGTCATCATTAATGGAGATGGAGAGGTCTAGGAAGGGAAGGGAGGTGTCAGAGATGGTTCAGGTAAATTTAAGGTCAGGGTGGAATGTGTTGGTGAAGTTGATGAATTGCTCAACCTCCTCGCGGGAGCACGAGGTGGCGCCAATGCAGTCATCAATGTAGCGGAGGAAGAAGTGGGGAGTGGTGCCGGTGTAATTACGGAAGATCGACTGTTCTATGTAGCCAACAAAGAGACAGGCATAGCTGGGGCCCATACTTGTGCCCATAGCTACCCCTTTGGTCTGGAGGAAATGGAAGGATTCGAAGGAGAAATTGTTAAAGGTGAGGACCAGTTCGGCCAAATGAATGATTGTGTCGGTGGAAGGGTATTGTTGGGGATGCCTGGAGAAGAAGAGACAGAGGGCTTGGAGGCCCTGGTCATAGCGGATGGGGGTGTAGTGCGATTGGATATCCATGGTGAAGATGAGGCGTTGGGGGCCGAGGAAACACAAGTCTTGGAGGAGGTGGAGGGCGTGGGTGGTGTCTCGAACGTATGTGGGGAGTTCCTGCACTAAGGGGGATAGGACAGTGTCGAGGTAGGTAGAAATTAGTTCAGTGGGGCAGGAGCATGCTGAGACAATGGGTCGGCCAGGGTGGTCAGGCTTGTGGATCTTGGGAAAGAGGTAGAACCAGGCAGTGCGGGGTTCCCGGACTATGAGGTTGGAAGCTGTGGATGGGAGATCTTCTGAAGTGATGAGGTTCTGTATGGTCTGGGAGATGATGGTTTGGTGATGGGGGGTGGGATCATGGTTGAGGGGGCGGTAGGAAGAGGTGTCCTCGAGTTGGCATTTGGCTTCAGCGGGTGTAGAGGTCAGTGCGCCAGACTACCACTGCGCCCCCTTTATCTGCTGACTTGATGGTGAGGTTGGGATTGGAGCAGAGGGATTGGAGGGCTGCGCATTGTGAGGGTGAGTGGTTGGAGTGGGGAAGGGGAGTAGACAGGTTGAGGCGCTTAATGTCCCAGCGGCAGTTGGAAATGAAGAGGTCAAGGGCGGGTTATCGGCCAGCGCGGGGTGTCCAGGTGGATGCAGTGTGTTGGAGGTGGGCAAAGGGGTCCTCGGAAGGTGGGCGGGAGTCCTGATTGTGAAAGTAAGCTCAGAGGCAGAGGCGGCGGAAAAAGTGTTCGACGTCATGGCGTGTATTAAATTGATTGATGCGTGGACGGAGGGGGATGAAGGTGAGTCCTTTGCTGAGGATTGATCATTCATCCTCAGTGAGGGGAACATCTGGAGGGATGGTAAAACCTCAGCAGGGCTGGAAGCTGGGATCTGGTGTGGGTGTGGAGGTGGGAGTGGGGGTGGAGCTGGTAACTAGAGTGGGTGTGTTGGTGGGGGGAATGGGGGTGGAGTCCATGAGAAGGGGTGGTGTTCCCCTCAGGGTTCTGGGGGGCGGGGAACATCTCTGGGATACCCACACCAATCAACCACACCGCCCCGTGGCCCAACATTTCAACTCTCCCTCCCACTCTGCCAAGGACATGGAGGTCCTGGACCTCCTTCACCGCCGCTCCCTCACCACCAGATGCCTGGAGGAAGAATGCCTCATCTTCCGCCTCGGAACACTTCAACTCCAGGACATCAATGTGGACTTCAACAGTTTCCTCATTTCCCCTTCCCCCACCTCACCGCAGTTCCCAACTTCCAGCTCAGCACTGTCCCCATTACTTGTCTTACCTGCCTATCTTCTTTTCCACCTATCAACTCCACACTCCCACCCCCCCGACCTATCTCCTTTATTCCCTCCCCCACTCACCTATTGTACTCTATGCTACTTTCTCCCCACCCCCACCCTCCTCTCACTTATCTCTCCAACCGTATTCCTGATGGAGGGCTTTTGCCCGAAACATCGATTTTACTGCTCCTCGGATGCTGCCTGAACTGCTGTGCTCTTCCAGCACCACTAATCCAGAATTGGGACCCGACATGTCCAGTATTACCACCAGCTGGGTAATATGGTCAATAGCAGCAAATTTACAAGGTTGCTGGGAATGAGGAGAAGTGGTAAGGGCAAGGCAGGACAGGACAGGACAGGAATAGGGGATAAGAAACCTTGGCTTAATTTTATTCTTGAGAAAAATGTTTTTTTGGCTTTGTATGTTAGTTTTCATGCACAAATTATGAGTGGTCAATGAAAATATGGAACACATGAGACTATAGTTGGTGGGAATGGAAATCCAGGAATTGATCGCTTTATGTCTATGATCAATTAAAAAGGCACTTGACCTTCAGCAGTAGAATGTCCAAAACATATGCAGACCCTTTTATAGTCCAATTTTCAGATCATGTTTTGGGCGTGCTGTTAGTGGTAGTAGTAGAAAATTAGAGGCAAGGATGGCCCTTCAAATGTGCAAAAGAAACACCAGAATGGCAATTGTGTGGATCATTGGTTTAAATGGGAACAGGAGCATGATGGTTATATTACTGAACATGTAATTCAGAAGGCTGAACAAATCATCTGGAATATGACTTCAGATCTGACCACAGCAGTTACAAAAATTAAGTATGTTTAATTAAATCTGGGATACAAGGTTAATTTTAGCAAAATTGACCATGTAATTAATAGATTTTTGTAAAAGTCTATCTGGTTCATACTATTACTTTGGGAAGTAATGTGGCTGTACTTATCTGTTCTCTGCTACATGTGACTCTTGGGCTACAACATTGTGGTTGATTCCCAAATGTCCTAGTAAATCATCCAACTGTCAAGTCTGTCAGCACCTTCTCAAGGGCAAATAGGATGAGCATTAATTGCAGGCTTTGCCATTAATATCCTTGTCCTCCAAATGAATATAAAAGAGGAGTGCAATATTCTTGTATTGGAAAATCTGGCAACAATAAGTGAATAAAGAATGGTTAATGACTGTTCACGTTGATAATGGCAGCCACATCCTGAAATTAATTAAAAAATAATATTCAGTATCCATGTGTTGGGAGATCTGGCTGAAAATAATAACAGCATCAAGGTAAGGCATTAATAAGAATATGAAACAGCTCTACTGCATATAATTGAAAAATAATGTAGATCTGTTTTATTCCTACAGAGAAGTATATTATCTTTCATTGTATCACCTGTGATTTGCTCTTTCAATTTTCTTGTTATGGATTTCTGCCCTGAGCCTTCAGCGAATAATAATCCTGTCTTGGTTGTGTTTTCTTAATTTCTGTGTTTCATAGGTTCTGATGCAAGAATATGTCGAATAGATTCAGACCATAGAAACCAAAACATGCAAAATCAGAATGTTTTCCAAATGAGTTAATGAATTAAATTGGAAAAATGTATATTGAATTTGAGAATTAATCAGATCATTGGAGTGCATATCTACCATCTAAATCAAGGAAATTGGAACTAAATAACATGAACCTTACTTGTTTGAATCAGATCTAATGATAATTTAACTTCTATGGATTAAATTTTGTTTTATCTTCTATTAAAATTGCAATGCATTATCAAATTAAATCATATGCTTTAAACAAAAGAAAGAAAACTTGAATTCATATTGTGCTTTTCATGATTCCTGGGAGTGTCAAAGTATTTTATAGCCAAAAAGTACCTTTTAAGTATATTCAATATTGTAAGGTAAACAACCTGGCAGCCAATGTGTGCAGAGCAAATTCTCGCAAACATAATGTGATGATAACCAGATAATCTATTCTTTTATGATGTTATGACTGAGAGATAACTATTGGTTTGGACACCTGAGTTAACTTCCATGATCCCCTTCTGAAATAGTGCGGTGGGATATTTTACATTCACCCAAATAGCCCAATGGGGCCTTATTTTGATTTTTGATACAGCACTGGAGGTAGAGCCTTGAGTTTTATGCTCCAGTATTAGAATTAGTTTTTACTCCAGACCCTTGTGACTTAGATGCGAGAGTGGCACAAACTAACAAGATTTATTTATTTATTTATTGTCCCAAAAGGTATAAAATTATGTGGTTAATTAGCTTGAAGTCCACTAATTCATATGTAGGCAAAGATAGCAGCCAAACTTTACTGTTATCAAGTTCATACACACAGGAGCAAAATACTTGATTGGGTTTGACTGACAGAAAATGTTGATTTCTTACAGGGGATGTGATGGCCTAGTGGTATTGTCACTGGACTCTCATTCCAGGGAGTCAGGTAATGATCTGGGGACTCGGGTTTCAATCCTATTGTGACAGATGGTGGAATTTGAATTCAATAAGAATCTAATGATGACCACAAATCCATTGTCAGGAAAAACCCATTTGGTTCACTGCTATCCTTTAGAGAAGGAAACTGTAAGTTACCTGTTCCTGACGCTTAACAATGTTTGTTTTTATTCCTTCTCAGGATGTGGCATTGCTTGCCTGGCCCACATTTATTACCTATCCTTAATTGCCCAGAGGGCAGTTAAGTATCAACCATATTGCTATGTGGTCAGAAGACACATGTAGATCATACCAGTAGTTTTCTTTCTTGAAGAACATTAGTGAATCAGATGGGTTTTTCCCAGGCAATCGATAATGGTTTCATAGTCATCATTAGACTCTTAAATCCAGACATTTATTGGATAAAAAAATTCACATCTGCCACGGCAGGGTATTAATCTGGATCCCCACAAAACTACCAGGGTCACTTGATTAATAGTCTAGTGAAAATACTGTTCGGCCATCATCTGCCCTCAGTGGTTGACTCTTAATTGCCCACTAGGATGGGCAATAAATGTTGATCTAGTCAGTGACACCCTAATCTCAGTGACGAGTAGAGAAAAAAAACCAGAAGAATTCTCTGTTTTTCAAATTGTGCTCTCCAGACTTTAAAATTTAATTGGACCGTTGGATTAATCTCACACATTTTCAGTTTAATGACTCATCTGAAAGAATAACACCTCAAAATGTGCTGCGCATCCCAAAGTATCAGTTTATTTTATGGGCTTAAGCTCTTGTGTAAAGCCAAATTTACAAAGATGGAGACAAAAGTGCTGCTAACAGAAGTAATGTTGACAAGTAGGAGGCTGGAAGAACACAGCAAGCCAGGCAGCATCAGGAGGTGGATAAATCAATATTTCAGGTATAACACTTCTTCTTGGGGTGGGTGTAAGGGGGGGGGGGGGGGGGGGCTACAGATAAAGGGTGGGGTGAGGGAGGGTTTTGGGTGGGAACTGGGGTGGATTGGTGAGGCAGTGAAAAGTGAACACAGGTAGAGGGTACGGCCTGTTTGGTCAATGGGAGGAATGAATCTGGTTGGTGGCTGGAAGGAGGGATCGGTAAGTGAAACAGAAGAGAGGAGTAGGGGCTGGAAGGGAAGTTGGTGGATGGGAAGGGAGGCTATTTGAAATTGGAGAACTCAGTGTTGAGTTCAGTTCAGCCTGGGTGCAGGATGCAGCACTGATGCAGTCATCAATGTAACGGCGGAAAAGTTGGGGAACAGTACCTGTATATGTGCTGAAGAGGGATTGTTTGACTTAGCCGACAAATAGGCAGGCATAGTTGGGGCCCATGCGAGTGGTCCATACTGGTGTCCAGCCCCCTCTCGTCCCCTTTGGATTCCAACATCTGCAGGTTTTTTTTGTTGCTAACGGAAACAATGACAGCCATGTGGGTTTGTATTTGTAATGTTATTATTTTAAAATGCTATGGATAACATTTAAAATAATGAATTCAGCATCTATTTTAAAATTGTGGCGTGAATGCATCTGTTAAGTGTATATCTGTGCCTGAATGTGCAATATTTACTGAATTTGTTAACATGTTACTGTAAGTGCTCACTGTCCCCTGGTGGCTAAACAGCAGCATGCATGTAGCATAAACATTTTAAACATTTTAAAAAATACTAGACAGTCATCACTCAGAGTTATCCATAAAAATTGGTCAAGCAAGTGGGCCACAACCAATCCTGGGGGTTCATCTACCAAAAATCACGGGACTTATCCCGCAGCCTCTGCTGGAGGAGGGGAGCTAGCGTCTCATTTGTAGGGATTGGAGGCAGCATTATTGGATACAGAGGGGCTAACAAATGTGAAGTGGGTAAATATTTACCCGCAGCTAAGATTTATTTAACTGTATTGATAAGTAAATTTTGTTAATTATACCAGAACCTGATCTTTGTTTTCTGTCAACCTATGTCTACAAAGACAGGTAAATTGGGGAGTTTTGCATACTTTTTGTAATGTTAACTTTTGTGACAACTTTATAAATAGCAGGGCTTAATTTCCAGTTCAGCACCCCAGTGGAGTGTGACAGTAAATGTCCAGTTTTCATCATCAGCTTTTTGATAATTTTCCTATCCAGCTGCAACTACAAGATTGAAGGTGTAGAGTCAAGCCATAGAGTCATAGAGATGTACGGCATGGAAACAGAGAGTCATCCTCAGCACAGCACGAGATTTCATTGGTCCAAAGTGTGACGTGAGCAGCTTTAGTAACATGTGCAGGGTATTGAAACTTGGAAGATAATTGCTACAGTGAATCTTTTCAGGCCACAATACATATCTTGTGCTTAATAGTAATTAATTCCTGATGCTGTATGATGTGGACAAGTTTGCTTAGGCTCATACTTTGTACTCCGCACAGTAGAATGCTTAATATTCATAGACATTTGCAAGTGTCTTTCAGCTGTAAAGATATCTGTGTAATCCTCTTACTCTTTGATAGGCCTCACATTAATTGACAGTGTAGCCCCCTCCCTTACAGAAAGAAACATCTATCTCACCCAACCTTTCTGAAAAAGGGTCACTGGACTCAAACATTATGGAACATAGAAAAGTACAGCACTGAACAGGCCCTTTGGCCCACGATGTTGTGCCGAGGTTTAATCCTAATGTAAAATATAGTAACTTAACCTACGCACCCCTCAACTCACTGCTTTCCATGTGCATGTCTAGCAGTTGCTTAACTGTCCCCAATGACTCTACTTCCACCACCACAGCTGGCAACGCATTTATGTTTGTTCTCTTTTCACATGTGCATCCAAATGTTTCTGTTTTTGTTTGTTGCCTATCTCACCACTCCAGGTGTGATGGCAATTTATTTCAGCTCCATTGCAGATTTTTTATTTGCATCATGATGAAGGAAAACAGCATTTGCACATCACACGCGAGACTAGGCCCAGCCTCTAGGTGAAGCCCCAAATTTATAGATTCCTTTCTTGGTGGCCCTCCCCATCAATCCCATTGGCTATCCATTTCTCTACATTCCCAGTCAACCCGTCTGTCCATTTCCCACTTTAAACTCCAGTTCCAGGCATATCAAGTCATGGGTGAGTAAGACAGCAACAGACAATGATTCTTACTTGATTACCGGGATAGGGATCAACAATGAGCAGTCTTATTCTTGCTGACCAGTGCCAGGACCATGTCCTCACAAGGGCTGAATGTGGGATGCCCCTCCTCCTGTTCTGGCTCTCTCCACTTGAATGTGGGTTGTTTTCTCATGTAATGCAAGAAAAGGGAGGGTTTGAATGAATAGCTGTTAGTGTTTGTACAGGTGGTGAGCTGTACTGAGTGAGTGAATAAGTGCAAAAGGCATTCAGAATTGGTAGGGTGAAGGAATTGGGGTGGGTGAGATTCAGTGAGGGACGATGATGTATGCAATAGCGAGTGTGGTAAACCATGAGACTTGGTGGGAGGTGATGCAGCAGCGGAGATAGAGTAGATGTGAGGCAACAGAGAGAGAAGATAATGGTGCTCTGACCTTCTTCCTGCATTGCTGTGTGCTCCTCTGGACTGTGGATGCTGAGCTGTTCCTGATATCAGTTTTCTGATCAGGATCCCCGGGTGTGATGTTCAGCCTCTTCTACTGGTCTTGTGAGGAAAGAGGACAATCCTCCTTCACACCACCCTGTCCACCAGGATCTCCAGGTCCTTGTCTGCAAAGTGGGGTGCTAATTTTTTTTAATCTGCCACGTCTGAGGCAAATGCAGCCATGCAGGGCAACTTTGGACTACCAACATGTGATCAGGTACACGTGTGCCTTTTAAATATGGAGCTGGTGCCAACAGTCCCGGCAAAGGTGAGTATTTCCACCTCCAGTGACTGGGAGAATACAATGAATGGGAGCAGCATAGGGTTGCGATGCATAGTTAATGAGACACATTTTGGATAATAGGGTGAAAAAACACACTAGGCCTCACAGAGAGAAACCGCCCATAAAACTAGCCAAAAATAGCGCACAGCCTCCTTTGACAATCCCATGTAAAATTTGTGGATTTGTAGGCAGAGGAATGTTCATCATACTGTGAGATAGGTGTGTCGCACATTGTCAATATGATGCATGCAGGGAAAAGTTCTGCCAGTAAAATCCCAGAAATTTTTTTTTTCATTATATTAGGCGTGCGTTTTGCAATGACGGAGAACTTATCCACTGTTGCAAAAATCATGACGGAAGCCAGAAATCAAATATGCCATGTCTGAACATGATATCTAACAATTTCACAAGAATGGGAATATGGACTGGATAAGATTCATGCATTTGTATTTGTAGACTGCTGATTTAAATTAGTAGTTTCCCACATTCATGTCGAAACTCAGAATACAAGATGAATGAAAAAGGATGTGCACATGTTGGTAGGGGAAACGTTTGAACCCTACAGAGTCCTTTGGAGAGGTGAGGTACCATTTAGAGAGGTAGGTACTCATTTGGAAATGGCCCAGGCATAGAGAAATTCAGTAGTGTCTGGAAGAAATAAAGGACCCATGAGAGAGGTTCAGTACCCATTAGGATTAAGTGTAAAAATGATTGTCCATTTACTCAGTAATTGTGCAGCTCATAGGAACTGTCAAAGGCAACGATCAAAAATGTCAAAGGAAATTGTCAAAGCATTTAAAACTCTTGTCTATTAGGATATTGGAAATAAAAATGTTCAGAGTGCTAAATAAATTGCTTGTCATTTCACACTGTCACTTAACATAAGCCTCATGGTTACCACAACTGGATTAATACTATAGGACTGATTTCACAACCTTCCATATCACAATGCCTGCCATTCCTCAGTTTGACAGGCCCAAATGGCTGAAAACATTTTGAAGTGGGACTATGAATTTCCATTTTTTTAAAGTTTATTGTATATCTGATTGAAATGTTTCTTCCTATAAATGATTAAATATTTGAGGGGACATGTAAATGCAATGAATGGGTTATTATAAATGATAGGGTTTTATTTTTAAAAGAATAGAACATAGAACAATACAGCACAGAACAGGCCCTTCGGCCCACGATGTTGTGCCGAACATTTGTCCTAGCTTAAGCACCCATCCATGTACCTATCCAATTGCCGCTTAAAGGTCGCCAATGATTCTGACTCTGCCACTCCCACAGGCAGCGCATTCCATGCCCCCACCACTCTCTGGGTAAAGAACTTACCCCTGACAATCCCCATACCTTCAACCCTTCACCTTAAATCTATGTCCCCTTGTAACACTCTGTTGTACCCGGGGAAAAAGTTTCTGACTGTCTACTCTATCTATTCCTCTGATCATCTTATAAACCTCTATCAAGTCACCCCTCATCCTTCACCGTTCCAATGAGAAAAGGCCTAGCACTCTCAACCTATCCTCGTACTACCTATTTTCCATTCCAGGCAACATCCTGGTAAATCTTCTCTGTACCCTCTCCAAAGCTTCCACATCTTTCCTAAAGTGAGGCGACCAAAACTGCACACAATACTCCAAATGTGGCCTAACCAAGGTCCTGTACAGCTGCAACATCACTTCACGACTCTTGAATTCAATCCCTCTGCTAACGAACACTAATACACCATAGGCCTTCTTACAAGCTCTATCCACCTGTGTGGCAACTTTCAAAGATCTATGAACATAGACCCCAAGATCCCTCTGCTCCTCCACCTTACTAAGAACCCTACCGTTAACCCTGTATTCCACATTCTTATTTGTCCTTCCAAAATGGACAACCTCATACTTGACAGGGTTGAACTCCATCTGCCACTCCTCAGCCCAGCTCTGCATCATATCTAAGTCCCTTTGCAGCCGACAACAGCTCTCCTCACTATCCACAACTCCACCAATCTTCGTATCGTCTGCAAATTTACTGACCCACCCTTCGTCTTCCTCCTCCAAGTCATTAATAAAAATTACAAACAGCAGAGGACCCAGAACTAATCCCTGCAGAACTCCACTTGTAACTGGGCTCCAGGCTGAATATTTACCATCTACCACCACTCTCTGACTTCGACCGGTTAGCCAGTTTTCTATCCAACTGGCCAAATTTCTCTCGATCCCATGCCTCCTGACTTTCCGCACAAGCCTACCATGGGGAACCTTATCAAATGCCTTACTAAAATCCAAGTACACTACATCCACTGCTCTACCCTCATCCACATGCTTGGTCACCTCCTCAAAGAATTCAATAAGACTTGTAAGGCAAGACCTACCCTTCACAAATCCGTGCTGGCTGTCCCTAATCAAGCAGTGTCTTTCCAGATACTCATAAATCCTATCTCTCAGTACCCTTTCCATTACTTTGCCTACCACCGAAGTAAGACTAACTGGCCTGTAATTCCCGGGGTTATCCATATTCCCTTTTTTGAACAGGGGCACAACATTCACCACTCTCCAGTCCCCTGGTACCACCCCCGTTGACAGTGAAGACGAAAAGATCATTGCCAACGGTTATGCAATTTGCTCTCTTGCTTCACACATAATCCTAGGATATATCCCATCAGGCCTGGGGGACTTGTCTATCCTCAAGTTGTTCAAAATGTCCAACACATCTTCCTTCCTAACAAGTATGTCTTCTAGCTTACCAGTCCGTTTCACACTCTCCTCTTCAACAATACGGTCCCTCTTGTTTGTAAATACTGAAGAAAAGTACTCATTCAAGACCTCTCCTATCTCTTCCGACTCAATACACAGTCTCCCACTACTGTCCTTGATCGGACCTACCCTCGTTCTCGTCATTCTCATGTTTCTCACATACGCATAAGATGCCTTGGGGTTATCCTTGATCCTACCAGCCAAAGATTTTTCATGTCCTCTCTTAGCTCTCCTAATCCCTTTCCTCAGCTCCCTTCTGGCTATCCCGTATCCCTCCAACGCTCTGTCTGAACCTTGTTTCCTCAACCTTATGTAAGCCTCCTTCTTCCTCTTTACAAGACATTCAACCTCCCTCGTCAACCAAGTTTCCCTCACATGACCATAGACACAAAGTTAAATGAAGATTTATTTCCTAGATCCTAAAACTGGCTCATGGAGCCTGGGTAAGTTGACATGGTAAGTGTTAGGAAAAGGGTGGTCAGTGGGGCTTTAACTTCATAGAATTAACACTAAATTGGCATGGTGTTACAGAAGGCCATGGGTGTAGATGGAGGGCATATGTTGTCAAGGATGATATCATGGTTAAGGGTGTTGGTTAGAGAGCATAGAGTAATCTGGAGAGAATGATGGACCGTGGATCTGGATGGAGTATATGAAGTTGCATGGCTGGAGGTTAGGGAGTGTGATTTTTCAAAAAGATTGAATACAATGGTGAAGCATTGAGGTGGACCTTCCACCCAGGTGGCCTCTGAAATCCATACACTCCCCAGCATGAAAATTCCAACTTCTGGGACACTTTCTCTATGCTAAGGTTTGTGGAGCTGGGAGATGTCCCAAATTTGCACCCTCAACCCATGAATGACAATTCAAGCTTTAGCATTCAGGCCTTCAATTTCTTTCAGTTTTCTTGTTGCTAATTTTGAACAAGAGATTTTTAGGACTTCTGCGTATCATTTTAATATGAAGTAAACATTTGTACAATCATGGAATGAGACAGCACAGAAAGATCCCATTTACCCTTTCTAAAATATTGGTTCAATACATCCCATTTCATTTCTCTTTCCCAAAAGCTTAATAAATTATTCTGTTTCAGATTTATTTCATACCTTTTTGAAAATTGTTTTGAATTTGCTTCAATCACTTTTTCAAAATATGCACTCCAAATAAATATCTGTTGCATTTTGTTTCCATTGAAAATGTTTATGCTTATTAGTTATATCAGAACCCTTTGTGATTTAAACATACCTCTCAAATGTCCCTTAACCTCTCTGCTATAAGTGGAACATTTGCCAGCTTCTCTTGTCTCCCTTTTTAACAAAAGTTTTTCATGATGAGTACTATTCTCATAAAGCTACTCTACATTCTGCCTAAGGTTATGACAATTTTCTAATGTATAGTCCTCATCTTTGAGCACATCACTTTGGAGGTTAAACAGTGTTTTATTAAGTTAGTGTCATGTTTTTACTTTGCCTCTATTCATAAAACAAGAATCTTCTGTTTTAACCAATCTTCTCAACTTGTCCTACCACCTTCAAAGACTTGTCTCATTTGGCTTATGTAACCTCTTGTAATTATTCCCTTCAAAAATGAATCACTTCCATATGTTAAAATGCATCTGCAATTTGTCTTCCCAGCTCAGCAGTCTGTATCTGCCTTTCTGAAATCTGCTTGATTTACACTTATTACATGTATGTCTCATACAATCTGAAAACTTTAAAATTATACCCAAAACCAGTCATTAATCTGTACATGAGCTTCCAAAACAGAACTGAGGGACCTTGACATTTCTCAATTTAAAATGTCCATGTTCTCTTACTTTCTACTCCAGCATCTAAGCAAATTTCATATCATAATCATCACTGCCACTTTAAAAGCCATTGACTTCAATTTTGAAAATCCATGTACCATTTGTCAACAAAGTCAGCTTTCATCTATTAACCCATATTTGCTAAAGTGTCTATTCATTTTATCCATGATAAATGTCCCTAAAACATTTCCGGAGTTATCTATATCGCATTTTTTGAACAGAAGAGTTATATTTGCTAGTCGTCTGGTTGCACTCTTGTATGTGAGAGGATGAATAGAAAATGTGGCCAGAGCTTTCACCATTTCCACTCTTGTTTCCCTCTGCGAGCAAGAGTGCACCCATCTGCTCCATGTGCTATTACTGTCAAACTTACGTACTCTTCATCTATTTTCATCCTATCCAATTTCCCTATTTCATTCTGTGTCAGCACCCTCCTCTTAAGTGAAATAAGCACTCATTTAGTAGCTCAAGATTTCCTTTTTGATCCTTAATTGACTCCAGCCTTTCATTGACTACTCTATTACTACTTAACATGTTTATAAAATATTTTTGGATCTCTTTGCATAAACTCACATTGCCACTGGCTCATTTGGTTCCTTCTCCACTTGGTGCTAAACTTCCTTTGAACGTTTCAGCTACAGCTTCCATTTTGATTAGTTAATCCAAGGAAATCAGCTTTGATTCTTTCAGATAAATATAACTCAGCCTTTCTCAGAGTTTGATTGTAGAATGAAAATACAATGGAAAATAAACAATGGTGGACACATTTTGCCAACTGCATATACCAAACAAATTCATGCTAGCTCTCTGTTTTAATAATTTTTATTTATTAGTAACAAGTGGACATTGCTTATAATGCAAATTATTGCTATTGACAACGATGAACCATTGTCTTAAATGTAAATGAGTAGCTTACTGAGCCAGTTAAGAAGACTGATTACAATCAGTCACATTTCTGGTGATCTGGAGTCCCAAGAAGGCTAGGACTGATAAGCACAGCAGATCTGCTTCACAAAGGTTCAGAAAAGGCTCTTAATGTTCTGAGGAAGGGTCACCTGACCCAAACAGTAACTCTGATTTCTATCCACAGATGCTGCCAGACCTGCTGAACTTCTCCAGCAATTTCTGTTTTTGTGTCTTAATACAATACAGTTGGTTCATGGTCAATATTGCTGATATTTCTTTTCTATTGCAGATTTTATTTAATTGCTTGAATATATTTACTTAAGCAACACAACTTCCTTTACTATTATAAGGTTTCCTATTTCAGCTACAAGGTCGAGAAAAAGATTGCTAGTGGCTGTGTTTAGCCAATAGCTTATAGGAAGTGTCCATATATGTCTGTAGCATACCACTATACACCGCTGCATAACAGCTAACAAGTCATAGAATTAACCAATAAACATAATAAAGTGGTCTTGCGACTGTGGAATGTATTTGGCTCCAGTCTGGTTTAGTCTATGTATAACAGTGGTATGTGGGATATTATAAATAAATCTGTCAGCATACAAATAACCAGATAAGCATTTGGTATAGATTTATGTTGAGTTTACATTACAAAGAAATTAGAAAATCTAAAACACTGAGTCTGAAATGAAAACAGACTTGGTGCAAAAGCAACGGTTCCATTTGTCTTGGCTATAGTGTGGTGGAATTTATCCTTTGACTCAGTTTGCTGGATGGCTGGAGTGGATCTGATTGGTTTTGATGCCCATTCAGCCTGAGGTGGTTTTGAGATCTGCTTCCATGTTCTACCTATGCAGGACAACATGGCACTGTGGTTCGACTTACCTTAGGGCAGAGACTCAATGCTCAATTTCTAGTTCTGAATCTTAATCTACATCACTACACTATCTCAGCTGTTAACTGAAGGATAAATAAAACATTTCACTTTGTAGTAGATCTAGAGAGAGAAACATGAGTGCTTCACATTCCTTATAATTCCTTTGCAGTGTCAGATGCAATCCCTGTAATCATAAGACAAAAAGACAGTATTGTGCAAATGAGAATCGTGTGGTTGGATCACAGATGTTGCCATGAATGTATACCTTGAATGATAAGAATTAAAGTTGGATACATGTTACAATAATGAATTGGATAGATTTACTTCTTAAGCCTTTTTTAAAAAGCAAACAACATACAAAGTTCATTTCTTCACAGAGCTCTGTTAATGGCTTTGGTCAGATGCATAAAAAGGCCACTCATTATCAAGATAGAGAAAAATACCTTGATGCAGAGGGATTTGGGTATCCTCATGCATGAGTTGCTCAAAGTATACAGATACAGAAGGTAACAAGGAAGGTAAATGGAATTTTGACATTTATTGCCAAAGAAATTTAATATAGAATTAGGGGAATGTTGTTGCAAATGTACAATGCATTGGTGAGGCCCCATCTGGAGTACCATGTCCAATATAATTGCATTGGAGGCAGTTCAGGGAGGGTTGAGTAGATTAATTCCAGAGATGAAAGAACTGTCTTATGAATAAAGATTGAGCAGTTTAGATCTACACTTTCTAAACTTTAAAAGAAAGACTGGACATATAAGTGACGTATCTAAGATGATAAAGATCACCGCCTCTAATGGATAGCATTAGCCAATTGTCAGTACTGTTGGAATCCATTTCAAAGCTGCTCATTGTAACATATCAAAATGCCCGCTATTTCTGTCAGTGCAATCTTTAATATGTAGCAGCTTAATCCGTAGCAATGCTGGATCCTTGGCTTTGTTACTGGGCTAATAATGACTCATAGATGGAATTTTAAATTCTACCTGAGCAGCTGGGAGAATTAAAACCTGTTTATTAAATAAATCTGGAATGCAAAGCTAGTTCCAATAATGGTAATAATGGAATGATGTAATTGCAGTAAAACTAACTGGTTCACTCATGTCCTTTAGGGAGGAGAATGTACTGTACTTGCTCTGTCTGACACTAATGTGGCTTTTGACACATAACAATGTGGCTGTCTGTTAACTGCCCTTTGAACTGATCTAACAAGTAATTGAGCCTTCAAAATCCTCTGTTACTTCTGGGGACTTGTGCCTAGATTGTGAGAACTGTCATACAGTCTAGTCAAGCATGTCCTTTGAGAGTCATAATTACAGAATTCTATCTTTTAGCCACTATGCCAGACTTCTCCACCAGCCTCCCTGGGAAGGTTCCATGATGGGACAAAATAGGAGTAGTGCCTGATCTGCCATTCAATATGATATAGCTGATCATCCAACTCCATAACCTGTTCCGCACACCCTTTTTTCCCTTTAGCTCTAAAAGGTACATATAACTCCTTCTCAAAGAAATTCAATGTTTTGGCTTCAACCACTTTCTGTAGCAGACAATTCCACAGGCTCACTGCTGTCTGGGTGAGGATATTTCTCCTTATCTCAGTCCTAAATGGCCTACTGTGTATCTTTAGACCGTGCCCAAAGGTTGTGGACCGTCCCACCATTTGGGTAGGGATGGAAAGGCAATGGGATCTCCAGTTGTCACCCTCCTGCCTGATGAAATGTCTCTCTGCCACCAAACCTACCATTATGGGACAGCACAAAATTCCACCCTGTGGTTCGAGAGTTCCCCTCGATGATTCATTGTGCCTCCATCTCACACCCTCCTTGATCCTTTCAATTTGAGCTGAGCACAGTTCAGGACCAAATGGCCTACCCACATTGTTGACTGAAAATCTGAGTTGACCTGGGAACAAGACTGTATAGGTTCCATGATTAGCCTGAAATGGCTGTCTGCCAGGAAGTGATGGGCAGCCACCATGGCCCCGAGCTGCCCTCAGGGTTGGTATGGTGCTGGGGAAAGAGCACGGAGGCAGTGATGCTAAAATGCTTGTCTGCCTGCATCCAATCAAGCTGTTTAAAAATCCATTCCCATTCATCAAGCATGTTTCCTGACTGTTTTCATAGTCAAGGTTAAAACTTAGCAAGAAAGCTACAATTAAATTTTAATAAGCCTGTGCGTATTTAGATATACCCCACGAATTGCAATATTTAAATTGACACAGTGCCTCTTTAGCAGCTGTTAAAATAAAAATAACTCGAGGCAAGTTAAGCAGTGACCCTATGCAAATCCAGCACAGATCATCACAGCGCTAATTTCATCACTGTCATAAGCCATGAAAAATTGACGTAATCAAGTGGAATTTAGACCCTGGTACTCTTCAATGCAAATGTTCACTTTTCAGTAGTGAAGGGAGTAACTTCTGTCAGAATTCAGTTCTGAAAACTGAACTGCTATTCCATATCATATATGAAAGGCACAAAATTATTGTGGAATGTGTTCATGCAGATGTATGTTTGTTGTTGTTGACCTTGAACATATAGCTACTTATGATTCATCAAATGCCATCAAATTAATTTTAGGTTGCTGTATATTATGAAACAAATTGTTTCTATATTTAGATAGGGATAGGATTACATTATCATCTGCTTCCTTGGCATAAATATTTGAATTTCGCATGAATTATGAGAATGGATTTGACTCCACTGAGAGGCGAAAGGTATTTTTAAAGTAATCTCCAATCAAAATATAAATCTCACAATCCTATTTCCCTTTAGACATGCGAATACTTTATTGGCAGTGACAATGGGGTTTAAGAAGATTGACTCAAGATGTAATTGCAATTCCTTACTTGCTATGACATTCTGTATAAATTTAAATTTGTGAATAAAGTATGTTGTCAGTCATTGCACCTTAATGCTGCTACAAAACACTTATAAATATATATTCGTAAATCTCTATTTTACATTTCATTATATATGCCATAATTTTATCATATTTTGTTACTTTGCTGGTTATACCAGTTTTCATGCACAACATATGGACTTCTGCAAACCTGATTTCCAAGTGTTTGATGTTGACCTAAAAACATATAAAAACATGGAAAGTACATTGCACCACAGGGATGTATTTTACCAGCTCAGATTACATGTCCTCCCTGACTCTCCCAAACTAAATGTCAGTCAGCTTATCACCAAATGGAAATCTGACTGCTCTATAGCAATACCAAGCTTGAGCAGCCTTAAACAAACTCGCTACCACAGCCACATTTGCTTCCTCAGTGCCTGCCTCCGTAACCAACTCATCCCACACGGACTCCGGACCACATTTAAACCAGCAGAGTTCGGACCCGAACAGGACAAACAGTACAGACTACAGATTAAAAAACACCAGCAACAGTTCTCCTTCAAGATCCTCTGCTCCACAATTGCAGCAATGCGCCGGCACCTAACCTCTCTCCAGTCAGCCCTGCCTCAGCTGAGGGCCACACCCTCTCAGAATTGCAAAGGACCCACTCTGTACTACATCCTCAGGAGAATTCATACTCTCAACAAACAGTATTTCAATTCCATCTCAAACATCAAAAACTGTAAGTACAACAAACTTTTATCCACCCACTTCCATAACCAGCGCTCCTCAAACATTCCAGAAGATTACCCTGGCCTCGGAATCTATTCCGATCATTAGCCATGCGGCTGATGCAGCTGCCACCCCCACACTGATTGATGATGTCACTTCTGCCCCCATCATGGCCACTCCCACAACCACTTCCACCCCTCACAATTCCTCATGCATCACATGTGACATCACTTCCGCCCTTCACATCATCGCTGATGCCACATGCTCAGTGATTCCTGCCACCCCTACTGCCGTGGTCACCACCACTTCCGCCCCCACCAGCGCCACTCACCTGCATTCTGCTGACATGCCCCCAACAGACCCCACTGTCACTATCCCCACCCCCCAGAACCCCGAGGGGAACACAACCCCTGCTCATGACTCCAACCCCATCCCCCCCACCGTCATACCCACTCCAGTTACAGGTTCCGTCCCCACTCCCAGGTCTACATCCACGCCAGATCCCAGCTACCAGCCCTGCCGAGTTATCACCATCCCCCCAGACCTCCCCCTCACTGAGGACGAACGATCAGTCCTCAGCAAAGGACTCACCTTCATCCCCCTTCGTCCACGCATCAATGAATTTAATACACGCCGTGACGTCAAACAATTCTTCCGTCGCCTCCGCCTCCGAGCTTACTTTCACAATCAGGACTCCCGCCCACCTTCCGAGGACCCCTTCGCCCACCTCCAAAACACTGCATCCACCTGGACACCCCGCGCTGGCCTATTGCCTGCCCTCGACCTCTTCATTTCCAACTGCCACCGGGACATTAACCTCCTCAACCTGTCTACCTCCCTCCCCCATTCCAACCTCTGACCCTCACAACGCGCAGCCCTCCAATCCCTCTAATCCAATCCCAACCTCAACATCAAGGCAGCGGATAAAGGGGGCGCAGTGGTAGTCTGGCGCACTGACCTCTACACCGCTGAAGCCAAACGTTAACTTGAGGACACCTCTTCCTACTGCCCCCTCGACCATGACCCCACCCCCCATCACCAAACCATCATCTCCCAGACCATACAGAACCTCATCACCTCAGGAGATCTCCCACCCACAGCTTCCAACCTCATAGTCCAGGAACCCCGCACTGTCTGGTTCTACCTCCTTCCCAAGACCCACAAGCCTGACTACCCTGGCCGACCCATTGTCTCAGCATGCTCCTGCCCCACTGAACTCATTTCTACCTACCTCGACACTGTCCTATCCCCCTTAGTCCAGGAACTTCCCACATACGTTCCCACATACCATCCATGCCCTCCACTTCCTCCAAGACTTCCGTTTCCCTGGCCCCCAACGCCTCGTCTTCACCATGGATATCCAATCGCACTACACCCCCATCTGCCATGACCAGGGCCTCCAAGCCCACCATTTTTTTCCTCTCCAGACATCCCCAACAGTACCCTTCCACCGACACTCTCATTCGTTTGGCCGAACTGGTCCTCACCCTTAACAATTTCTCCTTCAAATCCTCCCACTTCCTCCAGACCAAAGGGGTAGCCATGGGCACATGTATGGGCCCCAGCTATGCCTGTCTCTTTGTTGGCTATGTAGAACAGTTGATCTTCCGTAATTACACTGGCACCACTCCCCACCTCTTCCTCAGGTACATTGATGACTGCATTAGCGCCACCTCGTGCTCCCGCGAGGAGGTTGAGCAATTCATCAACTTCACCAACACATTCCACCCTGACCTTAAATTTACCTGGACCATCTCTGACACCTCCCTCCACTTCCTGGACCTCTCCATCTCCATTAATGACGACCGACTTGACAGTGACATTTTTTACAAACCCACCGACTCCCACAGCTACCTGGATTACACCTCTTCCCACCCTACCTCTTGCAAAAATGCCATCCCGTATTTCCAATTGCTCCACCTCCGCCGGATCTGCTCCCAGAAGAACCAGTTCCACCACAGAACACACCAGATGGCCTCCTTCTTCAGAAACCGCAATTTCCCTTCCCACGTGGTTAAAGATGCCCTCCAACGTATCTCGTCCAAATCCCGCACCTCCGCCCTCAGACTCCACCCCTCCAACCGTAACAAGGACAGAACGCCCCTGGTGCTCACCTTCCACCCTAACCACCTTCGCATAAACCAAATCATCCGCCGACATTTCCGCCACCTCCAAAAAGACCCCACCACTAGGGATATATTTCCCTCCCCACCCCTTTCCGCCTTCCGCAAAGACCGTTCCCTCCGTGACTACCTGGTCAGGTCCACACCCCCCTACAACCCACCCTCCCATCCTGGCACTTTCCCCTGCCACCACAGGAACTGTAAAACCTGCGCCCACACCTCCTCCCTCACCTCTATCCAAGGCCCTAAAGGAGCCTTCCACATCCACCAAAGTTTTACTTGCACATCCACTAATGTCATTTATTGTATCCGTTGCTCCCGATGCAGTCTCCTCTACTTTGGGGAAACTGGGCGCCTCCTAGCAGAGCGCTTTAGGGAACATCTCCGGGACACCCGCACCAATCAACCACACCGCCCCGTGGCCCAACATTTCAACTCCCCCTCCCACTCTGCTGAGGACATGGAGGTCCTGGGCCTCCTTCCCTGCTGCTCCCTCACCACCAGACGCCTGGAGGAAGAACGCCTCATCTTCCACCTCGGAACCCTTCAACCCCAGGGCATCAATGTGGACTTTACCAGTTTCCTCATTTCCCCTTCCCCCACCTCACCCTAGTTCTAAGCTTCCAGCTCAGTAACTGTCCCCATGACTTGTCCGGACTTGTCCTATCTGCCTTCTCCTTTTCCACCTATCCACTCCACCCTCTCCTCCCTGACCTATCACCTTCATCCCCTCCCCCACTCACCCATTGTACTCTATGCTACTTTCTCCCCACCCCCACCCTCCACTGGCTTATCTCTCCATGCTTCAGGCTCACTGCCTTTATTCCTGATGAAGGGCTTTTGCCCGAAACGTTGATTTCGAAGCTCCTTTGATGCTGCCTGAACTGCTGTGCTCTTCCAGCACCACTAATCCAGCCTTAATACTGTCAGAGTGGGACTGCTGCCTGGAGAAAACTTGGCCAGACAGATTTTCTGGCAGCTCTGGAGTCCCAGCAGTTCCAGAAAAAAATTCTGGCCACCAGCATTCCCAAAGAGGAAGTGTAGGTACCTCCCTGTGTTTGAGATAATGCTGCAGATTTTGGGTGGCCTCTACTGGGAGACTGCAGCTACTGCATGTAGAGGTCTCTGGGGAGTCAGCTTCGAAAAGCAGTGGAGCAGTTTGGGATGTTTATGATGTTGGGTGGTGGAGTGTCCCCAATGGGCATAACTGACAATTGTAGCGGGAGTGGGACAAAGCTCTTCACTGGCAGTTAATGGGTCTTAAGGGCCTCAAAAGGCCTAATGTTCTACCTGCAACATTGGGGAATGAGGTGGAAAGATGGTGGGCTACCACACACTTTATTTTCTGACCGCCTCAACCTTAAAATGCACCAGGGAGGATCTGCAAATATCGACTATATTGTTCAAATATGGCTACGTTTATGGTGGAGAAAGAAAGATAAGGTTCGAATCACTCTGTAGATAAATTTCACAAATTGGGAAATTTGTGCTGGCATACTTTGAATGTACTTATTAACATTGAGCAGAGTAGGTTTCAAACCAATTTCAATGTATTGTCCTGCATCACATAACTCGCTTACTTTCCAAGATAATGAATAATTCTTAGCAAAAGAAGAGATCACATCTTGTCACAGTTAAGACTTTGTTTATAGGAAATTTAGGTTTTGATGACAGACAAGAGTATTATGTTTATCTTGATATAAATTAGGATCTAAATGAAGTCCAGAGTTTGCTGTACTGGTACATCTCACAGCGATGATACAGCGACATGAACAGTATGTTCTTATTCATTCCAGATCACGCTATAGTTGTGCCAACATTTATAGAAACACTGAGTGACATTGATGAACTGATGTTAGCATTGCAATTGAGGCCTCATGGACATTGTATGGATTTATGTTTGTTGTCACTTAAATTAATGAACTTTGAAACACAGAGAAGAATATGGGGTAAGTTAGCTGACTGATTAAAATAAAACTAAAAGGGAATACAAAAGAGTGGTTTGAGAGTGAAAGAGTGAAAAAGCACAGCAGAAAAAGGGACAATAGAGAACAAAAAAGACATTCTAACCAGTTATGTTTAAAAAGTACTGTAATGGTCTTTGAGATAATACAAATGATGTTATGGTCGATGAACTAAATTCACAAACATATTAAGGCCATGAGTTTGAGGATCTCCATTCACAGGAACAAAGTAATGCATCTCATTTTTCTTCTACCAATCCAGTCATGCAGTGATACAGTAATAATAGCCAATATTTCTCATTGAGTCTATAACAACAGCAGATATGAGATGAGCAAACATGAGATGAGCAAACACAAGTGCTAAAAGGCATTTGGGAATTATTGGTCCAACATCACATTTATTCTTTCAAACATGCTAAAACTTAACCACATCGTGTTTCAAAGTAGCTCATATATTGTGTCCTACAATCTCTATCCTTTATGCACATGAAGAGTCAGGATTCAGCAATAGTTGTTTGCTTCCTGTGTTAATGAATGAGATCACTAAACTCATGTTCTTGCTACAGGTACTGAAACTTGTTTTCCAGCAGCCGTATAAGTGGCTTTCAAACCAATAGTCATGTCAATTCCATATAATTTTTCTTCACTTTAAAACCAATGTTTCAAACTCATTGATATCATATTCTGGCAGTCAGCATAGGCCAAAATAAATAAAGTAATTGAAATATAAAAATAAACCATTTTGGCTTTTACATTTAGATTTTATTTGTTACTGCTACTGCTCCAAGCCCTGTGGTAAATGTAATTCCTTAATTCTTTAGTGTTTGCTGCGCTGCTTAGCTTCTTCATGCTGTACAGGGATTTTGAACAGAATTGAAATTAGTGAAGATTGATATGTGGATGGATACTGAGCCAATGGCCTGCATGTCACCTGAGGTGTTTGGGATATACTCCTATAATTTTCTTCCTTCCACAATCAATGCTGCATGTGCTGTACAATGGTAGTACGCGTCAGCCTTAGTTAAATCTAACCAAAAACAAAAACCTGTGTGGAAAGACTGAGGGACATGAGCTGAACAGTTAGATTTGAGGATACCATCACCATTAATGAAACCAGCCTCAACATTGGACCTTGCCATAAAGTTCAAACCTATCTCCACTGTGAAGATTAGAACATATGGGCTCACCTTGTCACCTCCAGTTAACTCTTGCTGTCTCAGGTTTTGCAATAGCTTCTCCTGAGAGAGGGAGAGAGAAGAAGCGTCAAGTCAGGAAGGACAGTTGTTGCTGAATTAAGTGATGAGAATCACTCTTCAAGTGAATCTGACCCTGGGACTTCAGGCATCCTTTCTGCAGGGTTTGCTGAGATGATATTTTTGCTGGCCAGGACTTACTGTCCTTTAATTTCTCTTCTCCAGGTACCTCTTACTTCCTTGCAGGAGGCACGGAGTGACTGGTTTCTCAAATTATAAAGTTGCTAACTTACTGGTTAAACCAACCCCTGGCAGCAATTCGTAGGAGAAGAGACTGGCTTTCTTCAGGCTTCAAGTATTTTCTACTATACAAAGGTGAACTACTTCCCCTCTCAGATGTCCAAGGTCTCCTGGCAATATCATTCACACCCATCAGCTGTTCAGCAACATAAGAACCAACTGCATTGTTGCTGCCAGGCTGATGGTGGTTATCATCCACAGATGGTCACAACTCCAAAAACCAATCAGCTACTTGTTGCTGGCTAAACCACATGTTGTACATACCTCTTGTTGGTAGTATGTCTGCAAACAACCTCCCTCACTGATTGAACAAAATGGCAATGTAAATTGAACTTAAA
This sequence comes from Chiloscyllium punctatum, assembly GCF_047496795.1. Taxonomy (NCBI): domain Eukaryota; kingdom Metazoa; phylum Chordata; class Chondrichthyes; order Orectolobiformes; family Hemiscylliidae; genus Chiloscyllium; species Chiloscyllium punctatum. Next base: position 55,804,860 of record NC_092758.1, on the reverse strand, counting down.
ATGACTGTCAGGTAAATTGCTTTTAACAAGTATAGTAATCCTGTTCAAAATCACTAGGGTTTTCCATGTGTGCCTACATTCCACAACATTATCTAAATAAACTACACAATTATAGGCCTCAGCTATGACTTGATTCATGAGCTTCTAGAATGTAGCTGGGGTATTCTTTAACTCAAATGGCATCACTTGACATACATATAAACCATTTGTTGTAACAAAAGCCATATTTCTTTAGTCCATGATGTTAAAGGCATCTTCCAGTAACTCCACAAGAGCTGAATCTTAAAAAGGAACAAAGCATTGCCAATCCTATCCCAGGGGATTGGGTATGAATCTGTCTTCATGACTGTATTCACCTTTCTGTAGTCTACATAAATGTAGTTGACCCATTCAATATCAGGACTAATACAAGCAGTGATGTTCAGCTGAACATAGAACATAGAACGTTACAGTGCAGTACAGGCCCTTCAGCCCTCAATGTTGTCCCAACCTGTGAAAGTAATCTGATGCCCATCTAACCTACACCATTCCATTATTATACATATGTATGTCCAATGTCCATTTAAATGCCTTTAACTTCAACGAGTCTATTACTGTTGCAGGTAGGCTGTTCCACACCCCTCCTGAGTGAAGAAACTACCTCTGACATCTGTCCTAAATCTATCATCCCTCAATTTAAAGCTATGTCCCCCTGTGTTAGCCTTCACCATCCAAGGAAAAAGTGTCCAGTCTATCTGACCCTCTAATTATCTTATATATCTCGATGAAGTCACCTCTCAGCCTTCTTCTCTCCAATGGAAACAGCCTCAGTTTCCTCAGCCTTTCCTTGTAAGACCTTCTTTCCATACCAGGCAACATCCTAGTAAATCTCCTCTGAACCCTTTCCAAAGCTTCCACATCCTTCCTATAATGCGGTGACCAGAACTGCATGTAATACTCCAAGTGTGGCCTTACCAGTGTCTTGTACAGCTGAAGCATGACCTTGTGGCTCTGAAATTCAATCCCCCTACCAAGAAACGCCAACACACCACATGCCTTCTTAACAACACTATCAACCTGGGTGACAGCTCCAGAATTAACTTTTCTCATCAACCACCATCCTCTGTCTTCTTTCAGCTAGCCAATTTCTGATCTAAACCGCTAAATCATGAAATTCTGTATTTTGTGCAATAGCCTACCATGTGGAAAATTATCAAACGCCTTACTGAAGTCCATATACACCACATCAACCACTTTGCCTTCATCCACCTGTTTTGTCACCTTCTCGAAGAACTCACTAAGGTTAGTGGGGCATGACCTACCTTTCACCAAACCATATTGACTATCCCTAATCAAATTATTCTTTTGCGGATGATTATAAATCCTATCTCTTATAACCTTTACCAACACCTTACCCACAACCGAAGTAAGGCTCACTGGCCTATAATTACCAGGGTTGTCCCGACTCCCCTTCTTAAACAAGGGAATAACGTTTGCTATCCTCAAGTCTTCTGGCACTACTCCTGTTGGCAATGATGACATAAAGATCAGAGCCAAAGGCTCTGCAATCTCCTCCATTGCTTCCCAGAGAATCTGAGGATAAATTCCATCCAGCCCAGGGGTCTTAGCTATTTTCAGAGTTTCCAAAATTGCTGAAACTTCCTCTTTGTCAAACTCAATCCCATCTAATCTTGCAGCCTGTATCTCTGTATTCTTACTAACATTGCCTTTTTCCAATGTGAATCCTGACAAAAAGTATTCATTAAGTGCTTCCCCTATGTCCTCAGATTCCACACCCAATTTTCCACTACTATCTTTGATTGGCCCTAATCTTACCCTAGTCATTCTTTTATTCCTGATGTACCTATAGAAGGCCTTAGGGTTTTCCTTGATCCTATCTGCCAACAACTTCTCATGTCCTCTCCTGGCTCTTCTTAGCCCTCTCTTTAGGTCTTTTCTGGCTAACTTGTAACTCTCAAGCCCCCTAATTGAGCCTTCACACCTCATCTTCACAGAAGCCTTCTTCTTCCTCTTGACAAGAGCTTCAACTTCTTTAGTAAACCATGGCTCCCTCTCTCAACAACTACCTCCCTGCCTGATAGTTATATACTTATCAAGGACCAGCAGTGGCTGTTCCTGAATAAGCTCCATATTTCAAGTGGGTCCATCCCCTGCAGTTTCCTTCCCCATCCTATGCATCATAAATCTTGCCTAATCACATCATAATTGCCTTTCCCCCAGTTATACTGCTTTCCCTGCGGTATATCCTGGCCCATTACTATTGTAAACATAACTGAATTATGGTCACTATCACCAAGGTGCTCATCTACCTGCAAATCTAATACCTAGCCGGTTTCATTCCCCAGTACCAAATCCAATATGGCCACGCCCCTTGTTGGCCTGTCTACATGCAGTGTCAGAAAACTCTCTTGCATACAATGAACAAAAACTGACCCATCTAAATTACTTGAACTATAGTATTACCAGTCAATATTGGGGAAGTTAACGTCCCCCAAACAACTACCCTGTTACTCTCCCTCCTATTGAGAATCATCTTTGCTATCCTTTCCTCTATATTCTTGGAACAATTTGGAGGCCTATAGAAAACTCCCAACAGGTTGACCTCTCCTTTTAGTTTCTAACCTCAGCCCAAACTACCTCAGTGGATGAATCCTCAAACATTACTTCAGCTACTGTAATACTACCCTTGATTAACAATGTCACACCCCTGCCTGTTTACCATCTTCTCTGTTGTTACTGAACCATCTAAATCCCAGAATCTGCAACAACCATTCCTGTCCCTCCTCTGGCCATGTCTCTGAAATGGCCGCAACGTCAAAATCCCAGGTACCAACCCATGCTGCAAGTACACCCACCTTATTTGGATGCTCCTGGTATTGAACTACACACATTTGAAACCAACATCCTGATTGGCAGTGTCTTCTCGTGACCTTGTAAACCTATCCCTGACCTCACTACCCTCAACCTCCTGTACACTTGAACTACAATTCTGGTTCCCATCCCCCTACTGAATTAGTTTAAACTGCTTTGGCTATGTTCGTTTGAGTGATTTTGTCACATGTATTGAATCTCTGATTCCACTTGAGCTCATTTTTCAGGGCTCAGTGATAAGGATTGGTTTTATCAATTCTGATTATATTACATACATAGTGCACCTAGCAGTATCCCTTCAGGTACCTTATACTTTCTATGTAGTCTTACACGATCTTCTCATCATCGTTCCTCTAACTCTGAAAACAGTGTCTAACTGTTCCAGTGTTAGCTAATCAAAATGTGGGAGGTTTGCTTTGTATGTCCTTCTTTACACTCTTACTGCCTCTGTCAACTTCCACTACTCTTATCACCTGGCACATTTATTTTTCCTCATTCTCTTCTATAGATCTTACAGGGGGCTGTTTCTTCATGATGGTAAGACTTTGCAGCTTTTGACCATACATGTTGATTAGATTAGATTAGATTCTCTACAGTGTGGAAACAGGCCCTTCAGCCCAACAAGTCCACACCGCCCCTCCAAAGAGAAACCCACCCAAACCCATTCCCCTACCCTATATTTACCCTTCACTAATGCATCTAACATTGTGGGCAATTTAGCATGGCCAATTCACCTAGTCTGCACATCTTTGGATTGTGGGAGGAAACCGGAGCACCTGGAGGAAACCCACGCTGACACAGGGAGAATGTGCAAACTCCACACAGACAGGTGGGAATCGAACCCAGGACCCTGGTGCTGTGAGGCAGCAGATTTAACCACTGACCCACCATGCCGCCCATGATATATGTTTCTCTGCAGTGATCCAGGCAGATAAATCATTGCTTCAGAATGTCAACTGTGTGCTTGATCAATTTGCTTGTTACAGAACAGCTCTCTTTGTATGCGTGCTGCAGACAGGTGTGTAGGCTGTGAACTAGAGTCATGAGTGATTTTGTCAGCAGATGGAACTTTTTGTCATGTACCTTAATGGTATGCTCAGCTGTGTGAGGCTAAGAGAGAGGGCTTAAGCTGAAGTGGTGAATTCTACTGCATTCTGATTGATAACATCATCTATTTGCTCATCCTGCTTACAGGAGATGTGCAGTGTGCTCATTCTGAGGAAGTTACTCCTTTAACAAGGTTATGCTGTCCTTGGCTTCTTTTTAAAAGGTTTTAAGAGGTTGTAAAAGCAGTGATTCCAAAAAATCTAGGGTTGGAAGGGTTCTAGGGCCAGTTTAATTATACATAACACATACTACCTCAAGCAAAAGGCATTGAAATTAGAAAAAAAAAATCACTTGTACAATAAAAAGGGAGTGGCCAGTTGTCCCAGCTCACCTTTTCTCTGGTCTGGTTTGGTTTGGTTTGGGATTTTTTTTAGCAGTCTGGCTGTTCACTGAAAGCAGTTAGTCAGTTTGAGGCTGCTGGTCCAAGAAACAGCTACATGCAAGAAGATGTTCCACGCTGAAGCTCACTGCCTTTTCACTCTCTCTCTCTCTCTCTCTCTCCGTGTAAGACCTGTCCTTGCTTTTATCTTTTATGCCAAGGGGTGTTTATGAGGATTGTTGCAAATATTTGGAACAGTACCATTAAGTTATGGTAATCTGTTAGGTTTTTGGATGGGTTAAGTTATTCTATATTTTGTTCCCTTTTGTTTGTGTTTCATTCAGTAATCTTGTAAATCAATTCAATTTGTTTAAACTAAGTGGTTTGACCAGCTGCATCACTCCTGGAATATCCACTATGCACCTGCTTAGAACAGCTAGCAAAGTTAGGGTCGGGGCTACTTTCTCGAAATAGTTTAAGGGGCTCTGGCCCGGTCCATGACATTATGCTAAACCATTCAACAATACCGAGTCATAGAGTCATGCAGCATGGAAACAGACTAGACTGGAAACAGGTCCAACTTGTCCATGCCGACCAAATTTCCCAAACTAAACTAGTCCCATTTGCCTGCATTTCCCCTATATCCCTCTAAAGCTTTCCTATTCGTGTACCTGTCCAAACGCCCTTCAAATTTATAACTGTACCTGCACCTACCACTTCATCTGTCATTCATACCACATACACATCACCTTCTGTGTGAAAAAGTTGTCCCTTAGATCCCTTTGAAATCTTTCCTCTCTCACCTTAAACCTATGCCCTCTAGTTTTGAACTCACCTACCCTCGGGAAAAGATAATAGACAATAGGTGCAGGAGTAGGCCATTCTGCCCTTCGAGCCAGTACCACCATTCATTATAATCATGGCTGATCATCCTCAATCAGTATCCTGTTCCTGCCTTAGCCCCGTAACCCTTGATTCCACTATTCTTAAGAGCTCTATATCCAACTCTTTCTTGAAAGTATCCAGAGACTTGGCCTCCTTTGCTGTGAACTTTATCTATGCCTCTCATGAATTTATAAACCTCTATAAAGAAATGCCTCAATTACCTGTCCCAGCTTATCCAGCTTCTCCCCATAGTTCCAATGTTCTAGTCCCAGTAACATCTCTTGTAAACCAATGCTCTAATGAAGGCAAGCATGCCAACTGCCTTCTTCAGCACCCTATCAACCTGCAATGCCACTTCCATGGAACTACGTACCTGAATCTAGGTGTCTCTGTGCCACAACATTCCCCAGGGTCCTACTGTTAACTGTATAATTCCTGCCTAGGTAAAAACAAGGACTGCAGATTCTGGAAACCAGATTCTAGATTAGAATGGTTCTGGAAAAGCTGCCTGATGAAGAGCTTTTGCCTGAAACGTCGATTTTCCTGCTCCTCGGATGCTGCCTGAACTGCTGTGCTTTTCCAGCACCACTCTAATTCCTGCCCTAGTTTGTCTTACCAAAATGTGACACGTCATGTTTATCTAAATTACCCTCCATCTGCATTTCATGTTAGGAATGTGTATATGCAGGATGGACCTCAGTTGAGAACTTTAAGGACTCACTTTGCAGTCAAAAACAGGTGGCACCAGTTTTGTCTCCCCTCTCCATCACCTCTCCCAATATCAAACCTTTCTCAGTTTGTATACAGCAACTGCATTCTGTAATGCAGCTGTACCTTAGTTAATAGTGTGACTTTCTTTACTACTAATTAAAGTCAACCACGGAACAAACACTCCCTTTCATTGTGCCCTTTGAACACAAATTTTGTGACTTTTCAGAGCAAAGGTTTTAAAGTAAATAGGAGTAGGGATTCTTCTGCTCTGTTTTGTAACTTCAACATGCAGTTTAATTTCAAAATTCAAATCACTATAATTCTTTTTGCATAATGTCTCCAAACACACAGTGGAGGAGAGTAAGGGAAGAACCAGTTGTTAAACTAGTCTACTTCCTGGTAACTTTGAAAGTGTTCAAGCCTTTTGCCATCTGGAAGGTTAACTGCATTTTCTTTCAAAACATAGCAGGTAACTGTGCTGGGTTCAAACCAAATACAACTTACCTTAGCTTATTCTTAAAATAAACACTACTGGCAACATCATTAATGTGCATGTTTATTTTCCTACAGACAATTCCTCTCTGCATGAAACTTACTGTAAACACAAATAGTTGCATACTGGCTTTGGAATGATTTCTGCATCAGCAAATCTTGTTAAGGTAGTGAAAGATCTTTATCAGCTAGAAAGCATTTATCAACCAGAGAATTTTGACTCTTAAAAGTTTTAGGGATCAAAGAAAATAACTGAGTTTTGGAGCACTGGATAATAATAAAATGGAAGGCTCTCTTGTACCAAGTCACACTAAATTCTAAGACCTACTGATGCTAAATGGCACTATCTCCAAAATTTCATTGCTTTCCCTCTGTTCTCATAAGTGATTCCAGAAAGACAAACAACAAACCAACATCTGGTAACCAGCAATTTGAGATGCTTCATTCAGAGGATTTAGTCGGTGAGTGTTAATATTGTGTGATATTGAGATAGGCAGACAAGCATATTTGTCTAAAATATTATTTGCAAAACCTGAGATTGTACAGCAATTCAAAATGTTTAAATAATATTCAGAATGCTCAATTTTTATACATTGTTTTCATTGCTTTCTAAAGGATTGTTTCTTTGTCTTTAAGGGGAGTTATGTAATTTCCTTGTCTTAACCAGATTTATGTCCATTGCTGAATTTTTTCAATATAAACTAGCTCTACTATAGCCACAGCTTGGTGGCAGTGTTGATCACAGTTGATATTTCAGCCGGTCTTATGAAAATAATTAATTTAGCAACTGTGAATTCATTGTTTCAGAAAGAAAAAGTGCTGATGACCAATTATATTAGTAACCTTAAATTGGGACTGTTAAACATGTTAACAAAAATGTCATATTGTACTTCTGTTTTGGCCTCAATAATCATCATACCAACACAACCAATGCAGTTTAGGAATACAGCAGCAGGAATGTGCCAAACAGTTCTTTGAGCCTGTTTCATTATTCAATTAATTCATAGGTGAAAACTCCGTTTGTCACTTGGTTTTATAACCATCTATAACCATGAATGAATAAATAAAAAAGGTCAACTTTAGTTCAAAGGTTTTCTATCCTTGACAATGAACTAAGGACAAGAACGAATGATTTCACTTCCCTTTATGTGAAGATGTTCTTGCTGACAAAACATTATACCTAAATAGCCCAGTTCTAATTTTATGGTTAATATTACTTGTTCTGATTTCCCCACCTAAGGGAATAGTTTATTTCCAATATTAATCTTCTATTCTCAAGGAAATACAAATTGAGTTTATCAATTTGCCTTATAATTTAATCCTTTTGACTCCAGTTGTATTCTGTGAATCTATGCTGCACCATCTCTAGAACCAATGTGTATTTCCTGAGATACAGGTCACAGAACTGAGCAGTGTTCTCACAATGGGACAGAACTAGAGACATATATAACTATAAGTTCTACTCCTTTGTATTGTAGCTCATTGAAATAAAAAAAAGCATCTTATTTAGCTCACCACCACCTTCTCAAGGGCAATTATAAATGTTTATCAAATGCTGGCCTGGCCAGTGTCACTTACATCCCATGAGTGAGGAAAGCAAAATTGTACCCATCTGCTAATTTTTAGTGATTTGTGCATTTGGATCCTCAAGTATCTTAACTCTTCAATATTTCCTAGCTTTTCACAATTTATCTGTTTTTCTTCATTTTTTTTCAGGAATGCATTGAGGAGATCACTGGGAGTCTTCAGTTGTAACTAGGTTCTGAGTAGAATAGTTGCTTTGGGTTTCTGGAGTCAGATATACAAATCAATGTCCCACCAATACCTAGTTTTGAGGAATCGTTGTCTTGATAATAGGTATGTCGGCTTGAGAGAAGATACTGATGTTGGACTGCCTTCCTTTGCGATGGGATTTGGAAGATCTGACAAAGGTACATTGATAGATCTTCTCCAGTGCTCTAATCTAATAGTTTATGATTTAGTGGTGGCCTTTAATTTGCTTGTAAGACGTACATCAAATACAACCATAGACTGAGTTTGAAAGTGCCGATCTAAAGTTTACTAATCCTGGTTAAAGTTAAAAATCATACAACGCCAGGTTATAGTCCAACAGGTTTATTTGGAACTATTAGCTTTCAGAGCGCAGCTCCTTCATCAGGTAGCAGTGGAGTAGGATAATAAGACATGAAGTTATAGCAAAAGATCTCACAGTGTCATGCAACTGAAATGATATATTGAACAGACCTTGATTGCTGTTAAATCTTTCATCTTTTAAAATACGTTGCACATTTTTGTTCATTAATATGTAAATCCCAGAACTTCGTTCAAGTCATATTCTCAAGATAATTTAAGGTTTTATTAAAAAAGTGGTGACATCTCAGTTCAGACAATGCATTAAAGGTGTGAGGTTAGAGTCTGTATCCAACCTTGAGCTAGACTGGTTTTATTTCCAGAGTAGGAATTTATAAAATGTTACATGGATTGATTGCCTGCATTTACTGCCTGCAGATTGTGTGTTTTTTGAGAAAAATAGAATATATCAGCAATTACAGCTCTGCAAATGCAAATTCACCTCGCAGACTTATATGTGTGTGTGCATGCATATGAGAGAGAGAGTGTGTATGTGTGAGTGAGTGTGTGTGTGAGTGTGAGAGAGCATGAGTGCGTGTGAGAGTCTGTGTTTGCATGTGTGTGTGCTTGGTAGAGTATGTGTGTGAGTGTGACAGACTATAAGCCTGTAAGAGGGTGTCTGCGTGGGTGTGAGTGCAGGATGTGTGTGTGTGTGTGTGTGAGAGAGGGTCTGCGTGAGTGTATGAGAGAGGGTCTGCGTGAGTGTATGAGTATATAAGTATGTGTGTATATGTGTGCTTTTGTGTGTATGGGAGAGAGCATGTAGAGTGTAGTTAGCTCACCTGTAGTGTGACATGAATCCAAGGTCCCGGTTGAGGCCATCCTCATGGTACCAAACATGACTATCAGCCTCTGCTCGGCCACTCTGCATTGTTGTGTATTCCGAAGTCCGCCTTGGAAGGTGGTCACCTGAAGATCTGAGGCTGAATGTCCCTGACTGCTGAAGTGTTCCCCAACTGGGAGAATACATCCCTGTACCAATGTACCTTGCCTCAGGGCATCCTTGCCTGCAGTTTATGATATAGACAATGTTGGCCAAGTCACATGAGTACCTGCTGCGTCCATGGTGGGACGTGTCCCCACGTGTACCTTGGACCTTGGGTTCATGTCACACTACAGGTGACCCCACTAGACTATACACTCTCACACACATACATACATACTCTTACATACTCACACACTCATGCAGACCCTCTGTCATACACAAACACTCTCTCAGACACACACACATACACCCTCCAAACTCACACCCATTCACACACCCTCTCACAGGCTTATATTCCATCACACCCACGCACACACTCTACCAAGCACACACACATGCAAACACAGACTCTCACATGCATTCACGCTCACATGTACATACTCACACCACGCACTGTCTCTTCCTCACAGGCACGTACACACACGTATGAAGTGAATTTGCATTTGCAGAATTGTTATTGCAGATACATTCTATTCTGTTCTAAAAGCACACATGCAGGAGGCAGTCAATCCACGTAACATTTTATAAATCCCTCCTTTGGAAATGGAACCAGTCTGGTTCAAGATTGGGATACAGACAGACTCTACCCTCACACCTTTAATGCATTGTCTGAGCTGAGATGTCACCCTTTTTTATAAAACCTTAAGTTATCTTGAGAATGTGACTTGAAAGAAATTTTGGTATTTACACAGTAATGAATCAAAACCTGCAACCTATTCTAAAAGATGAAAGACTGAACAGCAATTTAGGAGAAAGTGAGGATTATAGATGCTGGAGATCAGACTTGAGAGTGTGGTGCTGGAAAAGTACAGCCAGTCAGGCAGCATCCGAAGAGCAGGAGAATCGACATTTCAGGCATTACCCCTTCATCAGGAATGAGGCTTGTGGGCCAAGGCGGGGTGAGAGATAAATGGGAGATGGGTGGGGCTGGGGGGATGGTAGCTGGGAATGTGATAGGTAGATGAAGGTGGGGGAGAAGGTTGGAGAGGAGGGTGGAGCAGAAGGGTGGGAAGGAAGGTGGACAGGTAGGACAGTTCAAGAGGGCGGTGCTGAGTTGGAAGGTTGGGATTGGGATAAGGGGGGGATGGGAAATGGGGAAATCACATTGATTCCATGTGTTTGGAGGTCCCAAGGCAGAAGATGAGATGTTCTTCTTCCAGGCGTCAAGTGGTTAGGATTTGGTGATGGAGGAGGCCAAGGACCTGCATGTCCTTGGTGGAGTGGGAGGGGGAGTTAAAGTGTTCAGCCATGGGCGGTGGGGTTGGCCATTGTGGGTGTCCCAGAGATGTTCTCTGAAATGATCTGCAAGTTGACGCCCTGTCTCCCTAACGTACAGGAAACCACATTGGGTGCAACAGATGCAGGAGATGATGTGTGTGGAAGTACAAGTAAATTTCTGTCAGATGTGGAACAATTCTTAGGAGCCTTGGATGGAGGTGAGGGGGGAGGTGTGGCTGCAGGTTTTGCACTTCTTGCAATAGCAAGGGAAGGTTCCGGGTAGGGAGAGTGGTTTGGTGGGGGGTGTGGACCTGACAAGGTAGTCATGAAGGGAATGGTCTCTTGGAATTGCAGCTAGGGGTGGGGAGGGAACAATATCTCTGGTGGTGGGATCTGTTTGTAGGTGGTGGAAACAGCAGAGGATGATGTGCTGTTAACATGGACCTCCACTACAAACCCACCGACTCTCACAGCTACCTGGACTATACCTCCTCCCATCCTGCCTCTTGCAAAAATGCTATCCCTCATGCCCAATTCCTCCACCTCCACTGCATCTGTTCCCAGGAGGACCAATTTCACCAAGAACATCCAAGATGGCATCCTTCTTTAAAACTGCAATTTCTGCTCCCATGTGGTCTACGATGCCCCTAGTGCATCCCCTCCACTGCCCACACCTCTGCTCTTGAACCCAACCCTTCCAATTGCAAAAAGGACAGAATATCCCTGGTCCTCACCTTCCACTCCACCAACCTCCAGATACATCGCATCAACCTCTGCCATTTCTGCCACCTACAAACAGACCCCACCCCAAGAGATATATTTCCCACCCCTATCTGCATTTCATAGAGACGATTCCCTCCATAACTCCCTTGTCAGGTCCACATCCCCTCACCAATTCACCCTCCCCTCTCGATACCTTCCCCTGGCATCGTAAGAGGTGCAAACCCTGCGCTCACACCTTCCCCCTCACCTCTATCCGAGGCCCCAAAGGATCCTTCCACATCTGACAGAAATTTACCTACTTCCACACACGTCATTTACTGCATCTGTTGCATCCGATGTGGTGTACTCTACATTGGGGAGACAGGACGCCAACTTGCAGATCATTTCAGAGAAGATCTCTGGGACACCTGCACTGGCCAACCCGACCGCCCTGTGGTTAAACACTTTAACTCCCCCCCCCAACTCCACCAAGTTCATGCAGGTCCTGGGTCTCCTCCATCGCCAAACCTTAGCCACCTGACACCTGGAGGAAGAACGCCTCAACTTCTACCTTGGGACCCTCCAACCACACGAGATCAATGTGGATTTCACCAGTTTCCCCATTTCCCCTCTCTCCGCCTTATCCCAGTCCCAACCTTCCAATATGACACCGCCCTCTTGAACTATCCTACCTGTCCATCTTCCTTCCCACCTATCCGCTCCATCCTCCTCTTTAACTTATCACCTTCACCCCTACCTTCATCTACCTATCACATTCCCAGCTACATTCCCCCAAGCCCCACCCCCTCCCCTTTATCTCTCACCCCCCCACCCTTGGCCCACAAGCCTCATTCCTGATGAAGGGCTTATGCCAGAAATATTGTTTCCCCTGCTCCTCAGATGCTGCCTCACCAGCTATGCTTTAACAGCAATCTAGATTTATTCAATATATCATTTCAGTTGCATGAAACTGTGAGCTTTTGCTTTAAATGCTGTGTCTTATGATCCTACTCCACAACTACCTGATGAAGGAGCAGCAAATAAACCTGTTGGACTATAACCTGGCGTTGTGTGATTTTTAACTTTGTCCACCCCAGTCCAACACCTGCACCTCCACATCATGGCTAATCCTGGTTAGTTACAACATACATTCCACGTACAAATATGTTTTTATGAGTTTTACAGAATTAATTAAGTTCATCACAAATGCAAATGAAATCACTTTAATGAAGGCAGTAGTTTTCAGCCTATCAAGTTTCAGATGCCAGTTCATGACATTGGTTCACTGGGCAGGGATTTCCTGTTCTGTTTTGCTCCTTGCAGTCTTTTTTGTCTGTCTTTGATCTTACTTTTTTGTGCAGCAAAGCAGTAAAACCGCGGGTGTATTAATCCTTACTAGCCATAATCCCTATACATGATCAGAGGCATCGAAAGTCAAATTGGCTTATTAATGCAAAAACAGTGCATGAACAGTTCATGGTCAATCTTGGATTGGCTAAACAAATTGTGTCTAATTTCTAACTGGTTTCTTTAACTGCATGGTGATTTTACAGAAAGGGGAAGAAATGGTGAAAAACCAATAATATTTGGAATTGAGTGAACTGTTGATATTTGAGCCCCATTTTGAAGTATGCAAGATATGCCTGACCAGTATGTCTCATTTGCAATTATTCCCAGTTTTTCCTTCTGGATAGTGACATCAGAATATTGTCTCCCCATTCATTCCTTAACATGCCAAATACTTTATAACATGGTCCCTTCTATAACAGTTTGTCCTTAGTTTACCATGTACGTAGATTTTTCACCAAGGTAGTGTGGTACCGGTGATTATCTGGCATTAGATAGTCCGAATATTGGATTATCTGGCAAGACCACAAGGTCCTGCAGCTCCTCTAAACTATGTTATCCAGCATTTGATTATCCGGAATTCGATTAACTGAACAAAATACTCCCCGCCTGTGTCCTTCGGATAATCGAGGTTCCTCTGTATATATCTGTGTAGAGAATGTAATGTCATCTCTAAGTGATTAACGATCAGTGGTAGTCTGGCGCAATGACCTCTACACCGCTGAAGCCAATCGCCAACTCGAGGACACCTCTTCCTACCGCCCCCCCCTCGACAATGACCCCACCCCCCCATCACCAAACCATCATCTCCCAGACTATACAGAACCTCATCACCTCAGGAGATCTCCCACCCACAGCTTCCAACCTCATAGACTGAGAACCCCGCACTGCCCGGTTCTACCTCCTTCCCAAGATCCACAAGCCTGACCACCCTGGCCGACCCACTGTCTCAGCATGCTACTGCCCCACTGAACTCATCTCTACCTACCTCGACACTGTCCTATCCCCTCTAGTCCAGGAACTCCCCACATACTTTCAAGACACCACCCATGCCCTCCACCTCCTCCAAGACTTCTGTTTCCCTGGCCCCCAATGCCTCATCTTCACCATGGATATCCAATCCCTCTACAGCTCCATCTGCCATGACCAGGGGCTCCAAGCCCACCGTTTTTTCCTCTCCCGACGTCCCCAACAGTACCCCTCCACCAACACTCTCATTCGTTTGGCTGAACTGGTCCTCACCCTTAACAATTTCTCCTTCAAATCCTCCCACTTCCTCCAGACCAAAGGGGTAGCTACGGGCACATGTATGGGCCCCAGCTATGCCTGTCTCTTTATTAGCTATGCAGAACAGTCGATCTTCCGTAATTACACCGGCACCACTCCCCACTTCTTCCTCCGCTACATTGATGACTGCATTGGCGCTACCTTGTGCTCCCGGGAGGAGGTTGAGCAATTCATCAACTTCGCCAACACATTCCACCCTGACCTAAAATTTACCTGGACCATCTCTGACACCTCGCTCCCCTTCCTGGACCTCTCCATCTCCATTAATGACGACTGACTTGATGCTGACATTTTTTACAAACCCACCGACTCCCATAGCTACCTGGATTACCACCTCTTCCCACCCTACCTCTTGCAAAAATGCCATCCCGTATTCCTAATTCCTCCGCCTCTGCCGGATCTGCTCCCAGGAGGACCAGTTCCACCACAGAACACACCAGATGGCCTCCTTCTTTAGAGACCGCAATTTCCCTTCCCACATGGTTAAAGATGCCCTCCAACGCATCTCGTCCACATCCCGCACCTCTGCCCTCAGATCCGACCCCTCCAACCGTAACAAGGACAGAATGCCCCTGGTGCTCACCTTCCACCCTACCAACCTTCGCATAAACCAAATCACCTGCCGACATTTCTGCCACCTCCAAAAAGACCCCGCCACCAAGGATATATTTCCCTCCCCACCCCTTTCCGCCTTCCGCAAAGACTGTTCCCTCCGTGACTACCTGGTCAGGTCCACGTCGCCCTACAACCCACCCTCCCATCCTGGCACCTTTCCCTGCCACCGCAGGAACTGCAAAACCTGCGCCCACACCTCTTCCCTCACCTCCATCCAAGGCCCTAACAGAGCCTTCCACATCCATCAAAGTTTTAGCTGCACATCCACCAATGTCATTTATTGTATCCGTTGCTCCTGATGCGGGTTCCTCTACATTGGGGAGACTGGACGCCTCCTAGCAGAGCGTTTTAGGGAATATCTCCGGGACACCCACACCAATCAACCACACCGCCCCGTGGCCCAACATTTCAACTCCCCCTCCCACTCTGCCGAGGACATGGAGGTCCTGGGCCTCCTTCACCGCCGCTCCCTCACCACCAGATGCCTGGAGGAAGAGTGCCTCATCTTCCGCCTCGGAACACTTCAACCCCAGGGCATCAATGTGGACTTCAACAGTTTCCTCATTTCCCCTTCCCCCACCTCACCCTAGTTCCAAACTTCCAGCTTAGCACTGTCCCCATCCTACCTGCCCATCTTCTTTTCCACCTATCCACTCCACCCTCCTCCCTGACCTATCACGTTCATCCCCTCCCCCACTCACCTATTGTACTCTGTGCTACTTTCTCCCCACCCCCACCCTCCTCTAGCTTATCTGACCACCCTTCAGGCTCTCTGCCTTTATTCCTGATGAAGGGCTTTTGCCCGAAACGTCGAACTGCTGTGCTCTTCTAGCACCACTAATCCAGAATCCCAAATCTCCCAACTGATACATTTGAAGAAATTAAAACAGTGACAAAAATAACTGCAGACCTAGGTCCAATGCCATATCTACAACTATAGACCTGCTATATATATTGTATGAACTAAACCATTTTAAAACAGTTATAAGTTTGATTAAAATCTCTTACACCTCAAAGCATTCTCACATGTTTACCTGAGTTTACATTATCCTGAGCCATAAGGCAACAATAAAATCAAAAGGGTTTTACTCTTATCAAGACCCCATGTCTTTTTCCCTACAGAAAGTGTTTAAAACTAACCATACTCAAACAAAATATAATTTTGTTCCTTGCTTGCTTAATCAACTAAAAAATATTTATCATCTAAAAAAGTCTCAATTCTACACCAGTAGTTCATAACAATCTACTTTAGTGCAATGAAGCAGATAATTATGGTTTTTGAGCTGCTGCAAAAATTCAATTTGTAATTTGCTTAAATAATGAAATAAAATTGGGATAATTTAAAAGGTTATTCATTTCAGTATTGGGAATAAATCTCTCGTATTCATATGAAAAAAAAGAATTCAACCCTATCAACGTTTTACAAGTTTTTTTTTCACTTTATTACACAGTCAAGGTAAAAATGTATCTATTAAAATAATAATTTTCGGCGATCTGAGAAGATCACATTGCAGAGCTTCGCATTGCAGCAGAATGGTCATTTAACCCGCCCAACCCAGGTCATCAGGATTTCTTGGGGCGTTAGAAAGATTGTGGAGCCCCAAGAAACATTTAAAAATGGACTTACCTGTATTTTCAACTGTCCAGAAATGCCTAAAAAGGGAGGAGGAGCATCTGAGGCCGGGCCTGCAGCAGCCTCGGAGCCAATTACTTTCCAGGACCTGGTGAACCAGCTCTCGAAATCTCGCGAGATGTTGGGGAAACAGATTGAAGAGAAGCTGGCTCCAGTCTCTCTCATGCTGCAGAAGCATGAGCAGCAGCTGGGAGACCTGGAGAAGAGGACGGATGAGGTGGAGCACAGGGTCACAGTGGTGGAAGCTGGTGCCAGTTCATTCAAGGAACAGCTTCAAGCCCTGAAGACGCAGGTTTGTAATTTGCGTGACCAAGCGAATGATCTTGAAAACAGGGGCAGGAGAAAAAACATTCGGATCATCGGTCTGCCTGAGGGTAAGGAAGGTGAGCGGCCTGCGGAATTTGTTGAAGATTGGTTTCCGAAATTCCTTGACTTGGAGATTGGCACGAGAGGATTGAAGATAGAGAGGGCTCACCGGGTTGCAGCACGGAGGTCGGGTCTGGGTCAACGCCCTCGTCCTTTCCTGGTGCGGTTCCATCATTACCGGGATAAGGAGAGAGTCATGGAGGCTTCCAGACTCCAGGGGAAGGATCCAAAGGCCCTAATTTACGAGGGGTCTAAGATCATGTTTTTTCAGGACTTTTCAGCGGCGGTGATCCAGAAACAAAAATCGTACGATGGTGTCAAGGGAAGACTGAAAGAGCTTAGGATTCAGTACTCCCTGAGATATCCGGCAGTGCTTCGGATCACCTTAGATGGATCCATGCATCTCCTTGACACATCGGAGAAGGCAAGAGACTTTGTGGATAAACTAATTTAAACAATTGTAGTATGTATAAATATTGTTGCTTGGGTATGTGTTTATCATTCTGTAAAAGAAATGGAGGAAATCCGGTAGGAGCTTTGTTTTTCCCCTTTTTTCCCTCTATTGATAATAATTTGGTTCAAACTATGTCTGGCAGTGGTTAAGATGCACATTTTAGATTTCTAAGTTAGGACATACCAAAGGATGGGTGAGGTATATATTCCCCTTTTTTAAATAAAAGAATGTTTTTTTTATTCATATTGATACTCTATGGGGTGTTTATTCTTTTTAGCTTGTGCTTGCGATGCTGCTTTAGCTGGGAAAAGAGAAGGTGGTTGAGATGGTTAGATGCCTATTTATGGGCAGTTCGGGAAGGGTAGTTGCCCTCTCCAGGCATGGGGTCAGTTCCCCTACTCAGCGCTATTGGCGCTTTATATGTTGGTTTGTTTTCTGGTTTTTGTTGTTTTTTTATTTTTAATAATTTTATATGTTTGTTAAATGTAGTGGTTTTAGTTTATGTAGTTTTTATATTTGGTGGACCATGTGACACTAAGGCTCAGCAATGTGTGGTTCCTCCTCTCTGGAATTTAAATGTAATTGCAGAAGATTATGGCTAATGAGTTGATTAAATGGTGTACCTGGAATATCAAGGGAAGTCACTCACCAATTAAGAGGAAGAAGGTACTCTTGGGTCTTAGAAAGGAGAAGGTGAATATTGCTTTGTTACGGAGACACATTTGGATGACAAGGAGCATCTGAAATTACATCAGAATGGCTTTGACCGAGTTTATTTTTCATCATTTAATACCAGAAGTAGGGGAGTGGCTATATTGGTTAGGAAAAAATCTCTCATTTAAATTGTTGGAATGTGTTAAAGACACATACAGGAGGTTCATAATTCTTAAAGCCTTGATAAATGGGGAAGAATATGGCATTTAAAATATTTATTGTCCCCCAGCTCATCCTCTTAAATTCTTGGTAGATGCTTTTTCTAAACTGATAAGTCTGAAGTCTTGGCACATTATTATAGGGGGAGATTTTAACTGCCTCATTGACCCCACAGTAAACAGGTTGCCTAAAGGTCCCTCAATACCCTCTGCACAAACTAAACAGTTATTGGGTCTGTGTGGGGAATTAGGGTTGGTGGACGTCTGGAGGTGTCTCAACCCTACAGGTAGGGATTTCACGTTTTTCTCCAATCTGCATAGATATCAACACGAGGATTGATTTTTTCTGACCCCTGCGGTAACCCTGGATCTGGTGACAACCTGTACAATTGGTAATATTGCCATCTCTGATCATGCTCCAGTGTACCTCATGGTTAAGATTAAGGATGTTACAGTGGATTCAAGGTACTGGTGAATGGACCCCTTTATTCTCATGGGCAGTAAGGTTGTGGAGTATTTCTCTAGGGAATTTTGGGCATTCCTAGACATCAACATAGGCTCAGTTGATAGCTCATCTGTTCTCTGGGAAACTGCCAAGGCTTATGCCAGGGGGTTAGTTATTTCATATTCCACCAGTAGGAAGCAGCAGAAGGGTGATCAGCAACGTCTCCTTGAAGCATGGTTGAAGGCAGCCGAGAAGGCCTATTTTGACAGACCCTCGTTGGTCAAACTACAGAGGATTACGGCACTGCAGTCCACACTGAATTCCGTGCTCATGCAGACGGCAAAGAAGGAGCTGGCTTTTGCAAAGCAAATATTATACGAGTATGGTGACAAGCCAGGCAAATACTTAGCATACCTTGCCAGAAAGAGAAGTGCCCCACAAACCATTACAGCGATTAGGGAAGGGTCTGGGAACCTAACATGTTATTCTAAAAAGATTAATGTGGCGTTCCAGAGATTCTACTCTAAGTTATATCAGTCTGAGAATTGTGAGGAGGGGCAGGCCAAAATGGAATCCTTTTTTAGAGATCCGAAGCTCCTGGGTGTGACTCCCGAACAACAGTCCTTTCTCAATGCCCCATTATCAGAGCAAGAAGTGCAGGAAGCTGTGAGGCAGCTTCAGAGTGGAAAGGCACCCGGTCCTGATGGACTTCCCAGTGAATTCTATAAGGAATTTATAAGTATACTGTCAAGCCCGATGCTGAATATGTTTAATGATTCATACAGTCATGTTTGTCTCCCACTATCTCTGAGAGAGGTTAATATTTCACTTATCCTTAAAAAAGGGAAGGATCCAGAAGACTGTGCTTTCTACAGGCCCATCTCGCTCTTAAATGTGGACTTTAAGTTCCTTTCTAAGGCTCTTGCATTAAGGCTGGAGACTGTGTTACCTTCTATTATTAGAGAGGATCAGACGGGCTTCAAAAGGGTCGCAGATCCTCCAATAACATTAGGAGGCTGCTTAATGTAATTCAAGCGTGCCAACAGCAGTCATTACAGGGATTGGTGATTTCTTTCGATGCAGAGAAGGCATTTGACTGAGTTGAGTGGCCATACCTTTTCTATACTCTAGACCGGTTTGGTCTTGGCGAAGTTTTCATAAGATGGGTAAAGGTTCTCTACAGTGAAACCCTCGCGGCGGTCATTACCAACGGGGTATGATCAAGCAATTTTACTGTTTCTAGGGGCAGCCGGTGGGGCTGTCCCCTTTCACCATTACTTTTTACGTTGGTGATTGAACCGTTGGCAGAGGCCATTCGTGGGGATCTCAATATATCAGCTCCAGAAGTGGGGTCAAAATTACATAAGATCTCGCTGTATGCAGACGATGTTCTAATTTTCTTGACAAATCCAGCAGTTTCAGTGCCTTGCCTGATACAATGCATTCACGCGTTTGGTGCTTTTTCAGGGTATAAGATTAATTTTGCTAAATCAGAGGCTATGCCTATGGGTGGTCTTACGAAAGAGTTGGCTCTTGAGAGTGACCATAGATTCCCATTTAGGTGGTCACAGGGGGGTTTTATGTATTTGGGCATACTCATTACTCCAGTTCTGGATTGGCTGTTCAAAGCCAATTTTACTCAATTGTTTGAAAAAATTAAACAAGATCTCCAAAGATGGGAGGCACTTCCAGTCTCTTGGTTGGGTTGGATAGCACTTATTAAGACGAATATTCTCCCCCGTTTGCTATACCCTGTCCGGATGCTCCCCCTGATTTTCAATAAACAAACACTCAGGAGACTGAACAGTTGGTTCAGCTCCTTTGTCTGGCACCATAAACGGCCTCTCATTAAATTAGACAAACTGCAGTTGCCTCACAGATTGGGGGGAGTAGACTTTCCGGACATTAAAAATTACCAATTAAGCTCGCTTTTGACCTACGTGAGCGATTGGGTTTGTGGGGACCCTCTTTCAATATGGCTAGATATCGAAGTCTCCCAGGCAAGGTGCCCCCTTACCAGTTTGCTGTTTTTGGACAAGGTGAGGACAGTTAGGGCATATTGCCATGACCCAATAGTCATCAATACTGTTAAAGCATGGAGGGCAATTCGGCTGAGGGAAGGTAATATTGGCAAAACATCTTTGTTTACACCTTTAGTGGGTATGCCAGGTTTTCAACCGGCTCTGATAGATTCAGGATATAAACGTTGGGCAGCTAGGGGTATATCTTGCATGGGTGATTTACTTGAGGGAGATGTAATGATGTCCTTCGATCAGTTAGTACGGAAGGACGAGTTACCTAATAGAGACCTCTTTCGTTTTTTTCAAGTTAGGGATTTTATTCAAAAAAAGACCACACTTTTGACTGATCCCTACAAATCTGACATAGAAAGAAGGGTATTAAGGGCTAAGAGTACACTCTCTGTCAGTACTCTATATCACCAATTGCGGGGTGCCACGTCAGATGAGTCTGATCGACTCTGCAAGATGTGGGAAAGAGAGCTGGGTGTTGAAGTTTCTTCAGAGGCATGGGAGGATAATTGGGAGAATGCAAGGAAGATAGCAATTTGCAATAGGACCCATGCTTTACAGTTGAAGATTCTCCACATTTAGCCCCAGACCGTTTGTCAAAATTTAAACCAGGGGTATCTTCATCATGTCCCAAGTGCAAGGTCTGTATGGGTACTCTTACCCATTGTCTTTGGTCTTGTGACAGGCTTCAAACATATTGGAGCGCTGTGGTGGTGCAATGGAGAGGATTTTAGGTATAGGGGTGGAGAAGGACCCCATTTTGCTCCTTTTGGGCCTACCCATTGTATTTCCTGCAGACTCACATCAGAAAAAACTTTTCAATATTCTTACGTTCTGTGCAAGGAAGAATATCTTGCTAGGTTGGATATCAGAAAACCCCCCAGGCCTGTCGGGTTGGCGGAAGCTTGTTATGGAGCATATTCCCCTGGATTTTCTCACAAATATGGTACACCACAAAACTGAGAATTTTTACAAGAAATGGCAACCCTTTTTGAAATACCTGGACACAGATTTATCTGCCACACTAACAAGGGCTTTTATATAGCCGTAACGATTGTGTTTCATGAGTCCAATATCCAGGGAGGAGGAACTGTGAATGTATGAGTGTTTTGTTTGGCTGGGCTGAGTTATTACTATTTATTTGTTTGTTGTTAGATATTTATTTATTTAGTTAAATAGCTAGTTTAGTTTTTTAAAAATTTGTTACTTCTCTATATATGTTTATACATTTGTATAGGAGGATGGGTTGAAGAATTTTTTTTATTATTTGGGTTTAGTTTTATACTATTTTTGTACTGTTTTGAATTGCATTCTTTTGTATTTGTTGTAATATTTAAAAATCTATTTTTTCTTAATGAAAATATATTATTAAAAAAATAATAATTTTCAACAACTTATTTGATATTTGTTCACAGACAGCAAATAAAACTGTCTACATTACATTATTGTGTTTGCATAAATTTCCATGCATTGAATCCACTGTACTCTGAGCAATAACTGTTTCTGCATAGTTATAACTGTGTGCACTCAAACGCTCAATCATTTTTTTTGGCTAAGTGAAAGTTGTATGAGGTTTTTAGCGGGTTTGTTTCACTGTGTTTTGCCAAGCTTACTTAATTAACCTGACTCACCTCATGATAACCCAAATGACCACATCTTACCATCTTACCACATGCCATTCCCAGAACAATTCACCACTGACTGGATATCCAACAAAACCCTGGCATCCCTTGCATCCATGTCATCTTTGTGAAGCTGGTGTGCACCTGGACAAATGTTGGCAATCTGGTGTTGTTCCTTATCAACATACTAGCACAGAAACCACAAAGCTGTGCTGTCCCACCACATAACCAGGATGGCTGACACTCCTTCACACACAAAATGTCATTCCCACATCCGAGTCGCTGGTTAAACCCCACATAAGACTTTTTGCCTGTCCTTAGCTACATTCCATCTGAAAACCTCCTTTGAGTCCCCAGTATGCTTTTCTCAATAAGCATTCATCACCTAAATTTTGACGTTGCGTCGTAGGAAAACATCACTTACAGGTAACCATTCAGACAAGTCCAAGCATGAGTTTTAAGTGTCAGCCAGCAAAAAGGAATGGAAAGGAAATAAATACAGGCTACAATTCATACTCGCAATGTGCACCAATGTTCACAGCTTCACCTTGATAGTCCATGATGCACTCAGCCAGCATCCACTGGAACCAGGTATCAATTCGATCCTGTTTGCCTTATAGGGACCAATTCAGCTGTTTCCATTACTCCCACAACTCAGCATCCAGCACATCATATTGTTCCCTATTCCAATTATCCAGAGCACAGAATGCCAGGATGACCTAGTCTGTTCAGACTGTACTGGAGGGTCCCTAGTCTGCTTCAAGCTGGAGAGTCAAACTTTCAACAGCCCAAACATTTGCTTGACCATGACCCTTGTCACAGCAGGGATACCAATGTGGTTAAGGTGCTGAATTACCTGCAAGATAAACACGTAAGACCAAATACTATTGGTGTCTGAGTGATGTGGGCTTTGATATGATGTGTGGCAGACTTGAGTGACCAGAGTGGTATGTTTTATGTTTTTCTCAAGCAGTGTGGCTAGATTCTCGCTCGGCACCAGCGAGTTGCTGGTTGATGGTTTTTATTGCTTGTTACTAATGCCACAATTTGCCTCAGACTCCCATCATAACAAATTGGCCAAAGATGATTGACAACTTAAAAATCTCAGAGAATGCGCATAGGAAGAAACTTTTCAATGGCCTTACTTTCCGCACCAGGAGAAACACTTTGCTATGTTGGGTGTTTAAAAACCCCCCGGATCTGTGGAGTTGGCGTAGTCATAGAGCATATTCCTCTGGATTTTCTTACAAGTATGGTATACCAAAAAACTGAGAACTTTTATAATACATGGCAGCCCTATCTTGGATTATCTGGACACAGATTCATCTACCACGCTAATAAGGGCTTTTATATAGCCATGACGGTTGTGTTTAGTGAATCTAACACCCTGAGAGGAAGTATTACGAACATGTGAATATGTGCAATTTAATGTTCTCAATGATCGAGAGTTATTGTTTTGTCTCGCTCAGCCATCTATTTATGTATTTATTTATATGTATACACACATGAGTGTAGTTCTGTTCTTTTTGTATTGTTTTGATTTGTATTGTTTTTGGTTTAACGTAATTTTTAAAATGTTCCCTTTTTCAATAAAAATATCTTTAAACAAATCTTGGAGAAAGTGACCAGCTGTGCTTTTCCAGCGCCACACTTTTCTACTCAACTTAACAACCTCCCAAGGAAACAATAGCAAACACCTGGTGAATTCAGCTCACGGCTTGCTTTGCTCCATGTTTGGTACCAAGCACCAATATCTCAGGTCATGTTCATTTGCAATTGTGTCTTTGCCAGTGATCATTGTCGTACAACATGTACCTGTGTCTAAGAACCTTCATGGAACATCTCTGATCCACTTTAAGGGTATTTTAGCACTTCAACATTCTAACATTGCTGGCCCAGCAACAATCATTGTAATGTTGCTGCAAGGACACTGTTCTCAGGGATCATGCCCAGCTCATGGAATGGCCAAGATTGCATCTCCAGGCTTTCACTTGATAGAATAGCACTTACTTCCCCTAAGCTTATTTGGCTGTTCACATCATCCCTGCTTTACAAAGCCATGCCTTGCCTTTTTGCACTTCTCCCCTCAACCAAAGATACCAGATTCATTTGTGCAATCCTCAGTCAAGACAAAGGGTTAGCTTTGCTCATGGGTTCCCAGCATAATAAGTCAACGGCTGTCTCAGATACCAGCCCAATCCCTACTCAGGGTGATCAGAGTCAAAAAATGCTCTGCAGAAGGGTTTAGGAACTGAATGACAAGACACCATACATCCTGTCTTGAGTCTTCTGCATTAATTTGAGCTTTTTCCCTCAGGGAATGAGAGAGGGGGTAATATCACCGGAGATGAAGTGAGTGGCACTGTTATTAGTGTTGGTGCAGTTGGGGAGGTGTCCTGAGTGTGTGAATAAGCAGCATGTAAGGCATACATATACGCTCAGTGGTTTCAGGGTTTGGCATAGGTGACAGTGATGTGGAGGTGCCGATGTTGGACTAGGGTGGACAAAGTTAAAAATCACACAACACTGGGTTATAGTCCAACAAGTTTATTTGAAAGTTCAAGCTTTTGGACCACTAATCTTTCATCAGGTATCTATGAGTGGGGAAGATGTTGCAGGCAATAGTGAGAGTGTAGAACATGATCCTTTATGGGAGGTAGATATAGTAGCAGATAGTGAATGTGAGGTATCAGAGAAAAGATTGCAGAACTTACCCTGACAGAGTTGGGAAGGTCATTGAACCACTTTCTACAGTATTGGTTATTTCTCCAGATGGCTGAGGCTGTTTTAACCTTGGTGGCAAATTTGTGCCCAGGTTGGCATGATCTGGGACCTGCAGGACCTAATACTTGAACTCAAACAGCAAAGGCAGTAGCTGTGCAGATTCACTGCTTATCAGATATCAGTGTAGGTTTATTTCTCTCTCTCTCTTTCTCACACACACTCCCATGTTGTCTCTGCCTTTGTTCTCTTCCTCCTTTTTAAAGTGCCATTGTTTTGATCTTTTTTTCCCTCAAAGTTCCAAAACAATGTAACAGCTTATAAAACAGTAATTACTGCTCCTGAAATTTGAAGAAATCGCCTCCATCACCTAAAACAATCTTCCTCCTATAGGAAAGATGTTGTGAAATGTGAAAGGGATCAGAAAAGATTTACAAGGATGTTGACAGGGTTAGAGGGTTTGAGCTATCGGGAGAGACTGAAATAAACCAGGGCTCTTTTCCCTGGAACATCGGAGGCTGAGGGCTGACCTTGTCGAGGTTTATAAAATCATGAGGGACATGGATAGGAGAAGGTGAGGACTGTTGGTGCTGGAGATCAGAGTAAAAAAGTGTGGTGCTGAAAAAGCACAGCTGGTCAGGTAGCATCTGAGGAGCAGAAGAGTCGACATTTCGAATGTGAGCTGTTCATTAGGAACATGGATAAGGTAAATAGACAAGGTCTTTTCCCTGGGGTGGAAAAGTCTGAAGTGGAGGAGTCCAAAACTAGAGGACATAGGTTTAGGATGAGAGGTGAAAGATTTAAAAGAGGTGTAAGGGGCAATGTTTTCTTGCAAAGGGTGGTGCTTGTATGGAATGAGATGCCAAAGGAGGTGGTGGAGGCTGGCACAATTACAACATTTAAAAAGCATCTGGATGGGTACATGAATAGGAAGGATTTAGAGCAGTTTGGGCCAAGTGCTAGTAAATGGGACTCGATTAATTTAGGATATCTGGTTACCATGGATGAGTTGGACTTGAAGGGTCTGGTTATGTGCTGTACATCTCTATGAATCTATTACCCTGCCCATAAGGTAGAGTGTCAGCTTGCCCTTGTCTACCATGACCAGGGTAAATGTCAAGATCTGTGCATTGGAGTTTTGGCTGACTGTCCGGGTGCTCAATGGGCTTTTAAACATGGTCCAAACACAAGAGATGCCACTGAGTTGTGAGTTGATGTAGGAACAATGGGCAGTAAGTTGAGGTGGAAATTGGATATTCGAGATGCCATAGGGGTATGGTAGGTAATTAACGAGGTGAGTTTAGTTGATTGCCATACTTGCATGATATAATATGCAGCAATATTCCCCTCGCCCCATAACACCCTTTGAGGTTCCCTGAATGGTGGTGTGCTTTTCATCACATGCACCTCATTTTAAGTTATAATTCTTATCACCAAGATGACAGTGTTAGTTTGACTAGTGGAAATGGCATGATGCAATCTGTTTTTGATACAGAAGCAGTTTCACTTTGCACACATCGCAAATGTGCGAAGAAATGTTTGCAAATGAAATGTACCTGAAGCTTGCAAATGCATGCTTCATATATTTGTTTCTTCAATGTCATAATGTCTAGTAGATGTGGATCCCATGTGCTCACTCATCAAAGTGACATTTGATTGTCCAAAGTGGGAGTTGTCCAGCACTTTATTGGGCGGCACGGTGGCACAGTGGTTAGCACTGCTGCCTCACAGCGCCAGAGACCTGGGTTCAATTCCCACCTCAGGCGAATCTCTGTGTGGAGTTTGCACATTCTCCCCGTGTCTGCGTGGGTTTCCTCCGGGTGCTCCGGTTTCCTCCCACAGTCAAAAGATGTGCAGGTCAGGTGAATTGGCCATGCTAAATTGCCCATAGTGTTAGGTAAGGGGTAGATGTAGGGGTATGGGTGGGTTGCGCTTCGGCGGGGCGGTGTGGACTTGTTGGGCCGAAGGGCCTGTTTCCACACTGTAAGTAATCTAGTCTAATCTAAACACGTTTTCAGCTCTGATCTCCAGCATCTGCAGTCCTCGCTTTCTCCCAAAGTGGGAATTGTCCAGATAGTTTTCAATTGCATCGCACATCTAGAGAATGGCAACTAATGACAGGAATCACAGGTTATGCTGGACTCTGTCAGGAGCAGTTTCCACCTGGTTTGCAGGTAACCCACCCCTCCCACCAAATTACCATGTCCTCTTTTACATCCTGCCAGCCCATTTCTATCCACCCTCATTGCTTCCGAAGGGTCTCATGAGTGTAGCAGAGAAATGCCATGATAGATATGGGGGCTAGCAAATACTGAATGTCAATGTCTGTGAATAAAAGGTGCATGAGGCTGGTATCCATGAAGTTGAGATGCTGTTTGCTCCTACACCTTCAGAGCAAGTGGTGAGCAGAATTCACCAGTTAGCCCATGTTAAGTTTTCTCAAAGTCTATCTTGTTTGGCATATTTGATAACATGCAAGGCTGATTATTAATGAGGTGAGTTGGACGGTTAACAAGGCATTTAACAACCAATAAACTTTCTTAATGTACAACTCACTACTGCCCAGCAAGAATCTCACTATGCCGCTTAACAAAAGCATAAAAGATAGAGCAAGATGCTCCCAGTGTCAAGGTTGGTCTCACTGGACATCTCGTCTGATTCTGCTGCACATCTCCTCATTGACCACATTGCTCAGACCCCTGTAAGATTCTGCCCACAATATTATTTCCTGACAATAGGTACAGTACCTACAAATTTAACTGAGTTCATCATACAGCAATATTGTAAATTATTAATTTTTATAAGTTGTCACCAAATTCATGTCTCACTGTTCAAATGCCACAGATACTATTTTAAATTAATTTTTACTTTTGTCACTGTCGTGATTTACATAAATGTACTGCAGATGACTGGTGTTCCACGAGTTACTTTCATTGAATTGAACACCTTTTCTTATAGTTCAATTATGGTTAATTTTAGAATGTAGCATGTGTGACTCATTATGATTCGTTTGAGTTCTGCCATTTTGGACTTGTTTGCATTTCAGATGCTGTTCAGACTTTGAAATGTAATGACTATTGTCAAAGTCAAATGATATTGTAGGTAAGTTTATTTAGTCATAGAGTCATAGAGATGGACAGCATGGAAACAGACCCTTCAGTCCAACTCATCCATGCTGACTAGATATCCCAAATTAATCTGGTCCCATTTGCCAGCACTTGGTCCTTATCCCTCTAGACCCTTCCTATTTGTGTACCCATTCAGATGCCTTTTAAATGTTGTAATTGCATGAGCCTCCACCACCTCCTCTGGCATCTCATTCCATACACGCACCACCCTCTGTGTGAAAAAGGCGCTCCTTAGGTCCAGATTAAATCTTTCCCCTTTCACCCTAAACCTATACCCTCTAGTTCTGGACTCCCCCACCCAGGGAAAAGACCTTATGTATTTACCCTATCCATGCTCCTCATGGTTTTAAAAGCCTCTATAAGGTCACCCCTCAGCCATTGATACTCCAGGGAAAACAGCCCCATCCTATTCAGCCTCTCCTGTAGCTCAAACCCTCCAACCCTGGCAACATCTTTGTAAATCTTTTCTGAACTCTTTCAAGTTTCACAACATCCTTCCTATAGGAGGATGACCAGAATTACACCCAATATTCCAAAAGTGGCTTTACCAATGTCCTTCTTCTTTCATTTTGATGACTGAAAATTCTGATTGACATAATCTCACAAACAATCCAACACTTTTATTGAGAATTTTAAGCAAAACAACTGCAACAGAACCATCCAGTTACCTCTCAGGTAACCAATCTATGATGACTTTTGGTTATATAGGTGTGATCTTAAAAAAGATCTTTCTGTTTGGTTCACTAGAACTCTTCATGTCTATATGCATCGTCTGTCTTTTTTTTCAGTGCTTTTGGGGTTTAGATAGAAAATATAGCTTTTATAAGGGTTCATACACAATGCTGTTCTTGATGTTGTGTAATGTGTTTCTATTTCTTAGCCATAAAAGGACATCTTCCTACCCCACTGTAATAACTCTCTGCTGATTTAAAAAAAATTGTTGTGATCAATAGTTCTATTCAATTCAAATTGATCTATTTAATTCAGTATCAATGCAATGAACAAGAATAGATATAATTAGCAAGTAACTCACTCATCTGGTTTCCACATAACAAATACAACAAACACTGCTCTGAGTTCAAATAAATCAAAGATGCTGGAGATCTGAAACAAAAACAGAAATTGCTGGTGAAACTCAGCATATCTGGCAGCCTGTATTGGAAGAAAACAGACTCAATGCTACAAGTCCAGTAACCTTTCTTCAGAACTGAAGGAGGTTCTGAAGAAGGGTCACTGGATTCAAAATGTTAAATGTGTTTTCTTTCTTCACAGATGCTGCTGGACCTGCTGAGTTTCTCCGACAATTTTTGTTTTGGATTTACAGCATTTGCAGTTCTTTGTTTTATTTCATTTACTTTGATGACAATTGGAAGAGAATTAGTAGTTATTTTAATATGACCTTTTCTTCAAACAAATCCATTTTCATTAATTATCGATCACTCAGTTTTTACATTACCAAGTTGTTTCTATATATCAGTCTATGCAGTTTTGCATTTAATCTTTATTTACTCTTTTTGTTGTTGGTAACTTTAAAGTATGAGCACATTCTTGGGTTAACAGTGACCTATAAAACTGGATTTTGAAAAATGTTCAACATGACTTCAAATCTAAATATTGTGTCTTGTCATTAAAGTTTATTGCTGATGGTTCAGCTCTGGTTTGGCCATCTTCTCTGTAGTGTAAAGGATCATGCTGTGCATTCTCTTTCACACCTAGGCTTGGCTATTATTTGGAGAGCAGCTGGAAAATGAATAGAATAGTTCTTATGTGTATTGCCTTGCATTGTCGAAGGAGATTGAGGACACAGTAGGGAGTGAGATGCCACAGAGCAATAATTACTCATCATGCCAATCACTTTAGGGGTCATGTGTATCAGACCATGCAAGTTGATTGAGTTTCTGCCACCACCTTGCATTATTTCACACAGTATGAAACATTGAATTTTGGTCTTAGCAATCATGCATTTTCAATTCTATTTTCTATACATTTAACAAAAAATGTAGCTACATATAAGGAGCGAGGTGGGTGATGGGAAGTGGCAAAGTACCATTGACCATAGAGAGGAAGGAGTAAGGAGGGAAGGATGAAAGGGAGACAGATGAAAGGAGAACATCTAGAGATGAAAATGGAAGAAAAATGTTGGGGAGATGGATATTTCAGGAGACATGGAGAGTCTGACCAGAAATGGGATGGAGGAGAGAATTGGTAGCTGAATAAGAAGCCACTGGGTAAGTGGAGCAAAGTCACCAGATGCATGGAAACTATTAATTGATGGTGAAGTTTAGGGAGGGCAGGTATGGTGCACCCAAATCTCGAGAACAAAAATGATTGTCCTGTGAGCATGAAAGAATGGAGGACAATTATTTTCAATGGAGAGAAAGTCATGAATCTCCACGGGGATGAGGAAAGTGTTCTCAAAAGCTCTCAGTTGTCCTGCTTTCTTCCTAATAGTAGTGAGTAAACAATTTTTGGACACTTACGAATTCTTGCATCTTCTACTTGATCTGGAAAGATTTACAATAATTACAATCTAAACAAATGTACACACATTTTGCCTTGTGTTAATTGTTGTAAGCTGGGTGGTCATTGGAGGGCCAATTTCTGATACATTGGTCAGAAGGTTTGGGAGTATTGGCACAGGCCATCAAAGTGCTTCCTTAAAGCGTAAATGGTACTACATCCAAATAATTGCACTTCCAAAATAGATGGCAGAAGAATTTGTGCATGTTGTACTGCTTCAAATAACACCATCCGAACTTGTTGCTTTGACGGTGCCATAAGGTACTACTTTTGTGGCATATGTAACTTCCACCATTGATATAATTGAAGAGACGTCAATGGTAGTGGATCAACAGCACAGTTTGGCCTGAGAGTGGTCTGCAAATCACTAGAAGCAGTACTAACAAACCAGTTTTCCGCACATTGTTCTTTAGATGAATCCTGAAAAAGTAATTTTCTGTAGTGGAACATTGCAACCCATTCATTATTTTTAACATGCAATAGATATTGGGAATCTTACAATGCTGCAGTTTACTATGTGACTTCCTAATTCTATACTGTGAGCATGTGGTCTTGTGGTGTTCATATATCATCAATTTGTATGATTAATTAGTGCTATTATATCCTAAAATGTTCTTGTATTTGTTTTATTTGTTCAAACAAAATTGTCAAATAAAAAGACCATACATTGTTTCATCCAGAATTACTTTGATACTGACCTCTTTAAAAGTGCAGAATAAAAAAATTGGAAATTAGTTAGTCCATTTGATTGTATCAAATTATGTGCAATTAGATGTTTATCCAAAAGCTGTTTGGGAGGTTATAAATGTCACATGTTGCCTAACCGAAATAATCTACGATTAAATTATATAGGTCAGTATTGATCAAGTTGAATCACATCTAAGGCTAAACAGCAGATTACCATATAATTACATTTTTACTGAAGCATCTCCTCAAAACATTAGCAGATTCTTTTGTTTTAAATGCTTACTGATTTGCCATGCATTTTAACATTTTCAGTATTTCATATATAAGCTCCAATATTAATTCTGAAGCTGGTTTGATTTTAGTTATGGACTCAATAATAAGTGGAAGCCCTGAAAGAACTTCCAGTGCTCTCCTGTATTTTAAGCTGCAGTTGCAGTGAAAATCCACACTGATGCAGTGTCAGGTGGAATATTTAAAGGTCAAACCAATGATGGAACTTCTGTTCCCCAGCAACAGAAGAAAGAAGGCAAAATACTGAGGATACTAGAAATTCGAAACCAACTCAGAGAAAGCTAGAAATGTCAATAGGTCTGGCAGCATCTGTGGAGAGAGGAACTGAGTTAACGAGTCAGATCCTATTTCACTCTTCTTCAGAATAGAAGAAAGAAAGTAGCTGTTGCCACAATGAAACTATGACTGGAGGTGGACCAGAAAATCAATGACAGTTGCATTGTGTTAACATCCTGGGTTCCCTGCATCTTGTGTTTTACCCTAAACAGATCAGGGTAGGTCGTTCTTTCTTTCCCCAGCTTACCCTATTTTGTCAAGTCTGCTCCATGTCACTCCCCTCCTTAAACATATCTTTCAAATGTACTTCCCCATCCTCCTTTCTGGGCACTTCTCTTCACCCTGATCTATCTACATACGCCATCACTCACCTGCATCCTTGTTTGATGTCACTCCATTCATTAAATGCTCTGAATCTATCAGTTGGACACAAACCACTGTCGTCACTCAAAAATAATGCAGCTTTTTCTCCTGCTGCAGGAGCAAGGAGGGCAAAGCAGTATGGAAATTGAGAAAATCAGAAACAATCCTCAACAGATTTTTCAATTTGCTTCTGCAATGATGGAAATACAGATTAGTGGCTTATCAATTTCTCTGGCCTCTCAACTCCTTGGAGACAGAAGTGAACATCAGTGACCTGTGCACCTTGTCATGTGGATTTGATGTTAGCCATGAATGAAACACAATAACCTTCATCATAACCAGTTGCAGCATTTTTACCTAGGTCATAACTCATTTTTTCCCTCTGCTAAGACTTGCACATGTAATAGGGAGAATGTCAGAGCCTAGCCCACATACACCGGGAATGATATCTTACAGCATTACAGGATATTTTCTTCCATGGGGTGAACAACTTTATGAAACATTAGCCATGGCAACAGAATGAGTCAATGAAGGAGTGGAACGTAACTGGATGTCAACATGCTCACCCTCTAAATAGGATGCAGGACGCCTTGACTGTGATCTTAAAAATACTTGAATTTATATTATCACAGTCAGAAGCTTATGATACCACAAACTACTTTACAGTCATAGAGTCATTGAGGTGTACAGCATGGAAACAGACCCTTTGGTCCAACTTGTCCATACTGACCAGATAACCTAATCTAATCTAGTCCCATTTGCCAGCACTTGGCCCATATCCCTCTAAACCCTTTCTATTCATACACCCATCCAGACACATTTTAAATGTTGTAATTGTGCCAGCCTCCACCACTTCTTTTGGCAGCTCATCCCATACAAGCATCACCCTCTGTGCGAAAACTTTGCCCCTTTGGTCCCTTTTAAATTCTTCCTCTCTCACCCTAAACCTATGTCTTCAAGTTCTGGACTCCCCCGCCCCAGGGAAAAGACATTGTCTATTTACCCTACCCATGCCCTTCATGATTTTATAAATCTCTATAAGTTCACCTCTCAGCCAATTTTGCCCATTCACTTAATCTAGCGGTATCTCATTGTAATTTTACACTTGCATCTCCACTGCTTACAATATCACATAGATATTTTTGAGCCAACCCATTATGAGATGTTACTACACACCTCTGAAGCTGGTGGGACTTGAACCTACGTCTTGTAGCCTAGAGGTGGGGTCAGTACCACATGCCCCAAAGACTCACAATAATATCACATATATACTATTTGAAAGTTTGGATATGTAGTTTTCTGTTCCATCACTTAAGGTGTTAAATGAATAATTACAGATACAGCACATACTAGTCACAATCTGCTAATTAGAGTAGCTGTCCATTTTCACTCGCCGCTTTTCACCTGCTTAGCCAGTATACTAATCAGGTACATAATACAGTATTAAAGGCATTAACTTCAAATTTGTTAATGGTGTCTTATGTGTGGTTTTATCAAACTTCCTCTGAATTTCATATAAATAATATATCCCTAAATGTTTCCCTGTCCACTCCTCCTTCACTTCTTTAAAACAAAAATAAAAGGAGTCCACAAATCCATATTGTTTTTCTTATAGAGTCATCTCAGTCATAGAAGTCATAGAGCCAAACAGTCATACAGCATGGAAATAGACCCTTAGGTCCAACCAGTTCACACTGACCATGTTCCCAAACGAAATGAGTCCAACCTGCCTGCGCTTGGCCCATACCCCTCCAAATCTTTCCTATTCATTAATTTATCCAAACATCTTTTAAATGTTGTAACTGTACCTGTATCCACCACTTTCTCTGGCAGGTAATTCCACACACAAAATACTCTCTGTATAGAAATGCTGCTCCTCATGTCCTTTTTAAATCTTTCTCCACCCATCTTAAATATATGACCCCTAATTTTGAACTTCCCCACTCCATGG
The DNA here is from genome assembly GCF_047496795.1 of Chiloscyllium punctatum. Lineage (NCBI taxonomy): Eukaryota > Metazoa > Chordata > Chondrichthyes > Orectolobiformes > Hemiscylliidae > Chiloscyllium > Chiloscyllium punctatum. The sequence goes on along the minus strand of NC_092758.1, from coordinate 55,770,832 downwards.
AAAAGACCCTTGCCACCCACCTTATCTATGCCCCTCATGATTTTATAAACCTCAAAGTGATCACCCATCAAACTTCCATGCTCCAATGAAAAATGTGTCTTTCCAGTCTATTTTTATGTCTCAATCCCTCCATTCTCATCAATATCTTGGCAAGTAATTTCTGAAACATCTCCAGTTTAAGAATATCCTTCCTATATTAGGCAGAAAGTGAGGACTGCAGATGCTGGAGATCAGAGTCGAGAGTGTGGTGCTGGAAAGGCACAGCAGGCCAGGCAGCATCCTGATGAAGGGCTTATGCCCAAAACATTGATTCTCCTGCTCTTGGATGTTGTCTGACCTGCTGTGCTTCTTCAGCACCATGCTCTCGACTTCCTATAATGGGCAACTAGAATTGCACACAGTTCTCCAGAAGAGACCTCACCATAGTCCTTAATAGCCTTAAAATGATGTCCTAACTCCTATACTCAAAGGTATGAGCAATGAAGGCAAATGTGCTGAGCAACTTCTTAATCACCCGGTATACCTGTAATGCAAATTTCAAAGAATTATGTTCCTGAACCTCTGGATCTCTCTAATCAACAAAATTACCAGGGCCCTACCATTATTTGTGTCCTTGTTTACCCTGTCCTTGTTTGTCCTTATCAAAATACAAAACCTCACATTTATCCAAATTAAACTCCATCTGACATTCTTCAGCCCATTGACCCAATTGATCAAGACCTCTTTGTAATCTTCAATCTTAATTGTTCCTCTAAATCTTAATTCTACCCATAAATTCTCTATTGCCTGATTACAGCTCTTGTTATATCCTTTCTCATTGAAGTGATTTAATTCTTATTAACTGATGCTTCCTTAGCAACTATTTTCCTAATCTTTCCTGTCACTGTAGATATTTAATGTGGTAGATTCGGTTCCCAGTCACACTTTCTTGCAGCCATGTCTCAGTGACAGCTATCATTTCATGCTTTCATGTTGAATTTGTAAAAGCAATTCAATCAATGTTTCACTTACACTCCTTATTTGCACAAAGAATGCTAATTTAGGCAATCCATTCTAATCAGTTTTTCAGCTGTTTATGATCAAACTCAAATTTTAATCTCTTTACATCTTTAATATTACACATTGCATATGCCTAAACACAATTCGCCTTTGTTTTAGAACAATTTTTAGTACTAAATTTTCCACCCACATCCTCCTCCAGAATTTGTTAAAGTTCTTCTGAGCAACTTAATTATCCTTTCCACAGAACCCTGGTAGCAGCCAGGTACAGCTGGATCCCATTTCACTGTTTAGATCTTTCCTGTTCAAATAATGTAATTACTATTCTGTGAAATGGAAAACTTTTTTCCCACACTACTCCTCCAGCCACTTGCTCACCTCCTCAATGTTCTAACCTCTACCCAATTTGCAAATGCCTCAAGTATTAATCCAGAGGTGATAATCCTTGATATTTAAGTCATTAATTTAGTTCCTGGTTCCTAGTTCTCTACAGAACGTCTTACCTAATCATCCCTGTGGTTTAGTCCCTTCATTGTCCACATTGACTGAATACTCCTCCAATGTAAAATACCATCTCGAGCCAGTTTGAGAGGTCCCTCACACTGACACCACAGGCAACATACGACCTACAATTGCAATCCAGTTTGCAAAGGATGCCATCTGTCCTTTTAAATTTTTAATTCCCTGCAACTATCACATTAGCTTTCACCTCATCCACAGCCTGCTTTGTACACCTCATTCAAGTTTCCACAAAGGCAGGGCAATGACCATCTCCAATACAGCACGAAACAGACCCTTCAGTCCAACGAGTCCAAGCTGAACATAATCGTCAATTAAACTAGTCCCACCTGCCTACTCCTGGCCCATATTCCTCCAAACCTTTCCTATTCATATATCTAACCAAATGTCTTTTAAATGTGTAATTGAATCCGCATGCACCACTCCCTTAGCAAATTCATTCCACTAACAACCTACACTCTGTGTAAAAAAAATTGCTTCTCCTGACTTTTTTAAATGTCTCTCCTCTCGTCTTGAAAATGTGTCCCCTAGTCTTGAAATCCCCCCATCTGAGGGAAAAGACAACTACCATTAACTCTATCTATACCGATCATTATTTTATAAACTTCTATCAGGTTACCTCTCAATCTCCTCCGCTCCAGTGATAAACGTCCCAGCCTAACCAGCCTTTCTTTATAAGTCAAACCTTCCATTCCCAACAACACCCTGGTAAATCTCTTCTGAACTCTCTCCAGGTTGATAATATCCTTCCTATAACTGGGTGACCAGAACTGGACACAAATCATCCAGAAGAGTCTTCACCAATGTCCTGTACAACCTCCTAGCATGACTTCCCAACTCCTACACACAAAGGACTGAGCAATAAAGGCAAGCGTGCCTTTTTAACCATCCTGTCTAGATGTGATTCAAACTTCAAAGAATTATATACCTGAACCCCTAGGTCCCTCTATTCTACAATACCACCCAAGGCCCTACCAATAATCGTATAAGCCCTCCCCTTGTTTGTTGTACTGAAATGCAATACCTCACATTTATCCAGATTGAACTGTAACTGCCATTTTTCAGCCCATTGACCCATTTGATCAAGATCCCTCTCTATTCTTAGAAAATCTTCTTCACTGTCTACAATGCCATCAATTTTGGTGTCACCCACAAACTTAGTAATCATGCCTTCGATATTCCCATCCAAATCATTTATATAATGACAAACAAAAGAGGACCCAGAACCAATCACTACAGAACACCACTGGTTACAGGTCTCCAGTCCGAAAAACAACCCTCCACTATTACTCCCTATCTCTTGTCATTAAGCTAATTACGTATCCGGTTGACAAGCTGACCCTAAATCCCATGTGACCCCTCTTTATAAATTGGTCTACCATGCATTACCTTGGCAAAAGCCTCACTAAAGTCCAAATAAACAACATTAACTGCAGTGCGATCATCAGTCTTTTTGGTAACTTCCTCAAAAAACTCAATCAAGTTGCTGCATTTTGGGAAAGCAAATCTTAGCAGGACTTATACACTTAATAGTAAGGTCCTATAGAGTATTGCTGAACAAAGAGACCTTGGAGTGCAGGTTCATAGCTCCTTGAAAGTGGAGTCGCAGGTAGATAGGATAGTGAAGAAGACGTTTGGTATGCTTTTGTTTATTGGTCAGAGTATTGAGTACAGGAGTTGGGAGGTCATGTTGCGGCTGTACAGGACATTGGTTAGGCTACTGTTGGAATGTTGCATACAATTCTGGTCTCCTTCCTATTGGAAAGATGTTGTGAAACTTGAAAGGGTTCAGAAAAGATTTACAAGGATGTTGCCAGGGTTGAAGGATTTGAGCTATAGGGAGAGGCTGAATAGGCTGGGGCTGTTTTCTCTGGAGCATCCAAAGCTGAAGGATAACCTTATTGAGGTTTATATAATCCTGAGGAGCATGGATAGGATAAATAGACAAAGTCTTTTCCCTGAGGTGGGGGAGTCCAGAACTTGTGGGGATAGGTTTAGGGTTAGAGCGGAAATATATAAAAGAAACTTAAGGGGCAACTTTTTCACGTAGAGGGTGGTACGTGTATGGAATGAGCTATCAGAGGAAGTAATGGAGATTGATACAATTACAACATTTAAAAGACATCTGGATAGGAAGCGTTTGGAGGGATATGGGTCAGGTGCTGGCAGGTGGGGCTAGTTTGGGTTGGGATATCTGATTGGCATGGACGGGTTGGACCGAATTTCCGTGCTGTACATCTCAATAACTCGATGACTCTTAAGTTTGTGAGACATGGTTTTCCTAGCACAAAACCATGTTGACTATCCCTAACCATTTTGCCTCTCTAAATCTCCATAAACCGTATCTTTTGTAATCACCTCCAACAATTTACCCACAACTGAAGTCAGACTCACAGGTCTATAGTTCCCCAGTTTCTCCTTACAACCCTTCTTTAACAAAGCACAACATTATCCACCTGCAGACATCAGGCACCTCACCTGTAGTTATAAACTTATGCAAATATTTCTGCCTGGAGTCTCACAATTTCTCCCATTACTTTCCACAATGTTCTAGGATACATTAGATCAGATCCTGGAGATCTTTTCATCTTCATATATTTTAAGACCTCCTGAATGTCCTCTTCTCTAATGTGAACTGTAGAGACAAACCAATCACTCCCCCATGCATTCAATGCTGTTACCATCACTGAAATCCCACAGTCAAAATCCTGAGGGTTACCATTGACTAGAAACTCAGCTGAACTCACCACATAAGCACATTGGCTACAAGAGCAGGATAGAGACTAGGAATACTGTGATAAGTAACTCACTTCCTGATTCCCCAAAGCCTGTCTATTATTTTATACAACACAAGTCAGGGATGTGATGGAATACTCCCCATTTGCCAGAATGGGTGCAGCTCCAACAACATTCAAGAAGCTTGACACCATCCAGGACAAAGCAAGGACTGGCATCACAGACATATGCATTCTCTCCCTCCACCATCAAGGCTCAGTAGCAGGAGTATATACTATCTAAAAAATGATTTAACAAAGAAATTTACCAAAGATCTTTGGGCAGCATCTTCCAAATCCACAACCATGTCTATCTAGAAGGCCAAGGGAAGCAGATACATGGGAACACTGCCACCTGCAAGTTCCCTCCCAGCTACTCACGATCCTAACTTGGAAATATATTGCTGCTCCTTCACTGTCACTGGGTCAAAATCCTGTAATTCCCTCCTTAAGGGCATTGCAGGTTAACCTACAGCATTTGGACTGCAGCAGCAGTTCAAGAAGGCAGCTCACCACTACCTTCACAAGCGCAAAGTTAAAAATCATATAACACCAGGTTATAGTCCAACGGGTTTATTTGGAGGCACTTGCTTTCGAAGCACTGTTTCTTCTGAAGAAGCAGCATTTCGAAAGCTTGTGCTTCCAAATAAACCTGTTGGACTATAACCTAGTGTTTGTGATTTTTAACTTTGTCTACCCCAGTTCAACACCAGCACCTCCAAATCATGAGTTCTAAAGGGCAATTAGGTTTGTGCAATAAATACTGTCCAGCACAGTGAAGCCCATGTCCTGCAAATGAATAAAACAAAACTCTTCTAATTTGATCAGGTTCCATGTAAAAATGAATATTATTTATTGTAAAAGCAAAGAAATGATATGAAACAAAATCAGATTATAATGTTTCACTTTCATAATGAAGAGAATAAAAGAAAATATTCTATTTTTATGCATAGTTTCTGTGAAACTTCAGGATTCCTCTTGGCACAGCGATTTGTGATTGATATATATTCAAAATATTTACAAGAATAGAATACTTACGTTTTTCTGTGCTGGCAACTTTAACAGTGTGTACCAATTTTCTGTCATTGAAGTATCTGCCATGAATATTGTACTTTTTTTTATCATATACTAGAATTCTAGAAAAGATAGGCCTCTTACATCAATATATAAAATGAATTGAGTTATTTCATGGGTGATTGTAAGAACACACTATAGACCATGTCTTTTTAGACATTTGCTGAATGTCAACATCATTCCATGTAGTTTCCTTTCCTGAACACTAAATATTTAGCAAGAATTGACTTTCTTATAAAACTAATGATCTATGAATAAGATTCAACTCTATATTATGCTCCAATGTTTGATTTTTGGGGATATATACTTTTGAAATAAAAAAATTCTGGTCTGTCTGAATGATCCAAAACCCTTGAGTACATGAGTAAATTAATAAAGGTTAGTAAAGCATATGGGTTCCTGAGCTTTATCAATAAAGGCATAGACTACACATGTATAAAGCACTGGTTGGCATATCTAGAGTACTGGATTGAGTTGTGGACACCACACTTTAGGAAGGATGTGAAGACATTAGAGTTAGTATAGAAGAAAAATCAAAGGAATGGTTCTTGGGGGGAGGAACTGGCATAGCTTTGAGAATTGGTGGCTGTTCTCCTTGGAGAAGAGAAGATGAGGATGAGGTTTATGAGAGGTATTTAATATCATGAGGGGTCTTCCCGTAAAGATAGTGACAGAGTATGGAGGACGGGAAACGTTTCTGGCTGTAACCACTGCTCCATTTTTTGAGGTATTTTTGGTGCTGGAGGTGATTTCCTCGAATTCCAGGAGCAGTAATTACTGTTTCATATGCTGTTGCATTGTTTTGGAATTTTGGGAAAAAAAAGTCAAAACAACAGCAGTTTTAAAATGGAGAAGAACAGACAAAGGAAGCACGGGGTGAAGACAGTGCAGGAGAGAGAGAGAGAGAGAGAGAACCTGCACAGTTACTGCCTTTGCTGTTTTTGAATTCAAGTGTTGCTGGACATCGGAGTGCATCTGGGAAAATTAACAAACAGCGAATTTCACAACTAATCTTGGAAGAACCTGTTTGTGTGAAGTTCACAGCACAGCATCAGATAAGTTAATAGTTGTTTTAAGTGTGTTCAATAGAAAGGCTGCAGTAGTGATTAGAGTGGGTTCTTTCTTGATTATATGTCTTTGGAGATATGTCTCTTGATTAAACTTAAAATATAAGCCATAACTATTAATTTAACCTGGGGCAATGTAGAGGAATAAGACAGTGTTTTTTTCTGGGTCTGTAGATTGCGAAGGAGCAAAGATGGCCTTTAGTACAGTGATATGTACTTTTTGTCAGATGCGGGAGTTTAAAGAGAGTTTAAGGGTTACTGAGGATTATATCTGCCATAAATGCTGTTGGATGCAAATCTTATCAGATTGAATGGTTCAGTTGGAGAGACAGTTAGAAGTGACGAGGAATTTGCAGCAGCAACAGTATGTGATGGGTGGCAGTTATAGGAAGAGAGGAAAGTCTCAGATACAATCACATAGATGGGTTAACTCCAGGAAAGGTAAGAGAGGTAGGCAGCTAGTGCAGGAGTCTTTTGTGGATATTTCCCATTTGGAAAATGTAGGGAGTGATGAATTCTCAGGGGAATGTAGCACGAACAGCCAAGTTTCTGGTACTGAGACTGGCTCTAATGCAATGAGGGGAATGTCGGTTTCCAAGAGATCAATTGTGTTAGGGGATTCTGTAGTCCGAGGTACAGACAGATGTTTCTGTGGCCAGCAGAGAAAAAAGCAGAATGGTGTGTTGCTTCCCTGGTGCCAGGATCAAGGATATCTCAGAGAGGCTGCAGAATGTTCTCACTGGGGAGAGGGGTCAGCAAGAGGTCATTGTCCACATTGGAAGCAATAATATAGGAAGGGAAAAGGTTGAGATTCTGAAAGGAGATTACAGAGAGTTAGGCAGAAATTTAAAAAGGAGGTCCTCAAGGGTAGTAGTATCTGGATTACTCCCAGTGCTACGGGCTAGTGAGGGCAGAATAGGAGGATAGAGCAGATGAATGCATGGCTGAGGAGCTGGTGTATGGGAGAAGGATCATTGAAATCTCTTTTGGGGTAGAAATGACCTGTACAAGAAGGACAGATTGCACCTAAATTGGAAGAGGATTAATATACTGCAGGGAAATTTGCCAGAACTGCTCAGGAGGATTTAAACTAGTAAGGTGTAGGACCCAGGGAGATAGTGAGGAAAGAGATCAATCTGAGACTGCTACAGTTGAGAACAGAAGTGAGTCAAACAGTCAGGGCAGGCAGGGACAAGGTAGGACTAATAAATTAAACTGCATTTATTTCAATGCAAGGGGCCTAACAGGGAAGGCAGATGAACTCAGGGCATGGTTAGGAACATGGGACTGGGATATCATAGCAATTACAGAAACATGGCTCAGGGTTGGGCGGGACTGGCAGCTTAATGTTCCAGGATACAAATGCTCCAGGAAGGATAGAGAGGGAGGCAAGAAAGGAGGGGGAGTGACATTTTTGGTAATGGATAGCATTATAGTGTTATAGGTTTAGATGGAGAGGAATTTGTACAAGACAATTTTCTCATTCAGTATGTGGATGTACCTACTAGAGAAGGTGCAAAACTTGACCTACTCTTGGGAAATAAGGCAGGGCAGGTGACTGAGGTGTCAGTAGGGGAGCACTTTGGGGCCAGCGACCACAATTCTATTCATTTTAAAGTAGTGATGGAAAAGGATAGACCAGATCTAAAAGTTGAAGTTCTAAATTGGAGAAAGGCCAATTTTGTCGGTATTAAGCAAGGCGGCCTTTGTGTGGAGCGTCAGAAAATGGGGGAGATACTAAATGAGTATGTTGCACCAGTATTTACTATGGAAAAGGATATGGAAGATATAGATTGTAGGGAAATAGATGTGGTAGATGTGATCTATATGGACTCAGTAAGGCGTTCGACAAGGTTCCCATGGGAGACTGGTTAGCAAGGTTAGATTTCATGGAATACAGGGAGAACTAGCCATTTGGATACAGAACTGGTTCAAAAGTAGAAGATGGAGGGTGGTGGTGGAGGGTTGTTTTTCAGACTGGAGGTCTCTGAGCAGTGGAGTGCCACAAGGATCGGTGCTGGTCCACTACTTTTCATTATTTATACAAAGGATTTGGATGGGAGTATAAGAGGTACATTTAATAAGTTTGCAGATGACACCAAAATTGGAGGTGTAGTGAACAGCGAAGAAGGTTACCTCAGATTACAACAGGATCTTGACCAGATGGGCCAATGGGCTGAGAAGTGGCAGATGGAGTTTAATTCAGATAAATGCGAGGTGCTGCATTTTGGGAAAGCAGATCTTAGCAGGACGTATACAATAATGGTAAGGTCCTAGGGAGTGTTGCTGAAGAAAGATCCCTTGGAATGCAGGTTCATAGCTCCTTGAAAGTAGAGTCGCAAGTAGATAGGATAGTGAAGAAGGCATTTGGTATGCTTTCCTTTATTGGTCAGAGTATTGAGTTCAGGAGTTGGGAGGTCATGTTGCGGTTGTACAGGACATTGGTTAGACCACTGTTGGAATGTTGTGTGCAATTCTTGTCTCCTTCCTATCGGAAAGATGTTGTGGAACTTGAAAGGGTTCAGAAAAGATTTACAAGGATGTTGCCAGAGTTGGAGGATTTGAGCTATAGGGAGAGGCTGAACAGGCTGGTGCTGTTTTCCCTGGAGCGTGGGTGGCTGAGGGGCGACCTTATAGAGGTTTACAAAATTATGAGGGGCATGGATAGGGTAAGTAGGCAAAGTCTTTTCCATGGGGTGGGGGAGTCCAGAACTAGAGGGCATAGGTTTAGGGTGAGAGGGGAAAGATATAAAAGAGACCTTAGGGGCAACTTTTTCACGCAGAGGGTGGTACGTGTAAGGAATGAGCTGCCAGAGGAAGTGGTGGAAGCTGGCACAATTGCAACATTTAAGAGGCATTTGGATGTGTATGTGAATAGGAAGGGTTTGGAGGGATATGGGCCGGGTGCTGACAGATGGGACTAGATTGGGTTGGGATATCTGGTCGGCATGGACGGGTTGGACCGAAGGGTCTGTTTCCAAGCTGTACATCTCTATGACTCAATGTCTCTTTGTAGCCGGAAATCCTCTGCTCTCCAATTCCTTTTCCTCCTACTTTCTTTTATTGCCTTTTGCTGCAGTTTTTCTTCCACCCCATCTCCAACTTCTTAAAGTACTGACCTGGAGGGAATGGAGAATGGAGTCCAAGGAGCCGAGTCACAGAAGCAAACTGTGGCTGGAGCAGGAGCAAAGCAAACACGGGCTGAGTCCTGCAAGCAAACCATGGCTGGGGTGGGACCAGAGCGAGCATGGGCCACGCTAAGAGCTGAGATGCCGCCGGAGCCTGGAAACGGAGCAGAGCAAGTGTGGGCCACGCTGGGAGCTGAGATGCTGCTGGAGCCTGGAGTGGGAGCAGAGTGAGCGTGGGCCAAGTTAGGAGCTGAGTTGCTGCCCCAGTCTGGAACAGGAGCAGAGCGAGTGTAAGCCAAGCTGGGAGCTGAGTTGCTGACACACCTGGAATGGGAGCAGAGCAAGTGTGGCCTGAGCTGGGAGTTGAGTCACTGCCAGAGCCTGCAACGGGAGTAGACTGAGCACAGGCTGGCCGGGAGGGACGAGTCCTAGAGGTGGATTTTATATGGAGGCCAGTGCATAGAGACAGCAAGGCCTCTGTTCTGATACCCGGTGGGCATGGACTCAATGGCAAAGGACTATTACTTGAGTACTTTGAAGACATTGTTTATTCTCATTCTGGACTTCTAAACTCTGTATTCCCATGCCTGTTTTGTCTTTACACTATTTCATTGCTGTGACAACACCTTAATTTTCTGAACCTTGGTACTCTGTACCTAAGATGGTGTCAAGGGGTGACATTACAACCTCCACTGCACTCATTTGAGTACATGTGAAAATAACAAGCTATTCTGTTCTAAAGAGGGCAGATCAGGAGAAACTACTTCCACTGGTGAAATAATTGAAAACCAAAGGACAGCAATTTAAAATGATTGGCAAGTGAGGCAAAGGAGCATGATGAAAATCATTTTTTAAAAGCAGAATCTAGCACTAGCTGAGATTGTATCTGAAGCAAATTCAATAGTGGCATTTGAAAGGAGAATTTCATCCAATTAGAAAGGAAAGACATTGCAGAGATATTATCTACATTGGGTGATTAGGTTTAGAGATATCATGGGGGGTGAGCAGCCTTCTTTTGTGCTGTAACAATTCTATGACAGTCATTGAGGTAGTGCTGCACTGTTTGGACTGTAGGAGGAAACCCACGCAGACACAAGGAGAAAATGCAAACTCCACACAGGCAGTTGTCTGAGGCTGGAATTGAACACAGATCCTTAGTGCTGTGCAACAGCAATGCTAACCACTGTGCCATCTTAATGGAGGTCGCGCTGCTGTTTTGGTCGATACTTATCTCTCGATTATCATCTGAAAAACCTAGACTCCTGTGGGAGCTTGATGCCTCACAAATTGACTGCTAAGTTTCTCCTACATTATAACCAATGACATTTGAAATACAATCATGCGAAGCAGTTTTTGATGTCATTGTGACATCAATACAAGTCTTTCTTTTTAAAAGGAGGGTGGGTCGAGAGATTTTCACACCCACATCAAACAAGCTGCAAGAAGTCCACTGTGGAGGCACCTGAACTGCAGTGCTCTGACCACAGTAACATGAATGATTTGGGATGGGTATTAATTTTTTTTTAAGACACTACTGTAGCACATTGCTGCTGTGTGTAATTTAAATTGAAAATCATGTTGCAATAAAAATAAAGAATTCATGAAAATTAATATGCTTAAAGGAAAATGAATATGTATTGAATAGGAGGATGAAGAAAATTTTATGATCTTCTGAAATAGGGAGAGTAATTCGTTTCTATGATCATTTTGATTTAATAATTTTCCTTTTACTGGGTAATTTAAAACATGTCTGTTCATTTGCTTTATACTTTAGTATTTCTTCTATTCCTTTGCACCCACTTCATTCGTATTTATTTCATGCTTTGTTTTTTTCCAATTATTTTGTATTAATTTTTTTCTTTTCTATTTTCTATTTCTTTGTTTTCTATTTTGTTTCTATAATTTTGCTCATTTTGTATTCATCTTTTCATACTTTACTTTTTAGCACTGCTTCCTTATCACTAAAGTATCCTCTAATACAGGATTTGAGTATAGGAGTAGAGATGTTTTGCTTCAGTTATATAGTGCCTTGGTGAGGCCACACTTTGAGTGTTGGTCTCATTGTCTGAGGAAGGATATTCTTACTATTGAAGTTAAAAATCAGATGATTCAATCACCTGATGAAGGAGCAGCGCTCTGAAAGCTAGCATGCTTCCAATTAAACCTGTTGGACTATAACCTGGTGTTGTGTGACTTTTAACTTACTATTGAAGGAGTCCAGTGAAAGTTCACCAGACTGATTCCCGGGATGTCAGGGCTGACATATGAAGAAGGACTGGATTGACAGGGCTTGTACTCACTGGAATTTTGAAGAATGAGGGGGGATCTCATGGAAACATATGAAATCCTGATGGAACTGAACAGGCTAGGTGCAGGAAGAATGTTCCCGACTTTGGAGAAGTCCAGAATGAGGGGTCACAGTCTAAGAATAAGGGGCAAGCCATTCAGGACTGAGGTGAGGAAGAATTTCTTTACTTAGACAGTTGGAATGTTCTCCCATAGAAAGCTGCTGGAGCCAGTTCATTCGATTTATTCAAGAGGGATCTGTACATTGCCCTTACAGCCAAAGTGACCAAGGAGTATGGGGAAAGGGCTGGAATGGGATATTAAGATTGCATGATCAGCTGTGGTCATATTGAATGGTGATGTAGGATTGAAGGGCTGATTGGCACCTATTTTCTATGTTTCTCTGTTTCTAATAGCCTACATATTCCAGGTACATCAAAGTTTTTCTGCAAATCCTATTTATCAATACGTGAGTTTCTCTTTAGTAATGATTCCTTTGATTACAAATACATTAGGACTTCGAACTTTATCCCAAGGAAATTGACAAATGTGTTCAAATTCATTCTTTTTTATGTACAATTTATATTACTTATCCAACAGCAGCACCAACTTTGAGATAATGGCATCATGATGAGAAGTCCTGAGAACTCTCATAAACAATAACAGAAATTGCTGGAAAAGCTCAGTCGGTCTGGCAGCATCTGTGGAGAGAAATCAGAGTGAACATTTTGGGTCCAGTGACCTTTATTCAAAACTGATGGTAGCTAGGAAAAGATTGTTTTTTTTTACACAGAAGATAGAGTGAGGGGAAGTTGGAAGGAGTAAGCGATAGGTGGAGATGGAGCCTAAAGAGAAGGAAGAAGAGTTGGACCGACAAAGGAGTGGATACCTCTGATTTCTCTCCAGAGATGCTGCCAGACTTGATGAGATTTTTCAGTTATTTCTGCTTTTGTTTCTGATTTCCAGTCTCTGCAGTTCTTTGTTTTTTTTCTGAGAACACTCATTCTGTTTACCTGAAACAAGACTGAATATTCTATATATAGCTGTCACATTTGAACAAATGTTGCTAACTTGTGAACTGCTGACAACTTCAGGTTAGGGCAATCAATATTTGAATCCAGTGAATGTATTCGGTCAACTGAACAAAAACATTTACACCAATATTCAAAAATAGACATGTTAAAAATGTCTTGAATTAGTGATTATAAATGATATGACCTATCTGTCATTATGGAACGCTACTTGGGTGAAGAGCAAAACCAGTCATTAATTATTTTATGAAGAACAGTGTCGGATGATACAAATCAAATATTTCAGCTTTATTATTTTTCTTTCTGATCAGAAATGCAGGCTGCAAGATGAGATAAGCACCAAACTGAACTCAAAGCCCAAAGTGATTCAGTTGACATTTAACATTTGTCACAGCAACATCTTTACTTAAAGTAGACTCTGCTGTAAACTATTGATCCACATATTGTTATTCATCTTCTGTTTCAAAATAAGCAACTGACCATAATTATTAACATGCTGGCAAATGTAATTCAAGTATGAATATATTGCTTCTCCCAACACATTTGGTATGCTTTGCATTATTGGTCAGAGTGTTGAGTACAGGAGTTGGGAGGTCATGTTGCAGCCGTACAGGACTTTGGTTCAGCCACTGTTGGAATATTGCCAGCAATTCTAATCTCCTTCCTATCGGAAGGATGTTGTGAAACTTGAAAGGGTTCAGAAATGATTTGCAAGGATGTTGCCAGGATTGGAGGACTTGAGCTATAGGGAGAGGTTGAATGGGCTAGGGCTGTTTTCCCTGGAGCTTCGGAGACTGAGGGGTAACCTTATAGTTGTTTATAAAATCATGAGGGACATGGATAGGATAAATAGACAAAGACTTTTCCCTGGGGTGGGTGAGTCCAGAACTAGAGGGCATAGGTTTAGAGTGAGAGGGAAAAAATATAAAAGAGACCTAAGGGGCAACTTTTTCACTCAGAGGATGGTACGTGTATGGAATGAGCTGCCAGAGGAAGTGGTGGAGGCTGTAACATTTAAAAGGCATCTGGATGGGTATATGAATAGGAAGGGTTTGGAGCGATATGGGCCAGGTGCTGGCAGGTGGGATGAGATTGGGTTGGGATATCTGGTCAGCATGGACAAGTTAGACCGAAGGGTCTGTTTCCATGCTGTACATCTCTATGACTCTATGACACTATTTATTAATTCATTTTAAATTATCAGTTGCAGGAGGTTTTACCATGAGACGTTTGATCCAGAAGCACGGGCATTGTTGTGGGGATCCAGGTTTGAATCCTGTTATGTAGAAAGTGGAATTCAAATTGAATAAAAATCGTGAGTTAAGGCTCTAATGATGACTATGAAAAGGTAGTTGATTGTCGGGAAGAACCCATTCGGTTCTCTAATGTCCCTTAAGAAAGGAAATCTACTATCTTTACCTGGTCTGGTCTACAAGTGACTCCAGACCCACATCAATGTGTTTGTCTCTTAACTGCCTTCTGAGCAATAAATGCTGGCCTGGCCAGTGTCGCGGACATCCTGTGAATGTATTAAAAAGAGGCTGGACTGTGTACTAGCTTTAACAGATAGCTACAATCGTTCACAGATCCAATGATGCTGCCTGCTAATTTTCTAATTTTCTAATTCACCTGGATTTCCTGCATCATGTACTTGTTTAGTCTTGGGTCAAATTCATTTTCTATTAAAGAAATCACTTGTATTTGTGTGTAGTTTTCACTAAATTAGTGCCATTGTCTTTGAAAGTCATGTCAACTATCAAATTATTGAAACAAATTGAATCCATGGATGAATCCTTCAAAAATTCAGCAGAGTATATACCTTTTGAATCTGTCTGAGCCCACTAGATAATTGTATTCAAAAATGCTTATTTTTCGATAGTTACTAGCATATCAAACTGGTCTGGTCAGTTTACAGAACAGATGCTAGAAATTTGTAAAACATTTGAATGAGAGAAAAAAATGGTTTGACCCAAATTCTCAGACTATTCCCAGTTCGAGAATCTCCAACCAGTGGAAATAATTTATCTTTACTAACCCTGATTTTTCTGTAAATACCTTAAGGACTTTGATCAGATTACCCTTTAACCTTCTAAATTTGAGATAAACCAAGCCTAATTTGTATAATCTTGCCCCATAATTTAACCACTGAAGTTCAGATATCATTCTTGCAAATGGGCTCTAACCATGGTTTTGTATAATTGCAGCATAACATCTACATCATTATACACCAGTCCTCTAGATACAATGGCCAATATACCATTAGCTTTCTTAATTACTTTTGATGTCTGTTTGTGACAGTTTCATGAAGCAGAACTTCCCCATCCTCCAAATCTCTTTGGACATTGCTGTATTTAACTTCATAAACTTAACCATCTAGAAAGGACCCTGCATTTATCCTTTATCAGTCCACCTGCCACAGTTTTGCCTATGCACTCAGTTTATCAATATTTCTTCATCTATGCTATTATCTGTACCATCTACAATGCCATCTAACTTTGCGTCATCAGCAAATTTAGTTAGATGAGTTTCTGTTCCATTTTCCAAGTCATTAATAAGTAATGTGAATAACTGAGGCCTGAACACAGATTCGTTGGGACATTGTTAATGACATCCTGTCAAGTCATCAGCAATCATTAACTAATGAGTATGAATGTCCACCCAGGAAATTCTGTGTGACTGGTATGTAGAGTATTGGGGGGGTTATTGAAATATATTGATAAGGAAAACAACGGTCAAATAACTCCTACCACTTCACTGAAACAGGAAGTCACTGATGTTGATATCATTACTGTGTATTTAGAATAGGAAGTCAGTATCTAAGCTTCCAATAGGTGTCTGCACTGTCCTGATGCCATTGGTCACTATTATGCCTGCAACATATGGCTTGCTGCCCTTCTCCGTTTGACCCACTTACTGCCCTACATTGCTCACGGTTCTGCTGCCCCTTTCTGCTTGTCTCCTGTGTCACTGCCTTGGCCTACATTGTATTCTGGTTGCCAATCCCCTGCTCCATTTAGCCCCCAGCCCCACCCCAGGGTTTGGATTACCACTTGCCTGATTGCTCAGCTTGCTGCCGTGTTTGGCATTGTGAAACTTGAATACTGGACATTAAGCTGATGTTTGAGATCTCACAACTTCCACACAGCAGAGAAACATTTGAAAAAAAACCCACATTTTATCGTGTGACCATAAAATTGTCGTTAAAATAGCTTCAGATTGCTCAATGATATGGATGATCTTGGAACTCCCACTTTGAGGGCATTGTGTGGGTCAACCCACAGCACATGGACTGCAGTGGTTCAAGATGGCATTTTACCACCACCTTCTCAAGGGCAAATAGGGATGGGCAATAAATGGTGGTGAGTCAGCAATGCTCACATCCTACAAATGATTTTAAAAATCCTAATTTTTGACGTACGAAGATACCTGAGGCATGTGTGGCAATGATACTGCAGGCTTTTGATCGCCTTAGTGATGAGTATACCCCTGTAATTGCAGTGGTAGCAAACACAGCTAAGTAAAAAAACTGAAGTAAATATTTAAGCAGTTAACATGAAGGATGACAGGAAAGGTGATGAATCATGGTTGCAGCTTATGGTTCTCCTGGATGTCAGTGTGATCCAGAAAAACATGTCTGCAGTAAACATGCTCAGACAACTTCAGTTCAGAAGTTATGAATGAGAAGCCAAACTACAAACACTGTGACACATGCGGCACAGGGGAGGTTACCTGTACAATTTCATCACAGACTTTAGGAGAGGACGTTCTGATTAGTCCTCTGGTTAGGGCATGCAAAGGGACAAAGAGGGCAGGAGTGCAGAATCTTCAGCCTTTGCAATTGTTCAACAGGTTTGAAGACTTTTTGAGCTTGGTTGGATGGCAGTGAGGCTGCAAGGTGGATGAGCTAACTGATCATGGTGCTGTTAAATAGATTAGAAAGCTAGGTAAAGGTGGAGACATGGCAATGTTAATCAAGGATGGCATTTGTTCAATAGCTGGAGATGTCCTTGGTTCAGGTAATTAGAATATAGGATTGACAAGGTTCCTCATAGTTGGCAAGGTTAGATCTCATGGAGTACAGGGAGAACTAGCCATTTGGATACAGAACTGGCTCAAAGGTAAAAGACAGAGGGTGGTGGTGGAGGGTTGCCTTTCAGAATGGAGGCCTGTGACCAGTGGAGTGCCACAGGGTTCAGTACTGGGTCCACTGCTTTTTATCATTTATGCAAATGACTTGGATGTGAACATTGTTAGTAAGTTTGCAAATGACACAAAAATTGGAGGTGTAGTGGACAGCAAAGAAGGTTACCTCAGAGTACAATGGGATCTTGATCAGATAGGCCAATGGGCTGAGGAGTGGCAGATGGAGTTTAATTTAGGTAAATGTGAGGTGCAGCATTTTGGAAAGACAAATCAGAACAGGACTTATACACTTAATGGGAAGATCCTGGGCAATGTTGCTGAACAAAGAGAACCTAGAGTGTAGGCTCATAGTTCCTTGAAAGTGGAGTCACAGGTAAATAGGATAGTGAAGAAGGCGCTTGGTATGCTTTCCTTTATTGGTCAGAGCATTGAGTATAGGAGTTGGGAGGTCATGTCATGGCTGTACAGGACATTGGTTAGGCCACTTTTGGGATATTGTGTGCAATTCTGGTCCCTCCCCTCATATTGGAAGGAGGTTGGGAAACCTGAATGGGTTCAGAAAAGATTTACGAGGATGCTGCCAGGGTTGGAGGATTTGAGCTATAGCGAGAAGCTGAATAGGTTGGGGTTGTTTTCCTTGGAGCATTGGAGGCTGAGTGGTGATGTTATTGAGGTTTATGAACATAGGAAATGACATCATTACAGGAAATGACACCACCATCGCAAAGAAACCCAAACATATGAATAGAAAGCAGGAATCATCAGCAGTGCTTTGTCTGGAGGCTCACTGAAGATGTTAGCTAGTATGGTGACGAAACGTCTGAAAATAAACCTTCCAGATCAGTGAGCAAACCAACATCCAGTTTATAAAATTATGAGGCACATAGATAGGGTTGGGGGAGTCCAGAACAAGAGAGCATGGGTTTAGGATGAGAGGGGAAAAATTTAAAGGGCACCTAAGAGGCAACTTTTTCATGCAGAGGGTAGTACATATATGGAATGAGCTGCCAGAGGAATTGGTGGAAACTGGTACAATTACAACATTTAAAAGGCCTCTGGATGGGTATATGAATAAGAAAGGTTTAGAGAGATATGGACCAAGTGCTGGCAAATGGCACTGGATTACATTAGGAGATCTGGTCAGTATGGATGAGTTGGACCAAAGGGTTTGTTTCCATGCTGTACATCTCTGAGACTCCAAGACTCTAAGATTGGTTTGAGTGGAGATGAGGAATAATAGGGGAAAGAGGTCACTAATGAGAGTGATTTACAGACAGGTAACAGTAACCAAAATGTGGGAAAAAGTGGACAAAAAGAAATGTTGGGTGCTTGTGATAAAGGAACAGTAATAAGAATGACTTCGATCAACATATAAATTGGGAAAACAAATAACAGTTATAGTTTACTTGAGGAGGTCACAGAACACTTTGAAAATATTTCCTTAGAGCTGTACATTTTGGAACCAACCAGAAAGAAGTTTCTCTTAGATTTACTGTTGTGCATTGTGACAGAATTAAATAGTGACCTTTATGTTTATATATTTAGTAGCATGCTAGTAATGTGGGACTAGAAATTTTAAAAATGAAGCCATCGCTGTATATTGATGTTTCATTTTTTTCTTTTAAGGGGGAGGTATTATGAGATGCATCTTCAGAAAGACTGGTTCTGATTAGATTTGATTCCCTACTGTGTGGAAACAGGCCCTTCGGCCCAACCAGTTCACACTGACTCTCCTGAAGAGTCACCTACCCAGACCCATCTCCCTCTGACTAATGTACCTAACACAATGGGCAATTGAGCATGGCCAATTCACCTAACCTGTACATCTTTGAATTGTGGGAAGAAACCGGAGCACCCAGAGGAAACTCACAGACACAGGGAGAATATGCAAACTCCACACAGACAGTCACTCAAGGCTGGAACCAAGCCTGGGACCCTGGTGCTTTGAGGCAGCAGTGCTAACCACTCAGCCACTATGCCACCATCTGTCATGTTTCTTTTGAAAGCAAGCATTATAAGCTGGAGACAAGTTGTCTGCTCTGAGCCCAGTAATGTAGCTAGCTTTGGTTTTTTTTAAAGCAAACAACAGAAACAACTTGAAGGAGTGGGGTCAATCTCCCACAGAACCAGGATTTAGTTAACCTTTCAGTAGCTGTTAGGGTTTGGAAGCTACAATTCATCTCTCCCTGCTATACCAGAAGGGTTTAGTTTTCTCTCTCTCTCTCTCTCTCTCTCAGAGTTTTCTCTTGATGTTCTTTCCTCCTGGTCTGGAAAATTGCACATAAGACAATCTATTTTCTTTTGCCAAGGGTGTGTTTATGGAATGTGACTATCTTGGAACTGTTGCTGTTTAGTTGTTAAATAACCTATTATTCTGTTAAGTTTTCCAATACAATTAAGTTATTCTGATTCTTTTGTTTGTATTTTAAGTATTGTGTAAGAATAAAGTGTGTTTTAGCTCAAGCTTGGTAGTTTCACCAATCAAATTCCATCCAGAACACAATGCCCGACAATTGCCTTTAAAAATAAGAAAAAAATGGGGTCTAGGCTATCTTCTTAATGTATTTTGGAGGGTTTGATCTGGTCTATAACAGTGGGAAATATACAAACATAATGTCTCTCTCTCTATTGTTCTTGCTGACTGCCTCTTATTGGGTTTCAGATCATAATGACTCTTCAATTTTTAGGTTTGAGTACCACTGTTCAATATGCAAGGCAGACCTCTGATTGCCCTCACTGGCTTTTGACCTGTAGTAACCTTGGCCTCTTTGTATTTCAACAGGCTTGCTTGCAGAAACTGTTTATCCAATTTTATGTTTGGCCTAGTTGCTTAGGCTTTTGGCCACGGCCACAATTTAATACTTGGACTAAAGGAAAACATTGCATTTGATTATTCAGTTTCTGTATTTAATTTAGTATGAAATCACCTTTGTTTCAAATACGTGAACATGTTGACCTTCAGATAAATGGTAGTTATGAGAACTATATTGTTCCCTGAAATGTAATAAAACTTTAAGCTGCAGCAGTCTAAAGTACTTCCTTCCCTCATTGTATATCTTGTGCAATCTGGCAATGGGCTTTCTGCCATTGTCTATCATAAGTCTACCTTCAGTGACCAATATGCATGTTGGGTTTGATTTGTCTGCTATTTTGCCGATAAGGTCAATCTTGTAATGGGTCCCTTGTCACTTGCTCACCTTGCAAGAAGTTCTATTTCTTCTTGATGGAGAAGTAGAACGGATCAAAGCCATTCTAAGGCACAAAGGCCATCCTGATTAGATAACCTTTTTGATATAATCTCTCAAAGGATATAGTGATTGTTAACTCATCAAGCATTTATTGCCCATTACTCACGGACCTTCAGAGGATAGTGATGCGCTGCCTTCTTGAACTGCAGCAGGCCATATGGTGTAGGTATACTCATGATGCTATTTGGAAGGGACAACGATATAATTTCATGTCAGGATGGGTTTGGGCTTGAGAGAAAATTTGCAGTTTATGCTATTCCCATATGTCAGATGCCTTTGTCCTTTCAGATGGTAGAAATTGCAGATTTGGAAGATGCATCTTGTATTCTGCACACACAACTGCCACCATGCATTGATGGTGAAGGGAATGAATGTTGAAGGAGGTGGATGAGGTGTCAATCAAGTGGGCTGTTTTGAAGTGGTGTTGAACTTCTCAAGTGTTGTTTGAATTGCACTCACCTTGGCAAATGGAGAGTGTTCCATCATCATCTTGACTTGTGCATGGCAGATGGTAGATGTGTTTTGGGGAGTCAGGAGCTGAGTTATTCATTGTAAATTTCCCAGCTTCTATACTTGCTCTTGTGGCCTTAACCTGAGGCCTGGTGACCCTCAGGTTAAACTCACCAGTCATCTCTTTCTAATGGATGAGCAGCCCTATGGTCTTCTGGAACAATGGCAACTTTATGTGGCTTGTACAACTTTGTTTCTGGTCAATGGAAACCTGCAGGATGATGATAGTGAGGGATTCAGTGATGAAAATGCCATTGAAGGTCAAGGAGAGTTGGTTAGATTCTCTCTTGTTGGAGACAATCATAGATCGGCACTTATGAATAGAGAATTAACTTGCCACTTATGAGCCCAAAGACTTTCAGGAATTGCGAATGGTGCTGAATATCAGCAAATATCCCCCTCCCTGACCTTAGATGGAAAGAAGGTAATTGATGAAGCAGTCCTGAGGAACTCCCCAGTAGTGTCCTAGGACTGAGATAATTGACTTCAAATAGCGGTAATCATTCTCTTTGGTTAGAGTCATATGTATCACAAATGTCAAGTTTCCCCATGATTCCCTCTGATTCCAAGAGAATATTTGGATCCTACTTGCTTTTTCCAAATCAATATCCTGACCAATCAGACTGAACTTACTGACCAATTAGCATCATTTTCTCCTGTTTTATAAATTGTGATCACTTAGAATACAGCACTCTTGCATTTGTCCTGATGGGAGCAAGACAAAAAATCTTTTGATTTTTCTGGCCTTTTTTGATAATATTTGGTAACTAATTTAAGACAGGTCAGATTTCATTTCAACTTTGGATCTGACTTATTCATTATTATTGAATAAACTGAGTGGTCATCCACATTGTGCAAACAATCATGATGTATATGCAGACAGAGCCAATGATACCGATGCACAGGGAAGCCATCATGAGTGCATGCAACATTGATATGGGGCCTGGGGAAGTGAGGTGGAGGATGAGACTCTGTCAGGAGGGGGACAAAGGAAGGCGTTTGAAGTGAGAGTAAGTACAAGTGGGAAAGTTCTGCACTGATAGGGGCAATCAGTGAGGGAAGATGTTTGCAGTGGGAGTTGGTGGAGTCAGGTCCATTCCAGGAGTGGGGGAAACCAGCTTTATTTTTCTTTTTGTTTTAGTTTTAGTGTTTGTCCTTAATTTTTATCAAAAAATATTTAATAATCTGAAGAACTTCTCTTTCTGCAGCATAATCTTTAAAGACTGATGTCCAATGATATGAACTTTCTCTTTGTGCCTATATGCATTTTGTCTCACCTGCGGACAGTTTTTATCTGAATTACTGTCTTGAATAAACTACATAAAATGATCCTGGTCGATATTATTTTTATGTTCAAACGTACACTCAAACACTTTGCCTGTTCAATCAGGATGATACTTAAATGTCTTGCTAAATTTTTTAATCCTTTGGAATGCAAAAATTCAGTTAGCATACTTTCAATATGCATAAGCACAAAACGCCACTTTGGAAATTTATTATTTTCCATAAAGTATCTATTTAGACCAGAGTCTATAATTCTTAAAACAAATATGAACTGTTTTGAAAGGGACCAGCATTTGAAATTTGAAGTTGTTCATTTAAAATGCATGTGCAGTACTGTATCAGAACTGTAATACTCTGCTGACAATATAGAATTCAGCTCATGCTGAGGAATAACCTTTGATATTCTCTCTATAAATCAAAAAATATGAAAAACCATTAGGGTTTAACACTGAGTAAATTAATGCATTTTGTTTTGTAATTTGCTCACAGAAAGTTTTCAACTGTATTTTATGAATTCAATTTTCTAGCATAATGAATACTGTGTGTACGAATACCTCACCCATAGCTTTGCTCATGATGAATCCAATATTGCAACTATAACATGGAACAGTGGGGAGGCTACAGATGGATGGAGTGCAGAATATCAGCCTTATTTGCTTTTATAAATAGATCATGCAAAGAGAGGAGATCTTTACCAGACCAACGAAGGAAGTGCTTTGATAAAACGTAAATGGAATAAGGCACAATGTCTGAAATAGATATGAAATTAATTTTTGAAATTTAGAAATTGTGAAAATAACTGAAGTGGGTGGGATTTTCTTTTGTATTCACTCTTGGGATGTGGGTATCGCTGGCTGGGCTAACATTTATTGACTATGTGAGCTGCCTTCTTGAACTGCTGTAGTCCATGTGCTGTACGTAGACCCACTATGCCTTTAAGGAGGGAATTCCAGGATTTGACCCAGCAACAGTAAAGGAACAGCAATAAATTTCCAAGTCAGAATGGTGAGTAGCTTGGAGGCGAACATGCAGGTGGTGGTGTTCCTATGTATCTGCTGACCTTGTCCTTCTAGATGGAAGTGATCATAGATTTGGAAGGTACTGTTCAAAAACATTTGGTGATTACTGACGTGCATCTTGTAGACAGTATGCACTGCTACTACTAAGCATCAGTGGTGGAGAGGGTGGACTCTAGTGGACATTGTGCCAATCAAGCAGGCTGCTTTGTCCTGGAAAGTGTCAAGATTCTTGAACGTTATTGGAGCTGCACCCATCCAGGCAAAGTGGGGAGTATCCTATGCCTGGTTTGTGCCTTTGGCCAGGCTTGGCAGTGATGAGATGTATTATTGTCTGCAGTCTTCCTAGGTTCTGAGCTGCTTTTGTAACCATTGTGTTCTAGCGGCAAATCCAGTTGAGTTTCTGGTCAGTGGTAACCCCCAGGATATTGATAGTGAGGGATTAAGTGATAGTACACCATTGAATGGTATCAAGGAGAAGTGGTTCCATTGTCTCTTATTGGAGATAGTCATCACCTAGCATTTGTTTGGTGTGAAAGTTACTTGCCTGTTGTAAGACAAAACCTGGATACTGTCCCAGATTTTGTTGCCTTTGAACGTGGACTGCTTCGATATCTGAGGAGTTGCAAATGGTGCTGAACATTGTGCAATTAACGGTGAAAGCCTCCACTTCTGACCTTACGACAGAAAAAAGATCATTGATGAAGCAGTTGAAGATAGTTGGACCTAGGACACTACTCTGAGGAACTCCTGCAGAGATGTCCTGGAGCTGAGATGACAGTGCTATTAGGAAAGGAGCTCTAGGGTTTTGACTCCATTTATCATGAAGGAATTGTAATGCATGACTGAATCTTACAATATTTTTGCTCAGTGTCAACTGAGTTGAGTGTTTTGAAGGGTTTTTTTTATCATGTGGCCGAATGGGATTTCTAACTGTATCTTACCAAACGTGTCACATTAACTACCTACTTTGCTCCTATGGTATCTGCCTCATTGTATTCTAGTCCTGTCTTCCCATGTACCATAGTCAGAACAACTCATCATTCAGTGAACATCTGCTGAAAGATTGGCATTTATGGTTCTCATGCCATCTTTAAAAGGCTACTGTACATTTGGACAAGGATTGGCAATCCAATGTTGTACCTCATTGGCAACATAGTGGCATAGCAGCCACAAAACTATGTTACTCACTATATATAAGTCGAGACAAAACAACTCAGATGCTGGAATCCAAAGTAGACAGGCAGGAGGCTGGAAGAACACAGAAGCCAGGCAGCACCAGGAGGTAGAGAAGGTGACATTATGGGTATAACCCTTCTTCAGGACTAGCAATCCTGAGGAAGGCTTACACCCAAAATGCTCTCTTCTCTGCCTCCTAATGCTGCCTGTCTTGCTGTGTTCTTCCAGCCTCCTGCCTGTCTACATTGCACATAAGTAGTTCGATTAACACTCCCTTGCACATCTAACCCCATTCCTTTACACTGGCCATTGTATAGCCACCAAGCATGTCCTTAGCTACATCCTGTTTAGACATCTTCTCGAAGTTACCTGCACAGTGCAGTTGGTTATTGTTCAGTAGAGGAATGTCACACATAGGCAAGCAATTGGATATCCCAGGCAGGAGACACCAAAAACGAACACAAGCAAAATGAATAGAGACTGCAGCACAAACCAATTGCTGGTATAATGATCAATGACTAGTTAATATTTCATGATGGGCTGTTACTCCAAGCTCCCATCTGTTGGAAGTGGATGTCTAACAGGTCTTGTCTAGCTTGTAGCCCATGATGCACCTGAACTTTGTCACTTATAAGGAGAGCTTCCTCCTCCCAATGTCATTGTCCTCTTCCTCTCCCTCCTCAGATACTGTACCCAATCTGTCCATTCCTCAGCATCAACATATGGCCCACTGCCTGCTCCAATTACTCAGAATACAGCACACCAGGATGATACAGCAAACTCTGTTCAGGCTAGGCTGAAGGACCATCTCACCCTCTCACTGACTGGTCTTAGCAACAGAACCATATCTTCAAAACCTATTGCTTTCTCCACCATGGCACTTGCCACACATGTGTACCAACTTGTTGCAAGTGCAGTAATGATCGAGTAACCAACACATTCCATCAGAAAGGGACTGGCTGCTGTGCTCTGACCACCTTTCTATCCCAGACCCATGTCAATCATTCAACTTTCCATTGCATTCAATATAGTCCACCATTATACTTACCTGACATACGTTGAAGCAATGTTTCCCTCCCTCCCTCACAACACCCTTAGAAGTCTCACAAGTGATTAGAACTTTTGATCAGCATTCACCTTTTTTTCAGTCATTGCATTTAACCTCATTGTGATGCCAATGTTAGATTCGCAAGCATCAATGACGTGGTGCAAGTCCATTTTAATCAGCATTTGAAGCCGAAGCACATTCACTCTGCATACATTGCAAATGGGTGAAGAAATTATTATCAATAAAACCTGGCTGGACTTTGCAAATGCATCCTTAATGCATTTGCCCCTTCAATGTCCGAGTGCTTAGCAGACATGGATTGCTTGAATCTGTCCATCCAACTAACGCTAACCCTGGGTACTGTCCAAACCATTTTTTAAACAATTTGCATTTAGAGAGTGACAATCGATGTCAGGGATTGCAGCTCTTAGTGTACACCATCAACATCAGGCTTCATCTGGTAATCAGGTCTCCACTTCCCCTCTCCCAGAGCCTCCATGTCTTCTTTCATCTCAAACTACCCTGACAACCTGGTTACAGTGGTTCAGTGGTTAGCACTGCTGCTTTGTAGTGCCAAGGACCCAGGTTCAATACCAGCCTTGGATGATGATGTGGATCTTGCACATTCTTCCCGAGTTTGTTTAGATTTCCTCTGGGTGCTCCAGTTTCCTCCCACAATCCAAAGGTGTGCAGGTTGGGTGGATTGGTCATGCTACATTGCCCACAGTATCCAGGGATCTGCATGTTAGGCAGATTAACAATGGGAAACTCAAGGATATGGCGGTTGGGTTGCTCTTTGGAGGATCGGTGTAGACTCAATGGACCAAATTGCCTGCTTCCACAAAACAGGGATACTATGATTCTATGAACCCATTTCCACCCCTGCCCCTGATGTGGAGATATATCACATTGAATTGTGCCTCCTTCTCCCTGCCCTCTGAGCCATTATATCACATCTTAATGATGTTCACCCTGACCCTCTATGCTTGCAGTAAATGGTCACTGCTAGTAAGCCCCCTTCCATATCCTCCAATGTTGTTCTGCCTACCTCCATGTACTTTAGGATGCCCATCCATCACTTCCCTGACCCTGTCTCAACACATAGCTCTGTTACTCCTCCCCCATCCTATTTGGCAGTGACCCCGCTGCTTCCCCTAAGTCACCTCCTTGCAACATTTAAAAATTAATGCACGCACCCCGAATATTATATTTGCCCCTGACCACTGACTGACTTCAAATAGTCCCTAGACATAACTGACCAGGTTACTGACCTCCCGTTAGGCAATTCCCCTGAAAGGTTGTGAAGGCACTATGGGACTGACTGTCGCTTACTCCAGGGACTGGGGTCTGACGTATACTCTGATTGTGCCTGGCCTCTGTGGCCAAGGCCCTGCACTGTTTACGGACTATACCTGTGACTGAGGCCTCAGGATCCATTGACTCAGTGGCAAACCCCCCACACCCACATTTGAATGGATTGAGGACTAGCTCCCTACCTACTCTCAGACACAGCCATTTGTTTGAATAAATGTGCAGTATGTTTGCTATCCAGGCAGCAAATGCTGTTCGAATTAGATTGATGTCTCAGTGAACCGTACAACTACATATCCCTTTAGACAGATCATGACTGCTAAGCATGATAAACAAGCTGTCTGTTTGTCTGCACTAAAGAACTATTCAATACAACAGCTCTGGTAGCCTCTCAGCTCTGTCTGAAGTGCCAGTGTGTTAACAGGCAAGGCATGGCATGGCACGGCATGGATGTTTGAGCATGAAGGTGTGCACCAAGTGAGTGAGCAAGCAGCCCTAAATTACTGCATAGTCCAGTCTTCTACCTGTGTGCCTGTCCCTGTGTGCAAAGTGTCCTCAAAGCAATTTTTCAGTGCCAGTCACTGGTGCCCTCTATGATCCAGGTCTGTACATTGCATACATCCTGCAAGTGGATCAGAGAGGTGCTATGTGGTTCCTGAGAGGAAAGCAAATGTCAGATGCCAATGTCTGTGGGTAATGGATGCATGTAAATGGTGCTCATGGATTGTGGCCTGAGCTGCTATTTGGTGCTTTGAACGTGGTAGCTGTTTGCAATCAGTGGTGAGCTGAAATTGCTAAGTATCCACCCTGACTTCCTTGTCAAGAATTCTTAATGTCTAATTTGCTTGGTGCATTTGGTAATTTGGGAAGCTGCATGCTAATGAGGTGAGATGTGCAATTAATAAAGCATTTGACAAGCAATCAAATAAAATCAATAATCTCCCTTAACTGGCAAGCCATTGCTGCCAGGTGACAAACTGGCTTCGATGCATGGAAGATTCATAAAAGATTCAGTGAGTTGCTCATGATGTAGAGAAAGGACTCACCAGACCATTTTCACAATTCTGCCATAGCCCACATTGTTCAAGCTCCTAAAGATTCTGCCCATAGCTCCAAGTCAAGATGGTGTGTGACTTGGATGGGAGTTTGCAGGTAGTGTTGTTTCCATGCATTGGAGCCTCTTGGCTTTCTGCTAAAATTTAAGGTTGAGGAAGGAACAATTTCCATTCATCCAATCTGGCCAGCCAATTGTAACTTTGTAAGGCACATCTTGTGAATGGTAGATATTGTTGCCCCTGTGCATCAGTTGTGCAGGGAATGAAAGTTTAAAGTGGTGGATGGGTACACACTGCTGTGACTGTGCATCTGTGAAGGGAGTGAATGTTGAAGGTGCTGAATGTTTACTAACCAAGTAGACTCATTCTTCCTGAATGAATTTAAGCTTTGAGTGTTGTTGGAGCTACACTCATCCAAACGATTGTAGATCATTCCTTAACACTCCCATTTGTGATTTATAAATGGTGGACAGGCTGTGGGGAGTAGGAGATGACTACCTGACCACAGCATCTGACCTGCTGTAATAAACAGAGCATTTATATGGCTAGTTCAGTTCAATTTCTGGTCAATGGTAAATCCAAGGATATTGATAGATTTGCTAATGACATTGAACATTCAAGGGGAGGTAGTCAGATTCTCTTTTGTTGGAGATGGTCATTGCCTGGTACTTGTAAGCCTTGACTATCATTTGTCACTCATTAACTCAAGCTGAAATTGTGCTCAAGTCTTGCTGTATTTGAACAAAGCTTAAAAATGTGTTGCAGGAAAAGCACAGCCAGTCAGGCAGCATCCAAGGAGCAGGAGAATCGACGTTTCAGGAAGAAGGGCTCATGCCCGAAACGTTGATTTCTCCTTCTCCTTTGCTGCCTGACTTGCTGCGCTTTTCCAGCAACACACTTTTAAGCTCTGATCCCCAGCATCCGCAGTCCTCACTTTCTCCTGTATTTGAACAAAGTCTACTTTACCATCTGAGGAGTCACCAATGGGGCTGAATGTTGCGAGATCGTCAGCAAACATCTCCATTTCTAGCCTATTGATTGAAGGAAGGTCATTGATTGTTTTGCCAGGTCAGAGGAATGGGAACTGTTCCTTCCTCAACATCATTTTTTAATGTCTGTCTTTAAGTAGGTGGAGGCATGTTACCTTTATTTTTATTTTTAAGACTTAGTTTTTGGACTATTGTTGAAGTAAGACTGCAGAAAAAAAGGATGAAAATAATCTAAATCATTTATTATTTCCTTTACTACTTTGGAAAATGTAACTGTTGATTGTGCTTCTTTGACACTTATTGATTGACAGCGCTTGTACTTTCTTGCTCATTAATAGATTAAGCACTTGTGGTTTGCTCCTATTTAATGACTGCAACATTTTGAAGTAGCTGGGGGAATCTATACTTATGTGATACAGTTTGCTTTCCTGTGAGACATTTTGAAATGTGACAGAAATACAATGTTCCAGGATATTCAAATTCAACTTAATGATTCTCTTGACCTGCTGCCCGCAATAATTTGATTGCGCCATTTTAAGTGGATCATTATACAATAAGAAAAACATAATGTGGTATTTATTTTACTAAAGAGTACAGATACATCTCTTTAACCCTAGAGAGTCTGAGATGATTCTGAATTGCTTCATTCAGAGGTAACCTAAAATAAGAAAGAGTTTAGAGGCTGAGTTTATCTGTGTCACAACACTAAATGGGAGCACCCTTGTGCTTGTGGTGATGCAGTGTCAATGTCAGCATGTGACTCTAAAATGAGACATGCTTTTACAGACTGTGGCTTTGTTCATTGAATTTTGCATGTACTTTGCAACTTGGAGGGTTATAATTCTCACCCTTAAACCAAAACCAGTTACGGGAAAAAATTGCAACAACTCAGCTGTCAAACATTTTTACAGTCAGGTTCTTGCAATGGCAAAAATAAATATCTCTTCCATAGCAACCAATTAGTTTTAGTGAGAACCCCACTCTGGAAACCAAACTATACCTGTGGAGATTTACCACTTTTAAAAAACAATCAAAAATCTTTTAAAAATAAAATACGTAAGTTAATTATTATCAACCAATGTGAGTCACAAAATCCTGACCCTGGAATTAGGTCACTTAACTCTGGCAGGGCACATTCTAGGACACCTCAGTGGAAGTGACATCAGGAAAAGACAGAGGTCTAGTGTGAATGGGTGAATTTCTTCTTTGGCCAAATCTCTCATCCAGCCTGCCAGAACACTCTGCTTCCTTTGCTTATTTTCCCAGATTGAAAGTTTTGACATTTATTTCCCTTTTGTTTCTCCTTTCTTACCCCCACCCCCTCCCCAAACTCTGAATCTTTTAAACATTTAATTCTGTTCAACATCCCAGTGAGAAAAGACAAACAGAGCAACATTTACATTGTACTGACTCAGTTAATAATGTATCAAATTTGACGACAACTCAAACAAATATGATGCAAAACGTTCTAAGTTTCCGGGACAGAAATTCAGTGATGTGAATAATTCAATCAGTTCCTTTAATTGGCAGACACATCTCAGTGTAGATGCAGAAAGCTCTGTCTATCTTCCCTCTGACAGATTCAATTGAACTGACATGTTTAAAATGCTGATATTACACTGTTGTAATCTTATGCCCAGAAAACACATTAGGAAATCTCCTCTCAACAACTACTTGCAGAACCAAGAAGAGTTCAGCTCACCAACTGAGTCTGCATTGCAATAAGAGCTCACAAATATAGTTCTGTCTTACTGGCCTGGCTTGGGTCTGTTCCTGTTGGTGAGATCACTCATTGTTACTGTGTGATTTTTGAGATGCCAGTGTTGGACTGGGATGTCAAAGTTAAAAATCACACAACACCAGGTTATAGTCCAACAGGTTTAATTGAAAGCACTAGCTTTTGGAGTGCTGTTCCCTCATCAAATATCTGATGAAGGAGCAGCGCTCCAAAAGCTAGTGCTTTCAATTAAACCTGTTGGACTATAACCTGGTGTTGTGTGATTTTTAACTTTGTTACTGTGTAATCATGAAACTCAAATTTGAATCTCAAGGGCAACTAGGGATGGGCAATAACTGCTGGCTAGCCAGTGACACCCACATCCCACGTGAATAAAAGGAAACCTGGATCACATTTACCAAACTGAGATTTTGTTAGCACTGAGAGTGAAATGTACCAGCTTACTTTTAAAACCATGAGGAGATTAAGGGTGAATCCAATAGTCTTCCAGACGCACCAAGAAGACTGGAAACCCTACTCAGAATTAAAAATTCTAGTATCTATCAAGTGAGTTCGCGTTATTAACTAGTTCACTCAGTTAACTTGCTTCAATGAATCAAAAGAAAAATAATGTTGAGTGATTCAAATTGCAGTATTGAATTGGTCTTGAATTGTCCATCATCTTTAGTGGAAGAATCTGGTAAAATGGTAGTGGTATACTGCAGGCGATGTGCGCATGGCACCTTTCCATTCATTGACGGGAGTTACAGTAAATTTTGAATACATAATAGATTTGTTTAATTAAGATGGAAACTATCTTTGTTAAGCACATTTTCTTCTCGGCAAAGTTCCTTTCTAAATTTCTTTCAATTGTAACACTGAATAAAGCAAAAATTTGAATGTGAGCAAATGCCCATCTCTGATCGCCCTTAATTCATCATAGGCCAGCCCCGGTAGGTGACAGCTTTTTTCCCCTTTAGGGGCAAAGTTAATGAGTTGAAATATTAAAATAATCCAGCATCTTCTATACTTATTTCTTTTGGTATGAACTCACAAACTATTAAATTTCTTGAACTCAGTTGTGCAACTTGCCATTCCAAAGTTTAGACCCACAAGATTACCATTATTAGCTTAGTTTCACAACCACTTGACACTGGTATTTTTGAGTCAGGATGATGTTTGATATTGAGGTAACAGTACTCCCACAGCATTGGTGGTCTTGATTTTCTTAGTGTTTCTCTACCTGTAAACATTATTACTATCAAATCAACATGGCCGTTGCAATGATCATTTAAATAAGAAATAAAACATGGCAGTGAAGTTGGGGGTGTTGATCGTGAGGCCATTGGCAGGGGGCGCAATTAAGTGAACTGTATCCTGGATGGAGTTGAATTTTATGAAGTTACACTGAAGTCAGTGAACTCTTGCAGTATTATCCTGAGGATGTGATGATAGCTTCTGACAACCAGAAAATCCTTCTTTTGTGTCAGGTATGATGTAGATCAAATTTTATCACTAACCTCCCCCCACCCCCGCCGACTTAATTATTTGCTGAAGTTCCTTCATGCTCAGCCAATGTCAAAGGTAGTTAGCTTCACCTTACTTTTCTCCTTGTGACAGAGAATGTGTTGGATAGGAACCTGTTCTATTTTTAAAATAATCTTTTAGTTGATTTCCGATGATGTTGCAGACAGACAGTCAAGAGCATGTGCAGTCTTCTCTTCAATTGAGAAGCAAAGCAAAAGACAATTGGGACCAACTGGAGAGAACTGTGACAGATAGTAGAGGGGGAGTGATGGAAAAAAAAAGCAGAGATAGAGAAGAGATGAAAGCAGGGAATTGGGAGTGCAGGAAGGAGCCATGGAAAGACCTTGGCAAGTAAGATTAAAGAGAATCCCAAGGCATTCTATACATACACTAAAAACAAAAGGATAAGCAGGGAGAAGGTAGGACCACTTAAGGATAAAGGGGGGAACACTTGTTTGGAGGCTGAAGATGTGGGCAAGATCCTAACTGCGAACTTTGTGTCAATATTCACCTGGTAGAAGGATATGGAGGATAGTGAGATTTGTGTGGAGAATGCTAATATGCTAAGGCATTTTGAAATCACAAAAGAAATGGTGTTGGGTCTCTTGAAGAGCATTAATGTGAATAAGTTCCCCAGGGCCCAATGGTATCTACTCCAGGTTATTGAGAGAGGCAAGAGAGGAAATTGCTGAAGCTTCACCAAGATTTTTGTATCCTCACTAGCCACTGGACAGGTCCTGGAAGAATGGACAGGAGCTAATGCTGTTCTTCTGTTCAAGAAAGAAATTAGGGATAATCCAGGAAACTATGGATTGGTGAGTCTCACATTGATAGTTGGGAAGTTAGTGGAGAGAATTCTTAGGAACAGGAGTGATGCACATTAGAAAAAATATGGCCTAATTAGGGACAGGAGAAAGTGAGGACTGCAGATGCTGGAGATCAGAGCTGAAAATGTGTTGCTGGAAAAGCGCAGCAAGTCAGGCAGCATCCAAGGAACAGGAGAATCGACCTTTCGGGCATGAGCCCTTCTTCAGGATTCCTCATGCCCGAAACGTCGATTCTCCTGCTCCTTGGATGCTGCCCTGACCTAATTAGGGACAGTCAGCGTGGCTTTGCGCAGGACAGGTCATAGAGTCATAGAATCATAGAGATGTACAGCACTGAAACATACCCATCAGTCCAACTCGGCCAGATATCCCAACCTAATCTAGTCTCATCCGCCAGCACTTGGCCCATATCCCTCCAAACCCTATTTATTCATATACCCATCCAGATACCCTTTAAACGTTGTAATTGTACCAGCCTCCACCACTTCCTCTGGCAGCTCATTCCGTACAGTCATCACCCTCTACATGAAAAAGTTTCCCCTTAGATCATTTAAATCAATCATCCTAAACCTATGCCCTCTAGTTCTGGACACCCCCACCCCAGGGAAAATGACCTTGTATATTTACCCTATGCACACCCCTCATGATTTCATAAACCTCTATAAGGTCACCCTTCAACCTCTGACACTCCAGGGAAAACAGCCCATCCTATTCAGCCTCTCCTGATAGCTCAAACCCTCCAACCCTGGCAACGTCCTTATAAATATTTTCTGAACCCTTTCAAATTTCACAACATCCTTCCTATAGGAGGGAGGTCATGTCTTACTAACGTGGTTGAACATTTTGAGGAATTGACAAAGACGATTGAGAGTAGAGCAGTGGATGTTGTCTCATAGGACTTTGTAAGGCTTTCGACAAGGTCTGTCATGGTAGGATATAGCAGGACATTGATCAGTTGCAGATATGGGCGGAGAATTGGCAGATGAATTTAATCTGGGTAAGTGTGAGGTGTTGCACTTTCAGAGATCAAATGTTAAGGAAATGTATACAGTTAATGGAAGGACCCTGAACAGCATTGATGTACAGAAGTGTCTTGGGGTTCAAGTCCATAGCTCCCTAAAAGTGGCCTCACCAGTAGATAGTAGTAAAGAAGGTGCATGGCATGCTTGCCTTTATTGCTTGGGTATTGATTTCAAGAGTCAGGATGTAATGTTGCAGCTTTATAATACTTTGATTTGGCCACACTTGGATACTGCATTCAGTTCTGATCTCCACATTACAGGAATGATGTGAAGGCTTTGGAGAGGGTGCAGGACAGGTTTACCAGAATGCTGCCTGAATTAGAGGGTATGAGCTGTAAGGAAAGTCTGGACAAAAACTTGATTTGTTTTCACTGTGGTGGAAGCAGCTGAGGGGAGTCTTAGTTGAAGTCTATAAAATGATGAGATGCGTAGTTAGGGTTGACGGT
Source organism: Chiloscyllium punctatum (assembly GCF_047496795.1). NCBI lineage: Eukaryota > Metazoa > Chordata > Chondrichthyes > Orectolobiformes > Hemiscylliidae > Chiloscyllium > Chiloscyllium punctatum. The sequence continues at coordinate 55,736,632 of NC_092758.1, read as the reverse complement.
TGGAAACTTTTTCCCAAACTTGAAATGTCTAATACTAGACGGCATGGATTTAAGGTGAGAGGGAGAAAGTTCAAAGGAGGTGTGAACGTCAATTTTTTTAGTGTGGTAGGAGTCTGAAACACACTGTCAGGGATGGTGGTGGAGGCAGTTTAAAGGACTTTTAGATAAGTACACGAATATACAAGGAATGGAGGGATATAGACCAAGGGCAGGCAGAAGGGATTAGCTTAATTTGGTGTCATGTTCACACAACATCATGGGCTGAAGGGTCTGAACCTGTGTTGTACAGTTTCACATTCTATGAAAGATGTGAAGTGTGACTGGAGAACGCAGGAGGATGAGGTAGGGTGGGAGAATGAAAGAGAAGATTGAATGAGGAGATGAGGATGTTGCTCATAGAAGGAGAGAGTGATGGAAGAGACCAAAAAGCCATGTCATTGGGTGAGGGAGCTGGAGCCAAAATGCCACTCATTTAGGTCATGGATGGATGGAAGGTTGGTGAGGCTCCAAATCATTCAGTGACCAATTGATGTGGGGAAGAGAAGCTGTCAAAACTAAAGGGTGATGTACTTTGTGATAATAGTGCTCTGATGGGGGAGGTGACTGGGCAAGTATTGCTCAGCTGAACTATTGTTGAAATTAGGTATAGTGTTAAATGTATCCAAATAAAAAATTCAGAGAATTTTTGGGTGCTCTTCCTAATGTTGATTCTGGGAGAATAAATAATACATAGTCTGCTTTGTTTATGATGTGGAGGTGCCGATATTGGACTGGGGTGGACGAAGTTAAAAATCAGACAACACAAGGTTATAGTCCAACAGGTTTATTTGGGAGTACAAGATCTTGGAGCAGTGCTCCTTCATCAGGTAGCTAGGTTATAGTCATCATCTAGCTACCTGACGAAGGAGCAGTGCTCCGAAAACTTGTACTTCAAAATAAACCTGTTGGACTATAACCTGGTGTTGTATAAGGTATTTTGCTTCGATTATGTAATACTTGACCTAGAAGGTGCACCAGGATGAAAAATGATCTGTTCATCAGAACTCACATCAGCTTCACGAGCACAGGTTTTGTTTTTCAAACACTTTGAATAGAATTTAACATCCATGGGTCGTTTTTTTGGTTTGATTCTTACATTCATTAAAAACTGTTCCTCCCCTTACCATAATGTTGTAATTGGTCATTTGACTTTTATAGCCATGCGGAATCAACATTAACTTCAGACGATAAGTACTTGCCATATTTTCCTTTCTTTTGAGCCGCAGTTGGTGGTGCTTCTGCCTTCCCACTTAGATCCCACCTAGAAACATTTTTTTTGTTTCTTCACTCACCCAATTTCTTTTGTTTCTTCACTTGTATCTCGTGAAGCAGTCCTGGTATAGCACTCTTGATATGTCACAAGGTTACAAACCCAGTTTAAGTTTCTGACAACAGTGTTTATACTTCAAAAAACACTATTAGATGTACTGTGCAATGTCATGTCTGGTGCTTATAAAAGAAGCTACATAAATAATACAAAACATTAATCATTCACTATCGCCTCTTTTTCTATTTCACCTCTCCTGTCTTGCAATTAGATTTTCTTTCACCATCCCCCTCATTTCTTGCCCATCTTAATTTTTTTTACAGCTCTAAACACTTGTAGTCCTGATGAAATACCACTCTGAAATAATGACCCAGGTCTTTCTGTCAGTGGTGAAGCTGAGGTGCATGTCACTAATCTTAAACTATAATCTTACTTTCGGCCACTGGAACTTAGGGTTTCCCTGTTCTGGCTGCAGGATTCAGTCAGTACTGAAGGTGACCACTAGATGTCATGATAAGGTACAGAAGTGCCAAGACCACATTCACTTTCAAGTCAGAAGTGGAAAGACACTGATGGAACTTGAACAACATTTTGCCAATCTGGTGATTGTTTTTCAAAGATTGTAATATATGTTTTTTCAAAATTCACTTGTGGGATGTGCGTGTTGCTGGCAGGCCAACATTTATTGCCGTTCCTTAGTTCATCTTAAGAAGGTGGTGATGAGCTGTCTTCTTAAACCGCTGCAGTTCACTTGCTGTGGGTTGACCCACAATGCCATTAGGGAGGGAATTCCAGGATTTTGACCCAGCAACAGTAATGGAACAGCAATAGACTTTCAAGTCAGGATTGAGAGAGGCTTGGAGGGGAGCTTGACATCGGTGATGCTGCCTTTGTGCTTCTAGATGGAAGTGGTAGTGAGTTTGGTAGGTGAAATCTGAGGAGCTTTGGTGAATTTCTGCAATGCATCTTGTAGGTAACACACACTGCTGCTTCTGAGCGTTGGTGGTAGAGGGAATGAATATTTGTAGATTTTAATGCCAATCAAGTGAGCTGCTTTGTCCTGATGCTGTAAAGCTTCTTGAGTGTTATTGAGGCTGCACTCATCCAGGCAAGTGGGAAGTATTCCATCATACTCCTGACTTGTGCTTTGTAGATGGTGGACAGGCTTTGGGGAGTCAGGAAGTGTGTTACTTGCCACAAATTTGTAGCCTCTGACCTGCTCTTGTAGCAACTGTGTTTATGTGATGAGTCCAGTTAAATTTCTGATCAATGATAACCTCCAGAATGTTGATAGTGGGGGTTCAGTAAAGATGAAACCATTGAATGTCATGGGGCAGTGGTTAGATTGCCTATTATTGGTGATGTTCATAGCTTGGCATCTGCGTGGCATGAATGTTACTTGCTATTTGTCAGTCCAAAAATAGATATTGCCCAGATTTTGTTACATTTAAACATGGACTGCATCAATATCTGAGGAGTCGTGAATGGGACTGAACATTGTGCAACCATCAGCAAACATCCCCACTTCTGATCTTCTGATGGAGGCAACGTCATTGATGAAGATGTTTGGGCTGAGGACACTATCCTGAGGAACCCCTGCAGAGCTGAACTGCAGTTGATATGACCACAACCATCTCTCTATGTGCCAGGTTTAACTCTAACCAGCAGAGTGTTGCCCCTCTGATACCCATGGATTCCAGTGTTGTTAGGGCTCCTTGGTCGAATGCAGCCTTGATATCAATGCACTGTTGCTCTCTCCTCACCTCTGGAATTCAGCTCTCTTTTCCATGTTTGAAGGAAGGCTGTAAGAGGTCAGGAGCTGAGTGGCCCTGGCGGAACCTAAACTGGGTGTCATTGCACAGGTTATTACTGAGTGGGTACTTCTTGATAGCACCATGGATGACACCTTTCATCACTTTACTGATGATTGAGAGTAGAGTAATGGGATGGTAATAAGCTGGTTTGGATTTGTCCTGATTTTTATGTACAGGTCATACCTGGGCAATTTTACACATTGTCGGGCAGATGCCAGTGCTGTAACTGCACTAGAACATCTTGGCTAGGGGAGCAACAGTTCTGGAGTACAAGCCTTCATTACTATTGCCAGAATGTTGTCAGGGCCCATAGCCTTTGCAATATCCAGTGTTTCCAGCTGTTTCTTGATATCATGTGGAATGACTCAAACTGGCTGAAGACTGTTATCTGTAATGCTGGCGGCAACTGGAGGAGACCAACATGGATCTCCATGTGGCACTTCTGACTGAAGGTTGCTGTGAACGCTTCAGCCTTATGTTTTGCACTGATGTACAGGGCTCTTCCATCATTGAGGATGGGATATATGTAGAGCCTCCTCCTCCAATGAGTTGTTTAATTGTCTACCACATTTTGCGACTGGATGTGGCAGGACAACAGAGCTTTGATCTGATCAGTTGGTTGTGGGATCACTTTGCTCTGTCTAACACTTGCTGCTTCTGCTGTTAGGTGCAAGTAATCCTGTTTGGTGGTTTCACCAGGTTGACACCTCATTTTCAGGTATGTCTGGTTTGCTCCTGGCATGCCCTCCTGCACTCTTCTTTGATTCCCTTGCTTGATGATAATGGTTGAGTGGGGGATATGCTGGGCCATGAGGTTACAGATTATGCTGGAGTACAATTCTGCCGCTGTTGATGGCCCACAGCACCTCATGATACCCAATTTTGAGTTGCTACATCTGTTTGAAGTCTGTTCTCATTAGCATGATAGTGCCACACAACATGATGGATGTTATTTTCAATGTGAAGGCAGGAGTTTGTCTCCACAAGAACTGTGTGGTGGTTGGTCTTATACTGTCATGGACAGATGATTCTGTAGCCGGCAGATTGGTAAGGATGAGGTAAAGTATGTTTTTCCCTCTTGTTGATTCCCTCACCACCAGCGCAGACAGTCTAGCAGCTATGCCCTTTGGGACCTGACCAGCTCGATCAGCAGTATTGCTGCAGAGACACTGTTGGTGGTTGACATTGAAATCCTGTACACCGAATACATTTTGTGTCCTTGCCATCCTCAGTGCTTCCTCTAAGTGTTGCTCAACATGGAGGAGTACCGATTCATCAGCTTTGGGAGGACTGTACGTAATAATCACCAGGACGTTTTCTTGGCCATGTTTTACCGAGTTAGAGACACAAAACGACAGCAGATGCTGGAATCTATGGTAGACAAGCAGGAGGCTGGAAGAATCTCCACCTCTTGATGCAGCCGGGTTTGCTGTGTTCTTCCAGCCTCCTGCTTGTCTACCGTGTTTTACCTGGTGTCACATGACTTCATGAGGTCTGGAATCATTGTTGAGGACTCTTAGGGCAATTCCTTCCTGACTGTATACCACTGTGTGGCAACTCTGCCAGCTCTATCCTGCTGATGGGACAGGACATAGACAGGGATGGTGATGGTGGTGTCTGGGACACTGTCTGTAAGGTATAATTCCGTGAGTATGACTATGTCAGACTGTTGCTTGACTAGTCGGGAGACAGCTCTTCCAATTTTGGCAGTAATTTTGGTATTGAACTTTTTAAAGTGATTTTTAATTGCCTCATTGGGTTTGTATAACCTAAGGCAAGTAAACATGAATTGAAAAAGTAATTGCAATACAATAAGTAGTAAAGTGGATATCACTATTATTAATGGTGCCTAGTGAAGAGGAGGCATAATTGAATGCTAAAAATGGCAGCATAGAGGCTTAATGAGAGAAAATTGTAAAACAATTTCACAGACAAGGAGTTCCACATTTTACTTTGTGAAGTGGAAGAAAAATGTTACTGCATTCATGGTGATACAAAATCCGATCTGTCCAGGAAAGTCAGCAACTCATCTCAGAAGGAAGCACAAGCAACCTTTATCTGACACACGGCTTAACAGTGCTGTCAAAGCTCAACAACGTGGGATGTTTTGACAGGATTCCTATATAGATCCATTTAATTTTTTAAAAGCCTTAATTCAAGAGTTGACAGTTTACAAGGTCATGTAGGTGTCATAAAATTGTTGTTTGAAGATAGTTCTGATTTTGGCATTAATTGTTGGTTATAATTTTCACCTCTGCAGCATTTCGATCTACTTTTAATATAAATTAAGGCTGTTTCCAGTTCTTGTAAAAAGTATCACAGCACAAAGTAGATCAGATTCAACATCCACAGCTTCACTTTGCATTTGTCTCTTCAGGGCTAGTGCTACATTTTCTAAAGAATCTAACTGAATGAAATGTGTTTGTCAGCCAACTATTGGGAATCACTGACCCCACAGAGATCAGTGGCCATTTTGATGTTGGGAAATACAAAGTTGATGTCATGAATTGAATGTTTTTTATCAATATTGAGGGAAACTGTTTAATGCAACAAATACTTGCAAAACATTCCTTCAGACCTCTTCCTCAGTTGTCCACTGACCCAACAGTTGTCATTGATGGTGAGCTACTGGTCCTAGCTGGGGATTTCTGCTGATTTGGCTAGAGCCAGAGAAAAGTGATATGGAAACTGTGGCAGAGAAGAAAGAGAGGTGTTTTTTCACATGGAACTATGCACATGCAATTTGAGGGACAAACTGTAGTTCACTTTAAACCAAAGGCTGATGCATGAAGGAGGAGTTTCTGATTATCGTCTCCATTTCCTCTGAGGGATCTGCAATTTTGCATGTGAAAACTCCACAGCCTTCATTGTTTACAAATGTAACATTTTACAACAGTTATGTTTGAAAATGTCTTTAACATGAGATGAAACAGAATGTTCTGGAAAGGGGAGGTGGTGATCATGTTCAACCTTTGTTTAGGACAGGCCCATTTTGCTCACACTGAAATCTTTTGAAAATCAAGTGAGAGGTTACCCATCTTGGCACAGCAAATGGGCAGTTGATATTTGTGAAATACAGGCAGAACGAGACAGTGCAGATGCTAGTCTATGGAAATAGAGGGCAGTGATGGTACAGAGGTAATGTCACTGAATTAGGAATCCAGAACCTGAAGCTTGAATCTGAGAGTGTATACGAATCCCACCATGATACTGAAATGTGCAAAGATAGACTCATGATCATGTAAGCATTGTTGTAAAAGCACATCAGGTCCATTTCAGGGAACAAAATCTGCTTTCTTATATGTCCTGGCCTATGTGAGACTTAAGATCCCACAGCAATGTGGCTGAACCTTAACTGATCTCTGGGAAAGTAGGAATGGACGATAAATGCTGGGCTAACCAGTGACATCCACATCCCACAAATTAAAAAGAAAGCTGGGTGTTAGTCAGTATCCATTTTTCTGTTCAAAGGAGGGGAGCAGAATGGATGGGTCATCTGGAGAGTGAAAGAAGCAGGATTCGCTGAGGTGGAACTTGCTGATAGAAATTGGACTCAGCCCAAATGGGCTGACTTTCAAAGAACTCTGGAAATTGCAGGCTGATGTGACAGGGAAAAGTGAGCCTGGTGGAATGTTGGGAGTAACTTAACGCTTATTCCTGTTATACATGTAATGCCAGTGTGTGATGAACAGCTAAAGGAGATGTTAGAGAAATCTCAATGTGTAATCTAGTGAATGTGAAGGTATCCTTTCTTTCATTCATTGTACTTGTTTTCTGTTCCATAATGTCAAATCTCCACTTGTTTTAGTTTTTTTGTGACTGTGGATTTCACTTAAGTGACCATTCCTTTGTGTGTCATTGGTCACCAAGTACAAGGCACTCGTCAGACCACAGCTGGAATACTGTGAATGCTTGGGTACCCTTAATCAGGAAAGATATACTGACATTGGTGACAATCCAGAGAATGTTTACTTGGTCAATCCTGGGTGTGGAGGGACTGTCTGATGAGAGATTGGGCCTGTGTTTATTGGAATTTAGAAGAATGAGAGATGACCTTAATGATACATCTAAGATTCTTAGAGGACTTGACAGGATAGATGTGGATAGGTTGTTTCCTCTTTTGGGAAAAACCTAGAATGAGAGGGCATAATCTCAGAACAAGGGGTTGCATATTTAAGACTGACATGTGGAGGAATTTCTTCACTGAGTGTAGTAGATTTGTGAAAGTCTTTACTCCAGACAGCTGTTGCTAAGTAAGTTCAAGACTGAGATAGACAGACCTTTAGTCAATAAGGGAATCTAGGTTATGGTGAAAGGCAGCACAATGGAGCTGAAGGTTATCAGATCAATTATGATCTCATTGATTGGCAGGGCAGACTTGATGGGCTGAATTAACTACTTCTACACTTATGTCTTATGGTCTTTTAATCTTAAACTGTGAAATCCTGTCCTTTGGCTCTTTGATTATTTGGAGAGGTCATCGTTTTTTTTTAAAGTTTGTATGGCGATCATAACCAACACACAGTTCACATCAGATGCATGTTGAGAATTTAGAGAAATGGGACAAGGCAATTTTTCAATGAATGAATGATATTCAGCAAATAAGTAGCAGGCATTTTGAATTTTTAATTTGATTCAACAGATTTGAAATAGGATATGAAAATAAAAGTAAAGTCACTATAGTCTTATCAGGCCTGCTCTGGACTGCTCTGTTATTTGAGAAGGTAAAAACAATGACTGCAGATGCTGAAAATCAAATACTGGATTAGTGGTGCTGGAAGAGCACAGCAGTTCAGGCAGCACCCAACAAGCAGCGAAATCAACGTTTCGGGCAAAAGCCCTTCATCAGGAATAAAGGCAGTGAGCCTGAAGCATGGAGAGATAAGCTAGAGGAGGGTGGGGGTGGGGAGAGAGTAGCACAGAGTACAATGGGTGAGTGGGGGAGGAGATGAAGGTGATAGGTCAAGGAGGAGAGGGTGGAGTGAATAGGTGGAAAAGAAGATAGGCAGGTCGGACAAGTCAAGGAGTTAGTAACTGAGCTGCAAGTTTGAAACTAGGATGAGGTGGGGGAAGGGGAAATGAGGAAGCTGTTGAAGTCCACATTGATGCCCTGGGGTTGAAGTGTTCCGAGGCGGAAGATGAGGCGTTCTTCCTCCAGTCGTCTGGTGGTGAGGGAGCGGCGGTGAAGGAGGCCCAGGACCTCCATGTCCTCGGCAGAGTGGGAGGGGGAGTTGAAATGTTGGGCCACGGGGCGGTTTGGTTGATTGGTGCGGGTGTCTCGGAGATGTTCCCTAAAGCGCTCTGCTAGGAGGCGCCCAGTCTCCCCAATGTAGAGGAGACCACATCGGGAGCAACGGATACAATAAATGATATTGGTGGATGTGCAGGTGAAACTTTGATGGATGTGGAAGGCTCCTTTAGGGCCTTGGATAGAGGTGAGGGAGGAGGTGTGGGCACAGGTTTTACAGTTCCTGCGGTGGCAGGGGAAAGTGCCAGAATGGGAGGGTGGGTCGTAGGGGGGTGTGGACCTGACCAGGTAGTCACGGAGGGAACGGTCTTTGCGGAAGGCAGAAAGGGGTGGGGAGGGAAATATATCCCTGGTGGTGGGGTCTTTTTGGAGGTGGCGGAAATGCCGACGGATGATTTGGTTGATGCGAAGGTTGGTAGGGTGGAAGGTGAGCACCAGGGGCGTTCTGTCCTTGTTACGGTTGGAGGGGTGGGGTCTGAGGGCGGAGGTGCGGGATGTGGACGAGATGCGTTGGAGGGCATCTTTAACCACGTGGGAAGGGAAATTGCGGTCTCTAAAGAAGGAGGCCATCTGGTGTGTCCTATGGTGGAACTGGTCCTCCTGGGAACAGATACGGCGGAGGCGGAGAAATTGGGAATACGGGATGGCATTTTTGCAAGAGATAGGGTGGGAAGAGGTGTAATCCAGGTAGCTATGGGAGTCAGTGGGTTTGTAAAAAATGTCAGTGTCAAGTCGGTCGTCACTAATGGAGATGGAGAGGTCCAGGAAGGGGAGCGAGGTGTCAGAGATAGTCCAGGTAAATTTAAGGTCAGGGTGGAATGTGTTGGTGAAGTTGATGAATTGCTCAACCTCCTCACGGGAGCACGAGGTGGCGCCAATGCAGTCATCAATGTAGCGGAGGAAGAGGTGGGGAGTGGTGCCGGTGTAATTCCGGAATTACACCGGCACCACTCCCCACCTCTTCCTCCGCTACATTGATGACTGCATTGGCGCCACCTCGTGCTCCCGTGAGGAGGTTGAGCAATTCATCAACTTCACCAACACATTCCACCCTGACCTTAAATTTACCTGGACTATCTCTGACACCTCGCTCCCCTTCCTGGACCTCTCCATCTCCATTAGTGACGACCGACTTGACACTGACATTTTTTACAAACCCACTGACTCCCATAGCTACCTGGATTACACCTCTTCCCACCCTATCTCTTGCAAAAATGCCATCCCGTATTCCCAATTTCTCCGCCTCCGCCGTATCTGTTCCCAGGAGGACCAGTTCCACCATAGGACACACCAGATGGCCTCCTTCTTTAGAGACCGCAATTTCCCTTCCCACGTGGTTAAAGATGCCCTCCAACGCATCTCGTCCACATCCCGCATCTCCGCCCTCAGACCCCACCCCTCCAACCGTAACAAGGACAGAACGCCCCTGGTGCTCACCTTCCACCCTACCAACCTTCGCATCAACCAAATCATCCGTCGGCATTTCCGCCACCTCCAAAAAGACCCCACCACCAGGGATATATTTCCCTCCCCACCCCTTTCCGCCTTCCGCAAAGACCGTTCCCTCCGTGACTACCTGGTCAGGTCCACACCCCCCTACGACCCACCCTCCCATTCTGGCACTTTCCCCTGCCACCGCAGGAACTGTAAAACCTGTGCCCACACCTCCTCCCTCACCTCTATCCAAGGCCCTAAAGGAGCCTTCCACATCCATCAAAGTTTCACCTGCACATCCACCAATATCATTTATTGTATCCGTTGCTCCCGATGTGGTCTCCTCTACATTGGGGAGACTGGGCGCCTCCTAGCAGAGCGCTTTAGGGAACATCTCCGAGACACCCGCACCAATCAACCAAACCGCCCCGTGGCCCAACATTTCAACTCCCCCTCCCACTCTGCCGAGGACATGGAGGTCCTGGGCCTCCTTCACTGCCGCTCCCTCACCACCAGACGACTGGAGGAAGAACGCCTCATCTTCCGCCTCGGAACACTTCAACCCCAGGGCATCAATGTGGACTTCAACAGCTTCCTCATTTTCCCCTTCCCCCACCTCATCCTAGTTTCAAACTTGCTGCTCTGTTATTTGAGACAGACAACTGGTGGTGATTCAACCTGAGGATCACCATGCCTCGAGCAAGAAGAGAGTCCTTCATGATAACTTCAGCTGGTGTCCTATTTTATGTATACAAAAAGGAATTTCTCTATAAATTGCACTTTGGTCATTAAGAAAGGTGTCATGGAGACTGCCACTTTCTGCTGAATTCCCTAAGGCATCGCCCTGATCAATCAGCATCTACCTGCCTGGTCAGCGATTAATCAGCTAACTAATGTTGACAGCTAGCAGCTCCTAGTACATCTCCATGTTAATCATGGTTCAATCAATCAGCCCCCTTTTTCTCATGCTGCATACATAGATGTTCTCTCTTCCAGTTTTGTTCATGCATGTCTGTCCTGATGAGTGCAAAGTGAAAAGCTTTGACTTTGTGTTTTAATAATGTTTTAAGTTCTGTTTTACAAAGCAATTATTGCACATTTGTCTTTTGTAAACTTTTCCTTATACCTAAGGCACTGATACAGATTCTTCGACAGGGATTTAGTAATTAGCATGAAATAGGTAAAGGAATGGATTGATGTTGTAAATGTTTTTTCTAGAAACTGCTTAAGGTCTAGTTTCCTTAGAAACAAGCTAGTGGAATGATTATGATTTGGTGATAACAGCTGTAGCCAGCCCAGAATGGGGCCACATTCTGAATAGAACTTTTGTAATTGCTAACGAGCAATTGGATGGAAATTTAAACAACCAGAATGTAGTAATCTGTGTTGGGCTTTTCAGTTAATCTTGTTTAATTTTGCGCTTTCTGAAATACATGAGTAAATTGTGTGTAAGTAGAATAAACGTTATTTTAGTGTATAAAACTAGAGTTTAATAGTCTGATAAGAAGTAAGAACAGCTCATCAGCCTTCTGAATAGACATAAATAACTGATAATAGAACTTATACAAATAATATAAGTTACCTTTGAAAGCTGGAGGAGGAATGTTTCTGAAGAAAATGAATATAACCAGGGTGAACAGCTTGAGATGACAGAAGGAAATGTTGAGGCTTAATTGATCAAGACCAGAAAGTACCTGCAAAGGATCAAGAAACCAAGTGGACAATAATATAAGCAGGCTTTTGAACTCCAGGTTTGGGCAAAGAATGTGAAGTTTTATAAGGAATTTTGAAATAAAGTAAATCATTATAGGGCAAAACAACCTTGGTCATAATCCATCCAGGTCCACTTTCGAAAAGGATATGAGAGAGACTTCAGCGCAGTAGGCAACAGACAGAAACTCCCAGCGTTGATCCTTGCTAACAATCTTTTGGCAGCTGAAGAAGTTGTGAACCTGTAAGGCACTAAGAAGAAAAGCAAAGTAAGAGGAAACCTGTTCATGCAGGCCAGCTGATCTGTCTGATCTGGAGTCGTGCTCATAGAGCATTATAGTTATAGGTTTTTGGTGCATAATTTGTGCACTTTATCCTATCTTAAATACTGATTAAGCTCAACATTCCCATCTTATTGGTTGCAGTCAACCTTGATTAAGTAGAAAGATTAAAATATGTCATTGCACGTTAATTTTCTAATTACATACCAGGGTTTTCTTTCCATTTCACTCTGTAGATTCAGCTAAAAAAATTTTTTTTCAATAATGTCTTCTCCAGACATGGTTGTCAGTGATATTGATAAAATGAAGACTGATTTCAGACAAGTTGAAATGACTGACTGGTAATGCATTTTCTGCACAGGAAGTATGGAGTATTTGGGATGTTTATTATTTTCACATCTTCCGTTGGTCCACTACTCCCCTCTGCTTGAAGTTGTTCTGCATCGATGTTCTCAGTGAGAAACTCAGGGCATGTAGAAGAGTTGTTATTGGTTTATATTCTGTGATAAACATGTAGAATAGATTATTACAATACCATTTTGGGCATTTGGAGAAAAAAAGTCCAGACAGATGGATTTTGGCCTATTCTGAGAACATTTTTAAAATAAAAGGTCAAAATTATTTGAGCAGTAATTGAAATACATATTTGCTAAGGAATGCAATTGTAATCATGTACATGGCTGAACTTTGGTGTTACTTTTTAAAAATAAATTCAGATATGTGAGCTTCACTGGATGAGCCAGCATTTATTCCCTTATCCCTAATTCCCTTGGGAAGATAATAGTGAGCTGCTGCCTTCAACAGCTGTAGTCCATTTGGTGTAGGTACCCTCAAAATTAGGGAGGGAATTTCAGGATTTTGAATAAATGACAATGAAGGAATGGTAATATATTTCTAAACCAGGATGATGAATGGCTAAGGGAGGAACTTGCAAATGTTCCCATGTATCTGCTACTCTTGTCCTTCTAAATGATAGCAGTTGTTGGAAGATGCTGTCTAAGGAGATTGGTGAATCCCTGCAGAGCATTTTGTAGGTGGTACATATTGCTGCTATTGTGCTTCAACAGTGGAAAGTGAGTGTTTGAGGATGGGGTGCCAATTAAGTGGGGCTACTTTATCAAGCACCGAGAGTTGTTGCAGCTGCATTCACCCAGGCAAGTGGGAAGTATTCCATCACACTCCTGACTTGTGCTTTGTAGATTGTAGACAGCCTTAGAGAATTAGTGAATTACTTACTGCAGGACTCCTAGTCTCTGACCTGTTCTTGTAGCCATAGTATTTATATGGCTACTCCAGTTCAGTTTTCAGTCAATGATAACCCCCCAGGATATTGATAGGGATTCAATGAAGATAATGTCATGTGGCAATGGTTAAATATTTTCTTGTGGGTCTGGGTAGGATGCTCTTCGGAGGGTCAGTGTGGACTCAAGGGGTTGACTGGCCTGCTTCCATACGGATTCGATGAAAGAGAATAATAGTCGTTGCCTGGCACTTGCGGGGCATGAATGTTACTTGTCACTTTTCAGCTTAAGCATGAAATTTGTTCAGGTCGTGTTGTATTTGGCCATTGACTGCTTCAGTATCGAAGAAGTTATGAATGTTAAACATTGTACAATCATCAGTAATATATTCTCTTCTGACTTGATGGAGGGAAGGTCATTGATTTAACAGCTGAATGTGGTTGTATTTAAGACACTGTCTTAAGAAACTCTGGAGCAGTGATCCAATAATTACCACCATCACCTTTTCTGCCAAATATGATTCCAACTTGTGGAGAGTTTTCTTCTTGATTCCCATTTGCTTGCACTATCAAAGACAGGCACTCTCGCTTCATCTCTGGAGTTCAGATGGTACTTGGTCCAAGACTATAATGAGGTCAGGAGTTGAATGGCCCTGGCAGAACACAAACTGAGCATCATATCAGCACAGATCTCCTTTACTATTGCTGAAGTATTACCAGAGCTCTCAACCTTTGCAGCTTTCAGACCTTCAACCATTTGTCGATATCATGTGGAGTGATTTGGCTGAATTAGCTGACAACTGGCATTTGTCATGCTGGGGACTGACCAAGATGAATAATCCACTGCTACTTTGACCTAAGATTGTCTCAAAAGTTTTAGCTTCATTTTTATCACTGTGCTGGGTTCCCCCTATTATAGAAGATGAGGATATTTGTGTTGCCTCCTTCTCCAGTGAGTTGTTTAATTGTCCACCACCATTCATGACTGTGTTTAACAGGATTGCAAAACTTAGATCTAATTTGTTAGCTGTGGAATTGCTTAGCCTTGTCTAGCATTTGTTACTCGTGTTATTTGTTGCACTCGTTGTTGTAGCTTCACCTCATTGACACTTCATTTTTGAGCCAGGAACAGTATGAGGAATAATCTCCTGCACTCTTCATTGAGCCAAGCTTTATCCCTTGGCTTGATAGTGATAATAGATAAGATGTTTATACTGTTGTGTTTATGACAGAAAGAGAAAACAAATCCAGGCAATTAGTTTAGCTTAGACTTCAGAACTGGAAGTTTAAAGTCTCAGTTCAGAAGAACTCCGACTTCAGTTCAGAAAAGAAGACTTTATCCTGTTGGGAGAATCAAGCAGTTCAGTTCAAGGGAACCAGTCATCTCAGCAGAATTGGTTTCTAATTTGTGGAGCTTCCAAGCTAGGACAGGTTTAATAAAAATCTTTACATTGTTTGGAACTGAAAAGTTTAGGCTCTCCTAATATTGAAAGGTTGATACCAGCCAACTTGGAAATAACTCAGAAAATGATCTCCATAGTTCAAGACAAAGAAACTCGGAAATGTCAGTAGAGTAAAGAGCTGACCGAGGAGTAATATCTGTCTGGGGTCCAGTCCCTGTAAAGGGGTGGGAAATAGGTTTAAACTTTGTTTCGTTGTTTGTGTAACAAGCTTACGCTCCGTTCTTTAAAAAGAAGCCCTATGTAGCTTTTTGGGAATGTTTTAATCACTAACCACAGTAGTAACCAACTGCAAAAATTAAATATATCATTTACCAACCAGGTTTTGTTCTGGAATCTGATTTGTCCAGCATAACCACCTGGGGTCACAACAATACCTGCCTTCATTGAACACATTATATACTTAGTAAAGATCACATTTATTTTATTGTAGAGTAAGCTGTGGAATGAAAAAAAGAAGATACTACTTTCTCCCAATGAGACTGTGTGCAAAGGGATGGCTGCAGTTTAAAAACATTGGTTGCCCAAGTACTTGTAAGTTGTATACAACATTGTTTTCTCCTTGAACAGTGAAAGCAAAAGCAGATAGTGCAGAGCATGAGTTCTGAGCTAGCGGTTGCTTGACAACAGTATTTTTATTTGGCTGCTGACCAGATGACCATGTCTTGATTGGACCAATGTAGGAGAAAACACCTAATCTGCAAAGAGAAAGCACAAAATCTCTTTTTGTCTCCCTTCAGTGTGGAGGTGCCAGAATTTCTCCAGTAACTGCCAGCTGGTACTCACTCTTTAGTGTAAATTTCCATGTTGAAAGGGAAAAGCACCTTCAGACTCTGAAAGCAGTGCAAACAACCTCAACTCATCAGCAATGGAATAACTGAATTTGGAAGAAACTGAATGAAATGAAATTATTGAATCCACTGGTTCAGACTGGTGCTATCAATTAGTAGCTCACTGAATCTTTTATCCACCTTCCAAATCCTTGTCTTTCCTGTCTTTGTGTGCCTGTTTGTGAAGGGGGAATTTAAAAGGGGTAGAGTTTAAAGTATAGAGTTAGCAAGTTGTATTTCTTTCCTGCCATTGATTAGAAACAATATGCTAGCAATAATTAGCAATATTCTTG
The DNA here is from genome assembly GCF_047496795.1 of Chiloscyllium punctatum. Classification (NCBI taxonomy): domain Eukaryota; kingdom Metazoa; phylum Chordata; class Chondrichthyes; order Orectolobiformes; family Hemiscylliidae; genus Chiloscyllium; species Chiloscyllium punctatum. The sequence goes on along the minus strand of NC_092758.1, from coordinate 55,721,016 downwards.
TCAAGTACAGAAATCTGGTCAATACTTTTTTTAAACTGACTTCCACAGTCCAGTAAATTAAGGACTTTGGATTGGTTGGCTGAATTTTTTTTCACATTTATGATGGCCACAGGAATAGTAAGGTTTTATTTCCACTGCTCTACCCCAGTGAGTTGTCAATGTTATGACTACATGATGCTCTGATTGATTTAATTCAAAGAAATCAGAGCAATGACACAAATATAATCTTCCACAAACACTTGTCATTTCATTTTTGTCATTGATATGAGTTTTTGGAGCTGTAGGAGAACAATGAAACAAATAGCCTTAAGAACATAAGACTTATGAGCAGAATGAGGGCATATGGCCCATTGAGTCTGCACAGCCATTTCATCATGGCTGATATGATTCCCCACCCCATTTTCCTGCCTTCTTCCCATAACCCTTGATCCCCTTGCCAATCAAGAACCTACCTATTTCTGTCTTGAGTACATTCAATGACTTGGCCTCTATAGGTATCTATGGCAATGTGTTCCACAGGTTAGCTACTCTCTGCCTGAAGAAATTTCTCCTCTTCTCAGTTCTGGAGGGTCGCCCCTTCACCCTGAGGCTGAGCATTGTGTTCTAGCTTCTCCAACAAATTGAAACATCCTGTCTACATCCACTCTACCCAGATCTCAGTATTCTGTACATTTCAGTCAGATGTGTAGCTTCAAGTCAAAATCAATGTTTTGTTTTACCTGATAATAGATAGCATTATCATCTCCGGTTCCTGTAACCTAATTGGAGTTGATCTAGAAGGAGGGATATTTTCTAACCATTTTTCTAGTATGAAAAACCTCTCTTTTCATGTTTCCCCTACAATTATTTACTACAGTTCTCAAAGAAACATTTCTTCTTGCCCTTTCTGACAGTACACTTTTGTGTTAACTCTTTTCCCTGTCACTGCAGCTCATAACATATCCACCTTCTCCTCTTAGATTACTTAGTGTGGAAACAGGCCCTTTGGCCCAACAAGTCCACACTGACCCTCTGAAGAGCAACCCGCCCAGACCCATTCCCCTACACTACGGGCAATTTTGCTATGGCAAATTCACCTAACGTGCACATCTTTGGACTGTGGGAGGAAACCTACGCAGACATGAGGAGAATGTGCAAACTCCACACAGACAGTTGCCTGAGGTGGGAATTGAACTCTGGTCTCTGGCATTGTGAGGCAGCAGTGCTAACCACTGTGCCACCCAATTGAGAAAGATGGTAAAAAAAAGCTAGGAAACTAGAGAACAGTGAGCCTGACATCAGTGGTGGGTGGTTTGTTGGAGAGGATCCTGAGGGACAAGATTTGCATGCATTTGGAAAGGCAAGGACTAATTAGAGATAATTAGAGATAGTCAACATGGCTTTTTGCATGCAAAATCATGATTGAGTTTTTTTAAAGAGGTGACAAGAAAGAATGATGAAGACAGAGCAGTAGACGTCTGTATGAACTTCAGCAAGGCATCTGACAAGGTTCTGCATGGTTGACTGATTAGCACGGTTAGATCACATGGAGCTCAGGGGGCAATAGCCAATTGGATACAAAATTGGCTTGAATGTAGGAGACAGTTGTGATAGAGGATTGCTTTTCAGACTAGAGGCCTATGACTAATGATATGCAACATGGATCAGTGATGAGTCCACTGCTTTTCACCATTCGTATACATGATTTGGATCTGAATATAAATGGTTAGTGATTTTGCAGATGACACAAAAATTCGTGTATAGTGAAGAAGGTTATCTCAGAGTACAATGGGTCCATGATCAGATGTTCTAACTGGCTGAGGAGTGACAGATGGAGTTCAATTTAGATAAATGTGAAGTATTGCATTTTGGTAAAGAAAACTAGGGCAGGATTGAAACAGTTAATATAGTGCCCCAGCGAGTGTTGCTGATCAAAGAGACGCAGGGGTGCAATGCATAGTTCCTTGAAAATGGAGTCACAGGTAGACAGGGTGGTGAAGAAGGTGTTTGGCACTACATTGCTCAGACCTTTTGAGTATAGGAGTTGGGATATTATGTTGAAGTTGTACAGTATGTTGGTGAAGCCTCTTCTGGAGTACTGTGTCTAGTTCTGGTTGCCTTGTTATAGGAGAGAGAGTATTAAACTGGAGAGGTTTCAGAAGTGATTTACCAGGTTGTTGCTGGGAATGAAAGATTTAAGATATAAAAATAGACTGGAAAGGCTGGGACCCTTTTCATTGGAATGTAAAAGGTTGAGGAATAATCTTGAGGTTTATAAAATCATGAGGAGCACAGATAAGGTGAATGACAAAGGTAGTTTCCCTAAGATGGAGGAGGTCAAAACTAGGGGGCATCTTTTTAAGGTGAGTGGAGAAAGATTTTAAAAGTATTTGAGGGACAACTTTTTTTACACAGACAATGGTTCGTGTATTGAAGGAATTAGTAAGGAAAGTTGCAGGTAGAGTTGCAAAACTTAAAAGTCATTTTGATAATCTCATGAATATGTTTATTCATAAGTTCATGAATTTGTTATTCAAATAAATAATCTAGAAGTAAGTCTACAAGGCATGTTAAAGAAGTTTCCGGATGATACAAAATTAGGAGGTATTGTTGATAGCAAGGAATGTTAACAAAAATTAGAGGGATTTTGATCAGATTAGGAAGTGAGTTGAGGATTGGCAAATGCAATTCAATACAAATACGTGGGAAGTGTTCCACCTTGGAAAGTCAAACCAAGGTAGGATTTATACCGCATAAGTCCAGCAAGGTACCACAAAACAGCACGGGAACGGTGTCTGGGGGCACCCGGAAGGAGGGGCAGGCTGGAGCGGAGCAGACTGAAGACAGCGAGGAGGTGCAGCAGCCGATCCAAGGGCGCAAGGAGGGATGTCACCAGAGGAAGAGACAGAGCGCTGTGGGGGAAAAGGAGGGCAGTACCGCCCAAACAGGAAAAGACGATCCCTCTGGGGAGATGGGTAAAGACCTCCCCCCACCCCCCCCCACTCCCCCTGCCCCCACCCAGTGAGAACCACGAGGTACCCACCACTCCACAGCTCCAGGTAATTGGGAACAGCGGTCCTGTGACAGCCCTGCTGTCAGACAGAGAACTGGACTGTGTGGACCCTGGGCCCGACCCGAAGACACCAGAATGGGGAAATGGCCCCAGCCTGGAGCCGGACAGCTATCTCAGCCCTGGGAGGGTCCAGCAGTTTGCTGTCACTGCAGGGATGCACACAGCTACCCCAGAGGCAAGACCAGCAGCAAATGAACACTGGTTACTTCGTAAACTGTTAAAATGGGGATAAAAATTGGCAGCATCAAATTGGCTACATGATGTGTTTCTACGATGGCCTTCCTGGTCAACGTTAAAGCTGAAGTCCTGTTTCTGCAGGAGTGCGGAATACCACACCTCAGCAGCTACAGGAGTTGGTCAAGCTTGTGGGCCCATGGGCCATCAATTTGGTCGGGAGGCAATGATAGCCGCGCCTCTGGCCTGGGTATCCTGTTGCGAGGAGGCAGCTTCACCATCTGAGGTTAAGGAGGTGGTGGGTGGGCACCTCCTCGTCACCGACGTCATGTACAGGAATGCTCCCCTGAGACTGATTAATGTGTACACCCCAGGGGGTAACAGTGAACGGTTGGCTGTCCTGCAGCAGCTTCCACTATTGCTGGCTACGTCTAGGCCGGTCAATCTGGCTGGAGACTTCAACTGTACCACTGCGGATGGACGATCTGGCGGGGGAGACAGTAAACTGGATGCCACGTCCAGAGCCCTGATGGACACAGTAAAAGATGCCAAGCTGCACGACGTCTTCAGCACCCCTGCAGACGGAGCGCAGCGTAGATACACCTGGTCACGGGCAGACGGGTCTATCTGCTCAAGGATAGATTATCTGTTTGTGTCCCAAAAGTGCTCGGTCAAATCCACCGACGTCAAGCTGGTGTTCTTTTCTGACCACTGCCTCCTGCTGGCCGACCGTCACCTACAGGATGAGCAGTGGGCTGGTAAGGGAACATGGAAGCTGAACACAAAGCTGTTGACCCCAGGAAACATTGAGGAGCTCAAGGGACTAAGCAGGTTGGAGAACCGTGAAGCCCCTCTTTGAGTCCCCAGCGGCCTGGTGGGAAACAGTAAACGGGAACAATCAAGAGGTCCTTCATCCTCAAAGGTGTTCAGGAGGCGAGAGAGAGGTGGGGGAAACTGTCCCAGCTCCAGGAAAGTATGCAGAACCTGCTCCTGCTGCAGACTATGGGGGTCGATGTCATGGAGGACCTCAAGGAGGTAAAGGGCCAGCAAGCCTCGCCCTTTGCCTCAGAGGCCTCTAAGATAATCTTCCTGTCCAGGGTCCGCTCGGTGGAGCAGGATGAGACGTGCTCATGTGTCTTCTTCCAGAAGGTGCACAAAGAGAGCTCCGTGCTCAGCAGCCTGAAGGAAGAAGATGGCTCGATAACGTCATCTCAGGCTGACGTCGTGAGGATCAGCAAATCCTTCTATGCCAGTCTCTATGACGCGAAGCCAATCGACAGCGCGGCCTCCCAATCGTTCCTGTCCTCTATCACGGAGGTCTTAGACGACAGAACACGGGAGAGGCTGGTCCAGCCACTATCTCTGGACGAGCTGACCAAGGCCTTGAGTCCTTCGAAAAGAATAGAACTCCCAGAAGTGACGGTTTACCTGTTGAGCTTTATTCTGCTCTGTGGGACTTGATTGGCCAGGACCTGCTGGAGATGTATGTCAGTATGCGTGAATCCATGAGGAAAGGCATCATCACCCTCATCTACAAGCAGAAAGGGGAGAGGGAGGAACTCAGAAATTGGAGACCGTTCTCACTATTAAATGCGGATTACAAAATTTTATCAAAGGTAATCGCCAACCGGTTCAGGTCTGCTCTGGGGTTGGTGATTCACCCTGACCAAACCTGTGCTGTACTGGGCAGGAAGATCACTGAGAGTCTCGCACTCCTCAGGGATACGATCGCCTACATGCAGGACAGAGGGTTGGACACCTGCCTCATCAGCCTGGACCAGGAGAAAGCCTTTGACAGGATATCGCACACGAATATGATAGATGTTCTCTCCAAAATGGGCTTTGGGGAGGGAATCTGCAATTGGATCAGACTGCTCTACACCTACATTGTCAGTGCAGTCTCAATCAATGGGTGGGAATCTGACAGCCTCCCAGCCAGATCTGGAGTCGGGCAGGGCTGCCCTCTCTCTCTCCTGCCTTGTTTGTGTGCTGCATCGAGCCATTTGCTGAATCCATCAGGAAGGATGCGAGCCTGAGAGGGGTGACTATTCCTGGCAGTAGGGGCCTGCAGGTTAAGGCCTCCCTGTACATGGATGATGTCTCTGTTGTTTTGATCAGATTTGCTGTCTGTGCACAGACTCATGTGCACATGTGACCAGTTCGAGTGGGCCTCAGGGGCCAAGATAAACCGAGTCAAGAGTGAGGCCATATTCTTTGGGAACTGGGCCGACCAATCCTCGATCCCCATCACTGTCAGGACCGACCACCTGAAGGTGCTGGGTATTTGGTTCGGGGGGTTGGGGCGTGCTCCAAGTCTTGGGAGGAGCGTTTCAGCAAACTGAGGCAGAAACTGGGCAGATGGAAGCTACAGTCACTGTCCATCGCGGGGAAAAAACCTGGTCATCAGGTGTGAGGCACTGTCATTGCTGTTATACATGGCACAGGTCTGGCCAATTTCTAGAACCTGTGCCGCTGCAGTCACCCGGACCATCTTCAAATTTAGATGGAGATCAAAGATGGACCGGGTCCGAAGGGACTCGTTGTATAAAGATCTGGGCAACGGGGGAAAAAAACACATCCAATGTCACCCTCACACTGATGGCCACCTTTGTGTGTGGCTGCATCAAGCTCTGTGTGGATCCCCGGTACGCAAGCACCAAGTGTCACTACATACTGAGGTTCTACCTGTCCCCGGTGTTGTGAAGGATGGGCCTGGCCTCGCTGCTGTGGAACGCTCCGAGTAGTTGGACCGTTCCATATCACCTGTCCGTCGTGGAGAAGTTTATGAAGAAAAACACCATTGACCACAAGTCCATCAGGAAGTGGTCAGCACGTAGTATCCTTGAGACCCTTTGGGAAAAGGAGAGGGCGGATCCTATCGAGCGGTTCCCTGAGCAGACTGTCAAAGCCATTTGGCAGAATGCCTCATCACCAGAACTTCCCAACAAGCACCAAGACATGGCTTGGCTGGTGGTGAGAAGGGCTCTGCCTGTGAGATCCTTTATGCACGCCCGAACTCTTAGCCGCACTGCATGCTGCCCTCGAAGTGGCTGCGGGGGGGACGAGACTGTCACACACCTCCTTCTGGGATGTGCCTATGCAGAAGAAGTCTGGAGAGGAATGCAGTGGTGTTTGTCGAGGTTTGTCCCGAGCAGCGCCGTGACGCGGGACTCCGTGCTCTACGGTCTGTTCCCTGGGACGCACACCGAGCCAAACAGCAACTGTGCCTGGAGGATCATCAACTCAGTGAAGGACCCTCTCTGGGCTGTCCGAAACCTGTTGGTCTTCCAGCTGAAGGAGTTGACCCCGACTGAGTGTTGCAGACTGGCACATTCCAAGGTCCAGGACTACGTGTTGAGGGGCGCGCTGAAGCTTGGGGCAGCCTCAAGGCGCAGTGGGGAAAGACCACCGTGTAACATCTGCCTGCCTCAGAAGAACAGGGGCCCACACAGTCATTTGGGCTCTGCTAACGCCTCAGCAGAAGAGCTGGATAGTAAATGTACAGACTTGTATATAGGAAAAATAAATTTTGATGTCTGTATGTAAAATAATGTAATGTGTGCACAAGAATGGCATGACCAATTGTATAGAGATCCAAATAATTTTATGAATAAAGTATATTTTTGAAATTTAAAAAAACCCTTTGAACATGTGATATAAGTTTGTGGAATTCGCATTTGAACTAAGGATCATGGAGTCCTCTGCCTGAGATAGACAAGGCAATAATGCAGGCTGAGGGGTAGCTGTTTGGAACAGGGGTTAGTTTCTAAAGCTAAAGGAAGACTTCCACAAATGCCTCAGCTAAAAGACAATGAACACCAGCCTACAGAACAAATGACTGAGACATTCTGGAGCCTACAAAATTATGAAACCATTTGACTTTTAATAGTTTGCTCGGCTGCAGAGACACTGAACATCCCACACTATTGTACAACATGCAAACCTGTTTGTCTTGAATAGGAAGGCCTTCACACTATCAGCAACACCTTAACCTGCACACATCTAAGAAATACTGGACATTCAAAACTATCGGAAACCCACTCACTTTAATTGGAGAACCATTCACACCTCATATAATACTCAGGAAGCTCATACAGCCCCAAGAGGAGGAGCAACGGCTCAGTGATCCAATCTAAATTCGGCGGGAGATAAGGGAAACCAACAGTCAGTATAACTAGGGAGCCATGATCTCTGGTATTGTTCAGCAAGGGGTCTGGCCAGCATCAAGAGAATCAGCCACAACCAGTCACAGGCTCAAGAAGGAAAGCGAGCAACCTTCTCATTCATGACTGTCCACGTACTGACGAGAAGTGATTGGAGCGCCAAGAGACCAACTGGGGGCAGCGCCAGTGACATCCACCACTGTCCAAGCCAATAGAAGTCACTTTGGGGGTGAGCATGTGGTCATAAAGACCCTCTCAGTATAGGATAGGGAGGGTGAGCTTCAGGGCCAAAAGTGCAGGGCACTGCCCAGGGAAGGGAAACAGGATAGGAGCACAGGATTCATGTTTACTCTTTTTCTCTCTCTCTCTCTCTCTCTTTTCCCCTGTCTCCCAGTAATTAACAAATCTTTGTAATTCAAAACCCACTTTACCAAGTCAGGGCTGCAAGGGTTAACTGGGGTGTTAGTAGCTGTCAGACAAGTTTCATTTCTCTTGATGCACAGCATTTTTTTTTATCTAAGTATTCATTTTCATGTCAGGGGTTATATATAATCTCAATTTTGCTTGTTTTAATAAAATCAGTTTCCTTTGCCTCTGAAGTATCCACCTCCTGTGTTTTTCACCACACACATCTCACTACATAAGCCCAGTGTCAGAACTAGGGAGCTGTTCTACAATAAACTGACCAACACTCCTTACAGATCATAGAGGAATGTGGGGTGACGTTACTGAAGTATATAAAATCATGAGGGGCATAGACAGGATGAATGCATATAATCTTTTTCCAGGGGATGGGGAATTGAAAACTAAAGAGCATAGGTTTAAGGTGAGACGGGAAAAGTTTAGGGATCATAGAATCCCTAGAGTGTGGATACAGGCCATTTGGCCCAACAAGTCCACACAGATCCTCCAATGAGTATCGCACCCAGACCCATTCCCTTACACTATTACTTTACATTTCCCCTGACTAATGCACCTAACCCACATCCCTGAACACTATGGGTAATTTAGCATAGCCAATTCACCTAACCTGCACATCTTTGGACTGTGGGAGGGAACCAGAGCATCTGAAGGAAACACACAAAGACGTGGGGAGAATGTGCATTTTCCACCCAGACAGTCACCCAAGGCTGGAATCAAACCTGGGTCCCTGGCACCTGCCCCTGAGCCATGCCACCCAAGAAGGACCTGAGGGGCAACTTCTTCATGCAAAGAGTGGTGTATATATGGAATGGGCTGCCAGAGAAAGTGGTTAAAGCAGGTACAACAACAGCATTTAAAAACTATTTGGCTAGGTATATTGGGGCGGCACGGTGGCTCAATGGTTAGCACTGCTGCCTCACAGCACCAAGGTCCCAGATTCGATTCCAGCCTTGGGCGACTGTCTGTGTGGAGTTTGCACATTCTCCCAGTGTCTGTGTGGGTTTCCTTCGGGTGCTCCAGTTTCCTCCCAGAGTCACAAAGATGTGCAGGTTAGGTGAATTGGCCATGCTAAATTGCCCATAGGTGTATTAGTCAGAGGGAAATGGGTCTGGGTGGGTTACTCTTCGGAGGGTTGGTGTGGACTGGTTGGACCGAAGAGCCTGTTTCCATACTGTAGGGAGTCTAATCTAAAAAAAAAGAATGGGAGTTTAGAAGGATATGGCCCAAATGCAGGCAATTGGAGCTAGCTGAGTGGCACCATGGTCAGCATGGACCAGTTTGAATTGAAGGTCCTGTTTCCATGCTGTATTACTCAATGACTCTAATAGGAAAGGTTTGGAGGGATATGGGCAAAGCGATGGCAGGTGGGACAAGTTTAGTTGGGAACGTGGCCAAAATGGGCTGGTTGGACTGAAGGTTCTGCTTCCATGCTGTATGATTCCATAACTCTACATCTACAGCTTTTTTTTTCCTGGAGTGTCAGAGATGAGGGATGATTTTATAGAGATTAATAAAACCGTGAGGGCGTGGACAGGGTCAAAATAGCCAAAGACCTTTTCCCAGGGTACAGGAGTTCAAAACTAAAGGGCATAGGTTTAAGGTGAGAGGGGAAAGATATAAAAGGCACCTGATGAATGAATTTTTCACACAGAGGGTGGTGTCTTATGGAATGAACTGCCAGAGGAAGTGATGGCATCTGGTAATATTACAACACTTAAAAAGCATCTGGAAGGGTATATGAATAGAAAGGGTTTCGAATGATATTGGCCAAGTGCTGGCAAATGGGTCTAGATTAGTTTAGGATATTTGGTTAGCTTGGATGACTTGGACCAAAAGGTCTGTTTCCGTGCTGAATAACTCTATGACTCTAAGTGGGTTAACAGACAGGAAAACCCGTCACTGCAGATTCACAGATTTTCTGCACAGTCAAGATTTGGAGGAGACGGTGTTGGACTGGGGTGGATAATGTTAAAAAACACATAACTCCAGGTTATAGTCCAACAGGTTTATTTACCTACCTATGCTACTTAACTATGTGATCTGCCTGTATTGCTGACAAAACAAAGCTTTTCACTGTGCCCTCGGTACACGTGACAATAAATTCAATTAAATTAAATTCAATTCACTTTTGAAGCATTGCATCTTCATCAGGTGGTTGTGAAGCAGGATCTCAAGACATAGAAGTTATAGCAAAAGATTACAATGATACAACAATGCATTGAACCGACCTAGATTGTCAAATCTTTCATCTTTTAGAATGGATTTGCTGGTTTTGGTTCTTTAATATGTAAATCCCAGAACTTATTTTAAGCCACAGTCTCAAGATAATTTAAGGTTTTATAACGAAAGGTGACATCACATCTCAGACAATGCCTTAAAGGTGTGAGGTTGGAATCTGCCTGTACCCCAATCTTGAGTCAGACTGGTTCTATTTGAGTCAAGCCTTTTTGAGTCACAAACTAATTCACATCTAATTTATAATTGTAGCTTATAATTGGTAAGAGAAGAACTTAAGAATTAAAAAAAAAATGACTCTGGACACAATTTTGACTCAGCTGTGCCAAAATAATATTAGGATTGAAAGGCACTATTATTATGAAAAGCCTTTTGTCCACCTGTCATACTCAGCTTGGGAGAGCAGCTATGTAATTTATTATTTTATATGGAGGAACATGGCATATGTCACAGCATAGGGAGCAGAAAATGTACTGGTTTAATTCAGACATCTGTAGACAATAACTTTTGATTACTGCTGAAGGTAGGTATTTGTTATTATAGTGTTAAATTTTGAAGTAACATTTTTGACTAAAACAAAAGTCAAAATTCATCACAACATCTTAAATTATAAGCTGAAGTCATCTTTTAGGTATTTTTGCTCATATAACACACAGTGGAAAAAATGTCAGTAGACAAAAATGTTGATGAGCTAGGAGGCGATAACTTCAGAAAATGTGCAACAATGAGAATAAGTTAATCAGATTTCAGCAGCACATTTTTTTTAACTTAAAACATCTTTCCAATTATTCCAATTTGAGAAGTAATTCCGTTTAAAACGCTTGTCTGCAGAATTACCTCAGTCTTTATCTGCTGGGGGTAGAAAAATGATTCATGTTGTCAGAGTTTCAATAGACATGTCAGAATATATTTTTAAAAAATATAGTTATTCAGAGTATTCTCAAATATTAATTGAGACTTTGTATCCAGTGATTTTAATTAGATTCAGTGTCTAAAGAATAGCATTTTCTTTAATGAGATTACTATTTTAATGAAATCAGAATTACATCAGAACTCCACAAACAACTGCTCACTACCTATTAGCAGATTCATTAGCAGGTAATTAGTTATAAAGAAAAAACAGTTGCTTGGCAAGAATTATAGTCTGCACCAACCAATGGTAGTCATAATATTATCAAAGATTATTTATGCTGTGATGTAAATGTTAATCCTCTGCAGAAAGAGCTAGAAGGGCTATGTTTGCCCTTTGTTTTCTGCCCTATCAAAATAATATTAAGTCATTCATAGTCTAATACGAACTGAAAAAACCTGAGATGTTTTTTATGAAGCACGTGTGGTGTACACAGCTCCAGGATTATGTTCCAGTTTCATAAAATCACAAAATTTACCGAAGGAGTTCAATTGACCATTAAATCCATGCCACTTCTCACAATAGCAACTCACTGTGTCCCATTCTGCTTCTTTTCCCCCACAGCCTTATATAAATGGTTTCTTCAGGTAGCTATCTCATCCAATAAATTGAATGCCATAATTGAAACTACCTCCATCTCATTCTGAGGTCGGGTGCATTCTTGATTCTTACCATTCATTTCTTAAAAACACTTGCCTTTGCTTTTTTTTGCTATTCACCCTAAATTATTAACCTCTGGTTATTGATGTTTTAAGAAATGAGAACATTTTTTCCTTATGTACTCCATCTCGACCTTTCATGATCAGTAAAGGCTTTATCAAGTTTTCTCTCAATCTTCTCTAATCTATAAATTCCTACTTTGGAAGTAAAACTAATCTGACACCAGGCTGAGATACAAGGTAAAAATAGTGACTGCAGATGCTGAAAACCAAATACTGGATTAGTGGTGCTGGAAGAGCACAGCAGTTCAGGCAGCATCCAACGAGCAGCGAAATCGACGTTTCGGGCAAAAGCCCTTCAGACTTGAAACATGACCTCAAAGCTAAAATGCATTGCCTGACCTGAGGTGTCACCTTCATTCTGATAAAACCTGAAGTTCTAGCACCTCCCCTGACAGCGCATTTCAGCCACCAATCAGCCTCAATGTAAAAACTGGCCTCACATATCTCTCAAACTTTTCCAATTTAATCTTAAATCCCTTAGTATGCCCCTTCACATTTAATATTTCCAATCTGGGAAAAAGATTCTGATTATTCATTCATTCATTGGCAGTCCCTTGCAGACAAAGATAACTCTTTTACACTCTCAGGGTGAGTCTGTAGGTGGCTGTCCAGGCCAATGCAGCTACTGCAGGCTCTGTCACACTTGGGGCAGATGATGGTCATGGGAAGTGATGGGTGGGGCACTGGTATGGCAGTGCGCTCCTTTCACTGTTTTTTGCCTGGCTTCTAGTTTTTCCCAACGGCAAATCTCGACACCTTCCCAGATGCTCCTCCTCCATTTTGGATGGTCATGGTTCAGTGATTCCCAGGTGTCTGGGGAAGCTGCACTTCACCAGTGAGGCCTTTAGGGTATCACTGAAGTATTTCCTCTGTCCACCTGGGACTTGCCTGCTATTTTTAAGCTGGGAGTAGAGCACCTGTTTCGGGAGTCATGTGTCAGTCATGTGGTCAACGTGCCCAGTCCACCGTAGTTGATCAAGGATGATCAGTGCCTTGAAGCTGGGGATGTTGGACCCATCAAGGATGCTGTTATTGGTGCATCTTTCTTCCCAGCAGATTTGCAGGATCTTGCGTAGGCAACCTTGGTGGTACTACTCCTGTGCCTAGAGGTGTCTGTTGTGGACAGTCCACATGGCTCCTCCACCAACCTGGCTTGGCATTGTGGAGCAAACTCCCAATCATTAATGTGCACAGGGAGGCCTCGAGAACATTGACAACTTCCAATACCTCAGAATGGCCTGTCAGTCAAACCAGCTACTGATGAAAAGATCCAGCATTGCCTCCAGTCTGATAGTGAAGCCTTCAGCTGCCTGAGGAAAAGGGAGCTCAGGGACAACAGCATAGATCCAACACCAAGATTATGGTTTACAAAGCTGTGCTAGTTCCCACCCCCTATGTGACTCTGATTGTCCACTCTATCTGTGACTGTCATAATTTTATATACTTCTATAAGGTTGCCTGTGAACCTCCAATGCTCTAAAGAAAATAATCTAAGTTTGTCCAACCTCTCCTTATATCTAACACACCCCAGAATATCAACCTGAAAATATAAGGATGCACTAAAGAACATAAACAATGAATTAGGCATGCTAAATGGACCATGAAATGTCCTTGGCAAGTAGGATTAAGCATAAGCAGAATCCCAAGACAACATATATGTATATTAGGAGCAAGAAGGTAGCTAGGAAAAGGGTGGGTCCAGTCAAGGACAAAGGAAGGAATTTATGCTTGGACCCAAAGGAAGTGGGTGAAGTCCTTAATGAGTACTTCACATTTATATTCACCAAGGAGAAGGACATAATAGTAAAATCAGGGCAGAGCATGATGATTTTCTAAGGGAGGTCAATACTAAGAAGGGTGAGTTATTTGGTATCTTGAAAAACACTTGGTTAGGTAAATCCCCAGGGCCTGATGGGATCTATCCCAGCAGACAGGAGAGGCAAGGAATGGGATTGTTGGATCCTTGACAGAAATATTTGTATACTCTTTAGCCAAAGGTGAGGTCCCAGAAGACTGAAGAATAATCAATGTTGTTTCTTCATTTAAAAATGGCAACAAGGATAATCCAAAAAATTATAGGCCAGTGAACCTCAAATCAATGAATCTTCATTGGAGAAGATTCATAGGGACAGGATGACTTGCATTTGGAAAAGAATGATTTCTTAGACATGTTCAACGTGGCTTTGTGCGGGGGTGGTCTTGCCTCACAAACTTGAATGAGTTTTTTGAGGAAATGATGAAGATGTTTGATGAGGGTAAGACAGTGGATGTTGTCGGCATTATCTTTACTGATGCATTTGACAAGGTTCCTCATGAGAGGTAGTTTCAGAAGATTAAGTCATTTGGGTTGGTAAGTTAGATACAAAATTGTCTAGGTCACAGGAAACAGAGGGAGTTGTGGAGCGGTGTTTTTATAACTGGAGATCTTTTACTAGGATAAGTGCTGAGACCTCTGTCGTTTGTCATATATATATATATAAATGACTTTGTTGAAAGTTTCAATGGTCTGATTAGTAAATTAGCAAACAACACAAAAATTGGTTGATTTGTAGATAATGAGGAAGTTTGTCAAAGGATACAGCAGGATATAGATTAGTTGGAAAGTTGGGCAGAGACATGGCAGATGGAGTTTAAACTCGACAAGTGAAGTGATGCATTGTGGGAGGCCAATTAATGGCAGGACCCTTATACTACAGACAGATGTACAGAGGGATCTTGGGATGCAAGTCCATTTCTGCTTGGAAGTGGCAACACAAGTGGTTTAGGTGGTAAAGAAGACATATGGCATGCTTGGCTTCATTGGTTGGGGTATTGAGTATAAGAGTTGACAAGTCATGTTGCATCTGTATAAACTTTATTTCGGCCACATTTTGAGTATTGTGTCCAATTCTGGTCGCCACACTCTGGGAAGGATGTGGAGGCTTTGGAGAGGGTGCAGAAGAGGTTTACCAGAATGTTGCTTGGATTGGAGTGTAGTACCTACAAGTAGAGTTTAGACAAAGTTGGATTGTTTTTGCTAAACCATTGGAGTCTGAGTCATGACCTGATAGAAGTATACAAAATTGTGGGAGGTGGAGATAGGATGGATAGTCGGAGTCTGTTTCCCAGGATGAGAATGTCAAATACTAGTAGAGATAACTTTAACATGAGAGGGGAAAGTTTAAAAGGAGATGTGCGAGGCAGGTTTTTTTTGCATAGAGGATAGTAGGTGCCTAGAATGTAGTGTTACAGGAGGTAGTAGCAAATACAATAGCTATTTTAAGAGGCATTTAGACAGACACATGAACAGGCAAGGTAGAGAAGGATATGGACCATGTACAGGCAAGTCGGATTAGATTAGAATGATATCATGGTCAGCACAAACATGATGGGTTGAAGGGTTCCTGTGCTGTACTGTTCTATGTTCTCTGTAATTTCTCAAACTGTTCTGTCACTTTTCATAACTTATTTACGTACACTCCCAGTTCCCTCTGCCTGAAATGCATTATTTATTTCACGTTGTTTCTCGGTATCTTTTCGACCAAGATTATCACTGCACACTTCTCAGCAATAAACCTCACCTGATGCTGGTCCATCAACCTGGATGTTTTCTCTTTAAGTCTTAACAGTCTACTCACAATTCACAATGCATTCAGGTTTGTGCTGCCTTCTAAATTTTGAATGTTGTCTTTTGCTCCTGCACCTAGGCCATTAATATAGCTCAAGAAAAGTAATGGTTCTACTAGTGATGATATGAGAACCCTAACGTATTGACTTTCCTCCAGTCCAATTGTTTAACACCATTGTCAGTTTCCTGTTGCAGACCCAACCTCCGATCCATGTGACATGGGCTTCAGCTTTGCTGACAAGTTTGTTGTGTGACTCTTCATCAAATATTTTTGAATGTTCACGGGGAATGAGTAGATGGTATTTGATCTTCCAGACAGCAGGGGTAAGGTGTCACATAAAGGGTTATTATGCAAGACATGAGCTCATGGCATTGGGTGTATAGATTGAGGCTTGGTTAACATACAGAAGACAGCGAGTTGAGATTAATTTTTTTTTATGATTGGAAAGATGTAACTAGTAGTGTGCCATAATGCTCCCCTGTACAGCCTGAATTATTTACTATGTATATTAATGACTTGGAGAAGTGGGCAGAGTGTAATGTATCCAAATTTGATGATGATACAAAAATAAGTGGGAGGGCATGTTATCATGAGGTCATGAGGAATCTGCATGAATATATAAATAGGCTGAGGGAGTAGGCAAAACTTGACAGATGGAGTTCAAAATAGGAAAGGTGGGATCAAGCACTTTGGTCAGAGGAATCAAAAGTCAGATTATTATTTAAATGGAGAGAGACTCCAAATAAAGAGCAGCACAGAGAGAGCTGGCTGTTCCTGTGCATGAGACACAAAAAAATTAGCATGCAACAAATACTTAAGAAAGCAAATGAACAGTTACTACCCCATAAGCCTACTTTCAATCATCAGGAAGTTAGTCAATTGCTTCTCAGTCAATGTTGCACTAGAACACCTGGCTTCAGAGCTCAATGCAGTCTTGGTCCAAGATGCCACAACTCAGGTTTGAATTTTAGTGGTGAAGTGAGAGCAAATGCCCTTGACATCAAGGCAGTATTTTACTGAGTGAGGCATCAAAGAGCCCTGATAAAATTGAAATCAGTCAGGGGTAACTCGTCCCCTAGATGGATTTATTTTTAGCACAAAGGAAATATTGTTGGAATTATTGTAAGCCAATTATCTCAGCCATAATACAGCACTGCATTAGTTCCCAGAGTAGTATTTTAGGCTCATCAGTCTTTCAGATGTTTCATCATCATGCCAAATTGGGGATGTGGCTGATGATTTCAGTTCCATTCACATCTCCTCACATAATGAAGCAATTTGTAGCTGTAAATTGTAAGATCCACACAGCATTCATAAATGGGCTGATAACTGGCAATAAACACAACACACAGCTAATAAGAGAATTTGATGATCTCCTTTTGAGATTACCATTGCTGAATCTCCCACTATCTTAGCGTTCAGTGATGACAGAGAGCAGGTTGCAGATCAGAGGCTGGGAATTCTGTGGTAAGGAAGTTACTTCTTTAACCCACGCTGTGATGTAATATTCTCCAACAATACTCCAGAAGTTCAACACAATCCAGGATAAAGCAACTGCTTCATTTTCACTCTTTTCACCACCTTATACATACACACCTTCCATCACTGGCAGACTAATGCTGCTGTTTATACCACTGACAAAGTACCCTGCAGCCAACTTACCTGCTTTGATATGCCTTCCCCCAAACCTGAAACATAGAGGGGCAGCAGGTACATAGGAGCATGACCAACAGCAAGTTCCCCTCCAAATTACACGTCAATGGCATATATTGATGTTCCTTTATTATGGCTATGTCAAAAGAAATGCCGAAACTCCATCTCTCTGGCTCCATAGGGATAGCTCCATCACATTGTCTGCCGCAGTTAAAGAAGGCAACAACTCCCTGCTCATTTAGGAATGGATGATGAATGCTGGATTTGTCAGTGATGTCCATATCTCATGAAAAGTAATAGAAAACTTATATTACATATATCTCACAATACATGAACAATTCAAAAATGTGCTGCTGGATACATACCTTAATTTGCTGGATGCCATGTTAAAAACTTGAATATTATTTTGTAGGCCAATAAAATGTATTTTTCCCTAAGCATGTTAATTATATTCATGCAGATATGAGTTTCAAGCTGGCTACTTGTACAACATCACTGAAAATTACTTTAATTAGGGATGTCTAAAATCATTTGACATTTCCAGGCTATCAATGTTTTCCTAAATTATATGTAAATGTTTTAATAATTAAAATGCCTAGTCTCCTCTTCCTTTTTATTATTCATTTAAATTTTTGATTGCAAGTTGAGAAACAACAAATATATTCAAATGAAACTTGATGTTGAAGGTAGTATTTGCATATCACCATAGAAAATGAATTAAAATGTTGGAAATTTAATCTAATAATTTCCCGATTTCAATGGAAATGTTTATATATTACCTCATTTTTCACACTTTTTCTTACTGGTACATTAGTGCCTCTGGATCATACATTGATGTGATAATGATAATTATTTTGCAATTAGTTTAACAAATTAAAATAGCTAAAAATGTATGATTCTGCTAGTTTTATTGGTTTGCTTAAGAATATAATTGTTCCCCCCGGAAACTGATTCAAATTTGCCATATTCTTATGATTTATCTACATTCCTTTAGTCTGATTTGTGGAATTGTCCATAGATTGGGGGTGGGCATTGTGAAGTCCCTAAAATCCAGTACCTCGTACTTACACCAAGATAACAAATAAACCGCTGGAATAAAAGTAAAATACTCTGGATGGTGGTGATCTGAAACAAAAATAGAAACTCCTAAAACTACTTAGCAAGTCTGACAGCATTCCTTTTGATTCTGACAAAGCAATATGATTAATTCAAAACTTTCACTCTGTTTCTCTCTCCACTGATACAACCAGAGATACTGAGTTCTTCCAATATCTTTTGCTTTTATTCTTGTTGATCTCTTGCATCTGGCTGTGCATGACTGCTAATATTCTTCTCCTTTATCATCTTCAGGCATGGTCATTCTGCAACATTCTCAAAGCCACCCTAATGAAAAATTATTATTAATTATAACATTCACACCTGTAGATTTAGGCCACTTTTTGATGAATGCTAATGTGAATAGTTTAGTTTTGAAATTTATAGAAACATTGAGTGGTTTTCAGCGTGTTATCAATACCCAATGAACCAAAGTCAAAGAGTTAAACCACTAAGATTGAAATCATAACAACCCTCTGGAGCTAGTCAGGAAGTTGAATAATTTAGTGAAGCAGCAGCAACAGAGAACCTGGGAAGGAAGCCCCATGTCTCTTGCTACCATTGAATAATTCAAAAGACAGAACACCAACTCCAAAGTCTCTACAGTGCCACTGATAGAAGTGGCCACTGCTGAGATTACAAGAGGAAGGAGATATTTTCCTAATCAATGTGTTCAAATGCATTATTGGATACCTCTGGAGCAGGCGGACTCAAATCTGAGTCTCCTTCGTCAGAGATAAGGATACTACCACTCTGCCATAAGAGAAAGGAGATGTTCCTTCAGATGAAGGCATCCGTAAAGGGGTTCAGGAGAAGCTTCTCTAATCTCCTGGGCTTGTTAGGCAGGCTTTGGTGATTAGAGGGCTGAGCCCTCTGCTGGTGGCATCAGAGCTGCAGACTTGACATTGTCACCAGGGATCCCTTCTGTAGGCCATCAAGCACACAGAGAAGAAAGCCCTGTGAATTGCTAGGCAATTGCTTCCATTTTGCTGGTTTTCTCCTCACACAGTGATGGAGACGAAGTAGAGCTGTTCTGACACTGGAAGCGCAGGTTACCGAATCTAATGAGTTGGTCTACTCACAGCTATTTTATGGTCTTCCATAAAACTTTACTTATATAGTTCTGGCCAAAGCCTTGCATCTAAAGTTCAAAACATTAAGTTGTTGACAATGCATTAAGAGCTTGAGTATTTAAAAGAATACACAGAAATGTATATTTATAATATTAAATATTTATTTTCCTCTCAAAACATCCGTTAGCAGCATTTGAAAAAAAATAACATCTTGTTAAAGCCATTACACACAGAATGAATAAACAATTCAATGCCTTGCGATGGAACAAAATCTAGCATAAGCATTTGTTTTGTTTCTGTCAAGCTAGTCTTACTTAAAGCTGGATATAATATAAAATGACATTTGATTCACATAATTAACCAATCGATTCTGTTGAAGATTTTTACCAAAACTATGAATCTATTTACACAGACTTGCTTCAGATAACACCTAGAAATAAATGACTACTAGGTACATATTAAACACTATTTCATTTACCAATAACTGATAATATGTGGGAATTGCAGTTAAAGCTTATGACTCAGTTGCTGGAGTCACTTATCTGTCATCTCTCAATTCCAATAAGAGCAAAATGAACTACAATTTTCTAGCAGGCTATCTCTAAAAATCCTTTCACAAAGTGAAACACTTCCAATGCTTTGAACAGGCTTCACGTTTTGAAGACATTTGAGACACATTTACATCACGTGGTTTTAAAGCTTACAAATAATACATCCCATTTTACAAGCAGAAACTCAACACCAAAAGATTGCGTGCATTTGATCTACTATTCATAATGTGTAAATAGCTGATCATATTTTTTTGTTTTGTCTATAGTTTCATTCTAACATTTGGTTTGAAATAGCTGTCACATAGTAACAGGAAAATACAACATAAGCTTTTAAATTTAGAAGCCATTCATAAAAATTCCCTTGAGGAGCATACTTTGTTCACTCAAACAATTATTTACAAAATGTTTGTTTCAACCATGCAAATTAATCTTTTTATTTTGGGTATAATGACATTGTAAACATATATTTAGTATTTATTAGTGGGAGGAAGATCTTAAACAGAGAAAAAAACAATTCCAGTGATGAGATAAGGCCATGTTTTCTGTCTCTCAGTCCTGTTCAAAAGCAATATCGCTAGGACTCAATGTCAATTTGTAGAGACAGGTTCTCATGCTCCTGAAGATGGCCATTGTGTAAAACTGTGTACCTATAAAACACAAATTAAACAGGTTCAGCTAACAGTATGATAATACTGTAGTAACCTTTTTTGGATATTAAAATTGTGTGCATTATACAACAATAGAATCTTATAACTTTGGTCACTCTGTATAATGTTTAGTTAAATTAGTTTTCTCGGTTTTCTCCGATGTCTCCTCATCCTCTCTTCAAGTACATCTTGTGCATTAATCCTATTTCATTTTCCCTTGACCATTTTTCTATGAAAATATTGACCATGCAACTTCACTTCTTGACTCCCATGTTAACTGATATTGTTAAGAGTATCTCTTTCCGGTTATGTTCCTCTCTTCTTCAAATCTACAAATCTAACCATTGGAGGAGGCTGTTGTTCCCCAAGGTGGACGAAGTGGAAAGCCAGCCTGGGAAAAAACAACACTATGATCAAAGTTTAAAATAAACTTGAAAACATAAAACATTGTTCCTACTCTCACCTCCTCACTCTCCAATCCCCATCCATGTTGACTAATGCCCTGCACCCACATTCATTTCCTGTGCCATTTTATGCATCTGTATGAAGTTTGATGTT
This sequence comes from Chiloscyllium punctatum, assembly GCF_047496795.1. Taxonomy (NCBI): domain Eukaryota; kingdom Metazoa; phylum Chordata; class Chondrichthyes; order Orectolobiformes; family Hemiscylliidae; genus Chiloscyllium; species Chiloscyllium punctatum. The sequence continues at coordinate 55,700,152 of NC_092758.1, read as the reverse complement.
GCCTCACATGCCTATACCACACTGTTCCCATCTAGAGATTTCCCTTGGCCCATTATCCCTTATGTCAAGCCAAACATTGAAGCATAGAAAATAGGAGCAGGAGTAGGTCATTTAGCTCTTTGAGTACACTCCACCATTCAAAATAATCATCGCTGATCCTCTATCTCAATGCTATATTCTCACACTCTCATGTACCCCTTGACACGTTTAGCTTCAAGAAATCTGTTTCTTTCTTAAATATATCCACTTGTAATTGTCTTCACAGCCTTTTGTTATACAGAATTCCATGGTTGGCACAGAATTCCATGGTTTTACCACTCCCTGAGTGAAGAAATGTCTCCTCATCTGAGTCCAATATGGCCTTGTGTATCCTGAGACTGAGAATCCATGCTCTGGATGCCCCAACCAGGGTAAACACCATCCCTTCCTCCAGTCTGTCCAGCCATGACAGAATTTTATATGTTTTGATTAAAGCCCTTCGCTTTCTTCTAAACACCAGTGAATACAGGCCCATTCATCCAAGTCTTTCCTCTTATGACATGCCTACCTTGCTAAACCTTCAATGCACTCCCCCTATGGCAAGTGTTCCTTGTCTTTGATAAGGAGGCCAAAACTGCACACAGTACTCTAGTGTGGTCTCACCAAGGTCCTATACAGTTGCAGTAAGACTTTCTTGGCCCTGTACACAAAACTTCTTACAATGAAAGTCAACATATAATTTGTCTTCCTAACTGCTTGCTGCACCCGTATGCTTTCTTTTAATGCCCGGTTAGCTTAGTTGGCTGGTTTGTGATGCAGTGATTTCAACAGCAAGGCTTCAATTCCTGCACCAGCTGAGATTACCAGAAAGGACTCATCTTATCTGTAGCATGGCGATCCTCAGGACATGTTGACCCTTAAGACATAATCAGTTGTTTTTCTCCAATGAGAGAGCAATCCTATAGTAACTTTATCTTTTACATTTACAAGTACATCCAGATTGTTTTGTGTATTAATCTTCGCTAATCTATAACTATTTAAATTATGTTCCGACATTTTATTCCTACTTAAGTAAACAACTTCACATTTTCCATGTTGCATTGCGTCTGCCATGTGTTTGCATACCTACTCAACTTCCCTTTATCTCCACTACACGTCTTGCATTCTCACTTAGTTTGGTGTCATCAGCAAACTTGGAAATATTATATTTGATTCCCTTATTCAAATAATTGATATATATTATAAGGAACTTGGGCCCAAGCACTAATCTTTATAGTGATTCAAGAAAGTAGCTCATCTCCAGAGCAATTAAGAATGGACAATAATTGGTTATGCTCATACTCCATGAATGAATTTTTTCATAAAAAGTTTTATACACAAGCATGCCTTTTCACAGTCTCAAAGGGTATTTTACCTGGTGTCCTGGGACCAGATCCAATTTCCTTACATCTCCAAAGGGTACACTAGTTATCTAAAAGAACAGACCTGCTCTTTCCTGGTCTCATCTTCATTTTCTGGAATGCACACTCAATGACTCTGAAATCTGATTTCATTGGAAGCAGTTGATCATTTAAATGGTCAGTCTCCTCCAGGAGCGATACACTTAGCCCAGAGCTGTCCTTGTGATTATAGAATCATGCAGTACGGAAGAGGCCCTTTGGCCCAGCAAGTCCGTACTGCCAAAGATATGCTAAGTCTATAATAGTTCCACTTTCCAGCACTGATCTCATTGCTTGAGTGTTGAGATTCTATAAGGATGCCAGGTTTGGGTCAGGATTTGGGATTCCAGACTTCTGCCAGTATTTTCACCACAACGTACATACACTCTGTCCCAGTGAAAATGTGGACCTCAGTTCATTCTAAGTGCACTGCCAGTGTATTGTAATTCAATTCTTTGTTTTCATGTCAATATGGCAGTGCACATAAGTGGCTATAATACTGTAATAGGCTGCATTAATTGCATGTAAACCAGTGTTAGCTGTTTTTTAAGTTAAAAAAGACAAAATAATTGGAAGGTCAATGTGCTCACTATGTACAGGGCTGCACATTGAGAGCAAGATGTGATGTAGTTTTAGACACTAAAATGTTTCAATCTATTCAAAAGCAAAACTGGAGCAGCAAAGTGCTTAAATGAAAACTGTTGATAATTAGCAAGTTAAAGGAAACATTTGCAGTAATATTGTCAAAACATCCTGAAGTGCTTTAGAACCAATGGTAGAGATGTTAAGGTGGAATCGTTGTTATAATGTAGAAATACATTGTCAGTTTTTGTGATTTGAATTACTGGTATTCAATTTCATCAAATTAAAGATTTCTGTCCTGTAACAAAACAATTAAGAGAGAACGAATTGCATTGTTAAAATAAAAGACTATGCATTAAGAATTAATTTAAAATTTTATGCCTTTTATGCAGCTTAGGGAGAATTCTGAGTGAAATATGGTTTCAAATTGATTTTAATTTACAAGGAGACGCGGAGAGGGTGGATGGAAAGCATCTATTATCTTCAGCTGAATGGTCAAGAACAAGAGGGCACTCATAAAGTAAAAGGCAGGAAGTTTAGGGGGATTTGAGGAAACATTTTCACCCAGAAGGTGGTAGGAATCTGGAATGCACTGCCTGGGAAGGTAGTTGAGGTAGTCAACCTCCCAAACTTTAAAAGTACTTGGATAAGTACTTGAAGTGTCATAAGATTCAAGGCTATAATCCAGTATGGGTAAGTGGGATTAGTGTTGGTAGTACTGTATTTGGGTCTTTTCTGTCCTGTATGATTCACTGATTTTCTGTTTTGAAAGGCGTAACATTAATGAGACAAAAGTAGGATTGACTATTTCACCCTTAAGTACTTTATCACGTATGCTAGAAAAAAATAAGTGGTATATATTCAGGTTATTCATCTTTGATGTCAGCTGCATCGTAAATTCATGCTCATGTTTCAGTGGTCTCTGGTCAGGGAGGTCACTATTACTTCTAATCTTTGATGATTTTTGATTATTAAAGTTTTCTAGGTTAGCCAATAGGTCAAGCAGTTTAAAGCTGTAAGATTCCTGTGATATTAAGTGGATCGTGATAGAACTCCTGCAAATAACCCTCAGGAAAACTACTTTAGAGATAGAAAGTATTCATATATGGGTGCGGTAAACTCAGTGGAAATAAAACTAATTTAGATGCTTATCTCACATAATGCATTTTACTATAAATATTGACATGCACAGGCAAATACTTAAATCATACACAAATAATATGTCTACTTTTAAATCATATTTAAAGAGTATTTACACAGCTCAAGTATTGCTCAGTTTAGAAATTAAATGTTTTCATAAACTTTACACATAAACAAATCTTGGTGCTGCAAATAATAAACGATGTATATCAAATTTCCATTTAAGGAGGTTTCAGTCTAATGGCTCAGGATCTGTTTTGGGTGAGGCTGTGTTTGATCCAGTAAATATGCTAATCTATTATATATTGGAATGGGAAATGTCAACAATGAAAAAAGCACATATTCTGACAAAAGGTGAAAGTGAAATTATTTATGTATTAGTACCACTTAGTTACTTAAAGTTTTCAAACAAACGTTCCAACAATAGTAATCAAGAACCAGGAAAAATCTTGAATCATTTCATTTATTTGGATGTCATATGAAACAGCCAAATTGGCTGTACTGTACTTGCATCTCTGACCATTCCATAGCAAAGACTCCACTATACCAACTTCACAGCTCCTAATATCTAAATTTCACCTTCTCTGCTAGAACTAACTGAAACTTGATTTCCATAATGAACCCTTGAACATTATACTGACTGACTGCAATGCATCACATCTGTGTGATTCCCTTTTTTTCTTTAAGGCATAACAGCAACACCTTGCATTTATATTGTGTCTTTGACATTGGAATACATCTCAAGGCGTTTTGCATTAGCAAATTAGGGTGTGGTATAGATTTAGCTGGAATGATGATGGTGAGGTCCTCAGAACTCACTGTAATGATGGAATTAACTTGACAGCCCATGCCCAATAAATCACTATTAAAGAAGCCTGACAAATTTAGTGCTGATGCGTTTAGGTATAAGCTTCAAACAAGGGATACTTATTACTGAATGCCCTTTTGCCTTAAACATCAATTTTAGAAAAGCACAGCTCCTCAAAAGAATTTTATTCTTATCATTTCTCTTTTATCTCTCCCTCTCTCTCTTAATTTCATCTGTATGTCCCAATTATTTTTAATCTCACTGGCACCATAACATTTAAATCTAATTTCTATATCCTGGTGTGGATTTGTGAGGCTCAGTGAGGATTCTCCATTCTCATTGTTTGAGGAATCTTGATAAATTGAATTGTCCTACCCCGTGAATGAAATGGGCCAGGATGCGAAATTTGGGAAAATTGGGTTAAATGTCCCGTGAAGTTCTTCTCGACATCAAGATCACAATGTCCAATTTTCCAAACAAGTGTTTGATGGTGAGACAAGATGCTCACTGGTGAGCAGTGAGAGGTCTATTTGAAGAGATTAGTACTCACTATTACTTTCATCATCACCTATTCTCACCTGATTAATGTGCAGGGTCCAATTCTCCTACCTGTCAGTTAGAAATGAGACTCTGAGAATTCCTGACACAGAAGTCAGAGTGGTTACTTAGTGACTCTAGCTCACCGCTTGCTCCTTTGGTCCTCCATCTTGGACATCAATCACCAAGCTCTCAGGACAAATGCCATGGTCAGCAACTGCAAGAATCCCATGCCTGCAGACACTTACTGACCTCACTATATCTTCATGATTCATTTCTGATGCACTTACTTTGAATGCTGTACTATGGAACGCGTTAACACATTTCATTGGGCGGCAGCTTCCAGGGCATGTTATAGAGGGGTGGTCCCCCAGCTCTAGAATGTATCTTCAGAAGAGTCACTGGACTTGAAATATTAACTCTGCTTAGTCTCCACACATGCTGCCAGACCCGCTGAGCTTCTCTAGCAATTTTTGGTTTTGTTTGATCCATAAAGTAAAGATGAAACACACCTGCGGACATGACCTGCTTTGTGAACCTTAGGCATTAGCCAGCTGTGTAAAGTTCAAATCTTTGCCCAAAGCAGTGATGACCACTTCATGCAACATTATGAATCACTCCCACAAAAAGTTGTGAGGCACTAACAATGTTTTTCCACCTGGAAAGATTGATCCTAGTCGTCAACTTAGCAAGTACCTGCCAATCATCACCGCCTATTCACTTCAGACCTTGTACCATTGAGCATTATGGTCACACTAGGCTCTGTACCTTGATGTTTGTACACAAAGCTGAAGAAGAAAAGTCAACATCTATTTGTAAGTGTGATATCATTACCATAGTGTCAGCCGTGTCCCCTTAGAAAGTCTTCTTACTTTCCCTCCCACTATGTCTCACTGCAGTCTCAGGTGAGGGAACCTACTGGATGGTGGGCTATGTTTGCCTTGGAATACTGGTTCATTGACCCTGTGGCATTTGTGGTTAGAGGGTCCAGACAGGTTGACTGTGTCCTGCCTAGATGCATGTGCATCCTCCTCAATCTGAACTCTGACAGGTCTGAGGGAGACAGGCAGAATGGAGGTAGAAGCCCTGGCCACATCTGGAGTGTTCTGAGAGGAGACTTCTGGCTGACCTGTATACAGTTTTTACCTTAACTGTCTCCTTGTGAGGAAGAGGCACCTAAAGGGAGGTTAGGGACCCCTGTTTCTCTTGTCGTTCATGCTAAGCCCACGACTTGAGTATTAGAGTGCAGGTCCATGTATATCTAGCAGACACTGAAAGAGCTGGACCTGGCTGTCAATGGTGGCCACCAATGTTTCCATGGAGGCAGTCGAATAATTATATGCTTGCAGCATTGGAATCCTCATAGGATAGCCACAGTCATGTAGCATCTGGGCAATTAAAACCATTGCCTCTCATGTACCTGTCTGCTGCTCCTGTTTCTCCCTTTGCATGTGGACAAAGTCATTGATTGCTCCATCACAAGGCTATTTTCTGCCCGGGGCTGAGTAAGTTCCTGTTCTCTGGAAATCCATAAAGTACCAATGACCTGGGCATTTCTTCCTTGACTAATTATAGAGATTAGGCAGTGAAGTGCTCATAAACAAGTGCACCAGAATCTTAATCTGGTACTTCCTCTGAAATATCCAAGTATTCTTTGTAAGGGGTGGAGGAGGGATCTGTTATAATGCTGCTGTCTTAACACAGAGGCCATTGGAAAGCTGCTGGTATCCGCATGGACACAAAGCAGAGAATGCATTATGGACAAGAGCTCGAGGTTATGGCATGTTAGGGTTCTGCCAGGACCACACAGCTACTGACCTCATTACAGCCTTGGTTCAAACATGGACAAAAGAGCTGAATTCCAGAGGTGAGGCAATAATGACAATCCTTGACATCAAGACTGCAGTTGACCAAGTGTGACATTGGGGGCAATCTCTCCAGTAGTTAGAGTCAATACCTGGCACATAGGAAGATGGTTGTGGCTGTTGGAGTTCAGTCATTGCAGCTTCAGGACATCTGTGCAGGAGTTTCTCAGGACAGTATCCTAGGCTTAATCACCTCAGCTGCTTCATCAATGACCTTCCCTCAGGACATAAGGACAGAAGTGTGGATGTTCGCCGAAGGTTGCACAATGTTCAGCACCACACACAAGTCCTCAGATACTGAAGCAGTCCATGTTGGAATGCAACAAGATCTGGACAATATCCAGGCTTGGGTTGACAACTGGCAAGTAACATACATGCCACACAAATGCCAGGCTAAGGACATCACCAGTAAGAGATGATCTAACCACCGCCCTTCAAATTTAATGGTGTTACCATTACTGAATACCCCATTGTCAACATTCTTGGGGTTATCATTGAACAGAAACTCAGCTGGACTCACCACATAAACACAGCGGCCACAAGAGCAAGTCAGAGACTAGGAACACTGCAGCAAGTAACTGACCTCCTGACTCCCCAAAGTCTGTCCACCATCGACAAGGCACAAGTCAGGAATGTGATGGAATACTCCCCGCTGGCCTGGATGAGTGCAGCTCCAACAACATTCAAGAAGCTTGAGACCATCCAGGACAAAGCTTGATTGGCACTACATCCACAAGCATCCACTCCCTCCACCACTGATGCTCAGTAGCAACAGGGTGTTCTATCTACCAGATGCACTGCAGAAATTCAGAAAAAAACCTCAGACAACACCTTCCAACCCCACAAACCACTTCCACCTAGAAGCACAAAGGCAGCAGATACATGGAAACACCACGACCTTCAAGCTTCCTTCCAAACCACTCACCATCCTAATTTAGAAATATATCACCATTCCTTCACCATCACTGGGTCAAAGCTTGGAATTCCCTCCCAAATGGCATTGTGGGTCAACCTACAGCAGGTGGACTGCCGTAGTTCAAAAAGGCAGCTCACCACCACCTTCTCAAGGGCAGCAATGCATGAGCAAGAAATGCCGACCAGCCAGTGGTGCTCATATCCCACAAACGAATAAATTTTTAAAATTTATTCACTTTCGGGGTAATGGGAGAGCAAAGGAAAATGCTTCTTGCTTGATTGCGGAGAATTAGTTATTTCTGTATCTCCACAGGATGTGTTCTGATCCTTGCCATTGAGAGCCAAGATTCTTTCCTCATAGTGGTTGAGGAGCCAAATTTCAGGCACTCCACTGCTCATCTTGGCTATTTTGGTGCTATATGGACTGTTGTCTCCTGGCATGAGATATAAAGGAAGAGGCTAAGGGAGATAAAAATGGCTGGTGCAGTTGTTAGAGCTGGGGAAAACTAGTGATATATTCCAAGTGATCGAGTAGGCAGCGATAACATCATGTAGAGTTTTATTTTGATTTGGGGTGGAAGAGAATGACTGAGGGAAGATACTACATGCAATATTAAGAGTGGTCAAGTATGGGTCTTTGTGAGAAGGAGATGCATGAGCAGAGATAGAGTGTGTGTGGGTTATCAGAGAGATGGTAACACATACCCTGACAAAGTGCAGAAGACCTTCTTGTGACATTGCTGGCATGCCTCCAGATGGTGAAATACTGCACTGACCTGGATGGCAACCTTGGACCAAGCGAGGCCAAGACTCCAGACCCTGTCGCAGACCAGGGCAGCTCGGCCTTTGAAATATGGTGCGAGTGCCAGGGACCCCAGGATCTCACAGCCTGGAGAATACTTTTGCTTATAATGAGTGAAAGAATCAGATAACTTTGGGTAACTAGAGTGCCATAGGGGTTTGACACTTAGTAAACGAGGTGAGTTTGTGAGGTTAGTGTGAGAAAATTCATTTGGCCTTGCAAAGGTTAACCCTCGATGAAAGTCAATGAAAATTACACTTAGCTGATTTCAGGTAAGATTCAGCCCAGTGTTTCTTGCCGAATTGAAATATGCCACTGATTTCCTGTAGAGGGTGCCACAAGGAAGCGGAAATTCAGCAAAAAGAAGTGTTTACCCAAAAGCCGGTAAAAACTGGCGTTAACAAGAAAAACAGTTCTTGAGTTGGAGGTTGTAATGTTGATCCAGCTTTTTGGAAAGAATTCCTCCAGTTAATTAGCCTGTTGACAGGCATTTTAACAGGTCACTGGAAATTTACCATCTCAAACGGTCCTCTGTCTTATAACCTGCCTGACAGGCACATTAAAGGGGTTTCCGAGCATGGGTAGGAGGGGGACTTCCTTGTGAATGTTGCCTATGTAAGGCAATGGTACACACTCTTCACTGTATTTTATGCTGCATACATGTAACAATAAAGGATATTCGATTCTTCATTCTATTTGAAAACTCAGTGCCCAAGGAGAGGCAACCTGGTAGTAAGAAAAAAATCGAATTCTTGATGTTCCAATTCTCCTTTCCATCGCCAACAAACTAGACAGTGCAAATTCCTGACATATAAGTCAGTGCTGGTATCTGACAGTTGCAGTATGTCCTAGCTTATCATGTAACTACTTCTTCAGACAATATCCCAACACGCTCATTGGTGTCATCCTCCTTGACCCCCCCATTCACGTAACATAGCACTAACCTTGTTGATTCATTATACCTGATCTCAGAACAAATCAGCTACCACTTCAATCCTTCAACACTTTACTTTGGCACATCCTGTATGTTTCTGCCAGGTCAGTTTGTACACAGAGACACACACACATCTCATGCATCCACACATGATGCATCCAACAGTTGAAATTTGTTTTCTTAGCTCTTATTCACTTTACTACTTACTTGGGGCTGCTACCCTCTATAGACTTTATGTTGCTGTCGTAGCACACACTGACTGACTTCAGCACTGACCTACAGGCTGCCAAGTGACTCATTCCTTTTTTAACACACAAGGCCTTGAGAAATCAGTTATTGCCTGCCAGCCTCTATGGTTTGCATTACATTTTAGCACATATTGAGAGTAGCAGTCCATAAACATTAGTGAAATGTGTGCAGGGGGAGAGTTAGCGTGAGTGGTGGCTCTTTCAATGTGTGCTCATAGGCAGAAGATGGCAGCACTTATCTTTGTGGAGCTCAGAAGATCTTAGATCTTTTTTTCTAAGGCCACAGCACTGATCCAGGCTGCAATCTGAGTCCAGGTTGGTTATGCCTGATAGGAAAGCCTCCTGTGTAGCTGGTTGGGCAAACAATTGCCCTCCTTAGCAGCATCCCATGCATCAACACCTTCAGCTCCATGTTCATGAAAAGGCAAATAAGTTTTCCTTTCCTTTGGCTCTGCATTTGGTAATAATGGTGGAGCAGAACAGTGTGAGGTATAATTCCTGGCTTGCACTGTCTGAAGTGGAGTAATAAGTATGTCAGTCCATTCCCTTGGGTCCAACCCTGACGTTGCTATTTGATCTGCTGATAAGGGTAGTACAGCTGTTGTCTGGCATGCTGCTATCTACGCGGTGGAAGTTGAGTGCCAGCTCTTGGACACTTTCTCCTAACTTTACCGGGACCACGATCCTACCATTGAACATCAGGCTGTGGTTTCCAGGACTACCAAAGACCTCATCTCCTTTGGAGATCTCTCTTCCACAGCATCCCATCTGATAGTCTCTCACACAGCCCTACTTCCCAAAATCAGAAAACAGTACTGCCCTAGCAGACCCATCATTTCAGCCTGATCCTGCTCCACTGAACTTATTTCTTTCTATCTTTGCTATCTCCTTCCCCCCCCCCCCCCCTTGTTCGGTCTCTTTTCATTTATATTTGTGATTCTTCTGACACTTTACATAGGTTTCACATTTCCAGTTTTCTGGTGCTGGCTGTCTCCTTTTCACCATGGAAATGCAGTCCCTTTATATATCCATCCTCATCAGGATGATCTGAAGATATTCTTCCTTAAAAAGAGGTCTGAATGGTCTCTGTTCACCACCACCCTCCTTCATCCAGCTGAGTTTATTCTCCTTTAACTCATCTCATTTTCTCTAGGTCAAAGGTGTAGCCATGCACATCCACATGGCATCCTAGATATGTCTCTCTCTTTGTTGGGTATATGGAACATTCTTCTTCCAATCCCCCTTGGACTCTCACCCACAACCTTTTCTCCGATACATCAATGTTTTCAGAGCCACTTCCTGCTCTCATCCGGAATCGGGAAATGTAATCAACTTTGCTTCTAATTTCTAGCTTTATGTCAACTTCACCTGGTCCATCTCTTACTGTTCTCTTCCCTTTCTCGACTTCTGTTTCCATTTCTGGGGATAAGCTGCCCACCAATGTCCACGACAAACCCACCAACTCCCATGGTTTCCTCATACCTTGCTTCCTGTAAGATTCTATTCTATTCTCCTCTTTTCACATCCAAGGGTTTTCCCTCATTGTTGTTGACAGAGCCTTCAGCATGTTTGACCCATCTCCTATATTTTGCCCTCAACAATTCTGTTCCTTTTCAGAACAATGATTGTATTCCACTTGTTCTTACTTACCATCACACTAGACTTCACATTCAAAGGATCATCCTCTGCCATTTCTTCCCCTCCCCTCCACCGTCAACAGTTTGCAGGGAACATTGCCTCCGTGATACCCTGGTCCATTCCTCCATGATACCTAATACTTCCTCATTGTCCCTTGGCACATCTCTATGCGATTGTAGAAGGTATAACACTTTCCCATTCACCCTCCTCCATCTCCACTGTCCAAGGCCCCAAACACAGCTCCCAAGTAAAGCATTATTTTACCTGCACTTCATTCAATCTAGTCTACCACATTCACTATTCACAATGCAGTCTCCTTTACATTGTCAGGACCAAACACAGACTGGGTGGCTGCTTAGCAGAACACCTCCTAGTAGGAAACATCCTGATCTCTCAGTTGCTTGCCATTTCAGTAAACCACCTTGCTGTCATGCTAATGTTTCCACCCTGGACTGTTCCAATGAAAGACAACTCCAGTTCAATGAACAATACCTTATTTTTCACTTATGCACTTTACAGACTTGAGGTCTCAATATTAAATTCCATAACTTCAGAACCTGACCATACTATGCCTGTTCTCTATTTTTCTTACATTCTGTTTGTCCCGTGTTCTCACCCCCACCCCCACCCCCACCCACCCTTCATCCCACAGTCTTGTCTTGTTCCTGTCTTCTTTGTAGTGAGGACCCATTCTCTCCTTTCACACCATAATTCAAGCATATTTTACATTTCTTTTTCTCTTTCACCTTCATAACCAACTCCTTTGTCTTTTACATTGGATTTTGACAACATCTAACCTCTGGCTCTTTCTCTGCCTTTGTTAAAATTATTTTTAAAATCCCTAATTTCCAACACCTTTCAGATCGAAAGAAGATCTTGCCAGAGAAACTGCCAGACCAGCTGAGTATCTCCGGCACTCTGTGTTTGTTTCAGATTTTCAGTATCTGTAATATTTTGCTTTTACTCTGAGTTATGGTGCGTTGGGCATCATAAAACACATTGGCAAAGCATTTTACTGCAGATGGTAACACTTAATATAGCCACAATTTTTCTTCGGCATCCTGGAAATTGATTTTCAATTTCTGGAGACTCCTGGCCATTCTAGGAAGGTTGGCAATCCTGTATTCAATGGTGAATGAACAGCAGTTAGTACCTGTAATCTTTATTGTATTCACAACCTTTACTATTCTTCTTGATAAATTAATAGATAAATACTTTCAATGTGATTAGACACTTGAGAATTTTTAGATGAACCAAATCGCGGCTCTTCAACAAACAGCAGTGTCAAGTAAACAGAAGCAGAACTGTTCTGATGCAGAATTACCAGACTCAAGACAGTAGCTCTGCTTTCTCTCCATAGTTGCTGCCAGAACTGCTGAGTTTCTCCAGCAATTTCTGATTTTTGTTTCAGATCTCCAGCATTCGCATGTCTTTGATTTATTTTAGTCTCAAGTAAACCCCTGGCTGGAAGTTTTTGTCAATAGAGCTGACAATCTACAACTCAATGTCAACATAAACATGAACATGAACCTGCTGCTCATGCAAGTCTAAAACAAAACTTTAATGTGGAACAATTATTGCATTGTGCTAATTTTACTGGATCAATTATCCAAACGAGTGCTCAGGCAGTATAAGTTAATGTTTACTTCTAATTTAATTCTGAAGAAAATGTTAGCTTCATTTAAAATAATCAGCAAACTACTAGTTTTACATAAATCCGTCTGGTTCATAATGTCCTAACAAGGCTTATATGTATGGTCAGGTGACCCACGACTGCCAGGATTGTTACTGAACTATTGATACTTTCTTATGGACAAAAGCTGAAAATTTAAAACCAACTTGACTCTGCCATTTTCAAACTGCAGAGCTGGAACAGACAGTATTCATTCAGCCAGGCCTTGGACAATCAACTTCCAGTCGAAACCAGACAGGCCTGGCCAGGTGCTAAAAGCCATATTGTTTCAGAATGAATTATTGTTAACACCTCCAGTAACCTGCTTTGTTAGAAGAATGCTACATAGACTTGATGGCACCCAACTCAATAAGAGGCCAAAGACATTGTGCGACAAGGACAGCACTTGACACTGAAAGTTCAAAACTATGTTCTACAATGTCCAAATATGGAAAGCAGTCAACTCATTGGATCTTCCTGCTCCCACCTGATGTAAGTATTGGACACAGAGCACTGAACCTTTGAGATTGGCAAAAAAAAGTGGGATAAAAGGGCAATTTGGAGCCCCAGCTCTCTGCTTTTGCACATTCATTAACGGCATCTCGAGAGGACCACCTCGGTGAGATGACCCGAAGACCAGAACCAGCCCAAATCAACAACTGCGGATTCTGAAATATCAACCAAATATCAAAACTGAAGAACAGCCTATTCCAGGATTATTGAATGGGCATTGAATCCCTTCAACAGAAGGGTCAAATATGGACTTGTGGATTGGGGTGTAATGAATCCTGTGAAGTGCCCTGTGATCTACATCCTGTGATGTAGATAGCTAGGAGAAATTTAAGATTTACTTAACGATTTAAGAATGTTTACAGAAGAGTCGTGTGAAGAGATTGATAGATTTGACAGAGATTAATTAAAGTACATTGATAGAGTCTGATAAATATTGTTTTTCCTTGATAACATGTTCAATTAGGTTGTGTTGGACCTTTCCCTGATTCTTATCCCTTTGTCGATTTCACCACATAATGCACCTGGGTTAAAAAAGGGTTATTACAAACTGGCCAAGGTTAGCCAGGGTACATTTACCCACACTTTCACTTTACAACATTTGGTTCCAGATCAATTTTATTATGTTTGACTCTTAAGTGCTGTCTGAAATGGCTGAGCAGTTGGAGGCCTATCACTACCTGGGCAATTATGGGAGAAATTGGAACAGTTTTTAGTCGCCTTTTTATTGATTATGTCACAAAACCCTCCCTGAAGCAGCAGGTATTTTCATTTGCCATCCTTGGATGTGCTTTGTCTGAAGCTATGGGACTCTTCTGTTTAAAGGTCACTTTTCTCATATTGTTTGCTATGTTATAATTTGCTGATGAATAGCCTAATCAAGTACAAATGTAATTCATATTTTGCTGTGGCTCCCACAAGTATGTATGTCAGTGTCATGGAAATGTACATTTACTAAGTCAGTTCTCAAATGTTCCAATAAATCCTGATACAAGAAACAAAGTAATAAATACTTGCCTTGCCATTGACACATAAATCCCAAGCATGAATTAATAAAAATATAAAAAGAAACCTAAACCTCTTCCAAGCCACTGTGTTAGATGGCTTGATTTTTTTGATGGAATATAATATGACACATCCATTTCAAAGTCTTTTGAAGATATCTTGGAACAAAGCATACAAACATAATACAGCACCTTTAAACAAGACAGACTGCCATTTTGCATGAACCCAAACATAAACAATGCTTCTGAATCAGCCAGGAAACTCCAGCATTCAAAATCTTTTTTATGAAAAGCACGATGATTATTTTAGCAATCAATATATTACCCTCAATCTTTTAAGACAATTTAAAACTCAGCTGGAAATTAGTTGGCATTTGGTCTGCTCAAAAATGCACTTTGCAGGAACAGTCACCAAAAAACAAAATCAAAAATCATCCTCTGTGGATTATACTGAGCAAAAATGTTTGGAATCCTCTGTGCAATCTTGGATATCATGCAACAAAGTTGATGTGTTGGTGAAAGTTCAAATAAAATAAATCAGCATTTTATGACCGTGATATAAATTGTAAGAATTACTTTGATAGAATAGAAGATTAGGGCAACATGACCCCCAAGTCTTCAAAATGTTGATCGATGTATAGAATGCCAATAATATTATTTGAGTTTTTGCACTACATTCAGAATGTGTTTTCCCTCCAGAATTCATTTTTATTATCATTCATGTGGTTTACTTTAATAACCTTATGTGGCACTTCATAAAACAGCTTGGGTGAAAATTGCACAGAATCTCCCGTTCTTGCTTCTTGATTCTGTCAACTTCAATTTATTCATCTTGAAGGATCCTCTTTTGTGAAGAAAATGTAATTGTTATCTGAAATCATTACTTGTTCACTCACCTCTGTCTGTGCTCAAGGACAATTTTGTAAAAAATGATTTAGCAACTGGAATTACAGAATATTCCAGATGAGGGATACACTATAAATAGACTAAAATAACCTCTAGATTTGTACTTTTACCATCTCAAAATACAAGCATGTAATTTCTTCTTTCATTTCACTTCAATCCTTCAAATTGTGTGAATATTATATCACTGTTCCATTTAATATATGCTCTCTCTTCTACATCCTTGCTTTTCTTTATGATATTTCTTGACTAATATTCTTTTCTAAACCTTGGGTTTTCATTTTAGATTAACAGTTCTCATTGTTTCTGCATAGCACCCTCCCACTCACAACACAACATGCAATAAAAGCGTTGCCATTGCTGCAAACACAAATACTTTTTCAGTATTACAAAGTTAGACAATTAATCACATTTATTATTACTTTTTTCTTAGTTACTTAATATAGAACTTATTGAAGAGCAACAAATCTCTTCCCAATCATTTAAATGGTAACATAATGTGACTTCCCTCCCTAACTAAAGCATGTTTTAAATAAGTCTTCATTCACATGAACACTAAAATTGAAGTAATATTTTGAAATATGGCTACAACTTCAAATGCCTGGTTACATTGTAATTCATGCCCTCTTGACCCTGTTCCATAGAAAATAGATCAGAACCCCAAATTACTTGCAGATATTTTTGAGCTTTTAAGTACAATATTTGCCTTTTAAAAGAAAGACAAATTTGCCAAAAGTTGTCTGAGGATACAAATTCAGGGCTGTCTAAAATCCCTGTGTAGATTACACTGGATTCCACGAATGTCAAGGGAACTTGAGACAGCAATATTTCAAGATTCAAATGCTAGTCAAAAAATTGATTTGTAAACTATGGATTGTGGCCCAAACTACGGATAGGGTGTGTGTTGAATGAAAGGAGGTTCTGCGTGTAAGATTTGTACTTTTATCCTTGCAGGAATACATAAGAGAAGTGTGCTATGTGCTAGTGTAGTTGTTTGTAATTCAGGGTCCACTATGATATAGTATACAGTGAAAAATGAGAAATTCCATTAGATATCATTGCTTGTGTAGGTAAAAGAAATGAAGTCTCTCTCTCAGCTGAAAACAAATCAGCAAAGCCATTATTGAAGGAAACTGGACAAACACCTTCTCTGCAGAACCAAGAATCTCCTGCTCAATTGCCAAAGTCAGCGATACAGAATCACCATAATGTTTCACAATCTATTTCTTACAGAGAAGCCAAAGACTGTTTTTTTTAATACTTTGGTTTTTTAGACTTATATGTGTCCATGTGTATTGTATTTTATTGTCTTTTCTTATGTTATGGTACCTAATAAAATCACTCTTTAACTCAAGAAAGCTTTGTTAATTTAGCTCCTTAGAAAATATATATTATATATTGCACATAATATATCAGTTGGGAAAGGGATCATTTAAAGGGAAGGGATCATTTTAAATTAACCTTGTTGTGACCAACCAAGAGAGGAGCTGAATCAATAAGGAAAGACAATTTATTTTTCTCCACTGGGATCACAACAAATTGGAGACCAGTCATAACACAATCTCCTTCTTACATCTGGTTGTCACCCATGAGGCAGATATGGTGTAAAGAAACTGTGTCAGATGACTAACATCCACATAGCTGCTGCCTTTGGCTCCTTTTGCCAAAGCTAAGAGCTAAAAGGAGCCTTGGAAAATAATTTAAATACACACTTCTCAATTTCTTTCTTAGGAACTTCAAACTCCATACTTCTTCCCTTTTACCATGTCTTGACTGACTGAAGATGGATGAACCTTTTAAAAATAACTTTATGTTATTTACTTTTGGCTAAGTCTGAGCTGTGTTGAGTCTTTTGGAGAGATTTCTATTGAGAGGCATAGTGAGTTCTCTCGCTATATCTGAATAAACGCACCTCATTAATTACCTACTATGCCATTATGGCATTCCTCAAATCCAACACTGACCCCATCTTACCATGAATCATTTCAAGAATAACTCACCACTCAGTGGACATCCCAGAATTCACTGACATCCCTTGCACCTGTGCCATTTTTAAAAGCTCACTGCTCTCCTGGACAAGAACTGACAATCTGGTCATAGCTCTGCACTGTTCCTGCCTTTTGTACTGGTCAGGAAGAAATTGCTGCTCCACTTTGTGCTCAGGATCCTGCTGGACAGAGTGGTACAGAACCAGGATTTCTTCTTCCCCAGGTTTCAGCAGTGGAGACCATGACACCAAATCATGTCAGCCTAGTCCATGATTGCACTGGGTCAGTGCAGTCTCAGCCGTCTGCCAGAATGCACAGCAATGTAGCAAGCTGAAGGTCAATGACCTTCTCCGCTCCATCAGCATAACAGCCACCACATTCTCTCTGATACTTCACACTTTGTGTGTCTCCACTTCTGTACCCATCTCACACCAATCTTCATGCTCTATCACTCTGATAATCTCTGCAAAATTTTCCATCACTTGCTGTCATCCCAACCCCCGACACCATTAATCCTGCATGCCCTCTGCAGTGCCTACTCACTTATTTGGGCCACTCATACCAAAATTAGCAGCCACTTTCATTTCCCTTAACAGCTGCTTCCCTCCTGCATCCCAGGAGAAAAACAACCCCTGATAAGTCAGAAAGACTCAGAAGATGTGTTTGACTGACCACCATTCAGCTCCTCACCCCTTATGGGGAAAGCATTCTGAAGCTGACCAGTCCAAGTGGCTGACTGACCATTTTCAAGTCCGTGGACTGCTAACAGAAGCTGCCCTTGATTTACAGTGCTGGGACCCTGGATCCAAAGGCTTGCCCGCTTAATTTGACTGAAGCCTGCTGACAACCATGACAAGGTTTCATCCTTTGTTTCACGGCAATGCAGAGGTACTGTGAAACTGGTTTCTCTGGCCAAAAGGTAAAGCATGAAAAAGATAAGGTAACGCAATGCAAGGCAGGAATACTTAAAGTATCCCAGCAGGCTCAAAATGACTTTGACAGTGAGTGAAGAGATGCAGTCTAATTCAGTCCATGAGCTCAGTGTGTACCTCTGAGAGCACTTTGTCCTTGCTGAAGCATTACAATGACTGTTGCCAGCGCAGCCTGAGGTGCGAAATTGAAATGCAGAAGTTTCTTGTTAGTGAATTGGAAATATGCTATGTAGGCTCTTAGAGGTTGGCATCTCTCTGAATGCCAGTGTCCATACCTGTGGATGCATGTGGCCATGTCAATGGAGTATGCACTGCGATGTGAGATGATGGCATAGTGGCATTATTACTGGAATATTAATCCAAAGACCAGGATAGTATTCTAGGGACCCAGAATTGAATCCTGCCATTGCTGGTTGTACAATTTGAATTCAATAAAAATCTGGAATTAAAATGATGACCATGAATCCATTGACATTGTTGGAAAAACCCTGTAGGAAAGGAAACTGCTGTTGTTACCTGAACTGGCCTAAGTGTGATTCCAGACCCACAGGAATGCAGCTGACACTTACGTGCCCTCTGGACAATTAGAGATAGGCAATAAATGCCAGCCTGTCAATGATACCCTCATTCTATGAATATATTAAAAATAAAATATTGATCCATGGTGTCCAACATGGAGGATGCTCAGTACAACCAGTGTGCTAAATTAGCCAGGTACCCATATCAAGTTTTCTCAATGCTTGGCTTGTTAGATGAGCTTTATAAGATACAAAACTGAATATTGCTTAGGTGAGATGGACCATCAACAAAGTGATAAACAAATTTTAATTACTTCCAATTGGCAGTTTACCAATGCTTGGTGATAAACTCACTTGTGAAAAGTGTAAATGTTGGAGAGTGAAGTTCCTGGTGTTGAGATGAGCCTCAGTGGACTTTTCATTCAGTCCTGCTACAAATCTCGCCATAGTTCATGTCAGTCAGACCCTATAGAATTCTAACTAGTGTTTTAACCCCCAAATGTATGTGACTGATAAGAACCAACCAATAAAAAGTTTTCTTTTAAGTTTAGTCAGAAGGATAAATGTTTATTCCCGAACACCCAAAATATGTTTGCAGATGCAGCCATGCAGACACTCATACAAACAAACACACCCAAGAAAAGACTTTGGTTGTAAAAATAGTTGACATTTTCTTAGGTTTTAAAAGACAAAAAAATTAACTGCTGTACTTGCTGCTCTTAAGATTAATTTTTTTTGCAGGCCTGTGATACATTTGTAGCCCACTGGAGAAATTGAGATAAAAGAAGTTGGATTTGCAGCTTTTCTTATTTGGTGCACCAGGTTTCCCTTGCTTCACTCAGTTGAGGTGCAGTTACAATCCTATTGTAGAAACCTGGTTTAGTTCTTCAAATAGGTTGAAAGCTAGCCAGAATCTCTGACTGCAAATGAATCTGAGACAGGATCCCGTTACTTTCTCTCTCCAATGCTCCAAAATGATCCCTCTTAATGTTACTTATCAGAAAATGGGAGCTCAAGTTTTATCACAAAGTATTAATTTCGAGGAGATCTGTAAAGAGTTACCCTCTATGAGCTTTAGCAAGTTATTGCATGCAATTTTCCTCTGTTCATTTCATTAGTATGCACCATACCTCGATAGAGCTCCTCTCGAGCCCTGTTGTGCTCACTTGCAGAGAAAGTATTCACAATGGCCAGGATCTTCCAGGTTTTTAAAGGTGCCATATTCAAAGCCCAGCTGTGCATCAGCTCAAATGCTGCCAGCTAGGAATAGCCCTGAAGTAGGGGGGTGAGGGTGGTTGTTGGGGATCGTCTCAGGTGTGGGACAGAGGTCCTCCATTGATGCAGTGATGGGTTGTTGGGGGGGGGGTGGTGGCAGTGGAGTGGAGAGGGAGGACAGGGAGTTACTGGGGTTACTGCTAGGCAGAGGTGGGTCGGGGGTGTTGCATGGGATGTTCCAGATGAGTGAGGCCATGGAATGAGATGTTTGGCATGATTGGCTCGCTGCATTGCTAAAGAGACACTGCCCAAATCACACAAGCATGGTTAGCTGCTAAACTAACCTATAAGAAAACAGGGCAGAAAGTTTGGCAACAAAGATTAAGAGATGAACGAGTGATCACATAAGCGACAGGGCACCGTGAGTTTGAATCTGATTAGTAGATATGTAATATATGGCAATTTGATGAAATTAACCGCACAATAGACTTGATGTAATTTGCTGCACAGTTAGCAATGGTTAGCTTGTAGATTCTTGTGATTTGGATGTAAAAATGTATAAAGGTAGTGTTGCGTGGATATTCTGCAGAGTGAGCTTGATTGACCTACGTGGCAAAAGTGGGGACTGCAGATGCTGGAAATCAGAGTCTAGATTAGAGTGGTGCTGGAAAAGCACAGCTGGTCAGGCAGCGTCTGAGGAGCAGGAAAATCGACGTTTTGGGTGAAAGCCCTGCATCCCTGATGAAACATTGATTTTCCGGCTCCTCGGATACTGCCTGACCGGCTGTGCTTTTCCAGCACTACTCTAATCTTAATTGTCCTAAGTGATGATCTTGAGTTTTTCTTCTTGCTGTAATCTATTGTCGCTTGAATAAGCCACTGCTCCTGCTGAATTCCCGGCACTCTCAGAGTCTTCTTCCCTCATAGACCAAAACTGGAGGAAAATGAAAGTTTCTGAGGACACTTTGGTGGCATGGGTGACATTTCATTGGAAGTAGAACAATACAGTCGTAAACATATTGCCACTTTTTAAATTGACTAAATGATAATGGCAGCTATAAGAATAAAGTTACTGGGACTACCTGTCCTAAACACCACTATTCTGCACAAATGCCTGATGCAGCATAATATCATGTCATTACTGAATATGAGACTATCACATATTGAAAAGACTAACAACAATTTTCAAATTTAACTTCTATCAAACAACAAGAAAAGCAAAGACAGAACAAACAAACAAACAAAAAAGACTGTATTCGCTTCTGGGAATAAATGGAAACTAGTTGTCTTTCAAGCAACAATAAATTTACAATCAATAAATGACAATCCATGAGCCTCCACAGCCTCAGGGAGTCCAATAGGTGGGAACACAATTGCAAGAACTGATGCTCACTCTGTAGTTCCTGATCATTGCCAAGCAGCACACATTGACAATACTTACATCATGCATAAGGCTTCTCCTTATCTGCTTATTAAGTGATCAATCCCATTAAACTCCTTGCTCCCATGGATAGTGCAAAGTCAGGAGTGCTCAAGACATTGGTCATTCAATGGCTTCACACTTCCAGATGGTCACACAGGGCTGTTGGTTAAGCTTTTCTCTTTAGTGTCAAAGGAGAAGAGAGGTCTCTCAAAGTGGCTGATCAGCTCAATCACACTACTTTGCTGGCACTTCAGTAGCTGTACATTCAGGGCCAGAGAGAGCCGGGAATGATAAGGACAATCTCTAATTGTTGTTGCACAGATGCTGTGAGTTAGCAATGTGAAGATTCAAAGCAGGGTATTCGTCAAAGTTTTTGGCAACTAATTTTGTGATGTTTTGAAGGTCAGTTTGAAGAAGGTCTTACAAAGGATAGGGTAGCAGAGAGAGACTGATATATATATATATGAGAAAGAGAGAGAGAGAAAGAGAAAGAGAGTTCAGAACAATGTTCTCTCTCGCTTAGTGGTTCCTTGCCAGCACTTAAAAATAAAAAGGATGATTCAGATACAACACTGGAAGCATGCATGGTCCTTTTCTCCTCCCTACTCCAGAGTCCACACACATCCATTCTATCCTCCTATCTGCCTAAGTGGACAGCAGAACTGTCCCTCCTGCAAATCATGACCCAGGTTGCTGAAAATCCCACAGTGCTCCTGATTGCCTGCAGAGACAGATTGTGAGGGAGAAAGAGAGCACTGCAGATGCTGGAGATCAGAGTCAAAAAGTGTGGTGCTGGAAAAGCACAGCTGATCAGGCAGCATCTGAAGCAGATTGCCAGTTCCAAATCTGCTCTACCTCCATATTCCCTATCACTGATGGGAACACCTGCTACTTGTGCACACTCTGAGTCTAGGATTCTGTGAAGTTGTGTGTAGCCACCAGAAATTTTCAGAACATTGCAAGCCAACTTTTGAACAAGAACTCCGCATTCCAAAAATATCAGTTTTGGGATGTTCATGTGAAGATGCTGATAGGGCTAAGGAGGTGCTTTCATTATGAGATACAAATGACCAGCAAGTTAAAATCCAGTTTGGAACAAACTTACCAGAATTATCTAAATATGACTAACAAAGAAAGTTTAATGATATACAGGGCAACCTTAATTATCTGAACATCGATAATCAGAATTTTGGATTATCCAAACAAGATCGCAGTGTCCTGATGCTCAGGTAAAGTGTATTATCTGAACATTCAATTATCCGAACAAAACACTCTCCGCCCATGTCATTCAGATAATCGAGCTTGCCCTGTAATTCTGTTAATATGTTAGACAGTTAAGATGTGAATAGTGCAGTCGAGTTTTCAATAACTTAGAATTCACCTGCAGCCCAGCCAATAGAACCCCTGCAGCTTCCAGTGTACATTGCAATAAAAAAACCATTAAAATCACAGTAAAGGAGCAGGTAGTAGAGAAATTGTATAGGATAAAAATAGATAGGAGCAGGTGCTAAAATGGTTGTCAGCCTTCAAAGTGGAAGGATAAAATGCATTCTAAATTGCTAGGGAAAGAGCACGAAAATTGCAGATCTGCTCACAATCTTCCAGTCCTCCACAGATATAGAGGAGTTGCCAGAGAACTGGCTAATTGCACATGTTTCATTCTTTGAGATGTACAGCACAGAAACAGACCCTTCAGTCCAACTCGCCCATACTGATCAGATACTCCTCACTAATCTAGTCCCATTTGACCCATATCACTCTAAACCCATTCTATTCATATACTCATCTAGATACTTTATAAATGTGGTAATTGTACCAGTGTCCAACACCTCCTCTGGCAGCTCATTCCACACACGCACCACCCTCTGCATGAAAAAACTGCCCCTTAGGTCCCTTTTAAATCTCTTCCCTCCCACCCTAAACCTACGCCACCTACTTTTTGACTCCCCTACCTGGGGAAAAGACCTTAACTATTCACCCTGACCAAGCCCCTCATGATGTTATAAACTTCTATAAGGTCATCCCTCAGCTTTTGATTCTCCAGGGAAATCACCCCAGCCAATTTAGTCTCTTCCTATAGCTCAAATCTTCCAACCCTGGAAACATCTTTGTAAATCTGAACCCTTTCAAGTTTCACAACATTTTTCCTATCACAGGGAGACAAGAATTGAATGCAGTATTCCAAAAGCGACCTAACCAGCATTCTTTTCAGCTGCACCATGACTCCCAACTCATATACTCAATGCACTGACTAATAATGGAAAGCATACCAAATGCCTACTTCACTACCCTGTCTACCTGCAACTCTGCTTTCAAGGAACAATGACCCTTCACCCCTTTCCTGTTCAAAATGAGCTGGCAACTATGTTTAGTGATCAGTGATAGAACAGTATTCAGAGACATTAATCAGGATAAAATTAATTGACACTTGAGAAGATATGCATTAATTAAACGATAGCCGATGCAGATTTGTTAAAGGCAAATCATATTTGCCTAATTTGATTTAGCTTTTTGATATAATTACCACAAGTATTGGCGAGGGACATGTACTTGATGTGACTTTCAAAAGGTTTCGTGACAAAATGCCTGTTAATATGTTTATTTACCACAGGGCTGAAAGGGCAATGATTGCATGGAAATAAAATTGGCTAAAGGAGGGAAAGCAGAGACAAGTTCTGAGAAGTTGTTTTTCAGCCTGGAGGAAGCATGAAACATTATCTTTAAGGGTTGGTTTATATGAAAGATCTGGATTTTAGTGTACAAAGACATAATTTCAAAGTTCAGAAATGAGGTAAACAGTGAGGGAGAAAGTAATTGACTTCAGCCTTCATAAGACAGGTGGAATGACATGGACAGACACTTGGCAGATGAAATTTAACACAGAGATGTGTTAGGTGGTAAGAATAAAAGGAGTAATACTATAATAATAGACCTAAGTAGTATCATTTTAAAGGGAATCCAAGAACAAAGATTGAGGGGATATAAATATTCAAGGCTTTGAGATGGTAGAAAAAGTTCAGAAAATTAAACTTCTCAAATTAAGCTAGTTATGATCATTGGCTGAGTAGATTGAAGCACAGAGTACAAAAGCACCAAGTCATTTTAAAATTCATAGAACACTGGTTAGGGTCCACTTGGAGCATTATACCCAATTCTGTGCAATACACTTTAAGTAAGATGCCAAAGCTTTGGAGTTTGCTAGAATGGTTTGAGGAATGAAAGACTTCATTGGAGTGACTGAAGAAACTAGGGATATTCTCCTTGGAGCAGTGAGATTTAAAGAGAGATTGGATTATTCTGTTTAAAGTGGAGAAGTTAAAGAGAAATTTGATAGGGATATTCAGAAAAGGAGAAACCTTGCAAAAAATACACAAATTTAAGGTAACTGGGGAACGAGCCAGAGGTATTCTGAAGAATAAAAAATTATGCAGCAAATTGTCACGAACTATAATGAGTTCTCTGAAATTATGGTGGAAGCAGATTTAATACTAATACCTTCCAAAATTGGAACTATAAATCTTTGCAGGTCTATGGACAAAATTCAGCGGATGTGTAACCAATTAGTAAACTCTTTCAAGAAGCCAATGGAAGTATGATGGACTGAATAACTTCCCTCTGTTCTGCACTATTTGATGATTTGTTAAATTGTCATATTTATATGTAGAGCTGCTGGTCATTTTTCCTGTTACATTTTTCTTGATAACAACCAAGAAGTCAACTGGAGCTTGCTGAAAGAATGACAGGCACGAACATTTATCCCAAGCAAGTTAATTTGTTTAGTAATGAGTGATTGTAATGCTTAAGTTCATGTGACATTCGTGCTATAATGCTGTGTAGTTTGTTCTCAGTTCAATGGATTTTCTAAGCTATTTTAAATATTACTTGAAATTAATGTGCTTTTATGAGTTATTTCTTCAAGTCAAGGGAGAAACAGTGGGTATTAAATTTTCAAGGTTTCAGAGGGACCACTATTTGGATGTAAGGCTTATTGGATTCAGATGGATTGTTATTTGAACGTGAGGTTTACTATGATGTATCTGTCACAGTCTGTGCATTACATACTTATTTGGATTTTATTTATTTTCTTGCACAAATGACCTATGAAACACTAGTATACCATTAAATTATGAGAGAGAGTAATGCAACATCTGGCACACAGCTTGGAACACATTCTTAGTATGGCACATGGCATGTGGGTGATGTTCTCAATAGGTTAGCATTTCTAAACTGGTCAATGTAGGGCCTTGATCTGTTGTCCTCAGCACAAGATACCATCTTGATGAAAGAGTTGACGCATATTCCTGGAATGGCTGTCTTGTTAATACTTTGCTATTCAATTAAATTGTATGCTAGTGTTTATTAGAGTTTGGAAGGTAAATTAACTCTTCTCATAAGAGAGATCCGTTGCAATGAAGACACCATTGCTGAAGATTCTGAATGCTATTTTAAAGGTACATACAATTTTGTGGTTTGCTTACTTTTGGAAATAGATTGTATTTGAAGAGACTTTTGAAACAGTGAGAGATTTCCTGGACATTTTTTCAAGACTTCATCAGTATTCCAGGAACATTTTTTCCTTAGAGAGTCTCTGAGAACTTACCTAAATTGAAGAAATTCCATTTTACTGAACCAAATTGGAGATTTTACTGGAGTCATAGAAAGAATGAGAATATTAGGTCATGAGGCTTACTAAGCAGAGTCCCCTTGATTTGCAAGAGGAACGAAAGAAGAAGATGAGGTCAGATAGAGCAATATCTGCTGCTGAAGGCATAATGAACACAAGGAATGCTCTCATCCCCAAACCCACCAAACGCCACTCTACACTCCTCACTCCTCATCTCCAGTTCATCACTCCATAGTCATCCTCTGAGCCTCCTCGACTAGAAAAAGCACGTGAGTTCCAGTGTGCCATTTCTAGATTAGATTAGATTACTTACAGTGTGGAAACAGGCCCTTCGGCCCAATAAGTCCACACCGCCCCGCCGAAGCACAACCCACCCATACCCCTACATTTACCCCTTACCTAACACTACGGGCAATTTAGCATGGCCAATTCACCTGACCTGCACATCTTTGGACTGTGGGAGGAAACTGGAGCACCCGGAGGAAACCCACGCAGACACGGGGAGATTGTGCAAACTCCACACAGAGAATCGCCTGAGGCGGGAATTGAACCCAGATCTCTGGCGCTGTGAGGCAGCAGTGCTAACCACTGTGCCACCGTGCTGCCGTTCCTTCTGTCCCTAAGCCATCTTCAAACATTTTATGGATCAGCCAGTGCATGCCACACCTTAAAATGGTATACTGCTCAAGAAAATTGTTTTAAACTCATGCTTAATTGCTAAATCTTCAGGTGGTGTTTTAGCATGCCCAGGCAAATTTAAATAATGGCAATGATAATTAGTTCCAAAACAAGACTTTCAATCAAACCATTTTACTTCCACAGGATTCACACAGTAGACTTGTTTCCACCCATCCACCGTTGTTTTGTTAGCATCTACAGAATGGATCATATCCACAGAATCATGGGATTAGTACTACTCTGTGATTATAGTTAACATCTTCTCCGATACAGCCCTTCACTTATTATTGTTCTTTCTCTGTTGTTGTGTATTATCATAACTGAGAACTGATTTTACACTGGGCACACCTATTATTTATCTCTTTAGAAAAAATTGGTCATAGAACATGAGGGCCACTGGACAGCCAGTATTTATTTCCTCTGGGCAATCAGGAGTCAACCCTATTGCTGTGGATCTGGATGTGGGTAAAGATGGCAGACAGCTTTTCTTAAGGATACTAGTGAGCCAGATGTTTTTATTTTATGGGAATCAGCAGTGACAAAATAGTCACCATGCGGCTAGCTCTTATTCCAGTTTTTCCTTTACATTTAATTCAAATGCCACCATCTAACATTGCAGGATTTGAACCTAACAACTACCACCTATCACCCTCATTGAACTAGCCCAATGCCATTACCACTGCACCACTGCTTGCCTGATACAATTTTATTACATTTTGAAATGTAATTTCAAACTTAAAACTTTATTTTCGAACTATATCCTCATGCTCATCTTGATGCGGCCATCTCTTTCTGTTTCAGATTGATGTATTTAACATGAGTATTTTGTTTTCTGTAAGTGAATAAATTACTTGCTTTGTGAAATTTCTAATTCAGCTTTTCCCGATTTGTGTGCATCATATACGGATGAATGAACAGTTTGCTATTTATGCAATGAAATAAAACTTCTAAGTGTCATTAAAATGCAAATAAAATATTTACTCTAAGTCTATACTCTTTGTTCAGATTATTTCTGCTAAAGTTATTTTAAAATTGTTCTATTCAATCTTATAATATGTGAGCTATTAACTTACAATCTGCTAAAAAGGAACTGGAACACTTAACACTCTTTATGGCACTGATGTTTATGTGGTTGAAAGAGTTTAATCAAAAGCAAATAATTGCTATAAGTGAAAATTGATAATATATCATCTTTACGTAACATGAATTATGTTGAAAATACACTACATCTCACTTTGCCTTTCTATAATTAAGAACTTGCACAATAAAGTAGAAGTTGAAATTTAAATATTGAGACATTTCATAAAGGCTATTATTATTTACATGTTACAGAAGCAATAAACAATTATAATAATGAGGTTTTTAAAATAAATTTTAATTCTAAATCTTCAAGGAGTTGAACATCAATAATGTAATACTCATACTAAAAAATTTGTCCACATTACAGAGGAGTAAGTGCTGGATGTTTTGAAATGCATAAAGGTGGATAAATTCCCAGGGCCTGATCAGGTGTAACGCAGAACTCTGTGAGAAGCGAGGGAAGTGATTGCTGGGCCCCTTGTTGAGATATTTGTATTATCGATAATCACAGGTGAGTTGCTGGAAGACTGGAAGTTGGCTAATGTGGTACCACTATTTAAGAAAGGTGGTAAGGATGAGCCAGGGAACTATAGACCGGTGAGCCTGATATCAGTGGTGAGCAAGTTGTTGGAGGGAATCCTGAGGGACAGGATTTACATGCATTTGGAAAGTCAAGGACTGATTAGGGATAGTCAATGTGGCTTTGTACGTGGGAAATAATGTCTCACAAACTTGATTGAGTTTTTTGAAGAAGTAACAAAGAGGATTGATGAGGACATGATTTCCATGGACTTCAGTATAAGGCGTTAGACAAGGTTCGCCGTGAGAGACTGGTTAGCAAGGTTAGGTCTCATGGAATACAGAAAAACTAGCCATTTGGTTATAGAACTGGCTTGACGATAGAAACAGAGGGTGTTGGTGGATTGTGTTTCAGACTGGAGGCCTGTGATTAGTGGAGTGTCACAAGAATCGGTACAGGGTCCACTACTTTTCATCATTTATATAAATAATTTGGATGTGAACATAAGAGGTATAGTTAGTAAGTTTGCAAGTGACATCAAAATTGGAGGTGTAGTGGGCAGTGAAGAAGGTGACCTCAGATTACAACAGGATCTTGATCAGATGGGCCAATGGGCTGAGGAGTGGCAGATGGAGTTTAATTTAGATAAATGTGAGGTGTCGCATTTTGGGAAAGCAAATCTTAGCAGGACTTATACACTTAATGGTAAGGTTCTAGGGAGTGTTGCTGAACAAAGAGACATTGGAGTGCAGGTTCATAGCTCCTTGAAAGTAGAGTCGCAGTAAATAGGATAGTGAATCAGGCATTATTTGTCAGAGTATTGAGTATAGGAGTCGGGAGGTCATGTTGTGACCTGTATCGAACATTGGTTAGGCTACTTTTGCAATATTGCATGCAATTCTGGTCTCCTTCCTATTGGAAGGATGTTGTGAAACTTGAAAGGGTTCAGAAAAGACTGACAAGGATGTTGCCAGGGTTGAAGAATTTGAGCTATCGGGAGAGGTTGAGGGGTGAGGGGTCAAAGGCTGAGGGGTGACCTTATAGAGGTTTATAAAATCATGAGGGGCATGGATAAGATAAATAGACAAAGTCTTTTCCCTAGAGTGGGGGAATCCAGAGTCAGAGGGGATAGGATGAGAGGGGAAAGATATAAAAGGGACCTAAGGAGCAATGTTTTCAAGCAGAGGGTGGTGCGTGTATGGAATGAGCTGCCAGAGGAAGTGGTGGAGACTGGTACAATTGCAACATTTAAAAGGCACCTAGATGGATATATGAATAGCAAAGGATTTGGATGGATATGGGCTAGGTGCTGGCAAGTGGGACTAGATTCATTTGGGATATCTGGTCAGCATGGATGAGTTGGACCGAAGAGTCTGTTTCCGTGATGTACATCTCTGTGACTCTATTACATTTTTAAAACTCTTGGGAAATTAATACTAGTCCAGTTGCATTGTGATAGTAACAGTATGAAATCATTAAGAACAATTACCTTAACAAGCTTTTTAATAGAAATTCCATAGAAGAAATTGCGCTTATAGCATAGTTTACTCTGACGTTATAGTGGTAAATAAATTGCTTTTAATTTTATGCTGGGCCGCACATTTAAATTGTTTCCTTATTGCAGACTTCTACAAAGGGACAGCTGACACACAGTATCTCTTCCAAAGTTTGAGTGGGCTTTTTCCTTTTAAGTTTCAATCGACCAAAATCACTTCAATGGTGTCAGATCCATCTACTGAATTTAACAAAATGATTGAAGTGCACAATTTTCATTTCCATTAAATTTTGAAGAACCAGTCACTGATCTTCTGAAGTAAAAAAGGTAGAAGAAAAAGCAAGAAACTTTCTATTTGCTACGATGCATGCAGCTCCAACAACTCTCAAGGAACCTGACCCCATTAAGAATGAAGTGGCCCATTTGACTGATACGCTATTCACTAGAGCATAGAACATTACAGTGCATTACAGGCCCTTCGGCCCTTTATGTTCTGCCGACATGTGAACCAATCTGAAGCCCATCCAACCTAAATTATTCCATTTTCATCCATATGTTTATCCAATGACCATTTAAATGTCCCTAAAATTGGTGAGTGTATGACTGTTGCAGGCAGGGCATTCCATGCCCCTACCACTCTCTGAGTAAAGAAACTACCTCTGACACCTGTTCTCTATCACCCATCAATTTAAAGCTATGTCCCCTCGTGCTGGCCATCACCACCTGAGGAAAAAGGCTCTCAAAGTCCACCCTATCTAACCCATTGATTATCTTATATGTCTCAATTAAATCACCTCTCAACCTTCTTCTCTCTAACGAAAACAGCCTCAAATACCTCAGCCTTTCTTCTTAAGACCTTCCCTCCAAACCAGGCAACATTCTGTAAACCTCCTCTGAACCCATTCCAAAGCTTCTACATCCTTCCTATAATGCGATGACGAGATTTGCATGCAATACTCCAAGTGCAGCCACACCAGAGGTTTGTATAGTTGTAACATGACCTCATGGCCCCGAAACGCAATCCCTCTACCAATAAAACCCAATACACCATATGCCTTCTTAACAACCCTATCAACTTGACGGCAATTTTCAAGGATCTATGCACATCGACACCAAGATCTCTCTGCTCATCTACACTACCAAGAATCTTACCATTAGTCCAGTACTCTGTATTCCTGTTGCTCCTTCCAAAGTGAATCACCTCACACTTTTCTGCATTAAATTTTATTTGCCATCTCTCAGCCCAGCTCTGCAACTTATTTATCTACAATACCACCGTCTTTAGTATCATCTGCAAATTTACTAACCCATCCTTCTACGCCCTCATCCAGGTCATTTATAAAAATGACAAACACCATAGACCCAAAACAGATCCTTGCGGTACACCACTAGGAGCTGAACTCCAAGATAAACATTTCCCATCAACCACCACCCTTTGTTTTCTTTCAGCTAGCCAATTTCTGATCCAAATTGCCAAATCACCCTCAATCCCATGCCTCCGTATTTTGTGCAAGAGCCTACCATGGAGATACTTATTGATTGTTTTACTGAAATCCATATACACCACATCAACCACTTCACTCTCATCCACCTGTTGGTCACCATCTCAAAGAACTCAATAAGGTTTGTCAGGCATGACCTACCCTTCACAAAACCGCGTTGACTATCCCCAATCAACTTATTCCTTTCTAGATGATTATAAGACCTATCTCTTATAATCTTTTCCAACACTTTACCGACAACTGAATTAAGGCTGACTGGTCTATAATTACCAGGGTTGTCTCTACTCCCCTTCTTGAACAAGGGGGCAACATTTGCTATCCTCCAGTCTTCTGGCACTTATTCCTGTAGACAATGACAACATAAAGATCAAAGCCAAAGGCTCGGCAATCTCCTCCTGAGCTTCCCAGAAAATCCTAGGATAAATCCCATTCGGCACACAGGACTTATCTATTTTCACACTTTCCAGAATTGCTAACACCTCCTCTTTGTGAATTTCAATCCCATCCAGTCTAGCAGCCTGTATCTCAGTATTCTCCTTAACAAAAATGTCTTTTTCCAGTGTGAATACTGATGAAAAAAATTCATTTAGTACTTCTCCTATCTCATCTGACTCCACACACAACTTCCCACTGCTACCCACTACTTCAGTAAAGCATTCAATAAGTATCTCCATGGTAGGCTATTGCACAAAATACGGAGGCATGGGATGGGCCCTAACCTTACTATAGTCATTCTTTTATTCCTGATATACCTATAGAAAGCATTAGGACTTCCCTTGATCCTAGCTGCCAACGACTTCTCATGTCACCGCCTGGCTCTTCTTAGCTCTCTTTAGGTCCTTCCTGGCTAACTTGTAACTCTCAAGTGCCCTATATGAGCCTTTATGTCTCATTCTTACATAAGCCTTCTTCTTCCTCTTGACATGAGCTTTCACTTCTTTAGTAAACCATGCCTCCCTCGCTCGGCCACTTCCTCCCTGCCTGACAGGTACATACTTATCAAGGACATGCAGTCGCTGTTCCTTGAATAAACTCCACATATCAATCATGACCAACCCCTACAGTTTCCTTCCCCATCCTATCCATTCTAAATCTTGCCTAATTGCATCATAATTGCTTTTTCCCCAGCTATAACTCTTGTCCTGCGGTATATATATTGCCCTTTCCATTGCTAAAGTAAACATAACTGGATTATGGTCAAGATCTTTAAAGTGCTCACCTACGTCCAACTCTAACACCTGGCCTGGTTCATTACCCAATACAAATCCGATGTGGCCTCACTGCTTGTTGGCTTGTCTACATACTGTGTCAGAAAACCCTCCTGCAGACATTGGACACAAACTGACCTAACTAAAGTACTCGAACTATAGTATTTCCAGTCAATAGTTGGAAAGTTTTCCTGTAACAACTACCCTGTTATTTTCACTCCTATCCAGAATCATCTTTGCTGTCCTTCCTTCTACATCTCTGGAACTATTCGGAGGCTTATGGAAAACTCCCAACAGGGTGATCTCTCCTTTCCTGTTACTAACCTCAGCCCATACTACCTCAGTAGATGTGTCCTCAAATATCCTTTCTGCCACCGTAATACTGTCCTTGACTAACAATGCCACACATTCCCCTCTTTTACCATTTTCCCTGTTCTTACTGGAACATCTAAACCCCGGAACTTGCAACAACCATTCCTATTCCTGCTCTATCCATGTCTCTGAAATGGCCACAACATCAAGGTCCCAGGTATCAACCCATGCTATCATTCACCCCCCTTATTCCGGATGCTCCTGGCATTGAAGTGGACATGCTTCAAACCACCTTCTGGCTTGCCAATGCACTCTTGTGACCATGAAACCTTATTTCTGACCTCACTACTCTCAACCTGGAAAAGGATAGACCAGATCTAAAAGTTGGAGTTCCAAATTGGAGAAAGGCCAATTTTGACGGTATTAGGCAAGAACTTTCAAAAGCTGATTGGAGGCAGGTGTTCGCAGGTAAAGGGACGGCTGGAAAATGGGAAGCCTTCAGAAATGAGATAACAAGAATCCAGAGAAAGTATATACCTGCCAGGGTGAAAGGGAAGGCTGGTAACTATAGGGAATGCTGGATGACTAAAGAAATTGAGGGTTTGGTTAAGAAAAAGAAGGAAGCATATGTCAGGCACAGACAGGATAGATCGAGTGAATCCTTAGAAGAGTATAAAGAAAGTAGGAGTATACTTAAGAGGGAAATCAGGAGGGCAAAAAGGGGACATGTGATAGCTTTAGCAAATATAATTAAGGAGAATTCAAAGGGTTTTTACAAATATATTAAGGACAAAAGGGTAACTAGGGAGAGAATAGGGCCCCTCAAAGATCAGCAAGGCGGCCTTTGTGTGGAGCCACAGAAAATGGGGGAGACACTAAATGAATATTTTGCATCAGTATTTACTGTGGAATAGGATATGGAAGATATAGATTGTAGGGAAATAGATGGTGACATCTTGCAAAATGTCCAGATCACAGAGGAGGAAGTGCTGGATGTCTTGAAATGGTTAAAGGTGGATAAATCCCCAGGACCTGATCAGGTGTACCCGAGAACTCTGTGGGAAGCTAGAGAAGTGATTGCTGGGCCTCTTGCTGAGATATTTGTATCATCGATAGTCACAGGTGAAGTGCTGGAAGACTGGAGGTTGGCGAACGTGGTGCCACTGTTTAAGAAGGGTGGTAAGGACAAGCCAGGGAACTATAGACCAGTGAGCCTGAACTCAGTGGTGGGCAAGTTGTTGGAGGGAATCCTGAGGGACAGGATGTGCATGTATTTGGAAAGGCAAGGACTGATTCGGGATAGTCAACATGGCTTTGTGTGTGGGAAATCATGTCTCACAAACTTGATTGAGTTTTTTGATGAAGTAACAAAGAAGATTGATGAGGGCAGAGCAGTACATGTGATCTATGTGGACTTCAGTAGAGCGTTCGACAAAGTTCCCCATGGGAGACTGATTAGCAAGGTTAGATCTCATGGAATACGGGAGAACTAGCCATTTGGATACAGAACTGGCTCAAAGGTAAAAGACAGAGGGTGGTGGTCGAGGGTTGTTTTTCAGACTGGAGGCCTGTGACCAGTGGAGTGCCACAAGGATCAGTGCTGGGCCCTCTACTTTTTGTCATTTACATAAATGATTTGGATGCGAGCATAAGAAGTACAGTTAGTAAGTTTGCAGATGACACCAAAATTGGAGGTGTAGTGGACAGCGAAGAGGGTTACCTCAGATTACAACAGGATCTTGACCAGATGGGCCAATGGGCTGAGAAGTGGCAGATAGAGTTTAATTCAGATAAATGCGAGGTGCTGCATTTTGGGAAAGCAAATCTTAGCAGGACTTATACACTTAATGGTAAGGTCCCAGGGAGTGTTGCTGAACAACGAGACCTTGAAGTGCAGGTTCACAGATCCTTGAAAGTGGAGTCGCAGGTAGATAGGATAGTGAAGAAGGCGTTTGGTATGCTTTCCTTTATTGGTCAGAGTATTGAGTACAGGAGTTAGGAGGTCATGCCGCAGCTGTACAGGACATTGGTTAGGCCACTGTTGGAATATTGTGTGAGATTCTGAATGATTATTTTGCATCAGTGTTCACTGAGGAGAGGAACATGATGAATCTTGAGATTAGAGATAGAAATTTGATTAGTCTGGATCACGTTGGCAATAAGTAGGGAAGACGTGTTAGGTATGCTAGAGGTTATTAAGGTGGACAAATCCCCAGGACCGGATGGGATCTATCCCAGGTTGCTGAGGGAGGTGAGAAAAGCAATTGCTGGGGCCCTGACAGATATCTTTGCGGCATCCTTAAATACAGGTGAGGTGCCGGAGGACTGGAAGGTTGCTCATGTTGTCGCCCTGTACAAGGAGGGTAGTAGGGATATTCCGGGTAACTACAGACCAGTGAGCCTGACATCGGTGGTGGGGAAGCTGCTGGACAGGGCACTGAGGGATAGGATCTATTTATATTTGGAAATGAACGAGCTTATCGGTGATGGGCAACATGGTTTTGTGCTGGGAAGATCGTGTCTTACCAACTTGATAGAGTTCTTTGAGGAAGTGACCAAGTTGTTAGATGAAGGAAGGGCTGT
Organism: Chiloscyllium punctatum; assembly: GCF_047496795.1. Lineage (NCBI taxonomy): Eukaryota > Metazoa > Chordata > Chondrichthyes > Orectolobiformes > Hemiscylliidae > Chiloscyllium > Chiloscyllium punctatum. Next base: position 55,665,098 of record NC_092758.1, on the reverse strand, counting down.
TGCTGTCATATACATGGACTTTAATAAGGCATTTGATAAGGTTCCCCATTATAGACGAATGGAGAAAGTGAAGTAACATGGTGTGCAGGGTTTTCTAGCTCGGTGGATAAAGAACTGATTGAGCAACAGGAGACAGAGAGTAGTAGTTGAATGGAGTTTCTTGAAATGGAGAAAGGTGACCAGTGGTGTTCCACAGGGATCACTACTGGGGCCACTGTTGTTTGTAATATACATAAATGATCTAGAAGAGGGCACTGTTGGTATGGTCAGCAAGTTTGCAAATGACACAAAGATTTTTGGAGCAGCAGAAAGCATAAGGGACTGTCAGAGAATACAGGAGGATATAGATAGACTGGAGAGTTGGGCGGAAAAGTGGCAGATGTCTTTCAATCCAGACAAATGTGAGATGATGCATTTAGGCAAGACTAATTCTAGAGCGAATTATACAATGAATGGAAGAGCCTTGGGAAAAGTTGCTGGGCAGAGAGATCTGGGAGTGCAGGTCCATTGAATCCTGAAGGTTGCTGCATAGGTGGATAGAATGGTCAAGAAGGCACATAGTATGCTTGCCTTCACTGGACGGGGTATTGAGTATAAGAGCTGGCAAGTCATGTTAAAATTGTACAAGATATTGGGGGTTCGGCCGCATTTAGAATACTGTGTACAGTTCTGGCACCACATTACCAAAAAGGATGTGGATGCCTTGGAAAGGGTGCAGAGGAGGTTTATGAGGATGTTGCCTGGTATGGAAGTTGCTAGCTATGAAGAGAGTTTGAGTAGGTTAGGCTTATTTTCACTAGAAAAAAGGAGATGGGGGGGGGGGACCTGATTGAGGTTTACAAAATCATGAAGGGTATAGACATGGTGGATAGAGACAAGCTTTTTTCCAGGGTGAAGGACTCAATAACGAGAGGTCATGCTTTCAAGGTGAGAGGTGGAAAGTTTAAGGGGGATACACGCGGCAAATACTTCACACAGAGGGTGGTAGGCTTTGGAGCGCGTTGCCAGCAGAGATGGTAGAGGCAGGCACGGTAGATTCATTTAAGATGCGTCTGGACAGATGCATGAGTAGGTGGGGAGCAGAGGGATACAAATGCTTAGGAATTGGCCGACAGGTTTAGACAGTACATTTGGATCAGAACAGGCTTGGAGGGCCGAAGGGCCTGTTCCTGGGCTGTAAATTTTCTTTGTTCTTTGTTCTTTCCAGTCACCTTTTGCTCCAGTCTAATTTTATACTACCTTGTTTGCTCCTGTGTCTCATCTTGGTGCCAGGTATAGTTCATTTGGTAGTTCTATCCTGGCTGAACCAGATCGTTTGGATTCAACCACTGTAGCCCTTCTGGTGAGAGTGTTCATGTTGAAAATGTTCCTCTCTCAACCCTGTATTCCCACTTTATCCCATACCCCTTGGTCCTTTTAAAATCTAAACATTATTTATCTCTTTCTTGAGTGTATTCAGTGACTTGACATCGACAGTCTTCAGTAATAGACAAACCCCTGATTTCGCTGCTCGTTGGATGCTGCCTGAACTGCTGTGCTCTTCCAGCACCACTAATCCAGTAATTCCATAGGTGCACTACTGTTTGAGTGGAAAAATATTTCCTCGTCTCAGTCCTAACTGATCTACCCTCGATTATTGAGAATGTGTCCCTGACCCTCGATTCCCCAACAAGGAAAAACATCTTCCTGCATTTAATCTGCCCAGTCTTGTTTGAAATGCTTAAATTCTATCAGAAGCCCTTTCATCCTTCTAAACTCAAGAAAATAAAGATCCAGTCAAACCAATCTTTCCTCACAGGACTCTTCTGCTGTTCCTGGTATTAGTCTAGTGAATCTTGACTGCACACTCTCCATGGTGGAAATATCATTTCTTAGGTAAAGAAACCAAAACTTTGTGCAATACTGCAGATGTGGTCTCACCAGGGCCTTCTATAACTGCAATAAGACATCACTAATTATGAACGCAAATCCTTTTTGCAATGATGTTTAACACACCAATTGCCTTCTAGTTGCTTGCTCCACCTACCTGTCCATTTCATGACTGGAGTACACTCAGGTCACTTTGTACGTCCACACCTCCCATAGGAACAGGAGTAAGCTCCTTGAGTGTGTTCCACCATTCAGTGAGATCATGGCTGATTTGTGACCAAAGTCCCTTTGCCCATATTTCTTAAACCTTTGCCAACAAAAACTTTCTCTCACAGATTTAAAATTAACAACTAATCCAGCATCAACGACCATTGCTAGAACAGAGTTCCAAACCTCAGCCCATCCTTTGTGTGTAGTGGTGCTTCCTCTATCTCTCCTGAATGGTATTACCCTCATTTTTAGACACTGGCCCCTGTTCCAGAACTTTTGGACAATGCCCTGTAGCTCTCCTAATATATTGCCTTTTAAATAATACTCTTCCTTCCTATTTTTCACACCAAAGTGTTTAACTTGCTATTTAGCCACATTGTACTGCATCTGCCATAGGTTTGCCCACTCACTCAAATTGTCTAAATCACCTTAAAATTTCCTTACACCATTCTCACTACCCCATCCAGTTTTGCATTGTCAGAAACCTCATTCAGGATACTTACATATATCATGAATACCTGGGGCCTTCCCACTCGCTATTGCCTGCCACGAGGAAAAAGACCCAGTTACTCCTACTCTCTGTAAGCTGTCTATTAACCAATTCTTGAATCGTGCAAATATGCTACCCCTTATTCCATGTGCTTTAGGTTTGCTCACTAACCTCTTCTGAGGGACTTTAACAAAAGCCTTCTGAAAATCCAAAAATGCCACATTCACTGACTCTCCCTTATCTATTTTACTAGTTACATTCTCAAAATCTCTATTGTTAAGCATGGTTTGCCCTTCACAAACCATGCTGGCTTTGTCCAGACTTGAAGATGCTCTCCAAATGTTCTGTTATTATGTCTTTTGTGACAGACTCTAGCATTTTCCCCACTACTGATGTTTAACAAATCTGTAATTCCCAGTTAATTCTCTCCCTCCCTTTTAAATAGTGTGTCTCTCCCTTTTTAAATAGTGACATCATGATAAAATTACAAAGAAGATCGGGGAGCTCTGTCCTGAGTTCTGGTCAATATGTAAACTTTGATCAGTATCGATTAAACAGATTATCTGGACATTATCATGTTGCAATTTGTGGGAGATGCTGTACAAAAACTGGCTGTGGTTTTCCCTGCCATACAAGAGTGACTACAGGCAACGTGTCTTTTCAGTTGAGCGAAGTACTTTGTGGGGGTCGGGGGGTTGCGGGGGTGAGGTGGTGGGGGGGGTGGCGGGGGGGGGGGGGGGGGGGGAGGGTCCCAATCAAATTGGAAATCTACCTCTCAAAGAAACCAGCTTCACCATGGCTCTTTAATTGAACTGTGGTGTAGGTTTCCCATTTCTAGGCTACCTCACCCATCAGAGAGGGCAGGTTAGATGATATGCCAACTTTGCCATCAGAAGGAATTTTAAAGGGACCATGGTATGAGTTAAACAGGTCTCAGCCTTCAATCTGAAGATCCTGCTGCAGGATGTGAGAGACTGCGATGAGATGCTCTTTCCTAAGCAGGAGAGGAAGAGATTAGCCTCTGTAACCATCAGTTGTGTGTGGAAGTGGCTGAGAGCACCTGACAGCTTCATCAGTAGCTGCATTGCAAAGGTCGGTCTAATGCTGTCTAATGACTGCCATATTGTCAGTATAGGTAAGATGGCACTGAAGGATGGTGACACAGTTCTGTGGCGACAGTGCAGTGAGGGGACTGGTGCTGGTGATGGTCTTAGCATCAGGTTAGAGGTTTCTGGTTCCAGGCCCACAGCTAAGCACTTCAGAAGGACTGTAATGCTAAACGTTTAACTTTATTTCTTTAATTTCTACCGTTTACCTAAGATTTTGTACCCTTATACCTAAGACGGCATCAGAAAATGGTGACTTTGTATACTGTATCCCAGTACTTAGAATAGAACATAATTCTAATTTCAATTCTAAATCAGCAACAGAGTTGTGGTCCTTTTAATCAGAAGCAGGATCCATAAAGTGTGCAGGGCCTAATGAGGATATGGAAGATTAGAAAAATATTATAAGATGCCAAGCCTCACACTCAGCAATGTCTTGCACAGAACTCTTCAAACCAACATACCTGGCAGTTCTACTCATTCCAGACTCTCCAGGAACCTCCTCATATTCGCATCTGAACAACTAACACTCACACTCAACCTCATCCTAGTGCCATCTCACACACATTCCTCACAGGTGTTGTTCCCTCCCTCTACATCAACCATTTCCAGCACTTTCCACTCTTTGCTTTGTCTTTTTGTAGAAGAAAAGGACAGACAATGGGGGAGTGACAGTGTGGGGGTGTTGTGGTTGGAATTAAGAGTTGGTCTTCAACGATTAGTTCGTTATTGACAATTGGCTGTGTGTGCATAGCTGGCCCACTACGGAGGACATCTTGCTCTGGGAGACTTCAAGTGAGAGCAAGAGTATCAATGAAAACCTCGGCCTCTGTGGGTGACGGTGTTCAGACATAACGGTAGAGCTAACCAAAGTCTTCAAGCCCTATGTTGGGATCTCACCTACTTGGACCTGGTAACCTGTAGTTAGGAAGAAATTAATTGATGATGCTGACAAAGTCTTGCTGTTCCTCTTGTTCTCTGTCAGACATCCACAGTGAAAGTGCATAAGTGTCTCCGATGTTAATTGAATGTTGTCAGCATTGAAACAGAGCTGAAGGAAGCCCGAGATGGGAGAACTGATTTCCAAGAAGTTGGACAAGCAGTGAAAGCACATTCCTAGAAAACATACTCAGAGCAGCAAGTTTTACTTAGGCATTGTTGCAGCTCTTCAGTTTCACTGTTTCACAGGAGAAACTCTCCCCACTGTCCACATGATTGGTTGACTCTGTGATATTGTTGACAGCTCAGAAAATATGAGCACTGGTTGTAAAAGCCAGAATGCTTTGTTCAAACAATTGTAATTTATCTGTTTGAAAATTGTAAATATGTACCTAACATCTATGAGGGAACTTGTCCACATGTTGTCAACCCAGAACATTGAAGTGGGTGGGATAACTTTTGGATTCTGATCCAATGTCATTTTCACAGGATTTAACACCACAGAAACACACTTTAACACACCTCCCCATTGGCAGTTAAAGTTCTGGCCAGGACTTCAAAGGTATTTCATTGTAATGCCTATCTTTCGTTATAGTTTCAGTCATGAGCTCAAAATGAATGTTCTTTGTTATTGTAAACCATTGAACTGGAAGAAAGTAAAAGAAAGGACTTGTGTTTATATAGTACCTTTCACAACATCAGGGTATTCTGAGGATTTTAGAACTGCTGCTCACCTATTTACTCCTATTTTTTGCTCCCAAGTTAATGAACCAACAGAGTTGCAAGGCTCTGTCCACATAACGTCCACATAACATCCACTCACATTTAAAATCAAACAGAGACCACAAAGATTATCTATGAGTTGTTTGTTATCATGAAAATATACAATGTTTTCATAATAGATTCTTTGTCTCATTCAAATTTGAGAAGAAAAATTACAGTTAGTTTCAGTTTTTGATTGTATGAAACATGCGTATCTAAATCATTAATCACCCTTTCATTCTTATACAGCTTCTCTCCCTTCCCTCTGCATTCTCCTTCCTCACAGTTCTAGCCCAGAATCTGGTCCTTATGATTTCATATGGTCACATCTACTGTTACTTCATCATCATAAAATCCCTACAGTGTGGAAACAGGCCATTCAGCCCAACAAGTCCACACCGACCCTCCGAAGAGTATCCTAACCCGACCCATTCCCCTACCCTATCACTCCACATTTCTCATAACTAACACAGCTAACTACACATCCCTGAACACTATTGGTAAGTTAGCATGACCAATTCACCTAACCTTCATATCTTTGGACTGTGCTGAAAATGTGTTGCTGGAAAAGCACAGCAGGTCAGGCAGCATCGACATTTCAGGCATCAGCCCTTCTTCAGGAAAGAAGGGACTATCTTTGAACTGTGGGAGGAAACTCATGCAGACACTGGGAGAATGTGCAAACTCCACACAGACGGTCGCCCAAGGCTGGAATTGAACCTGGGTCCCTGAAGCTGTAAAGGAGTAGTGCTAACCACTGAGCCACTGTGCCACCCTTGAGCCACCATACTGTTGTATGAAGCTGTCTTTTTCTCCTACCTCCTGGTCAATGTACTGACACATCTCCTACTTCTCTTTCCCTCTCTCTGCTTAGCTTCAACAACTTTTCCCAAATAATTTACTGCTCACAGCTACTTATTTTTCCAACACTCCTAAATTGCTATTTCACTACCTCCTCAATCGTTAGCCACCAGCTAAACATCCATGTTAATTTCAAGTGCGCCTTCTGGCCATTTACAGCCTCCTCTGACCATGTCTCACTAAATCTATTAAAGGAGATTTGTAAACCTAATAATTGACCGAGTAAATCTTCTTGACTCTCTTCTATTAGAAATCCAAAGCAAAAATTTCTTTCTGATGCATCTTCATGCTTTTTCAATGAATTTTGTCTTTCTTGTACTGTTTTCACAGCTACCAATCTATTGTAATATACATGAGAAAACACCAGGACTGCTCTGCCCTACATGAGAAAAAGAAAGTTTTAAATGCTTGATTTAGTGGCATACTTGCTGCTCTGCGTGCTAATGTTCCTCACATTGGGCAGCCTGCTGAGTGGGTGTGAAATTATTCCACTTACGCTTACATCTAAAAACCATGGTATCTGGCATTAACATGCAAGTGGGAATTCACACAAAAATCTGGGTTAGCCCTCAAATTAACAGCAATTTCTGTTGTCAAAGAAAAGGCTGGAAAAATAAGTTGTTATTTACAGCAGGGAAGGATCTGATTTATATATTCTATTGTCACAGCTGAGATTCAAAACTGGAAATAAGAGAATCTGTGTCTTAAAGCTCTAACACTACACTGTAGCTTCAATGCATTGTATAAATCTTCTAAACTGTAGCTCAATCATTATATCTCAATGGAATTATATTTGTGTGATAACCTATTACATTCAATCTGCAGTGACTAAATATTTATGGCATTTTCAAACAAAGATGAGATTTTCTTTCTAGTCATACTTGGAGAAGGACTAAAATCCAGTCCAACGTATAATGAACAATTTGTTGGCAACTCAAACTTTATTCCACATTAAATGTCTCTTGTACATTGGTTTCTATCTAATTTAGCACAGACCTCTTTTCTGATTGAAATGCAGTAAGTTATCTGAATCTTAAACTCCTAAGTGTAGTTACATCTCAAACAGCTGCTAATCTTTCCACATTTACATTACATGAAGCCATTTAATACTGTCCTGTAGTTTCATATCTATTCAATTACACAGCATGAATGCTGGAGAAAACATTTCAATGTTTCACTGCCAAAGAACATCTTTTTCTCTTGTCAATACCTCCTCACAAAAAAGGTATGATTACATTGTACAAGGAGTACAGTGCCATTAATTATTCATTCATTCTGTAATATATGACTATTGTAAATATTCTATTATCTCTCTGCCATGCAACATTGCACCATTTTCTGGCTGATTGAATAAGCAAGTTAGTTGGTATTTTTGCCAATGATATTCGTCATTCAGTCCATCACAATGGCACTTTTCTCACATCCCCTGTACATGCTGTCACTCTCTCCTAATTCCCTCAGTTAATATGGAATTCTTCTATCCAGTACACCCAAAAGTAATTCTTCTTGAGTTTCCTATTTTCTTTCCAAATGTGCCACTCATGATTTCTCCATCTTGATGCCTCAAACGTACCGCTCTCAGTTTCTGCCAACTTTCATCTCTCCTTCATTACCATTCCTTTTATACTGTCATCAATGGTCCCTTTCACTCCTATCAACTCTATCCTCTTTCACTGCCATGTGATGTGTCTACTATATGGGTGAGCACTTGCAATTCCAGGCTAAAATGGTGATTTGGTCCCCAGATACAATTGCAGGTCCATTGGCATATAATGTTGCCTGGCAGTCATGAAATAAACTGTCATCTCAAACTCCTAATGCAGTTAATGTTCTAGGGATCTGGATTCAAATCCCACAGTGGCAGATGATGGAATTTAAATTCAATAAAGAATCTGGAACTAAGGTCTAATGATTGCCAATTATTGGAAAAAACACATTTAGTTCATTAACATCCTTTAGTGAAGGAAATCTATCATTCTTACCTGATCTGGCCTACATGTGACTCTAAACCCACAGTGATGTGATTTACTCTTATCTGTCCTCTGGGTAATTTGGGATGGGCAACTCCCATGAATGAGTTAAAAAGAGATTTATGGGAAGGTAACTTGAGTGACTGGTAGATACATCAAGAAAATGGAAGGATGAGGGAGTCAACCGTGACAAAAGAAAAGAAACTGGAATGCAGCCCAAAGGTGGGCTGATGTCTAAATATGCCATCCATCTGTCAGCTTCGTGCAGCCAAGCTGGTGCCAATTGCTGTGCTTTGCACTCATGTGGGCTTAACCATGGAGAGAAACCCTTACTTTTGGGCAACCCAGCACCTCTATAAATTTTGCCTAGGCTTCTGTCCTGGAGATGATAACACAGTTTCCTTGCAGAGTATTAACACGATATGGGATACAGAAGTTATGGATAATATATCCAATTTGATTGACAAAGAGAATGGGTGGTACGGTGCAAAATTCAAACAGGCCAAAGGTAAACAAGAATGAGGGTGGTCTGCCGACCTAAAAACCAAGCTATTAACAGACACACTATGCAATCAAGTCTTGGTGACTGTAAAAATAAGGTTCCAGCACATTTCCAGAAGGGCATGGATTGGATAAATAGACAAAGTATTTTCCCTGGGGTCGGGGAGTCCAGAAGAAGTGGGCATAGGTTTAGGGTGAGAGGGGAAAGATATAAAAGGCACCCAAGGGGCAACACAGAGGGTGGTACGTGTATGGAATGAGCTGCCAGAGGAAGTGGTGGAGGCTGGTACAATTGCAACATTTAAGAGGCATTTGGATGGGTATATGAATAGGAAAGGTTATGAAGGATATGGGCCAGGTGCTGGCAGGTGGGACTAGATTGGGTTGGGATGGCTGGTCGGCATGGACAAGTTGGACCGAAGGGCCTGTTTCCATGCTGTACATCTCTATGACTCTATGACAGCCAATGTTCTTATACAGAACAAAGGCCGACATTGATGCAGGAAAATATTTATCTTTCACGGAGATGTCTGAAGTTAAATTATTGTGAATTATTAGCTGAGAAAAGTTTTCAGCTGCAATGAATAAGTGATGTCCATATATTTGAAAAAGACATTCCTGAGAGATGACAAAAATCTTCCTTTAAGTTTGCAGCGGGTTATCAAGGAGAGGTGAGTGCTTGTCAAGGACTGAGATCACCTGCCAAGGGAGGACGATCTTGTGAAATAAAATTCTCATGTAGAAGAAGTAGGTATAGGGAATGCTGGATGACTAAAGAAATTGAAGGTTTGGTTAAGAAAAAGAAGGAGGCATATGTAAGGTACAGACAGGATAGATCGAGTGTATCCTTTGAAGAGTATAAAGGCAGTAGGAGTATACTTAAGAGAAAAATCAGGAGGGCAAAAAGGGGACATGAAATAGCTTTGGCAAATAGAGTTAAGGAGAATCCAAAGTGTTTTTACAAATACATTAAGGACAAAAAGGTAACGAGGGAGAGAACAGGACCACGCAAAGATCCTGAAGAAGGGCTCATGCCCGAAAAGTCGATTCTCCTGCTCCTTGGTTGCTGCCTGACCTGCTGCGCTTTTCCAGCAACACATTTTCAGCTCTGATCTCCAGCATCTGCAGTCCTCACTTTCTCCCCGCAAAGATCAGCAAGGCAATCTTTGTGTGGAGCTGCAGAAGATGGGGGAGGCACTAAATGAGTGGTTTGCATCAGTATTTACTGTGGAAAAGGACATGGGAGATATAGAATATAGGGAAATAGATGGTGACATCTTGAAAAATGTCCATATTATCGAGGAGGAAGTCCTGGCTGCCTTGAAATGCATAAAAGTGGATAAATACTCAGGACCTGATCAGATGTACCCTAGAACTCTGTGGGAAGCTAGGGAAGTGATTGCTGAGATATTTGTATCATCGATAGTCACAGCTGAGGTTCTGGAAGACTGGAGGTTGGCTAACGGGGTGTCACGGTTTTAAAATGTTGGTAAGGACAAGCTAGGGTACTATAGACCATTACGCCTGACATCAGTGGTGGGCAGGTTGCTGGAGGGAGTCCTGAGGGACAGGATGTACATGTATTTGGAAAGGCAAGGACTGATTAGGGATTGCCAACATGGCTTTGTGCGTGGGAAATCATGTCACACAAACTTGATTGGGCTTTATGAAGAAGTAACAAAGAGGATGGATGAGGGCACAGTATATGTAATCTTTATGGACTGCGGTAAGACATTCAACAAGGCTCCCCATGAGAGACTGGTTAGCAAGGTTAGCCAATTGGATACAGAACTGGTTGAAACGTAGAAGACAGAGGATGGTGGTGGAGGGTTGTTTTTCAGACTGGACATCTGTGACCAGTGGAGTGCCATAAGGATCGGTGCTGGGTCCACTACTTTTCATGATTTATATGAATGATTTTGATGTGAGCGATAGAGGTGTAGTTAGTAAGTTTGCAGATGACACCAAAATTGGAGGTATAGGGGACAGCGAAGGAGGTTACCTCAGATTACAATGGGATCTTGATCAAATGTGCCAATGGGCTGAGAAGTGGCAGATGGAGTTTAATTCAGATAAATGCGAGGTGCTGCATTTTGGGAAAACAAATCTTAGCAGGACTTACACACTTAATGGTAAGGTCTTGTGGAGTGTTGCTGAACAAAGAGACTTTGGAGTTCAGGTTCATAGCTCCTTGAAAGTGGAGTCGCAGGTAGATAGGATAGTGAAGAAGGCGTTTGGTATGCTTTCCTTTATTGGTCAGAGTACTGAGTACAGGAGTTGGGAGGTCATGCTGCAACTGTACAGGACATTGGTTAAGCCACTGTTGGAATATTGCGTGCAATTCTGGTCTCCTTCCTATCAGAAAGATGTTGTGAAACTTGAAAGGGTTCAGAAAAGATTTACAAGGATGTTGCCAGTGTTGGTGGATCTGAGCTACGGAAAGAGGCTAAATAGGCCAGGACTGTTTTCCCTGGAGCATCGGAGGCTGAGGGGTGGCCTTTTAGAGGTTTATAAAATCATAAGGGACATGGATAGGATAAATAGACAAAGTCTTTTCCCTGGGGTGGGGGAGACCATAACTAGAAGGCATAGGTTTAGGGTGAGAGGAGCAAGATATAAAAGAGACCTAAGGGACAACCTTTTCACACAGAGGGTGGTACATGTGTGGAATGAGCTGCCAATGAAGTGGTGGAGGCTAGTACAATTGCAAATTTAAAAGGCATCTGAATGCGTGTATGAATAGGAAGGGTTTGGAGGGAAATGGGCCGGGTGCTGGCAGATGGGACTAGATTGGGCTGGGATATCTTGTTGGCATGGTCTATTTCCATGCTGTACATCTCTATGATTTTATGACACTAAGAGTCTTCCATCACTGATGATAATGCTCTTCTACTTTCTGATGGCATTCCAGAAATGACTCTGTCAACAGAGAAATGGTCAACCCATCATAGGCAGGCATTTGTCCTTCCAGACAACTACAAAAGAGTTCACACTTCCTTTATATCCTCAAAGTAAGTTCAGAATTCAGTTGAAATTTAATATCTCACACAAAAGTGACTTGTGAGGGTAGGAAGTGAGCTAAAGAATTAAATCACAGAATAATTACAGTGTAGAAGAAATCATTTAGCCAATTGGGCCTGCACCAGCTCTATTATCTAGTGCCAATCCCCTACATTTTCCCCATTTTCCTGAATACCATTGTTATTCAAATAGCCACCAATGGCATTGCGATTGCCTCAATTGAACCTGTCTCCACCACATTTCCAGGCAGTGCATTTCTTACTCTAACAATTCACTGTGTAATTTTTCTTCTCCTGTTACTGTTGCTTTATTTGCACATCACTTTATATTTATATCCTCTTTTTCTTGTTTCTCTTAAAAGTGGAAACTCTATCTACTCTGTGTAGCCCACTCAAGATTTTGAAAACCTCGATCTGAATTCTTCTCAGCCTTCTTCTCTTCAGGAAGAATGGTCCTAACTTCTTCAATGTATCCTCACAGCTGAAGTTTCTCATACCTCGAACCATTCTATTAAACCATGTTTATATTCTCTCCATTGCATTCACATCCTTCCTATAATGTGGTACCCATACCTGTATGCAATCCTCCAGCTGAGCAGGGTAGGTGACTGAGGTGCCAGTGGGGGTGCACTTTGGGGCCAGCAACCACAATTCTATTAGATTCAAAATAATGTTGGAGAAGGACAGTCCAAATCTAAAAGTTGAAGTTCTAAATTGGAGAAAGGGCAATTTTGATGGTATTAGGCAAGATCTTTCGAAAGCTGATTGGAGGCAGATGTTCGCAGATCAAGGGATGCCTGGAAAATGGGAAGCCTTCAGAAATGAGATAACAAGAATCCAGAGAAAGTGCATTCCTGTTAGGGTGAACGGAAAGGCTGGTAGGTATAGGGAATGCTGGATGACTAAAGAAATTGAGGGTTTGGTTAAGAAAAAGAAAGAAGCGTATGTAAGGTATAGACAGGATAGATTGACTGAATCCTTAGAAGAGAATAAAGGAATAGGAGTACACGTAAAAGGGAAATCAGGAGGGCAAAAAGGGGACCTGAGATAGCTTTGGCAAATAGAGTTAAGGAGAATCCAAAGGGTTTTTACAAATACATAAAGGACAAAAGGGTAACTAGGGAGAGAATAGGGCCCCTCAAAGATCAGCAAGGCGGCCTTTGTGTGGAGCCGCAGAAAATGGGGGAGATACTAAGTGAGTATTTTGCATCAGTATTTACTGTGGAAAAGGATATGGAAGATATAGATTGTAGGGAAATAGATGGTGACATCTTGCAAAATGTCCATATTACAGAGGAGGAAATGTTGGATGACTTGAAACAGGTAAAAGCGGATAAATCCCCAGGACCTGATCAGATGTACCCCAGAACTCTGTGAGAAGCTAGAGAAGTGACTGCTGGGCCTCTTGTGAGATACTTGTATCATCAATAGTCACAGGTGAGGTGCTGGAAGACTGGAGGTTGGCTAACAGGGTGCCACTGTTTAAGAAGGGTGGTAAGGACAAGCCGGAGAACTATAGACCAGTGAGCCTGACATCAGTGGGGGCAAGTTGTTGGAGGGAATCCTGAGGGACAGGATGTACATGTATTTGGAAAGGCAAGGACTGATTAGGGATAGTCAACATGGCTTTGTGTGTGGGAAATCATGTCTCACAAACTTGATTGAGTTTTTTGAGGAAGTAACAATGAGGGTTGATGAGGGCAGAGCGGATGTGATCTATATGGACTTCAGTAAGGCATTCAACAAGGTTCCACATAGGAGACTGATTAGCAAGGTTTGATCTCATGGAATACAGGGAGAACTAGCCATTTGGATACAGAACTGGCTCAAAGGTAGAAGACAGAGGGTGGTGGTGGAGGGTTGTTTTTCAGACTGGAGGCCTGTGACCAGTGGAGTGCCACAAGATCGGTGCTGGGTCCTCCACTTTTTGTAATTTACATAAATCATTTGGATGCGAGCATAAGAGGTACAGTTAATAAGTTTGCAGATGACACCAAAATTGGAGGTGTAGTGGACAGCGAAGAAGGTTACCTCAGATTACAACAGGATCTTGACCAGATGGGCCAATGGGCTGAGAAGTGGCAGATGGAGTTTAATTCACATAAATGCGAGGTGCTGCATTTTGGGAAAGCAACTCTTAGCAGGACTTATACACTTAATGGTAAGGTCCTCAGGAGTGTTGCTGAATAAAGAGACCTTGGAGTGCAGGTTCATAGCTCCTTGAAAGTGGAGTCACAGGTAGATAGGATAGTGAAGAAGGCATTTGGTATGCTTTCCTTTATTGGTCAGAGTATTGAGTACAGGAGTTGGGAGGTCATGTTGCAGCTGTACAGGACATTGGTTAGGTCACTGTTGGAATATAATGTGTAATTCTGGTCTCCTTCCTATCGGAAAGATGTGAAACTTGAAAAGGTTCAGAAAAGATTTACAAGGATGTTGCCAGGGTTGGAGGATTTGAGCTACAACGAGGGACTGAACAGGCTGGGGCTGTTTTTCCTGGAGCGTCAGAGGCTGAGGGGTGACCTTATAGAGGTTTACAAAATTATGAGGGGCATGGATAGGGTAAATAGGCAAAGTCTTTTCCCTGGGGTTGGGGAGTCCAGAACTAGAGGGCATAGGTTTAGGGTGAGATGGGAAAGATATAAAAGACACCCAAGGGGCAACCTTTTACACAGAGGGTGGTACGTGTATGGAATGAGCTGCCAGAGGAAGTGGTGGAGGCTGGTACAATTGCAACATTTAAGAGGCATTTGGATGGGTATATGAATAGGAAAGGTTATGAAGGATATGGGCCAGGTGCTGGCAGATGGGACTAGATTTGGTTGGGATATCTGGTCAGCATAGACGGGTTGCACCGAAGGATCTGTTTCCATGCTGTACATCTGTATAACTCTATGACTATATTGTCTTGTACAAATTTAACATCATCATCTCACTCTTGTGAGACTACATCGAGCGCAGCTGACATATTAGATGAGGTGTTTGGACGCTGAGGAAAATCTCTGTCAGATGTGGAAAGATCCTTTGGGGCCTTGGATGGAGGTGAGGGGGGAGGTGTGGGCACAGGTTTTACCTTTTGCAGTGGCAAGGGAAGGAGCTGAAAATAGAGGGTGGATTGGTGGACAGTGTGGATCCAGTGAGGGAGTTGCAAAGGAAATGGTCTCTGTGGAATGCTGATTGGGGTGGGGAGGGAAATATATATCTAGGGGTGGGGTCTGACTGTACGTGGCGGAAATGGGAGAGGATGGGATGCGCCTTTTAATAAAGCCGAGAACAGTGTATGCTTTATGTACTGCTGTCTCCACCTGTCTTGCCATTTTCAATTATTTGTGCACACCCTCCCTCAATCCCTCAGCTGCCAATTTTCCTTTATAATTGTACTCCATACTTTATGTCATCTTTCAACTTTCTTTCAACCAGAGTGCAGAATCTCACACTTCTCTGCACTCACCCTTATGTGCTGCCTATTTGTCCACTCCATCAACTTGTCAATGTCCTTTAGGAGTTCCACTTTATCCTCCTTACAGTTTACAATCCTTTGAAGTTTAGTATGATTTGCAAACTTGGAAATTGTCTCCTGCATACCAAGGTAGGGTTATAGAGTCATAGAGATGTACAGCATGGAAACAGACCTTTCGGTCTAACCCGTCCATGCCGACCAGATATCCCAACCCAATCTAGTCCCACCTGCCAGCAACCGGCCCATATCCCTCCAAACCCTTCCTATCATATACCCATCCAAATGCCGCTTAAATGTTGCAATTGTACACCACATTCTCTGGCAGCTCATTCCATACACATACCACTCTCTGCGTGAAAAAGTTGCCCCTTAGGTCTCTTTTATATCTTTCCCCTCTCACACTAAACCTATGCCCTCTAGTTCTGGACTCCCTGACCCCAGGGAAAAGAGTGTCTATTTATTCTCTCCATGCCCCTCATAATTTTGTAAACCTCTATAAGGTCACCCCTCAGCCTCCGATGCTCCAGGGAAACAGCCTCTCCCTGTAGCTCAAATCCTCCAATCCTAGCAACACCCTTGTAAATCTCTTCTGAACCCTTTCAAGTTTCACAACATCTTTCCGATAGGAAGGAGACCAGAATTACGCGCAATATTCCAAAAGTGGCCTAACCAATGTCCTGTACAACCACAACATGACCTCCCAACTCCTGTACTCAATACTCTGATCAATAAAGGAAAGCATACCAAATGCCGCCTTCACTATCCTATCTACCTGCGACTCCACTTTCAAGGAGCTATGAACCTGCACTCCAAGGTCTCTTTGTTCAGCAACACTCCCTAGGACCTTACCATTAAGTGTATATATCAGGAAAAGCAACAATATTGACCACTGGGGAACTCCACAGTAAATATTCCTCTCGCCTGAGAAATATCCATTGACCCATTACTCTATGCTTTTCATCCCTCAACTAATTTTATATTCACATTGCCGCTGTCACTTTTATCACACAATCTACAAATTTCCTTACAAATCTGTTGTGGGGCACTGTTTTAAATGCTTTCTGGAAATCCATGTATACCATG
The DNA here is from genome assembly GCF_047496795.1 of Chiloscyllium punctatum. Lineage (NCBI taxonomy): Eukaryota > Metazoa > Chordata > Chondrichthyes > Orectolobiformes > Hemiscylliidae > Chiloscyllium > Chiloscyllium punctatum. The sequence continues at coordinate 55,648,827 of NC_092758.1, read as the reverse complement.
AATACCCAAATATTAAGAGTATATTCATGGTTAAATGTGAAACATCTTTGGTTAGGACTGTTAAGAATGCCTGTAAAATAATGATATGACATGGCCCATCTTCTTTAATGGGGGCACCTAGAGCATACAGTCTCCTTAACAAGTGGACAGGATCCATTGCATAGGTAAATAAATAACACAATAAAGAAAAGTCAGCCAACACCTCATTTTGCAAGCTGGAACATCACCAACATGTGCACATGACTGACAGACAACTTATTGCTGAATGATCATGTGCACAAGACAGTTGTGTCCAACATTGAATTTGATAGGTTGAGCATTGACATGATATGGAGGATTTGAGGACTGCAGATGCTGGAGATCAGAATGGAAAAGTATGGGGCTGGAAAAGCACAGCAAGTCAGGCAGCATCCGAGGAGCAGGAGAGTCAATGTTTTGGGGATAAGCCCTTCAGCAGGAATATGGGGTGGGGGGTGGCGGGGGGAGGGTTGCAGGGAAGAGGGATGAGAGGTAAATAGGAGGGGGAGGTGCAGCTTGTGGGAAGATAGCTTGGAAGGCATTAGGTAGATGCAAGTTGGGGGGTGATGATGATGGGTTGGAGCAGAGGGTGGAGTGGATAGATGGGAAGGAATATGGACAGTTGGGACCATTCAAGAGGGTGGTGCTGGGTTGGAGGGATTGATCTGGGGTGAATTGGGGGGAGGAGAGATGAGGAAACTGGTGAAATCGACGTTGATGCCATGTGGTTGGAGGGTCCCAAGGTGGAAGATGAGGCGTTCTTCCTCCAGGCATCGGGTGGCTAGGATTTGGCAGTGGAGGAGGTCTAGGACTTACATGTCCTTGGCAGAGTGGGAGGGGCAGTTGAAGTGGTTGGCCACAGGATGGTGGGGTTGTTTGGTGCATGTGTCCCAGAGATGTTTTCTGAAATGATCCATGAGTTGGCGTCCTGTTTCCCCAATGTGCATGTGACCACATCGAGAGCAGCTGACATATTAGATGAGGTGTTTGGATGCTGAGGAAAATCTCTGTCAGATGTGGCAAGATCCTTTGGGGCCTTGGATGGAGGTGAGAGGGGAGGTGTGGGCACAGGTTTTACCTTTTGCAGTGACAAGGGAAGGTGCCAGAAGTAGAGGGTGTACACGTGGACAGTGTGGACCCAGTGAGGGAGTTGCGAAGGAAATGGTCTCTGTGGAATGCTGATTGGGGTTGGGAGGGAAATATATCTCTGGGAGTGGGGTCTGACTGTAGGTGGCAGAAATGGTGGAGGTTGATGCGTTGTGTACACTCCATCTGATTCAAACAGGGCCAGTTAATCTCATGAGACTCTATTTTCCAGTCTTGTGCTCCAGTACAAATGTGAATGACTCATATTATAAGGAGAGTGACATTGCTAACAGCAAGAACCTCCAAGTCAGAACATTTTTTACATACTGGAGGATTTCAACGCAACAGTGGACAGACACCATGAGGTATGGCAGCCTTCTCTTGGACATCATGGCCTGGGTAAGTTGAATGTGAAGGGACAGAGATTTATTGAACTTTGCTCTATCAAAAGATTGGTGAAGCCAACACTTTAGAAACATCCAAGGCATTGACACTAGTTGAATCTGATCATTACCAGATATGACTCCCTGAACAATTGTCTCAATACACAAACTCCCAGAGTATGGGAGTTAAAATTATTTCTCCTTTTATTTGCAGTAGTTTCAGCACTGATTATTAGATATCTATAAGACCATGTAAATGTAAGGTTTCCACTGACGTTGTCAGCTAAATATACTCCAGATCAAAGCAATGCACAAAAAGCACAGTGTCGTGATTTATCTGAAATTAATGTTACAACAATCGTTTTTTTTATGCACAGACATCTTGGGTAAAGGTTACATAAATGGTATTTACATTAGTGGTTATTCTGAAACTGAAAAAAGAAACTCTTTCTGCACAGCAAGAGTTTTTTTTCCTGATACCCAGATGTGGCTTTGGCATACCAATCCCAAATAAGTGGTGGAAAAATCAAATCGTAAATTGCTGTTCTAAAATGTCCCATTCTGTTGAGTAAAATAACATTATTTTCAGCCTCAGTGTATTTGTGAAGTGTGTACTGATAAGAATGACCTGGAACTTGTCTGCTTTCTTTTTAACCTAAGATTGAACCTCATCTTACAGCACCTTATTTGCTTGCTGAATAATGTAAAGCTAGTGATACAATGCATAGGAATGACCCAATCAACATAACAAAAGGAAATCAAAAATTTATAAGAAAAAATATGGTTTACATTGTATCACAATGGAAATCAGACAACTACTGAAGAGGATTTTGAGCCAAGTAAGAGATAACTGAATGCTGACCATTGTAAAAATTAAGTAAAAGAAAATCAGTATGGAAAAAGTAGGCATAAGTGGTTTATAATATAAAATGGAATTATGATTGGAAACTAAGCCTGGCCTTTACCTAATAAATCCAATTCAGGCGAAGCTACTTGCAACACATAATTAAAAAGAAAATTCAAGATATGCATGGTTAACAGGGATGTTTTTTGTGAAACATTTCCCAAGTATGATTAATAATGTGTCAAATTGCTTGCTGCATAATGTCCTGTTGGATTTTATTTTGCTGATCTTTAAAAGTATATCCTTCACTATTTACAAGAAAATGGCCAAATTTTGCCTTTTAACTGCACTTTACACCACTTTGTTTTCATCTTCATTGACTGGGTGGTAATTAAATCATTTACCTGCTTAAACTAATGAATTTTTTTTTGTTGTAGAAGTCACCAATTGGATATGAAAAGTGTATGGAAATACAGGGTGACCCCCGCATCCGCGGAATCATTTTCCTTGGTTTCAGTTGCCAGTGGCTTACTGTGGCCAGAACATATTATAGGGAACCTTCCAGAACCAGGGACGGGGGGCTGCTAGGAAGGTAAATTCCCATTGAAATGAATGAGTTCGCTCCTACCTGCGATTTTGGGCTTTTTGTGGTAGGCCCTGGAATGTATCCCTTGTGGGTACAGGGGCACATTATACGCATTACGAGTCAATTGTATGTATTTAAACAAAAGGATTAAGATTCACATGCATGGTTTAAAATAAACAGTAAATTTATTTTTGTCTTCTCTACATCAGATGTTATTATTTAAAGTCCTTACGCATTTGAAAGGAAAGCATGAGGAGGAGGAGGATGTTTCACATGAATTTGAGAGAGGCAGCATTCAAATCATTTCATCAAACTGATTAGTACTCTGCGTCACACGGGTGCAACTGCTGCCAAAGATATGCTCAAGTCACGTCAGTTTTAGAAATATTGACCAGAAGTGTTTGCCAATGAATTAAATCATGTAACACTGTCAGGCAATGTTAAGCTGGCTTTTACTCCCAAAGAATGCCTGGAGTATGAATGGAAACCAGTTATGATTATTCCTATTTGGTTAAGAATTTGTCAATTTCTGAAAATGAGCACGGGGATTGTGATGCATGTTCTCGCTCTGTCAGATGGAATTCATGCAACAAGATGCAAACTTTGTGCTATCTGCTAATCTCCAAAAGTCTTGATAATAGTGGCATGCTGCCCAATTGCTAACTGACTGGATGTTCAGCACGGGGCCAAGTTTATCTAAGGCTAGCACCAGTTAAAACTAGCTTGTACGTCTTAAAATCAGCCTGTTTCCCCCTGAAAGGGGAGATGCGGTTTCGCTGCAGAAAATAGTGAATGTTGTTGCTTAAGTGTTGAGAACTAATGTGAAGATTGTGAAATAGTATAATTAGCAAGAAGGAATTTACTAACGTTCCCTAGTACAGTGCTGAATGTTGCATGAGGCAGTTAGTATGTAAAAAGGTTAAGTTGTATTACTGGTTAAGCATCAAAAACAGAAGTTCTCCAAGAAAGGGTCACCAGACCTAAAACATTAACTTTGATTTCTCTTCACAGATGATGCCAGGCCTGCTGAGCTTTTCCAGCAACTTCTGTTTTGTTTCTGATTCACAGCATCTGCAATTCTTTCAGTTTTCACAAGATAAGCATGCCCACCTGGAGATAAATGGATATTTCTGAGAGGAGCTGAGATGTGTGTCTCCTATGAGCTCTTCATGTGTTCACAAGAGCTGCAGAGTTCATGCATTACTGTTTTAAGTGTTAACAGCATGTACCTAATATAATGTGTATTTACTCTTATGTTGAGCCTGATGTCTTATCTAAGACAATTACGTATTTCTATATAATGTAACTAGCTACGAATAGTAATATGTAATAAACTTTTACTGCTTAATTAAAGTCAGAGTTTAAAAACAATTTCTGCATAAGGCATCCCTCTCTACATGATACCAGTTGCCTGAACTAACACCAACAAGCAGGGTTGTTGGTTTTGAATATTCCCAAGACATTCCAGATTGTACTGACAGAAACCAACACTTACAATGTGCTGACAGCACAGGTATATAGATTACAATATAGATGCATTCATGCAGGAGATATGCAGGAGTGGAGATATTCATCTACCTACGCATTGCAAAGGCAGTAGGCTGAGATAAGCACAAAGATCAATGCCACGAGGTCAACATCTTAAAGACTTGGCTATATTGCTAAAGAAGTTTAACAGCCTCCTAAAGTTCAAGTCAATGAATTCAACTCCCACAAATATCCTACCTACAGCACCATCAGCCTCACACATCCCCTTAACTTTCTTCTCATCAATCTCTATTGACCACAATTCACATCTCACATTCACAATATTGTCCTACTTGCTGATGCTGTTTTGTTTAAACAATTCATTTATGGGCATCGCTCCCTAGGCCAACATTTATTGCCTATTCCGACTTGCCTTTGAGAAGGTGGTGGTGAGCTGCCTCCTTGAACTTTTGTAGTTTACGTTCTGTAGTTTACAACCCACAATGCTGTTACAGAGGGAGTTCCAGGAATTTGACCCAGCAACACTAAAGGAATGACAATGTATTTCCAAGTCAGGATGATGAGTAGTTTGGAACAGACCTTGCAGTAGGTGGTGTTCCCATTCATCTGCTGCTCATGCCCTTCTGGATGAAAGTGGTCATGGGTTTAGAAGATGCCGGATAAAGAGCCTTGGAAAGGGAGCATACAGCTGTGGGTGTGGTGCCAATCAAATAGGCTGCTTTGACCTGGATGGTATCAAGCCTCTTGAATGTTACTGGAGCTGCATTCACCCCAGCAAATAGAGAGTATTGGACTGCACACTTGCCTTGAAGATAGTGGACAGGCTTTGAGGAGATGGGAGATTAGTTACTCATTGTAGGATAGGATGAACCACTGTGAACATGAGGATCACTGGCAGCACCATCCTTACAATGCTGTGCAGTTGTAGATGCTATTAAAGGAGATGGCACCATTCTGTGGCCACTTATTCAATGAAGCAGACTCTGATCTTGGCTGAACTAGAGGCTCTGCAGATCCTGGATGAACAAGGGCAATTGCTGACAGCACTTCTCCTCATCCTGGACAGCTTCTTATCTCTGTCCAATTGATTCTTAATCATATATTTAGATAAGGTAGCCTAGGGTGTCAGGTTCAGCATCTACCCACTTCCAGTACTATAGTGGTCAGATAGGGGATGATTAATAACCTAGGTACCGAGCCTATTTAATATGCCCCCATTCCTCAACCTAGGGAAAAGACTCTTGTCATTCAGTCAACTTATCTGTGCCCCTTACGATTTTATAAACCTCACTAAGGTAATCCCTTAACTGCCTTTGCTCCAATGAAAAGCGTTCCAGCCTTCCCAGTCTACTTTTAAATGTTTAATGAATTACCAATGGAAATATTTAACTAACCAGTTCATAAGAATCATTCGATGTCTTATGCTCTTGGGTGTGGCTTGATGATAACAGAAGAAAATTTAAAATGAAAACAGCAAAATTCCTGAAATTGAGCAGATAACTACAGCTACGTGCTGTATGTGTAACAAAATTACACGTGGAATTGATGCGTAAAATCAGCCCACCATTGGGTTTTGAGTGTTTGGAAGAGGCTTTTCATGGTCATCCAATTGCTTATAATGATTCAGCATGACTTTCTTTTGATTGGAGCAACTTCAGTCATTTCTTCAAATGTCACAGTAGGCTGTACTTCTTCTAGATCTTCAGCTGCAAAACGTCAAAGGACATCACCTTTAACTTGCATTAATAGTCTTGCTTTTGCATGTTGGATATAAGTCCAACTGTTAAACTTTAAAGAAAGGTAGTAATAGGGTAAGTGATGTCGGAACTGGTAGGTTGAGTTTCAAGCCAAGTAAGTGTTACATACTGATTGTCATTACAATGTGCCTAATCTACATACTTCCAGTGCACCCTTCTGAGCCTTGTTGTTGAAATCACAGCGAGCAGCAGGAGCTGCACCATAGGCTACTGTGTTCTCATCGCCTGTTATTTTTGTTTTCCAGTGGTTCAAATTATGCCAATACCAGTGATACCATGGGACCAAATTTAGTGGCCTCTATGTTTGATGATAACATGGAGGATACTTTCAAATATGGCCATGATCAAATTTGAAAATGTGCAAATTTAGTAATTCATTTCCTGTGAGTGTGCTGTTCAAACAATTTTGGGGAGTTGTTTTGGATATGACCTTTTCATACCCTGATTCTGATATTAGAAAGGTTAACAATGACCTCAATTGTATTTACCTGCAGTTGTGATCCATTTTCAAAGTATAGACTCACACAGCACAGAAACAGACTCTTTGGTCCAATCAATCCATAATTCTAAACTAAACTGGTTCCACCTGCCTGTGCTTGGCCAAATCCCACCAAACTTTTCCTGTTCATGAACTTATCTAAATGTCTTTTAAACAGAACTGTACCTGCATCCACCACTTTCTCTGGCAGTTCATTCCACATACAAAACACCCAGTGTGTAAAAATGTTGTCCCCATACCCATTTTCAATCTTTCTCCTCTCACCTTGGAAATCTGTCCCCTAGTTTTGAACTCCCCCAACCTAGGGAAAGACTTTTGTCTTTCATTCAACTTATCTGTGCCCCTTATGATTTTATAAACCTCAGTAAGGTAATCCCTTAACTGCCTTAGCTCCAATGAAAAGCCTTCCAGCCTTCCCAGTATACTTTTAGATGTTTGATGAATTGCCAACGGAAATATTTAACTAACCAGTTCATAAGAATCATTCGATGTCTGATGTTCTTGGGTGTGGCTTAATGATAAGGTGCGGTACATGCTGAAGAAAATATATACTGGGAATTTCCAGGACATTTGAATCTTTGCTTTGAACATACAAACAATTGATATTTTAGAAAACCAGAGCAACACTGTAGTAGTTTTTATAAAACTATGATTAATAACTGACAAGTGGGAGTATGATGCAATATTCAACAGTGATTTTGCTAATAATAAGGGAGAGAAAATAATTGATTCTGTTTTAAAAAAGGCAATTTCCAAAAGCTTAATATAACTGTGTCAATTGAATATTTGCCTCAATTGAGGATCAGAAGAAAGTTTAAAAAGAAACAGCAAAATTCCTGAAATTGAGCAGATAACTACAGCTACGTGCTGAAATAACAAAAAACAGATCTGCTTTCCTTAATGGCATGGCATAAATCCAATGTATTTATAGATATGTTTAATCTGATGCAGCTTGCTACACATGGATGGTATTACACAGTGACTCAACTGTAGTTGTTTATAATGCTATTATTATTTGGGATAGAAAGACATAGACATGGCAGGATTCTATAAAACACATTCACCTGCCAATTTACATGTGGTGAATGGTCAAAGTCATCAGTGAGTTTGTCAAAGCAAAATACTGAGGTAAAGCTTTTGGGGATGTTGGAGTGGAATACCTCATTGGCACAGTTCCTTTAGCTCGTCACGTCAAAACCACATACACATTATTATGAGCCATAATTCTTTCTACTCAAGATATTTTTGCTTGGTATTGGTACCTTAAACTATTCCTGTAAGTAAGCCTTCACTTTCAATGATTGGGAGATTACCAACTTAAGGCTTAGTAGCAAATTCAGCGATTTCAAGTAGAAAGATGATTGGTCATTAGGCATTTTTGTGAACTGAATGCTGCTTCTAGTAGGGGGTCCATTGCTTTTAATAGTATCTATCGATCTATCAATGATTTACACTTCAATGTAAAGAGTTGCTCAAAAATGTAAGATTACACGAAATTTGATCATATAATTGGTAATGAAGAAGAAAGTTATATTGTGCAGAAAGATTTCAATGGACAAATGAGGTGTGTTATACTCCTTTTAACTTCACCAGCTGCTGAATAGGCATCTGAGAGTGGTGGCTGGAGAAACCAGAAGCGAGTGCATGATCTTCAAGTAGCTGCACTGCTTATAGGGAATGTTACAGGTGGGCAGAGAAGTGGCAATTGGAATTCAACCCAAAGAATTGTGGGGTAATGCATTTGGGGAGGTCAATCAGACAAATGTAATGCACAATAAATGATAGGATTCTGAGAAGTGTACAGGAATACAGTGAACTTCAAGTGTGTGTTTACAAATCCCTAAGGATAGCAGAATAGGTAGATAAGATGACCAAGGCATACAGTATACATTGCTATGGAGAGCTTGCATCAGGAAAGAGACCCATTGGGCATCCCTAGCTGCGCTACTAGGACATCTGAATGAAGGACACGAGGGTGCTTGATATCATTACGGAGTCCTGGGAAAGGCTTACAGCTGACCACACGAGATGGAGAAGCACCCTGAACCAACACCTCTAAACAGGGATAAGAAGCTAATGAGTGCTGCAGCAGACAAGCAGGTACGAAGAAAGGAGTGCAACAGCTCTAGCAGATTAACGACCACATACAGATATGACCTCTGTGACCGGGACTGCCACTCCAGCATTGGTCTCTTCAGTCACAAGTGACGTTGCTTCAGGGAAGCAGAAACCTAGAACAACAAAGATGCAACCCATGGTCAGCCATGACTGAAAGGGGCTGTACCTCACTTCACTTGCTTTGTTAGTCAGAGTCTAGATACAAGAGTAAATACTGCTCACTGTTTTACAAGAAGTAAGGTTTGTTTGCTTTAGAACAGAGGAAATTGAAGGGAGATTAAGTTGAAGTCAGTATATGATTATGAGGGGCCTAGATAAGAAGAATTAGGAACAGCCTATTTCCCTTCACTGAATGGTCAGGTTTAAAGTAATTGGCAGAAGGATTTGAATGAAGTTAACCTGAATTTCTTGTCACAAGAGGACGGTAGGATTCTGAAACTCACAGTGACTGAAAGATGGGTAAAGCCAGGAACCCTCAATGCCTTTGAAAGTCTTTTCCTTGGGATGGGGGAATCCAGAACTAGAGGGAATAAGTTTACAGTGAGAGGGGAAAGATTTAAAAGGGACCTAAGGGACAACGTTTTCACGCAGGAGGTGGTGCATGTATGGAATGAGCTGCCAGAGGAAGTGGTGGACGTTGGTACAATTACAACATTTAAAAGGCACCTGGATGAGTATATGAATAGGAAGAGTTTAGAGGGATATGGGTCAGGTACTGGCAAATGAGAATAAATTAATTTAGGATATCTGGTCAGCATGGACGAGGGGACTGAAGGATCTGTTTCCGTGCTATATATTTCTATGACTCTATGACTCTAAATACATTTGGATATGCACTTGATGTTATAAAACAAGAGGTGGAAAGTGAAATTTGACTAAATAGTTTTATTTGGTTGACACATACTAGTTTAATGGTTTCCTTCTGTGCCATAAGCTCATTTTCTTTTACATTTTATAAAAACCTTGGGTTTCTTTTTGGTTTGAAAAATTAGTTATACTATATGCATTCTTTGATTTCATGAAGGGAAAATGCTTCATTATTGTCTTCCATAGCTACCTCCTCAGATATGTTTAGGTGAAACAGTCTTGAGACTGTAATTATGGCAAGCTAAAAAGAGATACAACTTATTTGACAGCACTCTTGTCATAAGATTGGAAGTTCAAGTCCCACTCCAGATCAAGCAACACAATCTGGGCTGACAATCCAAATGCAGTACTAAGGGAATTGTCTCATTCCTGATGAAGGGCTTATGCCTGAAATGTCCATCCTCTTGCTCCTCGGATGCTGCCTCACCTGCTGTGTTTTTCCAGCACCACACTCTCAACTCTGATCTGCAGCATCTTCAGTCCTCACTTTCGCTTAGTACTAAGGGAATTGTATATTGTCAGAGATACCATCTTTCAGATAAAACATTAAACTTTGGATGTGCAGAAGTTATAAAAGGTTATATAAAAATGCAGATCTATCTTTCTATAAAAACAATATGTTTGCAATGTAGTTGTGGTTACTATTCATATCCACCAAAAACAGGAAGTACCAAATTTACTGATGCTGAAAATCTGAAGCAAACAGAAAATGAATGGAGTCCTTTTGGACTCAAAACTTTAACCCATTTCTTTCTCCACAGACACTGCCAGACCTGGTTCAGCATTTTCTGTGCTTGTACCATACAGCACTATTGCTAATGTTTCAAATATTACAAAATACTGTAGCAAATACATTCATAGAAATATTTTGCAAGCAACAAAGTAACCAGTCCCCACTTAAAAATCTACCCTCATGTTCAGATCATCTTGTCTTCTTTCCACATGCAGTTTGAAGACAAAGCACAAACACAGTACAAAAAAATGGGAAGCTTTACCTGGCATTTATTTAAGAATAAATAAGCTCAGACCATGACATCTGCACCCAAGATGCAGCTGGACAGAATAGAAACATAGCGTAAAGCATATTTGCTTTCCCTAGCAACCATTTTGGCCCAGTGCAATTTACACCACTAGGTACAGAACCAGCCCTGTAGTTGTAGAAAAATCCTAAAGAGACCTGAGTTGCCTGCAGGGTGAAAGATACAAATGACCGAAAGGCCAAAAAAATTCTCATTTCCATGAACATCACACATTTGATAAGACCACCCAGGGAGGTACAGAAGCAAGGGATCATAATCTAGTAAGAACCATTTGTTGGATTTAAATTTATTTTGTGCTTTCTATGCTTGTTTGTTGAATTACACACAATTTCTTGATCAAGCAAGAGAAAAAACCATTATTTTCTGGGAGATTATTTCAGCACTGTATTTTGTTCACCCCAGGTAACTAGCTAGGATCAAGACATCTCATTTTCCTGTGTATAATATATCTTGTCATAGTCTGACGTCATTGATTTACAGTTAGAAGTGTAGTGATTGTAACAAGGTCAGCCAGGTGGACATCATAGAATGAGTTTCTTGATTGAGCATGTTAACCCAGTCCAGTCAGTGATCCCTGGCTGACAGATATAAATAGGAGTCCCCCTGCCCTCCCCTTCACTGTTTGATCACACAGCCTTGCCCTTTGATGTGAAGGGCACTGCCTGTCACTGGCCACTCGGGTGTTTCCTTTCTTCCTGGTGGTGGAAATTGAATAAAGATTTGTGCACTTTGTGTCTTTCACTGTGTCTCACACCTGCACACACACACACCATGGGTGCTGGGGAAAAAATAAGCACTACCGCAGTTAGGCGGGAGTGTGGGGGTTAATATATATAAAAAAAGAAAATAAACTGGAAATTTCACACAGTATTGCCTTTTGTGAAGGGCACAGCTTGTCACTGGCCACACGTGTGTTTTCCCTTTTGAGAGTTGGATCAGTGTGAGTGTGTGAAAAAAAAAGAAAATAGAAAAATAATAGGAGTCCCCCTGCCCTCCCCTTCACTGTTTGATCACACAGCATTATCCTTTTGTGAAGGGCACTGCCTGTCACTGGCCAAATGGGTGTTTCCTTTCTTCCTGGTGGTGGAAATTGAATAAAGATTCATACACCTTGTCTCTCTCACTGTGTCTCACACCTGCACACACACACACCATGGGTGCTGGGGAAAAATAGCACTACCGCAGTTAGGCGGTAGTGTGGGAAAAAGAAAGTAAATTTTAAAAATCAATAAATAGGAGTCCAGGTAGTGGGCCATGGTGGGGGTCATTAGGGCCGACTGCCTGCCTCTCTTCCGCGGTTATGTTAGAGCCTGGGTGTCCTTGGAGGAGGAGCGCGCGGTCTCCACTTACACCCTGGAATTGTTCAGGGAGAGGTGGGCGCCGCAGGGAGTGGAGTGTATTATTTCCCCTGCCAACTCTGTTTTGATTTAATCCCTGCCCTCCCCTTCACTGTCTGATTACACAATTAGGCGGTAGTGTGGGAGTAAGAAAAAATAAACAAATAAATAAATAAATAGGAGTCCAGACAGCGGGCTATGGAGGGGGTCGTTAGGGCCGACTGCCTGCCCCTCTTCCGTGGTTATGTTAGAGCCCGAGTGTCCTTGGAGAAGGAGCACACAGTCTGCACCAACACCCTGGAGTTGTTCAGGGAGAGGTGGGTGCCGCAGGGAGTGGAGTGCATCATTTCTCCCTTCAACTCTATTTTGATTTAATCCCTGCCCTCCCCTTCACTGTTTGATCACACAGCATTGCCCTTTGATGTGAAGGGCACTGGCCACTCGGGTGTTTCCTTTCTTCCTGGTGGTGGAAATTTGAATAAAGGTTTGTGCACTTTGTGTCTCTCACTGTGTCTCACACCTGCACACACACAACATGGGAAAGAGAAAAAAACAGGAATGTCCAAGGTTCGGAAAAAATAATAAATAAATAAATAAGTAAATAAATAAATAAATAGGGGTTGACAATGTGGTGCTGGAAAAGCAGAGCACATCAGGCAGCATCCGAGGAGCAGAAGAATTGACATTTCAAGCAAAAGTCCTTCATCAGGATTTCCTATTCTCCAGCATCTGCAGTCCTCACTTTTAAATAAGTGCATTAATATATAAATAAGGCTGACCTTGTTACAATCACTACAGCATTACCCTTTGTTGAGAAGGGCACTGCTGACACTGGCCTCTCTGGTGTTTCCTTTCTTCCTGGTGGTGAAATATAAATAAAGAATCATGCACTTGTTATTCTTCACTGTGTCTGACACCTGCACACACGACGTGGGTGCTCGGGAAAAATAAGCACTACCGCTTAGGCACTGAGACGGTAGTGTGGCGGAAAATAAAAGGAAGAAAGAAATACAAAAAAGAAAAAATAAATAGGAGTATCAAGAAAAAAAGATAGGAGAATCAAAGGTTCTGTTCACTCTGAGAGCTGGCTCTGAGGGAGCTGGATCAGTCTCAAAGGCATGCCATGTGTAAATGAAGGATGACTTGGTGATGAAATTCTGGCCTGTGTGGAATTATTTCAAGGAAAAGAAACCATTATATATGAGACATGGCGTCAGAAGTAAGCAGCTGAAAGTGTGGATTTTAAGAGCTTTAAGAGAGCCAGTTCCTACACTGGTAGAGATGAAAGGTGATGTGAGACAGAACTGATACTTTTTCTAGTCTCAAGGATAAAACTATGAGATGGTCACAGAGCTAAACAGAAATCCTGAATACAGTTGAATAGTAACTCTGTTGCTCAGTGTAGAGGCAGGTTTGGGACAGAGTCTGTTCCTGGTCCATGAGGAGTAGTGAGAGTTAAGGGTTGGGTTAGGTTGGGCCAGACAATGGGCTGGTGAGGTATCAGATCTGGGAGGGTAATTTAGTGTTCATGAGGGTGTCTGGGGGAGGAGTTGGGGATTCTAACTTAGAGTTTAGCACGTTCTTGGAGGGTTCCAGACTTCAACTTCATGGGCAATTTTCATAGAGTTAACTGCATCAGGACTTCCACCACATTGACCAGATTCCTGTACACATTCCAAGTCAATGCTACTGCAATAACCAGCTTCTAACTGAAAAGATGTGGGTCTTGAACTCTTACAGCCAAATGTGCAGTATTGTATTACTTTAGCTTATGCAATGTTGTCAGTTTGAATTAACTCAACTCCTACGATAAGAAATGTCACTGATTTCTGCATTGAACTTGATGGATTGTTTCAGTTAGTTTGCAAAACTAATCTTGTACAACAGATATTTTATATTTTGCCATTATACAGTCTATTCTGCAAGTTTAAGAGTTTAGCAGCTCAGGAATCAAATTTAGGCATTACTAACAGGGTTGCAATGGAAAATATCATTATTTGTCTGAAATATTAAAAACTAATGAACAGATTTATGGTGACAATATTATGATGGGTGCTAGTGGTAACAAAATTTAGTGCCATTTGGTACATACAACAGTCTTTACCTTATAGTACATATCTGAGTTAATAGCAGCACAGTAAGAAATTACATAATAAAATAACTAAGACTTTGAAACTTTTATGTGTGTTATATGATGGGCGGTAGTAACTTCCTTGCAGGGACCAATTAGATTAAAATACAGATGGGAACCATTAAGATTCCACACAAAAGTTGAAAATTAGTTGAGATCATTAGCCAATTTAAACCAATCAACAGAATAGTTTTTGTATTAAAATCGACATTTAAATTGAAATTTTAATCATGGTGAACTCTTTAGCCTATTCAATGGAGGATTAATATCAAAGCAGACTACGTATGTTAGAGTTTATTCTGTTTTATTCTTGTTTAAGATGTTTATGAACATCATCCCTGAAGATCACCTTATATACTGGATAAACTTCTTTCGATTATCTTGCGATTAAAGATGTTGGTGGACTCTCTGAACTGGTCAGGATGAGTCCCGCCAAAGTTCACAGTCACTTAATATCTTCCTTTCAGTGTGCAGCTGCTATAGCAAGCAGAGGACTCCCTGACTGGTCCAGAAGTGAATATCTAACTAAGTATTCAAGATCCTGTGAGTTAATTTTTACTCACATTTGGGAGTGCTGCAGGCTTTAATCTGAAGTCATCTCAGCTCTAGAACATCTCAGCAGGACTTCCTCAGACTAGTGTCCTAGGCTCAGACACCTGCAGCTGCTTCAAATCTGACCTTCTTTCCATCATAAGGTCAGAACTGGGGATGTTTGCTTATGGTTGCACAATGTTCAGCACCATTTGCAACTCCTCAGATCCTGAAGCAGTCCATGTTCAAACGCAACAAAATCTGGATAACAGTCAGGCTTAGGCCTGACAAATGACAAGTAACATTTGCACTGCACAAATGCTAGGCAATGGCCATCACCAATGAGAGACAATCTATCCACTGCCCCGCCCCTTGACAGTCAATGGTGTCACCATTACTGAATCCCATCCTATCAACAACCTTGGGATTACCATTGACCAGAAACTCACTGGATTCCTCACATAAACACAGTGGCAATAAAAACAGGTCAGAGACCAGGAATACTGTGTCAAGTAACTCACAGCTTGATTCCCCTAAGTCTATCCACTATCTACAAGGCACAAGTCAGGAATGTGATAGAATACTCCCCACTTGCCTGGAGGGGTGCAGCTCCAAAAACATTCAAGAAGCTTGAGACCATCTTTGACAAAGCAGCCCCTCCATCCACCACCAATGGTCAGTAGTAACATTGTGTACTATCTACAAGGTACACTGCAGAAATTCCTGAAGGATGCTCAGATTTTCCTTCGAAACCTATGACCACTTCAATTGAGAATGACAAGGGCAGCAGATACATGGGAGCACCACCACCTTCCAAGTTCCCCTCCAAGCCACTCATTATCTTGACTTGAAAACATATCAGTTTCATTCTTTCATTGTTGTTGGGTCAAAATCCTGAAATTCCCTTCCAAATGACATTAGGAGTCAACCCACAGTAGGCGGACTGCAGTGGTTCAAGAAGGCAGCTCACCACCACCTTCTCAAGAGCAACTCGGGATGGGCAATAATAAATGCTGGACCAGCCAGCAATGTCCACATCCTACAAATCAATAAAAAACAGCAAGCAGCATGTCTATCTGTGAGTGAAAGCAATGGTTGTTCCTCCTCGGTATGCTGTTTACTCACTGCTGGGTCAAAATGACCGGGATGTCTGTGGGAAACAGCTGCTTTGGGTACTAAAATTGATGGAGACTAGTTTGCTCTGGGACAATGTACCTGACACGCTATAAATGCTCCAGGAGGCAATTCCCTAACAAAGGTGGGAGGAGGAAGCCAGGGGTAAGAGAACTGTAAGGTTTTCTTGTAGGGTATAGAGAAAAACTCCAGCTGTCCATGTTCTCGACAAAACTTTAACAAAAGTATAGCACTTGTCTATTTAGACTCTGTGCTTGTTCCAGACAAGTTAACTGGACCAGGGGGAACTACCATTACATCTTCCTGTTAATTGACGACTGATTACATCATTGGACCACAATTTGTATATTTAAAAGCTCAAGCACAAACTAGATTGGGGTGGGAAAGGAATATGTAAGCTCTGGCTTCATTTTTAATTATCCCTGCTTGGAAAATTCAGCAAAAGGAAGCAAGTTTTTTTTTCAAAGTTAAAAATCACATAGCACCAGGTTATAGTCTGACAGATTTTTTGGAAGCACTAGCTTTCGGAGCACTGCTCCTTCGTCAGGTGGTTGTCCTAATGAAGGAGCAGTGGTCTGATAGCTAGTGCTTCCAAATAAATCTGTTGGACTATAACCTGGTATTGCGTGATTTTTAACTTTGTCCACCCCAGTCCAACACTGGCACCTCCACATCATTTTTCAGATTACTGACAGGGAAAGCAATTAAACTATCAGTATGCAAAATGAATGAAATATAGTCAGAAAATAAGGTGCAGCAAGTATATCAATATGCGATTGCTTTCTACAAAGTATAAAAAGAAAACTGGCAACACTGATCTTTAGAGGATTGTTATTTTTAATTTTAATTATCAATATGCTTAGAGGACTTTCATGTACTTGACTTGTAAATTGCAACTTATGATCTAATCACATGATAGTTTAACGATACAATGTAACAGAGCTGGAATTAAATATGGATGCGATGACATTACTCCACTCTCACTTGAACGCATTGTTCTGCAGTGACTGGTCAAATGACTGGCAGTTGTCTAATACCAGCAGCACCATAGATAGCAGTGGCTGCCCAGCACTACAGGCAATTCCCACTGTAGTCAACCCACCTTCCCAGACCTGTACGTAAAGTCGAAGAGTTTTCTGTAACCAAGCGATTTGGGTAAGGGGTAGCAACCTTGGCAGGGCAGGAGTGGGAATAAGTCGGGGGTGGGAGCCACCTCTATTCGGCACTGAACTGAAAGGATTCCTGATTATTCATCAAAAAGGTTTCACTAGAAGATGTGTCCATCTCTGGCTGCTGGTAAAATATCCATGTCTTTGGAAAGAGGCTTTTATGTGGCCAACTTGAGGGTCTTAATTGGACAAAGGTGAGTACACTACCAAATGATTCCCAAACAACTGGCAAAATACCAGCAGTTGTGAGGTAAGTATGGTCACCATGGGATCTGATGTTATTGACTGCCTTATCTGCCATTCCATTCCCAGGGCTCAGTCTCCATAAAACTCCATTCAACAACTTGCAGTCCTACAGCAAAACTCTAAGCATCATGGAATTCCTTCCCTAACAGCATTTTGCATCTACCCTCAGTAGCAGTTCAAGAAGGCAGCTCACCACCACCTTCTCAAGGGCAACGAGGGATGGACAAAAAATGTCGGTCCAGCCTGCACCCTCCATGTCTCATGAGTGATTTTTTTTTTAAAAAAATGATAGGGATTACAATATAGAACCTTTCAGCAGTTTCATTATACATGCTGTTCCTTGAATCCTACCACATTGGTCTTTTACTTCCTCAATGCAAGGCATGCTGTTTAAATTCCATCTTTTGCATTGAATGTGAATTCCACCATCTGGTTTTGTACCCAGGTCTGCAGAATATCAGATGCAGGAATACTAGCCTCGTGACATTACCACTATGCAACATCACTCTCCCATTGCAAACTGAATTCAGACGCCCTTATTCATTACACCATGCACTTTCCATTTCTTTTACACTCAATGTTTGCAATGTTTATCCTTAAATCCATGTGTGTTGATCACCTCAATTACTTCATGCAGTTATAAGTTACAAATTCTAACTACTTTCTGGATCACCACCTCTTCCTGAATTCCACACATCTCCAGCAATTCAGCAATGGCAGGTACGTTCTGCTATATGTCATGGTGAACTTAACATTGATTGGATCTTTTACTCCCTAACTCTTTCAAACATCTCATTCTGATTCTGGCTTAATTCAGAAACCCAAAGATTGCTGCTGGCCCAAACACTGCAGCTGACTTTTTAACAGTCGAACTTGAGCTGCAGTTGCAGCAATACTTTCTGACAAATTTGGATGTCACGACAATAACTACAAAGACTTCAGTACTTTTGGACATTTTATGATTGCAGAATTTCTTAAATTACCTCACCTGCAAGTTGGGAGTTTGTCCTTTAAAGACTGATCAGCATAGGGCCATGTCATTGCTTGCTCTTTGGAAGTGGGGTGCAAATTTGCTGTCTAAATTTGTATCCCAAATTATACATTTTTTGACATATCAGCTGGTCGGGCTATGAGATGTCAGAATTACACTCTAATAAAGTTTCCAGCTCACTTGGTACTCCTCTGTCGGCACTTTTCTCAGTCATGTAGACCATGTCATAGACAATAGACAATAGACAATAGGTCTCACTCTCACAATCCCTCTGCTCCAATCCCGAACTCACCATCAAGCCAACAGATAAAGGGGGCACAGTGGTTGTCTGGCACATTGACCTCTACACCGCTGAAGCCAGACGCCAACTCGAGGACACCTCTTCCTACCGCCCCCTCGACCATGACCCTACACCCCATCACCAAACCAGCATCTCCCAGACCATACAGAACCTCATCACCTCAGGAGATCTCCCACCCACAGCTTCCAACATCATAGTCCGGAAGCCCCGCACTGCCCGGTTCTACCTCCTTCCCAAGATCCACAAGCCTGACCACACTGGCTCACCCATTGTCTCAGCATGCTCCTGCCCCACTGAACTCATTTCTACCTACCTCGACACTGTCCTATCCGCCCTAGTCCAGGAACTCCACATATGTTTGAGACACCACCCACTCCCTCCACCCCCTCCAAGACTTCCATTTCCCCGGCCCCAAAGCCTCATCTTCACCATGGATATCCAATCCCTCTACACCTCCATCGCCATGACCAGGGCTTCCAAGCCCTCAGTTTTATCCTGTCCCGACGTCTCCAACAGTACCCTTCCACCAACACTCTCATTCGTTTGGCCGAACTGGTCCTCATCCTTAACAATTTCTCCTTCGAATCCTCCCACTTTCTCCAGACCAAAGGGGTGGCCATGGGCACACGTATGGGCCCCAGCTATGCCTGTCTCTTTGTTGGCTACATAGAACAGTTGATCTTCCGTAATTACACCGGCACCACTCTCTACCTCTTCCTCCGCTACATTGATGACTGCATTGGTGCCACCTCGTGCTCCTGCGAGGAGGTTTAGCAATTCATCAACTTCACCAACACATTCCACCCTGATCTTAAATTTACCTGGACCATCTCTGACACCTCGCTCCCCTTCCTGGACCTCTCCATCTCCATTAGTGACGACCGACTTGACACTGACATTTTTTACAAACCCACTGACTCCCATAGCTACCTGGATTCCACCTCTTCCCACCCTATCTCTTGCAAAAATGCCATCCCGTATTCCCAATTCCTCCACCTCTGCCGTATCTGCTCCCAGGAGGACCAGTTCCACCACAGAATACACCAGATGGCCTCCTTCTTTAGAGACCGCAATTTCCCTTCCCACATGGTTAAAGATGCCCTCCAACGCATCTCGTCCACATCCTGCACCTCCACCCTCAGACCCCACCCCTCCAACCGTAACAAGGACAGAACGCCCCTGGTGCTCACCTTCCACCCTACCAACCTTCGCATAAACCAAATCATCCGCCGACATTTCTGCCACCTCCAAAAAGACCCCACCACCAGGGATATATTTCCCTCCCCACCCCTTTCTGCCTTCCGCAAAGACCATTCCCTCCATGACTACCTGGTCAGATCCACGCCCCCCTATAACCCACCCTCCTACCCTGGCACCTTCACCTGCCACCGCAGGAATTGCAATACCTGAGCCCACACCTCCTCCCTCACCTCTATCCAAGGCCCTAAAGGAGCCTTCCACATCCATCAAAGTTTTACCTGCACATCCAGTATCATTTATTGTATCCGTTGCTCCCGATGCGGTCTCCTCTACATTGGGAAGACTGGACACTTCCTAGCAGAGCACTTTAGGGAACATCTCCGGGACACCCGCACCAATCAACCACACCGCCCTCTGGCCCAACATTTCAACTCTCCCTCCCACTCTACCGAGAACATGAAGGTCCTGGGCCTCCTTCACCGCCGCTCCCTCACCACCAGACGCCTGGAGGAAGAATGCTTCATCTTCCGCCTCAGAACATTTCAACTCCAGGGCACCAATGTGGACTTCAACAATTTCCTCATTTCCCCTTCCCCCACCTCACCCTAGTTCCAAACTTCCAGTTCAGGACTATCCCCATAACTTATCCTACCTGCCTATCTTCTTTTCCACCTATCCACTCCACCCTCCTCCTTGACCTATCACCTTCATCCCCTCCCCCACTCACTTATTGTACTCTATGCTACTTTCTCCCCACCCCCACCCTCCTCTAGCTTATTGCTCCACCCTTCAGGCTCTCTGCCTTTATTCCTGATGAAGGGCTTTTGCCTGAAACGTCGATTTTACTGCTCCTTGGATGCTGCCTGAACTGCTGTGCTCTTTCAGCACCACTAATCCAGAATCTGGTCTCCAGCATCTGCAGTCATTGTTTTTACCTAATAGACAATAGGTGCTGCCCTTCGAGCCAGCACCACCATTCATTATGATCATGGCTGATCATCCTCAATCAGTACCCTGTTCCTGCCTTATCCCCATAACCCTTGATTTCACTATCCTTAAGAGCTCTATCCAACTCTTATAGGTTGGTGTGGGCTCCATGAGCTGAATGGCCTGATTAGATTCCCTAGAGTGTGGAAACAGGAACTTTGGCCCAACAAATCCACACCAACCCTCCGGAGAGTAACCCACCCAGACCCATTTCCCTCTGACTAACACACCTAACACTATGGGCAATTTAGCATGACCAATTCACCTGACCCGCACATCTTCGGACTGTGGGAGGAAACCCATGCAGACATGGGGAGAGTGTGCAAGCTCTACACAAACAATCATCCGAGGCTGGAATTGAATCCAGGTCCCTGGTGCTGTGAGGCAGCAGTGCTAACCACTGAGGCACCGTGCCACCTGCTTCCACACTTGTGGGGCTACCTATGATCTAAAAATATTTGGTGGCATGGCAGCAATGGCAAAAGGGAGCTAGATTTCAATGGTGTGGACACCTGAGATTTATGCCCATACTGACCCTAAAATAAACCTTCTCATACGATAAACATTGCAGACGTAACTAATTTGAGTCAATGACTTAAAAGGTTAAAATGCCTAACCAGACAATGTTCTTCTCTGCTGTTGTATTTTTCTTTCAGTTTTAGTAAAATAAGTTTCAAAATAAGATAGATATAAAATACCAAGTTTTTGAAACTTGCAAGGGAATAGTTCTTTTCAAGGTTCTTACACCTGAACTAAACTGTCAATAGATGAGAGATATAAAAAGCCAACATCACTTACGTTTTGGTTAGATCTACACAGGTTCAGGGCTATTACAGAACTGCAGCAACAGCTTGGAGACTGCAGAACAGCCACTTCAAAGTTCAAGCAGGAAAGGTTGCAGATTGTTGGACATAGAAAAAGATAAAAGTTAAAAGATAGTTAATAGATAGGGAATAAGATAAAGATTTCAAACATGTGACTGCATTGAATTAAACTAAGAAATACAGTAGAGAAAGATAATTATTATTTGCTGGTTGGTTACTAGGGTTTTAATGCAAAGTACACACACTAATAATTTATCGATATAAAACTGAATCTTAGCGGTGTGACTAGATTTACTTCCCCAGCCCTTGGGGTGGTGATGAATGTAAATTATATTGGGCAGTTGACCACCATTTTCCCATCCACTTCCAATCCAATCACTATAAAACAGCTGGACTGCCCACCCATCAGTTTTAAAAGAGAAATGAACAGATAATTAGGCTCATTAATATGCCAAGTGACTCAATCATTACCCTGCCTACACCATAATATTGTTGACGTGGGCAGACTGGTTGGAATTGGAAGACAGCCCAGATGGTAACAAAGTGGGAAGGAAGGGCTGCTATGTCCTTTGTGGTGTCCCCTGTGCACATCAGAGGAACCACTTTGTTCCCCCCTCCAGACCTTATCATCCACTTTGTCACTTGCTGCTTGGCCACCAAAAAAAGACAATGAACCTCCATCCCCTTGCCCCTTCTCTGGGTTTCCCCATATTTACCCACCCAAAAGGTTCAGGATACAACTGACTAGTAATGGTCCTACATTTTGTGGGTCTCCTCTGAGTCCCAGCAGCACCCACAATTGTGTTCTGACACTGCTGAGATTGTAGCACTGCAGATTCAATCAAATTAGCTGGAAGGCCTTGAGGTGGGATTTGCTTCCACTGAGGAATGGAAGTCAGACTGACAGCACCTTAACACAGCCCACGGTATGTTTTTGTTATGGGGCAGTCTTATTGAACATCAGTCATTTTCTTCTGGGTTATGAGCAGTATGTCACATCCAGAATTTAGCACTCAGTTTCCAGTTTTTAAGCAGGATTCAATTTTATCTTCTCCCCTCTTGGTTACTGAAGGCTGCTTTCAGGAACCTGTTGGTTCTCAGCACATTGGCTGGTACCTCATTCATTTGAACCTTGACAGTGAGTGGCTGTAAGCTACTCTTCCACTGTGATTATCATGAGCCAGCAAGCTCTGGTTACATTCATTTTATGCACTCTGATTCACAGTGGAATGCAGACTGTCATAGAGTTTTACAGCATTGAAAGAAGCTCTTCAACACATCTCAAACACTTACCTATTATGTCCCATTTTTTAGCACTTGGAATGTGGTCTTGAGTGCTATAGCCTTTTGAGTGTTCATCTGAATATTAAGTGTTGTAATGGTTCCTGTCTCTATCATCCTTTCAGGCAGTGAGTTCCAGATACCAATCATCATCCGGGTGAAAAAATATTCTTCTTTAAATCCCCTTTAAATCTCCTGCCCCTTACCTTAAAACTCTGTTCCTGGTTATTGATCCATCTTCTCACGGGCAAGGCACCTTCGTATAGGCACGGCTGCTCATTGGTTAGCACTGCTGCCTCACATCACTGGGGACCTGATTTGATCCCAGCCTTGGGTTTCTGTCTGTGTGGAGTTTGCACATTCTCCCCGTGTCTGTGTGGGTTTCTGCCAGGTGCACTGATTTCCTCGACAGTCCACATTAAGTGGATTGGTTATGTTAACTTGGCCATAGTGTCCAGGGATGTGTAGGTTAGGTACGTTAGCCATGGGAAATACAGGGTTACTGGAATGGGATAGGTCTGGGTGGGATGCGCTTCGGAGGATTAGTGTGGACTTGTTGACCTGAATGGTCTGTTTCCACACTGTGAGGATTCTATAAAAATAATTATGCCACACAATTTTATTTACTTCAATTATGTTCCCTTTCAGCCTCCTCTTTTCTTACTCACAAGACTCTACATTAAAACAAGCACTATCAACTTTGATGTGGTCTTTTGTGCCCTAACTAGATTATGTATACTCTGCCCTCCAGGCATACGTGCTTCTCCCTTCCACGTTTGTCTCAA
Organism: Chiloscyllium punctatum; assembly: GCF_047496795.1. Lineage (NCBI taxonomy): Eukaryota > Metazoa > Chordata > Chondrichthyes > Orectolobiformes > Hemiscylliidae > Chiloscyllium > Chiloscyllium punctatum. The sequence goes on along the minus strand of NC_092758.1, from coordinate 55,625,224 downwards.
CATGACCCCTGACTGTATCCATGCTATATCCTGTCCTTCTGTTGTTTTGCAGAGGAGCAATGGTGAGATTTCTGGAAGAATTTAGGTGGCTACTATTTCTTTTCTCTGTTGGATAGTTTCAGCAAGAGAGTACATGAATTAAAATGCATGCATTATAGTGTGTCAATGGATTTGTGCAAAATAGACCTACAACTATGTAGGATAATGAATGTCCCTTTTTAAAGATGAACTATTTCACACGCTGACAACCATTATCTGTTTAATGCTATTACTTTCAGTGATACGCAAATGTTGCTTTTAAATATAATAACAATGTGGATATTGACAGGATAATTATTCTGTATTCTGTGGATTACACTTTGGCTCTTACAGGGGTCACATCATTTATGTACCTATGCAATTATAATTTAATTTTTACTCCCTACTAATATTTTTGGCATGTTTACTCATGTCCTTCACAACTACTTTCCTTCATATCCACATACATTGAAGTCATAGAGATGTACAGTACAGAAACAGACCTTTCAGTTCAACTCGTCCACGCCGACCAGATATCCAAAATTAATGTAGTCCTATTTGCCAGCACTTGGCCCATATCACTCTAAACCCTTCTTGTTCAGATGCCTATCCAGATGCCTTTTAAATGTTATAATTGTACCATCCTCCATCAGCTCTGGCAGTTCATTCCATACACGCACCACCCTCTGCATGAAAAAGTTGCCCATTAAGTCCCTTTTAAATCTTTCCCCTTTCCCCCTAAACCTATGCCCTCTAATTCTGGTCTCCCCTACCTATGCCCCTCATAATTTTATAAACCTCTATGAGGTCACCCCTCAGCCTCCAACACTCCAGGGAAAACAGCCTCAGACTATTCAGCCTCTCCCTATAGGTCAAATTCTCCAATCCTGGCAACATCTTTATAAATCTTTTCTGAACCCTTTCAAGTTTCGCAACATCTTTCCGATAGGAGGGAGACCAGAATTGCACGCAATGTTCTAACAGTGGCCTACCAATGTCTTGTACAGCTGCAGCATGACCTCCCATCTCCTGTACTCAATACTCTGACCAATAAAAGAAAGCACACCAAACGCCGCCTTCACTATCCCATTTGTCTGTGATGCCACTTCCTAGGAACAATGAACCTGCACTCCAAGGTCTCTTTGTTCAGCAACACTCCACAGGACCTTACCATTAAGTATAGAAGTCCTGTTCTGATTTGTCTTTCCAAAATGCAGCCCTTCGCATTTATCGAAATTAAACACTACATGCCACTTCTTGGCCCATTGGCCTATCTGATCAAAATCCCATTGTACTCTGAGATACCCTTCTTCGCATGTCCACTACACCTCCAATTTCGGTGTCACCTGCAAACTTACTAACTATATCTCCAAATTTCCACCTCACAATAAATGTACCTAAAATTCAAGGAATACAGAGGAACAGGAGAAGGACATCAATGACCTGGAGCCTATTTTATTCAATGAGATCATGACTGATCTGTAGCCAAACTCTATTATACCCACTTTGGTTCCATAATCTCTTAATACTCCTGATTACCTTAAGCAATCAATCTCACATTGAAAACTATTAACATAGCGTGTTGTGAGAGAGATTGTACACTTTCACATTCTTCATAAACAAGTTTCTCCATAACTTTTATCCTGAATGACCTGCCTCACCAGCAGAAAAAAACATTTACTTTTTTTCCTTATGACTCCCTTCAAAATTTAGAATCCTCATTAAAATATCCTTTAAACTCATATAATCCAGAGAATACAAACCTCAGCCCAGATTTCTGTAATGACTGGAAGGGATTGAATTGCGATGAAGGTGCCAGAAGATATCACAATTCCTCACCCTGTTCCTGAATCCACGATTGCTCATTTCACAAGAATGGGATTGGGGGCTATCAGTGGACTGCACAGAATACGATTGGAGCAGTTATCTTGGTCCAATCAGGGAGTCCTGGCTGACAGATATAAACAGGAGTGCCTGGGGTTCTGCTTACTCTAGGAGGTGGCTATGCGCTAGCTGGGTCAGTGTCAGTTGGGTGGAGTAGGCAAAAAAATGGCATTGGTGAATATGGGACAACAGAGATAGGTAAAGCACATTAGAGTATATGCATAGGACATGAGGCATGTGTGAGGTGACGGGAGTGAACTGGGCATGAGGAGTAAGGGCAGGAAGAAAATTTTATATTTCTCCCTCTTTGTATCTGATCCTAGATAGATAGCTTTGGTAGAGGCAAGCCACTCTTTGGGTTGATGAAAAGGCATTCTTGGACATAAGCAGGCAGTCTTGATGAAGGGCCCTGTCTGAAACATTGACTCTCCTGCTCCTCTGATGCTGCTCGATCTGCTGTGCTTTCTCAGTTCACACTTTATCGACTCTTACTCTCCAGCATCTGCGGTCCTTAACATCTCCAAGTTCATAAAAATATCGGGATGGCGAAGTTCTCAAGGAACAGCCCAAACTAAAATGTGGAATTAAGAAAACAATTGAGCATTTCAGACTGCCTGTTCAAATGGTGGCAGGAGAGGGTCTTGTGGCACAGGGGTTACATTCCTAACTCTGGAGCTGAAAGTCTGGTTTCAAGTTCCTACTGCTCTAGATGCATCTCATTAAAATGACTGAATTTGTTGATAAAAAAATATTTTAAAAAATCGACATAAGAGGTTATGCACTGAAGTGAAATATTTGTTTCCATAAATCATTGAACAAGTAAGCTGGTTTTCTTTTCAAGGACTTCACTGAAGCAATTTCAGTATTTGGAGTTTATGTATCAATGTAAGTATGTTTTGTTCCAATAGCGGTACCATCAATATGACAGCAAACTAATAACATTATTGCTGTCAGGATACCTCTTAACATAAGAACATACAAACCTGGAGCAGGGGTAGGCCGTCTGGCTCTTCGAGCCTGCTCTGCCATTCAATAAGATTATGGCTGATCTTTTTGTGTACTCAAATCCACTTACCCCTGCTATCACCGTATCCCTTAATTCCTTTATTGTTAAAAAAAATCTACCTTAGCATTAAAAACATTTACTGAAGTAGCATCAACCTACTTCACTGGGCAGGGAATTTCATAGATTAACAACCCAGGGTGAAGAAGTCCTAAATCTGCTCCCTCTAATCTTGAGGCTATGCCCTCTTGTCCTAGCTTCACCTGCCAATGGAAACATCCTCTCTACTTCTATCTTATCTATCTAATTTTATATGTTTCTATAAGATCTCCCCTCAATCTTCTGAATTCCAATTAATATAATTCCAGTCTACTCAGTCTCTCCTCATAAACCAATTCCCTCAATTCTGGAATCAACCTAGTGAACGTCCCCTGCACCCACTCCAGTGCCAGTACATCCTTTCTTAAGTAAGGAGACCAAAACTGCACACAGTTCTCCACATGTGGCTTCACCAGCATCTTGTACAGCTGCAACATAACCTTTCTGCTTTTCAACTCAATCCCTTTAGCAATGAAAGACAAAATTCCATTTGCCTTCCTAATTACTTGTTGTACTTGCAGACCAACCTTCTGTGATTCATGCACAAGGACACCCAGGTCCCTCTGTACAGCAGCATGCTGCAACTTTTTACCATTTAAATAATTATCCTTTTACTCTTACTCCTACCAAAATTGATGGCCTTACATTTATTTACATTGTATTTCATCTGCCAGACCTTAGGTTATGCCCATGTTAAGTAATAGGTGAGTTTGCAAGGGAAGAGCTGAAGGATGATGGGGATGGTTTGGGATTAAGGCTTTTAAATTGCCAGGAGAATTACTGGGGAATGAAGGACCATGGTGGATGGCTCAATTGCAAAAGGGGTGTCAAGAACCATTTGGATTGCTTAGACAATTATAGAGTACACAAGTGGTATTAGGAGGTATGGTGGACACAGTATGGCACAGATTTTATAATAGGTCATGGGTGAGTGCAGTGGCATAGTTAGCATGGATTAACATGGATGGAGCCTGGAGATTGAGTGGCTGTGAGCAAGAGAGATGGTTTGTGTTTTGAATTTTATTTTTAAACATTGAACACAATGCCAGAGCACCCAGGCTGAGTTTCCATACATCCTGCTTTGGGAACTGACAGCTTCCTCCATTCTTCCCTGCTTCCTAGCCCATATTCCAATGCAGCTGGATTGAGAATGGGAGAAGCAGCCAGCCATTTTTCAAGCTGGACTTTGCAGAACCAGGATTTCTCCAAACTTCTGTGCCCATGATCCATGAACCTAATTCATGGAATCTCTGCTCATAATTTGTTTCTTGGAGCCCTAGTAACTTCCTAATGAATTGCAACAGGACTCTTTCCAAGATGAATCTATTCTTTCTAAAGTGTTTTGTCCAAACTTTTACAAAATGCTGCAGGAATTAGAACTAGAGCTTTGTACAGCAGTAGAACAAAGAGTAGAACAACATACGAACAGGTCCTTTAGCCCATTAAGACTGTGCCGACACCTCATGACTTTTTAAACTAAAAACCTTTTGTCTTACTCGTCTGTTCTTCAAAATCTCCACATTCTTGGTACTGCATTTTCCAAGTATGGGATAACTAAAGTTTGATACACCTGAAACATGACTTGCTGATCAGTGAGGGCAAGCAAGTCATACGCCTTCTTGACCACCTTAACCATTTGTGTTGCCACTTTCAGAGAACTGCAGACCTGTATGCCTAGATCTATCTGTATGTGGATGTTATTAAGGATTCTGCCATTTACTTTATACTTTTCTCCTGCATTCAATCTTGCAAAATGCATCACATCTCATTGGAATTAAATTCCATCTGCCACTTTTCCAGCTTATCCATATTCTGTTGTATCCTCTAGCAATCCCTCTCATTATTTGCAGTTCCCCCAATCTTTCTGTCATCTGCAAACATCTATTCGGGCCATCTACATTTTCCTCTAATCCATTTATACATATTATTAACAAGAAGAGACCTAACATTGATTCCTGAAGAACATCTGCCTACATTCAAACCCTCTAGTAAAAAGCCTAACATTCCTACACTGCCAAGCATCACAGATAATGAACATTTTCACCTCAAAAGGACAGACAAAAAATAATTATTCAGTTCTAGTTGACATATATAACAGAAGAGGAAACCATTTTTCTAAGTTTCCTGATGTCACAGAAATTGATAACAAAACATATGGGATAGCTGCAAGCATAAAATTATAGAGAGACTTTGATTAATTATTTAAGAGGTAAAACAATGGCAAATAAATGTCAATATATGTAGGGTCTGGTTTGGATGCAACTGTGAGTATGATTTCTGAATAGGGAAAGGCAGCTGGGCCACAGAGGCTACATCACTGGGACAGTAATGGTAAGGATGAATGAGTGAAGTAGTACTTAGCTGAAAATCTTAATAAGCAGAAACATTGGGGATTGAGGAGCTCAGATGAATATGGCTGACAAACATCTAGGATATGGGTAGTTAGTGGGAGAACAACAGATGGGAGGGGTAAGTTATCAGTGTAGAAACAGAGAAGGTGATCATAGTCATAAAGATGCACAGCATGGAAACAGACCCTTCGGTCCAACCCGTCCATGCCGACCAGATATTCCAAACCAATCCAGTCCCAGCTGCCAGCACCTGGCCCATATCCCTCAAACCCTTCCTCTTCATATACCCATCCAGATGCCTTTTAAATGTTGCAATTGTACCAGCCTCCACCACTTCCTCTGGCAGCTCATTCCATACATTTACCACCCTCTGCGTGAAAACATTGCCCCTCAGGTCTCTTTTATATCTTTCCTCTCTCACCCTGAACCTATGCCCTCTAGTTCTGGACTCTCTCACCCCAGGGAAAAGACCTTGTCTATTTATTTTATCCATGCCCTTCATGATTTTATAAATCTCTATAAAGCCACCTTTCAACTTCCGACGCTCCAGCAAAATCAGCCCCAGCAACCTCTCCCTATAGCTTAAATCCTCCAACCTTGGCAACATCCTTGTAAATCTTTTCTGAACCCTTTCAAGTTTCACACAATCTTTCAGATAGGAAGGAGACCAGAATTGCACGCAATATTCCTACAGTGGCCTCACCAATGTCCTGATCAGCTAGAGGGATATGCCAGGACAAATGATGAAGGAGTAGTAATTCCTTCTACTTCCTAAACATGTAGCAGTGATATGGGAAAACCTGCATTAGTTAAATTAGGTATTTAATTTTTAATTACCTATTACAAAGAGTGATGAAAAAGTGCAACATTTTCCAAAGATTTTTTTACATCAAGACTAATTGCACAAAATGGGCAGGTTCTCATCAGTTTAATATTTGATTTCTATCTGGGTGGACTTCAACCGTATCCCTATGGAGCAGAATCATGGACAGGAACTGCTGGATTCCTGTTATTACTGGGCATATCTGGACTCTGCGTTTCAGAGGAGTAATAGTAACAAATTTGCTGTCATTGCTACTACAAAATCTTTAGTAACGGCGCAACCTCTGGGAGTAAGAACTGTGACCACAATCCCCAGCGGATTCATTGTATCAGTGTTAAAAGTGGTGAAATAGCAAAACATAAAGAAGGATTGAAACATCTCAAAGATTGGAAAATACTTAGTTATCATAGAGTCATAGAGTCATAGAGATGTACAGCATGGAAACAGACCTTTTGGTCCTTTTCACAATGGAATTAAGAAATTTGAATATTAAATCCCCCAAGTTTCTTGCCGTTTGCTTGGCAAAAGTTGTGAATGTAAAGTTGCTTGTTATTTTGTTATTCTCAGTAAGATAAAACAAGGATAGCAAAATAAGAACAAGACCATAACATTTGAGAAATAAATCTCCAATTTGCTTTGATATCACAAAGTAAACGTTCTACTTGGGCCTTTGGAAAACAATTCCCTTGGGACAGTTTTACTATTATTTTCGCAAGCTGTAAATCAGGCGCTGATCCAAATTGTGACTTTTCTCCTTGTTGGCAGAACAGAAGACAGGAAAAAAATATAAACTGCTGAAATAAATTTACGTGTTGTGTTGAATTTCTGTTCAATCACTACAGGGTAACATCACTGGGAGTGCCATTGGAAATAGCACGTATTGCTTCTTATTTTAATTAAAATAATTTCAAAACAATATCTCAGGGGCATGATCTGTGGGAAAAATGCAATGTAATTTTCTGTCCATTCATTTTAATGGCTGAGAAAGTGAAGATAGAAGAACACAGAAGTAGAAAACACTGACCACCATGTACAATATGCAGTCCTTCAACATTGACATTTCACCCATTCCTCCTGTCGCACGATGCATTCCATCTATAAAAGCCTATAAATAAAAATGATTTCTCTCCATCCATCACCACAACTGGCAATGGCCCTGGGAAGACTGATGACGAGTCATGCAAACTGAATGTTTTATACTGAAGAATACAGACAGTACTGCCACCAATAGTTTCATATAAACTCTTGACACATCTGTATCACATTCACCTCTGCTTCATTTAAACAGTTTTATAGGTTAGCTAGTGGGAGAGGGAGGGATGTTGAAAGTTTCCTGTGCCTTTAAAAACTTGTGAATCGCTGTGGGACGTGCAGCAGGTTGTAATGCTGATTCAATTGCTGCAGCATACCAACCCCAAGTCCTTGCCCACTTCTCTGCAAAAACGAAATACAAATATCTGTCCAACCTCTTCAGTTCTGTCTTTAGATTTCGTACAAGCTATAAGCTTAGGAGACTTACACATTGCTACCCCCTTTATTTATATCATAATCAATTTATTAGGTAGCACAGAGTCAGGATCAGATAAGTCAACACGTAGACCAAAGGGAAAGGATAGTTCATGTGTCAGTCCACCGAGGCAAGATTGCAGACAGGTTCTGCTGCAGTTGACTCATTTGAGGTATTCAATGGAGCAGCACAGAGGAGAATATTGATGGCTTGCACACAAATTCTTGGTAGATTGGCAGGCCTGCCACACAGCCTTTGACATATCAGGTAGCACAGAGGAGTCTGGCTTCAATTTTGCTCAAAGTTCTGCATGACCAATTCAGCTGTCAATGTTCAGTACCATTCCCTTAGCACTATACAGTCATATTTTGCAGTTCTTCGTGCATAAAGAATTTTACAATTAAGCCAATTATCTACCAATGATAGAATCCTCACCCTGTATTTTTATCATTTTGTTCCTGAGTATCATGCATTCCTTCTCTTCAGCACAAAATCAACTTGCATTGACAAAGCTCCTTCAGTTTTAAGTGGGATCATGAAGGAGACTTTGGAACACATGAGGTAGATTTTAAGGTGTGTCGCAAAGTGAGAGAATGAAGTAGAGAGGCAGTGAGGTTAATGGAGAGAATTTCAGGACTTCGAGTCTAGGCAATTGGTGATATAGCCATGGAATGAAAATTGAGGATGTACAACAATCCAAAGTTGAAGGAGTACAGAGACTTCAGAGGGTTATAGGTTTGGAGGAGAGAAAGAAAATCAGTGAGAGAGAGGGCAGTGAGGCCATGGAGGGATTTTAAAACAGTGATTAATTTTACAATTCAGTAATGCAGGGACAATGTGTAGTGAACCAGAGCACTTTTGAGAATTATTTTATTTCTTATTTACAAGTTCTTATTTCTCTTCTATTTCAGTTCCATCAAATAAGGAATTAGAATTGTTGTTTTTTGATTTATCGAAGATTCAGGGTTTGCCCTAATTTTCTTTATGCTTCCTTCTAAAATTGGAAGATTGTTGCTGTAGATAACAAGCTGTATAATCTTACATTTTACTCAGAATAACTACAAATCATCAAAGTAGTTCATTATCTTTATCTTTTATTTTCTGAGATGGAAGGTTTTGAGTTAGTTACACATTGAATCCAATTTCAGGACCTGGAATCAGCATTAGGGAACCAATCTCAGCGAGCAGTACCTTGCAACCAACGCTACCTTCTCAGCCCCAGTAAGAAATAATCAAAATATCTTTCTAAAGTGGTAATAAAGTCTCTTGGTTACGTTAACTGCTAGCTTGTTCCATTCACATTCTGCTCAATACTTTTAGGTCTATAGCAGTTTAGACAATGGTACCTATTTACTACTGGGAAATTATTGGAGATTGTCTATTTCTGGATCCACAGCTCGACACAGACTGCTGCCTTTCTGACTTCCAAGTCTCACTCAAACCCTACTACCCCACTAGCCTTTCACGGACCTGCTGCCATTGGTACGATCTCCAACAGGTGAAGGATACTGAGTGCTGCAGAGTCGTCATTTGTGTCAGACGCAATTTTGACGTCATAGCGCGATATTGTTTGGCAGCTTCAATGTTATAGAGTCCTTTATCTTGAAAAATAGTCAGGAATCCAGATCTATTTAAGTCCCTGCAACTCGTGAGAAGGCTGTGACACCAAAATACTATCACCTGCATTTAAAGTTGCCAATAGATTATCTGCCCATTGAATTGGAAATCAATTTCTATCAAGTCCTAGCAATGTGTCTTACAAAAGCATTAAAATACAAATGGCCTTGCAAATAGTTGTGTTTCTCTGGCAGTTCTGCGGGGCTAACCTTTAACATTCGCTATAACTGCAGCTGCTGACACCATGGCACGGTCATCAGCTTGGGCATGGGCCTGACATCCAACAATCCTCCACCTGTCAGGGCCCTTAACTCTCACAGCTTTTCTCAGCTACTCCTGCGTACCTGTGATGTGTTCGCAGCTTGTGACCCTCAACCTACATTTATTTATTCAATTGAGGAATTTGGGCATTAGTAACAAGACTAACTCTTGTTGCTTATGCTTAATTTGCCTTGACAGTAATAAAGAGTCAGCCACATTGTTGAGAGTCTGGAGTTGCATGGAGACCTGATTGGATAGCAACCAGAGATTTTCTTCACTAAAGGACATTTAGGAACTGGATAGATTTTTGAAACAGTTTATGAGAGTTTTTGTATCATTACAGAAACTAGCTATAATTTCAAGAATGTATTGAGGAAATAATTTAAATTCCACCAGTCACCATGATGAATTTTGAACTGATCACCAAAGCATGAGTCTGCTCTTCTCATTTACTGACCAATTTACCCACCAACACAATAGCATTTGTGGTAGTGCAGGAGGAAGGGGAATGATGTGACATTGTGCAAAGGCACCAATAGAAATCACCAGTCCTGGTGTTGCATGTGGCCTGAGCACCACCTCAACCTGAGCATAATGGTGCTGCCCTCTGACATGAGCACTGGGGGAATCCCAGAATCCCAGGCTCAGTTGGGCTCCTAATGTTATCCCCTCTCTTCCAAACCCTGAATATTTACCCACTGAAGAATCTGGAAGGAAAACGTGCCATTCTCACCTAGTCTGGCTGACATGTGTGTCAAAATCCATAGCAAAAAGGCATCTCACCACCACCTTCTCTAAGGCAATTCTCTAAGGCTGCCTAGCCAGCAACTCCCACATCCTGTGAATGGATAAAAGAAAATCCTGAAGTAGAAAGCACAGTGAGGTACAAAACCCTCACATGTTTTTCCTCCCATTCGTGCATGCTGGCGGTTACCATATGCCTCTCCATTTGCCTTATCTTGCAGGATGCGAAGGTCATCCAGATGTGTCAATGCATCATCTAGTAACAGATGCTGGTCCTCCCAGTGACAGAACTCAGCTAGGGGCCCACCCTACATTGCCAATTACAAGCCTCAGTTTGTTGTGCAGTAAGAAAGGCTCGCTCTGTCAGAGTAGAGGAATTGGTGACATGGCACACTTATGTGTTGCTCAGGTCTATGGCTACTTACCTCTCCTGCTGCCTCCATATGCTGCTCCCTTGGTCAGGTGGAGGGCTTTTCTTCTTGAAATCCCTTGGGAAGCATATTCCCCAACTTGACCATCAAGCAGAAACTTCAGGGAGGCATCACTAAACTGACAGCCACCTTTGTGCATATTGGTTGTTGCCCCATAATCCACACTCAATTCAGTCAAGGAGAGGAAAGGTCTTTCAGTTGAGCCAGGAGGTCTTCCCAATGGTAGCTCAAGTGAGCCTTAAGATTGAAGGAAGACCAGCATCACCCCTTCTGGAAGGTATTTCCAACTGCACTCTCCTCCAGCATATTCATTGACCATCCTCTTCATGATCACAGGCTACCACTCCTCCAATTGACTGCAATGCCTGGTTCCATGTCCATTACTGAGAGCAGCCCTGCAGGAACTAAATGCAACTCTGTTTACCTGGTCAGCCCTTTTCACCGGTGTGTATTCAACTATAGAGGTGTTGGTCTTCTGATTTTCTCTATCATTAGTGATTTATTAAAAGTTCCGTCAATAAAACTGCCTATGTCTATTCCTTTTCTGAAGTTCTGACTTCAGGAAGATAGCTTCTGTTATTGTCAAAAAGGATAAATATCTCTCCTTCTGTCAGACTCTGAGCTGGCACATAAAACAAATGTGATTCATGTAGTTTTGATAGACATTGACATTGTGTGCATTTGTTTTCAAATGATGTGGATGTACCGGTGTTGGACTGGGGTGAACAAAGTCAAAAATCACACGGTTATACTCCAACAGGTTTATTTGAAACCACAAGTTTTTGGAGACCCCGCTCCTTCTTCAAACAACTAGTGAGAGAGAATACATCGGACACAAAATTTATAGTAAAAGATCAAAGGGTCATACAACTTATGTGAATGCATTGAACATAGATGGCTATTTAGTCTTTATGATTTGGAGGTGCCAGTGTTGGACTCAGGTCGACAAAGTTAAAATGACATAACACCAGGTTATAGTCCAACAAATTTTTTTGGAAGCATTAGTTTTCAGAGCTCTGCTCCTTCATCAGGTGGTTGTGGAGCAGGACCATAAGACACAGCAAATTGTTAGATTGCCATGTGGCTGAAATGTATTAAACAAACTTAGATTAAGTCTTTCATCTTTTAGAATGGTTTTGCTAGTTTTGGTTCATTAATATGTAAACCCTAGAACTAATTTTAAGTTTCATTTTCAAGATAACTTCAGATTTTCTAACAAAATGTGTCATCTCAGCTCAGACAATGCATTAATGGTGTGAGGTTAAAGTCTCTCTGTGTCCCAATCTTGGTCAGACTAGTTCTATTTACAAAGTGGGATTTACAGAATCTTACAAGAATTGACTGTAGGTCATGCATTTTCTGAGCAAAATAAAATATAACTCTGCAAATACAGATTCATCCCATAAATTTATATGTGTGTTAGTGCAGGAGAGACAGAGTGAATGTGTATATGTGAGTGTCTGTGAGTGGGTGTGAGTGCATGTGAGAGAGTGTAGGTATGTGCGTGTGTAAGCTTGGTAAAATATGTGTGTGAGTGTGATGAGGTATAAGCTTGTGAGAGGGTGCATATCTTTAATTAATTAGAATGGCGATGCAAGTTATAAATGATTGATATGTAAATCTCTGCCCCAAGATAACTCAGGCTTTATCTGAATAAAGGTGACACCTTAGGTCTCTCTCACACACACACACACACACTCCCTCTTTCTCTCTCTCTCTCCCTTTTTCCCACACACACGCACCCTCCCACACACACACACACACACACACACTCACACATATCTATGGGATGAAATTGCATTTGGAGATTTGAATTTGTAAGTGCATTCCATGTTGTTCAAAAAGTACACAATCTGTAGACGGTCAGTCAATGTGGCATTTTATAAATTCTTACTTTGGAAATAAAACCTGTCTGGTTCCAGGATAAGATATAAACAGATTTGTAACATTGTTTCAAACCTAAAATGCATTGCCAGACCTAAAGTGAGACCTGTATTCTGATAAAACCTGAAGTTATCTTGGGGCAGGGATTTACATATTAATCAATCAAGACCTGCACCTCCATTCTAACTGATTAAAGACTTAACAGCCATCTAGGTTTGTTCAATACATTTGCATAAGTTGTATGACCCTTTTACTATAAATTCTGTGTCTGATGTATTCTCTGTCACTAGTTGTCTGAAGAAGGAGTGGGGGCTCCAAAAGCTTGCGGTTTCAGATAAACCTGTTGCAGTTTAGCCCATTGTTTGTGATTTTTTTTACTTTTCTTTACAAGTGTACACACATATTTTAAAATATAACATTTGTGCTTTGCTCCTTTCTTGAACCTTCTCTGTGAAGAAAAAGGGAACATAAAAATCTCAAAATGTGGCAAGCACTAAGCACTCACTTTTACAGGTGTTTTGGTTGCTCCTTTGTTGCCTTGTATCAAAATTGAAACAACACAATAGCACAATTCAAAATCCTCGATTCCTAAATTTTAGTAGTGGCTTGTTCATTTCAACAGCAAAGAAAGACACATCACCCATCTTTTCAAAAATATAACTTCTGGCAGTAACATGTTTTGAAATAAATCTCAAATAAGAACCTTCTTATTTCTAAATTCCCACACCAGTCATCGATGTGCAGTTGCCAATTTTAGAGCAGATTTTCTGAGGTTTTGCAGATGGCAAGGTAACTCTTACAGCATGCGAGGAGTTTAATGCTCCCTCCTGTGGTGAGATTGGTGGCATGGTCATTTAATAAGGTGGGAGGGTGGCAGGGTCCCTTACACCTTCCCCACCGTAGCACCAAGTAAGTCAGGGATGGCAAGATCTGTGAATGGCCTTTCCACTGTTCATTTCAGGACCTCATCCCACCGATGCTGGTCTTCACCCAGCAATGAGTGATGGAACATTACAAAGAGCAAAAAGCAAAGCCTGGCATGTTTGCTTATGGATATCTTGGGTTTATCTTGTCAGTTACACCCAAAACATTGACTTCTCCACCTCCTGATGCTGCCTGGCTTCCTGTGTTCTTCCAGCCTCCTGCTTGTCTACCTTGTCAGTTCTTGATGGCAGTATTGAGCAATGGAGAAGAGGAGACCCCACTAAGAACATCTCTCTATACTTGCTGCTGTCTCCTTACCCTGTTCCCACCATGCTCTACTTACCCAAAATACCTCCCTGCCACCCAAGCCCTACCTCTTCACTCATCCTGTTGTCTGTACATAGGTCCACTTGATTATCAGCCTTGGGTGGATGTAATACTGACAGCAGCCACTCTCTCCCTGGTAATGTTGCTGAATAATAAACTGAGTACTTGGTGGATATTCTTTCCCTGGGGTCCAAGACCCTGGAGAGTTCCTGCCACTGCCCAGCTAAATGAAACTATACAGTGTGTCAATGCCTAATTGACATTTAAGGCAACAGGTCTCTCCAAAAGAGGTGTTGTCGAGCTATTACCAATTCTGTAATCAGTGGGCAAGAATTCCATTACCTCCATTAGTGATTTTCTGAAGTGCACAAATAAGAACTAGAATCCATTACTCAATTATCGCAATCTGTGCTGAATTGTGAACAACTCAGAAGTTGTTAAAAACTCAGAAGTAACTGTCTAAACTATTTTTAATCAAGATTCTCACAGGCAACATAAACATCTATGAAGCCTGCAGCTTTGAGATGAAATGCTAAGAATCTTAGTGCTGCCACACACCATTTCAACTCACTTTATTACAGCCAGGCAATCTGTTCCTAATAGAATGTTTAAGTCAGCGTGCTCATATAACATTTCTTTTTCAGTTATTTTAATTGAAACTCTATCACATTCCAATTAAATGAATGTATAGCTTCACGAGAACAGCAAATAAAGGAATGTGAAATACCCATGTTAGTCATTTTCATACACGCGCCAATGTCTTTATGTTTAACTAACTTAACTTTACTGAGACATGAAAAACTATTGCTTAAGTAACTTTTCCCTTCCATCCTCTGCCTTAGGGTGACACGGTAGCTCAGTAGTTAGCACCGCTGCCTCACAGCACCAGGGACCTGGGTTCAACTCCAGCCTTGGGTGACTATCTGTGTGGAATTTGCATATTCTCCCTTTGTCTGTGTGGTTATCCTCCCACAGTCCAGAGATGTGCAGGTAGGTACATTGGCCATGCTAAATTGCCCATAGTATAAAGGCTAGGTGGGTTAGCACAGTGGTTAGCACTGCTGCCTCACAGCACCAGAGACCCGCATTCAATTCCTGCCTCAGGCAACTGACTGTGTGGAGTTTGCACATTCTCCCTGTGTCTGCGTGGGTTTCCTCCCACAGTCCAAAAATGTGCAGGTTAGGTGAATTGGCCATGCTAAATTGCCCATAGTGTTAGGGGCAGGGGTAAATGTAGGGGAATGGGTCTGGATGGGTTGTGCTGTGGCGGGTTGGTGTGGACTTGTTGGGCCGAAGGGCCTGTTTCCACACTGTAAGTAATCTAAATGTAGGATCACAGGGATGGTGTTGGGTCTGGGAGGGATGTTCATTAGAGGGTTGATGTGGACTCGATGGGCCAAATGGCCTGCTCCCACACTGTAGGGATTCTATGATTGCAAAAATCCCAAATTACTTCATCGACATTGCACTACTGAAGGTGTAATGTGGTGAGCACCTTTTGGAAAGGCAATCTGACGGTCAGTTTATACATTGTACAATAAATTGATAGTTGTTTTAGCAAAATTGGCTCAAGGATGAATGCTGAGCAGGATTTTTAGGACAAGCCTGTGCTCCTTTTCAACTGTATTTTATGTGGACCTCAACAGAATGACACTTTAGTTTAAACTCATCTGAAATACACACCATTAAGGTGATTATTTTTCCTCTGTTTGATTCATTTATTCCCCACAAACCTTCATTAAGAGTTGAATTTTCACAGCCGAAAGCCCACTGCCTTTGCTAAACAGTGAATCTTGATGATGTACCTTTAGCTTTCTTTTAGCGGTAGCTTCAAACTCTTTAAGTCACACGGTTTTCATACATTGACTTTCTTCCCGTTGCTATTGTTTCAAGTTCAAAATTGAAAAAGTCACAAGGACCAGGACTTCTTTTTAGTTAAGGAAATTGTCATTGATTCCTATCACAATTTATGAAACACTCTTTTTTTGAGCAGTCTTAAAAGCATTTAACAGTATTCTGGACTTATTAAAGGAATTTTCTTTACTGAACTGCTTCTGGGTCTACAGTCATAGTAACTGCTTTAACCCACTGATAACAATCCAGTAATTACAAATTGCTACCCTTGAGCCTTCCCCTTCCACTGTTCGCTGCCTTAATATCAAAAACTAGAACTCAGGTTGACTCTATCACCACAGGAATGGGCCCAGCTGATCCAATACTAATCAGTTGGCAGTTCTGCCTGCACTTAATCAGACCAACTACATTAACATCTGTTGGGGTGACACACCATGTACTTTCCCTTCTGCCTTCCTTAAATATGGCATCCGTTCTCATGATTTCAAGATAGCTCAGTCCCTTGTTTAGCTTTTAATGTTTGCAAATTCCTATTTCTGCCTACAATGTATTTACTGAGCCACCAGGGAATACATGAATCATGCAAATCATCATTTTAAATCTGGAACATACATAAAAATGGTTTACAAATCTCAACTTTGAATTAGAATCTTGACTCAGTTCAATCTATTAAATACTCACTTCATTTCTTGTACTGGTCAGAAAATAAAAGGTAGGGAACTTTTCAAAGTTGCTACCTTCAATTAAAAAGTTGGACACATGATAAAACTGAAGTCCACTGGCTGGCACTTTTAATTAATGGCAACTATATTTAGCCAAATGACAAGCTGAAATTCAAAGTAATATTTAGCTCTGTTCATTGAACCTCTTAGGTAAAAGGCTTCTCAATTTTCATATTTCTTCCATCTAAGACAAATGTTTAAAATATATATCTGCCTTCTACGTAAATATTATTACAATTAATTGATTTCCCATTCTGGTGCACAGGGTGGTGTTACTGCCAAGGATGGAAAGGTGCAAAGTCTCTTCAAAATCCCACGGCTCCACTAGTAAAAGTATATTTTTAAGTCATTTACCTAATTACCAATATGGCTAAATGTATAGTTCCTCTATTTAGGTTCAGAATTTTAAAAATCAGTCAGATTTACTGAATACACAGGAGAAACTTGAGACCTCATAGTGATTGATATAATTGAGTGGTTTGTTAGGCCATTTCAGAGGGCAACTGAGAGTCAACCACATTACTGTGGGTGGAGTCACACATAGGCCAGACCAAGTAAGGATGGCAGATTTCCCTCCCTAAAGGCCAAAGGTGAACCAGATGGGTTTTTCCTGAAAATCGACAATGATTTCATGGTCGTCAGTAAATTCTTATTTCTAGATTTTTTTTTACTGAATTCAAATTCCATTATCTGCCATGGCAGAATTTGAACCCTCAGAACATTAGCTGAGTTTCTGGATAATAGTCTAGTGACAATTCCATGAGGCCATCACCTATCCCTTATTTTTTAAAAAAAGCAGAATTATTGATTTATATAAAACAAGACTTATTTGGATACATTAAAGATACAAAGCTGGTTAACAACATATAATGTGAAATAAAGAAATATGAAAGTTGACTTCTCTAAATAATAGACACACACACACACACAGACACACACACACACACAAAACACACCATGAAATATTCAAGATGGCTTACACACAAATAATCAGGTATCAACAGACACAGGTTGTTATCTCTGGGACTTTTACTCATGAGGTTCATTCAGGACTTATCATGAAGTCATTTAGATGCTTTTCAAGAGTTGGATAGAATTTCAGTTCTTGCTCTGAACTCACAATAATGTTTTCTTGGGAAGATTGAGGATGAATTGAGTAGCTATTTCCTCTTTGCAGACTGTCACAGGTGATTTCCTGAAAATAGGTTGAAGCAATTGGCTTGAGGCATGTGACTTCCTGATGTGTCAAATGTGAGTTTTCAGTGACGTTTTTTTTTCAAAAAAAAAACCCAAATCTAGACCTTCCTGCAATACTTCAAATGAACCATAATGGGTTCTCAAAAATAGTTATTAGTGGCAAAATACATGTCACCATATTAGAAGGCTGGAGAAATTGGAATTGGACCAATAAAGTGATAAGGCAGAAGGCATTTAAGAACACAGAGAAGAAGTGGGAGAGAGGAACTGGAGAGTGGTGGTGAAACGAAAGAGGAGGAAGGAGAGGAGAAGAAGCTGAGAAGACGTGAGAGGAAGTAAGGAAGTAAAATAAGATAGTTTGAGCAGGACAGGAAGAGGATAAAGAACTGGCAAGATGATAGGAACAAATTAAATGCAAATGGAAGAAAAAAAGAGGGTGACAGAATAGGGAAAGTTGTTTGAAGGAAAGTGGCGAGAGTAAGGAGGGAGAGAACATAAATTTGGAGAAAGTGAAGACAAAGACGGAACAGATGAAGAGGACAGATGATGAGGTGGACAGGCCGATTACTTCCAAATAATTTGGTAGTGTTTAAATGTGAATCTGCAATGCTGATCTTGCACATCTGCTCAGGGAATGTTCTTTGGAAGGGAGTGAGGCTGCAGTTCAGTCATGATATTTTTGTTTGTGGGGCAGGGCGGTGGATGGTCGAGGTGGGGTGTAGATGATTTGATTATGCTCAGTGTCTTCCATCCCATCACTCCACTCATTGGATATAGGAGAAAGTGAGGACTACAGATGCTGGAGATCAGAATCAAGAGTGTGGTGCTGGAAAAGCACAGCAAGCACATCCGAGGACCAGGAAAATCGATGTTTCAGGCATAAGCCATTCATAATGCATAAGCACTCCTGATGAAGGGCTTATGCCTGAAACATTGATTCTCCTGCTCCTCAGATGCTTCTTGATCTGCTGTGCTTTTCCAGCACAACACTCTCAAACGCCATTGCATAAAGTCAACTATACATGTTTCTGTTTACCTACAGAATGAACTTGCAGATAATACATTTTGGTTGAATCAGCGAACTAAGAATTCCTAATCTGATTCAAAGAGCTCTGCTTGATTTGACAACTACTCAGAGACAAAATTAGATTTATTTTTAAGGAAGTTCTACATGAATGCCACTCAGGATACCCTTTAAGGCTGTTACATAATGTCAGGAACTACTTTATTGTTTTAAATTTGTTGCAATTCAACATATTTTCATTTAGAATGCTGAGACCTTTGACAATTTTAA
This sequence comes from Chiloscyllium punctatum, assembly GCF_047496795.1. Taxonomy (NCBI): domain Eukaryota; kingdom Metazoa; phylum Chordata; class Chondrichthyes; order Orectolobiformes; family Hemiscylliidae; genus Chiloscyllium; species Chiloscyllium punctatum. The sequence continues at coordinate 55,606,284 of NC_092758.1, read as the reverse complement.
TAGCTATTAAATGAATTACAAGGTCCTAAGTTCTTACAAATAAGAATTTCGTACAAGTAAGAACGAAAGACTAAAAATACTTTTCAACCTGGCAATGTCGAAATTGGCCCTCAGACTCTGCGGCACTTGAATGGTCCTGGCTATGCAAATATATTGTTACCCACTACCATCAGAAATTCCCAAACCACAACATGAGTATCTTGCTCTTTAGGGGCAAATATATCAACTCCAAATTTTGGCTATTCAAAACATTCGTAAAACATGTGAAACATTGCTGTTCAATGAAAAATAAATAATTAGTTGAAATTCAAAGAAAGATTTTACATTTATGATTATAATAGTGACTTTGAATGGAAACAGGAACCATAAAATAAACTTGGAAAACAATTACAAATATTAGGGTAACTTGAGATCACAGTGCAGCTTGTACTGAAGGCAGGAAGTCTACCCCCATATGTTATTTGAATATTAATTATGTTTTGCAAATAGAACAAAAGGTCCTTGATTTATTCACATGTCCTTTATTTTCAAGTTTGCTAGTTGTTAGTATTGATAGGCTCATTCTATTAGGCATAGGATCAGATAGGGCTGCTGCAAGATAAATTACTTAATCTTCAGCTTCACCAACTCAATCAGGCCCAGAAGATATAACTTACCCATTATGCAGTAAAGGTTAAATGTAAAACAAGACAAATGAAATGTTTGCACTTGATTTCAGGTTGTCAATCTTTAAAAAGTAACAATTGGAATTATTTGTTTCCAAGGTTGACAATGGACCAGATTTTCCGACCCCATCACCAAAAATATATTTTCCTTCCCACCTCTATCTGCATTTTGTAGGGACCATTCACTTTGTGACTCACTTATTAGGTCCATATTACCCATCAACACCCTCTCCACACCTGGCATCTTTCCCTGCCGCAAAACCTGCACCCACACCTCTCCCTTCACCTCCGTCTGAGGCTCCAAAGGATCATTCCGGGTCTGGCAGAGACTTATTTGCATATCCTTGACCCTCATTTACCGCATCCGTTGCTCTTGATGTTGTCACCTCTACATCAGAGAGACTGAGCGCAACCTCACAAAACGGTCAGGGAACATCTCTGGTCCATATGCACAAACCAACCTCCCCTTCTAGTGGCCATCCGTTTCAACTCCCCCTCCCATACTCCCATGACATGTCCATTTTGGGCCTCCTTCACCATCTCAATAAGACCGTTGGCAAACTTGAAGAGGAATACCTCATTTTCTGCCCTGAGAACCGACAACCACATGGCCTTCAACATTGAATTCACCAGTTTTCAATCTTCCCTCCCCCTTCTTGATTCCAGATCCAACCATCTGACTCAGCTCCACCCCCCTTGACCTGACTTACCAATCCATTTTCCTTCCCACCTATCCACTCCACAATTCCAATTGCCTTATTACAATCACATCCTACCTTCACCCACCCACCACCAATCCCAATTACTTTTCCCTTAGCCTCACCAGCCCCCCCATTTATTTCTTAACACCCTTGCCCCTCCCCAGTCCTGGTGAAGGGTTAAGCCTGAAATGTCGATTCTCTTGGTCCTCAGACACTGGCTGACCTGCTGTGCTTTTCCATTGACTCTGACTTCTCCAGCATCTGCAGTCCTCACTATCTCTTAGATTGTCAGAGTCAACTTGGCTTGTTGAAAAATTAAATAATATTTGGCAGTTAACTGTAACTCATTACTAACTGGTGCATTCTTTAGGGCAACATTGCTACCAATCAGTGTCTATTTGCCAATTAATCAGCCAGCTTTTTTATGCATATAAATGTTGTTTTCCTTTTAGTATTTCTCATGAATTATTCATGAGAAATGAATGAGTGTAAGATAAATAGCTTTGACAAAATGTTGATTTTTTTCACAATACTCAAATTTTGTACTACCAAATGAATAATTGTTTTAGTGATGATTAAAATATTTTATACATATAAAAGGAAAAACAGCAAACATGTTAGATGCTATTTCTAGAACTACAAAATAGAGCCAAGTTCAGAAAGTTACAAATCAACACTAGATGGCTTCTCATCAAATTGTTCAAAGATGTTGCTGCACACCTCTGAAGCAGGTGGAGCTTGAACATAGGCCTCCTGGTTCAGAGGAGAGAACCCCTCACTCCCATTAACATTATTATACATTAAATAATCGAGATGACTAGACATTATTAATTTTCAATGCTACAATGAAGGTTCAGAATTAATCGATTATCATGTATAAACTAATCATTTCCATTAACAAATTGAATTTTGTGGCACTCTCACTTGGGGAATCTGCAGCCTTCAGGACTCAATATTGAGTTCAATGATTTGAGGGCTTCAGCACCCTCTCTCATGTCCTTACCCTAACTCCCATGCTCTAGGCTATGTCATCACATGGACTGCTATCACAGCCAATCCATTGTCAGCTACTAATGATCCTCGTTAGCAGCCATTGATTCCCCCAGGCTGTCCTTTACCCATCCCTTTGTCTATCTAACTGCTGTTGTCTCTCTGGGCTTCATTTTCACCTGTCCTTTACTCCTCCCCCTCCCCCTACTCTATCTTCGGTACACATACCAACCACTTCTTAGTTATAATCAATTCCAAAGAAGGGCTATTCAACCTGATCTTAACTCTGCTTTCTGTCTAGAGGTGCTGCCAGATCTTTTGAGTCTTTCCAGCAATTTCTGTTTATGTTTCTGATTTCCAGCATCTGCACTTCTTGGCTTTTATTTTAACCTTGTGAATGCCACTCAAGTCCTTTTGCCAGGAATATATCAAATCATGTTTTCTACTAGATTTTTATCTATAATTTTCAACTATGTGTTATTAACTGATATCTCAAAGAAATGACACTTCTGCCAGAGTGAAAATTTACTGAAATGTCATCAGTTGTTAGAAAAGCAGATCTAATGGATTTTGACTGTTGGCTTTTCTTATACCATAAACAGCATTGAATAAATCAATTTGTTATATTCCATTTTATCAGGCTAGAAATAGCATGTCCTTGAAAGGTTGCTGCTGTAAAAGATACTGTAAAAGAAAGTCCTCGGACAAATAATCATCCTTTTATAATTTTGAACTAATGACATATGAAAATGAATTTAAAATGTTTGAAGGCTATAATCAGAAAGGATGCTTGCTTGTTGACAAGAATTGTGAAGTAGCTCTTCGTTGTCAAATACACAAATGCCCAGATTTTCACTGAGGCATAGAGACTCCATGATCCCTTAAAATTGAAGGATAGGATCCAGATTCAGAAGTCAAGCCCCATTTCCAATTGATCCCATTATCACCAGGAGAGGAAAAGGGTCAGAATATAACATGCATGAGGGAAACCTGACATTATACTTCACCTGTTCATGCTGCCTGCATTTTTGGTGGTGTGACAAATAAAATGGTACCTTGCCCACCATCTTCCCATTCAATCCACAGTGATTGGTGAGTGAGTGATGAAAGTCGCAGCTTGCCCACCATATTTAAACAAACAATTCAGAGTCATTTCAGCTCATTGCCAATCAAATGCTTGTCTTTACTGGTCAGTGCATTGAGTATAAGAGTTGGGAGCACATGTTGTGGCAGTACAGGACATTGGTTAGACAACTTTCAGAATACTGCCTTCAATTCTGTGCTCTCTGCTGTAGGAAGGATGTTGTCAAACTTGAAAGCGTTCAGAAAAGATTTACTATGCTGTTGCCAGGATTGGAGGTTTTGAACTATAGGGACAGGCTGGTTAGGCTGAGGCTACTTTCAAAAGAACAAAAGAACAAACGAGAAGTACAGCACAGGAACAGGCCCTTTGGCCCTCCAAGCCTGTGCCGGTCATCATGTTCTAACTAAACTAAAAAACAAACCTTCTGCCCTTATTTGGTCTGTATCCTGCTATTCCCTCCCTGTTCAGGTAACCATCTAGATGCCTCTTAAATGTCTACAATTTGCCTGCTTCCACTATCTCTTCAGGTAGTGCATTCCAGACTCCTACCACTCTCTGTGTGAAAAGCCTCCCTCGCACATCTCCCTTTATCTTTCCCCCTTGCACCTTGAACCGATGCCCCTTTTTAATTAAAACTTCAACCCTAGGAAAAACTATCCACTCTATCTATGCCTCTCATAACTTTGTAGACCTCTATCAGGTCTCCTCTCAGCTGCTGTCTTTCCAGTGCAAACAATCCTAGTCTTTTTAACCTTACCACATAGCCAATGGCCTTAAGACCAGGCAAGTTCCTGGTGAACCTTCTCTACACTCTCTCCAAAGCTTCTACAGCCTTCTGGTAGTGTGGTGACCACAACTGCACACAATACTTCAAATGCAGCCTGACAAGGTTTTATAGAGCTGCAACATGGTTTGCCAACTCTTGTACTCCATTCCCCGGCTGATGGAGGCAAGCATACCATATGGATTCTTCATCACCTTGGATACCTGTGTTGCCACTTTTAGGGAACTGCGGTCCTGCACGCTCAGATCTGTCTGTACGTTAATGTTCCTAAGAGTTCTGCCAGTTACAGTATAATTCACACCTAAATTTAATCCTCCAAAATGCATCACCTTGCATTTGTCTGAATTAAACTTCATCTGCTATTTCTGTGCCCATATCACCAATCTATCTATATCCTGTTGTATCCTTTCACAATCATCAGCATTATCAGCATTGGAGTGTTGGAGGTTGAGGGGTGACCTCGTAGAGGTTTATAAAATCATGAGGGGCATGGATAGGGTGAACAGCCAAGGTCTTTTCCTTAGCATAGAGGAGTCCAAAACTAAAGGGCATAGGTCTAAGGTGAGGGAGGAAAGATTTAAAAGGGAACTAAGGGGCAACGTTTTCATGCAGAGGGTGGAAAGAGCTGCCAGAGTAAGTAGTGAAGGCTAATACAATTACAACATTTCTAAGGCATCTGAATGGGTTCAGAGGGATACGGGCCAAGTGCTGGCAAATGGGACTAGATTAACTTAGTATATCTGGATGGACCAAAAGGTCTGTTTCCATGCTCTATATCTCTATGACTCTAAATCATCAACGATATTGCTGGTGTTGAGGGAGATGTCAGAGTTGCGCATTTTAACTGTTTGCTGAATGGACTTTGCTGAGGTCAGGAGTTCTGTCTACTGGCTCCAGTTTGGGGCTATTAGCCAGAGGAAGATAGGAGTGGAGGGTGGAGGAAGCTGCAGGGGCATTTGGGTGAGAGAAAGATGCTTCAGGCTTGGGGTGTGAAAGACTTTACAAGAAAGCCAGTTTGGTAGCAGGAGGGTCCAGGAGGGGTGTATGGGAGGAGTCTGAAATAGGGAGCAGAAGGAAGGGCAGGGTAGGGGCGTAGAGGTTGAAGGAGTTTGTAAGATATGTGAGATGGAATAAGCAGCTTAAAGAACAGTAGGGTACGGGAGGAGATTGCAAGTGAAGTTACAAGAGGGATGCGCATGACAAAAAAGTTTGTAAGAAGGAAGAAGCATGTGTGGGAAAAGGAGGCTGCAAGGAGGGTGGGGTTATTGTGGGGAAAGAAAGAGGCTGCAAGAGGATGGTCAGATAGAAGAAAAAAACTGCAAATATGTTGTGGAGGAAAGAGAGGTGATAAGGTGTGGAAGTGAAGGAGATTGCAAAAGAGAGAGAACCATTTTAAATCTGTCAACAAATGAATACTCAATTTAACTGGGATCCAAGTAAACTCTCAATTATTAAGGCAATGAATTCCATGAAAATCAGTGCAGAATCTCTGGGGTTTATTTTGAAAGCAAACATATTTGGAAAAAATATAATGGTTCTAAGTGGAATAAACATTATCAATAATTTTATTTAAATCTGATACTAAGGTCTGAGATCCAGGAAATAGATTTCTAATTCTATTAAAAATGTTCCAGCTTTGTGTATGTGCTACAGAATTGCATTTGCTGTTACCTCTCCAGTCGGTGGAACATGTCTTTAGGTGAGGTCTTTTCATGTGTGTCAATTATATTGAAAACTTAAGCCTGTCATCTTATACCAATTGAAATATTGTGGTCTCTAGCAAATTAATACACTCCTTGAATGTTGCAATTTTAGGTTGAATGGAGAACTGATAAGTATTAAATATATTGATGGATTATTGTAATTCTGCATCACTGTGTCTCTAAATACACCAGAAGTCAACACAAATACAGAATTGTTATTTCATGATGGCATCGCCTCATAAATCGGTGAGTGAGACTGGAAAAATAGCTGTCAAAAACCAAAGGTAGCCCTTTCAACTTCAGATACTCTAACATGGGTGTGAAAATTCAAGACAAAGTGTAACATTCAGTGTTGAAATATTTTCGTAAACCTAATTTTTATTTTCATCTAGTGTCATTTTCAGGTGTTATTCAGGGTTTTCTTTGTCTGAATGTTATTCCTTCACTTCAAGTAAATGTACCCATAAAATTATACCCACCACAGGAAATGCTTTACTTACAACTTCCCATCTACTTCCCTAAGAAGTTTTCAGAGGGTTCAAAGAATTTCTAATATTCTAATTTTTCAACATGTTATTTTTCAATCACTTTCAAAGCTGGAATTTTACAAAACAAATTCTGATATGAACATACTAAAATGATGCCTTACAAAAGAGCAGTTGGACAATTGAACCTGAGTCTGTCAGTTCCTGTTGGAACGTCAGCTGGCACAGTGGGGGTGAGGATGAAACTAACACATGACAGTCATCCCATTAAATTCCCTTTCCTTTTCTTGTGCTACAAAACCAAAATTCTGGAGAAACCTACAATTTTGGCAACATCAGTGGAGAAAGAAACAGAGTTAACATTTTGAGTCCCGTATGATTTTCTTTTCAACACATTTTGTGTGTTGTGATCTGTTTTAGCAATTTTTTGAACCTATACAGTGAATGAGTATTGCACCACACAAGCTGGCAACTCTTTCCATCGGTCAACTATCCCCCAGGAAAGATGGATCACCTACTTGCTAACCTAGCACTGTTCATATATAATCGTTATATATGGTCATTAGCCCTCCCTAATTTATCTAATTGAAATAGAGTGGAGAGAACGTGACAAGTTTGTGGTTTGAGGCCGTGTTGATTTTAAATAATCTGTTGTACTGTTCTGTTCAACAGCCAGCCAAGCTGAAAAGCAGCCAAATTGACAAGTTTACTGACGGAAGGCAGAGGTGAACTGGGACAGTAGCCTCAGTAAGACTCAAAGGAGCAGCCATTAAAGTTAGTAAGGGCTCATGGTCATGATTAAGCGTTCTTGCTTTGACCAGGTATTTGTGTAGCAATCAGGGAAGGTTGGGTTTTGAAGTGACTTCAGACAGGATAGGTCTGGCTTCGAATATTGGGCTAGAGGTGCAGAAGAGTTTTATTTTATAATCATGAGGCCCAGAGGAGTCCCTTTGAACCACACTAAGAAATCTGAAAAACAAATTAGAAAATTACCTTCTGACCCAGGATCTGCCTCTTGACAAGTTTTACCAGATAAGAAAATCAACACTCATTCCCCTTCCACTCTAGCTTCAACTTTCATTTGGAGATGATACTAAATTAATCATCAAGCACACAAAATAAGATTAAAAGCGAAATACTGTGGATGCTGGAAAAATTAAACAAAATAGAAAATAGTGGAGAAACACAGCAATTCTGACAGCAGCTGTGGAGACAGTAAAAAGTTAATGTTTTGACTCTGATATGCTTGCTCTTCCGTCTTGAAAAGAAAATTATACGGGACTCAAAATGTTAACTCTGTTTCTTTCTCCACTGATGCTGCCAAAACTATAGGTTTCTCCAGAATTTTGGTTTTGTAGTACAAGAAAAGGAAAGGGAATTTAATGGGGTTACTGTCATGTGTTATTTTCATCCTCACCCCCACTGCGCCAGCTGACGTTCCAACAGGAACTGACAGAATGTGAAGTTAAAGTCAAAGTCAATCTTTCAGTGACAAACCCCTATCGGATCATCCAAAGTTGTGTAAAAAAGTACTAAATTTCAAGCTAGGATATATAATACAAGGTTAAAAATAAAACACTGATTTATTTTTCATTCATATGTTTAGATATAACACTGGAACTGTTTTAAAAATCCCTCTGAAGTGGAATAAGGCTGAAATTGACGGAAATTCAGTTTGTCAGGTAATTCTAAAAATAGCAGGATGAATAATGGGGATACAGAAGTGTTAGAGAATTTAGCCAAATTAATCAGAGATCACAAACACACAAACCAGACTGAGAACTGACAAGGATTTATTTAACAAATGGTGATATCGTAGAAGAGACTTGACCCCCACTGAAACAGTCACTGACAGGCTGTTCAGAGGGAACCACAGCTTCTTCCTTGAACAGAAAATACAGTGGAGTTTTATACCCTTACAACAATGATGTGAGTTATGAGACAATGGTGTGAGTTGTACAACAAAAAGAAATAAAGTTCATTCATTGAAAAGATTCAAGTGCCTGGAATCTGATACTGAGTTTCTTAACTGACTCAGTTAGTGGTTTCATCCTGGTATCAATGTGTTTGTATTGTTGAGGGGGCAGTACCTTTGCTGCCTCCTTGTCTGGGTACCCTTTGTGAAGACTTGACTTCTAGTGGGAGCAGCTGTACCCTAAGGACATCAAAGGTGACTGGGCTATTGTGGAGTGGGAGGCTCATTATCAGTTAATCTGAAGAAACATATTCTCTTGGTCTGGGGCTGCATGAGTCATGTTCTGAGGTATGTGTGACATCGGGGGTGGCTGGTTTGGCCAATCTGAGGCATTATGGGTAGACTTAATGGCTAAGTGCAGACATTTTGTGTTGTCTGTTTTCTGGCCATGTCATGGGGAGGCCAGGTCCAGTATTTTCTCCCACAGAAGGTAACAATAACAAAGTGAAAGAAGGCTAAGAAAAGAATCAAAATGGAGTTGGGGCAGGAGATAATACATTCCAGCTCTTGGAAAAGTCAAACCTTTATTTCTTAAACACATCTCTCCCGATGCCTTAGCCTAAAGTAGCTATTTTTAATCAGTCTGTTCAGACTGTTATGATGCACCTCTAGAGTAGGTGAGACTTGAATGCTCTGGCCTTCTGGCTCAGATGTATGGACATTACCACTATATCATAAAAACCCTATCAGAACACAACTCTGTTTCTTTAAAATTCTGCTCCATCATTCTTCCTATGAAAATGGATGCATTCACATTCTATATAATCTGTCACCTTCTTTAAAAGTTACTTATTTATATTCCTTTGTTGGTTCTTTATGTTCACCATACTGACTTATAAGATTGAAATTGTCAGCAAGCTAGGATACACTACTCTTTGTCCACATTTTTCTAATGAATCTATTCAGCCATGTTATAGGGTGTATCTAGAGCAAGTGAGTCTCGAACCCAGAATTTCACCACTTCCTTCTCATTTGTTTCTTGATCTTCCTTCCCTTATCTTCCTCCATTTGATTGTTCCAATTATTCCACTGCCTTCTGGATCTTGATACTGGATTTAACCTTGCCACTTCTTTTGGAATACAAGAGCACAACTATAACACATCATAAATTCAAGGAATGGTCTTTGCAGTTGATAAGAAACAAAACCTTCTCTCCAGATAGTGTTTTTTTCTAAAAAATAGAATTCCATTTTAAAAATAAAAAACAATTGCATTTCTTTTCAATATCTTTAGGAGCCTTATCATGAATTCCCTGTAGTCCAATGCACCATTTTCCACTTGAACAAGTAAGTCTAGACTCTTGAGCCAGATGCTTGGAGGCTGTTCAGAGTTGGCACAGGCTATAATTGCTACATAACTATATTAGAAATTGAATGTGTGTGTCTATATATACATATGAAATTAAATTTATCATGGATTTATTTCTCTTTTAATAAATCAGATGAACATTTACTTTAATGTCTTTGTGTAAGCATAATTGTTAACATATGCGAGATTATCTCTCATTTACAGCTAAACAATTTTAGTTGTCTGTTTAACTGAACTAAATGTATCAGCAAATTAGGTCGGACCCAGTCATTTATTTGTAAGTTTTGGATGACTCTAATTTGAAGATTCCTTGTTTTTGGCACAATGAGTGAACCATCAAACTGATTTTACAACCTGTCATGTTACTCACTGTTTAAGTAGCTGCGTTACAGGAAGGAACAAAGTGTTAGCTTACTATAAATCTTGGTTGAGGTCTTATTTACAAAACATTTGTTAGAGATGAACTCACATTAATTGTTGGTCAGTCATGAAAAGCTTTACAGGAAAGGTTGGTTTGGTTAAATATTTGATAATGCTATTAGTATATTAGGGAGGCAATAGCATAATGGCATTATCACTGCACTAGCAATCTGGCAATCCATATAATACTCTGGGGATTTAGCTCAAGTACTACCATGGCAACTAGTGGATTTGAATTTCTTTAAAAAACTGGAATTAAGAGTCTAATGATAACCATGAAACCATTGTCAGTTGTTGATTCTCACTCAGAGCTAAAAGTCAACGAGCTTGAAGCAAGACACAATGATACATGTCCATAAAAGGACTCTCTTGCTTACCCTAAATGCTGGAATTCAATCAGTTGAAAGTAATTAGAATGATGGAATCTTAACCAAAATGCAAAATTAAAGATCAAGTAACTGACTATTAACAACCCTTGGGACACTGCAACCATATGATGAAGGAACAGCACTCCAAAAGTAAGTGCTTCCAATTAAACCTGTTGGACTATAACCTGGTGTTGTGTGATTTTTAACCTCATTTTACATGTGAGTATAGCACGAGTATTACTGATTTTGTGTAATTAATGTGAGCACTTTTTAAATTCAACAAGCTTAGCCACTTTTTCAAACAGTTTCATTTGGTCCGAGAGAATGTTATCCACAAGAGAAAGGATCATTTAAATCAATATTCTTGCAACCAACTGAGGAGGTAGATGAATAAAGAAGGGGAAATATCTTGGGTTCCCCTCCTTGGGAGCTTGATGGTTTTGGGTACCGACACTGGAACCGCAATGAATTGGGGAATGTTACCCAGGGTCTGGTCACAACAAGCAATGACATCATACTGAAAATGGACTTAAAGGAGTTAGCTCACCATCAGTTCTCAAGGGTAGTTAAGAAGAGGACAGAAATGCTGGCCTTGCCAGTGAAGTTGGCGCCATGTGGATGTTTAAAAGTTGGTGCCAGGTTATTGGTTTGTTCATTACTAATGATGTCATGCTTTATGACACACATAATTTTTAACTTTATAGTGAACATATTGCCCAGTGATTGCACAATCCAGCTACTGTCTAATTAAAACATAAGGATTTAAAGAAAGTTCAATATTTTAAATTTTATCTTTCAGAAGATGAAAATTATACTGAATTAATTGAATGCCCATGAGTATTTTAATGACTACACTCAAAGTGTTTACTCAAAAAACATGCTTGGTTTGGACTTGATATTTTTGTTTAATGTTGTAATACCGTATGGTATGTGGATAGCACATCAGATTAATCAGCACTTTGAACTCAATAGCTTATCTTTAAATAATTTTGGAAAAATAAAATGTCAAAATAAAAATATGATAATGTGTGTGAAAGAGGAACCAATACAGTTGTATATACTTGTCAATTTTGTTTGCAATAAACTTCAGAAAATGTTTTAAGCTAAGGGATGGAAAAGAGATCAAGAGATTGGTGTCAAAGAGGCTGAGTCAGAAAGAAGGAAGAGTAAAAACTCTGTGCCACAGAGAGGCGCAAGTTAGAGGAAGAGAATAACACTGCTCAGGTAAGTGGAAATCAGAAGCCCTCTCTAAATTGTGATACTTAGTTATTCTAAATGTGGGGTAAGCATTAGAACTGCCCAAACTGTCATTTTGTCACATGATCTAAGGACTCCTAACTATCAAATGGAGCACAGAAAAGAAAAACATTCAGGGTTGAATATTCCCATTCTTTGGAAAAGTGTTTCTTTGAGTCAGATTCATGGAACAGGTCTGCCATGGCCCATGTTGGTTTCTCTCATACAATATTTTGCTCTTCAGCTTATTCATTTTGTGACCGGCCTCTCCATTACCTGCTTCATGGAACCATGAAGGAGGAGAGGTGGAAATCCTCACCGCTGTCAGGACTTTGTGACATTCACACCACTGGCACCATGCTTAACCTCCAGCACCACAGCATCTTAGACAATGAAAATGAGAAACTAACCTTCACACTGTGATCCTGCACAATTATCCTGAAGAAGATGACACAGAAAGATAAGCAATCACATTGATTCACTGACAGGGATTGTGGAGGTGCTAGTGGACAGTAGGATGGAAGAAAGTTCAGTGCTTTTCTTGCTGAGGAGAAGGTTGAAGGCCTGGAATAGCAAATGGCATGCTGCTGTTGCATGTACCTGGTCTGACGTTCATGTTGGAAATTGGTGCAGTCTAGTTTCTCATGGAAGGCGAGGAGAATTGGAAGCTGCATTGAAATCAGGAAAGTTTGGATAATAATGTGAGACAAATGAGTAGAAATAAGGTAGTCACTGCTCATTCGTGATATTCAGAACTTACTATATAAACAGCAAGGGGAAAATTGGAAATTCTTTTTTGACATTGCTGATCTTTTTTTCCCATTTTTGTTGTATTTTCCCAACATTCTCACTGTTGCCTATGTGGCTGAAAACGGTGAAAACTCTGCTCCATCTCTTTCCACTCCAACATTAGAGAAGATCATCAATGATGTCAGGGAACAAATACCTCATAGTAGCAAAACATGGAGTTGATAAAGGATCTGAAATTTATTTGTGCAACTGAACTTACATTTGAAATTTAAAATGAAATTGGCACTGACACGCTAGAAAAATGAAAGACAGTACCTCTCATAAAATCCTGGAAGCCCCAAAATACTGCTCTTTAACAGTGTCTCTTCTTAGAATCCCTACAGTGTGGAAACAGGCCCTTCAGCCCAACAAGTCTACACCGACACTCTGAAGAGCAACCCACCCAGACCCATTCCCCTACATTTACCCCTAAAAAATACACCTCATACTATAGGCAACTTTAGCAGGCCAATTCATCTAACCTGCACATTTTTGGACTGTGGGAGGAAACCGGAGCACCTGGAGGAAACTCATGCAGACACAGGGAGTATGTGCAAACTCCACACAGACAGTTACCCAAGGCAGGAATTGAACCCAGGTCCCTGGCGCTGTGAGGCAGCAGTGCTAACCACTGAACCACCATGCCACCCTGACTACTTAGGTAAAGTTGTAATTAGAACAAACAGTTTACACAAAGATAATATTCAGGTGACCAATCATGATGATATTATTTGAGGGATAAATATTGACTCAGGTACTAGGAGTTCCCTAGCTCTTCTTTGGGATAGTGCCATGGGATTGTTTACATATGCACAATGGAGGGAATAAATTAAACTTCACACCCAAAAGCGGCAATTCTGACAGCACCACCTCACTACTGCACTAGAGGTGGGTCTAGATTTTTTATTCAACTCTAGAGTTTAACTTAAACCTGACCATCTGACTCAGAGGTGAGAATCCTATCATTGAGCCATGATGCTTGAAGAATGAATATTAACTGCACAGAGGTTGGTATTCTGTCACCCTGTCACCCTTTTTTTACATGTGCACTGTACATGGAGTCTGACCAGCTAGCTCAGTGCCAATCCCTAGAGTGAGGAGACTCTCTGAATCACCTGTTTATATCTGTCAGCCAGAGGGCCCTGATTTGCCCAGGTTAACAGCCCAATCAGGGATCTCACTTTCTATGAGATCCACCTGGCTGACCTTTTTCCTGTCTGAGAAAGGAAGTTAATTGTACAGTAAATGGTAGAGGTTAAGTTGCCGTAGTCCCATTAGACCATGGGGTCATTCTCTCATTATAAAGAGATGAATGATGGTGGTTTAACCGGCAGGTGATCAGGTCTCTGGTGCGGATGAGAAGGGGAGTCCTTCCAAGTAACTTCAGCTGGGACAGAACAGAAAACATAATGTTGACGTCACTCACCAGCCACCTAGCCAACTGAACAAACCAATTTCCTAATCAAAGATTTGTAATCAAAGTGATATTATATCCTACATTCCATTTTCCTCATTGTTTCCTCTACTTACAGGAAAGCATCTGAAATAATGCCATGAAGTCCGATATCCCTTCATCAAGTCACCCTTTATTTACATAAGCACAATACCTGACACTGACCCAGTTCAGAGCTGGTTCCAAGATGATCAGATCCCCTGACACTCCTGTTTATATCTGTTAGCCAGGACTCCCTGATTGGACCAGGTTAACAGCCCCAGTCAGGGAACTCACTTTCTATGAGATCCACCTGGCTGACCTTTTTCCAATCACTGCATCCATCCCCATCTAAGTCCTGGGATGTGAGCCCATTCTTTCTCCTCTAACTTCTCCTAGGTAACTTTCGCAGCAGGTCTGGTTCCTCTGACACTACCTTGGATACTTGTGGCATATTACAGAATGCAGCCCATCTCTTATGCCCTTAGCATCTCAGAACAAATTAATCTCTTTCTTCAAGCAGAAACGGCGTTGAAGCTGCAACATTGGCCGTGTCCATCTTGTCTTCAGAGGTTTCTGTGATGCTAGGTGGAGGTGGAGAACCCATGGGTTCAGGCAGCCATGCTGGATGTTCTGAGGGGCCGGGTATGTAATGCTCCTGCCTGTTTGTGAGGTTGCAGCTTTTCTGTGGTCTATGTACCTGCTCAGGACCATCTCTCCTCCCTGAACTTTGTACATCACAGGACCTGACCTCACATCAAACATGCCTCTTATCCATGCAGGGCCATTCTAATGATTCCCACAACAAACTTCATCCCCTGAAGTAAACTGTCTCTCTTGCTTAATGGAGTCCTGTGTTCAACATTAGTGATCCTGATGCTGTTTCATCTTCCCCGCTAGATCTGAAAAGATCAGGTTTAACCTGGTGTGGAGTCTTCTTGCTGGAGCTATCTTGGTAGTTGTGTGAGATGTAGCCCTATAATCAAAAAGGAACCAGGACAGTTTGGTATCGAGTAAAGCTGTAAGCTATTTTTTTAAACCTGCCTTCAAAGTTTGGACTGCTCTTTTTGCCAGACCATTGGTCAATGGATGGTATGGAGCTGTCCTTACATGACAAATGACATTAGACTTTAGGAAATACTCAAATTTCCCACTGGTAAATCATGGCCCATTGATTGTGACCAACACCTCTAGGAGTCTGTACATTGCAAAAGATGTTCTCAGCTTTTTAGTTATCATCCCTGTGTTTGACAAATAAACTCTATGTACGTACAACTATTTTGAATGGGCACCCATAATGACTAAAACATACAGCTCATGAAAGGGCCACAATAGTCAACACATAACCATCATTCCTGTGAATGTGGGGGAGTAGATAATAGTAATTTTTGTCCTTGTTGGCATGCTGGAGGCTGTCCCACCAATGCGGCTATATTTACCAAACCTGCCCAGGACACATAACTTCTCACCAACATCTTCATTTTGGAGACCCCTGAAGCACCCTGGTGCAGTTCAGCCAGTATCTAGCAGTGATTTTTGCTCAGAACAATCACTCTTGCTAATGATAATGTGCCATCCTGTATGGTGATTTGGTCTCTCCAGGTCCAATAAGATTTTAATACTGACTGTGATGACCCTTCTGTCACCCCCATCACACCAGCTGTTTTAGTGTTTACAGGGCAGGATCTTTTTGTGTCCATGGCGTGATTTTGTCAGTGTTGACCAGAAGGTGGCCTGAAAGTCCTAATTGCCATGGAGCACAGTGGAGGCTGGGATGTTAAATGCCTTCAAAGCAGAGATTGATAAACTCTTAATCCCACAAAAAATTAAGGGCTACGGGGAAAGTGTGGGTAAGTGGAGTTGAAATGCCCCGTCAGTCATAATTAAATGGCAGAGTGGACTCGATGGGCTGAATGGCCTTACTTCCACTCCTATGTCGTATGGTCTAAAGTTTAAAATCAGAGCGGATTCTTCTAGCGATGCCATCACCGGTGGTGTATCTGCCAGTGGAAGGCAGCTCAAGGCCCGTGGCCTCCTGGATGATATTCCAACTTGTAATTGTATGCACACAGAATAATAGGCCACCACTGATTTCAACCTGAAGCTATGGGTGGCACAGCCCTGTTCTCTTTAAGTAGCCCTAGCACGGGTTTGAGGTCTGTTACTATTACAAATTTACGTCCATAAAGGTATTGATGGAACTTTCTTACACCAATGATGACCGCCAAACATTCCTTTTCCATCTGGGCATATCTTTGTCCGGTATCAGACAAAATCTGAAAAGCATAGACTATTGGGTGCTCCTCTCCACTGGGCCATCGGTGTCAACACTACTATGATATTATATGGGGAGGCATTGCATGTGAACACCACAATCAGTGATACAGCCGCACCAGTATCAGCCTCTATTAGAACTGGCTGATGATTTAAACAGTGGTTTATCTTGATTGGTTCTGATTTGGATGTTGCTAAGCAATTTAACTTCCAAACCAGCTGTGGGCAAACTTCCCAGGGTGTGCACTGTCCTGGATACTGGCCTGTGAGTTCTCTTACTCAATTCAGGCCCATTGGGACAGTTTTGCTGTCTTGAGTCTTCATACTGGCAGCAACTACAATGGTCTGCTGACTGGAATCCTCGTGTAAAGTTTAATCGTTTAGTCGAAGCTTGGCTTTGTTTTGGGGTTTAGCTGTGGGCTGACCTAGAGTCCTTCTGTTCAGATATGTCTTGACTGAGGCTACGCCTTCACTCAAGTGCTATTGCCCAAGCTCAACTGATCTGGTGAGGGTATCCACTTCTGTCGGAGTACCCTGTAACTCATAAGGTCTACTTGCTGCATTTTCTACTGATAAAGCCAGTTCTAGTGTGTTTGAAGTTCAGCTGCGCTTCAGCTAGTAGACATTTTTGCATGATCACATCATTAATCCCACTGACAGTGCCACTGAAATAACTCTACAATGGCTGGTATCCTGTCACCAAGTCAATCTTTATTTACAGGTGCATTGGACATGACACTGACCCAGGTAGCTCAGAACCAGCTTCCTGGAGTGAACAGAATCCCTGACATGTCTGTTGATTTCTGTCACCTAAGACTCCCTGTTTGGGCCAGGTTAACAGTCCAAATCAGGGAAGTCATTGACTCCCTACAGTGTGGAAGCAGGCTATTCAGCCCATGGAGTCCACATCACCCCCTTTGCAGAGCAACCCACCCAGAACCATGCCCCTATCTTATCCCTGTAACCCTGCAATTCCCACAGCTAACCCATTTAGTCTGCACATTCCTGAACACGATAGGCAATTTTGCATGGTCAGCCCACCTAAATCTTTGGACTGTGGGAGGAAACTGTTCAGAGGGACGATGTGTTTTCTCCATGCAAACAGTTGCCTGAGGCTGGAATCAAACCCATGTGGCTGGCGCTATGAGGCAGCAGTGCTAACCACTGAGCCACCATGCCACCCCATCATATTCTGAGATGTCTATCTGACTGACCTTGTTCCAATCACTACAGAATCTGTTGTAGATTTTAATCTGCCAATGTTCCTCTTGTCTTAAATGACACTGAGGCAAAAGAAGTATTCATTTCTCCTGACTGATTGTATTACTGATGCATGTTTCAATAACCAGCAATTTAATCCGCGCTTTAAATGGTGCCCGTTGATTTTGTGCTGACTGCTTTTATCATAACTGGCTGTAACTGTCCTTAATTGTCAAAAAGCATTTTAAATGTATGGCTAATCAGTTTGAAGTCCCGATGAGAGAAGAAAATGACTAGTTTGTGAGAAAAGGATCTCCTACAATTCTTTCAAATTTCAACCATTTTCCTGTAGCTCCTTGGCAATTTTCCCTGCACCAAGTCATATGCCCTAATTACAGTTGATCACAAGTTGCATTGTTCGAGTTCAAGAATGAGAAAGCCCGTGCCACTGCTTTTCATCTGTCTCTTCCCCCCATGTATGTATTCTATAAGAGGTGTGAGCAAATGCAAGAATCTGTTTTCTCAGAATTGTTTCATTTCTTTCTCCCTTTTGTGTAGATGTGTTCGTCTCCATTTCTTTGTCTCGCTTTTAGATAAAGATAAAAAGATACACTCTTGCTCCTCTCATTCCAATAACAAAAAGTAGGAGATTTTCTGTGCAAACCTCCCTCAAAATAAGATGCCCATGTTCCTCTTTTACATTATTGTTTAAAATCGTTTATTCAAGCAAAGACTCTATTCCGTTGTAGCTGCATTTCCAGCTTCTAAGCATATCACTCGCAGAGAATCACATTGACTCATGAAGAGAATCTTCCCAGCTGTGCTTGCAGAATGTAGAATGCTGGCAGTTGTAGGTTGTGTTGCTAGCTGACTATTGCATGTTCTGATTTTCTTCAGCTGTCAATATTGGCTCTCTCATGCCTACAAGCTCAAGCCTAAAGGCTCTCAAAGATGCAAACCATTGTGAAACTACATGTATTTTAAACACAGAAAACTTAATTTTAACAGTAACAATAGTTTCCTGAAAATATTGTAATTTTATCTAAGTACTTCCCACACCTTTGGTTTGTGGTTTCTGTACCTGTTCAGTATCGAATTATTGCCAGTTTAAGAATATACGATTTGAGCCAATTAACTGCAAAAGATTTTTGTTTACCCACCTTACTGAAATGTGACAAAGGAGGTGTGATGTTGACTTGCACACTAGACATGACATTGCTGAATTTCCTCAAGAGGTCTTTTAGGAACAGATATAAGCAGAAATAGCTGCTTGGTTACTAGCTGAACCCCTGACCACATTTCATTTTCCAGAAATAAATAAATCTGTATGAAGCAGGCTGACGATCATGTCAAGACTGCACAACTGGGGTACTTGCCGGGGGAAACTCAGTGGAACTGATCAGACTATTATAGTGCCTCTCCAGAGTAATTCAAAGCAAATAGCTTGTGATGTTTTTGAGAAGCAGTTTCTGAATTGACCTGTAAAAGCCCCAAAGCAAGTCTTTCAAAGTTATAATGCTTTCATTAACGTAGTGCCATTGGATAGCGGGGATTCACAGGCATTTTTAAATTCAATGTTAAGATGAAATTGTGAGAATTATTTGGATGATTCCATGTCCACAGTTACATTAAATCGATCAGAATCTTACTGTGCTTGTCCTGGCAACATCCTAGTTTTGGTAATATCGTTGATTTGTACTTTACTCACTTATTTTCTTCCTTGTCAAACAAGGGGGAAAGGGTGAAAGACATTAAGACAAATCTCTTGTGCCCTTTGCTTTCTATTTTAAAGATTCTCCCTTAGACTGAATGATGGTCACCATATCTTTCACCAATTTTCTGGTCCCTAGTTAGTGAAACCTCAAATGTTGGTACAATAAGTGGGCCCTACTACTTGCCAGTCAGAGGAGCAGAGAAGCAACTGGGAACAAATCCAAGAAGCAACAGAAACACAAGTCTGATTTTTAAAAATACATTTGCCTTCATACCTTTCCAAATCTCATCAGGGTCGTGGAGTGATCCTTTTTAATTTATCAGGCTACAGTAAGTTTCTCAAGACCCTGCCACAACATTCAAGCCTGTGCCTACCAGCTCCAAGTTTGGCTTTGCCAACCTCTCCGTGCAACCCACTTCCAGAGCCCAGGAGGCCCAGAAATCAGAGGCAGCAAGCATGACAATGTCCTCTGCACCTGGATAAAGAGATTTCCCGAGGCAAAAAACAAATCAGGAAAGTCTGTTCTTCAGGCTTGGACTTTCAGCTTTTCGTATAATCGACTGGAATTGGCTGAAGGTGTATTAAATATCTCCTTGGCAAGCACAGTGCTATCAAAATGTATAATATCTTATAGGCAATTGTGTAAATCAGAACAGAAAATATTGACAGTGTAGCAGTTAAGAAACTCAGCAGTGTTGAGCATGTTATTTGGCAACAGGCCCTTCAATAAAACAAAATGTGAAATTTTTATCCAAGGAATGTCTAACTTTTTTTCAATTCAGTTAATATATACTGTGGATCTATCACATAATTTGAAATTTTAAAAAATGAATATATTATCAAAATAAAATTATAAAAATATTAGTACCTGTGGATTCTGAAATCTGTGCTGGCAGTTGGTTTGGATCAAGCGTTTTCTATAAAAACTAAGCGTTAACAATTCAAGGGCATTGATGACAAATTTAGAAGAGCCTTGTGCCTTCTGAATTATAATTCTCTGTTCCAAATAATGGTGCCTTGTTGACCATCTGTCATGTTGTTCTCGACTGTTCTGCAGGGATTGTACATTTCCTGATAAAAGATCCAGCTAGGTAGGTCAAGTTACATACATCTCTGCATGGTGATAAGATAAAATCAGAGTTCAGGTCAGGTCCCTATATTAATACAGTTCTGGTTTAGCGTAAAATGACTGCAATAGGGAGGAAGAAGCCAATTCATGACTGCCACTCAGAATGATTGATGTTTGGTATGTCTGGTCTATCGTTACCACTCTTTCGAAATGATAGGCAATTAGTTTATTGACTCATCATGATTATGACTGTTTATCTCTGAAAAAAAACTAAAATGGTCTTTCCATCTTTAAGAATACATGAGGTTACATTTTCTATTAACTTCTCATGATTATTTCAGTTATCACAACACCATTCATCTTAATTATCACTCTTAACTCAAATGTCACATTGCATGCAATTAAAGTATAACACCAATTAAATATCAATAATGGCATACAAATTCACATATTTTCAAATTAATGAATGAGTAAATTAGCATTCAAAAAAACAACACGGGTTGGTGAATTTTTGCCACAGCATGCTCAGCCCAATCTTCATTCTCTTGAATGTGGCTGTCCACTGAGACCTCAATAGCACTGAAAATATATTTTTATTAACAGACATTAAAATGAACAAACTCACTGAATCGGCAGAAAAGCACTTTGCCTTGTTAATCTATTTGCACATCTATTTTGCAAAAATAATTTTCAATTATTAAAAGAAGTACCCTTTATTTGAAATTGATAGAAAGCAGCCCAGAATGTTTTTAAAACTCGCTAACTGCAGAATAATAATCTTCTGAAGTAATGTTTACAGAGTATTAGATGTATGTATATATTGAGCTTTCTATTGGCCCTGATACAATTTGAGTAATTCTCAGTGGTAGTTCCACGTTAACCAGATCCATCAATCCAGGACATTTGTATACCCAATAAGAATGCAGGGCTTTCCAGGCACTTTTTTTCTCTGGTTAATACCTGGCTAGTAGCTGATAGGAAGTTATGATGTTAAAACTTAATTGTTCATAATATGTAGGCATCCTTGGCAAGAGTAACATTTATTGCTTATCCTTAACTGCTCTCAATAAGATGATGTTGAATTGTAAAGATAACCACATACACCAGAGCATAGAAATTTTCCAGGACCTGTGTGACATGGGCTATAGCGAGACATTTTGGAAAATTAGATGAGACATCAAGCAAGGTCCTTCTCAATATGAAGACTGAAAATTCACTCATTCCAACCAAGTTCTAGATGTCAAGACTAGATTCTAGCGAGTGAGGGGCAGGGATTATTGCTAATTATTATTCCTAATTATTACTTAATCTCACCTCATTAATATACAGTCTCTGATTTAACCACCTGCCAAATAGAAAATAGATGCTGAGAATTCCTGACAGCAGGTACCTGGCAGCTCCAGCTCACCACTTGCTCCTCTGGAGCTCCATCCTGGACAGTCCGTACCAGCGTCTGATGCCAATATCATCTGCTCTTAATGGGCAGTGACTGCAAACACCCGATGTCCATGGATATTGGTGTCCAACATGTACCAACTTCACCACACCCTCATGGCAAGTGTCCGATCCATGTATAGCAAATATCAACACTTTAGTGCAATAATGCACTGGCACTTAACATTGCAATGCTGCTTCAAGGACACTGTACACAAGGGATAGACTCCAAGATTATGGATTGGATCAGGTTACATTTCAGGGTTGCTAGTTCACTCTCTTGGAGCTCACTCACCTTGAGCCTATTTGAATGCTCACAGCATCTCTGCTTTGCCTTGCCCTTTTGTGCATTGGTTCCTTAGGCAGAGGTAAAAGGCTCACATTACTTCAGTCTTGCCTTGCATTTTAGTACAGATATAAGGCCAAGAATCTTGTCATGATTGTCAGTAGTCAAAAGGTGGGCATACATGGCAAACATAATGGACGTGACTCAGCGTTGAAGGGGTGTGGTCCTTAGTCATGTCAAGTTCAGTCAGGGGTCATGGCTCAGTAAGTTAAGGGCAACCTCTGATATCAATGCAGATGCTTGTGCAAGGACAGTTGACCAATCAAGGTGGTCAATGACAGCTTTCTGTCCTTGTAAGGGGTAAGAAGCCAAATGTTGGTCACCCCACCACCTGTCTTGGTTCTTTCTGCCTTATTGTGGGGTGTTTTCCCCTGAAATGAGAAAAAGGGAGAAATTAAGTAAGATGAAAGGAGATGGCATAGCTATTAATGTTGGTCCAGGTGAAGGATAGGTGGTGAGGTTTCCCTGAGAAAGTGAGTAGGCAGTGTGGAGGACAGGAAGAGTTCATAGTGTGGGGGTTTGAGGTGGGTGGTAGCAAGTGAAGCATGTTACATGCAACTGTGAGAGTGGTAGTACATGAATCTTTGTAGGAAGTGGATGCAGTAGCAGAGACAGAGTGAGTGTGAGGAAGCAGACAGATGTTGATAGCACTTACTGTGTCAGAACAAAGAAAATCATTGCTTTCCCCCACTGACTGGTGTTGTTTGAGATGGCTAACACAGCTCTGACCTGGGTTGCAACCTGGGACTAGGCTGGCAGGTTCTGGTGACTTGGACTCCTCTGGTGGTTCTTGCGAGGAGAAGGATGGGGGTAGAGAGGACAGGGTGGAGCTGATGGACCTCCACTGCATCATCCTGTCAAATCAGGACATCCATGTCGCTGTCTGCAGACTAGGGTACCACTTTCCTCTGATGCACTACATTTGGACAAATGTCACAAACCATGTAGGACTGACAGTACTTTTACCAAGTTCACAACAGCTTTTTAAAGATGGCAACATTGCCAGGGATCCTGGGATATCCCAACTGTGGGAAATACTTCTGCCTGTGGTGAATTGGGAGAATCAGGCTAGCATTAGACAACAGGGGCACCACACAGGGACATGGTTCTTAAGCTTATGACAATCACATCAGAAAACACTCCGAGTAGAGAGAAACCCTCCATGAAACTCCATAAAATTGACATTTAGCCAATTTCTGTTGAGATTCAGTCTATAATATACAAATACACCATGAAATACAAAGACCTATCAGCCTTAGGAATGCAAGTTAAGACATTTCAGCTCACCACTTATTCCACCATGACATTTCAAACGCTAGTTCCTCACTAAATGATCAAAGTAGAAATTGGAAAAAACCAAAGACTCCTGAACTAAATCTGATCCTTTGATCCAATATAAATTTAGAGGTTTTTTTTCAGGATCTTACTACTTAAGAAAGGCAACAGGACTCCTACATATGCTTATCAGGTGTCATAAGACCATAAGGCCTTAAGATAAAGGATTGAAGTGGGCCATTCAGCCTATCGAGTCTGCTATTTCATTCAATGAGATCATAGTTAATCTGATCATCCTCAATTCCACTTTCCTGGCTTTTCCCCATATCTGTTGATTCATTCCCTTCTGATTAAAACTGTAACTGAAGAAGCTGTTCCTAGGTACCTTTGTACCTAGGATGGCACTGTAAGTGGCAACCTATAAACTTTTCACTGTACTCATTTATTACATGTGACAATAGAACTAATTCTAATGCTAAAAATCTCTTTCCTATCAGCTTTGAATCTATTACATGATCAAGTCTCGAGACCCCTCTGAGGTGAAGAATTCCGCAGGTTCATTATCCTCTGAAAGAAGAAATTCCTCCTCATCTCTATTGAATGGGTCACCCATTACTCTTAGATTATGACCTCTGATGCTAGACTCTTCATCAAGTGAAACAACCTTTCCACATCTATCCTATTAAGTCCCCTAAAGTTCTTTACCTTCAATAAGGCTGTCTCTCATTCTTCTAAACTCCAATGAATAGACGCCTGTCCAACTCACGCGACAATCCCTCCATACCTGGGATCAACATAATGAACCTTTTTTGGACTGCAACCAATGCCAATGTATGTTTCCTTAGGTAAGTGGACCAACACTGTTCACAGTATTTCAGGTATGACCTCAGGAGTGTTATACATTGTTTTATTTTATTCTCCAGTCCCTTTTACATAAAATCCAACATTCCATTTGCCTTCCCTATTATCTACCAAGCTTGGATGTTAGATTTTTGTGATTTATGGACAGTTTTTTTGAAGTATCTCTCTATTTAATTAATACCTAGTTCCTCTCTTCTTCCTGTCAAAGTGCATAGCCTCACATTTTCTGTTATATTCCATCTTCCAAGAAGAAGTCATACCAGACTCAAAATACTGACTCTGTTTATCTCTCCATACATTTTACCAGACCTGCTGAGTTTTTCCAGCATTTTCTCTGATTGTTTCACATCAACAGCATCCACAGTATTTTGCTTATATGCAGCCCAGAGAGGTCCGCACCCTCTAATTGGGTGAAAAGTGAGTGAGCAATATGAAATGGAACTAAGGGCCAAAAGATCCATCTTCTGTAGATGCATAAGCTGGTTGTTTGTCCTAGTGCACAACGCGACCTGACAGAAGCAAACAAGCCAAAAGGTATATCGGAGATCCAGACTGAAGTGGAAAAGGGAAGTGGATTCTGAATTGGTCTGAGGTCAGCCATGGGAATATGATAAAGCTGGCAGTTTGCTGATGCTGACTTCGGTAGCTGAAGGGTAGAGGAGGATGCTGTTGGTGGAGCTATCAAGGACACATGGATGAAGGGACGTTGAAATAGAGGCCCACAAAGGCAAGTGACTATCTCCATCGGTCAAGTGACCACTCCAAGTTTCAAGTCAGGGATTGTCTGCATTTAGTCTCTTGAGATAGGAGGGGAGGAATTTCAAGCTTCAATCCCTTGAGTTCAAGGCATACTTTTTTTTCAATTTTGTGACATTTTCCCACATTTGCTGCCATTGCCCAAAAGCTGAGAAAAATCTACTCTAAGGTTTGTGAGTCTTTTTTCAGTTGCTAATTAGATTAGATTAGATTAGATTAGATTACTTACAGTGTGGAAACAGGCCCTTCGGCCCAACAAGTCCACACCGCCCCGCCGAAGCGTAACCCACCCATACCCCTACATACCCACCCATACCCCTACATCTACATCTACCCCTTACCTAACACTACGGGCAATTTAGCATGGCCAATTCACCTGACCTGCACATCTTTGGACCGTGGGAGGAAACCGGAGCACCCGGAGGAAACCCACGCAGACACGGGGAGAACGTGCAAACTCCACACAGTCAGTCGCCTGAGGCGGGAATTGAACCCGGGTCTCCGGCGCAGTTACAGTTTTAATTGTTTTTGTACAATCAATTTGTTACTCTAAATTTTAAATCCTCTCCTCCCCACTGCTTCAAGACTCCTGATTGCCAAGAAAGGAATGATATTTCTGCTACCCAGTATTGTCAAAGTGTAAATGATGGAAGATATGCCAGGTAATGCATTTCTGTTGTTAATATTTAATTTGAATACACGCACTTAACAGGAGGAAAAACTCCCTAATGTTCTTCCCTCAACTGCCTGCTCAGACACCACTCATAATATGGATAAATGCTCACACAATTTGTTTTGTCATGCCCTAAATTGAACTTTATGTAATGAAATACGACCGGATGTGCAAACTAAAAGGCTATTTCCCAGGATCATAAATCTGGGCCTTCAGCTAACAGTCAAATTGTTTGATCCCTTCCATTAGGACTAATTTAAAAGCAAATTTAATATGGAACACTTACCTTAATACATGAGCTGATCCATTAATTGTTGTCGCGGAGCATGGTATTGTCTGCCCCAGTAAAGACGATCGTCTGTATCGATCACCACAGCACAGAATTCTCAGGAAGGCACGCCTGAAGGACTTGTTCAGATAAGCATACAGAAATGGATTGAACCCTGAATTAATGTATCCAAGCCATAAGCAGGCTGTCCATAGTTGTTCTGGCACTGAATAGTTTATAAATGGGTCCACAATATTTGTGATGAAAAATGGAGCCCAGCAGAGACAAAAACATCCCATAATAATGCACAAGGTTTTAGCTGCTTTTGTTTCAGTTTTCATTCTGTGGTTGCCTTGATGGTCAGCTTGTTGTCCAGAGTCTGTTGAGGTTCCTGCACGTTTCAATATTTCAATTTGTCGCGCATGCTCCCTGGCTGTCACATATATCCTTTGGTATGCCAGAACCATTAAGAGAAGAGGTATGTAAAATGCTACAACTGAACATGTTATGGCAAAGGGTTTGTTCACCATGAAAATACATTTTGTTATGTTTGTGTCAATACTTGATTTTCTTTCTTCTACCTGTAAAGGGAGAGAAAGATAAAAGAAGGTCCTGCTATATTATACATTTAACAATAAACAAATATATCAAAACAAATACATTTCCTTGGGAAAATGTTGATTTCTCACTTAACAATTTAAAAAATAAATATGTCATAACTTTCACTCATTTGATAAACTGTTCAAGAAATAGCAGATCTACATGGATATTATTGTGCTAGAATCAGCAATATTAGAACATACTGTGAAAAGTTTACAAATGTAATTTCACAGAATTCGAGTGAATGGCTTTGTTGAAAATGTAAAAAGAATTAAGAAAACTGACTCTTTAAGATAGAATTGTTATTCCCTTGGTAACATTTTAATTTTGTCCCAATTTTAAAAACAATAATTGATCAATGTGTACAGAAAAGCAGCAGGTTTTCTCAGCTTCTTATCAAGCTATTGTAGAGTGTAAGGTGTGACAATACTCTGACTTAAAGGGTGCATTTTGTCCTGTTTTCTTTCTGGAAGAGAGGTTTTGAGCTATAGGTGAAGAGCAGTCTGGTCAAAGCCAATAGAATAAAAGCTTATTAGGCCTTGGGTTTTTGTTTTGAAAAGTTGGAACAAAAGAAGTAGCATGGATGGGTGGAGTCAGGCCCCCACACAACCAGGGTTTAAGTTTACCTTTCAGCAGTTGCTGGGGCTTTGAAGCTGGTTGTGGAAGCTGCAACATCTTTATCTCCGTTACAGCAAAAAGCTGGAGATCTCTTTCTGCTGCCAGAATCATATGTGTGACAAACTGTCTTACTAAGTTTGCTTTTGCCAAGGGTGTGTTTATGGCATGTTTCTGTATTGGAACAGTTACCGTCTGGCAGTTAAATAATCTATTATCCTATTTTCAACAGAGTTAAAGTTATCCCAATTCTTCTTTTATTTGTGTTTTAACTGGATATAAGAATAAAGTGTATTTTGCTTCAAGTGTGACAAATCAAATTATACCCTGAGCCCAGCACCTTACACTTGCCTTTAAATAAGATAACAAATTAGGGTCTAAGCTATCTCTTTGATATATTTGCAGAGTGCTTGGTCCGATCCATAACAAAGGGCACAGTGAATATAGAGAATTTTAATAGGCACAGCGACTTTTCTTCTTTTCATCTGTATTGCAATCAAATGATTCAAAACAATTCAGAGCAAGAACAAGAACACCTAACCTTTTAAGTGAAGGAACACTTTCTATTTGTGCCCAAGCTTCATTTCTAACATATTACTAAGAGGTGAGAAATAATTATATGAGTCAATGATTAGAGGATGCCCAGCATCAATGCAACCATATGCAGTACGAAGAGAATTCCTTCAAAATGTTATGGGAGAATAGAAAATAAACATATGTTGTGTCACATTGAATTTTTAAAGCATTGTATAACCAGAGTGACATTGCTCCTGATTTGGAGCAAATAACTTTTGAAAAAGACATTTATCTGGTGTAAAGAAAGAGGTGAAAAGCATGTCTTATTACAATTTTTCAGGAAAGCAAGGGGCATTGTTACATATTCATTCTGAGAGGCAGGGTTTGTTGGCAGTAATGGCAAAATGACAGTTTATCATAACAAACCTCAAAATCCTTTTGCACTTCTGAAATGTGCAACTTGCTCAAAAATATCCAAGAATTCAGCATGGGACTGTGTACTGAAGTCACAAGTGTCTATCTGATGGCAAAATACAGCCTGTTTCATGACCAGACTGTAGATGGGATGGTAAACTATGTTAGGGAGAAACACAAACAAGACTTTGTAGCAAAGACCAGCTTCCATCCATACAAAGAAAATGATGAGCATAGGGATATAATTTCAAAGCTCAGAGGACTTGTCTTGATATTCAGGTGTAAATACAGTTTTAAAGCAAGTAGCAGATATAAAAATAAATAAAAGGCTAAAGGAGATGTTAAGAAGTAACTAAGGGCTTGATTGAAGAAGTGGATGTTAAGGAGTGTCTTAAATGAATAAAGAAATGAAGAGGCAAGTGAAGAGGACATGCAGGGCTTAAGCAACTTGATGAACAATTATTAACTGTGAGTCAAAGAAAAAGGAATGCACCAGATGTTTGTATAAGAGGATCAAGAGTTTTGGGGGCTGGGGGAATACAAAGGTAAACAGAGGAGAGCATCTTGATGACCTACATTCTCTGAGCATGTTAATTAGGAGCAAGACTAGACCACTCAAGCTTGCTCCACTATTTGATAAGATCATGGCGGCTCTTTCCTGTCTATCCCCTTTACCCTTGGAATCTCTTGTTTGCCAAAAATCTATCTAACTCTGCCTTTAAAGTAAAACCGTGACCCTGCCTGCACCACTCTAGCGGATAGAGTTCCATATATTCATGATCCTCCAAGTGAACAAAAAGTCTTCTTATCTCCATCTTATATAAAATATATTTTAAAATTGAATTCTAGTCTCTCCTGTAAGGGGAAACATCCTTTCAGTATCAAGTTCCCTCAGGATTTTTTGTGTTTCAATATGATTACCTCTCAGTATGATCACCTCTCATTGTTCTAAACTCCAATAGATACACGTCCAGCTTGTCCAATATGTCCACATAGTTAATCTCTTCATCACAAGAATCAGTTTTGTGAATTTTCTCAGAAGGTCTTCCAACTCAGTTATATCTTTTTCTTAATTCGTCTTTTCTTAAATATGATCAAAACTGTACAGAACACTGCAAGTGTTGTGCCCTCTACAACTGGTGTAAAATGTTTATATTTTTATATTGCATTCTCCTTGCAATAAATTCAACATTCTATTTGTCTTCTATTCACTTGCTGTGACTCTATTTGACCTTTTAGTGATTCATATATCTGGGCAACTGAATCCCTCTGCATGACAGCATTCGTCAGTTTCTCTCCATTTAAATAACATACTGTTTCCTATTCTGCCTGCCAAAGTTGACAAGCACACATTTTCTCACATTATACCCCATCTGCCAAATTTTTTGTCCTTCATTTAACCTATCTATTTCCCTTTGCAGACTCCTTGTGACCTCTTCACAGTCTACTGTCCTACCTATCTTTCAGCCATCAGCAAACTGAGCAGCCTTGTAAATGACTCAGACTTCAGTACTGATTTCTTTGGCACTCCACTCTTCGAATCTTGGCAAGCCAAAATTAACTCTCCAGCCTGTTAGCTGATAAATCCTCTACACATGTTAATATATTATGCCCAACACCATAAGTTCATATGTTATGCAGTACTTTTTGACAGGGCACCTTACCAAATATTTTCTGCAAGTTCAAGTACGTCACATCTATAGGTTCTCCTTTACCCATGTTGATTGCTATTTCCACAAATAACTTTAGTGAATTAGTCAAACTTGATTTCCCTTTCACAAAACCATGTCGATTTTGTCTGATTACATTAAGATTTTCTAAGTGCCCTGCTATGACGTCAGGAATAGCTTCTTGCATTTTTGACATGACAGATATAACTAACTGGTCTATAGTTTCCTCCTTCCATCCTAACTTAAAAATATGTGTTATATTCACTGTTTTCCAATCTGATGTGTCTTTTCCAGAATCCAAGGAATTTTGGAAAATTGAAACCAGTGCATCTACCATTTCATTTGCCACTTCATTCATTCTGGATTAAGAATCACCTTGATTTACCGCTATTTTTGAGATGTTATTTATAGAACTTAGAACATAACAGCACAGTACCGTACAAGTTTCGGCCTTCACTATTGCGCTGACCAGTGGAACCAATCTGAAGCCTATCTATCCTACACTATTCTATTTTCATCCATATGTTTATCCAATGACTATTTAAATGCCCTTAACATTGGCGAGTCTACTACTGTTGCAGGCAGTGTGTTCCACGCTCCACTACTCTCTGAGTAAAGAAACTACCTCTGATATCTGTCCTTAATCTATCACCCCTCAATTTAAAGCTATGTTCCCTAGTGCTAGCCATCACCATCCAATGAGAAAAACTTTCACTGTGCACCCTATCTAACCCTTTGATTTATCTTATATGTCTCAATTAAGCCACCTCTCAACCTTCTTCTCTCTAACGAAAACAGCCTCAAGCCCCTCAGCCTTTCCTCATAAGACCTTCCCTCCATACCAGGCAACATCCTAGTAAATGTCCTCTGAGCCCTTTCCAAAATTTCCACATCCTTCCTATAATGCAGTGACCAGAACTGTACACAGTACTCCCAAGTGCAGTTGCACCAGACTTTTGTACAACTGAAGCATAACCTCATGTCTCCGAAACTCAATCCCTCTACCAATAAAAGCTTACACAATGTATGTATTTTTAACAACCCTATCAACCTAGGTGGCAATTTTCAGGGATCTATGTAGATGCACACAGAGATCTCTCTGCTCATTTATACTACCAAGAATCTGATCATTAGTCCAGTACTCTTTATTCCTGTTGCTCCTTCCAAAGTGAATCACCTTACACTTTTCCACATTAAACTCCATTTGCCACCTTTCAGCCCAGCTTTGCAGTTTATCTATGTCCCTCTGTAACCTGCAATATCCTTCTGCACTATCCACAACTCCACTGACCTGAGTGTTATCCACAAGTTCACTAAACCATCCTTCTACACCTCACTTACGTCATTAATAAAAATGACAAATAGTAGTGGTCCCTTGTGGGACACCAATAGTAACTGAACTCCAGGATGAACATTTCCCATCAACCTGCACCCTCTGTCTTCTTTCAGCTAGCCAATTTCTGATCCAAACTGTTAAATCACAATCAATCCCATGCCTCCATATTTTGTGCAATAGCCTACCATTGGGAACATTATTAAAATCCATATACACCAAATCAACCACTTTGCCCTCATCCACCTTTTTGGTCACTTTCTCAAAGAACTAATAAGGTTTGTGAGGCATGACCTACACTTCACAAAACCATGTTGACTATCCCTATCAACTTAATCCTTTCTTGATGATTATAAATCCTATGTCTTGTAACCTTTTTCAACACTTTACCCACAACTGAAGTAAGGATCACCGGTCTATAATTACCAGGATTGTCTCTAATCCACTTCTTGAACAAGGGGACAACATTTGCTAACCTTCAGTCTTCTGGGACTATTCTTGTAGACAGTGAGGACATAAAGATCAAAGCCGAAGGGTCTGCAATCTCCTCTCTGGCTTCCCAGAGAATCCTAAAATAAATCCCATCTGGCCCATGGGACTTAGCTACTTTCACACTTTCCAGAATTGCTAACATCTCCTCCTTGTGAATCTCAATCCTATAAGACCATAAGACCATAAGACATAGGAGTGGAAGTAAGGCCATTCGGCCCATCGAGTCCACTCCGCCATTCAATCATGGCTGATGCGCATTTCAGCTCCACTTACCAGCATTCTCCCCGTAGCCCTTAATTCCTCTAGACAACAAGAATCTATCAATCTCGGCCTTGAAGACATTTAGCGTCCCGGCTTCCACTGCACTCCGTGGCAATGAATTCCACAGGCCCACCACTCTCTGGCTGAAGAAATGTCTCCGCATTTCTGTTCTGAAATGACCCCCTCTAATTCTAAGGCTGTGTTCACGGGTCCTAGTCTCCTCGTCTAACGGAAACAATTTCCTAGCATCCACCTTTTCCAAGCCATGTATTATTTTGTACGTCTCTATTAAGTCTCCCCTTAATCTTCTAAACTCCAACGAATACAATCCGAGTATCCTTAGCCGTTCCTCATATGCTAGACCTGTCATTCCAGGGATCATCCGTGTGAATCTCCGCTGGACACGTTCCAGTGCCAGTATGTCCTTCCTGAGGTGTGGGGACTAAAACTGGACACAGTACTCCAAATGGGGCCTAACCAGAGCTTTATAAAGTCTTAGTAGTACATCTCTGCTTTTATATTCCAACCCTCTTGAGATAAGAGACAACATTGCATTCGCTTTCTTAATCACGGACTCAACCTGCATGTTTACCTTTAGAGAATCCTCGACTAGCACTCCCAGATCCCTTTGTGCTTTGGCTTTATTAATTTTCTCACCATTTAGAAAGTAGTCCATGCTTTTATTCTTTTTGCCAAAGTGCAAGACCTCGCACTTGCTCACGTTAAATTCCATCAGCCATTTCGTGGACCACTCTCCCAACCTGTCTAGATCCTTCTGTAGCCTCCCCACTTCCTCAGTACTACCTGCCTGTCCACCTAACTTTGTATCATCGGCAAACTTCGCTAGAATGCCCCCGGTTCCCTCATCCAAATCATTAATATATAATGCGAACAGCTGTGGCCCCAGCACCGAACCCTGCGGGACACCGCTCGTCACCGGCTGCCATTCTGAAAAAGAACCTTTTATCCCAACTCTCTGCCTTCTGTTAGACAGCCAATCCTCAATCCATCCCAGCAGCTCACCTCGAACACCATGGGCCCTCACCTTGCTCAGCAGCCTCCCGTGTGGCACCTTATCAATGGCCTTTTGAAAGTCTAGATAGACCACATCCACTGGGTTTCCCTGGTCTAACCTACTTGTTACCTCTTCAAAAAATTCCAACAGTTTTGTCAGGCATGACCTGCCTTTACTAAATCCATGTTGACTTGTTCTAATCAGACTCTGCTCTTCCAAGAATTTAGAAACCTCATCCTTAATGATGGATTCTAGAATTTTACCAACAACCGAGGTTAAGCTGATTGGCCTATAATTTTCCATCTTTTGCCTTGATCCTTTCTTGAACAAGGGGGTTACAACAGCCATCTTCCAATCATCCGGGACCTTTCCTGACTCCAGTGACTCTTGAAAGATCTCAACCAATGCCTCTGCTATTTCCTCAGCCACCTCTCTCAGAACTCTAGGGTGTATCCCATCGGGGCCAGGAGATTTATCAATTTTAAGACTTTTTAACTTTTCTAGCACTATCTCTTTCGTAATGGCAACCATACTCAACTCAGCCCCGTGACACCCTTTAATTTTTGGGATATTACTCATGTCTTCCACTGTGAAAACTGACGCAAAGTACTTGTTAAGTTCTCCTGCTATTTCCTTATCTCCCATCACTAGGCTTCCTGCATCAGTTTGAAGTGGCCCAATGTCTATTTTTGCCTGTCGTTTGTTTCTTATGTACTGAAAGAAACTTTTACTATTATTTCTAATATTACTGGCTAGCCTACCTTCATATTTGATCCTCTCATTTCTTATTACACTCTTTGTTATCCTCTGTTTGCTTTTGTATCCTTCCCAATCTTCTGATTTCCCACTGTTCTTAGCCACTTTATAGGATCTCTCTTTTTCTTTAATACATTTCCTGACTTCCTTTGTCAGCCAAGGTTGTCTAATCCCTCCCTGGTTAATCTTTCTTTTCTTGGGAATGAACCTCTGTACAGTGTCCTCAATTATACCTACAAACTCCTGTCATTTTTGCTCTACTGTCTTCCCGGTTAGCCTCTGCTTCCAGTCTATTTTAGTCAGTTCCTCTCTCATGCCCTCATAATTACCTTTATTCAACTGTAACACCATTACATCCGATTTTGCCTTCTCCCTTTCAAACTCCAGACTGAACTCTACCATATTATGGTCGCTACTTCCTAAGGGTTCCCTTACTTTAAGATCTTTTATAGAGTCTGGTTCATTGCAAAGCACTAGGTCCAGAATAGCCTGCTCTCTTGTGGGCTCCATGACAAGCTGTTCCAAAAAGCCATCCTGTAAGCATTCCATGAATTCCCTTTCTTTAGATCCACTAGCAACATTATTTACCCAGTCCACCTGCATATTGAAGTCTCCCATGATCAATGTAACCTTGCCTTTCTGACATGCCTTCTCTATTTCCCGGTACATGTTGCGTCCCTGGTCCTGACCACTGTTAGGAGGTCTATACACAACTCCAATTATGTTTTTTTTGCCTTTCTGGTTCCTCAATTCCACCCACACAGACTCCACATCATCCGACGCTATGTCATTCAATACCATAGATTTAATTTTGTTCTTAACTAACAAGGCAACCCCACCCCCCTGCCCACCTCTCTGTCTTTTCGATAAGTTGAAAAACCATGGAGGTTTAACTGCCAGTCCTGACCCCCCTGTAACCAATCTCTGTGATGCCTACTACATCATAATCATTCACTATTATCTGTGCCATTAGTTCATCGGCTTTGTTATGAATGCTACGAGCATTCAGGTAAAGTGCCTTAATGCTAACTTCCTTATCATTAGAGATGTTGGAAGTCATATGTCCTAAGTTATCCTTGCTTTTTTCTGCATTCTCAGTCTGCCTCAATTTTAAATCCGCCTGGAAACATGCTATCCTGCTGCTTATCTTTCCATTTACCTCTATACTCCCTGTCGCTTTCACTTTCCCTTCCCCCCAACTCAGAAGTTTAAAGTCCTACTGACCACCCTATTTATCCTCTTCGCTAGAACATTGGTACCTGATCGGTTCAGGTGGACACCGTCCCAACGGTACAGATCCCTCCTGTTCCAAAACTGATGCCAATGCCCCATGAAGTGGAATCCCTCTTTCCCACACCAATCCCTTAGCCACGTGTTTACTTGCCTAATTTTCTTGTCCCTATGCCAATTGGCACGTGGCTCGGGCAGTAATCCGGAGATTATGACCCTTGAGGACCTGTGCTTCAATTTCCTGCCTAGTGCTTCGTAATGCCCTAACAGGTCCTCCACCCTAGTCTTGCCTATGTTGTTGGTACCAACGTGGACCA
This sequence comes from Chiloscyllium punctatum, assembly GCF_047496795.1. Lineage (NCBI taxonomy): Eukaryota > Metazoa > Chordata > Chondrichthyes > Orectolobiformes > Hemiscylliidae > Chiloscyllium > Chiloscyllium punctatum. The sequence continues at coordinate 55,571,255 of NC_092758.1, read as the reverse complement.
CAACAACTGGATCCTCCCCCTCCCGCTCCAATATCCTTTCAAGCCGGTCAGAGATGTCTCGCACCCTGGCACCGGGCAGGCAACACACCATGCGAGACTCCCGATCCGGCTTGCAAAGGATACTATCTGTCCCCCTAATTATAGAATCCCCTATAACCACTACTTGTCTATTAGCTCCCCCCTCTTGAATGGCCTTCTGCACCATGGTGTCTTGGTCAGTTGGCTCATCCTGTCCAGAGCCCTTTTCCTCATCCGAACAGGGAGCAAGAATCTCGTACCTGTTGGACAAGGTCAAGGGCTGAGGCTCCTCCACTCCTGAACTCCAGTTCCCCCTACCTGCCTCACTTACAGTCACACTCTTTTGTGCCTGATCACTAGCTGAATGTGAATTACTTAATCTCCCAGGTGTGACTGCCTCCTGAAACAAAGCATCCAGGTAACTCTCCCCCTCCCGGATGTGCCGCAGCGTTTGAAGCTCAGATTCCAGATCATCAACTCTGATCCGGAGTTCTTCCAGCAACCAACACTTGCTGCAGATGTGGTCACTGCCGTTCACAATGGGATCAGCCAGCTCCCACATCATACAGCAACAGCACATCACCTGCCCAGCCATCTCTGCTTAGTTAGTTAATTACTTATTTTGTACAAGTATGAGTTAGAATACCTTCTGATACCTCTCTGCTATAGTTTTTTTTACCCTAAATAAGGACTTGATGTATACACACACAAAAAAACGAAGTAAATTTTTAACTAGTCCCTGGTAAAGAAATAAAAATCCTTACCTTAAAAGAAAAAGCAGAGTAGTTAAGAAGGTTAGAGGAGGAGGGTGGGTGGGAGATACTACAGGTGTAGAATCTCGAGTTTAGCCGCCTTCCTGACTTATATACTCACTTTTCCCTCCCGGCTGCCCCTCTGCTTGCCATCTAGTAGCCTATATCTTAGTATTATCCTCAACAACATTGTCTTTTGCCAGTGTAAATAGAGAAGAAAAATATTCATCAATCACTTTCCAATCTCCTTGGACTCCACACATGACTTCCCACTACTATTTGTGATTAGCCCAAATCTTTCTCCAGTCGTTCTTTTATTCCTGATATGCCTATAGAAATCTTTAAGGTTTATCTTCATCCTATCTGCCAACGACTTCTCATGTCCCTTCCTGGCTCTTCTTAGTTCTCTCTTTAGGTCTTTCCTGGCTGACATGTAACTCTCAAGCATCCTAAACAAATCTTCATGTCTCATCCTAATATAAGCCTTCTTCATCCTCTTAATAAGAGATTCAACTTCTTTAGTAAACCACAGCTTCCTCGCTCGACTAATTCCCCCCTGCCTGACCGGTACATACTTATCAAGGACACGCAGTAGCTGTTCCTTGAATAAGCTCCACACTTCACTTGTGTCCATCCCCTGCAGTTTCCTTCCCCATCCTATGCATCCTAAAGTTTGCTAAATTGCATCATAATTGCCTTTTCCCCTAGCAATAACTCTTGCCCTGCTTTATATACCTATCCCTTTACATCACTAAATTAAACATAACCAAATTGTGGACACTATCACCAAAGTGCTCACCTACCTCCAAATCTAACACCTGGCCGGGTTCATTACCCAGTACCAAATCCAAAGTGGTCTTGCCACTTGTTGGCCTATCTACATACTACACACATTGGACAAAAACTGACCCATCTAAAGTACTCGAACTACTGTATTTCCAGTTAATATTTGGAAAATTAAAGTCCCCACTATCCTGTTATTCTAGCTCCAATCCAGAATTATTTTTGCTATCCTTTCCTCTACATCTCTGTAACTATTCAGAGGCCTATAGAAAACTCCCAACTTCTTTCCTGTTTCTAATCTCAACCATACTACTTCAGTAAATGTGTCCTCAAATGTCCTTTCTGCCACTGTAATACTATCCTTGACTAACGATGCCACACCTCCCCCCTTTTACCATCTTCTCTGTTCTTGCTGAAACATCAAAATCCCAGAATCTGCAACAACCATTCCTGTCCCTGCTCTATCCATATCTCCGAAATGGCCACAACATCGAAGTCCCAGGTCCCAACCCATGCTGCACATTCACCCACCTTATTCTGGATGCTCCTGGCATTGACGTAGACACACTTCAAACCACCTTCCCGCTTGCTGGTGATCTCTTGCGACGTTGCGACCTCATTTCTAACCTCACTACTCTCAACATCCTGGACACTGGAACTACAATTTAGATTCCCATCCCTCTGTTGAATTAGTTTAAACCTTCCCGAAGAGAATTATCAAATTTCTCCCCCAGGATATTGTTACCCTTCTGGTTCAGATGTAGACCATCCTGTTTGTAGAGGTCCCACCTATCTCAGAATTAGCCCCAATTATCTAGGTATCCAAAACCCTCCCTCCTGCACCATCTCTGTAGCCACATATTCAACTCCTCTCTCTCCCTATTCTTTGTCTCGTTAGCACATGGCACAGGTAACAAACCAGAGATAACAACTCTGTTTGCTCTAGCACTAAGCTTCCATTTTAGCTCCCTGAATTTCTGCCTTAAATCCCCTCCCTTTTCCTACATATGTTGTTAGTACCTATGTGGACCATGACTTGGTGCTGCACCCTCTCACCCTCAAGGATCCCAAAAACATGATCAGAGACATCATGAGCCCTGGCACCTGGGAGGCAACCGTGAGTGTCTGTCATTCCCACAGAACCTTGTATCTATCCCCCAACTATGGAGTCCCCAGTGACTAATGTCCTGCTCATCTCCCCCCTTCCCTTCTGAACAACAGGGACAGACTCTGTGCCAGAGATCTGTACCCCATGGCTTACCCCCGGTAAATCGTCCCCCACAATGGTATCCAAAACGGTATACTTGTTGTTGAGGGGAATGGCCACAGGGGACCCCTGCACAGCCTGCCAGTTCCCTTTCTGTCCTCTGACTGTAATCCATCTGCCTTTTTCTTGCACCTGACCTGTGACTACCTCCCTGTAACTCCTTGCAATAACTCCCTCCACATCCTGAATGATCCGAAGTTCATCTAGCTCCAGCTCCAGTTCCCTAACACGGTTTCGAGGAGCTGCTCTTGGGTGCACTTCCTGCAGATGAAGTCAGCAGGGATCTTGTGGTGACCCTTACCTCCCACATTCTGCAGGAGGAACATTCAACTGTCCTAACCTCCATTCCCACTATTTCTAAATCCTATAGTGAAGATAGATGCAAAGATTTAAGTTAATCTGTCATTTCCTGATTTACCATTATAAATTTCCTAGATTCAGCCTTCAGAGGATCAACATTCACTTAAGTTACCCTTATCTTTTTCAATTCTTGTAGGAACTTTTACTTTTTCAATATATCAGGATATTTTTCTCTTTCACATACTTGAATTTCTCCATTCCTTGCTTTCTTAAAATATTCTATCCAATCTTCTACTAATTTGTAAAATGGTATGCTTTTTCTTTTAATTTGATAAACTCTTTAACTTTCCTAGATGGCCTTGTAGGCTGTGTCATAGAGTCATAGAGATGTACAGCACGGAAACAGACCCTTCGGTCCAACCAGTCCATGCTGACTAATTTTCCCAATTCTATCTGGTCCACCTGCCAGCACCCGGCCCGTATCCTTCCAAACCCTTCCTATTCATATACCCATCCAAATGCCTTTTAAATGTTGCAATTGTACCAGCCTCCGCCACTTCCTCTGGCAGCTCATTCCATACACGCACCACCCTCTGTTTGAAAATGTTGCCCCTTTGGTCTCTTTTACATCTTTCCCCTTTCACCCTAAACCTATGCCCTCTAGTTCTGGACTCCCCCACCTCAAGGAAAAGACTTTGTCTATTTATCCTATCCATGCCCCTCATGCTTTCTTTCTCACAGGAATGTATCTTTGCAGCTTAATATTAAATCGGTCCTTAAATGTCTACCATTACATCCCTACAGACGTGGCATTGAACCTAGTTTTCCAGTTTAGCCAAATTGGTCTTCATACACTTATAATTGCCTTTCGTTAAGTTTATAACATAAAACTTTAGCTCACTATGCTCTATCTTGAATTGAATGTAAAATTCAATCACTTTATGATAGCTGCTAGCGAGGGGCATCTGCAAACCTTTAATCAAAGTCTCCTCAGTGACCAGTGGAAGGTGTAACAGAACACATTGCCTTATTGAATGTGGCAACATCAAACTTGTGCACTTTCTTATGAATGTCTGTCATCTTTCATGGGAGCGTGTCTTTGACATGGGGTGCACGGTGGCTCAGTGGTTAGCACTGTTGCCTCACAGCACCAGCGTCCCAGGTTCAATTCCAGCCTTGGGTGACTATCTTTGTGAAGTTTGCACATTTTCTGCATGCTTGTGTTCTGGTTTCCTCCCACAGTCCAAAGGTGTGCAGGTCAGATGAATTGCCCATAGTGTTAGGTGCATTAGTCAGAGGGAAATGGGTCTGGGTGGGTTGGTGTGGACTAGTTGGGCTGAAGGGCCTGTTTCTACACTGTAGGAATCTAATATAAATAATTAAGTTTTGTAGTTTATTATCACAATGTTCAAGTTGAACAGAAATGAACCTAATTTGTAAAACTCCTTGTGTGAATAACATGCCTCCCTTTATTTTACTTGATAGTCGCTACATACAACAAGAGAACTAATTTGGCAGGAGGTCGTTAGTTGTTTACAAAACAGTCTTGAATGGATTCAGGTGGTCCTTCTTTCATGGAGCTTGCCTTTGACATGGAGGTGCTCTATTTGCATCTCCACAGCATGTTCAGTCACTGCTGAACTTCCACTAGTGCGGGTGCTCTGAGAGTGGAGATCTGGTATATGCAGCTTTTCAGTGAGGTGGCAATATTTAGAAGCCAATTCTGGCTGGTACTATTCCACTGGACCTTGGATTTTCTTTTTTAATGTTTGATAATGTGGTGTAAATTTTGCTTCAAGGGTAACAGTTGTTACCCAGCCCAAGTTCCTTTCAGACTGTGGTAGTGAGCTATATTCTTAAATGCATGGTGCTATTAAGGTAAGGAGTTCAAGGATTTTGACCCAACAACAATGAAGGAACAAGAATACTTCAAGACAGTGTGTGGATTAGAGATGAACTTGCAATGATAGTGGCACCATGTAGCTCCTGTCTTTATCCTCTAGGTTAGATGGTTGAGTCATGGTGGTTATCAGAGAATCACAGAATGGAAGAAGGCCATTTGGCCCATTTTTCCTGCACAGTCTTATTAAATGAACATAACATTGTGAATGTTTTAAAAATCAGCCAAATGCATTACAGCCACCATGACTGAGAATCCAATATGCAGAGTGCTGTCTAATTTCTTGTCAATACAAATAGATCTGCAGCCTGTGTTTCCATGGAGACACCGACTGGTCCCCGGCTGCTTCTAGGCAGGAGGGCTGCTAGAAATTCCAATGAAGTTGTGAAATCATGCACTGATGTCTGAATCAAAATAAAAAGCTTTTTTACCTGCCACAAATGACATTGCAGGGTGGAACTTTCAGCTCCACTGGATTTGTAAAACCCCCATTATCAATTTGGCTGCCCAATTAAAGATTGATTTTAATGGATAGGAATATCAGACAGGGGCCAAAGGTTTCATACTGGACATAAACAGTAATCTAGACTCAACACTGCACTGCTTTTCAGGAGGGTATTTCACTCAAGTTTCTGCTTATTCAATTTCCAAATCATCAATTCTGCCATGAACTAGTGCAACCAGGCAGTGTAAAATTGCACTTATATTGCTCTTGTTAATTTATTTAAGAATAGCAACCTGATGCTGCTTTCTTAATAGAGCAGAAAATAGGTTTAACGCAAAAAAAAAACAATTTTTAATTAAAATTTATACTCTATCATGTATGAGTAGCCTAATTTTAAAAAATTGAAAATGTGTCGAACCAACGTGCTTAGTTATCTCTCTGATTCAAAGATCATGTCTGTTCAGAATTGTGAGGTTTTTTTCTGGGATCTTCATGTGACTGAACAAGCTAATTCTCAACCTGCAAAGCTTTAAATCATAGGCCTGGACATCCCATGAGACTGCATAATCTGGATTTGTTTCCTTTTCTTTCCTTCTCTGTCAACATTTTGTCTCGTCACTAAGACCATTTGCAGTTAAAGCATGAAGCAGCTTAATGAACAAGCTGTTGCCATTTTGAATGATGCGTAGCATATTCTTTCCATTCATTAATGCCAATGCCGTTGTGTTTCAAGGAAAGCTTCAGTGTGTCATTGTACTGTTTTCTTTTCCTTCAGTGAAATTTTGACCATTTGAGAGTTAAGAGAACAGCACCCAGCAGAAGAAATACTTTTCAGGATCTAGATAATGTTCAGTACAATGCATAATCGGTTTTTCATGAGTTTTGCATAATGCTCATTCAGGTGGCTTCAAGAAGGACACTAGTATTTATTTGATGGTCCTCCAATTGAATTCAAAGATTACATGGAGACATTGTTCATTGTTCTAGCAGTTATTTCCTTGATACACAGTCCAGGGCTTGCTACACTGCAGCAGTATGGAGATGACAACAGCTCTGCACAATAGGACTTTTGTTGACTTGTCAAGGTCTTTGGTATTAATAGATTGTAGAAGGCTGAATCTTCTTATCTTGCAGCCTATTTCCTGTGGGTGAGGAAATCCTCCCCGTATCAGTGTGGCATTACGCCTTCCAAGAGAACCGCTGAATTTAACAATACACTATGGTGTAATCATATCTCCTTCCTTAATATCATTCTCATTATTCCTTTGAATATTGAACCCCACAAACCATGAGCTATGGCTTTTGATTATTCTTCTCATCTACATTTTTTTTGGGGGTTTTGCGGAATAGGAGTAAACAAACTAAGATGGATGAACATTAAATATTTGTTTTTAAAGAAAAGGAGAAGCAGCAGGAAGCTCATGGCTGTCAGTTGCATCACAAGGATATTGTAGATATTCAATGTGCAATCTGGTACCAGAAATATATCTCTAACATCACTATTTTGCACCAGCTCAATAAACTTCCTTTCCTAGCATCATTTCCCTGAGGGGTAGCACATAGATAAGAAATAGGAGGAGGTCAAATGTAGAACCTTGGGAGATCCAGACTTAATCGTGAGAGTGTGGGAAGATAAGTCATTACAGATGATTTTCTGACTACAATTCATATTACAGAGAAGCAGTGGTGCAGTGATAATGTCGGTGGACATATTACCATAAGTCCAATGATAATGTCATTGAACTCATGGTAATATTATTGGATTAGTAATTTATCAACCCCAGGTTAATGTTCTGGGGTCATGGGTTCAAATCCCATCATGGCAAGGGTGAACTTGATAAAAAAATCTGGAATAAAAAGCTAGTCTAATGGTGATCAAGTAACCACTGTTAGTTGTCATTAAAAAACAACTGGTTCACTTATATATTTGGGAAAAGGAATTTGCCATTCTTGCTGGTTGGGTCGACATGTTTGTTCAGATGCATGGTAGTGTGGCTGACTCATAACTGGCCTGTGGGCCATTACGGATGAACAATAAACACTGTGATGTCCTTATCTCATGAACGAATTTTTAAAAAAAGATAGTTTAGCAAGGGCTGCTCTGCCTAACTATACAGTGGAAAAGAGAAGTTTGAGGAGAACGGTTTGATTAATTGTGCCAAAAGCTGCAGACAACCTGAGTAGTAAGAGAAGGGATGGATTACCATAAGCACAGTCACATGGAAGGTCTTTTGTTTCTTCAATACTTCAGGAGCAGAACCCTTAAAGTAAAATGGAAAGATAGGCACAGATTTGGGAGACAACAAAACATTCAAGGACTTTGGAGTAATTCTATATAATTATCAAAAGGAGTTATTTTCCACGTGTGATACACTAATATGTAACATAAAACAAAATTCCTTTTCTCTGAAGCCATGCTAACCAGAATCTGCAATCTCTCCCAGTAAAAATTAGAACTTTAACTGCTGGAGGTATTCTGATGATAATCAGCATTTCGTGAAACGACCATACAGTCAACCATTGCCAGCCCATTTATTTCCAGAGACAATGCAACCAAATGCACAAAAGCATATACAGCTGCTGTGGTAGAGTTCTTAGTCAGTTTCTCCAAGTTAATCTGTAAAAGGGTTCTCAATTTGGGCCAGGCTGGGAGGGAGACGTACTTCACACTATTGCACTGAAATTAATGTGTAACAGTCCAGAATGTCACATTGGAAGGGAAAAAAACTCACATCTCACAGAAAACAATTCATTTTAAAAGCACTAAAAACTCACATTGGCCCAGCAACAGCCTGCTTTTGTCCATTAACAAATTGTACAGAGTTACAAGCAAAGCCCCAAGTGTCACTGCTAACTTTTGACAAATCAGCTCATATTGTCTCATGAGAACCATTCAGTAAATATAATGAGTGGCCAAGTGGCCTTTTGCATGATCAAGAGGTGAACATCCTTCACACCTCATAAAGCTTTCAGAGAGCAAGATTTAAAGAAACAGCCAAAACATTTGCTCCTTGCCCCACTGATGCAAAATACAGGCTGTTTTCGGAAAAGCAAAATACAAAAAATGACCTTGAAGGATATCCCACGTACTTTCCTTGAAAGTGAAGATGAAATTGAAACCTAGTCAGAATGATCAATGCAACGGAGTTCAGAAAAAAGAATTATTGTGCGTTACTTTTGGAAAGATAAATTCCCAAAGATAAATTTCTCGCTTATCAGCAATTTTGATTTGCAGAAGCTACCTATTCTTGGTCTGTGTTGGATAATGTGAATTTCATTGCATATCCATATCATGATTTAATTTTATTATGTTATAAAGTACTTACCAATTCCTGTATTCCAATAATATTCCAGCCTTGCATGATAGGTAGGAATGAAATAAATGATGGGATAATCCAACAACCCCCGAGCATTATTGCAATGCGCAAGGGTGTCATTTTGTTCCTGTAAACCAGAGGTTGACAACAGATAGCGTAGTACCTAGCAAACAAAATAAAGAAAGTTCACTTCTTTCAATAATTCATTTCCAATCTTCAAATATTAATCTCTCCTTGCTTTAATCCCATGGTTATTGCTTTAGGTGTCTTCAATTTCTTCCTCTGCAATGTCCATATAGATCATTAAAATGTCATGGACAAATATGGAAAATAATTTTAAAAGGCTCACAGAATGCTGGCCTCTCTAAATAGGGGTTTGGAACTCAAGTGGGTAAAATCTAGTTTCAGCTATTCAAAATCATGGTTAGAACAAACTTGTATTATTGCTATCAGCTCTGGGCATTATGCGTCAGAAGAATATTTTAATTTTGGAGGGAATTTAATATTGCTAAGAATCTTGTTTAAAAATTGGACAGCGATATTTCAGGAGTAAAATTAAGAAATGCCCCGACACTCAAAGGGTGGGAACACTTCATTGCTACCAACAATTGTTGTTTGATAATTGTTAAGTATTGAGACAGAGGACGGAAGTGGCACATGAAATATGTATCTCATTGAACAGCAGAATAGGTGTTAAGGTTAAAAATGACCTTTTCCTCTTCCTATCTTTGGTTGAATAATAGTTTATGTGTAGATTTGGCTACTCAGTTTCATCTTTTTTCACAAAAGTTGGCAAGAGTTACACTTTTAATTAGCCATGATGTTGGAAATGCCAATGTTGGACTAGGGTGGACAAAGTCAGAAGTCACACAACACCAGCTTATCATCCAACAAGTTTATTTGAAATCACATGCTTTCAGAGTACTGCTCTTTTGTCAGGTGAAGTCACTTTGTGATTTCAAACAAACCTGTTGGACTATAACGTGGTGTCATTGACTTCTGACTTTTGTTTAGCAGCAATGAGGTCAGATAGCAGTGTCATCGTTACCACAAAATCTGGCAAACCTTTTTTTTCAAGGCTGAAAATTAAAATTGAGATAATAACACAATTTGAAATGTTCAGACATCTCTATATGTTCTTTCCATGTACAATTTGAGTCAATACAGTACAACAGCAAATGTCTACCTTTAATTCATTATATCAAGCAGATCAGCCAAATCCTAATGAGCCAGTTGAACACAGAAGTGGAGTTGAGGAACATCAGCATCTTCCATACATTGCTTTGTGCCACCAGGCTCAATAATCACCATTTTCAACCCCATTGGAAACTATTACTGTAGTACTTACTAACTACAACGTGCACTGCAGCAATTCACTAAGTGCACTTTAATCTTATCTCCTATCCTCGTGGTCCCTACCCACGGGAATGATGAAAACAATATAAAAAATTGTGAAACAGCATCAACGCAAAATTCCCCTCCAAGTCACATATCACCCGTTTTAGGGTGTATATTTGCATCCTCTCATTGGGTCACAATTCTGGAATGCACTATTTAAAACATTTGTGAGGTACAGCCATCAAAATGGCCGTAGTCTTAGACGGAATGCCCACCACTATCTTCTCAGAGTTAGATGGCATAGGTCATTAAGGTGACTTTGCCAGACTTCACCATATCCTGAGAACAGGAAAGAAGCAATTTCCTGAAAAAAAAAACTTCCTAATGGAAAATCATATAGTCATAGAAACAAGCAGCACAAAAGATCATTCAGCCCATAGTGTCAGTTCTGGCTCTTTGGTAAAGCTCTTCTATCAGTTCCACTTTTCTGTTTTTTTTGCCTCTATAGCCCTGTGGATTTCTCTTCTAATAAGTACATATCAAATTTCCATTTGAACATTACTAGTGAAACTACTGTACTTCTACCACTTCTTCACGTAATAAGTAACAATAATTGGACATATTAAAAAAACAATTAAGGATACTGTGATTTTTGATTATTGCTTTGTATTTTGAGATGTGAAGCTGTGTTATCAATATATCCATGAAATCTATGATATATCTTTACATTGATTTTTCCATGCTGAAGATTATCTGTCAGCTTATAACTAAAACATAGCAGTTCAGAGTCATGAAACTTAAAAAACATATATTGCTCCAAAGTTTCAAAAATGACAAGGTTATCGTTAAAGTAATATTTTAAGAAGTGTGTGTACCATATATAATTAAAATACTGCCCTGTGCTATTTTAAAAAGAACACAGCATAGAAAAGTACATACCTATCCAAAGAAATACAGCACAGATGAAGAATAGATGCTGTAGTAAGCAGGACATCAAGTGAAGTCCGGACGAGACAAAATCTATCTCCATATATCCAGTTTTGCTGTATTAGTTCAATAGCTCCAAAAGGCATTACCATGACGGAAACAAGCAAATCAGCAAATGCCAAAGAGACAATAAAATAATTGGTCTTGATTTTCCTATAATAAATCACAATATTTTTTAAAAACTCATTAATAAAATCTCAGAAAAAATTGTAAAAATTGGTCCCAAGTAAAGAAATTGTATTCTTTTGAATTTTCATATAAACCAAAGTATAGAGATGGCAAATATCGTAACACTTAATACAATCACTCGATATATGTTGTAACGTTTATCCCATGAAATAATCACAATGGAATTCCATGATATCATACAGCAGCCTTAGACCAAGAGTAGAATCATATAACAATTGTAAGCATCCCAATAATGGGACTGGATTTGAGCAGGATTTCCATCTAGAGCTATGACTGCCAGGTGACTAGCCATCCCAAGATGGACAGAAAATTAACACAGTTGAGTGCACAGCTAAATAGACAGCAGTGGCAGAGAAAATGTATCTGGCTTTCAGGTCAGACCCTGATCTTTATAGGAAATTGAGATATCACTTCTGTGAGGCCATTAGAAACACCTAGAGTCAATACCAGACTAAACTAAAAACCCAGCAAAAAGGATGAAGAGCTTATGCCTGAAATGTCGACTCTCTTGCTCCTCAGATGCTGCCTGACCTGTTGTGCTTTTCCAGCGCCACACTTTTCGACTAAGCCAGAAACCCAAAATAACCACACCAACTCCCGCTGTTTGTGGCAAGGCCTATATGACATAATGGGCTGCAAAGCGAAGCAGAACAGAATAGCAGACAAAAATACATCCTTCCTTGATCTGCTCAATGCATTTTACATTTGTTTTGAACAGAAGGTGAGTGAAACGGTGTAACCTGCCTGACGATCTTGGATGCACCTCTTCCCTCAGTTACCGCTGCAGACATTAGTTTGGCCGTCTTGAGAGTGAACCCACAGAAAGCGACTGGACCAGATGGAGGTTCTGACAGCGTATTCAGATCCTGCATACCAGTTGGCGGGATTACTTGCTGACACCTTTAACCTCTCCTTACTAGCAGCTGAAGCCCCCACCTGCTTCAGGAAGACCACCATCATCCCAATACCAAAGAAAACTCATGTAATGTGCCTTAACTACTATGGCCTGATGGCTCTGATCTCTGCAATCATGAAGTGCGTGGAGAGGTTAATCATAGTTCATATCAATTCCAGCCTCCCATGCTTCCTTGATATCTTTCAATTTGCATATCATTGCAACAGGTCCATGGCAGATGCCATCCTCCTGGCCCTACACTCATCCTTGGAACATCTGGATAAGAAGGATACCTACATCTAACTCCTACTCACTGACTGCAGCTCTACCTTCAACATCACAGGTTTAACTAAAGGATTCTCCAAACTGCGAGACCTAAGCCTCTGCTTTGCCCTCTGCAACTGTATCCTCAACTCCCTGACCCACAGATCACAATCAATAAGAATAGGCAAAAGCACCTCCTTCATGACAATCCTCTACGTTAATGCCTTGCATAGTCAGCCCAATACTATACACCCTGTACACTCAATACTGTGTAGCCAAATTTTGTCTTAATCCATCTACAAGTTCACTGATGACACCACCATTTTAGGCCAGATCTCAAACAATGAAAAGACAGAATACAGACCAAAAGACAGAATGCTTGTTGGTGTAAAGATAACAATCTCTCCCTCAACATCAGCAAAATGAAAGAGCTGGTCTTTGACTTCAGGAAGCATGTTGGAGGGCACACCCCAATCTACATCAATGGAGCTGGGGTGGAGATAGTCGAGAGCATAAAATTCTTAGAAGTAATGATCACCAGCAATCTGTCCATGTTGAAGCAATGGTCAAGAAAGCAATGTCTTTAATTCCTCAGAATGTTAAGGAAATGCAGCCTATCCAGGAAGACGCTTGCCAATTCTGAACACAATTGGCATGGCAACTGCTCAGCCCAGGACTGTAAGAAACTACCGAGTTATGAACACAGCACAGTACATCACACAGGCCAGTATTCCATCCATTGGCTTCATCTATACTTCTCATTGCCTCAGAAAGGCAATCAATATAATCAAAGTTCCATCCCAACCCTGTTATAATCTCTTCCAACCTCCTAATTAGGGCAGAAGATTCAAAAGCCTAAATGCATGGACCAACAGATTCAAGAACAGTTTCTTCCTTGCTGTTATTATACTTCTGAATGGACCACTGAAACTTTAAATTTAATGTTGACCTCACTCTTTGTACACCTTCTCTGCAGTTGTAACATCGTATTTCTCACTGTGTTCTTTTACCCTTATGAACTTTGTATGGTATGATCTGCCTCTACTGCATGCAAAACAAAAGTTTAAACTGTCTCTAAGTACATGTGACAATAATAAATCAAATCAAACCAAACAAAAGAAATCACCAACTCCACAATCACCTATTCAGCACTACATTTAAATGGAACCCAATAGCACCTTCCTGTCTGTCTGAGAGGAAGAGTTTGAACTGTTATCAACCCCTCTTCACCTGCCACACTTGGATTCCTGGAGCTGCAAATCACTCTGTTGCACCCTTTCTCAGGTACCTTTCCCCTTGGCTTCATCACCATCAAACTTCCCTCCATTACACTAGCCAACCTTCTGTGACCCTCATTCTTGACAAACTGTCTGTGTGAGGCATTGTAGTGATTCTACCTGTAGGCTCTTCACTCACCAGGCCTTGCTAGCCACGGGAAAAAAAAATCATGAAACAGTTCAAAGGGCTAATAATCAGCCTGGGAACCCTCACACCCTCAGAGGGAAAATAATAGTTATGAAGATGCACTTTAAAAAGGCCTGTCTATTGCCCTGGAGCTACTCACATCAGCTTCAAACTTACATCCCAACCTACACCTCTCATCAATGTTGATATGCCATTATTCTTAATCATCCTTAACTGCTTTTCTTTACCTTTAACAATTCCAGCCTCATCATTAATCTGTTATCAATCAACCTTGGTTACCAGTTATCATGATTGAGTTGCTGTCAGTGAAATTGGACGTTCTTTCTCTTCCAGTTCCCTAACTTTGTCTCATATCATCCTTCATATTGATCTCCCTCCCTTGGATGGTCATGCTCTAATCTCCCTGGTTAATCGCCATCCTCCCTTCTACAGACAGTCATGCCCTGACCTCCTTGAACAGCCACCACAACAGCATAAGCAACAGCTCAACCTTCACTCTCCTGGTTCATAAACATTTTCCTTATATATAAAGCAGTTTATACTCACTCCAAATTAACGAGGAAGGCTATCTTCCTGCTGTATACCACCTTTAACCAACTGCAAATCTGAAGGTACTCATTTCTTGTTTGTTTCCAATTTAATCACAAAAGTTATAATCTGAGAAGCTAACAAAGTGTTTGGAAAGCTATGTATGATATGCTGACTCATTTAGAATACGTTCATATCCACCTTTAATTTGCTATCAATTTACTTCCCAAATTATACCCACCATCAGGAAGGTGGACATTCACTTGCTGCAAAATTAATTGTCTCTGTCAGTCTTGTGTCCTGTTCCCTGTTTCCACACAAAATATCTCCTCTCGGGTTACTTCCACCTAGTAGTTTTCTCAGTTTTCTGATTTTTATCCCTTTTGAATCTCTTCTTTTGGTCATAATCAGGAGTGAAAGCATTGACACATTACATATTTTCCTAATTATGGAAATAGAGTCTGAAACATTGATAAAGGACTCAATCACTTTTCTCACTAACCAAAAATGCACTCTCTTGTCAGCGTGGTTGACAGTATTATAGGAAAGAATGTTTCCCAAGAAGAAAGAAAATGATTTCTCCATCAGATGACTCACAGGCTCGTCAGCACTTTCCAGATGGCTTGCATTTCTTCATAACATAAGGGAAACAGTTGAAGACTATTACATCAGATGTATAATGGCATTGGAGGAGCGTAGTACATATATCATTTATTTATAAATTGTCATCCAAAGCCTTATTAATGACATGTGAGACTCCAAGTTTAATGCTGTAGTTACCTGACAATATAAGTTTTCACTCAGTAACACTGTTTATATGATCACAAAAGTATTTAAAAACTTTAATTATATTTTCAGATTGTCCACAAACTCAGTAGCATGCGCTAAATGGAATGTTCATCATAACATTACAGCACCCCATTCCTCCACAATTCACGAGCATGCATTTACATTTTGTTTTTAAATCAGATGATTTTATCCAATAAAATCATTTGTGCTATATTTTCTCTCCCATTGTGCTATATTAAATGTAATGTGTATAAACCTGAATTCACATTTGCTGCATTGCCAAATTTCACCCAGTAATTTTTTTTTCTCAAAGCTATTGTCTGACTAACATTTCTGTGCATTCAAATAGGCAATTTTTGTATATTTCTAACACGTAGAACTTGCTTTAGGTCCGTTTATGTCCTTTATTGTTATTCTACTGTTATACTTGAAACAGAATTTTATATTTGTCTTCAGATTGTGCTATTTATTCTACCAGAATACTATTGACACTTTTGTTTAAATATTATTATATTAATTTTCTTTTTTACATTCTTGGAATCCGTTTTCCCCAGTCAAGAATATGTCCATTTTTTTGTTCGTTACAAGGGTTAGATGTACACTCAAAGCCTAATCTGAAAACTAATCTTTCTTGCTGTGTAGTATGCTAATGTACACAGATTCTGCGCCTCAAAGCATTTATCTTAATTAAATGGCTCATTAGTTATTTGAGAAATGTTGGCGCAACATAGTTACAGGTGCAATAATTTCCTGTTTTATTTTACTATTGCTTGCAAAATTCTCTGAGACAGCAATTTTCAAAATTTGAAGTTCTTTTTGTTAGTGAATTATGAATTAGAAATAAAAACTGATACTTCGCTCGTCTTTGCTTTTCAAACAGAGCCTTACATTCGATTTGGTAAGCCCCTGCATTTTAGAAATCCATGACTTGGTTAAAAATAAAGCATTTCAGTAGTTATATATAAACCATTAAAATGTGTAAAGGGTTATAATTGTAGAAAGCAATGAAAAGTCACTTGGATGTCGTGCTGCACATAAACATATGGAACATTAACATATGGCATTAGATATGTTTACTCCTAGTCATTAGTTCCAGTATTTTAGTGAAATATGAGTACATTTTGTTACAAAATTGGAACATAAAGAGTTTGCAAGATAATATATTAAGGTAGAAAAACTTGTCTATAATACTTCTAACAATGGCATGCTCCTTAAAAAATCCAGAACTTTTGTTGAAATACCCAGCATTGAAATACATGCAATTGTACAAATGTTCTGAACTTACACGATAAACAGCTATTAAATTCAGCAGAAAAACTAAAGATCATCCTTTTCAGTGAAAGGTAAGTTTCAACAGTAAAATAGTCTTAATTATTGATAAAGAACCTTGGTGGACAATTAACCTGTGGGGATTCCAATCTTCCAGCTTTTAATTATTATAGGGATACCTGTATTTAAAAGCTATTTTCTTTCAGTCTCTTATATCTCTTTCTCTTGACCCCATCTTCTTGATTTAGTCGTAAATGCATGATCTGCCATTAAATGAACTACTCTGACTTATATTTCCTGCATGAGGTATGTTTCTACTCAGAAATGATTCTTCAATCTGATTATGGGGTGAATACAATTACACTTTATTCACACAAGTCTCAGAATCCATGCGGTGAGTGTTGCAGCCAAGGTGGCTCTCTAATCATTACATATTCCAGTGCAAAACTTCAGACAGGCTTTTAAGCAATCAGTGTCATGAAGGGCTGTTGTTGTTAATTTATTTCTGATAGTTCTGTTTGTAACTTTTTGAGTTGATTCTATAGTTAGTATATAGACAGGGAAGGGCCTTTGCTTTCCGTATCCCTAAAATGCATTGTGCAGCAACAACTTTAAGTGGATTCAGGGAATTATTGTCTGTAATAGAAGCTTGGGAGATTCCAGGACTCAGTACTACTTAAAGGCTTGATGAAGGGCTTTTGCCCGAAATGTCAACTTTCCTGCTCCTCGGATGCTGCCTGACCTGCTGTGCTTTTCCAACACCACTCTGATCTAAACTCTGGTTTCCAGCATCCGCAGTCCTCACTTTTGACTACTTAAAGGCTGGTTAACAAAGTTTGAGGCTGAGGGAATAGGACAGTAAGAGCCAGCTTGGATGAGAAGAAAAGTGGCACAGGCAGAAATCAGTCAGTTATGGTGAATGGTTATTTTTCTAGACAGCAGAAGATAGGCAGTTCCTTTGCTGAGGGGTTGTTTCTGTGACTATAGATTCTTGGATTCGTATGAGTGAGCTGATTTTAGGTACAGAGTAAATTTCAAATTTTGCCAGTGATACTTTAAGATGTAGCTGAGCAGTGAGAATGATTCCAATCTACTACAGCAGGATACTGGCGAACAGAACAGGTAGATAAATGGTCGATGGAATTTTATACATTGAATTATGAGATGATGCATTTTGATAGAACGTACAGAAAAAGGCAATATAGTTTTAATGCCACAGTTCTAAAAAGAGTACAAAGACAGGGGAATCTGGGGGTTCATGTGCAGAAGATTTTAAAGATGAGAAATATTGAGAGAGTAATTAGCAAAGAATAAGAGATCTTAGGTTGCATTAATGGAGGTATTGAATACATGCTCTTACATCCAGTTCTGGTCATCACCCTTTAAGAAGATGTTAGGATTCTTGAGAGGTACAGAGGAGATTACCAAAATGGTTTCGAGGTTGCGGGGTCAATTGCTACAAAATTTGGTTGTAAACTTGGCTTGCTGTCCTTGGGACAAAGGTGTTTGAGGGGAGATTTGTAGAAGTGTAGTAAAGAATAAGACCATAGGACATTAGGAACATATGAGCAGCCTATGGAAACTGTCCTGCCATTTGATGTGATCGTGGCTGATCATCCACTTCAAAGCCTGTTTATCCTCACTATCTTCAAATCCATTTTTGTCATTGGTCTTTAGAAATCTCTCAATCTCCACTTTAAACATACACAGTGGCTGAGCTTCCACAGCTCGCTGAAGTAGAAAATTCCAACGATTCCCAAATCTCTGAGTAAAAACAAATTCTCCTCATCTTAGTCCTTTATAGACTCCCCGTTATTTGAAATTGTGCCTCCTGGTTCTAGACTATCCAACCAGGAGAAACATCTTACCTGTGTTTATCTTATCTATCCTTTTAAGTTTTTTTTATTTCAACGAGATCACTTCTAATTCTTCGAAACTCTAGAGCATACTGGCGTAATTTCCTACTCTCTCTTCACAGGGCGGTCTTACCATACAGGACTAAGTCACTCCCTCAATGGTAATATACTCTCCCTAGGGTAAGGGGACCAAAACTGCACACCATTCTCCAGGATGATCTAATTAAAATTCGATACAACTGAAGCAAAACTTCACTACTCCTTTACTCAAATCCACTTGCGATAAAGGTTAACACACAATAGGCATCCTAATAGAATGCATTCTAGTCTTCAGTGAATTAATAACAAGGACATCCTGAGCCCTTTCTACATCTACAGTCTTTAATTTCCTACCATTGAGAAGATGGGCTGCACATCTGATCTTCCTACCAAAGTGGATGGCTTCATTTTTTTCACATTACATTCCATCTGTGATGTCTTTGCCTACTTAATAAAGCCTGTCCAAATCCTCTTGAGGCACACATTCTTGTCATCTGTGAACTTGGGAAATACTACATGTGATTCCTCCACCTACTTCATTGATTTATGCTGTGAATAGCTGGGGCCCAAGTACTGATCCTTGTTGTACTCCGGCAGTCATAGCCTGACAATATTAGAATGTCCTGTTTATTCCTTCTCTGTTTTATACCTTTTAACTAATCCTTAATCTATGCTTGTACATTACCTTCTAAACAATAATTTTTGCCAACTAACTTCTTGTGGGGACCCTTCTCAAACATTTCATGAAAATCCAAGTATATTATGTCCAATGATTTCTCTTTATCAATTCTGTTAGAAACATCCTCAACAACTTCAATAGGTTAATCGAACATGACTTCTTATTCATAAACCCATGCTGACTATGCTCAATCCCATTGTTGTTATCCAAGTGCCTCATCATTTATATTCTAACATTTTCTTTACCAATAATGTAAGGCAAACAGGTTTGTAGTACCTGGTTTCTCTTTCTTTTTCTTCTTAAATAGTACGGTATCATTTGCTATTTCCAACCTACAGAAACCATTCCAGAATTATATAAGTTTGGAAGATATTCAGCAAAGTATCCATTATCGTTGTGGATAACACTTTCAACATTCAATCATGGCAGGTTGAAACAAAATAAAGCGATTCCCAGTAGCTGATGGTGCAAGGGTCTGAGGAATATAAATTTAAGATGTTGTGCAAAAAGTGCATGGGAGGTGTAAAAAAGTGTAGCAACTTATTTTTTGTGTAGCAACTTATAATGACTTGGAGTCCATTGTCTACCAGGGTGGTGGAAGCAGAGACAAGCAGGCAATTGCGGCTGAGTGGGTTGCTCTACAAAGAGACAGAATAGATATAATGAGCCAACAAACCTCCTTAGGTGCTGTTAAAATTCTTGGGGTGGAATTTAGTGTCATCCCCTGTGGCAGACTTTACACCAGGAGGGCATTTAATCCAATGGAAGGGTGACATATAATATCCACCTAAGAGTTTTATCCTGCTAGTAATTCTGGTCTCAGGTGGATGCATGACTGCCACTCTGGTGGCATTGCCAAGCAATGAAGACTTTCCAGTGACCAATTGGCCCATCCTTGGCAGATGAGATTTCCATTCCAGTGGTGTTTGATTTCTGGGAAAGTCCGGGCTGCCCAGTTTAGTGTTTGAATGGTGTTTAATTTGCTGGGCCTTTCTAAAAGTGGTGATGCAGGGTGCCTGCTGGCTCTCCGGGCACCACGTGTTAGCCCTGTTACCTACATTACATTCTGTCCTAACATTCTATAATTCTATAATACACCTGAAATTCCCAAACTAGGGAAGCTGTAGGTGACTGAAGATCTGGGTCAGAATGTGGGTTGGATCTTGATTTCACTAGTGTTCCCCTGTATTTCAGATGCAAGTCAGGAAAAGAGACTTGGAAGTCAAAGGACCAGGAGAACATTTACTTGCTGTCCTATATCACTGGGCATATTTCAGGAGTTCCAAGTTTTTTTGGGAAATTGCAGCTTTTATGCCTTAAAGGTTATTAGCCAAACTTGAGCTAGTTGGGATCCACTGAAGCACTATTGAGATGGAGCAAATGTCTGAAAACGTCTCACCTCTGAGTGGTTACAACGTAAGAAACTCTAAACTAAAATTTTGGCCTATTCATTCCTCTTGAGGATTCTGTGCAATTTGGAAGTGAAGATTGTCTTGGGTCAAATTGATGAATATTCATGAAACCTTGTAAACATCAGTTGTATGAAGTTTACGGTTTCCTGAAATCTTCAGCGTGGGTGGCTGGCTGGAGGTTCCATTTTGCTGGAACTTGCATTTTCCTCCATTTTAAATGAGTGGAGTAGGACCAGCAATGCCAGTCTCTTGCAGAAATTATTTTTGAATGGCTGAAATTGCCCATGGGGAAAAAAAATAGCCAATGCATTTTTCCATATGGAGATATTTCACAGCCCACAGAGATTCCTTGCCCTCCTGATGGATAGCAACTACACATATTTTTCAGAATGAGCTTGATGACTGCTTGACGCATATTGTAAATGCTTCAGTAAATATTGTTATGCTAATTCATATGTAGCACAGTCATTCATTTACTCAGAAAAGTGCAACAAATACTAAAATGACTTGCAGTGACAGATTTCGATTTTGACTCACATTTTGATTGCTACATAGCCACTCACCGTAGCTGTCTGTCCTTGCATACAGCTACCATAACCAGTAGGTTTCCCAAAATAGTCATCATCATAATAGCTGAAAGAAATGTGATGAGAACTGTCTTCTGTAGTACAGAGAAACCAGGAATTTCATGTGGCTCACCATCACTTGTGCTGAAAGCAAAAGAGAAAGTAGATTTAATTAATTTCACTTACAAATCTTGACCAACATGTATCATGCAATATAAAAAGGAACGTAGACCATAACATTTTTGAAAATACTAGATGCAAGGTGATAGATAACATGATGGAAGAGAATTGGATTGGTAACAAGTTTATTATTTAATCAATAGGACTGAGGGGTGACCTGATAGAGGTCTATAAAATTATGACAGACATGGATAGGGTGGATAGTCAAATGTTTTGACTATTTACTACAGAAGGGCACAGGTTCAAGGTGAGAGGGGGAATGTTTAGGGGAGAAGTATGGGGAATATTTGTCACATAGAGTATGGTGGGTGTCTGGAATGCACTGCCAGAGGAGGTGGTGGAAGCAGGCATGATAGCAATATTAAAGACGCATTTTGAGAGACACATGAATCGAAAATGAACAGAGGGATAGAAACCACTTTGCACAATATGTAGTAGGTTAAATAAGGATTAAGAATTGACACAGGCTTGGTGGGCAGAAGGGCCTGTTCCTGTACTGTATTGTATTTTATTACCAATTGTCTGAAGTACAGGCAGAATTTGCCCATCATTGTTACGTCAAAGTGCAGGCACTAATATGTTACCCTCAACCAATGAGGGAACTTACTAGATCACCTGCCAACCAGCTCATTCAGAGCTGAGAGGCAAGCGAGGATGTGAATTAGAATCCCTATAGCGTGGAAACAGGCCCTTAGGCCCAACAAGTCCTCACCAAATCCCTCCAAAGAGTAACCCAACCAGACCCATTCCCCTATCATATATTTACTTCTGACTAATGCACCTAACTTACACATCCTTGCACACTATGGGCAAAATACATGGCCAATTCACCTAACCCGCACATCTTTGGATTGTGGAGAGGAAACAAGAGCACCCGGAGGAAACCCTCACAGACACGGGGAGAATGTGCAAACTCCACACAGACAGTCATCCGAGGCTGGAATCAAACCAAATCCATGGTGCTATGAGGCAGCAGTGCTAGCCACTGAGCTATCGTGCCGCCCACTTGATTCTCGCCCCATCAGGTACCTTGACACTGGGGAATTGTGTCACCAGAAGCTGACAACTTTGGTTGAAGTCTACTTTCAAGATGATCCAGTGCTGAGAAGGTATGTTTTAAATCTTCTTATCATGTGGTCTGGGTCAAAGAGAGAGGAGGGAGTCTGAGGCAGGACAGGGAGATAACTCCCACCTGGGAAACTATCTCTGTTTCTTGAATCTATATAGAATCAAAGAATCTCTACAGTGTGGAAGCAGGCCACTCAGCCCATCAAGTGCACATTGACCCTCCAAAAAGCATTCCACCCAGGCCCAGCCAACTACCCTATCCCTGTAACCCCTCATTTTCCATGGCTAATTTGTGGCCCATAGTCTTAAATGCTATGGCATGTGATGCAGCCATTTAAACAGGAGAAAGTGAGGACTGCAGTTGCTGGATCAGCATCGAAAAGTGTAGCACTGGAAAAGCAGAGCAGATCAGGCAGCAACCAAGGAGCAGAAGAATCGACATTTCGGGCATAAGTCCATCATCAGGAATGTTCATTTAAGTAGGTCCTTTATGTCTTGAGGGTTCCCTCCTCTATCACCCTTTTAGGCACTGAGTTTGACGTACCTGCATTCCACTGGGTGAAAATGTTTCCTCAAATCCCCTCTAAACATCCTGTTCCATATCTTAAAGCTGTGGTGCTGACACATTGACCCTCTACAGAGGGAAATGTTTCTCCTTATCTACCCTGTCTATGCTCTCACTACTTTGCGCACCTCAATCAGATAACCCTTAGCCTTCTCAGCTCCAAAGAAAACAATCCCAACCGATCTAGTCTCTCTTTATAGCTGAATTATTCCAATCCAGGCAGTATCCTGGTCTTATGCATTGTCTCTAGTGCAATCATATCTTTCCTATGGTATGGTGAATTGAATTGCACATAGCGTTCCTTCTGCCATCTAACTAATGATATATACAGCTCCATCATAGCCTCCTTACTGTTATCTTCAATGCTTTGATTCATAAAGACAAGTACTGCATATGCTTTCTTGACCATCGTATCTACTTGCCTTACTGCCTTAAAGGACCTGGGAATATAGACACCACAGACACTCTGAATACCCATACCTCTTATGGTCCCATCCCTCATTGGAACTTCTTTGTTTTGCTAGTCGTCCCAAAACCTAATACGTTTCAGGATTAAATTCTATTTGCCACTGTTCAGCCCATCTAATCAGCTCAATTATATTGTCCCATAGTCTAAAGCTTTCCTCTTTGCTATTTACCACACCATTAATATTTGTGTCATCCATGAACACACAGCTCTTACATTCATGTCTAGATCATTAACGTACACAACAAACAACAAGGGAGCTAGCACGAAACCCTGTAGTATGTCACGGGACTCAGGCTTCCAGTCACGAAAACAACTTTTGACTATCAACTTCTATTTTGCACCCAATTTGCCATTTTTCCCTGGATCCCAGTGATTCTTAGCATCTTAGCCATTCTGCCAATGCAGACCCATCACAAGACTGACTGAAGCTCATGTAGTCAACACTAACTGCATTACCGTCATCTACATACCCAGTCCCCTCATCAGAAAATTCAATTTAATTTGTCAGACATGATCCCCTTACAAAGCCATGTTGACTGTCCTTGATTAATCTTAACCTCTCCAAATGGACAATTCTGTCCCTAGAATTTTTTTTCCCAATAGTTTCCTTACCATAGATGCTAGGCTCACTGGTCTGTAGTTTCCTGATTTGAATAATGGTATCACATTAAGTGTCCTTCAGCACCTCTCCTGTTGTCAGAGAGGATTAAAAATTAATGTTGGAGTTCTTTCAATCTCCTCCCTTGGCTTCCACATGATCTTGGGGTATTTGTCATCTGGGGATTTATCCACTTTCAATTTGCTAGAATGACTAATATTTGCTCCCTCACAATGCTAATTAATTCAAGTATATCACAGATCCCTCCCTCATTGCTATACCTCTCTTGTCCTCCCCTACCATAGATACAGTACTCATTACAGATTGTCAGTTTTTACTACCTCCATAATATATTTCCAATGCACCATAGATCATGGACACCCCAATGTTGAAACTGGATTCAATATGGCGGCAGCACATACTGGGTGTGAAATCAACATGTGCTGTCACTCATTATATTGGATCTTTTAGCTCTTGCATTATGCCTGTGGCAGAATTTCTAGGTCTTTTTTTTTAACCAAGTGTTAACATGTACTTTGTTCGGTACTTCAAAAGTAATCACCTCTGATTCCAAATTGTTCTTAGCAACTAATGGATACACATTTTCAATTTTATCTCCATTCCTCTTAAAATCAATAAATATGTCTGAACCCTCACCTTTTCAAAACAGACACAATTTTGTTATTTTATCTGTAATAAAGTATGACTGTACACAATGTATTGGATGATCTCAATTTCACTGCTGTTTCTCTTTCTGCCCACAGCACAACTCTTCTCATTACTTTTTAAACAGTTTACTAAAATCTAATAAAATATAAAACTCTCAAAGAGTTTTCCCTCTCATGTTGCCTTACTGTATTCTCTACTAAATGTTCAATTGTTGAGATGTATAGCCTACGTATGCTATCTAATACTATTCCATCATCTTACATGTGTTCTTTGAATGGGACTAAACTATTAAGGGGCATTTTAAACTCGAGAAGCAAAATGATTTGTGTATGTTTGGAGGGATGGTTTTAAGATCAACAAAAATGTGGGTGCATTGAGAAGCCAGCAGTTTGTGATCTCAGCATCCAATTTGGGCATGTCAGCTATTTTAATCTAACTCAGATTAATATGTTAGGTGATGGGCAGGCATCTATAGCATCCTCAAAGAAGACCTCCTCATTCCTGAACATGGTATGAAAGTAGCCACTGCCCTCCAACATTTGTGTTCTCTGTTTTTCCAGGACCCTTATGGAGATTATTCCAGGACATTTCAGTCAGTGGCTAGAAATACACAGGACTGGCGATTGAAAGTTGTTTGTAATTGTGTGGCCAGAAATTGTGTGGACATTTTATACAATGATACTTGTTAGAATGAAGGGTCATTAAGATTTCAGAGTTTCAAGGTTTCTGACTGGATTCAACCATATACAGGTGTCATTAACTGTAAACATAGCATTCCAGCAATCCTGCCCAAATTACCCAGCAATATTTGTGCACTGCAAAAGCCTCCACTTCATCAATGTGCAACCACAGAAAATATATTTCTGGAAACTCAACCAGATTCCATGACAGCTGCTGGGATATCTTTATCCAAGTTCCTTGATATCTTTGGACCTTCATGCATTACCTTTTTTCAGCAAGGAATATGTCTTTGACTCATTCTTATTCATTCATATGATGTGTGTGTTGCTGGCTAGGCCAGCATTTACTGCCCAGAGGGTGGTTAAGAGTCAGCCACATTCCTGTGGTTGGGTTTGGAGTCACATGTAGTCCACAGCAGTTATGAATGGCAGTTTCCATCCCTAAAGGGCATTAGTAAACTAGATGGGATTTTCCTAACAATGGCCAATATCAGGCCCTTAATTTCAGTTTTTTTTCTGTTGGATTCAAATTCCATATTTGCCATTGAAAGGTTTGAACTCAGGTCTCCAGAGTGAATCTACATAAAGGGGTGCCTTGCCATTCCAATTCCTCCAGCAGCCTTGGGCCTTCTGATGTTTAGAATTGTATTCTGAAGGTGGATCCATGAGAATGATAGCCTCACTCTCACCTTTCTGTCTGAGCATTGCCCATCTCCCTATGTCAGGTTGGCACCCATCCTGATCTGCAGACTCACAGAATGGTCCAGTGGGCTCAGGAACCCACTCTCCAATCAACCATTGGAGGTCACCTCCTGGAAGAACACATTGAAATACATGCAGAGATTCTGCAAGGTTAGGCTGGGGAAATGAAACTCCCACATCATAAGATTCCAGCCAATGTCATCCTGGACGCAGTGAGACCACAACTGGTGCATGGTTCATGTCATTTACACACATGGGTTGATATGAGCACTATGTGGAAGGACAAATCTTCTTGCAGGCCCCTGACATCCATGTTCACAATGTTGCTGATACAAAGCAGTGCTGCAAAACAAGTCGGACCTGGGTCTCTATCAATTTGTGTCTTCCCATTCATTATCAAACAAGTTTAAAGGTGACTTTCTGTCAGCAAACAAGAATGGCTGAGAAAGCTAGTACAAAATAAGAACTTTTCTTGTCACTCTATGCATGAATGGAAACTTCCCAACACATTTTCTCCCAACCCGATTACTTCTGCTTGTACATTGTACAAACCTTGTAGCTTCAGTAGAAGGTGATGTAAGCCATTAAGATCCTTGCTTTGAATTCTGCAAATCTCTTGTTTGATGATGTTGAAGGTTTGATCTGTCAGCAAGTGTGTGGGGACAAACTTGACCACTGAGAAATGAAGCAAGAAATTGGCTACTGCTTCAATGTTTTTCGAAGGATAGTAATTGGTAAGATGTAAAAGCATTTTAAATACACTCTCAGTTCTGTGTCCCCTTTCACTGTCATTCCTCCCACAGACCAACTATACTCAATGCCACCATTCTACTGGAGAAAGATTATCAGGGATAGGCAGGATTGTGAATACTGGATAACTAGGTCAATGACATGACATTATGCCACCCTCTCCTCTGAGAATTCCCTGTCAATGAGGTTTTTGTATGATCTTTTAGAATGGTGAGGTAGGCCTGACAGGGTGAAATAACCTACTCTTTTTCATAATATGTATTTTTGTACGAAGTATTTGGAACTTTGGCATAGATCATTGGGGAGGTGATGGTCTAGTTAGGTTACTGGACTGTTAATCCAGAGACCCGGATAATGTTCTGGGGACCTGGGTTCAAATCCTGTCATGGCAGATGGTGGAATTTGAATTCAACTTTTTTTAATAGTCTGGAATTAATATTGAATGATGACCATGAATCCATTGGTGATTGTCAAAAATGTTCTTTCGGGAAGGAAACTGCCATCCTTACCTGGTCTGGCCTACATGTGATTCCAGGCCCATAGCAATGTGGCTGACTCTTAACTGCCCCCTGGACAATAAATGTTGCCCAGTCGTCGATGCCCTTGTTCCATGAATGAATCAAAGAAGTCAGTCTGGCATTATTTAAGGTATCTGTTTTGTACTTAACGTTGCCACTTTGAGTGTGTGTGGCCATGAGGCATACATGGACTCACTTGATTGCTACATTTGATTTGCAAAGAAGTCGGCCACTCTATCCATAGAAGAACACATCAAGACAATGCCCAGTGACTTGAACTGAACACACAGCGAAATAAACTTAACAAACAGTGGGCATCAAGGTAAAAACAATGACTGCAGATGCTGAAAACCAAATACTGGATTAGTGGTGCTGGAAGAGCACAGCAGTTCAGGCAGCATCCAACGAGCAGCGAAATCGTTGGATGCTGCCTGAACTGCTGTGCTCTTCCAGCACCACTAATCCAGTAAACAGTGGGCATCAGCCCACTCATACTTGCTATTGCTCCTATATTCTGCAATCATGGTCAAAGTGATTATAAGGTACATGGTACATTTTCTGCTTTTCTGCAATTAATGTCGCTTTCATTGCCACTGCCTCCTTTCCTGCTTCCCCCATACCCCCCAATACCCAGTAGCACCTCAAAGGCACAGCATCTGTGTCCAGCTGAGCGCAGCTTGGAGAGATTTACAGCCCCCAGTATGGACTTTACATCACCATCTGTTCTTCTATAATTCTGAAGTGTGAGTCACCAGGTGAAAACTCAAATATCTATCGAACTGGCTCCACTAAATTACAAGTATCTGAGCTGATGAATGGTAAGTATGTGTGTGGTAAAGAGATAATTTCTGAAGAAATTAGTTTCTTTCCTAACCTAAATTTATATTTTCATGCGATGTGGGGGCCCATGGCAAGGCCAGTGATAGTTGCTCATTCCTAACTGCGCTCAAAGTAAATGCCTTGTTCAGCCTTTTGAAGGGTAATTATGTAAACTCACTGAGTTTGAAGGTTTGTTTTCAGATGCTCTTAGATTAAATTAGATTACCTGCTGTGTGGAAATAGGCCCTTTGGCCCAATAAATCCACAGCAACCCTGCGAAGAGTAACCCACCCAGTCCCATTTCCCACTGACTAATGCGCCTAATATTACAGGCAATTTAGTATGGCCAATTCACCTGACCTGTACATCTTTCTGCTATAGGAGGAAACCACAGCACCCAGAGGAAACCCAAGAAGACACAGGGAGAATGTGCAAACTCTACACAGACAGTTGCCTGAGGCTGGAATTGAACCTGGGTCCCTAGCACTGTGAGGCAGCAGTGCTAACCACTGAGCCACCATGACACCCCAGCATACTAATTAACATTATCAGTGAGAGTCTCTGGTGAAGTGCTGGTGGTAAGTCCCGCCTCTTTATTTATAGGTCTTGGTTTCTTAAGGTGGATGATGTCATTTCTGTTTCTTTTA
Source organism: Chiloscyllium punctatum (assembly GCF_047496795.1). NCBI lineage: Eukaryota > Metazoa > Chordata > Chondrichthyes > Orectolobiformes > Hemiscylliidae > Chiloscyllium > Chiloscyllium punctatum. The sequence goes on along the minus strand of NC_092758.1, from coordinate 55,542,572 downwards.
AGGGAAGGTAGGTAGGGTCTAGATCAATGGATTTATCAATGGAGTTCTGGTTAGTGTGCCTTGACTTTAAGAATTCTCGTGCGTGTTTTTGGTTTGCCTGTCCTAGGATATGTGTGTTGTCCCAGTCAAGGTGGTGTGTCCTTCTTTGTCTGTATATATGGAAACTAGTAATAGTGGATTGTGTCTTTTGGTGGCCAGTTGGTGTTTTCATGTATCCTGGTGGCAAGTTTCCTGCTGATTTGTCCAATTATTTTTTACAGTTCTTGCATGGCATCTTGTAAATGATGTTAGTTTTGCTGGTGGTATCTATTGGATCTTTTAGGTTCATTAGTCATTGTTTAAGTGTGTTGGTAGATTTGTGGGCTACCATGATGCCAAGGGGTCTGAGTAGTATAGAAGTCATTTCTGACATGTCTTTGATGTAAGGTAATGTGGTTATAGCTTTTGATTACGTTATGTCTGCTTGTTTCATTACCCGCCTGAAGAAACCAAGACCTACAAATAGAGAGGTGGAACATACCATCAGCACTTCACTAGATGATGTTACCTAGTATGGTGGTGAAATGTCTGAAAACAAGCCTTCAAACTCACGAGCTAACTTGCATACTTATCATCAGCCTGAGCTACAAATCTTCTCAAAAATCACTTTCGAAGAGTAGTTAACAACCAACCCTATTACTTCAGATCTGGAATCACATGTGGGCCAGACCAGACAGCGAGGGGAAATTTCTTTCCTTAAAATTGTCATAAGCTGGAGTTTTTTCAGCATTCAATGATTATTTCATTTCAGTAGTCATCATAACTGATGCAAGCTTTTAATTTCAAATTTTATTAATCGAATTTAAACTCCACCAATTGCCATGTTTCTACAGCATTAACTCGGGCTATTGGATAACAGCCAGTGACATTACATTACGCCACCCTCTCCTCTAAGAATTCTGTGTCCATGAGATCTTTGCATGCAAGCAGGTCGTGGCACAGAGAAATTATAATTAGAAATCAGCTGGTAAGTGCTTTGCAACTCATCATTATGAAGAATATCCTATTTCACTTGCCTCTGAATCAAGTCCAGATGATTAAATGTTATAGGACAAATGGATTGCTGATATTTAATTGCATCGCTAGAAGGCTGGGAGATTTCCATCCCCCAATCACTGATTGTAGGAGATGAAAAAATGACCACTTGTCTCCAGCTTTCCCTCCTTTTGAGTTTTTACTTGTGAGGTCTCATGTTTTATTCTCTCTGTGTTCAATAAAGGAAAGATCAGACCAGTAAGAACATGTGTTCATCCAGTGCATGCAGCATACCTGGGGAGGTTGACTCTAATGAAAGGAATTAAAATTGCTTAAGGATCCAAGTGAGCAGTAGCAGTCGATGGATGGACAGGGACATGAGGAAGTACAGAGAAAGAGAAGGGTGAGTGTGCTTGGAAAGTAAATGCCTTGAGGAGCGAATCCAAGTTGGTTTGACATGGCACAGTGATTGAATAGAATGAATTTTCTTGACCTTGTTAGTTTATAAGGCAGTGCCTACACTGAATCTCAGCATACAGAACATAGAACAGCTAAATTAAACTAATCCCTTCTGCCTGCCCTTGTTGTATATGCCTCCATTTCTCACATATTCACGTGCTTATCTAAAGGCTCTTAAACACCCCTATTACATTTGCCTCCATCACCACCCTGGCAGCACATTCCAGACACCTATCACTCTCTGTGTAAAAAAGCTTGCCCCTCACATATCTTTTGAACTTTCCCCCTCTCACCTTAAATGCATGCCACCTTATAGTAGACATTTCAACTCTGGAAAAAAAGGATTCTGACTGTCAGCCCTATCTATTGCATCTCATAATTTTAAAGCCTTCTATCAAGGCTCTCCTTAGCCTCCACCCACTCCAGAGAAAACAACCCTAGATTTTCTCGCCTCTTGTTATACTGTAATGCTGTTTTGCTCCTGCTGTTGACCTGCTGCATCACCTCCTCCCATGCTTTCCTGAAACATTAGGCTTTGTCCTTCAAGTCCTGGAGAAGATTGCCTTCACGCTAGATTAAAACAACAACTACAGTGCCATAGTGCTTCAATACAGTGCAATCTGTTGGAGATGTCCTGAGACAGAGGCTATAGAAATGCAATTGTATCTTTTTGTTTTCCCAGCTTTTCATTGACCATAGTAAAGCATCAAAAGAAGCCTCAGTGAGGTACATTTCAGAGAATTAATGCCCCGAATCCATTGCCACTGCTTGTCTTTTATTGCATCAAGCCCAAACTCCATCTGTTTTATTGGCTCTTTAATTGTGTAGTTGAGATTATGTCCTACTCATCCTCACTCCCACGATACTGACACCAAATCTGGATAAAAATGATAATGAGCCTGCTGTAAGAAAATGTTGCTGACAGATGCACTGAACTTACTTTCAGGTTCCCCGTGTGGTCTTAGACACCTCTTTCTCAATTAACCTCTCACTTAATATTGAGGTTATACATGGAAAAATGACTATTACGGACGGAAGAGAAGAAGATCACGAAAGTTTGTTACCGGTATATCCTTCTGATAGAGTGACCACTGTTTCCGTGGATACACCCAATCAGTGAAACTGGTAACCATGGAAACTACAGCTAAGCCATCAAAATATCTGGAATCAGTACTATTAGTGCACAGTTAGGCCTGCTTTTCGATTGACTATTTTAGAAAGTAACCAATCCTATAATGACTGATTAGCTCAATCAAATATTTGAGAATGTAAAAGCATCAACATGTAATTTGGATTCCGTGTCAGGTATGTGTTTGCAACATATAAATGTTGACCATAAAGTATGATGGAATGCGATTTTATTCTGTGCGGTCCAAATCGACAGATTCACTGGTTTGACTTTGAGCTTTCAATTAACGGCTCAAAACTTTTGTTGTCACGGTTATCAAAATTGGAACTTGGGTTGGAAGATGCATATCAGGAACCCACAACTGTCATAACTAAGCATCAAAACTTATCCCTCCTAATCACCACCACAAATCCCAATTTGACGGTCCCAACTGCCTTACAAAATCCCAAAACCCAGACCTCACTATCTCGTCCACCACCACCAGCCTTCTGACCTGACCATCTCATTCACCCACTGCCCTACCTGCTCACCTCTCCATTCTCCACTCACTCACTCATCCATCCCCCATTCACTTTCCCATTCATTCACAAACCCACTCACTTACCTACTCACTTACCCACTCATTTACACACAGAATCACCCACACATGCACTTACCCCCAGCCATTTGCTCACCCATACACTCAATATTCATTAACCCACTCAGCCACTCAAACATCCACTCATCTACTCAAATACACCTTCAATCACTCACTCAGCCTATCATCCATTCACTCACTCATCCTCTCCCTCATCTACATTCTCGCCCACTCAACCACCCTCTCCCTCCATCACTCACTCATTCACACTCCCATTCATTCCCTCATGCTCACTCCATCAGCTACCTACGCATCCAAGCACTAACTCACGTACTCACCCACTCGCTCAACATCCCAAACACTCAATCCTTCACTAACTCACCAACTCACTCACTTACTTACCAACTCGCATAACACCTAATCACCACTCATTCATTCATTTGCTAAACCCTTCTCAGACACACTCACCCATTCCAGCCTATCACCCACTCCCAAATTCACTCTCTTCATCTCTCATGCACTCACTTATTTACTCCTTCAGTCACTTCCTTACTCAGGCCATCACCCAGATCAACATTCACTCTCTCCTTTATTCACACGCCCACTCACTCACCTATTCCATTCAATCTCTCTCTCTCTCTTATTCTGTCATCAACTCACTCACCCATTCACCAACTCAAACTTTCCTCAGCCAACTCCTCAATTATTCACTCATTTACTCACTCACCCACCTACTCACAGACTCACTCCACATCTTGCCTAACAACACATCTAACTACTTTCTCACTCAACCACCCATGCACTCATCCACATACTTAGTTATCCAACCCCACCTCAACTCAGGCAACCAATCACTCACTGACCCCCTCAGCCAGCCCCCAATTTATCCACTCACTCAATTATCCACTGGAAGGCTTTAGAATGTGCAATTTAGAAACTTGCATCAAGTTTCAATTCTGGTTTTTTAATGACATAGTTGCTAAACTTAGCCCTACCTTTATATTGAGTTAGGAGTCATGCAGCCATTTCTTCTCATATAGGGACATATTTCTATGGGATTTTGGTTCCTGGAAGCTATATGCTTAGGTCTCATCAGCCTCCAATCAGTGACAGGAATCTGTAACTGTGGATCTGAAGGATAGGTCTACAACAGTTCAATGATTGGGAGGTGAACTAGGAGAGCATTCCAGTTAAGACAAATTGTGAGTAAAAAACAGGCTAGTCCTAAATTCTCCTGTGAGACCAATAGACAACCAGCAAAAATGAAGCAGACCCATCAGAAAAATTAAAACAAAGATAATCAACTCAGCGATTGGGCCCTCTTTCAACCTCTACCCCATCTCCCTGTCCAGTTTCTTTACTCAGTTCAAATTGTTTTCCAGTGTCTGTTCCTCACCTGTTCAAGAGACCAAGTTATGATCAGAAGAGGTGGGTAGACAATAGGATGGATATACACCCCATTGGCCACTCAAATTGCCTGGAATTTAGGAACACTGATTTTTACTCACTACTTTTCTTAACTGGGACACTCTCCTAAATCTGGAATAGTGGTGCTGGAAGAGCATAGCAGTTCAGGCAGCATCCAAGTAGCTTCGAAATCGACGTTTCGGGCAAAGGCCCATCAGGGCTTTTGCCCGAAACATCGATTTCGAAGCTACTTGGATGCTACCTGAACTGCTGTGCTCTTCCAGCACCACTATTCCAGAATCTGGTTTCCAGCATATGCAGTCATTGTTTTTACCTTTTTCACTCTCCTAAATCACCTGCCTGCCCTCCTTCTACCAGGCAGATAGAATTAACATTGGCTTAGTGTAAAAATTAAGAATAATTTAATAAAGACACTTTATATTTATTATTGCGTGAAAGATTTAGGTTTTGAAGGATTGTGGAAATAGGAATTTATTTCAGGTTTTGAGGACGTGCCAGAGTGATTGTTATTTGCAAAGCAATGAAAATTCACTGTGAACATTGCAGATTTGTGCTGTACAGGTTTCCCTCGAAATTATATTGCTGGCGATAACTGCTTGCGTTGCTGTAGCCTTGCTGTTTTTGAACAGTAACTGGCTTGTAGATGTGCTTGTTAAATTTGGTTTCAGATAGAGGAAAGCCTACTAAAGGTGAACTCAGGAAGCCTGCTAAGAACAAATTAAGTTTGCTGTAAACGAGCTGCCAACCTGATCCGTCCCATTTCTGAGAAGAAGCCCCTGTACATTAGTTTACGGTGAAACATATTTGTTCTCTTTAAAGAATGTTTGAAAGAACATCACAAGATGATTTTGTCTGAATATCTGCATTTATAAGACTTCAGTTCCAACCGTATGTTCCCAGTAACTTGACTGCAAAGGCCAGAGCATCACAGAAACAGAATGTGGAACATGCTACATTCTTTTGCTTTCAAGAATAAAGCACTGGTCAAAATGTTTTTCTTCAGAAAGCCAATCTCTGCAGAGAAATCTGTTCTTTGTTTCTCTTTTCCTCTAGAATGTGTATCTTTGTGTAATGAGGATATTTATAGTTATATATATATTACTGACTGTATATGTTAACAAATTATTACATTTTGTTTTGATAATAGATCCATAATTGTGTTCATTAAGAAACCTCATTGATAGATCTTCCTGTTGAAAATTTAATTTTGATAAAATATTCAGTTGGTCATTTTAGTAACTGAAAAAAATATTTTTATTTTAATTTACAAACTGTGGGATTTGAGCAAGCATCCAGCCTCTGTTGTAACAGTATTAATAATTACAAATTATTAGATTATATCATTCATATAAATTGTGATTCTATGAAAACATGCATAAAACAATCACCCATGGGTGATTAATTGATTTGACGTTCATGAATTGCATACACAGATTTGCAATTACTACCCTGTGTTTAACATCACAATGATTTGCTAAAGACTTCACAAATTGGGAAAGTTTCTCCATGGCATTTTACTTCCATACCTCTCATTTACATCAGCTTCATCCATCACAAGGAGTCAACATGTAAATATCTGACCTTAGTGCCCATACAGAATAACTTGTCCTACAAGTAATACAAAGACAGAAAATTAAAAATTTGCTGATTTTGAATACATCGTTCATAGAATTATAGAATCCCTACAGTGTGGAAACAGGTCATTAGGCCCAACACTGACTCCAAAGATTAATCCACCCAGACCCATTCCCCAACTCTATTACTCCACATTTCCCCTGACTAATTGCACCTCACCTTCATAAAGTTTGAACACAATGGGCAATTTAGCGTGGTCAATTCACCTAATCTGCACATCTTTTGTTTTATATTTTTCCATTCATTAAATGAAGCCTTAATTGAGTTAAATCTTGTTTCATCATATCTTAGAGATATCTTAAAGTGCTTCACATGTAGAATGAAGTGTTAGGCACATGGTTTTCACAGCTGGTGTTTTTGTATTGAATTTTTATCTGTCAAAACAAAATAAATGACATTAAAGCATCTGGCATATAACTGAACCTATTATCTTCAGCATTAACATTTTTCACCATGTGCTGTTCAGTTTTATAGCAGTGATAAGTGGGACATTTAGATTCCACATTGAATGAAGGGTCAATTAGTAAAAGTTGTGAGAGCTGACTGCATACATATGCAAATAGGGGTTCTATGCCAGTATTGATGGATTATTCAAGATCGGGGACTTGTTTTCTATCTGCACTTTAACGATTTGCAAAATCATGCTGTAATATAAATCAAGAGTAAAATGTCTTATGCTGTTCCAATTGCAGAGCCATTTCAGTCAACCTCAATCATTTGTGGGGGGGGGGGGGGGGGGGGGGGTGAATTTTCCCAGATATATCTCTTGCTTCTTGAAAGAGTAACTTCTTGAAACTTTGGGAAACAGCTACAATAAGAAACTGAACATGGGGCACAAGTAAAACAGTCACTAGAACGCTCAGGACAAAATCACAGGTAAGTGAGAAACACATGTAAATCAGTCTCAAGAAGGTAAACGAGGCATGCTTTACCATAACTTGATGATGGACTGGGAAAACATTAAATGATCAAGCTGATTCTCATTGAAGCATTTTTCAGGCAGGCAGTGGCCTGTACGTATACACTGGCTACCTAAAAGAATTAGGGGACCAGTTGATTTTGTACTTGCAAACTCATTAGAATACAACTAGAAAATTGGAAGCTTGATAAACACTCCATAATCATCAGCTTGATGATCCAGTTGTAGAAATTTGAGTAGAAGGCTAAATGTGAAGGGTCTGCAGTATCTGACAGTGGGATAGTGTTGGGTCATTTTTTTACCAAGTAACCATAAAATTATAGAAAAACTTGAAAATAGAACAAACTGAAAGCATCCAGAATAAGGTAGATGAACTGATAGCAAAAATCGAGGTAAATGAATATGACATTTTAGCCATTACAGGACTATGATTACAAGGAAATCAAAACTGGGGCCTTAACATTCAGGGATACTTGACCTCTCTGAGGAGCAGGAGGGATAGAAAAATGTTGGGTAGCACTGTTAATAAGGGATGTAATGAAGACAGTTGTGAGAGATGATCTAGGCTTCGATGATGTAGAGTCCATTTAGGCAGAGGCAAAAAAAAACAAGGAAAAGAAGGCATAGGTAGGGATAGGACCTCCAAACAGTAGCCATTCTGTGGGAAGGGCCATAAATTAACAAATAATAGGTGCATGTAAAAAGAATAGAGCAATAATAATGAATGACTTTAATTCTCATATTGATTGGTTTAAGCAAATTGGAAAGGGTAACTATGATGATCAATATATTATGGATAGTTTCCAAAACAAATACATCATGGAGCCAACCAAAGAGCAAGCTATCTTGCTTTGGCAATGGGTAAGGAGGCAAGTTTATTTCATGATTTCTGAGTAAAAGATACCCAAGGGAGTAGTGATCGTAATATGATATTCAGTTTGAGAATGAGAAACCTGGAGCAGAAACAACCGTGATTAATTTAAATAAAGGGAATTACAATGAAATGAGGATACAATTAGCTAAAGTGAACTGGGTGGATCAATTTTCAGGAATGACAACAGGCAAACAGTAGCAGACATTTAAAAGGGTAATTCATGTCTCTCAGCAAAATTATACCCAGTAAGGAGGAAAGATTCTAAGAGAGGGATAGACCAATCATGATTACCCAAGGAAGCTAAGGACAGTATTAAGCTGAAAGCAAAAGTACATACAGAGGTCAAAGTCAGCAATAACCCAAAAGCTGGGCTAAATTCAGATTTACGGGAAAGGGCAGTAAAGTGAATGTGTGGAATGTTGGATCAGCCATGACTCTATTGAATGGCGGAGCAGCTTGAAGGGCCAAATGGCCTACTCCTGTTCCTATTTGTTACTGTCTTATGGTAAGAACAGTACTGGGAGTGGCATCATTTTGGAGCAATTGGCAACATACTTTGAAATACATCGGCAAGTGCATTCAATTTAGAAATTGCTAATACCTAAAACTTACAAGGAATTGTCAGAAAACTGCCATCCAAAACTCGACTCATCTTTTTCTGACTGAAACTGAAGACGTCTTTAATTTTCACTGGAACTGATTGCTTCCACATTGGCACCAATCATGGTATGTTATGGATGGGTGTAGGTATTAACAGTAGTCAGATGGAATTGACAAGTAAATGAAGTCTTAACGTTGTCACCTAATTCCAACTTGCAGCCGTATAATGCTCTAGGAAGGATCACAGGAAGAGAAATAACATTCAGTTCCTCAAGCTTGCTCTGCAAATCATTACATAATGAACATTTTGTGTCTTAAATTAATCTGTCTCCTTCAGTAACCCTTATCATCCTTGCTTAATAAAACTGCATTCATTTCAGTTTTTAAATTGCTAATTAACATAATTTCAGTCGTATTTTGGTTAGAGAGATTTCAGAGTTTTAATAATCTTCTCGCAGGTACTGTGAGGTCTCACCATAGGCAGGATCTATGATAAAACAACATTAAATCACATCTTACCAGCCACAGAATTCTACATTCATCAAACAAAGCAAAATTCTGATGTCACTACAGTTCTATTTTAAGTGCAAACAGGACAACAGTGACAAGAGAATTTCCCTCCCATTTACTTAAGATGATGTGTATGGAATACTCATGATATATCAAATAAAAAGAGAGCTGGAAATATTCAGCAGGTCTGACAATATCTGTGCAGAGAGACACAGACTTTTGTTCAGTTTTGATGGAAGTCATTAACTGAAACATGTTTCTCTCTCCACGGATGTTACCAAACGTGTTGAATAATTCCAGTATTTTCTGTTTTTCTTTCAGATTATGAGAATTTGCTCAATTTTGTTTAGGATATAACATGATATAGTTCTAATAATGGAGCTGACAGGAATTATTCCAATAAGTCATTCTGGCTTTATCCGTTGCCTCATGATCCTTTCTCTTTAGTGTGGAGCCCAAAACTGCACACTACAATGAGTTTTATCAAGATTTACAAAGGTTTAAAGTGATATCTTGGTATAGAAATTTGTTCTAGGTGGATGTGCAAATTGGTTAATATTGCATTGCCTATCCATTGTATGCTCTTTGAAATTTACTTCCTTTGATTGCAATGGAATTGAATATCAAGTATTATATATAATGGATGGTTGATCTGACACAAAAAGTGTGGCGGTGGAAAAGCACAGCTGATCTAGCAGCATCCGAGGAGTAGGAGAGTCGATGTTTCAAACATAAGCTCTTCATCACTTGATCTGAAAACCCATTTAGAACCATTTGTACTAGATGCAGTTTTACCTCTTAACTATAACAATTTGTACTTCCCATTAACGAATCTTACCTTAGTTTTCTTCAGGACCTTATCTATTTGAGATACAATTTAATGTTGGCGTCAATTACCTCAGATGACTTGAATGTGGTAAAGAATGATGTCAATAATGTGGGTACAATCACCATACAGTCTGTGAGTAGTTCATAGAAGGCTACCACTTTGCCTTCTCCAATGTTTAATGCAGATTGGTGTGTCCTGAAACTACTTCCAAATGCCTGAGGTTATTAGTAGACTGTGGTTCTTGCCTCACCAGTTTAACCTGCAAAACTAACCACCTTTACTCTTCTACTAAATCTATACCATTTCATCTTCTATACTTTATCAGAATGACTAATTTCTTGAAATTCCAATGCACTCTGTCCACTTCATAACCTCCATCCATCATGCCTGATATTATCTTAATCAATTTTACTAGGTTAATCGAGTATAATCATCCTTCTGAAAACTGTTATGGATATTTTTAATTACTTTCACCTAGATATTTTCTTTTGGGTTTACATTTGCTCCAACAAAGAAACCTATCATCTGAATAATTTATAATAACTACTGGGATGAAAAAAAACATTTCAATTTAATTGGAAAAGTAAAGCTACTAAATAGTCTTTAAGTACTACAAATGTTTTCTGTCATCTTTACATTGCAGTTGAGAAATTAATGTAGCATCTTTAATGTGGTTGTAATTATGACTGACCATTATTGCAGTGTGTCTGAAGAACAGTGAGGAGACTGGTCACCATTATAGCAACTGCAGGGACATAACTGTACAGCAAAAAAATGCTAATACTTATAGAATTCAACATTTCAAGCTATGATTTATTCCCCACCTGCATGAATCAATATTTTATCAATATTATCTGATTTGTTGCTAATCACACTTGAAGTTTGATTTTTTTTCTATTTTTGCATTATGTCACTACAGTTGAAGGTTTGGATTTAGGATAATAGGTAAAATACTAGTCTATTGAAGATTTTCTCCAAACTATATGATCTAGATAACATTGAACAAGGCATTCTATATTTAGGGTCAGATCTGCTCCCAGTGAATCAGGGGGTAAATACACAATCTGGACTGGCAAAGAATCATGCCAAACAAAACATTTCCATGGTCCTGAGTGAACTGAACATAACATGATGTCAGCAAAGCTCCTAGAATTGGTCCAAGAATTTGTTGATGAGGGAAAGGTAAACATAACAACCAATCCTGATCAACAGTCAGCAACCACTGCTGGTAGTCCATATTTGTGGATGATATTTAAGGACATAGTTGGACCTGAATACATCAGGTATTGTAATGATGATGGATTAGAACTCCACATTATTTATGTACATTTCTTATTTTTAGTTCCAAAATGTATTGTTTTTAAAAAGGATTGCTACCAAAACAAAACTGCAGTAAGTGTCTAGAAATGTTCAATGTGAATGTCATAGAAAGACACACATGTAAATTGTCATGAAAATATCAAACAGGGAAAGACTTAACAAGATAAAACAAGGAGCGAGGCGGGGGTGGGGGATTGCTGACAAACTTTCCCTCCCTTGGCAAAAAGCTATCTCTTGAAAATATGTCTGTTTTACCTTCCAAACACACAAAAGGATGGAGTTAAAAAGTGGGTTTTAACTTTACTGAAGTGGACTTGTGGGACTGAATGCTTTGCACATATGCCATCCTGGCTTCCAGTTGTAGTGTGCGTGAAGGTCACAGTCAGGAACTATCCCCTAGTTATTCATGTTTTGCATTTAAAAAAATACTCTTGCTCACTCTGAGTGCTGCAAGCCAGTTTGAAAAAAAAGAGCAAAGGAACTTCATTCAATTTACATTGAAAAAAACTCTCAAAAAAAATCTCTGTTCCACCACGATCATCAATCTATGGGTAACGTCTCCTGCAATGGCCACAACATTCAACAATCCACTCTTCACAAACAACTTAGAAATCGGTTCTTTATTCATATACTTTCATCTTTTTGGACTGACTTATTTCTAATCTGAGTCAATGTGTGTTCACTACCAATTTTTCTCTTGTTTTGTAGTAAATTCATTAGTTTTGTTAATTCACAGAAGCCTGGTTAAATTGGCTGCTTTTAAAACACAAGTTTATATAGGTTTGGGAGAAAGATATCCACAAAAAAAAGCATTCTCTTTTAAATTAGCTTTGTTGCAAGCATCCAAGTGGATGAGTGAATGAAGAAGCTTTAGCAGTTTGTGGTATCTCATCTGCGATCATAATGAAGTGAGGAACCCCATAGGGGGTCTGATAATTACAGCCAAAAGAACTGCATACTCCAGCCTAAGGTTTGATCATTAATCCCATTAATCCCTTTGAAGCATTTATTACACTGATTCTTAGTTTTAAACACTGAGAATAATACAGCAGAACTTGTAAAATTTAGTTTTTACCTCTGTTCTCCTAACACGATTTTTTGTGAGTTACAGTATTTTGTTTAGTGTCCCTAGTTGTACATGTGTTTTTGATGCAGATAATAGGCACTTGCATAATAGGCACTCCTGATTCTTCTATTTGACAAGTGTAAATTGTATAGCAGAACTTATATATCAACTCGACTTTCCCTCATTATTCCCCAATTTCCTTTGTGTCCAAAAGCCTTGAGTATACTCAGTGACTGAACATACTTGGTTGCCTATGGTAGTGATTTCTGAAGATTCACAGCTCTCAGTGACAAAATTTCTAGCTCACTTCTAAATGTGTGACTCCTGAATCTGAGATTATTCCCTTTAGCTTGATACTGTCCAGCCAGGGGATGGTGAAATAATTCCACAGATGCAGGTATCCTGTAACCAAGTCACCATTCATTTACATGTGAACAGTCTTTGACTTTAGTACTGCCTCATTTAGAGTCAATGATTGTCACCAAGTGTCAATACCTCTGACACTCACCCTTTTTATCTGACAGCCAGGGCTTCATGATTGGACCAGATTAACAGCCCCAATCAGGGAACTCATATTATATGCAGTCCATCTGGCTGATCTCATTACCATCACTACAGGGAGAATTATGCAAATCTTGGCAATTATGCTGTCAAGATTTTTTTCATGAATTGCCCACTTCTGAGAATTCAATAAATGCAATGATGTTACTTTTTGTTCTTTGAAATTTTAGAGATAAAGAACAAAGAAGGGGATCTATTTGATCAGACAGGAGGGTATGGTGTAAAGATTTCACCATCTACTTCCTTCCCTCTGATTAGGATCATAAAATCCTTACAGTGCAGAAAGAGGCCATTTGGTCCACTGAGTCTGCATCGATCCTTTGAAGAGCATCCCACCTCCCCAACCCTATCCTCATAACCCTGCATTTAGCATAACTAATCCACTTAAGTTGCACATTCCCGGACACTACAGACAATTTAGCATAGTTCATCTACCTATCCTGCACATCTTTGGATTGTGAGAGGAAACTGGACGACCCATTGGAAACCCACACCAATGCGGGAAGAAAGTGCAGATTCCACACAGATAGACACCCAAGGCTGTAATCAAATCTGGCTCCCTGCCGCTGACCCCTGAGCCATTGTGCTGCCCTTAAATTTGTGTCATATAAGAACATAAGAAATAGGAGAAACAGTAATCATTTGGGCCCTCAAGTCTGAACTGCCATTCTCTCAGAACATGGTTGATCTGCATCAGGTCCCAATTCCTCTTTTGTGCCACCTCCTCATAACCTTCAATGCTTCAATATCTATCTCCCTCCTCTTTAAATACTTTCAGTGATCCGACATCCACAGCTAAACAAAAACCAAAAGAACAGGGGATGATGGAAATCAAAAACATCAGAAATTGCAGGAAAAGCTCAGTTGGTCTTGCAACATCTGTTTCAGGTCCAGTGGCCCTTCTTCAGAAACATTAACTCTGATTTCTCTCCGCATATGCTGCCAGACCTGCTGAGTTTTTCCAGCAATTTCTCTGTTTGTTTTTGACATTCACAGCTCTTTAGGTAAAGAATTCTAGACAATCATTCCTTTCTGGGAGAGGAAATTTCTTCGCATCTCAGTTCTAAATGAATATTGCTTTATTCTTTAAATACGTCTCCTTGTTCAAGATTTCTTGAAGTGGAAACATTTCTCAATCTCTGCCTGTGAATCTTATATGTTTCAATCAGATCAACCAACATTTCTCAAATTTTAATTAATAAAGGCTTTGCCTATTTAGCTGTTCTTGATAAGTCAACCCTTTCATTCCAGCAATCAAACTACTGAATCTTTTTAAACTGCCACCAATGTCAAGATATCCTTTCTAAAATATAGGGACCAAAACTGTACCCAGTACTCCAGGTGCAGCCTCACCAAAACCCTGTAAAGTTGTAACAAGACTACCCTATTTTTAAAATCCAGCCCCCAATAATGAAAACCATTTCATAGATTCACAAAGTCATAGAGGTGTATAGCATGGAAACAGACCCTTTGGTCCAATTTTTCCTTGCCAACCAGATATCCTAAAGCAATCTAGTCACATTTGACAGCATTTGACCCATATTTCTCTAAAACACTATCATAATTGTACCAGCCTCTACCCCTCTTCTGGCAGTTTATTCCATACATGCACCACCTTCTGTGTGAAAAGGTTGCCCCTTAGCTCCCTTTTAGACCTTTCCCTCTCACTTTAAACATATGCCCTCTAATTTTGGACGCCCTTACCCTGGAGAAACAAACATGGCTATTCACCCTATTCATGTCCCTCATAACTTTACAAACCTCTATAAGGTCACGCCTCAGCCTCTGATGCTCCAGAGAAAACACCCACAGCCTATTTGGCCTCTCCCCATTGCTTAAGCCCTCCAAACCTGGCCTCATCCTTACAAATCTTTTCAGAACACTTTCAAGTTTCACAACATCTTTCCCCTAGTTGAGAGACCAGAATTGAATTCAGTATTCCAGAAGTGGCCTGATCAGTGTCAAGTACAGCCATAACATGACCTCTCAACTCCTATACTCAATGCACTGACCAATAAAGATGAGCGGTTCCGGCCTGTCTACCTACTACTCCACTTTCAAGGAACAGTGAACCTTTTTATCTTCTTAATTATTTTTTGCACTTGCATGCTAACGTTTTGTATTTCATGCACAATATCAGCCAGATTCATTTGTTTGCAGTCTCTCTCCTTTTAAATAACATGCTGCCTTTTGATTCGTCCAACCAAAGTGCATAACTGCACACTTTCCCATATTCAAGTCCATCAGTGACAATTTTGATCACTCAGCCTGTCTATACATCCCCTTGCATATTCGTGTTGTCCTTATCAAATAATTTTGTATCATCAGAAAATTTGGATCATTATATTTGGCCACCTCCTCCAAGTTAATAATATAGATCGTAAATAATTGAGGTCCTATGACTGATCATTGTGGCCACTCTATTACGTTTTTTTCAAAGTGAAAGAAGTTCCTTAATCCTAACTCTCTGTCTTCTGTGTGTTAACCAAACCCCAATCCATGCTAATACATTATCTCCAATACCACGAGTTCCTATGTTGTGCATTAACCTGTTTTGTGGCTTCTTATCAAATATCTTCTGGAAATCTAAATACACAACATTCACCAGGTTCCCCTTTTCAATTCTGCTTGTTATATCTTCAAAGTATTCTTGCAAATTTATCAATCATTATTGCCCTTTCAAGAACCCAGAGGAAACCCACACAGACACGGGGAGAATGTGCAAACTCCACACAGTCGCCCGAGCTGGAATTAAACCCGGGTCCCTGGCACTGTGAGGCAGCACTGCTAACCACTGAGCCACCATGCCACCCACCAATAGACACCAGTATTTTTCAGGTGGAATTGTTTGTTGGTGGCATCGCTGCTCAAATTCTAACTGAGGCCTGTAAATGGACAATTAAGGTACACTTAAGTACTTTATCCAGCCAATGCTGAATATTCAAGGTGATTACTTGCCTTTGGTGAGTCCACCCAGTAAACGCTGTCAGATTTTCATGTTCATTCAAAGGCACTCAGTGCTTGATAAAATGACCTGGAATTGGGAATGGGGAGGCCTCTTGAGATTAATCCCCTCACTTTGCTTTTGGCTTTGCTCCTTTGCTGGGGATTCCTTACCCACAATCCCTACCTTTCTCATACTTACTTTGCTCCAGAGATCTCTGAGTGAGTTACCAGTAGCAGCTCTCAGAAAGGGACAGCTACCAGTATCTGATTGGTCAGCAGCTCTCAGATGCAAGATTCTTGACCAACTTGAGGAAAATCTGCAAGTAAATTCCGCACCCCTCCCCTCCCCCGAGTAGCCAGGAGTCTCAGTCACAGGATGTCCTCTGCCAATTAGCCACTTAAATCCACAGGCGCTCGAGATCGGGTTCATACCACTTACAGTGATTGACATTATGTCTACCACAGTTGTCATTAAATTCCACCTATTGTCAGGGAACATAGGTCCACTCCACTCAAGCTCTCCTCATTGTGATAGACATTCTCATTCCAGGACTCATAACCAAGTTTTTGTTTGTTGCGTCCCCTCTAACTTCAACCTTCTTAAGTAAGGAGACAAAATCTGTGCGCAAGACTCCAGGAGTGGTCTCATCAAAGCCTTATACAATCACAACAAGACAAATGCTGGTTGTGATGTGTTTAAAAATCTTAGACCCTGAGACAATTCCAAAGGTGAAAGGAATTACAGCTTCCAAGGAGTGTGACAAATACTGTCTGTAATTTAAATTGCTCATCTATTAATAGCTGTCAGCAGCTGCTGTTGTCATCCAGTTTGGTGAAAACTGAGTTCTTTGCGAGTTAGATGATTCTGTGGCGTACACATGGCATAGAGTGCACCATTGCTTCCACAACAAGGTTGAACTGTGTGAGATCTACATGCTGTTTGTTTAGCCTTTGGGTTTGCACACATGAAGCAACATGAGCACCAATAAGTGGGTTGTGTTACAGGTGCTATGACCACCTGGTGTGGCATGAAATGAATTTCTTGTCTCACCTTTTTCAAAAGCGGATGTGAAATGCTTCTTGAAGTAAACAAACATGGTGGCTTGGCATCTGGCCTTAATGTAATATGGTGAGCTTTCTGCAGCTCTCCCAGACCCATAAACTGCTTTGAAAATTCTAACGTGAATTTGTCTGGCTGTCCCAGTTATTTAACCTCTCCATGTTGAGGATAAGTTACAAATCCAAGTAAGCTGTCTGACTGTAACGAGAAGTTCTACTTTTGAATCAGCTAAAACATTTCTGTAGTTCTCTTCCTTTACCTTGCATTGTGGCCATAAATTGGCCCATCACCTTTAAGTGAATGCCCTGATCAGTGAAGTTACATAGTTGATGACTGACTTAAATGAGGCTTGAGCCATCATTTTCTCACAGCAAGTATTGACATTCCATCTCCAGTGTCTAAGTGGAGATTGGTCCCATGGTTATTGGCCATAGTGTCATGACCCTAAAAACCCTCTTTGATTTGTGACCTCACCCAGAAAGTCACCTCATAATTATTGCTATTTTACATGGCACTTTCTGGTCTGACTAGTTTCCCTTCAAAACTTTTATTTGAAGTTAGAAGCTTAATCTGCCACTGCATACCACTTAACAATGGCCCCTTTGCTTGTTTGAGCTGTAGTCTACATTAACGAGTGTGTGAGGTTGGTGCTGGCAAGATATTTCCTGTCACAATGAGGATCACTGCAATGGCAGTGACTGCAGATTCTGCCTTCCCATTCTGAATTGCATGAGCTCCAAGGGCCCGCTCATCTTCCCATTTAGTTACTGGTTGACAGAGAGACAACACAAAGAAAATAAAATATGTTGCAGAGCCTGAGTGTTGATGCCAAATTTTACCTGGAATATGAAAGATTGTGAAACAAAAATAAGAATCAATACCTTATTAATATTGTCATAGTTGGCAGTTTCTTCTTCACTTCACTGTCTAATCAGAATGGAGTCAGCATTATTGCTGATTGCATCTAGAAGTATATTAATGTGGAGCTTATCAGGCTTCACTGAAGTTCAGAGATGGTCCAATACCCATTGAAGTTGTGGTGCCAATAAATCCATTGTTGATGGGCTTGAGAAGAGGTAAAGTCTTATCCTCCACAAAGTTGGGTCAATGTAGTCAGGCTGTGGTAACAATGAGCTGCTCTGATGACAGCTGTTGTTGTCATCTCAAGTGTGTTCTGAGAGACAAGGTCTTCTCAATTTCTGGTCTTTTGTTGACATTGACTGGAATACATAATCAGTGCTTGCAGAGTGCACACTATCACTTGCACACAATTTAAATATCACAATCAGGTTCTGGGGACCTTGGACAGATGGAGGCTTAACAGTAGACTGACAGGCAATGGAAAAAGCACAACAGGTCAGGCAGCATCTCAGAAGCAAGAGAGTAGAGGTTTTGGGTTTGACTCTTCATCAGGACTTGTTGACTATGACTTCTTTGTCATATCTACAGCATCTACAGTCCTCACTATCTCCTAATGCAAGTGACAAAATAATTTATTAACTAAAAGCACTATCTACATGGTTACATTGGACTTGTTCCTTTAGGTCCGAGTCCCATTTAACCTGACTTCACTGATGCAGATGTCTAGCTATTTATATGAACCCATATAATACAATACCTTCACATTAGTGGGTCAAGTCACATGTTTAGGTAGGGTGCCAATGAGTAAGGAACACAGCACAAGTAAAAGAGGCAACTGTGAGTAGTTTCATTCAAAGTACGGAGGGCAGAAACAGCCATGCTCAGCTGGACACAGATGCAGGGCCCTGAGTGTCAAAGTAAAGGAGCGTTTACTTACATCTGCAGTGGTAGGTATGTTCCTATATGTCTGAATGACCTGAGGCAGTGCAATGTCATGGGCTGAGAATAAAGAGGAGTCCATTCAATTGATGCCACCATGGTTCAGCGTTTTTGAAGAGAGTGGCCAACCTTATGGAAAGCCATATAGAATATATAACACTAAAGCACAGTACAGGCCATTCAGCCTTGATGTTGTGCTAACCTTTTATCCTACTCTAAAATAAAAAAACCTACATACCTTTAACTTTACTATCAGCCATATGCCTATCCAAGAGTCACTTAAATGTCCCTAAGTTATCTGACTCTACTACTACTGCTGGCAGTGCATTCCATGTACCCGTCATTCATATATGCAGTATCACTTAAGAGTACATGCAGGAACTGCACACTGATATATACAGGATGTATGCAAAGGTCTGTGACTTGAGGAGTGCAAAGATGTCTAGATGTCTACCAGTTACGCTGAAGCTGATGTCTTCTAGTCATCTAAAACACTTAACCCTGAGGGACAGGATGTACATGTATTTGGAAAGGCAAGGACTGACTAGGGATAGTCAACATGGCTTTGTGCATGGGAAATCATGTCTCACAAATTTGACTGAGTTTTTTGAATAGATAACAAAGAGGATTGATGAGGGCAGAGCAGTGGACGTGATCTTTATGGACTTCAGTAAGGCATTAAACAAGGTTCCCCATGGGAGACTGGTTAGCAAGGTTAGATCTCATGGAATACAGGGAGGAGAAATAACCATTTGGATACAGAACTATCTCAAAGGTAGAAGACAAAGAGCAGTGTTGGAGGTTGCTTTTGAGACTGGAGGCCTGTGACCAGTCGAGTGTCACAAGGATCGGTGCTAGGTCCACTACTTTTCGTCATGTATATAAATGATTTGGATGTGAACATAGGACATATAGTCAGTAAGTTTGCAGATGACACCAAAATTATACGTTTAGTGGATAGCAAAGAAGGTTACCTCAGAACACAACGAGATCTTGATGGGCAAATGGGCTGAGGAGTGGCAAATGGAGTTTAATTTAGGTAAATGTGAGGTGCTGCATTTTGGGAAAGCAAACCTTAGCAGGACTAATACACTTAATGGTAAGGTCCTGGGGAGTGTTGCTGAACAAAGAGATGTGAGAGTGCAGGTTCATAACTCCTTAAAAGTAGAGTTGCGGGTATATAGGATAGTGAAGAAGGCATTTCCTTTATTGGTCAGAACAATAGGAGTTGGGAGGTCATGTTGCGGCTGCATAGGATGCTGGTTAGGCCACTTTTGGGATACTGCATGCAGTTCTGGTCTCCTTCTTATTGGAAAGATGTTGTGAAACTTGAAAGGGTTCAGAAAAGATTCACAAGGATGTTATTAGAGTTGGAGGATTTGAGCTACAGGGAGAGGCTGAATAGGCTGGGGCTGTTTTCCTTGAAGTTTTGGAGGCTGCAGGTGACCTTATAGAGATTTATAAAATCATGAGAAGTATCGATAGGATAAATAGACAAAGTCGTTTCCCCAGGATGGGGGAGTCTAGAACTAGAGGGTGCAAGTGAGAGGGAAAGATGTAAAAGAGACCTAAGGGGCAACCTTTTCAAGCAGAGGGTGGTGCATGTATGGAATAAGCTGCCAGAGGAAGTGGTGGAGGCTAGTACAATTGCAACATTTAAAACACATCTGGATGGGTATATGAATAGGAAGCGTTCGGAGGAATATGGGCCAGGTACTGGCAAATGGGACTAGATTTTGTTGGGATATCCGGTTGTCATGGACAGATTGGACTGAATGGTCTGCTTTTGTGCTCTACATCTTTATGATTCTAATACTCTATAATAACAGAAAGGAGGATGAGGGTACCGAATATCATAGGGTATTTTCATCATCATCAGCTTCTTTGGTTCTTCTGCCTGTGGGAGCCTCTCTGCAGCAGAGTTGAGTAATGGAGGCTGCCCCTAAAATGATTGCAGCAACCATTAGAGATGACACCATGGACACCTCCATGATGAGGACAATCTCCACATGGATCTCAATCACAAACTGGCCCCCACCTCATCCGAGGCCATAAAGGGAACACTGTGTGGCAATGGCTAACAGTGGATACCACAAGTCAAATACAATACTGAGTGGCTTACTGAGGTCTATCATATTTTCACTTGTGTTATGAATGTTGGACTTTATCAAATGGTTTTATGCTGAATTTAAGGTAAAACAGAATGTTCCAAAATGGAGATCAATTAAAACTCATTCACTGAGAGATCCATATGATTTAGTTGTCATGGGAAAAGAAGCCAAGTCTGAAACAGTCAGAAAAAAAGTGCTTGTTATCATATTAATATAAATAGAACATACTGTAGAAACTCAGCAGCTCTGGCAATATCTGAGGAGAAAGAAACTGGGTTAATGTTTTTAATCCAAAATGACTCTTCTTCAGATTGCAGTTGTCATGTATAAAGGAGGGGCAGCTGGTCTTTCTGTATACACATTGTCAAACTTTGACTCAAACAGAGAGTGAGTGAGGGAGCAATGCTTCAAGGTAAAAAAGCTACCACTTTCAGAGCAGGATTCTTGGAAGAGTCAGCTTCTGTATGGAAGTCAGAACAGATGGGTCTCTGGAGAATTAACGAATATGAAATTAGCAGTCTGAATCTTTCTACTCAATTTTAATCCAAGGATACCTGGAAGAACGCAAGAAGCCTTGTCCTGGCAGGGCAGGATGAAGTGAACTGTTGAAAAGCCAGCAAGAGTTTGGACTTCACTCTTAAGGGTCCCAGTGATCAGATTGCATTACCTTTGTGACTCTGTCTGGGCTCCTATATAGAGGTGAGTAGTCATCTCTTCAAGGCATAGCTCCCTGTCCCCTGGAATCCATCCATAGGCTTTAGGGGAATGGAGCGAAAATCTATGGCAACCTGAACTGCTGGTGGATCAAAACATCATGACATCTGCCAAGAAAATTAATACACTCATGAAGGAAGCTCTTGTTGTGGTCATAGACCAGTTCAACATTGAGGAAACAGGAGGTCTTTTGGTTGATGGATCTCACTGGCTGGTCTTTAGGGACCCCAATGGGTGTCATTGATGATAATCCAGCAATCACAGCAAAACACACTGCCTCGCGTTCCTGTGAGGCTGTATCTGTGGTGAAATTATTTCATCGTCCAGCTCTGACATATAGGGCATCCATGATCATTGGGATGCAGTGATATTCAGCCATTCACAAGATAGCAGCAAATTCCACAGCTGACCTGTACAAGGAACCAGAAGCAAAAAAGTTCAAGGTCACTGAGACTTTGACAGCTACAGACAGAATATGGTGACCATTGCTGCAAGGTGGCAACTCTTCAGCAATGAAGGCACAGATCTCAGTGAAAATCTGTCTGGAGTTTTGCAGTCTGCTGTGGCTTGAGGACACGGTCATCTTCAGGTAGCAACTACTCTGATGGTAAATACTAAGTGGAGAGTACAACCTCTGTGTCCTTTTGCCTTTTGGTCCTTGACATTGTCCTCTTAATGCTTGGAGCTCTGCTGTTTCTACAGAGGGTGATGATCCACCAGTGCTAGCTATTCCCTATTTTTGGTCAGTTGGATATCCAGCTATGTCCCCTGCTCCTCTATGCCTGTGAAAATCCCTCAGACTGCCAGTTTCACTACATTTGACAGAAAGACAATCTCACCCTCATGAACACAATAGGTAGCAAGAACAACATTGATGACCCGTATTTTTAAATCCTTTCCACATCCATTCACACCCTTAGCAGGGCTCAATAATATAGCCTAAAATATTTATTTAACTTCTCTACTAGTTCTTTATTTCCTATTATTAATTTTCTGAACTTTGTCACTAAGGAATGCATGTTTACTCTCACTAATCGCTTGATTTTGACATATCAGAAACTTGTAAATACAAGAAAATTAAACTGTTATTCCAGCTACTAAAAGAATCCCTGGACTAAGAAGTAGAGTTAAAGAGCTCTGGATGAAGTGAAATTTCAAATGCGAAAGGAATGATTTTGTTTTATCATTTTTTGGCTGATTGCTCGAGAAAAGCCAAGGGTGGCACAATGGCTAGCATTGCCGCCCCCCCTCCGCGACCCCCCCCCCCCCCCCCACCTCCCAGTGCCAGGGACCTGGGTTCAATTCCCACCTCAGGCAACTGTCTGTGTAGTGTTTGCACATTCTTCCTGTGTCTGCGTGGGTTTCCTCCTGCAGTCCAAAGATATGCAGGTGAGGTGAATTGGCCATGCTAAATTGCCTGTAGTGTTAGGTGGATTAGTCAGGGGTAAATGTCGGGGAATGGGTCTGGGTGGGTTGCTCTTTAGAGGGTTGGTTTGGGCTGACGGGCCTGTTTCCACACTGTAGGGAATCTAATCTAAAAAGGACTCTGATTTTCTGAGGTTTCCTCTCCAGTATTGCAATTTTGTTTCATCTTTCAGGCTTGAGTTAAAGCTAGAAAAAGGTTTGCCATAAAAGTCTGTTCTAAATTCCAAACGTATCAAAGAAAACAAAAAGCCAAGTTAATGAGTAGCTTCAGTTTCCAAATAATCCTCTTGGCAATTAGAAAGGAAGGACTTAAAAATAAGAATGCAACAACTCTCAAAATTAAAATGCTGGACGGATTTATTGGCACATACTAACTCTTGGTTCAAACTGTGTGTCCTCAACTGATATGCAATAAGCAATGAATTGTGTTTTTTTCATTCGTACATTGATTTCTTTTCTCTCTTAGAATTGTGCTCCAAAATAGCCATGGTTACCAGTCAAGAATTAATTGCCTTCGATGAAGCATAGTGAAACCAGACTTCTGTGTGGACTTCTGGTGAGGCAACTTTTAAATTCCATTTAAATAATTTAATTGAGACAGGAGTAAATTAATCAGAACAGCAGAGAAGCATCATTTTCAGGAGCCGATATTGTTTCAGGATCAAAAACAGGGTGAAAACAGGCATTCCTGTTATGGACCAATTGCAAGTCACATACAAATATATAAATTGGGAGCAAGAGCAAGCCATTTGGGCTCTCAATGCTGCTTGCCACTCAACAAGATTGTGCTGATTTGATTGCGTCCTTAACTCCACATAACCCCTACAACCAATAACCCCTAACTGCCTTGTTACTTAATAATCTGTTTAACTTTCTTTAAAAATATTCCAACATGCCTCCACCACTCTCTGGGGAAAAGAATATCAATGACTTACAGCTCTTGGAGAAAAGAAATCTTGCTTCACCTCAATCTCTAAACTGCGTCCCCTGGTTCTATTCTTTCCCACAAGAGTTAACATCCTTTCAGCACCCAATATTCTAATCTAATGTTTTTAATAAGATCACCACTCATTCTTTTACACTCCAACAGATACAAGCGCAACCTGCCCGACTCTCCTCACAGAACACCTTTTCAGGAATCAGTTGAGGGAAGTTTTTCTGTACTGTTTCTAATGAAATAATGTCCTTTCTTCAATAGGAAGACCAAAACTGTACACAGTACTCCAGATGTGGACCCTGTACAACTGTAGCAAAACATCCTATTCCATTCCCCTTGCATTGAACCAGAAAATCCCATTTGCCTTCTTAATCACTTGTTATACTTGAATACTAAGTTTATGTGATGCATGCATCAAAACACACAGATCTCTCTGTAACCTCAGAGGTCTGCAATCTCTCTTCTTTTCCATAATACACAACCTTTGTATTCTTCCTGCCAAAGTGGACAATATACATTTCCTTACATTATATAAATCTGCCAAATTGTTGCCCATTCGGTTAACTTGTCAATATCCCTTTGCAGACTCCTTATGTTCTCTTCACAATGAACTTTCCTGCCTCCGGAAAGTTTGCAATCATACCTTTAGTTCCTTTTAAGTTGGTAATATAAATTGTAAATAGTTAAGGCCCCAGCACTGATCCTAGTAGCAGTTCACTTGCCATATCCCAATAGGCTAAGAATGACCCTTTTATGCCTACAGTTAGTTAATCAATTCTCTGTGCATATTAACTTGTTGTACTTAATAGCAGAGCTCTTATTTTGCTTAGTAAAATTTGGTGTTGCACTTTGTCAAATGCCTTCTATAAAACTAAGCTACCATTTTTCCATATTTTTCTTACTTCTTCAGAAAACTTCAATAACTTAGTCAACCTTGATTTCTCTTTCACAAGTCTTGTTTTCTAAATTTCCCATTATATCCTCCCAAATAAAAGATTTCAGTATTTTCCCTAAGACAAATGTTGAACCAACTGGATCACGTTCAATCATTTTTTGATCACTGCTGTTAGAAACATCTTCACTATGAGTTTAGTAATTAATCATGTCTCATTGCACATTATCAAATCTAGTATTGAATACTCTGTGGTTGGGTCTAGAAAGTGCTGAGAGTGCTATGCTGGAAAAGCACAGCAGGTCAGGCAGCATCTGAGGAGCAGGAGAATCGATGTTTCAGGCATAAGCTCTTCATCAGAAATGCTCATTCCTGATGAAGGGCTTATGCCTGAAACATTGATTCTCCTGTTCCTCAGGTGCTGCCTGACCTGCTGTGCTTTTCCAGCACCAGACTCTCGACTCTGATCTATAGCATCTGCAGTCCTCACTTTCTTCTAGAAGTGCTGCTATGGGAAACTATCCTGAAAACGCTTTACAAACTCATTATCCAGGCTACCTTTGCCAATCTCATCCAATCACATATAGATTAAAATTACCATTGATTATCACTATACCTTTCTTGCAAGCCCTATTATTCCCTCCAGATAACTCTGGCCTACAGTATGGTCACTGTTGGGTGGCCTATACACCAGTCCAACAAGCAGTTTCTTATCTTTACCAATTTTTGATTTCTACCCAAACTAATTATACGTTTTTATTTCCACTAAGATTACCTATCCTTAGGTAATCCTTAATAATGTGATCCTTAATAAATAAGTCTACACACCCGGGCGAAAGTGAGGACTGCAGATGCAGGAGATCAAAGTTGAGAGTGTGGTGCTGGAAAAGCACAGCAGGTCAAGCAGCAGGAGTATCCTGATGAAGGGCTTATGCCCGAAACGCTGATTCTCCTGCTCCTCAGATGCTGCCTGACCTGCTGTGCTTTTCCAGCACCAGAGCTACACACCCATCTTGTCCAAGCGTTATATTAGATTACTTACAGTGTGGAAACAGGCCCTTCAGCCCAACAAGTCCACACCGACCCTCCGAAGCACAACCCACCCATACATTTACCCCTTCACCTAACACTATGGGCAATTTAGCATGGCCAATTCACCTGACCTGCACATCTTTAGACTGTGGGAGGAAACCGGAGCACCCAGAGGAAACCCACGCAGACACGGGGAGAATGTGCAAACTCCACACAGTCAGTCGCCAGAGGTGGGAATTGAACCCGGGTCTCTAGCGCTGTGAGGCAGCGGTGCTAACCACCGTGCCACCGTGCCGCCCTCATTATATCTTTCCAAAACGTTTTGAACTTTTGGATATTTACATCCAAGTCTTTGTCATCTTGTAGACAGGTTTCTGTAGTAGCTACCTTATCATAAATGTTAATTTCTATAAATGTAAATTTATGTTTTGGAGGGGAGGTGGTGGTGTCGAGATAATGTTACTGAGACAGTCATCTGGACCCCAGAGCAAATAAACTGAGGATACTAGTTTGAATCCCACCTTGGTGGTTGGTGAAAATTTAAGTGAACAAAAAAAAAGATTAAAAGTATCTTCTAAAAGGTTAGTCTAATGGTGGCCATGGGACCACTCTGTTGATTGTTGTTTTAAAAAAGATTATTTTGTTCATTAATGTTCTTTTGGGAATGAAATCAGTCATCCTACCCGGTGTAGGATGGATGTGACTCCAGATCCATGACAATGTGGTTGATTTTTAACTGGTCGTGTAAACCTCACTATTGTGTTAAAAGCTACTATAATGTCTAAAAAAAGGTAACAAAAGATGGGCCATTTAGCAACAAACTGAGCGCTGGAAATAACAACAGCAAATGCTGTCCTATTGATGCTAAGTCCTTCTTATCAATCTTTAGGTGCCTGTGCCAAAATTGTGAGACCTGCTGTGTAGACCAGTTGAGCAACTGAACAGAATCATATCTCATACACAATATGCCAGACATCACCAGCACCATCACCATCCCTGGGTACATCTGTCCGTTTAGCAGGGCATACTAACAGAGCTGGAGGCACAATGGCATACAGTTGGGAGGAAGTTGATGTTGGACCCCTCAAAATTGACTCCAGACTCCAAGACGTTTCATAGCATCAGATCTATTATGAGCAATGAAAGCTTCCTCAATGTTGGGTATATTTGGAGGAACTGCAGGTGGTAAGACCGAAGAATGTATCATGAGTGGGTGACTTCAACATTTTGCTTCAAAAGTGGTTTGGTTACACCATTAACTAAATGGGCTATTTGAGGGCTGAAAGACATAGCTGCAAGTCTGACTTTGTAGCAGGCAATGAGGGAGTTAACAGGGGAAATTCTATTTGACCTTGCCCTTACTAATGTATCTGTTGCAGAAGTATGCCTCCATGTTCATATTAGTAGGAATGACCACTCCACATTCCTTGTGGAGACAAAGTCTCATCTTAATGGAGCCGAGGTAGAACGAGATACATTTGGTAGGGTAGGACCATGCGGAGACAATAGACAATGTGTTGGTCAGAGTACTTGGGCTTGTGGATTTTGGGGAACAGGTAGAAATGGGCTGTGCGGGGCTGGAGGGCACAGACAGTGCGAGTGATTTTGGCATGATGGGTTGTGGGCAAGGGAGAAGTAGCACATGGTTTCGGACAGTTGGTGCTTGGCATCTGCAACATAGAGGTCTGTTCTCCAGATTACCACCATCCTGCCTTTGTCAGTAGGTTTGATGGTGAACTGTGGGTTGGTGCGGAGAGAGTGGAGTGCTGCATGTTCAGAGAGGGTGAGATTAGAGTTAGTGAGGGGAATGGAGAAATTGAGGTGGCCAATGTCACGTCGGCAGTTTGCAGTGAAGAGGTCTAGGGCGGGTACGAGGCCAGTGAGGGGTGACCAAGTGGAGGAGGAAGGTTGGAGGCAGGAGAAGTCTCTGAGGCTGAATGGTCTGTCCTCAGGAAAGGACTCATGTTTGTACCCCTCCACCCCCACCTCAAACCCCACCCCACCACCACACCACATCCAACCCTCACCCATCATATGGCATCACCCTTCACTGCACCCCTCCATCAGCCACCTCATGAATGCCCAAAACCCCACACACAAGCATTTCCACATATTCACTATCCCTGAAACCTCGAACTCTCTGGGGCCGAATGGTCTGTCCTCAGGAAAGGGCTCACATGCATCCCCCTCTGCCCCCACCTCAACGCCCTTCCAGGAGAGACAGAGGTTCACCTGCCTCTCTTCCAACCTAGTTTACTGCATCAAGTGCTCCCGATGTGGTCTTCTCTACAGTGGGGAGACCAAACATAAACTTAGGGAACGGTTCACCGAGCATCTCAGCCGGGCCCATAGGCCAACTGGACCTCCTGGTCACCGCCCATTCTAATTCCCTTTCCCCTTCCCTTTCCGACATGACCATTCTTGGGCTCCTCCATTGCCACAATGAACCAAACCACAAATTGGAGGAACAACAACCTCACGTTTCCCCTGGGAAGCCGGCAGCCCGGAGGACTCAACATTGAGTTCTCCAATTTCAAACAACCTCCCTTTCCATCCCCTGACACCCTTCTCAGCCCCTCCCCATCCTTTCCCCTCCTCCCAGCCACCAATCGGATTCATTCTTCCCATTGACCAAGCAGGTTGTACCCCACTTCACCACCCTGCCCCCCACTAATCCCTATACCCACCCCAGTCCTGAAGAAGGGTTACGCCCAAAACATCGACTTCTCCACCTCCTGATGCTTCCTGGCTTGCTGTGTTCTTCCAGCCTCCAGCCTATCTATAATGAGGTCAGGAGCTGAGGGGCCCTGGTGGAACACAAACTGGGTGTAACTGAGCAGGTTATTGCTGAGCAGGTGCTGCTTAATAGCACCTCTGATGATATACAGCCATAAGATTCATACAGCACGGAAACAGACTGTTTGACCCAAAACGAGTATTTTGCATCAGCGTTTACTGTGGAGAAGGACATGGAAGATATAGAATGTGGGGAAATAGATGGTGACATCTTAAAGATGTCCATATTACAGAGGAGGAGGTGCTAGATGTCTTGAAATGCATGTAGATGGATAAATTCCCAGGACCTGTTCAGGTGTACCAAAGAACTCTGTGGGAAGCTAGGGAAATGATTGCTGAGCCCCTCGCTGAGATACTTTTTTAGATTAGATTACTTACAGTGTGGAAACAGGCCCTTCGGCCCAACAAGTCCACACCGCCCCGCCGAAGCGCAACCCACCCATACCCCTACATCTACCCCTTACCTAACACTATGGGCAATTTAGCATGGCCAATTCACCTGACCTGCACATTTTTGGACTGTGGGAGGAAACCGGAGCACCCGGAGGAAACCCACGCAGACACGGGGAGAATGTGCAAACTCCACACAGAGAGTCGCCTGAGGCAGGAATTGAACCCGGGTCTCTGGCACTGTGAGGCAGCAGTGCTAACCACTGTGCCACCGTGCCGCCCATTGTATCATCAATAGTCACAGGTGAGGTACCGGAAGATTGGAGGTTTGCTAATGTGGTACCATTATTTCAGAAAAATGGTAAGGAAAAGCCAGGAAACTATAGGCCGGTGAGCCTGACCTCAGTGGTGGGCAAGTTGTTGGAGAGAATCCAGAGAGACAGGATTTACATGTATTTGGAAAGGGAAAGACTGATTAGGGATAGTCAACATGGCTTTGTGTATGGGAAATCATGTCTCACTGACTTGATTGAGTTTTTTGAAGAAGTAACAACGAGGATTGATGAGGGCAGAGTGGAGTATGTGATCTATATGGACATCTGTAATGCGTATGACAATGTTCCTCATTGTAGATTAGTTAGCAAGGTTAGATCTCATGAAATACAGGGAGAACTAGCCATTTGGGTGCAGAACTGGTTCAAAGGTAGAAGGTAGAGGGTGGTGGTGGAGGGTTGCCTTTCAGACTGGAGGTCTGTGACCAATGGTGTGCCAGAAGAATTGGTACTGGGTCCACTGCTTTTTGTCATTTATATAAATGAATTGGATGTGAACATTGGAGGTATAGTTAGTAAATTTGCAGATGACACAAAGATTGTATAGGTAGTGGATAGTGAAGAAGGTTACCTCAGATTACAATGGGATCTTGATCAGATGGGCCAATGGCCTGAGGAGTGGCAGATGGAGTTTAATTTAGATAAATGTGAGGTGCTACATTTTGGAAGGCAAATCAGAGCACGATTTATGCACTTAATGGGAATGTTGCTAAACAAAGAGACCTTGGAGTACATGTTCATAGCTCCTTGAAAGTGAAGTCACAGATAGATAAGATAGTGAAGAAGGTGTTTGGTATGCTTTCCTTTATTGGTCAGAGAATTGAGTATAGGAGTTGGAAGGTTATGTTGCAGCTGTACAGGACATTGGTTAGGCCACATTTGGAATATTGTGTGCAATTCTGGTCTCCCTCCTA
This sequence comes from Chiloscyllium punctatum, assembly GCF_047496795.1. Lineage (NCBI taxonomy): Eukaryota > Metazoa > Chordata > Chondrichthyes > Orectolobiformes > Hemiscylliidae > Chiloscyllium > Chiloscyllium punctatum. The sequence goes on along the minus strand of NC_092758.1, from coordinate 55,512,302 downwards.
TAGAAAGGATGTTGTGAAACTTGAAAGGGTTCAGAAAAGATTTACAAGGATGTTGCCAGGGTTGGAGGGTTTGAGATATAGGAAGACATTGAATAGGCTAGGGCTGTTTTCCCCTGGAGTGTCAGAGGCTGAGGAGTGACCTTATGGAGGTTTATAAAATCATGAGGGGGATTGACACGGTAAATAGACAAGGTCTTTTTCTGGGGTTGGGGAGTCCAGAACTAGATGGCATAGGTTTAGGGTGAGAGGGGAAAGATATAAAAGGGATCCAAGGGGCAATGTTTTCACGCAGAGGGTGGTACATGTATGGAATGAGCTGCCAGACGAAATGGTGGAGGCTGGTACAATTGCAACATTTAAAAGGCATCTGGATGGATTGTGAATAGGAAGGGTTTCGAGGGATATGGGCTAGGCATCAGCAGGTGGGACTAGATTAGGTTAGGATATCTGGTTGGCGTGGACGAGTTGGAGCAAATGGTCTGTTTCTGTGTTGTACATCTCTATGACTCTATGACTCCACTCACCTCATTCACTTTCTCTAGCAGCTCATTCCATATGTGCACGACCCTGTGTGTGAATAGCTAGCCTCTGTGGTCCCTTTTAAATCTTCCTCTATCATCTTAAACCTATACTCTCTAGTTGTGGACTCACTTATCTTGGGGAAAAGACCTTGGCTACTCACTTTATCTACGCCCCTAAGCATTTTGTAAACCTCTGTGATGTCAGCACTCACCCTCCTTCGCTCCAGGGAATAAAATCCCAACCTCTCCTTATAACTCAAACTCTCCAGTCTTGGTTAGATCCCTGTAAATCATTTTTGCACCCTTTCCAGTTTAATAACATCCTTCCTCTCACAGGGCAACCAGATTTGTATGCAGTTCTCCAAATGTAGCCTTATAAATGCCTTGGACATCTGCAACATGACATTCCACCTCCTATACCCAACGCTCTGACTGATGAAGGCAAATTTGCCAAAAGCCTTCTTCACCACCCTGTCTACCTATAATGCCACCTTCAAGGAACTATGTACCTGCACCCCCAGGTCACTTGGATTAGCAGCACTTCCCAAGGCCCTACCACTGAATATGTAAATCCTGCCCTTCTTCCATCACATTACTAATGATTGATAGTAGACTGATGGGCTGCCAATGTTGGATTTGTTTTCCTTTCTCTGTACAGAACATACCTAGGCAATTTTCCACATGGTTGGATACAAGCCAGTTTGTAACTGTACTGGAACAATTTGACTTCAGCAGCAACATGTTCTGGAGCACAAGTCTTCAGTACTATTGCTGGAATGTTATTTTTGAAGTATCCAGTGCTTCAACCATTTCTTGATATCACATGGAGTGAATTGAATTGGCTGAAGACTGGTACCTTTGATGCTCAGGACTACTGAAGGAGGCCAAGATGGATCATCCACTTGGTACATCTGACTGAAGTTTGCTGTGAATGCTTCAGCCTTACCTTTTGCACTGATACATTGAGAATGGGGATATTTGTGGGGTCTCCTTCCCTAGCAAGCTGTTTAATTGTTCACCACTATTCCCAATTGGATGTGGCATGACTGCAGAGCTTAGATCTGATCTGTTGATTGTGGGATTGCTTAGCTCTGTCTATCACTTTCTGCTTATGGTGTTTGGCATGCAAATTGTTTTTGGTAGATTTACCAGGTTGACACCTTATTTTTAATTATGCCTGGTGTTGTTCCTGCAATATCCTCCTGCACTCTCCAATAAACCAGGGTTAATCCCTTGGCTTAATAATGATGGTTATGTGGGGGATATGCCAGGCCATGAGTTTGCAGATTGTGCTGGAGTAAAATTCTGCTGCTGTTGATGGTCTACAGTGCCTCATGAATGCCCAAACTTGAGTTACTAGATCTGTTTGAAGTGCCACACAACATGATAGAGCATATCCTCAATGTGAAGGTGGGACTTTGTCTCCACAAGGACTCTGAAGTGGTGACTCTTACCAATAGTGTCATGAATGGATGCATCTGCGGCTGGCAAGTTGGGAATGATATGGTTGAGCATGTTTTTCCCTCTTGTTGGTCCCCTCACCACCTGCTGCAGATCCAGTCTAACACCTATGTCCTTTAGGACCCTATGGGCTTGATCAGTAGTATTGCTGCCAAGCCATCCTGGGTAGACATTGAAATCCTTCCCTCCAGAGTACATTTTCTGTCAGTGCTTCTTCCAAATATTGTTCAGCAAGGAGGAGTACATGGTAATCAACAGTAGACTTTCATGTCCATGTTTAACCTGAAGCCATGAGACTTCATGGGGTCAGGAGTTAATATTAAGGATGCCCAGAACTCTGACTGAATATTATTGTGCTGCCACCTCTGCCTGGTCTGTCCTGCCAGTGAGACAGGACATATCCAGGGATAGGGTTGGTGTGTCCGCGACATTGTCTGTAAGGTCTGACTCCATAATCAAAACTATACCAGGTTGTTGCTTGGCTAGTCTGTGAAACAGCTCTCCAATTTTAGCACTAGCTCCTAGATGTTCATAAGGAGGACTTTGCAAGGTCGACAGGGCTATTTGTGCCATTGTCTACTCTGGTGCCTTGGCCAATTCTTGGTGGTTCATCCAGTTTAATTTCTTTCTTGAGACTTCATAGTAATTGATACAGCTGAGTGGCTTGCTGGACCATTTCAGAAGACAGTTGAAGGTCAACCACATTACTGTGGGTCTGCAGTCACATAGGCCAGACGAAGTCAGGATGGTAGATTTCCTTCCCTGAAGGACATTAATGAGCCAAAATCGTCTCGTTACAAATCTGCCAGCATAATACCCCACCAATGGATCTCTGCCATAATATACCTTGTCCAAAGTGAAGAGTTATTTGGAATATAAAATGGGGTCCAAAATTATCATAGCCATCAAATGATGAAGAGGTAAATTCTATGAATGTTTCTGAGAGGGCATTGTTGTGGTGGCAGGTGAGACAGAAATGGGGCACAAATAGCAGAAGTGCCCTGGAGATTAAAAGACATGTTCAAGCCAGGGCCATGGTTGAGACCTAGGTTTTCAACAGGCATGCCAGTGGGGAAAGTGAGGACTGCAGTTGCTGGAGATCAGATCAAAATGTGTGGTGCTGGAAAAGCACAGCTGGTCAGGCAGCATCTGAGGAATGGGAACGTTGATGTTTCAAGCATGAGCTCTTCATCAGAATTGAGGGAGTGGCCGAAGGGGGCTGACAGAAAATTGGAGGGGTGGAGTTGGGCTGCGGCAAGGTAGATGAGAATGCGATAGGTAGATGAAGGTCGGGGCGGTGATGGTGATAAGTTGGAGAGGAGGGTGGGGCAGATAGGTGGGAAGGAAGATGAATAGGTAGGGCGGTGCCGAGTTGAAGGTTGGATCTGGGATAAGGTGGGGGAGGGGAACTGAGGAAACTGGTGAAATCAACATTGATCCCGTGTGGTTGGAGGGTTCGCAAGGCACAAAATGAGGTGTTCTTCCTACAGGCATCGGGTGGCTGGGGTTTGGCGGTGGAGGAGGCCCAGGACTTGTGTTTCAGAGAACATCTCTGGGACACATGCACTAAACAGCCCCACCGCTCTGTGGCCGAACACTTTAACTCCCCCTCCCAGTCTGCCAAGAACATGCAAGTCCACCAACACCGCTAACCTCTATCTACCCGATGCCTGGAGGATGAACACCTCATTTTACACGTTCAGACCGTCCAACCACATGGGATCAAAGTTGAATTCACCAGTTTCCTCATTTCCAGTCCCCCCACCTTATCCCGGTTCCAACCTTCCAACTCAGCACTGCCTTCTTGGATTGTCCTATCTATCCATCTTCCTTCCCACCTATCCACTCCACCCTCCTCTCTGATCTAACACCATCACCCCCCCCCCCCCCCCTCACCTTCATCTACCTATTGCATTCCTAGCCCCACCATCTCCCATTTATCTCTCAGCCCCCTTTGGCCATGGCCTCATTCGAAACGTCGACTCTCCTGCTCTTCGGATGCTGCCTGACCGGCTGTGCTTTTCCAGCACCATACTTTTCGACTCCGATGCTATTGGGGAAGAACTATGTGGGTATACACTATATAAAACCCTTCCTCCATTACTACCATCTTTCAAGTGGTGGATCCAGGAATTAAAATCAATAGACTAGATGTCCAGTAATTCTGTGTATTGTCACTCTCTGTAATCTGGAGGCAGCAAAGGGGCAAAGTGTCGTCATCGAGTTATAGAGATGTACAGCATGGAAACAGACCCTTCATCCCAACTTATCCATGCCAACCAGATATTCTAAATTAATCTAGTCAGATTTGCCAGCATTTGGCCCATATCTTTCTCAGCCCTTCTTTGCCATGTATCCATCCAGATGCTTTGTCTGGTAGGCAGGTGTGAAATCCTCCGTCATTTTCTAGTGCTACCTTAGAGACAATGGCAATGGAGAAAGTAGCCCTTAAATTCATGGAACATGATCATGAATTAGAATTTTGTTCCATACAAACTCCAGCTTGATCCCCATTGACAAGGAATTGATATAGTTAAGGCAGTTGTTCAACTAGGAAAATCTCCTTATGTAATGTTGCTTGACATTATCTTCCTTTTCTGAAGCCTGGCCAATATTCTAAGAATCAATTCCACATCCACCTGAAATTAGTTCTTAAAAACCATTGTATTTGACAAACAATTACATTTATTCGAAACAATTGTTGTTGATTAGAAACATTAACTCTGTTTCTGTCACTACTGGTGCCACAGACCTGCTGAGTTTCTCTAGCAATTTTTGCTTTTATTTCAGACTTCCATAGTTTTTTTGTTTTTATTTGGACAAGATGATTGTTACTCTCACCAGAAATTTCCCTATTTTAGAGTTGGGAGTATTGGCAATGTCTCTCTGTGTGAATAAATGTCCTTTACTCCTTTGTGCAATGCAATCTGAATATTTGCCTCTCAATTTAATAGGGAAAACCTTGTGGATAGAATAGCAGCTGGACTAAATCCAGCCAATCTCTATTTTGTTTCTTGTTTCACAGATCAAAATGGTGAATTTCTTGCAAGAATCATCTATCATGTTGAGTCAGTTAAGTAGCAATTTTCTATGACTCAGTCAGACGGCTTGCATCACAGATGTTCCAATATATGATTTATAAATTGCTAGCCGGCACCCTGTCATGATTTTCCAGTGGTTTAAATAATCTGATTTTTAGTTTAGCAAATTTTAATTAACTATTGCTGCAAACTAAAATTTGTTTTCTGTCTCACCTCCGCACTTTGCACAGCTCATTTTTACTCTCCCAACACTCCATTGTCCTTAACCTCTTCATTTTACCACCTCTGATCCTGATTGATGAAATGGAAACAATGTGAGTTCTTTCCCCTGGAAAGTATTATTAATTGCTTCAAAAGATAAAAGAAATGAAGTGGTCACTTTTTTTCACACATCATTTAACAGTAGGCACCAACTCTTTAAAAAAACATATTTGTCTGTCCCAGTATGTGCTACGTTTTCTGCAAAGTATCCGACTTCTCTTTCTGTCAGAACTGTGTATCAGAACATCGCAAATTAATTAACATTGTATCAGGTTCACTCCACCTCCCTGTCAAACCCTTGCTAACTCAGGCAGTAACCTAAAAAACAGCTATATTATTTCAGGAATACCAGATAACGTCCAATTTTCCATGACATAAAGGATCCATTGACAGGTTATACACAGTAAAAAACAATATCATTAAATAAATAGTATTAATTTGAACTTTTTTTTGCATTTGCAAGGTGAGTTATGTTACACCTGAGGATGTGATGGTTTCTACTTTTGAGTTTTAGTGTTAGCAAAAGTGATTAGATACCGCATGACCAGGTACAAAGTAAAACACTCTCTACTTCATGTTAACAATGAGTTAAATTCTCTCAACATTACAGTTACAGCAAAATTCCAAAACAAATTATAAATTTTGTTTACTATGTACTGGGGAAATCTTCTCTTACTATATTTTAACACTAAATTCAGAACATAATTGTTCTCCCATAGATTTTGTCAGTTTGGCTTCTCTTTGCTATTTTCCATAAAGTAGACACCCGAGGTTGAAAATTCACAAGTTAGGGTTAAAACTGAAAATTCATTTCCTAAAGTGGAATACAATTGTATTACTCCTGGACTGTAAATTTTGAGAGAATTATATATACTTCCAGACTGGACAATATTAAAATTGTAATGTCCCCCTTCACAATTCATTGAGTTCACTGATACCACATGATTTAAATTCTCACGCACACTTTTTAAAGAATGTATTTGGATAATGTATGGATTATTTTCCTTCTTGATAGTTCTCGCTCCGTGCCATAAATATACTGCTTACAACTGTCTAATTTGTAATTGTCATGGAAGGGGTTTCAATTCTTGATGAAAAGTTTTCTGTGTTATTGCATTTTCTTGTTATTATGTAGATCTATGAGCATTTTGACTAGAATTTTATTAACGTTCAGATAAACTCATCTTTCACATTAAATCATGATATTTCCCATTGAGATGTTAAAGAACACAACAGCCAGTTCCAGGATAAACTGCAGATTCGTTTGGCTTGACACTCTACAGTTTGCTGTCTGGTTTCTGTAAATTTTATTGCTCCATGTTTTACAGAAGAGCTCTGTCTAAAAGCTTTGCCAGACTATTTAAAAGCTGTCCATTGCATATCCTTTATTAAACTCTCAATAGTGCAAAGGATCCACAGATGAAACATGCAACTCTATTGTTTACTGTAGAAATGCCATCCAATATAATGATGCTGAAGAATGACATTTACGTATAAACATCTTCATGCCCATATAGGGATACTTCTGAAGCACAGATTGACCCAGACTTGATTTGATTCATGTGATGGAATGTGATCATTGTGTCATGCTTATGATTTCAACCTGAGCTTCATAAAATCAGAAAACTAAGGATATTTGTGAATAATTGTTTTACTGCCTGTGAGGAAAATGTCTTTATCAGATCAACAAAATTTCTTGTCTGTGTTAATTGTCTTTAGATAATTTTATATGATACAACTGAAATGTCCAATTGCATATTCTGATTCATCCAATTCTGACAATGACATTCTTAACAAGAATACAGTGCTCTATTTTTATGTTAAGTCATCACCCTTAAAGCTAGTCCACTTTTTTGGAAAGTACTTGTTCTCATCAGATCAGTGTGAAATATGTACTTACGTATTCCAATGAAATGTTAAAGTAATGAATCCACGTGTCATCGATGTTGACTTAAAAGGAACTGTGAGCTAGCTTTGGCTCATTGGTAAGCATGGACTCATTCTTAGGTAGGTTAAAATCATCTAGAAGAAAGTGAGGACCACAGAGTCGAGAGTGGGGTGCTGGTCAGGCAGCATCCGAGGAGCAGGAGAATTGACGTTTTGGGCTAGAGCCCTTCATCAAGAATGAGGCTTATGAGCTGAGGGGGTGGAGAAATAAATGGGAGGGGGAGTGGAGCTGGGGGGAAGGAAGCTGAGTGTGCGATAAGTAGATGGAGGTGGGGTAATGGTGATAGGTCAGAGGAGGGTGGAGTGGATAGGTGGGAAGGAAATTGGGCAGGTAGGACAGGTCATGAGGGTGGTGCCGAGTTGGCAGGTTGGAACTGGGATAAGGTGGGGGGAGAGGAAATGAGGAAAATTTCCAGCACCCCACTCTCAACTATTTCTTAGATGCTCAAGAGTGTACATTGCGGGGAAGGAGTGTTGACACTTTTTATTTAGTAATCCGTTGGTTTTCTATACAGTTTCTCACATTCTTGCTGTAAACACTCAGGTCATGTAACTTGTTGGCAAACATGGATTTTTAAATAGTTATTCAAGGAGCTGATTTCAGAGAAATCAGAAATTAACTGTTCAGTTTCACAGCTCCATGTCCTTCCAGAATTAGTGATGAGCTAATACCAGAATTACAGAGCTTCTCAAGGTGGTGTCCTAGGCCCAACCATTCTCAGTTGCTGCATCAACAAGCGTCTCTCCATCATAAGCATGAGGAGCAATGTTTTAATCCCGAGGATGGTTCGAGTGTGGAATGAACTTCCTGAGGAAATGGTGGATGTGGATACAATTGTAATGTTTAAAAGACATTTGGATAAGTACATGAATAGGAAAGGCTTAGAGGGATATTGGCCAGGATCAAGCAGGTGAGACTACTTTAGTTTAGAATTATGGTTGGCATGGACTGGTTGGGCCGAAGGGTCTGCTTTCATTCTGTATGAGTCTATCACTCTATGATAGGTGGGGATGTTTGCCAGTGACTGTACCATTCTTGACTCCTCAGATACTGAAGCTGTCTATGTTCAAATGCATCAATATCTTACAACATCCAGGTATGGGTTGACAAATGGCAAGTTACATTCATGCCGCACAAATGCCAGATAATGACCATCTCCAGTAAGAGACAATGTAAACCCTGCCCCTTGACATTCAATGATTATCATTGCTGAATCCTCCACTGTCAACTACCTGGAGGTTACCATTGAACAGAAACTAAACTGCCATATAAATACAGCGGCTACAAGAAGAGCTCAGAGGCTAGGAACACAGCGATGAGTAACTCACTTCCTGACTTCGCAAAGCCTGTCCACCACTTACAAGACACAAGTCAGGAGTGTGATGTAATACTCCTTATTTTCCTGCATGGATTCAGCTCTAACAACATTCCGTAAGCTTTACACCATTCAGGACAAAGCAATCTGCTTGATTAGCTCCACATCCACAAGCAACCATTTCACCTACAACTGATGCTCAGTAGTTGCAGTGTGTAACTATCTCCGGGATGCACTGTAGGAATTCATCAGAAATACCTAGACAGCATCTTCCAAACCCAAAACCACTATCATACAGAAGGGCAAGGGCAACAGATACTTGGAAACACCACCACCTGCAAGTTCCCATCCAAGCCACTCACCAGTCTGAATTGAAAATAAACAGCCATTACTTCACTGTTGCTAGAATTCCTCCCTAAGGACATTGTGGGTCAACCTATAGCACAGGGAGTGCAACAGTTCAAGAAGGCAGCTCACCAACCCCTTCTCAAGGGCAAAAAGGGACAGGCAATAACTGGTTGCTCGCCAACGATGTCCACATCCCACAAGTGAATAAAAGTGGCACCTATGTACATAAACGTATACACCTAAGGAAAAGATTTACATTTATGCAGAGGTCAATATGCCTGTAAGACAAAATTTTCATGCAGCTGTGGTTGGGGAATGAGCCCCAAGTGCAGGCACTTGTCTTCATAGGATTATTGTTATTTCTATTGCACACACGGAAAGGCAGATAAACCAGTATTAAGTCAAACTTAATGCTAGTTAGCAGCACTGGAGGAAAACTCACTATCAAGTTTTCACTAGTATGGTGTATATCAGTCCAGGATGCCTGTTCCCATTCTTAATTGCTGCATTTAAAGCAATACCTCTGTAAAAGTAGAGAAGATAAATTTGAACTCCATCATAAGACCTTAAGGGCATACAAATTCCTGCTTATGTGCATACATTGAGACATTTAAAGCAGAATGCATATTTGTTTGCATGATCAAAACTGTGTCACTTGTGTAAATACAGTTTTTGATTTGGAAATGCTGGTGTTTGACTGGGGTGTACAAGGTTAAAAATCACATAACACCAGGTTATAGTGCAACAGGTTTAATTGGAAGCACTAGCTTTCCCAGTGCTGCTCATCAGGTGACAACCACCTGATGAAGGAGCAGCCCCCTGAACACCAGTGCCTCCAATTAAACCTGTTGCACTATAACCTGATGTTGTGTGATTTTTAACTTTGTACACTTTTTGAGTTTGAGGACAATAGAATTAGAAAAGCCCAACTTAAGGTTTGAAGAAATTGGGTTTGCCTGAACTGTTCCACAACAAAGAAATTGAATGTCTAAATTATGATCCAAATGTTTTCCAAATAAAAGTTCTAATAAGGTCTTCCTGCATCCTAATATTCGATGTTAGGGTTCCATGAAAGGAAATCATTAAACACAATGTGATTGAATTCATAAAGAGGTCAAACTTCAGAACCCAATGGAAGTAAACTGTTGACATGGGTCATTATGTCACCAGAATTTCTTTCAAAATGGGCAAGCTGACCCAGACATCATTTTTAGATTAGATTCGCTACTGATGGAAACATGCCCTTCAGCCCAACAAGTCCACACCTAAGAGTAACCCACCCAGACCCTACATTTATCCCCGACTAATGCACCTAACACTATGGGCAATTTAGCATGGCCAATTCACCTAACTTGCATATCTTTGGACTATGGGAGGAAACCGGAGCACCCGGAGCAAACCCACGCAGACACTCTACACTGGATTACACCTCTTCCCACCCTACCTCTTGCAAAAATGCCATCCCGTATTCCCAATTCCTCTGCCTCTGCCGTATCTGCTCGCAGGAGGACCAGTTCCACCACAGAACACACCAGATGGCCTCCTTCTTTAGAGACCGCAATTTCCCTTCCCACGTAGTTAAAGATGCCCTCCAACGCATCTCGTCCATATCCCGCACCTCTGCCCTCAGATCCCACCCCTCCAACCATAAGAAGGACAGAATGCCCCTGGTGCTCACCTTCCACCCTACAAACCTTCGCATAAACCAAATCATCCACCAACATGTCCGCCACCTCCAAAAAGACCTCACCACCAGGGATATATTTCTCTCCCCACCCCTTTCCGCCTTCTGCAAAGACCGTTCCCTCCATGACTACCTGGTCAGGTCCACGCCCCTCCTACAACCCACCCTCCCATCCTGGCACTTTCCCCTACTACCGCCACCCCTGCAAAACCTGCGCCCACACCTCCTCCCTCACCTCTATCCAAGGCCCTAAAGGAGCCTTCCACATCCATCAAAGTTTTACCTGCACATCCACTAATATCATTTATTGCATCCATTGCTCCCGATGTAGTCTCCTCTACATTGGGGAGACTGGGCGCCTCCTAGCAGAGCGCTTTAGGGAACATCTCCGGGACACCCGCACCAATCAACCACACCGCCCTGTGGCTCAACATTTCCTCTCCCCCTCCCACTCTGTCGAGGACATAGAGGTCCTGGGCCTCCTTCACCGCCGCTCCCTCACTACCAGACGCCTGGAAGAAGAATGCCTTATCTTCCGCCTCGGAACACTTGAACCCCAGGGCATCGATGTGGACTTAAACAATTTCGTCATTTCCCCTTCCCCCACCTCACTCTAGTTCCAAACTTCCAGCTCAGCACCGTCCCCATAACTTGTCCTACCTGCCTATCTTCTTTTCCACCCATCCACTCCACCCTCCTCCCTGACCTATCACCTTCATTCCCTCCCCCACTCACCTATTGTACTCCATGCTACTTTCTCCCCACCCCCACCCTCCTCTAGCTTATCTCTCCAGGCTTCAGACTCTCTGCCTTTATTCCTGATGAAGGGCTTTTGCCCGAAACGTCGATTTTGCTGCTCCTCGGATGCTGCCTGAACTGCTGTGCTCTTCCAGCACCACTAATCCAAAATCTGGTTTCCAGCATCTGCAGTCATTGTTTTTACCTACTGTACACAGACAGTCGCCTGAGGCTGCTCTAATAATTGTTGTATTTATGTAGCTAGTAGAGATGAAATAAGCTACTTTCCAGATACGAGAGGATAGAATTGTATCCATGACAGCATTCAAAATGAAAAATAAATCCCTGACAGAAGTCATGAAAATATAAAAGTTACCTAATCTATTGGAATAATGAGGACGTTTGAATGGTAAATCCCGAGGGGAGTGGTTGAAAGCGGGAATGGTTTCTTTACATTACTACAGTCCCAACTAAAATCACAAAACTCAATACCGAATTGATCTCCTCTGTACACACTAGGGCAGATTAGATTTGCATATAAATGCCCTTGATATTGCAGAAATCAAAACATGTACGGGATGGGTTTAATTTGCCACTCGTTGTAGATGTGATTGAGGTTAAATCATTAGTGATTCATATTTTGAACGTGTTCGCACACTCTAAAATCAACCAAATTCACTAATCGAGGAGCAGGAAAAATCGACGTTTCGGGCAAAAGCCCTTCATCAGAAATGAAGGCTATCTCTCCACCCGAGAGGCTCCATTCCTGATGAAGGGCTTTTGCCCGAAACGTCGATTTTCCTGCTCCTCAGATGCTGCCTGACCTGCTGTGCTTTTCCAGCACCACTCTGATCTAAACTCTGCAGTCCTCACTTTTGCCAAATTTCGCCGATCGTCTCGTCCCCTTGACAACTCATCTTGTCGATGTGGCGGGTGAGAATTCAACAGAAATCAACGGCACTTGGTTTCTTTTTATGAAAAATGTCCCTGTTCGAAGTTTCATATTTTCAGAAATTAAATAGAGTCCTTCGACTGCGTTTCTGTCAAACACTTTGTCAAATGTCGTGCTTCCCACTCCCAGTCACATCCGCCCACTGGAACCTAACAATACCGAAATGCTACCTCCTGGATACCTTGCAGTTTGCAGACTGCGGGGTGCAGAAATGCTCATTTAGATCCCCAATCACCTCAAACATCGTACTCAACCAGGGCAGTGATTGAGCTGATAACGCCTGATAGCGAATAGAGAGATCACGAACTCTGCTGAATTGGGACAATGATTATCTCAGAGTTGAGCCGAATGTGTTGATCTGAGAATGTGTTGCTGGAAAAGCGCAGCAGGTCAGGGCAGCATCCAAGGAGCAGGAGAATCGACGCTTCGGACATGAGCCCGTCTTCCGGAAGAAGGGCTCGATTCTCCTGCTCCTTGGATGCTGCCTGATCTGCTGCGCTTTTCCAGCAACACATTTTCAGCTCTGATCTCCAGCATCTGCAGTCCTCACTTTCTCCGAATGTATTGATTTCAACTTTAATGCCACAAATGTCTCTGCATTATTCTCCTCACTATATCGCACTCCCTTTTTTTTTTGTAAGAGCTGGATTTATAAGAGATTGCTAGGTTTTTGAGAATGGATCGCGCGCAAGTATAAGTGAGTTAATAACTTCGGAGGCTTAATCCCGGGTGTAATGTAGGGAACAGGCGACGCGACTGTCCTGGAATAAGACTGAAAGAGTATTTGGAGTTTACGTCAGGTTTCGGTATAGTGGCCCAGATTTGTATAGCAAGTGCCTGCCATTTGTTTATCCTGATGCATTTGAGGGAGGACTCCACCACACACTCTAAAAAATCGGTGCTTTCTTGTGGCTTCCCCCACTCCCCAAACACACACCTTCCCATATAAAAGGCCAAATTAGCAACTAGTTCGCGCTTTCTTTTCTGGAGAGATTGCTATTCTGACTTCCTTCCTTTAAAAAAATGCATTTCGCTGTTGCAGGTTACTGCCTTGGGGACTTGGATTGTTGTTTGAGCACTTAGTGGCAACCTGAGGTAAAACTGCTGGGAACGTAATGAATTTCGCGAAACAGATTTCCCGATAAGATTCTGTTTCTGCAACAAGACATACCCCTCAATGAATGATCGGTTACCATGGAATAGGTCTTTCCCATTAACTACAAAATAGACCTCCTGCCCACCCAAACCAACCGAACCCAGCCTCCGAAATACCATCTCAACGTGAGCTAACCTTCAAGGAGTTAGAGATTTGTCTAAATCATTTGGAATAATATGTTCTACTACTGGATTTTCTGAGAGGCAATTTATTATCAAAATAACTGCTGATTTTGGTACACCAATTTCTGCACGCAATACACAATGAAGTTAGGTAAAGAGTTGAAGCAAGCAAACTCCTCGATAAGTTGAGATCAGAGTGGTGCTGGAAAAGCACAGCAGGTCAGGCAGCATCCGAGGAGCAGGAAAATCGACGTTTCGGGCAAAAGCCCTTCATCAGAAAGAGGATCTAAACTCTGGTTTCCAGCATCTACAGTCCCCACTTCTGCCTAAACTCCTCGATAAACGGAGTCAATGGGGAGGGTCTGGTCCCAGGGCTGACCGAACAAGTCTCTCGCAGAAGACAGTCGAGAACTGGGAGGAAATTGCCGGGAAGAGCGGTCGAGGACGCAATCTAACACCGTGGTAATGGAAGAACAGTTATTTTTACATCCCGGAAAGATGATAGCAAAGTTCTTCAGAGGAAACTGTTGTGAAATCTAATCTCACTAATGGTGCGGTTGATATCTAACACTAACTTAAATAATTGACATGATTTGGAGATGCCGGTGTTGGACTGGGGTGTACAAAGTTAAAAATCACACAACACCAGGTTATAGTCCAACAGGTTCAATTGGAAGCACACTAGCTTTCGGAGCGATGCTCCTTCATCAGACAATCACCTGATGAAGGAGCGTCGCTCCGAAAGCTAGTGTGCTTCCAATTGAACCTGTTGGACTATAACCTGGTGTTGTGTGATTTTTAACTTAAATAATTGATTTCAGCCTGTTAAAAATCAATGACCCAAGGGCTGGAAGGTACCTGGGAGGAGTTATTCCATTTAAAAAAGTCATTTCTCTTTATTGCACACAGTTTCAGCAACACATGCATCTCAGAATGAGATGACAAATCCCCAAACCGACGAGTTCCCATTTTGAAAGAATTTTCAAATAAAACAAAATAATTCCGAAAACTGGAAATCTGAAGCAAACACAGAAACTCAGCAGGTCTGGCAGCCTCTGTGGAGAGGAAGCAAAGTTAACGTTTCGGGTCCACCGACCCTTCTTCAGAACCGGTAAAAGTTCGGATAAACTGGGAAAAGTAAGCCTCCTGTTCTGGACTCAGAACGTTAACTCAGCTTTTTCTCCGCAGACGCTGCCAGAGCCGCTGAGTTTCTCCAGCAATGACTATTTGTTTGTTGACAGAACTTTCAGCTATTTGGCTCTGAGCCTGAAGGTGAGCTGCGCGGTACTGGATGGGAGTTGAAGGATCACTGAGCAGATTGAGTGCACCCACTTCTCGTTCCTTCATCAGATTGGAAATACGGAAGGGTATGTTTGCTCTCTCTGTCGACTTTAACTTTAAACTGCAACTAATGTTTACTCAGCTTTCAGTGTTAAGTGACCACTCTAATTTGGGTCCATCAGCGGTATGATAACATTCAAACCGAGCGGCGTCTTAAACATTACACAAACTGGTCCCAAATTTTGTTTTGCCAATTTTTTTTTCTGTTGTCTTAAGGCTGCAGCAACTATGTTCATCTCATTCCCCCACTCACCCCCATCCCTAACTGAAGGAGCACTTATATCCAGCTATGATGTCCAAACAAGAATCAGATTACATGCAATTTATAGGATCTATTTAGATTATAAACGTTGGTTTTAAGATGTACAAAAAGTCAAGAAAATAAGCGGTTACGTCGATACTTAAATAGCATTCCTTCAGTCGCAAGTAATTCTCTCCAGCATAGTGAGAAGATACTGAATTAGATTTTTCTTTCTCTCTTGATTGACCATTCTTGGAGAGGGACATAACATTGCTCTGGCGTGATCAGTGTAACTTCGCCACAAATACAAGGGGAAGCTCTTACCATTTCAGTCCGATGCAAGTACGTCTCAATGACAGTGTTACGCACAGTTGAAAAATGCTCGCTGCCTTCATCTCGGAAGCTCCTCCGATGGATTGGCGGGGTTAGGGTGAAGCTTGCTGTTTATATTACAAACCCTTCACTTGTCGAGACTTCGGGCTTATTTTCTTTGAAGTATGGGATTTGAAGATCCGAGAGCAGTGACGTGAATGTTGTGGTCGTGTCAGTCACATCTCGCTCGGCTGGGCGAACCGACGGGACTTCCTCGGAAGCTGAAGTCACTTTTGAATGAACAAGTGGTGCGCATTTAAAGACGTTAAATGGGTGTGCAGATCCGGAGTTGTTGTGGTGGAACGGTCACATATCAAAGCAAAACAAAAGCAAATCCCGATAATGAGCAGAGCCTCCCCTTCCTGCTTCAGCTGCATCTCGCAGCCTGGTTAGAATCAGAGACAATATTAAACCGTCTCTTTGGGTTTTCTGAACAACGTTGAAATGCGCCATGAAAGGCAAGAGTAGAGTATTATCTCTCATGAGGCAGCGGCAGCCTAGTGCTGCGTTGGTCCCAGGCTCTCACTTGCCCAGCTAGACACCTCCTGTCGATTCTTTGACAGACTCCACTCGGAAAATCCTTCACAGACCAGACTCCCAACACGAAAAAGCTTCAGCAGTGACATTATTACTGTTCTGGAGATAAGGAAAATGACTTGGCATTTGCCCTCCCTCAGGAGCTGCCAATGCTTCTATTCGGGTAATGAAACACAATTTCAAACCGTGCCACTGCGAGGGCGAACCTTTCTGACATTTAAGGAGAAATCTGGTTGTATTGAAAATCGAGCGCCACGGTTTTGGCGGGCACAAGCTACATTTTACATCAGGTTTCCCGTTAATAAACAAGATCGGGAAACACACAGCTAAACGCACAGCATAACAACAAACAATCACGTGTCGTTTATAAAGTCACTAATTTCATGGAATGTTAAAACAGCAAAACAGATTATTCGAGATTGCGAAGATTGTTTTTATTTTCCTTTCTATGAAGCCAACTGTAGTTTCATCGTCAGAACCAGAAATTGTCCCGGATATTTAGCAGATCTGTCAGCATCTGTGGGGAGAAAATCAACTCTGGTTTCCCCTCCTCGAAAGCTACCAGAGCTGCTGAGCTTCTCCAACAATTTCTGTTTTTGTTTCTTGATTTGTTGTAGTTTCATCTTTGCTATTTGCACCCACATTCAAAGAGAAATGTCCCTTTCCATTATTGGATACAACTCTCCATTATTGATAACATTCCAAATTTGGAACATTCTTTACCTCAAGCCTGCTCTGCCAGTCTATAAGATTATATCTGACTGGTTTGTTTTCCAAATTCCACATTCCCATCCACCCCCAATGACCTTTGATTCCCTTCCCCACCAGGAATAGTGTGGGAACAGAATCCACAACAGCTTACAAGAAGGAAGTGGATAAATATTTGAAAGAACATCCAGCAGGCCTGGGAGAATTTGACTGAATGGATTTCAAATCACTTACCTCTGGACTTAAAATTCTTATTATTCATTTGTGTCTTTGGCAGAGTTTCTCAAATCAATCATGGAACTTCACATTAAAACTATTTTGTGATCCAGCATCCACCATAAGAGGGTAAGTGTTGAATTAGCTCCCTCAGCCCACAAAGTCTACTCTGCCATGTGATAATTCCCAGCTCCACTTTCCTACCCTTTCCCTGTACGCCTTGGTACATTTACTGATTAAAAGTCTGTCTTTCTCAGCCTTCATTACACTCCAAGGCATAACCTTGATAGTTCTCTGCAATAAAGAATTCCACAAATTCATTACTCTCAAAGAAGAAATTCCACCTCATCTTTGCCTTAAATGTGCAACCCTTTATTCTGAGATGATGCTCTCTGGTCCCCGGCCTTCCCACAAGGGGAAACAACCACTCTGCAATTACCCTGTCAAGTGCCTAGAATCTTATGTGTTTTGATGATGTTGACGATCACTCTTTAAAATTACAATGTCTACAGGTCCAACCTATTCAACCTCCCCACATAAGACAGTCTCTCCAGAACATTTATTGACCTAGTGAACCTTCTTTGGACCGTCTCAAATCCCAGTATGTCTTTCTTTAGATAATGGGCCCAGAGCCGTTCACACTATTCTGGGTGTGGTCTAACTAATGTCTTGAATCGTTTTAGCAAAACTTCTCCATATTCATTCACCATTCCCTTTGAAATTAAGGTAACATTCAGTTTGCTTTCACTATCACCTGGTGAACTTGGATGTTAGATTTTTGTGAATTATGCATAAGGACCTTCTAATGTCTCTGTGCTGCAGCCTTTTGTAGTCTTTTCCCACTTAAATAATATTGACCTCTTTTATTCTTTCTGCCAATGTGCATAACCTCACAACTTCCTACATTATATTTCATTACCCTTGGACATACTTGACCTTCCAACATACTTGACCTCATCCTTAATAACCTACCATTGCAGATGCACCTTTCCATGACAGTATCATTAAAAGTGACCACCGCATATTCCTTGTGGAGATTAGATTCAATTAGATTCCCTACAGTGTGGAAACAGGCCCTTCGGCCCTACAAGTCCGCACCGACCTGCCGAAGCGCAACCCACCCAGACCCATTCCCCTATATTTACCACTGCCCCTAACACTACGGGCAATTTAGCATGGCCAGTTCACCTAACCTGCACATTGTTTGGACTGTGGGAGGAAACCGGAGCACCCGGAGGAAACCCACGCAGACACAGGGAGAATGTGTAAACTCCACACAGTCAGTCACCTGAGGCAGGAATTGAACCCAGGTCTCCGGCGCTGTGAGGCAGTAGTGCTAACCACTGTGCCACCGTGCCGCCCAAAGCAAGATGAAGTCTTGCCTTCACCTTTAGGGTGGCACAGTGGCTCAGTGGTTAGCAGTGCTGCCTCACAGTGCCAGGGACCTGGGTTCAATTCCCCCCTCCAGGTGACTGTGTGGAGTTTGCACATTTTCCCCGTGTCAGTGTGAGTTTCCTCCAGGTGCTCTGGTTTGATCCCACAATCCAAAGATGTGTGGGCCAGATGAATTGACCATACTAAATTGCCCATGTTGTTAGGTGCATTAGTCAGGGGTAAATGTAGGGGAATGGGTTGGGGTGGGTTACTCTTCAGAGGATCAGTGTGGACTTATTGGGCTGAAGGGCCTGTTTCCATACTGCAGGGAATCTAATCTAATCTTCCCATTGAGAATAGCCTCCATCATGTTGTGTGGCACTAACAGCGTGCTAAATGGGACAGACTTTGAACAGATCTAGCAACACAAGACTGGCCAACCTTGAGGTGCTTTAGGCCATCAACAACAGAATTGTACTCCAGCACAATCTGTGACCTTATTGACATGGCATATTTCCCACTCAATCATTATCATCAAGCCAGGGGATCAATCCTGGTTCAATGGAGAGTCCAGGAGGGCATGCCAAGACCATCACCAGGCATACCTGAAGATGAGTTGTCAACCTGGTGAAGCCACCAAACAGGACTACTTGCACACCAAACAACATAAGCAGCAAGTGATAGACAGAGCTAAAAGATTCTACAAACAATGGATCAGACCTAAGCTCTGCAGTCCTGAATAATGGTGGACAACTGAGCAATTCACTGGAGGAGGAGGATGCTCCATAAATATCCTCATCCTCAATGATGGAGGCGCCCAGTGCATCCATGCAAACAACGAGGCTGAAGCTTTCTCAGCAATCTGTAGCCAGATGTGCGGAGTGGATCACCCATCTTGGCTTTCTCCAGTGGTTCTCCAGCATTACAGATACGAGCCTTCAGCCAATTTGGTTCACTCCACGTGATATCAAGAAATAATTGGAGACACTGGATACTGCAAAGGCTACAGGCCCTGACAAAATTCCAGAAATAATACTGAAGACTGAGAGAGTCATAGAGTCATAGTGTCTTACAGGTTGGAGACAGGCCCTTCAGCCCAAACTGGTCCATGCCAACCAACATGTCCATCTATGTTAACCCCAGATCCCTGCACTTGGGTCATGTCCTTCTAAACCTTTCCTATCAATGTATTTGTCCAAATCCCTTTTAAATTTCATTGATGTACCAACCTTAATCAGTTTTTCTGGCAGTTTATTCCACATGCGTACCACCCTCTTCATAAAAAAGGTTGCCCCTCAGGTTTCCTTTTATTTTTTCCCCTCAAACCTCAAATTGATACCCTATAGTCCTTAATTCTCCATACTGCAGGGAATCTAATCTAATCTTCACATCGAGAGTAACCTTGATGGGAAAAAGATTAAGTACATTCACCTTATTCATGCTTTTCATGATCTTATACACTTCTCTCAGATCCCCCTCAGTCTCCTACAGCCTAAAGAATCTCAAGTCTAACTTGAGATCTGGCAACATCCTTGTGCTCAAGAATTTGCTGCTCCCCTGAACAAGCTATTCCAGTACAGTTACAACACTGGCATCTCCCTGACAATGTAGAAAATTGCCCAACATATCCTGTAAATAAAAAGCAGGATAAATCAAACCATCCCATCAGTCTACTGTTGACCTCAGTTAAAGTAATGGAAGGTGTCAGTAACAGTGCCATCAAACAGCCTTCTCACCAATAACCTGCTCAGTGACACAAAGTTTCGGTTCCACCAGGGCCACTCAGCTCCTCACTTTATTACAGCCTTGGCTCAAACATGGACAAAAGAGCTGAATTCCAGAGATGAGGTGAGAGTGACAGCCCTTGATGCCAAGGCTACATTCAACTGAGTGTGGCATCAGGAGCTCTGGCAAAATTGGAATCAATGGGTATCAGAGGCTAACTCTCTAATGGTTAGAGCCAAGCCTGACATATAGGAAGATGGTCGTGGTTGTTGGAGGTCAGTAATCTCAGCTCCAGGGATTCTTGGAGGAGCACTTCAACATTGCTCCTCAGTCCAACCATCTTCAACTGCTTCATCAGTGATTATAAGGTCAGAAATGGGGACGTTTGTTGATGATTGCACAATGTTCAACACCATTCACAACTTCTCAGATATTGAAGCAGTCCATGTTCAAATGCAACAAGATCTGGACAATATCCAGGCTTGGGCTGGTAAGTGGCAAATAATGGTGGCAAGTGGCCCTGCCAGCCGAGGTGCATTCTTCATACAAATGAGGACTATTTCATCTCACATCTGAATTGTGCCTTGTAGATGGTGAACAGGTTTTGGGGAGTCAGGGGTAATTTATTTGTTGCAGGATTCTTAGCTTCTGACCTGCTCTTTTTCATAGAATTCATAGAATCCCTACAGTCCATTTGGTTCAACAAGTCCAAAGAGTAACCCACCCCGATCCATTACCCTACTATTCTACATTTCCCTGATAAATGCACCCAACGGCACGGTGGTACAGTGGTTCGCACTGCTGCCTCACAGTACCAGAGACCCAGGTTCAATTCCCGCCTCAGGCAACTGTCTGTGTGGAGTTTGCACATTCTCCCTGTGTCTACGTGGGTTTCCTCCGGGTGCTCTGGTTTCCTCCCATAGTCCAAAAATGTGCAGGTTAGGTGAATTGGCCTTGCTAAATTGCCCGTAGTGTTAGGTGAAGGGGTAAATATAAGGGAAGGGTCTGGGTCTGTTGCCCTTCAAAGGGTCAGTGTGGGCTTGTTGGGCCAAAGGGCCTGTTTCCATGCTGTAAGTAATCTAATCTATCTAATCTAACCTACACATCCCTGAACGCTTGGCAATTTAGCATGGCCATTTCACCTAACCTGCACATCTTTGGACTGTGGGAGGAAACCGGAGTACCCGGAGGCAACCCATGCAGACACAGGGAAAATGTGCAAACTCCATACAGTCAGTCACCTGAAGCTGCTCTAATAGCTGTTGTATTTATAGTTAGTTCAGTTCAGTTTCCGGTCAGTGGAAGCCATCGGGATGTTGATAGTGGAGGATTCAGTTATAGTAATACCATTGAATATGAAGTGTCGGTGATTAGGTTGTCTCTTATTGGTGATGGTCATAGTCTGGCATTTGTGTGTCATAAATACTACTTTCCATTTTTCAACTCAAACCTGGCTATTGTCCATGACTTGCTGCATTTGGACTTTGACTGCTTCAGTATCTGAGGAGTCAGGAATGGTGCTGAACATGTGCAACCATTGGCGAACATTCCAATTCTATTTTATGATGGAGGGAAAGTAATTGATGAAGCAGCTGAAGATGGTTAAGCCTGGGACACTCCAGATTTCTTGGAGCTGAGAGGAGCAACAAGCACAACTATCTTCTTGTTTGCCTGATATGAAGCTAACCAGCAGAGCGTTTTCCCTTGATTAAAATTGACTCCCATTTTGCTAGTACTCCTTGATGCCACATTTGGTTAAATGCAGCCTTGATGTCAAGGGCAGTATTGTTCACCCCACCTCTGAAATTCAGCACTTTTGCCCATATTTGAACTAGAGATACAATGAGGTCAGAAACAGAGTAGCTTTGGCAGAACAAAAACTGGGTCTCACTGAGCAGGTTATTGCTGAACATGTGCTGCTTTATAGCACTATTGATGACATTTTCCTTCACTTTAACAAAATATATCATTTCTGGAACATTTGTTAAATTTCTTACACTTTTTCTAACAGGAGCTCTACCCAGCAAAGGACACTGCAGAACTGCTTGAATTGAAACTTAAAAAAAGCTCTTTCTCCCCCAGGCTATCTGCTTTTCCAGCACCTCTCTGATCTAAACTCCAGTTTCCAGTATCTGCAGTCCTCACTTTTGCCTATCTATATTTACCCTGATCAAAAGAAAGAGTTAATTCCTGGGCATCCAAACTGGAGTCTAATGCACAACAAATTCCCTTGTTCATTTGTAAAATTCTCCCAATGTAAACAAAAGCCCATTACTCGCATACTGTGTTTTCAAAGCAATGGCCATGGCTTCAAAAATATACGTACAAGTCTCACACTTTACATCATGAAATATTGATTCCTGGGATGGCAGGTTTGTCAACTGAGAGATTGTGTTAACAGGGCTTGTACTTACTGGAGTTTAAGAGAATGAAGGGGGATCTAATTGAAATGTAGAAAATTCTGCCAAGGGCCGGAATGACTGGGTGGAGAAATCATGTTTTTTTGGCTGGGGTGGGGGAAGGTGGGGCAACCATTACAAGGAGTGATGATCACACGATGTGCGGCAAGACAAATTAGACTAAGACAAATAGAAATTTCTTCAATCTAACTCAACATAATTATTCTACATTACAGCCAGGGTTTTGTTGGAGTACACAGCATTTACTGTATCTGAAGTATTTAGCCATTTTTTTGTTAAAACATGGAATGAATTCAAATAGCTGAAAACTCATACCTATAATGGTGGGGATCATATGAAATATCCATTCTGCAGAAGGTAATTGTAAATACTTCAGTCTAGTCTTTTGCACTAATGTGTCAGATTCCACCATCATCAAGGTTGGGAATGTTAATTCAGTCTCCTTCTCCCATGAATTGTTTAACTTACAGGATATGGCAGGATTGCAGAACTTTGATCTCATGCATCTGGTTGTGGGATAGCTTAGCTCTGACTATGGTATGCTGCTTCTGGTTTTTAACATGTATGTTGTCTTGCATTTTTTGTATGTCTGGTAATGCTCCTGGAATAACCTCCCACACTCTTCATTGAATCAGTTCAGTCTCTTGTCTTGGTAATAATGATGTATTGAAGGACATTAAGTTACAGGGTGCAGCAGAGTACAAATCTATTACTACTGATGCTCCACAAGACTTCATGTATGGATCTCAAAGATCTGTTGTGCGCCTATCACATTTAATAGATGGATGGCTAGGTGGATTAGCCGTGGGAAATGTGGGGTAACAGGTAAGAGGATAGGTCTGGGGTGGTTGCTCTTCAGAGGGTCAGTGTGGACTTGATGGGCTGAATGGCCTGCTTCCACACTTTAGGGATTCTATGATTCTATAATTCTATGAACACAATTGAGTGCCACATACAGCAAGATAGTGAATGTTCTTAATGTGAAAATAAAACTGTCTTACTAAGGTTGTTGTAGCGTTCAACAGTATCAGTGGCATTATAGATGCATGTACAACAAGCAGGTCGGTGAGGATGAGGGTAAGAATGACATTTTTGCCTTATGTTGATTCTTTACACACTTAACCACAGTCCCAGTTCCTTCAGGACTCACCTCACTTGGTCAGTGATGGTATCAATGAACCTATGACATTGATAGGTGTTGAAGCCTTGTGCATTTTGTGCCCTCATTGCCTTCATTGTTTCCTCCAAGTGGAGTTAAATAGCATGTGATTCACCACTTGTGGGAGGGCAGCAGGAGGTTACCTGGCTATATTTCACCTGATGAAATGTGACTTCATAATGTCCAGAGTCAACATTAATGATTCCAAAGACATTTCCCTGCAGACTGTCCCCTCACTTCTTCTAGGTCTGTCCAGGCTGCAATACAGAACATGCCTATCATGGAGGCTATAGGAGTCAGAATGCTGATCAAAAGGTTTGATTTTATGAATACGTCCATCTCAGACCACTGATTGATTAGTCTGTAAGTCCACTCTCTCAGTTTTGAGACAAGTCCTGCAAGTTTAATCAGGAGTTTGCAGAGTCAACTGGCCTAGATTTATTTGTCTTTGTAATGTCTAATGCCAAGGTCAATATTGGGAGGTTGTTACCCTTGTATGAAATTCAGATTGGGCATTTTCATAGAAGTTTGATACAAACAAATTTCTTGCTAGGACATTTCAGAATACAGTGATCAATTAACTGAAAACACATGGGTCTGAGTAAGAACAGCAGATTTCCTTTGCTGAAGGACATTAGCAAACGAGGTATGCTTTTTACAACAATCTGGTAGTTTCATATTTGTTATAATCAAGGCAGCTTTTTGCTGCAGATTTACTCAATTAATAAATTTAAATTCCCCAGCTAATATGCTGGAATTTGAACTCTTGCCTCAGGATTGTTCATCCAGATTGACCCACTGTGCTCTCATACCCTTTCATTCTCATTATAACTTGCAATGTGTCATTTAAATTTTCTGTTACGCAAGTACAAGCAGAGCAGGGGGAAAAAAAAATCAAGCTCTCTATTGGTGAGATAATTAGCCATAAACCAGAAAGGAACATAAGCATCTTTTTCTATTACAGGCAGAGACAACTGGTTACATTGTTTGAGGGGCACCACACTGCAATCATGTAACAAGGTGAGGAGCTGCCACATCTAAAGATTTGTCCAGAAAACAACCAGTAGTAAAAGGGATCCATCTCTTCTGGTATCGATAGGAATTTCATAATTCAAAAAATCTTATTTTACTGAGAGTGCAGCCGTATTACAATTGATTCATTTTTAGTAATCCTCATGTTTCTGTAGAAACTGTGCCTATTGTCTGTGATCGCCTACTTCATGTCGCTTCTGTTTTTGTAACGACATCTGCAGCCTTAGCTCTCAGAATTCCTTCAAAATGTTATAAAACTACCCACACGCTTCATCACACTGAATGTTCTGTAGTAGTTTGAGCTCCAGGTAACTATGCTCAACCCATTCTACCTGTCCTCAGAAATGGATCAAGGAGAATTATAGGAAGCTTAAGGCAAATGTGGAAACCCAATCCGATAAAACAATCTTCTGTATAAAAAGGAAAGAAAGTAGCAGGTTGATTATTGAAAATCTACTGTACCAATTGATTACTGAATTTCCTGAAAAGCAAAGGTATTAAATCCTCGCTTTCACTGTTATGGCCCAGACCAGAATCTCTCAAAATATTTTAAGAAGGTAGCCTCGCACATAACTTTTTCTTGTTTTTAAAGGCAATGTAAAGTGCCTGTTCCAGATGCAATGTGACTGGTCAAACAACTCAACGTTAAGCAAAACACAATTTTAAACTGTAGTTAAAATACAACCAAAGAGAGAGGAATTTAGAATAACAACTCTATTGGAAACTTGACAGAACAATAGATACAGCAACTAGTACAAATGAGTTGTTCAATATAGAAACATCCCATAAACACACCCCTTGGTAATAAGGAAAATTCAGGCACTGATTCTCCAATCCAGGGAGAAAAACATCCTCAAGAGAAAATTCAGAGAGAATAGCAGTCAGGAGACATTCACTCAAGCTTCCAATTTTGTTGAGACCGCAATAGCTTCTCATGCTACTGAAAAACCAAAACCCAGAAATCCTAATCTGGAAGAGTTAACCGCAAGCATTCAGGGTTTTTAAAAAAAGAAACAACTCAAGACCTGTCTAAGCTGTTTACTCAGGGTCTTAACTAAGCAGTTCATCACCTCTCGTTCAATCTCTCTTAATAGAGACCAAGAAAAAAATAACATCTTAAGGCCATAACATCATTACATTATAGTAATCTCATTGCTCCTGCATTTAAAAATGCTTTGGATCTTTCAGGCTTTGTAGCTAAATTCATATTGAGGAGAATGGCCAAGGTAACAATGCATAGCTTGCATTTTCCTGAAAATCGTTTCGCTGACCCCCTCAAGGAAGCGTGGAATATTCCAAAAATCTAAAACATTTGCTTGGTACTGTAAATGTAAGCACAAGGAGAACATTCAGTCATTTACTTGCATTTATCCTTCTGTTGATGAAGGACAGAGGTACTGCATTTTAGGAAAGCAAATCTTAGCAGGACTTATACACTTAATGGTAAGGTCCTAGGGAGTGTTGCTGAACAAAGAGACCTTGGAGTGCAGGTTCATAGCTCCTTGAAAGTGGAGTCACAGGTAGATAGGACAGTAAAGAAGGCGTTTGGTATGCTTTCCTTTATTGGTCAGAGTATTGAGTACAGGAGTTGGGAGGTCATGTTGAGGCTGTACAGGACATTGTTTAGGCCACTGTTGGAATATTGCGTATAATTCTGGACTCCTTCCTATCGGAAAGATGTTGTGATACTTGAAAGGGTTCAGAAACGATTTACAAGGATGTTGCTAGGGTTGGAGGATCTGAGCTACAGGGAGATGCTGAACAGGTTGGGGCTGTTTTCCCTGGAGCGTCAGAGGCTGAGGGGTGACCTTATAGAGGTTTACAAAATTATGAGGGGCATGAATAGGATAAATAGACAAAGTCTTTTCCCTGGGGTGGGGGAGTCCAGAACTAGAGGGCATAGGTTTAGGGTGAGAGGGGAAAGATATAAAAGAGACCTAAGGGGCAACTTTTTCATGCAGAGGGTGGTACGTGTATGGAATGAGCTGCCAGAAGATGTGGTGGAGGCTAGTACAATTGCAACATTTAAGAGGCATTTGGATGGGTATATGAATAGGACGAGTTGGAGGGATGTGGGCCGGATGCTGACAGGTGGGACTAGATTGGGTTGGGATATCTGGGCATGGACGGGTTGGACCGAAGGGTCTGTTTCCATGCTGTACATCTCTATGACTCTATGACAGACATGTAGGCATAGATCTAACATGGTAAAGGGATGTAGTTCAAATCTCTAAGGAGTCAGCAATCTATCCTGTGCTCCTGTTTGGAACATATACCCAGAATTTCCTCTGGTCGGACATTTAATATTGTTTTGTAGATGAGAGTTGTGCATGAACCCTTGGAATCTTCATCATAGCACACTCCAAAGGAATAGGCCTGGAAATTGAATTCAGAAATATCTCAAAATTTACAGCGATCAGATTGAGGAAAATAACAAAAGCAACAAAGTGACTAATAAATTAAATGCTCGTCAAAGTCATGGTGTAACTAAAAGTTGGTGAGCTGCAAACAAGTGACTTATAAGGCAAATCAGGGCTGGACTTATACACTTATCTGTCCTCAGAAATGCGTCAAGGAGAATTATTGGAAGTTTAAGCAAATGTGGAAACCCAATCCGATGAAACAATCTTCTGTATAAAAAGGAAAGAAAATAGCAGGTTGATTATTGAAAATCCCTGCACAAAGAGACCTTGGAGTGCAAGTTCATAATTCCTTGAAAATGGAGTCGCAGGTAGTCAGGATAATGAAGAAGGCATTTTGTATGCTTGCTCTTATTGGTCATTGCATTGAGTATAGGAGTTGGGAGATCATGTTGCGGATGTACTGGATATTGGTTCCGTCACTATCGGAGTATTGCATGCAATTTTGGTTTTCCTCCTATAGGAAGGATGTTGTGAAACCTAAAAGAGTTCAGAAAAGATTTGCGAGGATGTTGCCAGTGTTGGAGGTTTTGAGTTAAAGGGAGAGGCTGAATAAGCTGGGGCTATTTTCCCTGGAATGTAGTAGGCTGAGGGGTGACCTTACAGAGGTTTATAAAATCATGGGAGGCATGGATAGGATAAATAGGCAAGGTCTTTACCCCAGAGTGGGGGAATCCAAAACTAAAAGGCATAGGTTTAAGGTGAGAGGGGGAAAGTTTAAAAGGGACCTAAGGGGACCTATTTCATGGAGAGGGTGGAGCATGTATGGAAAGAGATGCCAGAGGAACTGATGGAAGCTGGTATGATTACAACATTTAAAAGGCATCTGGATGGGATATGAAGAGAAAAGGTTTAGAGGGATATGGGCCAAATGCTGGCAAATGAGACTAGATTTATGCAGAATACCTGGTTGGCCTGAACGAGTTAGACCAAAGGGGTCTGTTTCTGTGCTATATATCCCTATGACTCAATGATTATGAGATCCATTAATTAAGACATGGCATACATAAGGCCAGGAATATGTTGCTAATATTCCCAGTTAATAAGTATTCAGAAATGATAAATAAGGGAAAAGAAGAGAGATGATAGTATAATTAAGGATGCTGTAACAGTTTTAATTATAAAAGATTTGGAACTGAACCATAGAATCATAGAATTATGCATTACAGAAGAAGGCCTTTAACTCATTGAGTCTGCACCGTCAAACCTCCACTAGTTCCCCCTTCCAGCTCTTGGCCCAA
Source organism: Chiloscyllium punctatum (assembly GCF_047496795.1). Lineage (NCBI taxonomy): Eukaryota > Metazoa > Chordata > Chondrichthyes > Orectolobiformes > Hemiscylliidae > Chiloscyllium > Chiloscyllium punctatum. Next base: position 55,483,969 of record NC_092758.1, on the reverse strand, counting down.
AGTTTTGCATCCTATGATATTTTAAGTGATAATCCAAATACTTTTTAAAGGTTGTGTGGTTACCCACCTCTAATAGCCTTACAGACAAATTATGCCAGATCCCCACCATCTTCTCGCTGAGAAAAATACTTTCCTCAACTCTCCTTGAAACGTCCTGCCTTTCACCTTAAAATTAGATCCCTTTGTTATTGACCCTTCAATGAAGAGGAACAGCTGCTTTCTATCCACCCTGTCCATGCCCATCATAGTCTTATACGTCTCAGTCAGGTCCACCTCAACTTTCTCTGTTGCAAGAAAAACAACCCAAGCTTATCTAACATATCCTCAAAGCTGAAGTGCTCCACCCCCGACAACATCCTGGTGAATCTCCTCTACACTCCCTCCAGTCCAGTCACTTCCTTCCTATAGTATGGTGCCCAGGACTATACATTGTACTCCAGCTGTGGCAAAACCAAAGTTTCGTAAATCTCCAAAATAACTTCCCTTTTATTAGAATCTATGTCTCATCTGAGAAAAGCAAGTGTTTCTTATCTCTTTTGGGGTGGTATGGTGGCTCAGTGGTTAGCACTGCTGCCTCACAGAGCTAGGGACCTGGGTTCAATTGCAGCCTTGGGCAACGGTCTGTGTGGAGTTTGCACATTCTCCCTGTGTGCGTGGTTTTCCTCCTACAGCCTAAACTTGTGCAGGTCAGGTGAATTGGCCATGCTAAATTGCCTGTAGTGCTAAGTACATTAGTCAGAAGGAAATGGGTTGGTGTGGATTATTTGGGCCAAATGGCCTGTTTCCACACTATAGGGAATCTAATCTTAATTTTTTTAATAACCTGTTTTTCCATGTTCACGTGTCTGTGGGCAAGATTCCTCTGTTCCTCTGAGCCTCCTATTATCCTGCCCCTCAATGAGTATTCCCTTGTCATGTTACGTCTTACAAAGTGCATCACCTCACACTTATCTGAGTTAAATTCCATCTGCTATTAATCTGCCAGTATGACAAATTTTTACTCCTGTTTAAACAGCTCCCTTTCGGAATGGCAGGCGGTGACCGATGGGATACCCCAGGGATCAGTGCTGGGACCACAGCTTTTTACAATATACATTAATGCTACAGATGATGGTATTAAAAGTAATATTAGCAATTTGCTGATGATACAAGTTGAGTGGCAGGGTGAAATGTGAGGAGGATGTTAGGAGATTACAGGGTGACCTGGACAGGCTAGGTGAGTGGACAGATGCATGGCAGATGCAGTTTAATGTGGATAAATGTGTGGTTATCCACTTTGGTGGCAAGAACAGGAAGGCAGATTACTACCTAAATGGAGTCAAGTTAGGTAAAGGGGCAGTACAACGAGATCTAGGTGTTCTTGTACATCAGTCAATGAAAGCAAGCATGCAGGTACAGCAGGCAGTGAAGAAAGCTAATAGCATGCTGACCTTCATATCAAGAGGAATTGAGTATAGAAGCAAAGAGGTTCTTCTGCAGCTGTACAGGGCCCTGGTGAGACCGCACCTGGAATATTATGTGTAGTTTTGGTCTCCAAATTTGAGGAAAGACATTCTGGCTATTGAGGGAGTGCAGCGTAGGTTCACGAGGTCAATTCCCGGAATGGCGAGACTATCTTATGTTGAAAGGTTGGAGCGACTGAGAAGGCTGAGAGGGGGTATGATTGAGTTGTATAAGATTATTAAAGGATTGGACACTCTGGAGGCAGGAAGCATGTTTCTGCTGATGGGTGAGTCCCGAACCAGAGGACACTGTTTAAAAATAAGGGGTAGGCCACTTAGAACAGAGTTGAGGAGAAACCTCTTCACCCAGAGAGTGGTAGGTGTATGGAATGCTCTGCCCCAGAAGGCTGTGGAGGCCAAGTCTCTGGATACTTTCAAGAAAGAGTTGGATAGAGCTCTTAAGGATAGTGGAATCAAGGGTTATGGAGATAAGGCAGGAACAGAATACTGATTGACGATGATCATAATGAATGTTGGTGCTGGCTTGAAGGGCAGAATGGCCTACGCCTGCACCTATTGTCTATTGTCTATCGTCTATTTAGAGGAGCCACTTTCTTTGCAGTTCCTTACAACATGCAATACATTCTTCACAAATGACTTAGAAAACCAAGGGGTCTAGAGTCTCATTAAATATGGAACCTTTAACTGTCAGGTGTGAATAATCTTCATAGCCAAATATTGCAATTGGTTAGAAAACCTTAAGTCCTGAATTCAAACACCATAGCAAAGCCTGCCTTTGTAGCTTTTCGTTTCCAGATAAATGTGAGGTGCTACATTTTGTGAAAGCAAATCTTAGCAGGATTTATACACTTAATAGTAAGGTCCTAGGGAGTGTTGCTGAACAAAGAGACCTTGGAATGCAGGTTCATAGCTTGTTGAAAGTGGAACTGCAGATAGATATAACAGTGAAGAAGGTGTTTGGTATGCTTTCCTTTATTGGTCAGAGTATTGAGTACAGGAGTTGGAAGGTCATGTTGTGGCTGTACTGAACATTAGTGAGCCCACTGTTGGAATATTGCGTGCAATTCTGGTCTCCTTCCTATCAGAAAAATGTTGTGAAACTTGAAAGGGTTCAGAAAAGATTTACAAGGATGTTTCCAGGGTTGGAGGATTTGAGCTATAGGGAGAGGCTGAACAGGCTGGGGCTGTTTTCCCTGGAGTGTCGGAGGCTGAGGGGTGACCTTATAAAGAGGTTTATAAAATCATGATGGGCATGGACAAGATAAATAGACAAAGTCTTTTCCCTGTGGTGGGGGAGTCCAGAAGTAGAGGGCATAGGTTTAGGGTGAGAGTGGAAAGATATAAAAGAGACCTAAGGGGCAACTTTTTCATGCAGAGGGTGGTACATGTGTAGAATGAGCTGCCAAAATGAAGCTAGTACAATTGCAACATTTGAAAGACATCTAGATGGGTATGTGAATAGGAAGGGTTTGGGGCAAGTGCTGGCAGGTGGGACTAGATTGGGTTGGAATATCTGGTCAGCATAGACGCATTGGATGGAAGGGTCTGTTTCCAATCTGTACATCTCTATGACTCTATGACTCGATGACTCAGTCTCCCTTATAGCATTTAAGTTCATCAAGTGTTTTCGAGTTAACTTTAATGTTTCCTGCTAATATTTTCTCATAACTTTGGTTTGCTTCCTATGTTAACTTTTACACTTCCCTCCCTCCCATAATCATCTTGGATAACTTGACTTTGGCATATATACGCTTTCCACTTAATATTACCTTTTATTTCTTTTGCCAGAATGCACGATCTTTGGAAACTCGAGACTTTGTCTTCAAAGGAATGTGCTCAATTGGATCTACAGAATCAATTCCATGAATCTCTGTATTGTTCTGTTACTGCTTTATCCTGCAGTTCCTTTTTCTGATTTCCTTAAGCTAGGATCCATCATAAATCATTGAAAATGGCTTTGCTTCCAGTTAAATATCTTTTTCTCAATATTTTTTGATGCCCTTTCTACAATTACTTTCAACAAAGTTACTTTATACACTCTGTTAGCTAGATCACCTCTATTATGATCACCACCTTACTGTCTAGCTTCATTTTTCAGAAAGGGTGGTATGGTGGTTCAATAGTTAGCACTACCGCCTTACAGCATAAGGGACCTAGGTTCAATTCCAGCATTGGGCAACTGTCTGTGTGGAACTTGTACATCTTCTCCATGAACGCAGTTTCCTTCCACAGTCTAAAATGTGCAGGTTAAGTGGATGGGCCATGAGAAGTGCAGGATTATGAGGGCAGGGGAGTGAGTCTGTGTGGGATGCTCTTCAGAGGGTCAGTATGGGCTAAAGGAACTGCTTCCACACTGCAGGGCTTCCATTTTCCTTTCCTTAATCATAAATTCCGCAAACACTCAGTAGGTCAGGCTGCATCTATAAAGAAAGAAGCAAAGTTAAGACTTAACATTGGCAACCTTCTTTCAGAACAGCCTCCTATCATCCTGGACACAGGATCAAGGAAGTTTGCCTGTATACATATTGTCTACTTCTTTCCTACCCATAGCACAATGTTCTTCCAAATGCATTTTGGGAAATTTATGTATTCTAATACCACAACCCCAGTTTTGAAATTTGCTAACAGACTTGCTCATCTACCTCCAGCTTTATAAAACAAAAAATCCCAAAAATGTTTCAGTTCCCACTCTGTTCTTCAACTTAAGTTAATATTCAGTATTGGAGGTTTTGATTCTCTTAAACGTGGACAAATCCTCAAGTCCAGAGGAGTTGTATCCCAGACTGCTGTGAGAGAAGAGGAAAGAAATCACAAGTGCCCTAACCTAAAATTTAAATTACTCTCTGGCCTCAGTGGAGATACCAGAGGATTGGAGGACAGCTAATATGGCTCCATTTTTCAAGAAAGGCAGTGGAGTTAAACCAGAAAATTATAGACCACTGTGTCTCATATCAATGGTCTCGAAACTATTGAAGACAATGCAGAAGGAGAGAATTTATCTGTATTTAGATAGGCAAGGTTTGGTCAAGGATAGTCAGCATTGCATTGTCAGAGGGAGGGAGAAAGTGAGGACTGCAGATGCTGGAGATCAGAGTCAAAAAGTGTGGCACTGGAAAAGCACAGCAAGTCAGGCAGCATCCAAGGAGCAGGAAAGTCGATGTGACAGATTCCTGATTAGGCGCTTATGCCCGAAACGTCATGTCAACTCTCCTGATCCTCTGTTGTCGTCTGACCTGCTGTGCTTGTCCAGCGCCACACTTTTTGACTTTGGCAGAGGGAGGTCATGTCAAATAAATCTGCGTGACTTTTTTAAGGAGGTGACCAAGTGTATAGATGAACATAGTTTAGTTGGTATAGTTTATATGGATTTCAGCAAAGCTTTTAACAAGGTCCCACATGGGGGACTGATAAAGAAAGTAAAAGCACATGGGATCCAGAGTAACTTGGAAAGCTGAATCCAAAACAAAAATAGAAATTGCTGGAAAAGCTCAGCAAGTCTGGCCAGCATCTGTGGAGAGTTAGTACTTCAGGTTAAGTTTCCCTTCCTCAGAATTGAGTTTCAGTTCTGAGGTAGGATCACTCGACCCAAAATGTCAGCTCTGATTTCCCTCACAGATGCTGCCAGACCTGCTGATCTTTTCCAGAAATTTCTGTTTTTGTTTTTGAATTACAGCATCTGCAGTTCTTTCAGTTCTTATTAAATTGGATTCCAAATTGGCTTTTTGGTAGCAGACAGAGGATGGTGATAGAAGGCTGTTTTTGTGACTGGAGGCCAGTATCCAATGGCATACCACAAGGATCTGTGTTTGGTTCCTTATTGTTCATGCTATATTCCAACATTATAGCTGAGAATATGCAGGGATGATAAGTACATTTGTGGATGACACAAAAATTGGCCAGATGATTGACAGTGATGATGAAGGTCTTAGATATTGAAATGTCTGAAATGTCTGAAATGGTGCAGACTTGAAGTGGCTGAGGAGGGCTGCAGCAAAAGTACAGATTCTATGTCAATGTAGATTCAGTGGGTTCATCTGTGAGTGAAAAAGTTAGGTGATTCCCCCATTCAATTGCAAAATCACAATGTTCTCCTATATAGCACTCTTCAGAGCAACACATCTTGCAGTTCCATTCATTCTTCCCCCTCAAGGTATGGAAAATGAAAGCATCAACAGCAGTAAGATAATTTTTCATGTAGCAATGAAAAGTCAGGGTGATGAATAAGGTTAGGAATGAGTCAATAATACTACTAACTTAGCATTCATTTTATCACAACTTACCGCCAACGTTTATCATGCAGAGATAAAATCAGACAGAAGGTGGGCCTGTTTCCATTCTCTCGCATCCAATGTTTTGTTCAGATGCACTGGACAGAAGTCAAACAGTACAAATTGATTTTTTTTTAAAGCTGTATGTTTCATATACTTGCAAAATTACAGTCCTCGCTAACATTCTCCTTGTAGTGACCACTTTGTCTGTCTTAAGATATTTTTAGTGCTTTCTTGGCTGTTTGTTTCCATGCCAATTGGATTTTTTCTAAAATTAATAACAATAGCATGGATCAAACAATTAAACCTATCATTGATTTAATTTTAAAAGCATTTATATGCTATTTTATGGATTTTTCTGTCAGGGCAGTCATCATTAAATACATAAACTAAATGTGTGGCTCTAACGGAATATTAAATATCAATATAGAGGCACAGTTCATGCCAATCTTATCCTGGTTTCTGTTTATTCTCTTGTATCCCACATGTCATCTGAAGTTTCTGTCTACCATTTCTCCCAATTACCAGCACATTGGATCCAATTATAGTGACCATCATAAAGTCTAACTTACATCCAAATTATTTTGACTGTTCTGTCTGTTTTCTTGTTCATTATATATAAAAGTACAAAGTAAGTTGTCTTGTTGTCATATGTACGTGATTCAATGGATTTTTCTTGAGATGCACAGGATTTTCTCTGGACAATGTGAACTGATGGGCTGCACTTAATGGAGGTGGCAGGGGTCTTGCTGCTTTCTTGTAGAAGCCTGCAGAATAAATGCCATTGAGGCACTTAAGTGGACAGCAAAGGACCTTTGTTGGATGAAGGACTGGGCACTAGAAAGTGGGAGGGGTGGGCTCCTGCCTGCTTACAGATGCCCATCAATGAAAGGTTGGCAGTTCTATTGAACAACAGCACTGGTGAGGAGGTGATTACTACCAATATCACACATAAAACCTTGGAATTGCCATTAGATCTGAAGTCATAGGTGAGTAATGACTTGGGGGGGTGGGGGAAAAGGAGTGGTAAATGGTGTGAAGGTGGAGTTTCAAAAGCAGCAAGGTCAGGGTTGTGACTATCACTGGGCACCCCTACCTTCCTGGTGCTGAGTCCTTTAATCAGCGAATGAATACAGAATGAGGGAACCTCCCAACTGCCCTCAAGCAATCACATACTGTTTTGCTTGTCACACAGAATAGATTAATTACTCAGTTTATCTCTCAATTGGCATCTGTGTTGGAAACCATTCATAGATGCTCCCACCAGGGAACTACTTCAGGTGAATGTAGAAAAGTGTCTACCTTCTGAACCAGGCACCCCAACAATGTTTAATGTCCTTTTGGCACCAAACCTGTTACCAGAGATGGCATGAAATTCTGCCCAAGTGTGTCTTTAAAATTGTGTTCTGTTGTGAAGTGCCTTCATTACCTTTAGCCTTATTAATTCTTTCCACTCTGGCCTTCAGTTCAAGTTACAGTCAACAGTTTAGTCAGAGATTCTAAGGTGACAAAACACCAATGAAAACAAGAGTACAAAAGACAGTATGATGAGCTGCACAAAAAATTATATGGGAACAAATGCATTTAGAAACCACCCATCAAGATGAATGTTTTGTTAGAAAATCAGAACATTTTCGTACTATCATGTATTATCTTTTGTTTATCCACTTTAAGTAAGCTAGGTAGAGAACTTAATACATTTTATACCTGCCTATAGATTTTTTTGTTTTTTCTAACATCCTTAAAGAGAACGTAGAGTCTTTTAATTGTGATAAATCCTCTTTGTCCTTAATGTTTCTAAGCTGCTCACAATATTAAATGTGGTACCTGCTGCTTCAGAAATAGGTGAACAGAATTTCAAATACTTGACGAGCCAAAATGCTGACATGATGTTTCAATCAGATAGAAAACTACCTTGTTTTCATTTCCATTGATTTATTAATGAAAATATATTGTATTAAATTATTACTGTTTATTACACTCATTCTGGAACTTATGAAATGAAACAGCCATGTTTGGATAGTTTCATTTTTAGAAACATGATTTGCTAATTACTTTGGTGTAGGTTTATATTTTAACCCACAAGGAATAAAATGGGCAAAATTTGTAATTTCTTTAAAATATTTCTGGAATTTTTTTGAAATGTTTGAAAAAGACCTTTCAAAAGTTTTATTCAATCGTAAAGGGATCAATTACAATTTTCTTTGATCAGTACTTCTGCTTATCTGTGATCTGATGACTCTTGATCTAATAATTAAACCAAAACGAAGGAGGTTAAGGTATGGAGACAATATAACTAAATGCAAAGGATAGGTTCTGCTACAAAGAAGGGTCAAAGACAGAGTAACTAGAGGTTGAAGGCTTCGATGCGAATGCAACGAGAAAGTAGATGCACAAACATATAGAGGAACAATCAAATTCTTGTGAGAGGGGAAAAATAAAGAAAATCACTGTCAGGAAGAGCATTTTTTGGTTGGCAGAAACGTGGATTGGAACTCATGGAAGCAATGTGCTTTCTCAATAAAGGAGGTCAAACCATGGACAACTGAGTCAATAGCTTAGAGAGGTTGGGTGTTTTCCTAGAGGTGACGAAACTGTGAACCAGAATGTTATTATTTGGCCACTGAAATGGAACTGTGGAGAGCTGTAGAGCACAGTTGTGACATGAGGAAGAGAGTGTTTGTGAAAGTATTCTTTGCTCATGATAATCAAACTTATCAGACTTAAAGGAGAAAGCAGTTGTCACATAGAACCCCTGAGTTACGCTGCATAAAAAAAAACACTGAATTATACAAATGTACACCTATGCAATACCACAAATGCTGAAGAGGAATGTTGTATTTGCCTGTTAATTCATGTTTAACCTGTGCTGATTCAAGTTTTGTTCAAGTAAAACTGTGAAAAAGTAGAACCTTGTTAGTGGTGTTTCAATTTGGGGTAATTCGGTAAACCTGGTTATGTTGATTTACAGTTTTCCCCATAAGGTTCATAACAAATTCAAGCAAGAAAACATGTGAACATCCACTTTTTAAGAGATGACAGAAGTTGTCATATATAATCTCAATTAGAAAAGAAAGGGATTACTTCTTGGCGAACCGTGAATTATAAACAGAAAGATATGTTCCTAAATTGATTGTGCAAGGAGCCAAACTCAACTGTCTCCATTATTAAGTATAACAGTCAAGTAAAAAAAAACCTAATCATTCAACCAGCTTCTAAAATTAATGAGACATCATTAGTAACACTGTCTGCTTGTGGCTATGTTATTGTTTCTGAGTAGTAAATTACATTCCAAGAAGAAATTATTGTTCTTGCTGTGCATATAGAAAGCACAAACATTTTGCTTAAAAGATTGAAATGTATATCCCAGCATAAGTCAGATTGCTGTCTTGTTGCATGATAAATAGGGAGCCTAAGCATGTACAAAATGAATGTGTTTGAGCTTGACTCCAGCTCTTAAAGATAGTCCATCATTCCTAAAGGCATTTTGCACTGGATAAGAGAAAGCTGATGTAGATTGAAATTGGCTCAAATCTGAGGAAGGCATGTTGGGCACCAGGCCTGAGAAAGGGTTTCAAGTTCAGAGGGCATAAATTACCAAATAGACTGAGAGAAGGCAGGCCATGGCACTGCTGTTCTTTAAGGCCGATCTTCCAAAACAGTTGGCAAGGGAGGTCAGGCCAAAAGGCTGAATACAGAAGTCAGCAGTTTCTACAGAATATTAATGACCTTGTACACATGGTCAAGTCAGTGAATACATCATTATCTCACATCTCATATTCATTAAACTAACAGCCTATCAGGTTTCTCAGTGCACCTCAATCCATTACTCATCCAGCAGCACTCATGAATACTCAGAAACTATGCCGAACATTTGCATACTGCACCCCATCCACACGTTTTCTAATGATGCCAGATTCACTTTAATCTCTCCCTGCCTCAGTATACTTCTAACTGTTCAGCAATGTCATGTACATCATGCAAATGCAGAGACCATCTGCATCCTTTTTGTAAAGAAATTATCACCCATAACCTGAAAGATTAGTTGCAGCCATTAGTGGTGAGCCCAACAAAAGTGATAGTGCTAGGAATCTAGTTAAACTTCATTACATAACTTTGGATCATAATTGTAAAGTGCACCACAATTAAGATGAAAGAGCAGATGATGTGTTGCAACTCTTGTGTGTTGAGATGGTGGACATCCACGCAATTCACAACAAGTGTATCTGTAGCCTGAGGACGTTCAGCTCAGAGTTAAGCTAAAGTCCAAGCTTCAGATAGTGTTGTGCATCAGGGACAGTAAGGTTACCTGCACATCTTATTACAGGATCCACAGCCCAATGGCTCATTTCTTCACAGTTGGCATTCAGGGATAGGACTTAAAAAGAGGCAGTTATGAGGAAACAGAAGGTAACAATGGAGGACCTTAAGCCCTTGAAAATGTCCACCAGATTTGATATTCTTGTTGCGTGTGTGGATGAGAATAGAAACAGCAGAGACATTGACAAAAATGCATCATAGTGCAGGGAGTCATTCAGCTTGTGAATGGAGTGATAAAAACGAATGTAATTACATTGGGGAATGGCAGAGTTCAGGATGTCAATACTGAAGTATCTAGCTAAATGCAAGGCTCCTGAATACTCTGTTGCTTGTCTTGCACCAAAGTTAAGGACACTTCCTGGGGAAGGAGAGGAACTTGGAATGTGACAGGACGGATTCAATTGGCATGGCCACAATGACATAGGCAAGACAACAAGATGGGCTCTAATGAGAGAGAATGAGCAGCCAGGTCTATATTTTGAAAGTGGAATCTCAAATGTAATAATGTCTGGATTATTGCCTAAAACACAAACAAATTGGAATTGAGTAAATAAGATCAAAGAGTTGAATAAATGACTCAGATTTGTGTGGGAGAAATTGGTTTGGTTTCAAGGACTGCCATCTCCAATAGTGTGGAAATAGGAATTTGTAAAGTTAGGATAGCCTTCCCATGACCCATCCTGGGGCAAGTGCCTTAGCCAATAAAAAAAAATTAGACTGTGCAGGGAGACTTTAAATGAAATAAAAATAGAAATTGCTGAAGAAACTAAGAGATTTGGCAGAGGCAGTGGAGAGAAAGCAGAGTTTTTGAGTCCAGTGACCTTCTCTGTTGAGGTACATAGTGCAGGACAAGAAGGGTTCCAAAGAAAGGAGATTTAGAAATCAATCAAGAAATAAATGGTGGTTTGTAAGAAAGATACTGTGATTAGCATAGGTGATGTAATCTTTGTGAATATTAGATAAAACAAGTTAACAAATATAGTATGGGGGGAATGAGTGTATTAAACATATTCAGGACTGTTTCTGAGAATAATACGTTCCTGAACCACTAAAGGAACACGCTATTCAATACTTGGTAGCGTGTAATGAGACTGGATTAATTAATGATCTCCTGGAAAAAGGATCCTCGAAGTAAAGGCAATAAGTTCATAATGCAATTTCTACATTCAGTTTGATGGTGAGAAATGTCGATTTGAAACGAAGGTTTTAAACTTCACAATAGGATTATGAAATCAATGATGGCCAAAATAAATGGGAAATAGGTTAAATGAGAAGATGATAGATTAGTCATAGCAGACATGCAAGGAGATGTTTCTTAACTCTCAACAAAGATTTATTCCTTAGAGAAAGAATCTACAAGAATGGTGCAACATCTGTGATGAAGAAAGTTAAAAGTAGTGTCAGATTGAAAGTGAGGTTTATTATGGTGCAAAGCCTAGTGATAGCTTAGAAAATTGGGGAAAGAAATAAACCAACAAAGAATGACAAAAGAAAGGGAAAACAGAATAAGGAAAAACTGAGCAAGAAATATAAGAGCAGAGAATACACTTTTCTACGTAAAAAGGAAAATTAGTGCATTAGATCCTAAAGGGCGAGACTGGTGGATTAATAATAGGAAACAAGAATGATAGAGAGTTTGAATGAGTATTGTGCACCTGTATTCACAATAGAAGACAAAAAACCTTCCAAGCATAGCAGAAAAGTAGATGGGTAAGGGGAGAATGGAATATAAGACAAACATGAAAAAATAATTGGAAAACTAATTGGACTAAAACTAATTAGACCCCTGGATGTTTAGGTATCCTTGGGGTCTTAAAAACCCATGGCCTCCAACATTCCTTAGATTCTAGCAAGTTCCCAACAAACCATTCCGAAATTTGTGGGGTGGTGAATAGTGAAGAGGCTAGCTTTAGACTACAAGAGGAGGTAAACTGGCTGGTCAGACAGGCTGATCAGTGGCAAATTGCATAAATGCCAAGTTGAAACAGGACAAACAAGGAAAGGGAATACATGATGAATGGCAAGACTGTGGGAAGCACCGAGGATCAGAGGGACCTTGGTGTGAATGTAGTCACCTCCCTTAAGGCGTCAGGTCAGGTGGATAAAGCTGTCAAGAAGACGTGTGGCGTACTTGCCTTTATTAGTTGAGACATTAAGTTTAAGAATAGGAGGTTATGCTTTAGCTGTATAACATGTTGGTCAGGCTACAGCCAGAGCATTGAATACAGTACTGGTGTCCACATTCTAGGAGGAATGTGATCACATTGGGGAGGGTGCAGAGGAGAATTACCAGGATGTTTGCCTGGGCTAAAGAATTTCAGTTATGAAGAGAAATTGGAAAGACTAGAATTTGGTTTCCTTTGATTGGAGGAGATTGAGAGGGGACATGAATGAGATGTATGAAATTATGAGGAATACAGTTAGGATAGAAATTTTTCCCCTTGATGGATAGATTAATGACATGGCCATATAGATTTGGGGTAAGAGGCAGAAGGTTTAGAGGAGATATGAGGGAGAAGGTTTTCACCCACATGGTGGTGGGCATCTGGGACTCAGTTCGTTTAGTCGAGAGCGTGGTGCTAGAAAATCACAGCTGGTCAGGCAGCATCTGAGGAGCACGAGAATCAACTTTTCGGGCATAAGCCCTTCATCAGAAATCATGAAAGGCTTATGCCTGAAATGTCAATTCTCCTGCTCCTCGGACGCTGCCTGACCTGCTGTGCTTTTCTAGCACCACACTCTCGGCTCTGATCTCCAGCATCTGCAGTCCTCACTTTCTCCTCATTTAGATTAGATTAGATTAGATTACTTACAGTGTGGAAACAGGCCCTTCGGCCCAACAAGTCCACACCGCCCCGCCGAAGCGTAACCCACCCATACCCCTACCCCTACATCAACATCTACATCTACCCCTTACCTAACACTACGGGCAATTTAGCATGGCCAATTCACCTGGCCTGCACATCTTTGGAGTGTGGGAGGAAACCGGAGCACCCGGAGGAAACCCACGCAGACACGGGGAGAACGTGCAAACTCCACACAGTCAGTCGCCTGAGGCGGGAATTGAACCCGGGTCTCTGGCGCTGTGAGGCAGCAGTGCTAACCACTGTGCCACCGTGCAGTGTTTGTTTTTGACTGGGGTGGATGTGATGGGCAGAATGGCATTTTTCTGTATATCTCTATGACTCTCTAAATCATTATTCAAGAGAGAAAAACAGAGAAAGCAGGAAACTCTACGCCTGCTAATCTAACATTTCTCATTGGGAAAACGCCAGAATCCATCATTAAGGAGGTAGTAGCATGGCATTTAGCAAATCACAGCACAATCAGGCATAATGAACATGATTGTGTGGAAGGCAAATAGTGTTTGACACATTTATTAGTGTAATTTTAAGGGAGTAACAAGCAATGTGGATAAAGAAATGGCAGGATCTGTGTTTGACTTTCTAAAAAGCATTTGATAAGCCGCCACATAAAAGGTTATCATATGAGATAATTGCTCATGGTATTGGGGATGATATATTAAGATGGGTAGAGGTTTGGCTACCAACATAATTGGGATAAATTAATCATTTTCAGATTGACAAATGGCAATGTAGCTTCTAAGTAGTTGAGGTTATAGAATTGATACCTGTGACACTCCATTGGTTAATGACTTGGATGAAGGGACATCTGTTTCTGATGGTACAAAGGCAAATAAGAGATGCAGCTGAGAAGGACACAAGAAGTTTGCAAATGGTATAGTAAGTCAGAAAAGCTTTAGCAGATGGAATATAATATGGAAAAAATGTAAGGTTATCCATTTTGGCAGGAAGTTCAGAAAAAAACATATCATTCGCATGGAAGAGACTGTATCACATACAAAGGAATGTGGGTGTCCATTAAATTAATCATAACAGTTAACATGTAGATGCAGCAAGTAATTAGAAAGGTAAAGGTAATGTTGGCATTTATAGCAAGGCATTGGAGTATAAAAGCGGAAATGTCTTGCTCCAACTTTACAGGGCAATGGTGGGATCACATCTGTAACACAGGGTTACATTTTTGGTCTCCTTACTTAAGGAAGGATGTACTTGTGTTGGAGGCAGTTCAGAAGAGATTGGGATCATCCTTGTCTTACGATGAAAGATTCAACATGTTGGTGCTATTCTCTTTTTAGTTTAAAAAAGTAGAAGATTGTCTTACTGAAATATAAGATAGATGCCTAAGGATATTTCCCCTTGTTACTGAATCTAGAACGGTATGGCACAGTCTAAATATGACGTATCTCCATTTAAGATGGAGATGAAGAGGAATTTCTTCTCTCAGTGGGTCATTAATCCTTTTAGTTGTCCCTAAGAGCAGTGAGACTGGGTCATTACTCACGGTTGAGCTGGACAGAACTTTGATCTAGATGGGAGTCAGGGTTATGGGAGGACAGACAGGAAAGTGAAGTAAAATCCTGGTCGGCAGAAAGGATAGTTCACATGTTATCTACAGATGATTCTGCTCCAAGGGAACCAGATGAGGACCTCAGTGGATCAGTTTGTAAAAGAATGGTGATGAGTATGCACACAAAGGAGCTTGGTGTATTGGTAGGCCTCCCAGGCAGCCTCTGTCAACATTAGATAGCATTGAAGAGCTCAGTTGCAATGTGGAAGAGGGTGTCCCATTGAAAACTGGAACCAAGCAATTGCTGGCCTCTCCATGTCAGCATTGGCAGAACACCTTTGATACAGTATCTGGGAGCTTTTCTTTATTTCAAAAATATACTTTATTCATAAAATAATTTGATGGTCTGTACAGTTGGTCATGCCATACATACATAAACATTTGCATACAGAGATCAGAATTTATCATTTTCATATACAGGTCTGTACATCTATCTATCATATATCCATATATTTAGCTGATGGGTCAGCAGAGCCCAAATGACTGCATGGGCCCCCTGTTCTTCTCAGTCAGGCAGATGTTACACAGTGGTCTTTCCCCACCATGCTTTGGCGGCAGCTGCCCCAAGCTTCAGCGGGTCCCTCAACACGTAGTCCTGGACCTTGGAATGTGCCAGTCTGCAACACTCAGTCGGGTTAACTCCTTCAGCTGGAAGATCAATAGATTTCGGACCGCCCAGAGAGCATCCTTCACCGAGTTGATGATCCTCCAGGCACATTGATGTTCATCTTGGTGTGCGTCCCGGGGAACAAACCATAGAGCATGGAGTCCCCTATCACGGTGCTGCTCGGGACGAACCTCGACAAACACCACTGCATTCCGCTCCAGACTTCTTCTGCGTAGGTACATTCCAGAAGGAGGTGTATGACAGTTTCATCTTCGAGGGCAGCGTGAGGTGCGGCTGAGAGTCCGGGCGTGCATAAAGGATCTCACAGGCAGAGCCCTTCTCACCACCAGCCAAGCCATATCTTGGTGCTTGTTGAAAGTTCTGGTGATGAGGCATTCTGCCAAATGGCTTTGACAGTCAGCTCAGGGAACCACTCGATAGGATCCGCCCTTTCCTTTTCCCGAAGGGTCTCAAGGATACTACGTGCTGACCACTTCCTGATGGACTTGTGGTCAAAGGTGTTTTTCTTCATAAACTTCTCCACGACGGACAGGTGATATGGAACGGTCCAACTACTCGGAGCGTTCCACGGCAGTGGGGCCAGGCCCATCCTTCGCAACACCAGGGTCAGATAGAACCTCAGTACGTAGTGACACTTGGTGTTTGCGTACTGGGGATCCACGCACAACTTGATGCAGCCACACACAAAGGTGGCCATCAGGGTGAGGGTTGCATTGGGTGTACTTTGTCCCCCGTTGCCCAGATCTTTATACATCGAGTCCCTTCGGACCCAGTCCATCTTTGATCTCCATATAAATTGGAAGGTGGTCCGGGTGACTGCAGCGGCACAGGTTCTGGAAATAGGCCAGACCTGTGCCATGTATAACAGTAATGACAGTGCCTCACATCTGATGACCAGGTTTTTTCCCGCGATGTAGAACAACTGTAGCTTCCATCTGCCCAGTTTCTGCCTCACTTTGCCGATACGCTCCTCCCAAGACTTGGTGCATGCCCCAGCGCCCCCCCGAACCAAATACCCAGCACCTTCAAGTGGTCAGTCGTGATGGTGAAGGGGATCGAGGATTGGTCAGCCCAGTTCCCGAAGAGCATGGCCTTGCTCTTGCCTCGGTTTACCTTGGCTCCCGAGGCCTGTTCGAACTGGTCACATATGCACATGAGTCTGTCTGGAAGCTGCTGTTTCACTGCAATTTTGTCGTCTCAGTGTTGCAGCAGAGGCTCAGAGGGAATGCATGTTTGTTATCATGCAGGCTCATATTAATGTCAGCAAGACTGTGAATCACAGTCCTCAAAGAGCATTGCTGCTGGACGGGTTGCTCAAAATGATGGGTTTATGATGGATTTAACAAGAATGCACAATAGCTGAGGGATGCTGGGAGACTGAGGCAATCTTTGACCAAAGTGACTGTGCGAATAAACATATTGCAGAATCCAGTCAGGCTGCAACTGTCAGCATATAGTATGTAATCAACCCAGTAGTTGTAGACATCACAGATCACACCTACATTTGGCTTTGAAAAGAGTTGCCTGGAATGCCCTCCTCAGGGCGATTGGAAATATTGGGGTGTGTACCAGACATGGGGGCTCCTCATACGCTTATTTGGAGGGGGCTACATGCACCCAACCCCTCCAGGAATGGATTGTTAAGGACTACCCTGCCGTTGACATGTAAACACCTGGTTGGGTCAATCAATCAGGATGATCAAGCCCTGATTGATGTATAGGAGGACATTGAAGACCCTCCCAAAAGGGTGCAAACAACCACGGAGTGTAAGAATTATTGCAACACCACCCTCAGGAGCAGTAACTCAAGACTAACTGCGTGAAGGGAAGACATCCCTGAAACCATCGGCAGAACACCAGACGACCATCACAACATGGCTCAAGGCCAAGATCTAGTGTGGTAGTATATGATCATCCGGAGTTAAGTTAAAGCAAAAGATAAATTTGTAGTGTAAATCATTAGTTAATAGCGTATTTTGTTGTTATAGTTTTAATTGTGTCAAATAAATGAATATTATTGTTTGTTATTAAGTGTCGACTCACAGTTCTTTTTGCTGGATATAAGAGTTAAAGCACACTATGTGGCAGGCACAATAGCATGAATGATCACACTGCATGAATTCAGTCTGGAAATCTATCCTCCAACATATTATTAGGATTGCAGACATGACGCCAAGTGGTTTAGCACACAAAACAGCACTTCACACTGAATCTCAGTACATGTGACAACAATAAATCAAACCCAAACTCACTTGCGCTTCCATTACGGCCATTCAACCAATGTCCTTGCTGTTGCCTATCACCAGCTATCCAAAACAAACGCAATAAAAACTCAACTATCTTCAACAGGCATTCCTCCATTCTTTGCCAGGGACTGCCATTATGCTAAATCGGACAGATTCTGAACAGAGCGAGAGGCTCAACACTGGGCAGCTATAAAATACTGTGAGTTCTCAATAGTTACAGGATTACATACCAAAATCAGCAACCTCATTACCTGACCTTACCACGACTACTAAACAAGGGAGCAAACTCTGTTAGCGAGGAATGCAGTAATATATGCCAGAAGCACTATTAGACATAACCTAAAATGACAGAACAAATGGGTACACACACACACACACACACCACGCACACACACCACACGCACACATCACACACACACACCACACACGCATACACACACACACACACTTCTTTTCTACCAAAAAAACCAGATCTTAGCTTAAAGTATCAACAAATTTGAAGTGAGACCTTACACCTGAACTTCATTGTCTAACCTGAGATATCACCTCATGTACATTGATAAAACCTTTTAATTATCTAGCGACAAAGACTTGAAAGGAATCTGGACTTTGCTTTTAATCAGCAGTCAACCTCCTAACTGAGTAAAGGATTCAATTCGGCAGCTAGTTTTAAAGTTGTTAATATTTTGCTTACAAATACTGTGTCTTATACCTCCCTTATACCTCCCTATCATACCACGTCTGAGGAAGGAGTGGAGCAAATTCAAACAGACCTGTTGGATTATAACCTGGAATGGTTTGGTTTTTGACTTGTCCACCCCAGCCCAACTCCAGCATCTCCACATCCAATACATTTACATCCTTCTTTAAATAAGGACACCAAAACTGCACATAACCATTTGAGATATGGTTTCGTGAATACCATTGGAAATGGCAATCTTCAGCTCATTAAGTTTTATCCATGTGATATTAAGAAACAGCTGATTACACTGTAAACAACAAAGTCTAAATACCCCTATTAACATTCCAGCTGAGGCATGTGCAGTCTTGTGTTCCAGAACTAGCTGTGCCTTTAGCCATGTTGATCTAGTACAGTGATAACATTAATACCTATCTGACAACATTGGAAAATAAGCCATGTATATCACATCCGCAAATTGTCAAAGTGATAGACAGTGTTGTCGACAGTGCTTCTATGTGACTACATGACCAATAAGCTGCTCATTGATACATATCTGGAAGGACCACTCAATTTCATGGCTACATAGGTCCAAATACTAATGGACAAAACTTGAGTGGACGGGACTTGAGGGTGACTGCACTTGACATCAACGTAGCATTTGACTCGATGAGCCCTGGTAAAGTTGAAGTTGATGGTACTTGGGGATGACAGGGTTGACAATTTCTATTGGTTGGACTCACAATTAGAGTCATAGAGATGTACAGCACAGAACAGACCCTATGATCCAACTCATCCATGCTGGCCAGATATCCCAACCCAATCTAGTCCCACTTGACACCACCCAACAAATATCCCTCCAAATCCTTCCAATTCATATACCCATCCAGATGCCTTTTAAATGCTGCAATTATACTAGCTTCCACCACTTCCTCTGGCAGCTCATTCCATACATGTAATGCCCTCTGTGTGAAAAGGTTGCCCCTTATGTCTCTTTTATATCTTTCCACTCTCACCCTAAACCTACGCCCTCTACTTCTGGACTCCTGACCCCAGGGAAAAGACTTTGTCTATGTACCCTATCCATGCCCCTCATAATTTTGTAAACCTCTATAAGGTCACCCCTTAGCCTCCGACGGTCCATGCAAAACAGCCCCAGCCTGTTCAGCCTCTCCCTATAGCTTAAATCCTCCAACCCTGGCAATATCCTTGTAAATCTTTTCTGAACCCTTTCACGTTTCACAACATCCTTCCAATAGGAAGGAGACCAGAATTGCACGCAATATTCCAAAAGTGACCTAATCAATGTCCTGTACAGCAGCAACATGACCTCCCAACTCCTGTACTCAACACTCTGACCAATAAAGGAAAGCATACCAAACGCCTTCTTCACTATCCTATCGACCTGCGACTCCACTTTCAGAGAACCATGAACCTGCACTCTTTGTTCAGCAACACTCCCTCAGACCTTACCACTAAGTGTATAAGTCTGGTTAAGATTTGCTTTCCCAAAATGCAGCACCTCACATTTATCTGAATTAAACTCCACCTGCCACTCCTGAGTCCATTGGCCCATATGATTAGCACAAAGGAAGATAAAGAGGAGGAGCAATTCCAACATCCATTCTAATTTTAGAACTAGTTGTCAAAAACAACATCAAAAAGACAGAGCATAGCATTCCTACAAATTCAACCTCAGCAAAGGCAAGTCAAGAGCACCTCACCTGTTTCTGGTCCTTTATTGGCTCCAGTCCCTTTGGGAACAGATGAATGCACACATTGAATGGTCCTGTGTGATCTAAGCTTGTACATTCAGTACCAGATTTGCTGCTGACTGATGTCATGATCACTGCTACACACAGGGGTCACCTGTACAGCTGCCCTTCCCAGCATGCAGTGCAATGTACACCAGTATGATGTCCCACCAGGGGTTTCTATTGTGCTACCTTTAACATCACTAGCAGGACAAATTTCATGCCACAAATTTTTTAAGTGTCACATCTGTGATCTATTCTGAGTGTCTAAAATGATAACGAAGCTAAAAGGTAAATGAATGCTTACAACATTTAATAAACTAGATTAAAGTACTACAGAATGGTTGGTCAGTCTTGTTGCTCGGTTACAAACTGTACAAATGTAGGACATTCTCATTAAAGTGAAATGGCTTCAAGAGCACTTTAGCATGAACAGTACAGCAGCATGAATGTCCTGTCACAAGTGGAAGAATTTTAACAGTTCAGCCCTTTGTGGTAGGAGGGGCTATCAGCAGATTGGGAAGCTGAAACTTAGCAAAGTGGCTTTTTAAACTCACCCATAGTACTAGCATCTTATTTTGGAATTTCCCAATGAATCACGATCATGCTTGATTGTTAAAACCACAATATTTGCCCTTGATCAGTTGTCCTGTTAATTGATATTTTAATTAAAAATATGGGTAATTTGGTGTGAGTTTAATTTTAAAAGTCTTGATACTTGAATGGACCCTGACAGGATCAGAATGAATCAATTTTGCAATTTCTGTGACATCTCACATCCATAACTATCCTCCATAAATGCTATTATTCCATCCTCATTAGCCAGTTTTCACAGTTATGGCCTTTTGTTTTCTCTATACAGGTTTACACGAGCAATACAGGTCAGCGGGGTGGACTAGTGCGTGAGAAATGGAGGTGGTGAGATTGTGAACTCCCATGTATCCCATGACAGAATTATACAGTGCACACAGCGTTTGCTCGCGTTGACTTGATATGACCAGTAATTGAAATATAACTACCTCCACAATGTTGGCTTTGAACTGCTTCCCTAATCAGCTATGCTCTATACATTTCATTTATTATAGGTTCATTAAGTGTCACATTAAGAGTTTTTGCAATTAGAGGCAATGGAAACCTCAGCAGAGGACATGTATTTTAGAGATGTACCATTCCATGCCTCATGCATACCGTTCAGCAGATTGTTATAGACAGAGCATGGTTTAACCTCCAAGCAGATAGTTGGTTTGTCAGAGCTAGGCTGACAGATTAAGAAAAGCCTCATTATAAGTATTTGATGCCTCATTGAAGTGCAACAATTTATCTTTGGTTCTTGTCCCAAAATGGAATGACAGATAGGCCAAGAGAGGGAAGAAACAAAAAGGCATGGTGAAGTTGGCTCTTAAGGAACTCCCAAATGTACCCTTATCATCAGTCAATGTGCCACATGCCGATTCTGCTCCTAATGGTCAAATTTGCCCTTATATAAATGAAAGTTATATATAAATGCTTAATGTGTGGGAAATCATGTCTCGCAAACTTGATTGAGTTTTTTGAAGAAGTAACAAAGAGGATTGATGAGGACAGAGTGGTAGATGTGATCTATATAGACGTCTGTAAGGCGTTGGACAAGGTTCCCCATGGCAGATTGGTTAGCAAGGTTAGATGTTATGGAATACAGGGAGAACTCACCATTTAGAAAGAGAACTGGCTCAAAGATAGAAGAGAAGGGGTGTTGGTGGAGGGTTGTTTTTCAGACTGGAGGACTGTGACCAGTGGAGTGCCACAAGGATCAGTGCTATGTCCACTACTTTTCATCATTTATATAAATGATTTGGATGTGAGCATAAGAGGTATAGTTAGTAAGTTTGCAGATGACACCAAATTGGAGGTGTATTAGACAGTGAAGAAGGTTACCTCAGATTACAACGAGATCTTGATCAGATAGTCCAATGGGCTGAGGTGTGGCAGATGGAGTTTAATTTAGATAAATGTGAGGTGCTGCATTTTGAGAAAGCAAATCCTAACAGGACTTAGACACTTAATGGTAAGGTCCTAGGGAATGTTGCTGAACAAAGAGACCTTGGAGTGCTCCTTGAAAGTGGGTCACAGGTAGATAGGATAGTGAAGAAGGCATTTGGTATGCTTTCCTTTATTGGTCAGAGAATTGAGTACAGGGGTTCAGAGGTCATGTTGCAGCTGTGCAGGACATTGTTTAAGCCACTGTTGGAATATTGCGTGCAATTCTGGTCTCCTTCCTATCGGAAAGATGTTGTGAAATTTGAAAGGGTTCAGAAAAGATTTCCAAGGATGTTGCCAGGGTTGGAGGGTCTGAGCTACAGGGAGAGGCTGAACAGGCTGGGGCTGTTTTCCCTGGAGCTCCGGAGTCTAAAGTGTGACCTTCAGGTGGTTTATAAAACCATGAGAGGCATGGATGGGATAAATAGATAAGTCTTTTCCCTGGGGTGGGGGAGTCCAGAACTAGAAGGCATATATTTAGGGTGAGAGGGGAAAGATATAAAACAGATCTAAGGGGCAATGTTTTCATGCAGAGGGTGGTACATGTATGGAATTAGATGCCAGAGGAAGTGGCGGAGGCTCGTACAATTGCAACATTTAAAAGGCATCTGGATGGGTTTATGAATCGGAAGAGTTTGGCGGGATAGGGGCCAGGTGCTGGCAGGTGGAATTAGATTGGGTTGGGATATCTGGACGGCATGGACGAGTTGGACCGAAGGGTCTGTTTCCGTACTGTACATCTCTATGACTCTATGACTCTAAGTGGGAGCATTTGATAAAAACATATAGGCTCTACTAAAGCCATAAAGGCAACATCATACAGAGGTAACAGGGATAGTAAGAATTTGTCATTTCACAGGGGATTCACATGGTGTATAATTTCCTGTTGGTGTATAATTTTACTGTCAATCTTTCTATATTATAAATATCATTTCATGTCTCCAATATCTATCAAATTCCATTGTTGCACTTGCACCAACAGATGGTGAAATCCAGCAGGATTCCAAAAGGACCTTAAGAAATTCAGTGCTCATGACAGTTTGACTACAATTGGAAATCCTTGCCTATCTTGCCCACCCTGCAGACAGTCTTATTCCAGGACATTGCTATGAGAATCAGAGCCTCCAAAGCAGTGGGATTCAGTTTGATCCAGGAAGCTTGAGATTGGCGTGTATATCTTATACAGGAAATATCACCTCCTTTGAGCTCAAGCTCTGTGTAAATCCCCTTTGTCCCGCAGACAGCCCGGTAAGCTGAGGAGAAGACAACTATTTCTCCTACTGCTACTGCAGTGGATCTACAATGTCAGAATTCTTATAATGTCATGGTGGTCGAAAAGGGTGGCACTGGAAAAGCACAGCAGGTCAGGCAGCATCTGAGGAGCAGGAGAGTCAACTTTCCGGGCATAAGACCTTCATCAGAAATTTGGGAGTGGGGGGAAGGCCTGAGAGATACATAGAAGGGTAGGGGTGGTTATAAGGTAGCTGGGAAGGTGATGGCTAGGTGCAGGTGGGGGGTGACAGTGATAGGTTGGAGGGCAGAGTGGAGTGGATAGGTGGGAAGGAAGATGGATAGGTAGGACAGTTAAAGAGTTAAACATTGCCAAGTTGGAAAGTTGGATCTGGGATGTTGTCACCCCAATGCAGAGGAGATCATACCAAGAGCAATGGACACAATCGACAAGATGCTTTGATGCGCAGAAAAATCTCTGTCGGAGGTGGAAGGAGCCTTTGGGGCCTTGGATGGAGGTGAGGGGGGAGGTGAGGTGGAACCACATAGTATCAACTTCAACTTCACCAGTTTTCTCAACTCATCTCCCCCCACCTCATCCGAGAACCAACCTGCCAACTCAACACGGCACTCTTGACCTGACATACCTGTCCATCTTCCTTCCCACCTATTTACTCCACCCTCCCCTCCGACCTATCACCATCATCCCCACCTGCATCTACCTCCCTCCTCACCTCTGACAAGCCCCCAAAGGATCCTTCCACATCTGACAGAGATTTTCCTGCACATCCAAACACCTCATCTACCACGTCCATTGCTCTCGATGTCATCTCCTCTACACTGGGGAGACTGGACGCCAACTCGCAGAACGTTTCAGGGACCATCTCTGGGACATATGCACTAAACAACACCACTGCCCTGTGGCTGACCATTTCACCTCCCCCCTTCCACTCCGCTAATGGCATGCAAGTCCTGGGCTCCTTCACAACCAAATCCAAGCCACCCGATGCCTGGGAAACCTCCAACCCTATGGCACCAATGTCAACTTCACCAGTTTCCTCATCTCCTCTGCCCCCATTTCATCCCAGATCCAACTCTCCAACTTGAATGGTTCCACCTGTCCATTTTCCTTCCCACTGATCAGCTCCAATCTCCCCTCTGACCTATAACCATCAATTCCCATTTGCATTTACCTATTGCCTTCCTAGCCACCTTTCCCCAACCCCATCCCCACCCCTACCCTCGTATTTATCTATCAGTCCCCTTCCTTCCCCATATTTCTGATGAAGGGCTAATGCCTGAAACATTGACTCTCCTGTTCCTTGGATGTTGCCTGACCGGCTGTGCTTCTCCAGCACAACACGTTTTGACTGTGATCTCCAGCATCTGCAGTCCTCACTTTCTCTAATGTCATGATAGTGTCCATTTGAACAGTTGGGAACCCTTAGAATCACTGGGACTCATTATCATGAATTCTCCTTATTGGCATTAGCTTATGTTACTGATACTAAGTGGTGAAGGATTTTCACAGCAGAACTTGGTCTCAGTCTTGCTGAACAATATGCTTATTACATAATTCTACATATCTGAGTTATGTTATATCTGAGTTATGTGAACATCCATGGGCTTACGATCCTGGCTGATGGGAATGAATAATATTTCAGAATAAAACTTACTTGAATAGCTCATGTGTGTTTTTAGTTAACATGGAGGTTACTCACTGAAATATATTTGCACTAACAACAGAAGGCAAATTTTAAATGTGACGAAAAAACAAATGAAACTATACAGATATCAAAAACAATTTATAAATACCTTAACATTAATAGCAAAACAAAGTTTCAACAATTTCCCCAAAACTAAATATCACAGAAACTCAAATCGAGATAAATTATCCTTGTGTCTTAACCCTGAGCTGAATCTTGCACGCTTTGGCAAGTTTGGATTGCATGAAATATTTCAGAGGGATTTCTGCCGTGTGAGTTCAAGTGTGTTTTCTCACTACGTCTTACCAAATTCAGCTCAGTAAGTACCTACTCTGTCCCTATGATGTCCTTCACATCCAGACACAGGTCAGGACCCATTTTACCAGAACGACTCATCACTCAGAAGATATGCCGGAATTCACTGACATCCCTTGTGCCAATGCCATCTGTAAAATGCCTTGTTGTGCACCTAAATAAGCACTATCAGCCCAGAGCTGCCCTGTTTGGTTACTGGCATTTGTCCTGAACATGGCAAGTGGGACAGTCAGCAACCCATTCTGCCGGCAGGGACCTGGAATTCCTGCTGGACAGGGTGGGCTAGAAACAGGTCTTCCTCTTCCTTTAGGACCCACGGTCAAGGCCACAACACCAGACCATGACAGCCTAATCCAAGCTTGCCAAGCAGGGTACTGAACAACAATGTAAATAGGTAAATCTGCCATAGTTCTAGTGAACCATAGACCATTCTCTCATTAGAGACAGACAACTAGTGGTGGTTTAATCTAAGGGTCACCGTTACACAGGTGAGTGGCAACATTGAGAAGGTGGAATTTTACGGGAATTGAACCCACACTGTTGGTGTCACTCCACATTGCAAATCAGCCATCCAGACAACTGAGCTAACAGACTGAAGCAGGTCAATAACCTTTTTCACTTCATACGTGTAAATGCCACCATCATCTCTTTGATACTTCACACTCACTCTTTCTCTGCCATGTTATCCACCCAGGACCAAAGCTCATGCTCTACCACTTTCACTAATGCCAGCACCATCTTCCTTCACTTTTGTGATCCGATTCTAACCCTCAATAGCAATGACCCTAACGATCCTCAATGCTGCCTCACTCAGGACACCGCCCATCTGCACTAACTCTAACAGTTGTGTCACTCACTTGCATTGCCTTTAATACCTGCCTGTCTCATTCCAGGAGGGAAACAGGTCGTAGCAGGGCAGAAGGAATCAAGACTCACTGTTCTAAATGAGTTTCTGCCCTTATAAAAAAGTTATTTCATAAAAATTATCAAATTTGGGCAGCACAGTGGCTCAGTGGGTAATAATGCTACCTCACAACGTCAGGGACCTGGGTTCAATTCCAGCCTTGGGCAACTATCTGTGGGGAGTTTGCACATTCTCCCAGTGTCTGTGTGGGTTTGCTCCAATTTCCTCCCACAGTCTAAAGATGTGCAGGTTAGATGATTTGGCCAATCTAAACACAGGATTAAAGTTTCGGGGTGGGGGGTGGTCTTTGTGGGATGCAATTTGCAGGGTTGTTGTGGACTTGATGGGCTGAATGGTCTGCTGCAGGGATTCTATAAAAATCCCTCTACCTCTATTTTGAAACACAACTTCCAGAAATGATAGCACTATATCCGTCATCACATATTCCCGTAAAGAAAGTATGCAAAGATATTCTTAACAGACATTTCCACTTTCTATCAAAAATATGTCATGGTACTATTCTATGTAATATGAACAGTAATAATATTTTATTGCAAACAAACAATAATGTTTATAACAATCATATTCTTTACAAATCTATTTTTAACAAGGAATTCAGTTCCCTTCATATTTGCTTTGTCATAGTGCTGTCCACTATGACAAAGTCTTTACCTGCCAAATTAATGACTTTTTTTTCATTGCCTAGTTGCAGTACTAACTTCCAACAAAGCAGTCTTAAGTTTCTGTCCTAGAATATCTTCGCAAAAAATAAAGCTTATGGATCACATAACTAACATTCTATTCAGAGTCGTTGGACATGTAAATTGATAAGAAGCCAATGCTCAGGGCTTCTTTCTCCACGGTCAATCATTTCTGTTGACTAGTATTCAATTTCTAGGAAAATCAGTGACTGGCCGTTCAACCCCCATTTTGCCATCTTGTGCTAAAATGACACTCACAATGACCTCATAAGCATCCTCGGCCATTTTGAATGCCTTCTCATAATCTGGCACTTCAAAATCTAGTTGGGTTCATAGCACAGGTTACAAATTGCTACAGACATTCTGGCAATAATTTTCCCTTCAGATTTCTTGGTTTTTCTTCAATAAATTTGTCAAAGATGCCAAAACATGGAATGAATGTCCAATGAAACACAATCATAAGGGCACTGCTTGTCACTGGCCACTCGGGTGTTCTTTTCTTCCTGGTGGTGGAATGTGAATAAAGTTTCTGCACTCGCTGTTTCTTCACTGCGTCCTACTGCTACATGCACACTACATGGGTTCTGGCTGGGAGGCGGGAAATAAACACTACTTTCATTAAGAAAAGAAAATTAAATACTCTCATTACAATGTATTATAGAATAGTGGGTAGCACGGTGGCACAGTGGTTAGCACTGCTGCCTCACAGTGCCTGAGACCCAGGTTCAATTCCCGCCTCAGGCGACTGACTGTGTGGAGTTTGCACGTTCCCCCCGTGTCTGTGTGGGTTTCCTCCGGGTGCTCTGGTTTCCTCTCACTGTCCAAAGATGTGCAGGTCAGGTGAATTGGCCATGCTAAATTGCCCATAGTGTTAGGTAAGGGGTAAATGCAGGGGTATGGGTGGGTTGCGCTTCGGTGGGTCAGTGTGGACTTGTTGGGCTGAAGGGCCTGTTTCCACACTGTAATGTAATCTAATCTAGCATGTTGTCTTAGGCATGGGAAAATCCAAATAAAGCCTTTTTTTCTTCTCTAGGTGCTACTTGACCTTGCCCTATATTTGTGACAAAATTGTCTATTTGTAGCTGATCAAGCAGTTTGTTCAAGTTGCTCCCAGGCCTGGATGAACATATCAAGATTGTCAATGTAGACAATCTACTTGTGACTCTGTTGGTTATTATTGGAACATTGCTATTCCTTTTTTTTCTTTCCAAATGATAAGACTTCATATTGATAAAATGCATCTGTTATTAGAAAAGCTGATATTTCTTTGGCTTTATCAGTATATGGAAGTTGGCAATATCCTCTTAACAAGCCAATTTTGGTCATTAATCATCAATGTCCTGTTCTTTCAAAGCAGTCCTCTAGTCATGGAATAGGATAACAGCCCAGCCTTATTACCACATTGACATTATACAACATGCAGTAGAAGATCTTTGTGATCTATCCAGTTTCAATACAATCAGAAGAGGTGAGCTCTAGTTCCGTGACTTGGTTCAACGACATGCCCACTATGAGCATCATCTCTTCCCTCATTTGAGCAAATCTCTCTTGATATTATGGATAATACATCCTCTACTTTAATATCAGCTGCAGCCAAAGAATATTTTGCTGTACTATTTACAAAAATTAATTTATGATTCTGTGATAACTTCTGTAAAACACTCTAAAAGCTTTCTGAAAGATAGCATAATATTCTATCTAACTTTTTAAGCTCTGTATTATTTGATTATTAAGGGTCAACTTTTGAATTTTTACTTTCTGATTGATTCTATTCTAATGTTTTTATTTAATCCCCTACTTGTTTCATCATTATAAATACACTTTTGTTCTACCTATTGTCTCTGTCTTGGTACCTCTTTAAAAAATTAACATGACACATTTGCTGTGTTTTCTTTCCTGTCTGGAAAACTCACGACTGTCAGTCCTTCTAAAATGCAAGGGTTGTGATCTTGTGCGACCCCCATGTTATAGAAAACTCATGCTTTAGAAACAGCGTTAAAAGTGTTGATGATGTAGCCACGTTATAGCCAACATATATTTTAAAAGTTTGTGCTTTAGAAACAGCGTCCATAATTCATCAATTGTGTTACAGTGAATGTGCTTTGACAATATGCACATTATGGTAGAGTGACCTATACTTAACTTAGATTGTTGCATTTCTATTTAATTTGGTAAGGCCCAGTGACCTTGCCCTTTATAGTTCCCCCAGAGATGGGTAATAATACAAACAATTTACATCTGACAACAAAATTCTAAGCTTTGATCTTTCTCTTGGCTCCAGATTTCATTGTTTGTTGAGCACTTTTCAAATACTTTACGGCCAACTCACGTGCTTTGCTTTTCACTACAACGTGGCACATAGATTGGAAATGTAATCTCTGAGCTTTGGTTTACAAATTTCTCTTTAGGGAGATTCCTAAAGGTTGCCAAATAACAAGGCAATTCCTGTATCCCAATCAATAGGACATTCCTAGCACTAGGATCTAGTCATCATCTGTGATGCTGGAAGCCGTCTATTCAATGCTCCTTGAGATTGTACGTGATATGCTGAAGATATAAATTATAATATCTTCAAATTGTTCATTATTTCCTTGAATATTTGTGACATAAATTTGAACTTTGATCTGATTGTATTTCATCATGCAATCCACATCTTGTCAAACATTCAACTAATATTTCGGTTACCATTTTTGCCAAAAGGGGAAATCTTGTCAAAACTTTTATATATATATATTAAAAAATGCTGGTGCCCACTTTTGCCTTTAGGTACTTATCTTACATGATCTATTAGATCCATTTAAAATAGCTCTGTGAAACCTGATCTCATGTTTAATTAATGTTTAATGGCATGTCAGGAAAAATGTCATCATATCTTTGCATAAACCTGGCTAATTAAAAATGTTTTAATATTTTAGCCTGCATTTCTAATCACCTAACCGACCCATCATTGGGATTTAATGAGCCACTCATAATATATTTTTATGCTACTCAGATGGTACATGGTGACCATTGCCTATTCCATCACTGGCTGGTTTTTGAAGTGGTCTCCATTTTCTCCTTTAGTACTTTGCCTGATTCAATTTCTGGGTATCCTTTTTTGTATACCTCTTTCAATTCAGGATTTGCATATTGTATTTCTATTAAAGAACATGGGCTTTTTCATTTCTATTAAAGAAGATGGGCTAGACCTTCACATTTTTATTTAGTCTTTTTAAAATTAAGTCAGAAAACTGAATTTCCAAGTTGTCTTCTTTTTAAAATAAAATGCTTCTCTTCTTGGCTAATTCTATCAACCTAAGATCTCATCACAACTCTGTCTGGAAACAATCCAGGATGACCATTTTATGCCATCTCAGTTTATTTTACTTCTACTGATGGTCCCACCATCCTCAGTGAAGCCAGTATTTTTAAACCAGTGAGGGCTTTACACAAGATACAATCATTTCCTTTTATAGGAACTTGTTGCATTGTCGAGCAGCAACGTTTCTTTTCACTAAGTCACTCATTTATCCAACTGCATATAATGGGATTGGTCTTCATGTGTGTCTAAACATCATACTAATATCATGTATATGTTCATTCATTAACCCCTCTGGAAGAGAAAATATCCAGCATAACCCACTGGCTTGCTCCAGTGTCTCTCAATATCATTGTTTTATCTCTCTTTCCTAATGCCTAACCCTTTGAAATTAAATATTCTAATTGTCTTTATCAATAACAAAGGAAGTCACCTCTTCTTTCCTATTAGATTCAGATGAAATCTGTTCCACTTTTACTACAATTGCTGTTTTAATACATATTCACTTCCCTGATATGCACTTTGCTGAGGATATCTTGGGTATTCTTCTTGCTACAACCCATCATCCATTTGACTTAACAGTAATTGGCTTTGTTATGTCAAGCCTTATTACAACTGAAGCATCATATTTTCTTTGTCTCATGTTTAGGTTCAAGCCCTACTCCTTTGTTACTTTAGTATTCTTTCATTTTCTTACTAAAATTGATATTTTCTCCATCCTCAGATTTGTTGTTCCTCCAATTTTTTTGTTAATTCCCATACAATTCTTTTCCCACCTGTCACTATATGTCATGCATATCTGCTATAACTACTGCTTCCAGGATCATGGATACATGATGTTCATCTACACATGTTCCAAGGGTATTCTTCCATAATTATGATTCCTTTCACAGACTTTTTATTCTTTAACTTGTGATCAGAAACACTGATTACAAATCGTTTTTATTTCTCCTGCAAATTCTACAAAGTTTTTATTAGACTTCTTACTTAGAGTGAGAAATGCCAATTGATAAGCTTCAGGGACAAGCTCCTAAGCACTTAGGATTTTCTTTTTAGCAGTGCCATAGTCTGTAGATTGTTCTTCTGACAAACCTGGCAAAATATCTTTAGACATTAAAGTCCAAATAACATTTGGTTACTTCATATTTCCAGCTACCTTTCCAGATGAGGTGAAATATCTTTTCACTCCATTTTATGTAAATTTAAGCAATGAGATATCGATTTCTAGTTGAGTCAAATCCTTCATTGGAATTAGAATCAATTTCTCAATCACCTTTGTTCTTCTTTTATTTTACGCTTTGCTGTAGCCAGGTCATGTTGACTGGTTTCCCTCTGTCTTTGAAGTTCAAGCTTTGTAAACTTAAATTCAGTTTCCATTGCTGTTTTCTTTTCATTCTCTTCAAATGCAAGTTCTTTTGATTTCTCTTTCTTCATTGATTCAAGTTACTTTCATTTCTAACAAATTTTCAGCAGATTCTAGCAATGACATTTCGATAGCTGTATTCCCTTCCTTTTATTTCTCAATGCTGTGTAAACGTTTAATGCATCTTAACCTGTTCATATTTTTATCTTCAATTTACCTGCTAATTCTTTAAGTTCAGCCTTAATCAAAGATTACTTACCAGTTGTTCTAAATCCAGAAATGTTTTAACCATAGTGCAAGCCATTTTGAAAGTCCAATCCATGTGATATACATCACAGCAACACTCCTGTATTGTGTCCATTTCATTCACATTCACATTTCTGGAAAAAAGATATCACAGATCCCTATTAATTCAAGAATTCCTGTCCTGCCCTTCCCACTCTTTTGTTATCCTAGCTGATCCTGATACTGGACATATCAGATCCAAGAGTGAAACCTAACTTGATAGATCTTAAGTTTAATGTTTGCAGTTTTTTTACAACGGTGGTTAGTTATTCAGCATATTCACATTAGGATAACAATGCTATTTAGCAATTAGCACATGTTTATTCTCAAAAGAAAAGATATGTATACAACAGTTTAGAAAGATTTTAACATATTAAGCAAAACAAAATCCAAGCATTTTCTTCCCCAGCAACATCTTTTAAAGATACTAAAGCCCAATGAAGCGTCACTCCTATCATAACTCTTTAACTTCTTACTTAAGATTAGATTAGATTACTTACTTACAGTGTGGAAACAGGCCCTTCGGCCCAACACCGCCCCGCCGAAGCGCAACCCACCCATTCCCCTACATTTACCCTTTTACCTAACACTACGGGCAATTTAGCATGGCCAATTCACCTGACCTGCATGTCTTTGGACTGTGGGAGGAAACCGGAGCACCCGGAGGAAACCCACGCAGACACAGGGAGAATGTGCAAACTCCACACAGTCAGTCGCCTGAGTCAGGAATTGAACCCAGGTCCCTGGCGCTGTGAGGCAGCAGTGCTAACCACTGTGCCACCGTGCCGCCCAACTGAACCATTCCAGTTTTGATGCCCCAGATATTTCTTGCAGGTTCTGAGGGTCTGATTTCCTTTTTAGTTCTGATAGCTAGAAAGTTTTGTTTTACGAACTGTCAGAATCAGGAGGTTCTACAAACCAGCAAATGTCCCTCCTGTTTGGATGAAACTGTTTTTCTGAACTGAGACTTGATCATTTTGGACTCAACATACTGTTACTCCCTTGGCCATTTGCTTTTCTGTCTGTATATAATTCAGCATTGTAAATACTTTACCTTTAACTCCCTGGATATCTTGCAGGGCATTTAACTGAAGTCATTTGCTTTCTTGTGAATAATTTGTTTAGTTCACTGGTCCAAACTATTTCAAACTGTCAAAAGAACAGTTAACTTTATAGAACTCAACCATAAATTTAATTTACCTCAGTTTTAAAAGTCTAATTCCAAAATGATGATAATAGGTTATAAACATCTATCCTTTTCTCTATGTCTGTATCTATTCGCATGTGTGTGTGGGATTATGAAGAGTTGGATTTTTAGAGAGTTATAATTGAATAATTCATATTTTTTGTGCCTGTGGTTAGAGCTGATTTATTTATAATAAGTATTAGTTTCAGGTTAGGTACAGAAGCCTGCTCAGTATCTTGTGTTAACTTGGGCTCATCAGACAGGAAAATTGGGACTTTGACTAATAGAATTAAGTCTTTAACTTTGTGACAATTCTGAGAGTAGTTGGGCCTGGGTACCAGTGCATTCTCTATGGTGGATTGTGACATTTAAATTGCAAAAGTGCTTCAACTGTATTAAATGCAGAGTCTACTGAGAGATGTGCAGCATGGAAACAGACTCTTTGGTCCAACTCGTCCATGCTGACCAGATATCCCAACCCAATCTAGTCCCACCTGCCAGCACCTGGGCCATATCCCTCCAAACCCTTCCTATTCATATACCCATCCAGATGCCTTTTAAATGTTGCAATTGTACCAGCCTCCACCACATCCTCTGGCAGCTCATTCCATACACGTACCACCCTCTAAGTGAAAAGGTTGCCTCTTAGGCCTCTTTTATTTCTTTCCCCTCTCACCCTAAACCTATGCCCTCTAGTTCTGGACTCCCCCACCCCAGGGAAAAGACTTTGTCTATTTATCCTATCCATGCCCCTTAAGATTTCATAAACCTCTATAAGGTCACACCTCAGCCTCCAACGCTCCAGGGAAAACAGCCCTAACCTATTCAACCTCTCCCTATAGCTCAAATCCTCCAAACCTGGCAACATCCTTGTAAATCTTTTCCGAACCCTTTCAAGTTTCACAACACCCTTCTGATAGAAAGGAGACCAGAATTGCACCCAATATTCCAACAGTGGCCTAACCAATGTCCTGTACAGCCGCAATATGACCTCCCAACACCTGTACGCAATACTCTGACCAAGAAAGGAAAGCATACCAAACGCCTGCTTCATTATTATATCTACCTCCGACTCTACTTTCAAGGAGCTATGAACCTGCACTCTAAGGTCTCTTTGTTCAGTAACACTCCCTAGGACCTTACTATTAAGTGTATAAGTCCTGCTAAGATTTTCTTTCCCAAAATGCAGCACCTCACATTTAACTAAATTAAACTCCATCTGCCACTCTCAGCCCATTGGCCCATATGATCAAGATCCCATTGAGCTCTGAGGTAACCTTCTTCGCTGTCCACTACATCACCAATTTTGGTGTCGTCTGCAAATTTACCAACTACACCTTTCATGTTCACATTCAAATCATTTATATGAATGACAAAAAGTAGTGGACCCAGCACCGATCCTTGTGGCACATCACTGGTCACAGGCCTCCAGTCTGAAAAGCAACCCTCCACCACCACACTCTGACTTCTACCTTCAAGCCAGTTCTGTATCCAAATAGCTAGTTCTCCCTGTATTCCATGAGATCTAACCAATCTCCCATGGGGAATCTTGTCAAACGCTTTACTGAAGTCCGTACCGATCATGTCCTCCGTTCTCCCATCAGCAATCCTCTTTGTTACTTCTTCAAAAAACTTAGTCACATTTGTGAAACATGATTTGCCACAAACAAAGCCATGTTGACTATCCCTCATCAGTCCTTGCCTTTCTAAATACATGTAAATCCTGTCCCTCAGGATTCCCTCCAACAACTTGCCCACCACAGATGCCAGGCTCGCCGGCCTATGGTTCCCTGGCCTTTCCTTACCAACCTTCTTAAACAGTGGCACCACGTTAGCCAACCTCCAGTTTTCCACCATCTCACCTGTGACTATTGATGATACAAATATCTCAGCAAGAAGCCCAGCAGTCACTTCCCTAGCTTCCCATAAAGTTTTAGGGTACACCTGATCAGGTCCTGGGGTTTTATTGTGTTTTATGCGTTTCAAGACATCCAGCACCTCCTCCTCTATACTTGATTGGAACGACATCCACAAATATTCACTCCCTCCACCGTGATGCTCAATAGCAACAGTGCATAAGTTCTACAGGATATACTGTAGAAATTCACCAAGATTCCTCAGACAATACCTTTGAAGTCCACGACCACTCCCATCTATGGAACAAGGGCAGCAAATTGTATGGGAATACCATAGCCTGTAAGTTCTCCTCCAGGCCATTTACCATCCAAACTTGGAAATTTATTGCCATTCTTTCAGGTTCACTGGGTAAAACCCTGGAACTCCCTCCTTAATAGCATTCTCCGGTTGACTTCTCAGAGTAATGCCAATTGACCATCAGAGTCAATCTGCCTGATTTAAAATTTTAGAAAGGCTGTCAGTCATTATTTCGAGTGTATTCTCTGTGGCAACATCTCTATTACTCCTAGACTACTTGCCAACTAATCAGTACAATATGAATGCTTTTCTTTGATGTTTCCCTTTACTTTGATGTTCCTTGTGAATTG
This sequence comes from Chiloscyllium punctatum, assembly GCF_047496795.1. Classification (NCBI taxonomy): domain Eukaryota; kingdom Metazoa; phylum Chordata; class Chondrichthyes; order Orectolobiformes; family Hemiscylliidae; genus Chiloscyllium; species Chiloscyllium punctatum. Next base: position 55,448,672 of record NC_092758.1, on the reverse strand, counting down.
AAAGTTTTGACAAAATGTGTCTTTCCTCTCCAATACTGAAGTACTGAACTATCCAAGATATTAATTACCATAATATTCATACTTAATATTCAAATATTAAGCTTCTTCACCTAGAATTTCTCCTTCAATGTAATTTTTTATCCTCTATCTTCAGGACAGAGCTTACTTTCTGTGTATATCAAGCAATATATTTGAGGATGATGATACGATTTATTCTCTTTTATAGCTCTGGTGGAATCCTGCATGGCCTTTACAATTCTTTTCTATATTCCTTTCATTATTTTTAGCTGTTTTAGACTTCTGGAGGCAAGTTCAGCACTGCTATTGTTTCTACACCCATTTGGAAATGCGAGCTGCTATTTATACAGCAGCTGACAGATTCCAGTGCCTTTAAACAATGAATATTTGAAGACACACTCACAGTTTTATGATTGGAATATTTTATTAATTTTCTCAGATGGCTATGTCTTTTTTAGAACTTCTTTTTTCAGGATATTGTTGCTCACTTGGGACATGACCCCAGTAGACCTGACATCTCCCTGGCCCCTCAGAACCAAGTAAACTTTTATTTTATTTGAATTTTATTTGAGAAAGCATGTTATCAATGAACCATCTTATAAATTCAGATCCCACTGTTGTCACCCTCTTATATGGTCATGTCCATCTGATCCATCTCAGAGACCTTGAGTAGATACATAGCCACCAATTCTTTGTGGTATTAGCCTACATTACATAATACCAAGTGGGAAGTATGCCTACGCAAAGACTTCATCAGAAGGTAGGATTAGTCTTGCTAAATAGTTTATTACATTTTACTTAATATCTAGTTAAACTACAACTGAGTTACGTGAGAGTCCATGTTAAGACCCAGACTGTATCTAAGAGTAAGTTCACATTACTGCGACATAAACACTCAGCTAACACATTAACAACGATTGAACAGCTGGAGACTGGAATTCAAGATCTGGAGATTGGTTAACATTTTTCAGCAACAGTCCTTTATACCCTTATGGGCTGACCTTATCTCTTCATGTCAGTTAATGTTGTCAGGTACTAACTATCGTATACTACAAGATCAAGTCCTGTGAGCAAAAGCCTTTCTTTCAGACAAAGAGACAGCTGACTAGCTTTAGTGCTTAGAGATTTTTCAGGCTGACAAACCTATAAAGGCTCTCGCCTTTGTCATCCTGGTGACTTTCAGAGACCCTAAGAAACCTTTGTGCAGGAATTTGAGTTCAGGTCCAAGCTTTCGCACATTATTGCAGATTTGTTAATGTTACTGGGTTTTTCACATATTTTGAAAGGTGATAATTATTAATTGGTTGAATGTTCCAAGTGAAGCAATTGCACAGTTTCAAGGTTCCATGATGGTGGGGTGCCAGTGCACAATGCAGCAAGGGGGCCAGGGAAGTGATGGAGTGTTTAGGGTGTGGGGTTGGAGCTATTGGGTTCAGTGTGGAGCAGAGTGGTGGGGGGATGTCAGCCCTCATGGAGAATGGAGGAGTAGATGCTGGAGTTTATTTGGTTCTGAGGGGCCAGAGAGATGTCAGGTCTACTGGGGTCATGTCCCAAGTGAGCAAGAGAAATATCATGTCTGGCGACAACTGGGTTGGGTTCTGGGGGTGGTGCAGGGGAAGGTTGGGTCTGGCAGCAGGGTTGGGATGTTTGGGCCCTGCGCTGGGGGAAGGGGGTACGTTTGGCTCCAGCAAGATGGTACGGTGGTTGTCAGGCTCTATGGTGTACGATGGGAGTGTCCGGTCCTTTTGGTGAGGGATGTTGTTGGGTCAAGATCAGCTGATGGCTTGTCTCAGGAGAGCAGGTAGATGTTGGGTCCCAGTGCAGGCCAGGAACAGTGTTGGACTTGGTGTCTGGCAGATGTGTAAAGCAGGGTGGTATAGAAAGGGAATGAAGGGATGTTGAATGTTATGATGAGGAGGGCTGTTATCTGGTCTGGGGACAGGGAGAGGATCATATCCCATGGCAGTGGGGTAAAAAGGGATGTAGGGTTCAGGCCCCCAGACAGATGGGCAGGGTGTTGGGACAGAGTCTGTGAGTGTAAGTAGTCTGTGGGAGGTTCTGTAAGGGATGCATTAGGTAAGCTGGTGGGTCAGTTGAATGCATAGATTAGAAATTTAATAACATTGACAATATTTAATTTACAAAGTGTAACAGGTTTTCCTGAGTAACCATTTACTTAACTGCAGTGGAAGCCTTCAAATTCTTTGATTTAAGTGAATACTTTTAGAGAGCTGCAAGCGTAGGGCAATCGATCAGCAAAAATCTTCAAATTCCCCAACAATTCTTTTGAAGTCTGCTATGATGGTAGAATTCACAGAAACAGATATCTGGACATCGGAAAGTCTGGCCAATTTCAACAATTTTTTGCTGTCTTTCCAGTATGATGGCGTTTTAAAAAATTTAAAAGTTATCTTCTTCCTTGCACACAACTGCACTGTAACACATTCACCTTTAGATTAAAATTCAACTTGCCTCACCCACCCTACCACACACACAAAAGCAATGCTAAGCTTCCTCCACAAGCCATGATGTGGAAGTGCCGGTGTTGGACTAGGGTGGATAAGGTTAAAAATTACACAACACCAGGTTATAGTCCAGCAGGTTTATTTGGAAGTACAAGCTTCCAGAGCGCTGCTCCTTTGTCAAGTTGCTACACTCTGAAAGCTTGTACTTTCAAATAAACCTGTTGGACTATAACCTGGCATTGTGTGATTTTTAACTTTGTACCTCCATAAGGTCATAGAGTCAAAGAGATGTACAGCACGGAAACAGACCTCTCGTTCCAACTCGTCCATGCTGACCAGATAGCCTAGGTAAACCTAATCCATTTGCCAGCATTTGGCTCTTATTCCTTCAACCATTCCTATTCATATACCCATCCAGATGCCTTTTAAATGTTCTAATTGTACCAGCCTCCACTGCTTCCTCTGGCAGCGCATTCCATACTGGCACCAACCTCTGTGTGAAAAAGTCATCCCTTAGGTCCCTTTTATATCTTCCCTCCTCACCCTAAACCTATGCCGTCCAGTTCTGGACTGCCCCATACCAGGGGAAAAAGCCTTGACTATTTATCCTATCCGTGCCCCTCATGATTTTATAAACCTCTATAAGGTCACCCCTCAGCCTCTGACACTCCCGGGAACATAGCCCCAGCCTATTCAGCCTCTCCCAATAGCTCAAAGTCTCCAACCCTGGCAACATCCTTGTAAATATTTTCTAAAACCTTTCAAGTTTCACAACATCCTTCCTATAGCAGGGAGACTAGAATTACATGCAGTATTTCAAAGTGGCCTAATCAATGCTCAGTACAGCCACAACAAGACCTTCAAACTCCGAGACTCAATGCACTGATCAATAAAGGCAAGCATACCAAATGTCCTTTTCACTATCCTATCTCCCTGTGACTCCACTTTCAGGTCATCTGATATTGTACTTCAACATGGCTGCAGTGTGACTCCAGTCCACTGTACTGTTCTGCCTGCTTGCTGGGGTAGAACTCCAGACTGGTGTGAAGCATATTTCACAAGTTGTGCAATGGCTAGATGTTTTGGAAACTGAAGTCATAATTTTTAAAACTGTAGACAGTGCCAACAATTTATATTTACATATCACCTTTTCAGGAGTGTGACCTAATAGTAATAAATGACAATGTGTCAAAGAAGGAAACATTAGGACAGGAGAATGAGGTGATCCCTGGTCACAGTCTGATAGAATTTCAATTGCAATTTAAACCAATCAGTTCTCCATCATTCTTGCGTTAAAGGCCAAATTCACCTTGCCTTTCTAATTAATTGCTGTGCCTGCATGCAAATTTTCATTTGGACCACTGCTGAACTGTAGCATGAAAGGAGTGCTCACGTAGGGAGTTTGAAGGGAAGACAGGTAGATGTTTTGCCATTGTTGACACATTCAGTTAAAGAGCAGAAGTAAATAGATCAGTTGTTTGCAGTATCAGAGGAATCAAAATAGCATTTTTTAATTGGGATATGATGATAGATTATCAAATAGAAAGAGCCACTCATGGTACACACCTGGCTGCATGGTCGAAACATATATGTGATGGCCAATAAGAGATATGGAGGGCATTTTCACTTGAAGATGTGTTGTGAGTATGTGTTCTTAGTAGACAATAGGAAACCACAAACAAAATACAATCTGTCTCTCAATGACTTGAAAGTCTTTTAATACATTTGTATCTGGCCTTGCAGTTCCCAACTAATTAGGCTGAGTGGTTGTAATGCCTACTCAGTCTCCACTCCAGTATTTAAAGGAAAATTGCAAAGATGATAGTTAATGAAGTTTAAAGAGACTATTAGATGGAACTCTCCATACTTAATTGATGATTCTCTAAATGTGATGTTTGGGCTGGTTGGACTCGTTGGGAGATATTGCTTCTTAATGAGATAAAGTTGAACCTGTAAATGAAAGCAAGAAGACATGGTTGCATGTGGGAGTTTGAATGTAGCAGGGGTCAGGTCACAGCAGGAGAGTGGTGCAGTGCTCCTGGATTTAATATTGAAAATAGCTTAATGACACAAAGCAAGCCTAAAGGAAAAAAGGACCTACTCCTGCTCCTAACATCTGTATTCCTATCGGTCTCTCACTGCCACCTTTTAACCAACTTAGTTCAGGGATAGTGAGGCGGGGCTCGGAGCATCAGAATAATTAGGCTATTTCAGATTGACAAACTACAAATGGATAACCACAAAGATCAGTCCTGAGGACTAAACGATTTATGATTCATATTAATCATGAGAAAGATACATTCTATTGCAATGAAATTTGCTGATGATACAATGGTAGATAGGAAAATAAATCATCGAGTCATAGAGTCATACAACCTCTTCAGTCCAACTAGTCTATGCTAAACATAATCCCAAACTAAACTAGTCCCACTTGTCTGTGTTTGGCCCCCAATGCCTCTAAACATTTCTTATTCATGTATTTATCCAAATGTCTTTTAATCTTTGTAACTGTACCTACATCCACCACTTTCTCTGGAAGTTCATTCCATAAATGAAGCACACTCTGTATTAAAAAATCGCCCCCACGTCTTTTTTAAATATTTCTCCTCTCACCTTAAAAATATGCTCTCAGTCTTGAAATTTCCCACCTTAGGGGAAAAGACACTTGCTATTCACTGCATCATTATTTTATAAACCTCTATAAGGTCACTCCTCAACCTCCTGTGCTCCAGTGAAGAGAGTTGCAGTCTATCCAGTCTCTCCTTATGACCCTAACCCTTGAAGGAGTTGAGTCTGCAAAGACATTCAGTCAGGTTAAGTAAGTGGAAACTAATTAGGCAGATGTAGAAAATATGAGATTGCAAGTATTAACAGGAAATTTTAAAAAGCCTACCTATTATTTAAATGAAGCAAGACCACAAAATGTGTGGTACAGAGGAATCTGACATCCTTGGACAAGAATCAGGAGCAGATTTTCCACTGGGCAAACAGTTGTCATGCTAGCGGAGGTTGGAGTTGTACATGGGACCTTGTAGAATTCCCCACCTATCACTATGCATAGAAAATGCCTGGCAAATTGAACTTTCCATTGGGCATTTACTCAACAGTTGGAGCCATATCAAAGTCTTGGAAAAAAAATCAGACACTTTGATGAAATTATATAACATAATGAAATACGATTAAGTATGTAGACTAACTCCTGAGTAATTATTAAACAACTTCCAGACCTTGATCTGAGTTACACAGAGCTTTCTCTACAATATGATATGATATCCCCTGAAGATGCAACACTCCGATCCGGGACCCAACTTAAGTCACTCTGTTGGACCCAACACAAGAACCTCTTCCCCCTAACCCTGCCACCATTGGTTCTGAAACCCACTGGACTTGGCATGACCTTCAAAATACAGGCCACCACCACCAAACACAGTTCCCACTTTCCTCAGTCAGTCCCGCTATGAAATAAAAGTTAGGATGGAAGTACTACTCTGCATTTTGGATGGAGACTTGAACGGAATCTCCTCTCAGAAATCAAGAGTTCCCTTCTTTTGCAAAAAAGGGCCAGAGTGGCATTCAGCATGAGAGTGCCACTTCCTGAAAATCTGGACCATAAAACAATGGCATGCAGAAACAGCGAGGAAAGCAAATAGAACGTTGGCCTTTATTGCAAGAGTTGTTGGAATTAAAAAATAAAGCTGTCTTTCTACAATTATGTAGGGCATTTGTTTGAATTAATAATTGCAAACCCTAAATTAAAATTGCTCTTAATGAATTATTAACACATGGAAATTACCAAGTCTCCTTTCCAAAGGGATTTGTATGCTCTCAAACAAATTGCAACTAAATACAAAATTCATTGGATTAAAGAATTCCTGATATGGCATCAATTTCGAATTTTCAATTGTGCTCATCCCTGCCATTATCCATTTCCAAATCCAATTATGCCTACAAGTACAAATACTATTGCTATTCCAATGACTTGATTCACAATATGACTGTTATTTGCAATCTAAATCATTTCACACCTTTGAAATGACCATGGTTGTCAGATCAGTTATAAATAGACATCCAATATTATCCATTTCAAGGCAACAGAAAGATGTACAGAGGAACCTCGATTATCCAAATGAAATGGGCAGGCAGTATTTCGTTTGGATAATTAATTATTTGGTTAATTGATTCAATGCCTCTCCTCTGGGGCTCGGAGTTTTCTTGCTTTGCCTGCCCTGCTCCCTTTCTCTGTCTCAGGGTTTGTTTCTGAGCAGATACACACGTGTGTAAGGGACCTGCAGCATTGCTGAAGCCTCCCCAACCCCCTCCCTGATCAGTTCAATGGGATTTGACACAGCAAGCACTTGCTAAGTCAGGAGACGAGGCAGCAACACACTGCACATGAGACCCTGCTCCCCTGTCCGTCCCTACCCCATCCTATCATCCACGCACCCACCTCCCATCTGCCCCCAATCCCGTCTGTGCCCCCTGAATCCCCGCCGCTGGACCAGACAGAGTGGATACCAACAGTAAGACTGCTGCTGCCTTTGGAGGGGAGGGGTGGGGTGGGGTGAGTCTCAAAATAGTACACCCACACACCCACCTTTTTGACAGGTTCCACCTTTGCCCATTACAGGACAATGTTGGAGATATTATCCAAGGAAAGGGGGGGGGGGGGGGGGGTGGTCAAGCTTGGATACACCCCTGTGTAGAATTCCAGAGAAACTGTGGTGGGAGAGAGAGAGAGAGAGAGACAGCGGGCAGTCAGTCATTTGGAAACAGTGCCTGGGCTCCCATTGATGTCCAGGACTGTTCTCAGCAGTATTTCAGTAAGCCAAATTCACTTTTAATCACTATAGACAAAAGGTGCAATCAGTATTGGAAACACCTCTTTGATACAATGTTTCTATCGGGACCTAGAGATTTTCTTCGGATAATCCGAAATTCAGATAATTGATATTCGGGTAATCAAAGTTCCTCTGTAGCTCTATTTGTCAGATACATGAGGATATCCTGAAAATATATGGATTTCTTCTTTATCAATGTCAAAGTTAAATTTCATTTTATAATTGTTTAAATTATTTCAATACAAAGACTGAAAAACAATTACATACTATGTAGTAATTTATTAAAATAATGAAGAAAATCTTGAGTAAATCATTATTCAATACTTTCTGTTGTCTGCTTCTGTATCTCAAATAAATAAAATTTTAGGAACAAATTACTACAGATGCTGGAATCTGTATTGAAAACAACAAATGTTGGAGATCATAGCAAGTCAGACAGAATTCACAGAGAGAAATCAAGCTAACGTTTCAAGTCTAGATGACTCTTCATCAGATCTGAAGTGAAGTGCGGAGGGGCAACATTCATGCAATAGTTGGGAAAGGGGTATGGTGGAGGGGTTGGGGGGTAGTGGAGGGGAGGATGTAGAGTGCTGGTGGGGAAACAATGTTGATAGTTCAGAGTAAGTGATCAGAATGTGAGGATGGCAAGTATGTCAAACCTTCAGACTTTAAATGACAGAGTCCCACTAGGATGGGGGAGGGGAGAGAGGACATTGTGACAGAGAATGTAACAAGTAAAGCTAAAAGAAAGGGAAGAAATGGGAGTTGGTCCACAATTTGAAAATGTTGAACTCAATTCTTTAAGTCCAGAAGGCTGTGAAGTGCCTAAACTGAAGATGAGATGTTGTTCCCTTAGTTTGCGCTGAGATTCAGTGTAGCACTGCAGCATGCCAAAGGAAGACATGTGGGCGTGTGAGCAGGATGTTGTGTTAAAGTGACCAGCTACTGGAAGGTTAGTGTCATGCTTGCGCATGGACCAGAGGTATGCTGAAAAATCGTCACCCAGTCTGCATTTGGTTTCTCCAAATTAGAGTAGGGCACATTGATTGCAGTGAATACAATACACAAAACTGGAAAAATGTTGGCCTTTTTTCATGATTCTGCTCCACATTTTACCTATTTATATTTTACATCTAAAGGAACATTTACGTTTCAGCTATAAGTCTGCAACAATGGATTGCATGTTCCATCTAAGCATGGCATTTAGTAAAATTCTCTTGCCCAGAGGACAGCTTTGCAAATTTGTGCTGATAAATATGGGGAGAGATACTGTTCAAAATAATACATTTCAAATATTTAGACAGTAGAAGCAGCATCATATAAACATTTAAATTAATGGAAAATCACTTTAAAAATAGGTAATCTTTTCATCTTAATTTAACACTGCACTGTATTTGTACACTACATGCTGTCAAACTAAAGTGGTGGATGGCATCTTTCCAGGATTAATCTTATTCTAAATCATTTTTGTAAGGACAGTCCATGTTCAAAAGACACAAAATGGCTGACAAGTGATATGTAGAAATGAACAGCCTGCTCCAGCATTTAAACAAAACATAATGATACCTTTGAACAGGGCCATCCCAAGAGGAACGGGGGACCTACAAGCAACCATCTGAGATAGTTTGATAAGAGGATGCCTAAGGATACTCACAAGTTCATTAACGTATGACAAGTGATTGACTCAAGCCTCAATAATGAAAAGATGTCCCTTTAGGTGAGACAAGTTAGAACAAAGGGTGTAAATCTCAGTCCATGAACCAGCCTAACTCATTAAGTAGCTATGAAAACAACAGCTAAAGTTATTTTGAAATAATTTGTTGCTTCTTTGAACTTGTTCACAACATTAAGAATGGGTACAAGTTAAAGATTCTTCAGATAATCAAAAAGGTGGATTTCAACATAATTGTAGATACACTAATAACCAAAGTATAGTAGAAGAATTAGGGGAAAAACATTTAAACCTAGATGTGAAAGTTAATTAGTCTCAATCTTATCTGGCATATCCTGAATGAAATAGTTTGTTCGCAACTTATGAGCTAAAAAATATTCCTAATTTTATAATGGTAAATTAATACTCTATAAGTTAGTTAAGACCAACTGTCCAGAAGTGTCTGCCCCTTGACTGTACTATCCTCAATTACAACAGCATTTTTCTTCTCTGCTTCCTCTTGAATGGCTCCCTGTACCACGTTGCTATGGTCAGTTTACTCATTCTCCCTTTAACCCCTGTTCTTGTCCACACAGTGAACAAGAATTTCATAATATTTTAGATTAGCTCCTTAAGCACACCTTTGGGACTCCTTTATCTGCATCTACTTGTAGTCGCATCCCCCTACTACATACTGAATTCGAGGTAATTAATCTAATATTGTACGCATTGATTGTAATGATGTTTTTAGGGAAACAATTAAAGCTTTACAGAGTGAAGTTACAAGGTTAGGTGGAATATTGAACAATAGAAGCTTAAAAATAGTAATCTCTCGTTTACTCCCAATGCCAAACTTGAACAAGGGAAGCAACAAAATGATAAAAGAGATAAATCAATGGCTGAAGTGGTGGTGCAATGTTCAAAGATTAATTTTGTTAGACAATTGGAATCTTTTCCGAGACAGAAGAGACCTGTTCAAAAAGGATGGATTTAACCCGAACTGGAAAGGGACAATATTTTGGTTGCGTGATTTACTAGTTCCATCAGGGGAGACGTTGTACTCCTGGGGAAGCATGGAGGTCATGGAATTATAAGTAGTATTGTAAATATGAAGATTGAGGAAGGTTCCGAGTGTGAACAGAGTATGTCAATTAGAAAAGCAATACGAGAGAGTCGGAATACGTAGTAACTCTGAAGAACCATATTGCATTTAGAGTCATTGAGTCATAGGGATGTACAATACGGAAACAGACCCTTCAGTCCAGCTTGTCCATGACGACCAGATAGCCTAACCTAGTCTATTCCCATTTGTCAGCACTTGGCCCATATCCCTCTAAACCCTTCCTATTCATATACACATTCAGATGCCTTTTAAATGCCTCAATTGTATCAGCCTCCACTACTTCCTCTGGCAGCTCATTCCAGACACAACCCTCTGCATGAAAAAATTGCTCATTAGATCCCTTTTAAATCTTTCCCCTCTCACCCTAAACCTACGCCCTCTAGACCTGGTCTCCCTCACCCCAGGGAAAATACCTTGTCTATTTATCCTATCCATGCCCCTCATGATTTTATAAACATCTATAAAGTCACCCCTTATAAACATCTATAAGGCCTCCAACACTTCAGGAAAAGCAGCCCCAGTCTATTCAGCATCTCCCTTTGGCTGAAAATCTCCAAGCCTGACAACATCCTTGTAAATCTTTTCTGAACCCTTTCAAGTTTCACAAAATCCTTCTGATAGGAAGGAGATCAGAATGGCACGCAATATTCCAAAAGTGGCCTAACCAATGTTCTGTTTAGCCGCAACATGACCTCCAAACTCCTATACTCAATACTCTGACCCATAAAGGAAAACATACCAAATGCCTTCTTTACTATCCTATCTACCTTTGATTCTACTTTCAGGGAACTATGAACCTGCACTCCTGGGTCTCTTTGTTCAGCAACACTCCCCAGGACATTACCACTAAGTGTATAAGTCCTGCTCTGATTTGCCTTTCCAAAATGCAACACCTCACATTTATCTAAATTAAACTCCATCTGCCACTCCTCAGCCCATTGGTCCATCTGATCAAGATCCCATTGTACTTTGAGGTAAGCTTCTTTGCTGTCCACTATATCTCTGTGTGTAACTGGAACAGTGGAAAATATAAGAGAAATAACAGAATTTGATAGAGATAGCACATGGAATACAATGAATAACAGAATTCAAGCAGTCCTTAGAGATAAGCAAGATCCCAAGGACTATATCCAGCAACTTTGGAATGTAAATGAACAGGGTGCTTAGAAAGATTCCATGACATAGAGATTACAATGATTGTTAAAACACCATGAAAACTATGGGAACCTAGGCCTGTCCATAGGAATGCCCATCATTTATTAAGCGTTTCACAGGATTGCATTTATAGAATAAGGGGGGAGGACACAATGACCACACTGTATGTGAATATTGTAACAGAAAATATATAAACATTTCATGCAAAAATCAAAGATCTTTCATCTTTCTTCTGATCTGAGCCATTGATTAAGAGAATGATCAGGTTCCCATGCAAGGACAGATTTGGGGAAGATCTTTTGGCCTTCTCCCTACATTAACTGGTTGTTACTTGAATAAAGTCTGTCACTTGCCTGAATTCTGCCTGCCTCCTGAGTCTTTGTCCCTGGTTGGGGGTATATACTCCTCTAATTCTCAAGTCAGTGTAGGCAGTGAATATGGTGTAAACTGCATTACAACAATGCTGATGTTGTAGAAAACCAGTCTTAGACCAAGTTCTCCCCAGCCACTAAACAAGGTGGGTTTCAGTAACAAATATTCATGTGTACAAGTAGGAATCCTGTTTCTCATTGGCAAGATTCAAATCTGGTTGTTAAAACTTTATAAGCAAAGTTAAACATTTTTCTCTCAATGTGAAAAACCTCATTTTACTTTCCTCACCATATTTTTCCATATGTCTTGCTTTTGCCTACATACAGTCATAGAATCAGAGATTTATACAGCAGGGAAACAGAACTTGCTGTCCAACTTATCCATATTGACAAGACATCCTAAATTAATCTCGTCCCATTTACAACATTTGGCCCAAATCCTTGTAAACCCTTCCTATTCATATACCCAACCAGTTGCCTTTAAAATGTGGTGGAGGCAGGTGTAATTTCAACATTTAAAAGGTATCTGGATGGGTACATGAATAGGAAGGGTTTAGACGGATATGGGTCAAGTGCTGACAAAAGGGTCAGTTTCAGAAATCTGGTTGGCATGGATGAGGAGGACTGAGGGCTCTGTTTCTGTGCTGTATGACTCTATGTGGGCAATAGCAAGACTTATGGAAATATATGGCAAGAAAGATAAAATAAGATTTTCAACATTGAGAGAAACAAGTGTAATTGACTGGAAGGCAAACAGCAACCTCCAGCAGATGTGGAGCTACCTCCTTATAAAGAGTTTGAAGGAAAAGATCCATTCATGATGGTGAAGAAAATATAGAAGACCCACAGTTTCTTTCTGTTTTTCTGGAATATCCTCCAGATGAGCAATGTGCAGTACTTCTGACAACTGAGGATGACACAGGAGACAGTGACAGAACTGTATCATTTGCTGGAGCATTCCAAATAAATGGCAGTAGACACTGTACATAGGTGGTGGTGAGAGCACCATACTGTGGGTGAGTGCATAGACAATTTATTCCACCAGTGTCTTCAAGGACCTTACGTTATCATCTCAAAATGCATTCCCACACCTGTACAGGTCTGGAGGTTGCTTGTTGCATACTACAGATAGAGTCACATAATCATTGCATGGTGTGCTCTGGACAACCAGAACAGGCATTGAGGGATGTTACAAATGATGAGGATCTGTAAGGACCATAGTATTGTTTCAAATATGAAAATGAAGACAGATCTAAAGGAACATCACCTTCACGAACCTACAGCATAGCAGCATCAGCCTTAGCATCAACTACAACAATCAAACAGCACATCTTTAGAAATGGATATCAATGGAACTGAGTTGGGTCAAAGTTCAATCGTTGAACTGTAACTGTGTAGATGCTTGGAAAGGCAAGCAGCTCCTGCTTGATCCCAATGCAAATACATTGTTTTTGTTTGCTGTTTATTCACTTTTTTAATTAAGTGACAGTTAGGTTGAAATGTTTTGAAGGGTTATTAGCTGCCAGGCTCAGCAAGACTTTTCACCATATTTTAGCGAACTTCCTATCTCACCCCTATGGTGTGACAGCCACCCAATTTGAGCTTGATCTTACCATGAACGGAGCCAAGAAAAAACCCTCTACTGCCAAGATATTCCAGGACTGACTTGCATTCCTGACATTGACAGCAGCTTTGAAAGACCGGTGGTAGTCCAGAGTTGTTCTGCACAGTTTTCCTCAAATGTGACAGAGGCAGCACAGTTCCTTAGTGGTTAGCACTGCTGCCTTACAACACCAGCAAACTGGGCTTGGCTCCAGTCTTGGCTGACTGTCTGTGTGGCCTTGTCTTCCCCATTGTGAGCTGTTTACTTCTAGAATGATACATGGGCAGGATTCAGTGAGACAAAAATAGCTGGCTCAGCTGTTAGTGTTGGCGTAGGTTGAGGAAATGTGGTGAGGCATCCTGTGTGAGTAAGTAGGAAGCACAGAGGGCATGGAGAGTTAGAAATCTGGGGAATGGGTGAATGAGAGTGAGCAAATGATGGAAGATGCTTCATCAATATTGGGAGTGATTGGCCATGATCCTTGGTGGGAGGTAGCAGAGTAAAGAGGGACTGTGAAGTATCAAAAGGATGATAGTGACACTTGCCCTTACAGAGCGCAGGATGTCATTAATCTTTCTACACTGTTGGTTGTTCCTCTAGTCTCTGTGCATGACACTCACCCAGGTTGTGGCTTTAGACCAGACTGGCAAGGGCTGGTGCTGTGGTCTCCTTTGGTAGTTCTCAGACAAGTGAACTGCCAACTAGTTGATCCACCAGGACCTCCAGGTCCCTGTCCACAAAGTGGAGTGCCAATCTTTCTCTATCGACCGTATCTGGTGCAGATCTTCACACATTTGAATTGTGGGAGGAGCGAGTTGCTATTCCTGGCTTGCAGTATTTGAGGTAAAAACAATGACTGCAGATGCTGGAAACCAGATTCTGGATTAGTGGTGCTGGAAGAGCACAGCAGTTCAGGCAGCATCCAAGGAGCAGCGAAATCAATGTTTCATGTAAAAGCCCTTCATCAGGAATAAAAGGAGAGAGCCTGAAGCGCAGAGAGATAAGCTAGAGGAGGGTGGGGGTGGGGAGAAAGTAGCATAGAGTACAATAGGTGAGTGGGGGAGGGGATGAAGGTGATAGGTCAGGGAGGAAAGAGTGGAGTGGATAGGTGGAAAAGGAGATAGGCAGGTAGGACAAGTCAGGACAAGTCATGGGGACAATGCTGAGCTGGAAGTTTGGAACTAGGGTGAGGTAGGGGAAGGGGAAATGAGGAAACCCTCTCCTCCCTGACCTATCACCTTCATCCCCCTCCCCCAATCACCTATTGTACTCTATGCTACTTTCTCCCCACCCCCACCCTCCTCTAGCTTATCTCTCCACGCTTCAGGCTCTCTGCCTTTATTCCTGATGAAGGGCTTTTGCACGAAATGTCAATTTCGCTGCTCCTTGGATGCTGCCTGAACTGCTGTGCTCTTCCAGCACCACTAATCCAGAATTGCAGTATTTGAACTGATGCACAGTTAGAATTTACAAATAGCACCAATGTCGAGATCTTGTGGCAAGCTGCGTGCAATATGGTGAGCATGGCACCATGGAGACATGGTCCAAGGTGAGCAATATAAAACTGAATGAAACAATTCACTGAAAGTCACAGATAGAAACCATCCATGAATCGTCATGAAATTGACAGTCAAATTTGTGATAAGTTCAGGTCATAGGGCTTTTATAAATATAAAAAATAGGAAATCAAGTACACAAACACTTAATACATTACATTTTAAACCGGAAATATTAATGAGGTGCATTAATAATCACACATACATTTAAATATACATTCCTAAAATTGTATGTTATTCGAATATGTAGAGAAGACAATACTTAAAATTCTGAAAATGAAAAATAACCTTGTCTACAAGAATTGCATATAATTATTATCCATCAGGGAAACTGATATTTCAATGAGACTCAAGTAAAAATGAGGTACAAATTTCAATCAGATGTTGACCTGTTCCTCAGGTGAGCTGCATGTGGAGTCATGTGGATTATGATGTAAAGGTGTTGATTTTATTTTTATTTAATGAATGCAAATATTCAAAGCCAGTGACAGCCTCATTTGCTATGTTTAAGGTGATTATTACTTAATCTGTACAAATAATATGCAGCATTGTTAATGTATTTCCGCAAATGCGCAGGCATTATACGCGGAATCTCCACTGGTAGACATTAGCTGCACAAAGGCCTTGGCTTATACTGAAACAATTTAGCAAGGACCACTCTCCCTGTGATAGTTCAGAATATGCCATTCAACAGATAGGGCTTGTCACAAGGAACTTGTTAGTTATTTCCTGTAATTCCCATTCTTTGATCTTGTTCAGGAAGGTTGTTCCATTTAGGATATAGAGTACTTCCCGAATATTACAATGCTACAATGCTGCCAGCCTAGTGGTCACCAAGCGAAACTTCATTAGACATCTTGACGAGGAAAGAAATTCTGTAGATTCCAAGGCTTAACTTTGATCAATCTGTTTGGATGTGCTGTATTCCAAAATCTCAAATCTGGGCCAAAAACTATCCAGACTAAAATTTACTTTCAAAATAAAAGACAAAATTTAGCAAGAGAAAATTCACCGAAGGTCTGCTTTTGGGCACAGGACTCTTCATGCATGATTACCCCGAGCCCAGTCCTGTTGAGCAGACAGCACACAAATATTGTGTTGCCTGCTTACTGATACAATTATTCACACAGCGCAGTGCAAGAGATACTGTTGACTATCTAAACACTCAGCAGGATGTCTGTCTGTATACATGGCCTAGTGGTATTATCGCTGGACTGTAAATCTAATGACCTGGGTCATTGTTAATAACTAATGTTCTGGGGACCCGGGTTCAAATGCTGTCATGACAGATGGTGGAAATTAGATTCAATAAAAATCCAGTGATAACCATACATCCACTGTCGATCGTTGAATAAAAAACCATCTGGTTCACTCATGTGAAGGGAAGCAACTTACTGTCTGGCCTACAAGTGATTCCAGACCGACAGCAGTGCAGATGACTCATAAGAGAGGAATGGGCACTAAATGCCAGCTTAGCCAGTGATGCCCACATCTTATGAATGAATCAACACTAGCTGTCCATCACATTGGCCATGCATACCGAGAGACATCCTGCTGAGCATTTAGGTAACCTCTTAAAGACTCCCTCTCCCTCTTAAAGAAGATGTTCATTCAGGATACAGCAGCTGCTGCAGCAAATTCATTAGGCTTTAAAAAAAGAATAAACATCAAATGGGAGTGAGGGATCTTCGATGCAATGCTGTTGGGATCAGTAGTGAAGATGACAGTCCCTGCAGACATAGTTATGGTGCATGCAGCATCTGGTGGCTAATATCTCAGTATCCACTGAAGCATAGGTTGAATCCTCCCAATGTCTCAGTGCTGCAGCAGAAGCTCAGGCTCCCTTCACAAAGTCCATACAGACTCTGACAACAATTCAGCAACTTACTCCCCACCAGATTACTAGAATAGTTGAGATGCCGCCCCAGGATAATACATTGTACTGCACAACTGTGTCAAATTACTCACATTTTAACCACCTGAGGAGCTATACTTAATACAGAACCACAGCAAAGGCAAAAACATCCTGTTTCTTTATTGTTAGGTTACTCAACTAGGCTTTGAAATGTTTTAAGTCTTCATTACCAAAGAAACATCAGGAAACATTTACAGAAGACAAAATTTGCTAATTCAGTACTGAATAGACTTAAAAGAAAGAACAAAACACCTAAACTACATGACCCTGAACACATTGGGCAATTTAACCTGGCCAATTCACCTAACCTGCACACCTTCCACGAGAGCACCCAGAGGAAACACATGCAGACACAGGGAGAATGTGCAAACTCCATACAGATTGTCACCTGAGGCTGCCTTGAATCCGGGCCCCAGGTACTGTCAAGCAACAGTGTTATTTGGTGGACTTTTCTATGAAATGATAAACAAATGAAAAGAAAAATTGTTCTGATGCATAGTCTAAAAATGAACACTGACAGCTTCACAGTTGTTCTCATTTCAATTAAGCAGACCTGAAAACTTCTCAAAATAAGAAGGAAAACCCAATGTCAAAAGCATGGAATATCAACCTAACAGAGCTTTTGAAATCAAGTTAAATTTACAACAACCAAAGTAAATTACTTAATAAGGTTTAAAATTTTAAAAAGGTTCATTTTAAAATTAAAACATCAAAAATTTTGTAGGTTTAGGCAGGTTAAGTCACTTTTGGAATATTACGTGCAGTTCTGGTCTCTTTCCTATCGGAAAGATGTTGTGAAACTTGAAAGGGTTCCAAAAAATTTTACAAGGATGTTGCCAGGGTTAGAGGATTTGAACTACAGTGAGAGGCTGAATAGGCTGGGGCTGTTTTCCCCTTGCGTTGGAGGCTGAGAAGTGACCTTATAAAGGTTTATATAAGATCATGAGGGGCATGGATAGGATAAATAAACAAGGTCTGTTCTCTGGGGTGGCACAGGTGGCTTAGGTTTAGGGTTAGTGGAGAAAGATATGAAAGGGACCTAAGAGGCAACTTTTTCACAAAGAGGGTGGTGTGTGTATGGAACGAGCTGCCAGAGGAAGTGATGGAGGCTGATACAATTACAATATTTAAAAGGCATCTGGATGGTTATCTGAATAGGAGGGGTTTAGTGCTGGCAAATGGGACTAGATTGGGTTGGGATATCTGGTCGGCATAGACGAATTGGACAGAAGGGTCTGATTCCATGCTGTACATCTCTATGACTCTACATGCTGTGCAGCCAGGGATCAGTAGCTCACAAATACCAGAGGTCCCACTAGGACCAATGGTCACTGCGAGTACTGCGTTTTGGATCAATGTTGAAGTCATGGGAGAGAGGAATATCGGGTGGGCTGGGAGAATTGGGGAGAGAACAGACGCCAGAAAAAGGGTAGGGTGAAAAACAGTATGTCTGATATAGTGAAGTGAGGGGTGAGGTGGCTTCCAGATTTCTGGATCCCTCCTTTTGTCACAGAATGCCTAAGAATGAACTAGTCCCAAACAAATCGTTGAACATCTGCCATTGAATTTGCTGTATGGTTGGCACACATAGTGAGATCCTGTCTGGTTGAATACCAGGACAGTAGGCTGTCATGTTACTTAAAGGAATCACTTTTCCTTTAGGTGGTAAGGAGGCCCCCTCCTCTCTTTCATCTTGGAGCTTCACTGAGGGTGGTGCACCCGATTACATAGAGCTGCTTCTTGGGGTTGTTTCTGTGACAATGTATGTGACCGTATGAGCATGAGAGGGTATGTTTGTGTGTGGGAGAATGTGTGAGAGTGTGTGTGTGTGTGTGTGTGTGTGTGTATGTGTATGTGTGTGTGTGTGTGTGTGCACGCGCACACGCGCGTATATGTGTGTGTGTGGGAGAGAGACAGAGAAAATGTGCGTGACAGTGTGTGCACATGTGTGTCACAGAGAATTTGTGAGACAGTGCATGAGTGAGAGAAAGAAAACGTGTGCGAGAGTGTGCGCGAGTGAAAGAAAAAGTGTGTGGCTCTGTGTGTGTACGCGTACGTGTGTGTGTATGTGAGAGAGAGAGTGTGAGAGAAATAGTGTGTCAGAACGTGAAAGAAAGCTTGTGTGAAAGAGTGAGAGTGAGAGAGAATGTGTGTGTGTAATGGAAATTAAATCAACTTGACTCAAATGCTAGCAAGAGCAAAGAAAAATTTTATTACAGGCCTTTGCAAAGGGACCCTCTGCACTCGACAAAATGCCTTATGCAAGGGGTCCCGAGTATCAGTCACATGTTTCCTTTATACCATTCTTCGATCAGCCTTATCTCACTTCAAGGACAATCAGCTTGGGAACAGTTTGAGCCCTTTTCCACATAAGGAGTTGTTTTCTCATTCTTTTACTGCTACTGCCCTTGTGTTTTCCCTTGACTGTGCCAAATTAAATAGTTTGCAAAACTTGCAAGGGACAGGCTGTCTGTTCACAGAATTCAGCGAAGTCAGGCTGTCTGCATTAAATTGACTTAGGAAGGTATTCTTTTACAGATTTCACAATAAATGTTAATTTTGTTAATTTTCCATTACATTTCTCCCTTTGTCATTTTATGACAACAAGGACAACAACCAAATAAAAGAGCCAGATTTGAAAAAACAAGAGCCAGATAACTAAAAATCGGCGATCTTAACAGCAGCACTTGAAATGTCCCAGCCACCTCTTCGCCTTCCACTTTTTCCTCCTGAAGTCTTTCACCACTATCCAATCTCCAGGTTCTAGATCGTGTTGCTTCCCTTCTGCTGGTTGGGGTAGTGCTGCTTTCACTTGATTCTATATTTAAGATAAAAGTGTAGAGAGTTTTATACAGTAACACAACATCTCATCCTCACAGTGGCCTGTTATCTGTCTTACCTTAGGTCTTGAGCCAATTTCTGTGTTGGGCAGTCTGCCAAACAAAATCTCAAACAGACTATGATTAGCTATTCCTCTCCTCCTAGATCTCATATACATCAGCACAATTGGAAGTGCCTTTGTCCATGCCACCCCAAGTTGCTCACAACATTTTGTCAATTTAAATTTTTCTTTTTAGGGTAGCAATTTTCTATTTCCACTGCCCCACTGCTTGCTGGGTTGTAGGCTCAGTGTTGTCTCCTGTTTATTCCCAAATAATCACTGATCTGCTGTAGGGCATTATTGACAAATGGTGTCCCATTGTTGCTACTGAGCCTTTCAGGGATGCCCCATTTTGGGATTATTTCAGTTAACAGAGCCTTGGCTACTGGCATCCTGTTTAGACGTGGGGAACGCTTCCACCCATTTGGAAAACATATCAACTATTATCAGACAATACCTTTTCCTTTTGCCGGGTGTTAGTTCAATAAGATCCATCTGTAAATGTTCAAAGGGCTTTGGGGTTGGGGGTGTGCTGCCTGACTCATCTGTATCTCCCAGCCTACATTATTAGTGGCACAGATAACACATCGTTCACAATATTTCTGGGAGTAATGAGTAAATCCCTTAGTGTACCAGTGTGCTAAAATACTGTCATCATTCCCCCTTTTGACACATGGTCCTTACCGTGTGTCAGTTTGGCACAGAATGGAAATAATGATTGTGGTAGACAGGGTTTACCATTGGGACCACAGCATACTCCGTCCCTCACACTGCACCATGCTTTTGTCCACTCATGCTTTTCTTCCGGCGTGGCCTGTGACTGTATCTCCCGTACATCTGCTGTTGGGATACAAAGTTTTGTCATACACATGTCAATCTGATCACTTGGCAGCTGCTAGGCTGTCATTCTTGCTGCTGAATCTGCCCTCACATAAGAATCACTATATTTTGTGTGGGCTTCACATTTACACACAGAAATTAATTTGGGCAATTGGACTGCTTCCAGGAGATCAGAAATCAGGCCACGGTGTGTGATGGGCTTTCTGGTAGAAGTTACAAAGCCCTTGTGTTTCCACAGGGTTCCAAAGTCATGTACAACCCCGACTGCATATCTGCTATTGGTGTAAATATTCACTGTCTTTCCCTCAGCCAATTTACAGGCTTCAGTCAAGGCAATCAAGAAGGGAGTGATCCCACTTTGACTACCTCATGGGTAGTCACTACAGCATATCAACACAGTTCTGGCATATCTCCTTGCTCCTGAATGCTGACCCATCCATAAAAAACTCCATATCCAGATTCTGAAGTGGTGAATCCTGCAAGTCTGTTCTGGGGCTGGGGCTGCAAATGTCATTAGTTACAGCGACACAATCATGTGGGTCTCCGTCCCCTTTTGTGCGGAGAAGGCTAGCAGGGTTAAGGACGTTACATTGCTTTATTATAATGTTAGGCATCTCCAATAACACGGTATTGTATCGCAGCCAATGTGCTGCTCACATGTGTGCTGTCTTTTGCTCGGGGAAGCAGTAAGGATACTGCAGAAGCGCTGACCCTGGGGTTAAAACAAGAGTCTCCAGACTCCTACGTAGAGCCTCATTATATATGGTGCGGGACTCACAGTAACCTTGACAAAGTTGCGTGAAGGTATATGATTTCCCTTTGAATGAAAAAGCAAACCAGAATTGACAATCTGGGTGCACTGGTACACTAAAGAAGGCATTTTCTAAATTCACAACAGAGAACCATTTACTGTCCGGTGGAATTTGAGCTAATATACTATAGGGGTTAGGAACATTTGGGGTGCGCGGGACAACAGCACTATTGACTGCCTGCAGGTCTTGAACAAACCTTTATTCCTCTGATTCACCTGGATTGTTTGCTTTTATGACCGGGAAAATGGGGATTCTCACTGGTGAGTCCTCACAGGGGATTATCACCCCAGCCTTTAGGAGGGATTCAAAGACTGGAGTAATTCCTTCTATTGCCTCATGTTTTAACGGGCATTGTGCTCTGCAAGGACGCGGTAAATCTCTCTCGTAGCATGACTCCTGATGCACCCATTTAGTTCAAGAACCTTCCATTCATCTTTATTGGTGTTGACTCTCTGAACTGGCTTGATTTAAGGACTGAATATGTTGCCCCTGTATCTACCAAAAAGGTAACTGGTGTACCTTCCACACATAACATAGAGGTAGGCTTCGACTTATATGCATCATTGTTATATTGGACATATTGTCCATACTTCACAATCTCAGTGCTCAATATAGAGGTGGGACATGACTCAGTGCCTGTAAGGTTAGTAGAAGAGATTAGCATAAGCGAGTCTTCGTTGCCAAGCATAAGGAAAAGAGGCTTACTTGTCCCTTGTGGGTTGCCCACCTCCACCTCAGCCTTCCTCTGTCAGTCACCATGCTGTCCAGCCTCCAGGGCCAATTGAGGCTGTTGTGGGCACTGTCTTGCCCAGTGGTCCATTGCTCCACAAACAAAGCACCTGCCAGATCTACATCTACCAGCGCCTCTTTCTCTCTCTTCTTCCGTAGCACCTCCCTTCAATGGCTGAGAGACCATCTGCATCATAGTAAGCTGACCTTTATGTGCTTGCTGTTCCATCTTTAGTTTCCACTTATCCTTCTCTTGGGTAAGCAATTTTTCAGCATGTATTGCATGCTGTTCTATCAAATTCAGCTTTCCCGTGTCTCAGGTAACATGTGTCCTTTACCTTCTTCGCTATTTTGTCCTTCATCCCATTGATGAAGCTGTTCCTCAGATGTGCTTCATATGCCGTGATCTCTGCCACTGTTATGTTGTCGGGTGATCTCAGTCCACTATGGGCGTTATAGACTTCAGTGAGGTGCGTAAGGTACTGGGACACTGTCTCACTTTCTTGTTGTTTACACATTGCTATTTTGGTCATGTCCATTCGGACTGGGAATGCCTCCCTACAGGCGGTTGCCGGCACTGCAACAAAAGCGTTAAGGTCTCTGTTCTCTTCCGCTTGTGGGTCAGTTGATCTGGTATGGACGTTCACGGCTGGCCATCTATACTTGATTTTGGTGACATCGGCACCCAGTTTTCCTCCTCGGAAACATCTCATCTCATGTGACGTGGGACAGAACTTGGTACAGAACTTTGTCACTCCCCAGATAAAAGGAAAAGACAGATGGGTGACAGTTAAGGGATAGAAAGGGAACCGGCAGGCAGTGCAGGGATCCCCTGTGGCCATTCCCCTCAACAATAAGTATACCATTTTGGATACTGCTGGGGGGAATGACTTACCAGGGGAAAGCAGTGGGGCACCTGCTGCTCAGAAGGGAAGGGGGAAGAGGAGCAGAGCAGTAGTCACTGGGGACTTGATAGTTGGGAGGACAGTTAGGAGGTTCTGTGGGGATGAGAGAGACTCACGGTTGATGTGTTGCCTCCCGGGTGCCAGGGTCCGTGATGTCTCTGATCGTGTGTTTGGGATCCCTCGGGCGGAGGGAGAGCAGTCCCAAGTTGTGGTCCACATTGGCACCAACGACATAGGTCAGAAGAGAGATGGGGACTTGAGGCAGAAATTCAGGGAGCTAGGATGGAAGCTTAGAGCTAGGACAAACAGAGGTGTTTTATCTGGTTTGCTGACCGTGCCACGTGCTAGTGAGGTGAGGAATAGGGAGAGAAAGGACTTGAACACGTGACTACAGCGATGGTGCAGGAGGGAGAGTTTCGGGTTTTTGGATAATTGGAGTCCTTTCGGAGTAGGTGGGACCTCTACAAGCAGGATGGTCTGCATCTAAACCAGAGGGGTACCAATATCCTTGGTGGGAAATTCGCTAAAGCTATTAAGGTGGATTTAAATTAGTACAGCAGGGGGATGGGAACCAAAATTGTAGGTAAAGTACAGAAGAGAATGAGAGTAGGGAGTTCCAAAATCAAATATCTGACACTGACAAATGAGAACCTGGATTGAAGTGTGTGTACTTCAACGCGAGGAGCGTCCGAGGGAGAGTGGGTGAACTGGCAGCGTGGGTTGGTACCTGGGACTTCGATGTTGTGGCCATTATGGAGATTTGGATAGAGCAGGGACAGGAATGGCTGTTGCAGGTTCCGGGATTCAGATGTTTCAGTCAGAACAGAGAAGATGGTAAAAGAGGGGGAGGTGTGGCATTGTTGATCAGGGACAATATTACAGTTGTAGAAAGGATGCTTGGGGACCCGTTAACTGAGGTAGTATGGACTGAGGTTAGAAACAGGAAAAGAGAAGTGACCATGCTGGGAGTTTTCTATAGGCCTCCGAATAGTCCCAGAGATGTAGAGGAAAGAATAGCAAAGATGATTCTCGATAGGAATGAGAGAGGCAGGGCAGTTGTCATGGGGGACTTCAACTATCCAAATATTGACTGGGATCACTACAGTACGAGTACTATAGATGGGTCAGTTTTTGTCCAGTGTGTGCAGGAGGGCTTCCTGACACAGTATGTAGACAGGCCTACAAGGGGCGAAGCCACTTTAGATTTACTACTGGGTAACGAGCCTGGCCAGGTGTTAGATTTGGAAGCAGGTGATCATAATTCTGTCAGGTTTACTTTAGTGATGAAAGGGATAGGTGTACTCCACCGAGCAAGAGTTACAGCTGGGGGAAGGGAAATTACGACGCAATTAGGAAAGATTTAGGAAGTGTAGAAAGGGGAAAGAAACTGCAGGGGATGAGCACATTAAAAATGTGGCGCTTATTCAAGGAAAAACTCCTGTGTGTCCAAGATAAGTATGTACCTGTCAGGCAGGGAGGAAGATATAGAACTTGGAGCTGTGGTTTATGAAGGAAGTGGAATCTTCTTGGTCAAGAAGAAGAAGAAGGCTTATGTTAGGACATAATGTGAAAACTCAGGGCGCTTGAGGGTTACAAGGAAGTCAGGAAAGACCTAAAAAGAGAGCTCAGAAGAGCCAGGAGGAGACGTGAGAAGTTGTTGGCGGATAGGATCAGGGTTAACCCTAAGGCTTTCCATAGGTATGTCAGGAATAAAAGAATGAGAGTTAAATTATGGCCAATCAAGGATAATAGTGGGAAGTTGTGTGTGGAGTCAGAGGAGATGGGGAAGCACTAAATAAATATCTTTTGACAGTGTTCACTATAGAAAATGAAAACGTTGGTGAGGAAGGTACAGAAATACTTGCATCTAGACTAGAAGAGATTGAGGTTCACAAGGAAGAGGTATTAGAAATACTGCAGAGTGTGAAAATAGGCAAGTCCCCTATGCTGGATGGGATCTATCCTAGGATCCTCTGGGAAGTAAGGGAAGAGATTGCCGACCCTTTGGCATTGATCTTCAAATCATCATTGTCTACAGGAATAGTGCCTGAGGACTGGAGGATAGCAAATATGGTTCCCTTGTTCAAAAAGGGTAGTAGAGACAATCCTGGTAATTACAGACCAGTGAGTCTCACTTCAGTTGTTAGTAAAGTGTTGGAAAAGGTTATAAGAGATAGGATTTATAACCATCTAGAAAAGAATAATCTGATCAGGGACAGTCAGCACAGTTTTGTGAAGGGTAGATCGTGCCTAACGAATCTTATTGAGTTTTTTGACAAAGTGACCAAACAGGTAGATGAGAGTAAACCGGTTGATGTGGTGTATATGGATTTCAGCAAGGCGTTCGATAAGGTTCCCCACAGTAGGCTATTATACAAAATGCAGAGGAATAGGATTGTGGGAGACATAGCAGTTTGGATCAGTAATTGGCTTGCTAAAAGAAAACAGAGGGTTGTAGTTGATGGAACATGTTCATCTTGGTGTCCAGTTACTTGCGGCATACCGCAAGGGTCGGTGTTGGGTCCACTGCTGTTCATCATTTTTATAAATGACCTGGATGAGGGCTTAGAAGGGTGGGTTAGTAAATTTGCAGATGACACTAAGGTCGGTGGAGTTGTGGATAGTGACGAAGGATATAGTAGGTTGCAGAGAGACATAGATAGGAAGCAGAGCTGGGCTGAGAGGTGGCAAATGGAGTTTAATGTGGACAAGTGTGAGGTGATACACTTTGGATGGAGTAATCAGAATGCAAAGTACTGGGCTAATGGTAAGATTCTTGGGAGTGCAGATGAGCAGAGAGATCTCAGTGTCCATGTACACAGATCCCTGAAAGTTGCCACCCAGATTGACAGGGTTGTTAAGAAGAAGGCAGACAGTGTTTTGGCCTTTAGTAATAGAGGGATTGAGTTCCAGAACCAGGAGGTCATGCTGCAGCTGTACAAAGCTCTGGTACAGCCACACTTGGAGTTTTGGTCACTGCATTATAAAAAGGATGTGAAAGCTTTCGAAAGGGTGCAGAAGAGATTTACTAGGATATTGCCAGGCTTGGAAGGAATGTTTTACAAGGAAAGGCTGAGGGCCTTGAGGCTGTTCTCATTAGAGAGAAGAAAGTTGAGAGGTGACTTAATAGAGACATACAAGATAATCAGAAGGTTAGATAGGGTGGACAGGGAGAACCTTTTTCCAAGTATGGGAACGGCAAACATGAGGGAACACAACTTTAAAGTGAGGGGAGATAGGTATAAGACAGATGTCAGAGATAGTTTCTTTACTCAGAGAGTAGTTAAGGGTATGGAATGCTTTGCCTGCAACGGTAGTAGTTTCGCCAAGTTTAAGTGCATTTAAGTGGTCATTGGACAGGCAAATGGACGTACATGGAATAGTGTAGGTGGGTCGAGCTTCAGATTAGTATGATAGGGCGGTGCAACATCGAGGGCCGAAGGGCCTGTACTGCGCTGTAATGTTCTATGTTCTTCAGTGAACTTATTACCTCCAACCTTGTGTGGGTCAGGCAACTGCCCATAGGCACTTTCCAAATCCTTCATGGTCCATGGTCGGTGGACCAGCACTGGGCACCCTTCTGGGCCTGTAGCTTCGACCATTGGTGCTTGCAGAACTGCCTGGTAAGAAGATCGTATGCCAAACCCCTCACTGTCTGACTCATCATCCATCATGGGGAGATTGCAAGGAGGCCCTGGATGCCTTTCTGTCTTGGAGTTGCCTGTCATTTTGGACTTCTTGCTTCAGTTGGTTGTGGGTACGATTGGCTATCGGTGATCCACCAGACCCTGTGGCGGCCATCGTTGACTTGGAACCTTCGCCAGGCGGATCTCATAGGAGGGCAGTCATCAAGTCAGGATCTGGAATAGACTTAAGACACTGTACAGCTGCGTTAGGTTGTTTTCCGCGTATATCTGCATGTGCATTAGTGTTTGTACATGTAATTGGTCTATCTTTTACTTGAGATTTCATTTCCCTGATATCAGCCTCAGCCTTCCACATGTTACAAGCAGTCCAATTCACAGGTTCTATTTTTTTCTTCTGTTTCTTCTTCTCTCTCTCCTCCAACTTCTACCTCAATACTTCCAAGTGCCTTTTACTAAAACATCCCCCCTCCAGAAAACCACAATCCTTGATCCACAATTCTAACTGCTTTACAGACTCTGGGCCATAATGATTTAACATGTACGGTATTTTTGGTTGGCCATTCCAATTCCTCAGTGGGCCCTATTTTTGTTTGCTCTTGCCAGAGCCCATTTTCAGTGTTACTGGAAAAGTGTTCAGCTCCTTCTCTCTCTCACGTTACCGTTATCTTTTTCCCTTTGACTTTCTTTTTACCTCTGGAGGTCCCCTCTCACATTGGGCACGTCCACCTCAATGCCTTGGTTTTCATAAGCCAAGAAACCATGTACCCAGTACGTCTTTGGTGAGTCCAACTCAGCCGGTGGTGGTTCCAAGTCTAAAACTACCCTTAAACTTGCTGTCTCTCAAACACTCTAGATACAGCAATCCTTTCCCTTGAATTTTGCTTGAATACCACGTGAGAGTTCACTGAACCCTCTTCCTGATTCATTTATTCTCTTAGAATGAGTCTCTATGTAGGATTACTTAAGCCACGCCTTTTACCCCGACCCTATTCGGTTCAGACCCCAGCGCCGGGGTGATCCACAGATTTCCAGTCTTCTCACACAAAAAGGGCCAATTCAGTGCTCAAGATGAAGTGAAAGACCTTCAAGGTGCTGGCACCTGCGCCTCCTGGGAATCCTCAGAATCTCACCCAGTCACGGGGTCCCGGGCGAGCCCCCAGCTTTAATGTCATGGAAATTAAATCAACTTGACTCAAATGCTAGCAAGAGCAAAGAAAAATTTTATTACAGGCTTTTGCAAAGGGACCCTCTGCACTCGACAAAATGCCTTATGCAAGGGGTCCCGAGTATCATTCATATGTTTCCTTTATACCATACTTCGATCAGCCTTATCTCACCTCAAGGACAATCAGCTTGGGAACAGTTTGAGCCCTTTTTCACATAAGGAGTTGTTTTCCCATTCCTTTACTGTTGAAAAAACTGCTACTGCCCTTGTATTTTCCCCTGTCTGTGCTGAATTAGATTGTTTGGAAAACTTGCAAGGACAGGCTGTCTGTTCACAGAATTCAGCAAAGTCAGGCTGTCTGCATTAAATTGACTTAGGAAGGTATTCTTTTACAGATTTCACAATAAATGTTAATTTTGATAATTTCACAGTGTGTCTCACATTAAATTCTACCCAATGAAACAGAATAGGTTGATATACATATGTGCGTTAACATAGACTAGACCATACCTTACTTACATTTACCTGCCAAATTGTTAAAAAAAAACAAAAATACTGTGGATGCTGTAATTCAGAAACAAAAATAAAGATTACTGGGAAAGCTTGGCATCTTTGGCAGCATCTGTGGAGAGAAATCAGAGCTAATGTTTCAGGTCAGAACAGTGTTCTAAGGAAGGGTCACTTGACCTGAACATTTACTCTGATTTCTCTCCACAGAGAAACCTGCTGAGCTTTTTCAGCAAGTTCTTTAATTGCACCAAATTGTAAATGAGTTTTAGATCTACAAAATAATACTTGAGACAAGATTAGCTTTTGTCTAACAGAGCTCAAGTCACACAACCTAGCAGGATAGAATCAAAGGCATAATTACAACAATATAATGAAAACATTGCAGTGAATGTAATTGGGTAATGTAAATGCCTTGGGTAGAATTCAGAAAAAGACTGGATTTAAACCTTTGGTGAGACTCATCCACAAATCCTTGAAAGTGATGTATAAATGTGGAGTTCAGAGAAGCATGTAAAAATAATAATTGCAGATCTTCATTTTCATAGAGTACAAAATAGGATAGCTCAAATAATAAAGGCAATGGCTGTGAAGGAAAGCTATTACTATTCAGTGTGTGAAAAGTAAAATGGTCCATAGACTTTTTATAAACTGTTTAGAGTTCCAATCACCAGTGTCTGCTTGAATGTGGAGCCCTCTACAGGGACTTTGTGGCATTCCAGAGTAGGACAGGGGAACACCTCAATCTATTAAATGAGGCAAGCAGAGAATATGAAATAGCAAAATTATTGCAATGCAGGTCAATGAATTTGTAAAACCTATCTGGGGCAATTTCCTAGAATAATGTTTTAGAATTAACGAGTGAATACATCATTCCAGACTTATTGATGTGTTATAGTCCAGAATTCATTACCAATTTAACTGTAAGGGACCAACTAGCAAATACTTAATGATTCGATTATAAGTTACATTATATTTGAGAGGTTCAAAGCAAAATTTATTTTTAAATAAATAATCTTCAAAGGGGTGTGAAATTAATGGATTGCATCAAACAGAACCTGTGTTAATGGGTACACCTATACATAAACAAAAGGGAACACAGATAATCTTGAAATTAGATTAGACTATTCTGGGTTTTTAAAAATTCTTTCATGGGATTTGGGCACCATTAATAAGATGCTAATAATTTGGTACTCATCTCTCTTGGCCCTTGAACTAAATGGCTGGCTGAGCCACATTGCTATGGGTCTGTAGTCACATGTCGGCCAAATGAGGTGCAGATGGCAGATTTCCTAATTTATCAGACACTATTGAAGAATAAGGATTATTAAAACAATCAACCAATGATAGTATCATGGTTACCATTACTAAGACTGACTTTCAATTCTAAGCCTTCTAATTGAATTTAAATTGCCCCAGCTACCCACCAGCTGAGATTTCAGCCCATATCCCCAGGGCATTAACTTAGATCTCCGAATTTTTACTTCAGTGATATTGCTACTACACTTCTGTGCTACCCAGTAAGATCACAGAAATCAGAACCACTTTACCAAACAAAAGATTATGAGAATCAGAAATCTTCACCACAGGGCAATGAATATTGGGTCAACTGAAATTTTAAAGACAAAGACCTTTTTGTTAATGCTAGGTAAGGATACCAAAAGTCATGAGCAAAGGTGAATAAACTCAGTTAAACTTCAGGTCAACCTAGAAGTCACTGAATGACAAGAGAGGATGGGTTGAGTGCCTTATACTTGTTCCTTTTAGGATGAAATACTGTGCTGTTTATGACAATTCCCCAAAAAATACTCCATAAGAGTTCTAGGCTGATGGCCAGATATTGAGTGGCAAAAGCATAACAACTGCCTTTCATCTCTATAAGCTTTGATCAGTCCCTGACATAGAAACAACATGAAGATTTCTTTTTGTTCAGTTATTAGGGATAATAATTTTAAAAATTGTTATGAAAGTTTCAACATACTATTGAATAAATGTAATTCCATAGAAACATGTACACAGAATGTAATATCCTGTATAATCAGAGGGTCATCTTGGTAGGTTGCAATTGTAGGAAATAAAGCTGCAGTAGTGCCATGACATTGACAACAGATGAAAGAGGAACTTGTTACTGATGAGAAAACTGTACCCTTGGATCATGATCAAAATTCTCCTGTACATCAGCTTTGTTTTCAATTTTCTTTTTACTCCTGTTCTTTTCCTTTACTGTTGTTTGTCTTTAAAAAATACAAACTGATTTTGTGAGATTAAAACAGAAATTGTTGGAAAAACTCAGCAGTTCTAGGTGCCAACTTTTTTTTAACCCCTTCAAGCACACTCTATTTTTACCTCAGATCACCAGGAGCTGCAGTATTTTTCTTCTATTATTTTGTGGACTGACTTATGAATATGGAGCATCAATTTAACTTAAGGGTGTAAAAAAAACCTTTCTTTCTCTGTCTGATTTTGCTTTTGTGTCTTTTAAGGATTCTCTTATTGTCTTTTTAAATCTCTCACCCACATTTTCTTCCATAACACCATATCTGATCTTAATATTTACCCAATTTCTTCAAAACATTAACTTTGTAAAATTTTGCTTTAACGCATAAAATGACTATTTTTATTGTCAAGAAAACATTGTTCAAAAATTCCATTACATTACTGATCCTTTCCTCCATTGCAACAGTAAAGAATATATACAAATAGTTCTCCTATACTGCCGTGGTTGTTTTCCAGCAAATCCTCGCTTAATAGAAATAATGGGGCCTTTAGGAAAAGTGGGGTTGGGTGCAGACTAGCAAAAAATAACACTCATAATTGCTCAACAATCACCCAAAAGCCTAACACAAAGGAAAGCACAGACTGAAGGTTTAAATCATATTTTTAATGAAACAAAGTAAATTTACCACATTACATTGAAAAAAATACTGTTTATGCATGAACCGAGGTTCATCATCAGTGTCACCTTCAGGCGCAGTTGTGGTCGCAGAAGTGGATGGCTGCGGTTGATTGTCTTTTGATAGTTTCTTGGGGGTTGGTTCAGATTGTGTGATAAGCAGGTACAAGAATTAATTAGAATGGCAAATGGTATGTTTACGGGCAATGTAGTCCTGCATGAATTATACAAGAATATTCTCTGCTCAGAAGGAGAGCAATAAACATTCATCAGTTTAATTTTTGAGATGAAGTTGCTCAATGTTTCATACTGTACCTTTCATATGCTCTGATGGCAGCTGACGTCGGTACATGCACAGAACAAAGCGTGCGGAATTATCACTGCTGGAATCGTGCTATTGCGAAAAGAGATAAGCGTTCTCGAAAATACAGTTCCCTAATTCTTCAGCAATGTTATAGCCAAATTGTGCTGGAGAAGCATGCTTTATATGAGAACTA
This sequence comes from Chiloscyllium punctatum, assembly GCF_047496795.1. Taxonomy (NCBI): domain Eukaryota; kingdom Metazoa; phylum Chordata; class Chondrichthyes; order Orectolobiformes; family Hemiscylliidae; genus Chiloscyllium; species Chiloscyllium punctatum. The sequence goes on along the minus strand of NC_092758.1, from coordinate 55,417,101 downwards.
CCTGTACTCTGGGTGGAGGATTTCAATGTCCACCATCAAGAGTGACTCAGCAGCAGCACTTATGATTGAGCTGGTCTGTGCAAGAGGATGTAGCTGCTGGACTGGATCTCCAACAGGTGGTGAGGGAACCAAGAGAGGGAAAAACATACTTGACCTCAACCTTACCAATCTCCCAGCTGCAGATGCATCTGTCTATGACAGCATCGGTAGCAGCAACCACCGCACAGTCCTTGTGGAGATAAAGTTTCACCTTCATGTTCAGAATATCCTCCGTTGTGTGGTGTGACACTGTCACCATGCTAAATGGGACAGACTTCAAACAGATCTAGCGATGCAAAACTGGGCATCCAAGAGGTGATGTGGGCCATCACCAGCAGCAGAATTATACTCTGGCATAATCTTTCACTTCATGGCCCAGCATATCCCTTACTCATTGATTACCATCAAGCCAGGGGATCAACCCTGGTTCAATGGAAAAAGCAGGACGGTATGCCAAGAGCAATACCAGGCTTACCTAAAAATACCAGGTGATTTGAAGAAGCTCTGAAACAGGACTATAGAGGAACTTCAATTATTTGAATATCAATTATCCAAATTTTGGATTATCCGAAGAAGATTTAAGGTCCCACAAAAATGTTACATCAAAGAGGTAAGTGCATCTGATTTACTTGTACTGAAGAAGATGTGAAAATGCTGGGAAAAACAAAGAAACACAAGCAGCTCAAGAATCAGCGATTGGATATTTTTTAGGTGAGGGTTGTTACACAGCCCTTTGCAAACATAAGTGTTTTACAGTATTCTCAGCACTTTACCGGGCCGTTCATTAAAAAAAAAGGCCCAGAATGTAAACGCATGCACAAGGTGGGGCTTCTGTCTTTCTATCACAAGACTGAGTTCCCAAAAACTGACAAATGCTCTTGTGATCATAGAAGTTGTTCGGGTCTTTGTTTAATGCTGGGATTTGATATATAGTATTTATATTATCATAAATCCTTCTCATTTTAACCTGTGATTTTCAGACTGCAAGGATTAGTTTGTTTAAAGGGCAGACTCGTTAAAATTATAGATTTTAAGAAATTCTCCGGTAGAGCACTGCGTTAGGTCAATATCGCTTTCCTTGTTTCAGGTAAAATTGCCCACCCATCTTGTTTGGATAATTGAGGTTCCTCTGTACTTGCACGCTGAACAGCATAAGCAGCAAGTGATAGACAGAACAAAATGATTCCACAATCAACAGATCAGATCAAAGCTCAATGGTCCTGCCACATCCAGTCGTGAATGGTGGTGGGCAAGTGATTAACTATCTGGAGGTGGAGGCTGCATAGATATCCTGATCCTCAATGGTGAATGAGCACAATGCACCAGTGCAAAAGATAAGACTGAAGCATTTGCAGCAATCTTTCACCAAAAGTGCCAAATGGATGAACATCTTGCCTCCTTCAGAGTTTCCCCAGCATCAAAATACCAGTCTTCAGCCAACTCGATTCACTCCACACAACTTCAAGAAATGGTTGGACGCACTGGATACTGCAGGCCTGACAACATTTCAATAACAATACTGAACATTTATGCTCCAGAACTTGCCATTGCCCTAGCCAAACTGTTCCAGTACAGCATCCACCCGACAATGTGGAGAATTACCCAAATATGTCCTGTACACAAAAGGCAGGACAAATCCAACCCGACCAATTAATAACCATCAGTCTACTCTCAATCATCAGTAAAATAAAGGAAGGTGATCATCAACAGTACCATCAAAGAGCACCTACTCAGCAGAAACCTGCTCAGTGATGCCCAGATTTGATTCCACCCAGGTCACTTGGCTCCTATCTAGACTACAGTCTTGGCTCAAACATGGACAAAAGAGCTGAATTCCGGAGGTGAGGCGAGACTGACAGCCCTTAACATTAAGGCCTCATTTAACTAAACGTACATAAAGGCGCCCTGGCAAAGCTGGAATCAATGGGTATCAGGGGCAAATCCTTCACTGTCTGGAGTCATACTTGGCATATAGGAAGGCGTTTGTGGTTGTTGGGGTCCAATCATCTTAGCTCCAGAACGCATCTGCAGGCATTCCTCAAGATAGAATCTAAGACCTAACCATCTTCAGCTTCTTCATCAATGACCTTCCTTCCATCATAAGGTCAGAAGTGGGGATGTTTGCCAAAAATTGCATAATATTCAGCATCATTTGCCACTCCGCAGATACTAAAGCAGTCCGTGTTTAAATGCAACCGTTTCTGGACACTATCCAGGCTTGGGCTGACAAGTTACAAGTAACTTGTACTACACAAATGCCAGGCAATGACTATCTCCAATGAGAATCAATCTAACCACTGCTCCTTGATATTCAATGGTATTGCCATTTCTGAATGCCCCACTTTAACAACCTTGGCATTACAATTGAGTAGAAACTCCACTAGACTCACGGCATAAACACAGCGACATCAAGAGCAGGTCAGAGGCTAAGGATGCGATAAGTAACTCACCTGCTGATTCCTCAAACCTATCTGTAAACTACAATGCACAAATCAATAGGATAATCTTCACTTACCTGGAGGGGTGCAGCTCCAACAACACTCAAGAAGCTTGACACCATCCAGGATAAAGCAGCTCACTTCCACAAGCATCTACTCCCTCTACCACTAATGCTCTGTAGAAGCATGTGCTATCTACAAATGTACTGCAGAAATTCACCAAAAATCCACAATAGCATCTTCCAAATCTATGACCATCTGGAAGGACAAAGTGAGCAGATATGTGGGAACATCACCACCTACAAGTTTCCCTTCAAACCAATCACCATTCTGTCTTGGAAATACATTGCTGTTCCTTCACTGTCACTGGGTCAAAATCCTGGAATTCCCTCCCCAGAGGCATTGTGGGGCAACCTACAGCACCTTGATTGCAGAGGCTCAAGAAGGCAGCTCACCGCTACCTTCTCAAGGGCAACTAATGATGGGCAATAAATGCTGGCCAGTCAGTGACACCCACATCCTATAAGTGAATGAAAGAAACTACATTTCATAATTGGCTGCAAAATACTTTGTGCAATCATGCAAGTCTGAAAGAGATGACATAATTGTTTCCTTTTTCTTTCTTGCTTTACCAATAAAGTTAATTGCAGTTTCATATTCGAGGGATAACCATAGCATCATGGAATAATGCAAAATTGAAAGAGGTCTTTGGACTATTGTGCCTGTGATGACTCTATGAAATCAAAGTCCCACTCTACTGCATTTCCCTAGCTGTGTAATAAAAGCTAACAGCATACCGAAGATAGAAATTTCATTGGCATAACACAAAAAAACTTAAGAGATGCAAACACATGGCAAACACTAACAGTATGTACACAAATGCACTCACAGTTTCACACACTCATTTAATGAATCCTCATTAGGCCTCTTGTCACAGTCATTTGGATTTATCCACAGCCATCATTTGAATTAAGTAGTAATATAATAATTAAGACTATTGTGACGCACAGGAAGAGATTGTTAGTCAATTAGCTTTTCACACACGATTCTAGAAGAAACCTCAATAGTGAAGGTTCCTACTGCTTTTAATTCTACATAATACCAAACAGAGGCAACCTTAATCGAAAATATCTGTCCAGTTAGTTACTAAAATAAAACTAGAAAGTTTTGAAAGAAAGGTAGTCAAGATCAGATTTAGTATTGCTTTTTCTTGCTGCAGCCTCAATGGGCCTCTTCTGTACTGTACAGTTTTGTGAAGTAACATCTGAAGTTTAAGAATCTTACTGGATTCATTAGTCAGAATTTGTTATAATCAAACTCTCTCAGAGTAGTCAGTTGTTAGTCTTTTTTTGCTAACATTTACTTTCTTTCTCAAGCACATTACTATTTTGAACCTTGAAAAGTCAGCATTCATCCCAGATCTATGTACTTCAGATGATTAGAGTTGTTCATGGTCTTCTGCCGTATATATCAGTTGGGGTTTTTCTTTCAACTTAAATGGTGATTCTGCTAATCAGCTTGCTGACAGCTGCCTACAAAGATTTTGCAGACTTTTGATTGGAGATTGACTCCAGTCCAGCGAAGCCCCTTCTACAGCACATGTGATGCTTATGAACATGGCAAGGGAAAAGGAAGACTCTTCAACCAATTGGGCTGAAGAATCCTCATTGAGGCATACTAGACGGAAATTCCCTGAGAGTTTCTGAAATTGTCTCAAATGCAGTTAGGAAGAAATTTCATCTAGTTCCAATTTAATAGCATATTCTATTTTTTTGCTGATCAATATTTTATACAGCAATGATAAATTTACATAAGTATCTTCAGAACTGTGAAAGTTAGGAAATAGATACATTAGTCTGATTTGATATTGTCAACTGTTTTGCATTACTTCATTCAAAAATCTTAATTTAGGAAATGTATTCGTAATGTAGATTTTGAGATATGAACACCCTGAAAAATAAATTTGTGTTTATAACCTGAATTAAAGTTATATAAGGTTGCACGTAGACTTATGTCCATATATTTCTAGAAGGACCCGCCACCCTCTGACGACCCCTTCTCCCGCCTCCAACACACCCCATCCACCTGGACACCCCGTGCTGGCCTCTTACCCGCCCGCGATCTCTTCACAGCCAACTGCCGCCACGACATTAACTGCCTCAACTTCTCCACCCCTCTCACCCACTCCAACCTCTCACCCTCGGAACGTGCAGCCCTCCACTCCCTCCGTTCCAACCCCAACCTCACTATCAAACCAGCAGACAAGGGAGGCGTGGTGGTAGTTTTGCACACCGACCTTTACACTGCTGAGGCTAAACGCCAGCTTGCGGACACCTCCTCCTACTGCCCCCATGACCATGACCCCACCTCCCACCACCAAACCACCATCTCCCAGACCATCCATAACCTCATCTTCTCAGGGGATCTCCCATCCACCGCCTCCATACTCATAGTCCCACAACCCCGCACCGCCCGTTCTACCTCCTGCCCGAAATCCACAAACCTGACTGCCACGGCCGACCCATTGTCTCAGCCTGCTCCTGCCCCACTGAACTCATCTCTGCATACCTCGACACGGTCCTGTCCCCCTTAGTCCAAGAACTCCCCACCTATGTTCGGGACACCACCCACGCCCTCCACCTCTTCCATCACTTTCGCTTCCCCGGTCCCCAATGCCTTATCTTCACCATGGACATCCAGTCCCTGTACACCTCCATCCCCCATCACGAAGGACTCAAAGCCCTCTGCTTCTTCCTTTCCCGCCGTACCAACCAGTACACTTCCACTGACACCCTCCTTCGACTGACTGAACTGGTCCTCACCCTGAACAACTTCTCTTTCCAATCCTCCCACTTCCTCCAAACCAAAGGAGTAGCCATGGGCACCCGCATGGACCCCAGCTATGCCTGCCTCTTCGTAGGATATGTGGAACAGTCCATCTTCCGCAGCTACACTGGCACCACCCCCCACCTTTTCCTCCGCTACATCGATGACTATATCGGCGCTGCCTCGTGCTCCCACGAGGAGGTTGAACAGTTCATCCACTTTACCAACACCTTCCACCCCGACCTCAAATTCACCTGGACCGTCTCAGACTCCTCCTTCCCCTTCCTAGACCTTTCCATTTCTATCTCGGGTGACCGAATCAACACGGACATTTACTATAAACCGACCGACTCCCACAGCTACCTAGACTACACCTCCTCCCACCCTGCCCCCTGTAAAAACGCCATCCCATATTCCCAATTCCTTCGTCTCCGCCGCATCTGCTCCAGGAGGACCAGTTCCAATACCGTACAACCCAGATGGCCTCCTTCTTCAAAGACCGCAATTTCCCCCCAGACGTGGTCGACGTTGCCCTCCACCGCATTTCCTCCACTTCCTGCTCCTCCGCCCTTGTGCCCCGCCCCTCCAACCGCCACCAGGACAGAACCCCACTGGTCCTCACCTATCACCCCACCAACTTCCATATACAGCGTATCATCCGCCATCATTTCCGCCACTTCCAAACGGACCCCAGACCAGGGATATATTTCCCTCCCCTCCCCTATCAGCGTTCCGAAAAGACCACTCCCTCCGTGACTCCCTCGTCAGGTCCACACCCCCCACCAACCCAACCTCCACTCGGGCACCTTCTCCTGCAACTGCAAGAAATGCAAAACCTGCGCCCACACCTCCCCCCTTACTTCCCTCCAAGGCCCCAAGGGATCCTTCCATATCCGCCACAAATTCACCTGTACCTCCACACACATCATTTATCGCATCCGCTGCACCCGATGTGGCCTCCTCTATATTGGGGAGACAGCCCGTCTACTTGCAGAACGTTTCAGAGAACACCTCTGGGACACCCGGACCAACCAACCCAACCACCCCGTGGCTCAACACTTCAACTCCCCCTCCCACTCCACAAGGTCATGCAGGTTCTTGGACTCCTCCATTGCCAGAACATAGCAACACGACAGTTGGAGGAAGAGCGCCTCATCGTCCGCCTAGGAACCCTCCAACCACAAGGGATGAACTCAGATTTCTCCAGTTTCCTCATTTCCCCTCTCCCCACCTTGTCTCAGTCAAATCCCTCGAACTCAGCACAGCCTTCCTAACCTGCAATCTTCTTCCTGACCTCTCCGCCCCCACCCCACTCCGGCCTATCACCCTCAGCTTGACCTCCTTTCACCTATTGCATTTCCAATGCCCCTCCCCCAAGTCCCTCCCCCCTACCTTTTATCTTAGTCTGCTGGACACACTTTCCTCATTCCTGAAGAAGGGCTTATGCCCGAAATGTCGATTCTCCTGTTCCTTGGATGCTGCCTGATCTGCTGCGCTTTTCCAACAACACATTTTCAGCATATATATCTAGAAAGCAACATTAACACATTTAAGCTGAAACAAAAAGCCTGCACAGAGTTTCTGGAAAATTTTTGGTATATAGATTACGTTTCCTCACACTGAGACAGGTATTTTCCAAATGCTGCTAGCTACTTAAATCACAAGCAATGAAGCCATGAGTAAATTATACCCATTAGAATAATGAGTAGATGACACACTTCACAGGTTTAATGATTTAGCAAAAGCAAATGACTGTGCTAGCCTCCATAAATTATGCTGTTCAGACTCAAGGGACAAAGTGTATGTCTTCACTCATTTCTCAATAAATCACTGTAACTGAAATTGTATCTGATCTCTGAGCAGACCATTTGCTGTACAATTGTTTTAAGATTCAGTCAGGTTACTCTATTCAACACAACTTCAGTAAATTCCACTTTTGAGTACTCCTGTTTTCAGGAGTATTTCATAAAACACAAGTCCTAATTTGGTTTGCAAATCTAATGGCTAGGATTATTGCAGTTGTAATAATGGATAAAGTGTGGACGTTTTCCATCCTTTTCCAACTGAAACTGATTAACTCTGGATGTCTGTGCATGCAAGGAATAACTCAGAAATTCAAAGGTTACTGTCAAAGATTCTAAGCTCCTCCAGATGTTGTGCTGTTGATGCACTCCAAGAGTGCAATCAATGAGCTATCTTATGAATTAACACAAATTTATGTTCATCTACCTGTAGAAAATCACACAACACCAGGTTATAGTCCAACAGGTTTAATTGGAAGTACACTAGGTTTCGGAGCGCCGCTCCTTCATCAGGTGGTTGTGCGGCACTCCAAAAGCTAGTGTGCTTCCAATTAAACCTGTTGGACTATAATCTGGTGTTGTGTGATTTTTAACTTTGTATACCCCAGTCCAATACCAGCATCTCCAAATCATGACTACCTGTAGAAAGCCTTGAAAATATTACACCTGCTTTATTTAACATTGGACTAATTTTATAATTACTATTAACATCATCAATTTTCTACTTGTGGAATGTTATCTTTATCCATAATAATGAAAACATTTACATAGTTTATAAAGAATGAACATTTCTGTGTCTATACTTTAGTTTCTATCTTAATCCCAAAACAATTACTTATTTCACTGTTTGAAGATTTAAATTAAATGGAAAAGATATTAATTATTGTGAACTTATTGGTTTGTGGTTGGTGAGAATATTTCAGAATGCTTAGCTTCCTACCAATTTGATGAAATCACTGCTGCCAAACACCAGGCATTCCTCATCAGATTTAAATAGTCATTGAGAAAAAGGGAAGGTTATCACTGGATCTTAGTAGGCAGCTTTCATTGAGGTCAATTGTGAGCACTGTTATCTCTATACTGGCAGCAACATCGAGTCCATTGTTTTCTGAGGTAGAAGAATGATAAATAGCTTGTAAATACTGTGAAAACATCTAACTGTCACTATCAAGGAAGTTACTACCATTTCACGGACCTGTTATATACACGTTAATATATACCTGTAGTATATGCATTAATAAATGAAATGCCAGTGCAAACATATCATATAAAAAGAAATAATTCTCATCCATTAATAGTGATGCTTTCACAATCAAAATATTAATAGTTCTGTTCTGCCATGGATCCTGATTGAAGTGCTAGGTATGTTCGGCTTTAACATTTTTATTTTCAATTTTCAGATTTTAGATTTCTTTTACATTATTGAATGTTAGTGCTTTTTAATTCTCTAAGAGGCAGTGAGTTCTGGATTTAATACTTCATTTATCATTTCAACAAATTAGAAAAAGAAACATTAAAGGGAAAGAAAAATCAATGTTAGAAATTCCAAGAATCACAAGTAGCATAACATTGAATTTTTGATATTTCCAAATAAATCTAGACTAGCTCTAGATGTGAGAGACACTCAGTATTTGGAACTTAATAGAAGAACTTTATGATAATGATGGATTCACCAAAACATATTACACAATATGTGAATGCTATGTAGCAATATGATGCCAAGGTGAGAAAGCTGGAAGGCATTCTGCATCTTCAGAATAAACTCTTAAGATATTACCTAAACTGCTGTTAACAATGAAACTATCTTCAGCTGTAAAATAAATTTTTAGTATGCACTATAATGAGCTTGTTCACTAGAAAGTTCTTGCACCAGTCATTATCTTGCTGATAATGAGAGAAAAAAAGATGAACTGCACGGATGCATTTATTCAAAGCCAATTAATACACTTCAGATATAATTAGTATGCACGTCAAGCTATTCAGTCTGGCTGAATAAGTGAAAGCCAAATCACATGGTTCTGAATGCAAGGAATGAATTTTGCCATGCTATATTTGATGCAGAGTTGATTCTGCTAACCAATACTTCAATGCCATCTCCAGCACCTGAAAAATTTAAGTGAAGACTTGAAAGTCTTTTAGTTTAAAATACTAATGAATTAGACAGTTGTCAGATACTGCCAACCCTGTTTAAATGATGGTAATGAGAAAGTATTGAACTTGTCTTTCTCCTTATTCAGTTAAAGGAAGGAATGCATAGTTGAATAGTTGATAAAGTTAAAGTAACATTTAGATGTTTCACCAACTCAGATCAAGGTATCAGGAGAATTCCTCAAGTTACTATATGCTGTCATTTGCTCTTCTTTGTGGCACACTGGAGAATTAAGTTGATGTCACATGGGATTAACATGAGTGATGCTTGTTTAAGAGAAACATCTTTCAAGTACCAGAATAAAATATTTTGAAATAATCCAAGGTGTCCTTTTAACTTCTATATCTAAAGGAAAATTTGCAGGGAGATTATCCTTCTGTAAATGGGTCAACATCTGGTTGATCCTCGAGATCTATAACTGCAAAGATATTTTTTAAAACTCACTTGCACCTGTATTTCTGTTTTGACACATTTCAAATGATTCATCTCAAGAATGATCTCACTGTGTAAAGTGCTTCAAGTGTAATTAATGCACACTAAAAGCTCAAGGGGATTATGTTGCGTCAAATCTGATTTGTTCTGATGCGTCTATGCAAATACTTCATTTCATTCACTTGTAAGCCATGTGGCACTCAAACTGCATTCAGTGGTGCAAAGTGAGAATCACCATCATCTTTCTTCATCTTGTCATTTAGCTCTGTGCTGGACCTTTCACCTAAAATACAATAGAAATGCATAAATATTTCATTCATGATGCACTTTGGCCTGCTTATGCTATAAACACTTGCTGAAGGTACTATTATCAACTTTGTAGGGCAAAGCCGTGGCTCTAATTTACTCCTTTCTTGGTACAAAATAGACAAGAACTACAATGTACCTTCCCCAGCACAAGATGGAATGTTCCAAATTTCTTTTAACGGAGCTGGCAATTTGTTCATGACATGGGTTGCATTCTGCCATGATTTTCAGACCATTAATATGAGTAACCTAACTAGAAGTATAGCTGTTGCCTAGCCTGCTGGAATCCATGGACACAATCTTGAAAGGCAAATATAGGAAATGGAAAACCATAGATATAAGGCATGTATCTATCAATGTAAACTTTATCTCCAACGTGTACAAATCTTTTCAATAATTTGGCTTTTTTCATAACAAAGCCATTTCCTGGAAGCGATGAGGCCTGACTCAGTCAAACAGCTCTTAACAAGCTTCAGTCATATGGGGTTTGCATTTTGTTGTTAAACACTTCCAGTACAAATGGTGAAACCTCACCAAGTCAAACAGCACATGAGTGGTCTCAATTGCATGCGTGTTTTTAAATGCTTACAGTATAAGGGATGAAGCCTGATTTCAAACATCCAAATCATGTTCAGTGATTCATTTAACTGTAGGAAGAAGGGTTTTTAAGTTTCACAGTGGTAATGGTGCTGGGGTTCGGTGTTACTTCGCATTCACAGGACCATGTATCTGAAAGGAGGAAACTACAATGCAGACTGTAGATTCCAATGTTGTGGGGCTGTATTGCAGGATTTAATGAAAACCACCAGGAGTCAGACATTTCTTAGATCAGTAATTGCATGCAAAAAGTGTGAGAAGGGCATGAAAAATGGCATTAGAAGCTAGGCAGTTGTTTTTGACTCACATAGACTCATTGAGTGGAAGGACATTTTTCTGTGCGTAGACTGTATATATAGATATACACTTGCAATGCTGAGGCATACAAGACTATTGGCCAAGTGCTGGAAAATGAGATTAGAATTGATAGTTGGTTGTTTTTAATTTGCACAGACTCAATGGACTTAAGGATCTCTTCTGTGCTGTAGACCTCCATTAACATGACCCTAACTCAGCAGCCGCCCATGCACTGCTGAAGTTTAAGAAGCAGGAGGAAAAGAAGGAATACCCATCACCAACAGACTCAGCATCATGAGATTTAGTGGCCTGCAATTGTGCAAGAACAAGCAGCACATGAAGGGGAAAGCGAGGCTCTTTAGCACTGTCAAACAGTGGCTTTTGCGACTCAATCTTAGCCAGCTTTATCACCAAGCCTGCCTCATGAAGTTGATTGAACAATTCTGATAGATGCTTCAGATGTTTCTTCCATGTTTGACTAAAAATCACCATATAGTCAATGTACTCCACTCAACTGGGTAATCTAGAAACAACTTTATTGGTTAGACTTTTAAAATGTAGCTGGTGCATTTCTCATACCAAATGGCATGGCTTTAAAGTGGTACATTCCATTCAGCATCACGAAAGCTGAAATTTCCTTTGCTCTTTCGGATAAAGGTACCTGCCAGTATCCTCTGAGTAAGTCCAACTTCAAAATATAAGCTGCTTGTCCCATTTTCTCAATACAGTCTTCCAAGTGTAGAATAGGATATGAATCACATTTTGTAACTGCATTGACTTTGCATTAGGCTACACATAATCATTAAGCACCATCTGGTTTTGGCACTTTTACTATGGGTGAGCTCCAGTCACTACAACTCACTTTGATTATATTGTCTTTGAGCATGGCATGTCCAGCAAAATTTAATCATATGCAGTCCAGGCCAATAAAAATGTTTTTGTATTTTGGCTGGACTTTTCCTTACATTCAAATGATCTTCTACTGGTAATTCATGTGCTACCCACAACACCTCCTTTCTATAACCCCCTGGTAATACAACTTGATGGACTTCTGCCCATTCCTCATCCTCCTGAATATGTGATGGTCTCCATTTCCTCATCAAGATGTCATTTTTAAGCTCGTAACATTCAGATTCTTCTTCTGCGTATGATTTTTGATTAACTGCTTTAGTCTTTCATCTTTCTGTTGTAATTCAGCTAATGTCTTTGAACTAAAAATATCCACTTTATCCTCTAACTCTTCCTTTTTTTTCTCAACCCTTTGATCAAACATTGTTTCTGATAATTGTACATCAACGTCCTTAACTTTATGTTTTGATTTATCCTTCTGCTTCAACCTGTGGCTTTGTGATCTTGTTACCACACGGTCAGAAATAAATATGGGGACATATTTCCTGTAACACCTCAGTTTCCTGATTTTCCACTGGCTTTTCGACCTCAGTAGGCATCACTCCCATGTGATGCAGCGATATTGTTACTAAGGATAAACTGTATTACTGGAATTCAGAATTTCTCTGTTACTCCTAACACCACTTCACCACTTTTTACTGGACTCTCCAACCTCACGTTATGTAATGGAAGACTGCCCTTCTCTTCATGAATTCCACATATTAACATCATTTCTAGCAATAGTCCTTCTGAATTACATATCTCCTTACCTCTCACCATCAAAGGTTGACTTGCTCCTGTATCTCTAAAATTTAACTTCTTTATATGCTCCTCCTGTTTGATTCCAGCCTCAGGAGACTCTCTGTGGTGAATTTACACATTCCCCCTGTTTCTGCATGGGTTCCCTCCCACAGTCCAAAGATGTGCAGGTTAGGTGGATTGGCCATTCTAAATTGTCCATTCTGTCCAGAGATGTGCAGGCTAGGTAGATTAGCCACAGGCAAATGTGGAATTAGGGAGATAGGGTTGGGATGCTCTTTGGATGGTTGGTGTGGACTCGATGGGACGAATGGCCTGCTTCCACACTTTAGAGATTTGCATTGAATTCAAATTCCACTATCTGCTATGATGGGATTTGAACCCAGGTCCCCAGAACGTTGACTTGCTCTCCAAATTAATAGTCTACTGGTAATATCTCTAGACCATCACCTTCCCTCTTTGCTTTGCGCTGCTTCTGTTAAGATTCATTATTATAGCTTGGATCTTCTGACAGGAGGATAGTCTTTGTAGTACTGTGGACAGGAGCTGCATGTCAGGACCATGCATAAGTCCCTGTATAACTGATTCCATGGGAATTGTCCAGTGATTTTGAACTTTTGTTGGGTAATTCCTTGGCACCTAAAACTCTCAGAAAAAGTCCCCAATTCTGAATTAGAGTTGAAGATTTTAGAAAGTTCTGACTGACTGAACTTCATTGTTAACCAGCAAAAGTTAGAGAATTTGAAACCTGTTCTGACTCCTGGTTTAACTATCAAACTGAACTCCCTGACTCACCATTGATTCCTCACCACCCACTCCCCAGAAGTCCCATGGAGCCAGAACCCCACATCCCTTCTTTCTGTACATGGCCCCTTGACACCCCCACAAACCAACCCTGACGTAATCCTCACAACTCTCAACCATGCGTGCAATTCTTGTCTCCTTCCTATCAGAAAGATGATATGAAACTTGAAAGGGTTCAAAAAAGATTTACAAGGATGTTGCCAGGGTTGGAGGATTTGAGCTATAAGGAGAGGCTGCACAGGCTGGGGCTGTTTTCCCTGGAGTGTCGGAGGCTGAGGAGTGACCTTATAGAGGTTTACAAAGTTATGAATGGCATGGATAGGATAAATAGACAAACTCATTTCCCTGGGGTCGGGGAGTCCAGAACTAGAGAGCATAGGTTTAGGGTGAGAGGGGCAAAGAGACCTCAGGGGCAACTTTTTCACACAGAAGATGGTACTTGTATGGAATGAGCTGCCAGAGAATGTGGTAGAGGCTGGTACAATTGCAACATTTAAAAGGCATTTGGATGGGTATATGAATAGGAAGGGTTTGGAGGGATATGGGCCAGGTGCTGGCAGGTGGGACTAGATTGCATTGGGATACCGAGTCAGCATGGACGAGTTGGACCGAAGGGTCTGTTTCCATGCTGTACATCTCTATGACTCAGTGACTCTATCCCTGCAACTGACACCATGGCTCAACCTATTTCTCTTGAACCTGTCAGCTCCCCCAACTCCATCTGATCTGTCAAGCTAATCCCCTTCGATTTGCCCCCTTCACTCCGGCACACACTGACAGCCCTCAACTACCCCTACCGTGCCAATTTCCCAACCCATCCTAGCCCTCATCCATTTGCTTGCCACCCTACTCTCTCATGTAACTGGCACATAGAACCTTTGCACACCTGTCCAATGTAACCATCACCCACCTGGTCCCCTACCACCTCAAGTACCTGTCATTTTATTTATTCATCTACCTGGCACCTGTAACTCTTCACAAACTTGGTATCAAACCCTTGACCTAATTTCCACTCTGTTCCACCATCCACTTCAGACTTTACCATTCCACCTCACACACTTGCCACCCTACTCCCTCACTCATCTCTCACTTGTACACTCTGCCTCAGCCCACCCATCCCACCTCACTTACATATCTCACTTGTCTTTGTTCAATATCTATCAAAGTGCTTTAAGACCTTTAATCTGTAGAACTATTTTCTGAAGAGGGGGCATGATTTCTGTTTCAATCCTCTCTCTTGCTGCTACCTCTGAAGATTGTTGGACTGAGAAGGGGTACTTGGGGATACTTAAACAATCAATGGTTTCACACAGAGAAAAAAACTGGAAGTAACTGGGATGAGTCAGCATAGTTTAATCAATGGGAAATCATAGTTAACCAATTCATTGGAATTCATTAATAAAGGAAATAATGGAGAGCTTGTAGAAATTCTATGTTTGATTTTGCAGATGGTATTTGATAAGTTTCCACATAAAATGTTATTCTGGAAAATTAAAGCTCGTGGTATAGGAGGTAACATCATAGCGTGGATAGTAGATTGGCTGGCTGGCAGAAAGCAAAGCATGCATCAGTGAACCTCTACATGATTGGCAGGGTGTGATGAGTAGAGGACTGCATGGATCTGTCCAGGGGATGTCTGAACATTTCCAATTTATATCAAAGACTTAGGTGAGAGGAGTGAAAGCACGTTAGAAACATTCATAGAACAAACTAAGAGAGGTCGGAAAATATGTTGAGAAGATAATTAAGGAAGCTGCAAATGATTATAAATAGTTTGAGTGAGTGGTCAAAAATCTGGAAGTTGGAGTCTAATGTGTGAAAATGCAACATTATTCATTTTAGCAAGATAAATGGAAAATGGAAATTGTTTAAATGGTGAACAATTGCAGAATCCCAAGGTACAAGAGAGATTTGTGTGTTTTGGTGCATGAAGCATGAAGTTAATATGTAGGTATAGCACATAATCAAGAAGGCTAATGGGCTACTATACTATTTTACAAGCGAAATTGACCTAAGGATGTTATGCTTCAGTTTTTCAGGGCATTAGTGAGACCACATCTTGAATACTGTGTAGTTTTGGTCTCCTTATTTAAGGAAGGGTGTAAATACATTGCAGGTGGCTCAGAGAAAGTTTACTAGATTCATACCTTGAATAAAAGGTTATCTTATAAGATTAGGTCAGACAGGCTAGACTTACTTCCAGCAGAGTTTAGATGAGAAAATGGTCTTAACAATGTGGACATTGAAAGAATGTTTCCTCTTGTGGATAAATCACAAAAAAAGATCAGCCATGATTCAGGTATCTTGTCGAATGATGGAATAGGTTTGAGAGACCAAATGGTCAACTTCTGCTCCTGTTTCCTATATCTGTATATAAAAACTAAGGCTACAACTGCAGGTTAGAGGCTAGGAATTCTGTGGTAAGCAAATCACTTCTCTTCTGCCCAGTGCCTATCCACCATTGACAAGGCACAGGTCAGGAACTTGATGGAACACTCTTCATGAAAGCCCCAAACCACTTGGGAAACCTGACAGCAGCCACTTGTTTGGCACTACCTTGAACAGCGGCAGCAGTATTGTACCAGCTACAAGATGCTCTGCAGCACCTTACCCTGTCTCCTTTGACAGCACCTTCTGAGCCTGTGACTTCCACTATCCAGAAGGACAAGAGCAACAGACACATGGGAACATCATCCACTGCAGGGTTCCCTCCAATATAGACACCATCCTGAGTTTGAATTCTATTACCTGTTCCTTCACTGCCACCAAAAGAAAATCCTGAATTTTACTTCCTAACAACACTTTGGGTGTCCCTGCATACCAAGAACTGCAATGGTTTTATAAAAGATGTTCACCAGAGCAGTTAGAGATGGGCAATGAAAGGTGGGCAATGAAAGCTGGCCAAACCTGCAATGTCAATATACCATGTATGAATAAAAGAACTCAACATGTAGATAGCGTGTGATCATTTGTAGCATTTTAAAGCAAATAATTATGACCTCCCCTTCCTTTAATGAATTGAATAATGCATTGTTTCTGACTGAGGTTTTGAATGTCATAATTGTCATAAATGCTGAGATGATAATCTCTGCATTGTGCGCAAGTTATATGAAAATAAAAAGATATAGCATGCAAGTTAATACTCAGTAAGCTTCTGAAGCCTTCATTCTGTGATAATCCATTTGCATTGGAGGCACCACAACCAGAGGATGGTTCCTGAGTGACCAAGTCTATCCTTTGACATGTCCTGAGTCCATGGGCAAGGTCACATTTAAATAAAATGTCACGTAGTCACAACAAATGTAGCGCAGAAACTACATAAGGTGCACAACTGCACTTCTGCAGTGTGGACTACTTTATAAGAGTCCTACAGTATTGGGCCAAACTCATATCAATCATCATGATGGCCTGTTGCATGCTGCACAATATCATCATGATCAAGTTAAAAATCACACAACACCAGGTTATAGTCCAACAGGTTTATTCGGAAGCACTAATTTTCGTAATGCTGCTCCTTCATCAGGTGGTTGTGGAGCATAAGATTGTAAGACACAGAATTTATAGCAAATGTTTGCAGTGTGATGTAACTGGAATTATATATTGAAAAAAACCTGGATTGTTTGTTATGTCTCTCACCTTTTAGAATGAACATGTTGGTTTCAGTTCTTTCATATGTAAATCGCAAAACCTTTTCAAAGTTACATTCTCAAGTGAACTTTAACAATTGGTGTTGTTGATGTATGTTTTGTTCCACAAATCCGGATGACACAAGTTTCTGTACAATGGGAGATGCTTTATTATCGGACAGCCAGCGAGAGATTCAAGATGTCCCCAAAGTAGCCGTGTGTCTATTTGTGGTGATACTTCTCCACGAATCTCTGCCCTACACACGAAGACAGTATTTTGTATAGGGATTAAACAAAAGGTTTGTCAGTCACATGGTCGATTGTTATTTCATAGTTTAAGATAGATAATTATGAATTTACAAAACCTGATGAATGTTGATGTCCTGTGATAACTTGTGCATGATTTACAGGTACTGATTATCGTATTCTTCATGATCATGTGTTGATGGGAAGAGATTAAAACAGAAGGGTTTTGCCTGTACTTCATGGGGGATTCACATACCTATGCTAAAAGGAGGGGAAGTAAGACTATGGGAGCAGGAGGCAGTTTAACAGGGTTGTTGTCAAGGCTCTCAGTCTTGTCTGGGAAGGGCAAATACCTCTATCTGGGGCTACAAGGGGAATCCACATGTGTGTCTCCACCTGGGTCTGTTTCTGAGATACAATCAGCCTCCCCCCATACTGTCTGTATTGTAAGAGTACAGGCTTTCAGTTGATACTGCAGTAAGTCCTTTGGCAGTGGAATGTTTACCCTTGAGTCTCCAATGTGTCCTGAAAGAAAAGTAAAGCATGGAACTGACCCCTCTTTGGCATTTTAACTTGCTCAGTGTCATGTCGGCCCAGATGATGCATTTAAGGTTTGAGGTGCCCTGTGTGAGACTGTCTGTGCCACAATGTTCAGATTGATTCTAATAAAAAAAAAACAGATTTATGGAATCTTACATGAATTCATGCAGTTTTTGAGCAAAATAAAATGCAATTCTGCAAGTACAAATTCACCCTACAAACCTGTGTGTGTGCACATGCATGTAGGGAGGGGGCAGTTATGAGTGCCTGTGAGAGAGTGTGTGCACGTGTGTGAGTCTGAGTGTAAAGAGGTATAAGTCTGTGAGAGGGTGCATGTACACGTGTGAGTGTGGGAGTGTATGCGTTGACGAATGAGAGAGAGCTTGCGCATAAAAGAGAGTCTGCATGAGTGTATGGGTCTATAGGTGTGTGTGTGTGTGTCTGTAGGTGTGTGTGCATGTCTGTGTGTGTCTGTCTGTATGTGTGTGTGTGTGTGTGTGTGTGTGTGTGTCTGTGTTTGCGAGGCGCAGTGGGGTCTTCCGTAGTGTATCATGAACCTAAGGTTGAGGCTGTCCCCATGGGCACCGATCTTGGCTATCAGCCTCTGCTTGGCCACTTTGCGATATTGCCTGTCCTGAAGTCTGCCTTGGAGGACAGTCAACTGAAAGTTTGAGGTCAAATGTCCCGCTGAAGTGTTCTCCAACTGGGAGGGAACACTCCTGTCTGTTGATTGTTGTGTGGTTTTCATTCATACATTGCCGTAGCCTCTGCTCGGTCTCGTCAGTGTACAATGGGTGCGGACCAGTCGAACTGAGAGCATTCCTTGTCACAATGGACATTTCAGCACTCTGCATCAGCATCCATCACAATGATGGTATTGCGGCAACAGCCTCAGTAGTCAACACCAACAACTGCCAATCTCCAAGCACTGTCCCACAAATCATCCGTTTTATCCCCGACCACAACATTTTCACCTTTGACAATCAGTTCTTCATCCAGACACATGGAACAACCATGGAAACCAAATGTGCATCCCAATACATTTTTATGCACAGGTTCAAACAAGACTTCTTCTCTACACAGGACCTCCAACCAACACTATACATCAGGTACATTGACGACATTTTCTTCCTCTGGACCCATGGCGAGGAGTCACTGAGAAAACTATACAATGATATCAATGAGTTTCATCCCACCATCAAACTCACCACGCTATCTGCCCCATTCTTGGACACATGCGTCTCCATCAAGGATGGGCACCTCAGCACCTCACTCTACTGCAAACCCACGGATAACCTCATGATGCTGCACTTCTCCAGCTTTCACCCAAAACATATTAAAACAGCCATCCCTATGGACAAGCCCTATGCATACACAGGATCTGTTCAGATGAGGAGGAACGTGACGGGCACCTGGAAGTATTCAAGGATGCCCTTATAAGAACGGGGTACGATGTTCAACTCATCCACTGCCAGTTCTGACGTGCCCACAGCGGGAAACCATAATGACCTCCTCAGGAGGCAAACACGAGCTACAACCGACAGGGTCCCCTTCACTGTCCAGTACTTCCCAGGAGTCAAATAACTACTTTTTCGCAGCCTGCAACACATTATCAATGAGGATGAGCACCTCACCAAGACCTTCCCCACACCTCCATATCTCGCCTTTAAACAACCACCAAGCCTCAAACAGATCATTGTTTGTAGCAAACTGCCAGGCTTTCAGGACAATACCATACAACCTTGTCACAGTAGATGCTGCAAGACATGTCAGAATGTCAACACGGACACCACTATTACGCATGGAGACACCTGCCAAGGTGTATGTGGCAGGTATTCATGCAACTCAGCCGATGTTGTCTATCTCATACACTGCAGGCAAGGATGCCCTGAGGCCTGGTACATTGGTGAGACTGAGCAGAGGCTACAGCCATGGATGAATGGGTACTGTACAACAATCAACAGACAGGAGTGTTCCCTCCCAGTCAGAGAACACTTCAGCGGTTCTGGGACATTTGACCTCGAATCTTCGGGTGACCATCCTCTAAGGCGGACTTCGGGTCAGGCAACAATGCAAAGTGGCTGAGCAGAGGCTGAAAGCCAAGTTCGGTACCCATGATGATGGCCTCAACTAGACTTTGGCTTCATGACACTCTACCGGGGACCCCACTGAACCACACACACACAAGCTTGGTGGGGTGAATTTGTGCTTGCAGAATAACATTTTATTTTGCTCAAAATCTGCATGAATTCATCTAAGATTCTGTATATCTGTTATTTAGATTAGAATCAGTCGGACCATTGTGGCACAGACAGTCTCACACAGGGCACCTCACACCTTAAATACATTATCTGGGCCGACATGACACCAATTGTTAAAGTTCATTTGAGAACGTAACTTTAAAGACATTCTGGGATTTACACCTGAAAGAACTGAAACCAACATGTTCATTCTAAAAGATGAAAGACTTAACAAACAATCCAGGTCTTTTTCAATATATAATTCCAGTTACATCACACTGTAAACTTCTCCTATAAATTTGATGTGTTTTACGATCTTGTACTCCACAACCACCTGATGGTGGAGCAGCGCTCCAAAATCTAATCCTTCCAAGTAAACCTGTTGGACTATAACCTGGTATTGTGTGATTTTTAACTTTGCCCACCGCAGTCCAACACCAGCACCTCCACATCATGGCCAAGGTATAGCTCTGTCCACTGCATATAAGGCAACCAGCTGAGCGGGAAGAAGAGGAAGGGGTAAAGTTACCAAGCAGTCTCTTTGTGACCACCTTGACTATGACCACACATCTGACCATGATTTCAGTAAAATTAATCCCAATTCCCAATTCAACAACAGTCCCATAATCCTTCATTTCTTCCAACACCGATCGTCACAGTATCCCTGACCATAATGCAAAAGCAAAAGGAGAACCTATGAACTATAGAAACAAGATGAATAAGTCAAACATACAATATTTGATTAAAACTCAATTAATCACTCTTGCTCATTCCCTTGACAGAAGTTACAGCTTGCTGACTCATGTGCACGTAATATACATATATCTCACCTGATGAAGGAGCAGCACTCCGAAAGCTTGTGATTTCAAATAAACTTGTTGGACTATAATCTGGTGTCATGTGACATCTGATCTTATATATATATATACCTCCTTAGAGTTGATCAGCCTAGATATCTTCAGTTGCCCATTATGGGTGTTTGACTGGGGAAGTAAACATTTTCAGCCCCACACCTGAGAAATTGAAAGATTGCCATTCACTCAGCATTGGCTCTGTCACTGATAATGGCTGATCTGGAGGTATTGCAGGTATTCTTTCTAATGGAGGCAAGAGTTTTACTGTGTAGACCTTTTACTGTGCAACCAGTAATTCTGCTGTTCTGAAACTGTGCCCTACACATCTTCTAGAAATGACCTACAGTTTTGAAGGTATAGCATTCCTTAATGATGGCAGGACATTGTCTATGCCTGTAAACCTTGTTGCCCCTGAATACTGATCCTATTTTTTTAATATTAGGTGTTTGACTTGTTATGTACTTTTGTCATCTACTTCTCAACAATGTCCACAATATTAATAGACTTTGCTGCCCTCTTGAGGTAGTATTTGTCTTCTCTGCTCAGGAAAGTACACAGTCAGAAAACATGGTTAGCTTTCTCCAAAGTTAATTCTTCAATGGACTGTAAGAA
This sequence comes from Chiloscyllium punctatum, assembly GCF_047496795.1. Taxonomy (NCBI): domain Eukaryota; kingdom Metazoa; phylum Chordata; class Chondrichthyes; order Orectolobiformes; family Hemiscylliidae; genus Chiloscyllium; species Chiloscyllium punctatum. The sequence goes on along the minus strand of NC_092758.1, from coordinate 55,395,646 downwards.
ATCTGACAAAGCTTATTCAAGAATTCCAATAAGTCTAATTTCAAACTTTAATTATCACAATTTAAATTCAATTGCTCAAGAATATTATTTGCTATTAAATTGAAATAATTATCAAAAGGTTTTAAAAAATCTTCAAATGTATCTGGTTTCAAAGTTTTCGCTGGTAATGACAGCATTGGTAATTGAACCCACTATTACTATATGATCTTGCTCAATTTTTAAGTTGTTAATGTCTCTGCTGATCTTATGACTGGATAAGTCTGGCTGAAACATGGCTTCGTAGAACATATTTTGCTTTGTTGTGACTTTAACAAAGTGGTCTGTTGCTGAAACATAAGTGTACACTGTTGCAGTGTTTGCTTAGGGAGATTGTAATAACTCATCTACTGAAAACTCAAGGAAAACTCTTTGTTTCCATCTGCAGTGTATGTGCATTATCAATAAAATGGCTGAAGCCAATGTAACATGAATATAAGCCCTCCAGAACTATTACTTTATACATGTATATCCAAGTAATGTTGGGAGGATGGTGTGTTGAATAGTATATGTGAGGTTCATGGGATATTATATTTAAAGTTACATTCAATGATGTTGACCAGTCATGTGAGGATATTGAACTTTTTGCAATACTATGTTAGATATTAGCTTCCTAATTTTTGAATCCTGTCATGGAATGCCACAACAATCCAGTCCAATCATCTTTGCAATCTTTGCTTGAAGGGTCTCCAGTAGTTAGTTTACATTTTCTCTACCTACCCTTTCTTCCACCTAGGTGTCTAGCATAGCATTGGAAAATCCTGGAGCATCTTTACTCCAATTTTGCACGATTATTGAGCATTGCCTAAAATGTGAGTCAGTTACAGAATGATTTTGAGCAGTTGATTCAATTAGAATGCTGCTTTGCTATAAGGAGTGCAGGTTGCCTTGCCTTGCCTTACATCAACTTAATCCATCTGCTGAACATGCTGTTACTAAACTGTTTGTTCATCACTGGTTACATGCAACAATTGTGCTAATAAGCATACAGCACGATGTTGATTTGCTGCTTGGTTTGAAAGTATGGAACATGGCTTAATAATACATCATTAATCCTATGTTCATTTTTAGGAGCTGTTACATCTTGTTTCCCATTTAGCGCCTGCCAAATTCTATAGAAAACACAATGTTTTAACCACTGTCAGAATTGAAACTTACTTGTGCAGAAATTGCAGCTTATAAACCCATTTGTTAAGAAGTGGCGTGGATTCCGCAGTAACAACAGATTAATGAGGTAGAAATAAGATGAATAGACAGAATAAAAAATATAAACAAGAATGCCAATTGTTGCAAATACATCAATGGTATGACAGATTTTTTTTTCTTCTGTTCCCTTCTTCAACCATGGAAATGAAAACACCCACCTTAACAGACCAGACTATATTAATATCAAGTGGAGTAGAACAACAATATCTCACGGAAGTCACATTGATGATGTTACCTAGCATGGTGACAAAATGTCTGAATAACAACCCACCAACTCAGCGAGCAAACCAACACCTGCATCCACATAAGCTACAAATCTGATCTATAAATTTTCGCAAAAACCTTAGGAAGTTAAGCTTGCAGAATATAATTTATGGAGATCCTGTGTTGTCATCAATATTGAATTCAGCAAACACTCAACTGCTTGCTCACAATATTCAAGTCAATGGAGACAGCATTAAAGCCCCTCATTCCTGATGAAAGGCTTTTGCCCGAAACAGTGATTTTCCTGCTCCTTGGATGCTGCTTGACCTGCTGTGCTTTTCCAGCACCAGACTCTCAACTCTAATCTCCAGCATCTGCAATCCTTACTTTCACGTACAGCATTACAAACTATCTAACCTCCATTATGGTTGTAAGCTTTTGCTGCAAATATTATCTTTTTTATAAAGGAGTCAGTGTGAAGTCCAGAGATTGGATCGTGATTGGCAAAAGGATATTTGCAGTTGAAGAAGGAACAATAAATTAAACAAGTATTCCTCACATGCAAATTTGTTATAATTCAGTCATTCATTTTGCAATCAGGTAGCCATGAAAGAGTAAAATAAAGTTAATCTGCCTTTCTGAATGGCACTTGATTATGTTCTTTGTTTTTAACAAACAGCAATTTGTTTCAGCTTATGTTCGTTTCATGTATTTGTCCAATTTTTTTGCAGACATAATAACCCGTGTGAATTTTTAAGTCGCCAAATTAAAGGTAACTTGTCAGTTGTTTTAAATATATTCATCCTGTAAGACACTGTGAATGAGAAATAAAGTGAAAAATGAAAAAAGTTATCACCAACAGTTTATATGGAAACCATTGCACAATTTTGAACAAATTCATTTATAATCAATATTGGAGAAGTTCATACTTTGTACAAACACTATAAATGTGAGAATAGATTAATAACAATATTCAAAAACAGTTTAACCATGCATAAAATTACATTGGGATAGGAAGAAGTGAGAAAGTGAATGTAACAAATTTCCAGATTATAAATAAAAGCTATCAACATGGCTGCATTTCCTTTTCATTATTAGAATAATGTAACTTATTCCATTCTTTAGAGAAGCATTAACCAAGGCTTGGGTGTTTGCAAGATGGTAAGATTGTCAACATTCACCATCATTACTCCGCATGCACATGCACAGAATAACAGGTCAATTGTAATCAGTGCTTCTAAGCTGCTTCAAAGGGTATGGTTATGAGGTTGTTCCAGACTACAGTTCCTGAGCAATAAGTGAATCAATGAGAACTACAGTATTGCTTTAACATCAATAATCTTACTGTAAGAGTCCTTTAAAAAGGTTATAGTTGATTGTTGAATAAAGTGTAATTGAGTTTTAAACTGTGTTCTAACTTCATGTGGCAGAATTTTTCACATGACACGATTTCCTGTTTTGATACCAAAAATAACAGTAAGGAACGCACCACAGTTCCTTAACAGTTGAACCACAGCTATTGATGCTGGGATGAATCATTAGTTGGAAGTGGGCCTTCTGACACTAGCTGGGATGGAGGTTATGCCTTAACTGAGCAGCTTGCAAGTCTTTAGTTCTGGCAGTGCTTAAGGGCCAGTGCTGACTGCTGGAAATAGATAGCATCCCACTGAGCTAAGTGCCAGGAGCCCAGGTAAATCTGAGAGGTTCTTGGTAATGCCGAAAGAGGGCATTATGGATGGACTCGGAGTGTAGGTTGGTTGCAAAGGCTAGGAATCTCATCTGGATAGAGGTTGGAGTGTCTGATTAAGAAAAAGGGATCATGACCTCCCATCCCTTCCCAACCAAGTAGAGTGATCTTTCAGGCTTCACTTCTGTCCCTAACAGACAACTGGGCATGAAATAATTAATGAACGGCCAATTATTATTTTTTGAGTGGGAGCAGCAGCGGAGGTAAGATGAACCAGGAAGGCTACAGCCAAGGTAAGGGAGATTTGTAAAATTACTTACCGGTAGTGGCCAGCGGTGCTTTCCCTCCACAGTAGGAGCGGGAGCAGCAGCGGAAGTGACGCGGACCAGAGGGGCTGCCAGGAAGGAAAGTAAGTGACCATATATATTAGCAAGGTGGCTAAACACGAGGCACTAGTACTGTAGTGTCTCCCACCCGCTCTCCTCCTCTAACCAAGTTAATAAGGTATGGTTCATTTCTAAACTTCCTTTATTGAATATAAGTTTATTGCTTGATTTTGTAGCAATTGAATTAAGCTTTCTTGTTTAGTATAGTGTGGGCATTCAGATAAGTGGGGTATGGATGCTAGGGCAGTTGCTTGCTCCTCCTACAGAATGTGGCAAGGGAGAGACATGACATATGTCTCTGCTGGCTATATCTGCGGGAAGTGCACCCAACTCCAGTTCCTTGAAAACAGTGTTAGGGAATTGGAGCTGGAGCTGGATGAACTACGGATCATTGGGGAGGCTGAGGGGGTAATTGGGAGAAGTTACCGGCAGCTGGTCACTCCTGAGGCTCAGGATAAGGATAGATGGGTTACAGTCAGGGGGAGGAAAGGGGACAGACAGACAGTGCAGAGATCCCCTGTGGACATTCCCCTCAGCAATAATTATATCATTTTGGATACTGCTGGGGGGGGGATGACCTACCAGAGGAAAGCCATAGTGGTCAGTTCTCTGGCACTGAGCCTGACGCTGTGGCCTAGAAAGGAAGGAGGCAGAATAGAAAAGCGTTAGTGGTAAGAGATTCGATTGTTAGGAGAATTGACAGGAGATTTTGTGGTCAGGATCGGGATTCCCAGAAGGTATGTTGCCTTCCTGGTGCCAGGGTCCAGGACGTCTCCAATCGGGTGTATAAGATTCTGAAACGGGAGTGCAAACAGCCAGAAATCATATTACATATTGGCACCAATGATGTAGCCAGGAAAAGGATCAAGGATATAAAAAGTGATTTCAGGGAGTTAGGGTGGAAGCTGCAGAGCAGGACAAACAGAATAGTGTTCTCGGGTTTACTACCGGTGCCACGAGATAGCGAGGTGAGGAACAGGGAGCAAGCGCAGCTTAACATGTGGCTGCGGAGCTGATGTAGGAGGGAGGCTTCAGATATGTAGATAATTGGGATGCCTTCTGGGGAAGGTGGGACCTGTACAAGAAGGATGGGTTGCACCTGAACTGGAAGGGGACCAATGTCCTGGGTGGAAGGTTTGCTCGAGTGGTTCAGGAGGGTTTAAACTAGTATGGCGGGGGGGTGGGAACCTGAGCTATATACCAGTGGTGAGAGTTGATGGAGATGAGGCAATAGCAAGAGGTAGCGCAGCCAGTGGGAAGGAATTTCCTGGGAAAGAACCAAGGGATCGGTTAAAGTGTGTTTGCTTTAATGCAAGGAGTATCAGGAATAAAAGTGATGAGCTTAGAGCATGGATCAGTACCTGGTGATATGATGTTGTGGTCATAACAGAGACGTGGGTTTCTCAGGGGCAGGGTTTAGAACATTTAAAAAGAACAGGGAGGGGGGAAAAGAGGAGGGAGTGTAGCACTGCTAATCAGAGAGGATATCACAGCTGCTGAAGTTACCATTGTTGAGGAGGGTGTGCCTACTGAGTCAGTATGGGTGGAAATTAGGAACAGTAAGAGAGCAGTCACCTCATTAGGGGTTTACTACAGGTCTTCCAATAGCAGCAGGGAGATTGAAGAAAGCATAGGTCAGCAGATTTTCGAACAGTGTGAATATAGTCGGGTAGTTGTAATGGGTGACTTTAACTTTCCCAATATTGATTGGAACCTCCTTCGAGCAGATGGTTTGGAAGGAGCTATTTTGTAAGGTGTGTTCAGGAGGGTTTCCTAACTCAGTACGTTGACAGGCAACGAGGGGAGAGGCCATTTTGGATTTGGTGCTCGGCAATGAGCTGGGGCAGGTGTCAGATCTTGAGGTGGGAGAGCATTTTGGTGATAGTGACCACAACTGCCTCACATTCTACATGGCTATGGAGAAGGAGAGAAGCAGGCACAATGGGAGGATATTTAATTGGGGAAAAGGAAACTATGATGCTATCAGACATGAGTTGGGAAGCATGGACTGGGAGCAATTATTCCATGGAAAGGGCAGTATCGACATGTGGAGACTGTTTAAGGAACAGTTGTTGTGAGTGATGCACAAATGTGTTCCTCTGAGACAGGCAAGAAGGGGTAAGATAAAGGAACTTGGATGACGAGAGTGGAGGAGCTTCTCATCAAAAGAAAGAAGGCAGCTTATGTAAGGTGGAGGAAGCCAGGGTCTTGCTCAGCTCTAGAGGATTACAGGCAGGCAAGGAAGGAACTCAAAAATGGTCTGAGGAGAGCCAGGAGGGGGCACAAAAAAGGCTTGGCAGGAAGGATTAGGGAGAATCCAAAGGCATTTTACACGTATGTGAGGAATAAAAGAATGATCAAAGAAAGAGTAGGGCCAATCAGGGATAGCATACTTGTGTATAGAGTCTGAGGAGGTAGAGGAAGCCCTAAATGAGCTTTTTGCTTCTGTCTTTACTAAAGAAAAGGACCTTGTAGTGAGTGAAACCATTGAGGAGCAGGTATGCATGCTGGAACAGATAGAGATTGAGGAAGCTGATGTGCTGAAAAAACTTTGAAATCATTAAGATTGACAATTCACCAGGGCCAGACCAGATTTGTCCTCGGCTGCTTTAGGAAGTGAGAAATGTGATTGCTTCGCCGCTTGCGAAGATCTTTGCATCCTCGCTCTCCACCGGAGTTGTACCTGAGGACTGGAGGGAGGCAAATGTAATTCCTCTCTTCAAGAAAGGAAATAGGGAAATCCCCAGCAATTACAGACCAGTCAGTCTCACGTCTGTTGTCTGCAAGGTGTTAGAAAGGATTCTGAGGGATAGGATTTATGACCATCTGGAAGAGCATGGCTTGATTAAATACAGTCAGCACGGCTTTGTGAGGGGCAGGTCATGCTTCACAAATCTTATTGAGTTCTTTGAGGATGTTACTAGACAAGTTGATGAGGATTGAGCGGTGGATGTGGTGTATATGGACTTCAGCAAGGCATTTGATAAAGTTCCCCATGGTAGGCTCGTTCAGAAGGTCAGGAGGAATGGGATACAGGGAAATTTAGCTGTCTGGTTACAGAATTGGCTTGTCGACAGAAGACTGTGAGTGGCAGTGGAAGGAAAGTATTCTGCCTGGAAGTCAGTGGTGAGTGGTGTTCCACATAGCTCTGTTCTTGGGCCTCTACTCTTTGTAATTTTTATTAATGACTTGGATGAGGAGATTGAAGGATGGGTTAGCATGTTTGCAGACGACACAAAGGTTGGAGGTGTTGTTGACAGTATAGAGGACTGTTGTAGGCTGCAGCGTGACATTGACAGGATGCAGAGATGGGCTGAGAGGTGGCAGATGGAGTTCAACCTGGATAAATGCAAAGTGATGCATTTTGGAAGGTCGAACTTGAAAGTTGAGTACCGGATTAAAGACAGGATTCTTGGCAGTGTGGAGGAACAGCGGGATCTTGGTGTGCATGTATATAGATCCCTTAAAATTGCCACCCAAGTGGACAGGGTTGTTAAGAAAGCATATGGTGTTTTGGCTTTCATTAACAGGGGGATTGAGTTTAAGAGCCGTGAGATCTTGTTGCAGCTCTATAAAACTTTGGTTAGACCGCACTTGGAATACTGTATCCAGTTCTGGTCGCCCTATTACAGGAAAGATGTGGATGCTTTGGAGAGGGTTCAGAGGAGGTTTACCAGGGTGCTGCCTGGAATGGAGGGCTTATCTTACGAAGAGAGGTTGACTGAGCTCGGTCATTTTTCATTAGAAAAAAGAAGGAAGAGAGGGGACCTAATTGAGGTGTACAAGATAATGAGAGGCATAGATAGAGTTGATAGCCAGTGACTTTTTCCCAGGGCAGAAATTGTTAACATGAGGGGGTAATAGTTTTAAGCTGTTTGGCGGAAAGTATAGAGGGGATGTCAGAGACAGGTTCTTTACGCAGACAGTTGTGAGAGCATTGAATGCGTTGCCAGCAGCAGTTGTGGAAGCAAGGTTATTGGGGATATTTAAGGAGACTGCTGGACATGCATATGGTCACAGAAATTTGAGGGTTCGTACATTAGGTTTACCTTACATGTGGATCAATGGTCGGCACAACATTGTGGGCTTAAGGGCCTGTTCTGTGCTTTACTGTTCTATGATCTATGTAACTCAAGGCTACAAACTGACAAGCGGCTCTCCTATAGTCTGTCTCTGATTCACTGCCAGCTCAGCGACAGGCCCACTCATCTGGAAGTGTAACATGAAGATGGGCACAGCAGGGGATTGGTATTGGTTGGTTTGCAGTGTTGGTTGTAAAATTCTGCCCGGCATTTAGCACCTTCATTGACCCAGAAAGACTAATTTTATATTTATAGAATCACAAATGTCTCCATTATGTTGAAAGATTCCCATATTTTGAAATGTGTTGACACTGGACCTTTTACTGATGAATGCAGCCTCAGTCATATCACAAAGAGACAGCAGGAGATTTTAAGTGCTGCATGAGTAATGACACATTGTGCTCACAGCCTCAAACCATCCAAGAAAGGTAACATTGTGTAAAAGAGCATTGTGCATTAGTTGCAACCTACTTACAGTATAGAGTGGCAGGAGATCAATTCCATGCTCCTGTGCAGCCTTTGAGATCTTGCATTAGCTTTGTGCTTTGTGGCCTCCTGGCGCCACTGTTAAGATCACTTCTGCTTCACAGAGATGGCTATCTTCAAACTACAATGATTAATGGCATGGTCAAGATTGCTTGTGACATGCAGTTGCAACCCACAGAGAGCACATTTCACATGCAGGATAATATGATTGCAAGGGATTTGCAGTGTATCATACAAATGATTGATGCTAATGCCCCTGGAAGGACCTCCTGTCACTCAAAGGTGGAGCCTGCATATGTGGAGAGAAGGGAAAAAAAAACTGGTGTGGTCACGGGGATTTTCCATTTGGAGTTCATATTTAAGATTCAATATAATTATGAAATGCAGGTCATGCTCCAAGGTGACCTCTAATAAACCACCTCCTGCAGTATCCCATGTCCCCCACTTAACTGTTGAATTTGCATTCCTCCTACTGTCCTTGTCCCCTCTTTTTCCCAGGTTTATCCCTCTAAGCCCAAGTAATGAAATTGCCCATTTCCCTACCTCAGTAGTATCCAATTGTAACAATTATCCATCTTATTTTGCCTCCCAGAGCTGTGGATAAGCTGACATTGATCTCATGATAAGTGATATCTTGGACAGAATGAAACGTGCAGTTATGTAAATTTGCTTACTGCGAGTAGATGTGTGGCAGGATTTCACTGCATATTTTTCCATGCCTCATTTATTTCTTCCTGTATATTCTGTCCGGCAGTGCAAGTACTGTTAAGGGGTCTGTAACTGACACCCACAAATGATCTCTTATCTTTCCTATTTCTTATCTCTACTCCTATTCTACACCTTGTGTTTTTTTGAGTTCAAGCTATCTTCCACAATTGTAATAATCACATCCTTAATTCACGAGACACCCAACCATCATTTCCTTGATTCTTATTCTTCCAAAGTCCCACTCATGTTTATTTTTAATAGTTAACAAGTTAAATTTATTTATTTTAAGTGTGCGTACAATTCACCAATCTTATTATGATTGCTGCACAAACGTTTAGAAACACTTGCCTTATCTGCCAGAGTACTATTAAATTTAGATTCTCTCTCCTTCCTGCCATACTTAATTTATTGTTACTATGCTGCTCTGCTGCTTTGTTTTCCTTTGACATCCCACGTCACCTTTGACATGATTCCCTCCTCTACCTTTTAGATTAAAGCCTTTCCTACTACTGGAGTTTTATATAAATCACCTGAGCACTGGTTGCTGCATGGTTTGGGTGAAGACCACCCATTGATATTGCTCCTGCTTTCCCCAATATGTTTTCAGTAACCCATGAATCAAAAGCATTTCTCTCATACAAAACTTTGATCCATGTATTCATCTCTCTTCAATTTGCTAGTGGCTTGATCAAGTAATCTGGAGATTATTACCTTTTGAGGTTTTGCTCTTTCAGTCCTCAGTTGCACATTATTACCAAAGAGAATCATCTTAAAGCTGACAACAGTCAGTTCTGTCTGAAAAAAAAGTGGACATTATGACCTGATAAGTGTTATGTTTAGTCTGGAGGGCTATAAGGCAACTGAGTGAAAGATAATGTACTGCTCCAGAAATTTATGTCGATTAGAATAGCATGGGAAGCCATGGACAGATCATAGTGGGAGTACGTTGGAGAATTAAGAGTGAGACTATCAGATTGAAAAACATGAACTGAAAGCATACAGAGTCAAAATCAGAAAATATTAATCCAAATTAAATCAAGCATAGAAAGCAAAATGAGGACTCAGAAAGACATGGAATCTAGACGGAGACAAAAGAGAAGCAGAAACACACAGATATATACATTCAAAATCCCGAACATTAGCAATTTTGAAAGAGTCAGACCAACAACAAATTACATTTTTAGACCCAAAAGGTTGTATGTGGTAGCTATTACTTTCCATACCACTAAATGTTTTCCTGTCAAGTACATAAACAATAGCTTAATGGCACTAATGGGAGGTAATGGGCAAGTACCTCCAAGATCAGACCATTCCACTTGCTTTAATGTAGAATCTATCAGTAAGGAACGGTTACATGCCCCAGTGGAGGAGCACAGTACTATGTATAGCAACCTGCAGATTTCTGCTTGAAACTGCACAAATCTGGATCGAGGGTTTGATGTTTGATTTAGTCCAAACAAACCATAAGCACAGTTGTTGTCACCATGATTATAAACACAAATCAGAATTAAAAACTATATCAGACTGCAGTAATGAGCTCTTGTCACTGGATGGCACTATCAGATGAACTTTAATCACTTCCCATGTACTGATGTTGGTTTCCATTTTGAGGTATAAGTAAAAGGTGAATGTTGATAACTGTTTTTATTTTGTTTTGGTGATTATGTGACCATCCAATTTTGAGAGTCTAGTCACCTTAGTTAATTGAATAGCGAGTGCATTCTCCGGCTATGTGGCCATTTTGGAGAAAAACACAGATACAAAGTGACTTTCCCACATGGTGTGAACTTCTGATAGCCCACACCATAGCACCCCAACACCATCAACTTAAACCTGATCGCAGGATCCTGAAGACCACAGGGAAATCCTGCTCTAATTTGTGTGACTCTGATCGCTAATCCTCCCAAACCAACTGTGCACCTTTTAGTTTTGTTTGAGAAAAAAATTATAAATGAAAAATGATGCATGTTTCTGTAAAACTTAGATAGCAGAAAATGTGCATAAGAAATTGGCATATGATATTTGAAAGAGACTGGGTGGCGAATTCGACCACTACACACTACATTCGGTGTTCACCCAGATGACACCAAATAAGACCTTGCCAGGAAACATCACCCGTGTTTTGAAGTTCAAGTTCCATTACCACTCTATGCATAATTAATTAATCACGAGACAAGTATTCAATATGTTTCAAATGCAAGCTAAGGTGAAAACTGTTGCATATTTTGGCATCAAGTGTGTTAATTAAGAATTGTGTTGATAAGGGTGAAGTGAGAGATGCGAAGACCGAAAAGTGATGAAGGTGTTTTAGGGTTACGGAAGGCGATTGGTGTACATTAGGCAAAATGTACTCAATCTTGGCCTGGGTTCAACATGACAAAGGACTTTACTGTAGTGAGGGAGTTGTATTATGAAGGTGAAGATTGTGATGGTTTTTCAGGTGGTGAAAAGATTGGGAGAGTATACTGCACTTGCACGATCTACCGCACTGTTTGATCAGTTACGCATTGGAAAGAGTTGGGAATCAGGGCCAGCAAAATCATGCTGGTGTCCGGTTTGCTGGAAGGAAGACTTATTATCGTGAATCCCCAGTTTTGGACTCCTTTGATTAGGGCTTGGAGATCATCAGTCAGTTTGTGAGTTATTTTGGCACAGTGCCCAGTGAGCGCAGCAAGTACTATAAACTGACAGACTGTGGGTAAGTAATGGACAGAGTTTGGCAGCAAAACCATCAGCTCGTCACTTGTCTTGCTGATGGACAGTGATCTGATGTTACTTGAAATCTGTTGAGTCTTTTAAAGAACAATAGAGCTGAAACTTACATTTTTATTTGGTAAGTATGAGTTGTGTTGAGTGTCTTGGGGGGGATTCTCACAACAATGCCAATGAGTGTTCTTGCCATTGCTTACCAAAACATACCTCAATAATGACCTACCCCACCTCTAAGGTATCCTTCACATTCTATTCTAACTCCATCTTATCATGTGCCACTCCCGGAACAACTCAACACTTACCAGGTATCTGCCAAAAGACGAGCATCTCTTCTGCTGCACCATTTTTAAAAGGTCGTTGAATGTTCAGAAAAGGACTGTCAGTCTGAATGCCCGGCTTGGTTCCTCACATTGGCCCCATACATAGTAGATAGGGAGAAATCAGCATAGAGATCCTGCTGGAAGGTGTGCTACAGATGCAGGGCATCCTCTTTCCCTATGACCTACAGTAGAAGTCGTGACCCCAAATCATGCCAACTAAATTCCAGGTTGCTATCTGACTTAAAGCAGTCTCAGCCTTTTGGAGGATTTTCCAAGTGCTGTAAGAAGAAGGTAAATAACACTCTTCATTCAGCTAGTACAAGTCCTATCATCTCTCTCATACCTCATACTGACTCCATCCCTACTCCTGTACCCACTTGCCTCCGAGGATCATGCCCTACCACTCTCACTATTGCCTGCAATATCTTCCATCACGTGGCCCAACAACAGCAACCCTGCATGCCCCCTGTGCTGCCTACTCACTTGCCTGGGACATCTCCCCACCAGCACCAAAATTCATACCTGTGCTGTCCACGTTCATCCGCTTTAAACCTACCTCTCTCATTCAAAGTAGAAAACAGCCCCCAGTATGAAAGGAATAATCAGGACGGGTAGTGTGTTGCCATACAATTCTCTCACCTGATATGTAGAGGATCCTGATACATACTGCCTGAATTGGCTGACTGACCATGTTCAAGCCCCTGGGCAGATATTGGAGGGTGCCTTGGCTTACTGTACGGGCTATCTTCCTGGTCTTGACTGAAGCCTGCCAACCTCCCTTCCTCTGTATCCACAATAAATGGAAAGGAAATACAGTGGCATTCTGAGCCTGGTATTTATGGCTGAGGGAGCAAAGTGCAAAAAAAAGTAAGGGGAGGCAAAACAAAGCAGGGATGCTGTGACCACCTGGGTAGGCTCAGAATGAGGAGCTCTATGACAGAGCCAGAGATGCAGCTTGATCCAGTCCAAGCACACAGTGTCCTCCCAGCAGCATTACAATGATAGTTACTGTAGGGGCAGCGTTGAAACATAAAAGTGTCCTGTAAGTGGATCAGAGATGTGCCATGAGGCCTCATCGAGGCTGCCATGTGTCAGATGCCAAAGTCCGTAGAGTGGATTGTGGCTGATGCCCGTGGAGCATACAATGAGATGTTGGTCCTCAGTGTCCAACTTGGAGATCCTTTGGAACAAGGAGAGAGTTGAATTTGCCATGTACCTACTCTAATTTCCATGTGGAGATTTCCCAATGTTGAGCTTGTTTGGCAAGTTTGGTGAATATTAATGAGCTAAGTTGTGGTATGAACAAGATTTTTAATAAGTTTTATTACCTATTAATTGGCAACTCGCCACGCCACTCAGCAAACACATAGAAGATGCAGTAAGATGCTTCCAATGCTCCCAATGATGTGATTCCACCACAAATCTCACTATAGCCCACATCCCTTGAACCCTGATAAGATTCCATCCACAGAGTTATTACACAGAATTCTGGCTGATAAAGTCAGCAACTTACACAATTTCGATATTCATGTATCAGGGATGCGCAATAAATATCTGCCTTGCCACTTCATATGAGTAGATAAAAACTCAAAACACAAGGGTTATGCCAGAATTCTGAGGAATGTCAAAAAAGGAATCTTTACACAATGTAAATATCAATCATGTCTAGAAACAAAAGTGATAACATGAAGGTTAAAATAAGCAAGGAATGTGAAGTTAAGCAAGATTGGGGAAAATAATGCAGTACATTTCAGAATCTTCTATTAGTCATAGAGCTATAGAGTCACTAAGATGTACAGCACGGAAACAGGTCCTTCAGTCCAAATCATCCATGCCGACCAGATATCCCAACCCAATCTAATCCCACCTGCCAGCACTTGGCCCATATCCCTCCAAATCCTTACAGTTCATATACGCATCCAGATGCCTTTTAAATGGCACAATTGTACTAGCCTCCACCACTTCCTCTGGTAGCCCATTCCACACACACACCACCTTCTGTGTGAAAGAGTTGCCCCTTAGGTACCTTTTGTATCTTTCTCCTCTCACTCTAAACCTATGTCCTCTAGTTCTGGATTCCTCCACACCAGGGAAAAGACCTTGTTTATTTATCCTATCCATGCCCCTCATGATTTTATAAACCTCAATAAGGTCACCCCGCAGTCTCTGACGCTCCAGTGAAAACAGCCTATCGCCTTCAACTTCTTCTGCCCATAAGAGCAGCACGAAGAAAGGAAAGCACAGAGGAATAAAGCATATTTGAAAAAGCTTTACTTTAGACAACAAACATCATAAACAAGCTTTTTGCTCAGGCGTCCTCCAAATACATATAATTTACTTCACACCCTATTTTCATGTTCCCCCAGATTTGACTTTGTGAAGAAAAAAGACAAAACCCTATTATGCTTTGAATTGATGCTTCATGCTCAAATTTGACAGCCATCAATGTTAAATGATTCATTCACCTTTAAAGCTCCTGATAGTTGAATATTGATGACACCAGGCCACCCACGTTACCATTTCATGGAAAACAAAAACAAGACCAAAATAGAGTAGTCAATTGTTTTAAATTACCTTCACAATTGATCAAAATTGAAAATGCAAGGTCAAGGATTCCTTAATAAATTAAATGCTTCAGGTGTAGGTTTGCTCGCTGAGCTGTAGGTTTGATATCCAGACGTTTCATTACCTGGCTAGGTAACATCATCAGTGGCGACCTCCAAGTGAGCTTCACTTGGAGATCGCTACTGATGATGTTACCTAGCCAGGTAATGAAACATCTGGATGTCAAACCTACAGCTCAGTGAGCAAACCTACACCCTAAACCACAACCTGAGCTACAAACCTTGCAAATTAAATGCTGCAACAGCGGGGTCATTTTGTTTTTCTTTTTTAGGGGGTCTCCTTTGTTATGGTTTTCAAGAGTTCATTTTGCACTGTCACCGACTCACGTATTAGATGATCCAGTCAGATACTAACAATTGCTTTTGTATTTGAGTTAATATGAGGGGGATTTGGACTTCCACAGATTTTGAAGAATTTATCAATAGCCTGAAGAATGATCAATTGTCCATTAAAGCTAAATTCACAGTACACTAAGAAAAGCATTAATTACTTAGAAATCATACTACTTAAAGTGTTACAAGACATCAGGCAAAAAGTAGAAATAAATGTTTTTCTAAATAGCTGAACACTCCTATACACAATAAGCCTTCACTCTAATCATATCTTCCACAGACTGGTGAGTTCACAATTCATGAGCTTCTGTCACATCTGCACAAAGGTTGGAAGATTTTAACCAGGTAGTAACTATTCTTTTTATTAAACTCAGATGTCAACCATAGGTTTCATTTTAACAATGACACTGTACACATTATAACAGCATTTCCCCCATATGTGGCCCTCAGCTGGAAATTCAATATCCATGATTTTAAGGATTCATTTTCTCAATGATTTCAAATTTTCCCTCTTTTCCATCCCCATGCAGCCTGCCTCTCCCCAACCCATTTGTAACCTTCTCCCACCCATTCTCCTCTTGCTTTCTTCTGCCCAAAACTGCCTTCCACAACCTCCTCTCCTCAATCTGAAAAGGAGAATCCAATTCATAACCTAACGTGTCATAAGAAAATATTCAAGTTTTGCCAGATCATACCAAAATGCGATGAATACAATGTGAAGGCATCCTCCAAGTCCTTTGAGAATATAGTGGTACAAATTAATTGGCCAAAGGGAACCTGGAGATGGCTCATTCGATGTAAGTTGATAGGTAAATCACAGGAAATGATGCTTCATTGTCAGAGGAAGTTTCTAGGGGATTATGCCCCTGTAAAGTAAAACTGTAGGGCCCAAGACGAATAGGGTAAATGTTTTGGAAATTTAAAAAAAATTACAGTTTGATGATGACCATGAAACCATTATCATTTTTAAAAATCCATCTGGTTCAGTAATGTCCTTTAAAAAAATGGAGCTTTTTGTCCTTAACTTCTCAATTTCTCCACTCAAAAACTTTGTCTGAGTCTGTGTGTGCACGTATAGGAATTTTAAAAAGTTTTAATTTGTGGAGCCATATGTTAGTAATTCATAGCTGTTTGCGATTGGAAATTGCTTATTTATAATAAATCACAGTTCCTATTAAGTACAGGAAACAGGTCAGTGTTTTCTGTTAACTCAATTCCAACAGACATGTAAATCGAGCCTGTGGGCTTTGATTTAATCCTGAACTTTGGCAATGACCATGGTAGTAGGCCTTGAGAATCAGCACATTCTCCCAGGTGGGTGGTAACAATTTGTCTTTCTTTATTGTAATGCTGTGTAGCCAGGGATATCCATTTCCCAACCACAGTCAGCTCAAGACTATATCTATGATAGGATGTCTACACCCAAACCATTTGTGTTTGTGCCCTTCTTCCAACCGTTTCATTATGGATGCACTGCATATTCAGCTTAAAATGACTGGTTTTCTTTTATGACTATTTTCTGCATGGATTTTAATCTCTGGTGCACTATTCATCATGAACTCTGACAGGAATAAACATACCTGGGCTTTCCTTGCCTATGCTATATACTTTTCTATGATCTCAAACTTTTTCTTTGGATTTCTAAATCTCTCTTCATTTAGCTATTGTGCTCTCCTCAATCCCATTTTTTAGTGCAAAGCCCTTCTCCCTCCTTTGCTTGTATTTGCTGGTATACCCTTTTGTCTGTATGCTGATCACTCTTGTAACACATTGGTTTTCATTACCCATATTGTTACCCTGCACGATGGTCTTGCCCCTTAATTTTTCAAATGTCACCACTAATGAGTTTAAAATCTTTTCTGTGGCCCTTGTTATAAGGCCCACTCAGAGACTGGCCCCAGAGAGATTCATTTGAAGATTGGACTAATGGTAAAACGTTATTTTCCAAGTAATCACTTCAGCACCTTATGAACGAAAACTCATCACTTCTATATCAATCTTTGGACTAAGCATTCAACGTTCTGATCATATTTGCCTTTCACAATGTCTACTGCCCTTGCCAGCCTCAATTATGGAAATGGACCATTCAAGCCTCTGGAATGTTGATGAAGTTGAACCTGTTCCAATAGGAGTCATTATTTGGTACACCCCTCAGCTGAAAAAGTCATTTGCTTCCTTGACTGTAGGCCATTTGCTTTGGAATACAAAAAAAATTCAATAGTTATATTTTAAATGTCAATATACTTTCATTGCAGTGACTGATTTCAGCATTCTGTCCTGCAATGCTAAGTTGACCAGCAAGTTGGCAAATTTGTGGAGATATATGAGATTTTAAAAGTACACATAGGATTTCAAAGTTTTGATCTGAATTTAAATTTGAACATAGCTGGCTTTCAATCAGAAAGAAAAACACACACTCATTGACTACAATTATTGGCAGGCCAGCTGTTGTCGGCGAGACAAAAAAAAACCAGGCCACGTTATTTTAGTTTAATGGTCATTAAAAACATGTAGAAGGGAAAAAAGCAAGTTATGAATGTTTTACTAAATTTCAAATACTGCCCTGATTAGGGAGTAATAGTATGTTCCATAGGTGGTTTGACTTTTTTTTTTAAAAAAGAAAAAGGATTCTTTAATGTGATTACTGAATAGATGCTTGTTTTCACACCTGACCAGATTTATCTCTTGAATGGATTTGGTGTTTTTCTTTTCCAGTAGGGGGTTTGTTTGAATGCTATCAAATGAAGTTGAACCAAGCTCATTTCTCTTCAGCGTCCATTTAAAATATTTCCAATTAGTATTACATGGCTTCCAATGTGGAGACAGAGTGAAAAATCATTGTGCTATGAGGAAGCATGGGACAAGTATTTGGGTAGGTGGTGAGGGGGAGATACAAGGTCCTTGGTCCAACTGTCATAACGAAGGTTAGGACCTATGTTCTGGGAAATGGAGGCAGGTCTTCTAGCCTGACGACCTTGCTACATGCTTGGCTCCATTGCCACCTTCAGCCTGCGACAGTACTGAATCATTAATAAATTAAAGACGACAATTTGGATGGAAACTTTTTTTTTAAAAAACAGGGTTTTTAAAAAAGGGAATTAGAGGTTGTTTGCCTCTACCTGCCCAGTTCCTCCACAAAAAAAACAGAGTCTAATCACACCTACACCACTCAAACGTTAGAGAAGTCTAATTTTGGAATATTGCGTGCAATTCTGGTCTCCTTTTTATTGGAAAGATGCTGTGAAACTTGAAAGGGTTCAGAAAAGATTTACAAGGATGCTGCCAGCGTTGGAGGATTTAAGCTATAGGGAGAGATTGAATAGGCTGGGGCTGTTTTCCCTGGAACGTCAGAGGCTGAGAGGTGACCTTATAAAAAGGTCTATAAAATCATGAGGGGCACAGATAGGGTAAATAGACAAGGTCCTTTCCCTGGGGTGGGAGAGTCCAGAATTAGAGGGCATAGGTTTAGGGTGAGAGGGAAAAGATATAAAAGCTACCTAAGAGGCAACTTTTTCATGCAGAGAGTGGTATGTGTATTGAAGGACCTGCCAGAGGAAGTGGTGGAGGCTAGTACAATTGCAACATTTAGAAGGCAGCTGGATGGGTATATGAAAGGAAGGGTTTGGAGGGATATGGGCCAGGTGCTGGCAGGTGGGACTAGATTGGGTTGGGATGTCTGGTCAGCATTGAAGAGTTGGACCAAAGGGTCTATTTCCATGCTGTACATCTCTATGATAAGTCAATGTCAATTAGGGCTATTTCATATTGATTACATATCTTTAATTTTATTAAATGAAAAAGATTGCACATGGGTTAAAGTTCAATTGAAAGATTACAAGGAGCATTGTTGTGTGATTTAGTTATGTCAAATTATTAAAAGTGTCATCTATTACAGAGGAATTAACAACAAATCAAACCAAAAAGACCCACAAGAGGACAATTGTCAACACTGAAGACCATAATTGCTGAAGCTTGAGATAGCCAGTGGGGAAGACACTGACCTTTCTCCTCCACAACCTTGAGTCAAATAAGTTAGGGATTACTTTGATAGCTGAAAGTCTGCGATGCACTGGTTGTAAAGATCCTCTGTGCAATGGATATTAGTGGTATCAATCTATTTCCTAGAATCATGATTGTACTGCACAAAACTAGCCTTAAATCTAGCCTTTACCGGCTCTCGGATAACCTGAAAAGGTGTTTGATGTCGGAAATTGGAACATTCGCATTATGTAGAAGGGAGGCTCTTTCTTAAATTGGTCCACAGATCTCAGCAGTTGTATCTTATTAATACTTGTTTAACTATTACAGTAAAAAAAAAGGAAAACAAACCAAAGTAGTTATTAAAAATTTAATTCAGGTCAATCTTATGGAATGGAATGGAACACTAGTCAATGTTAAACAGACACACTTACAAATAATGCACAATGCTTTCAGATATTCTTTACACAACATCAAAACTGGTAAGACAAATCATTTTACAATACAAAAGTCTTATTTATGAAGTATTCTGACTGACTGAATGCAATGCTAAATTCCTTTTCCTTCAGATTAGATAATTCTAACATTGGGCAAAACCTTTTGCCCAGTACAAGAATCAAGGGTGGTAATAGTTCAAGCCTTGACTGCACACTGATGGGCAGGGAACCACCTGGATTGATCTAGACATGGCTAGGATGATAGATAAGGTTCCAAGTCCACAGGGCCAATCAGAGGACCCCAGCAGCTTTGGTAGGATGACAGTCTCTCATGGTCAGAGGTAATCACTACATCATGGGGGTTGGGAGGGTCCCTTCACCTTAGGAAGGCATATTAAACTAAATATGGAGAGCTCTGCTACTGGGCTACCTCTTTGCAGAGGCAACGGTTTCACATATGGCCTATGGCTGCAACTATGGCCTGGTGACAACTTCAGATCCTGTGCCAGGAGGTGTGGGTGAGGAGTCACAAGAGGTAGTTTTATGGGGCAATCAGGCCAGCTGCAAGTTGCGTCTAGAAGTTCCTGGTGACAATCCCAATCAACCCACATACGTGCAGTTAAAAATTCAAACTGGCTATCTACCCCTGCTGGGTTCATAGCCATTGCTTATCATGGCCTGCCTTGTGACAAGATCACTCAGATGTGATAATGCCTTCAAACCCACCACGAGGAAAAAAAAATCACATCCCTTATGAACAGTGTTAGTATTAATTCAATTTGTAATACAATGGAATAAAGTAGACAATGAGAGAGTTCCCAGTCACATTCTCTCTGCCTTTGGCAGATTTAAAACAGATTGTAAACATTTAACTTATATTGTGCTTAATGCTAAAGTTCAATATATTATCGGACAGAGATCCTTCAGGATTTTAAGACAGGATATGAAGCAACCAGAACTTTGTACTTGGACAAACCATGATTTGCAAAAAGAAAACAGCCGGGTGCTTACAAGTACAAAAGATAATGTTTGATTTTAACTGAATATTTTAAAAATACACACCAATGCTGCGTTCCAAATAAACCTTAAGGTTTCATTTCCTGTGTACTTGTTAAAAAACTAAAATATTTTCAAGCAAATTCACTTGGTTTAGATTGACACCATAATAATTCAGGGTCTATTCTATATACAATGTTATAATTTGACATAAGTACAGGATTCTGAATGTACAGTAATAAGTTTGAGACTGCACCATTCACAAGGTTTAAAAATAAACAATTAAACAGAGCCATGATTATATGCTCCACTTTGCACAACATTTTAAATTCAATACTTTCTTTAAAAAAAAAGTTTTTCAAACCTTTGAATGGGTGGATTAATTTATAGTAGATCTGCATTAATTTTAAATGTCAAATTACATCAAATACAGAAGAAAAGCAACTGACTAGTGTTAAATAAACACTTTTTCCACTGACAATGGGAGGGAAATGGCAGTGAGTAATAGTCAACAAAAATGAGCAATAACTTGTGCCATATCATGAGTTGCCAAGGTAAACCAGCAAAAAAGACAAAAGCATGGGTTTATTAAAAACAAATCCAAAATAATTAATACCAATTATAGTTTATTAGAGTGAGGGGAGAACCAGACATTCAAATGGTTAAGATGAAGTAATGTAATAATGCAAGGAAACTTTTGTTTAACACAGATGTTTTTTACTATTAGTTGCTAGAAAGACTGAATTTATAAACTTCAAACATTTGAGACAAACAAACATTTTGATTTTAATTATTGTTCAGTAATATTTAGAAAATATATTCCATTAATTATTAAAATTACCCACAAACTATATTATATAATTACTAGCAACTGGTGTGTATTTTGGCATTAAGAAAAAAATGAAATACTTCAGACTTTAAAGGCACATTCAAAATTACCTTTCTAATCCTTTAAAAAATTTGGAAAAACAATTGTGAATTAACGCTTAAAAAGTTGATGAAAAAATAAGTCACCCAAATCAAGTGTAGTCTTAAAAATTATTTTTCAGTGATAATACAGTGCATTACAATAACAATTTAGTGCTAGAAAGAAAAAAGGTAATTTTTATCCATGGGAACATGGGAAGAGAATTGTACATGTTAACTCAAATGGTAAATTACAATACCAGCAGTCCAGTAATATAATTTGGCACTACCTTTTTCATTAATGAGGTACAGTATACAGCAAACAAAATGTTTGCAGCCAAGCATTAGAAAATGAAAATATTGCATTATTGGAATATTACTATTTATCAACTTAAAATGGATAGACAATACTTTACTATTTTCCAAGGCCACTGCCCTCCTTCAATTCCAGCCTCTGTTGCATTGTGAACTTTCTTTTCCAAAAAATTACAGGCGGTGTTTTCAGCTGCCTAGGTCACATTCACTGGATTTCCCATTCCTAAACACCACCTTTCTGCTCCTCTTACTCAAATCATTAGGTTTTGAAAGAATAAGCTTTCACCATTCCAACCTCTCCTTTGGCCATTCTTTTGCTATTTGCTTCTCTGCCTGTGAAGCACTCTGGGACGTTTTACTCCATTCAAGGGGCTACACAAATGCATGTTTGTTGAATAGTAAAGCATCACCAAAAGTATTTAGTACATCAGTTGACATTTCAGTAAAAAAAAAATTGGTTGAAGATGAAAATGTAAAATGATGAAAAGGAGTACTTTATTTAATTACTTTGCTGTATTTTAAATATTTACCCAATGAGTCAGTTTTTAGGCCCTAGAATAAACTTACAATAGTGTTTTCCACTCTGTTTCCACAGTCAAGAGTAACATTTTTTGGTCCAGAAGGCAGCATCAAGTCTTTCCCTAGGTTCATTCCAAAACTTCTGCCTTGCTTGCACAGAGCTTATCTGGTCTTCGATGCTTACCTAGAGTTATCTGGATCTATTGCACTAACCTGTTGAGCACCTAAATTTCCCTACCTGGCTTCTGTTAGCCAAATATGGCACCACTGCAAACATAAATTCTGTCTCCCTAGAACTTGAGCCCATGAGTCTTCAGGACTCTGGTAAGAGAGAATCATAGAATCTCTATCGTAGAAACAGGCCATTCGGTCCAACAAGTCCATACCAACTCTCAAGAGCATCCCACCCAGGAGAGGCACCACCCCACCCCACCACTGTAACCCTGCATTTCCCATGGCTAATTCATCTAACCTATACATCCCAGGACACTATGGGAAAATTAACATGGCCAGTTCACCTAACCTGCACATCTTTGGACTTTAGGAAGAAACTGGAGCACCTAGAGGAAACCCACAGGTACAGGGAGAATGTCTGTGTGGAATTTGCACAACTGCCCGAGGCTGGAATTGAGCCTGGGTCCCTAGCACAGTGAGGTAGCAGTGTTAACCACTGTGCCACCCCTAACACACTACTATCCATGGTCTGACATACTTTAATTAAAGTATAGCACAACCTGGCAATATAGTAGTAAACTGTTTAATTTTGCTGCCTACTCCACAAATCATACTTTAGTGATAGATCCACTTGGCCTTAAATATTAGATTGCTGTATAATCTCTTCATAGGAGCAAAGATGAGCTACTTCCACCATTTTTCCTCATAACAGTACTGTGATCCAAATATTCTTAGTACACATCTGGCCTTAATTTATTCATGGAATTACAGAAAAAAAAAAGGGGGGGGGGGGGGAAGAAACAAAAGGAAGAATCAGCAGAGAAATCTATTGTGCCTTGAAATGCACACCTCGGTTCATTTATAAAGGTCTCCACAATTTTAATTCTCTCAAGTCTCTCTAAAAACAGAAAAATCAAATCAGGAGGAGATGGGGCAATATGTTTGAGTGGAATCTTATACACAGGCTATCACATTTGGAAATTAACAGTTTACTGGAAAAATTTGTTCACGAAGAGTAGGAGATATGGATTAAAAAGTGCTCATAATCATTTTGGGTGAAAAATGTATAGAGATTTTGCCTCCAGAAGAAAATGCTCTTATTTATACAGTAATTAAATCACACCACATAAATTTAAAAATTTCATAATCATAGGCTACTTCAGTACTAAAGGCATAAGAGAAAAGACAAAATGAAAATTACACTGCAAAGTGAAAAAAATTATTTTCTGCCCTTTTCAGTTAAATGACAATGTAATAGAAAATGAAGTAGCTTTTACAATCAATGGGTAAACTAAGAAAAGTGAATACCCTCACTTTGTCAATGTTTCATGTTGACATGCAGGATTAAATTCTAATTTTGAAAAAAAATCAAAAATTGACTTATATAGGACTTTGAAGAAAGGCATGATGTGTCAAATACACATGATTCCAATGAATTACAAGTTCAACTTTTTAAAAAAGTAGCTGTCTTGACCTTAAAAGATAGTACCAACATTTTCGATTGCCTTCATTGCAGATAAAGTAGAGTACTTACGTGAACTCAGTCCAATAAAAAAGTTATGAAAGTTAGGGCTTCTAATAGCTACAATTTGCAACATCATTAAGATTTTCTACTCTTGGTGAATGCCACATTTTGGATCAACATCTTTTGAATTTTTTTTTGCTAGATACCATTATTTTGAATCTATTATGGAATATTGGATATATTTTTGTGCAGTCAATACCATTTACTGTTTGACAAACTTGGTTTCTTGGCACTGCTACATTTATTTTTATTGGGAAGTGATGTTTATGGATTTAGAGAGCAGCTTAATATTCTTTTATAAAGCCTACTCTTGATGTAAAATTACTGTTCAAGGCATATTGTTAGTGGATTTATACACATTATTATAAAAGTACAAAACTTAAGTGGAGTTTTAAAGATGCAAGATGAATGGATGGGAAACATAATTTAAAATAATGTCAGGACAAGCAAAAATGTATGCGCTTACATAAACATGTGCTCACATAATAAGCATAGTTTCTGAAGTTATTGAATAACCAGCTCTTCAAGTTAATCTGGAGAGCAAGATGACAGTACTAAAGTATTAAACTGATCATAGGTATTTTGGTGGTGTTTTTATCTCTTATAGAATAAATTTGCTACTGTTCTTAAATTTTAACTTACACAATAGGTTTCCAAATCTAAAAAAAAGGTTCTTCTTGGTTTATGTTTTCATAATACAAAACATATCACTGGCATCTTCATTCCATCATTAATACTTCTTTAAGTGGCTAAAGCATCATTCAGATCAGAAAGTGTAACATGCGATTTCTGGTCAGTTGAGCCAAAATATAGGATCTCAATGGACACAGATAATTTGGCCTTATTATTTCTAGGTAGGGAGGAAAGTAATGTCAAATCAGTTAGGCTTCTTTCATTTGATTCCTTTATGGTAGAATGTCTGTACAACCAACAATTGGGGCATGGTCAGGCTCAGCTTTGCTCAGTTCCATAATCAATATCAAAAGAAAAGAAATGGCTGTAAGCTTGAGAGAAAGATATTTCATCAAGACACAACAACATCTATTGAGAGGGAAACAGAACAGAATAGGAAGAAACACAGGAAAAGTTTGCAATAATTTACAAATTCATATCTTTAAAAAAGGCTATTCACTTTCAGAACAGCTGTTTTTGATCTATGCCACCACAGAAACATATTTTCTTTGTCTTAGGGCACTTAACCCTATTTGCTAGTTATTCCATGGTAGGCAGTGATATTATATTTGTTACTGCACAAAACCTTCATTTAAAATGAAAGTAAAACTGAGTTACCCTATAAACAATGTAAAATTAAACCAGATAAATCTGGCTTTTTTTGAGTAAAACACTTCAGGTATGATGAAGGCAAAAAGCTCTGAGTTATAAAATGAAATACATTTTAAAATCCGTATTCTACCTTTAACCAGCTAAAAAAACATAGATCTATTAATTACTGCTAGAAGAATTTTTTTAGATACATTTTGCAAGAGTAATTTCGCAACTGAGTCTACACATTTATTTTTAAATCTATAACAACCTATTGAAAAATTAACTTCCTCTGCATTACATATTTAATCAGGAGCCTCTCTCTCCTTTCAAAAACATTTTAAAAGATTTATCAAATATCATTGCTTAAAAAAACTCTACAGGTCCTAATCCATCTCATAATATTGCAACACGATTAGAAATATACAGAAACATGTGTTAAAACAATCTACAGATGAAATAAAGTAATTTAGTTAAGTTAAAATGGAGAAATTATTTCAGTGTTCTTTGAAACAACATATTCAAGTTTCTCAAGCTAACAATGAAGACCAGTTTTCTTGTATTTGGTCATAGTCAAACATTAACAAAAGGTGTTTGCTTCCCAGTCACCATTCTTTTGGTGTATGTTTGATGCAAACATGACAGCATCATGAACACTGTAAAATACCAAACTGTGGATGTTACCATTTTCGAAATAGCCTCCTTTGCGAAGGCTATCAATAACACAGGCATTACAATTTGACAGGAGAATTGAGATTCCAATTTGTTTATAATCTTTAAAGACTTCTTTCACTGTAGCTATACCTGCAGTATCCAAGAACTGAATAACTGAGCAATCAATGATAATTGTATGGAATTCAAACTCTTGCTTGGAAAGTTGCACTGTGACTTCGGTCTTGATGGAAATACCAGAATTTTCTGTCACTTTGTGCTCCAATTCCCGACTTACTTTCCTTTCTGCTTTCTTCTTTGCGACAATTATTAGAGTGGGGTCAACACCAGTGCGTTTGTACAGGGACCTCTTGAAGAATTCTTTGTTTGCATAGTACAATGGAGCCTCAAATCTAAATATTTTGATACCAGTCAAATTTTGAAGATTTTTATATCGTCCTAAGTCTTCATAAATGTCTGTTCCCTCCAGGCGGCCAAGTGTAGTGGCTCTTGGTACTTGTGTTCGCACAATGACACAGATCACAGAAAAGCTAACCCCAATCAACAGTCCTATTTCTGTGCTGATTAAGGCTGATGATAGCATTGTGACAAACCATATGACAGTGTCCACCTTGTTCACTTTCCACATTCTGGGCAAGTCATTGAATTTTCTTAAAGCACCCCGAAGATTTACAATAGTTATGACACCCAAGACACATTTCTGAAGGGAGTAGAAAAGAGGTGCAATCACAAGTAGCACAAGGAGAAGCACTAAAGCAGTCACTATACTTGATAATTGTGTCTTGCAACCGGTGGACTCTTTCACAAGAGTTTTTGCCAGGGCAGCACTGGTTGTGAAGCAATGAAAAAATGCTGGAATAATGTTACAGGTGCCAATAGCAAACATTTCTTGATTGGCTCTAACAGTATACCCATGCTTCTTGGCAAACATTTCTGAAAGAGAAACAGTAATTGCAAACCCAATGATAGCAATTGGAAGGGCATCTGCAGCGATTCGAGGTATCAAGCTCCAGTCTGGAGAGGTGGGAACCATGAATCCAGTGGGAATGTTTCCGGCAATAGTTGAATTAAACTTCTCATTCAAACGCCCATAATGAGAGACTAAGGTAGCAATAACTACAACCAGAAGCTCACCTGGAATTGGTGCTTTTAACTTTGATTTATAACATTCATTTATTTCTTTTAAAGGCACTAGAACAAGAAGGCATAATGCACTGGTTATGACATCACAGGCGTTAGTTCTATGGATATTTTTAAAAATGTACACCCAGGTTTGCACAAGTGAACCAGGACCATGGGCACGTGGAATGCTGATCCCAAGAAGGTATTTTACTTGTGACGTAAGTATGGTGAATGATGCTCCAGTGGCAAATCCACTAAGTAAGGAATCAGACAAGTACACGGATATAAAGCCCACTTGGAAGATGCCCATGGCAATCTGGAAATAAAATTAAGAAAACAATTATAAAATGGCATAACAGTCAGAGAGCTGGAAATAACTGAGAGTTCCTATGTTTGCATCGTGATTAATGTGCTGTATTTTGCATGCCCTTCATTTCCAACAGCCTTTACACTATGGAACTAAATAATCAATTATCAAATTCTGTTAAAACCTCTTTATTTAAAACAAGTACATGCTGGAAATGAAACAAAAAACAGAAAATGTTGTAAATGCTCATAGTTAATTAATACCTGTAAAAAAAGATAATTGACACAGATATTTATCTATATAAGTTATACACAGTACAAAGAGGTTTAAGCATGCAATAGTGGCTATTGTTAACAGTTTGTGGGAAGTCTTAATTGATTGCATTGAACTTCATGTCTTTACTGCTACAAATAGTAATGTTTTTGTCCAAAACAAGAACAGTACAATGGGAATCACAGCTTGTACTAAGGCATTATTTACTGTGCTCAGTTTACCTTTAACTGAGTTTAAGTCATACAATTTAACGTTCTAGTAGCACTTTTCTCATTTGTGAGGTAGATTGAGAAAAAAAAAGTCAAGTGGAATTATAGACAATTATTTTGTTGAATCTCCTCAATGTCTTTTGAGAAAGGCGGTTGTCTTTTTTTTAAACAAAGGCTTTATACATACACAGCAACCATGCCAACATTGTTGCTTCACTAATATGAAGTGATCCAACATTCAAAAAATGGATACAGCTTCACATAATTAGAATTCATAAGTTTGCAACCAGCAAAACTGAGTTCAAGTCGCATACCAGTAACTGCATACAAAATCTAGTGTGAAAATTCTGCTGATTACTAAGACAGTGCTATACTGTCAGAAATTCCTTTTAATGGATGGGGCAACCTACATGTCTACAAGTGAACATAAAACACCCATTTCACTATTTTGAGCAAGGAAGTTACTCCCAGCGTTAGCTGTCCCTCAATTAAAGTTGAAAGCAGACCCATAGCTGATCATCATATTGCTGCAGGTTGGAGTTTGCTCTGTATATATTGTAGGAGGTATGGCAACCATTATAACACTGACTCCACTTCAGACTCCTGTTTCTTTTTTAATGAAATTATTGATTAACCCTGTCTAATTATACATTCCCAAGTCTAACATAGCATGTTCAATAGTTGGCTCCACAACAAACGGAAAACAGTCAGAGTGCAATTTATGAACTCATCCTAAAAGCTATCTTTGTTAATTTGATTGTCCAACCATATGAAATTTAAAGTTGATATGATTATTGAAGTGCTTTTTCTTAGATTACTATAATTTGTGATTTATGTTCTATCCTACAGTGTCACTATTATGGGGACTATGCACAATTCCAACTAATGATTTATATTGTTTATTTCTTATTTCCACCTAATCCAATTCTACACCTTGCTCTGAGTTAAGATCATGTCTCACTACTATACTGATGTCATTTTTTTGACAGAGATACATGATCTCCTTTTCGAGCTTTCTATTATCCTTGAATATTCAGCTCCCAACCATGATCATTTTGCAAATAATTTATATACTGGTTAACATGAGCACTACCTTATCAAGTCATAGAGTCATAGATATGTACAGCATGGAAACAGATCCTTCGGTCCAACTCATCCATGCTGACCAGATAGTCTAAATTAATCTAGTCTCATTTGCCAACACTTGGTCCATATCCCTCTAAACCCTTCCTGTTCATATACCCATCCAGGTGCCTTTTAAATAAATGTTGTAATTGTACCAGCCTCCACCACTTCTTCTGACAGCTCAATCCATACATGCACTACTTTTTGCATGAAAAGGTTGCCCCTTAGGTCCCTTTTAAAATCTTTCCCCTCTCACTCTAAATGTAGGCTGTCTAGTTCTGGACTCCCCCCACCCCAGGGAAGAGGCCTTGTCTGTTGACCGTATCCAGGCCCCTCATGGTTTTATAAACCTTGAAAGGTCACCCCTCAGCCTCTGAAACCCCAAGGAAAAACAGCCTATTCAGCCTCTCCATTCAGCTCAAACCCTTCAACCCTGGCAACATCCTTGTAAGTCTTTTCTGAACCCTTTAAAGTTTCACAACATCCTTCCTGTTGGAGGGAGACAGAATTGCATACAATATTCCAAAAATAGCTTTACTAATGTCCTGTACAGCTGCAACATGACCTCCCATCTCCTATACTCGATGTTGGATTGATTTATTCTTTTATAAAATGGGTAAGAAATCTGAATTGCATAAAAATCCAGCTTAAAATCCAATTTGACCTTTTGTTTGTATTGAAATGGATAACAAAAAAGGTAAATAAAATAGAACGACCTGATAAAGGGGATGTGAACAGCCCATGCCACTATAATAACGTAAACCTGCCAACAACTTGCAGTGTCCACACAAGTGCTGCCGAGATTGGAAATCTGGAAGGTGCCTTCAGAAATACTGCTCTACAGTGTAAGGGGCAACAATCCTCACAGAATGATTTCACTGCCAAATTGATATAATGTAAACTCATGAAAATTAGAATACTTCCTCACTAAAGATGGCTGGGAAATTTAGAAGTACATTTTTAGAAGGCAATGACAACAGATCCTGCAGTAAATAATCTCTCTGGCCATAAAAATTTAATTTACAGGACTAAATCCCATTCTTCCAGAAATTGAAGATGGAAATGTAAAATCTTGAAATCACACAGCAATTTAGAAGGCAACCATTTGCTCCATTAAGCCCATTTTTTTTCTCCAAAGCTATGTGTTTCTTTTATCATTATCTTGATCTTTTCTTTCCCAATCCTGGCATACTTTTCTGTACATGAATTAAATTTAACTCCAAATCCATGCTTTATAGCACTTGGCTTAGACTTTGCATGTCTCAATGAAGATTCCATAATTTGAATGATTGTTGAGACTGATTGCTTCATGCCCTATTCTGTGCTTATTTAGAAGATGTGGCAATGGGTAATGATGATAGATTTGAGCATGTTACGGTTCTAAAACTAATGAAAACTCTTTTGTGGGCCACTAAGCAAGACGCTTGGGGGAAGTGGAACCATTCCAATGGTGCTTTCTGAGTTTAATAACTTTACTGATATAAACAGTCTTAAAATTTCCACCATTATTGTACCCAGGGATTTGTGAGCATAATCAATTATATGGCTTATGGTTACAATATTTTCAGTGCAGATCATGCAGGCAAGTATAATCATGCATCAAAATATTAGTCATCTTTTACAGTTATCCAAACAAATTCTGCCTGATCTAAATTTCTTTGTGATGCCAAAACAGACCCATCTCCAAATTATACAATCTTGCATACTTTTGAGCCTCACTGATCCCCATATTTTAACTTCTTGCAAATGCACTTGCTCAGGGGCTGTGTTAAAATTATGACCAGATTTCCTGGTACAGCTTGAGAAAAGATTTTTGGTGTTTTGTTAAGTTTTGCTGAGAACTTATTTTCACCTACCCTCACGCTGCCTTAAGTGAAGGCTCTCAAAAACACTGTGCATAATGTTCACAAATGAAACCCAAATAAGTTGAAACTTCAAGTTTTCACTAAAAGTCCCATGCCTTCTCTATCCCCAATTTTCTATTCAACCATATTCTAATGAGGAGATTTAACTGTCAGATAATTAGCAGAATCGATGTATTTTTAGTTCTAACTCTCATGGAATAAGTTTCAAATCTATCAAGTAATCATTATATTGTGCATACAGTAAGCATCTATTTAGATTTAGATAAGTATTCAACTTACCTGATAGACTCCAGCCATAAATGTCAAAGTGGAGCCAACGCGAATGGCAAAACAACTTCTGTCACAAAAATCCGTGGACTGGTTAAACATTACTGATTGGGCAGTTTTATTAACATTATTGAGGTCAAACCCAAAGTACTGAACTTCTCGATCCACAACCTGGCCAATCATTAAGCAAAGCACACCAAAGATACCAACTGAAATATGCCTTGATGTTCCCATCAGAAAGTAGATGATGCAGGCAAAGAATGATGTGTAAAGCCCATATATTGGTTCCTGCCCTGCAAGCAATGAATAGGCTATTGACTGAGGGACAAGTAGGATGCCCACAATCAGTCCAGACATAATATCACCCAAAATCCATTCTTTCCATTTGTACTTTGGAAACCATCGTATAACAGGAAAGAGATCAACAAAAAAGTCTTTTGCCTTTGTTGGGGTGCAAGAACAGCACTTCTTCAGCTTTTTCACTGCAATCTTCTTCACATCTAATGCTTTCCTTTCTTGCTCTTCCAATATAACGGGAGAATATTTCCTGTTTTTCGCATTGACAGAGGGTGGTGTACTGAGAACCAACGTGCTGTCAGCATTATTAGCTTCCAAGGAAGTCATTCTGCAATTTGTCTAAACAAATAGAACGAATTAGTTAGTTTTGCTTATGCTCACTGAAGTAGCAAATCTCAACATATGTATGTAGCAAGGGATTACATTATCAAGTTTGATTCAAATAGTATAAGCAATATACTAACTATTATGAACCATAATCATGCAGTTGTCTTCCTTCCTTAAGAAATATTTAACTTATGGATCTAAGTTTGCTCACTGAACTGGAAAGAAAATTTCAGACTTTTTGTCACCATACTGGGAAATATCAGTGAGCCTCTGGTGAAGCATTGATGTTATTATCTGCTTTCTATTTATGTGTTTAGGTTTCCTTGGGTTGGTGACATCATTTCCCATCCTTTTTTCTCAGAGGGTGGTAAATGGGGTCCAAGTCGATGTGTTTGTTGATAGAAGCATGGCATTCCAGCCAGAACTCTATCAACAAACAGATCGACTTGGACCCCATTTACCACCCTCTTGAGAGAAAAAAAAATGGGAAATGACTATACCACAGGAAATGACATCACCAACCCAAGGAAAACTAAACACAAATAAAAAGTGGATCATAACGTCAGTGCTCCACCGGAGGCTCACTGATGTTACCTAGTATGGTGACAAAATGTCTGAAAATGAACCTTCCAGTTCAGCGAGCAAACTTACATCCAGAACTTCCACCTGAGCTACAAATCTTCTCAAAACACGCTAATATTAAATTTCTCAACTAACCAGACTATGTCTGCAACCAAGAAGCAAAAGGATATTAAAAAATTGAAACAAAAAAAATCATTTGGTAAGAACACGCACTTATTTTCAATATGCCCTTCAGAAATAACGATTTACACATTTATATAATATTTTTGTGGACACATTAAGTTTACATTTAATGTGCATAAGTTCATAAAATACAGAAGCAGAATTAGACCATTTGGCCCATCAAGTCAGTACTGCCGTTCGATCATGGCGGATATGTTCCTCATTCCCATTTTTCTGCCTTCTCTCCACAACTCTTCAACCCATTACCAATTAAAAATCTGTCAAACTCCTCCTTAAATTTACTCATTGTCCCAGCATTCTCCACCCTTTGGGATAGTAAATTCTACAGATTCACAGCCCTGAGAGAGAGAGAGGTAGTTTCTCCTCAACTCAGTTTTAAATTTGCTAACCGATAGTCTTATCCTCTCATCCTAGAATGCCCCACAAGAGGAAACATCCGCTCCAATTCTATTTTATCCAAACCTTTTATTGTCTTAAATACCTCAATTTGATTTCCCCTCATTCTTCTAAATTCCAGACAGTACTGCCCTGAACTGTTCGATCTTTCTTCATACGACAAACCCCTCATCACTGGGATCAATTTCATGAACTGCCTCTGAACTGCCTCCAATGTATTACATCTTTACTCAAATAAGTGGACCAAGACTGTGTACAATACTCGAGGTGCAGTCTCAGCAATACCTTGTAAAGTTGCAATAGTGGATCCTTATCTTTATATTCTATCCCTTCAGCTAGAAAAGCCAACATTCCATTCGCTTTCTTTATTATCTGCTGTACCTGCATGCTCATTTCTGGTGACTCATGAATGAGTATACCTAGATTCCGCTGCATCAGACCACCCCATTGAGAGAATAGGTCGCCTTCCATTTTTTTTGACCCAAATGCATGACCTCGTAGGTCTCAGTGTTCAACTCCATCTGCCACATTTGCCTCACTCTCCTAACCTAGCTATATCCATTTGTAAGGTTCTCATTTCAACTGACCGGCCTGCCTATTTTTGTGTTGGCCACAAATCTGGCTATCGAGCCTTCTATCCCTGTATTCGCATTGTTAATGCGGATTGTAAATAGCTGGGATCCAAGGACTGAAGCCTGTGGCACCCCACTAGTTATATCTTGCCATCCAGAGAAAAAAAATTACCATGACTCTTTGTCATCTATCCAGGCTAAAATTCCCCCTAATCCCATATGATCCCACCTTGTGATTAACCTTTTGTGCAGCACCTTATCATATGCCTTCTGCAAGTCCAGATAAATTACATCTACCACATCCCCATTATCCAACTTGCTTGTTACATCTTCGAAGAACTCTAACAAATTAGCCAAACAGGATTTGTCCCTCATAAAACTGTACTGGCACTGATGGATAGAGTTTGACTTTCCAAATGTCCCTATACTGTGTCCTCAATAATTGATTCTAACACTTTCCCAACAAATGTTAAACTAACTGGTCTGTAATTTCCCACATTTTGGTTACCTTCCTATCTGAATAAGCGCGTTATATTAGCCATTTTCCAATCCACTGGAGCCTGTGTGCATGATGTTTCATTTTCTAAAAATGCTTTAAAATGTTTAATACTATTTCATCATAGTCTAATGAGATTCTGTAATCAAGTGAATCTAAGAGTACATGGAGATCTTGATCAGATGGGCCAATGGGTATTAGATGCAGTTTAATTTAGATAAATGAGGCAAGATTTACATAGTTAATGGTAGGGAGTTGGGGTACTGTCAAACAGAGGGACCTATGGGTGCAGGTTCATAGTCCCCTGAAAGCAGTATCGCATGTCGTCAAGTTGGTGAAGACAGTGGTAGACATGCTTGCATTCATTGGTCAGAGCATTGGAGTTTCAGAATTAGGCCATCATGTTGCGGCTGTACAATACATTGGTGAGGCCACTTTTGGAATACGGAGTACAATTCCAGTCGCCCTGCTGTAGAAAGAACATTGTTAAACTAAAAAAGGTGCAGAGAAACCTTCGAAGCTGCTGGGACTGGGGAGTTTGAGTTACAAGGAGAGTTTGGATAGGCTAGGACTTTTTTCCCCTGGAGCAGAGGCTGAAGGGTGACCATACAGAGGTTTAAAAAACCATGAGGGGCATAGATAACGGGATTACAAAAGGTCTTTTTCCAAGGGTAGGGGACTACAAACCTAGAGAGGGTACAGGTTTAAGTGAGGTGAAAGATTTTTTTTTAAAAAAACAGGACCTGAGCAGCAATATTTTCACACAGAAGGGTGCATGTGTGGAATGAGCTACCAAAGGAAGTGGTAGAGGCTAGTATACTTACAACATTTCAATGACCTTTGGACAGATACAGGAATAGAAAAGATTTAGAGGGATATGGACCAAATACAGGCATATGAGACTAGTTTAGTTTGGCAAATTGGTCAACAAAGACGAATTGGACCAAAGGGCCTGTTTCTGTGTTGTATGACACTGTGACTCAACATTAGAGAAGACTGTATAGCTCATAGTAAAAATATTGTTCATTCTATACAAGTAACTCCAGTAAATTTAATTATAAAGTACTTGTGGTTTTCAGCTAGTAGACAAGTCTTAGAAATATACACTATAGGCCAACTTCATGGAATGAAGTGTTGATTTTACTACACAAAATGCTAATCCCTTCACAAACCAAAGAAAATCAGCTGCTGCTCTATTTTTACAGAAAATGTGTACACAAGAGTGTTCAAGGACAATGTGTATATAACTATTTTAAAAGATGATAAATACTTCATTTACAAAAGTATATAACCCTAAAGCTAGAACTTACAGCAATTTGTTGGTTATTACTACAACACAGATTATGATCTCGATTTAAACTTTTCTTTACCATTGCCTCTCAAGTTCCTAAAGGAAACTTCAAGGATAAACAAATCCTACAAGTCATTAATGAACAATTAAAAAGTCAGTGAAATTATCAATTGGGAAAATAAAACAGTAAATTATTTACAGCTTACTCTGCTTGCTTTGCTTTGAAGTTATTCAATTGCCTCAATACACGACAGACAACCAATAGTCTGGAATATGCGACTGTTGTGAAGAACCCAGTGGGAAGGATCTACTTAATCAAGCACAATTTCACAATAAAGGATACAGTTCCAATTTCCCAGTACTCACTAGTTAAGGGCTATTTAAGCATTGCAGCATTCCATTGCTGATTGTTGCAACATATTCTAGTTGGAAAAACAAGTGCAAATTAAACCAACTTCTTGAGATGCCAAACTTGATCAATACCTATAATTTCATATATTCAATGCATTATCTTAAATGTTAATTTCAGACATCGATTTTGAATTATATAATATCTTTCTGACTCATCTATGTACTTGCCCAAACATTTTTCCATCAGATTTTCCTGATAAGGTCTATATTGTCAGGAAATAGCATATCCTCTGACTCACAAGTTGGTGAATATTGCAATTCCTTTTCAGAAATTAACATGGCTGTGATAAACCTGATATCTTTTATTGTCTGAATGCTTACTTGACAGAAGCTTAAAGTGAAGCAGGTCTTATTGCAAGCATAAAGATACCTGAGCAATCTTGATTGTGATGTACTCTCTTCTGAAAAAAGCCAAACTCAATTTCAAGCATTTCATCTAGAACATTTTAAAAAACTTCAACTTCTACCAAGTAGGCTGCTAGTTTTAAGTTGTTAAAGGATACAACTGAATTTCTAGCTTTAGTTGCTACTTGTACTTGGTCGGTCATGACAGGAGATTATTTATTTTGGAAGGGATCCCATCCAGATATATCTTAAGCATCTCTTAATGAACTAAATTTAGCCACGAGACAGAGACAGACAAATGAGAGACAGACAGACAGACAGACAGACAGAGAGAGAGAGAGATGTCTATGGAGACATCTACAGGCTGAGCAATAGGAGCCTATCTGGAAATTTCTCTAAATTTATAGTAGCCAAGGTGAGTCTCAAATACAGAAATTGTCAGCTCTTTTGTGTAATGTGTGTGCAAGAGGCAGTTTAGAGTCATAAAGATGTACAGCATGGAAACAGACCCTTCGGTCCAACTCATCCATGCCGACCAGATATCCTATATTAATCTAGTCTCATTTGCCAGCACTTACCCCATATCCCTATCAACCCTTCCTATTCATGTACCCATCCAGATGCCTTTTAAAAATGTTGTAATTGTACCAGCTTCCACCAGTTCCTTTCTTGGGGTGGACTATTTACTTTTCATTTAAGTATACACAAAAGGACTCAGCAGAGTGCCAAGAGGTAAGTTGTGAGAAGGAGGTGCATTTATTCCACAGATCACTGATTATGCCTCCATTTATTGTTAGCAAAAATGGAGTTTGAAAAAAAAGGTACCATTCTTTCTCAAGGAATTTTTCTCTATGTGCTCCACCCAGAACATTTACACCCAAATAGGAAAAACTGACTCAAAAATGAAAGATTCAACTTTACCCTAAATGTGTCTCATTTCAGATATGGGAAGTATCAGTAATCCTTTGCAAATGGCTTTGCACAGTTCTGGTACAAAATCAAGGCTTTTCTCTTTAAAAAAGAAAGTGACACATTCAACTGAACTCAACTTTTCTTAGCACCTCCTACTCTTTAATATTCATCTTGGTGTTTCCTCTAAAAACCCTCATCCTTGTTCTTAACCCCCTGCAAACCTGGCCATCGTTCATTGTTTCTGGACACTACAGATCCACTACATCCTTCTGTTTTCACCACTGCCCAAGGAAGGCCTCTTGCTCCATCTCCCAAACAATTCCAACAGCCCCATTCCTGCAGTCCATTTGTCAGACATTTCTGCCATTGTCAATCTGGTTTAGCTGGATCTTGACCTTGACCTTGCCTGTGATACTTTGTTCAAGACAATTCAATCACTGCCTCCTTCCTTAAGCTCACTTCATTGTACAGACCTGATCACCACTTCATTGGACATTAGAGAAGGACTAGCTTCAGCCCACTGAGCTGATAACTCATCTCCTTATAGAATCAGATGTTTATAGCACAGCAGGAGGCCATTCAGTCCATCATCTTTATGCCGGTCAACAAAGATTGGATTACACAAATCCCATTTCCAATTCTCAGCATATAGCCCTGCAAGGCTTTGGCAACATAACTAAATATATAAATAGTATGAGAGTTTCTGACTCAACCACCCTTTTAGGTAACGTGTTCCACACTTCCACCACCCTTCAAGTAAGAACATTTCTCAAGTCTCCTCCTATCTCTTATCTTAAATTTATGCCTACTAGATATTAACTCCTCTATTACTTGAAAAAGTGCCTTCCTATCCACCCTATCAATTCCTCTCAATCTTATAAGCCTTCATCAGTATCCCTTCTCAACCTTTGCTGCTCTCAGGAAAATCCCAGCCTATCTTTCCTCACAGCTTAGATCCCCTACTCAGGCAGCATCCTGGTAAATCTCCTCTGCATCCTCTAAAAGGGAAAATCACATCCATCCTGTAAAATGTGATTACCAGAACTGCATTAAGTATTTCAGTTGTGGCCTAACCAGAATTTTATATAGTTATAGCATAACCTCTTTGCTTTTGTATTCTATATCTCAGCTAATTAAGATGAATACCTTGTATGCTTTCTTAGCCACCTTTCCTATTTGCCCTGTTACCTTCAAGGATCTTTGGATATGCATATCAAGATCCTGTTGATCTTCAGTACTTTCTAGGGTCTTATCATTCATAGTGTAATCTCTATGGCATTACCTCATGATACTTCAGGCTGAATTTCAATTGCCCACCTGACCAGCTGTGGTTCTCCTCATTCCACTTACAGCTATCTTCACTATTTAGCACTATTAATTTTCATGTCATCTGTGAATGCTTTGATCATACCATGTACATTTAACGATTTGGACTTAAATGTATATCATGAACAGTAAAGGCCCCAGCACTGACCTGAACCCATATGATATCTCAGATTCCTAGTCAAGTGCCAGATCCAACTTAAACAGATCATTCGTCATTTTGATTTATTTTAATTAGCCAAATTATCCACTACTTTTTTTTCAGGCTTACTTACAGTACAATGCCACTATTCAGTTTCAATCCAGAATAATCCATCACTTTAACCATCATCTGACATTACTTCCAACATTAACTGTGGTGTGCACATCCTTTTCAGAGTACCTCATCCTCTTCCAGCATCTGACCCAACCAAACTAGTATCTCTATCTATTGGCAATTTCTTGCTCACCTCTCTTTCTTTTGAACCTAGTGATTCATTTCATCTTTTCATCACCTTTCCTCTCAACTGCTTTCCTGACCTCCTCATAATCCAATCTACTCAAAAATTTCCCTTTCCTCATGCACTATTTCAAAATCACCGTCAAAGCCACTCTCTTCAAACCCACTTGTCCTATGCAACCAATAGCCCATTTCCCCATCTATTTCCTCTTAAATTTTCAAAAGCATCATTCCCCACCAGCATTGTGTCCGCCTCTGGAAGCTGACACCCAATTCAGCAGAAAAGACATCAGCCAGTTACAAGTGGTACTCCATGTGTTTCTAACAATCATACAATCAACCTCCTCAACCTTTCCACAACCACTGAGATTTGATGACACTTTTTTAAAAAATATAAATATTTTTATTAAACATTTTTTTCAAATCCCTCACAAAACAACTATAAGATAAAGATGGTACAATGATGTCATATCACAATACTATTAATGATAAACTACCTACTATTCTACCAGGACAAACTACCTACTTAACTTAAACGAAACTACAATCAAATTAAATAAAAATTAAATAAAGCTGAATTCCAAATTAGCTTAAATCACATTACTTTATTCTATTTCACTCACCATACCTCCACTAAAGCTCCCAGCCCTAGGGGCACCAGTCATTGTACCTGTTTTCCACCCACACACCCCCCCTCCCCCACTTCCCCCTTCAGGACCCCACAGGCACCCAAACTGATTCCCATGGTTATATCACAGTTCTATGCTGATAAATCTGCGTCAATATAATTTAGAAAGGGCCACGTCTTATAAAACTGTTCGGTTTTGTGGTGCACCATATTTGAGAGGTAGTCTTGAGGGAGATGCTCTATTACCAGCCTGCGCTACCCCGTAAGACCTGGGGTTTTGCCAACGTCCAATTCATTAAAATTTTCTTCCTCGCACTTTGTGTAGCATTCTTGCCCAATCTGTTCTAGTGTTTCCCCAAAGATGAAAAATTTGGCAACCTCAGAAGAAGAAATACCGGGTCCACTTTGACTTCAATTCCCAGGATTTCCTTCAGCTTCCTTATTATGGCACTCTAGTATCTCCAGATCTTGCAACATGACCAATAGCCGTATGTGAGATTGCCTACACTAATTTTACATTTGGGACGCCCTGGAGATGCTCCCCTCTGAACTTAGCTAGCTTCTCTGGCACCATGTGAGCCTAGTGTAAAATCTTCAAGAGCGTGGCCTGTGCTTTGTTAACATATTGAGATTTTCTCTACATTTTCCCATGTATCTTCCCCATGTTTCCAATGAAATATCCTTTCCTATTTTCCGATTCTAAGTCCTACAGAGTCTCTCCACATCTTTACTCAGAGTGTAGTAAGGGTATGGAATGCTTTGTCTGCAAAGGTAATAAATGTACTTAAAGTTGGCAAATCTAAGTTGTCATTGGACAAGCATATGGACATACATGGAATAGTGTAGGTTAGATCGGCTTCAGATTGGTATGACAGGTCGGCGCAACAGCGAGGGCCGAAGGGCCTCTACTGCACTGTAACGTTTTATGTTGTATCTCCTAAGGCACATCCTTTCTGTAAATGATACAAAGTACTAACTGAAAGAGCGCCCGTGCACCGGAGCACTCTTCTCCACGTCTGACTTGCAAGGGTGAGCAAACAGTGTGGTCTTCCTCAGTATATAATCCCTTATCTGAAAAGTACCAGAACAGATCCCTATTAGGCAATCTATATTTCTTATTTAGGTGGACAATTAGATGATGCCTTGAATACATCTCCCAAACAAGAGATTCCCTTATTCTCCCATAGCTTAAAGCTGGAGTCCGAGGTCTTAAGCCAATTGCCCTCGTCTAACCTCATTATCCTCCAAAGCTTTCACCGAATTTAAAAAGAAATGATTGGGCTCTTATACTGCTCAATCATGGATTCCATCTTATCCATGAATAATAGATTAACTAGGGGACATCTTGACTGAGAGGTTTCAATGTCAAGCTAAATCGATTCAGAATCCTCCTGTATCCAGTCACCCACACCTCCTAACAAAGCGCTTACTTGATATCTCTAAATCCAGAAGGTTAACCCCACCTCACCCTGAGGGAACTACAACTTAGTCAAATTTAATTAGGGGGTGTCTGCGACACCAAATAAAGGATCCTAGCTAACCATTGAGCCTCCGTAACACTTGTCTGGGTAGCAACAATGGGATCATTCTCATGGGGTACAACAGGCGAGGAAGAACGTTCACTTTAATCAGGGCTAATTGG
The DNA here is from genome assembly GCF_047496795.1 of Chiloscyllium punctatum. NCBI lineage: Eukaryota > Metazoa > Chordata > Chondrichthyes > Orectolobiformes > Hemiscylliidae > Chiloscyllium > Chiloscyllium punctatum. The sequence goes on along the minus strand of NC_092758.1, from coordinate 55,355,065 downwards.
CCTAACAATTACACTACACTCCTTAAATGTACAGAATTAGTAGGGAAACTAACATTTCATGATTAATTTAGCTTAGTTATAATCACATAATTAAAAACACATTTATTGATTAATCCCAGTCTTCTGCTTAACAATAGCTAATTTAGATATTGACACTAACTTCATGTGACACTGTTTAACCTCATTTGACAAAAAAAACTTCTTTGTTGTACAATCTGAGAACAAATTTCACAGCTGAATTTACCGAAATTCAAATTAAGCCAGCATATTAATAGTTCTTTATTCCTAATGGACGTGGTGCACCATGACAATAGATCCAAATCCATTTTAACATCTACACCAAGCTCTACCTCTGCTTTTGACTCCTTAACCAACACCTATGTCTATCTGATATCAACTCCTGAATGAGTTAAGACTTTCTAAAGCTAATTATCTCGAAGGTCAATATTAGTTTTGGTTCCAGTAACAAGCTCTTCTGCTTTGCCACTGATTCTTTTAGGACAGTCACAATCTTTAGGTTGAACCCTGGTTATTTACATTCTTGACATTCTATTTGACCCTGGACTGCTTGTTAAACAAATCATGTCCTATCTAATATTAACACTACTCTATTTATACCATTGAAACATTGCCCACCTCTGCCCTGAGCTGAGCTCCTTCACTTCCAAAAAACATTACACAAGCTTTTAAATTTTGATCTATCATCCAAAAACAAAGAAAGTCACTCCTTAGAAGCTGGAAGAATCACGATCCACTTTTACAAAGAGTTAATCGGACAGTTTGGCGAATGAATCAGTCCTTGACTAATCATCAAATTAGAACTTAACATCAGGAATGTAATCATAAATGTTACATAAAATATTCCATACCTATCTGCTTTGTATTGATTGAATTGAATTAAATTGAATAATCTCATTTCATTTCAAGATATTTTCATTCAAAGTAATTCAAAGAAAGCTATCTTCACAGATTCTCGAGATGTAGGGTTGCCTTACAAGCAAAGGTTGAGCAGGTTAGGTCTATTCACATTGCAGTTTGGAAGAATGACAAGAAGTGCATACAAGAAACTGAGGGGAATGAAGGGGTGAATACTGAGAAGACACCTTCTCTTTGTGGGGGAGTCTAGCATGAGAAGATTCAGTTTAAATACAAAAGCAAGATAGAGATGAGAACTTACTTTTCCAACTTAAAGTATTATTAGTCTGAAAAATTCCATTCCCCAGATTACAGTGGAAGCTGCTGCCATTGAATACAGTCATGGCTTCGGTCCAATCAGTCCATGTTGGCCATTATTCCAAACAAAACTAATCCCACCTGCCTGTGATTTGCCCACACCTCTCCAATCATTTCTTATTCGTGTACTTATCCAAATTTCTTTTCAATGATACAACTGTACCTGCATGCACCACTTCTTTTGGAAGTTCATTCCACACATGAACCATTCTGTGCATGGTTTGTCCCTCCTTTCCATTTTATAAATTTTTCTTGTCTCACCGTAAAAATATGCTCCCTAATATTGAAATCACCCACCACAGGGAAAATACGTCTGCCATTCACCTTATCTATATCCCTCATGATTTTATAAACCTCAATAAGGTCACCCCTTAAACCTTCTACATTCCAAATGAAAAAAAAAGTCCCAGCCTATTTTTTTTTAATTCAAATCCTCCATCCTAGTAAAACTTTTCTGAACCTTCTTCAAATTAACAATATCCTTCCTATAATAGGGTGACCAGAACTGGACACAGTCCCCCAGAAGAGGCTTCACCAACGTCCTGTGTAATCTCAACATAACGTCCCAACTCTTATATGCAAATGACAAAAGTTATTAGCTTGACCCATTTGGTAGCTGAAACTCTCATCTGAATCAAATGTTAAATGGGGTCAAGCTCCCACCCTGGAATTAAGTTTATGCCTTACACAGTTTCAATACTAAGAATGCTGCATTGCTGGAAAATATCAGACTCAGAAAAAGGTCCATTTGAGCAGCTCAGATGGATGGTTAAGATTGCGTGGCACAGTTCAAATAACATCAAGCAGCATGCCAAGGGGTCGATCAACATTTCTCCTGAAAAGAATATCACCATTTTAGTCTTAATGCATAAGGTGCTTAAAAAAAAAGCAGTAATAATTCAAAACATTTACTTAGCAATTCTGGTACATGTCCACATCACAAAATGTTCCTGGCTGGTGATAGAAACTACCCCACTGTTTTACCATCAGTAACATCTTCCCGTCAAAAATCCTCCAGCCAGGAACATTCAATAGTGCTGACTGAATATTGGACACTATCCACTGCAAATTAATATTTTACAATGTTACTACATTCTGATAACTAATCCGATAGAAAATGTGGGAACCTTTCCAAAATGTGCTTTCATACAGAGCTAAAAATTTGGGAGCCAAATTCAAAGTCATTCTTTTCAGAGATGTTAAATCATTTTATAAGCAGCAACAACAGCAGTTTCTTGTAATGCACCTGACCTGCTTAATTTTAAGCAGTTTTACATCAAGATAAAACCATTTTATTATTTGCATAGAAAGTTGTGAAGAGAATTATGGAAGCATGATAGCAATTGAGGATTGACCATGAAACAAATTTCAATCCAGACATTATATATGAAACAATACACATTAATAATATCTTAAAAAATACTGGTAAGTCTTTTTTTTAAATAACATTTCAGTGCAAGGGGCAATACAGTCAAAGAATATGAATTTACTAATTTTATCTTTCACATTTTATGATGAATGGTAATATGACAATAGTCAGGAAAGAATCTGGGACTGCCTTACTTTCTGAATAATATTGGAAAAATCAATGCTTCACAATAACACAAAATTAATTTACAACTAGTCACCATTGTACATGGGTGAATACAGCAGTAATGATCAGCACAAAATGATCCAAAATATAATACTCTGATTAGCACCAAATAAAGAATTAGCCATTCGTCAAGCTCAGAAGATGGCCTAGATATGTATTCCTGTCTTAAATGCATAAACCAAGAGAAAAAAAAAGGCAATCTGAGGTCTTGGCTTAAGGCTTAATGGCTCATCAGACAATAAAAAAAGCCTTTCCTGTAAATTCCGTAGCAAGTCCTGATAGGAGATTGGAAATCAATTTCCTCTGACTAAGAACCCAGGATTCTACCAGTTAAATCAAGCCAACTTTATCACCTAAATTACAGGAAGAAATGTTTCACTGAAGTTTACTTACGTTTTGATACACTAGCATGGTCTACAGTCATGCTCAAGATCTGAAGCAATGCAATTACAAACCAGCTAACTTAATGAAGTTATCAAGACCATGACACTGGTGTATATACTACACAAATGTAACAGTTGGTTGTAATCACCACAGGGTGGCAATACACTGTTGAAACTGTAATTAGTAATAAAAGAGATTGTTATCTCTGTTCCAACAAATTGATTCAGATAAAAATGATTAAAGTAAATTAAAATATTGTTATAATGTAACCTTGTAATCATCTTAGTGAACTTCTTTAAGTAGCAGCATCTAGACTTGCTGTCAATCCACCTCTTCAACATTGCAGATTATTTCCATCATCTCATTTACAACAGACAAACAGCGAGGTACACCTATTGCTTAACAGTCATAACTTGGACTATTTTCTGCTCACCAAGCTGTACTTAGCAACTGAAATAATCCAAATAGACCAGTGCTTGGGGAGTGCATTAATGAATCCACATCTCATCTGCAAACAGTATCCCCAGTAAAATAAACTCTGTTGCTACTTTGGAATTTATGCCAACTTCTCACGAGGCAACAGACATTGTTTCAAAGGGATCCTGCATTCTGCAGAGGCAGAGCTACCAGATTATCATCTTATGATTGTATTGCTGAATTATTTGTACAAGTCCACCATCTCCTCATTCTGTGCCATTCATGTCCAGTCATAGAGTCTTAGAGATGTACAACTCGGTCCAACTCATCCATGCCGACTAGATATCCAAAACTGTCCCATTTGCCAGCACTCAGCCCATATCCCTCTAAACCCTTTCTATTCATATACCCATCCAGATGCCTTTTTAAAAAAAGTTATTATTATACTGGCCTCAACCATTTCCTCTGGCAGCTCATTCCATAACGTACTCATTGTACAAAAAGATTGCCTCTTAGTTCCCTTTTAAATCTTTTCCATCTCACCTCAAACCTACGGCCTCCAGTTTTGGACTCCCTTAGCCTCAGGAAAAGACTGACTATTCACCGTATCCATGCTCCTCATTATTTCATCAACCTCTGCAAAGGTCCGCCATCAGCTTCCAACACTCCAGGAAAAATAGCCCCAGCCTATTTAGCCTCTGCCTATTGCTGAAACTCTCCAATCCTGGCAACATCCTTGTAAATCTTTTCTGAATCTCTTCAAATTTCACAACATCTTTCCGATAGCAGAGGAATTCAATGCAGTATTTCAAAAGTGGCTTACCCAACGTTCTGTACACCCAACTCCTACACTCAAGTACTGACCAATAAAGGCAAGCATACCAAATGAAACAATTAACTAATCAAAAAATTACATTGCAATGCCTGATGTAACATTTGGGCTTTGAAAATTCCACAATGTTAAACAAATAGTTAAAAGTATTTGGATATAATTATAACTGCACTTTTGACTTAGCAACAGTTATGCAAGGCATATTTACAGTAAACAAGTGCCACAATAACACAAATATTATGGAATTATGTCCTTTGATGGGAAGTGGGGGTAGTGGTGGTAGCTCATTGACAAAATAACTAGCATGTGGATTAGGTTAAAGCCAGCGACACAGAGTTTGATCCAAATTCCAGCCGAGTAGTCCTACCCATGAAATAAAAAGCATCACAGCACATTCCCAAGGATCCACAACTAATTGCCAAAGAACAACCTTGGGGTAAGAATTCAATGTCCTGATCTTCCTTGAAGAAAGTTAAAAACTGAAGTTATTTCCTTACAATTTGCCTTTTACAAACAGGCTTCAAATGCTTACAAAATTCTTATTCAATAATCTAACAATGATTTTGAAAAAGCCCACCACCACCACAACAGAAAATATTGATCCAGCCTAACTTACGAAGCCATGATCAGATTCGTTTTTTAAAAAGAAGAATGATAAAAAGTTTATTTTAGTTTCCATATATGCTGAAATGGTAATGGGACATTAACATTTCATAAAAATAAAAAAAAAGTGTGACTTGCTATATGACATTGCTGATCACGTCTGCCATGACAATATTAAAAACATTTAGCACCAAGACATATCGGTTAAACATAACAGATGGAGCAAAACAAACTTATTGGAATCACTACAGCTGAGCTGATAACATTTTCACTGAGTTCCGAGAGTCAGCGTACAAGTTCAACTCCAGATTAGAGTAGAAAAATCAAGGCTAACACTTCGTATTGTACTGCGCTGTTATACTGTCAGAGATGCCATAATTTGGATATGACATTAAACCAGGGCCCGGTTATCCCTCTCCAGTGGGCATAATATAATCCCAAGGCACTATTTCAAAAGAAGAGCAGGGACTTATCCCCAGTGCCCTGGCCAATATTTATCCCTCAAATCAACAACAAAAACAGATTATCTGGTCATTATCAGATTGTGGGAATTTGTTATGCACACATTAACTGGTATGCTTCCTATATTCCAAGCGTTAACACACTTCAAAAAGTACTTCATTGGTTAGAAAGTGCTTGGACACATGATCGGTAATGAAAAGCACCAGATAAAAACAGATTATTTTTATTATTACCCTTTTTAGGTAGGGAGTTCCAGATCCTATCATCCTCTGGGTGAAAAGATTTGCCTCCTCTCCCGTCTAACCATTCTAACAATTTATTTAAACCTATGTTTTTTGAGCAAGAGCAGTTGTTAGCAAGTCCAGAAAGTTAGACCATTTTTTGAACAGCGTCACCTATACCCCCTCCCCACAGCCAAATAAAAACAGGCCAATTTGTAATACATAGTTCAAACTGTTGGGCCTTAACTGCCTTGTCCAATAAGGATTTGGCTGAATCCAAGCTCTTTCTGGAAGTTAATCACCATCCTAAGGAAGATTGCATTGTGTCCCTTTTGGGCAACTGATGTTTCTGTACCAAAAGGCCATGCAACAACAAAACTGCATTAGTTTCAGCAATTAACTAACTGAAAAAGTTTGTGTCACTCCATTAAGGTTTGCATAGTACATGCAGAACTTCATTCTGCTCTGTCTGTTACTAAACTTTCCGACAGGGAAAGGTCAGAACGTGCAAACCCAGTTTCAACTAATTGCCAACAGATCAAGCCGAAAAGCCAACTCTGATGAAAGGTGACCGACTTGAAAAATTAACCGTTCCTCACTCCATAGATGTTGTCAGGCCTGCTGAATGTTTACAGCAGTTTTTGATCTTAATTTTTACATTCCCCTGGGTTAGTTTCAATTTCACACAAACTCGCACAAAATTAACTTGAATATCCAATCCGCTTTCGCTTTAAGATAAAACAAGAGGTGTGTCACAGGTCAACTTCAGGCACAAAGCATTAATACAATAAACTTTTCCTGTTTGACAGGTACCTGCGACATCACGAAAGAACCTACTGTCACACTATCAGACAGTGGTATTGATAACTTAATCAGATGCCCCAGTAATCTTTAACTTTCAAAAGGACAGCGTCTGACACCCAGAAGGAATTATTAGCAGATTTGTTTTGAAAGGTGCAGAAGTGGTTTTGATCACGGTTAACTAAGGAAACTATTAAATTATTGAGTAATTAACAACATGGAAACAGAAGGCGCGATTCCGTGCTGCTCAATTTCAATGAAACCAACTCACGGAATTGCATCGCTGCACAATAAAAAAAACCACACTCACCTACTGCCAGGTTGAGCAATGATTACAACGTAACAAGTAATCACAGCCTTGTTACAAGTGAAACAATGTAACAAACGGGAGCGATATTTCTTGCCGGCGACAAATACCCACTGGGGCATTGGCCACGTACAGCCATCCCCGGCCATACGCCGGGAAACGTCACCGTTGGGGGGCGGGGATGGCTGCGGCCCCGCCCACCGCTCCCACCTGATTGGTCAGGGCTCCGATCATGCGCCGCCGCTCACGGACCTGTATGAGGACCGGCCAGGATGAGCTCCGCCCACTCATTGAACATGAGTGTGACAAATGGCTCCTGTATAAGTACAGCTGCTTTTGCCGCTTCAACTGTTGCAGATTTACTTTTTTACTAATTCAGATAATATCCAATGCATACTTTGTAATACTTCAGAAACTTACATGCACGTCAGTTAGTATCGCCGACAGTGAATGGCAGGTTGAATCTCACCTGTTTCAATCTCAGGATCCTTGCCCAGCATCGCTGTCAATATATTACCCATTTAGGTTAAGAAATATGATATATTTGTGTTCATGCCACTGTGCGCTCAAATGTAATAGCAGCTCGATATGCTTAAACGAGTTTACAATCTGCAGCCAGTCAAATATTATTCACTCAATGTTGCCAAGTTTAGAAGCAGCGTTAGATTTCTGAATATAAAATCTCAACTGCGTCAGTAATAACACTTTGAAAATGTGGTGTTGTATTCATCATTACCAGTATGATATTGCAACAGTAACTGTCTTATTGTATTGGTAAATACAACGAATAATGTTTGACTTCGAAGATTAGCCAGTAAACTGACTATCTAACTATTATAGAACATGACAGGGATGAATGTTTCTCAATAGTGACTGTATCAGCCAAGAAACAAATCACTTGACCTAATCCAAATTTCCAGCAGCTGGTCTGTAGACCTGCAGGTTACAGCATTTAAAACAATTATCCAGACACTTCTTCAATGAGTTGAAGGTTTCTGCCTTTATTATCCTTTTTAGGCGGGGAGTTCCAGATCCTATCACCCTCTGGGTGAAAAGATTTGCCTCCTCTCCTGTCCAACAAACCCTAACTCATTGGCGGCACAGTGGCACAGTGGTTAGCACTGCTCCTCACAGCGCCAGAGACTGGGGTTCAATTCCCGACTCAGGCAACTCTCTGTGTGGAGTTTGCACGTTCTCCCTGTGTCTGCGTGGGTTTCCTCCGGGTGCTCCGGTTTCCTCCCACAGTCCAAAAATGTGCAGGTTTAGGTGAATTGGCCAAGTTAAATTGCCTGTTGTGTTGGGTAAAGGTAGGGGAACGGGTCTGGGTGGGTTATGCTTCGGCGGGTCGGTGTGGACTTGTTGAGCCGAAGGGTCTGTTTCCACACTGTAAGTAATCTGATTGTCCTTCTGTTCCCCACATTCCTAATCTGTTAAAATTCCACGTGTGGGAAATGCTTTCCAATTGTGTTTAAGGGTCCACACATGAAACAGGATCAAATCTGCTCTGTCTACACATGCTGTCTGACTTCATAGAATCATAGAATCCCTACAGTGTAGAAGCAGGCAATTTTGCCTATCAAGTCCACACTGACCCTCCGAAGAGCATCCCAGCCCCCCCTTTCGCCCTCCCCATGACCATGCATTTCCCATGGCTAACCCATCTAGTTTATACATCCCTGGACACTATGCACAATTTAGTATGGCCAATCCACCTAACCTGCACATCTTTGTACTGTGGGAGAAACGAGCACCTGGAGGAAATCCACACAGACATGGGGAGAATGTGCAAACTCAACACAGGTTGTTGCATGAGGCTGGAATCGAACCCGAGTCCCTGGTGACTTGCTGCAAGTCTGATTTTCTTCCAGTGTGTGTCAGTTTAGCTGCTGTTGAGAGAAAGAAAAATCTCCTGCCTTCCAGTGAAGATCTAATCATCAAAACTGAGATTAAATTATTTGTTTCTTTCTCAAGGTCTCCACCAGTAATTTCATTATATAATTCTGCACAACGTAACACTTATTTACTTCATGTTAGATAAAATGTAGAATGAGAATTCAATCGAATGCAAACTTCAATCACTGATAGTTGGTTTTATCAGCTGCCTCTTCATAGCCACTACCATTGTGAAAATAAAGTCACTTTGTACAAATCACAAAACAGTTAGGGTCAAATTCAATTATTGAAGTTCCACTAATATCAATGTACTATGGGGAGAGGTCTTGGCAGCAGGACAGGAGAAGGACCATACAAACTTATAATATGTAATTAAGTGTCAACCTTGGCTCAGTGATAACACTGTTCCCCATTGAGTCAAAGGTAATAGGATTAACATTTTCTCTCAAGATCTGAGCTTATAAACTAGAGTGTTGCTTCGTCCCAATACTGTAGCATGTTAGTGGTGAACAGTGTGTCGCTGTTTGAAATGCTGTCTTTTAGATGAGACATTAAATTGAGACTCCATCTTCCTTCTCAGATGAATATAATGATTCCACAGTACTATTTGAAGTACAGCAGGAGAAGCACCTTGGCTAATATTAATCCACCAATCAACACTTCATTGCTGTTTGTTTGCAGATTGATTGCTGGATGATCCTGCATCATATTAGTGACTATGAAAAAATTTTATGTTCTGGATTAGGATGCTAAAGTCAGGGTAAAAAGTGGGTTCCTGACTCACAAGGTGCCAGAAGCAAACACCCAACAGAGATTTTTCCAGCATTGTCGAATTAATGGTCAAAGAGCAGAACAAAGAACATTATAGCACAGGAACAGGCCCTTCGGCCCTCCAAGCCTGGTCTGGTCCAGATCCTCTATCTAAATCTACCGCCTATTTTCTAAGGATCTGTATCCCTCTGCTCCCTCCCCATTCATGTATCTGTCTAGATACATCTTAAATGACGCTATCGTTCCCACCTCTATCATGTCCACTGGCAACACATTCCAGGGTACCCACCACCCTCTGCGTGAAGAACTTTCCATGTACATCTCCCCTAAACTTTTCCTCTCTCACGTTGAACTTGTGATCCCTAGTAATTGAGTCCTCCACTCTGGGAAAAAGTGTCTTGCTATCCACCCTGTCGTGATTTTGTCAGCCTCAATCAGGTCCCCCCCTCAACCTCCTTCTTTCCAATGAAAATAATCCTAATCTATTCAACCTCTCTTCATGCTAGCACCCTCCATACCAGGCAACATCCTGGTGAACCTTCTCTGCACCCTCTCCAAAGCATCCACATCCTTTTGGTAATGTGGTGACCAGAATTGTATGCAGTATTCCAAATGTGGCCGAACCAAAGTCTTAGACATCTTTAACATGTCCTACCAATTCTTGAATTTAATATCCCGTCTGATGAAGGAAAGCATACCATATGCCTTCTTGACAACTCTACTGACCTGCGTTGCCATCTTCAGGAAACAATGGACCTGAACACCCAGATCTCTCTGTACATCAATTTTCCCCAAAAGTTTTCCATTTACCATATAGTTTGCTCTGGAATTGCATCTTCCAAAATGCAACAACTTGCATTTGTCCAGATTGAATTCCATCTGCTGTTTCTCTGCCCAATTCTCCATTCTGTCTATATTTTGCTGTATTCTCTGACAGTCCCCTTCACTATCTGCTACTCCACCAATCTTAGTGTCATCTGCAAACTTGCTAATGATGCAACCTACACCTTCCTCTAAATCATTTATGTATATCACAAACAACAGTGGTCCCAACATGGATCCCTGTGGGATACCACTGGCCACAGGTCTCCGTTTTGAGAAGCACCTTTCCACTATTACTCACTGTCTCCTGTTGCCCAAACAGTTCTCTATCCATCTAGCTAGGACAGCCTGGACCCCATGCAATTTCACCTTCTTCATCAGTCTACCATGGGGAACCTTATCAAATGCCTTACTAAAGTCCATGTATATGACAGCTACATCCCTTCCCTCATCAATCACTTTTGTCACCTTTTCAAAGAATTATATTAAGTTTGTAAGACATGACTTTCCCTGCATAAAACCATGCGGGTTCACAATTCAGTTACAAATAGTAGATGGGTTCTTGAAACAGGAGGGGCAATAGGAGGACTTTCAGTACAGATAAAGCTGGGTCTGCCACTTCAGATAAAGCAGAGAGAGATTGTCTCCACCTTTACGAACCCTCGCAACAACTTCAATATATTTAATCGACAAGTCATCTAGACTCGAAACGTTAGCTTGCTCTCTCTCCATGAATGCCACCTGGCCAACTGCAATCTCCAGCATTTGTTGTTTTCAGTACAGATCCCAGTACCTGCAAAAATTTGCTCCTTCAAAATTTTTAATAGTAAAATGCGCACAGCTGCTGAGCTGAAGGGGATAACCCTGCAGTAAGTAACAGTGGGATACTACAGATGCTGGAATAAAGACATAAATATCTGAAAATAACCAATAGATCAGGCAGTGCATGTGAAGATAAATAAAATTTACATTTCTGGTTGAATAAATTCATCAGAATTCTCATGAAAAATCACTTGACCTGGAGTATTGGGCAGAATTTTGTGTTGTTCTTAAGGTGGAAATCTTGGTGGGCAAGAGAACTTTGAATAGGGACCAAAAATCAGCTTCCCAAAGGAGGGATGCAACTTAGATATTAAGTTCTCAGATGTTTGACTGTAAGCACCTGGAAGCTCCTTTGCATGTGTTGTTAATGTTGTGCTTGCTCCTTAAAAGGTTATCTCAAAAGAATGAATTGCTGCTCCCAAATTAAATAACGCACAAACAAGAAATATATGCCTCTGGATCTACAAATGTATTTAGGTAGCGTGCATCAGGTGAATTAATGTACTGGAGTTGGAACAAGTATAATATAAAAACATATAAAATAGGAGCAGGCTTGGGCCATTTAGCCCATCGAGCTCTCTCTAACATTCAAGATGATTTTTGCTCCAAGGCTCTAGGGACGTAGGTTCAAATCCGACAATGGCAGCTAGTAGAACTTAAATTCAACAAATAATATAAAATAAAAACCAAATCAGGAATTGAAATGTGACTCCCATTACTGGTAAGCTTGTAACGATATTTGGAAAAACTCATTTGGTTCACAAATGCCTTTTTGGGAAAGAAGCCTAATGTCTTTACCTGATCTGACTTACATGTGCTTCCAGACTGACAGCAATATTCTTGACTACTGGTTTCACGGATAATTAACAATGGGCAAAAAATGCTGGGTATGTCACATCCTATCAACAAACAAACAAAACTGTACAAAGTTAAATAATAATAGAAGTGCATGTTTAGTAGTTAAGAGTGAGGTGGGTGGAGGGAAGTGTCACTGTGCCAAGGGGAAGCGTAATGGTGACAGCTGATACGGGCCTGATAAGGAACTTATCTGACTTCAAGGCAAGGCTGTTGGACTGAGGGTCAAGGGTGATGGTGGCAAGCTCAATAGTGATTCAAGGAATGTGTACGATCATGGCTTCAAGTTCCAAGTTTGCTGCTGCAATGTCTGTACACATGACTGTATCAACAATAAGTAAATTGGACAGTCATCCTTCAAGACGGCATTGATAACAATGGGTGGATAGAGGCTACGCTTTATCTGGTGATAAACAAAATTTCCACATTGGGCAAAAATGATCAGGAAAGGACAGAAAGCTCAAACATTTATGATGAGCAGATCATTCCGGGCAATTTGTTCAAAGAGCACCTCAAGCAGATCAGTTGCTGTCATTCACTTGTGCCAGCTTGTCCAAAAAGACCTGTGCCCCGACTGGGAGATGATCCAATGCTGATAGATTTGAGTTGGATCTTGTACTCAACACATACCTGATGAAGGAGCAGTGCTCCGAAAGCAAGTGCTTCCAAATAAACCTGTTGGACGATAACCTGGTGTTGTGTGATTTTTAACTTGATAGATTTGAGAGTCACCATGGAATTGGACTTCTTTGCCTGTCATTCTTTCCATTACTTCATTGGGATGTGTGTGGATTATCCCTATCTACCACTCACCAATGCATCAGTAAGTTTATCAATGCCCTGTTCAGAAGAGCAAATGGTGATAGGGAATACCCACAGAAGACCGAACTAATGACATCAGTGTGGAATCTGCAAAATGTAGCTGAGGCAAAATACGGTAATGGTGCCTGTGCCTCAACAATAGACAACAAGAGAACTGCCTGCTGGACTGCGAGGCTTGAGGTTCCACTATTTGGAGCACTCGAGTAGAACACTAGAAAGTGTCCAGACTTATTGTAGTCTGCTGCATTGTGCACAACTTGACTCAGCAAAGGGGAAATATTTTCAGAGGGGAAGATGAAGAAGCCAGATGGATCCTTTAAAAGGGCAAATGATGCTGGTGATGAGGGAGTAGAGGGAGTAGATGGTGCAGATGGAGCAGCAACAGATGATGCAATGTGGTAGACAGCCCCGTGATATCCTCATGGCAATTAGATATAGGGATGGCCTGGTGGTAGTATCACTAGATTTTTAATCCAGAGACTCAGGTCATGCCCTAGGATCAGGGTTTAAGTCCTGCTGTGGCAGTTGGTGCAATTTGAATTGAATAAAAATCTGTGATTAAGAGTCCAATGACGATCATGAAACCATGCTGATTGTCAGAAAAACCCATCCTTCCTGGCCCAGCCTACATGTGACTCCAGACCCACAGCAAAGTGGCTGACTCTCACCTGCTTTCTGGACAATTAAGGATGAACAATAAAAACTGACCTGGCCAGTGTTGCTCTGTGAATGAATACAAAATATTCCAGACCAAATTAAACATCTTATTTTCTCTATTCTATTGGAGGTCAGCAACTGCTGGTGGCTGGGAACTCAGAGCTCTCTCGTGTTTGTAATGAGGTCAGTCAGTTGGATCTGTGTAACAAGAATTCCCTGATTGGAGCTGTTAACCTGGTCTAATCAAGGACCCCTAGCTGACAGATAGAAACAGGAGTGTCTCCTCCAACTCTATTTTGATTTAATTCCTGCCATCCCCTTCACTGTTTTGATCACACAGCATTGCCCTTTGATATGAAGGGCAGTGCTTGTCACTGTCCACTCGGGTGGTTTTCATATCTTCCTGGTGGTGGAAATTGAATAGAGATTTGTGCATCTTGTGTCTCTCACTGTGTCTCACACCTGCACACACACACACAACATGGGTGCTGGGGAAAAAAATAAGCACTACTGCAGTTAGGCGGTAGTGTGGGGAAAAAAAAGAAAAAAAAAAGAAAGAAAAAGAAATAAACAGAAGTGTCAGAGGTTCTGTTCACTCTAAGAGCCTGCTCTGAGCAAGCTGGGTTAGAGTTTTGTACTATGCATGTGTAAATAAAGGGTGACTTGATGACAGGACTCCAGCCTTCATGGAGTTATTTCAGCAGCAATGAGAAAACCAGAGGAATCCATATTGGGATTTTTAATGAGATTGTGATAATTGGCAGAGGCATGTTTAACCATAAGTGAGATGATTAGAAACTGTTTGGTATTTGGGATTAATGATGTGACCATGCAAAACTGCTTACTAGCTGAAGTCCAACTCGATTTTAAACAGGAACTACCACTCACTTTGTAATTAGAAAATACAACAAATGGCGCATATGAGTTACAGGCTATGCTATTGGACACCTGAACTTGGGAAATACTACTTGAGTGAAAACAATTGCATAGCCTTATCTGGAGCAGAGGGACCCTAGTTCAGCCCACAGCAAAACCTCAAAACAAAGAAATGGCCAAATGGTTAAAACAGCAAACGAGTCCCACTAGGCCTGAATTGAGTAAGATAACTCATATGCTGGTATCCAGGAGAGTGCACACCCTGGAAAGTCCACTACATTTGGTTTGGAACGGTTACATTGCTTAAAACATCCAAACCAGAACCAATTCAAATGGAAAAACATGGCCTAATTAGGGGCAGGATTCTGGATTAGTGGTGCTGGAAGGGCATAGCAGTTCAGGCAGCATCCAAGGAGCAGCAAAATCGACATTTCGGGCAAAAGCCCTGGACAGTCAGCAAGGCAACTCATGTCTTACTAACTTGCTTTAATTTTTCAAGGAGATGTCAAAGGTGATTGATGAGGGTAGACCAACGGATGTTATCTACATGGATTTTAGTAAGGCTTTTGATAAGGTCCCTCAGGGTAGGCTCATTCAGAGGATTACAATGCATGGGATTCATGTTGACTTGGCCACGCAGATTCAGCATTGGCTTGCTCATAGAAGGCAAAGCAGAGTGGTGGAAAGGTGCTTCTCAGGCTGGAGGTCTGTGACTAGTAATGTTCTGTTGGGATCTGTACTGGGACCTCTGCTGGTTGTGATATAAATGACTTGGATGAAAATGTAGCTGGGTGAGTTAGTAAGTTTCCAGACAAAACAAAGATCGGTGGAGTTGTGGATAGTGCAGAAGGATGTCAAAGGATACAGAGAAATATAGATCAGTTGCAGATATGGGTGGAGAAATGGCAGATGGAGTTTAATCCAGGTAAGTGTAAGGTGCTGCACTTTTGGAGATCAAATGTTAAGGAAAAATATATTGTTAATGGCAAAACTCTGAATAGCATTGACAAACAGAGGGATCTCAGGGTTTAAATCCATAGCCCGCTGAAAGCACAATTAGATAGGGTGGTCAAGAAGATGGATGGCATGCTTGCTTTTATTGGTCAGGGAATTGAGTACAAGAGTCATGTTGCAGCTTTATACGATTTTGATTCGGCCACACTTCAAGTATTGCATTCAATTCCAGTTGCCATATTACAGGAAGGCTGTGGAGACTTCGGAGAGAGTGCAGAAGACATTTACCAGGAAGCTGCCTGGATTAGAGGGTACGAGCTATAAGGAGAGAAAAACTTGGGTTGTTTTCTTAACCTTGCATAAGACCTTGGCCAGGCTGAGAACCTATACTGCATGGTATAAGCTGATTGTATCAGCTCCACCTCGTGTTCCAATGAGGATGTTGAAAGTTCATCAACTTCACTAACACCTTCCATGCTGACCTTAAGTTCACCTGGACTATCTCAAACACCTCCCGCTCCTTCCTGGACCTCTCCATTAACTGTGACCGACTCAACATGGACATCGACAACAAACCCACTGACTCCTACAGCTACCTGGACTACACCTCCTCCCACCCTGCCCCCTGTAAAAATGCTATCCCTTATTCCAAATTCCTCCACCTCTGCTACATCTGTTCCCAGGAGGACCAATTCCACCATAGAACATACCAGATGGCCTCCTTCAAAGACCACAGTTTCCCCTCCCACATGGTTGATGATGCCCTCCAGGGCAACTCATCCACTTCCCCCACCTCCGCCCTCGAACCTGACCCTTCCAACCGCAACAAGGACAGAACGCTCCCCCGGTCCTCACCTTCTACCCCACCAAGTTCTGCTTATGCCATTTCTGCCACCTACAAATAGACCCCACCACCAGGGATATATTTCCCTCCCCATCCCTTTCTGCGTTCCATAAGGACCATTCCCTCCGCTACTCTCTTGTCATGTCCACGCCCGCACCAACCCACTCTCCCCTCCCGACACCTTCTCCTGCCACTGAAAGAATTGCAAAACTTGGATCCACACCTTCCCCCTCACCTCCATCTAAGGCCCCAAATGAGCCTTCCACATCCGTCAGAGATTTACCTGCATTTCCACTCACGTCAGTTAAATTATCCATTGCTCCCAATGCGGTCTCCTCTACATTGAGGAGACAGGATGCCTACTTCCGGAACGCTTCAGAGAACATCTCTGGGGCATACGCATCAAGTGACCTCACCACCCCATGGCCGAACACTCCAACTCCCCCTCCCAATCTCCCAAGGACATGCAGGTCCTGTGCCTCCTCCATTGCCATACCCTTATCACCTGCCACCTGGAGGAAGAATGCCTTATCATCTACCTTGGGACCTTCCAACCACATGGGATCAATGTAGATTTCAGCAATTTTGTCATTTCCCCTTCCCCCCACCTTATCACAGATCCAAGCTTCCAACTTGGCACTGTCCTCTTGACCCATCCTACTTGTCCACCTTCCTTCCCACCTATCTGCTCCACCCTCCTCTCCAACCTATACCATTACCCCCACCTTCATCTACCTATCGCATCCCCAGCTACCTTCCCCCCAGCCCTACCTTCCCTCCAATTTATCTCTCAGCCCCCTTGGCCCATGGCCTTCATTCTTGATGAAGGGCTGATGGTCCTCAGCTGTTGCCAGACCGGCTGTGCTTTTTCAGCATACGCTCTTGACTCTTGACTCCAGCATCTGCAGTCCTCACTTTCTCCTGAGAACCTATACCGGATAACCCCTACAGATTAAGGGTACAATGTCGTTTCCAGTCTCTTATGAGAACCAGTTAGTTCAGTTACCACTGATGGTAGTAAAAGGCTTGGGACCAAGCTTGATGGGGTGAAATTGGTTGAGAAAGATTAGCTTAATTAGCTCAACATTTTTCGATTAATAAATAGCTGCCTGAGTGATGTTCTAATATATACCCTGAAGATTTTCAGGGAGGTCTAGAGACTATCAAAAGGGCCAAGACCACCTTGCATGTTGACCAAGAAGTAATTGCACCCAATAAGGCCCACCCAGTTCCATTTGCCTTGTGTGCAAAAGCAGTGGCAGAAATCAGGAGGCTGAAAAGGGGATGATTCTAGAGGATGATGGTGAACATTTTACAACGTCTAGCCCAGGTCACCAGTTATCTGAATGACGTGCTAATAACCGGAAAGACCAATAACAAGCATTTAGAGGAATTGAACATTGTGCTTAAATGTTTCTCCAAGGTAGGGGTATGCCTTAGGAGGGAAAAAGTACGCATGTTTAAGGCACCTCAATTCATCTACTTAGGCTGCAGGGTCAAGAAGACTATGTTATACCTGTTGGAAGATAAAGTGAGTGTGATTAAATGTGCCCTGGCTCCCACATCTGTACCAGAGATTAGGTCTTTCCTTGGATTGGAGAATTAGTACAGAAAAATCATATGTAACTCGGCCTCCATCCTGGCACCCAATTATTTGTAAGGGGCAGCCTTGGAAATGGCCTCATAGCCAAAACATATCCTTTAAGGAAGTGAAGAAACAGCTATTTCTATCTAAGGTGTTGGCTCACTATGATCCCAAGTGAAATATTGTGCCAACATGTGATGCCTCCCTGTACAGTATGAGGGTAGTGGTGGTCCAGCAGACAGAAATGCCCGATAGTGTGCATTTCTCAGACTATGGCTAATGCCAAATGAAGATATAGCCCAATAGAGAAGGAAGGTTTGACAGAGCTCTCTGATGTGAGAAAGAACTACCAATAATTTTATGAATATAAATTTGCAACAGGAATGGGCCACAAAGCCTTGCTAGAACTATTGAAAGAGAACAAGGCCACGTTGCTCATAGTTTCAAGACAAATTCAGCAGTGGTCTCTTATTCTGAGTGTGTTCAATTATAAGTTGGAACACTGTCCGGAAGGCCAAATGGCAAATGTGCTGTGCGCCTCCTCCTGCTCGCAGGTACCCTACTGGTGGTGCCACCACTGGATGAATCCATTCTGGTTTTAAACCATTCTGGACAGTTTTCCATTCAATGCTGACAATATCAGACTATGGGCACAAAAAGATCCTGTCCTGGTAAAACAAAAGCAGTCGGTGGTAACGGAGGAAACAAAAAGGCCATCACAACCAGAATTGAAACCTTTCTGGACTAGGCCAGACCAGATCACCATAGATAATAGCACCTTATTACGGGGAGTGAGAGTGATTGTCTTGAGCAAAGATTGTCACCAGATACTGGGTGAACTCCACCAATGAAGGAGTTGGTGAGCAGCTGTGTCTGGTGGCCAGGTCTGGATGGTGGCCTGGCTGCATTGGTGGGTCAGTATCCAGAGTGCCAACAAGGAAAAATTCTGCAGGCTCTTGACAGAAGCAAGTCCATAAACATGCAACATTGAAAGTTACATGCATTTGTAATTTGGAAGAAAATCGCACAATTCTCACTAACATATTCTCCAAATGGGATAATGCCATGAGGATATTAGCAAATATACAAAAACTGAGTTCATTGAATCCCTACAGTGTGGAAGCAGGCCATCTGGCCCATCAAGTTCACACCAACCACCCGAAGAACATCCCACATAGACCCATCCTATCCCTTTATCCCCACCTAACCTCCACATCTCTAGACACTATGGGCAATTTAGCATGGCCAATCCACCTAACCTGCACATCTTTGTAAGAGAAAACCTACACAGACATGGGGAGAATACACTAACAGTCACCCAAGGGTGAAATCAAACCCAGGTCCCTAATGCTGTGACGCAGCAGTGCTAACGACTGAGCCATAGTTGCATATACTGCTCAGATATAAGCCTCAGAGAGATGATAATTAAGTGGACACTATCTGCTATGTTCCATGCCCTTGACTTTGCAAATAATGCACAAAATGTAAACATTTTTAAACCATAAACCAAAGTTTAAACATGTCAAAATACTCAGAAATGCCACACCTGATGATGTGACACAATACATGGTGAATCATTAGATCTTCATCCAAAATAGACTAGAAAGAAAGTACAATGTCCTTAAATGGATGCAACCACTGCAGCAACTAATAATGCAATGAAAATTCAACAATATAAATAACGTGGAGTCAGACACATATTTACAAATGTGTCTTCCTGGGCAGGTTCAATCAGGCAGTGGTGAAGCCACTTTTGTCTGGAATCAAGACCCAAAGAATGAAAGTCCTGCCCAGTGAGAGGTAGTTGTCAATTAGAGGCAACAGTCTGTTCAGCAGTACCACAGCAGAGAGTTCCATTGTTGTTACTAAAGGAGCACCCCTGGAATCTTAGACACACAGTTTGGCCTGTCAGGAATGCCACATAGCAAAAATGTCTCCTGCAGCTGGGTCAATTCCTGTCACTCCGGGTTGATGCTCTAAGTGACCGTTAGCTGGCCACTTAATGCATCAGGTGAGAGGGTAAACCATGTGCTCTTTTGCCTAGAAATTAATTCTACTGGAGATGGAAAGGTGGTCTTAACAAACCCCGTGTTACCATCATGTTTAATTTAGTGCCCTACCTGCCTCCAGGTTTGCCACCTAGAAGGGGTGCAAGACTCGCCTCGTATTTCTGTGCTTCACTACTTTATGAATAGATATTACGGGAGATGTGAGGAGCTCTACCTTCAATTATGCTTAAAGACATAAATATACAAGCTTGTCATTTGTTTTAAAACTGCATTACATTAATCATAGAAAATATAATAGTTTAACATTCCATGAGATTCTAAATATTGTACTCTGGTCCTTTTCATGCAGTAGCACAGAAGTATTAGTGCTCTGTGTCAAAGAACATTTGGAAGTAATCCATATTCCCCATACAGCATGTACTCAGTCTAATTTGGAAGTTTAAATGAACAGTACTAATGGGTTTATCCACCTGGCTAGTTTTATAACCCTGATGGAACAATATGCTCATGCACAAATATCAACAATCAATTGTTACACACCTTGAATTAACCTAATATTTTTATATTTCATTAGAACAAGAACACCAGTGAAATCAATGACCTCATCAGAATTACACTGACATCCAACCATCATCTTCCTTTCAGGTGCAATTTGACATTGAAGTTTTGGTATTTTACTTACTAAGTTGAATATATTATGAGGAGTTACAGGGCATGGTGCTTTACAAAGGTAAATTTCAATCTTGTAGCATTGTGAAATATCATTTTGACTTATTTGTCTGAATATAATGTTCACATCACACAATTCCTCTATTAACATTTAAATTAGGAAATAAACTACCTTGGTCTGAAAGAAGCATGAGCCAGCTGGCTTCACGTGTACATAAACTTAAAGGTTTACCTTTGATTGACCTGGCGATATCACATTAATTTGGTTACATAAATTGTTGTGACTAATGTCTGCAAAATGGAATTCTTAAATTCATGTACAGTAATATCAAACAACTTCAAAAGACACTCCTGTATTCAGAACAATAAGCTATATACACATTTTTTTTATTTTGCTCTATCTTTTCTTCAAAGTTGAGTGAGGGCCATGTTGAGCAGCATTGTAATTTTGATACCAGAAGTGCTTACATTTTATTAGACAGTGAATGAATCCTTAACTGCATCCCTGATACCTTGGATAGATTCATTGGCACCAATCTTTCTCATATACACTAATTTACCAAGTGGAAAAGAATGCCCATGTATAAATGCCTTTGACAGAAGATTGGCCTTGGTCTTGATAAATAGGTTTATTACATATTACTTCCTATAAATTACATAACATCTAAGATACATAGTCTCTTGTGAGACACTGGGTTCAATGCAAAGGTAAGTAGACGACTTAGAGACAACTGAACATCTTAGATACTCGCTAGCTCTTCCCAGGAACAGTCTTTTATATCCTGATGGATGGAGCTTATGGTGTCAGTTAGTATCTGAAAGTAACAATTGGCTCTACTAAATTTTCTTGATGGTTATCTTCATTTCTTTCTAGACTTGTGTCTCTAGGCAAGAAATATAAAAAAGAAATTAAATAGTTTGCATATACTTTTGCAGAGTGTATACATTTCATTTGGGACACAGCAATATTTTTGAAATCTCCATCTGGCTTACAGGTTTTTTCAACTAAAACAAATACAAAACAAATCAACTTTGAAGAGAAAAAAATCAGATTTTTAATCTCAGATAGTGGATTTTTCTGTAAACGTATAATGCAAACTTCAACATTTATTGTTATTAACATATAAAGTGGACAAAAGTTCCAATGAGTATGAATATGCACTTAAATGTATTAACCAGGAAGTTGATCTGAGTTTGTCTGTGTAATGGAGGCTGTGCCACAAGTACCTACTGGAGTTCTACCAAACACTCATGTCCATTCCAGTTGTAATTAATGATATATTTTCATGAAGTAAAAAATCCTAATTACTGCTAAAAAGCCTCTCTGCCAGTGAAAACTAATTTTAATAAAGTGTGGCTTTTGTTCCTTATTGGATGGCTTAAAATATTTTAACAAGCATTTTCTTTCTCTCTTTTTTATCTGTCTCTTAACTCCATTCTTTTACTCACTCTCTCTATTTTGCTTTCTATATCAGATTTATTTGACATTACAGGACAGAGAGAAGAGTAGATGTTGGCAGATAACATAGAGGAGAAACCAAAAATCCTTTATAATCAAAGCATGATGAATATATAGTTAAACAAATGCCGAGGCCCACTGAGGATTAAAACAAATAAAAGTGTCATTGTGGAGATGGTACATGACAGAAGGATTAAGTTGATTTGAAGTACAGAAATTGGGGTAGCTGAGGTAAAGATAGAATATTAACATAACTTCAACTCAGTTAGTTATCCAGTTTAGACGTTGAGAAAAAAGAATGTAGACTTGCATTTATATCATGCCTCAGAATAATGTAAAGTGCCTATAGAAAAACTACTTTGCAGCATAATCATCACTGAAATGGAGGGAAAGCAATAATTTGCAGACATCAGATTAGCACAGCATTCTGATAATACTGAATAAAGACTAGTAAAAAGCTGGCTAAACTTGGAAACGTCAGTGGTGGTCCATTTTTAGGTATACAAGTTGTGTTTGGACCAATTAATTCATTCTCATGTTTTAGTGATTTTTCCTTCTGACATTCTTTGTTTGATTGATTATGGGATAAATATTAGATAGCAAATTTGGAGTAGCTCCCCAGCTCCATGAAATGATGCCGTGAGATTTTTATGTTCACTTCAGAGAGCATTTAGGGCATCTTAGATCAATATTTTTATTCTGGAAGATGTACAAGAGTATTAGCCCCAAAGCCCAGTCAGATTTGAATTCATAATATTTGATCCAGAGAAGACTGTGTTACCAACAAAAATGTATTTCTTCTTCACATGGTATTTCTTGCATGGCGACTTAACGGAGCTGAATTTGTGAATAGTTTATCATGGAGTTTTGAGACTGTGCATGGGAACACTGAAGGAACCCTGTTCACCAGCAAGTTACTTCTGATATATTTTGAATGTGCAGTATGTTGACATCTTGTGGCAAGCTTACAATCTTTCAATTATCCCTGATTATGAGGTGCCAGAGGACTGAAAGACTGCCAAAGTTCCAGCTTTGTTTGAAAAAAAAACACAAGGTTAAATCTGGAAACTACAGGCCAATCAGTCTAATGTCAGTGCTAGAAAGGATACAAGAGAGCATTGTTAAGATAATGATTAATATTCTTTTTGGAAAAGTGAGATTTCACCTATGCCTGTTAAAGGATCAATTTTACACCACATTTCCTTCATATATTTGTAAAATCATCTAATTTTGTTCTTGAGATCCCTCAAACCTTTTTGAATATCTATATTCTGTAAATCTGGACACTTCCTTTCTATCCCTCTGCTGTTGTTTAGATTACTCTGGTCCATGGGATCTCTACCTGTCCTTGCTTTTGTATGAGCTCTTTCTTTTAGACTGTGATGATTAAAAAGTCATTTCTGCACAGCTCCCCTCTACAGAAAATTTGAAACTATATGAGCAGAAATGAATTGCATTTAAAAGTAAAATATTGTGATTGCTGTAAGTTTGGAATAAAAATGGATAATACTGGAAATACTAAGCAGGGCAGGCACATTTATAGAGAGAGAAACTTGGGGCAGAGAGGCAAGAGGCCAAGTTAAGTAGCAATGTAAAATTTTTGCATGGGATATTATTGCAGCTCAGCAGAACTTGGCAGATGGAATATAATGTGGAAAAATGTGAGGTCATGCACTTTGGCAAGAAGAATAGAAGAGCTAAGTATTATTTAAGTGGAAAAAAGACTGTAGAATAGTGCAGCACAGAGAGATTTACAAGTCGTTCTGCATGAAAAGCTAGCATACAAGTTCAGCGGGTTGTGGGAAAGATGAATGAAATGTTAGCCTTTATTTAAAAGGCCCAGAGTTTAAAAATAGGACAATTATGATCAAGCTTTAAAAATACTAGTTAGATCACACCTAGATTACCATAAACATGTTTGGTGCTGTTATCGAATGAAAAATATATTGACATTGGAGGCAACCCACAGATGGTTCACTTTGTATATTTTGGCTGTGAATGGATTTGCTTATGGGGAGTGGTTGATTAAGTTGTGTCATGATCTCATTGAATAACAGAGCAGAATCAGTGGACCAAATGGCCTGTTTTTGCTCCTAAGTTTTATATTTTTATGACCTTTGGATGTGCATTGGCATGTGCTTCTCCTTCTTCTAACAGGTTCCGTAGAAGTTAACTTTCATGCGGGTATGGCCAAGCTGCAGAGTCTCTGTTTGTGCCAGCAGATCCAGTCTGCAGTGACTAACTACCACCTATAAAATGCCTAAACCCATTAACACTGTTTATAACCTGTAATAGCATCACATCCCCTCTTTAATTCTGTAGTTTGTTTTTATTTTAATTTCTTTCTAAGCTTTCTTCCTATCTGAGTGGATTAAATCCTTTCTACGGTTCTGTTCATGCTCTCAGTCAGGATCTTGTTTTGTACCTAGTTCAGTTGGTGCCAGTTGTAAAATTCCTTTTTGTCCCACTATTGGTGCCAGTTTCCATAGTATTCCTTTTAGCAGATGTTAACTATTTGTTACTAATCAGTTTGTCTGATCTGTATGTGACTTGGTAATACAGGAGGAATATTGGCCACCCCTGACCCCTGTGACACTGCTTTTTGAATTTAGCTCTTCTATCCTGGTATTGCCTTCACATATGTTCCCCCTTTTCCTTCCTACAATTTTAACTTTATGATTCCCAGGGAGCAGGTTAGAAGATGGAAGGTAATGGGGAAAGGGATGCTGTTAGAGCATTACCTAGAATTTAGGACCCTGAACATTGCTTTATGTTCCTACCCACTGCTTGTATGCTTGCCTCTGCAAAATGGGCAAGGCATTGGGCAAACCCACCTATATGCCCACCATTGCACCCACTGAGGCACTAAGATAGCTAATTAATGGCCACTTAAGTCAATTCTGGCCATTACTACAAAGAGGAAACCAGGGATGTGTTGCAAGCCTGGTAGATAGCACTGTTCCGGCTTTGGGCATTAAAGTGAGTCAGGGGGGCATAGGTGTATCCTTGAGTCACCTACTTTTCCAATTGGAGTTACCCAAGCTGCAGATATCTTCTACTTTCTGTCATCTTTAGATCCCGCCACCCCTTAACCTCACTCTGTCCACCCTGGCTGCTATTCCTCCTTGCCTCCCTCAATGACACCTAGTTCCAGTAATACCCACTCCTCAGCTACCTTTATTGAGCTGCAAATATGGGTAGCTCTAGGGCTTGGAAGCAACCCCAGCAGTAATCACTGCTCCCAGTAATGCTGCTGGTATGTGAGTGCCCTCATGTGCAGGATTTCCACCTAGATGAGGCAAGTTGCACCATCATAAGCCAATTAATGCTGTTTCAAGTGTTATTTGGCTGAGGACAGCCCCATAGCATGGAGTCAATCCCAGCATTTTTACATGGAATCGGCAGCCACAGCTCCCAATAAACTCCAGCCCATGTGATTGATCCAAAATGGATTATGACAATCTTTTTCACTATTCATCTCTTTCCAAATGTTCTGTCAGCCCACAGTAACACATGTGCTGAAAACAAAAATTGTGGAAACCACAGTGAGTCAGGCAGCATCTGTGGAGAGAGAGCAAGTGTACTTTGAGTTTAGATGGCTCCATGGATGCTGCCTGACTTGTTGTGATTTCCAGCATTTGTGCTTTCAGTACAGTCTCCAGCATCTGCAGTAATTTGCTCCTTGACATACTCACGATGTTGGCATCTCTGGGCAACAGGGCAAACATTAGTAATATTCCAGTGAATTCAATCAGGTTGATTCCTGACTGCTTTTAACAAAACTCTTTTGAATACCTGGATTCCAAAATGCAGTCATCCACTGCAAACAATTCCAGCTTTGAAATGTTTTCAGTACCTTTCAGTCTGGATATATTTTCTTCAGTTAGTATGAAAGTTGCTTCCCATGCTGGGCTCTTCTGAGTATTTTTGGAAGTACCAAAATAAATATGTCTAGCAGCAATTTGATGCACCAGCCCATCCTAGACTGCTTAAACATGAAAAAATGAATGTTGCTTGAATACTGCAATTCTGTACCCTCTTCTTCTCTGTCATTGTAATGAAGACACCATGAACCTTTACCCTATAGATAAATAATTGTGCTTTACAAACCTTTGCATCATATAAATGAGTTTATTGCCTGTATGACAAAGTTCTTTTTTTGACCTTGTTTGTATTTTTTTACTATTGCTGTTTGAATGATTGTAAGTTGAGCAATAAACAAAGACCTTTTCATCTTTAATTATATGTATTTCAAGTACTGAGGATCTATATTACTCCTCCAAATTAACTCTCAGTCCCATGCTGGAACAGCTTCAGATGTACATAACCTGTGGAGGGTCATTCAGATTGTAGCCTACTCTTGTCTCCAGCCCAAAGAAAGATGTCTGCAGTTTTCCTTTCAGTGAAAGGTGTTTACATTACCATAGTGGGCAAGAAATTCATCAGATAAACTTATTTTTCATTGGCATTACTTCACCAGAGTTAGAATCAAGCCTTATTCACATGCGTAGGATAATGAAACAGGAGTGTATCCATGGAATTTCCTGACAAATAAATTCTAGTGCTATAAAATAATTAGTAATATTGAAACTCAAAATGGAATTAAACAACTGATGTGCAAAAGCTAATGAAATATTCTAAATTACTAGCTATATATACAATGTTATTAACATCCAAAAATACAAATTGTCTCTGTAAATTGCAGTGTGTGTTTATTCTGATAAATTAATATTTCTAATCAACATTTTAATGGTTTTTTTTGATAATCCATGATACAAGTCTCAGAAAAGATATTTAGCTTGAAAGGTAAATTGAGATTAGGTTAGATTAGATTACTTACAGTGTGGAAACAGGCTCTTCGGCCCAACAAGTCCACACCGACCCTCCGAAGAGCAACTCACCCAGACCCATTCCCCTACATTTACCCCTTCACTGAACACTACGGGCAATTTAGCATGGCCAATCCACCTAGCCTGCTCATCTTTGGACTGTGGGAGGAAACCGGAGCACCCGGAGGAAACCCATGCAGACATGGGGAGAATGTGCAAACTCCACACAGACAGTTGCCTGAGGCGGAAATGAGATAAATAAATTATTTCATTGGCAATTTCACTGGTTATTCCTACTTTGTGTGGAAAATCAACACAACTCATTTATTACTGTGTAGCAATTTCAAAATCTAGTCCTTTGTGTTACTGCAACAAAACCTCATAAAGTCTACAGTTCAAGGCATGCATTGCTCTACATTTGAATAAAGGAACATTTATTGAGCTCCTATAAGACAAGCAACACAGGGACAAAGGTTTAGCAAAAGGTAGTTTAACAACATGAATGGGCAATAATGCTGGCCTTGCCAGAAACACCCATGTCCTGTGAAAAGAATTCACAAAAAGCCTAACACTTTAAAAGGAGGGAATTTAGTTCCTGTTCTCTTAAATCCTCACATTGCAAATAATACTGACCTGAAAGTGGATATGGAGATTTCAGATTGTGATATGGGTATTCTTAATGGTAGAGTTACACTGAAGACATTATGGAATTATCACATATGTCATATGTGAGGCTGTTGCGATACGCTTGATTAGCTGCTGACAATGGCACTTTGTGACTGGAATGGAAAGGAAAAGACCAGTTTAAAATTGTTTATTGCCAGAGGTGTGTTCTGAAAGCTTTCAATCCAATTATTAGACAACTCTCCAAAGCTGTTTTTCCCACCAGCTCTGAGCCAATGTCCAACATAGTAATGATGGCAAGAACAATTGTCAGAGAACGAGAACCATTCCTCTTATTTTTGCATAGCAACATAGAAAATAGGAGCAGGGGTAAGCTATTCAGCCCTTCAATGCAACTTGAGTTTTATTTTTAGATTTGAATCCCTCAAACATAGGTTACTTTGAAACATTCAATTTCTTTCACATTCTTAAACATTCCTTTTAAGCCATTGCATTTGAATTGGTTTTTCAGACTTCTTCAATTGTTCACTTTTTGTTTTGATAAAGCAATCTCTCAATTCACAGGGTTTAGTAATTTCACACAGAACTATGTCAAAAACCAAATCTATCTTGGTTTAATCAGTTCAGTGGAAGGGTTGGTCAACAATAACTCTCATTTCTCTCCACAGATGCGGCCAGACCTGCTGAGCTTTTCCAGCAATTTTAGGTTTGATTTTGGGTTTAATCACTGATATCTAAATTTTCATTTGCAAAAGTTGCCTTCCCTTTGTCTTGTTTGTGTAATCTGGACGCCGTTCATGAAGTTTAGCTTAACCAAATTTTCAACTGCAATCATGTCATGATTGAAGGCAGGAGAAAACATTGTTTTAAACTAAAACTGCCAAGATATGAGGATTTAAAATTACCAATCTCTCAAAACATAGAAGCTCACCGTAAATTTTTAAAGACAATTATCAATGTTAAAATAAATTTGATAACTACAATGCAACACAACACAGAAGGTTTGACCATGGGACCTTTTTTATTCATTTGTGGGATGTGAGTCTCAATGGCTGGCTCGCATTTATTGCCCGTCCCTAGTACCCTTGAGATGGTAATGAGCTGCCTCTTGAACTGCTGCAGTCTACCTGCTGTGGGTTGACCCACAATGCCGTTGGGGAGGGAATTCCGGGGTTTTGACACAGTGACAGTGAAGGAAAGGTGATATATTTCCAAATCAGGATAGTGAGTTGATTGGAGGGAAACTTGGAGGGAAAAGGATGGTGGTGTTCCCATGTATCTGCTGCCTCTGTCCTTCTGGATAGAAGTGCTCATGGGTTTGTAAGGTGCTGTCTGAGGCTCTTTGGTGAATTTCTGTACTGAATCTTGTAGATATTACATACTGCTGCTGCTGCTGAGCATCGGTGGTGAAGGGCGTGGATGCTTTTGGATGTTGTGCCAATCAAGTCGGCTGCTTTGTCCTGGATGGTGTCATGCTTCTTGGATGTTGTTGGAGCTGCACTCATCCAGGCAATGGGGAGTATTCCATCACACTCCTGACTTGTGCCTTGCAGATGATGGACAGGCTTTGGGGAGTCAGATGGTGAGTTACTCAGTGTAGGGCTTCTAGCCTCTGACCTGCTCTTACAGCCACTGTATTTATATGGCAAGTCGAATTATGTTTTTGGGCAATGATAACCCCCAGGATGTTAAGAGTGAGGAATTCAGTGATGGGAACACCATTGATTGTCAAGGGGCTGTGTTAGATTGTATCACAGTGGTGATGGTCATAGCCTGGCATTTGTGTGGTGTGAATATTACTTGCTACTTGTCAGTCCAAGCCTGGATTTTGTTCAGGTCTTGGAGCATGTCACAAATCACAATTTGTGAGGAATCGCAAATGGTGCTGAACTCATTTGTTTCCCCATTTCTGTCCTTATGATAGAGGGACAGTCATTGATGAAGCAGCTGAAGATGCTGGAGTCCAGGACACAACTCTGAGGAACTCCTGCTGAAATGTCATGGAGCTGAGATGACTGCCCCCCCAAAAACCACAAACACCTTATATAAGAGGTATGACTCTGACCACTAGAGAGTTTGGCCCTCATACCCACTGATTCCAGTTTTGCCAAGACTCCTTGATGTGCAATGCAGCATTAATATCAAGGGCTGTCACTCTCTTCTCAACTCTGGAATTCAGCTCTTTTGTCCACATTTGAACCAAGGAAGTAATGTGGTCAGGAGTTGAGTGGTCCTGGCACAACCCAAACTGGGCGTCACTGAGCAGGTTATTGCTAAATGGGTACTGTTTAGTAGCACTGTTGGTAACGCCATCCATTGCTTTACTGATGATCGAGAGTAGACTGGTGGGATAGTAATTGGCTGGCTTGGATTTGTCCTGCTTTTTATGTATATACCGAGGCAATTTTTCACATTGTTGGGTAAATGCCAGTTTTGTAACTGTGTTGAGAAAGTTTGGCTGGGACAGCAATAAGTTCTGGAGCACAGGCCTTCAGCACTATCACCAGAATGTTATCAGGGCCTGTAGATTTTGCAATATCTAATGTCGCCAACCATTTCTTGATATCACAGAGTGAATGGAATTGGCTGAAGTAATGTGTAATGCTGGGGATCACTTGTTGATCCCCTGGCTGGATGCTAATGGTGCAGTGGAGGATATGTCAGGCCTTGAGGGTAAGATTGTACTGGAGTACAATTTTGCTCCTGTTGATGGCCCATAGCCCAGTGTTGAATTGCTAGATCTGTTCGAAGTCTGTCTCAAGTAGCACAGTGACAGTGCTACACAGTATGATGGAGGTTATTCTAGTGTGAAGGCTGGACTTTGTCTCCACAAGGACAGTGCAGTAGTCCTGCTTGCCAATGCTGTCATGGACAAGTTACAGCTGGCAGTTTGGTAAGGATGAAAAGTATATTTTTCCCTCTTGTTGGTTCCCTCACCACATGCTGCAAATCCAGTCTAGCAGCTATGTCCTTTAGGATCTGACTGGCTAGCTGCTATGCCACTCTTGGTGGTGAACATTGAAATCCCCCAGAGTACATTTTGTGTCCTTGCCATTCTCAGTACTTCCTCTAAGTGTTGTTCAACATTGAGAAGTACTGATTCATTAGCTGAAGGAGGATGGAATGCTGTAATCAGCAAGACGTTTCCTTACCTGTGTTTAACCTGAAGCCACGAGACTTAATAGGGTTCAGATTCAACATTAAGGACTCCCAAGGGTCTGATTGCATACCCGTGTGTCACCACCTCTGCCAGATCTGTACATGACATAACCAGGGATGGTGATGTCTGGGAAATTGTCTGTAAGGTATGATTCCGTGAATGTGACTATGTCAGACCATTGTTTGAGGAGTCTCTGAGACAGTTCTCCCAATTTTGTCACTAGCCCCCAGATGTCAGTAAGGGGTCTTTGCAGGACTGTTTCTGCTATTGTCTTTTCTGGACCCCAGATCAATGCATCCGGGTTTATTTCTTTGAGACTTCTTAGCAGTTGATACAACTGAGTGGATTGCTAGGCCATTTCGGTGGCAATTGAAAGTCAGCCACATTGCTTTGGGTCTGGAGTTACATGTAGGCCAGACCAAGTATGGATGGCAGACTTCCTTCCCTGAAGAACACTAGTGAACCATGTGGGTTTTTCTGACAATTGACAATGATTTTGTGGCCATCAGTAAATTTGTTGTTCCAGATTTTTAAAATTGAATTCAAATTCCACGATCTGTTCTGGTGGGATTTGAACTCAGGACATTAGCCGAGTTTCTGGATAATAATCTAGCCATAATACAACTAGGGCATCACCTCCCCATTGGTTCAGTGACACCCGTCAGTTCAGTGCAATGTTCTTGTATTCAAACTTTAAAGGTTGGAATTCTTGTAGTATTGTCGTTTCTCCAGATTATCTTTAATATACCATGCAGTTTATTCCTCCTGCCCCTACAAAACCTCTCACTATAAAAGTTAAGGATCTTCCATTCAGTGACCATCAGTGAAAAGCCACTGTTTCAAGAATTACCATACTAATACCCAATTTAAAAAAAACATGTTGTCCTGGCAACAATGGGCCACTTCATCTCATATCGCACACTAAATGCAATGCAATGTTGATCATTACAAAATGAAATCAAGCAATGATTTACAAAGAACATAAAATCTGAATTTTCCCAAAACTTGCCTCATTGTCAATTTCAGGGAGTTTTCTGCAGGGTTTCAGTCCATGAGCTCTAATGTGTTCTCTCATACAATCTTCCACTTCTCTCTGTCTTAAGTCAGCACCATGCCCACAGGGTGCTACTCTCATGCTCTGTTAGACTCTTCAGCAAGAGAAAAGCTCATTGGCACCTTCCAGTGTCACTCCATTGGCACCATATTAAAATCCCAGTGTGCACCAGTTCAATTGCTGGAAGCCAGGAGTAGTCCTTTGCAGTTGCAGTGTGGAACAATTACATCACGCTGGCCAACAGACGTGAGTTGGTTCACTGATTTTCTGTCAGGCACCTGGAGGTCCCATTGGTTGGTGTAATGAACTGGCAGACTGTCCTCTTTTTTCAGCGTCACCAGAGACCACAGCACCAGATCCACCCAGCCTGTTCAGAGATGCCAAACAGATCAGTGGTGTAAAGGAGTATCCAACAGAGCAGGACAAAGTTAATAACTTTCTAGGCTCTTTACGGGTAACTGCCACCAATTTCACCTTTCCAAAGTTCACTCACTCGAACTCGGTTACTGTGCACACCTCACATTGCAAGAGGACTCAATGACTTCCAAATCACACCAGTTCCCCCAATTACTAACCTTCCTGTCCTCTGCACTTCTTACTCACTCTCTCTGGACACCTCACTACCTTTCTACTATCAGCATCAATACTAATAGCTTGACCAGCCACATTCAATCCTCTTTGTCTCATTAAAGAAAGCATGCTGCAGTAAGACTGAAAGAACCAAGACAGGTATTAAGGTTCCTGATATTTGTCTCCTCACCCCTAGGAGAAAGGCATCCTTGAGTCTGAGGGACAGATTCTGAGACCTCAATGTCAGAGCAACCAAGCAAGTTTCACCACCAAGTACTGCTTAGCTCCCCAATTTCCATTTCTGTGTGGCTTTTTAACATGCCCAATCTTCCAACCCTATTTTACAGATCAGGCCCTCTCTTCGGCTTAAGCCACAGCCATCTAGTCTTTGCTCTGTAGAGACCAGTCCCTCCAGCCAACATTTTATCCTTCAACACTGAGGAAGAAGCCACAGATCTTTCTTTTTTTTATACATAATTTTATTGAAAATTTAACATATTTAACATAAGTTTACAAATAAAAAAGCCCAAGTATAAACATTGATATACAATTAAATCTTAAATAAATAATAACCAAAATTTATCAAACAAAAAAAAACAAGAGAAACACAACAATTCAACTAACTACCCGATGAAGGGCTTTTGCCCGAAACGTCAATTTTACTGCTCCTCGGATGCTGCCTGAACTGCTGTGCTCTTCCAGCACCACTAATCCAGTAACTACTAATCTAACCTACAACTAACCAAGTGTATAATTAAGTCTCTTACATTATTCAAAGAAGAGCAAAAAAAAAACAGACGGACAACACAGAAATTGAGTAGTGAGATACATGCTCGGAATGTATTAACATCAAATCGTAACAAAACTCATATTCGTGCGGGATTCCTCTCACAAGGGGCCCCGGACCAGCCAGGTTCTCCATCTCAATTAAATAAAAGCCCTTGTTAGGATGGGTGAAATATCTGTACTTATGTAATTCAAGAAGGGCTGCCATATTTTATGGAATAATGCGGTCTTTTGGTGCACCAGATTTGTAAGGAAGTCAAGGGGAATACATTCCATGATTAATCTGTATCAATTTGAAAGTCCAGAGGGGCTCTCAGCCACCCAGTTTATCAAAATATTTTTCCTTGCACAGAAAGAGAAAATAGAAAATAATCCAGGGAGGGTAAGTTCGAAAAGCCCAAAAAGAGAGATACAGTGTCCACTCTAATTTCCGTTCCTAAGATTTCTGTCAGAGCACTTGCTACTTTAGTCCAATATCTACAGATCTTATGACAGGTCCATAAGCAATGTACAAGAGTGCCTACGTCTATCTTACATTTAGATCACATTGGAGATGCTTCTGCCTTAAATTTTGCCAATTGATCTGGTGCTATATGGGCCCTATAAAGTATCTTCAACTGAATGGCCTGAGTTCTGTTGCAGATGGCGATTCTTCTGGTATTTTCCCAAATGTCATTCCACATTTCTATAGAGGTTTCCAGTCCCAAATCCTGATTCCATGTTTTAAGCAGATTGTCCATATCTCCCGATACTTCATCATGTAATTAAATGATAAATAGTATTGATCGAAGATACCCCCATTGGTCATAGCACTCTACGTTCTCTATCTGATTTGTAAAGACTATCGAATAATATAGTCTTCTTCTGTATGTAATCTCGAATTTGGAAGTATTGAAAGAGGTCTCCATTAGGTAATCCAAATTTCTGACGCAGCTGTTCAAAGACATCAGGACCCCTTCTTTAAACAGATCCCCTAAACAGGAGATACCCCTGGATCTCCAGAGTTTGAAAGTGGCATCTGTAAACCCCGGTTGAAATCCCCATGCTCCCACTATCGGTGCATAGGGGGATGTTTTATGTGAGTTGTCCTCGTTTTGCCTCATTATATTCCAAGCTTTAATTGTGTTTAGTATTATAGGGTTTTTACATTGATCCGTAATGATTTTCCTCTTGTCTGAAAATAAGAAGTTAATAAGTGGGCATTTTACTTGAGAAGCTTCGATGTCCAGCCAGATTGATTGCGGGTCAGACAAGACCCAATTGGCTATGTAACTTAATTGGGAACTTAACTGATATTTCCTAAAATCTGGGAAATCCAATCCTCCCCTTGCCTGTGGAAGCTGTAGCTTCTTCAGCTTAATGAGGGCCGTCTATGATTCCAGATAAAGGAACCCAAGCAGCCATATAATTTACGTAGGTAAAAACAATGACTGCAGATGCTGGAAACCAGTGTCTAGATTAGAGTGCTGCTGGATAAGCACAGCAGTTCAGGAAGCATCCGAGGAGCAGTAAAATCGACCTTTCGGGCAAAAGCCCTTCATCAGGAATCAGGAATATAATTTACGTAGTGCCAGCCTCGGCAGCATCACCGAAAGCACTCTCATAGGGTATAGGAGACGGGGCAGGACATTCATTTTAATTAGTGCTATTCTACCCAGCCAAGAAATTGGAAGGTCTCCCCATCGCTGGAGGTCCTGCCTTATCCTTTCCAGTAAATGCACAAAGTTAGCCTTGTATAACTGACCAAATACTGGGGTAATAAAAATGCCTAAATATAAGAAACCCTCCATGGACCACCGAAAGGGAAAGTGGGATCCATCCAATAAGTGGGATATACTAGCAAGGCCATCCATTGGCATAGCCTCCGATTTTGAGAAATTAATTTTATAGTCTAAAAATACACTAAATGTATTAATAACTTGGATTAAGCGAGGCACGGACATCAGAGGATTACTGAGAAATAGAAGAACATCATCTGCGTAAAGGGTAATTTTATGTTTACCTGTACCAATCCTCGGGGCCATTATATTAGGGGCAGCCCATATAGCTTCTGCTAGTGGTTCAATTATTAGCGTAAATAACAATGGCGAGAGAGGACGTCCCTGACGGCAGCCCCTATCCGCACTGAAGCTATCTGAGCCTAATCCATTGGTAACCACAACTGCCTTGGGATCACTATACAATGTTGAAACCCATTTGATAAACACCTTTCCAATGCCAAACCTTTCCAATGTGTAAAACAAATATGACCATTCAACCCTATCAAATGCCTTTTCCGCACTAATGAGACTACTACTCCTGGTATCTTTCCCTGATGGCAGGCTTAAATCACATTCAAAACCCTTCTAACATTATTGGATGATCTACGGCCCTTAATGACCCCCGGCTGATCCTCCTTTATGATATGTAGCAATATCCTTTCTCGCCTCAATGCTAACGTTTTAGAGAGGATTTTAAAATTTACATTTAGCAAGGATATTGGTCTGTATGATGCGCAATCTTCTGGATCCTTTCCTTTTTTGAGGATAAGAGGGATATTCGCCTCTTTCAACAAAGGCGGGAGACAGCCCTGACTGTATCCGTAGTTATACATGTCCATAAGTGGACCAGCCAATATTCCTGTAAATTCTTTATAGAATTCAGCTTGAAAGCCATCTGGGCCAGGTGCCTTACCGCTGTGAAGTTGCCTGATTGCGTCAAGTATTTCTTGGACTGTTAGGGGGACATTCAGGACTGATACCTGTTCCAGAGTTAGGTCCAGAAAGGTCAGGTTTTTTAAAAAATGACTGCATCCTCTTAGTCCTGTCTTCGCAACTTATAAATATCAAAATAAAATTTTCTAAAGATTGCGTTAATCCTTTTACGATCATGAGTCAGAATACCCGTACTTTCCTTGATAAACGTGACAGTTTGAGGGGCCTTCTTTTTCTTTGCGAGAAATGCTAAGTATCTACTAGGTTTATCACCAAATTCATATAACCTTTGTTTTGCAAATAATATTTCCCTCTCAGCCGTTTGGATAAGCGTGGTGTTTAGAGCTGTCCTAAGGGCCGTAATCCTTTGTAATTTGATAATAGAAGGTCTGTCAGCATATGCTGTTTCAGCTGCTTTTAAGCGAGCTTCGAGCAGACGCTGTTGTTCTCCATTTAATTTTTTCTGGGTCACTGAGTATGAGATGATCAAACCTCATGCGTAAGTTTGATGGTCTCCCACATCATTGATGTGTTGCTAGCCGTACCTGAATTAATTTCTAAAAAGGTTTTACATTCTTGAGAG
Source organism: Chiloscyllium punctatum (assembly GCF_047496795.1). Lineage (NCBI taxonomy): Eukaryota > Metazoa > Chordata > Chondrichthyes > Orectolobiformes > Hemiscylliidae > Chiloscyllium > Chiloscyllium punctatum. The sequence continues at coordinate 55,318,874 of NC_092758.1, read as the reverse complement.
AAGTACTTTACAAATTTACTATCTTTCATCAGGAAGGGGTCCATATGCCAATGCCGGGGGGATGTCTCATTGTTCCTCGCCTTGGTTTCCATATATACAGCAGCGTGATTGGAAATTGCTATACTGCCTATTTTACAGGATGATATGGAATTTTTTAAAATCGAGGGGGCAAAAAACATATCAATTCTGGTATGACATTTATGTGGCTTGGAGTAAAAAGAAAAATCTCTGCCCTCTCGATGAAGGTATCTCCATACATCTACTAGTCCTAATTCTTTGTTCAAATCCACCAATTATCTAGATCTGGGAGATACTTCTACAATACTCTTGGGAACCCTATATATTTCTGGATCCATAATACAATTAAAATCTCCCCCAATAATCGTATGACCAGCACCGAGAGCCATCAATTTTGAGAAGGCTTACGTTATAGATTTAAAAGGATGTGCCGGGGGGGGGGGCAATACAAATTTAAGATCCCATATTCCTCTCCATTTATAAGGGCTTTAATCAGAATATATCATCCAGATTAGTCTTTTATCTGATTTTGGATTTTGAAAGGGAAATTCTTCTGAATAAGAATAACAACTCCCCTGCTTTTTGAGCTGAAAGAAGAGAAAAAGGCCTGATCAAATCCACCCTGTTGTAATTTCAAATGTTCTTTATCCAATAAGTGTGTCTCCTGTATATCAACCCTTTCTTTCTTGAGGTTTGATAATATATTCTTCCTTTTGACAGGTGAATTACTCCCCTTGACATTCCAGGTGCACCATTTAACCGACTGATCAACCATAATCAGTTCGGGCAAGTCCGAGACCCCTCGGGAGGGGAAACCCTATCCAGAACATCCCAAGCATAGAGCATATAAAATTCACAAAAATAAAGGCTCTTTAATATACTCACATCAATATAATAAAAAACTATCTCTATTAAATGGAGATTTTCCCCCTTGTTCCTAGGGGGTATCACTTCCTTTCCAAAGGTCCATCGTATCCTCTCCCAACCAATGCCCCACCCTTGACCCAGGCGCCCCACGATAGGATGAAGAAAATTCAAATATACTACAGAGCTAGAGTTAACAGTGAGCATCCTACTGCCCCCCAACCCCCACCACCCACACCAACACCTGGGTATATTTGGTAATGTTAATACATATATAACTATAAAATTACAGCCTCAACAAGTAATAATTAAATATAATAGTACAAAATAACAGTGGAAAACAACCCTGCTCCGAAAGACAGAAATAAAATAGGATAAGGTAACCACCTCCCCCCACCAACATCAACTAGACCCCCTGGCCTATATATATATATAAAAAAAAGGGAGGGGGGGAGAAAATCGCTAGGTAGAGAACAAATAAATAAATCCCTCCCCCCACCCTCCGAAGATAATATTAAACAGTAAGGTGAAAAAAGGGATTAATATACAAAAAGGGGGATGTAAACCGGAGTGAGGGGAGAGCAAACCAACATCAATTATCTCTTACAATTTATCTAAGAGAGTCCAAAGATTCCTTCGCCTTTTCCAGCGATCCCAAGTTATACACGGACCCTACATGATTTGGGGATCTTTCCCAAGATTTCTGGAAGCTTCTAAGAGCATCTGCCTCTCCTTATAGCTCTATAGCCGGAACAGGACCGGGCAGGGATGCTTGTTCGAGCCGGGCCTGCGTATTGCAACCCGGTAGGCCCATTTCACCCTTACCTGGCCTGATTCAGCCTCGAGATTTAAAAGCTGTGGAAGCCACTGTTCGAGAAACGCTGTAAGCTGGCCTTCCTCTTCCCGTTTGGGAAGGCCCAGCAAACGAATATTTTTTCAACGACTTCGAGAATCGAGGTCGTCAATGTGATTCTCTAAGGTCCGGACTCGCTGTTCGAGAGTCCGGACCCGATCCACTGCCAATTCTGCTGTAGTCTCGGAGGTTGCGGCCTTTAGCCCCGCCCCTCCGACTCGGCACTCAATTTCCTTGATGTCTCAGTCGTGCTTTTGTAGCGCGGCCGAAAATGAGTCCCATAGGCTCTGGGACTCTTCGATGAAGGCATCAATTTTCACATCGAGTTTAGAGATTATTTCCACGAGGCTCGCCACCGTAGGTAAGTCCTCCAGGGCTGCTGCGGACACGTCTGCTGCAGCTGGAGGGGGTGGGGGAGGGGTTCCTGCCAGCTGAGAACTGCGGGCTCCCTTCCCTTTAGTCATTTTTACTGGAGATTAACTTGTTTAAATTCAGTACTGAGCAACTAATTACATTAAGTAAAAACTATTTTGAATGATTTGGTGAGTGTGGGTGAGCCACTTTGCCCAAGTCTTGGGAGGGGCACTATAGACTCAGACTTGCTGGGTCACCACCATCTTGGTCCACAGGTTGGCCTGCCTGAAATGTTGTAAGAACCGAACATCAGAATTCTAATGCCAAAATTGTAACATGGCATTGGGATTCTCAATTTTGACTTCCCACCCAATTACTTTCTCCCTTCCAGCTTTCTAAATGCACGGGTGGGTGCAGAAGATTCCAGCCAAGGAATCTTTGCATACAATGTTGTCAGCACCAAGGGAACTGTGCAGTGAGAGTCAAACCCCAGCAACCTTTGGCCCAGTGAGAACTTGGGCCAGAGGATCAAAGATCCAGTGAATGTCAGCACTAAGGAGAAGTGTCCTTCTCATGAGAGTCAGTACTGGAAGTATTGAACTTGCCTATCAAATTGATAGGTATCACTCACCTGATTAGTCATACTAGTTAAAGGGAATTCTCCTTTAAAAACATTATGTTGCTAATTTTGCTGAAAGGGCTTTAAAGATTTAATATTATTGGGTAGCATCTGAAGCTTGCTTATTTTCTCCCCATTTTGATGTAGACTGGATATAGTACTGATTTTCCTAATCCTTTTAATATTGGGAAAGAAGTAAAGCTTTAGCTATGTAGATTAAATACAGTCCAAAATGTACTCTGGATAATGTGATACACCACAGAGCAGATAGTGAGTTTTAATGATACACTACGAGAGTTCCAGTCTAAACTGATACACAGATACATGCTGGGAGCGATAGCCTATTACCAAGCTGCAAGACAAATGACTCAAATTCTAAAAATTAACGAAGAACACTATTTTTAGCTGATTGTTTTCAGTACTATATCCTCAGTTTAGTGTGAAAACAAGATGTGGCTTGAAATAATTTGATTTAAAAATGCAGATTTTACTCATTCCCCCTTTTCTTTGCACATCACTTTTACTAGGTACACACTTTGACCGTAATTATTTTCTCTTTCTGGGGTTTTGCTCACCTCTTCATTGTTAGCTTTCAGTCTTGTTTAAATCTGTTAATCTTTGAACCGAGGGAACATTATTATTTTCCTCATGCGTGTCTAAGTGTTTTGCAAGTACAACACTGACATTCTTTGAACTATTTTCTCACACTTATGCATACTTGATTTAATACATGCAAAGATTTAACCATTTAAGTAGTTTTACCAAAAATACACGTAATCATAAATTCAATAATTATAATTTTGAATAACTGATGAAATAAATTTAAGATGCCTTTAATGTAATCTTGCTTATAGTTTTTGCTGTTTCTAATGATCTTGCTATTACAGGGCATGGTTGGTAGAAGAAGCCACCAAAACCTAAGATCTGTATTAGAAATTATCCAAATGAATGTAATTAGGCAAAAGAAATGTTATAGACTCTGAAATGTCGATGTTTTGTATGCAGCAGTTCATTTATAGGATTGTATATGCAATGAAAGTGATGCTATCTCACAAAATGTGAAAAAGGAAAACATTGCCATGCTGAAATAGGTGAAACTTCAATTTCTGCTGCAATTTTGAACAGATCAGAAAGATCTGTATTATACCCAGTCTATACGAGAGCTTGTTAAAAAAAGTCAGTAGGTTTCAGATGTTACCCAGTAATATAAAATATTTAAACCCCTACGGTTACCTGGATCACTCTGGAAAAACCTTGTATTACTTGGTAAAGCAGGTGTCAAGATACTGGAACTATTGGTTTAAAGTATACCAGCCATTGTAAAGGATTGTAAGAGTGAAAGGTTTATTTTCCTAAAAATAAGTGCTCAAAAAATGAATTGCATCTAATATTTTTGAAAGTGTAAGTAAAGTTTACACACCCTAACCACAGCAGTGAGAAAATCACTGATAAGGAAAACTCAGATTAAAAATTGCAGAGTAACACAATTTTGTTGCAAGTTGTCAGGAACATTGGCGCTGTGCATGATTTGATAAGCTAAGTTCATCAAGTTCACAAGACACAGTCAAGTGTAATTTTTTCCAACCGTTGAGCTTATGTTCTTAAAAAAAACTTATGAGAAAAGTCAGCCATCATGAGTTCTGGATGATTTCCTCAGATCATTGAGGTCCTCTGTGGAATTTGACAGTTATTTAACTTTTGTGAAACTTAAAAGGGTCAGATCTACTTAGAATTCAACAGTGAAGGAATCCATATTTGGAGCACAAAAAGATTGAACCTAATTCCAATGAAGACACACTCCTATGTGTAAAGAAGTAGTAATGCAACCCAAAACATGTTATAAGTATTGAAAGCATGCATCAGGTTTTAAGCTTCACTGAATTCACTCTAGTATTTTGGATAATAAATATATGGCAAATAGAACTCTATGATAATTATTCTCGCCTCAATTGGAACAATGTCATCTCCCTCAACCTGTAGTCTTCAGTTGGAGTATTATGTTAAATGTAATTTCTGGATGAGCTGACCAAGGCTCTTAAATCCTTTGAAGAGAATAAAGCTCCTGGAAGTGATGGCTTACCAACTAAGTTGTATTCAGCTCTGTGGGACTTGATTGGTCAGAACCTGCTGGAGATGTATGACAGTATGCTGGGAGTTAGGATATGCAAATCCATGAGGAAAGGTATCACCTTCGCCTACAAGCAGAAGGGGGAGAGAGAGGAAATTAGAAATTGACTACAGTCTCACTGTTGAATGTGAGTTGGAAAATCCTGTCTAAGGTCACCTAAATGAGGGAGGTGTTGTCCAAAATGGGCTTTAGGTAGGGGATCTGCAATTTGATCTGATTATTCTACATCAACATTGTTAGTTCAGTCTATATCAATGTGAGGGAATTAGAAAGCTTTCTGATCAGATCCGGAGCCAAGCAGGGCTGCCCACTTTCTCCTGCTTTGTTTGTGTGCATTGTATAGAGCATTTTGCTGAATCCATTAAGAAAGATGCAAACCTGAGAGGTAGCAAAGGTCTGCAGGTCAAAGCTTCCCTGTACATAGGTGACATTGTCATTTTCTGCTCGGATCTGCTATCAGTGCGCAGACTCATGAGCATCTGCAATCAATTCAAACTGACCTCCAGTGCCATGGTAAGTCTTTGGGAACGGGATCAACCAATCCATTATTCCCTTCACTGTCAGGACAGACTATCTGAAGATGCAAAGAATATGGTTCGGAGGGGTCAGGGTGTACTCAAAATCTTGGGAGGAGCATATCATCAAGGTGAGACAGAAACTGGGCTTATGGGAGCACTGCTCCCTATCCATTGCAGGTAAAAACATGGTCATTAGGTGTGAGGCAGTCTCTCTGCTGTTGTACGTGGCACAGGTCTCGCCCATTCCCTGAACCTGTGTCATTGCAGTCACCCGAGCCATCTTCCACTTCATCTGAAGGTCAAAGATGGGCCGAGTCTGAAAGGATACCATGTTCAATGTTTGAGATAAGGGAAGAGAAGGATATACCCAACATCACCCTCATCCTAATGGCCACCTTTATGTGTGGCTGCATCAAGTTGTGCATAGACCTTTGGTGCGCAAACAGTAAATGTTATTATGTACTGAGTTTCTACCTGTCCCCAGTGTTGCAAAGCATGAGTCTGGCCTTGTTGCCGTGGAGTGCTCCAAGAAGTTGGACCATTCCATAACTCCTGCCCTTTGTGGAAAGATTTGTGAAGGAAACACCTTTGACCACAAGTCCATAAAACAGTGTTCACCACATAATATTCTCAAGACCCTGAGGGAATAAGAGAAGGTGAATCCTGTCTGGCTGTTAATTGAGCAGACTGTCAAAGTGATTTGACAAAATGCCTCATCACCAGAACTTTCTAACAAGTACCAAGGCATTGCTTGGCCGATGGTGAGAAGGGCACTATCTGAGAGATCCTTCATGTATGCCTGGACTCTCTCCACCACCTCACACAGCCCTCAGCTGCAGGGAGTAGAGACTGTCACACATCTCCATCTGGAAAATGTCTTTGCAAAGGAGATTTGGAGAAAGATGCAGTGATTCTTGTGGAGTCATCCCGAGCAGCTCCATGATACAGGACTGTGTGCTCAATAGTCTGTTTCTGGGGACATACACCAACACAAACATCAACTGCGCCTGAAGGACTATCAACTCATTGAAAGATGCTCTTTGATCTGCCCAAAACCTGTTGGTCTTCCAATGCAAACTGTAGACTTCAACCAAGTGTTGCAGACTGGCACATTCCAAGGTCCAGGACTATGTGTTGACGGACACAATAAAGTTTGGGGCATGTGCCACCAAGGCACAGTGGGGAAAGGCCACCGTCTAAAGTCAAATAAATTAAAGAACAAAGTAAAATACAGAACAGAAACAGATCCTTCAGCCCTCCAAGCCTGCACTGAAAAATTTTGTCCTTCCATTCAAACACTGTCTTCACTTACAGGATCTGTATCTCTCTATTCCTTTCCTATTCATGGATTCATTCTGATGATTCTTGAATGTTGCTATTGTGTTTACATCCACCATCTCCTCTAGCAACAGGTTCCAATCACTCACGATCCTTTGTGTGAAAAACTTGTCTTGCACATTTATTTTAAACACACTTTCCCACACCTTGAACCTGCGTCCCCTAATAATTCGCCTAGTCTTCCTGGCAAAGTTCAGTGGGGATCCATTCAGATGCTGAACCCTCCCAGTACTTCAAATACATGTAAATAGTATCTTGCATAACTAAGAAATGCCTTTGGGTTTGATGCAACTGTAGAGAAAGTCAAACTCCAATGTTTGTTCTCCATATGCAAAGACTATACAGAATCAAACTGCTTTCATAATTGTGTATGAACACAAAGATTCTTTATGAATAAAGTATGCTTTTGCAATAAGAAATATTTAGTTAAATGTTACTATATTATTTGATGGATATCCCACATAAATATTTTACTGCAACAATAATTGAATTTAACTGGATTCTCTCCAAGAAATTAAATTGTATTTTTTTCCTTTTCCCAGAACTCGTTATTCATTGTGATTGGCTGTTTTGACTGTACTAAATTGCATGAATATTTATACTTTAGCATTTATATTGTCACACACATCTCATACTTTGCTAATCTCCAATTCTGACTACATGCCCCTTTCGCATGGAGATCATATTACTGAAGGATTCTGATTAAAACCAGTGATAGCCATAATAATATAAAATGGCTGAAATCTGTTTAAAAAGGCTTTCTGAAGAATGGTCATTCTCTGAGAGTAGAGTGGGATGGGGGGAGGGGGATAGGCAGTTGCTGTGTCCTTTCCTTTGAGTTGTGATGGATTATTGTTCAGTCCAATTTAGTGTCGTAGAGTCTGTATTTCCAAACCTAATATTGAGATGATCCACTTGATCAACCCTGGAATGACTAGGGTAATAATCCACGGTAAAGATTAATCATTGTCTGTTGTCTGCTGCTCAACCTCAACAGCATGAGAACACAGCCCCTTTCCCCACAAGATTTTTAGAATCAGTTGAGAAAGAACAGAAAAGGAACAAAGGGAAGAGGCTATAAGCATTGTCCTTTTTCACTGGGAAGATCATGCATAACTCATCCAATGCAATCCCATTCATCAACAATTCCACAATTTCTCTTCTCTCTGATTCTAATCATCACATCTTTCCTTCAAACACAATATGAATATAGCAAATTCAATTTATTAAGCAAATCTGCCATTTCACATATTAATTACTCAGGCATCATCCAATACATCAATGAGCCAACCTTGTATATTCCTTTAATTTGTCATTTTTTTTGCTCCTCAGCTGTATATCCCAGTGGCTGCAGCATGTCTGGTGAAAGATGGCTGACTTTCACCAGTGCAGACTGCCAATGGCCTTGTAAGACAACCTTGAGTAGTTTTAACCCCAGAATTCTGTGCTTCAAAATTGTAGCATACAGCATAGACAGTAGCAATGTGACCTGGCTGTCTGACAGGCATTGACAAAGACTGCTGGAGTGCTAGCAAGATGATTACTATCACCCTGAGAGAGGTCAACAAGTAGATGTTCCATTGAGACACTGCCACGAACTCATTACCTGGCACAGATCGCTAGACATGCGTATCATCCTGTAAGTACCTTTAGACAGTGATATCAGGAAGTCATTGCATCAGGAAGTCATACATTACATCAGGTTGCTTTCACAAACATGATGATGGAGTTAGGTAGCATTTTCATGCTCGAGAAAATAGGCTTCAAGTTATAGCACCATATCCTGACCATTTTCCTTGACATTACACAGAGGGCTTTAGGTAAGCTAGCCCAATGCACCAAAACATTTCAGTGTGCATGACCATCTGTACCATTCCCATTGAGGTGCTCATTTGAATTTTTTGCCTCAGGACTCCTGTGTGAACACTTGTCTTCTGCTGAACTGGTACCTGGACTATGCTAGTTCACTAGTTTGTTTGCAAATCAATAATTAAACAATGTGCCTCACCATGCATAAACCACAACGGTAAGATAACATTCAAATAATGTTGTGCTGTTATCTGACACTTGTGTCTTCTTGCTCTTCCTGTGCTTATTCTTCCACTATTATGTGCCAGTTCTTTGGTAACTGAATGAAGGAAGCCGCAATAATAAAGTTAAGATGAAGGAATGGTGAGGAACATAAGAGATCCATGCTTACACCATTTGCTGTTTGTTAATCAGAAGAGCCTCTGGGATGAAGGAAAATTGGGATGTGAGAGGAAAATTAACCAGGAGCCATCATCTTCAATAGTTTCAACTCTGACAGTGATTACAGTCTTAGTAATGGCTGTTCCAGTGACAATGATCGCCATCTCCCCCATGGGAATGAGGATATGCAAACAAAGATTGGGGACAATATTTCATCCTCACTAACACTCAACACTGGAGCCCCCCAGGGGTACATATTCATCCCCCCCCCACTTACTCACTGTATACCCATGACTGTGTCGCCAAATACCAGACTAATTTCATTTACTAGTTCGCTGATGACAACACCATAGTTGGTCAAATCTCAGATGGCGATGAAACAGACAGGAAGTGGAAGACCTGGAAAAATGATGCACTGAGAACAACCTAGCTCTCAATGCTGGCCAAATCAAGGAACTCATTATTGACTTTCGGTGGGATGTTACTCATACCCCCCTACACCTTAATAGCGCAGAGGTGGAACGAGTGGAGAGTGTCAAACTCCTGGGAGTGGTCATCAACAACAAGCTTTCTTGGACTCTTCAAGTGGATGCACTGGTTACAAAGGCCCAGCAACATCTCTTCTTCCTCAGGCAGCTGAGGAAATTTGGAATGACGGCGAATACTCTTGCCAACGTTTATAGGTGCAGGATCAAGAGCATTCCGTTTGGATGTATCACAACCTGGTATGGCAACTGTACCATTCAAGATCGAAGATTGTTACAGAGAGTGGTGAACTCAGCCCGGACAATCACAAAGGTCAACCTCCCATTTATAGAATCCGTCTACCAGGCCCACAAGAAAGGCCGCCAGCATTCACAAAGATTCATCCCACCCTGGCACCGGGAGAAGGTACAGAAGCCTGAACACAAGCACCAGCCGGTTTTTAAACAGTTTCTACCCTACTGTTGTTAGAATACTGAATGGACTCATAAACTCTTAGCATTCACCTGCACCTGTGTTTTGGTTTTTGCAGCTGTATACCTATTATTTACTTATTCATGCTATTTAACTCTGTGATCTGCCTGTATTGCTCTCAAGACAAAGCTTTTCACTGTGTCTCAGTAATGTGACAATAAATTCAATTCAATTCAATTCACCAGTTCCTCTCCAGTTAGTTCTTTTCATTTATGTTCTAGTGAGTGAAAGGGGAATTTGGCAGTGAGTGTGGAGCAATGAAATTCGATGATTTGGATATCATGGTTGAATGGCTGTCAATATGTGAAGTTTCAAATATAGGTGCTAAATGGGTAAAGTAAGGTAAAGTATATGAATGTTGGGAATAAACTATGATTGTTGGAGTTTCTTAATAGGTGATTGGTGATGTTAGATGTTGAGCAGTGTATGAGGGTGGTAGTGCAATTTTTGGGATATGACATTTGAAGATACATTCAATTTGCTTGTTCATATCTGAGGGACCATTGTTATACAGCATCTTTCGCAGCTACATGCAGCTGTAAAAGGCTTGACTCCTGGAATAGAACTAAATGGTTCTTTAGTCTCACTGCGTCTAAGAGTTTGTCTGGACTGTGTCTATCGCCTGTGGATACATCACTTATCTCCTGCTTTCCAGTTCCTCCGTAAATCACCCAATATAGCATCAGTGACCTAGGAGCAATTTCCGGCATGATTCATGCTTTTTACGACACTGACACTTTTTCACAAACAGTTCCAATATCTAATGCGGTCTGATTACACCTTGATTTGAAAGACAAAGCTTGCTTTAAGTAGCATTAACTTGGCAATAGCTTGGATTCTTTGCTGAGTGATATGTCAGCACATAGCTATCTAACTTGCCTCAAAATATTTTGATGCTATCTGCCTCCAACCCCTACTCAGAAAGTCTATTTGTCATACTGTGCATCCTTTGCACAAGCAGTTAAATCAAAACTGCATGTGCACCTTCCCTCTTCTGAGCTGGAGCTGTCTCTGGTTGGCCATGTTAATGTTTGTATTGCTACCATTTCTCAAAAGTTTGCTTTTATCTTATGCTGTATTAAATGTTTGATAGATTTAAATAAGTAACAGTAAGGCATGGTTTATTAGGCTTGATTGCAATATGCACCTTTTTATTGAATACTTTTTTAAACAAGTTATATAATGTTAAAGGGCAGACACTGAATACAGTAAATTAATTCAAGCGTAGAATGAATGCAGCATTTTTGATATCAGAAAATTGTAGACTAGTCTGTCAGAGTAGTGGTTTATATTGGCGACAAAACTTCAATTCAAGGCCATTTTGCTCCAACAGTCTTACAATTCCACAATTTATCATGAGCCAAATGAAACACACAGGTCTTTTTGCTTCATAACTGAGTGGTATAGGAAAAGCACTGTGATTCACTGTTCTTATTACATCAGGTGAATGCATTTCTTTGTCACTCTGAGAAAATCAGTTTATTTATTGAAAGCACTGTATATTTAATTTTGTTACAACAGCAAGACAGAGCAAACATCCTAAACATATTTGATTCTCCATATAGCAGTAAGTTTACAATTAAGATTCAAAGGAATGTGTATTAGAATAAGGATTATATCGTAATCATAGTATTTATTGACGCTGTGTTTATAAATGATTTTTGCCAGATTTCTAACATTTCTAACATTAGGAACACAAGGGTGAATCTTATAAGGCCCTTTGAATATTGTAGACAATGGCAAGAAATCTGGGAGAATCATGTAAGAAGTCCAGTGAGGCTTTTCTCAATGTTGAGTGCAACTAGTTACATTTCCAATAGAATTCTGAAATGAGATTCTTGCTTGGTAGGAGTGACATTCTTACTAATGAGGATTATTACTTGTTGTCAGCCTTATTACCTGCAGAACTCACCCGACTAATATTTAGCTTTCTATCCTAATATCTGGCAGGAGCAAACTAAATGCTGAGAATTTCCAATGTGAAAGATTAAGTGGGTATCTAGCAACTCCAGCTCTCTGCTTCCCACCTCCATTTGGACATCTAGCACCAGCATCTTGCAGCATGTACTCCAGGTCCTGGGATCTTGGCATCAGGTAATTGCCAGCCTCTCTATAGCATCATAACACAACTCTGATCCACTCGAGCCACATTGCTGCACCTCAAGGCACAGCGGGAACTACCATTGTAAGGCAGCTACAAGGGCACTTTGAGTCCAGGAGCTGACCTCATGGACTTGATCAAGATGTTGGTCAGCTCCCCTACTGCTCAGTAACCTTGAGCCTGTCTGGATGCTCGCAGCACTCCTGTCTTGCCTTGCCTTTTTGTCAGAGCTACCAGATTCACAGCACCTCTGTTGTGGCTTGCTGTTTAGCAGAGGCTCCAGTCAGGAAGTATTACACAGTTGTCAGCAGTCCTCAATCAAGCCAAGGGTGATCCTTTTGAATCAGAAGGTCTGTGCACTGTAGGTCAAGCACAGCCTCCAATTCCTGCCCAGAGGCTTGGCATAGTCAACCAGCTGCTTGGGGTGATCCTCTGGCATTAATGAGTGAGGATGTGAATGTTGGGCACCCCACCAGACAGCTTGTCTCTTTCTGTATGGACTGTTCTCTTCAAATGAGAAAAAACGGAAGCATTAAGATGAAAATAGGTCATGTAGCTGTTAGTGTTGGGTGCTTGTAAGTGCAAGCTGGTGAGATGCCCTGAGTGACAGAATAGACAATGCAGAGGCCATGGTGAGTGCATAGTGTGGGGATTTTGACGGGGGAAGGTAATGTTGCATTCAATGGTTAGTCTGATGCAGCAAGATCCTCAGTGGGAGGTGCATGCAGTCACAGATAAAAAGTGAGTGTGAGCTAGCAGAGTGACAATGGTTACACTTATCGTGGGGAGAAGATCATTGACATACAGCTGAGACCACACTGACCTGTGTGATAACCATGAACCATGCTGGCAGGCTCTGGTCTTGTGGACTTCTCTGGTATTTCTGGGAAGAGGTTAGCCCTCCTCTGCACCATCCCAATCACCAGGACTGTCAGGTGACATCCTATAAAACAAGACACCAAATTCTCCTCATTGGCCGTGACTGGGGTAAATGTCATGAAGTATGCGGGAATTTGTTTTGACGGTGCTTCTCTGGGTATGTGACAGTCTTTTGATAATTGGTGCCAGTGTCAGGAATGCTGGTGCATTCATGGATATCTGGCCAGTGATGAATTCATTTTGTTCAGGTAAGGTGAAAGGTCTGGTTAGTATTAGATGAGTGGGGTGCCATGGGGCAGGGCAAGTTGTTCATGAGGCAATTTTGGGATGATAGAAAGAGAAAATCTGATAGACTTGGGAGTGAAATCTTACATGAAATCAAATGTAATTGGCATTTAACTAAAAGAATTTGCCCCAGCTTATTCAGCCTCTCCCGACAGCTCAAATCCTCTAACTCTGGCAATATCCTTGTAAATCTTTTCTGAACCTTTTCAAGTTTCACAACATCTTTCCGATAGGAGAGAGACCAGAATTGCATGCAATATTCCAACAGTGGCTTAACCAATGTACTGTACAGCCACGACATGTTCTCCCAATTCCTGTACTCAATACTCTGATCAATAAAGAAAAGCATAATAAACGCCTTATTCACTATCCTATCTACCTGCAACACCACTTTCAAGGAACTATGAACTTGCACTCTAAGATCTCCTTGTTCAGCAACACTCCCTAAGACCTTACCATTAAGTGTATAAGTCCTGCTCTGATTTGCATTTCCAAAATGCAGCATCTCGCATTTATCTAAATTAAACTCCATCTGCAACTCCTCAGCCCATTGGCTCATCTGATCAAGATCCCATTGTAATCTGAGGTAACCACCTTCGCTGTCCACTATACCTCCAACTTTGGTGTCATCTGCAAACTTATCAACTATACCTCTTATGCTCACATCCAAATCATTTATAAAAAATGATGAAAAGTAGTGAACCCAGCACTGATCCTTGTGGCACTCCACTGGTCACAGGCCTCCAGTCTGAAAAACAACCCTCCACCACCACCCTCTGTCTTCTACCTTTGAGCCAGTTCTGTATCCAAATGACTAGTTCTCCCTGAATTCCATGAGACCTAATCTTTCTAACCAGTCTGCCATGGGGAACCTTGTTGAATGCCTTACTGAAGTCCATATAGATCATGTCCACCATTTTGCCCTCATCAATCCTCATTGTTACTTCTTCAAAAAACTCAATCAAGTTTGTGAGATATGATTTCCCATGCACAAAACCATGCTGACTTTTCCTAATCGGTCCATGCCTTTCTAAGTACATGTAAATCCTTTCCCTCAGGATTCCCTCCAACAACTTGTCCACCACCAATGTCAGGCTCACCGGTCCATAGTTCCCTGGCTTGTCCTTACCATCACTGGTCCTCACCTTCCACCCCACCAACCTCCGGATACATCATATCATCCTCTGTCATTTCTGCCACCTCCAAATAGACCCCACCACCAGGGATATATTTCCCTCCCCACCCATATCAGCGTTCCGGAGAGACCACTCCCTCCATGACTCCCTCATCAGGTCCACAACCCCCACCAGCCCAACCTCCACTTCCGCCACCTTCCCCTGCAACCGCAAGAAGTGCAAACCTTGCGTCCACATCTCCCCCCTCACCTCTCTCCAAGGCCCCAATGGATCCTTTCATATCCGTCGCAAATTCACTTGCACCTCCACACACATCATTTACTGTATCCGCTGCACCTGGTGTGGTCTCCTCTACATTGGGGAGACAGGCCGCCTACTTGCGGAACATTTCAGGGAACACCTCTGAGACCACCCGCACCAACCAATCCAACCACCCGATGGCTGAACACTTTAACTCCCCCTCCCACTCCGCCAAGGACATGCAGGTCCTTGGCCTCCTCCATTGCCAGCCCCTGACCACACAACGCCTGGAGGAAGAGTGCCTCATCTTCTGCCTAGGAACCCTCCAACCACACGGGATGAATGTAGATTTCTCCAGCTTCCTCACTTCCCCTCCCCCCACCTTATCTCAGTCCCAACCCCCGGATTCAGCACCGCCCTGTTGACCTGCAATCTTCTTCCCGACAGCTCCACCCCCAACCCCTCTCCGGCCTATCACCCTCATCCTTACCTCCTTCCACCTATTGTATTCCCCGTACCCCTGCCCCAAATTCCCCCCCCACCACCTTTTATCTTAGCCCGCTTGGCACACCAGCCTCATTCCTGAAGAAGGGCTTATGCCCAAAACGTCGATTCTCCTGCTCCTCGGATGCTGTTTGGCCTGCTGTATTTTTTCAGCACCACATTTTTCAACTCGGGGCCCTATTCTCTCCCTAATTACCCTTTTGTTCTTAATGTATTTATAAAATACCTTTTGGATTATCCTTATCCTACTGGCCATGGATATCTCATGTACCATTTTTGCCCTCCTGATTTCCCTCTTAAGTATACTCCTACTGCCTTTATACTCTTCTAAGGGTTCTCTCGATCTCTCCTGTCTATACCTGGCGCATGCTTCCTTCTTTTTCTTAACCAAGACCTCAATTTGTCTTGTCATTCAGCATTCCCTACACCTACCAGCCTTTCCTTTTACTCTAACAGGAATATACTGTCTCTGAACTCTTGTTATCTCATTTCTGAAGGCTTCCCACTTTCCAGCCATCCCTTTACCTGTGAACATTTGCCCCCAGTCACCTTTGAAAGTTCTTGCCTAAGACTGTCATCATTAGCTTTCCTCCAATCTAGAATTTCAACTTTTAGATCTGGTCCATCCTTTTCCATTTTTAAACTAATATGGTTGCTGGCACCAAAGTGATCCCCCACTGACCTCAGTCACCTGAATTGCCTTATTTCCCAAGAGTAGGTCAAGCTTTGCACCTTCTCTAGTAGATATATCCACATACTGAATCAGAAAATTGTCTTGTACACACTTAACAAATTCCTCTCCATCTAAACCCTTAATACTATGGCAGTCCCAGTCTATGTTTGGAAAATTAAAATTCCCTACCATAATCACCCTATTATTCTTACAGGTAACTGAAATCTCCTAACAAATTTGTTTGTCAATTTCCTGCTAACAATTAGGGAGGGTCTATAATACAATCCCAATAAAGTGATCATCTGTTTCTTATATCTCCACCAAAAAAACTTCTCTTGGTATATTCTCAGGAAAATCCTCTCTTAGTACAGAGATAATGCTATTCAAAAATGCCCACCCCCACCCCCGTCTCCCCCCACCCCTTCACACACACACACACACACACACACACACACACACACACACAGACTTCCTGCGTCCTGGAACATTGACCTGCTAGTCCTATCCACCTCTGGGCCACATTTCTGTAATTGCTATGATATTCCAGCCCCATGTTCCTAACCATGCCCTGAGTTCATTTGCCTTCCCTGTTAGGCCTTTTCCATTGATGTAAATGCAGTCTACTTCATCACTCTTACCTTGTTCTCTGCTTTGTCCCAGCCTGCCCTGACTGTTTGACTCATTCCTTTTCCCAACTGTACCAGTTTCAGTTTGATTTTTCCTAACTATCTCTCTGGGTCCCACACCTCCTCCTTATTGTTTAAATCCTTCTGAGCAGCTCTAGCAAATCTCCCTGCCAGTCTATTAGACCCCTTCCAATTCAGGTGCAATCCATCCTTCTTGCACAGGTCACTTCTACCTGTTTTCCCTGAAGCATCAGAGGCTGAGGGGTGACCTTAAAGTGGTTTATAAAATCATGAGGGATATGGATAAGATAAATAGATAAAGGCTTTTCCCTGGGGTGGGGGAGTCCAGACCTAGAGGGCATAGGTTTAGGGTGAGAGGGACCTCTGGGGAAAACCTTTTACACATAGGGTGGTGCATGTAAGGAATGTGTTGCCAAAGAAAGTAATGTAGGCTAGTACAATTGGAGCATTTGAAAGGCATTTGGATGAGTATATGAATGGGAAGGGTTGAGAGGTCTTTTGACTAGATTAGTTTAGGATATGGACAAATTACACCAAAGGGTCTGTTTCTGTGCTGTACATCTCAATGAATCTATAACCCAGCGACTTTTGGACAACAATGAATATACTGCACTCAGAAGAAATGAGAGCTTATTCTCTTTGATCATCTTCTCAGGAAGAAATGTTTTGTTGACTGGAGAACCTAAGTCTATTGAAACTTGGAGTCACTCCAAATTTCAGCTTGTACATTTGTAAGGAAATTATGTGGCTTAGTTCATGTCTGGAACTCTGATGAGTCAGGGTTTGTAACGGATGTAACCCACTCAGTAGTTCATTTATTCAAAGTTTTATAAATGGACTGGACCTAGAAACAGATGTTTAGACTAAAAGCAGATGGCAGTAGTTTTACTGTTTGTGAACTCAGTCTTTTTCTAGTTTGTAATTTACCATTACCCATTTTCTGCTATTGCATAAAGCCAGGAGGCACCTCAATACAATTGAGTGTACCTCTAGGAGTGGTAGTAGAGGTAGCTGAAATACAGCTACCTGTCAAAAACCAAAGTAGTTCCTCCTTCAGGTGCAGAACTTAAACATCCAGGCCTCACAGGACCTGTACATAAAAAGTACTTCCTGTCTAAGCAATATTGACAACCTAAGTCATTTGTATTTCTGCATGGTTTGGTGAAAGTTATGCAGAAATTCATTAGCCAAATGTCTGCAAAATTATTGAAATGTTTTCAAAACTACACAGCATTATGGTGTATAGCAACTACTGAAGCATCTCCAGATGAATCCTTGGAAATCAATATTTTAGTCATAGGAGAAGAAAGGTTGTTAAATGATCAGATTCTTGTTATAAAAGCCTCACATGTCAATATAAAGGAATGTTCTTTATTTGACCTTGACATGCTGCAAGATTACATTAAGAGATCATTGATGCAAGTATTCATAATTCTCAGAACTCACTGGAAAAGATTTAGTCAAGTGATCCAAGGGCCCCAATTTACTCGACTGAAGAACTTAGGTTAAAAGAAAAGACTCACCAGTTTTCTGTGCTTTACAAGAAAATAACTGTTCGTATGAATAAATGTCTTTAACTAATGGCAGTTACAAAATATGAATTGCCGGCATAAAAATCTGCAATGCAAATTCTCTCCTTCCTTAACTTTCCCCTTCACAAACAGCAAACAAAGACAGACAAGACATGGGTATTGAGAGTGGTAAAAGAAATAAGGAGATCGGGGAAACATAGTTCAATAGCATTAGACTAGACCATGTGATTCAATGAGTTGATTTTTCTTTTCCTTTCAATTCCTTTTTAAGTTCCTTGGTAATGAGATGAGGTTGCTTGCATATCAATGTGGTCTTTCATTTATCAGTTGAAAATTTGCCCTTTCACTATTTTTAAAGGCATTTAACTTCTCCTTCAACAGGGAATTTGCAGAAATTACTGGAGACTTCATTCCCTCACAGGTAAAAGAGAGATTATTTGATACTTTCTCTCTACAAATTAGGTGTTTCTCTGTGGCACTGGCTTCACACAAGCTTTGCTCATCTGATCAGGAGCCAATTGGAATTCTATTGCCAAGCAGTTTTCCTTTTGCTCAGATCTATTGGCTCCACAGTGTATTTTTTCGCTCTTGTTGTTCCAGGAAAATTGCAGTATTGCATATAACTCACAATGTGCTCTCGTCAACATGAATTTTAAAACTACAGCCATCTCATTACAAATCTCCTTGGTTTGAAACAATATCATCCTTTTTGGTCCAAATATTCATTGTTACCTAGGTTTTCTTTATATAGATCAGTGGATATGTTGATGTATGTCTCAGAGCAGTGGTACGTCTGAAGTAGACTTAGATAAAATTCCCTCTCATGGTAATGTTAAGTCAAATATTCCTGTGAAAGTGACAGTGTTCATGTTGTACTGATCCAGGACAATCAACTACAGTGGCAGCTGATGTGACTGAAGTGAATGCAGGATATGTGTAAGAAATAATTCAAGTCAGAAAGTATAGTAGAACCCTAACTACCTGTCACTGTAACCCTGTAGGGCTGTGTCAGCAGTAGGAGAAGAATTTATGGGTGAGTGGTTCATCCAGACATGCAAGCTACCAGCATGTAGAGAAAGCACTGTGGCGAGATATGCTAACATCACATATGCATTACCAAATAAGAAAACAAATTACTTACATTCTATTTATAATGTCTACTATTGTGCAGAATAATTTAACAGCACATCAAAGGGCTGAAGGATTGTCAGTGATATGTAGAGAGAAAGGTAAATATGTATTTGAGTTTGTGACTTTGTAGTGTGAACAGATATTAGAACTGTGTCACTGGTAGTTCTTCAGCGCTCACTCTCTCATAATTGTCAGCTAAAAGTGAGTATGGAATTTAAAAGAAAATCCTTTGTCGAGGACCAGGAGGAGCAGAGCTATCACTGCTATCTACCTCAACCCATCCATCAATTCCACTGTTTCCATGACCATATTCCCGTTAGTTAATTTCAACACAATCCCTCTGAACAGGACTTACCTGAAATCCATGGCTGATAAAGCATGCAATCTCAAGTTCGATCTTTTCTGAAAGTGAGATGATCCTGGAAGCTTGGACAACAATGGCATTTCATTCAGATGAGGGTTGAGCAATGGATTTGTCGATCCTTAACTCCCTTGCCATTAGCTACAGACTAATTTCCCAGGCCTGAATATAGCTTGTCAATAGATAATCTTCCTGTAACAAAAATCAGGAGTTCCTTTTGAAGTGTGGCTTATCATCTCAACAAAAGTCTGACATACCAAGACATAATAGAATTTTGACAGTCAACAACTGCCACATTTGAATGAAGTATTTAAGAGAAGAACCAATAAGGAGTTGTTTCCAGCATTGTAAATTCTTTGCACCAGTGAGGAAATAGATATGTAGGACATTGTTGAGGAGATCTCTACTATAAATTTCACTACAATATCTACACTAGATAAACTTTTGAATTTGGCATCATTGATTACTTCCATAAGTACATCTTGCACTGGTTTTACTGCAACTCATCTTGTAAAGTAATAGAATGATCCAAGATTGAAATGATACGGCTTTATAGTATCAGACTAAGAATTTGTTATTTGCTACAATGATCATGTATATCTAATCGCACAGATTTTACATATCTTTCAGAATTTGGATGGACAAAGATTCTAATGAGCCATGAAGAAATTAAATCGTGCATTCTCCAAGACAATTTCTCTATAAATCAGAGTCCAGATACCAACCAATCAGCACTTTCTTCTTATGCACTGCAAATGTTTTTTCTTCTTTGACTTGGTATTCTTGTGCAGTATCCTGATAAGGGCAAGATAAAAAGTTTTAACAAAATGTGTCTTTTTTCCAATAGTATTTAATTGTGTTATCTGGAGATGCATTTTTTATATGTTATTGTTAAAGTTGTTGAAGATTCTTCTTTGAATGGTTAGAAGGTCAGATATTCTCTTTAAAGTTTCTAGTCTCTCAGCATCCAATGTATAACTTAGATTTGTCATAACATTGGTCGGTGTTGAAATCTGATCAAATTCAGTTGTAAAAGCTTCAGTTGTCTCAAGTGGAATGTATTGTTCATTTGTTGCTTCTTTGGCTACTTCTCATCTCAAATTTGTTTAGTACAGGCCATTCTGCCATAACACGCGTTTCGTCAATGCGAATTCACTATAACACGATTGCCAAATTGGGGACACTGTTTCTAAAGCACGAACTTTTAAAATGTGTATTGGCTGTAATGCAATTACATCATCAACACTTTAAGCACTATTTCTAAAGTGCAATTTTTCTCCTAAAAGGGGTTGCACAAGTACACAACCATTGCATTATAGAAAAACTACCTGCACTTGAAATCTGACCTCTGCCATTTTGACAGCAAAGGAAACCAGTTCTCTCAAACCAGTATAGGCATAGTTTCAGTGTTAGCATTGATAGCATGAAAAATTATTATTCCACTGTAATTAACCTCAGTGGATTCTGCTTTTGATTTAGACTCAAACATTAGCATATGCAGCCCTGTGAAATCTTATACCAGTTTTTTGTCTGTGGATGTTCCTCGACCAGTTGCTCCTCAATATTTTGCTGTTTAAACTCTTTCTGCTTTTGAATTTGATTAAGATGAATATGGCAGCACTGGTGTACAGTGGTTAACACTGCTGCCTCTCAGTGCCAGGTACCTGGGTTCAATTCTAGCCTTGTGTAGAGTTTGCATACTCTTTCTGTGTAACTTTCCACCAGGTGCTCTGGTTTTCTCCCACAGCCCAAAAATGTGCAAGTTAAGTGGATTAGCCATGTTAAATTGCCTGTAGTATCTAGGAATATGTAGGCTAGGTGGATTAGTCATGGCTAATGCGGGGTTAGGGTGGGAGAGTTTGGGGTCTGGGTGGGATGCTCTTTGGAGGGTCAGTGCAAACTCAATGGGCTGAATGGCCTCAATTTGCAATTCTAATCTAATATATACTTTATACTCAGGAACGATGAATGAGTCAATAAAGGTGAGGAGACATAAAACTCAAAACTGACTTTGCCTCCAGTGCAAATGTTGACATTTTTCCAACTGAGATAGTTCTGGAAGCATTTCAAAATAATGGCAAATTTTGCACCATTTAGCAAGTTTTAAAATGTTCACATATATTAAAGATCATTTACTTAGTAACTACTACCATACGATCACAAAAACATTTAAATGGTCCACTCATCTTTAAAAGACATTTTTAATGATTTGCTATCAGACTAGTACACTTTATGAAGAATTCTTATTTTTGAGATAAATAGATTTTCAACTGTGTTAATAAAATTTGACTAAGGGCTACATTTTACATGTGAGTTTGTTCTTCTCATACTCATGGTGTCAAAGTCAACCAAACCTCCCTGTACATTGCAGGCTCATCAGGCGATTATGATAGTCGCTCTTGAATTGACTTGAAATGGGAGATCTAAACAGAATAAGGACCTCCAGTAGGTCGCCTTACCCAGAACAAGGCCACAACTTGGCCTTACATTTGTTACCAGCTTTCACTGTCACATACAAATCGCAAATGTGGCAGCCTGAGGCCTCAAGATACAATCAATTGGCCACTTAACGGCCTCAAATGGCTGATGAGCAATGAATCTGCCCAAGACCGCCTTCACATTGGTTAAAATACCCATGATAAAAAGCAGGATTGGGGGATACAAGCATCAAACAGCTATAGCATCCAGTTTTATTTACATGCCATACCCTCCACTGTCAAATTCTACCCTAATTTTTCTCTCAATGATTTCCATAACTGAAACTTGTATAAATTCATAATTATGCAAGTATGCAAATGCTCAAATGTTTTTCACTACTTCCATCACAAGAATAACCTTGTACCTACAAGGCCTATATCTACTAACTTAATCCTCGGATAAAGAATCCTCCCATTACAAGCATTTAAATCAACAAGGGATGACAGGAGGATTTTCAATCCAACCCAATCCTAGTACCTTCTACTCTGTTTAGAAGGTAATGATTTAATTTTAATTTAAAGAAAGTACAAGTAGAATTTGAAAATGTAACCCTCCATGGATAATGCAGCATGTAGGAATGGAGATTTCTAAACTGGCTCCAATATTAACAGAGATTTTAAAAATGTCTTATGCTTTTGACATATTAAGTGAATGAAATAATAAATATGTCAGAAACAGTAAGTTTACTTTCAGCTGTTTTCAATTATTTAGTACAATTAAATAGACATTAGGAGTTAGCACTGAATAGTTATCTATACAATTGATCATCATTTAACATTAAAATATATCTGTTTGATCAGTTTGAGGCTTAATTAATGTCAGGTGATGTTAAGGTGTAATCCTACTTTCATCTTCAGCATTACTGAGAAAATGTAATTGAAAGCTGTTGAGTGCTGCACCTAACCGTGGATCTGTATAGGTGTTAGTAAGGCTACTGTTACCATGAAACATCATTACTCCTGAAGCACTGAAATGGAATGAATGACAATATATTATTAGCTTATTTTGGGAAACTAATTTTTTTATTGGGTGTGGGTAAGGTCAGGAAACAACATATTCCAAAATGAGTGCGACGAAAGAAGAAGTGGAGAAATTTTTGGACAGCAATCCTAACTTTGCCAAGGAATACTATGACACAAGACTACGAGCGATACATATTGCTAACATGCTGGGATCTCAAGAACCAAACAGGGACTACAGTACTTTCCGGGAGGTAAACACTGTTGAGGAAAGTGAAATTATTTTTGAGCTGATTCGAGACATGCAGGATATTAATATGGAAAAGACAGTGTTTAATATACTCAGAAGAATTACATTTCTCATTCAAGCAGATTGTATGAGTTTGTTCATGTACAGATCTAGGAATGGAACTCCTGAACTTGCCACTAGGCTATTTAATGTTCAAAAGGATTCTGTTTTCGAAGATTGTTTTGTTACACCAGATTGTGAAATAGTTTTTCCTCTTGACACTGGGATCATTGGATATGTGGCTCACACTAAGAAAACAGTAAATATCAAGGATAAAGACAAGGTACTGCAAATACTTCTTAAAACATTTCAAAGATGCTCTAATCTAATGAAAAGTATTTAATATAATATAAAACATGTAAGTATCTATCTACTTTGCACTGCATTTTAGAGACACTTTCCAGGCAAAAGGCAACGGAATTTACTGCACTTATTTTTCAATGCTGTTTATTCTCCTGAAAGCCAATGTTTATCACATGGTGAGAGAAAGTTATGGTATGAAACAAGTAAAAAAATAATCTTCAGTGGAAGGCATACAGAGGTAGCAGGAAATATCAAAAGAAGATAGGACAAAAGAGATAAAGAGGAAATGAGAAGCAGACAGCAAGAAAGGGTAGATAGAGGCACACAAATGATGAGGAGGAAAATTTAAAGACGCAGAATGAGAAAATAAGGGAGAGAAATGCAAAAACAATGAGAAATAGACTAGAAAAAAATGCACAAAAATATCTGTAACACTCCAGAAAGGATAAGCTAACAAAACTATAAGTTACTATTTATATAGATGTGTTTATTTCCATTTTAAGCAATAAAACTTTCTAGAGGAAAGTTTGAAAAATAACTGTAACTGTTAAAATGCAATTTTGCCATCAGAAATAAACAGATGGTACAGAATAAAATAGTTCTTCATATAAAGTTTCATTTAATAAATTTTTGAAAATTATTATTTGTAATGAAGTTTCTGATGGGATTAGATAAAGTACTGTTATGTAGTGTATGTGGAAATCCTATTGAAACATCAGCAAAGTTTATAGCATAAAAGGTACAGAAATGTATGCTTTTTTTCAGGGTTTATGAAAAGCCCTTGCAGTTGAAATGGAAATCTGAAAAAGGATACATTAATGTGTAAAAACAAATTAGCAGCTTAGATTATGTAAACACAAAATTGAACAGTCAGAGAGGATGCAGAATGTTGTACTTAATTGCATTGCAACAAAAGCCCCATTAACTTAATTGTCTTTGTAACTTTGTAGAATGTAAGCTTCCACACTTGAATTCTAGAGTTCAAAGTTGTGTAGCTAGACAGAAAATATGTATAATAATTTTTAACTTATCACATCTGCAAAGGACAAATTTCTACTTAGCTATTAATGGTATAAAACAAGTACTAAACTAACATTCACGCAGACACCATTTGCAATAATAAACTGTATCAGCAACTATTATGGCCTACAGAGGTATTATTGGGACCATTCGTGTTATATTAATATTTTGGCTTCTCTATATATTTATATTTTAGACTCAGTTTATGATGTAAAACAACATATAATGTAATGCATCATCATGGGAATAAGTAACAAAGCATTGGTAAAAATACTACATTTGCATAACTTCATTCAGTTGAAAGAAGAAATCTGACATTATCTTGGAAAGAACAACAGAAATTGCTGGAAAAGCTCAGCAGTTCTGGCAGCATCTGTGGAGAGAAATCAGAGTTCAGGTTTTGGGCCCAGTGACCCAGAAATGAATTATGTTTTGAGGAATTGTAACTCGACTTAAAATATTAATTCTGATTTCTCTCCACAGATGTTGCCAGACCTGTTGAGCTTTTCCAACAATTTCTGTTTTTGTTTCTGATTTCCAGTATCCACAGTTCTTTCAGTTTTTATTATCTTGGAAACCATTTATTGCACTTAACGTAGACATTAATGCTCTTAGTGTAGACATGATGCAGCTGTTGAGCTGATTATTTTAATTCTAGCTATAGACTATGTATAACTGACAGTAATACCTAAAAAGAATGTTTTGTTTTGCAATGTAATTGAAAGGGACACAATGGGCAATTACTAAAATATGAAAGAAATTGTTATTTGAAACATTTGAGTTATTTGAAATTATTTGATATACAAATCTTGTGTTCATGCTTTAAGGATTTGGATGTATGATTGGTTCATTCTCCCTTTGTCATGTTATATTTTGGATTTCAGTTACAGATTCTGGATACAATACTACTTATAATAAATACTACAGAAATATCTCAATAATATCACATTTATGTTTAACTAAATGAAATTTAAAATGTATTTTGGTAAAAGGAGACATATTTTAACCAAACGTTAACAGACAATTCTGTTCTTGGTCTGATGTTTGTTACAAAATAAAAGTAGTGAAGGTTATTAAAACCCTACAATTGCCAGCAGTCTTAAAACATAAAACCATTTAGTGAGGGCATAATAAGGAGCTGTGGAACAAAAATTGCTGGAAATACACAACAGGCTAGTTAGTAATTGTAAAGTGGTAAGACAAATTATTGATATTTCAAATTTGCATCAGACACGAGGGTATATTATTTAGACTGTTGTTTCATAAAGACTTAAGTATTAATGTGAAATTAACATGCAAACTAATCCTGTCACACTTATAGACACATGGATTACCTTGTAGGTCATGCCCTACAAGCTGATTTAACAGAACATCTTCGTCAGCACAGTTACAGTTATAAATTCAACTTTATCATAGCATTTTGCATTTTATAATCAGGAAACTAAACCACATAATTACAGTACATGCTAAACTATCTCAATCAAAAGAATATGTTTCAATATTTCATTTTTAAATAAACTTGTTAAAGTACAAAGATAATCAAAAGCTATGGTATTTTATAGTTGAATCAAATGCTGTACATACATCTCAGACATTGAATGCATTTTCTTACTCAGTGTTTCTATCAAGCTTTTTTGACTGAGAGATCAACAACTCATTTTCAAACCATAGAATGATACAGTATGGTCTTAAAAAGGTAATTTGGTCCAACATTTCTGTGCCTACACAAGTTAACTTTTCCCTTTGCGCTCACTTCCTCCTATACTAAGGCCTATATATAGGCCTTACTATTATACCTTCTGAGATATTTGGAGATAATCAGCATATTTGTATGTTACAGATATGAATATATTTATTTATGATTAAAATTAAGTATGCTTTTTTTATTGGTACTGTGGATGATATTCACTACCATGCTTTTTCAAATTGCAAAATGTTCACGCAAATTTTCTGACATAGTTTGAGATAGTTACAACTATTTTCTTGTAGTTGGAATTTTAGTTTCTGTTTTGTGCATGCAGGATAGTTAAAACATAGTTTTCTCATGTAGTTGTCTAAGTATGTGACAGGCAAAGACAATTGCAGTATTGTATTGAAGGGTGGTGTGTTTGCTACATTTCTAGGCACAGATGTGGTTTAGGATCACACTAATTGCATTTTGTAAGGCACAGATATGTTTGAGCTAATACTTACTTTATTAATTGGGATAAAAATATAATTGTGATAAGGGACATAGACATATGTGAGACCATGATGGCAATTGTCCAAAATACAGATCAAAATTTTGGCTCTAATCTTTTTATGCTGAAAAATGAGAAGTAAGTCCCCAAAGAATAGAACATGTGGTATTACTTGAGATCCAATAACATTATATAACATTTCACATGCCATTGAAAATGATAAATTTCTTACTCATTGTTAAATATTGTCACTCCATTGGTGTTGATGGCAACATCCGATGGAATAACAGTCAAATGATTTATGATTGCTTAATATTTTGTGTAAGATAACCTGAAATTGAGATAAAAGCAAGAAAAAAATATTTTGTGATTACTTAGACTGTTAGTAACCTACACTTGACATCTTTATCAACACAACTTGAAGGAGTCTACAGACCAAGATCACCCAATTTGGAGGTGAAGTGTTGGCAAAAGAATCAAATGATTCAAGTGTCTTCGATAAGCCCAGACGGAGGACAAAAAGAAACAATGGAAGGAGCATATGAATGTTCAAAAATTCTACAAATGCATTTCAGAAATACATTTGACCCACTTATGTTGGAGTTTGTAGATCTAATATTAGACTATTTAGTCATCTCAGGTCCAGCATCATGGAATGGAAGAAGGTTGTCCTCAATCCTGAGGGCTGCCTAAGATTTTACATCTTTATGTATAATTTGAAAAATCTCAGCCTTAGAATCTTATTTCATTTAATTTGCCCATCTTGAATGCTAGATAAATTGATGTAAGGGGAAAAGGTGGTGGAGTCATGAAATAAATTGGATTTCTTTTGCACAGGAGTTATAAGGGCCAATGGCAATAGTTAGAAGGGCATATATCATCACAAGGATATGAGGGGCTGCGGGTTTGGGGGTGTGGATGGAATCATGAAGCGACATGATTTGGAATGAATGGGGCTATTTATAAACCAATGGCTGCCATTCACAATCTGCCAGCTGTGGAATGTTGCCCAAGCTGGGATTCAATGCCAAATTATCCTTAAAAGTGCACAAGTGATTCGAGGCAGGACTGCCCAGTTTTTCACATGACTGAAAGGAAGTACCACAAGCTTGAAATAACTTCAGACAATATTTTCATGAATCAGCACTTGGCAAGCTCACCAATCTTTTCTTTTCTAATGCAGGGATTCTTCCAACTATTTTAAATGTTCTCATGAACAGATGTGTCCACATCAGAAGGCTACATGTGACCTTCCTACCCTATCACAAATTAATGCCCTTGAGTGGGCTAAACAGGACCTCACCCACACCTGTCTGATGAGCTACCTTCCGGAAGGAGGTCATATCCCACCATCTGAGCCAGCAGGCCTAGGTTCAAGTCCCACCTCAAGTAGCACAGAGGTGTGCAATAACATTTCTGAGCAGGTTGATTGTGTGATGATACTATAGCTTTAAGAGGGGTATTGTGTCCTTTTTATATGAAGAGAGGGTGGGGCAGAGGTGAGAGCAGTCTGTTTCACGCGAATAATGTGAACAGTTTGTGAGGCCTTGGGGTTTTTTTAAAACGTTGGTCAGAGCATTAAGTATAGGAGTTGGGACATCATGTTGTAGCTGTACAGGACATTGGCTAGGCCACTTTTAGAATATGGTGTGCAATTTTGGTCTCATCCTATAGAAAGGATGTTGTGAAACTTGAGAGGGTTCAGAGAAGATTTACAAAGATGTTGCCAGGGTTAGAGGGTTTGAGCTGTAGGGAGAGGTTGAATAGGCTGGGGCTGTTTTTCGTGGAGTGTTGGAGGCTGAGGGGGTAACCTTATAGAGGTGTATAAAATCATAAGGGGCATGGATAGGGTAAATAAACAATGTATTTTCCCTGGGTTGGGGAAGTCCAGAACTAGATGGCATGGTTTTAGGGTGTGAAGGGAAAATTTAAAAGGGACTTACGGGGCAAGATTTTTCACACAGAGCATGGTGCATGTATGAAATGAGCTTCCAGAGGAAGTGGTGGAGGCTGGTACAATTGCAACATTTAAAAGGCATCAGAATGGGTACATGAATAGGAAGGGCTTAAAAGGATATGGGCCAAATGCTGGCAGATTAGGTTAGGATATCTGGTTGGCATGGATGAATTGGATCAAAGGGTTTGTTTCCATGCTGTACATCTCCATGACTCTATCACTCTAACAGAAGCAGCATAAAAGGGTGGGTCAAGCTCCCACAGAATCAGGATTTTAGTTTAACTTTCAGTAGATGCTAGAGTCTTGAAGCTGGATGTGGAAGCTGTCATTCCTCTCTCTGTTATAGCTAAAAGCTTCGGCTCTCTTCCCACTGCTAGAATTGCATGTGAGATAATCTATTTTTCTGAATTTGTGTTTGCCAAGGGTGTGTTTAAAGGATGTTACTGTATTGGAACATTTGTTGTTTATTAGTTAAATAATCTAATCCAATAGAGTTAAGTTATTCCAATTGTTCTTTCTTTTGGTGGTATTTTAACTATAGTATAAGAATAAAGTGTGTTTTGCTTCAAGCCTGGTAGTTTGATCAATCGAGCTGCATCCAGAACACAACACCTTACACTTGCCTTTTAAGAATAAGAAAATGTAATGGTCTAGGCAATGTTCGTAATATATTTTGCTATGCTTTTAATGATGGTATTCCAACAATAGTATTAGGTACAGAATTCCATGATTCTAACCAAATATCAATCCAATAATGGCAAAGTATGCTGAAGCAAAAAAGGTTTTCTTCCTAGCAGGGCAAACTGGAGCTGATGACATTCTTATAGCATGATAGATATTTGTAGTGGTCACAGGATACGTGACATGATATTTAATTAGGAGGTGAAATATTTTCTTTTAAGAAGAAAGCAGTATGGAAAACAAACACTGTACCTTCACAAAGTATATTCTGGAAAACCATGTCTCATTTTGTGGTTTCCACTGATAGGCAAAAGATCTGAGACTTTGGCCCAGAGTTGCTGCTGGCCATGCAGTCATTATTCAAGTTTGGGAGTTGCACATGTAGACCATGTGGAATTCCCATCAGAGCAAACTCCAAAGAAATTGCTTGGTAAATTTGATGATCCCCTTTGTACCCCTCTAAAAGCATCTATTTAAATTGGCAAATTTGGAGGGTTCTGATGAAATAAAGTAAATAATTACTAGGAAAAGTGAGTCTGTTAAATACATAGTCTCCTGAATATCTTTTCAATTAACTTCATAATCACTTCCCTCAACACGAACTACATCTCCTCAGATATCGACCTCCTGATGTGATGGGATATGATGTGATGTTTCTGACCTACTCCAGACCCAACGCTTGTTTCCATACCTCCCTGATCCCTACTTAGCCTATCGAGAGATTCACCACCCTCTCCCATTCTCTTCCTTCCCCTGCTCCATATCCTAAAACCTTCCACTATTCCCCCTATGTCCTTTCCAAACTAGCTGCTCTATATTACCCTACTCCTCCTTTCCCCACTTCAGACCCAGCAGAATCCTGGGTCAAAATCCTGGAATTCTATCCCTAATGGCATTGTGGGTTAACCTACAACAGGTAAACTGCAGTGGTTCAAGAAGACAGCTTACCATCACTTTCTCAAAGGCAACCAGGGACAGGCAGTGAATGCTGGCTCAACCAGGGACACCCACATCCCTCAGATGAATTAAAAAAAAGTTCTCCAGCCCTTCTTTCCTGGCTCTGGACTGGTTACCCCTTTCAGCCTTCTCTCTTCTCTGGATCCATTATCCCAAAACCCTTCCCTTACACACTGGACTCTATCTAACCTGGCTCTATCCTACTTGACACCTCACACCTCTTACACATCAACCTGGCAACCTACCCTCCCAGCACCTGAACCTCATACTTTCATTATGGACTTAACCCTTGGTAGCAGCTGTCAAAGGGACTGACTGTGATTCTGGACTGTGAAATTTCAGAATGCACTAGCTGATTGCTGTGAAAAGGGGGCACGGGCTGCCTGCCCTCTGATAGTTCTGCACTATGAGATAACTGACTGAATGGAAATCATGTATTTCTGAAGGAGTGCTGAGCGGAATCTCCTGTCAGAAATGTGGAATCTCTTGTTTCATAAAAATGAGGGAATCTATAGCAATCTGCTTGAGATTGCCGCTCCTTAGAAAGTCCAGTCTAATATATCTGAGAGATTACTTAAAAATACGAATTGATTTTCCAGGTGCTGATTGACAGCTTCTTATAAAGGTTTATAAAATCTTGAGGGGCATAGACAGGGTGAATGACCAAGGTCTTTTCCCCAGGGTAGGGGAGTCCAAAGTGAGAGGGCATAAGTATAAGGTGGGAGGGAAGAGGTTTGAAAGGGACTTCCGGGGCAACTTCTTCATGCAGAAGGTGATGCATTTATGGAATAAGTTGCCAAAAGAGGTGGTGGAGACAGGTACAGTTACAACATTTTAAAGGTAACTGCGTGGGTAAATGAATAGGAAAGGTATAGAGAGATATGGGCCAAATGCTGGCAAATTTGACTAGACTAATTTAGGATATCTGGTCAGCATGGATGAGTTGGACTGAACGGTCTGTTTCCGTGCTGTACATCTCAATGATTCTATAACTGTATGACAATAGCTACAAGACCTGCCAGCCCAATGAAAATGACTTTTCGAAAGAAATCTTTCAATGGTCTGATCATAATTGAAATGTCATTTGGATATTTTTCTCTTCATGGTGTAACGAATGCATCAACTCCAATCCATTGTACAGACAATCAAATGCCTGAATACTGTCTTCATATGGCTGATATTGGTTGGAGAAGAAGTCAAAGGGAAGCCTTACAGAACACTCTGGGATGAGCGCCACAGAGGGAAAGATTGAACATCAGAAATAAAACAATACTGTCTGTAAGAGGCAGTCAAAATGAACTAATTCATTCAGTATCTCAGCCACAATTTCATTGAAACAGTTAGAAAATTCCAACCTCCATTTCTATTCAAGGAACCAAGAGGGAATCCTTCAGACCAGTAACAATTTCAACCTCAATCTTTAAAACTAGTTAAACAGAATGAGTGTTTCTTGATACTCTGTTAGTAATATAAGTGCAGGTATATTTTTAAAATCATCTATTCTTGTGTATGCATAAATGTACAAGTTTGGGGTTTGGATTTTTGTTGTGATTACATTTCAGGTGTTGTGAAAATAAACATTTATTCTTACATACAAAAAAAAAACTTGTTTGTCACAGAGCTTACGAATATCAAAACACTCCTTCCCCAAAATACAGGGTATTGCAATTATCCAAGAGTAAGAAAAGTGGGGGTGGGGGCAAGTTATCCTATACACATTCCCCCTGTTTGTTAAACCTTAGAGTTCTTAGTTGTACAGATAATACTTTAAGGCAGGAACAAAATCAGATTTTAGGATCAGATATAATTATTATTTCTGGAGGTTCAGGGATTTGGTGAGGTCCAACTGGCTGTTATTTCCTATATAGTACTTCAGTGTGATTGTTGAAGATTTCATTGATTTCTATTAA
Source organism: Chiloscyllium punctatum (assembly GCF_047496795.1). NCBI lineage: Eukaryota > Metazoa > Chordata > Chondrichthyes > Orectolobiformes > Hemiscylliidae > Chiloscyllium > Chiloscyllium punctatum. Next base: position 55,286,812 of record NC_092758.1, on the reverse strand, counting down.
CGGACTCCTTCCTGTATTGTAGGATGAACATTTCTGCGATTTTGTGGACACCCTGACAGAGTATAAAACAAATAGTGTTCTGGCAACTCCAATAATGAATGGAAAAGATGTAGTTGCTGTTGTGATGGCTGTAAACAAAATAACAGGATCACATTTCACCACCAAAGATGAAGAGGTAAGATTTTTCCAGGTTAATTTTGTACTCATACTCTGTACGTACAGATTTTAAAAATTAAAACTTTAAAGTTCAATGTCTTTTCCAGCACTTCTTCTGGAACCACAATAACAGTTTACTTTTTTTGACCATATAATTAGGTGAATTAGATGAATTAGATGACAATGTTAATAGCTTTCTGTCCCATAATGATTATAGTGTAGTTTTCATTACTGGCTAGGGCCTTGTCTCAATATATTATCTGATGTATTTGAGGGTATTTAAATATCTATAAAATAGCTTTGATCATCACTGAAGTTGTGAAGACCATAAATTTTGCCTCCAAGGCACCAAAGATAACTATTCCTACACCACATTGTTTTTCTTTTCACCCAGCTGTCGAACTTAGCCTTTTTCCACCCATTCTAGAGATGCTCCCAGGGTAGACCATTCATTTGATAAGAAAGTCTCACAAGGTTGATTTGGCATTTCTTTTATTGCAGTTTGATAATAGGAGGGAGCTGTTGCTGACTACATATTTTGAAGTTGTGCCTCAGCAGCATTGCTTCCTGTTCACTGTTTGAGTAGTTCTCTCGGGCTGAGAAAAGGAAGCTTTTCCTACGTCTACTCCTGCTCTCTCCATTTTATTGAGTCATATATCTTTCCTCACTGACCAACAGGCTTGTTGGTTTATTACTGCTTTCTAATCCCGATGCACTTAGCCAATGGTCACACCCTGGCTCTCAGATATCCATATGCAGGATGCAGTCTGATCTGGCCTGCACTTACAACCAGGCTTCAATCTATCTTGGTAGACTAACTGATTCCTGATAGCTGTGGAGATGAAGAATGGTTACAGCTGCAAATGCCACATGCTGCACAGATTCTTTTAATAAGCAGAAAGTATACCTTAAGTAGAAACTAATGTTTGATTATCAATGACATAAAGGGGGTAGAGTCGATAAAAGGTTTTGAAGTATTGATTTGCCATGATTGTATTAAATACTGGAGCAGGACCAATGGGCTGAATGGCCTATTCTTGTTCCTTCTGTTTCCTTGATACTTTCACAGATGATAGTCACAGGTGTCAATTGTCAGGCATGCTGAGAGGTTGTCCCAGTGTCTGTGTATACGCTTGGTTTTCCTGAAATATCTAATTTATCAAATTTGTAACTTTCAAATTAGAGGTACAAGTAGCTTGCTGGTCTGTGTTTTCTCGATCACTCCACACCCTTCTTGCTCACTTGTGTTCTGAATGATTAAGAAAGTCCCAGGAGAAAGTTTTTGAATTGACAGATGAATGTGAAAGCATGTGATAGAGACGATGTTGTCATGGAGACCAAGGTAGCAGAACATAAATGAAGATCTTGGTCCGAAATCTTTTCTATGGTCTTATCGTCAACATGCCCTTCCTTGTTGTCATTATTTTGATCCAAAGGTAAAAAAAAATTCCTGGCAAATACTTGACCTTCTCCTCTAGAGGATGCAGTTCTCCACATATGTTGTGCTGACTCCAGTAATTTTACCTTTTCATTTTGTGCAACTTGCTTTTGTGACAAGGTTGAAAGAATTAGCGAAAGGCTAACTTTTGAGGAATTATCCTTCAAATGATATCAGACAGTTGGTAGAATACATATTTTGGTTTCACTCTGCTAAAATAGATTAAGGGTATTTACAATTATGTGATGCCAGGATGTTACAAATATATTAAGGTACCAGGTCAGTTCCAGTTCTTTCTCAACTTATAGTTGACGATTGAGTTAATATCATGGCCTTGATGGAAGCTTGGCTGAGGATTGATGTCAGCTACTGCCTAAACTGCTCTGCCTTTATCTTCCACACTTTCCTTGCCCAGACCTTTATGTTAGTGATGCTGGCAATGGTGATAGTGTGAGTCTTATTGGCAAATGACACTTTGGTTTGTCACCTGGCTCTTTCTATGTCTTTTCAGCATCTCATCTTGTCCCATTCCTCTTGGTTCTGGTGTAAAACGTTCTTTCTCTACTGCCCAGCCAAGTACCATGCCAATTTTCAAACTGAGCTACCTTCATGACTTCCCTTGCTAAGTCTCTGCACTGAGAAACTTCTCATCAGGAGTTTCAGCTGCATTCATATCATCATGTTTCTCTTCTTTGAGTTCACTGTCCTCTTATGCTTCTCTGTTAATATATCCCTTATGGACAGTCCCCGGTCTTCCATCTCACATGGTCTCACTACTCCCATTGTATTAATCACATGGTAAAGACATCTCTGACCACTTCCCTAATTTGTTTTCCATTCACATTCATTTTCCCTCTCCCACCTTTACCTTCTTTTGTGACCAGCCTTGGGATATAATACTATCCCCTGTTTAGCTACAGTAAAATCATAACAAGTTGAATCACAACCCACTCATAAAGTTGTGTTAGGCACGGCTTCAAGACAGCTAAGCAAGCTGCAATTAAAACTGATTTGCTTGTAAATGTCAAAGAAAAACCTTTGAATACTCAGTGACGTAGCATATAGAGTTCTGCAGGCTGGAACAGAAGACAACTTCTCTGCAGCCAGAGTTCAAGTTATCTGCATTTTATTCATTGCTATTTCAGTGTAATAGCTTAACTTTACTGTCAAAATTCAATTGTTTACTTTTCATTCACTGTTCTCCAAAATATTTCCGCAGCTGGCATACGATTTGTTTAGCCATTCACTGCCAGATCTGGTTGGAACACAGGAAAGCATCATCAGGACCTGCTGTCAACAGTAAAGACAACTTGCTTTTCTCAGATCATCCTGAGTTGCAAAGATAAAACCTTGCTGCTTTCCTCTAACCATGTAGTTTTCTGTATTGCAATCCAATTTCTTATCACCAAGCATGGCTGTGATACTGACCAGAGTGAAGGTTAGAGTGGTGCTGGAAAAGTTCAGCAGGTCAGACAGCATCCGAGGAGCAGGAAAATTGATGTTTCGGGCAAAAACCCTTCATCAGGAATCTGTTTTGATAATGGAAGTGCATTGATACTTTGCTTCATTAACATATTTAATATAGCTGTAGCAAGGTATTCTTTCTGTGATCTCTTATATCAATGCTTCAATGGTTTTTGGACAAGTTTAAGGACTGTGACATGTTTGAAGTCTCTGTTATTGCTACCTTAATGATCTAACTGATACTTTTATGGGGTTCCAGGAACAGCAATTTCTGTTTCAACATAGATTTTATGAATTTCTACTTTCCTCTCAGCAGCTCCCTAGTTCCATTAGTTTGTATACAGCTTACTGGACAAGGTACATAATGCATATTAGGTGAATGAGCTTGGAAATGGCATGGATAGCATGAGGGACAATGTGGAGTGGCCAGGGTCATGAGTTAGTCTAGTGAGTAAAAGGGGCTTTCAGAATGGTTGGGATCATGGGTTGGTATTGATTGGAATGTAGAAGGTATGGAGAAGACCTTTTGGCCTTGCCTTTCAAAAATTTCCCAAAATCAAACTATGATTCATGACTCCTCTGTGTGGCTATGTATGGAGAAGCTGGTTATGGAGAAGCTAGTTTGAATCCATGAAAATTACAGAGATGTTTTTCCCACATAGAACTAATCTGTTTGAGAGTGTAGATTGTGGGCTCACTGTCTGTGTCTTTATGACATCCAAGCAAATGTTGAGAATGGGCCAGGAACTCTGAAATTGTGCCCCATTGCCAATTTTAAAAGGCTTCAGTATCATTCCAACTCCATGAAAATTCAGCACTGAAGTTCAGGATAAGTACAATGGTAGAAACATGAGACCTAAGTTTCTTCATTTTTGTCTAGTATTTTGAAAATAATCTCAATTTTATTTTCAGATTTTATTGAAGTATCTCAATTTTCTCAACCTAACACTCAAGATCTATCATCTGAATTACCTCCATGGGTGTGAAACCAGGAAAGGGCAGGTAAAGTTAAATGGGAATGTAAAAAATACAACATAGGTACTTATACAACTTAATCAATGACTTAATAATACTATTTACAATAAATGTAAAGGTTGTTTGTTTGAACATAGGAACATAGTACTTGGAAATAGTTTGAGTTGTAAGTTGACGACAGTTATATCAGACAGTGGGTGGGCAATTGAATCCACAGTGCAATTGATGGAAATTGGAGGTGGGGGCTCTGTGCATCATATAGTTTTGTGTAACTATGTTTTCAACACTACATTTTAAAAGATAAATAAAAGTAGCTACTTCACATAACAGACTTTTGCAGAATAGTCTTAGAATTAAAGGTTATATATGTTGTGAAGAGAACATAAAGTCATTCAAAGGGATATAGGTCGTTTCAGGGAATGGGCAAATTTCGGCAAATGGAATACAATGTGAAAATGTGAAATTGTCCATTGTGACAGGAAAAAAATTTAAAATGCTATCTTATCTAAATGGTGAGATATCACAGAGTTCTGAGATGCAGGTACCCTAGTGCAAGCATCACAAATAAAACATTAACATGCTGGAATAGTAAGCAGTTGGGAAATTTAATAGTATGTTATTGTTGATCACAACAGGATTTGAATATGAAAGTAAGGAGGTTATGTTTTAATTATATAGGGTGTGGATGAAACCTCCCCTGGAGCACTATGTACAGATTTAGACACTTTATCTAAGGAAGGATGTAGATGTGTTGAAGACAGTTCAAAGAAGGATTATTTGACTAATACCTGGGATGGTCGGGTTGGGAGAGGATTATCTGCTGAGGAAAACTGTATCCACTGGAGTTTAGAACAGTAAGAAGTGATTTGGTTGAAATATACAAGATCCTAAGGAGTCTTGATGGGTTAGATGTGGAGAGGATATTTTCTTTCATGAGAGAATCTAGAACTAAGGCTCACCGTTTAAAAAGCAGGGGTCACTCGTTCAAAACAGATGAGACAATTTTCTTTCCTGTGAGTCTTTGGAAGACTCCTTCTAAAACGTTGGTGGAAGCAGTGTTCTTTATTATTTTGAAGACAGAATAAGATAAATTCTTGTTTTATCAAGGGCTAAATGTTTATCAGGTAGGCAGGAATGTGTATTTGAGTTTACAATCAGATCAACCATGTTCTTATGAATGGCAAACAAGGCTGGAGGAGTGTACCCCATCACTTTTTTGGCATGAAAGTATGAGGCTGATCTTTAATGAGAAAAAAATCATGTTTCCACTGAAGGGGATGTACCTGAGAGTACAGTATATGGAAAAACATGTCTTTTGTAGCTGAACAAATAGGTTTGTAATGTATGCCAAGTCAACACATATCCCAATAATTGATAGTAATAAGGAAAATTCACCATTGATTATCCTTGTACCTCCTTCCTGTCAGGAATATCTTATGCACCCTCAGCTGTATGTGCTCATCCCTAATTGCCCTGACAGACAATTATGAGTCAATCACATTGCTGTGGGTCTGGATTTAAATGTAGGCCTGACCAGGTAAGGATGGCAATTTTTTTCCTTAACCTCTGTAGAGGTGCATTACATCGAGTAGCTAATTTTATAATTTGTTCATAGGGTGTGAGCATTGTGTGCAAGCCTAAAATTTATTGCTATTTCCTAATTATCCTTTAGAATGTGGTGATGAGCTGCCTTCTTGACCTGCTGGAGTTCATCTGGTAAAGGTACAAACTCAGTAAGGTTAAGGAGAGTATTTCAGTGTTGTGACACAATGACAGCCAAGCAGTGAAATATAGATTCATATCAGTGTGGTGTGTAACTTGGGGAAGTACTTGCAGGCAATAGTATTCCCATGCATTGGCTGTCTGTGATCTTTTACATGGTAGTTTTCACAGGTTTAGTAGGTGCTATTGTGAGGTCCTCCAGTAAATTTGTACATGATCTATACAACTAAAAGCTAAAGTTTCTTGCTCTGGTTAAGGGGTGAGGGTGTGGGTTTCTTTCTCTATGATTATTTTTAAAATGTATTGTGTAACATCTATTTATAATGAACTGCAACTGTCACTAAATTCCCAATCCTGCTGAAATAACTTTAGCATCTAGTTTTTCCTGGCCTTTGTCACAATTGGCAACACATTCAATTTGACCTCCAATTTCATTAGAAGAAAATTTTATTATTACTTCAATTACTGGCAATTACTTCAATTACTTATTACTGGCAATCAGCACTATTGCTATACCGCTTCTTTGCCAAAGACAACTGTTTCTGTTATATTCTCGTTTGATAGTTCACTATCATCAGTCGTTCTTTATTCTTTTAAACAACACAAAATTAAGTTAAGTAGCCCTGGATGGGACACTGTAAAAAAAAAGCAAATAAATGAATAAATGAAACTTGTAACAGATGAATGGAAACTTACTACATCAAAATAACATTATCTGGTGTATTCTCCTTTCACTGTGCTGAATCAAGGGATAAACTAATCATCCATGGTAAGGGATGGTTTAAACAGAAAAACATTCTTATATAAGAAAGCCATTTATTGTATAATGACAATAGATATAATCTGCATTAATTAACTAGGCATAATAAATTAGGATTATCAGGACCTGTGCAAAACACATCAGCTCCAATTGGTAATGCACGCAGTCCTTCACTTGCCTCACCAGAAGGCTGTGTGATATCATCATATTGTTTGGACCTTGATGCAACATCAACTTTAGCACCTTCAGAACTCTTACCTTTTTCAAAAGCTTTTTCAAAACATACATCTTACAAGTTGACTCCGATGAACGTCTAGTCTTGCGTATCACAGGAAATGTGTTAACATTCTTGTCTAGACAATTGAGTGTAGAAACATTTATTTCACAGGTTCTCTTATGGTCTGCAAGCAAAGTATTTGAAGAACTTACTGATATTGAGCGTCAATTTCACAAAGCCCTTTACACTGTGCGAGCCTTTCTGAACTGTGACAGATATTCGGTTGCGCTCCTGGACATGACAAAGGAAAAGGTCTTGTAATTTTTGCATCAGTACTTCAAATATGGCAGCATTGACTTGGTTATGAGTTATGTTCAGGTAACTTTATTTTCATTTTGATTTTGTAATTTTTATTGCAGGAATTTTTTGATCTTTGGCCAGTACAAATGGGTGAAGTACCACCATACGATGGTCCAAGAACTCCAGATGGAAGGGTATATTTTACAATTCATTTCATTCAAAAGATATTACTTTTGTTTTGACATTTTTATTCTTACGTATTTTGTTTTTATCTATAGGAAATAAACTTCTACAAAATAATTGATTACATCCTTCATGGAAAAGAGGAAATTAAAGTCATCCCGTAAGTCTCTCTGTTCAATAAAAAGTTGAGAAATGGATACACTGTTCAGAGTTGATTCAAGTTACTTCTCAGATCCACATTTGGATTCAGAGAAAAGAAAAATCAGAAAATAGAATGGGCAGAAGTAATTTAATTGGATATTTAGATAGAATCTTCTGTTCTCATTGGTGAGCTTGGAAGCAGGATAAAGCATACCTGGATGTCACCACCTTTCCATCTCTCTCAGAACTATATTCTGAGCAGGAAGACCCATGGTCAAATCTCCCATCCCACTAGCAATTGAGACCCTATGTGAGCAAGCAATAACTACTTAAAGGCCTCATTCCCCTCCTGATGGTATTAACCAATGTCAGAAAGGCCTGCTGCTTTACACAACAGCTAAAACTGTACAGTCAGCTGGTTACCTTAATATGGATGAAGCAAAGGGAAAGGACACATACACACCTGCAAAGAGACAAGTTATATTTCACAGAGGAAAGAAATCTGGATTTATTAGGTCTATTTAAAGAGACCACATTTTGGTAAACTTGAGTCATTCAAAACCCCACTGCTTGCATTGTAATTTGTACCCACTCCCATTTACCCATGCCCCTGTGCTCACTGACCAGTTAAACACTACCTCAATCTTTGTTTTTTCTCGTTTGCGTTTTAAAATACTTTCGTGCATCACTTCTACCTATCCTAAAATGTCATTCAGTCCCACAAACCTCTGTAATAATCTCTGTACTTCATTAATTAGAGGCCTCTTAGACAAGCCCAATTTTATTCATATCACACTGACGACCATGTTTTTATTTGTCAAGACCATAAGTTCTGGAAATTGCTCCTTAAACCTCTCCAAATCTCAAGTTTTAAGACACCCTTTAAAACCTATACCTTTGACTGAGATTCGGGTCACCTGAATTGATATCTGCTTATATGGTGTGGTGTTCAATTTTTGCTTTGTAACACTCCTGTTAAGTACTTTAGGATGTAATATTCCATTAAAATCATTATTTTAGATACAAGTTGTTATTGTCCAATATTATGTGATTGGCCCTTGGTAATAAATTCTGTGTTCAAAATACAAAAAAAATTATAAATGAAACCTTTCAACAGAAGAGTGGTTTGAATGTCTTGTAATTAATAGGTCCACTGCAGGAAAATGTTATTAATTCATTCCCATAGACATGCATTCCCCCTGCATGTTCTTTTCATTGCCAATCTTTTCAATGTCAACTTTGGTTCAGCAGTAGCATTCTTGTCTTCAAATCCATTCAATAATTTTTGCATTTCGGTGCAAGGCTCGGAGACAGGTCCTTTAAGACAGATGTTAAGCTGAGATCCCAACTGCTCTCTCAGATGATTTGGTTTTTTGCACCATTTTCTGGGAGGATGGGGGAGTTCTTTTGCCACCCTACTCAACCTTCCTTCCTTTACTAATATCACTGAAAGAAGTCCTGTATGTTTCCAACTGTTGTCCAGGGGATTTTGTATATAAACTAACAACCATGACTGTCTATATTGCAACAGTGACAAGGCTTTAAAATTTCTTTGGAATGTCCTGACACTGTAAATAGTGCAATATAAATGTTAATTTCTTAGTTTCTAAATAAAATCATCTCTTTTTCTCAATTGCTTTCCATTCATGCCCATCTCTCTTATCTTAATTTGTAGAAAAATTAGAATAGCTGCAATGTATTCAAGTCCAAAGAAAAATGTTGACCTCTGTTCTTCCTCACCCGTCTTCAGTTCAATCCATTCTATTCTGTCCCTTTTATTGCAATCTCTCTGTTTCCTCACATAGGAAGGACAGAATTTAATCCAGGTATTTGTGCTCTCTCCAAAGAGCCAGAGAAACAGTGAGAGCCCAGCGTCGCCTCTTTTTGGAATAGCTTGCTTTATTAAGTGTCATTCAGAGACTTTCATGGCCAACAGTGGGTCTTGGTATCAAGGACCTGAGAAGTCAAAATTCCAAACAGCCACCCAATCAAGAGGCACCAAACAATCAACAGCTAATTGCTCCTCATTGCCCTATCACTGGGGGAATAGATGTTTGTTACTGGAAAGGTGCCCACCAGAGGGCCAGCGCTTATATTTCTGATATTAGATGTTGTTATTAAGAGGAAGTTACTGCAATTACTTTTTCAACTTAAATGGTTTCCTCTAATTTAGATAATTTATTTTTTCAGGAACCCTCCTCCAGACCATTGGGCCCTAGTTAGTGGGTTACCATCGTATGTTGCAGAAACCAGCCTTGTAAGTTTTGTACCCCAACAGTAGACACAACAGAACCTTGCTGTGCTTTAGTATTACATTAAAGCAAGTTGTTCTATCAATATATGTTGACTGAGACTAAGGGGGAAAATTGTCTGTATTTCATGTTTCTCCAGATATGCAACATTATGAATGCAGCTGCAGATGAATTCTTTGAATTTCAGGTAGGTAAATGCAAAGAGAAAATGATGGGCAGTTGTCAAGCCTGCTAGAATGGGCAAGATGATGATTGGGCCCAGGGAATTGTGCGGGTGTCCATGCATCAGATTCGTGATGATGGAAAGCTGTAAGCAATTAAGTCAGTATTGGGAAGGCAATAGAGCAGGAATCCCATTCATTGGCTCATTGATTTGCTTAATTGCCTTATATATTATTAATTGCAATTTGGCATATTTTAATCCTGCTTCTGCAACTCAGTTAAACTTACATGTGTCTCTCGTATCTTCAGTTACCTATCCAGTGAAAGCTAGCAATTTATGTGTGGGGTCCACCACTCACTGTGTGGACTTGCTGCGGATTGACTCACAGGCTACTGGATTGATTTTGGGAAATATTTACACTGTGTGTAAATTTGCTGAGCAGGTTCTCTGAGGGATGCAGCCTCAGGAAAGAAAATTCAGAGCCTGGACATATTGGGTCCAAAATTTGGTAAGGGTCAGTTGAACCTAATGACATGGTGATTGGCCAATCAATGCAGGTGATGTGGGCTTGCTACTGGATTACATGGTAAGGAGCAGCTCAAATAATGTAATCCATCCCTTAAAATGGCATCATAAATTTGAGGCTGTCGGGTGAAGATAGCTGTAGGGCTGCCTGCAAGGAAATAAAGAAGTAATGGCAGTGTGGGAAGCATCTATCCTGTCTTTTTTTATATTTTTGAGCACTGGAGGAGATGTAATGGTTGTACTGTGACATTTCTGACCTCGGTTTGACACATCAAATGATCTGGCATGACATCAGAGGAGTCGTCTTCTTGGATAACGGCATGTATTTTTGTGTTGGAGCAACAAGAATTTAGGTGCTGGAAATTAAAACCTACAGAGCAATTCTTAAAAGGTCTGCAAGATAATGCAGCACAAGGCTGATTTGCCCTTTAAATATGCTGCCAGCTCAAAGTCATTAGGTGGTGCAGGATTCTTGATGGTCAATGACTGTTTGAGCTGCTCCTTGCCATGTTATCCAGTGGCAAGCCCACATCACCTGCATTCATTGGCCAACCACCATGTCATTAGGTTCAACTGACCATGACAGACCCGTACCAGATCCCAAATGACATAGAATCATAGAGTCATGCAGCATGGAAACATATCCTTTGCCCAACTTGTCCAGACGACCAGTGAATGCCACAATGTTAGGACTAAAACCAACCCAATGGTTCTGTATAAATTTATTGGAGCTTGCATAGATTGACTGAACTCAAGTGAACATACATAGATCAGTTTGCCAGATATACTATGGATAAGCCACAAATCCATGTGTATAGTTTAAATCCATTCTATTCACATTTACAGAAAGAGCCACTTGATAGTTTGGGATGGACAATTAAAAATGTGCTATCGATGCCAATAGTAAACAAGAAAGAGGAGATTGTTGGAGTTGCCACCTTTTATAATAGAAAGGATGGAAAACCATTTGATGAAATGGATGAAACTTTGATGGAAGTAAGTTTCAATCTGGTAATTTTGGAATCATAATCAGACTACAGGATACTGCATATTTACAAGTCTTTATCTTTTGTAGGCCTTGACACAATTCCTTGGGTGGTCTGTTTTGAACACGGATACATATGACAAAATGAACAAATTAGAAAATAGGAAAGATATTGCACAAGATATGGTGAACTATCATGTTAAATGCTCTAAAGATGAAATACAAGATATCCTGGTATGTTGGAAAAAAGTTAATGAACTTTGTTCAGCAATATTATATCATATTGAAATTAAATTTCCAGCAATGCTATGATTCCAGAAACAAATCACTAACAACATTATATTTGTCAGAAAACTAGAGAATGCTTTGATAGAGAACCCGATGAGTGTGAGGAAGAAGATCTTCAGGAAATCTTGGTGAGTGAACCATTCTGGATTTATAGTTATACACTATCTCATTCTTTTCTTATGTTTAAGATGTATCTTTTGCAATAAGTAAATAAAAAGACTGAAGAAACACTCAACAAAAACATAACTTTAAGAATACTTTAAATAATTTCTCTAAATAACGAACAGCAAAGACTATGCATCTTCTTTTCAAAAAAGGAAAATTTTCTTCTTTTCTTTGAACTTGTTCCTACTCCCTTGGCTATGGTCAGTTTACGGAAGAGTGATACTTAGTGCACGATTTTAAGATAGCACAAGTTGAGAGATTTCTCATCTCATTCTGCTGACATCAGTAAAAAGCACCTCTAAATGCAATTTCTCCTTCATGGGGGCAGTTGCAAAATCAAGCCATCCGACCCAGAAATCAGAGCAGAGTTGGCCATGTGAGTAGTTAAATGCTGAGGCGGAATATTTAGAAACCCCACTTCAGTTCTCTGGGATTTTGTCCTAGGCTTTTTAGAAGATATTAAACTCGCTAAGCACTAATCCCTCATACCCTCTCCTGCCCTCTTTGGCACCCCTATAGCCAGTCACGTGGTTTCTACTATGAGAAGATCTCAAGATCCATATGGAGATGAAAAGATCTTCTAAAAATGAGTATAACTCTCGTTTCTCTATATTTGATCAATTTTATTTATTTGTTCATGAGATATTGGCATTGCTAGCTAGGTTTTCATTTATTGTACACCCCTAGCTGCCCTGGAGCTAGTGGTGATGGTTCACCCTCTTGGTTTGCTGCTGCCATCCTTGGAGTGCAGGAAGGGAGTTCCAGTTTTTGACTCAGCAACAGTGAAGTACAGGTGGTCCATTCAAAGTCAGGATTGTGAGATGCTCAGAAATTCCACCATATTGTTAATTATTATAATTCATATCTTTTGTTTTTGTATTATTTTTAAGGCTGAAGAACTTCCAGATGCTGAGGAAGCAGAACTCTATGAGTTCCACTTTTGTGATTTTGAATGGTCTCCATTGGACCTTGTGAAATGTGGAATACAGATGTATTATGAACTTGGTGTGGTTGATAAGTTCCACATACCACAGGCGGTGAGTCATTTTGTTTGTTTACACTGCAACCAATTAAATGTGATAAAATAGGGTTACTGTATTCCAGTCTATTGACAGGCACGTTATGCACTTTGCTCAATATGCAAAAAGTCAATGCATTTTGTAAGAACATGTATTTTAGCAGATTATAGCCTTTTTCCTTCAGTAAGGCTTTTGCAACATCATTGTTAAAACACCATAGTGTCTAGTATCTCCAATGTAAGGAACAATGTGTGAATTTTTGCATTGGCATTCTTTAGTTAAGGTTATTGGATGTTGATGAGTTAGAGCACCCCAAAACCACTAGATTTATGATGGAAAAAATATTTTAAAATGATGTTTTTCATAGAAGGAACTGCAAAGGGAAAAAGTTCCTAATGGGAGTTGTGTACAGGCTTCCTGGCAGTAGTCAGGATATGGGGAAGAAAATAAATCAGCAGATAGGAAAGGCATGTAAGAAAGGAACTATTACAATAATCATTGGGATGGTGGGCTTCAATATGGAAGTGGACTGGGAAAATCAAGTTGGTAGCAGATGTCAAGAAAAGGAATACTTGAGATGTCTACAAGATGATGTTTTTGGAGCAACCTGTGGTACAGCCCACTATGGAACAGGCAGTTCTAAATTTGGTGACATGTAATGAGGCAGATGATTAAGGAGCTTAAGGTGAAGGAACCCCTAGTGGGAAGTAACCATAATATTATAGAACTCACCCTGCAGTTTGAGAGGGAAAAGCTTGAATCAGATGTAATTGTATTACAATTGAGTAAGGTAACTATAAAGAGCTGGTGAGAGTTGATTGGAAGGGAGCTAGCAGAGAAGATGGTGAAACAGCTAAAGTACCAATTTTTGGTGGTTATTTAGGAGGCACAGCAGAAATTCATACAAGTGAAGAAGCAGCATACTAAGGGGAGGATGAGGCAATCATGGTTAACTTGTGAAGCCAGGAACAGCATAAAAGCAAAATAAAAATTATACAATGTGTTGGAAATTAGTGAGGAGTCAGCAGCAAATACTGAAAGAAAATATTTTTTTTCTGGCTGGAGAATTAGTGATGGGGAGCAAAGAAATGCTAAAAGAACTGAGGCGGTGACACGGTGGCTCAGTGGTTAGCACTGCTGTCTCACAGCACCAGGGATCCAGGTTCGATTCCAGCCTCGGGTGACTGTCTGTGTGGAGTTTGCACATTCTCCCTGTGTTTATGTGGGTTTCCTTCGGGTGCTCCAGTTTCCTCCCACAGTCCAAAGATGTACAGGTCAGGTGAATTGGCCATTCTAAATTGCCCATAGTATTAGGTGTATGAGTCAGAGGAAAATGGGTCTGGGAGGGTTACACTTCGGAGAGTCGCTGTGGACTTGTTGGGCCGAACTATAGGGAATCTAATCCTGTTTAAAAGGCGGCACGGTGGCACAGTGGTTAGCACTGCTGCCTCACAGCGCCAGAGACCTGGGTTCAATTCCCACCTCAGGCGACTGTCTGTGTGGAGTTTGCACATTCTCCCCGTGTCTGCGTGGGTTTCCTCCGGGTGCTCCGGTTTCCTCCCACAGTCCAAAGAGGTGCAGGTCAGGTGAATTGGCCAATCTAAATTGCCCGTAGTGTTAGGTAAGGGGTAAATACAGGGGTATGGGTGGGTTGCGCTTCGGCGGGGCGGTGTGGACTTGTTGGGCCGAAGGGCCTGTTTCCACACTGTAAGTAATCTAATCTAATCTAAAAAAAAACTGAATAGATACTTTGCATCAGTCTTCACAGTGAAAATCATCAGCAGCATACCAGAACTTAAAGAGATTTGGGGCAGTGGTAAGTGTAGTGGTAATTGCTAAGGAGGAGGTTCTGGGGAAGCTGAAAAGTCTGAGAGTGGATAAATCACCTGGACCAAATGGACTATCCTCCAGAGATCTCAAGGAGATAGCTGAGGAAATTGCAAAAATATTGCTGGTGATTTTTCAGGAATCACTGGTGTCAGGAAGGGTCCCAGAGGACTAGAAAATGACTAATGTAGCATCCCTGTTTAAGAAGGGAGGGAGGCAGGAGGCAGGAAACAATAGGCTAGTTAACCTGACCCAAATCACTGGTAATATTCTATAATCTATTATTAAGGATGAGATTGTAGAGTACTTGAAAGTGCATGGTAAAAAAGGCTTTGTTTGTATGGCTTGGTCAAGTGGAGATCATGTCTGATAAATCTGTTAAAATTCGTTCAGAAAGTAACAAGCAAGTTAGACAAAGGGGAGACAGTGGATATGATCTATCTAGATTTCTAAAAGGCCTTTGACTAGGTGTTGAATAGCATGTTGCTAAATAAGAAAAGAACCCACAATGTTAGGGGCAAGGTATTGATATGAATAAAGGATTAGCTGACTGGCAGAAAGTAGAATGGCAGTTAGTTACTAATGGAGTTCTACAAGGACTGTATTGGGACTACAACTATTCACATGATACATTAACAATACAGCCAAAAGCAGAAATGCACTGCCAAAGCTGTATAAAGCTCTGCTCAGACCATAGTTGGAACATTATGGGTCATGTATCTAGAGATCCAGTGGAGATTTACAGGGATGAAGAGCTTGGCATATGATGACCAGTTAAAAACTCTAGGTTTGTTCTCAACGGAGTTTAGAAGGATGAAGGGGATCGCATTGAAACTTACCAAATATTGAGAGGAGTGGATAGAATGGATGTGCAGAAAATGTTTCTACACACAGGAGAGACTAAGATTGAGGTGCACAGCCTCAGAGTGAAGGGACAACCTTTTAAAACTAAAATGAGGAGGAATTTCTTCAGCCAGTTGGTGGGGAATCTATGGAACTCATTGCTGCAAAAGGCTGCTGAGGCCAAATCATTGAGTGCCTTTAAGACAGAGATTGATAGGTTCTTGATTAGTAAGGGCATCAAGGGTTATAGGCAAAGGACAGGTGAATAGGGTTGAGAAACATGTCAGCTATGATTAAATGACAAAGTAGACTCGATGGGCTAAATAGTCTTATTCAGCTCAGGTATCTTATGGTATTATGTAATCAAGGTTATTGTAATTTGCTCTGTATTCTTTATATTTTTAACATTTTCCAGCAATAAAATGTATTTTTTGTTTCTGTACTGAAGTGATCTCTGAAATGGTTGGGTTTAAATGTAAATGTTCTTTCTTTGTTCACCACCCCAGACCAACGAGGAGGTTCAAAGGAAACAACAGAGAAACTAGTTACTGAGGCCTAAAACCATCACAAAACACTTCCTTCCTCCCCAATCATGAATTACACCTGATCCAAATGTAAATGCAGATGAAGGTGTGGTGCCCAGTTTCTCAGCTAATGTTCCTCCTGGTAACCTTCATTACTGCCCCGTCCAAGTGGGTGGTAGACTTGGTTACTGAGCCCATACATTAAACGTAGAAAGAAGGGCCTGTTCTAGGATTCCATCATATCTGCCTGATCCCTTATCTTCTGAGAGCTCAACCTGATGATGTGCTCTTTTATACTTCCTTGAGTGTCCTTTGGCACGAGAAAGTACAATTTGTTTCTAACACTTTGATTTTCCTTGATAACACTAAAGATAATTGGTTGGGAATACACACAAGGGATTTTTTAATGATGTTTTTAAATTTGATGAGTAGTTCAAGGGTTGCTAGTGTTATTATATGACTTGTTGTTTCTATACCAGTTTATGAATTCTCTGGGGAACCATGCATCTTGTCTGACGCAAAACCCTTCTTGATTCCAGGAAAGTTTTAGAGATAAGATGAAGAGCAAGTCTTAAAAGCTCAACCCCAAAATACAGCCAGCAATGTTGGGGGTGCTGTTTGTGAGCGTGTGACCCAGACTCTTATAGTTGCTGTTGAAAATTGCTGGGGATAGAGATATCAACAGGAAATCCAGAATTTGATCATATCCACTATTCTCAAAGGCCTTCCTTCTCTGTTTTGACACCAACAAAAATATTTATGTCAAACAAAAATGAAAGTTCAGCCTGAAGTCACTATTGCTTTTGAAATTTACATTTGAATAGAAAATAACTTGGTGATTTTGTAAAATGAAGTGAAATTGCAGCAATTGTAACCAGCTTGAAGAAAAACTCATCACAAAACTAACATTTTGTTTCGAGTAAATTAGTCACAAAGCTTTTTGTTATGCGACAGGTATTGGTCCGTTTCATTTATTCTCTAAGTAAAGGATACAGAAAAATCACCTATCACAACTGGCGGCATGGGTTCAATGTTGGGCACACCATGTTTGCCCTTCTCATGGTAAGAACTTACCTTCTTAGGTCTACAGACGAAATATGAAATTGTAGGATGGTTATAGCACATAAGCATGTTGTTCAGCTTATTTGCATCTATATTGTCTCTCCCTGCTTGTTCCCACATAACCCTCAAATCTGAATTAAATTACTCGGTCTGTGAATTATAAAAGGACTCGTTAACCTTGATATTGTCAGGGATTAGTGTTCTCAACAAATTGAGTTTGAAGTTTCAGGCAGGCTGCAAGTCCCAGTTTCCTCACATGTTATGGAGTTAGTTGGCACCTGCTTTTTACTAAACAGGTTCCACACCAAGAAGCCAGGCTGATTTAACAGGTCTGAATCCCAGTTGGGACTGCACAGCTAGGGACGAATTTGCTTCTCCTCCTGGTCCATGAGCAATTCAATAAAGGATCTGACCTTTACTCTGAAGGTGTCTTTGCCTCTATTAAACTGCCCTTTTTCCTGAGACCTGGGAAACTGAATAAATCTGTGAAACAGGGTCTCCCAGCATCACTATACCAATAAAGTTGTGAATTGACCTCTTCGGTGTGCTTTGATTGGCAATCCCTTGACCTGTTTCCTTTAAACAGAAAAGATTTCTTCCTAATTGATTGCTCTGAAATACACAGTCAGCACAAAATGACTTCCACAGTCCATGTTAAAAGTGTGTTATTAGTTATTCTTTGATGTCTACTCAATGAATTATGCCTGTCAGCCAATACCCAAGGCAATTCCATCACCATCCCTGGGTATGTTTTATCTCATTAGAGGCTGTGGCACATTTGGAAGTCAATGGCACGGAGAGTACCCAAAATTGATTCCAGACCCCATGATGTCTCATGTCATCAGAGATAAAGTAACCTCCTGCTGAGTACCATCTATTACCCTCCTTCAGCTGATAAGTCAGTGCTATTCTATGTTGAACACCAGTTAAAGAAGGACTGAGGGTAGCAAGGGGACAAAAGCACACTGAGTGGAGAATTTCACTGTCTATCACCAAGAATAACTTGGTAGCACTGCACTGACAGAGCTGGGTGGCTCCTGAAGGACAAAGATGCAAGATTGACATTGTGGCAGGCAATGAGAAAACAATCAGCCTGAACCAGTCTACATTTTACAGATGCATCTGCTCTTGATGACAGACATATGAGGTTGACTATTACACATTCCTAAATGTTTCTTAGTTCTCAGAAAGCACACAGCTTCCACTGAGTTTCCATAGCAATACACCTTGCTAAATGCAATGGATTCAGAACAGATCCATCAGCTCAAAACCTGGGGAACCATGTGATGCTGCAGTCACTTAGACACATCAGAATTCTATTCCACTGCAATAAGTAACTTCACCATACAGCACATCGCCATCACCATTAGTCCTGGGAGCTAATTATGATTCAATGACAATAATAAGGATGCCCTATGTCAGGCTTCTACTTATTGACTACAGTTTCAACTTCAGTACTACAATTCCAATCACACTAGTCTCCAAATTCAGAAACCTTGGTCTCTGCTGCACCCTCTGCAATTGAATCCTCAACTTCCTGACCCCTGGATCACAATTAGTGAAGATAGGCGACAACACCTCCTTCAGAACAATCCTCAACACCAATATCATGCAAGGATGGGTACTTCATCCCTTACTGTACTCTCTGTACATTCATGACTGTGTGGCCAAATTTTGTCAGAACTCCATCTCCATGTTTGTTGATGACATCACCGTTGTAGGCCGAACATCAAACAATGACAAGACAGAATACAGGAATGAAATCGAGTGCTTGATGGAATGGCATAAAGAATAAAATCTCTCCCTCAACATCAGCAAAACTAAAGAGCTGATCATTGACTTCAGGAAGCAAGGAGGAGGGCACATCCCTACCTACATCAATGAAGCTGAGGTGGAGATGATTGGGAGTTTCAAGTTCCCAGGAGTGATGATCACAAATGATCCTGGACAACCCACATTAATGCAGCAATAAAGGTGCAAAACAATGCCTCTTCTTCCTCAGGAGGCTGAGGAAATTCAGCATGTGCATAAGGATTCTCACCAACATTTATAGATGCACCATAGAAAGCATTCTAACTGAATGCATCATGGCTTGGTATGGCAACTGCTCTACAGAGAGTTGAGAATACAGTCCAGTCTATCTATGACTCTATGCATACTTCTCACTGCCTCAGAAAGGGAGCCGGCATCATCAAAGAACACTTGCACCCTGATGATAATCTTTTCCAACTTTTTCTGTCAGGCAGAATTAACAAAAGTTTAAACACATGTACCAACAGGTTCAAGAACAGCTTCTACCTTGCTATATTTGACTTCTGAATGGATCTGTCAAATTTCAAATCTAATGTTAACTTACTTTTTGTCACGTTCTTTGTAGCCGTAACTTCGTATTCTTCACCGTGTTCAATCACCCTATGATCTTTGTATGATACTACACACATAGAGTCATAGAGATGTACAGCATGGAAACAGACCCTTCGGTCCAACCCGACCATGCCGACCAGATATCCCAAACCAATCTAGTCCCACCTGCCAGCACCCGGCCCATATCTCTCCAAACCTTTCCTATTCATGTACCCATCCAAATGCCTCCTTAAATGTTGCAATTGTACTAGCCTTCACCACATCCTCTGGCAGCTCATTCCATACACGCACCACCCTCTGCGTGAAAAAGTTGCCCCTTAGGTCTCTTTTATATCTTTCCCCTCTCACCCTAAACCTATGCCCTCTAGTTCTGGACTCCCCCACCCCAGGGAAAAGACTTTGTCTATTTATCCTATCTATGCCCCTCATAATTTTGTAAACCTCTATAAGGTCACCCCTCAGCCTCCTATGCTCCAGAGAAAACAGCCCCAGCCTGTTCAGCCTCTCCCTGTAGCTCAGATCCTCCAACCCTGGCAACATCCTTGTAAATCTTTTCTGAAACCTTTCAAGTTTCACAACATCTTTCGGATAGGAAGGAAACCAGAATTGCACACAATATTCCAACATTGGCCTAACCAATGTCCTGTACAGCCGCAACATGACCTCCCAACTCCTGTACTCAATACTCTGACCAATAAAGGAAAGCATACCAAACACCACCTTCACTATCCTATCTACCTGCGACTCCACTTTCAAGGAGCTATGAACCTGCATTCCAAGGTCTCTTTGTTCAGCAACACTCCCTTGGGCCTTACCATTAAGTGTATAAGTCCTGCTAAGATTTGCTTTCCCAAAATGCAGCATCTTGCATTTATCTGAATTAAACTCCATCTGCCACTTCTCAGCCCATTGGCCCATCTGGTCCAGAGCCTGTTGTAATCTGAGGTAACCCTCTTTGCTGTCCAATTTTGGTATCATCTGCAAACTTGCTAACATTACCTCTTACGCTTGTATCCAAATCATTTATGTAAATGAAAAAAATGCAGAGGCCCAGCACTGATCCTTGTGGCACTCCACTGGTCACAGGCCTCCAGTCTGAAAAACAACCCTCCACCACCACCCTCTGTCTTCTACCTTTGAGCCAGTTCTGTGTCCAAATGGCTAGTTAGAACATAGAACATAGAACATAGAAGAATACAGCGCAGTACAGGCCCTTCGGCCCTCGATGTTTCGCCGATCAAAGCCCACCTAACCTACACTAACCCACTATCCTCCATATACCTATCCAATGCCCGCTTAAATACCCATAAAGAGGGAGAGTCCACCACTGCTACTGGCAGGGCATTCCATGAACTTACGACTCGCTGAGTGAAGAACCTACCCCTAACATCAGTCCTATATCTACCCCCCCTTAATTTAAAGCTATGCCCCCTTGTAATAGTTCTCCCTGTATTCAATGAGATCTAACCTTGCTAATCAGTCTCCCATGAGGAACCTTGTCGAACACCTTACTGAAGTCCATATAGGTCACATCTACTGTTCTGCCCTCATCAATCTTCTTTGTTACTTCTTCAGAGAGCTCAATCAAGTTTGTGAGACATGATTTCCCATGCACAAAGCCATGTTGACTATCCCTAATCAGTCCTTGCCTTTCCAAATACATGTACATCCTGTCCCTCAGGATTCCCTCCAACAACTTGCTCACCACCAAGGTCAGGCTCACCGGTCTATAGTTCCCTGACTTGTCTTTACCGCCCTTCTTAAACTGTGGCACCACGTTTGCCAACCTCCAGTTTTCCGGCACCACACCTGTGACTATCAATGATACAAATATCTCAGCAAGAGACCCAGCAATCACTTCTCTAGCTCCCCACAGAGTTCTCGGGTACACCTGATCAGGTACTGTGGATTTATCCACCTTTAACTGTTTCAAGGCATCCAGCACTTCCTCCTCTGTATTCTGCACATTTTGCAAGATGTCACCATCTATTTCCCTACAGTCTATATCTTCCATATCCTTTTCCACAGTAAATACTGATGCAAAATATTCATTTAGTATCTTCCCCCATTTTCTGTGGCTCCACACAAAGGCCGCCTTGCTGATCTTTGAGGGGCCCTATTCTCTCCCTAGTTACCCTTTTGTCCTTAATATATTTGAAAAACCCCTTTGGATTCTCCTTAATTCAATTTGCCAAAGCTATCTCATGTCCCCATTTTGCTCTCCTGATTTCCCTCTTAAGTATACTCCTACTTTTTTATAGTCTTCTAAGGATTTACTCGATCTATCCTGTCTATACCTGACATATGCTTCCTTCTTTTTCTTACCCAAACCCTCAATTTCTTTAGTCATCCAGCATTCCCTATACCTACCAGCCTTTCCTTTCACCCTGACAGGAATATACTTTCTCTGGATTCTTGTTATATCATTTCTCAAGGCTTCCCATTTTCTAGCCGTCCCTTTACCTGCGAACATCTGCCTCCAATCAGCTTTTGAAAGTTCTTGCCTAATACCATCAAAATTGGCCTTTCTCCAATTTAGAACTTCAACTTTTAGATCTGGTCTATCCTTTTCCATAACTATTTCAAATCTCATAGAATTATGGTTGCTGGCCCCAAAGTGCTCCCCCACTGACGCCTCAGTCACCTGCATGCCTTATTTCCCAAGAGTAGGTCAAGTTTTGCACCTTCTCTAGTAGGTACATCCACATACTGAATCAGAAAATTGTCTTGTACACACTTAACAAATTCCTCTCCATCTAAGCCCTTAACACTATGGCAGTCCCAGTCTATGTTTGGAAAGTTAAAATCCCCTACCATAACTACCCTATTATTCTTACAGATAGCTGAGATCCCCTTACAATTTTTTTTCTCAATTTCCCACTGACTATTGGGGGGTCTATAATACAATCCCAATAAGGTGATCAGCCTTTTCTTATTTCTCCGTTCCACCAAAGTAACTTCCCTGGATGTATTTCCAGGAATATCCTCCCTCAGCACAGTTGTAATGCTATCCCTTATCAAAAATGCCACACCCCCTCCTCTCTTGCCTCCCTTTCTATCCTTCCTGTAGCATTTGTATCCTGGAACATTAAGCTGCCAGTCCTGCCCATCCCTGAGCCATGTTTGCATAATTGCTATGATATCCCAGTCCCATGTTCCTAACCATGCCCTGAGTTCATCGCCTTCCCTGTTAGGCCCCTTGCATTGAAATAAATGCAGTTCAATTTATTAGTCCTATCTTGTCCCTACCTGCCCTGACTGTTTGACTCACTTCTGTTCTCAGCTGTACCTGTCTCAGATCAATCTCTTTCCTCACTATCTCCCTGGGTCCCACCCCTCACCCCCCACCTTACTAGTTTAAATCCTCCCAAGCAATTCTAGCAAATTTCCCTGCCAATATATTAGTCCCCTTCCAATTTAGATGCAATCCGTCCTTCTTGTACAGGTCACTTCTACCCCAAAAGAGATTCCAATGATCCAAAAATGTGAATCCTTCTCCCATACACCAGCTCCTCAGTCATACATTCATCTGCTCTATCCTCCTATTCCTGCCCTCACTAGCTCATAGCACTGGGAGTAATCCAGATATTACTACCCTTGAGGACCTCCTTTTTAAATTTCTGCCTAACTCTCTGTAATCTCCCTTCAGAGTCTCAACCTTTTCCCTTCCTGTGTCGTTGGTTCCAATGTGGACAATGACCTCCTGCTGGCCCCTCTTCCCCCATGAGAACATTCTGCACCCTCTCTGAGACATCCTTGATCCTGGCACCAGGGAAACAACACACCATTCTGCTTTTTCTCTTCTGGCCACAGAAATGTCTGTCTGTACCTCAGATTAGAGAATCCCCTGTCACAATTGATCTCTTGGAAGCCGACGTACCCCTCGTTGCATTAGAGCCAGTCTCAACACCAGAAACTTGGCTGTTTGTGCTACGTTCCCCTGAGAATCCATCACCCCCTACATTTTCCAAAACAGCATACCTGTTTGAAATCGGTATATCTACAAAAGACTCCTGCACTAGCTGCCTACCTCTCTTACCCTTCCTGGAGTTAACTCATCTATGTGACTGGATCTGAGACTGTCCCCCCTTCCTATAACTGCCATCCGTCACGTACTGTTGCTGTTGCAAATTCCTCATCGCTTCTATCTGTCTCTCCAACCGATCCACTCGATCTGATAAGATTCACATCCAACAGCATTTATGGCAGATATAATCCGCAGTAACCCCTTAAACTCTCTTTAAACTCCAACATCTGACAAGAAGTACATATCACTGCAAAGGCAATTTTTGCTCCTTCACAAATCTACACAAAACAAAACATTTCACTGTACCTAGGTATGTGTGACAATAGGAGAAAATGAGGACTGCAGATGCTGGAGATCAGAGCTGGAAAATGTGTTGCTGAAACAGCGCAGCAGGTCAGGCAGCATCCAAGGAGAAGGAGAATCGACGTTTCGGGCATAAGCCCTTCTTCAGGAATCATGTGTGGCAATAATAAATCAAATTAAAACAAATCAAAATAACAGAAGAGCATGTGAAGAGTGGCACTAGCTTTAGCTAAAAATTAAAGAGCAACCTTGTGATGACACAACACATGATAAACAGTACACTAAGACCAAGTTAAATAATGACACAACCAATGATGAAGAATTCTGATGGAAAGTCAACAGAATCAAAACCTTAACTCTGCTTTCTCTCTACAGATGTTGTCAAACATGCAGAGTTTCTCCAGCAATTTCTGTTTTGTTACTCATCCAATGAACTGGACCAAAACTCTGCCATCAATATCAATAACAACTTGTATTTACATCAGGTCTTTAAAGTATCAAAACATCCCACGAGTATTAAAAAGCAAAATTTGGCACTTTAGCCAATATTCGGACAAATGATAAAAAATCTACCTTTTCATCAAAGAAGTGGATTTTAAGAAGTGCCTTAAGGAAGAAAGAGGGATATGGGGACAACAAGTCTCAAGGGTAGAATTTCAGACCTTAGAACCTACACACCCAAACGCAAAGTCACCAACTGTGGAGCAAAGATTCAGGTTTGGTAAAAGCCTGTTTGTCCAATTATTCACCAAGTTCCTAGATACTCTCTTCATCTTGCAATACATTTTTAGCTGAACAGAGAGAAAATAAATCTAATGAAAGGGGCTTGTTTTGTGAGCTGTTGTGTACCAGACAGTTCTGACCTATTAACATTACCCTGTGAATTTCTTTTAGACTGGAAATCTAAAGCGCTACTACACAGATCTAGAAGCTTTAGCCATGGTGACAGCAGCATTTTGCCATGACATTGATCACAGAGGAACAAACAACCTCTATCAAATGAAGTGAGTAAATATCACTAAAGGCAGTTGGCATGTGTTACTGCAATTATTTCGAATACTATGTTATAGCAAAAGACAATCATATTAATTATATTTCATCAATCCAATAGATCACAGGATCCATTGGCAAAACTTCATGGCTCATCCATTATGGAACGCCATCACTTGGAATTTAGCAAAACCCTGCTTCAAGATGAGGTATGTCAGGATTGTATTAAATCCCAATATTCATTCGACCTCACAAGGAAGGCCGGGAAGAAATAGAAAAGAAGATAGTCTGCTGGTGGGCATAACACACACAGTGAACAAGTTTTACAAGTTAAAAATATTTTATGTATATTATGTGTATTTTTTAAATAAAAAACTAACAGTAGATCAATGTGTAAGATTACATGTAATTTTATATGTAAGGATCATTGGAAAAATGATAAAAATGTGTACTAACAATGCTTTTGATAGCAGGCATTTCTATGGTAACTTTTAAAAATAGTTTTCAATTTCAACTAAAGGATTGCATAAAGATAGAGGGAAATTCTAGTTTTGTTAACTTATAACTGCACCACCAGTGTCAGCTATTTCATATTTGATATATTCATAACACTATACTTTTTGACATTAATGTCAGTCATTTTCACTACCTATAGGCTGAGTCACATTTTGGAAATGTTGATGTAAACAAGACTACAGTGGTAATGTCCCTACCTCTTAGCTAGAGGTCCAGGTTCAAGTCTCAGAGGTGTGTAATGACTTCTCCAAACCGGTTAACTCAAAAAGACTTACTACACTTACCAATTCAGACTGCTGGGACACAGTGTAATCCTGTGTTCTATCAATAAACCCATTATCAAGGAAATTCATTGGTGCCTAGTTTCATCCTTGACCATCTCGCTCAGGATCCAATTAGCAGCTTTTACAGAGCCGTGGAAACAAGACATTTCCCATTCTCCTGCCATTGGTAATAAATGGCTGGAAATAATGATAGAAAAATAAACATGAAAGAACTGAAGACAAATGAGAATGAATGTTGAAAAGAGTTAATAATATGCTCCTAAATATCTTCCTTTCTACATGGCTCTAACAGTAATGCAGTATGTGGTACTGATTAGATCTCATTTTTACTTAGTTTGTGGCTATTTGGTTTTTAACAGGATTTAAATATCTTCCAAAATCTTAACAGAAGACAGTATGAACATGTCCTCCATCTGATGGACATTGCCATCATTGCTACAGATCTGGCACTTTATTTCAAGTACGTTTTTCAATACCTTAAAAAGGCATCACAGATTTGGATTTCATCTAATTTCTTTGTGAGACATAGCATTCAATTGATGTGCACTTTTATTATTTCTATCACATCTCAGAAAAAGAACAATGTTTCAAAAGATAGTAGACTTGTCAGAAACATATGAAGATGATGAAGAATGGGTGCAATTTATGATACTGGAAACAACGAGGAAAGAAATAATCATGTAAGTGAAATTCTAGCTTTGCTTAATGGAATCTTTTTGAAATTCCAAATCTGCAATTAGACTTTAAAATGTGCTGAAGAAATATGGCTTCAATTATGCTTATAAAATTCGGTAAGTCAGTGACTTTAGGATGTTGAACTTCACATTTGTTTCTGAATTAACTAAGGCACCAGAAATGTCAACAAATCACTCATCTCAGTTGACCCTGCAAAGTTCTCTTAACATCTGAGGGATTGTTCCAAAATTGAGAGAGTTGACCCACAGACTAGTTGAGCAATAGCTGACAGTCATTCTCATAGACTATGCCCCAGGCACCACTGTTGACATCTATGGACATATCTTGTCACATTATCAGGACAGACCCATCAGGGGTGGTAACACACAGGTATAGAGTTAGGAAGGAATTATCTTGAAAATCTTCAACTTTAACTCTGGACCCCATGAAGTCTCATGGCATCAGGTCGAAAATGGCAAGGAAACCTTCTGCTAATTATCACCTACCACCCCTCCTCAACTCTTGAATTAGTACACTAGCGTATTGAATACCACTTGGGAGGAAACAGTGAGAATGGCAAGGGCACTGAATTTACATTGGATGGAGGACTTCAATCTGCATTATATTTATCCAGTACTACCACTACTGTCTGAGCAGGTTGAGTCTTAATGGACACAGTTGCTAAACTAAGTCTGTAGCAAGTGGTGAGAGAACCGACATGAAGGGAAAATATACCTGTCCTCGTCCTCTCCAATATACTTGTTGCAGATGCATTTGTCCATAAATGTATTAGTAGGGGTGATTCACTGTGCAGAGTGTGGAGATTGGCCTTCTATTTGAGGGTATCCTTTATTATGTTCTGTAACACTACCTTCATAGCAAATGAGACAGATTTCAAACAGATCTAACAACTCAAAATTGCGAATCCATGAGGACTATGGACTATCAGCAGCAGAACTGTATTCAACCACAATCTATAACCTCATCGTTTGTCATATTCTCCATTCTATAATTATGTACAAGCCAGCAAATCATCTGTGGTTCAATAAAGAGTGAAGGGAGGCATGCCTAGAGTAGAACCAACCATGCCTACAATGTGAGGTGGCAACTTGGTGGTGTTACAATGCAAAGCTATTTGCATGCCAAGCAGCATTTGATTGACAAAGCTAAGTAATGCAATGACAATCTATGGATCAGATCTAAGCTCTGCAGTCCTGTTGCATTTGGTTGTGAAAAGTGATGAATAATTAAGCAACTCATTGTTGGAGAAGCGTCCATTTTGGTGGAGCCCAGATTATCAACAAAAATGATAGGGCTGTAGCATTTGCATTCACCGTAACCTAGAAGCACAAAAGGATAATCCATCCTAACCTACGATCTCCAACATCATAATAGTCAGCCTTCAGCCGATTCAATTCAATCCATGTGATATCAAAAATGACTGAAAGCATTGGATACTGCAAAGGCTATGATCCCTGACAAAAACAAATCCAGCAATAGTCCTGAAGATGTGCTTCAGAACCAGCTTTACCCCTAGCTAAGCTGTTGCAGTGCAATTACACCTCTAGCATCTACTTATAAATGCAGAAGATTGCCCAAGCATTTCTGTCTATAAGAAGCAGATCAAATCCAACCAGCTAATTACTGCCCCATCAGTCTACTTCAATAATCAGAAGAAGTGATGAAAAATATCACTGACAGTGCTACCCACTTCTTTAACGATAGTCTGCTCAATGATGCTCAGGTTATGAGGGCTATTCAGCTCCAAAACACATTACAGCCTTGGTCTAAACATTGTCAAAAGAGCAGAACTTCAGGCGAGAAGTGAAGGTGATTGCTTTTGACTAAGGCAGGATTTAACTGAGTATGATATCAAGGATTCGAGAGTGTGGTGCTGGAGAAGCACAGCTGGTCAGGCAGCATCTGAAGCAGGAGAATTGATATTTTAGTCACAAGCCCTTCATCAGAAAGGGCTTATCATCATGTCAAGGAGCCCTAACAAAGCTAAAATCAATGGCAATCAAGGTGAAACTAAGTTCAAATCAATCAACAAAGTGTACTATCAAAAAGATACACTGCAGTAAACCATCAAAGCTCCTTTGACAGCACTTTCCGAACCTGTAACCTCTATCACCTTGAAACACCAGGGGCAGCTATTGTATTGAAATACCATCACCTGCAATTTGCTGTCCAAGCTACACATTATCCTGACTGGAAATAAATTGCTTTCCTTCACTGTCACTCAGTAAAAGTCCTAGAACTGCTTTCCCATGTGCACTGTGGGGTGTTACCTAAACCTGCATGAATTGCAATGGTGCAAGACAGCAGTTCACCTTCTGAAATGCTGAACCAAGCAGAGATGCCCATCTCCCACAAAAAAGCTTCCAACAAAAAATGCGTTGCGCAGTTCTGGTACCCTGGTTGATTGCAGTTATGGTACTTATTGTGGTATTATTGTGGTAATTACCTTTGTGTAATCCTGAGCATAATTATTTTAGGGCCATGATGATGACAGCATGTGATTTGTCTGCAATCACAAAACCTTGGGAAGTGCAAAGCAAGGTAAAATATCATTTTCTGTTTTATACCTACTTTTGTGTTCTTTCTTTGAACAATTTGCTGAGGAATATTTTGCTTTATGAATTAGATAACTCTACATTTAACTTATTGTACTTATTTCTATTGATCTGTCTTGCACAGTAACTGATTAAAAGAATAATGATTTGAGTTCACAGCACTGCAGGGTCATAGTTTAGAGCTCCTGTAATGCAGCATGTTGCAACAATTCAGAGTGGCAAAGAAAGTATAGATAGGGAATGAGGCAATGATGAATCATCCTTAGCTAAGAAAAATAAGTATGCAAGAAGGAAAATTGGGATAAACTAGTTAACTGCAGATTGCTTAGCCTTGGTTAACTTGGCAGATTCAAAAAATAACAAAGTTAGTACTCATTGGGAAACCAGTTTATTCAAGAACAGCCAGTGCTGATCTACAAAAGACAAATATTGTCTTATACACTTTAATAGAGTTTCTAAAAGTGTTGTTTTTGCCTCATTTCAAAAGCATAACAAGCAAATTACTTTCGTTAGAAAGTTTCCTAATTGGAAAAACTCCAGGTGGCAGCAGTTAGCATCACACCATTCTCCTTATCCAAAAACCTTGAATGGGAATCTACCCAACAAGATCCACTGTGCCAGTTGTGCTTTAATTAATGATTATGAAATTAGCGGAGGTGTATTTGCCATACTTCTATGGTAAGTGCATGACCAGACACTTCCTTGGAATATAAACAGAAAAAGGTGTCAAAAATCAGCAGCTTAGACAGCATCTGTGGAACAATGTTTAAGGCCTATGACCTTTCTTCACAACTGGGAATTGCTTAAATGGATATTTATTCATTCATGGAATGTGGACATTACTGGCTAGGCCAGCAATTATTGCTCTTCCCTCCAGCAAATCACATTGCTGGAGTCTAGCAAATTTCCTTTCTTAAAGACATTGGTGAACCAGATATTTATGACAAATTTGAATTCAATTTTAAAAATCTTGATGCAACTAAGTGCATCGAGATTTTTTTATTGTGTTCAAACTTCAGCAGCAGCCAATAGAGGGATTTGAATCTACATCTCCAGAACTTTAGCCTGGGACTCTGGATTGCTGGTCCAGTAATATTACCACCACTCAACCACCTCCCCTTAATAAAGTTAGCTTATGCCTCCAGGAACTCCATAATTGTAATAATAGCCAACTGTTGAATAAAGAACTATACCAAATTTTCTTACACATTGTCAATCTGCATTTCAATTAGTAGAGCCACTATATTCCTACATTAAAATTGATAGCCTATTTTCAGTTGTTACATTGTGTTGCATATCTATCATTTTCTTTGTATTCAAGGTTGCTCTCTTAGTGGCAGCCGAATTCTGGGAACAGGGTGACTTGGAACGAACTGTATTGGAACAGCAACCTATTGTAAGTATGGCTTGGATCAAATAATGGGATGATATATTGAACATAATAATGGCAGTATTTGTTGTTACAAGATATTTAACAAATTGTAATTCAACAAATAATTTGAAAAGTTAATTTGAGAAAAGGAAAATGTCAGAATTTTTCTGAACTGCAGTTTTTATGGTTATTCGAATTATTATTTAGAATTTTCATGTCTATTTTAGCCCATGATGGACAGAAACAAAGCTGATGAACTTCCAAAACTTCAAGTTGGTTTCATTGACTTTGTGTGCACTTTTGTATACAAGGTAAGGACATTGGTAGTAAAATATTTAAAGATTGCTTATTATTTTATTATTGAAATACTATTTAAAACTTGCAAATTTAATTTAACAATAAATGTGAAAATATCCTCAGAATAAAGAATGTTTTGTGACCTATTTCCTTAATCCACCAGGTCTAAAATAAAGTTCAAAATGAATCTCCATAATTAGGCAAAATGCATCCAAGTTCAAAGTGAATGCTTGGCTATAATGTATCCAGAAGATGGTGATCATGTGAAATAACCTGTCCAGGATTGGTGGTGGAAATGAAATATGCTATAAATGTTCAGAAAATTATAATAATACTTGCTTTTGGGTAAAGAAATGAGTAATAAGGTTTGAAAAGAAGATTCAGACATTTGGGACCAGTATAATGAAATATAAATAGTCTTTTCCAATCTTATAGAGTCTACATACATTTCCATAGACTTGGGGTAAAGGGGAGAAGGGTGATGTTATGGTCACCTGAATCAGAGTTATGTGCTGCCGGAATCTTATAATTATTTTCCTTGAGTTATGCAGAAATTTTGATTTTTTTGCGGATTGCTTTGCCAGAAGTTGGTATGACAATGTGTTTGGACATCAGCACGTGCTGCAGGATCTTACTGTTTGGTATAATGGTCTTTTCTGATCCATTTTATGAGTATATGCCTCTTTTGATGAATTTGTGTTATTTGGTGTAATGTTATTACAATTACAAATGCTTGCCTAGATTTGCATTTAAAAATATACATCCCAAATGATGTATAGCTGCAATACAATACCATAAACAGACAGGCACAACTAGCTTAAATATTGAAATTATATTTTGATTGAATATTTAGAATCAATTCTTCAGGATCTAGAAAGGTGCACATTCAATGAAGTTTAAAGAAAGCCAGTCAAAGACTGAATGTGCCACCTAAAAATAAATCAAAAAAGCCAGCATTACATGGATAATCCCAGACAAAAATTATATTGATTAACATATTGTGACTGCATATATGACTCTGTTAACTGAGTGCATGATTCAGAAAATATATTTTCAAACTTTATTGTCCAGTTAGAAATGCATTGTAGGTTGAAAAATACCATGTCATCACAATTTGGAGCTATTCAAGGTTGTTTGTACTAAAATATAACAATTAATTTTGAAAAAAGCATAGGTCTTGAGAGTGGAATTGATCAAATGGACAATCACAGACGCCAATATTCTAATTTCTCTGGGGTTCAGCTAATCCTTCTTCAGTTTTAGGCCATCCATGGTGATTACATGAAAGGTCCTGAATCCATTGCTTGACTATTTTTTGATTTTTTTTCTAGCATTATTTTTCCACACTTTCCATCTGCTCTGAAACCATACACTCATCTGCTGTTTGCTTTAATACAGAGCAGCAGTGTACATGAAGTGCCCTCAGCTGGAACTGCCTAGCAACTCCAAGGCCAACGGTTGAGCTTTTATAACTGGGAATGCTCAGGAGGCAAGAACTCAATGAGTGCAAATATCTCACAGGGTTGTGGGGCTGGAGGATCAGAGTTAGGGAGGGATCAGGTCATAGAGGGAGTTAAAAACAAAGATGAGAAGTTAAAAGTAACATATCACTTAAACAGCAGTCAATTTAGGTAAACAATCACAGGGTGATCAATGAATGAGTGTGAGTTTAGACCTAGAATTATCGATGTCTCAAACTATCATGTGGAGAAAGTTGTTTTGCTGCTTTGGCAGATGCTTGTGATACTTAAGATTGAGTTTGTCACAATACTGTCTAGCATTGAATGTTAAGCTAATTAATTGCCATATATTATATGTGTACCTATGGTGTTTACAATGGTCTCATTAGGGGTTTCTGTGATTATTACAGTAGTAATCTTTTCTAGATACCATGCCAAGTTGCTTGCCAGATTTCTGAAATGTGTTTTGAAATGTACTTTTGACCAATAGTTCTGGTTACCTGCGAAGATGATCTTTTGTATCAACTAACATCAAAACCTAGATAGGCATATAGGCAATAGCATTTAGCTCTTTTCTTATTTTATTATTTATAGCTTGTCTTCATCAGTTAGAAGCTAATTTTAATAATGTATGATCCAAGATTACAACAAATACATTTTTGAAATCAATTTGCAGTGTCAATTGCAAAATCTAGTATTATTATTGAGCTCAGGAACCTATTGAATATTAGTGACTTTTCCCTTAACTGAACAGGAAGCATTTGGTCCAGATAAAGCAGGCTCACTTTTTTTCAAGGGACAGAGACAGGACAAAGGATGGTACAAAGTCAGTTTTTTTAACCTGCATCATATAGTCTTTCAGCACTTCCAGCTAATCTCAGAACAATTCAAACTGCATTATTTTCAATGTGCTTCTGAACAATACAGCAAGCTAATTGTTTGCTAGTCAAAAATCACATTTTCTGCCTCGTGAGTCATGTGCTTTTTGTAAATTTGTTTCCTGTTGGCTAGATTTCAACAGAAGGATGTGTGTGCTCTTTGTCATGATGGGATTTCGCAATAACTGACTAAATCCATAATAATAGCTTAGCATACCGCCTGGAGTAACAGAAGTTATTTCATTTTAGAAACCATACATTTCTCGAATATCAAGAAATCTTTGGCTATGCATAAAAAGAATACACTTTTCTTGAGGTTGTTTAGTCAGTTATATTCATCTTGAATGGAATTCAGCAAAATAAGCATTACATAGTATTAACATAGAAAACAAACCGTTTAGTTAGGTCCACATTAGTTTGTTTCTATTTCCAGCCATCTCCACTTAACTTCTTCAACATGTCCTTCTATTCCTTTCTCCCTCATGTGTTTATCTAGCTTTCTGTCAATGAATATATGCTGTATACTTCTCAACTAATTCGTATGACAAGGAACAAAAATGTTCCACCTGAATTGTCTATTGAATTATTAAAGTTTTAGCTGCCAAATGGCAGAACAATGGATTCAATGCAGGGGATTGGGTAAAATTATGGAATCCCTACAGTTTGGAAGCAGGCCATTCAGCTCATAATGATCCTCCACAGAGCATAATACACAAACCCTCCACCCTACCCTATCTCTGTATTTCCCATGGCTATCCACCTACGCTGCACATTCCTGGACAATTTAGCTAATCCATCTAAACTGCACAGTTTTGGACAGTGGGAGGTACCTGGAGCAAACCCATGCACACATGGGGAGAATATGCAAATTCCACACGGGCAGTCACTTAAGAGTGGAATTGAACTTAGGTCTCGGCACTGTGAGGCAGCAGTGCTAACCACTGAGCCACCATGGGTAGTATGTGGTTGCCTAAAGGCTGAGAAAGATGGCAATCGGTTGTGAACTGAGATTATCCCATTCACTTCTCATTTTAACCCAGACATATTTGTTGTTGTGGGAACAATACTAGCCCTCAATTGTGCAGCTTTTGGGTGAGTAATTTCAATGATAGACATGGTGGTTAAGAAAGCGTTTGGCATGATTGCCTCTATCGCTCAGACCATTGATTATAGGAGTTGGGATATCATGGTGAAGCTATACAGGACATTGGTGAAGGCACCTTTGGAGTACTGTATATAGTTATGGTCACCCTGCTTTTGGAAGGATATCATTAGATTGGAGAGGATTCCGAAAAGATTTACCAGGATGTTGCTGACGCTGGTGGATTTGAGTTATATGGAGAGGTTGTATAAGCTATCATTGTTCTCATTGAAGCATAGCAGGTTCAGGAATGACTTTATAGAGGTTTGTAAAATCTTGAGAAGCATGGATAAGGTGAATAGTAAAGGACTTTTCACTAGGATGGGGGATTTCAAAACTAGAAGGCATAGTTTTAAGGTGAAAGGAGAAAGATTTAATAAGAGACCTGAGACGCATTTTTTTCACACAGAAGGTGGTTTCTTTATGGAATTAACTACCAGAGGAAGCGCTAGATGCAGGTACAGTTATAACATTTAAATAACATTTGCATTGGCACATGAATAGGAAAGGTTTGGAGGGATATGGGCCAAGCACAGAAAAATGGGACTAGTTTAGTTTGGGAAACTTGGTCAGCATGAATGAGTTGGACTAAAGGTCCTGTTTCTATGCTGTAAGACTCTATGACGCCACATAAAAGTCCAAATCCACTAGCAATTTAGTCCGGAATTCTAGATTTTGTAGGCAGTGTGCAGCTTTCTACAAATATGCTGAACTCATTGGGGCAGCCATACGAGAACTGAGCATTGAGAGTGTCTTCAGTGAAACAGTACGTTGCAAAGCTTTCAAAGAGTGCAACTCAATAGTTGCAGCTGTGCCTAGATGAAAGGTTGCCATTCATAGAGCTTCACCTGAGAAAGTGCTGTCACCACTTAGCAGGTGACTTCGAACTTGCTGAAATCAGCTTACCTGCCTTGGACTTGGACATTCACTTCCCTGCTGTCAGTCTTTGCTGCAGCATGGGTGCTGCTCCACTGTGCACCTTTTGAGGGATCAAGCGAGCAGCGTGACTGACATCAGGAGGAGATCTGCACCAGCTGCCTATCCTCCACATGCCACTCCACAGGGCTGAAGGAATGAAGAGGGAAATCAAACTTAGGAGTGAAATCCCCCCTAAATATATGGAGAACAGCAGGTCTCTGAATGCATTTGAGCACAGTGCCTCATAAGGTGAAGACTTCCACGTTCAGTCGATGTTGACCAAAACTCCCTACTGAGTACACTAAGTAAGGACAGTTTGCCACTGGCTGATAATGTGTTTGTCATAGAGGCCTGGACACTTTTAAATGGTTCTCTCTGGATTTCTGTGCTGTCTTCTACCAGGGGAGGATTTATAATCATGAGAAATATGAGGAGAGGAGAGAAGGACAAACTTGTGGAGGGTAATTGTGAGGCTTGTGTGCAAGATGATATAAAAATGAAGCAGACTGTGAGCATTTGCTGCTCAGATGAGGATGTGAGAGATGCCTAGAGAGGGAAATGAGTGGAGTTTCAAGGTTTTGCTGTTCTGAGCAGTGTTGTGCAAGATAATGCTGAGAAAGGGCAAGTCAGTTTACAGGCTAATGCACACAGTATTTTGCTACTTACCTATAATGTCCTCCTGAGATCCTTGAACCTCTTGGACACAATATCCAGGTTCATGTGACTAAAGTGTTCTTGCTCATAACCTCAACTACAACCATCTATGCATGCATACATGCTTTGAAAGGCTGGTCTTTTCCTCACATACTTGGGAAATTTCAGTCTCACTGATCCTGCAGTGGGAGCTTCAGGTAAGAGTCTGAGGACAGCTTTCATACATCTTCTTTCCAATTCTGAGGTTGATGAAAGTTCAGGAATCAGTATACAATTCAACCATCTTAACCCCTCGACAGGAATCTCTTTAGATATAACTTTTTCCGATGCCAGATTCAGCAATTGATTGTATATGGTTTGTCCAATTGATTGGGAAACCTGAAAATGGGATATTCATGCTGTGGCTGAACCAGGATTGTGTATGGGTCTGTTAGCTGACTGATGGTTCATCTGGGGGTGAAGCACATGCTTTACTTTTCTGATTGGTGCATTTATCTCCACACGTCCCTTATTTAGGTCCTCATTTTGCAAAGAATACATGACCTCCTTTCTCTTCCAACCAACACGAGCCACCTAACCTCTGCATATGTGAGAATATTTGAATGTTGTGAATGTTTAATTAATCACTTGCAATTGCACTAATATTATTTCTATTATATTAGGAATTCACCAGATTTCATTCTGAAATTCAGCCTATGCTCAGTGGCATCCTCAATAACAGAAAGGAATGGAAAGCACTGGCTGATGAGCATGAAGCGAAAGTTAAAGCCATTGAGGAAGAGAAACAACGGAAGGAAGAAGAACGTGCAGCAAAACAAGGTTAGACATCTGGATATACATCAGAACACAGAAGGATTTGTGTTCAAATAGGGTAGGAGGACTTTTGTGTGCAGCATTATGACCTGCACAGGGCAGTTGAGCTAAATTACCAGTCTTCTTACTGTGAATTCAATATCAAATAGAGTAGCAGATACTCAGCGCATCCAGTAAAATGTGCTAAATTAGACACATACGGTTGGATTTCTCACAAAGCTCAAGTATCTGGCCAGCAGGCTTTGGCTAGAATCTGGATGCAGTGGAGAAACAAGTAGGTCCTGCAATATGAGATGGCTGTATGGATGTTAGGCCAGTGGATGATTGGTTTAGAGTAGAGAGATGAGGAGAAGATGATTCTTCAGGATTAGTGTAAATTAGATTGACAGCTGTCCATGCGTGGATTCTGGGGCCAGGAGGAATACTCTGAAAAAATAGTAGACTTCACTTTTTGGGTTGTCAATTAACAGAAGAGCCACCAGGTGCTGATCAGATCCTGCAGTATGCATGTATAGATCAAATGAGTCCAAAAGTGGCAAATCAGGACCAATGGCATGATGACAAAATTGGGCCCTAATTTCCATTTTAAACACAATTATAACAATACCAGAACTAGAGGGCATAGGTTTAGGGTGAGAGGGGAATGATATAAAAGAGACCTACCCAGGCAACTTTTTCACACAGAGGGTGGTACATGTAAGGAATGAGCTGCTAGAGGAAGTGCTGGAGGCTGGTACAATTCCAGCATTGAAGAGGCATTTGGATGGGTATATGAAAAGGAAGGGTTTTGAGGGATGTGGGCCGGGTGCTGGCAGGTGGGACTAGATTGGGATGGGATATCTGGTCAGCATAGACAGGTTAGACCGAAGGGTCTGTTTCTATGCTGTACATCTCTATAACTCTATGACTCTAAATTATTGCTCACAGCTTTTTGAGGTGTTACTACCCATCATCTGCTAAGTAAAACTTACGAAAATTAATTCAATAGTATGAGTGAGTAAATTGCAAATAAGAAAAGATATTCAGATTGCTTAAGCTGTTGCCAAGAGCGGATATGTATGTGTTTATATATAAATTTAAATTGTGTTTCTAAAATTTTTAAACTATAATTTAAAAGGTTATAATCTGTCAATCTAATGTGCATCACTGAAGTCAGGTTTTATTCTTTTAATGTGATTTCTTTCTCTCCCTTTCAAATTGCAGCTAATGATGTATCACAAAAGGCACAAGGTTCTCAGTCTAAGACATGCAATCTCTTGTAAACTACTACAAATAACCATTTTTGTGAGTCTACACCAGCGGTATACTACAGATATTTGGGAAAAATAGTCTACTTTTCAAAATTAATTGCATTGTTAAAAGATAGCTTACAGTAAAGTAAAACCTTTCCTTAGTTACAAGGCTTCAAACAAGAAAAATGAATTTCAAAAAGTTAGATTAATATGTACTGTAAAGAAATTATTATATCTTATGAATCATATAAAATATTGTGTGTTACAGAAACTTAAAATACCTTTGAAAGATAAAGAAGTTATTTTCCTCAATACATCTTGTATTGAGGTGAAAAGAAATTATGTGACAATTTGTGAGATGAATTTGGAGCTTCAGAAGATGTATTGACATTTGATTAGCTCTGACATTGCTATTTTCACAAATCATTCCAACAACCTATTCTTACTGTCCATGATCTTGGTTTTATTAAAAAAAATCTTACTATGGATTCAGAGTTGAAGCTACTGGTGAATTGTGAAATTTGGCATTATCACCGACAGCAAATAATAAAGCATAGTTATAGTTATAATATCTTGGCCTACAACCCTGTGGTTATGCCTCAAAACAACAGGAGGACCGATAGATACACAAAGAATATAGGCAGCCACAACTTGCTAAATCTACTAACAAATCGACTGTAATGGAGTCATGGTGTGAAGGTGCCAGTGTTGGACTGGCTCGGACAAGTTCAAAAATCACACGTCACCAGATTATAATCCAACCTGTTGGACTATAACCTGGTGTCATGTGGTAATGGAATCAGTTACCTGGGCTTGGCAGAGGAATAGCTGGTTGAATCTCATTGAGGATGCTATGACTAAAATATGCCATGAAATTGAAGAAGTGAAAGATTGTGAATTATAATAAAAATGTATTAATTCTCCTCAGTTGTGCTGTTTGATTGTGTACAAGGCAGACTTTCACAAGACATCTTCCGATGATCCATTGCAACTCTAGTGGTAGACCCTTATATCCTTATTCTCTGTGGCTCACTGTGCTTTACTATCAACAATTTTAGGTGCATTTGTATAGAATGAACTATTGTATATGCCTGTTCCTGATTGGATATGGTTTCCAGCAGATCGGTTGCTCAATGCAGTACTATATATTATGTTGCTTTCCATTCCTGTGCTAACTAATTTCTTTTTGGTTCCTTGGATCTTGCAGTCCACTAAGACCTACATTGCTTAAAGGATTTGATAGACTAGATGTGCAGAAGACTGCCACAAAATTAATAACTACAGGACAACAATATAAGACAGTGTGCCAAGAAATCCAATGTAGAATTCAGAAGAAGCTTCTTGATCCAAAGAGTGGTGAGAATATGGGAGTTACTCCATAGGGAGTATTTGAAGCAAATCATACAGGTGGAATTAAGGGGGAAGATGGGCAAATATATCAAGGAGAAAGGAACAGAAGCTTATAATGGCAGATTTAAAGGCAATAATATGGTGGAGGTTTCAAGTTGGGTATCATTGTTGGTATGAACTGGTTGGGTTGAATGGACATTTTCCGTGCTGCATACTATGTGAAATTCAGTTCCTGGGTGCCAAGTGGTTTCAGCTCTATGGGAAATGGTTGGGGTTAAAATAAACCCAATCATTTCTGGTGTGACACAATTGCTATATTTTGTTGAGGGTAATGAAAGCAATCTGTACATGTGCCAGAAAAATGCAGGGTGGGTAGATCATGAAGTCAGGCAGATGAGTTGATGCTTGATCTGCATGTTGAACCTTGTCACTCACAATGACCTCTCTTAAATGAATACAGCTGAGCTTAAGAGGATTGCACAAGGAATTGTCCACCAATGTGTTTAAAAGCAACAGCATTCGATTTGCAGATGAAGTGCTTTAGGCTATCGACTTGCTGCTGCAGAGGAATAAAAGCAGTTGGAGGAGTTGTGAGAAGTTATTGAACTGAACAGTGAAAGGGCAGATTTATATTCATAAGCACATTATTTGTACCCTGTCAAAGGAGCTACAGTTAAAACTTCCCTCAAGTTTCAGCAGCAGAGGAAGATTGAACAGAAAAAGTAGAAAAAAGGTTAATGGAGAGGAAGGAGAAGCAGGAGGAGGGTTCTAAGCATGAAGGCCTTAACCATCTAGACTCTTCACGGACTAAGTAGAGGTTCACAGAATTGGGCAAGTAACACTGCAGGCCAAGGACAGCGCTGCCAAACTTTAATGCCAAAAGCTCTTTCCATATGAGAACAGGTGGCAATGTTAATCTATTGTGTTTGGCATCTGTTGCTGCTTCTGAGGTGGCACGAAGGCTCTATATGCATAGAAAGGTGAATTCATTAACTTCTTGCTAAACATTCAGAATAGGATAAGTTGTTTTGCTCTAATATTGGCCTTCTTTCAGTGCAGGAAGCCATCAACTAGACACATGGCCTTGTTTGCAATCCATCTCAACAGGGAGATGAATCACAGCCACAAAGAATATCTCTTGCTCAATGTGCAGTTGGTTAACACCCACACTGGAAATATTATATTGGTGATTGTCTGTTATCCTGGCAGCAGTCATGATACATTCAACCTGTGCTATTCAGCTGTTGTATATTCAAGCTACTGTACTGAACCAGAGAATTGCTACTGAAAGGCAAGGGCTATCTGCTGTGCTGAGACTCCTTTCCATAGTGTCACATGTGGTTGTCACTCACACATCGAGAGCCCAACTGGGAGAGTCATGGAGCAAATCATTGACATGCTGAGCCAATGGTTCCACCGCTAAGATCCCTCATGAGGCACCTTTCATATTCATCCCAATGCTCAATAGTCTACTGCATTGTCCACAACCTGGCTACAAGGAGGGAACAGCCATTTCCACTTGGGCTTCAGCAGCCAGCTCAGAGAGTAGGAGGAAGAAAAGGAAGATGCGAAGGGGGCGAGATTTGTAGCAGATCTGTAGTCTTGACAGACTCTGTGAGAGTTTCCCAAATAAATCACCATATCCTCAAACCATTCATCTATTAGGTACCATCCAGTGTCCTCTTGGCCCTAAGTTTGAAATAAAAGACACCAAAACCAATGGTATCCAGTAATCCTTATTAATGATCTATACAATACTCAACCAATCACTGTTTGCAATCCCT
Organism: Chiloscyllium punctatum; assembly: GCF_047496795.1. Lineage (NCBI taxonomy): Eukaryota > Metazoa > Chordata > Chondrichthyes > Orectolobiformes > Hemiscylliidae > Chiloscyllium > Chiloscyllium punctatum. The sequence continues at coordinate 55,246,169 of NC_092758.1, read as the reverse complement.
TAGTGCCTCAGTTGCTGGATACCTCAGCCTATCTGGAGATGCCGGTGTTGGACTGGGGTGTACAAAGTTAAAAATCACACAACACCAGGTTAGAGTCCAACAGGTTTAATTGGAAGCACTAGCTTTCTGAGCACTGCTCCTTCATCGGGTGGTGCTCCTTCGTTAGGACAACCACCTGATGAAGGAGCATCACTCCGAAAGCTAGTGCTTCCAATTAAACCTGTTGGACTATAACCTGGTGTTGTGTGATTTTTAACTTAATGCTCCAACACAGTGCTACCCCAGTAATGTTGTGACTGGTGGAAAGCTATTGACTTTCAGTAGGAGAGACTGCAGATTGTCTTTCAAGAAGACCTTAAAGCCGATCTGGACCAGTTTCAGACTGCATCACTTTTACATGGGCAGCAGTAGTCAGAGCTGGCTGGCTCATAGTCAGTAGTAGGAACATTGATAGAATGGCAATTCTGAGAGTATGATTGCTGCTTATTAGTCTCTAAAGTTCATACCAAGTCAGCATTTGAGATGGTGTCTGTGAATGTCAGATAATGTAATGATGTTTCTTACCTTCCACTTCTGGCACCATTATCTAGCTGTTCGTGAGTATCAGAAAGGTAAGTTGTAGAAAACAAAGATTAGAAAGAAGGAAACGAGGTGTGGGATGAAAGTTAAAAGTACAAAGTTACATCATCTGCAGCATGCACTTCCAAACAGATTGCGGAATGAGAGTGAAGTGGGATTTGAGGTTCATTAGACAGGAATGTATCGTGATTCTCAATGGGTTTTGCCACTCTTTAGCCCACAGCATCTATGATGGCCACAACAGTATATCTACTTCCATCTCTCCATGGCTGCCTGAAAGTGCAGCTATAGTTTGCTGCTGCTGCCATCTCTAGGCATCATCTGATGTTTCAAGAGAAAAGAAAGTTGAATATATTTGAGTGATATGCCTCCAAAGTTGAATAGTTAACAGTATGTACAAGCTGAGAGAGATGAGTGTGCATCTTCTAGCAATATTAAAATTGTGAAGTTGAGATTAAACATAAAAATGTGAGGTAGTGATCAATGAAGATTGTTAGCAAATGCATGATCACGATTTGGTAAATGGAACAGTGTGAGGTTAACGATGCAATTGGTCAGTTGCAGTCACTGACTTTGATCATTTTTTGTGAGATCATCAAACTCATTTCAGCACTGAACCCATGTCCTTGCCACTTGTGTTAGCATTGACCGTTATGGTCACCTTACTCACATTCAAGATCAGTGTGGTGCTGGAAAAGCACAGCAGGTCAGGCAGCATCCGAGGAGCAGGAAAATCGATGTTTCGGGCCAAAGCCTTGATTCCTGATGAAGGGCTTTTGCCCGAAACATTGATATTCCTGCTCCTCGGATGCTGCCTGACCTACTGTGCTTTCCCAGCACCACTCTAACCTAGACTCTGGTTTCCAGCATCTGCAGTCCTTGTTTTTACCTTACTCACATTGTCTTCTGAGCACAGTATCTCATTCACCATTCATTCCCCCCACCCCGAGTCCCCACAAAATACCTGCCAGTAAATATTAAACAAAGTGTTTTTAGTCATATTAAGGATCTAACTCCAATCATTCTGTTTTTGTTCAAGTTGACAGTTGTAATAAAGGTTTCAAGATGATTCTTTTCGTCTTCTCCAAAACTGATAGCAAAAGTCCATGCTGAAAGATCCAAAATCTCCCACAGCATTCCTTGCACAATTAATTTACTACTGATAGTGAACGTTAATTGTAAACAAATGCTATAGGTACATACATTCCCAATTGTGCAACATGCCATAAGATGACAATTGCAAAAATGGAGGCACATTATGTGTGTTATGACTATCAATAAACTTCTACATTTCATTCTGAGTATCTTCAATGGATAGTTATAGACAGCTGTTAATTGCACCCTACCAGCTCACTGAATGAGCTGCCATATGAATCTGGCAGTGATTTGCAAGATTCACAGGCAAAAACCTGCTTTATTTAACTCAATTGTTTCAAGTATTTATTGGAAAATTATTGATACACATAAGCAGCAAGCTAGCAGAGATTGGATATTGGAAGCAATTTCCATCTTTACCACACAAGCAGTAAACTGGCAGAGTAAACATTTACCTATTGTATAGCTCATCCAATTATGGCCTGTTCTAGTATAGGTTGGTAATCCACTGCGAGAGACTTGCATGCCTTTTTAAACTATTTTTTTCAACCTGTCTAACTGCCTTCAAAGATCTGTGAACAAACACCCCAAGATCTTTCTGTTTCTCTGAGCTAGTCAATGAGTATTCCTTTGTCTTGTTTCTTCCAAAGTGCATCACCTTATTTATCGGGATTAGATTCCATATGTGACTGTTCTACCTATCTGACCAATCCATCTGTCTCCTCCTATTACTCCTCCTCATCGTCAACCAACTGACCAATCTGCAAACCTATTTATCCCCCACCTACGTCTAGTGGCTCATCTGTATCTCATCTCTATTTACTTATCTTGGTTTCATATTTCTAAATTCTTACTTGACAAAAATCTATTAACCTTAGTTTTGAAATTTCACAACAATCTAACCTCAATAGCTCTTTGAGTGAGAGAATTCCAGTTTTGTGTAAAGTCGTGATTTCTAATATTTTCCCCGAATGGATCAGCTCCAATTTTATACTTAGTCCTCCTTGTTCTGGATTCCCTTACTAGAGCAAAGAATTTCTCAGTAGCAATGATATCAAATCATTTTATTCATCGAAGCATTTCAATCAGTTTAATTCTAATTCCTTCATTCACAAGGGATCACAGTTCTACTATATTTCATAAAAGGGAGTGTAGAATACTGGCAGAGAATTGTTTGACAGGAGTACACATTATGTTACTATATTCAAAATTTAAATCCTGGTGATTTGTGAGGCTCAGGCTTTAATAGGCACAGTTTAAATTTTGTTGTAAGAGGAATGCGGAGGGATAGTTACATCTCTGCAAAAGGATTCTGGAAACATAACCTGCTCATCCCTCTCGTGAAAGTGCTAGGAAATCCTTCAGCAATGAAAAGACTGTACAGACAAAATGCAATAGTTCCCTTCACTCTGTTTCTATGAATACAGCATTTCCAGGGCAAGGAAAAAGAGAAAACTTGCTCCATTTTATTAGTTTATTCACAACTTAGTTTTAAGATTAGTTCCCCACAGTTCTAAGGATATGGTTAATTTGCATATTGCATTCAAGTTTTATATAATTATCATTAAGTTGAAAAAGTCTGAAAAGAAAACCTGCACCATACAGTGTTGTTCTGATATATTTCTAATTCTTACAAAGCTAATGGTAATTTTTTTTACTATTAATCTTTTAAAATGTTACTCAACATTGGGTTTTCTATTTATTCTAATGAAAATCTTTACAAACGTACAATTAATTTAATATAGTTATATATCAGATATAATGTTCTATTCATGGTGGCAGCTCAAAACTTAATACATGTTTTAACAGAATAAATGTGATCTATGTGTGTTCAGATAGTAAATAAAATTCAGACTTAATAACATAAAAGCTGTGGACCTTTTTATTTTAACCCATATATGGGCAGTTACATTGTTGACTGGGTCAACATTTATTACCAAACTTGATTGGATTTATGTCAGAAGGAATGAATAATTGTTGAAATTTAAAGCGTAAAGATGGCTCAACTATGGCTGACAAAATAAATTAGGGATAGTATTATATCAAAAAGGTGACATGTAAAATTGCCAGAAAATGCAATAAACCTAAGGATTGGGAGTAGTATGGAATTCTGCAAAAAAACATAAAAAGTTTTGTCAAGACGTAGAAAATTGGGAATGAGAGTAAATTTGCAGGAAACATAGAAATTGATGACAATAGCTTCTATGAATATACAAAGAGAAAAGATTATAAAATGTCAGTGACAAAACATAAGGTGAAAGTGGGAAGTGACCGGGGAGGCTTCTGGGAGAAGTTGGCTGAGAAGGGGATCACAGAGGACCCAGTGTCAAAGAACAGTAATATTAAGATCTCTTTTGGGAAAGAAGAAAGCTGTTCAGAAAAGATGGACTTCACCTTAGCAGAAATGGAATTAATCTTCTGGCCGAGAGAGTAGGTGATCTCATGGGGTGGATTTAAACTTGTAAGGGAGGGAGAGTAGATTGGCTAACGTGCCAAGTTTTTGGAACTACTGAGAGTCCAAAAAAGAAAAGATGACAATGGAGAAAAGGAAGTGAGGAAAAAGCTTGAGTGTTGACAGTGAATAAAGAAATAATCAGCTTTCAATGGACAAGAAAGACATAAAGGCAGGATTACACACACTGCATTTGCATGCAGTATAGTAAATAAAATTGGGAGGCAGAAATTGTTGTAGGCAAAATGATATAATGGCTCAAGCCAAAACAGAGGCTGGATACTTAACATGCCAAGTTGTGAAGTCCTTGAACAAGATGCAACTCTTGAGTTAGAATCTATATAGATGGAGGTAAGAAACAGGAAGGGAGTAGTGACCTTGTTGATTTTATTTATTATAGACCTCTAAATAGTGGAGAGGAAGTAAAAGAGAGCAATTTTGGCAGATTATGGAAATCTACATGACAAGTAGGGTTGTGATAGTTGGTGATTTCAATTACCCTAGGGGCAACTAGGAAAAAAGGTAAAATGTGGGCTACAGAATGGGCTACAATGTGTGCAGGAGAACTTGCTGCTACAGGACATTTCCAGACCTACCAGGGAGGGAGCTATGCTGGATCTGGTCCCAAGAAATGAGATAGCAAAGTGGAGAATGTCGGAGTGTGGGAGCATTTGGGAAATAATGATCATAATATATTGATATTCAATATTAAGTTGGGAGATGATATAAATCAGTCAAGAATTAAGATTCTACAATGGAAAAGAACAAATTTTAGGGATATTAAAGTAGAACTGGAGCAAGTTAATCAAAATCACATTTTAATAGGTAAAGCAGTGGATAAAACATGAGAGACTTTCAAAAGGGAGGTTAATAAGATACATATCCATGAGAAGTAGACATAGGGATCCAAGTTTCAGATTATCCTGGATGGCTAAAGGTACTGATAAGAAAATGAGAAAGAAAAAGGAGTCAAATAATGCATACCAGAATAATAATAGCAAATCAGGAAGAGTAACTTGAATGCAGGAGAGAGGCTAAGTCTGAAATAAGGAAGACTAAAAGGAATGAGGATGAAAGGATGACAGGATGTACTGAAACAAATGGCAAAATGTTCTTCAAACATGTTAATTGTAAAAGATTAGTGAAAGATCGAATGGGAATCTGAAGGTATAAGCAGAGTAAGCTGCTCATGAAGCAGAGGTAGTTTGCTTCTGTCTTTACCATATCTTAAAAAGTACTGGCAATGGCTAAGTTGAAAATGTGGGTGTTATGTCAACTGAGCAGTATCGTGATAGATATATCTATCATCGGGGCGGCATATTGACTCAGTGGTTAACACTGCTGCCTTACAGTGCCAGGGACCCAGGTTCGATTCCCACCTTGGGCAATTGTCTTTATGGAGTTTGCACATTCTCCCCATGTTTGTATGGGTTTCCTCTGGGTGTTCTGGTTTCTTTCCATATTCCAAAGATGTGCAAGTTAGGTGAATTGGCCATGCTAAATTGCCCATGGTGCTCAGGGGTGTGTTGGTTAGGTGCATTAGTCAGAAGTAAAAAGGAGTAATAGGGGAATGGGTATGGGTGGGATACTCTGCGGAGGGTCAGTGTGGACTTGCTGGGCTGAAGGACCTGCTTCTACACTGTAGAGATTCTATGAAGATAAAGAAGAGGTGCTATAAAGGCTGGCAGCACTCAAGATAGAGAAGTTGCCAGGCTCAAATAGATGAATCCTAGATTGCTGAAGAGCAAATTGCAGAGCAGCTGACAGAAATTTTCCAGGCCTTTTTAAACACAGGACTCATCTACAGGACTAGAGAATTTGCAAACATGACACCATTGCTTAAGAAAGGGATGAAGGATAACACAGGAAACTATAATCCTGTCAGCTTGACATCAATAGTGGGAAAACTGAAGGAGGCCATAATATGGGATAAGATAAATAGACACTTAAAGAAAAATAAATTAATACTAGATAGTCAACATGGTTATGACAAGAGCACGTCATGTCTCACAAATTTAATTGAGTTATTTGATATGGCAACACAGATAGTGGATGTTGGAAACTCGAACTTACATAAAGCATTTGATATGGTGCCACATGGCAGATTGGTAAGCAAGTTTGAAATGTTTGCAATTGATGGGTCCTTGACAGCATCAATCAGAATTGGCAAAAGGATTGGAAATAGAAGGTATGTGCAGGTTGGCATATTGGAGAGCTGAAAGTGGTGCTCCCCAGGTACTGGCATTGGAACCTTGGCTTTTCTGATTCATATGAATTATTTGGGGATGGGTAAAATCTCAAACTTTGCAGATGATACTCAACTAGGGAGATAAGTGAATTGTGAGGATGACATTGAGTGATTTCTGAGGGACATTGACAGGTTGGCCAAATGATCAGACACCTGGCAAATGTATTTAATGTAGAGAAATGTGAGGCATTGCATTTTGTTAGAAGAAATATAGAAAGACAATAGTACAACTTTGAGGGGAATACAAGAGCAGAGGGACTTTAAGGTTCAAGTGCATGCATAATTCTCTGAATGTGCCCAGGCAAGTTGAAACAGTTGTTAAGAAGGCTTATAGAAGGCTTGGGATTATAAATAGAGATATGGAGTAAAGGGATACTACACTTATACAAATTATTGGTCAGATCACATTTGGAGTAATTGCTGGTGAAACTCAGCAGGTCTGGCAGAATCTGAGGGGAGAAAGCAAAGTTAACATTTCGAATCCAAGGGGGAAGATGAGGTGTTCTTCTTCCAGTCGTCAGGTGGCTAGGATTTGGCAGTGGAAGAGGCCCAGAACTTTCATGTCCTTGGCGGAGTGAGAGGGGAGTTGAAATGTTCTGCCATAGGGCAGTGGGGTTGGTTAGTGCATGTGTCGCGGAGATGTTCTCTGAAATATTCCGCAAGTTGGAGCTCTGTCTCCTCAGTGTCGAGGAGACCACATTGAGAGCAATGGACCCAGTATATGAGGTGTTTGGATGTGCAGGAAAATCTCTGCCAGATGTGGAAGGATCCTTTAGGGCCTTGGAGGTGAAGAGGCAGGTGTGTGTGTAGGTTTTGCAACTCTTCAGTGGCAAGGGAAGGTGCTGGGAGTGGAGTGTGGATTGGGTGAGGGGTGTAGACCTAATGAAGGAGTTGCGGAGGGAATGGTCTCTATGCAATGCTGAAAGGAGTGGGGAGGGAAATATATCTCTGGTGGTGGAGTCTGACTGTAGGTAGTGAAAATGGCAGAGGATGATGCATTGTATGTGGAGATTGGTGGTGTGCAAGGTGAGGACCAGGGTTCTGTCCTTGTTGCGGTTGGAGGGGTGGGATTCAATGGGGGCGATGCAGGAAGTAGAAGGGATGTGCTGGAGGGCATTTTGACCATTTGGGAGGAGAAATCACAGTCCTTGAAGTAGGAAGCCATCTGGGATATTCTGGAATGAAATTGACCCTCGTGGGAGCAGGTACAGCGCAGGTGGAGGAATTAGGAATAATGGGTAATGTTTTTACAGGAGTGGGGAAGGTAGGAGGTGTATCCAGGTAGCTGGGGGAGTTGGTGGGTTTGAAGTAGATGTCAGTGTTGAGTTGATCACCAGAAATGGAGATGGAGAGGGGAGGGAGATGTCCAAGATGGTGCAGGTGAACTTGAGGTCAGGATGGAAGGTGTGCATGAAGTTGATGAACTGCTCACCCCACCTCTTGTGGGAGCATGAGGTAGCTCCGATACAGTCATTGATGTAGTAGAGGAAAAGGTAGGGAATGGTGCCAATGTAACCGTGGAAGATGGACTATTCCACATAGCCGCTGAAGAGCCAGGCATAGCTGGGGCACATGCAGATGCCCATGGCTACCCCTTTGATCTGAAGGAAGTGTGAAGATTGGAAGGAGAAATTGTTGAGGGTGAGGACCAGTTCAGCCAATCAAATGAGTGTGTCAGTGGAAGGCTACTTGAAGGCTGGAGAGGAACAAGCAGAGGTTTGGAGGCCTTCATTATGGCAGGTGGATGTGTACAGGGACTAGATGTCATGGCAACGATGAGACATTGGGGGCCGAGGAACCAAAAGTCATGGAGGATGTGGAAAGTGTGGTTGGTGTCCCGAATGTATGTGAGGAGTTTCTGGACCAAGGGGTACAGTGCAGTGATAAGGTATGGAGAGATAGGTTCTGTGGGGCAGGAGCAGGCAGATATGTGGGTTGACCCCCACCCCAACACACAGCTTGGCCACATTCCTGATGAACAGCTTATGTTCAAAACCTTGACTCTCCTGCTCCTTGGATGCTGCCTGACTGGCTGTGCTTTCCTATGCCACACTTTTTGCCTCCACTTTCTTTTCATTCAGTTGTCTGTAATTACTAAACCTTTCTTAAAAAAAGACACCGAATGCCATTCTGCAAATAGTCACTTAGCCACTGAGAGTGCACAGAAATCAGTAAGGAAATCTTTACATAAGCTTTAGCTTCTTAACATCTGTGTTATCTGTACTACACCATATTGGCCCAAAATGAGTGTCCATGGCACATATGCACAATTGGTGTCTACCAATCCCGATACCATTTTGATGGGGTTTTTTTGTATGTATAGTAAGTAGTTACCAGGAGTAATCAGAGTAAGCAGATGGGGACATTAACTAGGCACAAATATTGCCAACTCATTGCCCAATAAGGCAGGACACTAAAGTATTTTTTCAAGCTTTGATTTTGGTTCGTAACTTGCACAGAACAGTGTGGATATAATGGAGGCCATGCTGCCACATAGAATGTGATAGTGCTGAAACAACAATTCTCCTGTCTGAATCAAGCTGGAACTGCCCAGCAATAATCAGCACATTGACTACCAAGATCCAGTGTGGTCTGCTGCATGCTACAGAACATTGCCATCATGCTGCACAGCCCTTGCTCCTGTGAGCATTTGAAGAGTAGGTGGAGATAGCCTATACAGTTACTGCCTGACCAGGATATCTGTTAATGACACATCTGTCTATGATAGCAGGAAGCATGATTCCCCTTTTACCAACAACACAATACCTTACTTTCCTTATGATACCCCTGTCCACATCAATGTGTGAAGTTGGAAATCGTCAAGAGTGTCAATTTCCTGGGAGTGATGGTCACCAACAATCTGCCCTGGTCCCATTATGTTGATGTAATCATCAAGAAAGCACAACAAGCACCTCTACTTCCTCAGGAGGCTAAGGAAATTTGATATGTCCACAAAGACTCCTACCTTTTTAATATAGATGCATCATAGAAAGCATCCTACCTGGATGCATCATAGCATGGTATGGCAATTCGTCTTCCCGAGACTATAAAAACCATAGAGAGTAGTGAACACATGGTGTAAACCAGCCTTCAATCCACTGACTCCATTTGTACTTTCTGCTGCTTCTGACAAACAACCAACATTGTCAAGGAACTCTCTTCCACCCTCTTCCATTGGGCAAAAGATGTATAAGTTTGAAGACACATACAAACAGATTCAAGAACAGCTCCTTCTCTGTTATCAGACTTTTGAACAGGCCTCTCAAATGTTAATGTTGATCTCTCTTTCTCTCTCTCTGCACTTTCTCTGCTGCTGCAACACTGTATCTGCGTTCTGTTTTGCTGCCCTGATACGTGCTTTGTATGGTATGATCTGTCTGTAGAGCTCGCAAAGCAGCGTTTCACTGTATCTCAGTAAATGTGACAATAATAAATCAAACTCAAACTCAAACTATTACTGACCACCACTGTCTTGGCTTGTTCACAGACCAAAAGTAAAAACCATTGTAAAATTAGCATTTCAGATCAAATTTGTATGTCATGGTATGCCACAATCTATATAAAGGTTGCATTCCCTCAGTGCCTTTCTTCTGTATAGCTTTGTCTTCTGTTGCTCCAAGTGATGTTTTACCCCAGTGGCTGCAGTATGGATGGTAAATGCTTGCTGACAGTCAGTGAAATAGACCTTGGACAAAACCTTTGAGCAGGTCAAGGCCTAAAAGGCCTAGCTTTGTATTGCACATTCTTGAAATGGATGGCCACAGAATGGGCATTGGAGGAGGAACAGGAGAGGAGAGTAGTTGTGGTCATCCTTAGAGAGGACAGCAGGTTCATGCTGTGTGCACAACTGCATAGCAAAGGCTGGGCTCCAAGCTCTGCACAAACCCTGAGCCAAGTTGGTGTTGGATTCCTTCATGCTCCTTGACGTTGCACACAAGCCTTTCAGCAGGTCTGCCAATGGAGATGTCGGGGATTGGGCCAAATATATTCAGCCTCAGGCGACTGAATGTGTGGAGTTTGCACGTTCTCCCTGTGTCTGCGTGGGTTTCCTCTGGGTGCTCCGGTTTCCTCCCACAGTCCAAAGATGTGCAGGTCAGGTGAATTGGCCATGCTAAATTGCCCGTAGTGTTAGGTAAGTGGTAAATGTAGGGGCATGGGTGGGTTGCGCTTCGGCAGGTCGGTGTGGACTTGTTGGGCCGAAGGACCTGTTTCTATGCTGTAATGTAATGTAATCTAACCTAATCTAAGACTTGTTTGTATCGATCCGAATTAAAGAAAATTACTCGCACCACACAAGCCTTGAGTTATTGACTGTTTTATTTGTGAGCTCAAGGGGAGAGACAAGTCGACCTAATGGTCACAAGTCATTCCGATGAGATACAGAGAGTTGCGTGGTTATATGGGTTACAATCATTTAACAATGAGCTAACTGTTAATTGAACTATAATGAGTAAGTGGGCAATCGGCCCAGTCACTAGCCTGAGTTACATAACTGTCTGGACAGTGCTGGTAGATAGTTGATATGCAATGTTAGTATAACCATAGATTCTTGTTAAGAAGAACATTCCCATGCTGGGAAAGAGTTCACTATCAAGTGCTAGTACAGCTACAAGGTCAGTCACCTCATTGAGCGTGGGAACATATAAGCAGACACTAATATGAAAATTAAAATGGATTTCAGGCTTTAATATGTGAAAAAATGTCTGCTTGGGTTATAACAAATCTCCCACAGTTCCTTCCTTTTGTCTTTTCACCAAATCAGAGGAGCAGTTCAGAAGAGTTGGCAAAAGGAGAGACATAACCAGACTCGTGGGTGGTGGGGGGGGGCAGCTGTTGGGCAGTGGGGGTTCATGGTCATTCAGATCACTATCAGAGATTTCATAGACCAGTGGAGGAACATTAGAAACAGAAAAACTTACAAACTGGGAAGAAAGAAGGGAAGCCGGTATCAATAGTGTTTAAGAAGAGTGATAAGGACAAACCAGGGAACTATAGACCAGTGAGCCTGACATTGGTGGTGGGCAAGTTGTTGGAGGGAATCCTGAGGGACAGGATGTACATGTATTTGGAAAGGCAAGGACTGATTAGGGATAGTCAACATGGCTTTGTTCATGGGAAATCATATCTCACAAACTTGATTGGGTTTTTTTGAAAAAGTAACAAAGAGGATTGATGAGGGCAGAGGGGTAAATGGACTTCAGTAAGGCGTTCGACAAGGGTACCCATGGGACACTGATTAGTAAGGTTGGATCTTACAGAATACAGGGAGAACTAGTCATTTGGATACAGAACTAGCTCAAAGGTAGAAGACAGAGGGTGGTGAAGGAGGGTTGTTTTTCAGACTGGAGGCCTGTGACCAGTGGAGTGCCACAAGGATCGGTGCTGGGTCCTCTATTTTTTGTCATTTATATAAATGATTTGGATGCGAGTCTAAGAGGTAAAGTTAGTAAGTGTGCAGATGACACTAGAATTGGAGGTGAAATGGACAGCGAAGAAGGTTACCTCAGATTACAACATGATCTTGATCAGATGTGCCAATGGGCTGAGAAGTGGCAGATGGAGTTTAATTCAGATAAATGCGAGGTGCTGCATTTTGGGAAAGCAAATCATAGCAGGACTTATATACTTAATGGTAAGGTCCTAGAGAGTGTTGCTGAACAAAGAGACCTTGGAGTGCAGGTTCATAGCTCCTTGAAAGTGGAGTCGCAGGTAGATAGGATAGTGAAGAAGGCGTTTGGTATGCTTTCCTTTATTGGTCAGAGTATTGAGTACAGGAGTTGGGAAGTCATGTTGCAGCTGCACAGGACATTGGTTAGGCCACTATTGAAGTATTGCGTGCAATTCTGGTCTCCTTCCTATCGGAAAGATGTTATGAAACTTGAAAGGGTTCAGAAAAGATTTACAAGGATGTTGCCAGGGTTGGAGGATTTGAGCTGTCGGGAGAGGCTGAACAGGCTGGGCTGTTTTCCCTGGAGCGTCGGAGGCTGAGGGGTGACCTTATTGAGGTTTACAAAATTATGAGGGGCATGGATAGGATAAATAGGCTGAGTCTTTTCCCTGAGGTTGGGGAGTCTAGAACTAGAGGACATAGGTTTAGGGTGAGAGGGGAAAGATATAAAAGAGACCCAAGGGGCAACTTTTTCACACAGACGGTGGTACGTGTATGGAATGAGCTGCCAGAGGAAGTGGTGGAGGTTGGTACAATTGCAACATTTAAAAGGCATTTGGATGAGTATATGAATAGGAAGTGTTTGGAGGGATATGGGCCGGGTGCTGGCAGGTGGGACTAGATTGGTTTGGGATATCTGGTCGGCATGAACGGATTGGACCGAAGGGTCTGCTTCCATGCTGTACATCTCTATGACTCTATGAGTAGTGACCCAAAACGGGCACAGCATCGTTTTAAGAAAACAATGACTGAGGAGAACAGAACAAAAATAGCAATGAGAGCCACAAGGCCCTGTAAAAGTATGGAAGCCCAAGAGCCAAGCAAACTACCCACCCAAGTCTAAAGATCCCAATGTAGGCCAGCGTCACAGAGAGAGGAAGCCGCCTTGTGAATATGCACGACTATGTTTGTAATGTTTTCATGAGAGTCAAGGATGTAGTGCAACACCAAGAGCCGATAAGGGCACAAGTGCCCCCTTTTTTAACCAAACAATAGTCAAGGGCCATGCGATTCTGAAGGGCCACAGTGCAGATAGCCACCATCTCTGCATTTAGAATGTCAAAAGCTGATGCAGTGGCATTTTCAATCTCTTCCAGAGTGGTGGCAATCCTCCTTACCTCAACCTCAAGGTGAGGGGAGGCATATAGAGGAAAGAAAGTAGTCAAAGGATGTTGAAATGTAGTTAGGGATCTTTTCTTGCGAGGTATCAGACTTTCAAAGGGTGGTACATAGGAATGGTGAAGGAAAGGAACAATATACCCTAGATAGCAGCTGCCGGTCCAGGAGGCAGACAGCCAGGGGTAGGCCCTCCAGCCACAAATGAAATAAGTGCCATTGAAAGCAGACAAATGATTGTGTTACACACCAATCCAAAAGGTAGTGAAAGAGGAATTAATGGCAGCTCTCGTGGATTGAAAATCAGATGTTGAGAGGACGATGGAGTGAAGGCATTTACTGAATCCAGCCCGCCAACCCAACAAAGGGTGTTTACTTTTAATGCAAGTACTAGGTCTGGGTGTAGTCATGGACGTGACATTTGTGAGGAACAGAGACGGGGGTGTACATGATAGATTATAGCGAGGCTGGAACCAGCCTTCAAAAGTGTCCATCGCATATCCTGCTGATCACCATCATAGGCGGGTATTATTCCCATAAGTGGAAGGGACGCCTATCATTTTTCGGAAGTTAGGGGAAATGCGAAACGTTATGATGTTGATGTAACCACTATTCAGCAGTGTCAGAGTCTTTAAAAGGGACGGCCCTTAAGGGAATTCCACCTTTAGAATGGAAAGGAATATGAGCGCAAACCCAACATCCGGATAGCCTCACCTTCTGTGCATAAAGATATATCATATAAAGAAAAGTGTTAAATCATAGTTCTTTCTTAGTAGGGGCCACTAGGTCACACCGACAACCCCAAACAAATAAAAGCATCATCAGAAAAACAAGCAAAAACAATAAAAGAACAGCAAACACAATCAATCAAAAACATCTATAGTTCTTGGTTTCGTGGATAATGATGTCATAGCCAAAAGATTTTCACCTTAAGGTGGACTCCTCTTGCAATGAATGGCATGGATCCATTCTGCTTTCCCCTCGACTTTGAGAGTAGTTTGGGTTACCAAAAGGACAAGGAAGAGAAAATTCTTTTCAAATTATTTAATTATAACATAATCCCCCGACTGGAAAGGATACATGGGACCAGTGTTCGGAACAGGAATGGCCGCTTTGACAGTATCATGACTTGTAATAATAAATTCTGAAAAAGCCCTAGCATAGTCAATCAAAGACTCCTATGTCAGAAGTAGGGCTACATCAGCAGGGAGCATGGGAGGCCTAGTTGCAGTAGGCATAGGTTTACCCATTAAAACCTCGAAAGGGGTGAGGCCTGTCGAGCGATTAACCTGATTCTGTATAGAGTATAAAGCAAGGGGTAATGCCTCAGGCCAGGGCAAACCTGTCTCTTGCAAGATTTTAATAAGGGCTACTTTAAGGGTGCCATTCATCCTTTCCATCATATCTGAGGATTGTGACTGATAAGGAATATGATGTCGCCATGAGATACCCAGAGCCTTACAAATAGCCTTTATAACAGCTGAGGTGAAATGAGTGTCCCATCACTATAAGTAAAACCAATGACACCAAATCTAGGGATGGACATCCTGCATCAGGCATTTAACAACAGGCCTAGCATCATCTTTTTTTGGTGGCAAAAGCCTCAACCCAGTTGGAGAACATATCAATAATGACCAACAGGTAGTGAAAACCTAGTCTTTTGGACATATGTATGAAATCTATTTGAAGTTTCACAAATGGGCCAGCAGGGATGGGAAGATGGTCAAACATAGACAGCAACTTTGAGTTATTGCTTTGTAAGCAAATAAAACAACACAATAATAAAGCGCGGGCAGCTGTAAAATATTGGGTAGCTGCAGAATTTAATAGCAGGGAGACCGAATATGGAACAAAAACTGTGCATAGGTGATCCAGCACAAGAGGGGTAGGCTTTTCAACCATGACTGAGGCAGACACCACAGCTCGCAAACATGCCAGCATTCCCCTTATAACAGGAGCGAACTGAACAGAATAAAAGGCAACAGGGCGATGGAGATCCCCATGCATCTGTGTCAAAATTCCAGAGGCATAACCCTCCCTTTCAGCAACATAGAGTTGAAACAACTGTGTATAATCAGGAAGACCCCAAGGCAGGCGCAGTACTTAGTACAGGTTTTAAACATTCAGGAGTCCATTGTAGCTTTGCTGAGTTTTTGGGCGAAGACGCCTCTCTCAAAGGTGCATCAATTTCACAAAGGTCAGTGATCCAGTGTCTGCAATAATTCACCATACCCAGAAATGACATTAGTTCAGTACATGTAGTAGGAGGAGGGAGAATGATAATGGCCTTTTAATGATCAGGAGCAAGCGTTCTGGTGCCATGCAATATTGTAAAACCCAAGGAATGAACATTGGGCTGGCAGAGCTGCATTTTGTCCAATGAAACTTTGTGGCTATCCTGTGCCAGGCACTGCAGCAGGGCATCGGTATCTTGCATACAAGCATCAGACGTAGAAGAGGCAACCAGTAAATCTTCAGTGTATTGAACTAGTACACTGCTACAGGGCATGTGCAAACCTTCTAACGTACGCTGTACAGTGGCAGAACAAACTGTGGGGCTCTCCGTATACCCTTGGGGAAACCGAGTCCATGTATTTTGATGGCTGCCAAAAGTAAGGGCAAAAAGGTACTGACTATCAGGGGATAATTTAATAGAAAAAAAGGCGGAGCAGAGGTCAACCACGGAAAAACAAGCTGCCGAAGCAGGGACAGAAGTGAGGATAGCATTGGTGTCAGGTATTACGGCGGAACAAGGAACAACAACAGCATCGATGGCATTATGGGCGGCACGGTGGCACAGTGGTTAGCACTGCTGCCTCACAGCGCCAGAGACCCGGGTTCAATTCCCGCCTCAGGCGACTGACTGTGTGAAGTTTGCACGTTCTCCCTGTATCTGCGTGGGTGTGCTCTGGTTTCCTCCCACAGTCCAAAGATGTGCAGGCCAGATGAATTGGCCATGCTAAATTGCCCGTAGTGTTAGGTAAGGGGTAAATGGAGGGGTATGGGTGGTTTACGCTTCGGCGGGTCAGTGTGGACTTGTTGGCCTGAAGGGCCTGTTTCCACACTGGAATGTAATGTAATCTAATCTAATAAATCCTGAACAAATCTCCATTTGTCAGGTTTACCAGATACAGGCAGAATAGGGGTATTGCATGGGCTTCTTGTTGGAATAAGGATACCCTGATTCAAAAGGGAAGCAATAACAGGTCTAATGCCTTCAGTAGCTGTGAGTGTAAGTGGATATTGCCAGACCGATGATAATTCAGCTCCAAGTTTTAAAGTGTGTGGAGGAACAGAAAGAACTAAACCCGCATGGTTAGGATGAAGGGCCCACAGCGCGGGAGATAAATCATCTAAAAGCCTCAGATGATCAAAGGAAAGAGCAACCAAGGGGTTTAGCATAGTAAAGGTAGCGCTAGCTGTAAAGGCAGGCAGACAGAGGCAAAAACAGTCCAGACCAATCACCGCAATATATAGGGAAAGCGAATCACCAGGAACGAGGGGGTTAAATGACAATGGAAACAAATAACACTTGTGCATGGAGGCCAAATTATCAACAGAGCAGGGTTTATTCAGGCCAAAAGGAATAAAAGGAGACACCGCAGAGTGAAGAACCTGGGAATGTGAGGAAGAAAGAGAAATCTCAGCTGTAAATCACTGAACCCCAACATAACAAAAGCCAGTAAGGGTCATATCAGAAATTGAATTGAAGGGAAGATCGGCAAGCGCAGAGTATGACGGATCAGGGATACAGAAGTAGGCCATGGGACAATAAAAGTCCTTAAAGGGACAACCCGTTAAAAGGATCCAGCACAGAAAAGAAACACGGGGGCCAGGGGGGTGTAGTCAAAGGGGCATCTGTAGCTGCGCAATGAGGCAAGATAAAAATGAGCAAAGCTGCTCAATGGCACAGTGCCAGCCATACATGGCAGCTGCCAGAGGGGGCGATGTTGATGTTTCAGTCATGGCCACATGTAACATAGCGTAGCGTGACTCGGAAATCTCTAAAATACGGCCTTTAGGGGAACAATGAATAGAGACATTAAGTTTACACAGAGTCTCACGACCCCGCAAAGCAATGGGGCAGGAAGGTGAAATAATGGCTGAATCTGGAACCAGAATAGGTCCAACAGTTATAGGGATAGTATCAGAGAGGGGTTCAACCAGAGTAATACCAGAGGAACCGACAATACGGACTGAGTCAGAACTAAGGGTTAAATCCGCAGAGAGAGGTGCAGAAGAATAAGTGGCCCCTGAATCCACCAAAACCGGAAAAGAACGCCCTCCCATTTCCACTGTCATCATAGGATTTTCAGCTGGGGACTGGGAGAGCCGTATCGAGGCAGCCTGCTGCACTAACCCCCGCTGTAGGCCTAAGCATGAGGGGAATGGGGAGAATCTTCAAACGGCTGGTGTTGGCATTGTAAATTTAAAGTGGTACGTGTGGGCGCACCACACCGTGAAGAGGTCATTTCTCTCCCAGTGCCCAGACCGACCACAAGACCAGCATTTAACAAGTCAGTTGACAATGCGGGGCTGATGCTGCAAATGAGAGGGAACAAAATCTAATCGAGGATAAGCCTCCTTATCAACTTTATTACAAAATAGGCCCTGTCTATCCATGTTGTTAAGTGTAGTAAGGGTATCTGTCCATGAGGCAGTTTGCCAAGTGAGATTCTGAGCCTTATAAACCTGGGCATGATGAGGCGGGAGACAATTGATAAGTGTCTGAACAGTTAGTTTTCATTATCCTCTTTAGGGATTCCAGCTGAATTTTCCCAGGCATCTCTAAATTGAGCAAGAAAATCAGAGACATTCTCAGAAACTCTCTGCAGGCAGCATGTAACTTGATGGAAGTCACTCTGTTGCCTTGCGGCACTCATAATGGCATCTCTAACCCGTCTACCTAACCAATCAGAGCGCTCCTCAGGCATGTCCCAATGTTGTGAGGGGAAATCAATAGAGCGTCTAACTGAAGACCAGTGGGAACCGGAAGCCCGTTGCAATAAAGTCTGCACTTCCTGGGGAAGTTAGTCATAAACATCACAGATTTGTAAAAGCTAATTATAAAATTTATCGGGTCCGGGGCATCATGTAACAAGCTGCTGTCTTCAGCGTTGGTCCATGGTTTATCAAGTTGAGTGCACCCTGTCATCACTCGAGGCAATTGCGGGGCAAGACAACTGTCAATGTCTGAGGGGCCGCATCCTTCCAAATCAAGGTGCGATTGCTGCCGGTTTGAACGAGTACCGTATCGAAAGCCAGAGTGTGTGGAACCAGGTGGCTGTGGCAATGAAACATCAGACATCGCCTGGGACATCACAGGACCACCCACTCTGGGGGAAGGACTCAGAACATGTTACTGGAGCAGCACTGGGCACAGCACCCGCCTGCTCCCCATTGCGAGTGATAACAAACACAATAATCTCCCACATAAGGGGCTCAGGTTCAGAAGGTAAAACATTGGGGCACTGAGATGAATAAGGCAGGGGAGCCGAGTGTGTAGGAAAAGGGGAACATTCAAGGAATCGGTGAGGGTCTTCTGCTTTGGGAGGCTGGTGTCTTCTAGCAATCTCTTTAAACTTTTTGAGACAAGTAAGCATATAATTATGATCCCAGACAGAATCACCGCATCCTCCCTGAATGTTAACCAACCAATAGTCAATCTTATCTAATTTAAATGAACCGCATAAGGCCAGTTTCCACAGGACCCCCCGATATAAATCAAGGATAAAGGGAATAACATAACGACCATCACCCGTCTCCCTCCAAACGATGTTGGCTGGTGACCCCGGGGATACCAGTGGTTCTCCTACCTCATTCTTGCACTTCACTTATTTTCTGTGATGTTGCAGAGTCCTTTTTGTCGGTTCCAAATGCTGCAGGCCACTATTCGCAACAGAACGAGGTAACCTCATCCCCGTCACCATCCAAGTTGTGATTCCATCTTAAAATTATTAGTTGACATAGCAAATAGACAAGACAGCAGCAAAGCAAAAACAAAAAGACACACAACAGAGAAGATTAGATTCCCTACAGTGTGGAAACAGGCCCTTTGGCCCAACAAGTCCACAACGACCCTCCGAAGAGTAACCCACACAGACCCATTTCCCTCTGACTAATGCACGTAACACTATGGGCAACTTAGCATAGTCAATTCACCTAGTGTGCACATCTTTGGACTATGGGAGGAAACACACGCAGACACGGGGAGAATGTGCAACTAGACACAGACAGTTGCCCAAAGCTGGAATCGAACCTGGGTCCCTGGTGCTATGAGGCAGCAGTGCTAACCACTGAGCCACCATGCCACTGAAGCAGAGACAGACACCAGAACTCGGAATCCCAGCCAACAACTCAGGGCGAACGCTATTAATTTAATCTGTTTTCATGTTAGGACAGTATCCTACTCTTGTCTTTTGGCTCAAAGAAGGAACAGCCAGAAACTGACAAGGGAGAATGTTTGGAGGAGTCTTATGAAGCAACCTTTGTTTAGGTAACGTTTGCCAGTATTTTAAGTTTGTTAACAGAGATATAAAGGTATCAGAACTAAAACACTAGCCTCTACATGACCCAAACGTACTTATTTCAGCTCGTAGCAGAAGAGAGAAAGAAAACCGCCTGCGGTGGGCACAGCTTATCCCATTTCATCGCAATAACATACCCGCCAAGTAATCACAAAAATGAATCCACAGACTACTCGTTAATAAAGCCTACTGAGTAATTACAAATAAAACCCGCCGAGTAATCGCAAAGAAAACCTGCCGAATAATCGCAAAAATAAAACTCGCCGAGTCCTCACAAGTAAAACCCGCCGAGTAATCACAAAAATGAACCCGCCGATTACTTGCAAATAAAACCGGACGAGTAATCACAAAAATAAAACCCACCGAGTAATCGCAAAAATGAACCCACCCAGTAATTGCAAATAAAACTGCACGAGTAATCGCAAAAATGAACCCACCGAGTAATCGTAA
Source organism: Chiloscyllium punctatum (assembly GCF_047496795.1). Classification (NCBI taxonomy): domain Eukaryota; kingdom Metazoa; phylum Chordata; class Chondrichthyes; order Orectolobiformes; family Hemiscylliidae; genus Chiloscyllium; species Chiloscyllium punctatum. The sequence goes on along the minus strand of NC_092758.1, from coordinate 55,226,034 downwards.
ATAAAACTGGCCAAGTAATCGCAAAAATGAGCCAACCGAGTAATCACAATAATGAACCCAACAAGTAATCACAAAAATGAACCCACCCAGTAATCGAAATAAAACTGGCCGAGTAATCACAAAAATGAGCCCACCGAGTAATCACAATAATGAACCCAACAAGTAATCACAAAAATGAACCCATCCAGTAATCGCAAATAAAACTGGCCGAGTAATCGCAAAATGAACACGCTGACTGCTCACAAATAAAACACGCTGAGTAATCACAAAAATGAACCTGCGAAGTAATCACAAAAATGAACCCACTGAGTAATCACAAAAAAACTGGCCGAGCAATCGCAAAAATGAACACGCCGAGTAATCGCAATAATGATCCCACCGAGTAGCCGCTAATAAAACCTATTGAGTAATCACAAAAATGAACCCGCCGAGTAATCGCAAATAAAACTGGCCGAGTAATTGCAAAATGAACCCACCAAATACTCACAAATAAAACCCGCTGAGTAATCACAAAAATGAACCCACCGAGTAATCGTAAATAAAACTGGCCAAGTAATCGCAAAAATGAACCTATCGAGTAATCGCAAAAATGAATCCGCTGAGTAATTGCAAAAATAAGCCAGCCGAGTACCCGCTAATAAAACTTGGCAAGTAATCACAAAAATGAATCCGCCGAGTAATTGCAAAAATGAACCCACCGAGTAATCACAAACAAAACCTGCTGAGTAATCGCAAAAATGAACCCACCAAGTACACGCAAATAAAACCTGCTGAGTAATCACAAAAATGAACCCGCTGAGACCTTGCTAATAAAACCTGCTGAGTAATCGCAAAAATAAAACCCGCCAAGTAATCACAAAAATGAACCCACCGAGTACTCACAAATAAAACCCGCTGAGTAATCACAAAAATCAACCCGTCGAATACTTGCAAATATGAACCCGCTGAGTAATCGCAAAAATGAACCGGTCTAGTAATTGCAAAAATGAACCCACCGAGTAATGGCAAAATGAACCCACCGAGTAATCACAAATAAAACTGGCCGAGTAATGGCAAAAATCAGCCCACCGAGTAATCGCAAATAAAACCTGCTGAGTAATCGCAAAAATGAACCCAACGAGTAATCGCAAATAAAACTGGAAGAGTAATTGCAAAAATGAACCCACCGAGTAATCGCAAATAAAACCTCTGAGTAATCGCAAAAATGAACCCACCGACTACTCACAAATAAAATCCGTCAGGTGACCGCAAAAATGAACCCGCCAACTACTCGCAAATAAAACCGCCAAGTAATTGCAAAAATGAACCCGCTGAGTAATTGCAAACAAAACCTGCTGAGTAATCACAAAAATGAACCCGCCAAATACTCGCAAATATGAAGCCACCAAGTAATTGCAAAAATGAACCCGCCGAGTAATCACAAAAATGAACCCACCAAATACTCGCTGATAAAACCCATCAGCTGATCGCCAAAATGAACCCGCCAAGTAATTGAAAATAAAACCCGCGGAGTAATCACAAAGCTGAACCCACTGAGTACTCGCAAATAAAATCTGCCAAGTAATCACAAAAATGAACCCGCCGAGTAACCGCAAAAATGAACCCACCAAGTAATCGCAAATAAAATTGGCCGAGTAATGACAAAACTCAACCCACCGACTAATCACAAATAAAGCTGGCCAAGTATTCGCAAAATGAACCCGCCGACTACTCACAAATAAAACCCACTGAGTAATCACAAAAATGAACCCGCCGAGTAATCGCAAATAAAACTGGCCGAGCAATCGCAAAAGTGAACCCGCCAGATAGTCGGAAATAAAACTGGCCAGGTAATCGCAAAAATGAACCCGCTGAGTAATCACAATAATGAAATCACCGAGTACCCGCTAATAAAACCCACCGAGTAATCGCAAAAATGACTCCCCCGAGTACTTGCTAATAAAACCTGCCAAGTAATCGCAAAATGAACCCACCGAGTACTCACAAATACAACCCGCCAAATAGTCGCAAAATGAACCCGCCGAGTACTCGGAAATAAAACCCGCTGAGTAATCACAAAAATGAACCCACCGACTACTCACAAATAAAACCACCAAGTAATCACAAAAATGAACCCACCAAGTACTCACTGATAAAACCTGTCAGCTGATCGCAAAAATGAACCTGCTGAGTAATTGAAAATAAAACCCACGGAGTAATCTCAAGCTGAACCCACTGAGTACTCGCAAAAATGAACTCATCAACTACTCACAAATAAAATCCGTCGGGTGATCACAAAAATGAGTCCGCCAACTACTCGCAAATAAAACCGCCAAGTAATCGCAAAAATGAACCCGCTGAGTAATTGCAAACAAAGCCCGCTGAGTAATCACAAAAATGAACCCGCCGAATAGTCGCAAATATGAAACCACCAAGTAATTGCAAAAATGAACCCGCCGAGTAATCACAACAATGAACCGACCAGGTACTCGCTGATAAAACCCGTCAGATGATCACAAAAATGAACCCGCCAAGTAATTGAAAATAAAACCCGCCGAGTAATCACAAAGCTGAACTCCCCGAGTACTCGCAAATAAAACCCACCGAGTAATCGCAAAAATGAACCCACCAAGCAATGGCAAAAATGAACCTACTGAGTAATCGCAAATAAACTTGGCTGACTAATTGTAAAAATCAACCCACCGACTAATCACAAATAAAACTGGCCAAGTATTCACAAAATGAACCGGCCGACTACTCACAAATAAAACTCGCTGAGTAATCACAAAATGAACCCGCCAAGTAATCACAAATAAATATGGCCGAGTAATCGCAAAAATAAACCCACCGAGTATTTGCAAAATGAACCGGTTGACTACTCAAAAATAAAACCCGCTGAGTAATCACAAAAATGAACCCGGGGAGTACTCGCTAATAAAACCCGCCGAGTAATTGCAAAGCTGAACCCACCGAGTACTTGCAAATGAAACCCGCTGAGTAAACACAAAAATGAACCCACCGAGTAATCGCAAATAAAATTGGCCGAGTAATGGCAAAAATCAACCCACCGAGTAATCACAAATAAAACTGGCCAAGTATTCTCAAAATGAACCCATCAACTACTCACAAATAAAACTCACAGAGTAATCACAAAAATGAACCCGCCGAGTAATCGCAAATAAAACTGGCCGAGCAATTGCAAAAATGAACCCGCTCAGTACTCGCAAATAAACCTGGCCAGGTAATCACAAAAATGAACCCACCAAGTACTTGCTAATAAAACTTGCTGAGTATTTGCAAAATGAACTTGTCGACTACTAAAAAATAAAACCCGCTGAGTAATCACAAAATGAACCCGCAGAGTACTCGCTAATAAATCCCGCCGAGTAATCGCAAAAATGAACCCGCCGACACCTCACTAATAAAACCTGCCGAGTAATCGCAAAAATAAACCCGCCAAGTAATCGTAAAAATGAACCTGCCGAGTAATCACAAATAAAACCCGCCGAGTAATCACAAAAATGAACCCACCGAGTACTCGCAAATAAAACCCGCTGAGTAATCACAAAAATCAACCCGTTGAATGCTTGCAAATATGAACCCGCCAAGTAATCGCAAAAATGAATCCACCGAGTAATGGCAAAAATGAACCCACCGAATAATCACAAATAAAACTGGCCGAGTAATGGCAAAAATCAATCCACCGAGTAATCACAAATAGAACCCGCCGAGTAATCGCAAAAATGAACTTGTCGAATACTCGTAAATATGAACCCATCGAATACTCACAAATAAAACCTGATGAGTAATCGCAAAAATGAACCCACCGAGTTATCGCAAAAATGAACCCAACGAGTAATTGCAAATAAAACTGGTCAAGTAATCGCAAAAATGAACCCGATGAGTAATCGCAAAAATGAACTCACTGAGTAATTGCAAATAAAACTGGCCAAGTAATCGCAAAAATGAACCCACTGAGTAATCGCAAATAAAGCTGGCCGAGTAATCGTAAAAATGAACCCACTGAGTAATCGCAAATAAAACCCGCCGCGTAATCGCAAAAATGGACCCACTGAGTAATCGCAAATAAAACTGGCCGAGTAATCACAAAAGGAACCCATCGAGTAATCGCAAATAAAACTGGCCAAGTAATCACAAAAATGAACCCACCGAGTCCTCGGATATAAAACCCACTGAGTAATCACAAAAATGAACCTGCTGAATACTCGCAAGTATGAACCCGCCGAGTAATTGCAAAAATGAACCCGCCAAGTAATCACACATAAAACTGACCGAGTACTCACAAAAATGAACCAGCCAAGTAATCGCAAAAATGAACCCGCTGAGTAATCGCAATAATGAAACCACCAAGTACCCGCTAATAAAACCTGCCAAGTAATCGCAAAAATGAATTCCCCGAGTACTTGCTAATAAAACCTGCCGAGTAATCGCAAAATGAGCCCACTGACTACTCACAAATAAAACCTGCTGAGTAATCACAAAAATGAACCCACCGAATACTTGCAAATATGAACCCGCCGAGTAATCGCAAAAATGAATCCACAGAGTAATTGCAAATAAAACTGGCCGAGTAACCACAAAATGAACCCACCGAGTTCTCACTAATAAAACCTGCTGAGTAATCGCAAAATGAACCCATCGAGTACTCACAAATAAAACCCGCCGAGTAATTGTAAAAATGAACCTGCAAATACTCGCAAATATGAACCCGCCGAGTAATTACAAAAATGAACCCACTGAGTACTCACTAATAAAACCTGCCAACTACTCGCAAATAAAACCTGCCGAGTAATCACAAAAATGAGCCCGCTGAGTAATCGCAAATAAAACCTGCTGAGTAAAGACAAAAATGAACCCGCCGAGTAATCACAAATAAAACCTGCTGAGTAATTGTAAAAATGAACTCACCAACTACTCGCAAATAAAACCCGCTGAGTAATTGCAAAAATGAACCCACCGAGTAATCACAAATAAAACCTGCTGAGTAATTGTAAAAATGAACTCACCAACTACTCACAAATAAAACCTGCCGAATAATTGCAAAAATGAACCCGCTGAGTACTCACTAATAAAACCTGCCAAGTGTTCTCAAAAATGAACCTGCCAACTACTCGCAAATAAAACCTGCCGAGTAATCACAAAAATGAACCTGCCGAGTACTCACAAATAAAAATTGGGCCGCACGGTGGCACAGTGGTTAGCACTGCTGCCTCACAGCGCCAGAGATCCGGGTTCAATTCCCGTCTCAGGGGATTGACTGTGTGGAGTTTGCACGTTCTCCCCGTGTCTGCGTGGGTTTCCTCCGGGTGCTCCGGTTTCCTCCCACAGTCCAAAGATGTGCAGGTCAGGTGAATTGGTCATGCTAAATTGCCCGTAGTGTTAGGTAAGGGGTAGATGTAGATTGTAGGGGTATGGGTGGGTTACGCTTCGGCGGGGCGGTGTGGACTTGTTGGGCCGAAGGGCCTGTTTCCACACTGTAAGTAATCTAATCTAATCTAAAAAAAACCTGCTGAGTAATTGCAAATAAAACCCGTCGTGTACCCGCAAATATAACCCATAGACTCAGGGAGGCTGAATAATAAGTCAAAAAGAAAGTGTGAACAGAAATGTCCGGTAACCTCTGGCCGGCTACACGAAACTGTCAGGGATTGGGGCGGAAATATTCAGCCTAAGATTCACTCGTATCGATCCGAATTAAAGAAAATGACTCGCGCTACACTTGGATCTTGGGCTTCCACATGTTTACAGGGCCTCGTTCTGTTCTCCGTAGTCATTGTTTTCTTTAAACAATGCTATGCCCGTTTTGGGTCACTACTGATACCGGGTTCCCCTGTTTCTTCCCTGTTCGTATGTTTTTCTGTTTCTAATGTTCCTCCACTGGTTTATGAAATCTCTGATTCTATTAGTTCTGATATCCCTTCCTCTGATAGTTACTTGAATGACCATGAAGCCTGCCTGACAACACCCCCGCTGGATCTGGTTATGTCCCTCCTTTTGCCAACTCTTCTGAACTGCTCCTCTGATTGGGTGAAAAGACAAAAGGAAGGAACTGTGGGAGATTTGTTATAACCCAAGCAGACATTTTTTCACATATTAAAGCCTGAAATCCATTTTAATTTTCATATTAGTGTCTGCTTGTATGTTCCCAGGCTCAATGAGGTGGCTGACTTTGTAGCTGCACTAGCACCTGATAGTGAACTCTTTCCCAGCATGGGAATGTTCTTCTTTTACAAGAATCTGTTGTTATACTAACATTGCATATCAACTATCTACCAGCACTGTCCAGACAGCTATGTAACTAGGGCTAGTGACTGGGCCGATTGCCCACTTACTCATTATAGTTCAATTAACAGTTAGCTCAATGTTAAATGATTGTAACCCATATAACCACGCAACTCTCTGTATCTCATCGGAATGACTTGTGACCATTAGGTCGACTTGTCTCTCCCCTTGAGCTCGCAAATAAAACAGTCAATAACTCAAGGCTTGTGTGGTGCGAGTAATTTTCTTTAATTCGGATCTATATGAGCAAGTCTTAAGGCTGAATAGTTTTGTCCCAATCCCTGGCAGGAGACCACCATCTCCTTGCCTGGGCAGAAACATTCAACTTGATCATCTGCCAAATGACTTCAAATTACTCTGGACATGTGCCACCTTGTCTTGCAATAGAAAGGGAAGTGTATCATAGAGAGTGGTGCAAGTTGTTTGGGTACTGTGCTTGTCATGGTTGAACAGCTGGCAGCGTGTGCAAATTATAAGATCAGGGTATTGGTCTTACAGCAGTGTTGAGAGTGTGAGGGTTGGGTAAAACTATGAATGGGAGATATGAGGCATGATTAATAGAAATGGCTGGCAGAAGTATGATATGGTTGTAATACATTAAGTACTGAGCGATGTTATTGGGAATTCTTGTGGAGTATGGCTTTTGACAATGCATTCACTATCTTTAATCATTCTTGTGAGATTATTGAATGTGTGGAGCTACATTCTATTCTTCAATAATACCCACAGCTATCTGTTCATGGAGTCTTTGCACAGTTTATTTGGAGGGATTCTTGGTCTCCCCTCTATCTCCAAAGCCTTCGGTGCAGTGTCAGGGAACCTTGAACCATACTGTTACACTGTTATACCAGAAGCTCATCATGGCATCAGTAAAATTCTCTCCACTCTCTGGGAAGATGGATAGATTAACAGCATTCAAGCATTTGCTAATGATGGTTTGCTAAGGCACAGGCTCAACACATGTTCCAATCCCAACCCTCTACTCAGTCCAGGGCAATCCAGCTCTTATTTCAAACCCTTTGCCCAAAATGAGGGCCCAATTATCATTCTAGCAGCTTGACAAGCTTGTTTTAGAAGCTGGCAGCACTGAGAGAGTCTGATGATGTAACACAAAATCCCTGGGCGGAAATATGAGTTCTACACTGGCCTTAATGTGGAGCAGATTTACTCTATATAACTCCTGACAGCCTTCTATTATTATGCTTAACAAGTAAAATTAGAGTTATAAGACCCTGTTTAACAAGGTCTATGGTGAGCAGTCTGGGAGTATTGTGTGAAAAGTTTTGTGAGGTATTTCTTGACATTGAGAGCAATCAGCTGCCTTTTCCAGTCGATGTTGTGATGAGGTTCTTGCTAGGCAGCAGCAAGAAGCCTATTCAGAGGATTATTGCTTGCTCTCAGCCTCATTAATCAAACATCTGAACTCATTAATATGAAGCTTTCTAACTTACTACCTGCTGTGAACAAACACAACAGTTAATTCCAGACAAAAGTATCAACGTGGTTACCTGGTGACTTCAGGTTGCTGCTGGCACTTCCAGATCTCCAATGTGGACACCAGACTGACAACTCAGGCAATGTTCCATGGGCACCAGCAGCATGCACCCAATATCCAAAGACCTTTGCATTGGAAACCCTGCATCACCCTGGCATGTCTATGATCCATTAATTGTGTGCTTCTGCACTTTAATGTTGCACATCAGGGTGCACTGCAACTCTTTTTGCAATGTTGCTACAAGGATGCTGTATCAATGACAGGTATCCAGATCATAGGTTGGACCATAATGCATTCCAAGTTGTTTGCTTGTTCTCTTACTGCTCACTCATTCTGAGTGTACCTAGTTGCTCACAGCACTCGTGTCTTTCCTTGTTTTTCATTCTTGCACTTCCCCACTTCCCCCCACCCCCATCCCCGCCCCCATTCCCCTCTAGGCAGTTTATCTTGTTTGTTATTTCAAACCTCATCACCTCAGGAGATCTCCCACCTACAGCTTCCAACCTCATAGTCCGGGAAGCCCTCACTGCCCGGTTCTACCTCCTTCCCAAGATCCACAAGCCTGACCACCCTTGGCCGACCCATTGTCTCAGCATGCTCCTGTCCCACTGAACTCATTTCTACCTACCTCGACACTGTCCTATCCCCCTAGTCCAGGAACTCCCCACATGTGTTCGAGACAGCACCCACACTCTCCACCTCCTCCAAGACTTCCGTTTCCCCGGCCCCCAATGCCTCATCTTCAACATGAATATCCAATCCCTCTACACCTCCATCCACCATGACCAGGGCCTCCAAGCCCTCCGTTTCTTCCTCTCCCGACATCCCCAACAGTACTTCCACCAACACTCTCATTCGTCTGGCTGAACTGGTCCTCACCCTTAACAATTTCTCCTTCGAATCCTCCCACTTTCTCCAGATCAAAGGGGTAGCCATGGGCACCTGTATGGGCCCCAGCTATGCCTGTCTCTTTGTTGGCTACGTAGAACAGTCCATCTTCCGTAATTACATCGACACCATTCCCCACCTCTTCCTCCGCTACATTGATGACTGCACTGGCACCATGTCATGCTCCCGCGAGGAGGTTGTGCAATTCATCAACTTCACCCAACACATTTCACCCTGACCTTAAATTTACCTGGACCATCTCTGACACCTCCCTCCCCTTCCTGGACCTCTCCATCTCCATTAATGACGACCGACTTGACACTGACATTTTTTACAAACCCACCGACTCCCACAGCTACCTGGATTACACCTCTTCCCACCCTACCTCCTGCAAAAATGCCATCCCGTATTCCCAATTCCTCTGCCTCCGCTATATTTGCTCCCAGGAGGACCAGTTCCACCACAGAACACACCAGATGGCCTCCTTCTTTAGAGACCGCAATTTCCCTTCTCACATGGTTAAAGATGCCCTCCAATGCATCTCATCCACATCCTGCACCTCTGCCCTCAGACACCCCCCCCCCAACCGTAACAAGGACAGAATGCCCCTGGTGCTCACCTTCCACCCTACCAACCTTCGCATAAACCAAATTATCCGCTGACATTTCCATCACCTCCAAACAGACCCCACCACCAGGGATATATTTCCCTCCCCATCCCTTTCCACCTTCCGCAAAGACCATTCCCTCCGTGACTACCTGGTTGGGTCCACGCCCCCCTACAACCCACCATCCCATCCTGGCACCTTCCACTGCCACCGCAGGAATTGCAAAACCTGCACCCACACCTCCTCCCTCACCTCCATCCAAGGCCCTAAAGGAGCCTTCCACATCCATCAAAGGTTTACCTGCACATCCACCAATATCATTTATTGTATCTATTGCTTCCGATGCGGTCTCCTCTACATTGGGGAGACTGGACACCTCCTAGCAGAGAGCTTTAGGGAACATCTCTGGGACACCCGCACCAATCAGCCACACTGCCCTCAACATTTCAACTCCCCCTCCCACTCTGCCGAGGAAATGGAGGTCCTGGGCCTTCTTCACCGCCACTCCCTTACCACCAGACGCCTGGAGGAAGAACGCCTCATCTTCCAACTCTGAACACTTCAACTCCAGGGCATCAATGTTCCAAACTTCCATGACTTGTCCTAACTGGCTATCTTCTTTTCCACCTATCCACTCCACCCCCACCAACCTATCACTTTCATCCCCTCACCCACTCACCTATTGTACTCTATGCTACTTTCTCCCCACCCCCACCCTCCTCTTATTTATCTCTCCATTATTCAGGCTTTCTGCCTGTATTCCTGATGAAGGGCTTTTGCCCAAAACGTCAATTTTATGACTCTTCGGACGTTGCCTGAACTGCTGCTGAACTTTTCCAGCACCACTTTCATCCAGACTGTTAACAGTTCTCAGTCAAGCCAATGAAGACAACTGCTAGTCAGTCAGGAGGTCCTGGCACAGTTAGTCAAGGGTAGTCTCTGATGCCAGTCCAGGGATTTAGTCCACTTGGGATGATCAGTCAGAATCTCCTCTTTGTTAGGGTTGAAGAGCTAAATGTCTGGGGCCCCACCACCTGTCCTGGCTCTGTCTGACCAATTATAGGCTGTTTTCTCCTGGAATGTGAGTAAGAGAGGGATTGAGTAAAACGAAAGTGTGTGGTAGAGTGTGAACCTTGATGGGAGGTGGGTGTTAGAGCAAACATGGAGTGAGTGCAGGTATTAGAAAGAAGAGAGGAGCATGTGCCCTGAAGTTAATGACCTTCTTCCTGCAATGTTGGACATTTGTCCACTGCCTTCCCTGGGAGAAGAGGATGGCATGTCTCTACTTCACCCCATTACCAAGATGTCCTGGTCCTTGTCCATAAACGGAGGCGCCAATTTTGCCAACACTGCCATTTTGGGGGCAAATGTCATGCAGTGTGGCTCTGCCTTGACAATGCTTGTCCAGATGCATAATAGCCTTCCTGAGTATCCCAGCAGTGACAAGTACTTCCGGGTGTGTTGGGTAGGAGAATTGTGCTAGTAGTGAATGAGACAGCAAGGTAGCATTAAATGAGAGGGCAGCTTGGGATGATATGATGAGAAATCTTGGTAGGCCTTGTGGAGAGAAACCTCCTGTGAAACCTGATGACATCGACACAGCCGAAGTATGACAAGATTTAGTCCATAGCTGCACTTATTGTTGTCATGCAAGAAACCATTATCCTTTTAACAGGGATTAGTTCCCTAGGAAATCTATCCTTCAACATGCCCTGGATAAAATATAGACAAAGGAAGATTGGTGGCAGTGAACTATCACAAATATCCTTTACACTGAGCCACATATTGTCAGAGGTGGCAGAAAACATGATGTGCCAACAACGGCATTTCAGGTAACACCACAGCTTTAGGCTATTCAGGCTGGTTTTAAGGGTGTTGTCCACACACCAACCTGAGGCCTCTGCTGAAGCCTTCAACCATTCAACTGTACATTTCCCCTCCGAGCCACTCACCATCTTGACTTGAAAATATATTGCTGTCCCTTCAATGTTGCTAAGTCAAAATCCTGGAATTCCATCCTAACAACAATGTGGGTCTATCTGAAGCATATGGACTGCAGCCATTAAAGAAGGCAACTGATGACCACCTTCTCTAAGATGCGCAATAAAATGGTTGCCAAGCCAGTGATGTCCACATTCCACTAATGAACGTTTCTTTTGAAAACTTATTGTTGGCTGCATGCAACGATCATGCTAATTAACACACAGCATGAAGACAGTGTGCTGTTTATATTTGGATGCAGTAGGACCACATTACAATTCTCACATATGTTCTCAGAAGCCATTGAGTTTAGTCCCCCTTATGTTTTAGCTAATTATCATTTTTGCATGGAGAATAGGTTCACCTGGAATATGGAAAAGCAAAGCAGAGAAACTTTAGTTTCTATAAGGAAACAGCAAGAATTGACTTTCAGGCAGCAACTAACTGGGATTTCTGTTTTTCAAATCTCTTAATCCCTGATTCATGCTACAGTACAAATGTTGATTAAACATCAAACTTGATTTGCTGTGAACTATAAACTAATGAATATATTTGTGCAAACTGGTACTCGTTAGCAATGAAAAATCTTGGCAATAATACAATATATAAAATATCAATTGTCAAGATCTGGATGCTTTTAAACATAGTCAATGTGAACATTGAAACTCAGTTATGCAGGGCAGGACTTGTTTAGTAACATAGTAATGTTACCAAGCATAGCAAAGAGTCATTGTACACAGAGAAGCTACGTAACAAAAACAGCTTCAAATAAAAATATCAAATGGTTACTGTCATTGCACAGAGAGTTCTGTGATTATTGAAGTTTGTTTCCAATGAGATATCATTGACTTGAAAAGTTCACATTTTATTATTTTAATTGTGACAAAGCACTTAATGTTATTGGCACTACATCAAATTCATTATAGCATGAGATCTGTACACATAGACATGCCAAAGATTATGAAGCAAGTTTCTTTATGCCACTGGCAACAGGGTATTACAAATATGACAAGAAACCAAGAATTAAACGACGAACTACTTCCAACATGTACATGGAATGATTGAGGTTATTTTGGTCTGAGGAATTCCTTTGTCTGTCTGAACTCCTTCCCATCAGCCCTCTCCCCACCAAAAACACTCCAGCAAAAGTCCATTTGACTGAACCAGCTGCCTCCCTCACTTTCACCACCTGCTGGTCAAGTCCCAGAGCCCTGCTCAGCTCGCCAACTCAGTGTCCTGCATCACTGTCACCATCCACTGCTGGGGATCCTGTTACATTACTTTATATGTTCTCTTTTAAAGTTACCATCAGTCCATCACTAATAATGTACATTGTGTGCTCCTCTACTTGATAGGTTGGCAAAATTCCTGGTTCAAGGATCACTGGTGAGACAAAAGAAAATTAAAAAGAGAAATGATGTAGATATACAAAGTACTGGTAGTCTTCATTTAGTATTGTCGCACTTAACATTATTTTATTTTAATATTGTTTGTTCCTTTAAGTCTGTTTTTCATTTTGCCTTTCCATTTTTGTTTTTGAATCATTTACAAGTGCTGGCAGTATCAGTTAACATCAGCAATCAGTGTACAGTATTGTGCTGCTTGAATCCCAGACATGTTTTGTTCTGGCCATGGGCAAGGGGTTTATTCTTCCACATGGCCTCATTTCCCAGTCTCATCTGCTAACTTGCTCTGCCTGTTTTTTTTCACACCCAGCCTGGTCTTTACTCCCAGCCTGGTCACAGCCCAGTGTTTACTCCCAGCTTATTTTGTCTCAGTTTGTCACACCCCACAGCCTCCAAATCCCAACCCTGGCCTTGTTCAATCAGCAGTTCTCTCTGCTTAGCCCAACAGCATTGCATGTTGTTCCATTCTCTCCCTGCTGTTACAATCAGACCATGTTGAGTTCTCCGAGGTTATTACCGTTCCAAATGGGATACCATAACTTGAGGGAACAGGATGGCCTTCCTTCCACAATTCCATCCACCAGGGCATCCGGGTACCTGTTAGTGGTGTGAGGTATCAACATGCCTCTATTGGCCATTTCTAGAGCATTTCTTCCCACACTGCACCAATTTCAGCCACGTGGCGGTTAACCTCATACATGACTTGGGTTTAAATGTTGTGTTGGTAGTGGGAATCCAAGAAAGTCTAAACAGTGCTGCTGACCAAAAACCGTGCCACAGAAACACAGTGCTTACATACTGAGGTGAATATGCACATTACAGAGAATTGTGTGTGATAATACGTTATAGCTCATAGAGAGAAACCGTCCAGGAAACTCCCTGAATTTGACACTTAGCTGATGTATGGTAATATCCGGCCCATCACATTCAGCATGATAGAGTGGTGAAGCATCAGGCACAACATGCCAGACAGGACCCAAATGACACAAAAACAGAAATTGCTGGTGAAACTCTGCAGCATTTTGCTGAAACACTGACTCTGCATTCTTCCCATAGGTGTTGTCAAATCAGCTAAGGTTCAGCAGCAATTTCTGTTCCAGATCTCCAGCTTCTGCAATTCTTTGTTTTATTTTAGGTCTTAAATGTCACTTGCTTATTCATGTTAGTTGAAGTCATCATTGACTAAAGATGTCTCAAAAAGCAAGCAGTTCCGATTCATTTCCTGTAGCTTTTCCTTTGTTTTTTGCTCACTTGTTCAATAAATGTTCAATGCTAACAGATTTTTGAAGGCTTCCTATTGAACAATGATGAGATAGGTCTGTTACAATGGGCATTGGGAAATCAATAGCACACCTTCAGACAAAGTTCTAATTTGGTATGGCACTAAGAATAAATAGCTGTCTAGTTACATTCTAATAGTTACTACAATGGTCGATCAGATATGTGATGATCCAAAGCACCAAATCATTTAGAAATCTGATCTACTATTCCAAATTAAGTAACACCCATTCAACAGAGGTGACCCCAGAAGCTTTTCTTTCTCATTTACCTTCTAGACTCATTACTGTTCTGTGAAGGACTACTCCTGGGCTGCATTATTTGACCTGGTGCACAGCTGGGCTATCAATATGACACTGGCATCAGGAATGCTGGCTGTACTGAGTACTTCCTCTGCTGGTGAGTACATGCTATTACAAGCATGGCACAGCAGAAACAGACAGAGGTGAGCAGTGGGAAGTTGTATGAAATAACTCACTAGGGCTCACAGACAAACCCTTCATGAAACTCCCAGAAATTGACATTTCGCTGATATTTGCTAAAATTCAGCCCATGGTATCTGAGAGTCTGGGGTGGATATGAAAAAAATGTTTTCTCTTGTGAGAAGCTCAAGTCAGTGGTCCCTGCTTAAACATAAGGGGCCGCCCAGTTAACACAGAGATGAGGAGAATTATTTTCTTCCAAAGGACTGTGAATCTTTGGAGCTTTCTTTCTGAAAAGGAAGTGGAGACAGAATTCTTGAATATTTTTAAAGCAAAGGGATGTGCATTCTCATTTTTCAAGGGAGTAAAATGTTTTCAGGGGAGTGTAGAATAGTCAGATGAAGTATGATCTTATTGAATGGTGGAGCAGCTCAAGGGGTCAGGTGCTCTACTCCTGTTTATGCATGTACTCATATGTCCTTTAATGACCACAATCTTCTAGCAATCCTTCTGTAAGAAATCGGTCTGGGAGTCAACGCAGTTTTTAAAAAATCTGTCTAATTTTCCAATCAATCATGGTTATTCTAAGTTGATTTAAGCTCTAGACAGAAAAGAAATGTTATAACAACATCTTCGCTCTTAAATTATGGTTCTGCTGCATCAATGGCATGGAATAAGTAAAGATTTATTTGTCAATGAGTGGCTAGCACAAGCTTTATATAAACAGCACCAACAGCACCAGGGTTTAGCTAAATCCGGCTCCCCAAAATGAAAACATTACTTTCCAGAGGCAAACTAAGTATGCTTGGTACTATGCTTTTATTATATTCTTCATTTTCCAGGTTACATGGGGATGCCAGTGAGCATATGGAACATGACTAATGGACTGTGCTGTCTGTCGTGGTGACTTCCAAAAATCATTTTGGAGGTTCTTTTTAAAGTAGTCAGAACAGGTGTGTGCAAAGAATATTGGGCTGGAATTTTATAGGGTGAGGGACACTCCATGGAAATAGGAAAACAGCAAGCAGACATGAGATATAGTTAGGAAGTTTGCAGATGACACTAAAACTAGAAGTGTAGTGGACAGTGAAGAAGGTTATCTCAGAGTACAATAGACAATAGACAATAGGTGCAGGAGTAGGCCATTCTGTCCTTCGAGTCAGAACCACCATTCATTATGACCATGGCTGATCATCCTCAATCAGTATCCTGTTCCTGCCTTATCCCCATAACCCTTGATTCCACTATCCTTAAGAGCTCTATCCAACTCTTTCGTGAAAGTATCCAGAGACTTGGCCTTCACTGCCTTCTGGGGCAGAGCATTCCACACACTCACCACTCTCTGGGTGAAGAAGTTTCTCCTCAACTCTGTTCTAAGTGGCCTACCCCTTATTTTTAAACTGTATCCTCTGGTTCGGGACTCACCCATCAGCGAAACATGCTTCCTGCCTCCAGAGTGTCCAATCCTTTAATAATCTTATACGTCTCAATCAGATCCCCTCTCAGCCTTCTTAACTCAAGCATGTACAAGCCCAGTCACTCCAATCTTTCAGTGTAAGATATTCCTGCCATTCCGGGAATTGACCTCGTGAACCTGCGCTGCACTCCCTCAATCGCCAGAATGTCTTTCCTCAAATTTGGAGACCAAAACTGTGCACAATATTCCAGATGTTGTCTCACCAGTGTCCTGTACAGCTGCAGAAGGACCTCTTTGCTTCTATACTCAATTAGTCTTGTTATGAAGTCAGCATGCTATTAGCTCTCTTCACTGCCTGCTGTACCTGCATACTTGCTTTCATTGACTGATGTACAAGAACACCCAGATCTCATTGTACTGCCCCTTTACCTAAATTGACTCCATTTAGGTAGTAATCTGCCTTCCTGTTCTTGCCACCAAAGTGGATAACCACACATTTATCCACATTAAATGCATCTGCCATGCACCTGTCCACTCACCTAGACTGTCCAGATCACCCTGTATTCTTCTAACCTCCTCCTTGAATTTCACACTGCCACCCAGCTTTGTGTCATCAGCAAATTTGCTAATATTACTTTTAATACCTTCATCTATATCATTAATGTACATTGTAAAAAGCTGCGGTCCTAGCATTGATCCCTGCAGCACACCACTGGTCACCGCCTACCATTCCAAAAGGGAGCCATTTATCACTACTCTTTGTTTCCTGTCAGCTAACCAATTTTCAATCCATGTCAGTATTTTGCCCCTAATACCATGTGCTCTAATTTTGCTCACTAACCTCCTATGTGGGACTTTATCAAAGGCTTTCTGAAAGTCCAGGTATACTACATCCACTGGATCTCCCTTGTCCATCTTCAGAGTTATATCCTCAAAAAATTCCAGAAGATTAGTCAAGCATGATTTCCCCTTCATAAATCCATGCTGATTCTGACCTATCCTGTTACTGCTTTCCAGATGTGTCGTAATTTCATCCTTTATAATTGACTCCAGCATCTTTCCCACCACTGAGGTCAGACTAACTGGTCTATAATTCCCTGCTTTCTCTCTCCTTCCTTTCTTAAAAAGTGGGACAACATTAGCCACCCTCCAATCTGCAGGATCTGATCCTGAATCTATAGAACATTGAAAAATGATCACCAATGCATCCACGATTTCCCGAGCCACCTCCTTCAGTACCCTGGGATGCAGACCATCAGGTCCCGGGGACTTACCAACCTTCAGACCTAACAGTCTCTCCAACACCATTTCCTGCCAAATATAAATTCCCTTCAGTTCAGGTCCTTCAGCCATTATTACATCTGGGAGATTGCTTGTGTCTTCCCCAGTGAAGACAGATCTAAAGTACGAATTCAACTCTTCTGCCATTTCTTTGTTCCCCGTAATAAATTCACCCATTTCTGTCTTCAAGGGCCCAATTTTAGTCTTAACCATTTTTTTTCTTTTCACATACCTAAAAAAGCCTTTACTATCCTCCTTTATATTTTTGGCCAGTTTACCTTTGTACCTCATTTTTTCTTTGCGTATTTCCTTTTTAGTAATCTTCTGTTCTTTAAAAGCTTCCCAGTCCTCCGATTTCCCACGCATCTTTGCTATGTTATACTTTTTCCCTTTTGTCTTTATATGGTCCTTAACTTCCCTCATCAGCCACTGCCACTCCTGCCTCCCCTTAGGATCTTTCTTCCTTTTTGGAATGAACTGATCCTGCATCTTCTGCATTATACCCAGAAATACCTGCCATTGCTGTTCCACTGCCATCCCTGCTGGGGAATTGCACCATTGAACTTTGGCCAGCTCCTCCCTCATAGCTCCATAGCTCCATAGTTCCCCTTATTCAACTGAAATATTGTCACTTCTGATTCTACCCTCTCCCTTTCAAACTGCAGATTAAACCTTATTGTATTGTGGTCACTACCTCCTCATGGCTCCTTTACTTTGAGGTCCCTGATCAAATCCGGTTCATTGCACAACACCAGATCCAGAATTGCTTTCTCCCTGGTAGGCTACAGCACAAGCTGTTCTAAGGATCCATCTCGGAGGCACTCCACAAACTCCCTTTCTTGGGGTCCAGTACCATCCTGATTCGCCCAGTCAACCTGCATTGTTGAAATCCCCCATAACAACTGTAGTAATATCTTTGCGACAGGCCAATTTCAGCTCCTTATTCAACTTACATACTACATCCAGACTACTGTTTGGGGGGCCTGTAGATAACTCCCATTCTTTCTACCCTTAGAATTTCTTAGCTCTATCCATACTGACTCTACATCCCCTGATTCTAGGTCCCCCTGTGCAAGGGACTGAATATCATCCCTTACCAACAGGGCCACCCCACCCCCTCTGCCAGTCAGTCTATCCTTATAATAGCACGTATAGCCTTGAATATTCATTTCCCGGGCCCTGTCCACTTGAAGCCACATCTCAGTTATCCCCACAATATCATAACTGTCGATTTCCAAATGAGCCTCAGACTCATCCACCTTATTTCTAATGCTTCGTACATTCATATATAATATTTTTAATTTGTTACTCCCCTCACCCTTCCTATCAATCCCTATTTCACTTGACCTTACGGCATGACCCTGTTTTGAATTTTCTGCTCCATTGATTCCGTTGTCTTTCTTGACTTCTCTTGTTCTAACTTTCCCTTTAACTTCCTTCTTGTTCCCTCCCCCCGCCTGCTATTTAGTTTAAACGCAGCAATGGGATCTTAATCCAATGGGCCAATGGGCTGAGGAGTGGCAGATGGTGTTTAATTTAGATAAATGTGAGGTGCTGCATTTTGGAAAAGAAAATCAGAGCAGGCCTTATATACTTAATGGTAAGGTCCTGGGGAGTGTTGCTGAACAAACAGACCTTGGAGTGCAGGTTCATGGTTCCTTGAAAGGGTGGCATTGTGATCCAGTGGTTAGCACTACTGCCTCACAGTGCCAGGAACCTGGTTTTGATTCCAGCCTCGGCAACTGTCTATGTGGAGTTTGCACATTCTCCCTGTGTCTGGTGGATTTCTGTCGAGTGCTCTGGTTTCCTCCACAGTCCAAAGATGTGCAAGTTAGGTGAATTGGCCATGCTAAATTACCCATAGTGTTTGGGGAAATGTGGGTTAGGTGCATTAGTCAGGGGTAAATGTAGAGTTATAAGTAGGGGAATGGGTCTCAGAGCGTTGGTGTGGACTTGTTGGGCCAACTGGCCTGTTTCCACATTGTAGGGATTCTATAATGATTCTATGATGAAAGTGAAGTTGCAGCGAGATACAATAGTGAAGAAGGTGTTTAGTATACTTTCCTTTATTGGTCAGAGCATTGAGTGTAGGAGTTGAGAGGTCATTTTGCAGCTGTATTTGTTCAGCCACTTTTGGAATATTGTGTGCATTTCTGGTCTCCCTCCTAGCAGAAGGATGTTGTGAAACTTAAATGGACTCAGAAAAGATTGACAAGGTTGCCAGGGTTGGACGGTTTGAGTTATAGGGAGAGGCTGAACAGGCTGGACCTGTTTTCCCTAGAGCATCGGAGGCTGAGAGGTGACTTTATCGAAGTTGACAAAATCATGAGGGACATGGATAGAGTAAATAGACAAGGTCTTTTCCCTGAGGTGGGTGAGTCCAGAACTGGAAGGCATAGGTTTTGGGTGAGAGGGGCAAAATTTAAAAGGGACCTAAGGGACAGCTTCTTCACGCAGAAGGTGGTGTGCATATGGAATGAGCTGCCAGAGGAAGTGGTAGAGGGTGGTAAAATTATAACATTTAAAAGGCATCTGGATGGGTGTATGAATAGGAAGTGTTTAGAGGGATATGGGCCATGTGCTGGCAAATGGGACTAGATTAGGTTAGGATATCTGGACAGCATGGAAAAAATTGGACTGAAGGGTGTGTTTCTGTGCTGTACATTTGTATGATTCTATAACTCCTATGGTTACCTCCAAACACTTTCTGGGGCAGTGGACCTGACTCCTGTTAGCGCCCCCCACCCCCCAGATTGAAATCCCATACGTTCTGCCATTTTCTCCTGTGATGAGTCAGAATAAATGTTAACTCTCACTCCCAGCCTTGAAGATCAAATATCAGCCCAACAAGGGAGTGAGATATAGTTGCTTGATATATTTAATTTACAACATCCAAATACAAATAAAAGGAACCTAAATTATTTCCTTTAAATAAAACAGAATGTTGTAATATAAAAAACAGGCTCACAATCACCTTCCATTAGTGATGGATAAAAATGCTGGACTTGCCAATGATTCTTATTTACAAGAATAAATAAACCAACATTTTGGTAATTGTTTTTGAGGAGTAGGAGCTGTTAATTTTTATTGCGGAATGAAGCTTACAAATTCTTTGTGATGGACACTGTGAAAAGATTAATAGCACACCTTCCTTCTAAGCAGATAACCCTGGTTACAATCTCAATTATATCTTGCATTTTTCAACATCAATTCCAAATCTAAAATATTGTCAGTCAAATGCTCCAGCAATTAACCATGTTCCAGCAGAAGTTTTATTATGGATTGAAGCATTAAATTAGGAAACAAGAAGAAACATTAGGAAATATCTTGAAAAACTTGCGGAGGTGAAACATTTTCATAAACACTGGAGTTGAACCTGGAGTAACAATCCATGCATGTGAGAGGTATGGAAAATATGTTTGTATCTAATCAAAGCTTTGCAGCTGCATAAGGAAAGATACAGCTGAGGTTTTTTTTTTGAACATTAGTCTTTAAGATTTTTCCTCCACTGCTGTTATCTTATTAATTATATGGATTTTGTAGTGAAGCTGTCTCTTCGCTTTCTCATAAACAAAACATCCAGGTACTCCTCATCTAGTGAATCTTCGATCATATATGGCATTTCACCTCCTTCCTCTTCAAACTCTGTTTAATGAAATAAGTTCCAACATTAAAGTTGCCATGTACATCTTCTCTCAAATAGCAGGTGAATTTTAAAAATGCAATAGGAAACACTTTTGCAATTATGTTCAGCACAGTTCGAAAGTGAGAGAGCTCTGCCTAATTTGACTGCACAGTAGATATCATTCATAAATTCTACACTTCAGGTCAACATGCTCATTTTTTAGACACTACAATATCTACAATTACAGAATGTGTTAGACCTGATATCAGCTTTCTCTTTTTTTAAAACCAAAAGTATGAGGAAATCTTGCTCATCAAAGAAGAATGCTATAACAATTTGTGGAACATTCCACACAAGTAAAGAAATTGTATTCCCTACCATGTGATTCGGGATTTTCTATTTATGCTTGTACATTTTTAAATCTTAAAAAATCCTTAGAAATTTAAAAGGCAACATGGAAAGATTTTGAGTGAGCAATATCATCAGCTGTTAGCAGAAACGTGCATTCACAGCAGTAGATGCAAAAAGTGAGGCAAACAAAATGAAAATTATTGAGCTGAAGAAATATAGAATTTAACATTTACACTTACACATAAAAAGGTTGCTCTAATATGCACCGAAGAAGAATGGATGCAAGAAATAGAAAATTTAACTCATGGTTGAATTGAGCATAGAACTAAAGAGAAAAGATGTAATTTGTATTTGTTTATTTTGTTTTTGCTCACAAGAATGCAAATGGTGGTTCTGGACTAAGTGATCTATGGGGAAAGAAAGTCTGGGCTGAATTTTCCAGTCATGTGGTGGTGAACTTGGAGGCATCGGGTGGTGTCAGGAAAATAGCTGGGAGCCATGTTGGACAGCTGCCCAAAGCTTTCTTGTTGTCAGCCGAGTTTATGACGGAAGGAGTGGGGCTTCCAGGAAACTAAGAGAGCAGAACTAATTTGTACGTGTGAAGTTCTGATTGGGGTTGATTTAGAAGGTATACCAACATTTTACTGCTGGCAGCTCACACCTGTTCCACATGAAGAGTATGCCAACCTCATGGAGGGGTTCCCCAAGGCAGTCTGATCTTCTATCGGAGCAGGAGCCTTCATACCCTAAGGGGGCAGTTGGGGGTTGTGTTGAAGTCAAAGACTACATCTGCGGCATAAAAGTTACCAAGAAAGGGATTTCCCCTTCAAACAAAGAGGCTAACCTCATTGAGTCCTCTGAATGATTAGTTTAAATTTGTCCCTCTGGGATGCTTCCATTATGAGGCACTAGTATCTTCCTGGCTATGTTAGGCACATCCACCTCTCCCAGGAACTACTCTGTGGTTATAGAACTGCCAGTCTTCTGACTGGACTGACAGCAACAGGGGCCTGCCACCATCAGACATTTAGATGGCCAGTTAGGAGCATACCTCCAAGAAACTAGCTATGGCAGTCTAGATTCTAGCGAGTCAATGTTGGGACCCTGAAACATTTTGAAAATGATGTCTATTAGCTCAGACCTTATCGAGTGAATGGCCTGTTATTGTGCAGTAATATATATCCCTATCAGAAAGTATTGCATTGATGTGGTGGATTAAAAATTTCAGAATGACTGAAAAAAAAGTTTCAATGCATGTAATACATATTGACTTTCACCACAGTGCATGTGAGATCAGTTTAGTGACACAAATCATTAATACATTGATCATAAATGGAAATCATAGCACAAGGTAGTAATATTTTCATTTGAATCTATAGCCTCTAATAAATTATAGAACAGCAAAATCAGTGATTACATACTGATTAAAATGTATTTCCAGTGGTTTTGTACATGATGTTTGAGACAAAGCAAGTAAAATCATGAAATTGTTTCGATGAGAAAGGGTACTTAGGCCACTTAGCTCAAAATCCAGAAAGACTATCTAGTCCCTCTATCATAATATCCAACTGATTCTTAACTAGCAATAAGATTTTTGTTGTCATTAACTTGCTCAGAAGTCCTGTGTAGGTACTGATTATGCTTTGCATGTAGAACTTCCAGATTTTTGTCTTAAATTTGTCTCTTGTTAAGGTGAATCTGCCCGATTGTTACAGTTTAACTGTATGTAGAGGGTAACAAGAACAACTTCTATACTTTTGCTATTTTAATATCACCAAACAATAATCCCTTTTCTGTGTGTTTTCAATGGCGAGCAGTCAGGTTTCATTAATTTCACAAATATATTAATATATATATTTGTAGATTAATGGGTTTTACAATAATCCAACTATTTGATAACTATTTTTCCTGGTATCACTCAGAAAGCTAAGGAATGTAAGTTTGAGTGAAGGGATCTGAGTTTGCAAACATGATTTCACACATTTCTGGTTCTCAATGTGAGCTGCCGTAGCAAGGTGAAGTTCCAAGTGGGGATGTGTGGCTTTTCACAGCAGTAGGTTGGAAGTCAAAGATATAATCATTCTTGCATATTGTGGCTCATACTCACCTTATAGGATTTGGCTTAACAGAGTATCTACACTCATCCAGAAGAGTGGGTGTTACCCTTGCAAGAAGACACACCTTGCTACTGTGATCCATCAGAACCTGAATAGACTATAGTTTTTATTTCTTTTTGAGGAATACATTTGTAATTTGATTTCAATGGGGACCCAAAAGGCAAACAGAAATATTCATTTTTCAAGAATACCTGCATAATACAAAAGGTTATCTGCAGTGGAGATGGTTGATTCACTGTCTTCACCTCTCCTGTTGTTAAAAGTAAAAATAATTTGCAATTAATATTAAATATTTAAACAACAGTCTTATGATGTAAGTATAGACATTTTTGCAAACCTTAATGAGAACTGACTTTAAGAGATGATGAACTGATTGAGCCTTTTTGATTTATTGGAAAGCAATTTGACATAGTTAAATTTTTCTGCACGTTTTATATAGGTTAGGGTAATATTGATGATCTTCCAATAATTAAATGAATGGTGTTAACCATAAAGTCTGTTTTTTGGTGCAATTTTCATCAGCGATATGGTGGGGTGGGACTTTCATTTGTCAATGATATGAGTCTTGGTACAGTTATGCTTTCTATAAACAATTTAATTTGCATAAACCAGGCAAGCTCCAGGAGTAAGTACTGTCTCTTTTTGGGAGATGAGCCTGTAATGTAATTTCTGCATCTTATAAAGACATGCAAGAATTTAACAAATTCCCAAACACAAACGTTGTGTTGTATAAACTAGAAATGTTTCAAGTCTAAAATGAATGTGCCGTGCATATGGGATATGTTCAAGAGTAAGAGCTAACTCAAATACACCATTGAAAGAAAGGCCCCAACAGATAACTTAACTAATGTAGCCAGGACAATCAGCACAAATTCTATCAATTCAGCTTCCCCTAGTATTTTAAATGTTTATTACCAATAACTCTGAAATTGTATGGGTGTTATTTAGAGCCCTGTTCTGCATGTTGAAGTTTTCTTTATTGACATGCTTATTTACCTCCATCCAATAAAAAAGTATAACATGGAAATTGAGTTAATTTCTCTGGGCCTCTTTCATAATGTCTACAATGGGTTGAATGTTGACTCCAAGACATTACTGGTCTCCATGTAGTAGAAATAGTGGAGACAATTAACTCACCATCATTTCCTTAAGGCAACTAGGAATGGGCAATAAATACTAGTCAGCCAGTGACGCCCACATTCCACGAATGAATGAAAAACAGATAGCATATATCCTAGGGATAAGACTATTAAAATTGCTTGAAATTATGAGAGGACGGGAGAAATGCTGAGGTGATTTGAGAACAGGTACTTTTTTCTTCTTATCATACACGCTAGAGCAGATAGATCATGTCATATCCTTTCCTGTTGACTTAGGCTATATATTTGATCATATGAGCACTGTCAGTGAGCACTACTTCATAAAGGAGTCCTGGTGCCTCAGCACAGTGCTGGCTTTGCATGGGAAATTAAACAAAATGAGTTGCTCAAGCAAACTATGCAGCAATAATGTGGGGTGACAGGGATCTTGCCTACTGTCTTGGTGGGCCCAGCAAAAGCTCCACTCAGTGTCAATCAAACACATAAATGGGTAGCAGCATACTTTTCCTAGGATCAAAAGCTAGGGGCCATAAATCCCACTTGCCAAGAGCTGCTGGCAGTTCAGCACACTCTCTCATTCCCAAAGCTGAATTCTTTGATCAAACACTTGATGCTTTTGAACAAGTGCTCACCCACCCGCATGACCCTAAAAGCTTGTGAGAAACAAAACAACCTTATAGGGTCTACTTTTCAGATATTGAGTATGCCAGCCCCACCATTATGGGGGCAATACCAGTGACAGTGGAATGAGGCCCTTAAGTGGGCATTAATTGAGACAACATCTAGGAGCCTTCCCATCATTGATTGAATGGAGCAGAGGTGGGCAGGCAATAGAGCCCTCATCAGTCAGCCTCCCACCCAGTTAATCCAAATTCACCCCATAAATGCAACAGAGAATAGGTGATCTGCAATATTTGTGATGTGGCATAAAAATTCAAGACAGTTCTGAACTTTGAAACTAGTAGCAGTGTGACTATACTTAGAGTCATAGAGTCATAGAGATATTCAGCATGGAAACAGACCCTTTGGTCCAACCCGTCCAGGCTGACCAGATATCCCAACCCAATCTAGTCCCACCTGCCAGCACTTGGCCTATATCCCTCCACATCCTTCCTATTCATATACCCATCCAAATGCTTCTTAAATGTTGCAATTGTACCGGCCTCCACCACTTCCTCTGGCAGCATTTTTTCCATATTTTATAGCCACAAGTACAGCCAAAGACATTATCAATCACATTCTTGCTTAAAAATGTCAGAAAAAAGATATCATAAATTTGTCTTTATTAAATAAAAATCTCATGAATTAAAGCTATCTTTTCTTATTTGCCTAGAGTTATTTGCAAAGGAAGTACTTGAACAATGAATTATAGTAAGAAAACAATTTTACAAGCATCTTTATCTTTTACTTACAAGTTTTCTGTTAAATTATCCTCTTCATCATAGTCATCTAATCGAAACCTCTCCTGTATTACTTCCTCTGATGAAGCTTTCATAAAAAGATATTTAAAAGGTTCACATAGACATCTCAGCACAGACTAATGACACAGGAATTTAATTGCTCTACTATATTAAAAGTATTTTTTTTAAGTAAAGATTTTCACCATTGAGGCAAATGCAGGTCAGAAAGTTTCATATGCATTTCCTGTCATGAAAATTATCAGTGTGGCTCCAACATATACGTGTGCTGGATCTGCTTCTAAAACTTTGTTAATATGTGTAATTTTCTTGCATAGTTGGATTGTATGTACAATAACTTTGGAAGCAAATGCTGAACTCTGAGGAAGAATTTGCTGGAGTTTTTCAAAGGAGTTCTACACAAGGTAGTCTTTTCATGTTCAGTTAGTTACTAAAGGTCTGTTATTCTTGAGAACAAAAATAGAATGATATAATGAAAGATTAACATGCTTTCTGTCACACGTAAGAGAGAATTCCAGCTCAAGTTTTGATTCTGAATTATAGAGATGTGAGATCAGTCCCACATTCAGGATTGTGAGTACACAGCTTATGTTCAGTACTGTACTGGGTACTGCAGTATTATGGACATGCTGTTTTTACGATGGCATCCAAAGGTAGGTTTGCTCACCTGTTCAGGTGGTTCTAAAAGATCACATGAAAGCTACAAAGAAGTCTTTTTTTGTGCGTGTGCTCAATCAACACTAAATGATTATTTATTTTGTTTGTGGAAGATCTCTATATATAATAACTGACAAATTTTCAAATAAAACAAAAATTGCTGGAGAAACTCAGCAGGTTTGATAGCATCTATGGGGTGAAAACAGAGTTAAAGTGACTGTTTGTATGCCACTGCTTCCAGACCTGCTGACATTTTCCAGTTATTTTTATTTATTGTTTCAGATCTCCAACTGCAGACCTTTTATTTATATTCCATTTTTAACTTATACAGGTGACTGAACTCCAAACATCGATATTTTGACAATAACGCAATTTAGTGTGTCACAAGGACATGAACAATACATGAAACGTACAAGCTTTTTTCCTTTCCAACTGAAATGAGTTTGGACATTCTGTACCTAGTTATAAGGTGAAGTAGGTGTTCAGCACAAAACTCTCAATAACTAGGCTACTGTTAACAAGAAATAAATAAAATCAGTTGTGAGGTTCAAATTGAAGTGGTGTGGGCTGTGGGAAAAAAATGCAGTTAAAGAGCTTTTATGATTTGAAATTTTAAAAAACATGGAGTAGAAATTAGTGTTATTGACCTTCCAAATATATGGAATGAATGGCGAGGTGGCTACAATGATTATAATGAGATCAACCAGGTGGACTCACAGAATGTGATTTCCCTGATTAGAGCTGTTCAACTGATCCAATCAAGGTGCCCTGGCTGACAGGTATAAATAGGAGCGCTGGCATCCTGCTCACTCTGAGAGCTGGCTCTGAGGGAGCTGGATCAGTGCCAAGGACTCTCCACATGTAAATGAAGGGTGACTCGGTGATGGGATATCGGCCTTTGTGAAGTTATTTCAGTGGCTATGAGAGAAAAGCATGCTTCTGAAGAAATTTATTTCAACATTCATCTTTGAGTTGGAGTAAGCATCTCTGGCATCATGGTGTTATTTGGGAAGCTTTACTCATTTGATCTTGCCCTAGAAGACTAGGCCCAGCATATGGAAAAAAATTGTTATTTTTACCAGGCAAATGACATTGGGGCAGATGAAAAGCAATGAGTAATTCTCTTGGCAACTTGTGGATGCACAGCTTTTTTCAGTTATTAGGAATCTAATTGTCCCTGATGCACCATTTGCTAAACCCTTTGAAGAGCTTACGGATTTAGTTAAGGAATATTTTGAGCCCCAGGCTCCTCTAATTCTGAGATGCTATCAGTTTTACTTTGCAATTCAAGAACCAGGGGAATCTGTGTCGGGATTTTTGACTATGTTAAGGCAATTGGCAGAGGCATGCGATTTTGGTTTAACCCTTAATGAAATGCTGAGACCATTTGATAAGTAGGATTAATGTAACCATGCAAAAGCCTATTAGGTGAAGCCCAACTGAGCTTCAAACAGGCACAACGGCTGGCTTCATCATTGGAAAATGCAGCAAGTGGAGCAAACGAGTTGTAGGAGATTCCGATGGAAGTGGACTCCCTCGCCAGTCTGACTGAGCTTCTGGAACACCACTTGAGTGAAGGAAATTGCATAGTCTCACTCAGGACATATCCTGAACAGAGGTACTTGAGGTCAGCCTGCAACAAAAGCCCAAAACAAAGCCAACCCTCAACCAAATGCTTAAAATTTGTTTTGGTTTCCAGCCAGCAAGCCATTGTAGTTGCTGTCAGTATGCGGACCTGAGACAGCTAAAGGGTCCCACTAGACTTAAATTGAGTAAGAGAACTCATAGGCTGGTATCCGGAAGAGTACATACCCTAGGATGTCAACCAACATCTGAACTTATCAAAATAAACATCCGACTAAATGGTCACCTTCTTCTAATGGAGACTGATACCTGCATGGTCGTTTCAGCGACTGCAAGACGAGTCTTTAACAAACTTTGCTCTTTCCCCCGACCCTTAAGTTTGGCAAGACCTCAACTAGACCAAGAACCTACAACTGGGAACCTTTACAGATTAAGTGTACAACTTCAGTTCCAGTCTCTTGAGAGAAGCAAATGATTCAGTTAACACTGATTGGAGTAAAAGACTTGGGCCCAAGCTTGGTGGGACAAAATTGGTTGAGATGGATTCACCTAGTCTGGCTCAACATTTTTCAATTAAAAGATAGCTGCCTGAGTGCAGTCCTAATGACATACCTGGACACTTTTCATTAAGGTCTAGGGACTATCAAAGGAGCCAATGCCACTTTGCATGTTGATTAGAAAGCAATTCCATGATTCTGCAAAGGCCTGCCCAGTGCCATTTGCCTTAAGAGCAAAGGTAGAAGCAGAAATCAGAAGACTGGAAAGGCACAGGAATCATGAAACAGTACAGTTTGAGGAATAGACAGCCCAGGTCCTACCGATGGTGAAGCCTGACAGGTCGGTTCAGATTTGTAGGGATTTCAAACAAACAATAAACTGCTTTGTGCAGCTGGATAAATATCCAATCCCTCACATAGAGGATTTATATGCAAAGCTGGCAGGGGGACCTTCCTTCACAAAGCTGGACATAAGCAATGTATACTTTCAGTTGTGGTGAGATGAAGATTCCCAGAAGTATACTACAATTAATACCCGTAAGAGTTTGTCCCAATGTACAAGACTGTCATTTGGAGTATCGTCAGCCTGTGTAATTTTTCAATGGATATAGAGAACATTTTACAAGGTATACTCCAGGTCATCATTTATCTAGATGATGTGTAAATAACAGGGAAGACCAATAAGGAGCATTTAGAGAACTTGGACATAGTCCTTAGACATTTCTCCCAGGTGGACATAGGCCTTAGAGGGGAGAAATATGTGCTCCAGGCATCCCAAGTGAACTACTTAGGCTACAAAGTCGACAAGACCAGTTTACACCTGTTGGAAGATAAAGTAAGGACGATCAAAGGTACCCTGGCCCCACACCTGAACCAAAGCTTAGGTCTTTCTTTGGGCTGGTGAATTATTATGGAAAGATCATACATAACATGGCTTCCATCCTGGAATCTTTGCAACAACTTTTAAAAAAGGGTCGGCCTTGGAAATGTCTGTGTAACCAAGCTATCATTTTCAGGGAAGTGAAGAAGCAGGTATCATCCTCTAAGTTCTGGTATACTATATGATCGCAAGCAAGATCTGGTACTGACATGTGATGCCTCCCCATATGGCATCGGGTCTCATTGTTAGCTCAGAGGTGACCCACTGCAGATAGATGTCCCCAACTGTGTATACATCCATGGTTTTGGATAATGCAGAGCATAAATATGCCCAGTTAGGGAAGGAAGGTCTGGTGGTCATATTTGGAGTCAGGAGATTCTACCAATACTTTCATGGATGTAAATTTGTAACAATAATGGATAACAAACACCTGTTAGGTCTACTAAAGAAGACAAGGCAGTGCCACCTGTAGCATCAGGCTGAATTCAATGATAGTATCCAATACTATGTGTGTATAATTACAAATTGGAACACCATCTGGGAGGCCAAGTAACAGATGCACAAGTTCCTAGCAGATACAGCACTGGTGGTACTGGCACTGGAAAAGTCCATGACAGTTTTAAATTTTCTGGATACATTTCTAGTCATAGCTGACAATATGAGACATTAAATGCAGAAAGATCCAGTCCTGGCAAAACTGAACCAGCTGATGGTAATGGGAGAAACCAAAGGGCTGTCACAACCAGAACTGAAACTGTTTTGAAATTAGAGAGACCAGATCACAGTAGAGGGTGGCATATTATTACGGGAAGCAAGTGATTTGACCATAAAAAGTCGCTGCAAGATATTGGCTGAACTCCACCAGGTTCATCGAAGGGTTTCCAAATGAAGGTATTGGTGAGACATTATGTCTAGTAGCCAGGATTGAATTCAGACATAGCTGCAAAGAGATAGGATAGTGCTCAGAGCACCAACAAGGACAAATATTATCGCCAGCAGTTTTGGGAATGGCCGGGTAAACCCTGGACTCGGTTATTTATAAACTATGCAGGCCCTCATTGGCCCTATGTTCTTAGTCATTGTAGATGGCCACACAAAGTGGCTAGACATATATAGAGACCATTTGTCAAACACAGAAACAATGATAGAAAAACTGCACATTTTTGCAATGCACAGGTCCCCATAAGCATTCGTCACTGAAAAGGGCCATCATTTAACAGCAGTGAATTTGAGTATTTCTAAAGTTGAATAGTATTTGTCATATAAGGACAGCTCCATACCATCCATCATCCAATGGTTTGGCAAAAAGTGAAGTCAAAACTTTGAAAGCAGGCTTAAAGAAACAGCCTACAGCTTCACTAGATAACAAACTCTCCTGGTTCCTATTTGATGATAATATCACCCCTCATGGAACTACAGGATTAGCTCCAGCAGAGTTGTTAATGGGGAGGAAACTCCATACCAGGTTAAATCTGATCTTGCCAGACCTGGAGGAAAAAGTGAAATGGCATCAGGAGCACCAATGCCTGATACAAGACTCCATGAAGCGAGAGAGACAGTTTACTTCAGGGGTTGACATTTGTTGCAGGAACCATGGGAATGGCCCTGCATGGGTAAGAGTCATGGTCAATGTGAGGTCAGGTCCAGTGATGTATAAAATTGAGGCAGGGGTGACGGTCCTGAACAAGCAAGTGAACAAAATGAAAGGTACAAACTCACAAACAATGCAAAAGCAAAACGTGTCCAGCTCCTCGACAGCCTTTCCAATTGTTTCGGTACCTGTGGATTCTCGCTGTCCATTACGTGTTGAAGATAGCTCCAAATCTGAGATGGACACAGAGGATGTTACTGTCTCTACATCTTTGCCGCCTGAAGTAGAGAATTAATTTCTTCCGAGATGGTCTGGGTGCAGGAGGTGAGCTACTGTGTGTTATATACTGCCCATATCAGAAGCAGAGTTGGAGGAACCTGACCTGGTGCTAAAACACCCCCAGGAGGAGCTACAAGATAAAGAACCAGCCTATGTCCTCAGATTCAGGGAGGGACGGATGTAATGATTACAATGAGTTCAGACAGGTGGACCTCATAGAATAAGAACCCCTGATTGGAGCTGTTAATATGGTCCAATCAAGGAGTCCTGGCTGACAGTCCTGGCTCTGAGGGAGCTGGATCAGCATCAAGGATTCTTCATGTATAAACAAAGGGTGACTTGGTGACAGGATACCGGCCTCTGTGGAGTTATTTCAGTTGCCACTTAAACTAGGCATTACATGTGCAAATATAACAAATAAACTAATGCCTATCTTAGGCCTCTCTGGAAAACTGAATTATTTCAAAAGAGGCAGCTTCAGGGTCTCTCTGCTCTTGAATTTTCAGTTGCCACTGTGGCCATCACAACATAAATTGTTGAAAAAGTTTTGGTAATAATAATTTATAAAAAGTACCGTGGAAGAACAATACTAGCTCAACTGTGCACTTTCTTGTTGACCCTTCTAATTTTTCCATCTCATTTTATTGTTTGGACTTAACATTGGGCGTCTATCCATGTGCCATCCAATCTGATATTTGCTGAGTTCAATTCAGCCCAATAGTGTTGACAGCTCACCTAAATAAGGTAACGTTATTAAGGCTTGAAGCCTACTTTTGAATTAGCCTCAAATTTCCCAGTCCAGGCACACAATTGAGCTATGTTTTCAGATGTTGCATCCAAAAACATGTACCATTTAATTTATACATCATGATTCAGCTATGACAAAACCTTACATTAACTGGTTTGTTTGATTTCAGATATGATGTAAAATTAATATTTATAGACTAGCCAAACAGATAAGTATTTGGCAACACTATACACACAATAGGCATGATAAATAACGCAACGCTTTTTCCACCCTAAAATTTTTCAAACTGAAGTAAAAGAAAACTTAGTCAGTAATTTCAAATTATTTTCTTATTCTATTATAGAATTTCCTTTCAAATTCAGCCAAGATGATTTCTGTGGTACATCATTCTTCCATGAAGCAAGTTCTAAATAAAAATAACACAAAGTCAAGATGTCTAGATTTTCTTAAACAAAGAAGTGAAAGACTTAGTTTGCATATTATCATATCACATCTATAGGGCAGAGTTTTGTCAGCTCTTGAATGATGTGGGGCCTGGTGAGAAAGTTGGGAAAGTTACTTAAGACGGTTAATGAGGAAGCTTTTTATGTTGCCAGAAAAAGGTCCCATTGTCCGACCAAGTCTTGGACAGCAAATCATGATTCCCACTTGTGACCAGCAAGAGGCCTATCCGCATGCATTATCATCTCACCACTAGTTAATCTCACCTCATTAATCTGCAGTTTATAATTCTCCCATTCACCTGATAGAAACTAATGATGTTTCCTGACATCAAAGGCAGAGACTATTCCTGGCAACCTCACCACTTTTGCTCCTCTGAACATCCATCTTGAACATCAGGCACTAATATCTCAGGACTCTCTCCACAGGCTAGAAGTACGTGCAGCCCCATCCACAGGATTTGGCACCTGACACATACCAGTCTCGCTGCTCCCTTATGGCACATTTCTGATTCTCATACAGCATAGCACTGCACTTCAATGCTGCAATGTTATGTGCACCAACACCTATCATTGCAATGCCGATGCAAGGGCACTTTGCACACAGGGACAGGCACCCTTTACCTACTTCAACATGCTTGGCATCCCTTTCCTGCATACGTTTCCTTGTGGTTTTATGCTTTGTCTCCTCAGAGCTTGAAGCTTTGCAAGACTTCTACCTTGCTAGAGTGATTAGTCAAGGGGTGGACATGAAGCTTTACACCATTGTGCTACGTAATCTTGCTCCCAGACCATATGCCCACTGTATACATAGAAAAAGCACTGAATGTGCATCAACCTGAGTAACCATGTCTCAAATTATACGGAGAGATGTCCTCAGTCAAGAGTGTCTGTCGTCAGTCTGGGGGTCCTGGCGCAGTAACTCAAGGGTTGTCTCTGATATCAGACTGGATCTTGGGCATGCTCAGTCTGTTGTTTGGGGTAGTTAAGGTCAGGAGGTTGCAATCCAGGGAGTGGGCAAAGGACTGCCCTGTGGTGGCATCCGTAAGTCACATGAGACCATGGATATGCGCCCGGGAAGCCTTGCTGCAATCTGTGTTGGTAGAGCAGTGTCTGTTGTGGCTGTACAGTCCCACACAGGAGCGGCAGCCTTGGCTGCACTTGAAGGCGCTGTCCTCCGGCATTGTCTTGATGCTGTTTGTTTGGTGAGTGCACTTTTCTTCAGCAGCAAGCCTCAGTTTCTCTCCTCCTCTATTTAGACTTCTGCATAATTCCAGCCTCCAGTGAGGGCAATGAGTTGCAATGTCCTCCCACCTCTCAATGTCCATGTCCAGTGACTTCATGTCTCTCTTGCAGACATCTTTGAAACAAAGATGGGGCCACCTTTGTGCTGAGGCTAGTTCCCCATACAGTAGGTCTTCTGGGATCCTCCTGTCTGACATGTGGTGTACATGGCCCAGCAGAGATGGCGTTGTTGGAGTAGGGTAAAGAGGCTGGGTATCTGGGCATTGGCCAGGTCCAGCCAGCAGATACGGCATTTGTTTTTAGATTAGATTCCCTACAGTGTGGAAACAGGCCTTTTTGGCCCAACCAGTCCACACCGACCCTCCGAAGAGTAACCCACCCAGACCCATTCCCCCTAACTAATGCACCTAACTCTACGGGCAATTTAGCATGACCAATTCACCTAACCTGCACATCTTTGGAGTGTGGGAGGAAACCGGAGCACCCGGAGGAAACCACCGCAGACACACACCGGGGAGAATGTGCAAACTCCACACAGATACCCGAGGCTGGAATTGAACCCAGGTCCCTGGCGCTGTGAGGCAGCAGTGCTAAACACTGAGCCACCATGCTGCCCCTAAATTGTTGGAAAAGGATGAAGAGGGTGGGTATCTGGGCATGGGCCAGGCCCAGCCAGCAGAGACGGTGTTGTTGGAGCAGGGTGAAGAGGCTGGGTATCTGGGTGCCGTCCAAGACCTCATTGTTGGTGAATCAGTCAGTCCACTTGATGTCCAGGATGCGTCTCAGGCTGTGAATGTGGAAGGCATTGAGACGCTGCTCTTGTCTGGAGTAAAGGCTCCAGGTCTTGCTGCCATTAAGCAGTGTGCTGAGGGTGCAGGACCTGTGGATTGCAACCTTGGCGTGCGTTGTCAGCTTTCAGTTCTCCCAGACTCTTTTTGTCAGCCTGATGAATGTTGAGGCTGCTTGTCCGATCCATCTGTTGATCTCTGAGTCTAGGGAGAGACTTTCCGTGATGATGGAGGCAAGGTATGTAAACTCGTGGACTACCTCCAGCTCATAGTTGTTGATGGTAATGGCAGGGGGGTGCTCAACACCTTGACTCAACATATTGGCCTTCTTCAGGCCAATTGTCAAACTGATGTCCTGGCAGGCTCTTGAGAAGCTGTCCATGAGGCGTTGCAGTTGCTCTTCCAAATGTGTTGCCAGTGCCGCGTCATCTGAAAACAACACATCCCTGATGAGTACTTCACGAACCTTGGTTTTCGCTCTCAGCCAGGACAGACTGAACAGCCTCCTGTCCAATCTGGTGTGGAGATAGACACCATCAGTTAGTGTTCTAAAGATGTGCTTCAGCATGACTGCGAGGAAGGTGCCAACAGGGAGGGAAGCACACAACCCTACTTCACATCGCTGTGAATGTTGAAGGCCTCCGAAGAAACGGCATCAAATTGAACATGTCTGTGTGGAATGACCGAACTATCCTGAGGAACCTCTGGGACAACCAATCCTGGTAAGGATTTTGAACAAGGCAGTCTCTGCTCACAAAGTCGGAGGCCTTCAGGGGCTCAATGAAGGTGACGTAGAGTAGTTGTCTTTGCATTTCTCTTGTAGCTGTTGAAGCGAGAATGTCATATCAATTGTGGAGTGTCTGACCTGAAATCACACTGATCCTCGTAATATACCCTTTCGGTGATTTTCTGCAATCTGTTCAGGACCATGTGGTCGAAGACCTTCCCAATGATGCTCAGTAAATAGATTCCCCTGTAGTTGTTACAGTCACTTCTATTCCCTTTATTGTTATATAGGGTGACAATGTTGCAGTTTCTCATGTCTTGCGGCACTGCTCCCTCTTTCCAGCACTGGCGCAGCAGTGCATGCAGGTGGTTGAGCAGGATGCCCTTTGCACACTTGATGGCGTCTGGTGGAATGCCATCCAATCCTGGTGCCTTCCAAGTAGGCATGCTGTTGATTGCTTTCCTCAGCTCTTCAGCAGTCAGCAACACATCTAGTTTCTCCATGACAGGCAGGCATTCCACCCATCTAGTCCGAGATGCTGTTTTCTCTGGAGTAGAGTTTGGAGTAATGCTCCACCCATTTCTCCCATCTGCTTGCCTTTGTCTTTGATGGTCTTGCCTGTTATGGTTTTCATTGGGGCTGTCTTGCTCTGGGTTGGACCGATGGTTTTCTTGATCCCTTGGTACACTCCATGGATGTTACTTGTGTCAAATGATGACTGTATGCTTTTGCATAGCTGTAGCCAGTAATCACTTGCTCAGCATCTGGCTGTTTTCTGGGCCTTGCCTTTTGCTGTCCTTAACACTTGCAGTGTTGCCTGGTTGAGGTGGTACTTGTGCTCTCGGAGTGCAATACGCTTTGCCTTAATGACAACGGCTTGAGCTTGCTTCAAACCAGTCCTGTGTCTTGCCCTGTTTCTTCTCAAAGGCCTTGAGTGCAGTGCTGTGGATAGTGTCTCTGCAAGAGTCCCATCTCTGCTGAGCATTGTCTTTGGTGGGTCTACAAGGAGCGCATCTTCCAGTCACTTAATGAACTCTGTCACTTTATCTGGGTGTTGGGTCTTACTGGCTTCAATGTGCTGCTTGCCTGGAGGCTTGGTGTAGTGCCTCTTCTTTGTCTGAAGTCTGATCTTGCAGTAAACCAGAGATTGACCCGTATCGCAGTCGGTGAGACATGAGTATCTGGTGGTGGAGTCTGGTGATTATCAGGTCTATCTGGTGCCAGTGTTTGGAGTGGGGATGTCGCCAAGACACTTTTTGCTAAGCTTTGGTCTGGAAGTATGTGTTGGTGACACACAATTCGTAGAGCATGCAAATCTTGAGCAATCATTGCCCGTTGCTAATCATACTGCCAATCCCACACCACTCCAGGCAGTTTGGCCAGGAGTCATGGTCGGCGCCCACTCTGGTGTTGAAGTCACCAAGCAGCAGCAACTATTCCTGACTTGAAATCCCCTGTATAATCATTGAGAACTGATTATAGAACTCGTCCTTTGCATCTTGTGTAGACCAGACGGTTGAGGCATAGATGCTGACAAGGTTGACAGGCCCGTCAGATATGTGGAGTCAAAATGAGAAAATCCCGTTCTCTCTTGGCTCTACCACCTTCAGCAGCGGGTTCTCCATGGCAAAGCCGACACCTTGCTCTCTGGTTTCATCTGAACCTTTCCCCTGTCAGAAGAAGGTATAGTTTCTCTCCTGTAGGGTTCCTGATTCTGCGAGGCGTGTCTCTTGGAGCGCTGCGATGTCCACTTGGAGTCTCAGCAATTCATTGTTAATCACTGCTGTCTTGCGCGTGTCACTGACCTCCCGAAGGTCATCTCTTTATACCAGTGGTCATGGTCTGTATATTCCAGCATCCTAGTCTGAGTGCTGGCTTCTTCCTTTGTCTTCTTGTTGAGCTTGGTGCAGTGTTTACAGGCTGCAGTTTGGGTTACTTGTATCCCTAAGCCCCACACACCTAGTGGAGCGGGTGGACTGTGACAGGACAGCACCTAAGTGGCTGGGGTCACCCAGCTTGAGGCGGGCAGTAGCTGTCCAGTGAGGCACAATGGCGTCTCCCTCCGTCAAAAGCAACTCTTGGCGCCTCGCTCTATGCCAATTGAGCACGGGCTTTTAACTGGTAGACTGCTGCTTTCTGTGTTGCACCATCGTGGTGAGGCAATGCTGGAGTGTCCTCTCCAGGCTGCAGGCCTGGGCAAGGTGGTATGGAAGATCTGCAGTTACCCATGCAACAGGTCTCTCCTCTCCACGCCACTGATGTTGTCCAAGGGAAGGGGAAGGGCCAATACAGCTTGGCACCAGTGTCTTTGCAGGAGTTGCCAGAACGTGGTCGAAGACAACGTCAGACTGCCTTAGGGACTCCAGCTCCGGATTTGTCCTCAGGATTTACTCCCGAAGCCTTTCCCATAAGTGGGTATGGCCACAAGGCAGTGGAGGTTTGAAATCAGAGTTTCTCGACACCATCCCAGTAAAAACATCCCCTTCCCTCACCCCCAAGTAAAACATCACCCTCCCTCAACCCCCCAAGTAAAAACATCCCCCTCCTTCACCATCACCCCCCCAGTAAAAACATTCCCCTCCCTCACCACCCACTCCCCAGTAAAACCATGACCCTCCCTCACCACCCACTCCCCAGTAAAAACATGACCCTCCCTCACCACCCACTCCCCAGTAAAAACATGACCCTCCCTCACCACCCACTCCCCAGTAAAAACATCTCTCTCCCTCACCACCCACTCCCCAGTAAAAACATGACCCTCCCTCACCACCCACTCCCCAGTAAAAACATGACCCTCCCTCACCACCCACTCCCCAGTAAAAACATCTCTCTCCCTCACCACTCCCCTAGTAAAAACATTCCCCTCCCTCACCACCCACTCCCCAGTAAAAACATCTCTCTCCCTCACCAACCCCCCAGTTAAAAATATGCCCCTCCCTCACCACACCCCCATCACAAATCATATACTTCCCTAGCTAACCTTATACCCCGCACCCCAACACAAAGCAGTGGATGACGTGACTCTAGATGGAGAGAACCCTGCACGTGGGCTCCAGCAGCGTTGTGAGGAAAGGCTGGGATCCGGGGCCCAAGGACTAGTGAGCAGCCCAGGGACACAGGCCAGACCCAGGGCTTTGTCTGTGGCGCCTGGCTGTGTGGCCCGGGAGTTCAGCTGGACGTGGCCGCTCGGTGTGGTCTACCCATTTGCAGAAAGGATTAAAGACAACAGGAAGTTCCATATTCATAACACTCACTTCATGTGCAAGCCCTATAAGTCCAATGTAAAGACTTTGGGAAGTAAGTGGGACAGCTGCTCAGTCATTGGTCAGGACTGGTTGGCTTAATAGGCCAAGGAGGCGTGGGCCACCCAGAGTTCACCCATCAAAAGTCAAGGGTGGGGTCTAGTGGGTGGCTATCAGGGATCACCATTGCAGGAGGAGAGTTAGGGGACTTAGTTGTGGTGATTGGACCTTACAGGTGGTGATGCTGAGGGAATAACAGTTGGGAAGTGGGGCAACTCAGCATAGAATGGAGAGCTGATTCCACATTGAAAGGACAGTGGTATTACTGGAGTGTTGGGGGGTTTGACAGTTGCCGGCACACTGGTTTTATCTGGGAGGGGGTGGTGCAATGCTCTCCTATATCTGGCAACGTTTACTCAGCTTATTCTGGAGTTGGTGGGGTAAAGTGAGGAGACAAAGGTTTAAATTGACAGGTTGGGTAGGTAGGTGGGGACTTCAAAGATTATGGATTTGAAGGAGAGGCTGGTGAGGAAGGAAATGTGTAACTTTTAGGGGCTCACCAAGAGTAAGAGGCTGAACATGAGATGCACTGCAACAAAATTAGACAGACACTCATACAGCAAAGGTAAAACATACCTGCAAACAGTAAGGGCTATTTAAACCCAAGGCATTAATGCACCATGTGGAGTACATCTCCTGGGTCAAAGCACTCCTGACCACAGCATGCTATATGAGGAATCAATCCCATTGATGCCCATGATGCACAAGCAATGGGTGGCACCCTGGAGGGATTCACACTTTTTGTCAAGGTTGTAAGCATCTTTCAAATTCACATAGCATACCTTGGACTATAAAACATGAACTGTGGCTGGGCTCTGCACCTCTGATCTTATAGTTGAAGCTTGACAGACATTCGCTTACAGGCTTGATGAAAATTGAACATCTACTAACAAATGTGACAACGTCTTTATAGTTAATTATCGCCGATATGCCCTCAGTGGGCTTTCTTCTTTCTTTCCATCCCAAATCTCACTGCAGTCTTGGGATCCGCAGCCAGGGCAGAGTGGTACTTGCTGGCCTTGAAGGTTTGATCCCAAGTGCACTTGTAATGAGACGGGGCAGGTATGCTAAGTGTGTTCTGTCAGAAGCAGTGCATCCTCCATGTCTTGAAGTCCCACAGGGTTGAGGGTGGCAGCAGGATGGAGATGGAATACTCAGTCTTGAGTGTCTTGAAAGGAGACTTCAGGTGAGCCTCTTTGAGGTTCCTCCTCCAGCTAGCACTACCCTGTCTCTTTATGAAGAATGGGCACCAGGAATGATATTCACATCTCCCTGTTGTTTTGCTGCTGGAGCTGAACATCCAATGGCTAACATAATGTAATATGCGGGTTTTTGTGCATATCCAGCAGACTCTGAGATTGCTGGATCTGGCTTTTCATTGCAGCTGCCAACTTGTCTGTGGAGGCAACCAGACACTTACATGCCTGAGTCAAAACAGTGCCAAGAGCATTGGTGCAGTCCTGCCACCTGTGTGCCAGTTGGCACAGTGCTCCAGATAAACCTGTTGTTCCTATGTCCTGTTTGTTCATTTCAATAAAATTGTTAAACAAAAACAGAAATTGCTGGCGAAACACAGCAGGTTTGGCCTCATCTGTGGGAAGAAAGCAGAATTAACATTTCGAGTTTGGTGACCTTTCATCAAATCTGGAGAATGTTGCCAGTAATTTCTGTTTTTGTTTTAGTTTTTCAGCATCCGCAGTTCTTGGTCTAATTGGAACAAAGTTGTTAATAGTTGTCACCTCATAGTCCTTTCTTGTCTGGGGCTGAGCATTGCTGTGAGTGCCAATAAACTATGGCATATCCCACTTGATAATCTGTGTTGATGTGGTGCTCATTTGCACACCAGCATGTGCTCCCAACTCTAATCTCAGTGACTCATCAGTATCTGAGTTGATGGAGATTACAGTAGGAACCTTTGCTGATGCTTCCTCTGGGGTATCTCTGCTTAATTCCTGAGAGGTTAAGGAGTAGATGTCTTGTACTGCTGTCCTCTTGGTTGCCAAAACTGCTTATTCTATTCATACCTCAGGAGACAAAAGAAAGAATGCATTGCCAGCAAGGGATGGATGTCTGGGCATGTTAACAATACATTCAGTGGGATATTAGTAGGAGATTAGCACAATGATGGACAATGGTTCCTACTTGGTTGTCAGGATATGGAAGTTTTGGCATCTTCACAGGACCAGTCCTAGTTCAACATCTCAGAGGGCCAAGATCCTCTCTTCTTATGGGAGGTCAGAATTTAAATGTTAGATACCCCACCACCTGATTCTGTCCGTCCTATTACTGGCTGT
The DNA here is from genome assembly GCF_047496795.1 of Chiloscyllium punctatum. Classification (NCBI taxonomy): domain Eukaryota; kingdom Metazoa; phylum Chordata; class Chondrichthyes; order Orectolobiformes; family Hemiscylliidae; genus Chiloscyllium; species Chiloscyllium punctatum. The sequence goes on along the minus strand of NC_092758.1, from coordinate 55,185,335 downwards.
TTTCTCCTGAAATGAGACAAAGGGAGGGAATGAATGAGATAAAAATGGCTGGCATCTGATAAGGCTAGTGCAGATAAGGGAAAAGTGGTGAGGTGCCCTGAGTGAGTGTGTAAGCAGTGCAGTGTCCATGCAGAGTTAGTGAACTTGTTCGCAGGTTCAAGTGGTGACAGTGGGTCAGCAAAGACGTTGCATGCAATAGTGGGAGTGGTAGACCATGAGACTTTGAGAGATGTGGATCAGTAGCAGAGTAAGTGTGAGGTAGGGGAGAGACGATGGCTACACTTACCAGACAAAACAATAAAGGTTATTGACCTTCTACCAACACTGCTGGATGTTAGTCTGGACTGTGGAGGCTAGATGACAACTTCAGACAAGACTGGCAGGATTTAGTTTGTTACCTCCTTTGTCCCTTCTGGAAGAATAGGACAGCCTTCTTCTGCACCACCCTGTCTGACATAGCCTCTAGGTCCCTCTCTACAAAGTGCAACAACACCTTCCCCTGATCTGCCATGTCTGGGTCAAGTTATCAGAAACACGCAGGGCAGCTTCAGACTGCTGGCATTTGATCAGGAGCACAAGGGGTCTTTACAAGATTGTGCCATTGCGAGGATTCTAAGGATATCTCAGCAGTGGCAAGCACTTCTGCCTATAGTGAGTGATAGAAAAGTGAGCAGGGTATCATAAGTATGTGGTGCATAGTTAATAAGGCAAGTTTGGGAAGATAGCATGAGAAAACTCATCTTGCTTCTTGGAGAGAAGCTCTCTCTAAAGTTATCCAAAATGGGCACATAGCTAATTTCCAGTAAGATTGAGCCCATGATGAGGAATAATTTGGCTGGTTGGTTAGTTTCCTATCATCTAGTTTACAATTTTTAATTGATGCAAAATGAAAGAAAAATTCGTAAAAGCCATTAACAAATAAGCAATCGCTAAGGAGGTAGAATATGGGAAAATATTCGGTGGACGTTTTTCTAGTGGATGTCTGGTTTTATGATTGAATATCTGAATTGAGCTTAATACCATCTGACCTCAAAAGCAGACTTCATTCTGATTGCAGAATCTATAATCGAACATCACGGATACTTTTCTCAATATAATATCTGATAGAAAACAATAAAAAGGGGACAGTACACACCCAACAGAATATGCCAATAAAGGTATGATAATTTAGATAATTAGGTTTAGCAGACATGCGTGGATTTCTGTCAACATTGCTGTTAGAGTTTCGATCTCCAAATTGCTATTCTGTTTCTGCTCAGTTGCTGGGGTTAGGGGTGGTGTGGGAGAGTGGTGTCTGGAGTGATATTTGAAATCGTGCTGATTGGGCAATGAATCCCAAAAGAGGTGACAATCTCTGCACAATATCTAAGTAATCTTTGTAAAGATATTATTGATGAGATTTTGACAGTAATGGCACACTATTATTATCAGTATGACACAGTCACGTCTTGTTAGAAATGCACTCAATCGTGGGATAATAAAAATTGGACAAACTTAATTAGACTATGAATATTTAGATACATATATTTGAAATCAGTTCATGTAGTTGACCCCTACATCACAGCTAATTTCCTTTACTACTGGAATTATGGTCCCCGTAGCAGGCAGGAAACCCTCCAAGAACTTGGCAGAATGAAGTAAATTAGAATGATTTCCTAATGTTCATTATAGTTAGTGGTGTGTAGACCATCATTTTCATTAACTGTCTTATTTACACCAAAATGAAATGTCATTTTTCTGCACTGTCCCACATGATGTTCAGATGACACTGGAGTTTTAATAAATATATTGAACAGAGATAAGTACAATATCTTACAGTCTTGTGTCATTCTTCAGGATAAATAATGTGACCTTAACTATTGCCGGAATTATCATTATCTAATTTTTTAAAAACAGCCATGGAACTGCTCATTATATACCTCAGCACTGAACACATACTAAATCTAACCACAATAAAACAACAGCAGGAGAAAAAGGACAATGTGAGAAGTAAATTTTAATATTCTGCCATCTTTTTGATTGGAAAATGAACCAAACAATGTAATATTTTTGTCACATGTTGGCCATTGATTACTTCTCTGCAAACCTGACTCACTCCCTTGGTATGGTGCTGATAGTAGCAGTGCTTGTGGAGGGGTCAGCTGCAATCACATCTTCTGAAATGAAGTAAGGATTCAAGAGAGTAGGATATATATTGTCACTAGCTGCCGAATTTGCACCTTGACTTTGATTATATTCCATTCCTGAATAGGCCAGGTTAGTTGTTTTCATGGACTGAATGGAGGGACAGGCTTGTTCCAAAACCTCATCAGTGACAAGGCTAACCACAGAACTAATATCTTCACTAATTTGACTCAAATTTCTCAGTATGGTTGTGTGCATCTGTTGCAGGTTTGTATCTAGTTGTTTGAGGCCAACATAGATAGCACCCCATATACTGGACAAATCTATCTCAAGAGCATTTTGGATTTCAGTGAGGCCAACCTTCAGAGCAGTCAATTGGTCTGCCATTCCATCCTGCAAGGCATTGTGCAAGTCTGCAAACATCGAAGCTTGATTGTCTGCAGTACCAGACTGGTCAGCAACTTGCAACTTTGCCATGTTAAGCTGCTCTGTTGTATGGATGCCAGCAAAATTAGCGTGCATATGAGCTTCAAGATCAGCCATGGTGGCTTGTAGATCCCCAGTGACTGAATTCTTAGCCTCTTGAAGCCCCAAGAATAGAGCCTGAATATTCAGATCAAGCAAATCATGTGGCACTACAACTTGCATCTGATGACACCTACGTAGCCTTGTGGATGGTCTGGAAACTGCTTCCTCCACCAGCTGTGCTACAACTGCTTGTTCTGAGGTGACTAGTTGCATTGATCGGTCCTGTGGCAGAGGTGACTGTGATGTTTCTTGTGCTCCTCTGGTTGTTGTCTTGATGCTTGATCTGGCTGGCCTTTCCAGCACCGATGGGACTGGCACATCTGTTCAGATAGAAAGAAACAAGTATGAAGCTACTATTCAGTCAGCTGCAGATGAAGTTGTTTCCTCTGAACTTGAAACACACCATCTAAAACGGATTATCTGGTGATAAGAGGGAGAATGATAGGTGAAGCAATCTGTTATCACTAACAACAGGTGGCCACAGAAAATGCTGTTCAAGGTGAAGAGAAGAATATGGTAACGATGAATGTTTAGATCTGATTATGATAATGACTGAGGAAGTGTATTTTGGACATGGTTTCATGTAACATACATAGGATGACGATGGCATAATGGTATTCTTGCTGGACTAATATTTCAGAAACCTATGTCCTGGGGAGCTGAGTGCAAATTCCATCATGGTAGATGGTGGAATTTGACTTCAGTAAGATCTGGAATTAAAAGCCCAAGGACAACCATAATTGATTGTCAGAGAAACCCATCTGGTTCACTAATGCCATTTAGTGAATGAAAGCTGCCATCTTTGCCTGGTCTGACCTACATACGATGTCACCACCATCCAGCAGACATAGTGTCACAAAAGTATATAGTCAACATTGACTCTGGAGCCCATGAAGCCTCAAGGCATCAGATTAAACATAGGCAAGGAAACCAGCTTTTAGTTATGTTGTACTACTTTCACTACCAAGCACCCTAAAAAACAAAAACTTGATTAGGTAAAGGTTCTATATTGAAGTTTGAGGTAGCACGGAGGGTGACAAAGACACAGAATGCACGATGGGTGAGGGACTTCAATGTCCATCACTGAGTGGCTCAACAGCACCATGACTGACAGAGCTGGTTGAGTCCCAAAGATATACCAATGAGACTGGGCCTGTAGCAGACAGTGAGAGAACTTGTGAGGGGGAGAAACATACATGACTTCATGCTCAGCAATCTGTCGGCTGCAGATACATTTCTCCATGACAGTATTGGGGTGGGGTATGTTGATCTCTTTATAGACATAGAGACAAAGTCCTGCCTTCACATATCTTACATTGTGTGGCACTATCACTATACTAAATGAGATGGACTTGAAACAAATCTAGCAACTGAAAACTAGCATCATTGGCAGCAAAATTATACTCCAACACAATCTGTAATCTCATGGCCTGGTATATTCCTCGCTTTACTATTTCTATCAAGGTTGGTTCATCGAAGAGTGCAGAAGAGCATGTGAGGCATACCTGAAACTAAGGTGTCAACCTGGTGAAGCTATAATACAAGACTACTTGTGTGCCAATCAGCACGAGCTGCAAGTGAGAAACAAAGCTAAGCAATCCCACAACAAGCGGATCATATCTAAACTCTGCAATTCTACCACATCCAGTCATGAATTGTGGTGGATAATTAAACAACACACTGAAAGAGGTGGTGCCACAGATTTCCCATCTGTAATGACTGAGAAGCCCAGCATCAGTGCAAAGATAAGGCTAAAGAATTCATGAACCTGTAGCCAGAAGTGCCAAGAGGTTGATCCAGCTTTTTCTGGAAGGCTCCAGTATCATAGATGTCAGTCTTCAGCCAATTCAATTCACTATACATGATATCAAAAAACAATTGGATGCCTTGGATACCACAAAAGCAATTGGCACTTACAAGATTTCAACAATAGTAATAGAACTGGCCATGTCCATCACCAAGCTTTTCCAGTACAGCTGTAAAACTGCCAGAGAAAGAAGTAAAACTGCCATATTCCTGAGGATATGGAAAATTGTCCAGCTATGTCCTGTACATAAAATGCATTACAAATCCGACCAAGCCAATTACTGCCTCATCAGCCTACTCTTGTTCATCAGTAAAGTGATTGAAGGTACCATCAATAGTGCTGTCAGGCAGCATTTGCTCAGAAAAGGTCTGCTCACTAACATTCACTTTGGGTTCTGCCAGGGCCACTCAACTCTTAGCCTCATTACAGGATTGGTTCAAACATGGCTGGGAATTTGATTTCTATCATGTTACTGGAAGGCTACTAATTCCTTGTCAGTCAGGAGCCTTGGTAAAACAGAGGGTAAGTCAGAAAGGTGACCATCAACTTCCCCACAATGAAGTGGGAAGCCATATAAGTCCATATAAATTCAGGCTTCTTTTAAACAAATAACAATTATGTTTTGTATACTTATCCATTACAAAATCAGTATATAAAGGATGAAAGTAAAGATAGTAATTGGAAACAAGGAGTCATATAATGTAAACTCAGGCCTGTCTGAGGAAGATCTGAAGGACCCTGTTTGACTGTGAAACATGCTTGAAGGGCAGCTTCATGAAAAGGTGAACTTCAAAATATACTAACAGCATATAGCCGCAAGAATCAATTGATCAGATTGTCAACAGGTGCTGTGATCAAGGCAAAGACTCTGCTTGTTTGATTAAGCTGCTTGAGCTGATAATGGAGTTAGTCATAGCTTCAATGCCAAATAAAGCCTTTCAATAAGACTTTATGGAGCATAAGAAGGATCACTATATCGACACACGGCTTAAAAATGTCATAAAATACAAAGTCATTTGGTTTAATAATAATATCTGCAACCATTGTGTGCAATCACCAGCACTGTTGTGGTAACCAGGGCACAGAAAGTATACAAGCCACGTAAATAGCACAGTAACCTGAACCTAATCCAAAGCTACACTGCACTTAAAAAAATCTTTACAAGCTTGTGATGTAAGAGGACTTTGGACTTACAATTGGAAGAAATCTAGTTCCAGAGGTACAATCAGAGGTTACAATAAGATATGACCAAACAAAATGCATGTACAGTATTTTGGCAGCAACAACAGATAGCACACCAGAATCACATGTTGATGCAAATTTAAACATGAGGTTAGGGGAAAGACAGTCAATAGTGAAGATTCAGATCAGAGAATTCTTTAATCAGAAAGCAACACAGAAGACGCAAGGATGATGTCAAAACTTTAGAGGCTTTTGCTATGATCAGTGCTATATTCCTGATGTAGTTAGCATATACTCACAGCAAAAGTCAATACAAGGAAAAATGTGACCATCTTAATATTCAGATGCTATGATTACAATGCTAATGTCAATGCTACGACACACAACAATCAAAGTAATGTATGCAATGGGTCATCCGTTCATTACATTGGTTAAGTGATTTTGAACTGTCGTTATGGCAAGTCTGCAAGGAAACAACAAGTATACTAACTGATGGACACAAGCAGGCCAGAATTGCCGGTTACTGTTATTTGTGGAACTCAGCATTGAAACTATATATGAGATGACTCATGCACCAATCATGGTAGAAGAGTCCAAAGTAATCATCCTGATCATGATTTACATCAGATATACTCAGAGAGATTTGACACTACAGGAAACCTCAGAGATGATGTCATACTGCACTATAGAGAAGGTGAAATCCCATTAGAAATCTCCTAGGAAGAACAATGTGCAAAAACAGGAGACCATTAGGAGAGAATTGGATGTCATAGAGCATAATGCATTATTGTTGTATGAATTAGCACACTGACTAATGCAGCTTCATCACACTTATGATGAAAATAGATGGCATAAACCTGGCACCAAACATGGATATTCGTTGATGTACTTGGCAGAAAGATTTCAAGAAATCATTATTTGCAGGATAACATCTGGATCATGCTTATTTTAAGTGTTACCTTTTGAGTTACCTATTAATCAGGATCTGTTCCAGCTGTGAATGAGCAGAGCTAAAGAATAGGCTCCTGTGTGCATTTCCAATGATTTTGTGGTGCTGGGAAAATCTGAAAAAGGGAATAACCTAAATTTATGCTCTTTCATGGTAGCAGCTCATGGTAAAAGAATCATTTTCACCAGCAAGAAATAACATATGTCTGAGTTATCCTAACAAGCATTATCCAAAGAAATATTTGTTCTACAATACTAAAGCCAATAGAAGAGACAGTCTTAGAGATTCACACATCCCAAGAGGTTCAAAACATGCTTTATTCAAGTTGGGAAGCCAATCATATTTAATTCCAAAGTCTGTTGCATGTGCAATCCAATTATTTGAATATTGAACACAACCTCTCTGGTTTTCAGTATCCCCAAATACCCAATTGGTAAATAATTCATTATGGAAGCTAATCGCAAGTTACTTTACACAAGCCACTGACAAGTTCACCACCCAGACTACAATGACTTACAAGAAATATACAGAGACACAACTTTAAATTCCTTTACAATTTGAGTAGCAAAATACTTAGCTAGATTAGCAACACTGACAAGGCTTTCTAAATCTGAAAAATAACTTCTGGAATCAGAATTTTCCTTCCTGATCTGAATTCCTGGGCAATTGTGTTCTGTTGAAGAGTTTCAGGTACAAGAATGATTTGAAATACGAATTCATCTCTGTGCAGTCAATAATATGTTAGCAAGCCTGGGACTTTTTGCATCATTTCAGGTCAACCCGCTGTGCCCACACCTCCTCCCTCATCTCGATCCAAGGCCCCAAAGGAGCCTTCCACATCCATCAAAGTTTCACCTGCACATCCACCAATGTCATTTATTGTATTTGTTGCTCCCGATGCAGTCTCCTCTACAGTGGGGAGACTGGACGCATCCCAGCAGAGCGCTTTAGGGAACATCTCCAGGACACCTGCACCAATCAACCCCACCACCCCGTGGCCCAACATTTCAACTCCCCCTCCCACTTTGCCAAGGACATGCAGAGCCTGCGCCTCTTCCACCACCACCCCCTCACCACCTGATGCCTGGAGGAAGAACACCTCATCTTCCGCCTCAGAATACTTCAACCCCAGGGGATCAAGATGAACTTCACCAGTTTCCTCATTTCCCCTCCCCCTACCTTACCCCAGTTCCAACCTTCCTGCTCAGCACCATCGTCATGACCTGTCCTACCCGCCAATCTTCCTTCCCACCTATCTGCTCACCCTTCTCTCTGATCTATCACCTTCATCCCCACCCCCATCCATCTATTGTACTCTTTGCCACCTTCTCCCCAGCCCCACCCTCCTCCCATTTATCTCTCTACCCTGGAGGCTCCCTGCCATCATTCCTGAGGAAGGACAATTGCCCGAAATGTCGATTTTCCTGCTTCTTGGATGCTGCCTGACCTGCTGTGCTTTTCCAGCACCACTCTAATCTAGACGTATATAATGCCTTCAGTTGTGGATCATTTGCCTGTTTCCTTTGGTTACACTTCTATTCACAAAAACTCATCAGATTGACATTATTTCTGACCTAATTAGATAAAAAGACAAATAGGTATTTTCTACACCTGGAAGTTTGGGACAGAGGCCTCCTGTTATGAAACAGGAGAGAGCTATTCAGGAATCCTCACAGCTGGCAGGGAAGTTGGTGGAGCTCAAACTGGGGAATGGGAGGACTGGGGTCTCCAGGCCATGAGGTGGGGTGCAATCTCATGGATGTTGGTATCTGAAAGGGGGATAGGGGACAGGTCTGGTGGAGGTTGACTTATGTTGGATGGGAGAATGTGAAGCATTGGCAGTGTCAGGTGTTGGACTGAGTGTTGTTGGGAAAAGGTGGGGTATAGTCAGTGATACGTTGGAGATCCAAGTTACTTGTTACCCAAGAGTTAGTCAGTTTTAATCTTTTGACCTTTTCTGGAAGTCAATTGTGATTAAATGGTTTGGACTCCTCCTACTTCTCTGATTTTAAGGTGCATTTTCAGTTGGTTCCAGATGCAGGAGAATTATCCAATGAAATTTTCCATTTGATGGATACTTCCCTTGGAGCCAGCTGCATTGGGATTGCTGCATTAACCCAAAGCATCAGCTCGGTCCATTCTGCTGCAATGAATATTTGACCATCGGAATTTCTGGGCGAATTATATATTTCAGGAAGAAGGGCTCATGCCCGAAACGTCGATTCTCCTGCTCCTTGGATGCTGCCTGACCTGCTGCGCTTTTCCAGCAACACATTTTCAGCCCATTTTGCAGTAGTCAGTGTGCCATGTTCTGGGATTTAAATGTCCAGCAGCACAGACAGACAGCTTGGCAGCTGATGTGAAAAGTAAGGTAAGTGGGGTATCAGGATGGCAATTGGTGAGAAGATGAGTGGAGTCTAAATACGTGGGTAGAGTTTCCTTGTCTGGACAGCTTGTTCAGGTAATGGCCATATGTTCTTGCAGCAACTGTGACAATGGACTGAATATTCTGATCGTTGTAGCAGAGTAGACTGGAATTGTGCATCAGAATCACGTAGAAATCCCACAATAAAGTTGAAGAATTGGAAGTATTCTAACTCATATGTACAATGGAGTAGCAGTTGGTTAACGTGTTAAGGGTCAGGTAAGTTGGGTGCCAACTTTGTCGGGTGCCAGGCAAGTGATGCAATGCGTGCAGTAGGTCAACAGAAGTGGTAGAGCCAGGTTTGGCAGGACAAGGGGTTTGCTGGTGAGAGGAGGGATGGGAGAATTGCCAGTGGTACAAAGGGTATTAGGACCAGGGATTGTCAAAGACAGTAAGGAGGATATAGAGACCAGCAAAAGGAAGAATGGGTCTGGTGGATGAGGAGGGTTGCCAGCTGGGTGGGCACAGCATCTGTACCTGGGCTTTAGGCCACGATGGAGTATTGGGTAACTAGGACCTGATGGGAGACGGGGGTGGGAAAGTCCATGCCATACAGGAGGAGGGGGTAGTGGAGTGGGGTTTAGGATTCCAGGGATCTAATGTGTCAGGAGAGAGGCTACATGGAAAGTTGAGGCCTCAGCTTAATAGTTAACCAGAAGGTAGAGCAACTATTAGCTGAAGTAGTTCCCTCCAAGTTCCCTGTACATTCTGGACACGGGAACTTTTCATCAGAAACTTCAATTTGCCCAGCAATTCCCATAAATTCTGCTGCACCTATTATTCTGCTCGGTCCCAACATACAATTACAAACTGTGCTGCTCCTACAGCTGTCTGATCATTGGAATGTCTGAGCCATGACATCAGTTTGTTCAGTAAATCCAAAAGAATTCGACCAGACAATGGAACACAAAATATTGGTAGACCGTTTTGGGACATATATGGTAGCTGAGGCATAAATTGTGTGACTGCTTCACCACATTTCCCCGGATACAATGGTCTTTTTGAGTGAATGGTCCCTACACTGTCAAGTGCACAATGTGCAGAGACACAAAATAAAATCTCTGAATTGTCACATTACTCTTCGAAGCAACATATTTCGATATGGAATTGCCATCACCAGGGAAAATCATGTTTGGAAAACAGATTGGGATAACCTTGTTAATTTGTCACCAATCTAAATTTTTAGGAAAACAGGAGAAACGTCCTGAAGAATAAGAGACGATGAATCAGGAAGTGACTGACATCCAAGCATGAAGCTGTCTCATCTGCTCGGAAGTCAAGTCATTTGGGTTATACTCCATACTCAGGAAAACTGATTCTCCAAAGAAGTATCTGAAGTGTACAGTCAGCCAAGCCTACAAGATCTCAACATCAAATGAAGCAACATTGAGGTGAAACAGAAGCTAGCTAAGGCAATTGTATAACTCGATAACATGTACCACCGCCATTTGCACCTGAAACACAACCAATGATGAACTCCGAATGTGAAATTGTGGAAAGCTACTATGAAACAAACCATCACTGATAATATCCAGAATGTCAATGTACCTACAAGGTATGAATACTGAAATGATAAGACTGGATCTCAAGAAGACCGTATCTTTATGTGGTCCAAGAGGATTAATAAGTGATCACATGGACCTTTAACTCCTTAACTTATAGATGCAACATTATTTGGGTAAATAGTTTCCAGAAACACCCACGTTGTGTATGTATACATAACTTTTAATATATGTAATGTTTGAAAAAAAAAGATGTTGCATCATCATTTTAAAAGGACATTTAAATGCTGAGCAGACCTGTCTGTTGAACTATCCTGTAATGTACACAGATATGCATTGTGCTGTTCAAATAAGTTTAATCTACTGATAGTTTACTAATCCTGAGTGTGTGTGATTGACGAGCTTCCAAAAAAATTCAGAAATACAACAAGATGAGTGAAAATGATGTGATGCATTGAACAGAATGTGTCATTGCTGGTGTGGTGGACAGGGGATGTTGTCTGAAACTTCAATCACTGACCTTGATTACTCATATATTTCCATGAGACTTCTTCTGGCATAGCTTCCAGGTCCTTAAGGGCATTGACATCTTTGACCAGAGAATTTACTTCTTGACCACCAGCTCCCACTCCCTTCTTGAGGATGATCCTCAAGACTTCCCTGCACAGTACCATGGCATCTCTCCTCCTGCAACCTCCGCTACTAATGTTTTCCATCACCCTCTCTCTGCCCTGCTGTTCAATTTCATTGTTTTAAACTACAGACATATTATTGAGTACAGGTTTGCATTAAGAGGAGTAGGTCTGCATCTAGTGACAGAAGCCTGCCCTCAGCACAATATTATTTCTCCTCCTGTTGAGTGCAGAAACATCAGAACCGACATTGGCAGGGAACAGTTTCATAAAAGCACCCCTAATGTAACAAAATATCTTAAGGTTTGTTTATAGCACTGTTAGCAACAAAATTTTATACTGAGCTAAGTAAGACCTAATAGGATAGGGAAATACACAGAAAGATATCGAGAGTGAATTCCAGAGCTTGGGACCTTGGTAATGATTGTGCAGCAACTAACAGAACTATGTAAATTAAGGGTACACAAGAGGCCAGAGATGGAGAAACATCGCAATCTCCCAAAGATTGGAAGAATGGAGAAGTTACAGAAATGAAAAAGAGGTGAGGTTTTGAAAATAAGCATAACAATTTTAAAATTGAAGCAATGGTGAACCAGAAGTCAATATAGATCACCAAGTACAATGTTGAATACAAATGTAGCTGAATATCACCCTCACTCTGCAGCTGAACTCCTGCTGAGATTAAACTCCACACACCTCTTCTGTTTCCCACTTCACTGACTTTATAGAAATCAAGAAATGTATGGAGAACACATGAATAAATAATTGAAGAATGGCAATCGAAATGTATGGGCAATGTAAGATGATGACGTCAACGCAACGGCAATGTGTGTCAGTCAGAAAATCAACAGCCTGGATGTTTCAGTATTAATAATGCCAAGAGTAAACACATTAGTTTTTGTTGTAGGTTTCATGAATGCTAGACTTTAGGTTAATTATGATTTAAAATAGTGAAACGAAATTCTGGAAGAGAATGTCTAACTAAACACCTCATTTCTAAGAATACCTGTGCGAATAGAGATTCTGATGGGAAGAAAATCTCAAGTAGGTCGGTCACACACAATCATTCACAACACAAATGAAATCTGCTCCTGAGATGCAGGGAATAATAAGAATTAAACTCTCTAAGAAATGGATCTTTACTGATCTGTGGAAAATGGCAAGGAGTAAATGTTTAACTCACTGTTGGAAAAGCGATTTTACTGGAACAAATGGTATTGGAATCACTGGAATTCTGGATGTTATGAACAGAAAGAGATGGGAGTTCATCGAGGTGATAATTGTTTCCAAAAAAACTAAGGCAGAGTGCAATGATTGTCAAGGTTTTGACCTGGTGTGACAAGGAGAGGTGAACCTCTCCTGAGGAGTAGTAATGACTTTGAGACAACTGCACCCTTAAAGATAAATATCAGCCAGAAGCGTAGAGTAAAAGTGTTTCATAACACATCTTTCAGTTATGTAAATTAGTTTATACAAAATGTTTGATACATCTTATGTTAATTAATATTTGGTCTATTTCCATTTTATTTTGTTGCTACAGTAAAAGTCTTTAAAAGTGAAATTCCTCCTTAATTATTTCCATTGGAAATGTGGGAATTCTTTCTTTTAAAATGTTATCAATTTCTATAAGGAGCATAAGACAATATGTCAATACTTTCTACAACTGCAAAAACAATTATCTGCAGAAATTGTAAGTTGGTTTTAGTGATATCCTGATACTTTATCGGCAGCATTGTTGTAGTCTTCAATGACAGAATCTGATGATATAAATATTGTATAACTACCCACCAGCCCCTTGTTATACAACGGTGAAATATAGATCTAGCACAACCAACAATGAGTGTTAACAGCAAAATACATGATAATTACTGCTCAACAACCACTTCACAGCTCGAAACTACTTTCATAAATGTGGAGTATCATGCCTTCAAAACAAAGTTAAAGTTGCAGATTTAAGAGAAAAGGTAGCCTCATAGATGTTTACATCACAGAATGAGGCCATTCAGCCCATCATAGCCATACTAGTCAACAAAGTTCCCATTTCCAGCCTTTATCCCATTCTCCTGAAGCTATGGGAACAGAAGTAAATATATTAATAATGCATAAAAGTGATGAGATTTTCTGACTGAACCACCCTTTCATGTAATGAGTTCTAGACTCCCATTATCCTCTGAGTGAAAGAATTTCTCCTCAACTCTCTTAGCTTTTTTTCTCGTCTTAAATTTATGCCCTGCGCCACCACCCCCCTCCCCCCACCTCCCGTAATTTACCTTTCTACCTATGAAGGAAATGTCTTCCTATTCACCATATCTGTGCCCCTCATAATCTTACACACCTCTGTCAAGTTCCCCTCTCAACTTTTGCTGCTCCAAGTAAAACAGCTCCAGCCCTATCCATAGCCGAGACCCACCATCTAGGCAACATCCTGGAAATTATTTTCAGAAGCCTCCCTCACACAAATATATTTTTCCTATAATGTTGGTGACCAAAACTGCACAAATACTCCAATTGTGGCCTAACCTGCATTTTGTATGGTTCCACCAATACCTCCTTGTGTTTGTATTCTGTGTCTTTGCTAATAAAGGCAAGTATTCTCAATGCCTTCCACAATAACCCAGGAAGCCTGATTGGAAAGAAACATTGTTTATTGTTGAAAACTAAAATAGAGCCCTACTCATGACATACATAGGCTGGTCCAAGCCCAGAACAGACAGTACTACAGACATGTTCCTGAGTCTGCTTTTTACCCCCTTTTTTCCCCTTTCTCTTTAGATCTGGAAGTGTTATCATAAACAATTGAAATGGCTTTCCCACCACCAAATCAGCATGGTTTTTAATTATTGACCGACGTCTGCAAAACACCCATGCAGCCAACTAGAAATTTACATGCAAAGCCCATTACAGGCAATGTAAACCACCAAAAGTGAGAGAGGGATAGGGAAAATGGGAAGGGGCTAAATCAAAATGGAGTTAGACTGGGAAATAAATGACTATATTTGTCACAGTGTCCATCTGATCCTAAAGGCATCAAGAAAATTTGTGGACACCGCATGCTCCCTCTCCAATGACATCCAGGGATCAAAGTGATGGGGCAGATTGTTTTTAATCTGCTTTTCTTTTCTTACATCCAGAAGTGATGTACCTGTTTTATATTTGTTTATATACCTAGAAGTGATTGGTATCAATACACAAAAGGCTGAGCTGATGAGTTCCAGGTGGATAGGCTATTGCCTATTACCAGGGGAATGAATACTCAGTGAGTTCCAAAAGGTGATTAATTAGTGTATATCAAGATGTCTCTGAGCTTCCAGAGTCCTATTGTGTAAGCTATTGCTTTGTTAAACCTTCCAAGAGCATTACCTCATTTTTCCAGTTGAATTTCATTGACACTGCTCTCTTGAAAGTCCAGAATTATTTATTCCCTATATATGTATATTTGTGAGTGAGGGCCCATATAAATTCAAGTCAAGTCACCATAGGCTTACCAAACCCTAGGACTGCTCTCTCATTAGAAAGAGACGACTGGTGGTGATTTAACCTGAGGGCCATCATACCTCAGGTGAGGGGAGAAGCTGAGAAGGAGAGATCTTCATGGTATCCTCAGCCAATTTTAGGGATTGAAGCTATGCTGTTGACATTGCACTGCTTTGCAAACCACCCATCCAGCCAACTGAACTAAACTGACCTTGCTATATTAATTCACAGAACCATACATTTGGCTTTTCTTCTGAATTACTTTTCTTGGGGTTAGAGGGTAATAGAATTGCTATTTCTTACCCTTAAGAAAGCCTTGCAATTAGCTGTTTATTGTTTCTGGTGAAAAAAAAGCTAATTACATTTTAATTGGGAAAAGGTTGTTCAATAGAACAGACAGTTTTGTTGCAGCTAATGAGGGAGATTAAAAAGATAGGAGCAAATTCCCACCTCCTCACCTGGCCATAGCACTGTATATAAAATGTTGAGTAACACCATTCTTTTGCCAGACAAAACAAGATTTGGCCAAAGTGTTAGATGACCCTGTGGGAAGTAAGGTTTATATGAAAATCAGCAGAGGTGGGGAAGCTAAATTCAGATAGTGTTCTCAAAATGACTGAGGACAACTAAAATGCAGGAATAATGAAAGAAGATTTGCTGGAAAAAACACAGGAAATCAAATTTTTGATTATGTTATAAAGATGTATCAGAAACCAATATCTAACTCTTGTAGCTGAGATAATCCTGAAGTGTTTTCAGTGACTTTTAGGCTTGTAGCATTTATTCCACAGAATTTGGAATAGGCAAAGAGTCTTCCCAGCACCTTTTGGTACAACGGTGTTTGCTCCTTGGGTGTCTTATCTCCCGTGACTTTTCCAACATCTTCTAGGCATCTAAAGGTCTCAAAGTTTCACACAATAGATTTAAATGAAGGTTCACAAGCCAGATAGTCATGGTGTGCAATGCTCCATTAATTGCTTTGGAATAAAATTGAATTGGAAATTCTGAAATGTGAATACAGATGTTAAATACACTGATGCAATTCAGTATGACAGAAAGGTGTGGTTTTGAATGATTGTACACATGTCAATAATAGTTTACAATGCAATATTAACAATTGAATTAAGGTGGACATTAGAACATTGATTTCAAATTATGTCTACTATACAGGAAAATTAAAATAAACAATGTCACAGTTACGCTGTAGAAATGTTGCTGCCCTTACTAAGACATATTTTCCAACTATTCAGTCATAACAATTAAGACATTCTGGGTTTTGTGACTTTTTTGTTGTGATGTTAATCATTATTTATACATTGCAGCTTTCATTCATGACAACCCTTTGACATTGCAACCATAGTTACAATTCTTTGAACTGATATGTCAACTCTCTGAAGTATGATTCTCATGCACTGATGAAACTTTTCTTTTACATTTGATAAATTGTTGACACTTGCAGCTTCAGAAAAACGTGCCATCTTGTACTTTTAATTTTGTTGTAATTGTCTATTTACTGACAACTATAAGCAACGATGCATTCATTCACAGACATTAGGCAGTTCATTCTAATTGATGATAATCTCTAATAATTTCTGTCAACATTTGATTCAATGCCAACAGAAGCATCTACTTAACAAACGTAAGATGGTGTTTATAGATTATTTAAGATAGATACCAGCATAGTATATTTTTAAAAAACGGTTGATATACTTTCAATTCTCTCAAGCATGAGAGACGTAACTGGTGTCAGGGAAATAAATTTTGATACTTGAAAAATTTGAACCTCACAGTTATTTACAAGGTTGGTGCTTAAACTCCTGTGATAATCTACTTAGTTTATAAATATATACCTTTGCAAAATAAAGATGTGTATTGAGTTCTTCTGATGTCTCCACTTCCTACAGGTTTCCTATGGTACATAATCAAATCTTAATTAGCACTCAAGATGTTCAAGCACATTTTATATTACCCTTGATAAAACTAACTAACATAAAAACTGACATTGTAAATTGTGTCAACACACTCCTTTCATAGTCAATTGACCAAAAATCAATATTGGTTTTATAACTGAAAGGCCTTCATCTCAACTATCTTCAGTCGTTTAATTAATAACCTCCTTCTGTCATATGCACCCAAAGTAGCAATGATCACTGATGATTACACAGTGCCTGCATCCATTCACAACTCATTTGACAATGAAGAGGCACCCTAAAATTAAATGCAACTATTATCCAAATCTGGAAATTATTATTATTCAACGCCATTAATATTTACATCCCAAAGCAGAAGTTATCATGCTAAATGAGACAAATTCTAGCAAATTCCTTTTTCCACTAAGAGCACAACAAAGCCTGTTCTCCATTCACAACATCCTGGGGATTACTATTAATTGGAAGACAAATTGAATGAGATACATGGGAATTGCGCAAAATAATTTTTTTACACTGATTATTAATGACCTAGAACTCACTGGTTACAAGATTGATGGAAGTTGAATAGTATGGGTGAAGTAAACTTGAAGAGCTATTGACACAGCATAACAATTGGGGAGGCAATAGTATTATTGCTGGACTGTTAATCCAGGGAACCAGGTAATATTCTTGGAATCCAGGTTTGAATCCTGCCACAACAGTTGGTAGAATTTGAATTCAATTAAACAAAATCTGGAATTAAGAGTCTAATGATGACTGTGAATCCATTGTTGATTGCTGGAAAAACCGATCTGGTTCACTAATGTCCTTTAGTGAAGGAAACAGTCATTCTTACCTGGCCTGGTGAACACATGACTCCAGACCCACAGTAATGTGGTTGACTCTTAACTGCCCTCTGGGTAATTAGGGATAGAAAATAATGCTGGGCCTGGCTAGTGATGTCCTCATCCCATGAATGAATAAAGAAAAATAATCTCTAGGATTTTTAATTGCCTTGCACATGTACTGTTGATCACTTTAATAAGCAACACGTCCATGAAAATTTATAAAAATGAAATTATATCGATTTGCGGACTGAATGTACATTGCAGACCCTTTGGGGTCCTTCAGTTGTGGAAGGCACCAGGTATATCCTATGGGTTCATCCTGCATTTCCTAACCAGGTACATCAAGTTCCAAACTTAACCAGAGAAGAGGGATAGACAGTTGTGTCAAATGATCTCCTCAATCACCCACTTCCCACACTTGTTCAGGCTTAAGAGCTAACTAGAAAATCATCCGATATGCCTTCTCTGGCCCCTTTATCAGATGGCCAAAGATCAAGAACATGAGGTTAACCAAGCATCGAGGGAAAGTCATCAGGAAATATTAAAATAGGGACTTCAGCCTTGCAGAACCTGCATAAACATGGAACACAGACTTTTAAAAACTACAGAAATTACAAGTAAAGTTCACTTGATTCACATTTGTTTCATAAATATAACTATAACAAAAGTTGCATGAAAGAATCATGTGCTTATTACACTGATGGTAAATGCGGAAATAATCTGGCAAAATACTGGACTTCCATGCTTAATTAATGTTACTAGGTATGCATACTATAACTTACCAATTCAAATGAGTATTTATACTTGTCTTGTGACTCTTCTGAATTTACTGCCATTAACTTCATTGTTCCCAATTATTCTAATATACTGCCATTGTGCAGCAGGCTGATTGACCAGCTTCCAATGCCATAGTAATGAGTGTTTACAAACTTTTATTTTTACTTACATTGCATCAGGCAAATTGTCCTCCTCATTCTCATCTTCCACCATAAACCTTTCTTCCACCACTTCATCATTTGACTGAACTAAATAAAAGTTTAAAAATTCATGTATTAGATAAGTGCATTACAAACTATTACAATATTGGCTCACTCATAGCAAACAATTTCAGAGAAATTTTTTAAATGTTTAAAAGCAATAATTCTTAATTGTATGGAATATAGAATTTATTCTGTGCTGCAATTCACAATAAAACAAAGATACTTTTTCTACTTAATTAATAGTATTATTCTAAGGACATCTTTAGATACAGTGCTTCAATTCCAGTTATTATCATCAGTAAACTGCATTTCCTACATCACAAGAAATTAATAATCATCTTTCAAGTTCTCCTTTGCCTTTCATATTAGTATCCAAGTATGACTTTGAGCTGGATTTTCAGGCCTTGCTGAAGCCAAGATTGGACACCGCCAGGAGCTAAGAATAGTCCCACTGGCTGTTGTGAGGGTTCTCTTGCTCTAGGCTGCCTTTGTCAAATGTGAAAGAGCAAGTTTGGTTTGGGGAATTGAGGTCGTGACAGGAGAGCTATTCACCTGTCTGCAGTAAATCGCTGACATTGAATATGGGTGTGAAAGGGTTAACATTAAAAAAGAGCTGTAATTATACCACATCACATGGACTAGTGGGCAAAATGGTTTAAGATTACGAAGAAATTAGAGTTAACATATGCACCTTCTCAGAGACTCTGTAACAATTTCCATCATATCAATGTAGCATTTAACTAGTTGCTAGACCAAGTAGACCATATTATTTCCTATGTATAAAGAAGTTTTTAGCAGCAATCTTCATCACAAGCAGCAACTCAGGTAACATAATGAGCTGGCATGCCCATACAATATTGGGCGGCACATTAAAAGCTACAGTGCCAAATAAAAGAAGAATGACTCGGACTTTCGGTCAGTTTTCACATCCCCACAGTGCTAGCACCAAAGTAAGAGTCTGATGGAGGCCACCAGACAGTAGGCCTGAGTGTCCAATTCCAGGCACACTTCAGAACTTCCCTCCCTGTTGCCTGCCTGGGTTCGGAAGCAGCCACAGACCTCCCTATCAAATCAGATTCCCCTACAGTGGTCCCGTATCTGCAGACAGGATCCACTTCTTAGTTTTAATTTTAAGAAGTTGGAGAGAGGGCACCTCCATATTGAAATACCTTCTCCTTTTATTAAGGTCTGTTATAGCTTGCTGAAATTTTCAAGCTGGAAAACGTCTGATTAGCTTTCCAGCTTTGACATTCCCAACCAACCAACGCCCCTCAAGCCCGCCTGCCCAATCATTCCAATTAGTGGGGCACTCCCATGGAAGTCACAATTCTGCTCTGGGGGTGGATTCAGGACCTAGGAACAGTTCCAGCCTCAGGGTACAATTTTCCCCAGGTGCCGAGAGAGAGGTCGTGAGATGTGCATCAATGGAGTGAGGTAACCCTGGAGAGAAACTCAACTGATTAAGAAAGTCTACTGGTATGTTTCTTGTCCTGAATTAAGGCTATTGTGGTCAATTCATGGACAGTTGAGGGTCTCCCTGACCAAAGGGCCTATCTTCCCAAAACCTGTCTGTCTGTTTGGAGAGGGGTCTCTAGTTTCCCTAATCTGAAGACAGTAGTCGATACAGATAGGGTGCAAGGTGTGGCCACTGAAAGCCATCCCGCTCCCATTGTATCAATACCCCTTTCTCTGTGACCTGATCCCACAATATGAACAAATAAAATCATTTGGGTAGCACGGTGGCTCAGTGGTTAGCACTGCAGCATCAGGGACCCAGGTTCGATTCCACCCTAGAGTGACTGTTTGTGTGGAGCTTGCACATTCTCCCTCTGTCTGTGTGTATTTCCTCTGAATGCTCTGGTTTCCTCCCACAATCCAAAGATGTGAAGGTTGGGTGGAGTGGCCATGCTAACTTGCCAATAGTGTCCAGCGAGGTGCAGGCTAGGTGGATTAGCCATGGGAAATGCAGGATTACAGGGAAAGGATAGGGGAGTGGGTCTGGCTGTGATGATCTTCAGAGTGTCAGTGTGACTAGATGGGCCAAATGTCCTGCTTCCACACTGTAGGGATTCTATTCTATTTACCTTTTCAGTGCTGGATCCCTCTAAAGAATGGGTCATGACCAAAGAACGTGAGGACTCAGAAGTTACCACCCTCTGTTGAAGTAGTTTGGTTCAGCTACAAATTTAACCTTTGATGGCTTAATACCTAGACCAGGATAGTTTTTTTTAATTTATTTATTCACAGGATGAGGGTGTCATTAGGTGGGCCACCATTTATTGTCTATCTCTAGTTGCCCAGAGAGCAGTTAAGTCCACCATATTGCACTGGGTCTGGAGTCACATGTAGACTTGACATGGTAAGGATGCTAAATTTCCTCCCGAAAGGAGATGGAATGTGTAAGCCGTTTTCCACAACACATATAAATGGGAGCAGCTAAGAGAAATGAGGAGACTCACAGGGGACAATCTGATATTTGTTTGACCATTTCTGTTGGTAGATTTTTGCAGTAATGTCCAATCTCAGTCAGTTTATTGCATGCTTCAACATTACTTAGTTACATTGGATGCTGTTATCTTCCAGCAGCCCGAGTACCCAGCAGCAGGTGTTAGGCACATTGAGTAGCAAACCAGGGCTCTAGCCCATTGTTTTAGGAGCCCCACTCAAATTTCCTCCTCATTTAGGGCAACATGGTGACTCAGTAATTAGCTCTGCTACTCACAGTGCTAGGGACCTGAGATCAATCACAACCTTGGGGGACTGTGTGGAGTTTGCACATTTCCCCTATGTGTGTGTGTGGGTTTCCTCCAAGTGCTTGGGAATTTTTCCCACAGTTTAAAGATGTAGGGATTAGGTTGATTATCCAAGCTTAAATGCTTCATTGTATCCAGCGATGTGCATGTTATGTGGACTATCCATGCTAAATTCAGGATTATGGGGATAGAAGGGGGGTCTTGGTGGGTTGATCTTCGGAGGGTGTGGACTCAATGGTCTCTTTCTGCCCTGTAGGGATTCTGTGATTTGGTGGAAGTCTATGCTACACATGCTCAAATCAACCTTTTTTTCCAGAATGCACAAGCTAAGGCCATCCCGAAAAAGGTAGGTTAATTATTTTTATTAACTATTGTTATATTTTGTGCAGTCAGGGGAATAGGAGGGTGCCCCATAAGTACTGCACATTTTCAGCTCAGGTTGTCAGTTCAGGTTCCCCTGCTTCAATCACCTATTTATCTATGGGCTGACTCAGCTTTACAGCTGGCTGAATTGTTCAAAGCTTTGGCTGTGAGCTGCATTGGGGAGCCTGATTTACATCTGCAGCTCACCTGTTTTGTGTAGCCTTCCAGCCTCATATCCCTCCCGAAAACTGTAATCTCGCTCCAGACGACCAACACTCCCTATCTCTGTAATCCCCCTCCACCCTCACAAACCTCCCTAACTATGTAATGCCCATCCAGCTTCTCAACTCTCCCAATCTATGTAATGAATGCTGGGTTCATATCTTCCAGCTTGCATTCCTGGCATGACTTGCATCTTGCCCCAGATCCTAGCACTACTTCAATTTCTTAAATTTCTCTCCCAGCTGCCAGTTTCAGTGGTCAGTAAGGCAGTAACAGCAACACAATTTCTGAGAAAATGTCTTCAGTAAAATAACCAATTATCTTGAATATTAATTACTTCCTTAATTATCTTCTGGATCTCCTTTCTCTTTTAACATATTTTAATGATCAGATAATTGTGAGTTGTTTTGATTCCTGCCCTGCATTTCTCGCCTAAACATTTCTTTTCCCAGAAATTTGCTTTTTATTGCTTTTCTTCACCAAATGCTTTGCCTGAGTTTACTTCAGTGCTATTACTCTATTTTTATCTTCCCCCTTTAACACTGCTGAGTGCTTCCTGTCAATCACAGGGTTCATATTCTGAACATGTACAGATCCGTTCCCATACAACTTTTCCCACCCGCTCTCAAATATTATTTAAGTTTTCATTAAACATATGATTTATTTTATTGATTGAATTGCACTGATCTAATATTGCAACTCCCAAGTAATAATAATTTAGCTTTTATTAAGTTTTGCTGTCATTTAGAATGTCTTTCTGTTTCATCTTTGCTATTCCCTATTTCGTTTTCATGCTCCAAATGAGTGGTAAGTTATATCTTTCAATTCATTCTCCACTAAATTACTTGTTAATTTTCTCTGCTTTTCTTATTTTCCAGATGAGAGAAATATTTTATCAGTTATAGAAGTTTTACTCCTCTACTCTAGCATGCCTTTCTACAGCTTTAACAATTAACTTTTACCTTTTCTTCATTCTCGAAACAGACACTCATAACATACCTATTCCTGGATGTTAAAGAGCAAACATATTTGGATCGAGCTGATTTCTGCTATTTGTTTCACATTTTGATTCATTATTGCCTGTCTGCATTGCAGTTTTTTTGTTTAGTATCACTTTTTAATATAATTTTTCCATTTATTCAAATGTTCTCTCCATTCAATTTCCTTCGTCATGATTTTTAATGTCAATCTCCCTCATTAGATGCCTGTTGATTTGTCATAGTTACAGACGGTACATATTTAAGAGATTGTGCATTACCTTTATTAAAATATACTTGTATTTCATAATTTGTGCATACATAAAAAACATTCACATTTTAATAAAACACGACAGACTTCAACTAACCACAGCCAACCACTTACCAGGGTGGTCAAAAATGATTGTATTTAACATCTCAAAGATTCGTTTAGTCTCCTGTTTGATGGTTGATATTGTGTTTTCATCAAGTTTCTTCCAGGACACCTTCAATTTTTCTACTTCAGTGTTGTTGTTCGAAATCCTGAAATTGTTTCGCAGCAGTTAGAATTAAACCAACTAATTCCAGTTAATATCACCTTTTCCTCAATCTCAAAAGTATATTTGATTTTGCTGTGTGCATTACTGTCAAGCAAGTTACAAATGTTTTAAAACAAATATGTTCCTAAAAGAAAGTGATATTGTTTTTATATTTTCTATAAAATCACCTAATTAATATTGATGTTGAAATGCCTTGTTACATCAGTTATACTTGTTGTTATTGTGGCAAAAATGATGCAGCGTTATTTCATCCCTTTTCCTTACCCATACTGAGAAAATGTGTGAGAATTAGTAACAATGCCTCAGGGAAAATAAACATTATAAATCCGACTTAATTAAAGATTGTTTGTCCAAACAACCTGTTATATTGGTTGCAAAGTGGAATGATAATCATTTGACATAAAAGTTCAACCTCATCAGTCAGGCATTGATATCTGCATTTATATACTGAAGAAATTCAGATCCATTATAAAATCAACTATGTAGACTGACAAAGAGAAAGCAAAAACATTATAAATACTTAGCAAATCTAGTAGCATCTGTGCAGAAAGAAATGGAACTAATGTTTCAGCTTATGACCTTTCAACAAAACTGGGAAAACTTCAGAACTTAATCAGTCTTCCACAGGTGAAATTGAGAGTGTGGGCAAAGTATGAAAAGGAAGGATTGTGATCATATAGGGGTGTGCTCATTTAGTCTCAATCTTATTTGCATGCCTTGGTTTTCATCCTGTTTTTCTCTTGTTATTTGTTTTCTGATGATATTTTTCAAAATATTCCACCATTTCCACCTTCTCTGGATACATATTTGTTACTTTATTTGTCTAATTATTATTCTTTTCAGTCTTGCAACACTATTTTTTTTTTCATTTAATATCTTCTTTCTTCTGCCATTGAAAGGCATTCCTTTTTATTCTTTTTCCACTCTCCTTCATTTCCTTAAAACCTAATGCAATCTTAAATGTTTTGAGTTCTGATGAAAGGTCATTGACATGAAATATTAATACTGTTTCTCTCTTCACAGATGCTGATTGATCTGATGAGTATTTCCAGGATGTTATATTCTCATTTCAGACTTCCAACATCTGAAGTATGTGGATTTTGAGATTATCTGAACATCTAATTTTCCAGGAGTTCATATATAATCACTTGCATAGCCCTACTTTATGTTGTTCTTCAGGGACT
Source organism: Chiloscyllium punctatum (assembly GCF_047496795.1). Classification (NCBI taxonomy): domain Eukaryota; kingdom Metazoa; phylum Chordata; class Chondrichthyes; order Orectolobiformes; family Hemiscylliidae; genus Chiloscyllium; species Chiloscyllium punctatum. The sequence goes on along the minus strand of NC_092758.1, from coordinate 55,160,936 downwards.
TGAAGATTAATTCTGCTCCTCTTGCCCCATGAATATAATTTCTCAGTACTGCTTCACCTCAAGGTAAAACTGTGAGAAAGTGGGTCATACCACATGCTGCTCTAAATTTGCATTGGGTTCCTACATTTGCATTGAATTAAGAGTTTTTTTGTTTGATACAGTCAATGCATTTGGGAGAAGTCCCACTTAATCTGGCAGCCAAGTAAGAATGCAGCAGTTATTTTAACTCCATCATTACTCCATTTCCACAGGATGAGCTGAGTCAATATCAGCCTTTCCCCTTGTGCTTACCAATATCAGCTAAAATCCTACCTTTCGTAAGTAGATTTGAAATCCTGGAAAATAAATCAAAATATTTAAATGAAATTGAAGCTCATATTATTAATTACATCTTTCTCATTAATATATGACAGTGAAATTCAAGAAATTAATAATATCATAAACATAATTGGTATATAGAGTAACATTGTTTGGCAAATTCATCTACACACTGTAATACTGCAGGGAAAATATGCAAAAATGTCCTCACCATTGTAACTGCAACAGGTGTATGCAGATTAAAAATTATTTCAAAACTGTAATATTTCAAAAATCGAGTTGATGATCCCTAGGTATTATAATTTATATTTTTGAAATTAAAGTTCTAACTGCAGATAACTGGTCTATCCAATTAAGAAACTGGTAAAAATAATTCTGATGAAAATACAACTCTGAAAAACTTGGGTTAGCATATTTAAAAGTCAGCCAGTGTGCTTGTCTTGCAATGTCAGAGCTCATAGCGAAAGAACTTTAAGAAGGAATAATTGAAATCTAGGCTTTTAATGGAGCCAAGATGACTTCAGAGACAGAGAATGTATATTCATTAACAAAATAATTTGTTCATGTTAATTGTAACTTCAAAGAACATGAAATAAACTGGTTGTCATTTCTGTTTGAGATTATTCCAAACCATTCCACAATTCCACAGAAATAATGATTCAGGATAGGTTCTTGGTTATAAGATTCTTTTGTTTAATTTACTGTATGTATTTGCTGACAGAGGCATGAAAAACAACTGAAATATTTACTGTAGCATGTCCTTGTCTAGTGGAAGAAATCTACAATGATCCTCAGATTTGTGGCAGACACCAGTTGGTTTCAATGAATGGTGCAAAAGCTGTTGGCTCAGACTGGGAAAAAGCAAGACATGGGAGTGGGGGTTGAAAGATTTCTTAGCCAAAGCTAATAAAAAGGTCTCCATGAAACTTGTGCCTTGGTGGACAACTGGAACACTACGAATTAGATTGACTTTTGGAAGGTTTCTGCATTCATTTGGATTGGACCCAGAATAAGTCAGGGGATCCAGAACTAGAGGGTATAGGTTTAGGGTGAGAGGGGAAAGATTTAAACGAGACCTAAGGGGCAACCTTTTCACTCAGAGGGTTGTACGTGTATGGAGTGAGCTGCCAGAGGAAGTGGTGGAGGCTGGTACAATTGCAACATTTAAAAGACATTTGGGTGCTGGCAGGTGGGACTAGATTGTTTTGGGATATCTGGTTGGCATGGACGGGTTGGACCCGAAGGATCTGTTTCCATGCTATACATCTCTGTGACTCTATATCTATAAATGAATGGATCTTTAAGATTTTAAAAGGAATAGACCTAAGGGGAGTTCAGGTGTGATAATGGTGGTCATGATTGAGAGTAAATATATAGAACTATGTTCACAACTTAAGTATTTATAAACCATTGTGTTGTTATATAAGTGCTTACTTGCTTTTTTTTAAATATACAATAAGGTTTGGTTTGTTTAAAACGTGAAATTTTGTGGTGTAGCTCTGTTGGTTAAGTGGTAGACATTCCGAATAGGGCATACTAATGACAATGTCAATCACTATCATTCCTGATGAAGAGCTCTTGGGGCGGCACGGTGGTTAGCACTACTGCCTCACAGCACCAGAGACCCGGGTTCAATTCCCGTCTCAGGTGACTGACTGTGTGGAGTTTGCATGTTCTCCGCGTGTCTGTGTGGGTTTCCTCCGGGTGCTCCGGTTTCCTCCCACAGTCCAAAGATGTGCGGGTCAGGTGAATTGGCTATGCTAAATTGCCCGTAGTGTTAGGTAAGGGGTAAATGTATGGATGGGTTGCACTTTGGTGGGTCGGTGTGGACTTGTTGGGCCGAAGGGCCTGTTTCCACACTGTAATCTAATCTAAAACATCGATTCTCCCACTCCTCGGATGCTGCCTGACTTGCTGTGCTTTTCCAACACCACACTCTTGACTACAATAAGAATACCCAGTCTAAGGAAGTAATGATTTCAGATCTACACAATGTGAACTAGATTTTTTTTATCTATTTGGACAATGTATCCACTTAAGAAAACATACAGTTTTTTTTAATCATCAATGATTGATTCCTTTGGTTTCCCGGAAGCTGAGTAAACTTCCCATGACTATTCATTGACCAACAGCAAAGAATGTTTTGTAAACAAACAAAATTGCCAGATTAGAAGAGACCAACAAGCCAATCTAATCTGCCTTCTTTATTGGTGACATTATTCAGAGTGGATAGAGAGTTGAGCTGGAAAAAGCGCAGCAGGTCGAGCAGCATCGGAGAAGAAGGGGAGTCAGGTCAGAACATTTCATCAGGGCATGTTATTCATCAGACCATGTGTTTTTTCTCTTTTATTGAGTGGTTTAATGTTGCACTGTAGGTTTAAGTTCAAGTCAGATGGATCAAGGAGAAGATAAGATCAAGAGCTGTCTCCTGATTTACACTTCAAAATAACAGCATTGATTATACATTAATACTAACTGCTGTTATCCTCGCAACCAGATATAATTGACCTTATAGTTACTTTAGGTAAGGACTAAATCATTTTCTTTGTGAATTCATGTCCATGTGTCCATGGAAGTTCTCCAGTAATCTAAGCTAGTGCAATATAGTCTAATACTCCTCCTCTGACCATGCTGTGGTATTTATACTCAGTGCTGTGCAGTTCAATGACATCACTGCAGGTTGCTCCTAGGTCCTGTTTAGATGAGAAGGTCTGTCTCCTCTGATCAGAAGGTCTGCACTTGAAACAATCAATGGGGCAGCAGGTGGCTCTGGTTAGCACTCTGCCTCCCAGGACCAGGGATCCAGGTTCGATTCCACTCTCAGGCAACTGTCTGTGAGGAGTCTGCACCTTCTCCCTGTGTCTGCTGGGGTTTTCTCTGGGTGCTCTGGTTTCCTCCCACAGTCTAAAGGTGTGGAGGTTAATTGGATTGGCCATGCTAAATTGCTCATAGTGTCCAGGGATGTGCAGTTTGGGTGGGAAATGCAGAATTACAGGATAGAGGGGGTCTGGGTGGGATGCTGTTTGGACAATTGGTATGGACTTGTTATGTTAAATGGCCTGCTTCCACACTGTTGGGGTTCTATGAATATGTTTCACAGAATATCCTAGAATAGTTTCTGTATAAATGCTTAAATATATTTTCTAGACTCCTTAACCACAGTTTTGAATTTGTTTTGTAAATCATCCCTGGGATGTGGGTTTCATTGGCAAAGCCAGCATTTATTGTTCATCCTGAGTTAGACATAAGAATGTGGTGATGAGCTTCCTTCTTGATCTGTTGCAGTTCATTTGCTGTTTGGAAGGGTATTCCAGGATATTGACCCAGTAACACTGAAGCAGCAGCGATTTATTTCCAAGTCCAGATTGTGGAAATTGAAGGTGGTGGTAGTCCCATGTCAATGCCACCCCAGTACTTCTGGATAGTTAGTAGTTGTGAGTTTTGAAGGTGCTGTTGAAGGAGCCTTGGTGAATTTCTGTAGTGTCTCTTCTAGATACTGCAAACTGCTGCTACTGTGGAATTGGTGGTGGAGGGAGTAAATGTTTGTGGATGTGGTGCCAATCAAGTTGCTTCATGTTGGATGGTGTCCAGCTTTGTAAGTCTTGTTGCAGCAGCATTCATCGAGGAAAGGAGAGAGTATTCTGTAATTCCATAACTTTTGACTCATAGATGATGGACAGGTTTTGAGAAGTCAGAAGGTGAGCTAATCGCTTCACAATTCAGAGCATCTGATCTGCTGTTGTAGTTACAATATTTATATAGCTTGTCTAGTTCAGTTTTTGATAATGTGAATCACTAAGGATATTAATATGGAGGGTTCAATGGTGAAGATGCCATTGAATGTTAAGGAGTGATGGTTAGATTCTCTCTTGTTGGAGGGTGGTCATTGCTTGGTACTTGGGAGATGAGAATGTTACTTGTTGTTTGTCAACCCAAATCTAGATGATGTCCATGTCTTGTTGCATTTGGACAGAAACTGCTTCAGTATGTGAGGAGTTGCAAATGGGTTTGAACATTGTTTACTGATAATTCTTCTGACTTTTGACCTTATGATGAACAGAAGGTCATTGATGAAGCAGCTGAAGATGGTAGGGCCTGGCATACTACCCTGAGGAACTCCTGCAAAGATACACTAGCACTGAAATGGACAACCTACAACCATCTTCATTTTGCCAGGTATGTCTTCACCCAGTGGACAGGTTTCCCCCAAATCCTATTTATTCCAGTTTTACTTGGGCTTCTTCATGCCACATTTGGTCAAATGCAGCATTGATATCAAGGACCATCACATGCACTTTACTCCTGGATGTCAGCTCTTTTGAGCACATTTTAACTAAGGCTGTGATGAGGTCAAGACCTGAATAGCCCTGATGGTACCCCAATTGGGTGTTAGGAAGTAGGTTTTTACTAAGCTAGTGCTGCTTGATAGCATTGTTGATGCCATCTTCCATCATTTACTGATGATTGAGAGTAGACAGAGGGACTGGTAATTGACTGGTTGAATTTGTTCTGCTTTTTGTGTATAGGACCCACATTTTTGGGTAGATGCCAGTTTTTCTTTAATTTGTATTGGAACAGCTTGACTAGTCTCACAAAAATGCTGAAGCACAAACCTTCAGGAATATTGTCAGGGCCACAGTGTTTACATATCCAGTGTCTCTAGCTAATTTGTGGTATCACAAAGAGTGAATCAAAAGGGCTGAAGACTGTTATGTGTGATGCAGAGGACCCTTAGAGAGGCAGAGATGGCTATTAGTGGGGACCTACTAAAAGGCTTTTTGATAGGTAGAGTGTTGTGGTGGTTTCTGAAGAGAAACACTTTGTTCAGAGATGTTTTCTTTACAGTAGCTCTTTAGTTCTGTGGCTTTTTTAACTGTTGGTCTCAAAGATGTACCAAAGTTTTTTTGAACAAAATATTTTTGAATTGTTCTCTTATCTAGACAATCTGGCCTCTGTATCTTGATCTTCACTGCTCCCATGGTTTTCTAGACAATGAAAATTTTCTAGCCATTGCTGCCACCATCTTTTATCATGTGGCTTGATGCTACACTGTGACTTTGTGTTCTCGACAGACTGGTCAAGGAGAAGGCAAAGTCAAGAACTGTCTTCAGGTTTAGATTTCAATAATCCTAAATACCACGATACATGTAATCATTGCCATTACAAGTTATCATTTTATAGTTACATGAGGTAAGGACTAAACTATGTGTTGTTGTGTTCATATCCAAGTGTTCATGTGAGTCTTAGAGTGATCTTGGCTAGTATATGCCGTCTGGTTGTGGACTTATGTAGAATGATCAAACTCTGCCCACTCTGTGCTATTTATACTTGGTGATATGCAACTCCATAACATCATCACAATGGTGCTCCAGAGTCCTGAAACCCTAACACATAATTTCCAACTTGCTAGCTGCCATATTATCACCTGAGGCAGATTAAAAGCAGCAAAACTTTAAAGTCTAGTTGGAAAATTCGTAAATATCCTCCCTAATCCTTGTCAGATTCATAATTAGCCCAGGAGGAATACTCTCCGTGGTTTGGAATCATTCATAGCACAACGGAAAGTAGTTCCGGCTGTTTGAGGACAAACAGCTCAGGCACAGGGCACCCTGTGTTGATTAATAACAAGAAATTATCTGGGCAGTGAGAGCATTCTCCATTTGCCCAGATAGTTTTCGGCTCTAACAACATTTAAAGTGTCCAACACCATCCAGAATAAGGTACTTTACTTAATTGACTGCCGATTAAACAGCTGAATTAAATCCCTCACTCCATCACTGATGGACAGTGGAGGCTTTGTTCTAGTAACCTGCTCTGCCTCCTTTGATAGCATCTCCCAAAACAATAGCCTCTCCCACTAACAAAGAGGAAGCATAAGATGCATGGAAACTCTATCAGCTAACTTGGAACTATATTTCCACACATAAGCTGTAGCCAGGTCAAAATTCTGGAACTCCTTCACTGAGAGCACATTTGGTTGTACCTACACCAACAGTTCAAGGCAACAGTTCACCAGCATCCTCACAAGGGACTTAGAGAGGGACAACAAATTCTGGCCACGTCAACAATGCCAGCATCCCATGAAAGAATTTTTTAAAAGACTGAACATGATGTAAATTAGTTGGCACCAATCCCTTTTTATACAATATAATCATCAGCCACCCAGGAAACAGCATAATCTTCTCTTGAGTGTGCAAGTAAATCAGCAGATGACTTCATCGGGATTTTCCTGGTCACAGTGTCTCAATCTCATTCTTCTCTGTGGTGGTGCAACTAAGATAAATAACTCATCGTAACATGGGACATGGAAATATACTATATAACACTCACTCAAGTTACCAATAGTTTGATACCCCCACAATCTTGGGTACTATAGATTGCTGCTTCAACATAAAGCACAGACTTACTTTATTTTTATAGAAAATATTTGTCAGGCACTAATTTTAAATCAAGTACATTAATGGGTTTATGCCTGTGTCATTTGTGAATTGAGACTCTACAAATCTAAAGAAGCCACCATCATTAGAATACATGGAGGTTGCTGCATATTGATGGAAGCAATTTAAATTGTGAAACCAAATAAAAGCAGGATGCTTTCACAAATGAAAAATGTAAATGAAAAGACAAACTAAATTAGACAGCTTTGATTAGTTAATGAAAAAAATGATTTCAGAACATGAAGTTTGTAGGAATGAAATGCCGGGGAAGGGAATGAGTTTTGTGATTTTGTTGTTCACACAGTCATCACCATTACCAATTAAATTGTGTCGAAATTCATAGCAGTTTTTGTTTGACAAGCCTGTGTAGAATTCTGCTTGGAGGATATTGGCAAGTACGCATAAAAAAGTGAAAATCTATCCAAAATACATTTTCAAACAGCATAATAACTGACTTTATCAATAAAATGATGTTAAATTATTAAGTTGAATCTACTACCTTAATAAAGAACAATGGATCTTTTTGATTTTTCAGGTCTTGTACTTCCTGAATGAGGTGAGTAATAACTTCTCTTTTAATTTCTAATTCTTGTATTTTCTTTAGGACTTTTGAAAGATTTATATTTTTTTCTGTGATAACCGTGTCTAAAATTTGCTTTTCTTGTTTGGTCAACAGCATCCTAATTTCTTGAAACAAGTCAGAAATCTGTTTTCTCAAAACAGCACTGTCTTTCTGTAATGAAAGAAATAGAAAAATCTTATCAATAAACAAGAACAAAATAACTGATTCTTGCATTAGGAGTCAATCAACAATACATGCAACATAAACTTTCCTCAAACAATGAATTAAACAGCCATCAAATTGCTACCAGGTTCTCATCCTTAAAAAAGAATCATTTTCCATGTCACTACACTATGATATATTTAATAGTTTCTGTTGTTACAAATAAAATTAGGTGAAATGATACATCAAAAGCCGAATACAAATCCGTTATGCTTTCCACTCACCATATAGAAACTCAGAAACACAAGAACATTTGCATAAATACTTTGCATCACTCTTCACAGAAGAATACCCTAATAGCATTGTAAAGTTAGTAATTAATCAAGGTGCAGAAAGAGGAGAAAAATACATACAATAACTATCACTTCCTAAAAAATGCTAGGGAAACTTTTGGGGCTGAAGATCAATAAGTCTCCTAGAGCTGATGAGATGCATCCTATGCTAGTAAAAGAAATAGCTACAGAGATAGTGGATGCACAGACAGTAGCCTTCCAAGAATCCTTAATTCCTAAAAATAGTTGCAGAGAAACCGAGCTGGGTAGCTCTTTCAGGAACCTACTTCTTCAACCAGGATTCTACCAGGATCCTCTGACGACGCCTTCTCCCACCTCCAACACACCCCATCTACCTGGACACCCCGTGCTGGCCTCTTACCCGCCCTCAATCTCTTCATAGCCAACTGCCGCCGTGACATTGACCGCCTCAACCTGTCCACCCCTCTTACCCACTCCAACCTCTCACCCTTGCAACATGAAGACTTCCACTCCCTCCGCTCCAACCCCAACCTCACTATCAAACCGGCAGACAAGGGAGGCGCAGTAGTAGTTTGGTTCACCGATCTTTACATTGCTGAGGCTAAACGCCAGCTCGTGGACACCTCCTCCTACTGCCCCCTTGACCATGACCCACCTCCCACCACCAAACCATCATCTCCCAGACCATCCAGAACTTCATCTTCTCAGGGGATCTCCCATCCACCGCCTCCAACCTCATAGTCCCTCAACCCCACACCGCCCGTTTCTACCTCCTGCCCAAAATCCACAAACCTGACTGCCCCGGCCGACCCATTGTCTCAGCCTGCTCCTGCCCCACCGAACTCATCTCTGCATACCTCGACACGGTCCTGTCCCCCTTAGTCCAAGAACTCCCCACCTACGTTCGGGACACCACCCACGCCCTCCACCATGATTTTCGCTTCTCTGGTCACCAACGCCTTATCTTCACCATGGACATCCAGTCCCTATACACCTCCATCCCCCATCATGAAGGCCTCAAAGCCCTCCGCTTCTTCCTTTCCTGCCAACCCAACCAGTACCCTCCCACTGACACCCTCCTTCGACTGACTGAACTGGTCCTCACCCTCGACAACTTCTCTTTCCAATCCTCCCATTTCCTCCAAACTAAAGGAGTAGCCATGGGCACCCGCATGGGCCCCAGCTATGCCTGCCTCTTCGTAGGATATGTGGAACAGTCCATCTTCCACAGCTACACTGGCACCACACCCCACCTTTTCCTCTGCTACATTGATGACTGTATCGGCGCTACCTTGTGCTCCCACGAGGAGGTTGAACAGTTCATCCACTTTACCAACACCTTCCACCCCGACCTCAAATTTACCTGGACCATCTCAGACTCCTCCCTCCCCTTCCTAGACCTCTCCATTTCTATCTCGGGCAACCGACTCAACATGGACATTTACTGTAAACCGACCGACTCCCACAGCTACCTAGATTACAACTTCTCCCACCATGCCCCCTGTAAAAACACCATCCCATATTCCCAATTCCTTCACCTCCGCCGCATCTGCTCCCAGGAGGACCAATTCCAATACCGAACAACCCATATGGCCTCCTTCTTCAAAAACCACAATTTCCCCTCAGACATGGTTGACGATGCTCTCCACCACATCTCCTCCACTTCCCGCTCCTCTGCCCTTGAACCCCGCCCCTCCAATCATCACCAGGACAGAACCCCACTGGTCCTCACCTACCATCCCACCAACCTCCAAATACATCGTATCATCCTTCATCATTTCCGCCACCTCCAAGGATATATTTCCCTCCCCTTCCCTCCCCTATCAGTGTTCCTGAAAGACCACTCCCTCTGTGACTCCCTCGTCAGGTCCATACCCCCCACCAACCCAACCTCCACTCCCGGCACCTTCCCCTGCAACCGCAAGAAATGAAAAACTCGCGCCCACACCTCCCCCCTCACTTCCCTCCAAGGCCCCAAGGGAATCCTTCCATATCCATCACAAGTTTACCTGCACCTCCACACACATCAGTTACTGCATCCGCTGCACCCGATGTGGCCTCCTCTACATTGGGGATACAGGCCGCCTACTTGCGGAACGTTTCAGAGAACACCTCTGGGACACCCGCACCAACCAACCCAACCGCCCTGTGGCTGAACACTTTAACTCCCCCTCTCACTCCGCCAAGGACATACAGGTCCTTGGCCTCCTCCAATCGCCAGACCATGGCAAACATGACGCCTGAAGGAAGAGGGCCTCATCTTCTGCTTAGGAACCCTCCAACCATAAGGGAGGGATGCAGATTTCTCCGGATTCCTCATTTCCGCTCCCCCACCTTATCTCAGTCCCAACCCTTTGACTCAGCACGGTCTTCTTGACCTGCAATCTTCTTCCCGACCTCTCCGCCCCCACCCCCTCTCCAGCCTGTCACTGTCACCTTAACCTCCTTCCACCTATCGCAATCCCAACGCCCCTCCCCCAAGTTCCTCCTCCCTACCTTTTATCTTAGCCTGCTTGACACACCTTCCTCATTCCTGAAGAAGGGCTGATGCCTGAAACGTCGATTCTCCTGCTCCTTGGATGCTGCCTGACCTGCGCTTTTCCAGCAACGCATTTTTCAGCTCTATCTCCAGCATCTGCAGTCCTCACTTTCTCACAATGTCTTAGCTCCCTATTTACTTCTTATTATATGGGAGGTGGGATGGAATGTGTGAGGATTGGCAAAACAGATTGTGACTCCTTGATGTATTCTTGCCACATTAAAGTATTTTACCAATGGATGACCAAATTCAGAGAGGCTGCCTACAGCAGCAGAATTGGATAGCTTTCCACCACATATTGAGGTGGGTGATGAGGGTCATGAGTTAAAGAAGATGCCACAGGCAGAGAAGAGAACTCCTATGTTTGCTGTGTACTCCCCACCCCACCCAATCTAATTGCTGGACAGTTTTATCTTCCAATCCTTAACCCCATACTTTCTAAATTTTTAACATAGATACTGCAGGCCACAGCAGTGAGCACCTGTCCCAGTGGTGCTCTTTGGCCTTGTAAAATCCAGCCTACAGCCCCTTATCATTTTAGGCCCTGATACATGGTGTGTAAAATATATATGAACAAAAATTATCTGATAGCGTGACTTTGATTACTGTGAGCAGTGATTACTTGTCCTCGTGTCCTCATTGTTGAGGTTATGAAGGTAGATTTGTGGCATGATCCACAAAATTTTTCTGAGCATAACCTCCTATAATACAAGGAATTTCATCTTTGAGCAATAATGCTGCTTTCCCCTTCTATCGGATACTCCTTAACACCTTAGAAACTTAACCAAAACACCCATTAACTTTTAAATTTCAAAGAATACAATCCTGATCTGTGCAATATCATTTTGGAATTTATCTCCGAGCATTCAGGAACCGTTTTGGTAAATACACAGCACTCCTAGGAAGGCTGGTACATCCTTTTGGTGCCCAGAACTGAGAACATCATTCCACATTTGATTTAACCCAGGCTTTCATAGTTGCAACATTATGTCTGTCCTGTGAAATGTAGTCCTTGAGATACAAAAGCTAACATTCCAATAGCAAATGCAGATATTCCGAGGACAATGCCTACTTGTCTTTTTGTTACAAGATGGAGGCAACAGAGTAACAGCATTCAGGCTCAGGTCCTCAGCTCGGGCCTCATTTCTTTCCATCTTCCTTTCTTTTATGTTTCCTTTCTCAGCAGGAGCAGTTCCTTCCTAGAATATCAGCAGTGGCAGTAGTGGTACCCGAGAGTGTCGGCAGCGGCAGGTTTCTTTGCTGAAATGGCGGTCCCAGGAGATGGCAGGGACAGCAAAGAAGAGAGACGGGCTGCTTCAGCATAGTGGACCCAGTGTTGAGCTTGAGACCAGTTCAGGATCAGGTTGCTTCAGCAGCACCTACATTTCTGAAATTGGCCCACTCATGGCACAAAATGACAACGAAGATTGACAACATGGTTCCAGTGGTGGTGACGCTACTGCAAGACATGGCTGCGCCCAGGTACCTGATGATGGAAGTGGTGGCATTCCAGCAGTGCCAGTGCGTGGGGACTCAGGGCACCTGAGAGTTTGCAAACTGAGGGATGGACTTTGTGACTCTGTTCTTCTGGCAACAAGGAGTCATGGCGGAGGCAGGGAGTAATCTAGAAAATTCTTTATTTTTCGGCCATTTCTGTTATTTCTGCTTCTGTTTTAAATCTTGTCTTTTATATACCAAGATGGCACTAGAGAATGTGACTTTGTACACTTTTCAGTGTATTCCTGTACTCAAGTACATGTAACAATAACATCTAAATCTACTTGCCTCAAGGATATTTCCCCATTTACTCCATCCCTCACCTCTGTTGGGCCTATCCAGTCAATGAGATAGGAACACATCCAGGGATAAGAATGGAGTCATCTGACATGGTAGTAAATAGTTGAATTCACAGAAACAATTCTCTAACATGTTATTGCTTAATTATTCTGTGAAGCAGCTCTCTTTTTGACAACTAATTGTCAAAAGTTAGGAAGAAGTAGAAGGATTGATTGGAATGGATTACTTTATTGTTGTCCAGCTTTAATACTTCTGTTGCTGCCAATGTGTCTCCTCAATATTTTTTTAAATTTGTTTTGCAGTAGTAGTTTGATGACAGAATAGTTTGCAAGGCCACTAAGCAAGACTATAAGCGTCAATCCTGTACTGTGGAGACAGGAAGTTGCCTTGCCTGAAGAAAATTGGTGTACCAGTTGGATAATCCCCATCTAAACACCCTGTATATCATGGCTATTCTGTTCCCAGTGACCATGAGATAATCAAATCTTGTCATTGTCCAGTTGTAGAACCTCACATACAGGCCAGTAAATGCACAATTCCAAAGATGATCTTTTATTTACAGTCACCAAAATCAACATAAACATAATGAAGAGAGGTTGTAGGTCACTCCCGGAATGCAAATAAAATTCTGACATCATGACCAATGACTATTTTACACTGGAACCTGGTGTCCATTAGATCTTATCTCCCTTTTCGAACTGACACAGCTGAGGCGTGTTACGCACATGGACAGCTTCCTCCTCATCCTCAGTGCCCTTGTGCGTCTCCCCCTCAAAAACTGCTGCTGTTCCCTCAGTTCAGCAGCATCTAGAAATCACCTCACCTCACATCGACAGCATTCCAGCATAATGGGGCACACTCTATCCAGGCTATGTTGCAGGGGGACAATTGAGACTGGTCCAAGCAGCAGAATTATATCTTGACCATCTCTATCCTCTGTTTCAAAGCCCTGGTCAAAGCATGGGCAGCATTATATCTGTGCTCTGCATCAGTCCAGAGGTTGTGCAATGGCGCCATTAGCCATGGTCACAGTTACCAGCCTTATGAGGCACCTGGACCCTCAAACACACCAGGTTCAAAAGAGTACTCTGGGATGTAGCAACAATGGTGGTTGCTAGGGTAACAGGCAGACACCCATGAAGAGGTAATAGTGATCCCAGATTATCATCACATTAAAGGAAAGCAACCCCTCCTTATTGATGAATTCCAATGTTATAATATTGGGCAGCACGGTGGCACAGTGGGCGGCACGGTGGCACAGTGGTTAGCACTGCTGCCTCACAGCGCCGGAGACCCGGGTTCAATTCCCGCCTCAGGCGACTGACTGTGTGGAGTTTGCACGTTCTCCCCGTGTCTGCGTGGGTTTCCTCCGGGTGCTCCGGTTTCCTCCCACAGTCCAAAGATGTGCAGGTCAGGTGAATTGGCCATGCTAAATTGCCTGTAGTGTTAGGTAAGGGGTAGATGTAGATGTACATGTACATGTAGGGGTATGGGTGGGTTACGCTTCGGCGGGGCGGTGTGGACTTGTTGGGCCGATGGGCCTGTTTCCACACTAAGTAATCTAATATGGTCCTCTCAGTATGTAATCAATGGCACCATGTACCTGGGGAAGTCAGCAATATTTCCAAATCCTACTGCCCGGGCTGTAACACTGACCTCATCATCAGAACCAAAATAAACTGATGTAATCTTACAAAGATGGCATCAGACACTGTGCTAATGTCTGTGTGGGTGCACAATTAAGAGATCAACCACAGGGCGGTGACATAGAAGTTCAAAGCTGTTGTCACCTTCATACCTACTGGGAGAGGATAGCCTCCCTTTCACTCTAGCAACTGATAAAATACCATCATGATGTCCCAGGATATAAAACAAAACCTGCAACATGACCATGCCTTGCTTAAATGTTTATGTATTTGTGCTGAAGATGAGGTTGGGGGAATGGAGACAGAGGTGAGCAGAGAGGTGGAGATGGAGCTCAGAGAGAGAGCAAAAAAGTGAGTGAGAGATAGAGACAGAGACAGAGAGAGAGAGAGAGAGAGCAAAGAAATAGGCAGATGAGGGGATTATTAATACTCGACCAGTACAGATGAGGAGCTGAATAAGTGATAATGAGATCTGAGAGTAGGAGAGAATAGGTAGGTTGTGCTGAAAGCAGTTCATGTCATAACAGGACTAGATGTGGGGATAGTTAAAAAACATGGTAGAATGAAATCAGGCTGTAAAGTTATTGAACGCGATATTGGGTCCTAGGGACTACAGGGTTCCAAGCAGAAAAATGAGATGCTGTTCTTTGAGTTTGCACTGAGGCTTACTGGAGCAAGTGGAGCAGGCCTGCAACAGAAATGTTGGCCAGGGAATATGGTGATGTGTTGAAGATGCAGGCAACTGGAAGCTCAGAGTTATTTTTACAGACAGAATGTAGGTGTTCTGCAAAGTGGTCACCCACGTCTGTGTTTCATCTGCCCAGTGTAGGGACCACATTTTGAACATTTAATACAGTAGACTAGATCGAATGAAGTGCATGTAAATCGCTGATTCACCAGAATGGTGTGTATGGAGCTTTGGATGGTAAAGTGGTGGGAGGTAAACAGGAACGTATTTGCAGGGAAAGGTGTCATGGGGCTATGAGGATATGTTGTGATTGGAGGATGATTGGACCAGAATGTCCTAGAAGGAATGGTCCCTGTGGAATGCTGACAAGGGAGAGGAGGAGAATATGTGTTTTGTTGTGGCATCCTGCAGGTGTCAGAATGGCATCTTACAATACTTTGGATGCAGAGGCTGATAGGTGATAAACAAGGAATGGACAACAACCCTCTTGCTATTGTCAGAGGGAGGGGAAGGGGTGAGGGCAGAAGTGCAGGAGATGGGTTGGACACGGCTGAAGGGCCTGCCAAACACAGAGGCAGTGAATCCTGGATTGAGGAAAAAGGTGGACATTTCTACACCATCTCCCCACCCCCTGTCCCCCTATGGAATGGGGCGTCATTAGAACAGATGAAACAGAAACGGAAAAACTAGGTGAATGGGATGCAGTCCTCACCGGAAGCAGAATGTGAGTTTATATAGTTCAGTTAATTGTGGGAATCGACGGGGTTGTATTAAATAATGGTGGTCAGCCAATGGCCAGAAATGGAAACAGTGGTGTCGAGGTAGAGAGGGAGGAATCAAAGATGGAACAGGTGAAGGTGAGAACAGGGTGAAATTTGGAAGCAAAATTGATAAACCTTTCCAGTTTGTATCAAGAGAGGGAAACAGCACCAATGTAATCGAAGTACTTGAGGGAGTGTTGTAGGGAAGGACCCCTGTAATTCCTTGGAACAAGGAATGTACCAGGTACCCCACAAAGACACAAACATAATGGGCCCAGGTGGGTATCTGTGTCCACGCCTTTGACCTGAACAAAGTGAGAGGAGTTAAAGGAGATGTTGTTCAAAGTGAGAATAAGTTTGGTGAGGTGGAGGATGGGGAGGTGGAGGATAGGGAGGTGGAGGATGGGGAGGATGGGGACAGATTAGGCCTTGTTTCCAGAAAGAGGCTGAGAACCCTATGATGGGAGAGTGTAGACATGTTAAAAGGGACCCAGCAGCCTCTAGGACTCAATTTTGAGTTCAATAACTTTAGAACCTGATTCTGTCTTTTTAGTTTTTTTGTTATGACACAAGTTGCATTCAGCACAGCCTATCCATTTTCTCCTACTCTCAGCTCTCATTGTCACTTATTCACTGTTTCTTCTGTCCTGTCCCTTCATCTTTAACTCCTCTCACTTTGTTCAGGTCAAAGGAGTGGACACAGATACCCACCTGGGCCCATTATGTTTGTGTCTTAGTGGGCGGCACGGTGGCACAGTGGTTAGCACTGCTGCCTCACAGCGCCAGAGACCCGGGTTCAATTCCCGCCTCAGGCGACTGACTGTGTGGAGTTTGCACATTCTTCCCGTGTCTGCATGGGTTTCCTCCCACAGTCCAAAGATGTGCAGGTCAGGTGAATTGGCCATCCTAAATTGCCCATTGTGTTATGTAAGGGGTAGATGTTGGGGTATGGGTGGGTTGCGCTTCGGCGGGGTGGTGTGGACGTGTTGGGCTGAAGGGCCTGTTTCCACGCTGTAAGTAATCTAATCTGTATACCCTGTTCGTATCTCTCTCACTCTGGCTCCACCTTTACCTATCCGCTCACCTCTCCCCCAATATCCCCCAATCAGCACAAGATGTTCCAAACACCATCATCACTGTCTTTGTATATGTCCTGTTCCACTGGCAGGGCAGTCACAGCAGAGGTGTCAGCACAGTGGTATACAGTTGGGAGAGAGTTACCTGGGTGTCCTTAACATTGACTCTGGATCTCTTGAAGTCTCATGCCTTCGGGTTTAGCTAGGCAAGGAAACCTCCTGCTGACACACTATCTTCCCTCGACTGATGAGTCTCCATACTGAACAATACTTGAGGAAGCACCGAGGATGGCAAGGGCACAACATGTACCCTGGATGGGGGATTTTGATGTCCACCACCAAGAATGGCTCGGCAGCAACACTAATGTTGAGCTGGTCAGGTCATAAAGGACATAGCTGCTGAACATGGTCTGTGGCAGGTGGTGAGGGAATCAATAAGAGGGGAAAATAGCTTGACCTCGTTCTTACCAATCTGTCAGCTGCAGATGCATCTGACCATGACAGTATCGGTAAGAGTGACCACTGCACAGTCCTTGTGGAGATGATGTCCTACTTTCACACTCAGAGTACCCTCCATCATGTTGTGTGGCCTTATCAGTCTGTTGTATGAAAGAGAATTGAAACAGGTCTACCAACTCAAGACTGGACATTCATGAGGCACTATGGGCAAACAACAACAGCAGGATTGTACTCTGGTACAATCTGCAACCCCATGGCCTAGCAGATTAACTGCTCAAGCATCAAGCAAGGGCATCAATCCTGGTTCAAAGGAGAGTGTAGGAGGGCATGTCAGGAGTAGCATCAGGCATTCCTGAAAATGAAACATCAACCTGATGAAACCACCAACAGGAGTACTTGTATACCAAAGAGCCATAAGCAGCACATGATAGACAAAGCTAAGTAATCCCACAAACTAAGAATCAAATCTAAGTTCCAAAGTCTTGCAATATCCAGTCATGAATAGTAGTGAATAATTAAACAATTCACTGGAGAAAGAGACTGTACAAATATCACAATTCTCAATGATAGACTAGTCCAAAATATTAGTTTAAAAGATAAGGCCTAAGTATTCACAACAATCCTCAGCCAGAGGTGGATGATTCATCTTGGCCAGTTGTCGGCCAATTCAAATCATTCCTCGTAATATCAAGAAACAATTGGAGGCACTGGATTTGCTAAGGCTATGGGCCCTGATCACATTCTGGCAATAGTATTGAAGACTTGTGCTCTAGAACTTGCCACTCCCCCGATATGAAGTTTCATTCAACCAAGTGCGGCATCAATGAGCCCCAGCAAAACTGATATTGATGGGTATCAGGAGGCAAACTTTCTGCTGGTTAGAGTCATATCTGGCACATGGAACTTGGTTGTGGTTGGAGGTCAGTCATCTCAGCTTCAGGACTTCTTGGAAAGAGTTCCTAGGGTAGTGTCCTAGGCCCAACCACCTTCAGCTGTTTCAATGAGCTTCCTTCCATTATAAGGTCAGAAGTTGGGATGTTTGCCAATGATTGCACAATATTCAGCATCATTTGCAACTCAGAGGCTGAAGTAGTCCATGTTCAAACACAATAAGATCTGGAGAATATCCAGACTTGGGCTGAAAAGTGGCAAAAAACATTCACACCACACAAATGCCAGCAGACCATCACCAACGAAAGACAATCTAACCACTACCCCTTGACATTCAATAGTGTTACCAACATAAAATCCCCCAGTACCAACATCCTTGAGGTTTCCATTGACCAGAAACTCAACTGGTCTCACCAGCTAAATATAGTAACTCAAAGGGCAGTTCAGAGGCTTGGAATACTGCCACAAATAACTCTTCTTCCAATTCCCCAAAATCAATTAACAATCTATAAGACACAAATCAAGAGTTTGTTGGAACGTTGCCCACGTCTGAATGAGTGTAGCTCCAACAACATTCATAAGCTTGACACTATACAGGAAAGGGCAGCTCACTTGAAAGCATCACATTGAGAGACACCCACGCCTCCCTGCAGAAACTCAAAAGATGCTCAGACAGCACCTTGCAAACCCATAACTACTTCTATTGAGAAGGTCAAGGGCAGCAGATACATGGAAACTTATCCATCCTGACTTGGAAACTTATCATTCCTTCAATGTCACTAGTTCAAGATCCTGGTATTCCCTTCCTGAGGGCATTATGGCTCTGCCGAGAGCACATGGACTGCAACAGTTCAAGATGGTAGCTCACTACCACCTTCTAAGGACATCTCATGACAGGTAATAAATTCTGGCCAGGCAGCGATGCTCACATCCCATGAGTGAATTTTAAAAACTGAATTGGGTGAGTGCCCCTGCACACAGTGTTCTTGCGCCAACTTTTCTATGTCAGTTGCCCATATCGATCTGTACTTACTTGCAAATGGATTGGAGAGTGCCATGAGGATTCTGAGGGGTGGGCAATAATTGGATGCATATGTTTGTAGATGGGGGGGTGGGGTGTATGAGGCTGGTGCCCAGGGTTCATGTCCTAAGATTCTGTTGTGTGTTGAGCATAGTAAAGGCTTTTTGTAACCACTGGTGACCTAAAGTGGCCAGGTACCCTGTCTGACTTCCATACTGAGAATTCTCAGCATCTAGTTAGCTTGCAGGGTATGGTAAGATAAGAAACTGTGCATTATTGAGGTGAGATGTGCCATTAATAATTTCATAAACAAGCAATAATTCTCCTGAATGGGAAGTTTGATGCTGCTCAGTGAGAATCTCACCTCAATGTTTGCGACTTAGGTAAAAGGTGAAACACATTGCACCTGGTGTCATTATAGGTCTGATTGGACACTTTTTGCAATTCTGTCATATTTCTCAACATAGCCTCTATCATTCAGGCCCCTATAAGTTCTGGTCTAACTACTTCCAAAGAATCTATGAATATACAGTATATTTGGTTGTCTTGCTTTATTTTAATTCTAGAGCAAGTAAAACGGTTCATTGAAATTTCAGAAGTTCTTCTGAAGCGCCTTATCAGCTGTCTAATTCACAACTTCATACACATCTTTGCTATTTCTTCAGAATTTTGTTTGGTTTTATGCTACCATAAGGCAAGAGGTGGAAAGAATGTCCTGAAAGTTGGACCTCAAAATGTTTGTTTTTGTGTCTATTTCTCCACTTTCATCCAAATTTCTTACAGAAACATTAGATTCTGGTTGGGTTGCAGTGTCTCCAAACATTTAAGCATTATTAAAAAAACAGAGGGAGAAAGACAGCCAGGAATATTGCTAGAATTGCAAGAAAATTGCTAGAATTCATTATTAAGCATGTTATAGCAGGATATGTGGAAAATCAGTATGCAGTCAAGCACAGACAACATGGTTTATGAAAAGGGAAATTGTGCTTCACTAACATTTTAGAATTTTTAAAGAAAATGACAAACAAGGTGGATAAAAAGGGGAAAACTGTAGGTGTGATGTACTTGGATTTCCAAAAGACATGAGAAAATGCAAGATCAAATGTTGCTACACAAGATAAGATTCCATGGTGTAAGGTTAACATAGAGAAAGGATTGGTTAGTTAACAAGAAGATGACAGTAGGTCTTTTATCAGATTGTTAAAGTGTAACCAGTGAGGTGCTCTAGGAATCAGTATATATGAATGAGTTGGATGTGAGTCCAAATGTATACTGGCTTAATCTGCTAAGACGCAAGATAGATAAGGAAGTAGGTTGTCAAAAGGAGGTTAAAAACTCTATAAATGTATCCTTTAAGATAAGGTCAAGTGAGCAGGCAAAAACAAAATGCAGATGGAGTGGAATCTGGAAAAGTATCAACTTGTCCACTTTGGCAGAAATAAAAGGAAATAAATAATTATTTAAGTGGAGTGAAATTGCACAACTTTGAGTTACAGAAAGATCTGGATGTCATGGTTTATGAGTCATAAACATTACTTTGCAGGTACAGTACATGATGAAGAAGGTAAATGGAATGATGTTTATTGCAAAGGAAATAGAATATGAATGGGATAATTTTACTGCAGCGATACAAGACCTTGGTAAGAACAGTGTATGTAATTATGTATCTTTTTTGGACAAAGGATACACGGATCCTTCTGCGAAAATGTGACAGTTACGTTCCTCCATGACCTTGTGTTATAGAAAATTGCGATATGGAGAACTGCTATGGACAAGATGCTGCAGAAGATCTCTAGATCCGTCCAGTAGAAAGTTCACTTTATCCAAACAGCACCCACAATTCTTCAAACATGTAATAGCCAATTTATGCTGTTGAAGCGCATGTTATATCAGAACGACCTGTAATTGTATTAGGAGTTCAAAGAAGGCGACTGACACATCCCCAGTATAAATGGTTTACCTCATATATTGGGTCTTTATCTATAGAAGATTGGAAGAACAAAAGATGATCTTATTGAAATATACTAGATCCTGAGGTGACTTTAAATGTGATTTCTGAGGGGATGTTTCACTTTAGTGGAGAGCTAGAACTCAAGACTACATTTAAAAAAAAAGAGAGTTCACTTTTAAGCTGCATTTGATGATTTTGTTCTGCCCTCGGTGCACCATGACACTGTGGCATTTTCTTCCTAAGAAAAGAGTAGAGCTGGCTCATTGAAGTTATCCAAAGCTGAATTACATTTTTGATTGATAAGGGAATCAAGTGTTCTGGGTCCAAAAGAGAAAATGTTGGAAAATCTCAGCAAGTCAGGCAGCATCTGTAAGGAGAGAAAAGAGCTGATGTTTCGAGTCATTGACAGGAACAACGTGTTTCCTTTCAGGTACCAAAGCTGCAATATGTGAATTATCCCTAATACACCAACCATTTTAATCTTTAAACAAACAATAAGACTACTATATATAAGCAACTAAGTAACAGCAAACAATATTTGCCTACATTTACACATAACCTATATCAAAAATCAGATGGATACTTTCAGAATAAGTACGTAATTGGAAATACCTTTAGGTTCATTTCAGTTCCTTGCAATTCCTTTGTAGCTTCCTCTAAAGTTGCTCGGCAATTCTGCAGCTTCTCCAGTTTTTCAGAAAGGCTAGCCTGTCAAAAAGAAAGACTGCTGGACTATTTATAGTAAAATTTATTTGAATCTGTGGAAGTTTTTATACTTAATTATTTTCTTAATTAATGAGTCTTATTTTTAATTTCAGCAGCATAATACATTATTTTCTTACCTTTGTCTCATTGTGTATGTCTTTTAGAATGCGTATGTCATGATTCTTGTGCGGACCAGCAACATAACATGTCACACAGATGCAGGAGTGGTCATCCAAGCAGTAATATTCAATGAGTTTCTCGTGGTCTGAACATTTTCTGTCTTCTAGTGAACTTGCAGGTTCAATCAACAGATGATTTTTCTGAGCTGTTTTCTCAGAGTGTTTTCTCAAGTGATGTTCACATAAAGATGCCTCACAATTCATGCATGTTTTCACTGCAGGGAGAGGATTGTCCAGACAGAAATCGCAGAAGATCTTTGGTGGTTCTTCATTCATCTGTGTAGCTTCAAAGCGCTCTATTATGTTACTCAGTTTCAAATTTTTGTGCAACACAGGCTTTTGAGCATACTCAGCTCGACACTCTGGACATGAGTAACCAAGCCCTGTGTCCTTTTTGTCCCAGTTCTTTTCAATGCAACTACGACAAAAATTGTGCCCGCAGGACAATGAAACTGGTTCTGTGTAAATATTCCAGCAAATTGAACAATTTAATTCTTCTTTCAAATTACCAACAGCTGAAGTAGAAGCCATTTTCATCTCCAAGAAACAGAACTAACAGCTGTAAAAGTTAAATGTTAAAATGTTAACTACCAGAAAGAACAAACATTTATATAATACTTGATTGCTTCTGAATGCTCAAAAAGCACTTCACTGACATTAAAGTACTTTTGAAATGCACTTACAGTGTAAGCAGATACAGCAACTAAGTTGCATATAGCAAATTCCTGCAAACATCAAGATAAATAGACAATTATATTATTTATGTGATTGCAGGGATAGATTTTCACTAAAACATCAAGAGAGCTCTCTGGCAGTTCTTAGAAGAGAGTCATGGGATGTCTATATCTACTGGAGAGGGTAAATGGGACCTAGAGTCAATTTTCCAACTTGATAATGGCACCTCAGTTTTCAGTGCTTCCTCGGTATGTCACAGGATTGTCAGTTGAGATTAACAAGCTCCAATTGTATATTAGGATTTGAAGATACAATAAGATAGAGGTGAAGGTACTACAACTGGGCCAAAAATATTGGTGCAGCTTGTTTTCATAATTATGAGTACTTGATTATTTGAAGTTAAGAATTAACTTTTCAAATTAAACTCTATATTTTGTTGGCGTTGCACCAAACATTCAAATGAGAACAGTACAAAATCTGGATACTCTCTAACATGAATAAATGAATTAGACTCAATGATAATTAGTCAATTGTGTAAAGAAATATTCTGGACAGCAGTTTGGTACACTGGAATTGCAAAAATAAAAAAAATTCATAATGCAACCTATTCTAGAACAAGGGCCTACCAATATTGTGCTGATGTGCCAGTTATAATGGGTGATGAATAAAACTGATATCTTAATCACCCACTCTGCCCCAATACAACTCACTCTGAAGGCAAACGTGGGGACTGCAAATGCTGAGGTCAGAGTCCAGATTAGAGTGGTGCTGGAAAAGCACAGCAGGTCAGGCAGCATCCTTGGATGCTGCCCGACCTGCTATGCATTTCCAGTGCTACTCTAATCTGGACAACTCACTCTAAAGGCCAGAGAGCATGTTGAATGGAATATTAAGTGATACAGTAATAGTTTGAGGGGTTGGGTTTAAGTGTTAGTGAAGTCAGTGAGTTCATTGAGGTGGTGGAGTGAAAGTTAAATTCCCCATAAAATGCCACTTGTTGCAATCATGAATATAACACTGCTCTTCTCTGGATTTTATTGCTGTGTGCTCAGAGGTGCATCAAACACTCTCATTGGAGCAATCAAGTGCCTAATTTAAGCATCCAAAAGAGCAATATATTTAGACTATCTTTAACAGCAAGTGAATCGGCTTCCTGAGCTGTGAAACTTAACCAGAATCAACAAGGCAAATATTGATTACTCAGTGAAATTTACAGATTGGAAAGCCTTTGAAGAGTGGAACTGTGTCAATGCTTTCCTTTCTGTGCTATTCAGAGAGTCAATTTTACAAGTGATTTCCAATATTATCGAAGTCACTTTTGCAAACTTGGATTTTAACCCAGTTTCACTGCAGGATGGAAGCAGCTTCTTCAGCTGTTGAGAAACAAGAGCAGCAGCAACACCAACATGAACCATACCACAAGCAACATGGCCACAATGGCAGCAGGAGCTGCCCACTCTTCAGATATATATCCTTTCATCGGCACAAAGTATGCTTACAGAGCTCATTCTAGATGAAGCTGATAAATCAATGGAACATTGTACAGAGAGGATCAACTCACTAAACATACTGAGCTACAGCACCTCTGGACAGTCAGA
Source organism: Chiloscyllium punctatum (assembly GCF_047496795.1). Lineage (NCBI taxonomy): Eukaryota > Metazoa > Chordata > Chondrichthyes > Orectolobiformes > Hemiscylliidae > Chiloscyllium > Chiloscyllium punctatum. Next base: position 55,137,157 of record NC_092758.1, on the reverse strand, counting down.
ATTTCATGGCAGGTCAGAGATGACTACTAGAACAAGACCCCCCCAGGAAGGTGATTATGCTTTGCCATCAAGGTCATCAGATCCATGAACTTCTTCACCATCAACATCTTTGAATTTTCTTTATATTTGTTCATGGAATGTGTAAAGCAAGCATACTTTTCTTTGTTTACTTGTTTGGAGTCTTTGACAAGTTGATCACATCTTCCTTTTCTAACACTCTTCCCTATTGTTGAGCTTCTTGGACTATTTCCCCACACCCACCCACTCCATCTGGATTCACCCCATTGTCCCACTACCCCTTCATCTAGTTCTGCTCTTGTCACTCCAGACGTAGACAGAATCATCGACAACTGTTCCTTTTCCCAAGTCACATTGCTAGCTCTGGAATCTCCAAAAAGATCTATCCTTGCTATTTCCATCTACATGCTGCCCCTTAGCATATGTCCTACTCTACCTAACTCCAACTCTTAAACCTTCCATTTTCTTTTATTTGTCATGCTGGTTGGCAGAAATGCAAAACCTGATGAGCAAACATTAGCTCCAACTAAATGTTGGAAAGACTGAAGCCATTGACTTCACTCCCCATCAAACTTACCAAGATCATTCACCAACTCAATACTGTCCTTGAGCCTGAGACATCTTCTAAATGCATATTTGCTTCATGACTAAGAGTCTTTAATCCCACCTCTACAATAGTAGTCAACATCTACCTTTTCCTTATTTCACTTACTGCTGAGCCACTCATCCAAGATTTTTACCACCTCTAAACTTGATTATTCCAATACATTCTGGACTGGCCTCCCATGTGCCAAACCACATAAATTTACACTCATCAAAAATTCTGCTGCTCATCTCTTAAATAATGCTGAAGCCCATTTGTCCATCACCCTCTACCTACTAACCTACATTGCTGCCAGAATAGGAAAGACTTTGATTTTAAAATGCTCAACTTGCTTCCAGATCTCTTCATGGCCTCACCTGTCATTGTCTCTGAAAAATCTTCCTGTTCTATAACCTCTTGAAATTTCTGCAATTCTCCAATTCTGTCCTTTTGTGTATCCTAATTTTAATCGATCCACTATTGGCAGCCATACACTAAACTCTGGAGGGAGGAGAAAAATTCTTCAGAAATGGGTATCCTTAGAAGAAGCTTCGCAGCATAGTTTGCAGCAACTAGGAGATAGTGAGGACTGCAGATGCTGGAAAAGTCAGAGTTAACAAAATGTGGTGCTGGAAAAAGCACAGCAGGTCAGGCAGCAACTGAGGATCAAGAAAGTCGATGTTTTAGGTTTGACCCTTCATTGGGACTTTCTTCTTTTAAGACATGCCTTAAAACATATCGCTTTGACCAGTCTTTTTGTCACCTGATAATATCTTATCTGGCTTACTATCACATTGTTTGACAGTCTTGGATTTTGTGAAGGCATTACATTGTTGTTGTTGGATCACTATGCTAAGCCAAAGCCAGCTATATCCCTTTCCAAAAGCTGGCAGGAGCATCTTCCCTCACCCAGCAGGAGCAATGAAGTGAAATTCTCCAAGGAATCTCTTATATTACAAACATTCTGATACAAGTTGGTTCCTCAGGGACCGTACCTTCACTTCTTTACTTTTTTGTCCTTTGCATCATGTTTGTCTCCAGCTCAATTCAAATGACACCTGTGGCCTGTTTCACCAGCTATTGGATAAAGAAAGGACAGAGATAAGAAAATAAATTCCTACAATAAGCAATTTAGCAGCAATCAAGAGAACCAGAACAGTGTATTCAACTCCACTAATTCCAGCTGACTGTTGGGTGGTAGAACCTAAAAGGAACACTGTCAGCTCATGCCTGAACATTCAATTACTCAGGTCAAAGGTTGAGGCTGTTTGGCAAATCTTCAATTTACCAGAGGATCAGACTTCATGATAACATTTATTATGCGATGAATTACAAGAGATCTAAGTCCTTGCAGAAAATGCAATCAACATAGAACAATCATATAGCACATATTCTGTCAGGAAATTAATGTACATATTCCATCTGGAACATGAGAAGGACCAGATATTAAAAACCCCCTTTCTTGAATCATATAAATCACATACACACATAAATCATCTGTGGCACATTAGATAAAATGTGAATTCGCTTCTTAAATTTAACAAAATGTTTGTGGTGGGGAAGTAGTACTTGGATTTTCATCATAAACTGAATGTGTAAATAGATTTTTAAAATCTTGCATATTATTCAGGACAGTCAGATGCATTCATAAAATGTACCCCTATCATCATAAATAGTTAAAGGACCCTCTTTGAATGAAAAACTCTCAGGCTAATTACCAATGAATGAATTTGTGGAGCCATGAACCTTTAAAACGTGCAATCTCTAAGAATTTTACTTATTGTAAATAGCAATTCAATTTCCCTACAACTATAATTCTGTAATGTATCACAAGCAGCTAATGAGACATTTATTTGTATAGTAAGAAGGTTGTTATGACTGAGGTTGGAGGAACGTGCTGACTATCTTCTGATGCAATTCTTTCGATGTCACAAAAAGAATTAGGTTCACCAGAGTAATAACATGGCCAGTTATATAAGTTTTAGACTTCGTCTGGTATAGTACTAGAAACATTTCAGCCAGGTCTTATTCACCAACAAAGAATTGACAAATCAAACGTACTTAGACAGACATACAAATATCACTGACAAAACAGGCTTAGACCGTGCAAAGGCGGGTCTATCTTTTATTCCAGATATTTTAACATTCCAAAAATAGCAATAGGCAAATTTGGGTAGCAGACTATAGAATACATCTAATAACAAATATCGTGGGACAGATCCGATGCATTTTGCAGTAATCCTCCCCATCCCCAGACTGCTCTTTTCTTTCATGGGAGCAAGCCTCTGCCTCAGTCTCACTGTGAGTCACCAAATCTCATTAAAACTTCACAGGAGTCCTAACTGTTCATTTTTGATGACCTGGTTTTGAAAATCCCTCAGGAGTGGCTCAATCATGGATTGTCTTCATTAATGACAGCACACATTCCGATAGCTCATCTTCTTTCCCTGAGACTATGTTTTCCAAGAGTCCGGAAGCTGCATTCCAGCACTCACTCACTTACTGTGGAAGTAGTAAGAACTTGGAATACTGCTGCATGATGGGATACTTGACCAAGGTAAAAGGTATCTTGGCTCTCAGCCTTTCACTTTATTGGAAAAATACTGCTGGAGATAAAGACTGAGGTTGTGTAATTATAATTTGACAAAATTATAGGGAGTGTATCATAGGCTCGATAGTGGGGGTGCTTCTTGAGCCCACTGGTTTCTCTGCCCTTGAGCAACATCAAAGAACAAAGGCGATAGCTGCACTGTGTTTATCTTTATCTTGAACTATTATAAAAGTGTGGAATGTAAACAAATTTGTTGGTATCATTGCATAAGTATAGGCTGACTGTTCAGCTTGAGTGTTGAGACAGTGACTGTAGCAGCCTCTTTGTGAATTCACAAAAAATAAAGCTGCTTGAAACAAGACTCGAAGTCTCAGACTAAGTAAGTTCCTCAACACTTACGAACAGGGTTCCAGATTTTTCATAAGCAGCTAAATTCACAAACTTAGTACAACCCCTGGATTTTTCTTTTTCCTGTACTCCAATGTTGCTCAGCTGCACAAAGCAAATAATGGATTCCATTACCCTTGTTCACAGTAGCACTAAGCTATTAATGGTACATGCCTTCTTCTAAGACCCAAAAGCTCCCAGGACCGAGCTCTGACTGCAACATGTAAATGTCTACTAATTCTTAGAACTTCCCAGGGTCTGACTGCATAGTTCTCCTACTGGTTTTATCTTCTCATAAAGTCCCATCCGTCATATTATTTGTGCATTACTGACTACTAGAATTTTTTCTGAGTTCTGACTGTACTGAGTCAGTGTTCCTAATTTGCTCCTCAGCAGAACAACTTAAAAGGTTCTTTTCTTCCTTGGAGCATGTCTCTGTTTTCCTGTCCAACTAACAGCAACGTAGGAATTGTTCTTCAGTGATCTATTGAAAACTTTTCAACACGCCTCACTCCTATCTCTAGGCAGAATTGAACCCTGGATTCGAACAATTCTAAACAGGTTGACTCGAAAACATCTCTCGTGTGGTACAGAGGAAGTCCCTATCCCTGGTCTGAGAGACTTGGGTTCAAGTCCCAACTGCTCCAGAGGTATTAAATAACATCACTGAATAAGTTGATTAGAAAATTAGGGTAAGATTTTGGAGTGGTTAAATGTAGCAATCCCCTGGAACTGTCAGTTCCCTGAAAGTTACAATATTCACCAACCAACAGTACAAATTGCAAAAAGGTATTCACCAAAATATGTTTTAAAAAAGTTGTAACATGCAACTGCAGGACACACTTAACATAATACAAGGCCTGCCATTAAAAGATGATATTTTTAACCTGGAAATATGCTTTGCAATCCAATTTTGATAATATTCATCAAAACATGATATTCAATTAGTAAATCACTGATACAGCAATGCAAGTTAATGGGCTCTCCATCACAGGGTGAATACAGCAAAGGGGAACAATAAGAGGGATGATGAGCAGAGTGGCAAAGAGAATGGAGATTGGGCATCCAAGGGGCAGTGAGGGGACGAGAGAATGGAAAGGGGATGGTGAGCAGCTCAGTGAAGAGAGTGGAGAATAGAAAGGATGAGGCAGAATCAATAGTAATGGGTGCACTTCTTCAAGTTCTAATTTCCAACTCCGGGGATGAAAATAGTGACATCAATGGCACAGACCTCCTGCTCAGGAGCATTGGCAGGACATACACATTACTGAAAAATGTATGACCTAAGTCTTGGAGGGTACAGTATTTGAGTAAATTATCTAGATGCTGAGTGAAATCCAAGACTAAATTTACAAAAGGAAATAACACACACACAAGAGACGCATAGGTCTAAAACATTCTCAAGTCACAGTTGTGAGGTTAGAGAGCAATGTTGGGTCACCTGGAATGTAAAAAAGTTGGAGGTTTGGGGGGGGGGGGGGGGGGGGGGGGATGGGTGGGGAAGGGAAGACCGATTTATGATAGCTCCCTCTGCATGACAAGCACCAGAGACATTCCCCAGTGGTCATCTGTTAAACAGTTTGCTTGCCTGTGAAAAAGGAGTGAGCAGAGAATTGACACATAGGCCCCTGGTTAGGGATGGTTTTAATGCCTAATTGGCATTTTGTTAGCATTTGAGTAGCTTTCCACCTTGTGTGAACATCAATTCAAGAGAGGTACCCTTCAATCTGCAAGCTTGAGGGCCATCAGAGCCATTGGTGATGTCGCAAAGTGTGAGCTATGTGTATTAAAGATCGAAATCAACCTATCGAAAAGAAGTTGTTCCTCCATCCATCTGAGCCCTTTGGCCTGAACCCATTTTAGTTTCTTACAATAGTGAAAGCCAGCGGGGAGCACGTCCATGTTGATTGGCCTGTCAACGTCAGGAGTCTGCTGTCCCACCTTAATAGAATGGTGAACATTGAGGCAGACATTTAAAAGGACAAAGTGAGGACTGCAAATGTTGGAGATCAGAGTCAAGAGTGTAGTGATGGAAAAGCACAGCAGGTCAGGCAGCATCTGAGGTGCAGGAGAACTGACTTTAGATTAGATTGCCTATAGTGTGGAAACTGGCCCTACGGCCCATTCAGTCCACACCAACCCTCCAAAGAGTAACCCACCCAGACCCATTTCCCTCTAACTAATGCACCTAACACTATGGGCAATTTAGCATGGCCAATTCACCTGAACTGCACATCTTTGGGCTATGGGAGGAAACGGGAGCACCTGGAGAAAACCCATGCAGACAGGGGGAGAATGTGCAAACTCCACACAGACAGTCACCCAAGACTGGAATTGAATCTGGGACCCTGATGCTGTGGTGCTAACCACTGAGCTACCATGCCTTTTCAGGCATACGCCCTTCATCAGGAATCCTGATGCTGCCTGACATGCTGTGCTTTTCCAGCACTAAACTCTTAACGTAGATATTTAAAAGGCCACCTTAAGAAAGAAAATTTTGACAGCGCTTGATCCCTGTATATGAGTTTGAACTCCCATTTGGTCTGGACATTAGGTTTCAAAGCTATGATAAAATCCAGACAATAAATGCAGACAAAATAGTGGGCGTAACTAGCAAACCAGTAAAAAAAAAACATGATTATTATTGTAAGTAATTGAAAATGAATTATATGGAGTCATGAAGACAAAGTAAATTATGTTAATAATGTGCAACCACATATCTTCATGGAAAATGTTAGGTTGTAAAAACATAAGGTAACAAATAGAAGTGAAAGTGTTACTCAATTTTATATTCTTGATTGATAAATGGAACAGAAATAAATTCTACTCTATATTTACACAGCACAGTGCATTATGAAGTAATACAGACTAAGAAGGAAGAATCATGCAAAAATATTTTACATGCTTCTTGAACATTTTCTTCTGTTGGAATTTCTAAGATGATCATAAATTCGTTTTAGTGCATTTGACAGATGTTAGAATAGGAGTAACTCAACCATAAGTTTGTTAATGTCATAGCCCCACTTAAAGTAAATTTTCTGTTCCACAATGCAAAGTGAAATGTAAATTAGGCCTTTGACCTACATCACATTTTCTTGTTTTCAGAAGAGGTGTAAATTCAAATCTCCTGAATCTGACTAATTTGATTTATTCAATGCCTATGATGATATTTTCACCTGGTCGCCTATGAATTCTGTGTGTTTGAAAGATGATAACAGGTGGAACACACCATCTTTTAAAAGTTTGACATATTTCGCATGAGACTAACTCCTGATTGGAGGGGGTGCGGGGTGGGGGAGGAAGCAAAGGTCACTTGTATAGCTGTCAATGGTAAAATGATATTTTTAAAAGCTGAGTAATGATTTATATTTATCTAAATTTTATCCCTGATCATGAACAAAGACACGCAGAACCTCTTGTATGCAAGTAACCGTGAATTCATAGCCTGACAACCAACATAAAAAAGGATGGGTAGAAAAGACCTATAATTCTTAGCTAGATGCGGTTTCTTACAATGCATGGTTGACAACAAGAAACAATATTGCATCGAAAATATTCTCAGTCAGTCGGAGTTAAATTGAAGGCTTTTTTCAAAGCATATAGAAAGTTAAAAGCATGATGACTGCAAATTTGTTTTGGTAATTGAAGAAGCAGATACCTTTATCCATGTTGTATCCTGGAAAGGGAATATCCGCAATGGATAGATTGTGTCCCTTTTCAGAGTTCAAATGACTAGCTAAAAGCTGTCCGATGTTTTTCATCATCTATTTCACTATGAAATTATTATGTGCAGTGCTGGGCAGAAATAACATTGTTGCCAGGCATAGTTATCAGTGATCACTTTGGTTGCTACCTATATCATAAGTGTCAACAATGACTCTAATACATCAAGATAACCAATTTGGTAACAACTCATATAGATAAAAATGTAGCATACTGCACTTAAGTTTGACCTTGACCTGAATGATCACAGAAGTCTCACTCAATAAAAAGTGCTTATTTCTTATACCACCTCAAACATAAATGCATGTGATGCCTATATCATGAATACCTTAAAGTTGTGGTTTTTGCACATTTGCATGAGTGGAGGGTAGAGTGACAGGGAAGTGAAAATGAGAATTAATCCATATAACGCTGTGTTTATTTGACTGGAGATGAAGGATTCTATGCCATTATTTCAATAAGAACATGGGAGTTCTCACAGTATTCCTGTTATTGTTGCCACTCAACCAAAAAAAGAATAATTGCCTCACTGCTCCACTGTTAGTGGAAGCTTGTTATTTCAAAATGGTTGCCATGGCTGCCTAAACAATACATACACATTATTAGTTAATGTTAAATCCTAACCATTGAATAAGGATTATGCTATTTACACTTCTATTGATTAATCTACACCTTTAAGCGTGTTAGACCAACATTTGCTCTGTTAACAAGCATTTCTGCATAGCTGCAAAACTCAAAGGACCAGCAAGTTTCACTCCTCTGCCCTTGCAATCTTTTTCCCTTCCAATTCTTAGCCAATTCCCATTTGAAACCTATGTCTGAATCTGCCTCTACCAAACTTTCACAGTGTCTTTATGATCCTTACCACCCGCTCAGTTAAAAAGTTGCCCATTTAGTCAATAGTCTTAAATTAATATTCTGATTCATAACCCTTCCACCAATGGGAACATCTCTCTATCTCCACTGCCTCTAACCCTCAAGAACAATTCTATCAAATCATTTCTCAACATTCTCTTTCGACGGAGAATAAACCCATCTACAGCGTACTCTGACCATCTCTGAAAACATTCTTGTAAAATGTTTTCACGTCCTTCCTCATGCCCTCATATTTCTTAAAGTGAAAATTCAGAATTAGACTCAGCATTCCAGTGTTTTATAAAGGTTTTTATATTCATCATAACTTCCTTGGTTTGCCTTGTCTTGTGACATATAGGTGGTCATGGACACTTCACATGACCTAGATAGATCCCATGAGCAGAAAGTGTCCAGCTGTGGAGGCTTGAACTCAGGTTATCAAAGGCAGGCAGTAGCAAGTGTCAATGAGATATGTCCACAAACCAGAGAAACATGTCGATAGCACAATCAAAGAGACAGCCACACCACAAGTTAGGGACAAGTAGACAGGCAGGGAATTGGTGACAGCCAGGCAGTCCAAGAGAAATAGGCAGATGATGCAAGATCCTCACGAATCTGCTGAGTCGCCAGTTTTGCATTCTGGGGACTGGTAGGTGTTACACTTCATTGGGATTATGTGCAAAAATCAAGCCCCACTATTCCCAGAGTCATAACAAAACTTAAAGATTTTTGAAAGTGCACTGAATTCCCCTGACTTTCACTAAAGTTGACAGAAAGCATGGACCAGGTTTCTCTATTTAACAACAATTACTAATAAATAGACACAAACTACAGGTAAATAATTATGAACCATTGGCATATAACTCCACTGGTTAAAACTCCAACTACTGTATAAAATTGCCCTTACCCACATACACAGTCAGACACAGACAAATAACAAAAATGCTATGGCAGGAGAAAAAGACTGGGAAGGCATTTCAGCATTCCCTGTTCATAGGTTTGGTGAGATTATACTTGTCCTGATCTTTTTGGTGTTCTTTCTCCAGATACTTTTGCCTGTTTGCAGGAAGCATAGGATGATTTGTTCACACTGAAAAAAGGTATCTGACATATTACATAAAAGTCAGAGCTTACAGAAACTGCTTGAAAGAAAAATAAAAGTTTGTTTCTTTCAGGCTTAAAGTATTTAAAATTGCAGAGAACAGAAACAGCTGAGTCTGTGGAAGACTTCTCCCTATTTTGTTCAGAGCATCATGTTCTTCAGCTTCCTGGGAGCCAATCACACAGTGTTGACAGGCAGAAAGTCTTTGTCATTGACAACTGCTCACTAGTCCACAGACCAATCAGCTACTTGTTGCTGGCTAAATTTCCATTTGTATATAGCTCTTGGTACCAGTTTGCCTTCAAACTACACTTTAATTATTGTTTTAACCAGCAGCTTTGTAAATAGTACTTAAAATGAGTGCCAATTTACTTGTTTTTAAAAACTGCAGTAATCCTTCAACAATCCTTTTTTTTAAAAGAAGTTTTATCCCCATTTCAAGCCATACACGTATGTACAAAAAAAAAGACATGGTCTTTACTTGAGGATAAAGATCCTTGGAGAAATGGAGTCAGATCCAAACTCGTTGTATCATTGGTGGCCCAGTCATATCAAAGAGATGGAAGATGAGTAGAAAAGTAGTGGGATGAGAGATTCTTCAGCCATCAATGTTAATCCAGAGATGTACGGTGCCTCCCTGATGTTAGACTGAGGAATGTCACAAAAGTTGCAATGCATTCTTCTGGGTAAAGATTAACCAGCCAAATGTTGTGGTCCACATTAGTGTTAACGAGATAAATATGAGCTAGGAAATAGTCTTGCAATCTGACTTTAGGAAGCTAGGTAGAATATTAGCAAACAGGATCTCTAAAATGATAATCTCTGGATTACTCCCAGTGCCACTTGCAATTGAGTACACAAAAAGAAAGAGAAAGCAGATGAAAAAGTGGCTGGAAAGATAATGCAAGAGGGAGAGCTTTAGACACCTCAGACAGTCTCAGGGGAAGATGGCACTTGTACAAGCTTAAAATGGTTGCATTTAAACAGTGCAGGGACTGAAGTCCTTGTAGGGTGATTTGTACAATTGAGGAGTTTCAACTAACTCAGGAGACTGTGGGAGCCAGCAGAGAATATTGGAAAGCAATACCGGTGTGCTTAGAATGCTGGAAGATGGAGAGACAGAAAGTACCAGGCCGGATGTTAAGAGGTGGAATCAGAGTACGGGAGGAAATAAAGTCTGAATCATACACCACACGTATCTGAACATACTATACAGTCATTACGAGTGGGGAGTTACAGGTGCAGATTGCCTTGGAGAAAGATGTTATCATGGCGATAACAGAGCCCTGGCTCAAGGGAGGACAAGTGTGGTTTTTAAATATTTAGTTACAAGGTTCAGAAAAGGCAAAAAAGAGGTGGAATGCATTTTGTTTAAGGAGACTATGCAGTGCTGGAGAAAGAGGTTGCCTTGGAAGATTCAAGGACAGACTCAATATGGCTAAGGAATATAAAGGGTTCAGTTATATTGCTCAATGAAATCTAGAGGCCACAACTAGTGAAAAGGATGCACAACAATAAATCTGCAAGGAAGTTATAGAGAAGTGTAAATATCACAACATAGTTATAAGAGAGGACTTTAACTGTATATGGACTGGGATAGTGATAGTGTAAGAATAAACAGTGTAGTAAAGGAGGGAGTGGAAGCATTCTTAGATTGTGATCAGGAGAATTTCTGACATGTGTCCAAACCAATAAAAAAAGCAGGCACGATTGAAGGGCTGTATGGCCTAATTCTGCTCACTTATCTTATGTTCTTTAACATAGACCCCTTTAAAATTATATCTTTTGCTTTATATTACCTCCCCTCCTTCCGATCAATCTGAATCTTTAAACCTTCTCAGTATTAAATTTCATCTGTTACCTGCCAGTCCATTCCACCAGCCTGTCTGTGTCCTCTTGAAGTCTGGGGAGCTCTATAAATTGCCTTCTATTCACAGTATACAAATTTGTTTACAGTTGTCCAGTATCTATGTAGCTAATCATTGTATGTAGAATCATATCACAGTTCAAGTTGAACTAATTTGTTTTTATTTGCCAAAGTCACTAAAGGTGAAGCCAGACACAGAAATCCATTGCTTATTTGACACATCCAGATCAGAACAACAAATTCCATTACTGGGTTCACTATGGGAATTATAATAGATATGACAGATATTATGAACTGAAATAATTTTAATTTGTTATAAGGCACAAATAAAGATAATTTTCATGTATGCCGCTTCCTTAGCAGTAACAATTATCTTTTTTTATGATGTAACAGAGATACACTCAATATCCAAAATTAGTACTGTTACGAGATGGGGTAAACCCTCCTGCTTAATTTAAAGCAGCAACACAGAAGAGATTTATCCCATGCAGTAATCTGTGAAAATTCGAGGTCAAGAACTATTTAAAGTAAAAATTAACAACTTTATTTCTTAAAGTATAACAGAGTTAACAAACAACCATTTACAACTCCTTTCATTAACCTATCTTTTACTTTCCCTTCTATAATACTAGCCCGACAAAAACCCTGATTAAGATTTACTAAAATTCAACATTTCAAAACCAATCAGATGTCAAATCTTCTCGTTATGTCTTCCTCTGTCTTCTTTTCTTCTTCTTAGGGATTTCTGCTTCCCAGGTTACTGATTGATAAAGGTACCTTTAAGAGAGCCATTCCCTGGACAGTCTGCAGATGCTGTTAGCTTGGCAGTCTTCATCCCAACTGTTTAATTTTCTCCAGTTTTATACCTCCAAAGCATTGGATTGTGTCATTGGCTTTTAAGATTGTCGATATACTAAATTCAAACTTCATTGAAGTTTGATATTTTTCGGGGTATAATTTAAACTGATTGGCCTAATTCAAATTTGTTCTGTCATTTCCAAGCAAACAGCTAATCAAGTTGCTCGATCAAATGTTATATTTTATCTTGGTCAGAATACTTGGTGCTGTGTCAGGTAGATCTGCTAGCTTTTAACTCTCTTAAAAGGTACAGTATACACATGTCTTCATAACACCTCCCCCCTTGAGAAAAAATTAACCATCAGGAAAAGATGGCTTCATTTCTTTTTCTATTCTTTAAACACATTACCCTAACAAACAGTTAACTTTAATCTAAGGTAACCTTAACTTCTTGCCATATCATTGTGTGTGTGTGTGTGTATCCACATATATAAGACATTAAATAAAGACAAATCTCATCTAAACTTTATCAGTTAAATCTGCAATAATGCATCTGCAATTAGATTCTTATGATCTGCAACATGTACGATTTTTAAATTAAAAGTCTGTAACATAAGACTCCAATGAAATAGTCTCATATTCTTGTCTTTAAAGCATTCTCAGAATGCAAGCAGATTGTGATCTGTGCACACAACCATCTCTGACACATTGTTTGTGACATACACATTAAAATGTTGTAAGGCCTGTACCAAACTCAATAGCTCCTTTTCGATTGTGGAGTATTTCCTCTGGTGGATGTTGATCTTCGAAAAGTAACCAACTGGCAGTTCATCCCATCCTCATCTTCCTGTCGGAGTACAGCTCGATCTCCAATGTTACTAGCATCGATGGTAACTTTGAAAGGTTTTGAAAAGTTTGGTGTAGCTAAAACTGGTTTGGTGGTTAATATCGATTTCAAATGGTCAAATGCCTCCTGGCATGGTTCTGTCCACCTAGACTTTGTGTTCTTCTTCAGCAAATTGGTTAACGGTGCACTGCTGAAGTTTGGAACAAACTTATGATAGCATCCGCTGAGTCCCAAGAATTTAAGCATCTCTTTCTTCGAGGTTGGTTGCAGAAATTCCTCAATGGCCTTCATCTTTGCGTTTTGTGAGGTCAACTTTCCATGACTGATGTTATGTCCTAAGAACGTCATCTCTGCTTTTGCAAATTCAGTTTTATTTAAGTTTATCATCAGTTTTGCTTCTCATAGTTATACAAAGAGTTCTGCCAACTGTACATGTGATCTTTCCAGGACTTACTAAAGATCACTACAACATCCAAGTAGACAGCAAAGTTTGTTAACCCAGCCACAACTCTGTTCATGAGTCTTTAGAATGTGGTAGGTACATTCTTCATTCCAAAGGACATCACTTTAAACTGATATAGCCCATTTGGTGTTGCAAATGTAGAAATTTCTTTTGTCATCTCTGATGAAGGTACCTGCCAGTAACCACACAAAGTACAACTTGGTAATGTAACTGGCTTGTCTGACTTTCTCAATACAGTCCTCCAATGTAGGGATTCGATAGGAGTCCAATTTTGTAACGGCGTTAACCTTCCAATAATCCACACAGAATCATTAAGTCCTGTCTGGTTTGGGAACTAAGACGATCAGCGAACTTCATTCGCTCTGGCTTGGTTTGATGATGTTCTTGATGAGCATGGCCTCCACCTCCATCTAGACGTCTCTGGCTTTGAAAGGATTCAGCCGATAGGGGTGTTGTTTTATCAGATCAGTCTTCCCTACGTCTACTTCATGTACAATAGCATTAGTTTTCCCCATCTGGTTCTTACATATGTCCTTATACTGTAGTAACAAATCTTTCAACTCCATTCTGTGCTCCTGAGACAGATAGCTTACTAACCTATCCCACTCCTCAAGGTCTTCATTTTTTTAAGCTATTTCAAGGCATGTCAAAATCCACGTCATTTCAACTTGATTCCTCACTCTGCGAGGTAGTAACTAACACCCGTTTCTCCAGGTCTTTCTCTCTAGCATAATATGGTTTCAATATGTTCACATGACATACCAATACCTTTTTTTTCTATCTGGCATCTTTACTAGATAGTTCATCTGACTCAACTTTTTCTCAATTTGATAGGGACCATTGAACCTGGCTTTGAAGGGATCTCCTATCATTGGTAACATGTTATCCCCTTGGGAAAGCATCCAAGTCTCAGAGTTTTTATGTGCAACCTGTTTCATTCTATACTGCGCCCTCTTTAGGTGCTGTTGAGCTAACTCACCTACTCGATTTAGTCTCTTCCTCACCTCCGATACATAATCCAAGTGTGAGATCTCTGACTTTGATCCTGACAATTTTTCTTTAATTAATTTCAAAGGACCTGTCACTTCATGCCCACATATTAACTCCAAAGGAGTGAACTGAGTAGATTCATTTGGGGCATCTATCTCTAATGCCAAACAATACTAATGGGATACCTTTATCCCAATCATTCGGGTAGTCCTTACAAGCTGATCTTCAAGGTCTGATGCCACCTTCCTAAAACTCCCTGGGATTCAGGATGATATGCACTGAATTTAAAGTGCTGTATACCTAAGCTATCCATAACCTCTTTAAATATCCTAGCAGTAAAATTTGACCCTTGATCTGACTGAATCTCGCTGGGTAGCCCATACCATGTGAAGAAATCTACCAACTCCTCTACCTTTTTTTGCCTTGTTCCTCTGTAATGGAATTGCCCCTGGAAATCTGGTAGACACATCCATTATGGTTAACAAGTACTGGTTCCCACTTTTAGTTCTCGGGAGGGGACCTACACAATCAATTATAAGCCGCATGAAAGATTCTTCAAATGTGGGAATTGGCAACAAAGGTGCTGGTTTTATTACCACCTGTGGTATGAATGACACGTTCAGCAAAAGTTAACCACATCTTTGCGCATTCCAGGCCAATAAAAATATTTTTGTACCTTAGCCTGAATCTTTCATACCTATAGGTGACTTCCTACAGGTAGTTCATATGCTACCCATAACATTTCCAGTCTGTACGCTACCGGCAACAAAATCTGGTGCACTTCAGCTCATTTCTCCTCTGCACTAACCTGCCATGGTCTCCATTTCCATCTTAGGATTCTATCTTTCTGATAATGACCCTTCAGAATATTCTGCCTCCTTTTCGGAGTACATATCCACACACACATCTTTCTATCATCTTGTCTTGATGTTGCAAGTCTTTTAGTCTTTCAAGAGTAAACACTTCTGTCTAACTCTCTGTCTGCTCAGGTTTTCCTGCACCATTACATCAAGCAGGGTATCCTCTAAATGAATCTCAACTCCTTCATCTTTCTCTTTAATTTTCACTTCTTGTAGTGACTTATGATAGTGGGATCTGGTTACCACATAGTCTCAGAAAATATCAGGATATCTCTGCTTTAACTCCCCAGTTTCTTGGTCTTCCTTGGCCTTCTCCACAACAAGGGGTGTCACTCCCACCTTGGATCCTGCCAAATCACTTCCAAGAACAAATTGAATTCCTGGAATTGACACTCTGTCAATCACTCCCACTGTTACTTTCCCAGTCTTGAGTTGGCACTCCAACCTCATCTTACATAAGGGAATGCCAAATTTCTGTCCAACTATCCCACAAATTACTACACTCTCAGGTAACAGATCAGAAAGAGTGCATAATCGCTCATCCCTTATGATCAGCGACTAGATAGATCCTGTATCTCTCAAAATTATAATTTCTTGTTCTTCTATCCCTGTTCTTTCTGAGTAAGCTTTACTCATGGAGGTGAATTCTTTGTACTAACTCCACACCCAGCCCCTGCCTAGACTGTGCACTCTCCTGCTGGTCCTCAGCTCTTTTTGGGGTCTCCTTTACTACCTTCACTAATGCCACTGGCTTAGCTTCTTTTACCACATCTTTTCCCACAGTGCCTTTCTTGAACGACCAGCACTATGTCTTCACATGTGCCACCTTCCGGCAGTGAAAACACCTTTTCCCAGTGCCCTTCTGAAACCACCGGCCACTGTAATTTTCTGTGTCCCACTCCATTACAGTGAAAACACCTGAGGACTTTCACCTCCTGTCTACCCTCTTGGGCTTCTTTTTCATCTGGTGGTAAATTCTTACCAGTGCTCTCTACTCTTGGTTTCGTAGTGTAGGATCTCCCCTTCTCCCAACTTTTATCTCTCACAGGACACAATTCTGGCCGGAAGCTTGTCTTATGCATCAATATGTACTCATCTGCTAATTAATGCAGGCCTTCTCACTTCCTGAACCTTCTGGATCTCCATGTGAATTCTTGCCATCTCTGGAAGTGAGTTTTTAAACTCCTCCAGGCGATTAATCTTTCTTAGAGTCTCAAAGATCCTATCTATTTTCAAAGCACACACCCATTGATCAAAATGACTACGTTTAATTCTTTCAAGCTCAACGTAAGTCTGACCTGGTTCCTTCTGCGTTCCTGAACCGCTATCTATATGTTTCTTGTACCAATTCATAAGCACTTAAAATAGCCTGTTTTACCTCTTCATAATCGCTTGACTCCTCACCTGACAGTACGGCAAATACGTCAGTAGTTCTGCCCCCAGTTTAGTCTGAACTAGCATGTATATCTGTGAGTTAACTAACTGTGACATAAGCACAAACAAAACTATCTTTCTGACTCAATTACGAAATTGCTTGTTTGACTTTCTTTAAGATATTGAACTTCACCTCTGGGTAAATGGCTTTCTTTCCTCTGTCTCCTTCCTTGTCCTTGACTGCATGGATGCACATATCTCTGCTGTTATCCTGTTATCTTCTTTTCACACTTGAGGGATTAAATAACTGCCTGAACAAGTTTGCTTGTATCACATTACACTTGTAATATTTTGAACTTCCTAATTCTACTTATAATGTTTCCTATGCTTGGAAATAACTTTATAAATGTTCTTTATCAACATTCTTAAATTATTGTCTGAACTTGGATTAACTCTTGCTTTTCGTTCTTCTTTTGTGTTCCATGCTTTGATTCCATTTTGGGTTAAACAAGTCAAATCCAGGACAGGATTTTCCCTGTGGGCTCCTGATGCCATCCTGGCTAAATTGCAAGCTATAAATTTTGATAAAGGATCAGTTAGACTCGTAACATCAGCTCTTTTCTCTCCTTAAAGATGCTGCCAGAGTTGCTGAATTTGGGGTGGCATGGTGGCACAGTGGTTAGCACTGTGGCCTCACACTGCCAGAGACCCGGGTTCAATTCCCACCTCAGGTGACTCTGTGTGGAGTTTGCACATTCTCCCTGTGTCTGCGTGGGTTTCCTCCGGGTGCTCCAGTTTCCTCCCACCTAGGTTAGGTGAATTGGCCATGCTAAATTGCCTGTAGTGATAGGTGAAGGGGTAAATGCAGGGGAATGGGTCTGGGTGGGTTGCGCTTCGGCAGGTTGGTGTGGACTTGTTGGGCCGAAGGGCCTGTTTCCACACTGTAATCTAATCTAAATTTCATGTCGTAAAGGGATTTTCCTTGCATTTATAGTGAGAGAACAGACTCACCATCCAATGAAAGATAATGGGCAGGTTTCCAAAGCTGGAAGGCCAATATGAGACCCTCAAACACAGAAGGAACAACCTAAGGGGGAAGAGAAAGAGAGAAAGAGAAAGAGCGAGACACCTCAAAATCTCCATGCTGAAAGGGGGTGGAACTAATTTTTTAACTGATTTTAGGTCTGTTTAGTTAGATGTAAATAACATCTCAAAAAAAAGGTTGAATTTCAATCATCCTGTGTAGAGAGTTAGTACATAGCCCAATGGAGAATCTGTATGCTTTTAGTGACGGATAGAAAGTCTGGAAAATTTTAAAGCATTCAATGTTACGTGTTCTTGGCTGTTTTACTTAGTATGCTGTTTATTATTATAGAATGTTATGAATTGTCTCAACAGTTGTGTTGGAATTGGTTATATCTGTTAAAATGTGTGAACAAAGTTTTCAAAGCAGGTTGTTGGATGTAGATTATCTTGAATTCACTAAGGTGGAAGCTATTAATAATAGTTTTAATTTTGTTATTTAGTTACAGGGAATCAACCAAAGAGGGAAGTAGTTCAAGGAAGATCTGCATAATTCTAATAATATTTTGTAAAAACGGGATGGCAGAGGTATGTGCAATATTGCGTGACCTGTTCACCAAGTTAATATTAAAATCAAAGATGTTGTAAGGCACACCCCTGTCCTCTGTCTGCAATAGGAAAGTCATCTTCAATCAATTACACTGTACACTAATGCCCCCAGGAAAGTAGCAACCAAATGGAAAATTCCAGTTGGCTTCTAAAAACAGGACTTGATAAACACATGGCAAACTGAATTGGCCAGCCATCACTTGTGACCAGATCAGCCTCCTTTGTATCTTCAAGAAAATGCATCATGGATGGGATGGTGCCAGGAAATTGGCTGAAAGCATGAAATTCTGCATCCACCTCTATTTACACTCCTATTGTGGTCTCAGCTTTACATCCCCAATCTTAATTTCCACAAAGAATTTCTCAAGTAGGTGGGCTTAATTACTAGTGAATAATCAAGGTAGTAAATTGTCACATGTATTTTTCTTCAAGGTTTCATTCCAGTACAGCTGGCATCTACCCAACAAAGTGGAAATTAGCCCAGGCATGTTCTGAGCACAAAAACCAAATCCAACCCTGCTAATTACTGCCTCCATCAATCTGCCCTTGGTCATTAGTAAAATGATGGATGCACTCATTAATAGTGTTATCAAGCAACATTTGCTAAGCACTAACTCAGTTTGGGTTCTGCCAGCGTCAGTTAGTTCCTGTCCTTATTATAGACTTGATCTAAACATGGACATAAAAGCTGAACTCAAGAGGTCAGGTCAGAATGACTATCTTTAACGTACAAGCAGCATTTGACTGTCTATGGACTGAAGGAGCCTAAGCCAAACTGGTATGAATGGGAATCAGGGGGCAGCTCCCCATGACTGGAGTCATACATGGCACAAAGGAGCATGGTTGTGACTGTTGGAAGTCACTCAGCCCAGCCCCCAAGACATCACGGCTGGAGTTCCTCAGTGTAAGTGCTATGTCCAACTACCTTCAGCTGCTTCATCTATGACTTTCCCTCCATCATAAGGGCAGACATGAAATGTTCACTGATGATCGTACACTGTTCAACAGCATTCACAATTCCTCAGGTGTTAAAGCAGCCCATGTCCAAATATACAGCCTTAGGTAACATGTCATAAATAATATTTCCTCCACACATGTGTTGTGCAGTGACGATCTCAAACAAAAGAAAAATCAATCTATCACCCCTTAGCATTCAGTGACATTACCATCACTGAATCTCCCAGTATCAACATCCCGGAGCCACTCATAAGTGGCCTGGGAGAGGAGTCCCGGAGGTGAGTCACGGGTCAGAGGTCGGAGAGAGAGGCAGTCTGAGTCCAGGCAGCCTGGGAAGTAAGTCTGGAGGTGAATTGCAGGCTGGAGCCTGGACCATGAGGCAGTCTGAACCCAGTATGGCCTGGCAGACGAGTCCAGGCCAGAGGCCAGCACATCGAGACAGTGAGGCCTCGTGTCCCGAAACCTGGTGGGCAACAAACTCAGAGAAAAGGACTATAATTTGAGTACATTTTAAAGATACTTTTATTCTTGTTCTGGACTTCAAGTAAGTTGAGTTTTTTTTTAAACTTTGCAATCCTGTGCTAACCTACCTTCTTTACTCTTTCAATTCTGTAACAAATGCTTAAAGTATCTGTACTTAGGTAAGCAGTACTACAAACTTTACAAACTTTTCACTGCACTCAAGCGGGAGCATGCGACAATAAAGCGTATTATTCTATTCAGTTCTAAACTGAACTGCACTAGCCACATAAATACTGCAACTGGAAGAGCAGATCAGAGGCTAGGAATCCTACACTGAATAACTCACCTCCTGACTCCCCAAAGCTGGTCCATCATCTATAAGGCACTGATCAGTTGTGAGATGGAATGCTTTCACTTGCTCAGATGAGTGCAGCTCCAATAATATTCAAGAAGCTTGACAATATCTGGAACAAAGTAGCCTACTTGATTGGCATTACATCCCCAATCATTCCCTCCACTACTGAAGCTCAACAACAACAGTATATACAATCTACATAATGGTGGCTCAGTGGTTAGCACTGCTGCCTCACAGCATCAGGGTCCTGGGTTCGATTCCTGCCTGTCTGTGTGGAGTTTGCACATTCCTCTCCGGGTGCTCCGGTTTCATCCCACAGTCCAAAGATGTGCAGGTCAGGTGAATTGGCCAGGCTAAATTGCCCACAGTGCTAGGTGTGTTAGTCAGGGGTAAATATAGGGTAGGGGAATGGGTTTGGGTGGGTTTCTGTCCGGAGGGACGGTGTGGACTTGTTGGGCTGAAGGGCCTTGTTTCCACACTGTAGAGAATCTAATCTAATCTAGAATTGCATAAATTTGCTAAAGCTCCTTCGACAGCACCTTCTAAACCCACAATCACTACCATGTAAAAGGACAAGGACAGCAGGTACATGGGAACATTCACAATACTGACAATGTTGAGAATGTATCAACATCAAATGAACTGCAAACGTTCAAGAGGCAGTTCACCACCATCTTCTCAAGGGCAACTAGGGATGTGCAATAAAAACTGGCCCACACAGCACAGACTAGATCCCCTGAATGAATGTTAAAAATTCATAGAACCTAAAAATTTCAATCACTCCTCCGAGTCACATCCACTGTATGGCTCCTGTCTTCACTCCTCCAAACTCAGGGGATGTATCATAGAATTATACAGCAGGGAAACAGACCCTTGATTCAACTCATCATCCGAACCAAGATTCCCAAACTAAACCAATCCCATTTGACTCATATCCCTCTAAAATTCTCCTATTCATGTACCTGTCCAAATGTCTTATAAGTGTACCTGCATCTATCACTTCCTCCACATACAAACTGCCGTGTGAAAAAGTTGTCCCTTTTAAATCTTTCTCCTCTCGGCTTAAAAATATTCCTTCTAGTTTTGAACTCCCATAAGACCATAATAAATAGAAGCAGAAATTAGACCATTCAACCCACCGAGTCTGCTCCACCATTCAGTCATCGCTGATAGGTTTCTCAACCCCGTTCTCCCACTTTCTCCCCTACCATAGAGAAAAGACCTTTATCCCCTTATCTTTGAGATTTTATAAAGCTCTCTAAAGTCACCCCTCAATTTCCTATACTCCAGTGAAAACTGTCCCAGGCTATTTAACCTCTCCTTATGACTCAAATCCTCCGGTCCCAATATGCTTGTAAATCTTTTCTGAACCCTCTCCAATTTAATAATATCATTCCTATAGCAGAGTGACCAGAACTGTAAATGGTGCAATACTGGTTCAGTCAACTGGCACTGGATTTAGCTTGATCACATTAGTATGATCACATTGCATTTTACGATTCCAAAAGCCTCACATACTCCATGATGTTTGTAGAAAGTGAAGAAACCCCCAAAAAGGCATTTGTTTCTGCAAAAACAACTGTCTCTTTAAGCCTTTTTCACTCTCCCCCACCCCCCCACCTTCATTTTCAAGAACATTGTGAGGTTGTTATACCTCATAGATTTCACTGCCATTAAGATTGAAATAATCTGAACAGTTCCTTCTGCTGCTGCTCCCTTTGAGACAACTCACACTTTACTGAAAGTTGTGTTTGTATGGAGGGAAATGTGGTACAATCAAGAATGTATTTAGACAAGCATTCTGAAAACATGAAGCAGGTCAGGAATGAAACAGATGAATACTGATGGGTTTTGCCACCTCTGTCCTGTCTCATACCAAATCATGTTCACAAACAATTCATGTTCTTTCTGACCTTGATCTCAAAGCTTCCAAGTTTGTATTTTAACCTTTGTACTTACAATTTTTCCATGGACTTGCCTTCCCTTGTCTCCTTGTCTGACCTACCACCACCAGTCTCTTCACAGATATGCCTCTGATTCTGGCCTTTGTGGCACCACCCAATTCTTTCATTCCACCATGAGTTGCTGAAGCCCTCTTCACCAGAACATCCATCTGAAATGCTGTGTCTCCACCTGCTCCTTCTCTAAAGGCCCAGCTTAGAACCCACACTGTCGTCACATTTTATGCCATCTGTCTTCATACTTGTAGAAAAATATTCACCCGTGGGATAAGAGTGTCACTAGCTGGGCTAGCATTTGTTGCCTATTCCTAGTTGCAATTGAGAAGGTGTTGGTAAGCTGTTTTTTTTTGAACCACTGCAATCCATTTGGTGTAGATAGATCCACAATATTAGTAGAGACAAATTTCCACAACTTTGACCCAGCCACAGTGATATATTTCTGAGTCTGACTGGTGAGTGGTGTAGAGAGAAACATGTAGTGTTCCCATGTACCTGCTGTTCTTACCTTTTAGCATGGGTTTGGATGGTGTTGTCTAAGAACCCTTGGTGTATTTCTACAATACATCTTCTGGACAGTACGTACAGCTGCCACTCAGCATTGATAGCGAATGTGAATGTTTCAGAATATAGTGCCAATCACATGAAATTCTTTGTCCTGGATGTTGTGAAGCTTCTTGAGTGTTGTTGGAGCTGCACTCATCCAGTCAAGTGGAGGGTATTCATCACCATCCATGTTTGTGCCTTTTAGATGGTGTGGACAGGTTTAGGGAAGTCAGGAGTTGAATTAGTTACCGTAAAATTCCTAGTCTCTGATCTGTTTTTGTAGCCACTGTATTTATATATCCACAGAGCCACCCTGATTTACGTATGTCTGAATTACAAATGATCGTATTTATAATCAAGATCCTACATTAATATTAATTTTAAATAATCAAAATGTGAATGTTTGCTAATTGATATGAATGGTCATTATTTATAATCCTATACTATATTTTATTGCATTTGAATTTGCATAAAAATCAACTGACATATTTATGAAAGAATGGAACCCATTTGTAACCTGGACTATGGTCCAGTTCAGTTTTTGGTCAATGGTAAGCCCCAGAAAGTTGAAAGTTGGACTCTCTCCTGTTGGAAATAATCTTTGCCTGGCATATGCACAATGCAAATGTTACTTGCCACTTGTCAGCCCAAGCTTTTGCCTGAAACGTCGATTTCGAAGCTACCTGGATGCTGCCTGAACTGCTGTGCTCTTCCAGCACCACTAATCCAGAATCTGGTTTCCAGCATCTGCAGTCATTGTTTTTAACCTTATTTAATGATAGAACAGGCTTGAAGGGCTGAAAGACCTGGTTCTACTGCACTGTTTTTTTATGACAAAGCAGCTGAAGATGGTTTAACTAAGGGCATTATCCTGAAGAAATCCTGCAGAAATGTCTTGGAGCTGAGATGACCAATTTCCACCAACCACAAATATCTTCCTTTGTGCCTGGTACCTCCAACCAGGTCAGAGTTATGCCTGATTCCCATTGTTTGCAATTTTGCTAGGGCTCCTTGATGCCATACTCAGTTGAATATGCCCTGGATGTCAACGCTGTCATTCTCACTTTACCCCTGGAGTTCTTTTGTTTCTCCATGTTTGAATCAAGGCTGTAATAAGATCAGGAGCAACCCTGTTGAAACCCAAACTGAGCATCACTAAACAGGCTATTGCGAAGCAAGTGTTGCTAGAACACAGTGTTAATGCCATCTTCCATGACTTTGCTAATGATCAAGAGTAGACTGATGGGATTAGCTGGGTTGAATTTGTCCTGCTTTATGTGTTATATGACATACCTGGTGTTTTGCACACTGTGGTTGCCAGTGTTATAGCTGTACTGGAAGAGCTTGACTAGGGGCACTACAATTTCTGGAGAACAAGTGTTTAGTAGTGCTGCCAAAATGTTGTCAGAGCCAATGCCCCTTGCATTATCCAGTGCCTCCAACTGTTTCTAAATATCACATGGAGATCAATTGAATTGGCTGAAGACTGAAATCCCAATACTGGGAATCTCTGAAGGAAGCAGAGGTGGATCGTCTACTCTGTATTTTCAGCTGCACATTGTTTTGAATCCTTCAGCCTTATCTTTTGCGTTGATGTGCGAGACTCCCCTGTTATTGACAAGGGGGATGCATGTGGAACTTCTTCCTCCACTGAATTGCTTACTGCATTGTTTGTGTAATCACTGAGCTCTAACTGACTTTTTGCTTATGTTGGGTTTTAGCTTCACCAGGTCTCCCCTTAGTTTTATGTATGGCTGGTGCTGCTCCTGGCATGCCCTTCTGTACTCCCCATCAAACCAGGTTGATCCCTGACTTGATGATAATGGAATATCATACACGGCAAATCCAATCACACTAGTTTTGTGCCACCATCGGAGATGAACTTTTATCTGAATATGTATTTCATGCAATTTAAGAATGACACATTATTAACGTGATATACTAGGCAATGATATTGCATATTGTGTTGGAGTCAAAATTTGCAAATGATGATTGCCACAATGCTTCATGGATGTCCAGTCTTGAGTTCTATTTAAAAGCTATCCTTTACAGGGAATGATAGTGCTATGCGCTGTGATGGAAGGTAAACAGTAAGTTGATATAATCTCAAAGGGTATTCTCAGGGAGGAACTTTGTTTGCACAATGCCTGTGTGGTGGTCACTCTTACTGATACTGTCTTGGACATCACCTGCAACAAGCAGATTGCTGAGGATGAGGTCAAATATGATTTTCTCCCTGTTGGTTCCCTCACTGCCTGCGTTAGACCCAATCTAACAGAAATGGCATTTAGACTTGACCAGCTCAGTTAGGACTGATAGAGTCATAGATTGATAGAGACGCATGGCACAGAAACAGACCCTTCAGTCCAACTTGTCCATGTCAACCAGATATTCTAAACCAATCTAGTCCCATTTGCCAGCACTTGGCCCATATCCCTCTAAACGCTTCCTTTTAATATTCCATCTAGATGCCCTTTAAACATTGTAATTGTATGCGCCTCCACCACTTTCTCTGGTAGCTCATTCCATACACGCACCACCGTCTGCAAAAAAACCTTGCACCTTAGGTCCCTTTTAAATCTTTTCCCTCTCACTCAAAATCAATGCCCTCAAGTTCTGGACTCCCCCACCCCAGGGAAAAGACCTTGCCTACTTACTCTATCCATGTGCCTACTAATTTTATACACCTCTAGAAGGTCACCAGTCAGTCTCGGACGCTCCAGAGGAAACAGCCCCAACCTATTCAGCTTCTCCCTTTTGTTCAAGCCTTCCAGGTCTGGCAACATCCTTGTAAATCTTCTCTGAATGAGCTACTCTTTGTGGTTACATTGCATCCACTGGAGTACATCTGACTTAATGTCCATTTTATTCTTTTTAGCTTGGTGAAATGCTTCAGGATTCTTTGTGTTATTAAAAATGCTTTTAAAATGTCAATTGTTGCTGTGTGAGCAAGGTGCTTTTTAATCATAGAATTCCTACAGTGTGGAAACAGGCCCTTTGGCCCAATGAGTCCACACTGACCCTCCAATGCATAACCCATCCAAGTTCATTCCCCACCCTATTACTTTACTTTTACCCTTGACTAATGCACCTAATCTACACATCCCCAAACACTGTGGGTAAATTAGCATGGCCAATTCACCTAATCTGCATATCTTTAGGCTGTGGGATGAAATGGGAATACCTGGAGGAAACTCACATACCAATGGGGAGAATGTGCAAATTCCATACAAACAGTCGCCGAGGGTGGAATCGAATTTAGGTTCCTGGCCATGTGGGGTAACAGTTTTAGAATTACAAATATGGATTAGAAATAATTCATTTAAGAACTTTTTAAGTAAGTAATTAATTAAGTAAATTACAATTTGAAATCTATTTTCCAATGAACTGCATGGGTGCTTCAGAAGTCACTGTTGCACTGGATTGGAGTTACACTAAAGCTGTGTGATCTTGAAGCAATGTAAGATTGCCTCTTGGAAAGAGTCAACACTGCTTTAGTCTCAGTAGGGATCAGCCAATGGCTTAGGTTATTGCAGCATAAAAAAGTGACAACACTCTCAAAACTATAAACATTTCTAATTAACTCAATTACAAAAATAATTAAACATTGAATACAATCTAGAGCAATAGCATATTGTGAAAATAGAGATATTATTGCGAATAATGAATTTGTTTTGAAAAACTGTGAGCTGAACGTTACTATTTTTCACTAACTGGTGAGTCACATCTAGTTTGGTGGAACAATTGAGCGATTTTTTAACCATACCTTACAAACTTGTTGATTTAATTGCCATCGGAGGCCTCGTGGCGAAAATCACAGGCTCTTTCCAACTCATTTTATGACGCACCATTCATGAAGGAGCTCCTCACAACTCAGCATGCCCCAGGGCCATAAGGGACTTAGCACAGATGCACAGGTAAGAGCAGCACAGGCAGGCATTCAGGATTTAGCATGGCTTAGAAGCTGGGGCGATGCACCCAGTGCATCACTTCACTATCTGTTACCGACCAGGCTCTGCAGA
Organism: Chiloscyllium punctatum; assembly: GCF_047496795.1. Classification (NCBI taxonomy): domain Eukaryota; kingdom Metazoa; phylum Chordata; class Chondrichthyes; order Orectolobiformes; family Hemiscylliidae; genus Chiloscyllium; species Chiloscyllium punctatum. The sequence goes on along the minus strand of NC_092758.1, from coordinate 55,110,807 downwards.
GGTGCAGCTAGACTTGTGATAGATTGCTTCCATAGACAGATTGGCACTGCCATGGACAGACAAGTCCAGAACCCTTGGCGGCTACTGGAGAGTCAAAAACCCCTGCACGCCATGCTCAATACATCATAGCAGGAGGAACAGGAGGAGAAAAATATATCAATGCTGCATGTGAACAAAGATCAACAAATTATCTGCTTGATTCATCTATTCCTTACACACTTGTTCAATCTAAAAGTCATCCATGCCCTCTTGAATGCCTCGAATGAACCCACCTTCTGAATGTTTCCATGTAGTGCATTCCATAACAAGTAAATAGTTTTACTATTTCACTATGTCCACAGTCTATTTGAAAAACACTTTCATGTTTAAAGTTTCTTTCATGTATGTAAATAGTTCAACATTTCATAAACAGTCATGAAGTGGTCCATGTCTCAGTTGTGTCTGTAGATGCTTCATTGTATCCTGCAGCATCACTCCTTGACCTTGAATGAGGTGCAAAGACTGGGGTTCTTTGGTGATCACTAACCATATCATGTGGGAACAGGGGTAATAATCTGTGCACATGGCATCAGCTCATTCTGACACCTTGCCCCCTCTTTATTATTGCAACTAGCTGGGTGGCAGAGAGTTCCCTGACAATGATGTTGATGGATGGGACAACTCAGATGGTGCAGGGTAACTTGGAGGGAGGCATGTTGCAAGCCTACGTGGCCAATACATAGGATCACACAGCACGGAAATAGACCCTACAATCCAACTCGTCCACGCTGACCAGTTTATTAAAAACTGACCTAATCCCATTTTCCAGGCGGCAGTGTCAGTACATTGGAGGATGTCAGGAAGGTGATAACGACTCCCGCTAAACCTTTCCTATTCATGTTCTTGTCCAAATGTCTTTTAAATGTTGTAATTGTACCAGCCTCCGCCAACTCCTCTGGCAGCTCATTCCATACATGTACCACCGTCTCTGTGAAAAAGTTGTCCCTCAGGACCCTTTTAAATTCTTCCACACTCACCTTAAACCTATGCCTTTATAGAGTTATAGAGATGTACAGCATGGAAACAGACCCTTTGGTCCAACCTGTCCATGCCAACCAGATATCCCAACCCAATCTAGTCCCACCTACCAGCACCCGGCCCATATCCCTCCAAACCCTTCCCATTCATATACTCATCCAAATGTCTCTTAAATGCTGCAATTGTACCAGCCTCCACCACATCCTCTGGCAGCTCATTCCGTACACGCACCACCCTCTGCATGAAAAAGTTGCCCCTTAGGTCTCTTTTATATCTTTCCCCTCTCATCCTAAACCTATGCCCTCTTGTTCTGGACTCCCCGATTCCAGGGAAAAGATTTTGTCTATTTATCCTATCCATGCCCCTCATAATTTAGTAAACCTCAGTCTCCGATGCTCCAGGGAAAACAGCCCCAGCCTGTTCAGCCTCTCCCTATAGCTCAAATCCTCCAACCCTGGCAACATCCTTGTAAATCCTTTCTGAACCCTTTCAAGTTTCACAACATCTTTCCAATAGGAAGGAGACCAGAATTGCATGCTATATCCCAACAGTGGCCTAACTAATGTCCTGTACAGCTGCAACATAACCTCCCAACTCCTGTACTCAATACTATGACCAATAAAGGAAAGCATACCAAATGCCTTCTTCACTATCTTATCTACCTGCGACTCCACTTTCAAGGAGCTATGAACCTGCACTCCAAGGTCTCTTTGTTCAGCAACACTCCCTAGGACCTTACCATTAAGTGTATAAGTCCTGCTAAGATTTTCTTTCCCAAAATGCAGCACCTCGCATTTATCTGAATTAAACTCCATCTGCCACTTCTCAGCCCATTGGCCCATCTGGTCCAGATCTTGTTATAATCTGAGGTAACCCTCTTCGCTGTCCACTACACCTCCAATTTTGGTGTCATCTTCAAACTTACTCACTGTACCTCTTATGCTCGCATCCAAATCATTTATGTAAATGACAAAAAGTAGAGGACCCAGCACCAATCCTTGTGGCACTCCATTGGTCACATGCCTCCAGTCTGAAAAACAACCCTCTGTCTTCTACCTTTGAGCCAGTTCTGTATCCAAATGGCTAGTTCTCCCTGTATTCAATGAGATCTAACCTTGCTAATCAGTCTCCCATGGGGAACCTTGTCGAACCCTTAGTTTTGGTCATCCCTTTGCTGCAGAGAAGATCTTGGATATTCACCCTTTCCAGACCCCCCCAGAATTTTATAGATCTCTGTAGGTTTATGTCATGAGTTGGAGGACAATGTTGTTCCCTGTGAAGGCTCAGTGAACCTTAGCCTCCTCACTCATAAGTTGTCTCACTCACCCCATCCATTGCAATTTTACTCACAGCCATTCTCTACTGTCCATGTGCTTCACGATTGCCCCAATAGCAAGTGGTCCTCTGTGAGTGGCTTTCAGCCTCAGTATTCATGTGTCACTGAACCACCCCCCCTTCCCCCCCAATAGCAGGCTCAACCTTCTCGTGATCATCCTATTAACATGCGACCTGAACAGTCTACCTTTCCTGTCACTTCTTCCATTTCCCCTAACTCCCCTCCTCCTTAATTTTTGTGAGCTCAGGCAATGGGACAGCTGTGGTCTATCCCTTCCTGTGATCTGACCTGCTTGCACCAGCCCTAACCTGCCCAAGCCTTTGGTTGTAGACACATATGACCCCAATTGTGACAGTTGTTCCCCCCAACCAGACTGACCCCTATGGAGGCAAAAGGCTGACTATGACCCACTGTCTACAACACAGGAACAGTTCCCCTGTTCAACATCATACACGACTGATAGCCTCTGACTGGTAGGGTCGGCTGTCCTTGACTAACTATGTAAAAACAAGGCCTGCAGATGCTGGAAACCAGATTCTAGATTAAAGTACCCGAAACGTTGATTTTCCTTCTCCTCGGATGCTGCCTGAACTGCTGTGCTTTTCCAGCAGCACTAATCTAGAATTTTTTTAACTATGTTGGGCACCCCTTGCCTCCTTGGATCTCATTGCGGTCTACTCCCATAAGACTTTCAGATATGTATGACTACTTACTGCAGAGGCTGTGTGTTTGGCACAAACCCAGACCATGTGGTGCTGATGCTGTAATGATGTGTCACATGTATGACAGGATATATAGGTTTCTGACAGAAGACTGCTGCCCAGTATGACCACTTGTCTAGTTGTCTGACCTTGTTAATGCAAGTCAAGGCAGGGCAAGGCAGACATGCTCAGGGCATGTCAGTGGTCACCAAGTGAATGTACCTTCTAACCTGGCATCACCCTCATGACCTGTGCTACCCGTCAACCTTCCTTCCCACCTATCCACTCCACTCTCCTCTCTGACCTATCACCATTACCCCCATCTCCATCTAATTCACTTCCCCCACCCCACCATTTATCTCTCCACCCCCTCAGATCAAAAGCCTCATTCCTGATGAAGGGCTCTAGTCTGAAACTTCGATTCTCCTGCTCCTCCGATGCTGCCTGACCTGCTGTGCTTTTCCAGAACCAAACTCTTGACACTTCATTCTTATTTATCTAGTTCGACTCATCATACAAGTGACGATTGCCTGCATTTGCCAACTTGCTAAGGAGAATGGAGCTGACTCAGGAATACAAAATGGATGTATATCAACAGTTGCTTTGAGCAGCAAGTGCCAGAAGTAAATGCAACTTGGGGCAACAACCATTCATCAAGAGCTTAAGATCTGCGATTTTTAACACTAAGTAGTCTACTCTCAAAATGTTGAAAGAGATCAGTGTTATCAAGCAGCACTCACTCAGCAATAATCTGCTCACTGATGTACTGTTTGAGTTCTGCCCGGGCCATTCAGCTCCTTGCCTTAATGCAACCATGAACACAAGAAACTGAACTTCAGAGTTGGGTGACAGCAATTGCTCTTAACATCAAGGAAGCAGTTGACTGAATATGGCATCAAGGAAGTCAAGCAAAACTGGAGTCAATGGGAATCAAGGGGAAAATTCTGTTGGTTATAGTTGTATCTCACATGTAGGAAGACATCATCTGCAGGATTTCCTCAGGGCAGTGGCCAATGCCCAACCATCTTTAGCTGCTGTATCTATCACCCTTTCTCTATCGTAAGGCCAGAAAGTGAAGAAGTCCACTGATAAGTGCATAATATTCAACACTACTTCACGACTCCTAAGACACAGAAGCACATCATGCTCAAACAGAACAAGTCCAGACAATATCCAGGCATGGGCTGCTAAATGCTAATTAACACTTAACACAAGTCATGCAATCACTGTCTCAAACAAGAGAGAATCTAACCATCATCCTTTAGCATTCAGTGACTTATCAATCACTGAATATCCCACTGTCAGCATTCTGGTAGTTAGCATTGACTAGAAACTGAGCTGGACCAACCATATAAGTACTAAAGCTACAAGAACAGATCAAAGTATGACTTCTGTGGCAAATAACTCATCTCATATGTCTGCAAAGCTTATCCATAATTTACAAGGCATAAGACAGGAGTATGATGGAGTAATTCTCACTTGCCTGCATGAAGGCAGCTCCAACAACACTTAAAAAGCTTGACACCATCCAAGATAAAGCAATATACTTGGAACCAATAAACATAAGCTCTGCAGTCCTACCACATCCAGTCGTGAATGGCACTGGACAATTGAACACCTCCCTAGATGAGAAGGCTCCTCAAATATCCCCATCTTCAATAATGGAAGATTCCAACACATCAGTGCAAAGGATAAGGCTGAAGTTTTTGCAGCAATCTGAAGTACTGTATGCGTGATCCACCTCAGCCTCCTCCGGTGGTCCCCAGCATCAGCGATGTCAGTCTTCAGCCAATTCAATTCACTCTAGCTGATATCAGGAAGTGGTTGGAGACACTGGATACTGTATAAGCTATGGGCCCTAACAACATTCCGGTAGTAGTATTGAAAACTTCAAGCCAAGCTGTTCCATTAAAGTTACAGCACTGACATCTAACTGAAGTTGTGGAAAATTGCCGCAGTATGTCCCTGTAAACAGGAAGCAGGAGAAATCCAACTCTGTGAATTACTGCTCCATCAGTCTATTCTCAATTATAGAGTCATAGAGCTATACAGTAAAAAAAAAGTAAAGTGATGGAAGATGTCATCAACAGAACTGTCAAGCAGAACCTGATCAGCAATAATCTGCTCAGTGACACTCAGTTTCCATTCTCCAAGGCCACTCACCTGCTGGCCTCATTACAGTCTTGGTTCTAACATAGACAAAAGAGCTGAATTCCAGACTTCCCCATTTGCCTGAATGGGTGCAGCTCCAACAACACTCAAGAGGATTGGCACCATCCTGAAACAAAGCAGCCTATTTGATTAGCACCACAGCCACAAACATCCACTTTTCTCCACTACCGAAGCTTAGTAGTAGCAGTGTACTCTACAAGATGCACTTCAGACATTCACCAAAGATCCTTAGACAACATTTTCCAAACCCATGATCATTTCCATCTAAAAGGACAGAGCAGCAGACGCATAGGAACACCACCAACTGCAAGTTCCCCTTCAAGCCGCTCCCATCTTGACTTGGGAATATATCATCATTCCTTCACTGTTACTGAGTCAAAATCCTGGAATTCCCTCCGACGGTCATTGTGAATCAACCTACAGCACATGGACTGCAGTGGTTCAAGAAGGTAGCTCACCACCATCTTCTCAAGAGCAACCAGGTACAGACAATAAATGCTGGCCAGCCAGCAACACTAACATCCCACAAATAAATTGTTAAAATCCACGATCCTTCCATCTCTTCCCCCGTCAACTCACAGCAGCAGCAGTTTGCCACCTCCAAGATGTACTGCATTAATTCACCATGGCTTCCAAACCAATGACTTTTGCCACCTAGAAGGGAGAAGACAGTGGATGTAAGAGAACATTACCACCTGCAAGTTCCCCTTCACCAGATACCATCCCAACCTCAAATTATATCACTGTTCCTTCACAGTCACTGGGTCAAAATCTTGGAACTTTCATTGTAGAAGGCTGTCACCACATCTTGAAAACTATCGTAGTTCAAGAAGGAGCTCATCACCAACTGCTCAAGAGCAAATAGGAACAGGCAATAAATGCTCATGGAGATAGCAACGTCCACATGTCATGAGTTGTTTTTAAATTAACAACTGAACAATTAACCCCAGATTTATCATCTAACACCTCAAAAGACTCTGAAGAATGTTTTGGTTTTAAAAACTGCATAAGCAAAACAGTTATCCTCATGACACCAGCTATTCATTTTCTACTATTGTAGCATTCTCCTCAAAGGTGACATCCATTTGGCAGGTGAAAAGCAACAACAGTGTTGGCTGTGCAAAGAAAATTTGAAATAAAACTTATGATACTAATAATTGCAAGAATGCAGACTCATTTCAAAGACATTTGGACACCTCAGTAACTTTTCTTGTGCAACTTGGATCTTCCTTCTCCTCTTCCACCTATTTAGTATGAGCAGAGCTCAAGTTGGGTTGTTTCCTGACTCTAACTGTTCAGATGTTTACAGTCAATATTCTATTGGATTTAGATTCTGTGTGGACTACTCCAAAGCCTGACCCACCAGCACTTGTGAATGGACAGACTCAGTCATGAAGTCTGGAGGCAGCATGGAGCACTTTGACTAATAAGCGGGTGGTGAGGGGGCAAACATTGAGAGGAGAACAAAGGGCATGCTTTGAGCAGAATCACTATCTCCCTGTGCCTTGAACTTCCTGTTCATGGTTGAATCTCACTTCCTAGCTATCCAAAGCTATACTTTCATAAGCTGTTGGATGGAAAATTGAGGCTTTGCACCATCTGAGTAAAATTGCCAGGCTTGAGTGTGCAGTTTTCCGGTGAGGGCAAGGATACACTTGTACTTGGGTGCCTGTTATATTGAAACTCCATGCAAATTGACATGCTTCCCATGGATATCAGAACAAATGCTGAGACATCATGACACTTGGGCAACAATAGAGACCTCCAGTCTTGTTCAGTGCATCAAACTCCTGACAAAAACCATACACACTTTCTGATGCTGTTCCAGAATAGTCATTTTTAACGGAGCTTTTTTGAGCGAAGGCTCATTGCAATTTTGGAGAAGATTTGTAGCTCAGGTTGAGGTTCAGGTTGTAAGTTTGCTGACTGAGCTGGTAGAGTGGTTGTCAGATGTTTCATCACCACGCTAGGTAACATCATCAGTGAGCCTTTGATGAAGCACTGGTGTCCTGCTTGCTATTTATGTGCCTTGGTCTGTTGTGGTGGGTGGTATCAGTTCTGGTTCTTTTTCTGAGGTAAATGGACTCCAAATCGATATGTTTGTTAATGGAATTCTGGTTTGAATGCCAGGCCTCTAGGAATTCCTGTGTATGTCTTTGTTTAGCCCGTCCTGATCAAACTGGTCTGTGTGTATGGATACAAGTGATAGTTGGTCATGTCTTTTGGTGGCTAGTTGGTGCTCATGTATGCTGGTGGCTAGCTTTCTGCCCGGCTGTCCAATGTGATGTTTGTTGCAGTCCTTGCAGGGTATTGGTATATGACATTAATTCTGCTGGTTTTGGTACGGAGTCCTTTAAATTCATCAGGAGCTGTTTCATTGTGGTGGTGGGTTTGTGGGCTACCATGATGCCTTGGGGCTAGAGTAGTCTGGTTTTCATCTCCGAGATGTCTTTAATGTATGGCAGGGTGGCTAGAATCTCTGGGTGTGTTGTGTATTCTTGTTTAGGTCTATTGTGTAGGAATGGGTGGACTGCGCTTAACGGGTCCCTATTGTTCGTGAAATAAGTGTTGTTCCTCGGCTTCTCATAGTTCCTGGGTGCTGAAGTGTGATGAGGCCTGTTTAAATAATGTCCTGATGCAGATCCATTTGTGGGTGTTGTGATGATTGCTCCTATAGTTGAGTATCTGATCAGTGTCTGTGGCTTTCCTGTAAATGCTGGTCTGCAGCTCATTATTTGTGTAAAGCTGAGTAGAAGTTGAGTGTAGTCCAACCTCTGATGTTGTCATTTCATCTCCATTGCTGTCTCCAACAACTGCTTCTGCTCATGTGATGTTTAATTCACCAGGCAGCAATGTAGTTAACTGCCTTGGGGTTTCTATGAAGATGAGTGTATCTGAGCTGGTGGAGGGTATACATGAATTGTGTGGTGGAGCTTCCTAATGGACCTTCAGCCTCTGCCAAATATACAATAGTGGCTGAAGGACTTGTAGGACATGAATGATATGAACTAGAACCAATGAGGAAACAGGATTCAAATTCATCACTTTGCTGATAGTTGTCATAGAGATGTACAGCGTGGAAACAGACCTTTCGAGCCAATCTGTCCATGCCGACCAGATATCCCAACCCAATCTAGTCCCATCTGCCAGCACCCGGCCCATATCCCTCCAAAACCTTCCTATTCAGATACCCATCCAAATGCCTCTTAAATGTTGCAAATATACTAGCCTCCAGATTACATTAAATAAATGTGAGTGATTGTTATGCGCCTGTGTGATACCTAATCATGTCACCAAGAATCTAGGAGATTCCATAACTCAAATCCAATGGACAAGCATTTCCAGTGGTTCCTTCTCTGCAGTAGTTATGTTAGTTAGGACAGGAACTCTACACCCTGCACATCACACCTCCTCCACACACCCCTAACTCCACCAGTTCTTTACCTCTACCTGGATTCCTGTTCTTTCGTGTCCTGCAAGTGTAAGAAGCAAAGCATTAGGAGGATGAGAAATGGAAAGCATTGGGAAGATGATGGGCAACATTTGTGGAAGGTGACAGCGATGCTGGGAATGAGATAGCATTGGAATGAGGGTGGGTGACAGTGGCATGTGTTGACATGGGCTGGGAGAGAGGAATAAGTAGAGATACAAAATGTTCCAATTGCAGAATTATTACAGGTAAATCCTAGGCAAGTCAGAATGGAGGGTCTACCTCAAGGATATATGTTACTCGTCTTGACTACAATGATGAGGCCATGGAGACAGTTTTCACACTGGACCTAGGATTACAAGATCAAATCCTTGCTCCTCACACCCTCCATTTCTTCCTGTCATAGGTGTTTGCCCCCGGATGCTGGCCTCTTCTTCCCATCTGTCAGGAATAATATTTCCCTGCAGAATCACCTCAGGAATGCGTCTAAAACTGGGATGGGAGGAGGCAGAGTGTGACTTTCCCAGGTTAACACTCCTTCAGCAAAGTTCTTGCCTGTGTGCTGACATTTAGAGAATTGATGAACTGTAAAAGATACCTAGAAATAGAAACGTGAGTCAGCCATCACACCAGCCTCCTCTGATTGTTCAGGAAAAGGGATTCTAATGCTTTGGCTGAGTTAAAAAGCAACAGCAAAAATTGACACTTAGACCTTTTGAGTTCCAAACCCACAGTTGTTCTCCCCACTATGAACTGGTGTCATGGTTAAAAATCTCCAAAAAATATCTTTAGATCACCAGTCCCATAACTCATCATATAATTCACAGTGCAAGTAGCCAAAACAAAACAAATACTATTGAGGAAAGACATTAAAAATGAAAATAACTCACCAAATTTGTGCAAAATATCCAGTGGTGAAAGTGAGTCATTAATTCTTCATATGCAGCAGTTATTGAATTTGACACCTCAGTGAAGCAGGGATTATTTAATTATATCATAATGTGATATTTATGATGTCATAAGGTCAAAAATGTTATATTGCTAAGGTGATACAAAACTGGGTTACAGCTAGGATACAACTAACCACAATACAAAATCAGCTTTAAGTAACTTCTTTAAAATTAATTACACAAGCCAGTGTTTTTAAATTGATCACACCCACTCTATCAACCAATCACATTCTGCCAATCAACAAATGTACTTTATGAGATCACACACTAATTCGAAGCTGATGGGTGATACCACGAGTTCACTGGGTCACATTGTGACCAACAATTGACGTCCCACTGCTCTTCACATGATTCAGACTGCTTCCCCCAGAGCTGTCCTGACCTACTTTAAAATCAGAACTGAGAGAAAGGAGTCTTTCCTCCTGCAATTCACAGAATCATTTGTGAAACTGCAGGAATACACAGCTTTGAATCTAGCTGAACATTACACTTTCTTAGCAATAAGGAAAAATAGCAATCTGGATAAAGCAGGAATAGTGACTTTGAATGCCTGTCAAGTAGCCAGTTAACTGGCATTCACACCAACAAGAAAAAAATCAGTAATCCAAGGAACAATTCAAATTGTAAAAGCTGCAGCAGCAAATGAGAGAAACCGATTTAATAGGAGAAATCCTGCATGTGCTCATAACAATTTCTGAAAAAAAGCACTTTCTTTTTGAAAACAAGGAGCCAAAGATGACTCTAGATGTTAAATAGAGTCAACTCTGTTGCAACAATTCAGATCTCTTGACTGGAGCTCCAGAACTTGCTCTGCAAATAAAGAAAGACACGAGGACAAAACATGAATATTACTAAATCATAGGCCATTATTTACATATCAAGGAACACAAGAGTTAGTAAGAAGAAATAGGAAAGTACTCATGAGAAACATGACATAAAATTAAACAAGTCATAATTCAGCTGCAAAAATGAACTTTATACACAACTGATACAGAATTACAGAAGAATATAGCACAGGAGAAAGTCATTCAGGGCAAAGTAATTGTTTGATAAATCTAACCAATTCATCTCACTCTTCTGCTGTTTCCCCGTAGTCTTATTCCTTTTCTGCTTTAAGTATTTGTCAAGTGAGATAAAATTAGAAATTACAACTTTCAATCATATATCATTAATTGCAAAACTATCAAATTCTTGGAAGTTGACTCCTGGAACAGATAGGAGAAAGTGAGGACTGCAGATGCTGGAGATCAGAGCTGAAAATGTGTTGCTGGAAAAGCGCAGCAGGTCAGGCAGCATCCAAGGAACAGGAGAAGGCAAATCTTGAAGAAGGGCTTATGCCCAAAACGTCGATTCTCCTGTTCCTTGGATGCTGCCTGACCTGCTGCGCTTTTCCGGCAACACATTTTCAGTCCTGGAACAGATAACCAACTCCGTAAGATCAATCTCCTTGTGGGCAAATGACCGTTTATTTATTCTTGTGTAGGTGTAGTAATTATGACAAGTTGAGAGATTGTAGGCTGAAACAAAAACAGAAATTCCCGGAAAAACTTATCAGGGTAGACAAGCAGGAGGCTGGAAGAACACAGCAAGCCAGGCAACATCAGACGATGGAGAAGTCATTGTTTCGGCTGTCACCCTTCATCAGGACTGGAGGAGGGTGGAAGGGGAAACTCAGCAGATTCTACAGAAAGAAAAACAGAGTTAATGTTTTGAGTTCACTAACTCTTCATCAAATGTAAATATTGTGGGGAAGGAGTAGTATTTATGCTGATCGTACGTGGTGGGGATGTGTGAATAAAGTGTGTAGAGAGGTCACAGACAGAGAGTAAAGGAAAAAGCAAACAAAGAGATGGGCTGATTATAAGCTGAGAGAAAGGTAAATGAGGTGTTTATGAGAAGTGTAGATGGTTGAAGTAGTTTGCTCCACTGGGAGAAATCTGTACAAAACAGAACCTAGATGTAGAGATGGATAATAAATATAGAGGAGTGCATTTAAGTTCTGAAATTATCAAATTTAATGTTGAATCCTGAAGGCTGTAAGGTACCTATGCAGAAGATGAGGTATTGTTCCTCCAGCTCACTGGAGCAGTGCAGCAGGACTGGGGTGGGAATGTATGGAACACAGTGGTGTGTCTGAGTGGCAGGCAACTGGAAACTGAATGTTATTTTTACGGACCGAGGATAGGTGTTCAGCAAAATGGACACCCAGTCTATGCTTCATCTCCACAGTTTAGAGAACACCACATCTTGAGCAGCAAATATCTTAGACTAGATTGAGTGAAATGCTGATTCGCCTAGAAGGTGTGTCTGGGGCCTTGGATAGCAAAGATGGTGGATGTAAAAGAGCATGTATTGCATCATAGGCATAGGAAGGTCCCATGAGGTTGTGGAGAAGTATTTGGAGTGGAGGAGGAGTAGACCAGGGTATCCTGGAGGGAACAAACCCTGCAGAATGCTGATAAAGGAGGGGAGGCGAATATGTGTCTGATGGTGGCATCCTACCAGAAATGGCGGCTTATGATCCTTTGGATACGGAAGCAAGTGGGGTGTAAAGTAAGGGTCAGAGAGATTCTATCATTGTTGTGGGAGGGAATGGGAAGCTGATTCACTTTCACCATGTTCTGTTTTGCAGAACAGAAAGCTTTACAATTATACAGCAGCTTCCACATCTTCCATAATATTTCACTTCCAATTAACTACTAAAAGTAGTTTTCTAATTGGCTAAATTAGACAGAGCCTGAAAATGGGTCCAGGAATCATGTCACACAATTAACATCTGTTTAAGAATTGCCATGCACACAAAACACAAAGTTAGTGAGCTGCCTAGTCATTGAAATTATGTTTGTCCAGCTAGTGCTAACCACATTTTTCAGGTGACCAGTATCATAAATGGCTAACACCACAGGGAGCTTGCCTGTACAGCTTAATGGAAGCATGTTGAGACACAGGCAACTACTCAAAGTAATTGTTGAAATGATTGTAACCCGCGAACTACTGAAGAATGGCACAATACATAGGATAACATGAGATTCAAGTTTTATGGATGCTACACCAGAGGTCTTCCTAGAGAGATGAAAGTAGAAGTCATGTAATTGTATCAGCAGAAGGTCAGACCTCACAATCAAATCCCAATGATCTAGACACAGAGCTGCAAGACACTCAATGACCTCACAATCGGTCAAGGTCACTGAATGCATCTTCAATGTCAAATTACACTAACTACACCATGAGCTTCAGACACTCTCAATGAATTATCCTCCAATACTCATCTAACACTAATCTCCATTAATTCAGATTCATACCTCAAAATCGTAAACTCCACCTCAACCTTTCTGCTTCATGATCAAACTTACATCTCTGAGCTTATATGCACGCTTGATAGCTATTCAATTATCACAATCACATTAGCCAAACAGCACTCAAAAACACAGTTACATCTCCGTTGCAGGAATAGGTAGCACACAATGAGAGTCAGCAGGAACTAACACACAAGGGTACAAGCTGGCTACCTGCCTTCATCTCCATGGGGAAGATGATTCTGGACATTAGTGCGAGGCTGGGACAAACCTGTCCTCCTTTTCACATTCCATTTCTCCCTCACCCCACAATCTATTCTCATTTACAAGCTGCACTTGATGTAAGTTTGCACCTTCTACTTTCAACCCCTTCTTGGCACTAAAATCTTTCCCATGTGCCTTTTCTTTTCTGGTATCCAGGAAATGTAACCTGGTCAAGGAATGAAGGAAGACAGTGATAATAAAGATATGGCACTGCCACTTAATTTTACATACAGAGCTTGCAGATCAGATCATGAGACTGTGCGTAATTTATCCAAATACTTAAACTCAACCCCCTCTTGGGAAGGAAGGCAAAGTAAGTGACAGAAGTGTTGTTAGGGGAGCACTTTGGAAACAGTGACCATAATTCTATTAGTTTTAAAATAGCTATGGAAAAGGATAGATCTGGTCCACAACTTAAATTTCTAAAAGGATAGATCTGGGGCAAGGTCAATTCTGATGGTCTTGAACTTTCAAAAGTTAATTGGAGGAGGTTGCTTGCAGGCAAGGGAACATCTGTTAACTGGGAAGCTTTCAAAAGTGAGTTACTGAGGATTCAGGGCCGTTATGTTCCTGTCAGAGTGAAGGGTAAGGCTGACAGGAGTGGGGAACACTGGATGACTAGAGTTATTGAGGCTGTGGTCTTGAAAAAGAACATGTATGTATAGGCAGCTAGGATTAAGTGAATTCTTCAAGGGGTGTAGTGGGTATGGGAATACATTTAAGAGAGAAATTAGGTGGGCTAGGAGGGGACATGAGAAGGCATTGGCAGTTAAGGTAAAGGAGAATCCAAAGAGATTCTACAAGTACATGAAGGGAAAGGAATATCTAGCACAAGAATAGCACCTCTTAAAGAACAACAACACCATCTATATATTAAGCCACAAGATGTGGGTGAGATCCTAAATTAATATTTCTCATCAGTATTTATTGTTAAGAAAGTTATGGATGCTAGTAAACTTGGGCAGGTAAATAGTGATGTCTTGAAGAGTGTTAACATTATAGAAGAGGAGGTGTTGGAAGTCTTACAATGCATTAAGGTAGATAAATCCCTGGGATCAGATTCAGTGTATCCTAGGAATTTGTGGGAAACTAGGGAAGAAGTTGCGGTGCCTCTAGCAGAGATACTTATATCATCAACAGACACAGGTGACATACCCAAAGATTGGAGGGTGTCTAATGTTCTGCCATTATTTAAGAAAATTTGCAGTGAAATGCCTAGAAGTTACAGACCAGTGAGTCTAAAGTCTATGATGGGTAAGTTGTTAGAGAAGGTTCTGAGAGAAGGACCTACAGGCATTTGGGTAGTCAACATGGCTTTGAGTGTGGGCAATCCTGTCTCACGAATTTGAGATTTTTGAAGCAGTGACCAAGAAAGTAGATGACAGCAGTGTGCTAGATGTTATCTACATGGACTTTAGCAAGGCCTTTCACAAAGTACCACATAGTAGGATGTTGCGTTCGGTTAAATCTCACAGGATCCAGGGACAGCTAGCTAATTGGATACAAAATTGGCTGTATGGTAGAAGACAGAGGGTGGTAGTTGAGGGTTGTTGTTCAGACTGAAGGCCTGTGACAAGTACTGTGCCATAAGGATCAGTGCTATGTCCATTGTTATTCACCATTTATATAAATGATTTGGATGAGAATTTGGGAGGTATAGTTAGTAAGTTTGCGGATGATACCAAGATTGATGATAGTGAACAGTGAAGAAGGTTATCTGGGAATGCAGCAAGATCTTGAGTTATTAGCATGAGGAATGGCAGATGGAGTTTAATTTAGATAAATGCAAGGTGTTACATTTTGGTAAGGCAAATCAGGGTAGGACTTACACAGTCAATGGCAGGGCACTGGTGAGTGTGATAGAACAATGCAATCTAGGAGTACATGTTCGTAGCGCCTTGAAATGGAGTCACAGGTAGACAGGGTGGTGAAGAAGGCTTTTAGCATGCTAGCTTTCGTTGTCCAGAGCATTGAGTACAGGAGTTGGGATGTTTTGTTGCAGCTGTACCAGACATTGGTGAGGCAATTGGAGTACCAAGTGCAGTTCTGGTCGCCCTAAATTGGAAAGGATATTATTAAAGTAGAAAGAGTGCAGGAAATATTTATTAGGATACTACCTGCACTGGAAGGTTTGTGTTATAAGGAGAGATTCGATAGGCTGGGACTTTTTACCCTGGAGCATAGGAGATGAGGGGTGACCTTATAGAGATGTATAAGATCATGAAAGGCATAGATAAGGTAGATAGCAAACGGTTTTTCCCCATGGTGGGGAAGTCTAAAACTAGAGGGCATAGGTTTAAGGTGAGAGGGGAGAGATACAAAAGTATTTACCAGGAGCAATGTTTTCACACAGAGGGTGGTAAGTGTCTGGAATGGGCTGCCAGAGGTGGTGGGAGAAGCTACTATAATTTCATCATTTAAAAAAAAACATTTAGACAGGTACATGGGTGGGATAGGTATGGAGGGATAGGGACCAAATGCAGACAAATGGGACTCATTTAAATTGTGAAAACTGGGAAGCATAGGCAAGTTGGGCCAAAGGGCCTATTTTTATGCTGTAATCCTCTATGACTCTATGAAGCGATTACATTTGTGACAAGTTAAGGAGGCTGGAAGATTTGCCTAGTTTGGAGGAAAGGAATCTCCATTGCAGTACTCACAGTAAACATCAGTTCTAGCATTGGGAGCTAAAAGTAGGAAGAGCTTTTGATTAGTTCCAGGAGAAGTAAATGTCCTTCAGGATCTCATAAAGTATGCTACTTTTGTTAAGATTGTTGGTCATATTCAAAATCGCATGGGAATATTTTTATAGTGTACAGCATCAGATGCCTATGAAAATAGCTTTTATTCAATATTGCTTTTGATACATTTGTTATAGTAAAAGTCTTAAAACTTGCCGTCTTGTCATCTGCTTCTTTCTCCTCAGTTACTGGAAATTCAGTTACCTTTTGCAAAGTCATCACAAGCCTGTACAAAGATCCTAACAACTGTGACATAAGACCCATAATCGTTAACGAATCCAACTCCTGCTCCTTCAGCAGTACAACATCTTGCAAAAGGGAATGAGATAGTTGACCAATTAATCAGTTTTTTTTGAAAGTTTTACTCAAAGGATCAGTCTTATTCAGCTCACTGCAAGAGTCCCTTGAAGTTCATGAAAAAAAGGACATTGCATTCTCTGTTGTTCACGTGAAGTATCAATTCTATCGTGGAACTTGAACCCACAATTTCCCTGCTTAAAGGAAAAGTTGCGGTCACTAAGTTCAGCTGACATTTCAAAATATCACATCAAAGTATCTGTAATCATTGATTGCACAGTAACATATCAGTGCATGAAATGATAATGAAGTGCAATTATGTACTCATGCTGTTTCATTTACCTCTTTATAGATCAATTAAAAAAAAGTAAGTGAACCACAAGTCACAGCAAAACAAATGTAAATTTAATTATTACCAGCAATACAAGGAATGGTTACCAAAAAAGAAATGAAACATTTACTTCTGCACATAGTCCATGTCAAACATGACTCTTATCTCTGAGCTACAAGGTTCTGGCTCTTATTTGAGCTCACGACTTGAGCACAAAAATCAATGCTCACACTCCAGTGCAATTTTGAAGGAACATTTTTCAAACTGAGGTATGGTCTTTCCAATTAAATAATGGATTGGGGCCTTGGTTTCTCTCTTGGATGGACATAAAAGGCACATAGCACTATTGTGAAGAAGGGTAGTGGAATTATCCTGAGGGCCCTGGCAATACTTACCTCTTAATTGACATCACTGAAAGCAGATCATCTTGTTATGGTCACAATGCTGTCTGAGTTCATTGCATGCAAGTTGACTGTCATATTTCTGACATTATAAGAGCTGTTATGCTCCAAGCTGATTGTAGAGCTGGACAAGTCAGATCCCAGAGTTGAGCCTGGCTTGATAGATTACACAGTAGCTATACTTCAAAGAATTAATTTCAGTAAAGTGCTTTGCAATGTCCTGTATTCCTGAGCTGCACTGTATAAATATAAACGTTTATAAAAAATGCTCTACAAATGTTCTACATTGTTCATAAACAAAACAGGCTTTGAAGCTGAAAGACTGATAAAGCCAGTAGCTTCATCGTGTGTTCAGTCCTTCATTCTTTATGGTGCAATCTGATATAATAATTGGTATCCAGGACTGATTCTGGATTAATGCAACTTGTAAGCACTAGGGGGCAATGATGTTTCAGATACAGACATCAAATCAATGTACGTTTAGGTTAACTGACATCTGAAATAGCTGAATAACTTTTCTGTCCACATTGTATTTATGTATCCTAAAAGAATAAAATCCAAAATATACCAGTAGTTCTCAAATGCTTGAAAGATTATGACAAAAAAAATCAAAATCCAGATCTCTAATAGTGTGAATTCTTATTTTGAAGTCACTTAAAACCTTAGATTAAGGAACATTGTATATTAATATAATTGTGTGTCAGTCTTTGAATAAGGAATAATTTTTAAAAGAAATCAATGATCTATCATAGAATCAATCTATAATGATAGTTTGAATGGATGAAGATTATGTCAAAAAGTAAAACCAAAGTGATTCAAATATTTCAACTTATAGGGAAAGCAATTAAAATGGAAGTTAATAATTGGCTTCTAAACCAGTTCACTTCCAAAATTAGAAGATGGTAAGCTGGAAAGAATTTCAAAAGCCTCTGTTTCTCAGGGTTGTCAGTCTGTGACATAAGCTGTTGTTAAGTGCAATGGGCACAGAGTTAATAGCTTGGAAAGAAGAAATTGAAAGTAGGGCAAGGTGATGATTGATGGATTGAGATTTTCAAGGACAAGTGCTGCCTGGAGTACCATTCCATTTTGATGGAATGGGTTCAGCAGCCTGGATGGTCTTTATTTATTCCATATAAATGAAATGACAGTATGCAGTCCAGTTGCATATATGGAAAAAACCTAAAACACATCCATTCAACATATTATAATATAATGCTTGACCATGCTCATATAATCAATTGACTGCAATCATCAGTTAATTAATGAAGATATACAATTTGACAAAAGGATAAAAGTTGCAGAGGAGGTGGAGTAGCTTTCTAGATTGTAATGGATGATTCTGCTACTGTTAGCATAATTTATGTGAACCTTCCTTTGTTTTAGCAGCTTGTCTGTCATGATTTAATATCTTTGACCTACAGAGGATGTTATGGAGGTTGCATGATAAGAAGCCGTGGATGCTATTTACCACCAGTGGGCTGACCAGATAACTCCTGAATGACAAAAACCATGAGTGAATTATGATCGTCTTCACAAAAGGTACATAAATTGTATCCTGCGTTCCTCATTTTGTTACATGGTCATACTACATTAAATTTTTAAAAAATCAGTTGGTCCATTTAAAATGGAAAGTATTGTAACTTGATACACAAATTTTGGAATTGCTCTGGCGATGGACATTTGATTTTGTTCCATGATTACTTTAATTCTGATGTTATCGCTATAAAACATAGAAGATGTTGTGGAGATGACATCATTATGTAATATTATTTATTTTATCTATTAATATTATGTTTGAACATTTTCTTGCCACATTTATCTCCTCATTCTTCTTTTGATTTTCTTTAGCTTGTACAGATGGTAGAGCTGGTAGAATACTGCAAGATGACCTACCTTAGAGTTTGTCTTGTTGGGAAATATGTATCTCCCTCTCATACTACCCATTGGTGTTTTGGCTGCAACTAAATTCATCAGTGGCGGGGTTCTTTCAGCTAGCGAAATATGAACTACAGCTCAAGTTTTGCCAAATGTCAGGTATTTCTTTCGCAAGTTAAAGCTAAATTTAAAGCCTACCATTTGTCTAAAATCTGCACCTGGGCCTGGAAATTTTGAAGGATGATGATGATGATGATGAACACTTCATACATTTGAGTTCTCTTCCTATGATATTTCACTAAGGAATTAATTTATTTATTTTAATAATTTAATACCTCTGTTAACATAGAGGAACTGAACAACTGTTATGATTTTGCTATTATTGCCAACAGTGAGAACAGGAAGAGCTGTGAAAACCAAAATACTAACTAAAGTGCATAAGCATGATTCATCAACAAACCTGTCAACTCAAAATGAGCATTTTTCAATGCTTATATAAGAATAATCTGTACCATCTTATAATACTCTTAAAATTAGGAATGGAAACCCAGAATGTTTAAGAAAAAAGTTAAGTTCTGCAAAGTTGATAATGATGAAATTACGCTAAGGAACCTCAGCAATAAACTAGAAGGTTAATTCCACCTTTCTTCATGCATTGTAAGCATGTGATGTATAGTGTCATGTGATTGAACCTAAGCATTAAACTTCATAAGTAACATATTTTATTAGAATAAATGGAAAACAGTTTGTTTACATTGAATTTATAAAAAGTTAAATAAAACTATCTAATTGAATTAATTAGTGAAAGAAAACATAGCTTCAGATTATCTGCTTCAAGTATAATGAGCATGTCACTGGGTTAATTATCATCTGATTTCCCTTCCCTTTCTTTAGGTAGTACTGCTCAATGTTTCTTTCAAAATCTTTGATGGAACTGGGAACAAGTAAGAGGTGCTAACATACATTCTATCATTCCAATATTCTAATTGATTTGAACAATTATCTGTAAACACAATAAAATTACACAGTGGGGTTTTAATAGAGTGAAATGCTTTTTTTATTAATGCAATGGATACGAGCATTACGGGCTATGCCAGCATTTATTGCCCAATGTCAACCACATTGCTGTGGTTCTGGAATCGCGTGTAGGCCAGACCACGCAAAGATGGCATTTGCCTTCCCGGAAGGACATTAGTGAACTCAAAGAGATTTTCCTGATGATTGTTTCATGGTTGTCATTAGTGTCTTCATGGCAGATCTTTACTGAATACAAATTCCAGCATCTACCATGGCAGGATTCGAACCAAGATCCCCAAAATGGTAGCTAGTTTCCCCCTCCAGTGACAATATCATTAGGCCACAATGACTTACCATTTTATTGTATCCTAATAAATGCCTTTTCAATTCCACCACGCACTATTGCTTTTGATCTTCCAATATAATGTTTCCACGTTTTTTTTTAACTTCATTAATAATTATCTTAAGACCACAATTCCAATCTCATTTCAATACCACAAGCCCAGGCATACTACTACAAAGCTCCTCTTAATTTACCTGCTTAATAAATATTCTGGTGTCTACAAAATTCAACTGTTATTGGTAACATTGTATTAAAGCTATCCAGCATCATTACGACTGAAGGTAGCAGGTTTCTACTTGTATGCTCAGCTCCAATTTTTTTTGTGTAAACACTTCTAGGCCCAAGAATCTATATAACAAAACTAGATTAATCTTGAAAGGAGAGTATTTAAACAAAGTACAATCATTTCATTTTAGCAGGAGAGATAAAAGGATACACAGGACATTTCCTTTTCTTTTGGATGTTTCTTTCATTTCTGCTTCTATTTTTAATCCTATCTTTTGTATGCGAAAATGGGACTGGAGAATGGAGACTTTGTACACTTTTCACTGTATTCCTGTATTTCTGTACTTGAGCATACATGACAATAAAATCTAAATCCAGGTTGAATTGTCTCAAAAGTTGAGGGACAAACTTTAATACTTTCTTATTGATTGAGAAATGGCGGAGAGTTTGACCTCCATTCTACACCAAACATAAATAATAGTTGAACACTTAGATAGTTGTATCAACCAGGCCACTGCTGAATTGAATTTTTTTTAAAAATACTACAAAAGGCTTTATAAATCTGAAATAAAAAATGAACTCTTCTGATTCTGGTCTATTAATATCAAGGATTAGATTACCATGGCTTCAAAGATTAGATTACATTACAGTGTGGAAACAGGCCCTTCGGCCCGTCAAGTCCACACCGACATGCCGAAGCAAACACACCCATACCCCTACATTTACCCCTTACCTAACACTACAGGCAATTTAGCATGGCCAATTCACCTGAGCTGCACATCTTTTGGACTGTGGGAGGAAACCGGAGCACCCCAGAGGAAACCCACGCAGACACGGGGAGAACGTGCAAACTCCACACAGTCAGTCGCCTGAGGCGGGAGTTGAACCCGGGTCTCTGGAGAGAAATAACTTGTATTTACAAAGCCCCTTTCACCATACCAGCAACTAACTATATTGCTATTTAATCATTTGTGTAACTCATGGTAAGGCAATAGCAAATTTATGAAAAACAAATGCAGATGACGTGACCTTTTTTTTGTGATGCTACTTGAAGGACAAATGTTAGCTGAAATATTGGGAGAAATATCCTGGTTTTCGTTGTCTAATGCTATAGAATTTTACACATCCACCTGAACGGGCAAATGAGACTTCGAGTTCAGACCACATCTCAAAGATGGCACCTCCAGCAAGGCGGCACCACTCAACTACAGCATGGAAATGATCTTCTCCAGTCTCTGGAACTGAACTGGAACCTGTGAACTCTGTCTCAGAAGCAAAAGTTCTCCCACAGAGCCAAAGATGACAATTGTGAACATTATTGTACAAAACGTTTACTTTTGATCGTAAGATTATAAATTTCATACAGTTGGAATTATGCTTCCATCGAGAAGTGCCTACTTTTATTAACAGAAGTCCCCAGTTTCCAAATATGTATGCAAATAATATGAGCCACCTCCCTGTTCTTTTGCTGGGGCACTGTCACAGTGCCTCATTGTATCACAATCAACCAGTTCCCTTCTCTTTGAGGTAGATTACTATAAGAGCCACTGTTCAGTGAAAACAATGGAAGACTGAAGGCTTGGTTGATGATCCCTTCTGAAACTCTAACGTACTGATCAAAAAACAATGCAATGAGAATACTCTGACCTGCAACTTTTACAATCAAAGGAACTTTTGTATCCTTTTGACATGGCGACTGAATGATGTGACACTGAGCCAGAAGGGCTATGTATAAAAATAGTCTGTTCCCAGGTAAATGCTAAGTTAGTTGATTTCAGTTTGGTCAGCAGGAGGTCGCTATTACAAAAACAGAAAATGCTGGAAAAACTCTGCAACATCTGTAGTGACTGGGGTAACAAGTTTAAGCTACTAAAGAGACAGGAAAGATGGGAAAGGGAAAGACAAAACAAACTATGATAGGTTAGAAGGTAAGAAAAACTAAATTACAAAATGGTTAATGGTACAAGGTAAAAAGGAAATAGCTATGAGACAAATAAAGAAGCAAGAGATGCTGTAGTGAAGATGTAAAGAGGAATCACAGAAGGGGAGTGGAACAGTGTATTAAAATGATAGGTAACCTGACATTTGTGGGCACATTTCTGGTTTGAATAAATGTGTTCACGGAACAATTACTCAATCTGTTTTAGACGTTAATTATGCCTGCCCTTCAATGGGATAAGTCAAAAATCGTATATTCGGTCCTGATAAACTGCCCTCCCACTGTCTTTTGCCATTAGGTTAATAGACGTGGAAGTGCCATTTCCTGCTCTTACCCAAACTATAAAATTACATCAACTTTGCAACCAATTTCTATTCTCTTACCACATTCATCTGGTCTATTTCTGACTCTTCTTTCCCATTCTGACTTCTCTATCTCCGTTTATTGGGATAGGATATTAACTAATATCCATTACAAGTCTACTGATCCCACAATACTTTGACTACACTTCTTCCCACCGACATCCTCTCAAATCTCTAATCCTCTAAGTTGAAAGTCTATACTGATAATGTAAACTTCCATACCAGTACTGCCAACATCTGCCTTTCTACCACCTCACCATGTTAAAGGTCTCTCAAGATTGACTGTCTCAGTGCCTGCCCTAGATGTCCAACCTGCAGTTAACTGAATGTGTAACCAAGCAACCCTTGCCCAATTGCAGTCAATAAGAATCAGAAAAAACTTTCCACTAGTTGGAGTCATACACAGCACAAGGAAAGCTGGTTGCTTGATAAAGGGACAACTAGGGGTGGCAGTAATTTGTGTATGGATTCAAAGGACATAGGTAGGTCCTAACTAAATACTTTGTGTCAGTCTTCATTAGTGAGAGGGATGATGTGGATATAGAAATCAGGGAGAAGTACTGTGATACACTTTAAGAAGTTATCATTGACGGAGAGGAGGTTCTGAGTAATCTGGCAGATTCAGAAAAATATCAATCTCCGAACAAAATGTATCCCAAACTGTTGAGCGAGTCATAGTAAGGATGCTGGCAATAAATTAAATTTCTTCACTGTCACAACAGAAGAGCTAGTGAACTGGAGAACAGGCAATGTTGTTTTAGTATCCAAGAGGGAGCAAGGGATAAACCTGGAAACTGTAGGCCTGTCAGTCTAACATCACTGATGGGGAAATTATTAGAAGGAATTCTGAGGGACAGGACGAATCTGCCCTTGGAGAGGCAGGAGTTAATCAAGAATTAACATAGTTCTGTTAAGGAGAGGTCATGTCTGACCAACTTGATTGAATTTTCAAAGAGGTCACCAGGTGTGCAGACAAGGGCAATACATGCAATGTACTTGGACTTCAGCAAAGCCTTTGATAAGGTCCTGCATGGGTGACTGATAGCTAAGGTAAGAGCCCATCTGATCCAAGGTAATTTGGCAACCCGAATACAGATTTGGTTGAGTGGCAGGAAACAGAGCATGATATTCAAGGGATGTTTTTGAAAGCCTGTGCTCAGTGGGGCTCTGCAGGGTTCAGAGCTGGGGTCTTGCTTTTTTTGGTATATATAAATGATTTAGACTTGAGTGTAATTAGGTTGATCAGTCAGTTTGTGGATGATACTAAAATTGATGATGTCGGCAAATTGTGAGACGGATAGCCTTATATGACAGGAGGGTATATGTGAGCTAGTCAAATGGGCTGATCAGTGGCAACTGGAATTCATTGTAGATAAGTATGTGGTAGGCAGGACAAACAAGGCAAGGGAATACATGAAGAACAATATGACCGTGGGAAGCACCAAGGATCAGAGGAACCTTGCTGTGCATGTCCACCAGTCAATTATGTTTGCAAGACAGGTAGCCAAAATAGTTAAGAAGCCATATGGGAAATTTACCTTTATTAGCTAAGGTACAGAGTTTAAGAGCAGGTTATGCTGGAACTGGATAAAATATTGATTAGGCCACAGAGTATTCCTGATGAAGGGCTTTTGCCCAAAACATCGATTTCCCTGCTCCTCAGACGCTGCCTGACCTGCTATGCTTTTCCAGCACCACTCTAATCTTGACACAGAATATTGTGCACAGTTCTGGAATCCACATTATAGAAAGGGATGTGATTGCACTGGAGTGAGTGCAGAGGAAATTTGACAGGGTGCTGCTTTCAAGAGAGATCGGATAGACTAGGGTTATTTTTCTGGAAGCAGAGGAGTTCAGGGGCGACCCTGATTGAGGTGTGCAGAATTATCAAGGGCAAAGAGAGGGTAGGCAGGGAGAAACGTTTCCTCTTGGTGGAGGGAGCAATGACCGAGGAGGGAGGGGGGTGTAGATTTAAGGTAAGGGGCAACAGATATTTAGACGATGTGAGGAAACTTTTTTATCCAGAGGATAGTGGATAGCTGGAACTCATGGTTGTAAGGGTAATAGAGGCAGAACCCCTCACAATATTTAGATGTACACTTGTAATGCAAAGGCATACAAGGCTTTCAGATAACTGATGGAAAATGAAATTAGAATAGGCATTGGATTTTGATGGGTACAGATCCAGTGGGATGAAGACCCTTCTTTTCTTGCTGCAGGCCTCTATGACTCTATGACATTGCTGCAGGAGTTCTTCAAGATCACATTCTCAGCTGAACTGGCTCTAGCTGCTTCATTAATGCTCTTCTCTCAATTCTAAGCTCAGACATGGGAATGTTCACTTCTGACAGACTTGATTCCAACACCACCTTGAAGTTCCTCTTCAAGTAACACACTATCCTGAACTTAACTATATTTTGAATGTTCCTAACCTCTGAATGACATGATAACGCACAAGATTAGAGTGGTGCTGGAAAAGCACAGCAGGTCGGCAGCAACTGAGGAGCCCTTCATCAGGACTTGTACACAATTCTGGAATCCACATTATAGAAAGGGATATGATTGCACTGGAGTGGGCACAGAGGAGATTTGCCAGGAGGCTACATTCAAGAGAGATTGGATAGACTAGGGTTATTTTTCATTCCTGATGAAGGGCTCCTGCCTGAAATGTCAATTTTCCTGCCCCTTGGATGTTGCCTGACCTGCTGTCCTTTTCCAGCACCACTCTAATCTTGACTCTGATCTCCAGAGTCTGCAGTCTTCACTTTCGCCATGATAACGCACAAGACAGTTGGGAAAGTATGTCAAGAATGGTAAAATGAGATTTCCGATGTCAAAGTAAAATGTCTGATCTTATGCATAATGTTTTAAAGATGAGATTAGAATCCTGCTAGTGAATAGCAATTACAGTGCATGTAATTCAACTGAATGGTCATGTCTGAAAGTCTTAAGGGGAATCGTCCTTATTCTAGATAAGAAGGCCTCTGATCCATCATGGGGTTGCACCATAGTCAGTCAAAGGCCCACTCCAGGGGTATGGTCAGTCAATTGCTTGATGCAAACAAGGTCCAGAGATCCATCATATTATGATCCCACGAGTAGGCTGCAGTCAGTCTTGAAAGTCAGGTCCTATTGTCCAGGGATTAGTGGGGAATCAGTAAGTCAGTCAGTCAGCTGCACTGAAACCAGTGAAGTGTCCAGAGTGCTAACTGTGTTGCCCTCTATCTCCATCTAATTCTCAAATACTTATTGAGAAAAAAAAGGGTTACCAACACAGCCAAGTTGGCAGAGTAATTTTTTGTATTTCCACAGTCTTTACTTATGCGTGATGTGAAACCCATCAACAACAAAAACATTAGTCAGGCATTCACGGATTCCAAATTAAAGATAACTGCAAACACAAAATTCTGCATGTGTACCTCATGCATTGACTATATTGATTACAGATCCTGAGCACAGACTGGATGACCACTTTGCACAACACCTATGTCTTGTTTGCAAAAAAAGATCCTGAGCTTCCAGTTGACTGCCATTTCAACACACCACAATGATTCCTGGCCAGTATGTCTGTCTCAGGCTTGCTCCAGTCCTCCAGCAAAGCCCAGCACAAGAACAGCATCTTATTTTCTGTGTGGGCACCCTGCAACCTTCTGGGCTCAATATCGGGTTCAACAATGTGAGGGCTTGATCATCTTTCCCCATGCTTTCCCCTACCCCCATACACCAGGCCTTGCCATCATATGGGCTGCTTCTATTGTCAG
The DNA here is from genome assembly GCF_047496795.1 of Chiloscyllium punctatum. Taxonomy (NCBI): domain Eukaryota; kingdom Metazoa; phylum Chordata; class Chondrichthyes; order Orectolobiformes; family Hemiscylliidae; genus Chiloscyllium; species Chiloscyllium punctatum. Next base: position 55,084,349 of record NC_092758.1, on the reverse strand, counting down.
CCACTAATAGCCCCCATAAGGAACTAGTCATTCCCCCAGACTGACCTTTAACCACTCCTTTGCCTGTCCAACTGTTTTTCCTCTCTTTTTGGGCTCAATCACTACCTATTGTTTCCTCCCCAACCCACCCCCCTCCCCCTCACCCTATCATTCAGATTAAAAACCATCCTTTTCCTTGCTACCATCAGTTCTGAAGAAGGGTTATTCTGATTTTTCTTCACAGATGCTACCAGGCCTGCTGAAATTTTCCAGCAATTTCTGTTTTTGTTTCAGATTTCCGGCATCCACAGTTTTATTTTGTATCAAGGGTCATAGTCAACTGGTCCAGCCATTATATCTTGGTGCAGTCTCAGGGTCCACAGTTGGGGTAGAATGAATCTACTCAATAGAATGTGCTAGGAGAAAGTGAGCACTGCTGATGCTGAAGATCAGAGTCGAAGAGTGTGGTGCTAGAATAACCACCACCCAGCTCAGAACCTGTCCCCTTGACTTGTCCGGACTTGTCTCAGTAACTCAGTAACTGTCCCCTTGACTTGTCCGGACTTGTCCTACCTGCCTATCTTCTTTTCCACCTATCCACTCCACCCTCTCCTCCTTGACCTATCACCTTCATCCCCTCCCCCACTTACCCATTGTACTCTATGCTACTCTCTCCCCACCCCCACCCTCCTCTAGCTTATCTCTCCACGCTCCAGGCTCACTGCCTTTACTCCTGATGAAGAGCTTTTGCCCGAAACGTCGATTTCGAAGCTACTTGGATGCTGCCTGAACTGCTGTGCTCTTCCAGCACCACTAATCCAGAATCTGGTTTCCAGCATCTGCAGTCATTGTTTTTACCTAGAATAACCACAGGCAGCATCCGAGGAGCAGGCGAATCGACGTTTCGAGAAGAGATAAATGGGAGGCAGTTGTGGCTGGGGGGAAGGTAGCTGAGAATGCAATAGGAAGATGAAGGTAAGGGGTGAAGGTAATAGATTAGATTAGATTAAATTCCCTACAGTACAGAAACAGGCCATTTGGTCCAACAAGTCCACACCAACCCATTCCCCTATCCTATATTTCCCCCTGACTAATGCACTTCACTCTATGGGCAATTTAGCATGGCCAATTCACCTATTCTGCACATCTTTGGACTGTGAGAGGAAACTGGATCACTCCGAGGAAACCCACACACACATGTGGAGAATGTGCAAACTCCAGACGGCCAATTGACCAAGGTAGGAATTGAAACCAAGTCCCTGGCACTGTGAGAAAGCAGTGCTAACCACTGAGGGGTCAGAGAGGAGGGTGAAGCGAATAGATGGGAAGGAAGATGGAAAGATAGGACAGGTCAAGAGGGCAGTGCCAAGTTGGAAAATTGGATCTGGAATAAACTGGGGGAGGTGAAATGAGGAAACTGGTGAAAGCCACATTGATTCCATGTGGTTGGAGGGTCCCAAGGCAGCACCACACTCTTTGACAATAGAATGTGCTCCCGACTGTACCTTTAGCTAAAGTACACACCAAGGTGTCAGGATCTAGCTGGTGGAGTATGCAGATGGCAACCTTTCTTAATTCGTCCTCTGGGGGACCTTGGTCTTCTTCCTCAGAAGTGAAGGAGGAGACGATGTTTGGAGGGGATCGTCTCATCAGGACAGAGACTGTCTGGATGCCACAGACACCTATAGAAGGCAAAAGAGGAAATGAAAAAATGTGTTGCTGGAAAAGCGCAGCAGGTCAGGCAGCATCCAAGGCGCAGGAGAATTGACGTTTCGGGCATAAGCCCTTCTCCTTGGATGCTGCCTGACCTGCTGCGCTTTTCCAGCAACACATTTTCAGCTCTGATCTCCAGCATCTGCAGTCCTCACTTTCTCCTAAAAGAGGAAATGAGTTCTACAATAGGGTTAAAAGTGTGAGCATATTAGGAATAGAGTCATAGAGTCATGTCCCAACCCAATCTAGTCTCACCTGCCAGCACCTGGCCCATATCCCTCCATACCCTTCCTATTCATATACCCATCCAAATGTCTTTTAAATGTTGCAATTGTACTAGCCTCCACCACTTACTGTGGCAAACCTCAGCCTCCAATGCTCCAGGGAAAACAGCCCCAGCCTGTTCAGCCTCTCCCTGTAGCTCAGATCCTCCAACCCTGGCAATATTCTTGTACATCTTTTCTGAAACCTTTCAAGTTTCACAACATCTTTTCAATAGGAAGGAGACCAGAATTGCACGCAATATTCCAACAGTGGCCTAACCAATGTCCTGTACAGCAGCAACATGACCTCCCAACTCCTGTAGTCTATACTCTGACCAATAAAAGAAAGCATACCAAATGCCTTCTTCACTATCTTACCTACGTTCACAGTGGTGTAATAAGACAGCTGCATTGCACCTCACAATGAATCTTACTTGGTAACTGGGGATATGGAGATCTCAGCATCACCAAACAAGAGATCATCACCCACCTCAGTGAGACCAATACTCTGCTCCTTTAGTGAGGCACGGAGATGAACATTGACCATTCCATCAATTTTTTTAGCCTTCTCAGTCCTAATGTGAGCTGTTTTCTCCTGCAATGAGACAAAATTAAGTGAGATGAATATAGCTAGCACAGCAGTTTAGTGCAGATGGGGAAGCTGCCCTGAGTGAGTGAGAGAGAGGGAGGGAGAGAATCACAGAGGGCAGGAAGGTTTATAATTTGGGGGATGGTGGTGAGATTACACCCTATGCAATACCGAGAGTAGTAGACCATGAGCTTTAACAGGAGGTGCGTACAATGGTAGAGTTATGGTTAGTATGAGATTGCAGAGGAAAGATGGTGGCAGAATGCAGAAGATTACTGATCATTTTCCTGAACTGTAGGGCATTCCTCCAGACTGTGGTAGTGGCATTAAATTGGGTAACAATCTTGGACCAAGGGGGCAGAGTCTGATGCTATGGTCTCCTTCGCAGTCTTGGGGAAAGAGGATGGGCTTTTTTCCATAGGCTCTCTAATTCCTTGTCCATGAACAGGTGTGACAGTCTGCCTCTCCTTTGAAGCACAAACTGTGAAGGGCAATTCCTGTCTGGCAATGTTTAAAACAGTGAACAACTGGGGTTTAAATATGGCACCTGTGATGTGAATCCCAGCGAATCCTGGATACTAGCGAACACTGCCACTGTCACAAGATAGCACAGGAGTATTCACCTTGTAAGTATGGTGTACATCTAATGGCATGAGCTGTGTCAAATTATGTAAGAAAAGACATGAGGTATTGCAGAGAGAAACATTCCATGGAATCCTCTGAAATTGAGCTTAGCCAAACTTGGAAAAATTCAAACCCTATATCAATATCCCTTCATTGTTGCTGGTTCAAGTGAATATTTCTCCCTAGAGACACTGTGGATACCTTACACTAGATGGACTGCAGCCATTCAGGAAGGCAGCACACCATTACCCTCTCAAGGGCAATTAAGGATGGACAACAATCATCTTGATCATAACCAATAGGAATTTTTTAAAAAATCAATTGTACTTTCCACATCACCTCAATACACAAATACTCTCTTGTCTCTTAGTCAAAGTTCAGTTCTAATGAAAAATAATCAATCTGAAACATTAACTCCGTGTCTCTTCACAGATGCTACCTAACCTGCTGCTGCATATTCCTAACATAGAGTCAGAGAGATTTACAACATGGAAACAGGTCCTTTGGCCCAACTTGCCCATGCCACCCAGTTTTCATAAATAAACTAGCCCCATTTGTCTGCATTTGGCCCATATCCCTCCATACCTATCCCACCCATGTGCCTGTCCTAATGTTTCTTAAATGAACAATGCCTCCGGCAGCTTGTTCCAGACACTCACCACCTTCTGTGTGAAAAATATTGCCCTCTGGACCCTTCTGTACCTCTCCCTTCTTACCTTAAACTTAGGCCCTCAAGTTTTAAACTCCCTGACCATGGGGAAGAGCAATCTTGCTTTAACTTCAGATTTCAAATATCTAAAATTGACCTTAGTTTTCACTAAGGAAGGTAGAATGAAACAAGCAGTCAGGATTCATGTTTCTGGTAAAAACCCAGTGATCTCTGCTGGAACGTGCACATAGGTACTAAATTAGTATATGTTTAAATTTAGCCATGATGCCTTCTACAGTCAATAGACCAGTAACATTCCCCATCCCTGGTTACATTCACATAGAAAGTATGGCCCTTTCTATGTGTTACAAAAGAATTTTTTTGTGTGTCAGTGGAAACACTTCTAAGTAATCATCTTTGAGGAAGGGGAAGAATTGGGGAGAATGCTAATTATTTGTTTTAGGTATCCCAGAAAATTTACAATTTCTTTGTGGCTCATTGTGTACTGCTCAGATTTGCTTCACTGCAGGGTGTTTGGATGATTCAGAAAGCAGGTTGCTGCATTGTGTGCCCCAGCTTTTAGGAACAGTGTGCGTGCAAACCAGGAATATTTATGAGAAGCTCATACAACATTAACAATAGATTGCTCTCTGTATGCTCCACTAAGTGTTTTTGTGAGCATTACCAAAACAACAGGCTGCTGTTCTGGAGAAGGCACTGAGGTTTGACGAAGAACTTGCTCCTCACAGAATACTGATTAATATTCTTAATAACACCTTTTATTGTCCATATACAAAATGTACATTGAGGACCATCATTGAAAGAACCTGTGATAAGAAGATCACATGAACTGAGTGCAACTAATTAAAATATCTGACATGTTTGCCACTTGCTTTTTGATTTTCACAATGTCTTTCAGAACAGGCTGAAAACTGTAGATGCAATTCAAGCAGTTGAACTACAAATGTTTTCTTAAAGAAACCTTTCTGTGACCTGTTCGTCTATCTAAGTTAACATTCTTAGAAAGAACGTACACATTTTGACAACAAGAAAAAGTCTGCATTCATAAAGTCATAGAGTCATACAGTGGAAATAGATTCTTTGTTCAACTAGCCCATGCCAACCATACAGCCAAACTAAACTAGTTCCCCCTTGCCTGCTTCTGGCCCATATCCCTTCAGACCTTTCCTATTCATGTCCTTGTCTCAGTCTCTTAAACATTGTAACTGTGCTCACATCCACCACTTCTTCAAGAAGTTGATTCCACACCCTCATGTCTTTTTTAAATCTCTCTCCTCTCACCTTAAAAATATGCGCCCTAGGTGTTCAAAGTTTGTGAGAAGATTCGTAGCTCGGGTGCTCGTTGTTGTGGTTCTGTTCGCCGAGCTGGGAATTTGTGTTGCAGACGTTTTGTCCCCTGTCTAGGTGACATCCTCAATGCTTGGGAGCCTCCTGTGAAGCGCTTCTGTGATCTTTCCTCCGGCATTTGTAGTGGTTTGAATCTGCCGCTTCCGGTTGTCAGTTCCAGCTGTCCACTGCAGTGGTCGGTATATTGGGTCCAGATCGATGTGCTTATTGATTGAATCTGTGGATGAGTGCCATGCCTCTAGGAATTCCCTGGCTGTTCTCTGTTTGGCTTGTCCTATAATAGTAGTGTTGCCCCAGTCGAATTCATGTTGCTTGTCATCTGCGTGTGTGGCTACTAAGGATAGCTGGTCGTGTCGTTTCGTGGCTAGTTGGTGTTCATGGATGCGGATCGTTAGCTGTCTTCCTGTTTGTCCTATGTAGTGTTTTGTGCAGTCCTTGCATGGGATTTTGTACACTACATTGGTTTTGCTCATGCTGGGTATCGGGTCCTTCGTTCTGGTGAGTTGTTGTCTGAGAGTGGCTGTTGGTTTGTGTGCTGTTATGAGTCCTAGTGGTCACAGTAGTCTGGCTGTCAGTTCGGAAATGCTCTTGATGTATGGTAGTGTGGCTAGTCCTTTGACAATGGAACGAGGACATGCCACAACCCAAAGGACTAGCCACACTACCATACATCAAGAGCATTTCCGAACTGACAGCCAGACTACTGCGACCACTAGGACTCATAACAGCACACAAACCAACAGCCACTCTCAGACAACATCTCACCAGAACGAAGGACCTGATACCCAGCATGAGCAAAACCAATGTAGTGTACAAAATCCCACGCTAGGACTGCACAAAACACTACATAGGACAAACAGGAAGACAGCTAACGATCCGCATCCATGAACACCAACTAGCCATGAAACGACACGACCAGCTATCCTTAGTAGCCACACACGCAGATGACAAGCAACATGAATTTGACTGGGACAACACTACTATTATAGGACAAGCCAAACAGAGAACAGCCAGGGAATTCCTAGAGGCATGGCACTCATCCACAGATTCAATCAATAAGCACATCGATCTGGACCCAATATACCGACCACTGCAGCGGACAGCTGGAACTGACAACCGGAAGCGGCAGATTCAAACCACTACAAATGCTGGAGGAAAGATCACAGAAGCGCTTCACAGGAGGCTCCCAAGCAGAGGATGTCACCTAGACAGGGGACGAAACGTCTGCAACACAAATTCCCTGCTCGGCGAACAGAACCACAACATATGCCCCCTAATATTCGTTGAACAAATCAATTCAAATGATGAAAATTTGATCCTTCTTGTAAAAATCCCCAATGCGCTTAATGATTTTGTTTTAGATTAGATATAAATTTATAACAAAGGAATACAGCATTTGGCAAGAGCAAGTTTATGTTGATATTTATGCTCCACATGTGACTCTTTCCAGCTTTAAGTGGCAACCTAAGTTCTAGCAGAACAGTTTGGCATGAACTTGGTACTTAATCCAATGCTGGTATGGAGTTATAAAATAATTAGCTGCATATGTATAGCACTTTTCACAACCTCAGATCAGTCCAAATCAATGAAGTACTTTGAATTGTGAACCTAATCTGTTATAATTTAGGAATCATGGCAACTAATTTGGACACAAACAGCAACACAGATGACTGGCCTTTTAGTTTGCTTGACACTGCATTGAAAGCCAGGAGAGCTAATCTGATAAAACATACACATTGGTACTGACCCTTTTCTCAACCTTTCCAACAAGGTTGGTCTACTTTCAGCTGCTGTTCTTCTGTCTCCTGGAAACTGCCCTCTATTATTGACTTAACACTTTGTTTCTCATGATGCTATTGCAGGAACAGGAGACAGTGAGTGAATGGGGAAGAACTGGAACATTAATACATCTTGATATTGATGGCTTGCTGTTTTGCCTCTGCATTGAATCATTTCAACAATTGAATTTATGTTTAAGTGTTATGTAAAATTTGCTGTTCATGGTATGTAACAAGTTACTTATTTCATCTTATCATTAGATTTGCACCCCAAAGATTGGTTTTCACATTAAATTAAATGGGCTCTGGTGGCAGAAATCATATTCCAGTATTTCAGTAATCCTCTGGCTCTTAAAAAGTACATGATAATTTTAACCGAAGCCAAAATGAGCTCTGTGGTTTTGGTTTAACACCTCAGACACCACTTGTACTAGCTAAGGAATCTTCAGAAAATGAATAATGTTACATGGTTACTCTATTCGAGTGCAAATAATGAATTATGTTAATTTTCTTTTCTAATTAATTAACTATAGCTGCTAGCTATTTCATTGCATACATAATCTGGGTGGTGGGTAAGAGGAAAGCAAAGCTAAATTCTGGAAATAGATATATATTGGAAATAGATATGTAGTATAATTAAGAAAATTATATTTCCTCACAATAGAGACCCAGTAGATTTGCTTGCCCAACCACCAAGAATATCAAGATATCACAGATCCTCTGCCTGAGATATTCTATTATTCAATTTAATTGACAGAAAGTCATTAACAATTAACAATCATATAGCACAAAAGAGGCCATTCAGCCCATCATTCATATATTGACTCTTCACAAACAGTGAGTCAATTGTTCTTACTCTTTCTTTCCCAAACCCTGATTGCTCTTTTTATTTTCATACATTCAATTTTCTATCGGAAGTTACAAATGAATCTGTTTCCAGAACCCTTTAATGGGTTATGTATTTTCATACAGTTCTCCCGTGGTAGATAAAAGCAACAGATCTCTTACATCTAAGCATTTTTTTAATTTCAAAAATATACTTTATTCATAAAAAATCTTTTGGTATCTGTACAGTTGGTGATGCCATTCATATGTATACATTGCATGTCTTTACAGAGATCAGACTGAGTTATTTGTATTTACAAGCCTGTATGCTAACCCTCCAGCCTCTAGGTGTTCAGCTGAGGTGTCAGCGGAGCCCAGTTACTGAGTGGACCCCCCCCGTTCTTCTTTGGCGTGCAGGTGTTATATTGTAGTCTTTCCCCAGCGCACCTTGGCGGCAGCTGCCCCAAGCTTCAGCGCGTCCCTCAGCACATAGTCCTAGACCTTGGAATGTGCCAGTCTGCAATACTCACTCGGGGTCAACTCCTTCAGTTGGAAGACCAACAGGTTTCGGGCAGACCAAAGAACGTCTTTCCCTGAGTTGATGATCCTCAGGGCACAGTTGATCTTCATCTCAGTGTGTGTGCTGGGGAACTGACCGTAGAGCATAGAATCCAATGTCACAGATATGCTGGGGACAAACCTTGACAAACACCACTGCATTCCTCTCCAGACTTCCTTTGCAGATGGAGGTGTGTGACAGTCTCATCCCCTCCACAGCCACTTTGAGGACAGTGTGCGGTGGCACAGAGAGTCCAGGCATTCATAAGAGATGTCACAGGCAGGGCCCTCCTCACCACCAGCCAAGCTATGTCTTGGTGCTTGTTTGAAATTCTGGCAATGAGACATTTTGCCAAATGACTTTGACAGTCTGCCCGGGAACTGCCCAACTGGATCCACCCTCTCCTTTTCCAAAGGGTCTCAAGGACACTACATGCTGACCACTTCCTGATGGATTTGTGGCCTTAGGTGGTTTTCTTCATAAATTTCTCCACAAAGGACAGGTGATACAAAACGGTCGAACTACTTGGAGCGTTCTGCGGCAGTGAGGCCAGACCTATTCTTCACAACACTGGGGACAAGTAGAACCTCAGTACGTAGTGACATTTGGTGTTTGCATACCTGGGATCCACACACAGCTTGATGCAGCCACACACAAAGGTGGCCATCAGGGTGAGAGTGGCATTGGGTGTGAATTTTTCCTCATTTCCCAGATTTTTATATATAGTGTCCCTTCGGACCCAGTCCATCTTTGATCTCCACATGAAGTGGAAGACAACCCGGGTGACTATGGCGGCACAGGTTCTGGGAATATGCCAGACCTATGCCACATATAACAATGCTGAGAGTACCTCACACCTGATGACCACGTTTTTACCCGCGATAGAGAGTGACTGTTGCTCCCATCTGCCCAGTTTCTGCTTTACTTTACTGAAATGCTCTTCCCAAGGCTTGGAGCATGCCCCAGTCCCTCCGAACCAAATACCCAGCACTTTCAGGCGGTCAGTCCTGATGGTGAATGGGATAGAGGATTGGTCGACCCAGCTCCCAAAAGTGTATGGCCTCGCTCTACCTTGGCCCCTGAGGCCCGTTCAAACTGGTCGCACGTGCACATGGTCAGCAGAAAACAGCAACGTCATCCATATACAAACAAAGGAGAGAACACTCAAGCAACACTGCTTTTCCAAAGCCCAGGATTGAACTGGAAACCTTTAGGTCTTCAGTCTAATGCTCTCCCAACGGAGCTATTGCAGCTATGGATTGATGCCCAAAATAAAGGCCACCTACTGTTAACCTAGCATTAGTATTTGACTAAGCTAGCCACACTTTTCAAAATAGAGACAGTCTTTTAGCTTGTGGTTATTCAGTACACACACAGTAATAGCTCTATCATTCATGACTACCTGACTGCTGCCAATATAATTCTATAAGATGAAATCTCTGAACATTAGTTGTCTATCACAGAGCCTGTCAGTCATCCAAGGGCATTTTACACATTAGCCTCAGTATTCATTATTGGTTAAAGTTGTTTTGGAGATAATACATGATAAGGAGGTTGGTCATTGCCTGGCTAGCTGCGTGCCACACTGGGTGAATTAGACGGAAGAATATTCTGAGTAGCAAGTATTCACAAAATAATTTGTGAGGAACGTTTGGGTCTTTTTTGAATATGGAATAAGATGGCTTGAATTATAAATAATACATGACTCGCCAATCGTTTTTGCTCATTTATTTAAGTCTCCTTAGCTTACCATCCTTACTATTTGCATTCTAGTTTTCAATTAGGCATTTCACAGATTATTCAGCCATTTACTTCATCTCAGAGATTATAAATCTTGTTGCCCTTTTTTACGGCTTTGAAATGCTTAATTAACAACATAAAATGATGGAAACATTCAATTGATCAGACAGAATCTGTGATGAATAGAAGGTTGGGCGAATGGGTCAGGTTTATTCCAAAGAGTGACAGAGATTTTTTTTTAAAGTTTGTAGAAGTAATCCTTGTGGAGCATACTGAAACATTTTGAACACTACCAATGTTGTTATAGGTTCGATACAATACTTACTGAATGTTGTGAAATGCTCATGAATGACGGCAGAGGCGGTCAAGGATCATAGAACTATTGTTATAGTTGGTCTCTTGAGACTGCTGCCTTGCTGTCAAACTCAGGAGGCTGGCAGAATGTGGGAGGTGATAGTGCAATAGTGTTCAAGATTCCATGAAAGCAAATACACATTTTGTGCTTCAATGCAGGTACAATAAATATGTATAATATAAATACAATTGAAGAATTAAGCTGATGCAGAGAACTCAGAATAAAGAAGATTACAATGGTTATCAATAGACAGAAATTAAAATACAGCTTCAAAATTACTTATTTTATAGATTTGGATTCTATAAAATTTTAATGCGGTACTTTGGTAAGACCAAACTCACAGTACTGCATGGAATTCCAATCTTTACACTCTAAAGATAAAGTTGAGAAAGTGGAAACAAATAAATACAAAGGTGTTACAGACTTGAGAGGAAGCAGCCAGTAAAAATGACCGAGCAAGTTCAGGCTATTTTCTCTGAAAGAGAAGACTAGGATGTGATCCGATCATAGTCCTTAAAATTATGGAGTATTCTAAAGATTGTGGTTTCTCCCTCCCCCTGCTAAGAAGGTCAAGAAATCATATCCGCTACCCTGATGGCTGTCCAGTAACAATTTAACACTGGGAGTTGAGTTAATTGTTTAAGGCAAGGTCTCTGTTCCTGTGTCTGGAGAAGCTTCACAGCTCTGTGGCTCCAGTACCACCAGCCAAGAGTCTTGGCCGCTACTGTGATTGTAGACAGTCCCACCACACCGATGACTTGACTGTGATCATGGTTGGGGTTTCAGCAAGGGTTAGGTGCAGGAGGTGAGGACTGGGTGCATGAAGCCAGAGGAGGCCAGCTAATGGTAAGAGAAGATAGGTAAGAGACAGGATTATGACCCATTGGATTTTATGTGCCCCGCCTTCAAAGTCACTGGTGGGAGAACATAACATTCAGCCTGTGAAGGGATTCAAGAGGCTGGATGTTGATAAATTGTCAGTACTTCTGGATGATTCCAGATGAAGCAGGCTTAAATATAGAGGGCAGGAGCTTGCAATAATCATGAGCGAAAGAGTCAGCATTCCCAAATCTATCCTTTGAAACTGACCGCAGCCTCTAGAATACACATTTGTGCAATTAAACATGAAATTGCAGAAGTTGCTCTCAGCGATTCTATGCTTTAACATTGGATATGCTGTTGAAGCTTCTGCAGTTAGAAATCATTTGAAATCAGTAAATTGACAAGTAATTATACCCCTTTCCCCTACATACACGCTATTATAAAGTTAAAGGCAAATACTGTACCTTTAAGAGAGAGAGAATGCATTCTAAACTGAGAGTTTACAAGCATCTGTGTATATGACTAGATGGCAGTCCAGAGTGTACTGGAAAATTGAAGATACATAACATTTGGCTGTGAAATGGATACCCAAGTTTTGTTTGCTATTTTGACAACAATTTGAATTTAACCAATCAGTTTAAATTATGCCCAGGATACCAAAACTCAATCGAGTTTTAATTTATTGTTTTGTCAACATCAAACCAACAAGACAATCCCATTTTGGGGGGGGCGGGTCGGTGTATAAAAATGTGGACACTTTGAGAATTGGTCAGAAAGCAACCATCGTTGAGAGAGACAGAGCCAATTGCCCATCCAATGTCTTGCTCTCAACGAAATTGGGAAACACTGTCTATCAAAGTTACAAATTACACAATGCCAGGTTATAGTCCAACAGGTTTAATTGGAAGCACTAGCTTTCGAAGCACTGCTCCTTCATCAGGTGGTTGTGGAGTGCACAATTGTAAGACACAGAATTTATAGCTAAAGTTTACAGTGTGATGTAACTGAAAGTAAACATTGATTGTTTGTTAAGTCTCTCATCTATTAGAATGACCATGATAGTTTCACTTCTTTCATATGTAAATCACAACACTTTTTTTAAAAAGTTACCTTCTCAGGTTAACAGTAACAATTGGTGTCAGCGCAGATAAGATGTTGAGATGTTGTGGGTGTTAGCCCCCTGTGTTCCCTGTCTGTGCCACAATATTTAGACTGATTCGAATCTAAAAAGTGAGTTAACAGTCTTACATGGATTCATGCAGTTTTTGAGCAAAGTACAATATAACTCTGCAAGTACAAATTCACCCCACAAACGTATATGTGTGTGTGTGCATGTGGGTTTGTGTATGTGTGTGTGTCTGTGTGGGGGTTTGTGAGTGTCTGTAGGAGAGTGTATATATGGGTGTGAGAGTGTAAAGTGGTCTAAGTCTGTGAGAAGATGCATGAGTGAGTGTGGGAGTGTGTGTGTCTGTCGGAGTGTGTGTGTGTGTCTGGGGTGAGGGGTTTGAGTGTCTGAGAGAGAGATTGTATATGTGTGTGTGAGTGTAAAGTGTCTAAGTCTGTGAGAGGGTGCATGTGTGAGAGTGGAAGTGTGTGTGTCTGTAGGAGTGTGTGTGAGTGTCTGTGTGCGTGTCTGTGTATAGGAGTGCCTGTGTGTGTGTGAGTGAGTGTGTGTGCATGCATGCATAGGAGTATGTGTGTGTGTGCATAGTGCAATGGTGGTCACCTGCAATGTGAATGTAATGTGACATGAACCTAAGGTCATACTACAGGTCACACTACAGGTGACCACCATTGCATTATACACACACACAGACACTCCTCTGCAGACACAGACGCAGACGCAGACACACACACACACTCTCCTACAGACACACACACTCCCACTCTCACACATGCACCCTCTCACAGACTTAGAAACTTTACACTCACACACGTATATACATTCTCTCTCACAGACACAACCCCCACCTCAGACACACATACTCCTACAGACACACATACTCCCACACTCATACATCCATCCTCTCACAGATTAAGACACTTTACACTCACACATACATATACACTCTCTCTCACAGACACCTACAACCCTCCATCCCAGACACACACACACTCCTACAGACACACATACTCCCACACACACACATGCACCCTCTCACAGACTTAGACTACTTTACACTCACACACACATGTACACTCTCTCTTAAAGACACTTACAAACCCCACCCCAGACACACACACACACACACACACACACACACACATTTGTGGGGTGAATTTGTACTTGCAGAGTTACATTGTACTTTGCTCAAAACGGCATGAATCCATGTCAGACTCTGTTAACTCCCATTTTAGATTAGAATCAGCCTAAACATTATGACACAGATAGGGAACACAGGGGGTGAACATTTTCATCATCTCAACATCTTAACTGCGCTGACACCAATTGTTACAGTTAACCTGAGAATGTAACTTATAAAAAAAGTTTTGTGGTTTACATATGAAAGAAGTGAGACTATCATGGTCATTCTAATAGATGAGAGACTTAACAAATGATCAAGGTATTATTCAATGTATAATTTCAGTTACATCACACTGTAAACTTTAGCTATAAATTCTGTGTCTTACAATTGTGCACTCCACAACCACCTGTTGAAGGAGCAGCACTCCGAAAGCTAGTGCTTCCAATTAAACATGTTGGACTATAACCTGGCATTATGTGATTTGTAACTTTGTTGGACTTTGCGCAGTCCAACACCGGCATCTCCAAATCACTCTCTGTCAACGATACTTTTTCACATGAAATATAATCACAGTAAAATGAAAGATGATGACACAGGGAAGTCCTCAGCTGGAAGAGTAAAGAAAAAGACAGCAGCTGTGTGGTTTTGAAATTAATTTGATGTAATATTAAGAAGTGTCTTATTGGAACAGCATATTGTTATAGAGTTGGAGGCAAATAGTAAGCAATCAAGAGAAAGGGGTCTTAGAGTTGTGAATAGTTGTGGTTTAATGTTGACTTTTAGTGTTAGAAAATAAATTAATGTTACAGTAGCGCCTTGACTTACGAACTTAATATGTTCCGGGGACCGGTTCGCGAATTGAAAAGTTCGCGAACTGAATCAATTTTCCCATTGTTCGCATATTCAAAGCACGCGTAGCAAAGCAGAACAATGACAATGAAACCTTGAATTTTGTATGTACGTTGAAGCAAAATTTTACATACAATCCTGATTTGTTCGTGAACGGGGTCGTTCCGCTACTGTACTTTCTTTAAATCGTGGAATTTGGGAATTCTCTGTCATTCATGTTTTAACAGGTTATGAGGCAAGGCGAGCTTTTCTGGGTGTATGGTTTAATTATCCTCATTGTAACAACACTTGGATCAATATTAAAGTTCTGAGAAAGATATGTCTTGTGAATGAACTGTAACTGGGTTTTTAAAATGGTGTACTCATGTCATAACTACTACCAAGAAGTTCTTTGCCCTTGAAAACTGGTTTTAAATTTGGGTAATGTAGTTTTTCCTCTATAAAAATCCATGGTTTTTAAAATAGCAATAAGTATTTTTCTCATGTTTATGATATTTCACTGTCCCTCAACAATGTATAAGAAATAAGGAAAATTCATGGGACATGAAGTGAACTGCACCCATGGCGAACACTTCGACGTGATTGCAGATAAAAGCGAATGCAAGGTTCTGGGTCTTCACTCTGGGTCTGGAAACAGGACCTGTAGGAGACCCCAGTACTCAGGAGCTGGCTGAACTTGGAAGAAGTAAATAGCATCAGAGGAAAGCCTAAATCCAATGGTTGAGAAATAGGAGAAAGAAGTCAAGCAGTTAACAGAAGAGGGACAAAGATTTCTATGGTACAGTCTTTACAGCCACACATTGTTATTTAGTTCACATTAATTAAAGTTCAAAGTATAGAAAGTAATGGAAGGTACTTAGTACATATATCAGTAGAACTATACAAAGTTAACATGGATTTATACACGGGAAACTATGTTTGACAAACCAGTTGGAGTTTTTTAGACCATAAAATGTAGGAGTAGAAGTAGGTTATTCGGTCTATTGAGTCTGCTCTGCCTTTCAATGAGAACATAGCTGATCTGATAATTTTTAATTCCAACTTCCTGCCTTTCCCTCATAAATTTTGATTCTGTATTGATTAAAAAGCTGTTTAACTCAGCCTTGAATGTTCTTAACAATCCAACCTTGACAGAATCTGCTGTAAAGAATTACACTGCAAATAAAATATCTACTCCTCATCTCTGTCTTGTGGGTGATCCTTTACACTGAGATTAAGCCCTTTGATCCTGAAATCTCCCACAAGGGGAGACAATTTCTCCACATCTACCCGGTCAAGCCCCTGAAGAATCTTATATGCTTCAATAAGATTGTCTCTCATTCTTCTAAACACCAATGAGTACAGGGCCAACGGACTCAACCTCCCCTCCTAAAACAATATCTTCATACACTGGATCAATCTAGTGAACCTTCTCTGAACTACCTCCAATGCCATTACACCATGTCATAGAATCCTTAGTGTAGAAGCAGGCCATTCGGCCTATGGTGTCCACTGTGACTGTCCAATAAAAATCCCACCCAGACATACCCCTCACCCTAACCTCATAACCCTGCATTTCCACGGGTAATCGACCTAGCCTGCACATCCTTGACAGAGCAATGGCAATTTAGCTTGGGGTCCAGGATAACTTGGAAAATTGGATCTAAAAATGGGCTTATTGGTAGGAAATGGGGTGCTGATCGAGGGTCATTTGTGCAAGTAGATGTCGGTGTCCAATGGTGTACCACAGCAGTTAGTGCTGCATCCTGTATTGTTTGGGATATATATATATATATATATAATAAATAAATGATGTGGGAGTGATGATAGGTAAGTTTGTGGATGACAGAGGGATTGGCCTGTGATGAGGAAGGTCTTAGATTACTGGATTATATAGACAGATTGGTCAGACAGTCAAATTGGTCAGATACTCAGATCAGTGGCAGACAGAATTTAACCCTAATAAGGGTGAGGTGATGTACTTTTGACGTAGTAACAGGATAAGGGAATACGCAATGAATGGCAGGACACTTGTCCAAAGATTCCCAAGAGTGGCAGGATAGGTTAATAGGGTAGATAAGAAGGCAACTGGGGCATTTAGTATTGGCATATATTACATGAGCAGAAAAGCAGGTGCTGTACAGCACTTTATTTATTCTATCTGAAGTACTATGTGTAGTTCTGGTCACTCCATTTTAGAAAGGATGTGATTACACTGGAGCAGATGCAGGGCAGATTGGCTATGAAAAGAGGTTGGATAAACTTGGGCTTTTTTCTTTAGAGTACAGAGACTGGGAGGGAACATGATTAAAGTGTATAAGATTATGAGGGGCATAGGCAGGATTGATTGAAAGTAGCTGTTCCTCTCAGTCAAATGGTCAATAGCTTGGGGCATAATTTCAGGATGAAAGGTGGGAAGTTTGGAGAGGACTTGAGAAACATTTTTTTTTCACCCAGAAGTGGTGGAAATGTGGAATGCACTGCCTGGGAGTGTATTTAAGGCAGGAAACTTCACAATTTTTAAAAAGTACTTGAATGTGCATTTGACATGTAGTAGCATTAGAGGCTGTGGGCCAAATGCTAGAAGGTGGGACCAGTGTAAATTTTGCGTAGGTTTTATTGGTGCAGACTTTATGGGCCAGAAGGCCTCTTTTGTACTGTATAAGTCTATGATCACTGTTCTCCGGCCCATGTTGGATTTTGAGCTCATTTATTACACCTGCCACATGACACATTACTTGTTCAAAGTAACCTTATTGCTGATTGGATCCACAAGCATTGTCCTTGGAAACAAATCCTGAATACACTATATGAATTCATCCTCATACCAATGAGGATTTGGATGACAGAATTAACTGTAATACTTCCAAATTTGCTGGCAACATAAAACGAGGTGAAATAATTCATGGTAGGGCAAAAGATGGCTCAAGACAATTTAGGTATGTGGATTGAGTGACAAATAGAATCATCGGATCATAGAATCCCTGGTGTGGAAGGAGCTCTTTCTGCCTGAGTCCGTACTGACCGTCCAAAGAGCATTCCGCCCAGACCCATCCCCCTACCCCATCGCCAATCCACCTAACCTTCTTATCTTTGGACTGTGGGAGGAAACCAGAGGAAACCCACACAGATTCTGCAAACAGAGGATGTGCAAACTCCACACAGACAATTGCCCGAGGGTGGAATCAAACCCAAGTCCCTAGTACTGAGAGGCAACAGAGTTAACCACTGAGCCATTGTGCCACCCAAATACCTGATGGATACAGTATAAGAAAGGACAGGTTATCCACTTCAGTAGGAAAAATGGACCCCAGAGTATTATTTAAATGTTTATGTGATTGGGAAATGTTAATGTACAAAGGAAGCTGGTAGTTCTTGTACACAAGTCACCAAAAGCAAACATATGGGTACAGCAAGTTATTAGGAATCCAATGATACGTTAACCTTCATTACAAGAATACAGGAACAAGGATATTTGCTTCTTTTCATTTTGTCAGTGTCCACTTGGCCATAATGCAAAAACATTAGCCACCAGAAACTGTCTTTGTTCTGTTAAAAATTCTGGAGGTATTGTCATGGAGCCCAGATCTTTTCTGAACTTTGTCAAAGTAGGTTACTGTCCTTTGGAAGCCAGCAGCTGGTGAACTTAGAAATGTGAATTACATTCTGTTTCTTCATCTAACTCATTTTTTGCACATATCAATGGTGCATTACCATATAAGCATATTGCAGAAGGGTACCAGTTAGTTTTATGATAGCGTCCAACTTTGAAAATTCTCATGCAATTTATGCTCAACCTTCCAATGATCACTATTGTGGTCTTTGTGCATGGTCTCAGAGGTATACACTTGCACTGACTTTCTTCCCACTGAGTGTCCTTTGACCCCGTAATTAGAAGAGTCACAATAGGGGAAAGGAGAGTCTACATGTATAATCCTGACAATGATGAATTTTGGTTAGCATGGATGATGTCATCCCAGACATCTAACAAGGTATGAGTACTTGTGAAGAGGACATTTATTCTGGTCATTTGAATAGTTCTTCCTTGGATAATATGATCTTGGCTGTTGTGCAATATTGGGATTTGTAATTCCAAAGGCCAGTATTAGCCATTTGCCAAAATTAATAAAACATATCTGATGTTACCATATTATACTGCAAGAAATAATACAGAGTGATCAGAGATGGTTAGGACTATTTTTTTTTCTGATAGATATAAGGTATAAGTAGCATTCACAAAGACACGAATCAAAGTGTCTCTCCTTTTGTTTTCTCTGCGTCATGCATGCATGACAGAAAATGTTCAAGAGTGCCCGTGAAGATTCCATAAATAGGGCAAAAGCAGAGATTGGGCCTAGCCTCTGTCTATAAAGCATTTACTTTCAAAAAGAAAAAAAAAATCAAAAATATGTCATCACAGGGAAATAAGTAGGTGATTAGTGGGGGCGTAGGGATTAGTAATTATAAATTGAATAATACATTTATTAACACTTAATAAAAAAAAGGTAGGGCAGGTGATATTAGACCATAAGACCCAGGAACAGAAAGTATGCCATTCAGCCCATCAAGTCTACTCTGCCATTCAATCATGGCTAATAAGTTTCTTAATCCCATTCTCCCACTTTCTCCCCGTAACCCTTGATCCCCTTGATGGTCAAGAACCTATCTGTCTCAGTCTTAAATATACTCAATGACCTGGCTCCACAGCCTTCTATGGCAAGAATTCCACAGATTCACCACTCTCTGGCTGAAGAGGTTTCTCCTTATCTCCGTTCTAAAAGGTCTTCCCTTTACTCTAAGATTGTGCCCTTGAGTTCTAGCCTCTCCGACAAATGGAAACATCTTCCCAACATTCACTCTGTCCAGGCCATTCAGTATTCTGTAAGTTTCAATTCGATCCCCCCTTCATCCTTCTAAACTCCATTGAGTATGGACCCAGAGTCCTCAAACATTCCTCATATGTTAAACTTTTCATTCCTGGGACCATTCTTGTGAACCTCCTCTGAACGTACTCCAGGTCCAGTACATCCTTCCTGAGATATGGGGCCAAAACTGTGCACAATACTCCAAATGTTGTCTGACCAGAGCCTTATAGAGCCTCAGACGTATATCCCTGCTTTTATATTCAAATTGCCTCAAAATAAATGCCATCATTGCATTTGCTTTCCTAACTACTGTCTCAACCTGCAAATTTATCTTGAGGGAATTCTGGAATAGAACTCCTAAGGCTTTTTCCTCTTCAGACTTCTGAATTTTTTTCCCCTTTTAGAAAATAGTCCATGCCTCTATTCTTCCTACCAAAGTGCATGACCTCACACTTTCCCACATTGTACTCCATCTGCCACTTCTTTGCCAACTGTCCTAACCTGCCCAAATCCTTCTGCAGCTTCCCTGCCTCCTCAGTACTACCTCTCCATCTATCTTTGTATCGTCTACAAACTTAGCCAGAATGCCCTCAGTTCCTTCATGTAGATCACTAACGTATAATGTGAAAAGTTGTGATCCCAACACTAGCCTTGCAGGACACCACTTGTCACCAGCTGCCATCCTGAAAAGGACCCTTTTATTCTCATTGTGTGATTGCAAGGTGTGGGAGATTCTGACGACCAATGTGATCCAGGACAAATATGTTTGCAGCAAGTGTCTGCAACTGCAGGAAATATGTCTCAAGGTTTGTGAGCTGGAGACTGAGCTGCAGACATTGCAATACATAGAACATAGAACATAGAACATAGAACAATACAGCACAGAACAGGCCCTTCGGCCCACGATGTTGTGCCGAACTTCTAACCTAGATTAAGCACCCATCCATGTACCTATCCAAATGCCGCTTAAAGGTCGCCAATGATTCTGACTCTACCACTCCCAAGGGCAGCGCATTCCATGCCCCCACCACTCTCTGGGTAAAGAACCCACCCCTGACATCTCCCCTATACCTTCCACCCTTCACCTTAAATTTATGTCCCCTTGTAACACTCTGTTGTACCCAGGGAAAAAGTTTCTGACTGTTTACTCTATCTATTCCTCTGATCATCTTATAAACCTCTATCAAGTCACCCCTCATCCTTCGCTGTTCCAATGAGAAAAGGCCGAGAACTCTCAACCTATCCTCGTATGACCTACTCTCCATTCCAGGCAACATCCTGGTAAATCTTCTCTGCACCCTCTCCAAAGCTTCCACATCTTTCCTAAAGTGAGGCGACCAGAACTGCACACAGTACTCCAACTGTGGCCTAACCAAAGTCCTGTACAGCTGCAACATCACTTCACGACTCTTGAATTCAATCCCTCTGCTAATGAACGATAATACTCCATAGGCCTTCTTACAAACTCTATCCACCTGAGTGGCAACCTTCAAAGATCTATGTACATAGACCCCAAGATCCCTCTGTTCCTCCACCTGACTAAGAACCCTACCATTAACACTGTATTCCGCATTCTTATTTGTTCTTCCAAAATGGACAACCTCACACTTGGCAGGGTTGAACTCCATCTGCCACTCCTCAGCCCAGCTCTGCATCATATCTAAGTCCCTCTGCAGCCGACAACAGCCCTCCTCACTGTCCACAACTCCACCTATCTTCGTATCATCTGCAAATTTACTGACCCACCCTTCGACTCCCTCATCTAAGTCATTAATAAAAATTACAAACAGCAGAGGACCCAGAACTGATCCCTGCGGAACTCCACTTGTAACTGGGCTCCAGGCTGAATATTTACCATCTACCACCACTCTCTGCCTTCGACCGGTTAGCCAGTTTTCTATCCAATTGGCCAAATTTCCCTCTATCCCATGCCTCCTGACTTTCCGCATAAGCCTACCATGGGGAACCTTATCAAATGCCTTACTAAAATCCATGTACACTACATCCACTGCTCTACCCTCATCCACATGCTTGGTCACCTCCTCGAAGAATTCAATAAGACTTGTAAGGCAAGACCTACCCTTCACAAATCCGTGCTGGCTGTCCCTAATCAAGCAGTGTCTTTCCAGATACTCGTAAATCCTATCCCTCAGTACCCTTTCCATTACTTTGCCTACCACAGAAGTAAGACTAACTGGCCTGTAATTCCCGGGGTTATCCCTATTCCCTTTTTTGAACAGGGGCACAACATTCGCTACTCTCCAGTCCCCTGGTACCACCCCCGTTGCCAGTGAAGACGAGAAGATCATTGCCAACGGTACTGCAATTTCCTCTCTTGCTTCCCACATAATCCTAGGATATATCCCGTCAGGCCCGGGGGACTTGTCTATCCTCAAGTTGTTCAAAATGTCCAACACATCTTCCTTCCTAACAGGTATCTCTTCTAGCTTAACAGTCCGTTTCACACTCTCCTCTTCAACAATACAGTCCCTCTCGTTCGTAAATACTGAAGAGAAGTACTTGTTCAAGACCTCTCCTATCTCTTCCGACTCAATACACTTAATACGTTAGGGAGTAAATTATCTGAACACTATATTCCAGGAGACATCCACATCCCTCATGATGAAGCCTACTGAATAGGTCAGTGTTCAGGGACAGAAGTGTGTAACTGTGACGGGGGTAGCTAAGGGGTGGGAGTGCAGGAGTCTGAGCCTTTGTAATTTGCCAACAGGCTTGATGTTCTAGTGGCCTACGCAGATAAAAGTGGAGGCAGAGTGGTGGAGAGCAAAATGATTAGGACAGCATGGTACTGGAAGTGCTTTAAGCAGGGGAATCTAAGAGGAATATAGAGGTGATGGGCAAAAGTATAAGAAGGAGGACATACACAGTTTTCTGTGACTAAGAGCAAAGGTTTGCATGATTGCCTTGCCTGCCCAGTGTCAGGGTCCTGGACACCTGTTTGGGGCTTGAGAGGGCCTTGCTGGAAGGGGAGGAGGGAGCCAGTGGTCATGGTCCATGTAGGTATTAATGAGACAGGCAAAGATAGGAAAGAGACGTCCTGTTGAGAAATTATTAGTCAGGAATTAAATTAAACTTGGGTGATAATCGTTTCATTATTACATGAGTCATGAACAAATTGGCACAGGATAAATAAACTTCGAGAAGTAAATGCATGGCTCAAAGACTGGTGTGGGAGAAATGGGCTTGGATCACTTGAGGTTAAGCACCACATTCTGGGGAAGGTGGAATCAAACCACTGGGACAATCTTCACCTGGATGATGCTTGGAGCAGTGTTATTGCAAGTCATATTGCTTTCAACTACCGGAAGATCAAATTCAGGAACATTTGGTAAATCATAGCTCAGACAGAAAGCAAAAGAAAAAGATGAAATATGGAAATGATAAGCAGGTGGTGACAGATAGATATCTGTCCCAGGGTAAATGAACAGGTAAGATAGCAAGTTACAAATAATAAAAGGACAGAACTAAAGGCTTTATGTCTGAATTTATATTGCACTCAAGACAAAACAGATGAACCAAAAGCATAAATAGAAATAAATAAAATTGATTTGACACCAATTACAGTCATGGCTGCAGGATGGCATATATTGGGACCCGAATATCAAAAGATACATGGAATTTAGAAAAGTCAAAAAGATAGGAAAATATGACAGACAGTCCTGTTAATTAAAAAAAAGTATAACAGAGAAGAATGACTTATGTTCAAGAAACTAGGCTACATAAGGGCCATGGATAGATATGAGAAGTGATAAAACCAAAACATCACTTGTGGAAGTGGTGTACAAGCCCCCTAATTATATAGGATGGATTAGAAAGGAAGAAATAAATGGAACTAAAACATCAAAAAAACTGGAAATCTGAAACAAAAACAGAAATTGCTGGAGAAATTCAGCAGGTTCAGCACCATCTATAGAGAAAAAGTAGAGCCAACATTTCAGGTCCAATGATCCTTTATTAGACCTATGAAACAAATAGAGCTTGTCAGAAATATATGGCAACAATCACAGTGGATATAAATATATATGTATACTGGAAAAATCAAACGAGCAAATGTCACTTAGGTGGGAAATGCATAGAATATTTTCAGGGTAGATTCTTCAAGCAGCATGTTCTGGAGTTCACCAGAGAGGAGGCCATAATGTACCTCGTATTGTACAATCAGAGAACATTAGTTTTTGACTTAATAGTGCAGGCACCCCAAAACAGTAACAATTATAACATGATTGAATTTTTCATTCACTTTAAAGGGAAAGAAGAGTAGATCCATGATCAGTATTCTAAATGTAAATCAGGACATTTATGAAGTCAATGAAAATACAGCTAGCTGATGTAAACAGACAAATGAGCTTAAGGGATAGGTCAATAGAGATGCAGTGGCAGATATTTAACACACATTTCAGAACATGCAAAACAGTTCAATCTCAAAAAGAAAGAATAAAAACAGAGTACACATCATCTATGCTTAACTAAAAAAGTTAAAGCTGGTTTCAAACTTTTAAAAAAGGCAGTTAACTGCATGAAGGTGGATGATGGGCCAGAAGATTAGATAGAATATAACATCAGCAAAGAATAACTAAAACATGGAGAGAAAAAAAATATAAAAACAGGTAATAAGAGTGTCTATCAATACTATTTTTTTAAAAAAGGAGAACAAAGTAAATGATTGTCCTACAGAAAGTGAGTCCAGAGTATTACAATGGAAGATAAGGAGATAGTCAATGAATTGAATATATCATTTTACATTGGTTCTCACTGAATAAGTTAAAAGTAAAATCCCCGAAATAGCAGTAAATCAGGAAATAGAAGTGGGGGGGGGAGAAACTCAAGAAAATTAGTATCACCAGAAAAGTTGTACTGAGCAAATTGTTGGAACTATACAAACAAGTCCCTGGATTCTAATGGACTTCATCCTTGGTCTTAAAAGAAATGGCTAGTAAAACGACGGATGCATTGGCTTTATATTCCAAAATTCTCTAGATTTTAGGAAAGGTTCCATTAGGTTGGGAAAAGAGCAGATAGTAAATAAATAGTCCCTTTCTTCAAAAAGGGAGAGAGACAGAAAGCAGGAAACTATAGGCCTGTTAGCTTAACATACAGAAAATGTTAAAAACCTATTACTAAAGATATTATAACAAGATACTTATAAATATTGAAAGTAAACAAGCAGAGTTAACATAGTTTTAGGTATCCTGTTTAACCAATTTATGTGAGAAAGTTCTTTGAGGAAGCAGCATGCGCTGTGAGTGAAATCAAAAGAGTGGATACATAGTATTTCGATTTCCAGAAGGCAGTTGATAAAGTGTCATGTAAAAGTTTAATTCAGAAAATATATGCTAATGATGTAGGGGGTAATAAATTGGCATGAATAGAACATTAGCTAGCAAACAGAGTAGAAAACACAGTCAGCATAAATGGGTTATTTTCTGGTTGGCAAGTTGTAATGAATGATGTGCCACAGGGATCAGCACTTACTCACAACGGTTATAGTTTATATATCTGACGTGAATGAAGGTATGGAAGGTATGGAAGGTATGGTTCCTAAACTGACTGATGTCACAAAGTATGTCAGAAAGTAAATTGTGAAAAAAACAAAAGAAAGTTGCAAAGTGACATTGATAGGTTGGTAAAGTTTTAGCAAATGGAGTAGAATGTAGAAAAATATGAAATTGTCTATGTTGGCATGAAGAATTTAAAAAAAACTTACTTAAATGGTGAGAGATTGCAGAGCCTCGAAATGTAGATGGATCTGAGCGTATTAATTATTTCATCATTAATTTATCAAATATTTTTACGGCATAGGGGATGAAATCTTAACAAGGAAAGGCAGCAATGTGGAATAATCAGGTACATCATGATCTTGATGAATGGTGGAGCAGGCCCAAGGGCTGAGTGGTCTGCTCCTATTCCTAATTTGTATGTTCATATGTATATAAGCGACCATATTAAATATACTTTTGAATGTGTCTTTAAACCATGATAGAATGCTAAATTGTGCAAGAGTAAACAACTACTATGTTTATGATTAGGTTTGATATGTCAGTAGATAGAATTGAACTAGTACAAAAAATCAATTCCTACATTATTTTATTGCTATTTATATTTAGTAGCAAATCATTGAAATATTGAAAAATAAAATACAATTGTTAAAAGAGTGTGGTTACATTCTGCGATTTTTATTAATGTAAACAAGTGCATTAAAGGGGCTTTCAGAAGGTTTAAACATATTTACAAGACATTAAAATATAATGTTTAATACAGTTTGTGATTTGAATTACTTCTCTAGGAAACTATAAGATATGATTTAAAAAATACATAATATGCCATTTGCTTAGAAGCTAGAGACTTATTTAATCACACTTAAAGCTGATGTGGAAAGGTATAAGGTTCCAAAGTTTTAATCTTAAGATCATAAATAAAATACATTAGATTACCAAAAATGGACTATATTTTAACTGCTTGGAAAAATCTAATTATAAAACAGTAATTAAACAAGTAAGGCGTTCCAAAAATTAAAAAATTGAAAGAAAAATCATGCTTCTTAATCTGAACTCCCCATACCTTCCCACTCACATTTTAAATGAATTGCACACATACTGAAACAATAATAAACCATAATTTCTTCTTTTTTTTTGTCAGTATATGATCTTAGATTAATTCATCAGCTATAGCTATAACATTCTGATGATCCCACCAATTAATGGAATTATCACTCATGCACCCAGGTATAAATTGTTCTTGATATGCACCTAATCAATGACTTACAGTACAGCTTTGTCAACCTAGATATGTTAGTTCACTATAATGATAGTAAGGTCTATAATATTACATGTAAACATTTCTGGTTAGGAAATTTCAGGACTGAAAAGGCAAGGCTACAGTTACAGTGCATAGTTGAAACAATGGAAGCACACAATAAATTACAACAGAAAACGCTTCAATACATGTAAACTATTACATTTTAAAATGCAGCACATAAAACATGTAAAACACCCGAGTGTTTAACCCCAATTCCCATTATGCTAACACGGTATCCCAAACTACAGACATTAAAATTGGTGAACACAGCTGCAACTCCACTATTATTGAATGTATACTTATGGGAATACAACAACCAAAGAGCAGTAGTTCTACTAAACTGCCCAAACTTGTGACATTTGACATCTACCCAAAGAATCACAGACAGAAGCAGCTTGGTTCATGTAAACTTCATTTTTGTTTCACTGTAAAAGGACAATGTCCCGTTCTACTGGACAGAGGTAAACAAATGAAAAGTGCCTTGATTGAGGTATTGTGGCATCCTCTGTAGGCAGTAGATATAAGGCCGTTACCTAGTCAGGCTTTTCTGTGCCTCTTTCAGCAAGCTGTCAAAATCCATAGTGTCATATTTGCTTTTAATTGGAGCAGGCTCCAGGTCTTCTGCGCTGGAATCTAAAATTAAACAAGTTATTTTTAGTTCTCTTACTTCTGCTTCATAAACTAAGGCAGATTTAATTGAAGTCCAATAGAATTTAAAGATGACAAATTTTGCTTATGTTTCTAGTTCCAGCACTTTACCTACTCACCAAAGTGTAATCTTTGAGACAGAAAATATCAGAATGTTAATACAAGGTTAATCTGCAACATACAAATTTCCATTGCATATTCCAATGTCTTTCAGCAGCCTACTGATTAAGATCATTCTTTCAACTATCCTGGAGTTTGTTAATGTTACTCATTAAGACTCAATGAATGCAGATTAAACTCATCTATGTACGCATTTACCGATCTTTTCGTAAAGAGTACACATAATATTTACTGAACCATGAGCAAAATCCATTGGTAAGGAATTTGTATTCTGGTGAACATTTTTATAATTAAAGGGATTACTTTATACACTTTCATGAAAATGCAAATATTAAAATGCCATATCATCAAAATGGCAGAGGTTTGGAAGCAGAACTCTTTCACTTAGAAACAATGCAGACAAATAAAGAGAATAGAGATAGATCAAATATCACTGAAAATGTATGTCAGAGCTATTTCCATCAGATCTGAACTACCTTCTGGAGAATAGCACCTGAACAATTAAACCAAAATTATGGAAAACATTCGGAAAATCTTGAATTTTGGTAATGGAGGAGAGGGAGAAAGTACAAATGCTAATTTTACTTTTCATATATTATAGTTTGAAATGAAGGGTTCTAAATTAAATATCCTTCAGCCAGAATATATTTGGCATTTTGTTTTCTGATTAACACCTCAAAACATAGAGCAATGTTCCTCATTGATTATATTCAGAAAAGTACAAGGACTGCTTTGCCCACTTACCCAGGTCAGAGTAACTGGCTTTCCGGAATCGTCTCAGTCCTCCATAGCACAATTGCAAGGCAGGTTCATTCTGCTTCTGCAAATTGTGTCCATTCTTGAGAGCAAAAGCAGCATCCTCATTGTAGCGATAAGCGATGTATCCATACATGTCGCTACATTTGAAAATATATGATTGTATTAAAACAGAAAATAATGTTGCAATTCAAAACATGCACCATAAAAAAACATGCATAGAAATATGCAGAACTGATTAATAAATTCTTACCCTCTGTCTTGACCAAGTAGTTTGCATTCTTCAATCTCTCCAAAGACTTCAAAGCGACGCTTTAGCTCTGCTTGAGTTATATTGCATGCTAGCTTTCCAACGTAGATAATACGACATTCATCCTGAACAAACAAAAACAATTTGGTGCTGTTTGTAAAATCTCGTTCAGTTCAGCACTTCCCTGACATGTTGTGTTAACTTATTAAAATTTTTTGTTTTTTTTTTGATCAGCAAATAACAGATTGTTTTCCTGTTAGTGTACGTGATCGACATGTTCATGCTGTCTTTAGCATCTAAAATTATGATTGACCTGCATAAGATTATAGGCTAGACACATTTTTAAAAATAAGGGCTGCATAGGGACTGGGGACTAGAATAGGTTTCATTTCAGAAACTTAATTGGAAATTAGTTCATGATAATGGTTTTCAAAATCCTCTTTTGTTGCATGCAATTACCTGGAACATTTTGCTTTGTTTAAAGGTATTATATGAAAGCAGATTGGTGTTGACCTATATGAAATGAATTTGGACAGTCATAGCAAAAGATAATAAATAGTAGTCAGCAATTCCAGGTAATTTCCAGGTTGACTCACAAAACATTGATCATTTCTTTACCTTAGCAAATGATTAAAAACACTGATACCAAGTGAAAAAATATTATTTTAATTAAATTTCAAAGTTAATATAATGAACTGCTTATATAAAAGAGTAGTGACTGGAACATTTTTTTCTTACCATTACGGTTTTATAAAATATTGGATAATACAGAGGAGTAATCTAATGAAAAGTTTCAGATTAGATCCTGAACCAGAGCGCCAAAGACTGAGCAGCTTACAATCATCACTGAATCTTCAATGATTACATCACAGGCCTTATGTCACATATTGATACCTGTTATTTGGGTGATTGTCAGGCTAGAAATTACTGTTTGTATTAGCACATGAACGTTTCGCATTCTAATATGGCATTCCTCTGTCTATTTTAGCCAAGTTATTTTAAAAGTGGCATATTTAAATTATAATCGTGAGTCCAGAAATATCACACAAAGTGTTTGGGGAGCAAGCGCAGTGAAGGAAACCAAATGAAATTGCATGGAAAAATGTGTGTAACCTTGGAGGAGAGAGGTGCTGGAATTGGGAGACTGCTTGAAATGCTGAAGTGAAAGGGGTCAAGATTGAATTAATGGATGAAGGGAGAAGGGTCATGAATGAGTTGGAACAATGGAGGAGAGAGCAACTGTGTGAAAACAAGTGGTAAACTCAGTTGGGTATGTCTTTGGAACTGGCTGATAAAGGGAAAAAGTGCCTTTGCAAACTCTGATCGGGGTAAATTAGGCTGCCAATCCAACCTTAGTCAGCAGGTCATTTTTGTTTTTCCTGTCTGAAAGGCTGGTAACTGGGCTAGAGATGGACAGAGATCCTTTAATTGGTCATTAATTTATTATGGACCTTCCTGTCCAGCATTTAATTGATGAAGTGGGAGGTGGGAAGGGGTTGGTTACTGCCCCAGTGCCAAACTGCCCAGTTCTTTGCCCTTGCTACCATTGAGCCGGCCACTTCCATAGAAGGAAAAATCCTGCCAAAAGTCCTATTCACCCATCACCATTATGCTTGCCAGCCATCACTGAAACCCAATTTGGCTGCTCCTTGATTTGAAAACTCATCAAATCCCTTCATGATCCTGCTCCACATTTCTGTACCACCGTCAAACCTACAATCCTTACACATCTCTGCAGTCCTTCAATTCTGGTCACTTAGGGGAGGCAATCACCTAGTGATACTATGGCCGCATTGTTAATCCAGAAACCTAGGGGACCAGGGTTTGAATCACACCACGGCAATGGAATTTAAATTCAATAAGAATCTGGAATTTAAGAGTCTATTATCCTTTGTCAATTGTCAGAAAAACCCATCTGGTTCACTAAGGCCAATTGGGTAAGGGATCTGCCACCCTTACCTGATCTGGACTACATGTGAATCCAGATCCCTTGCAATACTGTGACTCCTATGTACTCCCTGGGCAATTAGGGATGGGCAGTAAATGCTGGTCTCGCTAGGGACACCTTCATCCCATGAATAAATTTTTTAAAACTTGTGTATCCCAAACTTTAATCATGCATGATTAGCAGTTGTGATTTCAGCTGCTGAGAACTGAATGTCTGAAATGGCCTCCCTCTTTCTTCAGACCTTCCTTAAAATTTACCTCTTAAAGTCAAATCATCTGTCCTAACAGTTCCTTACATAATCTGAGGCCAAACTTTATTTGAAAACATTTTTGTGAAGCATTTGAAACATTTTAATAAATTGTATATAATATATAAATGCAAATTTTTGCTGCGAAGGCTTGTTTAGTCTGTTGAAATTATAAAATGTTGCCTACTTCGTTTAAGTTATATTATTTTTAAAATAAGTACTGTAATTACAGCTACGTTTTAAGTAACAATCTTATTCCTGGCTGGCAAAACCCTGAATTCTCCTGAAACACAAGATTATCTGCAGCTACCAACATCTGCATTTCTTCTTTCAGTCTTTTGAACATTTATTACTTGTACAAATAAAGGAACAATGTATAGGTTTTTCCTTAATTTGCAAATCTGTTATGTCCCAGCTCATCATCCATGCCATTTTTGAAGGATCACCTTTGCCAGAATGTACTATTTAAAGCTATTAATCTAGTTCGCATAAACGAATCATTGCAGATTTACCCAAAAATTATGTGCAGCTGATTTCTGAGAGAGCTATGTCCATTATATGGAACTCTGCAGCACAGAGTACTGGAGAGAGCTTTAAAAAAAAATTAAATATTTTTAAAATGCTCACATAAAACACCTGCGCTTCACAGAAACATAATTAAAATAAATTTTGGTAAATCCAGAATTAATAATGCTAACATCGTCCTTAACTGACACGAATGGATTTGTTAAGTGCTCATAAATTAATAATGAATGTGCATTGAAACGAGATCAGTGTCACAGCCAATTACTATCTAAATGCAGCCTGTGTCTCTTGTTGGTGCTGAGATTAAAGCTGGGCACCATTGACGCAAAGGATTTAAACGTTAGAGACCCAAACACAAATCCTACTTGGGCAAAGGAGAGGAATGTGACCCTTCTTGTTGTCAGGAGACATAATAATCTAGGTTTAATCAGTATCACTAAAACTAATGTATTAGAACGAGTTGAGGTATTGGGAAAATCGGAATCTATAAATATTCATATTTTATTTTATCATCAAATTGTTGTGTAAAGCAAAATCAAATTCCTACTACAATAATAAAATTTTGCTAAAATGATTCTAGTAAATGTCAATTTTGACTTTACTTTTCTCTGATTCTGATGAAGGGTCCCATCAATTCCTTTGAGTAGCCCTGTTTGAGATAGTCTTGCATTTGGAAAATGTAACAGTTCTGAAAATTAAGGATCATATTGGTTTCAGACATGGGCTGGATTCTCGTCTCGTTGGTAATATTGAAGCAGGACAGGATTTCCACCCAGTCCTGCTGGTGCTACTGTCCCATTTTTCTGGGTAGGTCTGGGTAGTTAAGCAGAGCCATGGCATCACTGCCACCATGAAGGAGTTGGTTGCATCTGAAGAAGAGGAGCCAAGTTGAATGGGCATGAGCTCCAAAGATTCAAAGACAATTTTCTTTAGGACCTTGGATAGTATTGGTGTAGGGGAGAGGAGGCCAGGTCAGATATATTGGCAGAATTATTGAGGGCATCTAGCAGCCTGTGAAGAACAAGCTGGTGGCCTATCTGATTAGGTCTGGGTGAAGGAAAATGGAGCCTGGGAGTTTTGCCAACTTTTTTTTAACCTTTTGTGTTGCTCTCCCATCTGTAGGTTTAGTGAAGCAATAATTAATAAATATAACTGTTTTAGTCATTTGTATAAATGATTTGGAATTGACCGTAGGAGGTATGGTTAGTAAGTTTGTAGATGACACCAAAACTAGAGGTGTAGTGGACAGCCAAGAAAGTTACCTCAGAGTAAAACAGGATCTTGATCAAATGGGCCAATGGGCTGAGGAGTGGCAGATAAAGTTTCATTTAGATAAATGTGAGGTGCTGTGTTTTGGAAAGGCAAATCAGGGCAGAACTTATACACTTAATGATAAGGTTCTGGCGCATGTTGCAGAACAAAGTGACCTTGGAATGCAGGTTCATAAATCCTAGAAAGAGGAATCACAGGTAGATAGGAGAGTGAAGACGACATTTGGCATGCTTGCCTTTCTTGGTCAGTGACTGAGTATAGGAATTGGGAGTATAGACATTTTGAATTCTGGTCTTCTTGCAATGGGAAGGATGTTGTGAAACTTGAAAGGGTTTAGAAATGATTTACAAGCATGTTGTTAGGGTTTGAGGGCTTGAGCTCTAGGGAAAGGCTGAGCAGGCTGGGGCTATTTTCCCTGAAGTGCCGGAGGCTGAGGGGTGACCTTATGGACGTTTATAAAATCATGAAGTGCATGAATAGGCTAAATAGATTAGGTCATTTTTCCAGGGTGGGCACATCCAAAGCTAGAGGGCATAGGTTTAAGGTGAGAGGAGAAAGATATAAAAGGAACCTAAAGGACAGCTTTTACATGCAGCGGGTGGTCCATGTTTGGAACGAGCTGCCAGAGGGAGTAGTGGAGTTGGTACAATTACAACATTTAAAAAGCATCTAGATGGGTATGTGAGCAGGAAGGGTTTAGAGGGATATGGGCAAAATGCTTGCATACGGTACGGGATTTATTTTCGATATATGCTCAGCATGGGCAAGTTGGACTGAAGAGTCTGTTTCCATGCTGTCTCTCTCTCTATGACTGTATGCCTCTAAGTAATGATAGCTTTAAAGCACCCACTAGCCCACATCTAAAGTAAATGGGCTGAATTTTCTCATTTTTAGGTTAAATGCTATTTTCAGGCAGGTATCCCATCATGACTCAGCCACTTTCTGCACACTATATCCCACGCCTTCCCTTATTAATTATGCAACTGGCCTCTTTGACATCCTTCTCATGCAATCATGATGCAGGAGAGAGAAAATTTGCCACTGCTACAGGAACATTCTGACATACTCAGAAAGTGAAGCTGGCAACCCACTTTCCAGACAGATACCCAGAGGTTCTGGTGGATGGTGGTGTTCAAGAGGTGGGCCATCCTCTACAACGAGGAAGCCAAGGCACCAGATATCAAGGGCCTGAAAACAGATAGCGGCCTTCTCTAATACCATCTTCAGGGAAGACGGAAGCAGCAGTGACCACTCTGACTTTTAAGTCAGGAACGGTTGTTGTCTAGTTTCTTGGCAGAGAAGGGGAGAATTGCAAGCTGCATAAAGCTGAGCTGATTTTGAATATTAATTAAATGCAAATGCATGGAAATAAGGTAGTTGCTATTTATTAGTGAGACTCAGAACTTGCCATTGAAACCTTAAGGGAGGGGAAAATTGGAGCTATTTTTCTCAATAGCAAGATTCTTCAACCTTGTTTCAAACTCACCACATGTTCCCACAATGCTTGCTGTTGCCCACTGAGCTCAAGAGTTGAGAAAGTTCCCATCCATGTGTAGAAACAGTCAATGTTCAACTCCATGTGCTCTATCTTCAGTACTTACCATGGCTTTGTTCTTTTTGTTCATTTGGTTTGCTTTTTCAAAGTTCTCTTCCTTCCAAATTTGTTTCTTGTATGAATATTTGTCCTGACTGCCATTTCTGTGGAAATTTAAGTAAAGCCATAACTTCTAATCAACAATAACTTTAAAATAGTATTTAAAAAAAAACTTGTACATGAATCGAAATAAATTTTAGGAGCAGTACATAGCTCCTTTTGGACACTGTAAAAAAATGGCACAAATGCTGAATGGCCATTTTGTACAGCTGTAGTTTCTAAATCTGTTTACTAAACATAGTTCATCAAGCACGATTCTATATTGTAAACTATTCAAATAGGATGACAAACTTAGACACTTAACTGGATTAGCACAAATGATAATAGTACTGGATGTTGTACTCAAAAAATTCGGCAAGAAAATTGTGCAAATTTAGCTTACAGCTAAAGACACAAAGGCAATTGGGTTTGATGCATGACTTGGAGCCAGTGACAGACACAACATTAACCTTGCTTCTGCTCACTTACAACCAGCGATTTGGGAGGATGATGAGGGTTTTTGCTTCCTTTTCTTCTCGAGTGTTAGTGCAAAGTGTGTGCGTGTTCCAATATCAAGTGAGGGTACAATCAGCTTTCATTATCATGTTTGTTATGGTTGAGTAACCTGACAACAGCCACCATCTTAGCTCACACAAAAGACTGTGCAAATGATTTGGTCAGATGTTCTAAGGTCATCAGGGCCCTTGGGACACTACATCATTAGCGGTCATAACCTTCGAAAGGGAGAAAGAAGGAAAAATAGAATGTTGTGAAGTCTTGAGAAAGTTATTTAGTATATCTTATAACATGAAAGCTTATCAACACATTCAGGTGTTGATTTTTTTTTTACACATAGAAAGGTTAAAAATAAAGTGGCTCACAACAGTTATTTCAAAAGACATTGAAAAATGTGACTAATTCAATTGATGCCTGTAGGTTTTTTTGTCTTAAATACTTAGACTTGTTATATTTTCAGCTGATCCTGTTTACATGTTTACAACCACAAATTATTACAACACAAGGTTAATTTCATCAGTGGCATTACTACCTCAGAGACATCAGTAAGGATACCCACTCATCTCTCTTCCAGAAAAAGAAAACATACGTGAATACTCAAACAGGACAGCTGAGGCAGTGTCTAAATATTTCATGATGCCATCAACTTTGAGATTTGATTTGGTTATAAACATCACATTTCACCATCCTATACCTGCAGGGTTACATATAATTTTAGCTGCATGAATTTCACCACCTCCTGAAAAACATGCTCCAACTTCTCTCACCGTGACTAGTTCTTCTGGTCTATGCTGCCTTCCCTCTCCATTTATCTGTTACATCTATTACACTCCTTTGGCATTCACTAAATCACTTATTGGCTTCCCATGTCTTCCCTTATTCCACAGTTCTCTCTTCTGCATTTCCATCTTACCAGTCTCTCATTTATGGTTCCCTATTTCTCTAACCCATGCTCCTCTAACATGTCTCTTACTCACTTGTCGCAGATCTTCTTCTCTGCCTTCCACCTCTCCCATTCTCTCCTCCATCTCTTCCCCTCCTATCCGCCTCCTCCTTGCACACCTTGATTCAATTCTGCGCATGCCCACTAATTCTAACATGAATTTTGCATCAGGTCTTACTAACCTGTGTGCAGCACCACAGAAGTTTGACAAATGGCAAAATGAAAAATAAGAGAAATATGAACTACTTTTCTTTTGTGTATGGTAATGACTGATTTGAACTCATTAATGCAATAAAACTTCACTTAGTTAAAAATCACACAACACCAGGTTATAGTCCAACAGGTTTAATTGGAAGCACACTAGCTTTCGGAGCGGCGCTCCTTCATCAGGTGATCACCCGATGAAGGACCATCGCTCCGAAAGTAAGTGTGCTTCCAATTAAACCTGTTGGACTATAACCTGGTGTTGTGTGATTTTTAACTTTGTACACCCCAGTCCAACACCGGCATCTCCAAATCAAAACTTCACTTATGATTTGATGCATCAAAGTCAGGCTTCAATCTAAGCAAGGTGAATGTAAGAATGGCAGTCGGCTGCAACTGAATAAAAAGTTTATGAGTTTATATGACAAGCATCTACTGTGTTAATAGCAATAAAACTAATGAGCCAAATAAAACATTAAATTACATGTAAGTAATTACCATTACGATTGTTTTCAAAAGTCAATACATCAAATGCAGTTTAGACAGATCAACTACCAAATGTCAGTCATGGCAAAGAGTATCAGACACAGCAGAACGAGCAAGGCCATGTGTACAGATTACCAGCAAGTGAATAAACACTAACAGGATGGACCAGGATGGACTATCCAGCAGCATAAAACATCAGAGCCTTAGAGAAACCGAGGACAGAACATATATTATGAGGAGAGACTGAGAACACAGATCATGAGAGTGGAAAGTACTTGAGATCCGAAAAAGGCAATAGCACCAAGTATCTTCCTTATTGGGATATCTGGTCGGCATGGATGGTTTGGACAAAAGGGTCTGTTTCCATTCTGTACATCTCTATGACTCTATGGCAACACCCTTTTGTTAACATTATTCCATGATTTCCCAATCAACAGGCCTAGTTCAAAGCTTCCAGAGGTGGGGTGGAGAATGCATGGGGCTGAAATCAGCTTTCTGTTTCACTTTCCATTTAACTTTGCACAAAAAATATTCAAAGTGGGAGTGAAGAAACCTGACAGTGGGGACTGTCTTATCAGGGATTAGACAGTCTTAGAAAATGATGGATGAAATGGGTATGAATAAAAAAAAGGCCATAGAAGCCAAAGAAAAATAAGTAAGTTGCCATACATGGCTGTGTTGGACATGATTCTTCTAGTTTATTTGATGATCCAAAAACATATTTTCCATAAAAAGAATACACTGTACTTTGCTGATGTCAGCTCTCTAACACTATTCAGTCATTATATCAAATTCGGATCAGATTCCAATTCTTCTGCTGAAGATTTTTAAACAAATAATTAATATTAAATGGAGCTCAAGTTCCCACTTTTTAAGAGTCTTGTGGTATAGTGGTAATGTCCTTACTTCTAAGCCCAACAATCCAAGTTCAAGCCTCACCAGGTCCAGTAGTGTATGCCAACATGCCCAAACAGGTTGGTGCTTAGAAGATGGACAACTTTTTAAAATGTTTCTTTTTAAGTTTTGCACACTTGTTTTCAGAATAAAAGTTTGCAACAGTATT
Source organism: Chiloscyllium punctatum (assembly GCF_047496795.1). Taxonomy (NCBI): domain Eukaryota; kingdom Metazoa; phylum Chordata; class Chondrichthyes; order Orectolobiformes; family Hemiscylliidae; genus Chiloscyllium; species Chiloscyllium punctatum. The sequence goes on along the minus strand of NC_092758.1, from coordinate 55,047,719 downwards.
GTTAGAAGTTCAGCTCTAAAGGCTACAATGGAGCATTAGCATGAAGAAAATATATTAGAACTGTTTTAATAAATTAAATCAGGTAGAAACGTTTTTCATGAGTTGGTGTCTTAATAGCAGGGCACAAATGTAATATCAGCAACAGCAAGGAGGCATAATGTTACTGTGAGAAAAAAAAAGAGTGGCTAAGCATGGGAAGCCCTATCTAAAATAGTGATGGAAACAGGATCAATAATAGCTTATGGAAGACTAGTGACTTGCAATACAAACTAAACAGGGTATAAAAAGTATAGATGCAGGACATGAATATAGCCGGAATATAGGAATATGGCAGGAAGAGCGGAGGCAAATATTGTGGGCTTAAAACGCCCTCTCTCTCTCTCTCTATGCTGTAAAATTCCATAATACAGTAGCCAATGTATATTTGCTCATATCTCTCAAGCAAATACTGGAATGTTCTTTCCAAATGACAGATCAGTAATAAATGGCAAACACAAAACTCTGAATGTCAATCAGATATTGATGTAGATTGTGACTTTACAATATGGATATAAATTAGCAACCATTTGGAATATTCAAATGTCTCTCAGAATGGGTTGTGGATTTCCTAGGGACTGCTGCTGGCAGCTGGGAGAATTCTGCGTTCCTGTAGATTTCCTGCTGCAATTGAGGTTATCACTCTTTGTGATTTCACCATCTACCACCATGAAGCAGCTTTGGCTTTGCAACATTGGCCTCTTGTAATCAGAGTGCCAGTCCAAGCTAAGGGATGCCTGGATACAGGTTTAGCTAGCTGCTAGATGTTTGGGGAATAGCAAAGGGCACGGCAGAGAGAGACGGATGTAGATTTGGGTGTACAGTGACAGCTGTTATGGGATTAGGTTCAGATCAATCCAAAAGACTAATCATGCACTTGGTATTAAAGGACAGAGGGACACTGAGAACTAGAGAAGAAAGGGAATCTGGGTAAAGGAAATCTGGAGATAAGGCTTAATTGAAATCAAGGACTCAAGAAAATGACTTTCCCTCCAGACCCGTTCCCATTCCCACCCACTTACCATCTCCCTCCAACAACCACCACAACCCCACAGAATGATGAATGGCTCAATTTTCAGGTTTGCACAAGTGGATTAGTTTAGATACAGATGTCAACAGTATTATTTAATTTTCTTTTACGTGCAGGTGGAATGGAATAACACTTTTCAAAGTAGAAGATCAGCTCATAAGGATTGGGGTAGAAGAGCCAACAATGCTGTGATGTTGTGTACTTGATGAACTGAATGACTAGTTCTTGGTTCAGATTTCATAGTCTTACTTTTTTCCAAGTACAGACTTTGGATATCCTACCTGGCAGATTCCCTTTTCACTGCAAACCTGGATTGTGTGCGTGAAGATCCAAAAGATGCTTTGCGCTGTTGGTTAGAGTAGGTCTTTGTTCGTTCCCTGTCTAATTGACGTTCTTGAGGATGCAAAGGGTCCTTTGGCAGTGACTTGGATTGTTTATGCAAGGCAATGGTTGGTGACAAAGCCCAAGAACTGGTGTCAGGCTTCTTCACCCAAGTTTGTAGCTTTATATCTGAATAACAGCAGCGTTTCTTAAGATCACAATCAGTGTCTTCAAGCATATGCTGCTTCTCCTCATCAGTGATGGCTTCTTTTGGATAACCAAAGTGCTTGAATAATTTAGCTCTTATCTCTTGGTCTTTCATTGATTTCTTATTGCTGCTTTGAACTGGAAGCTCTTTGCTCATCTCTACTTTCTCACAATTATGTCCATGATTTGGAATGGGAGACATCTTCTGTCTCTTTTCATTGTAAAGTGAATAACTGTCATGTTTTTCCTTTACATTCTGTTGACCATTGGAGTTTGGAAGTTCATAAAGTCTCAAAATATTTCTTTCAGTTTCAGTCTCTGACCTATACAATTGGCAGTAATCATGATCACCAAAGCATCTAGCGTATGACCTTTTAACTTTTTTGCCTTCCATTTGAATGGGGGTAACTGTGGCTTTGCTAAGGTAAGCATAGAGCTCAGTTTGCTCTGGGTGTTTATTAACAAGACGTTTTGACAAAGAACTCCAATGATTTTTTGATGGTAACTGGTTAATTCTGTTGTCAACAGGTGATTCAGTCTTTATTGATGTCTTGAAAGGATCATCTCGAGTTGTTTTATGTGGTGGAGTAGTTGGAGGTGTAAGTCCTGGAGAACAAAAAAAATCTAACATTGGTACTCAATAATACAAAATAATTGTCACTATTTTGTGTGACATAAAGTGTTTCAATCCATCAATACAGCATTGAGGTGCTTGAAATTTTATTTTTAAATATATAACCACCACACTGTATAATGCTCCAAAGTAAAATATGGGGATCAGACAAAAATAAAGTTTTTGTTTTCCGCATTACTACATGAAGTTAGAAATAAATTCATTGCTATGCACTTTCATAGTATTCCCCAGTGCACCTCTGGAATTATGCTTCTCAGATTTGAAAGCACATCAGAAATGCATCTAAATTATCTCATTCATATTGACTCAATGTCAAAAAACCACATAAAAAACACATAAAAGCCCGGAGCCAGAGTGAACTGGCATCTTCACTCATAACATTTAATATTCTGCTTGTGTCTATCGATAAAATAGATGCAGTCTATGTGCTAACATTCTGCTGACAGCACAAATGCATTAGAGATCTCAGAAAGCTATGAAAGAAGTACTGTAAGACTGACTCAACATTTTTGTTATATTTTTCTCAGTAAAGGTGATGCAGGTATTTAAATGATACCAAGACATTTCTGAAGCTATCTGTGTCAGCATAAAACCGCTTCAACTGGTGCATGGAGTAATGAGAAGGATGCAAAATAAAAGGTGACGGCACTTCCAAACAAACATATATTTGTGTGAAAATTAGAAATTGTCTTTGATTTGTCTTACTTTGAAAAATGCTTAAACAGTACATTTGTCTTGGCTGAAAACAAGACTCATTAAAGAAATTTCAATCTTTCATAAAATTCTTCTCTCTTCTGAACCAGTCTGAGAGCAACAGGATCTTATCTGAATTAGTAATGGTGTCAGTTGTAAGTCTGTAGCCTTACCAGCAGTTCCACACAGTTCTACACTCAGAGTTTGTTCAAAGGGTTTGCTCTCAAGAGGGGAATCTTTGGAGTCACTGAAAATAGGAAAAATAAGATCGATGAAACTATAATATGTTTAAAATGACATATTAAACTTGCAAAATGCAAGATCTTGAAATCACACAACTAAGCACCGGTTTGTTAATGATGAAATTCTAATCCAAGAATTCAAACTGTAAGAGCCAGATTGGGTTTTGCATCTGCTGAATCCCAACTCCATACTGAGTGTCACCTACCTTTCAGACTCTGGACTCAGTAACAAGCTTGTAGGTTTAGCTGCAAAAATAAATGTTGAAGAAATGTCAACGATGGAGTAACCTGGTGCTATTCTGTAAATCATTTGACTGTTTGTTATAGAGAATTAAGATATTTTTAGACAATAATTTTCAACCTCAAAGTTTTATATCAGATCATAATTAAAATACAAGCTTTAATAAAAATAAAAGTACACAATAGTAAAGAGGAAATCGGTAAGATTTTAAGACAGAATGAAAGATATTATGCACCAATTGGAATCATTCATTTGTAGCAAAAGAGCTACAGATCCGAATTGTTTCTCCGTTGTATAGAATGAGTAATTTTTGAACGGTGATATGATCAAAGTTTTATTGGAAAACATTAATCTAACTTTAGACAGTCCCTTTTAAGTAGGAGGCTTTGTTGTAGTGCATAAATGCATCATGTTGAGTACCGTAAACCTTGCACTCCAATTTACTCTGGAAACTGGCACTTTCTACACACGTGGCTTATAACGTGACCGAGAATAGTTTATTTTGATGCTGCTTTGCGATTTTAAAATCGGAGGTACCTAAAGTTGCTGTTTACTTATCATTTTCTGCCAATGCACGAATGGGCAGATGGAAAGATTAAGATTTTCTACCTACAACATTTAAAATGGCTACCACATCTTTAAGACCTGTTTTGTGCTTTGTCTTGATTACTTCCCTGATTTCTTTACGTTGCTGCACTTCATACTCTATACTTAGCTGACTATTTCTTTAAAGACAAATAGGAATAGGGTTTGGAAAAAGGTTCTACTGAAATAGTAATTATCAGTTGGTACTTCTTCAATTTCAAGCAACATAATGGAAGAAAAAAAGTAATTTCAAGGGTGAAAGCAGGTACTGGAAGAATTTCAATCAGGGAGCCACAGGAGTCTGAGGATAGACAGAAGGGTCATCTTCAAAATGTCCCTATACAGACATAGGTGCAAGATGTAAAATGTGGGTAAAACATCCAGTACTGCCAATCTGAGCTTTTTATTAAATTACAGCATCAACACTAAATAGTTTATTTAAAAATAATCTCAGCTGATCCAGTTAAGTATTAAAGAGATGAAGAAAATTAACATCTTGAAATAAGATGCTATTTCTTTGTATTCTGTCTACAGAAAGAAAGTGAAAAAGCAAATCGGATCATTGGAAAAAGCAACCAGCAGAGAATTTTCTCCACAGAATGGTAAAACAATAGTAAGAATAAACAGACCTGAACATGGTTACAGGAGTTAAATTTTGTGTTAATGAAAATGATTGCAATTTTCCAAAAGACTGCAGTAATGTTATAATAAGCTTTGAAAGAGGCTCAGGGGCATAGTTTTGTTTAATTATTGCAAAGAATTAAGCAGATAGGCTAAACAGGATTACCTAGCTTTCTGCTAGTCCTGGTTTCTTGCATCTTGGTTTCATTAAATAGGAAGTCCTGTGCAGTAACGGCTTGGTGGTCCTCAACTATATTAGAGCATGGAACCATGGAAAGGTCAGGAATAAACGAACTTTCTTCATTGTTGTTCTCCTCAGTCCATCGCACTTGATTACAGGATTGTAGATGCCGCTGGTCATCTAGCACAATGCTTGCACCACTGTCACAGAGTTGCTGTCCACAACAATCTATCTCAATTTCTGCTACCTGCTCCTTCTCTTCCTCATTGAATATCATCTGCACATTCACAGACCCAGACTCCTTTACAGTTTTCTTCAAATCTACTCTTGTCAAACTTTCACTTGAAGCTGACTCTAAGTTAAATTTCAAGACCTCATTAGCCTGAGGGTTCAACCTTAATGAGCGTCTAACCGCAAGGCATGTACTTCCTGGTTTCCTTGTTGTGTCCCATGTTTTAGCAACCCTGCTCTTACTACATTTCTTTCTGTGCTTTTCCAGTGTACATTTGATGGTTTCGGTACGATCACATTCATTCCGGGACACTACCAGAGGTACAGCAGTCTCAACTTTACTAGGTGAGTGAGTGTAAACTGGATACAAAGGATTATGAAGTCTATAAGGTTTGCTCACATCTAGAGCAATATTATTTTCCAATAGCTCCCTTAGTATGGAACTCTTGGAATGCTCTCTCATATTCCATTTGCAAATATTTGGAGTGGTCCTTCCCAGCCCTGATCTGGCATTTGACTTAAAGGAATTGGAGAGTTTCTGATTGTCTATGCTGGGTTTTATAAGCTCCTGCAAAGAGCAGTCACTGTTTGGCTTTTTACAATTAGCATTGCAGCTACCACCCTGTTCAGTCATGTCTACCAGATATTTCCTAGGTGGAAGACAATACGAGTGCATGTACTTGATAAGCTCAATTACTGAACGCAATTCTGCTTCTGTGGGAAACTGAGTGCTTTTAGTCCAACTGCATTTTGCTGATGCTACCACATCTTTGGACTTATTGGCTGCAAGACAAGACGTGCCATTTTGTAGAATGTTTTGTCCTTGTTTGTGTTCCCCATTCCTATCATTGAAGCAATCCAATTCTTTGTTAGCACCATCATTAACACAATTGTCATCAACATCACCATCATCCTCACTCTCACCTTGTGGGTGATGTGACTGGTGATACTGTGAAGTCCACACTGGACTGCTTTGGTCTTTTTTAGTGAGTTTGGAATCATCTGTTTTAAACGGGGAAGGACAGGTAGTTGATGTCAGGTGCTTGTGTAACTCTGTGAATGTTCGATGATGACGTTGACAGGTGCTGTGTGGTTTACTGCCCTGTGGGCCTTCAACCTTTTTATTAAACAAAACAAAAAGAGGATCAGAGTATGATAAAAGCCAAAGAGATCAATTCATTAAAACTGAGACTTCACAAACTTCACTTTGCCAAAACAATTTTCACCTCTTTTCATCTTAGTAATTCAAAAGCAATAATACAGTACAATAATAACAGTAAAGCTTTATCTAAAGACCTCATCTATATGGCAAAGGAGATTCCACATACTATTTCCTCATAGGCCAAGACTTTTTGTTCTGCCATCTGAAGAGATAGTGGGTGACAGCACGACACCAATGTAATTTATTTATTATATGCTTACAGTAATATTTTTATAAATTTTATTTGTTGGTTGCAGTCTGGAGTTCCATCCCTCACTTAAGGTCAGAGAGTCATAGAGATGTACAGCATGGAAACAGATGCTATTGTCCAATTTGTCCATGTCAACCAGGTATCCTTAAATTAATCTAGTCCCATTTGCCAGCAGTTGGCCCATATCCCTCTGAATCCTTCCTGTTCATATATCCATCCAGATATCTTTTAAAGGTTGTAATTGTACCAGCCTCCACCAAATCCTCAGAGACAAAAAAAATGCAGATGGTGGAATCCAATTCTTCAGGGTCACCACCCGAAACATTGACTTCTCCACCTCCTGATGCTGCCTGGCTTGCTGTATCCTTTCAGCCTCCTGCCGGTCTACTACCACTTCCTCTAGCAGCACATTCCATACCACCCCTTGCGTGAAAACGTTGCCCCTTATGTCCCTTTTAAATCTTTCCCCTCTCACACTAAACGTACGTCTTCTAGTTCTGGATTCCAAACCCAGGGAACCGACCTTGTCTATTTACCTTTTGAATGCCCCTCATGATTTTATAAACCCATGTAAGAGATCTCCACTGCCAGCCAATCACATTGGTCAGCAGCCCTGTAGTCTTAGTAGTGCTGCTGGTAGTAGAGGTCAAGGTTTTGACTCAACAAGGAGCTGTCAGATTTGGAATCTTTGACTCCATGGGCCAGGTTTAGTGTTGAGGGGAGTGAGCATGCATTGGGGGGGGTTGACGTTTGAAGCAGCCAAAGTGGAAGGAGGGCCCATGAGGTAGGCACTTCACCACCCCAGTAATGTCCTGTTTGAGATTCCCACAGGTTAACTAGCTAGGATTCCCTGCTGTCCCTGAACCCTTCCTGTCAATCTCAAAATTGAGGCTGGGCAAGGAAACAGCTAAGAATTAGCCATTTTGGGGCTATCAGTTGAGGTTAGTAGGCCACAAACTCAGGTGGAAACCCCCCCACATCTGTTAACCTGCCGCCAGGACACAAGACATTCTGTCCGTGGGGTCTTCACAGCTTTTTCTCACTTGATGTCCACACTTTCATAACAATCCAACAGGGGTAAGCAGTCCAATAGAATTTTAGCAGATTTTTCCCCTCCCTAACCGATGGACATGGTATCGATATCATTGTCCTCGCTGCAAACAGACCAGAAATCAAAGCTGGAAGCTTCTGGGTTTATTTACAACTCTGCAAAATATCAGTTAGACAATATTTGAATCAACTGAGACACCAAAGGAAATTTTGTATCTTTTTGCTTCAGTGAAATATTCCTCTACTGGAGCCACTTCTGTGACTCACCACCGCTAAAAATTATGAATTAAAGCAGTGGTAAAAATATTCTGTCATGACTGAAAGTGCGAGAATGCATTCAAAATCCATTACATTAGATCAGTAATATTTCACGGAACTCAGAAAAAGTTGCAAATAATAATTAAACCATACAAACCAAAAACTAGCTATATCTGTAAAAAGTAAAGATACACGCAATGCAGTATAAGAGAATAATACCTTGATAGAAGGGCGATGTGCTTTTGGCTTGTGGTTACTGGATGCGTTTTGTGTTGTACTGGTTCCCTTTTGTCGTTCATAGCTTAACTGCACATTTTGTGGAGCCAGAAGGAGTTTCCTTAACTATCAAAAAGTATATGTCAAAATATTACATTACAAGTTTAATATAAATTCCACTTACAAACAGAAACTGTAATAGAAATGTATATTATAGAATTTCTACTTTCTTCGTGTTAGATTTTTATAATATATACTGGACAGAGATTGACTGCAGATTGGGTCTTAATAAACCTGCAGTAATTATGTCATAATCGCTAATCCTCTTGAATGAATGTCAAAGCACATCAAAGACAGGGAATACACTGACATTTGCTGACTGTACTGACAGCTGCTGATGACATAAAACCTGACCAAAACCAGAAAGAAATTGAAACAGTATATATTATAAATAATAATAGACACCAGGGAGCAATATAAAAAAAACTATAATTTAATCTCATGTTTCAGAAGATAGATTATAAACTGTTCATGCATTGACATGATAAATGGAATCACCTGAATCCTCTGATTAGCCTACTGCACAGCCAGTATGCCGAAGTATTTCAAAAGCAAATACTGCAAATGCATAAAATTTGAAACAAGAATGAAAAATGCTGGAAAAACTCAGCAGGTCAAGTAGCATCTGTGTGGAGGTTCAGAGTTAACATTTCGTTTGACAATCTTTGAGTGCAGTTCTGATGCTGAGTTTTTCCAGCATATTTTATTATGTCCAGACATTTACTATTTTTGGCATCCACAACTTCTTTCAAAATTCTGAATCTTTTTCTCAGGAACCATTTTAAAACAAAATGGGCGAAAGATTTATTCAATAAAAAAAAATAAGTCCTGTTTTTATACAAGAGAGGTTTCTGGTTTAACAAAGTTGGCAGTAAAATTCACCCTTATGAAATAAAGTTGAATGGTCCCATTTTTCTTTTTTGTTAATTCATTCACAGCATGTAGGTGTCATTGGTTAGACCAGTTCAAATCCCATAGAATTTCCTCAGACAGCAGTTAAGAATCCACCATATTGCTATGGATTTGGTGCAGCATGTTGGCCAGGCCAGTTGAGGAGAGCAGTTTCCTTCTTGAAGAAACATTAGCAAACCAAATGGGGGTTTTCCTGACACTTGACAACAGTTTCCCAATCATCATTAGACTTATCATTCCAGATTTTTATTGAATTCAGATTCCACCATCTGCTAAGGCCGATTCGAAGCTGGATCACTGGATTAATAGTTTAGTGATAATACCAATAGGCCATTGCCACCATAGCCAATCAAAACAAAAACTAGAAGAAAGCTGTAGATGGCATAATATAAATTAAATGTACATGCATCTTTTGTGGTCAAGTATGTCATAGTGATTTCATAGTTCAATGTTACAATGAAGGGATTGATATGATTAGCTATGCCAAGTGATTTTATACTTGTTTCAATCCACTACACACTTGATAACAGTACGATTTAATTTATTAAGATGCGTTCTGTTCTATTTCTGACCTATAAATTAATATTCAATCAAAACACTAGGATACTGAGAGAGGGTGCAAGATAAATAGTTTGGGGCAAATGAAAATGACCTTCCATCAAATCATACCATGAACATCCAAAATAAGTTCAGCAGGAGACGATTCAGTCCCCGGGCCTGCTCTGCCATTCAATAAGATTATAGCTGATCTGTTTATGTTTCAAATTCCACATTCACATCTCCTCCCAAATTGGCAAAGTTGCATTTAGTGATAACCTTCCAGGCAAATGTTCGGTTGCAGTGAGCTTGAAAGTCCTGCAGAAACAGCCCAACAAAACTTTCACACTTTCTCTGGAGAGGGAGCTGTCAGTGGAGGGAAGGGAGTAGGTGAATGTGACTGAATTGAAAGCTGACCATCTTAATCCAAATTCACATAAGCTAGTAGGGGCATTTGGAAAGACAGAACAAGTTGCCAATTGAAAGTCCTATTTAAGGAAAATTCCACATTTGTTTGGAACATTTTAAAATTAATGGTAAAATATATCAAATCTTAGCCTATTCATACATTTTGATTTCAGTAACCTATTTATTAACAGAAATGATTAATGGTACATGCAACTTAACAGGAAGCAAAACAAAAAAAAACTTATTTTACTATTTTTAAACCTGAAAATTAAAAAAATTCAGACCTTATTTTGCCTACATTATACCCATGCAGCGGGTACCCAGAGGCTCATCCAATTCCTTTTAAACAGTAGGAAGGATTCTTACTAGAGATGGTTCATCAGCCTTTGTGGTGGAAGGACTGCCATCTGGTGTTGATAATGAGGCAGTTTCCAACGAATCAGTCACAACTCCATCTGCAAGTTCCTTGAACGCAGACAGGCTCACATCATCTACTTGGATGTCGTCCAGTGTCTCAGTGAGAGCAGCCAGCAAGGCCTCATTTTCTTCCTCTATGATCTAGAATATTGAAGCAAAGGAGTTAGATAACAGGATCTGGCACAGTTGCACAATGTTTACCTTTCTAACTATGAGGAACATAGAAACTTACATTTAATTTTAATCCATTCTGTATAAACCAAGCAACACAGACAAATGTGCTTCTATTTATCTAGCCGACTGTCTGAGATTTGCATTAGGAAAACTACAATTTTTTATATCAGCCTCTCTCAATATATTATAAATACATTAATGGAGATTGAAAATAACTGTAAAAAAGGTTGTGTTCAATAAAAATCACTTTGGCAGCTGCTAAGAGCATAAGGCTTAAAGAATTTGCACAACCAACTGGAAGGCCAAAATTCATAAAGGTTCATGATGTTGAAAGCATACTACAGCAAAACATTTTACTCTGATTGTACTTCTGCACAGGCGTCAGTATGAGACAATTACATAGGTTGTGATTTATTTTCAAAAGTGTAAACCACTGTAAGAAACTTTTCATTCCTATTGCTCTTTATAGCATCAATATTCAGGACAATACTGAGCAGTTCCTCTGTTTCAGCATGGTGGTTACTTTAACTGCCTACTAACCTGGAGACCGGGGCTAATTAACTAGAGAATGATTTCACAGCAGTTTGGGAATTTGAATCTGAAAGTAAAAGATTAACACCAGCTAAAGTAATATCAAATCCAAAAACTCAATTGGTTCCATGACCTTCAAGAGGCAGCCCTATCCATTCTGGCCTATATAAGACACCAGAGGATGGCTCTTAACTGCTTCACCTAATTGGCTCATGGGCAGGAAACAGCAAGTGGGGAATAAGGGATTCTTTTCAGGCTGGCGACCTGTAAGCAGTGGGGTTTCGCAGAGACCAGTACTGGGACCGCAACTGTTTACAGTCTACAATTGGAGGAAGGAAATGAATGGACTGTAGCCACATTTGCCGACATGATAAAAATAGGTGGAAAGACGATTGTGAGAGGGATACAAAACAGTTTAGAGAGAGATGTTGATAGGTAAAGTAAGTGGGCAAAAAGTTGGCAAATGGAGTACTGTATAATGTGGGAAAATACAAAGTTGTTCATTTTGAAAGGAGGAACAAAAGAATACAATATTTTTGAATGGAGAAAAACTGCAGAAAGCTGCAACACAAAAGGGATTGGAGGATACATGTGCATTAGGCACAGAAAACTGGTGCAGCAGCTAATGCAATGTCGGCCCTTATTGTAAGGGGTTTGGAGTATAAGAGGAGGAAAATCTTACTGGAACTGTACAAGGTACTGGTGAAACCACATCTGGAGTACTAGGAGTGCTGATCCCTTTATTTAATGAAAGATATAATTTCAATACAGGCAGTTTAGAAAAGGTTCATGAGGATGATCCCTGGTGTGGAGGGGTTGTCTTATGAGCAAAGGCTAAACAGATTGGGACTCTACTCACTTGACTTTAGAAGAATGAGAGGTAATCTCACTGAAAAATATAGGATTCTTAACAGGCTTGACATGGTAAATGCTGAGAGGATGCTTTTCCTCATGGGAGAGCCTAGGTCTAGAGGGCATAGTCTCAAAATAAAGGAGCATCTGATAAGACTGAGATGAGGAAAGGCCTCTTCTCTTACAGACTTAAAGTATCTTTGAAACTCCTTGCCACAGAAGGTATGGGGGTAGAGTTCTTGTATATATTTAAGGCTGAGGTAGATAGATCCTTGATCAGCTGGGGAATCAAGGGTTATGGCAAAAGGGAAGCAGGTATGAGGGAAATCACAGCTGGGAAGAGCACTGCATTCCAGGAATCTCGCACATCTCTTATCATTCTTATTCAGGAAGGGAGTGATTCAAGAAAGGTGAATGTGGCTCTGACACTCTTTGGACAGTTGGTGCTGACTCAATAGGATGAATAGCCTCTTTTCGCATTGTAAGGATTCTATGATTCCATGATTGGGGTCACTATGGGAGGAGTCTCCCTCCTGTCTACTGCAGGGAAAATAATTAAACATTCCTCCCCAAGTGCCTCCTCCCAGTAGTGGCGGAACTCCTCTCAGAGTTGCAGTGCAGTTTTTGCCATTCAGAGGTGCCACAGCCCTGAGCGCCAATGTGCAGAAACTTCAAGAAAAGTGTAAGGTACAGAAGCAACTGCTGGACATGCCCTTAGATGTTTGTCAACAACTCCTGTCTAATCCATAATAATGTGCAAACCATGATCCACACTTATCTCAAGGAAGACTAAGGTCAAATAAGGTTATATCAATCCTCTTCTCGAGTCATACCACTACTTTATCATACCTCACTTCCAACAATTTACCTACAAGAGTGAAGATAAGCTAAAGAACAGACAGGAAACTGTTGAGCTAATCCATCTCCAATCCAATACTGAAATCAACCTCAGTCTTTGAGCTTCGGTATACAGATGACTGGCTGATAACATTCAGTATACTTGATGTCTTAGATTAACTGATGACCGTAGGCCTTCATGACTTATAATACAGGAGGAATGGGGAACTCATAATTTTAATTAAAATTAATAAAATGCATATTTAAACATATTTTCAGGAATGGTTGTTAATGTAATAAACATTTAAATAACGCACAATGTCCATTTATATTAAACTACCATGGTATGGTGTTTAGTAGCTTGTCTACAAAACCATAATGTCCTCATTTTCTCTTTCCTTTACTGAATATATGGAAATAGCACGTGATTACCATAACAAAATGTTTTAGCTCCAAAAGAATGCAAAGGTTTAATTTCTACCACGTTTTAGCTTATTTAGCATTTGCTGAATGGAGTACTAGATCTGAAATGCATACTTACTTCAAAAAGTTCAGAATCATCTGTATTATACTGGCTGGAAGTTATTTCTGTTTGGTCATTGTCCCACTGAAGTTCACTAAGGCAGCTAACTGAATCAAGGTCATTCACATCCAGCTGGGAAAGGTCAATTTCAGGAAAGTCTGAATATAGACGGTCATCGCCGGCCACTGAACCATACTGCGAAAGAGAATAATTAGAGTTAGTCTGCTATAAACCTCAGTCACAGAATGATGGAACAATCTAGATAAAATTAACCCTTTAACATGGCTTCTACAAAAATAACTTTATGATGATCGTTGTGACACAGTGCAAATTTGATGCCAAAGTAAGCATACAAACCAACTAATATTTCCCATTGACTGTATGCTTATCATATTAGGTGCTTTTAATTTTTCAAAAATTCTGCAGGGTAAAGTACTGTATGGAATTACTACCACACACTAACTCTAATAAGATCACTATTATGAAGTGAATTCAAGACTAAAAGAGACATATATATGCCTTTTGTTAATAGGAATTTGGTTCTTGCAAGCATAGTTTATGGATATACCAGCCAGTTCAATTTTATGATCAACACTTTGCACCAATAGGTAATAATGCTTTACTTGTAAGCATTTAATTTGCGCTGAATAGAGACTCTTGCGGTGCAGTGATTGTGTCCTAGTTTCTCAGGTTAACCAATGTTAATTTTATACTCTGCACAGTATGCAATAGACTACAGGAAGTATGAGAAAATTATACCGTTACTATGTTTAATATCAAGAGGGTGAAATTTGCTCTGTAGATATCATTTTTTTCCAGTCAGGAAACAGTTGCAAAGAAGTTCACATGAACAACTTTAGGGAAACATCCAATAGTATTTTGATTTGCATCTGGTGATGACCTAAAGCAAACATCAAGGGCTGAGCTGTGCCAGGTTGACTAGGGAGCACTTTTGAAATTGTCCCATCATGGTCCCTCATGCCCCATGTCAAACTATAACACTTCTATTCAGAATTGCCCACGACATACTATATAGAGATAGGGAATCCTCAAGTGGCAATATGACGTGTAAAATAAAGCTTTCTAAAATGTAATTTCATTCAATATTTGGTACTATATTAAAAACATACTTGTTTCATTACAGATCAATAAACATATCAATAACCCAGGCCCTTTAAAATATCAATAATATAAATTACAACCATTTGAAGCTTCTTAAAAACTTGTGTAAACAAACATTGCGAAATTGACAACAAGCTAAAGCTGTCAAACAAGCAGGGGCTTGGATGTTTCAACATTTAGAGAAATAGACATTTGTACCATCACATAAGAACGCATAGTGTTGTGGCTGAGAACCCAAACATCTATTGCCCTGTTGAAGCACCTGAATTCTGGTGAAAACATTCCTGATGGATGGGGATCACAGCCTGGTCTGGAGACATGAGTTAAAGTAGGCAGGTAGGAAGGCTAAAAGAACCCAACAAGCCAGGCAGTATCAGGAGGTGGAGAAGTAACCCTGCTTCACCCAAAATGTCGTCTTCTCCACCTCCTGATGCTGCCTGGTTGCTGTGTTCTTCCAGCCTCCTGACTGTCTACTTTAGATTCCAGCATCTGCAGTTTTTTTTTAGTCTCTGGAGACATGACCTAGCATAGATGATGAATTATTAGTGTGTGAAGGGTAAAGTGGTATGGTTTGGCTTTCACTGCTTGTTTTGCAATTGCAACTGGGACAAATTCCTGCACCTGTGAGTTATATTAGGCTCCCAATTTGCCACCACCCTATCTCTAATCATGTTGCCAGCTTTATTCATAGAGGTATCTGGCTGCCTCTAGGGCCACCTCTGAACTCTTCTCCCAAGTCACTAGGATCCTTTTGTTGGTACTTTCTCCCAAGGCTGGCAAGCTGAGCTGCAAATTTTCCTAATTTCCACTATCTGCCTTGATGATGAAAATAAGATCTCTTAAATATTTCCATAGAATTATATATAAAAATTGACTTGTCATAACTGCCACGTTCCTGGATGCCAACACTAGAAAAGGGTATGGAATGCTTTGCCTGCAACGGAGTAGATTCGCTAAATTTAAGTGCATTTAAGTTGTCAATAAACAGGCAAATGGACGTACATGGAATAGTTAGATGGGATGGGCTTCACATTAGTATGACAGGGCGGCGCAACATCGAGGGCTGAAGGGCCTGTACTGCGCTGTAATGCTCTATGTTCTAATAACTAGTTTAATGTGGGTCAGAAGCACTCCACGTTCAAACTGTGGGCCACTACTAGCTTCCTTTCAATTTCTTCCCATTTCCTTTCATCATTCTGCCCAAAATCTACATTAGGCTTCCAATTTGCTATCACCTCACTTCTAATCATGTTTCCAACCTTAATAAGCACTTGCAATGTATTCTGTGTCTCAAGCACACTTCAATTTGGGCCTGATCCAATTTCTGGGTCCAAGGACCTACTCAATTTGTGGCAGTCTGACTGTCCATAACAGCATTAAAATCATACACCAACTATTCAGCTGAGCAATTAGAATCGGCACATTTCCAGCAAATGAAGGACGAAAGGATTTTATGATTTAAAAACCAATAAAATTCAGTATCATTATTATCTCATGAGTTCCAGAAACCTCTTGAATAACAGCAATAACACACAATGCAATAAGGCAATTTTAATTTATTCTACAATGTTTGATAAGAAGGTTCAAAGTGGGTTTGAAACAACTTTGCAATGCAATGCCATCGGTGCAAATGACTGGTGACAATTTGTTGTGGTTAATCACAATTTTTGATATGGCAGAGTGATCACCATGTTAATGTGAACTGTTGTCTTGGTTTTAAAATATTTACCTGCACTTAAATTCTATTTGTCAACTGATGTAACAGAAAATAACTTTAAGAAAATACACTATCTTGTATGATTCCAATCACAATAAGATTGAATTCCCTCCTCACAAGTGCATCAGATAATCTTTAAATGACAAAGAATTTCAATAGCAAAGATAGCCATTTCATACCCTGCTATTTTGAATAAAGCCATTACTCACAAGGTCTCTCTTGTATTAAAGCCTCAAGGAAAGATTCTAGTCACACCTGCTTGAAGGACCTGTATGCTCAGTGATTTTTAAAAAAAATAAAATAAATAAATGAACAAGCCCTGGTCTAATCAATTTAAATTAATTTTACTTGTCTAACTCAGTTCTTCCAATCAGTCCTTTGAAGGTCTTCTAGAGTATGTGGTGCTGAGGTAATCAATTTTAAATGGTTGCTGAAAGTCACATTTTGGTAGTTCTGAGGAGGAACAATCAATCTGAGTGAGTTTCCTTCCAGCGTCTGGCAGCAATCTTGATGTCACACTGCAGGTTTACACTAGATGCTGTTGACAGGTAAATGCACTTAAAATCCCATCTGTTTCTCAATACTGAATCCCTGTTCTAATGATAGCACTTTCCTTCACTGCAATGCAAGGTGACTTCTGTCTGCTGCACCAAAAGTGCAACTGTGTTTTTTTCATGTACTCCAGTATCCTCACTGGAGATGTGGCGTGAAATCAGAAATATATATTGTTTTCTGATTTCACTGCACTCCTAATACATTATTCAGTGTTCAAAATTTATTTTCATTTTATCTAACCTTTTTATAATTTCTTCCCAGTTCGCTTTTATTTCCAATTTTACTTTCTAGTTTTTTTTCCAATGCTGATTATCAACTTTTAATTGTTGCATATCCATAAGAAAATGAATACATTCCAAACAGCATATGAAATTAAAAGCAATGCCCCTTAAAGAAATTGAAAGTTTTCTATGGAGTGATGAGTATAACTGCACATGACATCAAGGTAAAAACAATGACTGCAGATGCTGAAAACCAAATACTGGATTAGTGGTGCTGGAAGAGCACAGCAGTTCAGGCAGCATCCAACGAGCAGCGAAATCACCAAGGCAGCAGTTAATCAATTGTAATATTAAGAAGTTCTGGTAAAATTGAAATCACTGGCTATCCAGGGGTAAGCACTGGTCTGAGTACATGGCTGTTGGAGGCCAATTATCTCAATGCCAGGATATCGCTGCAGGATATCCACAGGCAGGATAATGTTCTTGGCCCAACCATCTTCGGCTCCTTTATCAATGACCTTTCCTCCAACATATTTAAAAATCACACAACACCAGGTTAGAGTCCAACAGGTTTATTTGGAAGCACTAGCTTTCAGAGCACTGCTCCTTCATCAGGTGGTTTCCCAAATCAGGTCCTCCAACATAAGGTGAAAAGTGGCGATGTTCATATCATTCATAAGTGTTCAGATACTGAAACAGTCTGTGTCCAGATACTGTAAGACATAGAAACATTCAGCCTCACGCTGCTAAATGGCACGTGACATTCACACTACACAAGTTTCAAGCAATGAACATCTCTAACATGACAGAATCTAAAACTCTCTCTTTGATATTCAATGGAACAGCAATTGTTAAATTCACTACTGATCAGATATCAAACTGGAGTGATATTACAAATACTGTGGCTTCAAGAGAATGTCAAAGGCTGGAAATTCCTCAGCATGTGACTCCTCAAAGCCTGTCCATCATCGACAAGGCACCAATAGGTTGTTGAAACATGAAATGTTTAAAAATGTCCAATGGGGGAGGTAGAAACAATTGCATTTTTTAAGGTGAGAAGCAGGGCACATGGGACAGTGCAATTAGTTTTGAATTGTTTTAGCAAAGTGTTGGCAATGACAGTCCTTTGATCTTAACATCGAGAGTTCAGTAGTAGAGAAGGTCACCAACGTCTTCAACTGTTGCAGCACAAATACTTTCTTAGTGCACTTATGTTGGGAGTCAGCCAGATTCATCTTTATTGAAGCGCTGGTGCTTTATATGCTGCACAATGAAGGCCAGCAAGACACATTAAAAGCAAATTAATGCTGTTCAGTTTTACAGTGATGCTAATTTGCTTCCTGTGTTATGATAGCGACTACATTACAAATAATACTTCCTCAGTTTTAAAGTGCTTTGCAACATCTTGAGGTGAAAAACTTGATGTAGATGTGAAGCTGGGGACCTCAGAGGAGGCCGAGACGGATCATCTACTCAGCACTTCTGGCTGAAGATTGTTACAAGTTCTTTTGGACTGATGTATTAGGCTTTCCAATCATTGAGGATAGGGATGTTTGTGAAGCCTCCTCTCCCAGTTAGTTATTTAATTGGCCATCACCATTCATGAGCTTAATTCATTATCTGTTGATAATGGAATCACTTAGCCCTGACTAAAATTTGTTGCTTATGCTGTTTGGCTTGCAAGTAGTCCATTTTGTAGCTTCACCAGGTTGACATCTTATTTTAGGTATGCCTAACAGGCCCCCTTGCACTCTCCATTGAATGAGGGTTTATCCCTTGAATGATGGTAATGGCAATGTTGGGGATATGTTGGGTCATAACATTATAGATTCTGTTTGTGTACAGTTCTGGTGTTGCTGATGGCCCACAGTACTTAATGGATGCTAAGTCTTGAGCTGTTAAATATGTTTGAAGTCTATTGCATTTAACAGGGTGATAAAGTCAAATGACACGATGGATATATCGTCAATATGAATGAAGATTGGACAGCGTTTCCATGAGGACTGTGCAATGGTCATTTTTACTTCCACTATCATGGACAGATGAATCTGTGGCAGACAAGTTGGTGAGGGAGAGATCATGTATGTTGCTCTACCTTCTAGTTGCTTTCTTCACCTGCTGGAGATCTCGGTTAGCTGCAATGTCCTTTTGGACTCAATCTGCATGGTAAGTAGCGGTGCTGCCAATATTTGGTGATGGACATTGAAGTATCCCTACCTAGGAGTGCAGTCTGCACTGTTGCCACCCTAAGTGCTTTCTTCAAGTGTCCAACCTGGACACATACTGATTCACCAGCCTAGGAGGGAGTGGTAGGTGGCAATCAGCAGGAGGTTTCCTCGCCATATTTAACCTGATGTTATGACAGTTCAAGGGATCCAGAGTAAACATCAAGTGCTACCAGAGCAACTCTTTCCTGATTGCATACCACTGTGCTACCATCCCTGCTGGGTCTGTTCTTCCAGATTTGCAGAATCTACGCAGGGATGGTGTTATTTGGAACATTGTGCATAAGATGTAATTCCATAACTACGACTGTGTTACGCTGTTCTGTGACAAGTTGGTGAGACAGCAATAAGCCATGTCAGTCCCTCAAAGCCATGGGATTGGCTATTAACAGCATGCCTTCCAATAATTGGCTGACGACTGTCACAAATGCTTTCAGCATAACCTGAGTAGAAGTAAGTCTTTCACCTTGGTAATAATCAGCTTGCTCGGTGATTTAAACTAAAAGTCACAAGATTTGAGTCATGTAGAAAACTGGTAAAAAAAAATGCTGAGACTCTTGAGTTAGTGAGCAAGCAGTAATCCATAGATGATTGAAAAGTTCTTAGTTGGCAATTTTACCATTAATTATTAAATTTAATCAGTCATTTTGGAATGCTTAGCCAACACAGATCTGTACTGATGCCATGTTAACACAGAGCCAGGTGATTCATTTGAAGATACATTTAAGTATCTGGATGCACTGATATGAGCTATTTAGGAGATAAGCTAGCCAACCTAAAATAGCCAACATCTTGCTTTTGTAAGGTTCAGAACAATTGTTTTAAAAATATTTAGCTTGATTTTTTTAAAAAAAGCCCTAGAAAAAGTTCAATTATCGAAATGGTCTAGCACTCTTGTAATGTAATTTGAATAAGCATCAAAAAATTTGAAAAGTCTCTACTCGAAGGTACAGAACAGTCAAATGCAAGCATTGGCTAATTTTACATTTGGTGTTTATCAGTAATCCCATTCAGGGGTCGAGTTATGAATAAGAAATGTAGCATCCATAACTTTAATGCACTCGAACTTCAACTTATTAGGATCTTAATAGGATTTTTCCTTGAATGACTGAAAGATGAAAATATCTTGATGGGTTGACCTACTCATAAATTGAAATGTTGGAAGGATCCTTACCTGGTCTGGCCTACATGTGACTCTACTTGTGGCTGATTCTTAATTGTCTCCTGGGGATGGGCAAGAAATGTTACCTTAGCCAGCAATGTCAGAGTCCTGTAAAGGAATGTAATAAAATCTCCACTTCCAACCTTAAGTTGGAGGAGAGGTCATGACAGAGCAGCTGAAGATGGTTGAGTGTAGGATGCTCTCTTGCAAAACACTCTTGTCCTCTTCTTGGTGTTAGATGTGACTCAAAAGAGTGGCATGTTTTTCTCATGTTTTTCATTGACATCAGTTTTATTAGGGCTCGTTGACACCACACTTAGTCAAATGCTGCCTCAATGTCAGTCCATCTCACCTAACCTCAAGTTGAGTTATTTTGTCAAGTTTGAGTCAAAGCTATAGAAAATGCAGGGCTGGCCCTAATGGAACCCAAATTTAATGGTAAGCAGTTATTGCTGTGTGAGTGCCACATGTTGCATGACACCTCCCATATTTTGTGAATGATTGAGAGGAGACTGATGAGATGAGGGAGGTGGGTGATGTGATGAATGGCCAGAAAATGATTTGTCCACTTCTTATAAAGGACATACCTGGACACTGTTCCACACTGTAAGGAGATGTCAGTTTTACAGTTTCAATGCAACAGTTTGGTGTGTTGCACAGAGGAGTCATTCTGGAGCATTATTTCTAGAATGTTTCAGGTCCAGGTGGCACAGTGGCTCAGTGGTTAGCACTACAGCCTCACAGTGGCAGGCACTCAGGTTCAATTCCAGCTTTGGGAGACTGTGTGGAGTTTGCACATTCTCCCCATGTCTGCGTGGATTTCCTCCGGGTGCTCCCGTTTCCTCCCACAATCCAAAGATGCACAGCTTAGGTGAATTGGCCATGCTAAATTGCCCATAGTGTTAGGTGCATTAGTCAGAGGGAAATGGGTTTGGGTGGGTTACTCGTCGGAGGGTCGGTGTGTACTTGTTGGGACAAATGGCCTGTTTCCACACTGTAGGGAATTTAATCTAATCTTTGGTGTAGCTGGTGCCCTTGGCCATTTGTTGAGTGAATTGAATTGGCTGAAGATTGGCTAGAAACAAAAAAAACTGCACAGCTTGAAACCAAAGTAGACAGATAAGAGGCGGGAAGAACACAGCAAACCAGTCAGCTTCAGGAGGTGGAGAAGTCAACATTTCGGTTATAATCCTTCTTCAGGACTAGATGTGGGGGTAGGGGGTGCTACAGATAAAGGGTAGGTTTAGGGATAGTAGCATAATGGTGAAGATTGGTAGCTGTTTTGCTCACAGGACAAGGCTAAGATTGATCATTAACTCAGTATCACTGGTTGAAAATGGCTGTGAATGATTCAGCCTTAATTTTTGTAGTCACATGCAGGGTTCACCCATCATTGATGATTGGGAAAAGTTGTAGAACTTCCTCTTCCTTAGTTGTTTAGTTTTACCCTCAGCATTCACAGCAGAATGTAGCAGGACTGAAAAATTTTGATCTGATCCACTGGTCAATTGCAAATTGGCTGCATTCATGGCTGAAAAGCACTTTGAGCTGTCCTGAGGTCATGTAAGGTACTAGATAAATGCAGTCTTGTTTCCTGCTTACTGCAATGCTTGCCAACAGCCTCTACACTAATTCTCTTGGGTGTAAAACATTCTGCTTATAATTCAAACTCTTTCTCATTGTTAAGGTCATCAGCCCAAGTCTGACCTGAAGTAAAATGCTCTTCAATACAATTCTCCAAAGCAGTATGATGCAAGAGCTTGTTATTAGAAAACAAAATGCAAGACATTTGCTCACCTGTCTTTTGTGCTTCTGCTTTAGAGTGAAATGAAAACTATAATTGCAACCAAAACAGACAAATTATCTAGTGGTACTCCCTGCCAATATGATTCATTCAATAAAATTGGCAAAATGAGAATTGTCAGGTTTTCTAAATTGGATGTCAACCTGAATAGAAGAACATTTGCTTCCAATAAAGCTATTCTCTGACTGCAAGCATTTAGCTTTAATTCAATGTACTAAAAGGGTCATCTTGTGTGATTGTTTTCATATTGTTCACCAAAAACATGTTTCTCCACAACAGTTTCAGTGTTTTATTGCTATAATGAGTATTTCAGTGTGTTGAACTATGAATACCAGGTAGTTTTATTTCCCATAATTGAGCAGCTCTTCTGCATTACAATTCATTTATTTTAATTGAAGTGAAGGGACCTATTTTACACCACAAGCAGGAGTGTAAAAACAACTGAGAGAGTATTTCAACACATATGCAGCCTTCCAATCCAGTATCATGCTGACATTTATATACTTGAACAGTTCAGTAGATAGTTAATTAAACTGGAATGATCCAATCGGCTAGCCAGCAAACAATTCCCAGTAGGGTCCCATGATCATGGAGTGTTATTTATATATACTGTTGGTTTTATTATTAGAAGGCAGCATTCATGCCTGTGAAAGCAAAGCGCATCCTCTCACAGGCATTATTTCTTGCTCACAGGCATTATGGCAGCAATTGCAAATTTCCATTGCTGAAGGCATGGAGTATGGCAGATGACACTTTATTTTGGTCACAGAAGAATTGAGCATTGACATTGCCAAATTGAGCAGGCAATCCAATTTTCACAATAGTCGTCTGTACAATCCAGCCTTCCACATCAGCATACATCATTATTTCAATCTTGCCACTGAGAACCAAATTCAACACCTCTTAACAGGACAAATATAGAATGTCAAAACTGTACTGGGAAGCTATTTCCACAGAGAAATCCCCTTCACAATGTATACGGGACATGAAGTGTCAAACATGTGAATATAGTTTTCTATATGTTTTTAATTTAACCTTGTGCCACGGAAATTTGCCCTATTATAAACTATAGATTTAAAATGTGCACATTTCACATTGGACACATAGACAGTCAGTTCTATTAATTTGCAAAGCCATATCTTTTGTGGACCACCTTAAAAGAAAAGAACTAAAAGGCATTTTTTCTCCACACAACATGTCATTAGATGATGTGAAATCCACTCCCTGAAAATGTGGTGGAGGATGATTTAGTAGTTATTTGCCCAATGTTACACTAAGATGCCAAGCAAGATTCACTAATTTGTTAAAGTTCCAGATGCGATACTTCAAATCTTCAAGCTCTCAGGTGATGAGGGATTAATGATAAAAGTTAATAAATGATAATACAGATCAGTCTCAATTGTTCATGAAGAATTGATAGTTGAACCGTGTGACTGTTACAGTAATTGTTAGCATTGACATTGATAGTTGAATAGTTGGTATCACAATCTTTAGTTTTGCAGATTGGCTGAAATTCTGTAGTTTTATTCTGTTTCTTTTTATGGCTGCTAGCTGCCTCTTAAACTAAGACATTCCTGTTACCTGCAACACAGGGGTGACTGGTGAATTGCTATTCAACTATGATTATTGCAGGCTGGTACACATGCAAATGTTCAGTCCCATTACCACACACTAGTGGAGCTGAGACTGGCTTTTTAACCTTTGCCGTTGTGCATTCGTCAAAAGGGAGAAAATGCAAAATGCATCCGTAGTTTGGGAAATAAACCACAAGGGATGTCTCGCTAGCATGCAAAGGGTCATCAGCCCTTTGCTACTTTTGCAGTCACAAAAAAGAATCACAGTCCAGTCTGTTTTGAGTTGCCTCATCACCCTTTGTAGGGCTGTTGGTAGAATTCCCTTTGCGTAGGTAACATGACCTGGTCACTCTCTCCAGGCAGTCATTTAATTTACATTTGCAGCCATGTTTGGATGCTTCAGCCCTCTTCTAAAACAAAAAAAATCTTGGAATTGTAAGTTAAAATTATCCACAGTATTTCAGGGTTCTGACCTCTGGTTATGACACAAAGGGAATTGGATATCTATTTGAAAAGGAGAAGATTGCATGGACATGGGCAAAGAGAATGGAATGAATTGGACAGTTCTTTCAAAAAGACAATGGAGCGAAAGCCCCCTTGAGAGCTGGAAATGTTCTACATTCCATGGACCATTTATGTGACCTTTAATGATATAAAGGAAATTTGCAAGATGGAATCAATCAAAATGGGAGCGATAAATTTTCTAGTAGATGCCGTCTTCCCAGACATTTTAATGACCGTTTTCGGAGCTTGGGCATTGGCCTGACTCAGGTGGGAGCCTCTTACACTTTGTAAGTTTGCGCCTAATACTCGCACGAAGGATTTCAATGAAATATTTAAGACAAGTGAGCAGGGGTATCCTCAAAGATGAAAAGCCAAACCTGGTAAACAATGAGTGAGGTAAAAGCAAAATATTGTTACTCTAGAAGTTTGAAATTAAATCACGAAATACTGGAGAAACTTAGATCTGGCAGCATCTGTGGAGAGGGAGGAATAGAGTTAACATTTGAGCCAGTTATGACTCTGTCTCATAGCTGCGTGGAGGTCTGATATGAAACTCAAAGAAAATTCATGGTGCTAATGTTCAGGCTCCTTCCTTCTGATCTGCAAAATCCTCTTTGAGCCAAACAGCTGATGGTCTCCACGATCTCAGATCTTTCTCAAGGCAGATCAGATCATTTCAGGTGCAGCTGGCCAGCAGGATGCCAATGAGGTCAGGCCATTAAAATGGAAAAGTTTTCTCTTGCAACAGTTGACCTAATGGCCTGTATATCCCATTGACTCACTGCCAGGAACTAAAATTCACCCCAACGTCTTCTGAGGTGCATTCTCCGCACAATTTTCAAGTTATCAGGAATAATTCCAAACAATGTTTCAAAACTGGCAGCCTAGCTGTCCTGGATTTTGGATGTTGCCAGTATTCGCAGGAAAATAAATGAGAACATTAATTCAGTTGATGGGAGAAACATGAAATCAAGTGACTCAGTTTCTTCTCATTAAACAGAAACCTAGTTGTGAAGAGGCAACATTTGAAAAACAAAAGCAAGGTTGACTCGTACGCTGCATTGGATTCAAAGTAAATGTGTGTCAAGTCAAGTTGGGCCAGATCAAAAGTCACACAAACCACTTAAAGAATGAAAAATGATTGGTGATAACTAATTTGGTAAACCACCAGCATCACCTTGCTGAATTCCACTCCAGCTTTCTTACTCATTTAATCACAATTAAAATTGATGCATGGTGTCTAGTTTTCAGCCAACCAGCCAGATTTGTGACGTTGTACTTGTGATGGACCTAAGGTCCATTTTGCTTTATTTATTATACTTTTCAACTTGCTAAAGTGGCAATTTTTATAGGATAAGCATTGCCTGGTTTCTGAGAAAGGCTGGTTAATTGGGAAAATATGTAAAGTGGTCAGCAGCCCTCATGTTTTTATCCTGAATGTTTGCACGCAAATAAAGCAGCCTGTCTGCTTGTAGAGATATCTATGCTATTAATATCCAAGTGGGTCACAGTGCCTAACAAAGCATAGCAGATGCCAAACTCTCCTAGATGATGGGAATAATTAATATCGTTCATCGCTGTCACTACCTGCATAAAAATCTATAGCCTTTGCTAATGCCCTATCAAGAAGTCCTACAATTAAGACAAGTACACTTTTACTTGATCTTGAAGGTCTATAAATTGTCCAAATCTGGTATCAAAGGAGGTCCAGTTTCTGGGAAAACCTGACACAGTAGATTCTCCTTGATTCAGTAAGAAAGAACGAATGAGAGTAGGGTTGTAAATATATCCAGGATGCTCAGGGAGCAATTCCCATTAGCTTAATCTGAGCCAGTAGCAATCTATGTGCTCTCTCGGTTTCAGGAAGAACATTCTCAATAAAATCTTTCACCTGCCAAAGCCAGAGCTATAATCACAGAGCAGGATAAGACCCAATTGCCATGAAAATTACCATGAAACCATGCATCTGGCGTCCATCAGACAGGACTGTCAATACTGTTGGCCTTTCAATTTGTTGAAAGCCCACTGACACACACTATCCATTGACAACGAAGCACATTTCTTTCTCCCTAATCTGAGACAAACAAGAGGAGTGAGCACACGGCTTTTGTAAGGTTGCAGGCTTCGTCAAGTCACAATTTACTACATGTTTATAACTTTATGGGCAACATATTTCAATGCTATCCTATGCTACAACTGAGAGAGTTCTACTCCTTTGGTATCTAGCTGGTATACACCCATATGTAGTCAATTATACAGATCAATGTCTGGCATCTTGACAGCAATTACTTCCATAGCAATTCATTCTGCAAATGTATATCAATGCAACAAAAAAGAAAACGTGTGTCACTAATGGGTCATAAAACCTACCCACTGACAACATGGCTGATGAGTACTGTGTGCATCTGAAATACACGTGATGTACTATAAATTTCAAGAAACAGAACTTCTGTTATCTGAACCATTCTGAAGTAGCCTTTCAATCCCCAATAAAGCAGGTGTCAAGATTCTGCTGCATGCTTCACGATTCTATCATCCTTATTGGCCTTATCAGTAGCTAAATGATACAGAAGTACAGAATAGAGTCAGTAAAGGGAAAGGAAGAGAGAAGGTAACATTGACAGCATCTACCTGGCCAGGCAGTCCATGAACATCCAACCTGATTGCAATGCCACTGTCCAATGTCCACACTTCTGATTCTACTTTCACAAAGAATTCCACACCTGATCATCACGGTATCACTTCTATGCCTGAAAAGAGAGGCTTCAAAAGCTGAATGAAGCCGTATGTGAACTTGATGCAGCACTCCACCCACTTCCTGACATTAATTACAGGCATTCTGACAAGTTTTCCATAACATAATGTCATAAATACAAGTTTTTAAGAGCTTGTTATACTTTGTGACAGTCTCTTTAATGCCAAATAAAATGGTCATATGAAGTGGGGAAGGTATGGTCTGAGTTCTGCTTGACAAAAACAAGTGGATGGCTTGGCTGTTACAGTTTAAGTGAGGACACAGATCATTTTAATTGGACAACGGTACAAAATATGCAAGCCTGCCAGCTGGGTGTTGCAGACAGGTGTGTATGTGTCTGTGTGTGTCTGCATCAGCCACTCTCTATTGCCCACTAAACACAACATTTATGGATCAGGGATTACAAGTTACCTGACTGGAAAAAGGAAGCGAGCCACCATAAGCTGAGAACTCTTTGAACCAGCCCCACGAAGGGACAGAATAAAGTACATGTATGGAAGGGGATTTTTGGTCATTTTTAAGTAAATTGTAGAAAGGATTCTTCATTTAGCAGTATAAGTTTCTTACTGAATTACAGTAACATCAATATGGCTTTTACTTTGTTACATCAAAAGTCTTAAACATTTGATCCAGTCACTGGAAATCTGAATATTTTTTCTCAAGGTTATTGTCTCCTTGGAGATTGTAACAACCAAATCATCGTTTGTTCATACCCATGAGTTTTCTTCAAAATGTTTCCCAATTGAAATAGTCATTTGAGTTCTCTGCTAGTGAACTTGTGTGCAATCTCAAGCATTGGCAACTGTGCTAAGCATGCCTTCTGCCCTGGTTCTATGCCACCAGTGGCCACAGAATCAACATTTATACACTTAATGGTAAAGTCCGAGGGAGCGTTACGGAACAATGAGACCTTGGAGTGCAGGTTTATAACTCCTTGAAAGTAGAGTTGCAGGGAGATAGGATAGTGAAGAAGGCGTTTGGTCAGAGTATTGAGTACACGAGTTGAGAGGTCATGTTGTCGCTGTACAGGACATTGGTTAGGCCGCTGTTGGAATATTGCATGCAGTTCTGGTCTCCTTCCTATCGTAAGGATGTTGTGAAACTTCAAAGGATTCAGAAAAGATTTACTCAGATGTTTCCAGGGTTGGAGGATTTGAGTTATAGGGAGAGGTTGAATAGGTTAGGACTGTTTTCCCTGGAGCATCGGAGGCTGAGGGGTGACCTTATAGAGGTTTATAAAATCATGAGGGGCAGGGATAGGATAAATAGACAAAGTCTTTTCCCTGGGGTCAGGGAGTCCAGAACTAGAGGGCATAAGTTTAGGGTGAGAGGGGCAAGATATAAGAGAGACCAAAGGGGCAACATTTTCATGCAGAAGGTGGTAGTGTATGGAATGAGCTGCCAGAGGAAGTGATGGAGGCGAGTGCAATTGCAACATTTAAAAGGCTTCTAGATGGGTATATGAATAGGAATTTGGAGGCATGCTGGCAGGTGGGACTAGATTGGGTTGGGATGGACGAGTTGGACCAAAGGATGTGCTTCGATGCTGTACATCTCTATGACTATCTGCAAATCCCTGTTCCAATCTGTCCTCCAAGACATGTAGGGATAACCCTGAGCTGGGATCTGCGAGTGAGAAATCAAACGATAGTAAGTGTCTTCATTGTCAGGGACTTTTTGCACTTCTTAGTCTGGTGACCCATGATTTAAATGTTTCCTCTCAGACCACCAATAGTAATAACAATAGAGAGCTATAATTATTGAAAGTAATACTAATGCTGAGAGAATCAGTGATAATTTTCTTGATTCCAGAAAACAAGTTCCAGAGTTGCAGGAACAAGCTGTGCCCCAGGACTTCAGCATTTGAGCATGCAATCTAGACTGACATTCCAGTACTGGAAGAAACTTTAAACTAAGAGTCTAATTGTTGCAGCAGAACTCATACATGCTTTCTAAGGAAAGTAAGGTATTCTCTTGATTGTAACTGACATTGACTTCTTGTTCAAAGCTCCTATTCAAGGGATCTTACTGTGTGCATGTTGGTGGTCCCATTTCTATAGCAAAGAGTGATTATGCTTTAAAATAATTTGTTAGCTGTGAAGTGCACTGAGATATTGAGGGCACAAAGGGTACTATTTAAATACAAATCCTTTATTTTTATCTCACATTCTTCTTGTTAATAATAAATAATGATAAATAACTTGGGTGTTCGATAGCAGTCACTGAAGTACTGACCACAGAGTTAATAATTCTGGTGACCCATAAAGTTCTGTGAATGAATGTGGCTAATCTCAGACAAAGTATATAGTGTAGTTAATTATTATAATAGACATATATTTTTAGTAGTTATGGCATAATATCAAAGTTTTCATCATTGCAACATTAAGGAAAGCAACAGTTTTGGGTACTATTTTGCAAATGGTCCTTTAATTGTTTAAATTATTATAACTGTAAATGTCTTGTTGTAGGCTTCTCAGATTCTATTTCATTAATTCCGAATGTGTCTCAGATCATTACAAACGTTTAAGGTACAGTTACTGACCTATCACTGCTATTCACTTATGTGGGTTATCTCTAGTCTTTAGCTCGAACTATGCCACATTATTGATGATTAAATATGGCCTTTTGGACTTGGATATGGAACTCTATATGCATACCTATAATTTAATCATTACTGGGCCTCATGTGAGACATTGCAATGTAATGATAAAGATTAATATATTTCTGACTTGCTGCATATTGCTCTATAAGGCTAATAAGGAAATGTTTTCCTGATAAAAGTTGAGCAATCCAAATGGAGTGACTCCTTTTATTGAAATGAAATGCAACCTTTGCAATGTAGGAAAGATTACATGTCTTGTGACTGGTCACACCAAGGTCTGGCGTCAATGGTATAATGAGAAACGATCCAAACCAAACACAAAAGTCAACTAGTGTCAGTCAGAAATCTCAATAAAATTTAATTAGAACAGGCCAATTCCAAGCCAGCTTCCAGTTAACAGAACATTATTGTTAACATTAGATAAAGCTGGGACAATGGTCAGGGGTGGAAGTTGTCTCATGAGTAATATCCTAAAATGAATACAGAGAAAAATAAAATAAAATATATGATAAAACTCAGACGTGGATTATCCAATTTACAGTGTTAGATTTGAGTAGCCTTTATACATCCAGCCAATACTTAATTGACAGGAATGAAATGAAAAAAATTCTAGAAATACTCAAAGAGTTAGGCATCATCTGTGAAGCAAAACAGTTAATGTCTCAAGTCAAGATGGCTGGTCATAATATCAGCTCCAATGAAAGCTCATCTCAACCCAAGCCATTAACTCTGTTTCCTTCCACAAATACTACCATATTAACTCTATTTTCAATTTTGGAGTTTCTGCATCTGTAAAATTTCACTTTTGTATTTTCTTTATACAGCTTTTTAATTTGTGTTTTGTATGATGTAATTAATTAAACTTTTGCTTCAAAAACAGAACACACTTCACTAATAATTTTAGTTTGAGTCCAGATAACGAACACTTGCAGCTGATAAACCAAATCCTGTCCCCATCTGAAAACCATTTGCATACACTGTGCAACAGTAGTTCACAGAGAGTGAACAGAAGTAAAGAATCTGGAACTTTTCCCTTCCATAAAACTTTAATCCTGAAACCAACCTTCCATCCCTACCAGTATTCTCGTCAAAAATAAACTAAATTAGAAAAGATCTAAAACTGAAAAATTTAATTCAAGACAGTAAACTCTCTCCATCTATGGAGATTATCTTCCCGGACCACATTGCATATGGTCAAAAGACTTATGGTGAACATGTTTTATTAAGGGCTGCAGCCTAGTTGGGGCAAAGAGGATGATACATGTTCGTAGGCCTAGTGCTTTGCTTAGGTAAGATAAATCACCTGGCTCAACTGCACTTGCATTCTGGGATGTGACAGAGATAATGGAAGGAAAGCATTTGGCAAAGAACCACATAAAAGGATGGTTAATGCAATTGGACTGCCAGCGTCAGTTCAGAATAAAATAATGATTTAAGGTCAGAAAACAAGGGTTGTAGTAAATGGCTATTTTTCAGATTGGAGGACAATAAACAATGGTGTTCCGAAGGTTGAGTGATGGGGCCACTCTTTTACATACAAAACAATTAAGTCATTTGGACATTGGAATAGAGAGTAAAAGTTATGAAGTCAACAGTGATTTCAAACTTGGAGCCGTGACTGACGATGAGGATGATATCAATCAACAGTAGCAGGACATAGATAGTAGAGTAGAATTGGCAGACAAGTGGCAGGTGTAATTTAATACAGAGAGCAAGATGATTCATTTTGACAGAAGGGTTTGAGAGATGCAGTGTAGACTTAATGACAGATCTAAAGAATGTACAGCATCAAAGGGACTTGGGGGCTTGATTGTGGCAGGACACGTAGACAGAGTACTTAGCAATTCATATGGGATCTTGGGTGTCTTAAATAGAAATTTTGATTATAAGAAAAGCAAAACTATGCTGAATCATTAAAGAGGTCTTGTTACATCACAAACAGAATTTTGTTTCCACTTCGGGGCATCAGACTTCAGGAGATGTGAAGATCCTTGAGCAGGTTCAAGGTGATTTACCAGAAAGGATCCAGGAGTAAGGGAATTATGTAACAAAGTTGGGTTAGATAAGTTGGAATTCCTTGGAGCAATGGAGAACAAAGAAAATTTTGATGGATACATTTCATGGACTGGATTATGACAGGTTTAAATTCAATATACAAAAATAAGCTGCTCCCATACTCTGATTGCATAAAGATTGGGGACATGCAGAGGAATGTGTAGAAGAATTTTTTTTAAGCAATGAGAGATTAAGACTTGGAGTTAAGAGTAGTGGAATTTGTGAATGATTTCAAAAAGAAATTGGATAGCCATTTGAGATATGGAACATTGCCGGGAATGAGACTGACTGTATTGCTCTATGAAAAGCTGACATGGAATAAAAGTGCACTTGCTGAGCCATAATGACTCTATTGATTGGATTCAACATACTCTGCCAATGGGTTTGAAAGTGAGGCCACATTAACTTTCATAGTGCCTGCCTGCCACCTGCCTACCACCCTTACTCCCATCACAGTTACATCAGCAGCACTGCCCTCAGCAGCCTGACCTCCAGTAGGTTAACTGAGGCCCTTACATGGATAATTAATTTCCTGCACGACTGGCACTTCACAGGAGTCTATCCCATCATTGCTGACATTTAACCAGTGATGGGATAGGCCAATGTACAGAGCCAGTCCAATGTATTTTGCAGTGCAGACTGGGGTGGATGGTGGTGGTAGATAGGGACCCTTCCTAACAAGCCTCCTGGCCCCATCTTGTCTAATGCTCCTGGACCTTTCTTCCCCATTGGTTCTCACAAAACCTAGGCACTATTCTACTTGCTGATGCCCAAATTGTTACAAAGTTCCAATCCATAAGTTTGCCTCCTTGCTGCGTGAGGGCAATACTATTGTGTCACTGCTCATTTCTGGCACCACTGCTACAGCAGGAGCAGCCAATATCTGATAGGCTCTTTGAAACATGAGTTCCTGTCTATGAGGGAAATCCCACCTCCTTCTTTTTAACAGCCAAATGCAGTTCTTCTTTTGGATAGTTTTGTCCTTCCCTTCCCTTCCCTTCCCTTCCCTTCCCCCTGACATTTTAGCTGAGAGAGCCATTAGTGACTCGTAATTTATATTTGAAAACATTCAACTTCAATCACTGAACTACACAGAATTGGCACATAGGTCAGAAAATATGGTGGCACGATAGCTCAGTGGTTAGCGCTGCTGCCTCACAGTGACAGGGACCTGGGTTCAATTCCATCCTCAGGTGATTGTCTGTGTGGAGTTTGCACATTCTCTTGGTGTCCATGTGGGTTTCCTCTGAGTGCTCCGGTTCCCTCCCACAGTTCAAAGTTGTGCAGGTTAGGTGAATTGGCCATGCTAAGTTGCCCATAGTGTCCAGGAAGGTGCAGGCTAGGTGGAATAGCCATGAGAAATGCAGGGTGTCAGAAAGGGTTGGGTATGGATGGGATACTCTTTGAAGGGTTGGTGTGGACTCGCTTGGCCAAAAGGCCTACTTCCACACTGTAGGGATTTTATGATATGGTTCAATATATAACATCTGGCCAAAGTAACAAGAGAAATATGTCTCCATGGAAATTACAGAACACAAATGCTGGAGTTCTGCCATACCATTGCACAATTTACTGTTGTTTTATTGGTATGTGTCATGCTGAGCAGTCCAAAGTTACTTTCATTGACTACTTCATTATTACTATAGTTCACAGCAATGGAATTCTAATGATATTATGACCCAGTTCCTTTACAAAAATCTTAAAGCTGTCATTTTGACAATCCATAAACAGTAAAAAGTGACCACTGACACTCTCAGTAGAAAGTCCGATTTCAGATTAAAAAATATGGCAACCTTCAACGTTGGGCAGACTGCTCACATATAGCATTGTCCAGCAAACTTTCATCAATGTGCTTTGTGTTGCACTGATTGTTAACAAAACTTATTTTATGACAAGGCTGCAGAATGGAGATTGTATTGAAGCAGGAAATGAAAGAGCATGATAATGTCAGAACTGGTATGTCTCCAGATATTTTGGTTCATGTAATCCCTTTGCTTTACAGAAATTAATTAACAATTTGTCTTTTAACTGGGAGATGTGGCTTCATCATTTCTATTCATTTGACCACAGGGACTTGCTTTTTCCCTGTTCTAAGAGGCTGGAACAACAATCACATCAGTTTCTCAAGCAAAGAGCTTGAATATAAAATTATGTAAAAGATGAGGACAGCACAAAAATAAAAAAACGTGGTTGATCAATGTAGATAACTAAAGAAATAAAATCTTTATCTCAAAATATTGTGGGGTTTAAGCTTACCCACTTCATTAAATGTTTAAAGAAGTGCTGGAACAATTATTACATCATATGAACTACATGCACATTCAGGAAAATATTACTGTTTTCTAAAGATTCCCATGTTGTGGACATGATGTTGTTAAGAACACTTAATACTTCCATTTACTTAATGTCTTTCAATCCTCAGTATGAAAGATGCTCATAGCCATTAAGCTAAGTTGAAATGTATTTGCTGTTACATCAATAAACAGAGTCAGTTTTGTAAGTCAGACTCCCACAAATAGCAAAGAAAATAAATGACCAGATAATTTGTTTTGGTAGTGTGGTTCAAAACAAAATATAGACCAAGGATGCAAAATAACTTCCTTTCTCTCCTTTAAAAGAATACCAAGGAATGGATATCCACATGATTCTTGGTACAGTATTGGCCATGAAACATGATATCTCCAATAAAACAATAAAATACCAAGTTTGATTGTATCCCAAGGTGGTGCTAGAATCCACAATCCTCTGACTCGGTGCACTGCAACTTTTCATATCAAATCATCTCGGAGACCTTCACTGCACAAATACAGACTTGAGTGTTATCCCAGATTTCACTCTTAAATTCTGCTTTGTAAAGATGAGGGTTTAACACACTGGTTGGTGTGCAACAGATATGGCAAAAGATATATAAAGCTTCTATTGGGGGAAGTTTTATTTTGACCTGTTATTGTTCCTTCAGTGATCAAGAAAGGAAGACATCAAACAATGGCCATTTTGAGACTGATAATCTTAGATGTTACCAGCTACATTATAGAACATAGAACATAGAAAAATACAGCGCAGTACAGGCCCTTTGGCCCTCGATGTTGCGCTGATCCAAACCCACCTAACCTACACTAGCCCACTATCCTCCATATGTCTGTCCAATGCCCGTTCAAATGCCCATAAAGAGGGAGAGTCCACCGTGGTGACAAAGAAAGTGAATGCTGTTGGTTGCTTAATAGGTCAATTGAATAAGATTCATTAAATATCAAGTTAAGATAGCAGTAGATAATGGAGGAAAACACAATGGTGAGGCCAAATATAGCCTCAGTAACTGTATTGTATTCCCCCTACTCCCATTCCAACTGTTAATGTTACATATGAAGGAAGAGCAGGCTGTTGAGCACCTCAACCTGTTCCACCATTTAATAGGATCCTGGCTAACTTGAATATAATCTCAAATGCATATTACGACTACCCCAATAACCTTTTCCCATTTTATTCTGCCCTCCATTGTAAATGATAACTGGGACTAGGTTTTGATAGGATTTCCTCTTGTGTGTTGCTGGAGCTGCTAGTAGGGAAGGTGGAAAAAAATCAGAGGAAGCAACAGCCCAAATGTCACCCCATTGAAGGTGGCATCCTTTTGGTGGCATCTTCTCTAGAGTCATACAGCACAGAAATAGAACCTTCGGTCCGATTCAACCGCACCAATCAGACATTCCCGAACTGATCTAGTGCCATTTTCTAGCATTTGGCCCACAGCCCTCTAAACCCTTCCAGTCATAAACCTTTCAAAATGCCTTTTAAATGTTGTAATTGTACCCCATAATTTCGCAGCTGAAATCAGTGGTCAAACTTTAGGAAAACTAGCAACATTTCAGGCGATCTGCCTTGAATTTGCATCCAGTAGAAAATACTACCTCTCTTGATAAATGTTCATCTGATTCTGTAATAGCACTGTCAATTAACACTCTTTCTTGGATGGAGATGGCATTACGCACATAACACCAATTAGGTAAAGAATTGGTTTATCAGTTTATAATCTATCCATTTTATCATTAATCTAGATCGGAACAGCCAATATGAAACCACCATAAAATTCATAGTCAAAGCTTAATTGGGCACAGAAATACTTAAGTGGCACTAGAAACTGAAAATCCAGAAAAAATTAGTCCATCAGGAGTAAAAATGTAATTGATTTTTCAAATTAACAAACCATTATTCAGAATTTTTCCAGCTTTCTCTGCTTTTAATTCAGATTTTTAAGCATTCCTAATGTTTATCAATTAATTTGTGCACTTAGTTAAAAATGGTTGTTGATTAAAAACAATGGCATGGCTTTAGCCCTTTCACATCTAGTACATGGATTTGAATCCAAACAGACTGATAAGATGCAACCACCGCTTGTTTATTAACATTTTCTAATCAGTCTGTTTAGAGATGTTATTATATACTCTGGAGCAGGTGTGACTTGAATCCAGGCCTCCTAGCTCACTCTGACAAGCTTATATCAAATGATCTGAAACAGTCTTAATCCCCTTCCTAGTGACCATGTACCGAAGCATAATAGTGTCCCCTATTTCAATATTTCATTGGTAATGCTACTCAGGAAATGTCACATGGATGTCAGAGGGAGTCATGTCCTAAAATTGGTACAATATTGATGTCAGAATAGAGTCTAAATACACTAACCAGACCTGAAAGCAGCTTTTGTGAACAAAAATGCCAAAAAGAAAACAATATTCCATTATCCAACATTGAGGGGCAAATCTTGCATTTAAGTGCAACCTAACTCCTGAAGTCTGCTCCACGTGGGGTGGAGAGGAGAACAAAGAAAAAAACTCTAATTGTTTTCACTGTTTGAGGAAACATTAGTATACTAACTGGAGACTTTACAGACTTGTTACACAATCACTTCTAAATCTACGCACAATATATCAGTTTGTGCAGCAAGGGTTAGTATAACCACAAGTACAAATATACAACAGGCCATTCGGCCCCATGAGTCTATTCAGTTTCCGTTACCTGAAGAATTGAACTTGATCAGAAAAGGATTAAATTCCTTTTAACAGATTCTAGGCATTCAAAAATAAGTATCAGTTTGTTTCAAATGGTGTCTTTCTTTCACTGTTTAACTATTTTAAGACAGTAAAGAATTGCATCAGAAATCAGACTAATTCTGAAGAAATCATACCAGACTCAAAATACTACTTTTATTTCTCTCTCCATAGATGCTGCCAGACCTGCTGAATTTCTCCAGAATTCCCTGTGATGTTTCAGATTTCTACCATTTACAGTATTTATTTTGTTTTCAATTAAATAATAGGCTGAATTTCAACTAAGTTGGAAAACAGTGCTCTTTATTTGGCAGCCACCAAATCACTGCTAGGTTAACAATTAGAAGAGGAAACAGAGAAATTGTTGTCAATATTCATTCTGTCACTTATTGTGCACCTTACATTTTATTAAAGGAGACAAATTTTAACAACTCCATCTGGAAATGCCTCTGGCAGTTTTATGACTGGTCTACAATAGTTGCATAAACTTCAATCCCGTCAGTAATGCAACTGCTGTCATACAAAATACATTGTCTAATCCTCTATTTACCAAGACCACTTGTCAAAATCCCATTACGCATTGCTGACAATGTGTCTGACAATCCCTGTCCTTTTGAAATAGCTTAAAACATGGCTGGTTAATTCCAGCTGAATCAGACACCACTGATTATTCTGTGATAACATAAGGAGCCTCTTTTGAAATTTTACTCACTGGAGTTTCAGGATTGTAACCTGTAAATAGTGGTGTGCCACAGGGGGCCACATTATTTGCAATATATATTGATGACTTGGCTGAGGAAAGTGAATGTACTATAGGTAAGTTTGCATGTAACATAAATGTAGGTGGGAAGGTAAGTGGTAGAGAATAACACCAAGAATCTGGAGAGGGATGTAGACTGGTTAAGCGAATAGGTGAAAACTTGGCAGATAGAATATAATGTAGCAAAATGTGAAGTAATGTGCTTTGGCAGGAAGAATAGTGCAGCAGAATGTTATTTAAATGGAGAAAGAATGCAGAAAAAACAGAGAGATTTGGAGGTCCTCATCTATGAATAACTAAAAGCTAGTGTCCGAGTTCTGTAGGTAATAAGGAAAGCATATGGAACATTCACCTTTATTTCAAAGGGAATGGAGTATAAATGTAGGAAGGTTTTGCTAAAATACTACAAGGCTAAAGTAGTCAGATTATAGCAGTCAGACATGAAAATTGGAATACTGTGGGCAGTTTTGTGCCCCTTACCCAAGGAAAGATTTACTGGTTTCAGAGGCAGTCTGGAGAAGGATCCCTTGGCTGATGCTAGGAGTGGACGGATTGACTAATGAATCGAAGTTAAGTAGGTTCGGCTGTACGCATGCAATTTTGAAGAATGAGAGGCAACATTACAGAAACGTAAAAGATTCATAGAGGACTTAGCAAGGTAGATGCACAGAGGTTGTTTACCTTTGTGGGAGAGTTTAAGACTAGAGGACATATTGTCAGAAGAAGGAGTCACACGTT
This sequence comes from Chiloscyllium punctatum, assembly GCF_047496795.1. Classification (NCBI taxonomy): domain Eukaryota; kingdom Metazoa; phylum Chordata; class Chondrichthyes; order Orectolobiformes; family Hemiscylliidae; genus Chiloscyllium; species Chiloscyllium punctatum. Next base: position 55,009,674 of record NC_092758.1, on the reverse strand, counting down.
TAAGACAGAGATAGAAAGGAATCTCTTCCCTGGGGGGGGGGGGGGGGGGGGGGGAAGAATCTGTGGATATCTTTATCACAGAGGGCTGCTGAGGCTGAGTCATTAATTACGTTCAGGACTGAGATACACATACAGGTTGTTCTGCTATAAAGCGTGTTTCATAACAAATTGGAAACACTGCTTCTAAAAAGTGAACTTTTAAAGCATGTATTGGTTATAACATGATACCAGACCCATTAGTTTAAACACTGCTGTTATTACTCAACTTTTTAATAAAACAAGAATGGAAGTACTGCATTATAGTAGAATTGACTCTACTGTAATCAAAAGTGAATCGAGTGCTATGGGGAATGGACAGGAAAGTGGAGTTGAGGATTAGCCCATCAGCCGTGATCTGAATGGCTGCACACAAACTCAATGTGTTGACTGTCCAACTTCTACTCCTACATCTTATTGTCTTATAAGAATTGGTTTCTGTGGTACTTTCCCAGATGACCGCCATGGACACCTTGTAGAATTTGCCAGTGTGTCGTACAGAGTAAGGTCATTTGCTGCTAACAATCCTTCTTGGCTTTGTTTTGTCTTGGGTCTGTCAATTGATTAATAGCATATGATACATTGGAATAGACAATCTACAAAAGTTCTGAACTCAAGGTTTATTACATGAAAACAGTAAGTATATTTGGTAAAGTGTAATTGCTAGGATCTTAGGGTGCTGGTACAAATATATCTTCTCCCTCTAAAAAACTAGAATAGAACTTTCTGTCTGCACCTAGAATTGTGTGTGTGTACAGTTGAATAAGAGGAGCTAATGGACCATAAATATTAATCTCTTCAGAACCATGGCATTATAAACAGTTTATTTTATTTGAGTGCAGTACAGTGAGTAGAACGCCAGGCCTATGTCTGGATACAACCCTAATTTAACTCTAATCAAATATACTTATTATTATGTGGGCAGACTTCTGCAAGAACATTCATTCAAACTTGCCCCCTTTGAATAGGGTCAAAGCATTCTCATTATTCTTACAAATTGATCATTTGCAGGATGCATGTGACCAATTAACTACAATGCAAAATACACATTTTAACAAACCTCAAAGGGATTTTACAAGAAAAACAATTGAAATTCGTGGTAGATTGTGCAATTTAATTGTTAGCCTGGTGACATAAATGTCATCAGCCTGTTTATGTATATTTTTGAGTTATTACATTATGGTTATGTTAGAATGAATTTATATAATAGAGTACAAATATAACATATTAATGCAAAATTATTAAATAAATAACTGAGTTGATTTACTGTGTAGGACAGTTATGGTTGGGTGGACAAGACTGGATCTTTTGAATTATTAATATAAGTCACAACGGAAGGGTAGCGGGAGGGGAAAAAGAAAACATAATGGAAAAGAGGAGGAGGAAAAGGGAGAGGGAAAGGTGGAATTAAGTAAAGAAAGGGAAGGTTAAATAAAGAGACATGATGGGGACGAGAAATGTGAAGTGGATAGGACAGTGGGAAGGGGAAGGAGATAAAAGAAGTATGAATGTCTTCGCAGAATGTTACACTCGCATTTTTTAAAAATCCTAAAATAACATTACTTACAGTCATTACAGGTAAAGGATTATTTAAAACTTATTAATGGAAAGAGTACAGATATCGCTTTTTAAGTAATCATATTTGGCTTTCATCTTGAAGTCCCGTGTCAGGTCAAGATTTGAATTTATTGAGCACAAGCTTTGCATTGCTGGAGGTGCTGCCCTTCAGAAGAGTTGTTAAAATGAATTTTTCATGTAGACCTTAGGAATTCCATTATACAATTTGAAAACCAGGAAATTTACATTGAACATTCAACTGTAAGCAACGTCACCAAAATTAGTTTAACTGACCATTCTTCTCATTGGTTGGTTCTGCTATCTTGCTGTGTGAAAACTGGCTGTCCGATACCCAAGCAAAAAATAGATCATAACACAGAAGCAAGGTTCATGTAAAGGAAAATTTAAAAGTCTAAAGAGAAAAATCAAAATTGCACAGCATTGCAGTTGTCTGGATGAAACCAAGCAGCATGCATCACGAAGAGACAAAGAGTACAATTAAGCCTAACACAGCATGAGCTAAGAACGTATTAGAGAAAATTAGACCACAGCTAAAACTAAAGGCACTATTCAGTAAAGTCCTGTCATTCCTGTCTTTGGCATTCACAAATGTGCCTATCGGGACACGGTGCTCGATACACCATTTCGCCTATTGCAGATCCTATGTTCATTTATCCACAATTTTCAGGAACAAAAGATAGAAGAAGAATTGCAAGAGTCATCAGGGAAAGGGAAAAAAAACAAGACAAATAAAAGGGCTAAGATTTTCAGGTAATGATCTGAAACTGTATTTATGGGACTGGAAAGTGAGTGCTGCATGTCAGCTGTGTTGTACCTCAGCCTCACATTATTATCATGATTTAAAATGCAGTGAAGCTTTGTAAGAAGAGCTGGTGTGACAAATTTAATATAAATAGCTTATTTTAACTTCATCCAGTAGAATACTTTAATTTATATAAAAATAGCTTATATTAAATGTTATCTTCTGTGTAATGTACGTATAAAAAGTTTGGATAGTTGTAACCTATGCAACTGACTTCAATTAGAAAATCATGCTTGTTATTTGAGAGGTTTTCCGGGAACATAAACTTTGTGAATGGTCAGGGTTTACTGTATCTATATGCACAAAAGATTCAAATGATATTGATAAATAATTTCATACATAAAGATGAACAGGCCCAGATTGTGATGGTAAAAATGTCCTCAGCAAAAGGTAAAGGGAGTCTGATGGGAGTAGACAAATGATATTGATGAAAATTAGGTGTTAATAGTAGGTGTTGATCACAAAATTATATCATCCCTACACACCGCGACAGCATGGAAACAAGACACTGAGCTTGGAGGGAGGTGGGTAATAAAATGGAGGACAGAATTTGTGGCCTTAAATGGTTAGGATCAATGTTAATATGCCCTTTAATATAAATAATGCTATGCCATGGGATCCCAGAAATCTGACATAATCACACTATTTACCATAGGAAATGCACCTCATGTAAAGTATATTTTTCACATCTCTCCACAAATGCGCAAAATGATACTGCACAGCAACGGTGAGTGATCCAGATCCTGAATATACATGTATACATGCATATGGTAATACTGTTTCCATATTATTTCATTATATTATAAAATATAATATTATACTCACTTTAAAAGTTTTCTGATAAAAACATTATATTTTCCAATTATTTTTGCATTTTAGAAACACAGAATATAGGACAGTAGGCGGCGCTAATCAGCCCTTCAAGCCTTCTGCACCATTCAATATGATCATGGCTGATCATCCAACTCAGAACCATGTTCCCACTTTTTCTGCTTGCCCTTTGATTCCTTCAGCCACAAGAAATATATCAAACTCCTTCTGGAAAACATTTACTGTTTCAGTCTCAACCTCTTTTTGTAGCATAGAATTCTACATGCTCACCATTCTCTGGATGAAGAAATTTCTCCCCATCTCAGTCCAATATGGCCTACCCTGAATCGCTAGATTGTGATACCTGGTTCTAGATTTCTCAGTCATCAGAGAACTGCATGTACCTGTCTAATCTGGTTAGAATTTTATAGATTTCTATGAAATCCCCCCTCATTCTTCCAAACTCTAGTGGATATAGTCTTAACCGAACCAATCTCTCTTCATTTGCCAGTCTTGTCAACTCAGGAATCAGTTTGGTAAACCTTTGCTGCACTCCCTCCATAGTCCAAAACATCTATCCTCAGATAAAGAGACCATGATCGCACACAATACTGCAGCTGTGGTCTCACTAAGGCCCTGCACAATCACAACAAGACATCTTTGCCTCAAATCCTCTTGCTATGAAGACCAAGATTCCATTTACCTTCTTCATTGCCTACTACACCTGCACACTTACTTTCAGCAACTGGCAGGTCTCATTGCATCTCTCAATCTATTGCCATCATGTCTACACCAATGAACATTTACACTTGACTCGTAAATCTAAAAAGGATACCAAATTATTCGTGAATCCACTCAGATAGTAAGCTGTTGTGCCTCCATTGCATGGATTCAGCTGCCACTGCTCTGTGATGAGTTGGTTAGCTGTATGAGCAATGTTGTCTCTACTGTTGCAAAAGCAGTGTTTTATGTTGCTGCTGTTTGTGTCTTAAAATGATGATGCTGTTACAATATTGTGATGTTTGTTTGTTTGTTGTTGGTGACATTCTTGGTGAGGTTGCTGACTGCGTCTGCTTCACCAGTTCTGGTTTAAGTGGAACATGGTCTCTGTTCCTTCTCATCTGCTTATCAGTTTCAATCTCGGTGATGTGTGATCTTGAACTCCCAGTTTTACCAACAATATTTGTTCCAGGTTTTAAAAAAATATATCTTATACGTGTACAAACATAAGTTATTTGTTTGCTGAAGTGTTGACTTTCTTCTACCTGTGCAATGAGTTGATGCTAATTCCTCTTGGTTATTTGTCTTACAGTACTTGGTAAAGTTGTCATATACCTTCCATATTAAGTAGCTCTGCAGGTAATTTAATTTTAATCTTAATAATCATAGTTCGGAGGAAAAATAAAGCAAGGTCTTTCATCATCTCTGTGTTTAACGTAGTCCATGGCTTTCGAAGAAATAGTGTGTACTTGTGCAATGTGGAATGTTAAAACTATCATTAAATTTCGTGGGTGTGAATTGAGTATAATTATCACATATTACTATTTTAAGAATTCCTTACTCAGCAAACAGGCATTGTACTGTTGTAATGCTTAATGTACTGCTCAAAACTGTAGAAATAAGGTGGCTCCTACTGTACCCACATGCTATGATTTAGATGCTACCTCAGTAGTCATCACCTCTAGCAAACCACACACTTAGATACCATTCTTTCAATGGCTTTTTAAAAGCTTATCCAAGGCACAGCTGATCTGGCTCTGAGCTTACTCTTCTCACTTTCCATGTGAGATTCATGTATTATTATTGCCGTGGCACTATTAAATTTTATATTCCCATCATTTGATTGTTAAACATAAAAACTTCCAGGGACGAAAACAATTTTTAAAAAATGGTAGAAACATGAACCAAAAATGACTGCAGTGATCACCCAACCACAGATTCATTCAAGTTTCATGATATCCATGTGTAATGAATTTAGCTGTATTTAATTTACCCTTTTTATCTAAAGCCATAAAAATGAGGCAATTCAGTCATATGAAGAAAGTCACATTTGTTTAATTCACACTTGTAGGGTAATTTCAATTGCAATGAAAGGCTCACTTGCCAGTTAGCCAGCTTGGAAAGACAAATTGAGCTAGATTCTATAATACACACTGAATTATATTTTAATAGTTGCTTCTGAACAGCCGAACAAAGAGATGGAAAATGAATTTGTGACAAGAGCTGGAACTCTCTCTCGCCTTCTGCTTTCTTCATCATGTCAGAATACAACAATCGGCATTAAAGCAAACCAGGATCATAATCATTCTGCAAAAGCTCAAAGGTACCTATAGATTCCAAAGGAATGAGATGAAGAATTCAATACCTCAAGGATTCTAAAGACTTTGTAACTGGACAAACTTTGTTCGACTTGCTTGTAGCACTCCAGAAACTCCAGTTTTTAAACTTTTCACCTGTGTCTGAGAGTGCGTGTATGCATTTTTACTGTTTTTATTCAATTAGATAGAAGAATTCTTTTTTCTTTCACTCAAGTAAAACTTGGTAATTGGCTCCTTCATTTTCTAGCAAACTACATTTCAATTGAAGTGCAAGAAATACATGCCAAAAAAATTTTAACAATTGCCACGCCCAACCAGGAAGAAGATAAAGAGAGGGGAATCGAATCACCCTCTTCACTTGGACAAAACAGTATTTTCTGGAGATTCTGTTTATTTTGGGTCCAATGATTCTAGATCTTGCCAGCAGAACTCTATCTTCTAATGAGATGGCATTTCTGATAGACCAATACTGTTGTACTGTTGGCTGCATTTGCTGTAACTCACCAAACCATCTCTGGATCAGTTGCTGAGAGAGCATTTGCAGCTCTTTGTCTTTCCAGTCTCATTTATAATTTGACTCTGTTTCAGTGGTGTTATGTTCACTAGATGACAGATCTTTATACCTAGATGTTTAATCTCATGTTTCTCATGAGACCTCAGATGCAATATGACACCTGTTAGTGCTATTTCTGCTTCCTAGTTTGTATAGCAGAAGGAAGTCAAACTGTGAAACCTCAAGAGTAACCACTGCACTATTGCCAGTGCTTGATACAGCATTTTCTTTAAAGACTTCTCTATTGGATGACTATTATTCTTCACAATGAACTTTCTTGAAAGGAAACATTTGCTTGAATCTATGCACCAAAGACAAAAACTCTCTTTCTCTTTCAGCACAGTTGACCTCAGCTGATGTTAAGAGTTTTTGGATTCAAATTCCATTAACACTTCTGCTTCTTCACTCACAGAGTGACAGGTTTCTCTGTTGTAGTATGACAAGCTTGTTTCTTGCAGCTTTCCCTCTTTGTAGATGGTCATATTGAAAAGCACAAGATTTTCAACAACATCAATGATTCTTAGAACAACCTGAGCAAAAGCACCAGAAATTCCTTGCTGCAGGTGTTACCATTCTTGGCAGGACATCTTGTTTTGAAAACAAAAATTCCTCAACAGCAGAACAGCTCAAGGATGACCACAAATATCACTGGCTGCAAAGACAAAAGGCAAGTTCAGAGTTAAGGTGATACCAATCATCTTACCCGTGACATCCGACCACAATGCCACCAAGAATGTGTGGACAGCGAAGACATTTCAAGTACCCATGTTTAAAAAAGTCATGCACAGGCATCAAGGGCCACATTTTAATGATGAGGCACTGCAATGATAGAAGAGGGGGAAAAAAGGGAAGCTAAGCCTGCACTCTGCATTACATAACCTCATGGACATCCTTTCTTCATGTATCCAAAGATTTGACTGTCAAAAAATTGGCTTGTTCATTACAAGATGTCATAGGTGACTGCATAGACATCATTCTCAAATTGAGGGATAGCTGCTCTCAAGGAAAGCACTTGGACCTGATCTTTCTTGCCTTTGATTGGAGGATGTTTTCAATTGTTTCAACCTTCAGTCCTCAGTGACACCTCCATCATTCTATGGCTTACAGCTGCAGCTCTTTGTGAAGTTCAAATCCATCAAAGTACAACTGTTTCAGTGATCTGCAATATACAGTCAATTCCTTTTCGCTTTGTGCGTCCCTCTGATTTGGGTGTTTCCCAGCTATCAAATATAGTTCTAACAGGCATCATTTTACATTGGATAAACATTCTCTTCAAATGTTCATGCAAAATTTTGTTCAGTATAATTGGGATGATATAATTCAGTGCTCCAGCATCAAACTTCAGCTTGATGGTACAAGACATTATCCTCCAGAGTATGTTTTGATTTCTCTGCTTCTGATAACACCTTTGCCATCTTCTTTACTGATCTGCACGTATGTTCTCAGTGATTGGACATTCCCTACATTTTGTGACACTTTATTCTGTCTGTAACTTCATGTGGTCACCCACAACTTTTGCATTTCTTTCTCTCGATCTACCGTGCGTTCCATTGGTTACTGTTTTACTGCAGCACCTCTGCTGCCTTTCCCTTGACTTAATTGAAAACTAGTCATACCAGTAGCCAGTCACATCATTTGGCTACTCATAGCCTTATGTGTCGATAGACTTAAAATTTCTCAAATTCCTCCAAAACATCATTGGTCTCCAACGTCAGTCTGAGCTGTATCTACACATTCACTGCTGTGCTGGGAGCCATTTCCTTCACTCAGTTGTTTTCTCTCTTTCAGGCACTAATTCAGGTTGATTTTTCTTGATTGAATTTAGCATGTATTTCATTATAGATATTTTCCTAATCAACGTGCTCAGGTATGTGTATTTCATTAGAACATTTTAGCTTCATTCACAAACATCTGCTGCCATCACATGATCGCATGGTATCCCAAAGTCTGAAATAATTGCACAATTTAACATAGGCATCAAGAATACTTGCTCCCAGTGTATGGTGGAAATGATGATAATTTTGCACTTGGGAACAGACTTTAATATAATTGTAAGTGAGGTGGAATTCTGGATACACATTTACATGTGCAGATGTTAATGGTCAGGATCATGCATAGCACAGGAGGCCATGCACTTAGGGTCACGTCCTTACCTTGTCCACACAGCCGTGCCAGTTATTCCTCTTCAGATCCTGCTTTAAGGTTACTGCAAAGGCCAGAACTGAATTTGTCTTCACAACTCTTAGATAGTGCTTTTGAAATCCTTGTGACTGAAAAGTATATTCTCTTGTCATGGTTACACGTTTTGCCGATCACCTTGTATTTGTGTAGTCTGGTTATTGGCCTTCAACCAATAGGAGGTTTCTCCTTATTTATTTAATTCTCCTTATCTATTTTATTTAGACTCTTCATACCTAACTTACTCTGAAATAATATAACAGATAGATCCAACATATCCAATCAATAGTAGCCATAACTGAGATCAGATAGCACTGAAAACAGTTTAACTTTTAGAAAAATATGCAAAACGGAATGGTAAAGGAGGATGCAGTAGATGTTTGGCACTGATAATAAAATTAAATGTTGGTGTACCAAAGAATTAGGAAAGTAAACAGTATGCTGGTCTTTATTCTAAGATGGAGGTCTTCGTCAGCTATGTCAGCCGCTGGCTCACTTGATCCTACTCATGCACTCAGTCTGAAAGTTAGGGGTTCAAATGCCACTCCAAGGACACAAACCCACAAATCAAGGCTGATACATCAATGAAGAAATGCTAACTGTTGAAGATGGTGAATTTTAATTGAGTATTTAAACCAAGGTCTTGTTTGCCCACTCAGGTGGAGATTGCATGCTTCTGTTTCAAAGAAGAGTAGGGGAGTTATTCTCACTCTCCTAAAAGAATGTATCCTCAAATAACATCACAAAAATAGGTTACATCTGGTCATTGCCGAAAATGTGTTGCTGGAAAAGTGCAGCAGGTCAGGTAGCATCCAAGGAGCAGGAGAATCGACGTTTCGGGCATGAGCCCTTCTTCAGGAATCATTACCACACCTGGTCATTACCACATCTGTTGTTATGTGTAGATTCTCTAGTCTTTCCTACATTTCATGTAATCACAGTTCAAAAAGTACCTCACTGACTGTAAGATGTTTTGGGATGTCTTGTCATCATGACTGGTGCAATATTGTTGCAATTTTTTTTAACTGCAATTATAATGTATTTTAGCTGGATCACATCTGTACTGCACACATCTCTGTCTGCTCATCTGAGCAAGGAAACATTTCCTTCACGGGGATGGAACAAAGGCTCACTAGATTGATTCCTAGGATGAGAGGTTTGTTGTATGAACAGGGATGGAGTAGAATGAGCTTGTACTCTCAGAGGTTTAAAGTACTGTGTTGATTTCAATGAAACAAATAAGATTCTTGCTTACAGCCTGTTTCTCCTGGCTAGCTGGTGAGGGCTTGGCCAGTTAGAACTGAAATGAAGAGAATGCTCTCAACTCAGATAAAACGTGGATCTTTAGGAATTATTCTCACATTCCCTTCACCCAAAGCCCCCAAAACACTGAGTAGGTGCGTATGTTCAAGATGGAGATTGATAGAGTTTTGGGCACTGAGAAAATTGAGGGATAATTGAGAGAGTGTGGTAAGTTGGAGTTGTTGTAGATCAACCAATATCTTATTTATAAGCCATATAACTCACTGCTGCATCTATTCCATATGATCTTATATTCCCTTGCATACGGTGTTTCAAAGTCATTGGTTACATATGAAACACTTAATAAATATTACTGGGTACTATTCCTGTCACCAACATTTGCCTACTTACTAGTCGATTTGTTACTATTTATTTATACAGTACCACAGCACTATCCAAACATTAACATCTCTCACTAATACCTATTAGACCTACTGCTGTGATTTAACAACCTTCCTGGATTCCTGCTTCTATCCACATAGAGTCATAGAGATGTACAGCACAGAAAGAGATCCTTCGGTCCAACTCGTCCATGCCAACCAGATATCCTAAATTAATCTAGTCCCATTTGCCAGCACCAGGCCTATATCTCTCCAAACACATCTTATTCATGTACCTATCCAGATGCATTTTAAATATTGCAATTGTACCAGCCTCCGCCATTTCCTCTGGCAGCTCATTCCATACATGCACCATCCTTTGCATGGAAAAGGTGCCCTTTCGGTCCCTTTAAATCTTTCCCCTCTTACCCTAAATCTATGCTCTCTATTTCGGACTACCCCAGCCCAGGGAAAAGACCTTGTCTATTTATCCTATCCATGCTCCTCACGATTTTATTGTTAAATGTTTCTAACAATCGGCTCTTTCTCATGGTTTAATAACTGTTATTTTTGATTGTTGGCTAAAACAAAATATTGTCATCCATCAACCAAGTTTATATTTTCGTTTCACACATCCATTTTCCCTGTGCTATTTTTGTGCTTTTCCACCAACAGGTTCTAGCTCCATGACCAATCAGCTCTGCATTTCATTTCTAAGCCAGGGTCACACCGTTTTCCCAATGCAGCTGGATGCATGTTGCTGCTGCGACAATAACTTTCACAACAGCTGCCACCTTTATCACAAACAATGTGATAACAATTTAATGTTGATCTTTATTTTAACTATGCTAGAAAATGACTGTTTTTCCACTGATGATGCACAATCTTACAATGAGGTGTACTTTTACATTAACTCTTCAATAAAGCTGGTAATCAAACAAATGGAATGTTCCATGATTCTCATCATTGAAATAGTGAGAATATTATGATAATGCAAGCACAAGTAAAACAACAACAAACAACTGAACACTGATATGCCAGAAGCTAAAAAGTTTACATACAAAAACAAGTCAGGCTTTCGACTCTCCTGTTTAGAAATATCCTAATAACAGATGGCCTGTCCTTTGATACCTTTAATTTCCTTAGTCTTCCGCTGTATTCTCCCACTTGGTAATTCACACAATATACATTTAGCAGATACAATACAATTTGAAGGGTAAAAGTTGACTGCTGCAACTTTAGTTAACGGAGGCATCTGCTTTGTTTGGTTTAATTCAAAGGTTCCTGTGTTCCTCTGTAATGATTATAATGAGGTCAGCCAGGTGAACCTCATAGAATGAGTTCTGTGATTGGACCAGAATAGCAACCTCCATCAGACAGCCCTGGCTGACAGGTAAGCACAAGAGTCTCCAATATCCTTTTCAATCCGAGAGCTGGCTCTGAAGGAGCTGGAAAAAATGAGGACTGCAGATGCTGGAGTACCAGAGCTGAAAATGTGTTGCTGGAAAAGCTGATGCCCGAAACTTCGATTCTCCTGCTCCTTGGATGCTGCCTGACCTGCTGCACTTTTCCAGCAACACATTTTCAGCTCTAAAAGAGCTGGATCAGGATCAAGGTCTCTCCATATATAAATAGAGGGTGACATGGTGACAGGATACCAGTCTCAGTGGAGTTACTTCACCTCCTCATGCAGTTTAATAAACATATGATCATTTCTCTAATCCTTCTAATTAACATACCTGAGAAAATAATTATAAACTCTAAATAAGGCTTTAAAATGGCAAAAAAGATACATTTAGTAATTGAATTGTTTCTATCTTTTTTTTCCTAATCCAATTTATCTGCTTTGTGTTTCCACTGAAGATAAATGTAAAAAAAACACTTGCAATCTTTGGAATTATTGCAAAACCTTTATGGGTTGAAAGTACAGTCAGACATTTTACTGCACAGCTCAGAAGTTGATCCATATTTTGAACTCCATATATATTATAAAAGTAAATGTGATGCCTCGGAGGTACGGAAAATAAATGTTACCAATACACCGTATAATTGCAACAGTGTCACATGAAGATGATAACACCTAGCTCAAATAGTGCAATTAAGAAACAAAATTCACTTAAACACTTGCAAAGCTTGTAACACTTTGCAGATACAACTGGAACTCAAATTTCAGTCTGAACCAACAGATGAAGCGAGTGGAGGGCCTTATCGCTAGACACTTTAAACAGACATCAAAATACCAATGAAAGCTAAGGGAATTATTTTAAATTGCTGCCTCATTTGCTGCCAGTTTCTCAAAAGAACCACTTCGTCTATCGAGCAATGAATGCTCAATAGTTGTACACACACAATGCTTTTTGGACTGCTGCCATTCACAGCCTTGCAAATTCACAAAACTTCTCAGTAAATTGCCAAGAAACCCAACCAATGAATTTAAAAAAAACAACTTCCTTGGATTTCCTTCACTCAAAACATCATGAGCCCACTGTTCAATATAATTGGCCTGGAGAAGCAAAATCCCAGAGTTAATGGTTCAGACATAAAAACAAAATTAGCACAGTAGGAGAGGCCATATCACAGAGGAAAAGTTAAGTTATAAACCACAGTATCATCCATTTAGCCAGAAAGTTAACAGCTTATCCCATCATCGCGACCCATAAAGTATTATCTAAGTCTTTAAAGTGATCCAATTTTTGAACTTTGATTTGTCTGAAGTATTTTAATTACACTTTCCAGTCAACTTACATAAAAGGAAAGTTTTAGATGGGCTAATAATTCTAAAATGTTTAATAATCATGTTACATATTTAATATTCTACTTGACATTTATAAAGCTAAAAAGAGCAAAAATACTGTATTTCAGATATGACAGAACAAGATAATTATCTTACAGGTATGGTTTAAAAGCTGTTCAGATTCCCTTTGAATTTGTCAGGATTATGCAGAAGATAGCATGTGTGGTTGTGCTTTATTTGGTAATTATTTTATTAATGAGATGCTTTCAGTTTTTATCATAAAGTGAATAGCAATACCACAAGACCATAAGACATAGTAGGAAAACTAGGCCACTCAGCCTATTAAGTTTGCTCCACTATTCAACAAAACAATGACTGATCTGATATTCTGTAACTCCAATTTCCTGCTTTATCCCCACAATCCTTGATTCCCTTGCAGATTAAAAATCTATCTCAGCCTCGGCAGTTATCTGAATTTTTTAAAAATCAGATTTGCTGTCTTCCAAGAGAAAACAATACCTTCTCATCTCCGACTTAAATGGGTGACCCATTAATCTGAGATTATAGATTCTCATACAAGGGAAATAATCTCTCTGTATCTACACTGGAAAGTTATATATGTTTCAACAATGTTTCCACCATTCTTCCGAATTCCAATAAGGACTCGCCCAACCTGCTTAGCCTCTTCTCAGAAAAATATACTGTCACTCCCAGAATTGAACTTGCGAACCTTCTCTGGATTGCCTCCAAATCTTTAAGCCATATTATGAAATTATTAGTCATTTGTCATTATGTTTCTGATATGACAAAACTTTTTCAAAGAAACATGTTTCTCTTTTCTACTGGGGAACTGCTTATTTGATCAGAGGCAGAAATAGTCTGTGGGATGAATAAACAACTTTCTGTAGCGCCACGCATCCTGATGAAAAGATGAATGATTATAAAGCTACAGTCCAAGATTAAACTCAAATCATGGCAGATTCACAGGCTACATATTACAGGCTGCTGTCTCAAGCCACCTTACAAACCAAACTGTTATACAGTACCAGACCTTAAGTATGTTGTTAGCGTTAAAACAAAATACATCATATACTAACATACTCTTTATTGTCAAATAACCAGCAATTTGAATTTATTATAAATGAACATTTCTTAGGTTCAGTGTAAAATGGAAATTTGTCATTACTGGAATAAATATTGGAAACTAATGTTTTCTGCATTACTTAACACAACCAGTTTAACCAAACTAACAAGCCTTCCTGGTTTTTGCAAAGGGGGACATAGCAGTGGGTTTGGGTGTTTAAGTCTTTAAAAATCATAAAACTGATCCATACCTAATTCCAATATATCCACTCAAATCTTCAATGGAAGCAGAAAAGGTAGGCAGGCAGTGAGATGGCAAAGTGGCTCTTAAAATGCAATGCCTTGTTATGTTCAGCTTTTCAATTTTAACTGTGATTAGTAAAGTTTAAAAATTCTCATTGGATCCAAGAGCTAAAAGCCTTTAGACCTACCTCCTTGAGCCAATGTGTCTGGCTGAACAGATTCCTTGCACTGGCCATCACGAGGCCTCCAATCCACCCAAGTTCGCTTCCAGCTCTCCTTCACACCTTCAATACTCCATCCCACCAAAAGACCTCCAAACTTTCCAGGATCTTCAATTGCCACTGAAAGGCCTCTGACTTTCCCTCAATTCCAGCCTCCCTGATTCCACCACACCCAAGATGTCCACCTTTTTTCACTAACAGATCAGGATGCTGTGTCTCTGCTTCAGTCTGAAGAGTCGAAGAGATATGGCAGTACTCATTCTACAAAACAATTGTGAAGATGCTGCAATTCATATTGATAAGAATCCACACTAATTATTGGTTGCCACTCAATGCCTATGCGATGAAGCTTAATCCACTGTAAAAGTAACATCCAGTGAGCACCATTTTTTTGGCACTGACCACAAAACGTGGTTTAATTAAATGTTGCGTCACTGAGCAGCATTTTGATTTGATTGAACATTTTTTCCAACCTGTTAGTGTAATATAGTTAAACACCATATTATTAGCAAGTATTCAAACAAATTAGTGTATTGATTTCATAATTTTTAGAAAACATATCTATACATGATGACATTTCTGATTTAAAAAATCAAATATTAACCTATTATGGACTTCACTTCAGAACTGGAGCCAAGTTTGAACTACATCTAAATTTAAAGAATTATTTTTGAAAGTGCATCATATTTAAAACATCTTTGACAAATATTGAAAGATAAAAGACAGAGCAGTAGGTTCCCTCACAAATATTAATATGAAGTACAAAAGTATGCAAGTCACCCTCTGCGATGCTGTTTAAGCCATGAGCTGGAAGCACAATACAGGCCCATCCTACTGCCATGTGGCCTGATCTTCTTATAAAAGGAGAACACAACAGATGGGGCAAGCTCACCAACATCGGGTCGACTTATCCAACTGATCTGCAGCATGCTTCAGAATTGGGCAGCTATTTATCAATACAAGTGAATGACAATGTATTCTGATTCAATCACAGGACATGCCAAAAAATTTGTGTCAGTGATTTGTATGCTATGCATCCTTTCTACATATAAAAATGCTCCCGATAAATGAACAAGGATGTTGGTGTATACACAAATTTGCAAACATAAGCAAACTGCTCTCATCTGCTTGTCTAAATTTAATTAACCACTGTCATGGCCTTCCCAAATAAAAGGAACAAATTTAATAGCCTCATAGATTTTCCAGTGAGGTTAATTGAGATGGCATTTTTGGATGTCAGCATGTATAAAAAATATAACATTGCTGACAGCTGAATTTTTAAAAAAAATGTTGGAATTTGGAATGTCACCATTGAATCCGCTTTAAAGATGATAAATACATCTGCTTGACAGAATCACATCTTTACAAAAAAATATTGTTTTTTGTACTTGTGCTTGATCATTTTTGGCTGATTAGGAGACAAACAAGCTTCTGAAATATATTGAAATAGACAATTCTTTCAATTATGAAAATAAAAAGGATACATTATGAACATTCATATGAATGTTATGGTATATATGCAACTTGTCTGTAAGCATCAGGTCAAAAATCACACGATACCAGGTTACAGTCCAACAGATTGATTTAAAATCAAGCTTTCAGAGCCTCTCTCCATCTGCAGGTGTTAGTGTTAGAAGGAGTGGGGCTGCAAAAGCTCATGTTTTCAAATAAACCTGTTGGACTATAACGTGGTGTCATGTGATTTTTGACCTTGTCCAAATTAGTCCAACACCGGCACCTCCACATCATATAAACATCAGCACCTATTTTGAAATGTGAGTTGAAATTGTAACACTCAAGCAGTGGCATAGCGCTTACAAGTTTATCGTGTGTGAAGCACAGCCTGTAGTTGGATGGTCCTTGCTTACTGAAAAGAAATGTGTCAGGAAATACATTTTGATAGTATCCTAATGGACTAAGTAATGAGATGCTAGCAATCTACTTGTCTACATCAACAATGACCAAAGCATTACTCTGGACCATCAGCATAAATAAAAGCCATCTTTATTATTTCCATCTTGTACCTAGCCAGCTTTGATCAATAAAGGAATACAAGTGTTGAAAATCAAGGAAGGAAATACTTGACATACTAACTTCCAAACATTTGCATGTGTAAGGGATTATGTAGTTGGCACTTCAGCTATCATTTACAAAACTGTTTTATGTTTATAATCCAGATAATAATTCTTCAGATAATACACTTTGGTCAGAAAAGGAACAAACTGATCTAGAATATAGTCATATGGTACAAGTTCTGAGCTACCAAATTACCCATTTGCATGACCAACATAACTTCTCATTGACTTCAAGTGGAGAACACTACATGTCTTGTCACTGCGTAGAGGCAGTGTCAGACAGCTAACTTCACCTATTATTCAAATTTCAGTGCTGGTGTGATGCCAGGGATGTAGGTCATAAGTCCTAAAGACTGGCACAGCTCCTGATTATACCCAACCAATTTGCACTTGCAACAAACGCCCAAAATTAGATGTGATTCTGTAGATGGATGACATTTGCTGGATAATTCTGAATGTGTAAGGAATTGTGCTAACAACCAATTTAAGAATGCCAGTCAGGTTAGCAATCTGGTGCATTTGCTTGTACTGAAAGCGACAAATATCAATACACAGGGCCTTGTTCTTTGCAAAAGAAAGGATTTGTATATGCATTGCACCTGTTTCAATTCAACAAAATAGTTGACAGCCATTCGCTGGTTCATTTCTCAGGGCAAGGCCCTGATAAATCAATGTCAAACTGCTTCATTTAAAATTCAAACAAAGCCCGTTATCAAATGTCAATTAGCATCAACAGATATACTATCCATGGCAATACCTCTACCAGAGTCTACTTGCCAATCAATCAGCATTCTTCTCTTGTGCAATACCAATGGTTTTTTTTCCTGGAATTGTTATTCTTGTGAAGTATCCTATAAGTGGAAGGTAAACAGCTTTGATAAAATGTGCTTTTTTTCCAGCGACCATCTGGAATACTGCAGAAACCACTAAATTATCTCAGACCTAGAAACAATAATGGAATTCATTACTTTAAGCTAGCTTTGGAAAAATGTATACATTTATAAACAATAACTAGCGGCAATATGGCTTTGGAGAGGACTGCTCCTGCCTGCTTGATGATATTTTGAGGAAGTGTGATGATCCCACCCGTTAATCATGTTTGACAACCAGATCTCAGAATGAAACCTGGCCTGGTGAAATTATAACTTACATTTCTGCAGTTAGTTAACATGATGATAGGTCTCTATAACGTATTCACACAAAGTTGAAAATATGCTTTGACAACAGAACACAAATACATTACTTAAAAGAAAAAAACAAAGATTGAATATTGTAGTGGTGAGAAAGGTCTTAACACAAACATCAAACAACGTTTTAACTTATTTCCCAACACCATTTCCTGCAGAGATTCAATTCCAGAAAAATATCACTTTTCTCAGATTTTAAATCTTTACATACAGACACTTTCCAGTTACTTTCCCTTGGACTGCTAAAAATGTTCTTTTTCATTGTTTGGAGTCCATTGGCATGAAGTTCTTAGAATTCTTTTGGCCTGAACTTTTTTGGTTCTAAAAACGTGAAGATTTCTATCCAAAATAAGGTTTTTTTTTGAAAGAAGGAGTTCAATGCAAAACCTGAAAATATTAGATAAGAAAATGTGACTGAATAAGCTAATACATACTTTATTAAGAGGGGGATGATATATGGATGACAATCATTTCTCTAAGAGCTGAGACCTCTGTTCTTTTGCATGGATGTCAGTGGTCTTGGGGAATGGAGTGGGTCTTGAAGAACCCATTTAAGGAATCTCTGAAAACTCCAAATGGCAAAAAACAAAAAAGGAAGAAACCAAAGAGATGAACCTGGAATGAACAAAAAAATGTTGGAAATGCAACTACTAGTATGGAAATAGTAAATGTGAGACTGAAATACACATACAACATTAAGTCATAATGGAATGCTAATTATCAAAGCAAGTACTGTGTTGAGCTTTACAGATGAAAGAATAGAGAATAAGTCACAGGGTTTATGCTAAAATTGTGCAGTTGTCTGATCTGTATGCACTTTGAGTATTGTATTCAATTTAGATCACCATGAAATATTTACATCAGTGAAGAAATCCAAGAAGATAATCCCCTGAGGTTTGAGCTGATGGAAGTCTAGAAAAACTGGAGATCTTTATTGGCTTAAAAGGCAACAACAGCTAGGAAACATTACATCTATTAAAAAAAGGAAAGAAACAAATTCAGGGCTATATTTCAAGTTAAGACAAGGGAGTAGGGAACACTGGCACTGTTTCAGATGAATTTATGATCAATATCAGCATGGATACCATCAAATAAAGAATAATCAACATTTATAATGCACTTCCATGTTCAGTGATGGAGATGAAAACTTTCCAGTGCATCACAATTAATCTTAGCTAGAAAAGTCATTTGATAATTTTAGAGCAGGCAAAATAAACCGTGAGCGGTACACTTTCCACTCCTAGTTTTATTTCAAATCACAAAATCAGTTCTAAAAGAAATGTTTACCGCTGAGCTGCATCCAATCAGTTTCGAGCACCAACATAATGCTATTATGTAATAGAGGCATGAGTAAATATGCAGATAATATTTCATTCTTTAGAATATGTTGGATAATTAGATGAGGAAATGCTGGTGTTGGACTGGGTGGACAGAGTTAAAAATCGCACAACACAGCCATTTTAAAAACTTTTCACTGTACTCCTGTAATTCCATATTGGAATACACATGACAATAAAGGATCTATTCCATCATTTATTTGATTTTCCAGTCAAAACTATCACAAAGAAATGTGGGAAAATAAGTTACAATGAGCTCAATGCAAAAGTCTCAGACTTTATAGTTTTTAGCAGCAAGACATGATTATATATTTATTGAAACATTTTGGGCACCTGGAAAGTGTAAAACTGCATAAACTCCATTTTATGAAATTGAGCAAGGATTCATAATATACCAAGTTACTTTTTCCTTTGGATAAAAATATAGCAACAAGAATGCTTTAGAACTAGGGACAGTAGACTGTTTGTCCTTTGAACCGGCTCTGTCAACTACTAGAGGTAAACACACCCTAACTGGGCAAAGGTAACTCTGTCATGGCAAATTAGAGGATGTGTCACCATGGATGATGTGTCTGCTGCATCTACAAAATTTGCAGCAGTGAAGATCATCTCACTAATTCATTTTTCCTCGGGTGAAACTCTTCAACAGCATTTCAAGGAAAATAAGCCTAAATTGAATGAATTAGTACACTTCTAAATGTAAATGGGCCAGAATTTACCAAAAAAAGTTGTCCTTGTTCATTTCCCATCAGACTCAGCGCTGCAAAGGCTGCAAGTGCAAAAGCAAAATGGCATGGCACCCTCTACAGGGCGTTGAGAAGATGTATGAATGGGACAAACAACTGCACATCATCTTAACCATCGTCTTAAAGAATTGAGAAGTGTAGACAACTGAACCTGAAGTGCCAGCTAAAACAGTGAATTCAAAATCAAATCAGGTAGAGAAAGTGAAATGAAGTGGGAGGTGGGGAAGAACAATATGATTAAGAGAAAGAAAAAAATTAATTGTTGGAAGTTTTATTAAAATAAAATTAAAATCCAAATAAATGAGACTGTACATTTATGAGTGAATTTTGACAGTCAGGATAATTGACTGGTAACAAGACCAATCACACTTAAGAAAGACACCCAGAATGAAATGAGGGAAAACCTAACTTTCTATGCTCAGCACATCTACAATGCAATTACAATAACTCCATGCTATTCAATACACTTGCATGGTAGGACAACAAGATGTGGCGAGTATTGAACAGAAACTTCTGCACTTTTGAGTCTGCCCTCTCCCGAAATTACTGTGCAACTTATGCACCTCACCATTATTTTGATGTAACTTCTAGTCCAGTGTACAGTTGATTAAGAGAATACTTTTTATGTAAAGGACCTATGTAAGAGTATTGTCAAGAGTTCTGAACATTGAATACATTAGTTTGTATTATATTTTATGATATCACATTAATAAAATGTTGAAAATGAAGACTAATGCAATTCTCTGCAGCTTTCATTTCTAACGTTTTCATACCTGCTTAGTAATTCATACTGAGAAGATCCGTTCCACCAATAGTTCCACAGGAGTTGAAAAAGTGACTAAAATCTGGTTATACGGAACTAAATTATCCACAAAGTAGAACTCAAGTCTGCACTGTTTGCATGACTCTGCATCACATGCCAGCTTTTCCCACACAGTCTGAGCATGCCACTAAAACCCCACCTGCTCAACCTCACCCCTCACCTAAGGTGCAATGACCCTCAGGGTAAACCACCATCAAATTATCCACAAGGAAATGTGTGCAATACAAATCAAACACAAAATAACATACTGCTAATGGAAGAGAACATTGAATTTAATGTAATTGTTTAATCACCAAAATAATTTAGGAAAGAAAACTGAAGTACTTTAAAATGAATAAGTACTTTCAATTATCTTTATGGAGTATAGAACCAATAGAAGTTATTACCTTTTGTTAAGTCAGTGCATAACAATCCCTTCAATGGGACTATGTTCAACTGAAAATGGACTGCTTCAATCATGGTCTGTTCAACATCACAACAGAGATTAAGTGTTTCTTACCAAAAACACTGAAAATGACATTAAGTATCACATCAGAACTGAGGGTAGCTGTTACTGACCTTTTCAAATGCATTACATTTCACTTGAATTTTAAACTGAATTTTCCAGAGATAATCATTGGATTTAAGCCATGACTAGAAAATATGCTAATTTTTCTTTGCAATGACTGAAAGTAAATGCCCAAAGTTTTGTTAATTCTACTCAAGTTTGGAACTAACAAGTGTCACTAGGCTTATGGCTAAGGCAAGACAATTTACAGCACAAATGACTACAATCAATGTTATCAAACATATCAGTGTTCACCCATCTAGAAAAACTGAATTCCAATTTTTCATTGCTTCTTCTTTGTCTCTGTTTTGCTATCAGAAGACCATCTATAATGCTGCTTAGTCTTTTATTTTGTTGAGAAGTACTTTCTGAGACCAGTCCATTTTGCTTTCAGATGTTGGAAACCTGTGAATACTTGTTCAATCTTTATGGTTTAATTTGAAGTAATTAGAAAATGCCACTTCTTATACATCCATGTGTTTCTCAAGTCTCTTCGCTTCTAAATACTTCTCTAATCCTTGCTTATAATTCAGTGGTCTGTTAGGAATCAACCTCATGCTTCTCTTCTGCTCCATATGCAGGGGTCAATAGCACACATCCATCAGAACCATCATTAGACCTACTAAATAGGCTTACTAAAAATAACTTGACAGGCCCAGAGGGGTTCTGGAATATGCACCATACCTGGCTTGCATGGATAGCCATGACACAATATGGTTGACTTCTTCATCAGGATAACAGGGAGAAGCAACACTCCTCAGATGGGATTAAACAGACTGAGACCATCAGGAAAAGGACTTCAATATATTTCCATGGTCCTGACATCCATTAGGAGTGCCAAGGATACCAACAACAATTTGCAAATAAATGAATTTACTACGGTTGAGGGATCTACCATGAGAAATCTCCTACAGTCCAGATTGGTGTGCCTGCTTTGCATGTCTACCACATTTGCCAGCCAGCCCCAACGCCCTTACCCAAATGACTACAGATCCTGCAACCTTTACTATCAAGAATCACAAGGCAAGCAAATGTCTATCAGCTTCATCGCAATGGGACAGTTACCCAGGAGAAATGAAATATTTGTATGCATACATTAAGAACCCTGTACTGCTCACAAACCTGCTGCAACACTACAGGCCTGACTTGCCATAAAGCCATTTGATTGTGCCTGTGCAATCAGACAACCTCCTTAATAATACAAATAATGGAGTCACTGCAGAGTCCATTTCTTCCTCCAGGTTCCACAGAGCAGTAACCATCTAAAAACAAATCCCCACATACAAACACACATACACACACAATGAAAACTTACCTCAAACACAAATAAATCTGTCTCTGAGACAATGAAGATTCTGTCTAACATTCATCTGAAATCATTAATGTGTGCCAACTAGGAGACATGACAGTATGGTTAGGTTTCTGAGTAATCAATAGCTAAGAAGAAATACATACAAGTGAATTGGAAATAATATATTGCAAATTATTTACATGTGACAAAGTGAAATTTGTTCGAATAGTCATGCTAATTATGTTCTATTAACTCTTCACCTTTCCCCTCCTATCACAGTGTCTAGATACAATACCAGCAACTGAAAAGAAGGCTGTGTTTGATGCTCATTAGCTACAGCGCATTCAGGATCCTGTCTCTACGTCATGGTTACTCACATCATCTGCAATCACTATACAGACTGCCATGGTCAGGAGGGAGGTGCCATCACTTGGGAACAGCATGCCCTACCAGTCCCTGACAATCTGGAAGTAAATCTGCAGCAAGATATTGTTGAACTGTGGGGCTGGTCTATGATTTCCTCTGACACATTGTTGGCTTTGGAGTAATGTGAGGTTGGAGATAATGTATTTTAATGTTGACAGGTAGGGTTTGAAAGAGACTGAGGGTTGTGAAGAGTTGAAGGAGAGAACTTGAAAGAAAGAAACACTGCAAAGCTAATAGACAAACAAACTAGCAGCCTATAATCTTGGACGCAAATCCTCCCTGCTTGTACAGGCAGCTCTTATACAGTCTGCAGATGAATAGTCAACTGGATGGCAGGATTCCTTTTGAAAACCTGATTCAATTTTGTATTTGCATATGTTTCACAGTCCTGCCTCTGACCATTTAAATTTCCATCTGAATCATTTGGAGCAGAAGTGGCACCCGCCTTCAGTTCTGCCATCTGGAATGGCACGCCCTTGACAAAGTATGCCTGCCATCAATCTGCATCCTTAAAAATCCTCTTTAAACCTAACAATTAAGTAGTCTCTCCTACTAAGTTTCCACATCCATTATTCACCTTTTCTTCACTTTGAGACACTTTTCAACTTTAATATGGTTTCACTGTTTACAGGTAATTCTTCAATATGACTGCAGACATCAAATTAATTACATGATTTGGTGCAGTGACAACTGAGGTGCATTTCAGAGATGCATTTGAAGAGAATGATTTGAATTTTACATGAGGCATTAAGGTCAATCCCTAGTTTTCTAGGGATATATTCAATGCCATCACCAATCAGCTGAATTAATTTTCTTTTGGCATTGATGAAGGTGTTAATAGCTTACTTCTGATGGAATGAATTATGGTAATTGAGAGACATCAGAATTAACAATTCATGTCCTAACTAGTTGTTTCACTGCTCGAAGGTCAACTAGAGGATAATTTTAACATTAATTTTTTTGGGGAAAAAATTGCCCCCTCTGGTTTGATGTGCATGATAGTCTGAAAAAGGTTAGGATATAGATATATATTAGACATTCACAAGTAACCTGTTCCATGTTCTTGCTACTCATTGAAACCAGAGGCTGACCAACTGTGAGGTTATTGGAGGTCTATCTAGGAATAAACTTATCGATTTTCTTTCATTACGTATAAACAAATACATTTTCCTTTTTAGTTGCTAGACTGAAAGCATTTCAGCACATAATGTAATAGAGTAATATTAACAATGCATGTGATTCACAGCTAAGCTATAGGAAATGTTTAACAAGGTGAACAAATAGCAAGCACATTTCTAGGAAGTACTGAAACAAGGGGCAGTCAAATTTCCAATGTGTGCTTTCTAAGGTTGCCACTTCAAGGGCAAGTTACCTAATTAATGAGTATGAAATGTATACTGACAGTTTGAGAACTCATAATGCAAAACAAGGTCAACATCAACTTGAACTGCAGGCTTTCCCCTTCATAGCACACTTAGATGAATTCTTATTTTTTACACTTTGTTTTAGATGTTGGTTTAATTTTAATTTGTAAAATTTTCTGTGCAGATGAAATGCTTGCAAAATTGCTAATTTTTAATATGCTTAACACATTGATAGCTAATAGAAAAATATGGAAGAGAACTCAATTGGGAGTTAAGACCATTTCACTCATCTTTCAAATACATCATACTGTTCACTCCAGTATCCAGTCATATTTGCAACATTTCTAAAAATGTTCTTAATTATTCCAAGTATCAGTTAAGTAACTAATCTTCCTAATATCCACTTTATGTTTATCTCCCAATAATTGCAATTTATGTTTGTGGTTTCCATCTGCTGGCTTGCTTTAATGTGGTCCCCTGGGCTTAGTTTGTCAGTTCCCTAGGCTGATTTTATCTACATCAGTACATAGATCCTCTTCTGCTATTTTCTTGTGATCCTATTTTGTAAATGAAGCCCCAGATGGGCTAATTTAACAAATAAACTATTAAACCTGAAGAAACTTAATGATGGAACACAGATAATATGTAGTGTAAAATGGCACCTGAAGGCCCATAAGTAGCATTTAAATATTAATTTTAATGGAGTTTGAAGAACTCTCCCTTTTATCTCTTGACATTAACACTGTACATACTCATGTAAAAGTTGATTTTGTGAGACTACATTTTTAGTCAAGAAGTGGGTGGGTTGACATTTGCATCTGTAACATTTTGGAGACGTTGAAATCCTCTTGCATCACCTTGTTGTTTGAGATCTACTAAGCCAGAGATTGTTCCCATCATCCCCACTCAACATAGTGTAGAAAGAGACAAACATGTTTTGAAATTACATTTTGATGGGTGTAGACATAAGCTAAACTGTCATCTTTGATAGTTTGCTAATCTATGATTCTACCAAGCAGATTTGCATCAGGGTACACTTGACCTAAACAGCAAACAGGCTGCAAGAGTTTGATAGCCAATTGTTTATCCTAGCTAATAAATTACCACTAACCCTAAGTGATCTTATCCTACGTCACAATGCATTTCACAGCAATATGAAACAATAGATATAGTGCACACCTCAGACCAATAAAATGTATTGAGTACTGCTTGAGTACCATTCCCTTCTTGTACCTCAAACTCAATCTCAAGAAACCTCAACTGTGCGAGCAGGATATTTCCGTTTTCTGTCAAGGCTTTAAAACTTTCATGTTCAGAATTGGTCAGGATCCTTCAAGCAGAAAGGAGAAGAAGGATCAGCTAGGAACTCCCATTACTGTTCAGATCAAGGCACCACTCCTGAAATGTGGGCAATGAAGGACAAGATCACCTAACTAACTCATTAGTGTTTACCAGGAAAGTTGATATTTGAAGAACTAATTAGGTTTACAGTCAAGGAGGATTCACTCTATTACACATGAATTATTTGAAAGAGCTCTTGTGATGCAGTGCTAGTGTCCATATCTATGAATTAGAAAACTTGTGTTCAAGTTCCAAGTACCCCAGATATGTATCATAACACAAAGGAATGGGTTGATTTAAATATCTACAAGTATCTGAGGCATGGTTGTGAAATTTCACCTAAAACATAAATCACATATAAAGAAAAAGTAACTGAAGAGAGAATACAGCATAAGTGATATGAGTATGGGGTGAAGTTGTAAAATAATTTCAGAGATATGTCTTAAGAACTTACGATATGATCCAAATGCCTCAGTGAAAACTCAATTGAAATGTTTCTGTTTTTTGTTTTAAAATGCATAAAAACAGTGGTTAAAACCTTATTAAGGAACTCCAAAAATGGGAAATCACATAAGGCTATTGTACTTTATTCAGGAATTGGTTTGGTTATGATAACAGTTATATTTGTCCCAAGTTGGTTATCTATATTAGCTCTGGCACACTTGAGCACAAAAATTAGGAGCAGAACTTGGTAATTCAGCTCCACACGTCTGCTCAACAGTTTGGTACGACTGTTATTGATCTGACTGCTACTTCAACCTCACTTTTAGTACAAAAAGGACTGATCAGTCATTAACAGTTAAGAATGCTAGTTTGCAGTTCCAGAACAAACTCTCAATGCCTCAAACTATCAACACAACAATTAGCTAACGATAATTTAACAATCACATCATTCAGCAGCCTGCATAGGTTAACAAGCTATCTTCTTAACTGAGTTTCTATGTAGCAAATAGCTCAGCAACTTAATAATTGAAGTTCACATTGCAAAATAAATGTTCGAGAAGCACCTGGTGATTCATGACCTGCACAATTAATCAGAACAAAAACACACTGCCAGGAGCCTTGACAAACACCACCTATTCATTAGCTGAAATTCTGAACCAACAGTAGTTAAGACACAGTTCAATTATGCATCATGAAAAATAACAAGGTTGCTGGTGCTGTCTGATGCTGGGCAAGTAATTGGTAATGTGTTCTATACCACTTGATCCTCAAATTAGCAGGCAGTATAAAATTAAAAATTCCAATTCCCCACTGGTATTTCATTTAAAAATATTACCATTTGAACTTACTAAATTTTGGCAACATGTTAAAATGTTGTGCAAATTTGCTACATATGTTTATACTGTAAAGAGAAACCCATTTTGTTTGCACGTGACTATCATAAATAATTCTTCAGTATGCTCCTTTAGCAGATGTTGTCTTTAAGTAGTGTGTTGCACTGAACATTTTTTAAAACTGTGTGCTGTAAGTAGCAATACAGTATTGTGGTTGAACTCGGTATTTGAAACAGGGAAACATAAAGGAAATTAGAAAGAGAATAGGTAAGGAAGAGCTGAAATCGACAAAATATAGAGAGTTTGGTTGCATCGATCTCAGTATTGTATCTGGAGCGAATCTCTAAAGTTGTGTGCAGACAACCTAAAACATAAAACTTCTTTTCACTTTGTAATAGGCTTTAAACATGAATATAAATAGAAAGGTTTACATGTGAACAAATCCAAGCACGTGAGTGCTTGAGCTTTTAAGGCAGTCTCTGGATGATCACTTTGCAAAGCCTGAAGATGTCTGATATGATCAAGTTGTATATCTGTTGAAAGTCTCAAGTTAGAAAATTAACAAAATTGTTCAAATGTATATGTACTTAAAATGTACATACATTTACCTCTGCAATGCAGCTCGATTCAGAATAAAAAAGAATCATTTATATTTTAAGTCACTGGTCAACATATTGGCAAATGACTTTCAAACTGCCTAAAAAATTGACAATTCTTTGCCATATATAAGACTACATGCCCTTAGGTTTTCTTTTACCCTTCTACTCCTCTATCATTCTCCAGTTCAGCACAATAAATTTATTTAAATCAAACATTCTGGTTTCTTCTTTGCACAAGTGAGCAAAAGTTACAGATCTCATACTCAAAAAGTTGGAAACTAATGGCTCTTTTCAAGATGATGATGATAAAAACGTAAGAAATAGAAACAGAAATAAAGCACAAAGCTTATCGAGCTACTCTATTATTTAACAAGAACATTTCCTGATCTTTGGCCTCAATTCTACTTTCTACACTCTCCCTACATTTTTGATTCTCTGAGACCTGAAAAAGCTGTTCATCTAAGCTCAAAACATTTCAGTAATGAAGGATTCACAATTCTCGAGGATTGTAAATTCCAATTATTTAGAAAACCCTTTAATTGAAGAAAACTCTTCTAATCAGTCATAGAGTCACAGCACAGAAACCGGCCCTTCAGTCCAACTTGTCCATGCTGACTGGATACCCTAAATTAATCTAGTCACTTTTGCCAGCACATGAACCATATCCCTCTAAACCCTTCCTATTCATATACCCATCCAGATGATGGTGTAAATGGTGTAATTGTACCAGCCTCCTTCACTTCCTCTGGCAGTTAATTCCATACATACACCACCCTCTGCATGAGAAAGTTGCCCCTTTGGTCCCTTTTAAATCTTTCCCCTCTCACCTTAACCTATGCCCTCTAGTTTTGGACACCCCTACTCTGGGGAAAAGACCTTGGCGATTCACCCTATCCATGCCCGCATGATTTTATAAACTTTAAAAGGTCACTCCTCAGCCTCCAATGCTCCAGTAAGAATAGCCCCAGCCTATTCAGCCTCTCCCTATAATTCAAACTCTTCAAATCCAGCAACAGGTAAATCTTTTCTGAACCCTTTCAAGTTTCACAACGTAATTTGTCTAAATGATTGGCCCTTAGTCTGAAACTATGCTTCCGTGTTCTAGAAATTCCTAGCCCAGGAGAAACACCCCCTTCAATGCCCAAAATAAAGCCAAGAACTGTAGATACCAAAAATCTGAAACAAAAACAAATTGCTGTGGAATCTCAGCAGATCTGGTAGCATCTGTGGAGAGAAAACCAGGTCAATGTTTCAGGTCTAGTGACCCAGGTTCTGATGAAGGATCACTCTTTATGTTGACACTGCTTTCTCTCCACAGATACCACCAGACCTGTTAAGATTCCCCAGCAATTTCTGTTTTTGTTTCCTCAATGTTCACTCTGTCAAATCCTTTCAGAATCACGTATGTTTCATGTAAATGATAACTCGACTCCAGAGCAAGTATATAACTTATTAACTATTTAAAGGTGGGGGAGGGTAAATCGGCTCTGCTCATTTTCATGCCCTTATTTGGCTGCAACAAAAGATTTATATTCTTTTTACCACACAGCTACACTTCACTTTGATAAAATATAATTTCCTACAATCACCTTGAAGAAAGGTAGAGCAATTTTATTACTTGCTAACCAAGAAAAATAATAAAGATACAACACTAAATGCACACACACCAAAATAAATACAGAATTTGAAAATGAAAGAGTGGGTTGTACAAAAAAGATAAAAGAATATGCAGTTTTAAAATCAATACAGAGTCTTGAGGCACTAAGTTTTAACCAGAAACCAGAGTTGTTTAATTGATGCCTCGTATCCAATATTGTCGATACCTTCGAGTCCTCAGTAAATGGATGTTTCACTCATTTGCTTTATCACTGAGTAATGTCTTATAAGAGAGGCTGAGAGAAAACATGGAGACAGGACTAAATCTTTTCCAGTTGCAACTTTAAATCCATCTTTTGTTCCTCTTGCTCTGTTACAGCAACAGCTTGAAATACAGCTTATTTGTGTGTTCAATATCTGGGCTAATGTTTCCTGAGCTGAATAATTTACAAGTAACTCTTTTCATCTTAAATGTATCCATAAAAGGATAAGTCTAATAAGAAATGCAGTTCTAAATTTCAATTACTTCTGAAAATGTTACTTTCAGCTCAGACTATCTTGAGTATTAGCGAGTTTTGAGAAGATTCGTAGCTCAGGTTGAAGTTCTGGATGTAATTTTGCTCACTGAGCTAGCAAGTTCGTTTTCAGACGTTTCTTCACCACACTAGGTAACATCATCAGTGAGCCTCTGGTGAAGCACTGGTGTTAGTGATCCACTTTCTATTTATATGTTCAGGTTTCCTTGGGTTGGTGATGGCATTTCCTGTGGTGACGTTATTTCCTATTCTTTTTCTCAGAAGGTGGTAGCAGTGCTAACTAGTCAGTCACCCTCCAACTCAACACTGTACTCTTGACTTGTCCTACCTGTACATCTTCCTTCCCACCTATCCACTCCATTGATTTCACAAAGCCACGATACACTATGGAGATGAATTGCTGCAATCATTTTAAGGAACTGTTACTTCTTCTTTTAAGATCATTTGAGCCTACAAATGTGCCAGTTTTCAAAATCAGATGGTGGAAGCTGAAAATTAGTAGTCCACATTTTACATTAATCTTGACAACATGGAGCTAAAATTGCATACATTACTCCACATGGTTTCATCATTTCAACCTCATGGTTTCGTCATTTCAACCCCAAGCCGGCTCCACCATTTAATATGATCATGGCTGACCTCATTTTGGCCTTAACTCTATTCTTCTGCCTGCTGTCCATAACCCTTCAACCCATTACTAATTTAAAATCTGTCTCTCCTCCATAAATTTACTCAATATCCCAGCATCCATTAGGTACTGATTGCAATGAGGTCAGACAGGTGAGACCTCATAGAATGAGTTCCCTGGTTGGGGCTGATCCAATCAGGGAGTCCTGGTTGACAGATATAAACAGGACTGTTCACGCAGCATTGCCCTTTGATGTGAAGGGCACTGCTTGTCACTGGCCACGTGGGTGTTTCCTTTCTTCCTGGTGGTGGAAACTGAATAAAGATTCGTGCACCTTGTGTCTCTCACTTTGTCTCACACCTGCACACACACACCATGGGTGCTGGGGAGAAAATAAGCACCACCGCAGTTAGGCGGTAGTGTGGGGGTAATTTTTTAAAAAAGGAAAAATAAAAGAGAAAAAAAAACAGGAGTGTCAGAGAAAAAATAAATTAAATAAACAGGAGCTTTCACGCAGCATTGCCCTTTGATGTGAAGGGCACTGCTTGTCACTGGCCACGTGGGTGTTTCCTTTCTTCTTGGTGGTGGAAATTTGAATAAAGATTCATGCACCTTGTGTCTTTCATTGTGTCTCACACCTGCACACACACAACATGGGTGCTGGGGAAAAAATAAGCACCACCACAGTTAGGCGGTAGTGTGGGGGTAATAAGAAAGAACAGGAGTGTCAGAGGCTCTGTTCTCTCTGAGAGCTGGCTAAAAAAATGAAACAGGAGTGTTAAGAGATTCTGTTCACTCAGAGCTGACTCTGAGGCAGCTGGATCTGTGTTAAGGACTCTCCATGTGTAAATCAAGGGTGACTTGGTGGTGGGATACTTGCCTCTATTGTCTCACTTCATATCACATACCTAAATTTGAGAGTTCTAGATTACCCCACAAGAAGAAATGTTCTTTCTATGTTTACTTTATTAATCCCCTTTAGAATCTTATATTCTTCAATTAGATCTCCTCTCATTCTTCTTAACCCTGGAGTATTTAGGTCTTAATCTCCCTTCATCTCTGGAATTGATCTAGTAAACCACCTCTGAACTGCCTCCAATACAATTATATCCCTCCTCAAGTAAGAGGATTAAAAAAGTTGTATGCCAGGTGCGGTTTCACTAATGCCATACACAGTTGCAGCAATATTTCCTTATTTCATACTCTATTCCTTTAGCAATAAATGTCATAATTCCATTTCACAAAAAAAACAGAAGTAGCTGGTAAACCTCAGCAGGTCTGCCAGCACCTGTGAAGAGAAATCCAATCAAAGTAAACGTTTCAGGTCCGTTGACCCTTCTTCAGCACTGATGGTAGCTAGGAAAATGTCAGTTTATGTGCAGAAAATTGGGTGGGAGGATGAGGGGGTAAGGAGTAAACGATAGGTGGGTAGAGAGCCCAAAGAGAGAGAGAAGAACAATTGGACAGACAAAGGAGTCGACAATGATCTGGCTAGGATAGTGAATAGGTTGTTAATGGAGACTGTTAGTGGCTAACAATAGGTAGTGTACAATGGCAGACAATGTGATAACAAGGCCTGCTCTGTGGGATAGAGGCTAGGACATGATTATTGAACTTGATATTGAGTTCGGAGGGCTACAGGGTCTCTGAGGAGAAAATGAAGTACTGTTCTTCCCGATTGCGCTGAGCTTCGTTGGATCACTGCAGCAAACCTGAGGAGAAAGTGAGGACTGCAGATGCTGGTGATCAGAGTCAAAGAGTGTGGTGCTGAAAAAGAACAGCCAGTCCACATTGATCCAGTGTGGTTGGAGGGTCCCAAGGCAGAAGCTGAGGCGCTCTTCTTCCAGGTGTCAGGTGGTTAGTGTTTGGCGATGGAGGAGGCCCAAGACCTGTAATGTCCTTGTAGAGTGGGAGGAGGAGTTAAAGTGTTCAGCCATGGGATGGTGGGGTTGGTTAATGTGGGTGTCCTAGAAATGTTCTCTGAAATGATCCATAACTTGGCGTCCTGTATCCCCAATGTAGAGGAAACCACATAGAGTGCAATGGATGCAGTACATATGTGTGGAAGTACAGGTAAATTTCTGTCAGATGTGGAAGGATCCTTTGCAGCAAGCCTGAGAAAGAGATATTGGCCAAAGAACAGGGTTGTGTGTTGAAATAGCAGGCAACTGGAAGCTTGGGTGTTTTTTTTGCAGAATATAGATGTTCTGCGAAGCCGTCACCTAGTCTACACTTCATTTACCCAATGTAGAGGGGCCCACATTGTGAGCAGCAAATGCAGTAGACTAGATTGTGAGAAGTGCAGGTAAAGCATTGGATATGAAGAGGGAGGAGGTAAATGGGCAGGTCTGACACATTCTGCTGTTGGAGGGGAAGGTGCCATGGGGCTGTTGGGAGGGAGTGTCGGGAGTGAAGGAAGAGTGGACCAGGGTGCCCCAGAGCGAACATGCCCTGTGGAAGGCGGACAAGGAAGGGAAGGTGAATGTGTCTTGTGGTGGCATCTCGCTAGAGGTGGCGGAAATGGCAGCTGATGATCTTCTGGATGTGGATGCTGGAGGGATGGTAGATAAGGACAAGGGAACCCTATCGCTGATGCAGGAAGGAAGAGAGGGGGTGAGAGCAGAAGCGCGTGAGATGGATTGGACCCAGTTGACGGCCCTGTCAACAACGGTGTTGGGGATTACTTGGTTAAGGATGACATTTTGGAGGCTCCCTTGTTGAAGGTGGCCTCATTGGAACATATACAATGGAGATGGAGGAACTGGGAGAACAGAATAGAGTATTTACAAGAAATAGGGTCCAAGGATGTATAGTCCAGGTAGCTAAGGTTTATAGGTTTAAGTTAGTGGGTTTATAGTGGATATTAGTGGTCAATCCATCTCCAGAAATAGAAACACAAATGTTGAGGAAGGGAAGGGAGGAGTCAGAGGCAGACCAGGTAAAAGTGAGGGTGGGATAGAAATTGCAAGAGGAAACCAATGAACTTTTACATTCCAGATGAGAGATGGAAATAGCACTGATGATATCATCGATCTATTGAAGAAAAAGTTGTGGGTGGAGGCCGGAATAGGACCGGAACAAGGAACGTTCCACGTACCCCACAAAGAGACAGCCATAACTGGGACCCATGCAAGTATCCATGGCCACCCCACTTTCTTTTGTTTCTGATTTACAGCATCCGTAGTTCTTTCGGTTTTTATTCAAAATTCCATTTGCCTTTCCTATTATCTGCATAAGCTGCATTCAAGTTTTCCGGGATTCATGCACAAATTTACCCAGATTCCTCTGCATCAAAGCACTCTGAGGTTTTTCTCCATTTAGATAAAGTTAAAATTCACACAACACCAGGTTATAGTCCAAAAGGTTTATTTGGAAGTACTAGCTTTCAGAACATTGTTCCTTCATCAGCTACCTGATGAAGAAGCGACGCTCTGAAAGCTAGCGCTTCTAAATAAACCTGTTGGACTATAACCACGTGTTGTGATTTTTTAACTTTATCCACCCCAGTCCAACACCAGTACCTCCACATTATGGCGTGCATTTAGATAATAATTGTAGCAAGACTATTATATTTCAAACCTCATGCAGCAACGGTCAACATGCCATTTCCCTTCCTAATTGATTACTGTATCTGCATACGAATATTTTATATTTCTTGGATGCATACACTCAAATCCTTCTGCGCATCAATATTTACAAGTTTCAGGCCTTTTAAAAAACATGTTGCTTTTCTATCCTTACACAGTGAGTAACCTGACACTACTCCAACTTGTTGGCCACCCACTTTACCCATCTGTCTGTTTGCAACCTCTTGTGTCCTCCTCATAGCTGGTATTGCAACTTGTGCTTTTTTTAAAGCAACTTTAGATTTATTACTTGCATTTTTTTTCATTTGCTATTAATATAGGTTGTAAATTGCTTCGGCCCCAGTACTGCTCTCAATGGCACTTCACTAGTCACAACTTACAAACTTGACAATACCCCGTTGATCCATACTCTTTGCTCTCTATTAATCATTCATGATCCATGCCAACATATTACCCTCAACTCAACAAGCTCTAATGCTATTATTAATCTTTTAAGTGGTCTCTCACTGAAGACCCTTGTTGAAATTCAGGTATTTTGATTTCCATTTATCCGCTCAAATCCGTACTAGTGGATTTGTCAAGCAAGATTTCCCTTTTGGAAAGCCATATTTAACTTTGTCTGATCATTATATAAATTTCAAAATATATGGTTAACACTTGATAATAGATTCCAATATTTTCCCAACAACTGATGTCAATTTAATTGGCCTACAATTTTGTGCTTTGTCTGTCCCTCCTTGCCTGAACAGTAGTGTTACATTTGCTATCTTCAACTTTATTGGGACTGTTCTAGGATCGCAGGAATTTTGGAAAATGTATGCCATTAGATCCTGGAAATTCATGAATTTTTGGTTCTTTATATTTCTCCAGTATTTTTCTCTGCTTTTATTAAATACCTTAACTTTCTACTCTTATTAGTATACTCTCTAATTCTAGTATAATTCTTGTCATCCGTGATGAAGACATGACAAAATATTTGTTCAATGTCTCTGCTGTTTCCTCATTCCCCAGGATATTTTCTCCTATTCCTGCCTCTAAGTGACCAACATTCATTTTAGTTCTCTCTTTTCTTTTATGAAACTTTAACAGGTCTATGGTCTTGTATATATTCCCAGATAATCTACAGTCATACTTTATTTTCAGCTTTTCATCAACATTTTGGTGGTTTTTTGCAAGTTTATAAAACAATCCCAATCTTTAGCCTTAATACTATTCTTTTAATCTAATACTACCCTCAAATTGATAAACCACTGATTGATCTTTCTGAGTTATTTGTTTGTAAGGGGACGTATTTTTGTTGAACACTTTTAATTGTTACCAAAAAAAAAAGAAATTGCTGGAAAACTCAGCAGAACTGGTATTATTTATTGAAAGAAAGCAGAGTTAATGTTTTGAGTCCAGTGGCACTTCTTCAGAGAAGGGTTGAGAAAGAAGGGTTCTGAAAAAGGGTCACTGAATCCAAAACATTAACTCTCTGCTTTCTCTTCTCAGATACTCCCAAATCTGCTGAGTTTTCCCTGCAATTTCTGCTTTTTATTTTCTGACTCATTTCCAGCATCTGCAGTTCTTGTTCTCTTTTTTTTAAAGCGTTAAATTGTTTCTCGATATTTCCCCTACTTTATCATTATACTTTACAGTCTGAACATGCAATTTCAGCCAGGTCTCTCTCGTAACTATATAATGGTGTGCAAATTCAAGAAACAAAATCGGAAAATAGTGAGGAAGCTCAGCAGATCCGGCAACACCTGAGGAGAGAGAAATGGAGTTAACGTTGTGTGTCTGGGAACCCCTGAAGAAGAATCTTATGAGAAAGAGTCATATTAGAATCAAAACATTAAATGCTTCTCTCCCCAGAGATGTTGAGTTTCTGTGTTTATTTCAGATTTCCTGCATCCACAATAATTTGCTTTTATTTATATTTAAGGTCCTGGGTTGGGCCAGAATCAAACGTTAAAACAATGTGAGATTCAGTTGTATCATGATTATGTTGAACTTTTACTATGAAATTACTATTTAACCTTACATTATTGCATAATATTTGCAGATATATCAGCTGCAAATCAGTAGTAACTTGCTTGCATGAGTCAGACCCGTTTGACAGTTCAAGTCCTAGTCTGAAGACTTGAGCACAATATCTGGTCTGACACTTCATGCAGAATTGAATAAGTGCCAAACTGTCAGAGGGACTGTCCTTTGGAAAAGATGTGAGCCCAAGGTTCCATCTGTCTTCTCAGGTGGACATAAAATATCCTGTTGTATTATTTGACTAACATTGGAATTCTTCTCCGTGTCCTTGCCAATATGCACCTCACAACCACTGTCACTAAAAATAAATCTCATCATTAGTGTTGCTGTTTGTGGGATCGTGATGTGCACACATTGGTTGCCCCATGGTCTACATTTTCATGAAGTACCCAAGGACATCCTGAGGTGTGAAAGGCATTAAATAAATGTGGATCCTAATTTTATGCTTTACTGTAAGGTGAAAAAAGAACTGATTAGGTTGGAAACATATCCATGGTACACGATTGTAACAGAATTTTTTGGCAGGAAAGTGGATCATTGCCTCAACTTTGTTCAGCAATTTGAAAAAGATCATTACATCAATAGAAGACAATTTGTAAGATTAACATGGATTAATTTAGTTCAGGGCTTGGAATAAGGTCACTCTCTTCCTCAAAAATTCCTGCTGTAAACAGCTGGAGCCAGAGAACTAAACGAAATAAATCCAGAGAGAAGCTGAACAC
Organism: Chiloscyllium punctatum; assembly: GCF_047496795.1. Lineage (NCBI taxonomy): Eukaryota > Metazoa > Chordata > Chondrichthyes > Orectolobiformes > Hemiscylliidae > Chiloscyllium > Chiloscyllium punctatum. The sequence continues at coordinate 54,973,389 of NC_092758.1, read as the reverse complement.
TGTAATAATAGTTTTGCTGAAAACTCAAGATACTTCTAAATATAGCAAATCCATTTATCAGATCTGCAGAACTCCGTATTGGGAATTTATCTGTGAGAAAGATGAGCTTGAAGTTCCTGCTGTGGTATGACAGAATGTCATTTCCATGACTGCCGATAAGTCACAGTCAATTGTTATATAAAGAGAGAGAATGTATCTTTTTTGCTGGATTGAATAGCAATGTCTGTGGCTACATATAGCTTCAAAGCTTGACTTGCAAGTTGCAAACACATACTTTGCTTTAATTGTTCTTGTGCTTATGTAAGGCTGCACAGAATAAAGCAACACCCTGAACACTGACAGCTGTTCTTGTTGAATGCGGCAAAGATTACTATATATAGCATAAAGGACAGTCAGGGGTAAATTATAGACATGGATACGGTCCCAAGTTGTTTGTAAGCCAGCATGTTATACAATGACAAGTGCACACGATACAAACCCAAATTTATTGTAGCAGTCATTGAGTTAACGCATCTCTTGACTATTGCTTTGTTATCAAGATGCTCCCTTTTTTCTCTTTATAGCTGGCAGCAGAGTTAGGAGTTTACTGTCATGAACAACCGTGACACTGGCACAGGATTTGTGGTTTAAGTGATGGCAAAACTGTCAGCACTCGCTGTCAATAGTGTTCCCATCTAAATCCATATGAAATTAAACAGTGTCATTAATGAGACTAGAGTACTGTGCTCCAAAATGGCAGCATTGATGTGAAATTATTATTAGACACTGATTGCTGCAATCATCATATTCTGCAGATGTCTAGCGGATGTTCAGTATGGAGACAAAAGTCCTCACCAATGTGGCAGCACGGCCTCAACCGGGATCTTTGGTTCATGTCACACTAGAGGTGATCCCACTACACTATACATTCTCTAACACACGCACATACAGACACACACACTTACACAGAATCACGTTCACACAGACACACCCCTCATACACACACGCACTCCCTCTCTCTCACACACACCTATCACACCCATATACTCTGTGACGCACACGCACACATACACATGTCTACGGGGGGGAATGTGCGTTTGTAGATTTGTATTTGCAGAAACATTCTGTTTGTTTAAAAAGCGCACAATCTGGAGGCATTCAGTCCACGTGACATTTTATAATTTCCTACCAGTGGATTTGTCAAGCAAGATTTCCCTTTTGGAAACCTCACACCTTCAATGCATTGTCTGAGCTGAAATGTCACTTCTTTTTCTATAGTGATAAAACCTTAAGTTATCTCAGGACTGTGACTTGAAAGGAGTTCTGGGATTTACATATTAATCAAAATCTGCATTCCTATTCTAAATGATTAAAGATTTAACAGCAATCTAGGTTCTTTCAATATATCGCATAGTCGTACAACACTTTGATCTCTCACTGTAAAATCTGTGTCCTATGATCCTGCCCACTACCTACCTGATGAGTGAGTAACATTCCGAAAGTGTGTACTTTCAAATAAACCTGTTGGACTATAACCTGATGTTGTGCGATTTTTAACTTTGTCCACCCCAGTCCAACACTGGTACCTCCACATCATGAATGTCATTTTGAACCTTAAATAGCAATTTATTATGCCCAAAACATGGGTGCATCATGCATTCAAAATTAGTGCTGTACGTGCTCCAATCATTAAAAACTGCTTAATAACATGTGGTGTCAGTAGTCACTTCTCCTCTGCCCCTCCGCCAATATCTCATCTGAATAATTATTCATTACGTGTAAACATTAGCAGGCTATTTGACAATGGGATGGCACCAGAATCATACCACATTCTACCTTGATATTATTCAAGATAGTAACCAAAAACTATTTTTTACCATTTGTAGTCAAAAACAATTTTTCTTCTCCCAGATAGTAGATAGCTGCAGTCAAATACTTCACTAATTGAGATCAGTGAATTCAAAGGAAATTTGGGAATAGAACATGATTTTCTGTTCCACAGTATGAGCCAATACCATAAAGGATCAACTATAGCCACCAATCAATCAAGAAAGCTTTGACCATTTTTTAAAAAGTACTTGGTCCCTACATTGACTGTTTCTAACACTTGGAGGTCCATTTCTTAGCCAACGAGCTAGCTTATTGTCTAAAACAAATTGCACATTATTGATTTTGGAATAAACAATATAACTTGCATCATTTTACAGGTATTGAAAACCTAAGGATAATTCAAAGATCATTCATCAGTAAATTCAATATTTATTTTGATACGTATTTTAAAGGAGACGTTTCCATTTTGGGAAGACTAAGATTACTTGCCTTCTCTTAGGGAGCATTTTTTCCAGCACCTGGTGAGACATTACTCTGAGATCTTTTATCACTTTCTGTGTTTCTTAACATGACACATTATATTAAGCTGCACAAATATCTGATCTCTATTTTTACTGAATTGTATAAATTACTTCTGTGATGACAGAAGAATTTGACTTGTCGCTTGTTTATGTAAAAATAGCAAAGGCATTTGTCAAATTAAACTGGAAATTCGAGCTAATCTATTTTGACTATGGAAACTGACTTTATTACCAAACTCATAAAAAAGCTTTAAATAGTTTTTAGTTCAACCCTTATTTCATTTTCGGTGGCTGGTTAGCTCAGTTGGCTAGAGAGCTGGTTTGCTATGTAAAGTAAAGTCAACAATGTGAGTTCAATTCCTGCATTGGCTGAGGTTACCATGAAGGACTCTCCTCCTCAGCCTCTCCCCTCTCCTGAGGTGTGGTGACCTTGAGGTTAAACCATCATTAGTCGTCTCTCTAATAACGGAATAGTCCGGTAGGACTACAGTGACTTTATCTTATTGTTTCTGAACATCCTGTTATTCAATCATGCCCTACTGCTTGTAATGCTGAATTTTGTTGAGGTTTACAGAGACAAACTATGGACCAAACTATGACTGGCAACTGTTTATCCTAACCTGAAAAGCAAAGCGTAGTAAGTCAGAGTGACTAAAGATTAAGAACAATTGCAGACATTGAAATAAAAGTACAAAGTTGCTGGAAACACTAAATTAACATCATGGAAAGAACAGATTAGTCAACATTTTATATGTGATCTTTTCATTAGTTAGATTGGTTAGAGATTATAAATGAATAGCATTTAGAAAGGATTAGAACAACGGGAAGGGAGGAGTGTGAGAAAAAGACACAAAGGAATGAAGAGAATACGCTGTCAAGTACTAAAATGGGGGATATTTAAACAGCTGAAATGATATGAATAAAAGAAAATACACAGAGAAATGTGAATATTTGAGGTTTTTTGTGATGTGGCTTGAATGAGTCTCAATATATGGGCTGAACGGAAGGACAGAAATTTCCCCAGAACATAGCATTCCAAAGAATTGGCCCAACTGAGCATTAATTGGTCCCACTGCCAAGAAACACCTATTCATCCAATCCGCACTGTTGCCAGTTCTTGCCAAAGTACAATACGGTCAGAGGTCTTACTGACGTTGTATCAGGGACCATGCACATACTAAACAAATACTTCGATGGGAAGCAACTGTGCAATATATTTCTGATAATTTAGTTACTTCCATTGAAATAATGAGTGGGAGTAAACTGCTACCATGCTTATCAAAGTTCCTTTGAAATGAAAAGAGCAACTATTTGTCAGCTGTTCCAGGATCTTAAGAGATAAATCAGCAAAAAACAGAGTGAAGAATTATTGCAGCGTAACTGCACACATCGCATTAAAGATTCTGAGTGTAAATTACAAAGAAGAATCCACTTGGCCCCTTCCCAAATTTAACAGCATTCCACAAATTCCATAAACGGATTGGATTAGTAAACTGCGTGGTGGGAAAATGCAACCGTTGACATTTGCTATTAATGTCACAGACCTCAATGTCCAATGTAACACCAGATCAGGTATCATATAATGTTTATGCAATTCAATGTCAAAAGGACATGACATCATTCAAGTTAGTAGACAGGCAGATCTCAGGTCAATTAGGAAATCAAGGGCTGTATTTTATGTATTTTTTGCTAAGTCAGAGTTGTGTCAATGCCTCGCAAGATCTTGTGTTGTTTTTTGCTATACACCCTGCATTAAGTACCTACCTGACACTGATCAGATCATTTGGGCTTTTTTTCCAACCCATTTTACCCACGTGCCCTTTCTGAAACAACTGCCAGTTGGTGGATATCAGAAAGAAACAATTAGGAAAAAAGGACAGTCAATACTTACCCTTCACAACCCCTCGTTGTACTCTCATGTGAACCTATGCCACCACATGACTCTCTTAACTTTCAAGCCAACCTGTCACCACTCCCTTCTCCACCATATAGACCTATAGTTGAAAAGTATGGTGCTGGAAAAGCTCAGCCAGTCAGGCAGCAACCGAGGAGCAGGAGAGTTGATGTTTCGAGCATAAGCTCTTCAGCAAGTTCCTGATGAAGAAGTTTTGCATAAAACGTTGACTCTCCTGTTCTTCGGCTGCTGCCTGACCTGCTGTGCTTTTCCAGCACCACACTTTTCCACTCTGATCTCAGCATCTGAAGTCCTCACTTTCTTCTAGTTGATGTAAACCACTAACCCTTTACCCATTTCATAGTTTTTTGGAGTATCTATGTAAACGCTAGCAAGCACATCCTCCCAACCATATATCTTTGCCCTTAAAACTACCGTCTAAACTCACCATATAGTTACTATGTACATTGGATTTCAGGACCCATGCTGAAATTAAATAAAGTTCTCAAATATCTACTAATGCATTCATTTCTTCAAAAAAAGAACATTCGCTATAATGTTTCTTTAATTCTTTATTAAAAGCAAGCAGTGGAATTCACAGTCCCACCCCTATCTTCAAGATGGTGGCAATGTAGCTGCACAGCTTGCAGGCTCCTCAGCCCATGAGCTTATCTACTCTGTCCTCTTCTCACATTGATTTTTTCTGAATGTTCCCATTTGTTATCTTAACTTTTTAACTTCTTTAGTAGATAGCATCTTCTCCCGACCCACACACAGCAAAAGGCAACTTCCAGTCCAGCATGGCAGTCTTGGCCTGGCGTGGTGGTCTCCCATTGTGGCAGCTTCATTCTGGAGGGGGTGGTCTCGACTTGGCATGGCAGTGTCCAGGTTTGGGGGCCTTTTTGTGGCATGAAGGTCTCATTTTGGAGGTCTTCTTTACCAGCAGCTTCCAGGTATTTTAGCCAATCCCTCTAGTCCCAGCTCAGAAGTCTCATCCTGGCATGTATTCTAGCCTGGAGTGGCGGTCTCCCATTGTGTGGCCTTGTCTCAGAGGGGTGGTCTCAGCTTGGCATGGTGGTCTCCAGGTTTGGCAATCTTGTGCTGGTGGAGGTCTTCTTCATTAACGGCTTCAGGTTTTTCAGTGTTCATCATCTAAATTGACTTTGCCAAACTGAAATGATCTGTGTCTTAATTTTCACTTCTTTCCCTTAGCCATGACTTCTGTCATTAATACAGACGCTGTGGTATTGTGACTTAGAAAACTTCACACTACATTTTTTTTTTGTAAAAATACACATGACAATAAATTGCTATTCTATAAGAGTTTGTAGTCTCTTGAACCGGTCAATCAAAATGTGGTAATGAAAGGCTGTGAAATCACTCATGCAGTATTAATTCTGTAACAATAACCCTCAGGTTTATGCCTACAGTATTCCGGAAGGCGTATGAGAAGGTGCCACATCCAAAGTTAGTTGGAAATTAAAGGAAACAGACATGAATAGGTGTTTGTTGACTGACAAGATATAACGAGTGGGATCATTGCCTTGGTTTTTCACAGTTTACATAAAAAATTTGGATAAAGGCACTGAAGACTCAAAGACAAGTAGAAAACTAAATTGTGAACAGGACACAGGAAATTATGAAGGGAATTAGATAGGTGAAGCAAAGATCTGACTAATGGTGTACAATGTGGAAAAAGCAGATATTGTCCACTTTGGTAGGAAGAATAAAATGTATCTTTTCTAAATGGTGAGACTACAGAGCTTCGAGATGTAGAGGATCCTGGGCATCCTTGTGCATGATTTGCAAAAGACTATTATGGAAGTACAGCAAGCAATTATGAAAGCTCACAAAATGCTACCACTTCATTCTGAGGGAAATGAAAAACAAGAGCAGGGATGTTGTTATGCTAGAGTTACAAAGCAAGACAACTTGTGCAGTACTGTGTACAACATTGTTTAAGGAAGAATGAAAATGCATTAGAAGCATTCCAAAAAAGATTCACTAGAATATATCCTCCAATGGGTTTTCTGAGGAAAGATGTTAAAAACTAGGTTTTCATTCACTTGAGGTTAGATGAATCAAACGCAACATCGTTGAAACATACAAGATTCTCAGAGTTTGAGAGAGTTCATGTAAAAAGGGTGTTTCCTCATGCGAGAACCTAGAACTGTCTTTGCTTAAAATTAAGAGTAATCGCAAAACAGATGAGCAGAATCTTTTTTTCATGGAAGGTTGCTAGTCTTTAGAAGTCTTCCTTATACCGCAGTGAAAACAATGTATTTGAACATTTTTAAAGCAGAGGGAGACAGATTCTTGATGAGCAAGGATTACTGGGAGTAGGAAGGAAAGTGGATTAGTCAGATTAGCCATGACCTTATTGAGTGGTAAGGCAGGCTGGAAGGACTGAGTGGCCCACTCCTGTTGCAAATTCACATGTTTGTACTGTCAAGAACATTCTTAAAAATATTTAATAGACAGGAGTTAAATCGTTTGACAGCACTCTCTGCCAGGCCCAATGAATTTATGTACTTTTTCTGCACAGTCATTTATAGCTATGACAATTCCCAATTGACTCATGGTATTCCCAAAATGACCCACAACGATCTGCCTCTACAAAGAACTCTGCCTGCTTTAAACCTTCCCATACCAAGTCTAAAGTGCACAAGTTAAGTTTTTGTCATTTTGTAAGAGACAGCACATCTTTCATTTTTGGGATTAAAACTGAAATAGAAGTTGGACTGCTCTAACTATAACAACAGGGTTTTGCAACTTGAAAATCAAGCTTTGTGTATTGTTGAGCCAAGCAATACAGTGAAGAAATAAGAGGGGGAATCGGAGACCGCAAAGCACCAAACTTTTTACCAATTATGAGAAATCTGCCTGACAACAGGCCTCTGATTAGTTGACCTCTGAAGTGTTAAAAAGCTGGAAGTACCCAAAACAGCAGAAGAGAAGAAATAACTAGAGCTTGTAGATGGAAGACATCCATTGCTCCCTCACTTTCTGGGAAAAAGACAGAAAAACTTAAACATGCTGAAAAGGAAGAATTTTTTGAAAAGTACACAAGTCCATCTACTCAACCACAAATAAAAAAAAACTGTCATGCTACAGGCAACAGTGTGTCATCACTGCAAAAAACAAAAGGACCGTGAAAAAAAATAACATTTCCCCTTATGATTTAGAACTTTGATCTTTGGAATTTAATACATATATCATATATTCTTTTTCCACCCATGTCATATGAATTAAATTATTTGTCTATCTTAATCATGTTCAAGCGTGTTGATTTGAATTATCTTGTAGGGGTATAGTTTAAGGGGTGTAGCAATAGTTAGAAATCCTCTCTTTTTCCTCTGCTCTTATTCATGTTAAGTGGGTTAGAATAAATAGCATTTTTTAAACTCTACTGACAAAACCTGGTGTGAATGTTTTTGTTCTGAGTAGCAGTCAGTTAAGTAAAATTGGTCATTTTGGTGGTCTCTTTGGGATTTTTTACATTTATATGTTTTTGTAACAGCTTGCAGAATAGGAAACAAGATTAGTGACTCACACTTCTCAGTTCATGACAATCACATTAGCAAAAACCAGTTCTGCCTGAGGCAGTTGCATTTTACCATGAGCTACCATGGATGTGCATGAGAAACAGCCCTATTCCCCATCCAACCCCTTTCAAATAATGTGAGGTACCATGTTCAAGCGCAGGGCCTTTGGATTTGGACCTCTTGTAATGGTAGTGAGGCTCTCTATCTGCTTGGCAAAGAAAAAGTTACACTTTGATTTGCACTCATATGTAGCATTTCAATATTGTACACATACCATATATGCCACTAAGTGAACTTAGTAGAGCAAAGTTGGGTCTAGTGTTGTTTCTTTCTAAAACCCTTCACATGCTTTTAGTCAGCAATATCCAGTCAGTGAAGACTTTTTTCACTTTACCATTTGGCTTATATACAATTAAACTTGCAATTATTTAATCTTTTCTGCCTGCAACTCTGTCACATACCATCATTTTTGCTTTTCTTTCCCCATCGCCTCTCTAAGGGTGGCAAGGGGATGGCCGTCTGTGAGCCATAAGTGGCAATCAAGATCTTCAAGCTTTGATCCCACATGGTGGCAGCCAAGTTATACTGGTCAACTGACTTTCCTGGCAGAGTTCACCTGCTCCTAATATTGGCCTCAGACAGAGTTGCCCACCCATCAATGGCAAAATGCCAGCAGTGATGGAAACATGCATTTGACTCAGAAGCTTGAGTAAGTCATTTAGGTCCTTGTACCTACTCCTACATTTAGGAAGATCATGGCTCATCTGATAGTAATTTCAACTGTACATTACTGCCTGTCCCGATACCATTTCACCTTTCTGCTTTCCAAGAAACTATCCACAACTGTCTTAAAAATATTCATAGAATCCTTACAGCTTGGATCTAAACATTGCTTCCAGTGCCTTCTGAGGAAGAGTATTCCAAAGACCAACAGCCATCTGAGTGTAAAATTTCACATCATCTGCTTTAAATGGACAACTCCTTATTTTAACGGTGACTTCTAAATCAGGATTCTCCCAACACGGACACCACCACCTACCCTGTCACACTATTTTCTGCCTGCACTTCCTGAATTCCCTCAGGCCCTGTAAGGCCGTGACCTAAGAGTAAATATTAACAGCCTGTAGGCAAATAAAGAAGCAACCGAGAAGTTTGATGAGGGCAGAGTGTTAGGCTTAGACTTCAGTAAAGCCTTTGACAAGGTTCTGCATGGTAGATTAATTAGCGAAGTTAGATAACATGGGAATTAGGGTGAGCTTGCCAATTAAATAAAAAAATTGGCTTAACAGCAGGAGAAAGAAGAATGGTAGAGGGTTGTGTTTCAGACTTGAGGCCTATGACCAGCGGTGTTCCACACAGATTGGTACTGGGTCCACTTTTGCTTGTCATTTAAAGAAATGATTTAGATGAAAATATGGAAGACATGGTTGGCAAGTTTGCAAATACCCCCAAGATTGGTGGTAAAGTGGACAGTGAAAAAAGATTATCTAAAAGTACAAAGCAAACTTGATCAATTGGGTCAATCAGCTGAAAAGTGGCAGATGGAGTTTAATCTGGATAAATGCAAGGTATTGCATTTTGTTAAAAGGCAGGACTTATAGAACAGAGACACCTCGGAGTTCAGGGACATAATTCTTTGATGTTTGTATCACATAGAGATAGGGTATTTACAGAGTCACTTGGCCCACTTGCTCTTTGAGTGTAGACATTGGGACATTATGTTAAGGTTTACAGGATGTTGGCAAAGCCTCTTCTGGAGTACTGTGTCCAGTTCTGGTTACCCTTTCAGGAAAGGATATTAGTAAACTGGAGACAGTTCAGGAGAGATTACTAGCATGTTTACAGGATTGGACGTTTTGATATATAAAACTAGACTAGAAAGGCTAGGACATTTTTCATTGGAGTATAGGAAGATGATGAATGACTTTATTGAGGTTCATAAAATCATGAGTGGTATAGATAAGGTGAATGACACCGGTCCTTTCCCTAGGGTGAAGGGATTTCAAGATAAGATATTATTAAGGTGAGGGGGCAAGATTTAACAATGACATGGGGGCTTTTTTTTTAAACAGACATAAAGGGATTTGTATGTGGAATGAACTTCCATAGGAAGTGTTGGATGCAAGTACAGTTACAACGTTTGAAAGATATTTAGATAAGTACATCAATAAGAAATATTGGAGGGATATGGGCCAAGCCCAGGCAGGTGAAACTAATTTAGTTTGAGACCATAGTCAGCATGGACTGGTTTGATGGAAGGGTCTGTTTCCATGCTGTATGACTCTGACACTATAAATGTCGAATGAAATTTTGTGTAAGTTTCACGTGGCTTGCGTTAACTAAATTTCAATAAAACAGCCAACAGGACTTCCATTCAGAAAACATTCTATCATAAATTACTTTATTTTGCTTTGTCTTTAAAAAAATCATGTGTGTTGAATCTACAATGAATATATTAGAGCATAAAATGGAGACAGTTCGTAAGAAGCACATGTTAAATTATTTGGCGAAACTAAATTACCACTGATTTGAATTTCCAAATTATCATGGTATCAATAAAGCTAGGAAGTTAACAAAGAAAATGAGACAACTAACTACTTTTGTGTTGAGGTACAGTACTAATGACTCACAAGTTTGTCTGATACGCCATTAGACAAGAGAAATATTATGCAAGCTGAGAAGTAACTGCAGGAAAAATAGCACAATAATAATTGTCATTAGTCAGACGACCAGACAAGAATAGAAAGATTAAATTGTAAAAGATTGGCTTGTAAGACTGTGTAGATGTTGAGATTTCTGGCTCATTTAACTTTGCACATTCATGATCTGACATAGGAAGGGAGAGTTTTATATTAAAGTTCCTAGCTAAAACTAAATTAGGAGGCACAGTGTGTTATGGGAGGAAAATAAAAATCTCCAAATGAACAAAAACTAACTGAAAGGGTAAAACTACAGGTGCAGTTTAGATTGGGGAAATACAACTTATTTATTTCGAATATGAGAAAGACAATAAAACTTGTATTAATGGGGACAGATGGCAGACTGTAACAATGTAACAGGATAGATGTCTACATACACAAAATGTAAGTTTGCATTTATGTAGCACCTTTTATAACCTCAGGATGTTCCAAAGTTATTTACAGCCAACTGAGAACTTTTGAAGTATGGTCATGTGAAAAATACATCATTAAAAGCTAATGCACAGGTTTAAAACATTTTTTTAAAAATCTAATTGTCTTTTTCTCTAGGACATTGGAATAAGTAAGTGGGGAAGTTAAGCTTTGATTGTACAGAACCATCTGTAGTATTGCATTGACATTTAGACATCACAGCTCAGCACAGATTAGACCTGTAAGTGGTGCAGCTTGTATTAATCACAGAGATCCCGGAGCTAAAATGATTGATTTATAAAGACAAATTGTATGAATCTGGAACAAAAACAAAAGTTGCTGGGAAAATTCAGCAGGTGTGGCAGCATTTGTGGAGTGAAGGCACAGTTAACGTAAGGGCAGCATGGTGGCTCAGTGGGTACCACTGCTGCCTCACAGCACCAGGGTCCAAGGTTCAATTCTAGCCTCGGGTGACTGTCTGTGTGGAGTTTGCACATTCTCCCGTGAATGCGTGGGTTTCCTCCGGGTGCTCCAGTTTCCTCCCACAGTCCAAAGATGTGCAGGTCAGGTGAATTGGCCATGCTAAATTGCCCGTAGTGTTAGGTCAGAGGGAAATGGGTCTGGGTGGGTTATTCTTCGGAGGGTCATTGTGGACTGGTTGGGCTGAAGGGCCTGTTTCCACACTGTACGAAATCTAATCTAATCTAATCTTAATGTTTCAGGTCCAATGACCTTCTTCTGAACGATTTCTCTCCACAGATGCTGCCGGACTTGGTGAGTTTTCCCAGCAATTTCTGTTTTTCTTTCTGGTTTCTAGCAGTTCTTTGGGTTTTTTTTGCATGAACCTAGTCCATTTTTCTATGACTATAAATACATTTTCAAATGATTATGGAGTTGATAGGATAGAATTCTGCAGCATTCTTTTTAAAGGGCTTTGGACGCTGGGCAAATTGAATATTTTAAGACTGTGATCAAAAGGCTGTTAGGCAAGGTATCAAAGTATGCAGACAAGAGACAGTAATACAGAGTATACATCTGTTACAATGTAACAGACTGCCACAGCAGGATCAAGAGCTGAACGGCCTATTCATGTTATTGTGTTTTAACTAAAAGGAATGGCCAAATAAAAGAAAATGATATATTTCTACAGACATGTCAACGCCTGGAATGTATGACTTCACATATCACTCAGGCCTTCCGAGGGGTTCATCAGATAATCTAACTAGGGCAATCCTGCATTAAACTTTTGACCCATTACATGACACAGGACTGTAGACTACTGTGAAATGTTTGCTTTAGCTTTCGATAAGCAGTGTTAAAAACATATTAAAAGGTTACTCCTACTTTTCCTGTAATGAAATGATCATTATCCAATGAACAGAAAGAAACATGTGGCATTACGTCCATTGCACAGTGAGGTTTCAGTCATTTCTACTGCAATAGGTCCCAAGATAGCTAGCACTTCACTGAATTTCAATTAATTCCTGATAGACTGCAGCACAACTGACAGGTATGCTTCCATCAACGCTTAGGTTAGTGCCATCACTATAAAGGCTCTAGGTACATTTATCAATAAATGCCAACAAAAGACTTGGGGATCTATAGTTCATACAGAGGGATATGAAAAAATAGCAAAAAGATAACCTTTCAGAAAAGAAATATTTTTGAGCAAATCTTAGCAATACCTGTTCTTATATCTCCTTCCTCAGTTGCATGTCAAATTTACTTTTATTACATACCTCTGAATCATCTTTTAATTTTTTTTTGTTAAAGGTGTTAGGTAAATGCAAGTTGTTACACTTGGCTTTTAATTCCTCCACAAACATCTTCACTGTGAAACAATTCTACCATAATGCCCTCTGCTCCAACAGAGAAATGACTACATTTCAAAAGCACTCTAAGATCAGTAAAACAAAGTAACTCTCAACTTTGTGGTTTGTGCTATCACAAGAGCAATGTTACAAACTGTGACTTTCAGGTAACAACTAATTTAACTGAGTTTGTGTGTCCTATAAAGAATAATTCAGTCAATTCAATTCAGAGACTAAGGAACCACTTAAACACATCTGAGGTTTTTAGAATTGCCCAGTAACACTGATTTAATATCATTCATCTATTATTCTTCATTTTGTCGCAAACCAAATATTCCTGAGCAAGGCTTTTATTCATGCAATGACCTTAGAGCATTTTACCACCAGAAAATGGAATAATCTAAATATGTAAACCTTGTTTACCCTTTTGTACCATATCACTACAATATAAATGTTGTAAAACACTGAAAACTGATTAACAAACTTTCACTAGAGTTCATGTTACTGCTGATTAAACAATCTGAATATGTCAAAGGACCCACGAGTCTTTGAACGCACACTGCCAGAAAAAGAATGATCAAATCAAACATTGCGAAAGTTTTTAAAAATTTGCTTTTGTCGTTAGGTTCATGTCTTTCTATCATAATTCACATAATTAGAGCTTTTTTAACAATCTTTGCAGAGACATTTTTATTCCAGGTAAGCACTAAAAGATTTATTCCTCAAACGGTGCCCAAGTTTTTTCTGCAATGCTGCATGGTCTTTTTCCTGAATCTCCAATCTGCAGGAGTCTGCCTGATGCTGCACAACAAATATTGGAAATACACCAAAGGCTGCACCTAGAAATGAAACAAAACTAATATGAACTGTAACCTGTAATTTGTTTAAATATCAGTCATGATTTTAGATCCCATGCTTAATTCAACCATAATAAAATTTGCAAGGAAGGCAATCCGTTGCAATGTTTATTTGCTCTGCAACTTTTTTAGCATGTTTTAATTTGCAGCAAAGACACTCAACAAAAGCTATTTCACAACAAAACAATAATGATTTTCTTGTGATATATTAAATTCATGTTAATTGTACCTCATAAAATCTCATTATCAGAGCAATATTCAAAGATTTCAAATGCAAAAGTCAGGAATTCAAAAGTCCAGTTATTCAAAATAGTTTTATCAGGCAGTAATACTTATTGGTATTTATTGCCCCAATCAATAAAAGCTAATTCTGGGTTGCATACTCAAAGTCTTTTAATTACTTCAACTGACTTAAAAAAAATTAAAATAATCCAATTATGACTCTGTTCTGACATTTTAAATTTGCACAGTGCTTTTTAATAGCTTTCAATCTGCAGAATATGCATCCCATCATAATAGTAATGGGATATGGAGCTGTACTCGCAGTCCATTGCCATGATCTGCCCAAGGGCAAGTCCTCTGCTCATTTCTCCATACCAGTCCATACACCACATTTCCTCACTGATTATGAATGGGATGCTTTTATGAGCAACAGAAGAGGACTAACCACTACCATTCAGGAAAAAAAAACACAAGATTGTTTTCCATCGCCTTTCTCATTTGTACTTAAAGAAAACAGATGGGTACATGAATACAAAGGGTTTAGAAGGATATGGGCCAAATGCCAGCAAATGGTACCAGAGCAGTTTTAGGGTATCTCGTCCCTATACTCCCTCCTGTTAGCACACACTGAAGCAGAGAACGTTTATACAAATTGGCTAAAGTCAAGCCTATCTGAACTCCCTACCTCACTCTCAGGAGTCGAAAGCATCAGTAATCTTTCTGCTACATGCCCACATAAGACCGTTATGCCTATTATTGAACTGACTCAATCATGGATCTACACCGCCAGGATTGTCATTGAGCAGGCCTGCCTAGACAATCGAAAACATAGCCTGTTTAAAGTCAACTTATATTTCAATCTTCCATCATCAGCTATATTACTTTACAGACAATCACAAAAAGATCTTACTTACTCACTTCCCTAGAAACAAATGCTTCAAATTGGTTGAGAACTAACTGGTAAGTGTTAGCTTAGGTCTCTACTGGGGAAACAGCAAACACCCACAACTACTCCCCGTTGTCACAACTGCCATATTCACAAAGTTATGGGAAGAAAAGACCATGAGAGGATGTCAACAGGCAAGAAAATTGGAGGAACAGGAAGACTGGGTGCAAATAAAAATCTGCCTCAGGCTAAAGACGTTCCTGACAAAGGGCTTATGCCTAAAACATCGATTTTCCTGCTCCTCGGATACTGCCTGAGCTGCTGTGCACTTCACACGTTTTGACTCCAATCTCCATCATCTGCAGTCCTCACTTTCTCCTAAGGCTAAGAGTAACTGCAAAGTACAACTCCACGTAGGATATGATTTAAGAAACAGAATCTTGGATGCATCGAAGCTTAGAGCATGGAAGCAAGTCAACAGAATTATAGAACAGTAATACTAGGCATAATAAAGACTCTTTGGAGTTTCAACAGAAGCAGAAATGGATAATTAAACAGAAGAGGTAATTTGTACCATTGGAAAGAGAGCTCACAACTGAATCTGTGGGAAGGCTGAGCATCATCTGAGCCCACGTAGATACTGAATCCATATTTTCTGATGTTGTCACCTAGGGACAGCGTGTTGGTCATAAAGGTAGAGACGTGAAGGGTACAACCTTAGGTGACTTCAAAGACAGTAAAACACAAATTTTTTTTCTGTCCCTAAAATCATCACCAAACCATTAATCAGGCTGCTTCTGTAAGAGAATTTTGCAGAGTTATGGTTGCATTGCTAGACTTAGACAATGAACAGGAAGTGGCTCTCAACCTTCCTATTTCTGTTTCTTCTTTTTATCGAAGATTTAAAAGTGTCTGTTGCTAAGTGGAAGCCACACACTTCCCCATAGAAAAAGGAATTGCAACTGAAAAACTGATAGTTTTAATTAAACTATAACGATTGCTCTTTCCCTTCCACCAATAATGATTTCCTTTAAGTACGAGCTACACCAAATTCCCAATCTTTCCTTTCTTGTTGAGTTAATAAAGAGGGGAGGGACTGATTTGGGGAGGTAGTTGTGTACTGGTAGTGCCCCTCAACTCATAAACCAGAACCTCAAGCAAATTCTCCAAGCACGTTGTTTGCCATGTGAGATTCTAACCAGTGAAATGTGAATACAATCAAGTCTGAAGTTAAAAAGCAACCTAATGGCAAACATATAACTCCAGTGGTTGGAGTTAGACGGAACACAAAGGAAGACGGTTTTTGTTGTTGGAGGTCAATCATCTCAGATACAGAACATCCCAGCAGGCGTTTCTCAAGCTAGTGTCATAGGCCCAACCATTTCAGCTGCTTCTCATTCCTTTCCCTCCATCATAAGGGCAAAAGTGAGGACATTCATTGATGATTGTACAATGTTCATTAAAAACCCACATAATTTTCAGTGCACTCTCGTTAGCCTTCAGTGCTTTAAGACAAATGCCAAAAGCTTCATACAATTTTACTTTCAATAATGGAACAAGCACCACAGGTTTCAGGTCCCCAATGTCCAAAGTTGTATTCTTGAAAGAAATTACATTAAGAGGATAACACCATAACTTTTAGGATCAGAATGGGGCCATTTGGACCATCGAGTATGCTCCACCATTCAATCATAACTGATATGTTTCTCAACCCCATTCTCCTGCCTTTTCCCCATAATCATTGATTCCCTTACTAATCAAGGACCTACCTATCTCGGTCTCAAAGACACTTAATGACTTGTCCTCCACAGTCTTCTATGGCAAAGTGTTCCATAGATTCACCATCCTCTCACTGAAGAACTTTCTCCTCATCTCAGTTCTAAAGGGTTGTCTTTTTACTCTTCTTGTGGAAACATCTTCTCTGTGCCCACTCTATCCAAGCCTCTTTGTATTCTGTACATTTCAATGAGATTACCTGTCATCCTTCTGAACATCAAGTCAGACCCAGAGTCCTCAGCCACTCCTCATATGACAAACCCTTGATTCCCAGGAACACTCTTATAATCCTCCTCTGGACACCCTCAAAGTCCAGCACAGATACAGGTGCAAAATTGCTCACAATACTCCAAATGCGATCCATCCAGAGCTTTATACAGTCTCAGCAGTGCATCCCTGTACTAAATGAAAATATCTCTGGATTGAGGTTTTTTTTTCAAATGTGACATTCTTTCATGAGGAGAAAATGGTTTCATGCAGTTGATTTTCATTGTTTGTGTCAAGCATGAAATTATCCAGAATAGATTTCAGTCTTTCAGTCACATAATAGCTGCGCTCAACTCAACTCGAATTCCTAACTTGCCAAAATACATTTCTTGTATATGTTGTCTTGTTTCATGATTCTTAATATGTCATAAATTATTTCATTCAGATATCAGTGAAGTTATGATTTGTTGAAGATACTGTAGAAGATGAAAACATAGCAATCCTGTAGAGCTATTTTGATTTAAAATTCTGCACAGGGACAGTTTTGGTGAATTCATGATTGAAAGCTTTAAATGTATGCTAAACTTAATCTCAGTACAGGCAGCTTTTAAAACAATTATCTGATGAAAAGGTTTTGTGTAACAGACTATCAACTATTAATTTAATAACACTCACTCTTTATGAGAGGAAGTTGTATGAATGAACTTTGGCCTTTTCTGTATTCCACATGCAGAGAATTCCAGGAACCCAAGCTGACTTTATGACCAATCATGGTGGAACAATCATTTACATTTGTTTTACATTGTGCAACGTTTACCATGTGATTTAAAATTTAGTAGTCTATTAATAATTTTCTCCTATATGTGGGCGTGTACTTCAGATTACCATTATAGCATTGAAGCAAAGGATTTTTTGTTTTGATTGTACACAGTGGGGTAGTTTTGCCAACAGGTCAGAGAGATCAGGTGTGGATAAATCATTATAAATATTAAACCTGACCCAGCCCGTCATGAATGTCATCGCTTCCCAGTTAACTGCAATGGTTTTAGCACTTCTGCATAGTCCACCCTGAAAAGCAATGTCTTTAACCGTGATATTTAAATGAGGTTCCTACATTCCTCAGATTTGGAAAACTATTTAAGTTGCATGGCTAGAGAACAGATTTCCCATGGGTTAGAACTGTGACAGTTTAAGGAAAATTAGCAGATCCAGCCAGTAGGCAATGATCTAGCAATACATCTGGGCCAGGAGTAGCATGGATGCTTCTCTCATTCCCTCAAAGCAACTTTCCTACTTTGATTTCTCCCTGTTATTGAATGATCACATAAATCTCTTTCCATTGCACTGCCCCATTCCCCTCGATCGCTTCCCTCCAGAAATCTGCTACCTCCAAGAGTTCAAGCTCTTCCCCTTCATCACAAACCTCTGGTTTTCTCTAAGGGCCCCTGACACAGCCTTCTGCTCTAGATTTCTCTGCACTATGGCTATCTTGTCTTTAGCCTGCAAAATGAAAAGAATCAACTTCTGATGAGACTATTCTTATTATAGGTGTTAAAACCTCTGCCCAGTATATCCAGGTTTCCCATTGCCAAATACACGCTCCACCCACTCAGTCTTCCCATAAGTAGTGGGGCAATCATGTAAAGACAGCAAAAATCAAAAGCCTAAATTTAAACAGACCTCAGAACTCTATGCTATTTGTGCTTTAATAAAATGCAACAATAAAATTGTGTGGCATATCTAAACTTGCTAGAATTTTATCTTAACAATATGTACATTTTTGGCATGGTGGTTTAAAAAGGTTTGACCATACACCAGTTTGATGTTGCAACTATTTTTGAACGGAAACATACTTCTGGAACACAGGCTCAATTTTTCATGATAAACCTGTGAACCATTTGAATGATTGTTGATTCACAACCATAATCATTTCCCAACGCATATAAATGGTGTGATCATTGTCAAGTATGTGCAAGAAGGACAGAATCCTCTGGTCCTCACCTTCCACCAGACCAACCTCCGGATACATCGCATCATCCTCACCACCAGAGATATATTTCCCTATCCACATTCTGGAGAGACTATTCCCTCCGCAGCTCCCTTGTTAGGTCCATGCCCTCCCACGAAACCACCCTCCACTCCCAGCCCCTTCCCCTGCAAGAAGTGCAAAATATGCGCCCGTACCTCCCCCCTCACCTCAGTCCAAGGCCCCAAAGGATCCTTCCATATCTGACAAGGATTTGCCTGTATTTTCACACATGTCATCTACTCTGTCTATAGCTATCGACATGGTCTCCTCACACTGGGGAGATTGGACGCCAACTCATGGAACATTTCAGAGAACATCTCTGCAACACACACACCAAACAATCTGAATACCCTGTAGCCAAACACTTTAACTCCACCTTCCACTCAATGCCTGGAAAAAGAACACCTCATCTTCCTCCTTGGGGCCCTCCAACCACACAGCATCAACGTCGATTTCACCAGTTTCATTCAATATCCCAGATCCAACTGTCCAACTTGGCACCGCCCTCTTGACCTGTCCCACCTGTCTATCTTCCTTCCCACCTATCCACTCCACTCTCCTCTCCTCTCACAACTAATCACCTTCACCCCCACCTTCATCTACCCATCGCATTCCCAATTACCTTTCCCCTAGCCCGACTCCTCTCCCATTTATTTCTCAGCCCTCTTGGGCCACCCTCCCATTCCTGATGAAGGGTTTATGCTCTAAACATCGACTCTCCTGCTCTCCGGATGCTGCCTGACTGGCTGCTTTTCTAGCACCACACTCTTCAACTCTGACCTCCAGCATCTGCAGTCCTCACTTTCTCCAAATATTTGCCTTTGCTAGCAATACCAATGCTGTTACATCTCTCTAAAAGGTTCTGTATTCTGTCACTATTTCTGGTTCATTTCTACATCTACAAAATTTTACATTGATATGTATTTTGGCACTATTCCCATTGCAGATAAAAACTGGAATAATCTGCATGGATTTTAATGCACTTCTGCAATGGCAAAGGTTCCCTCTAGGCATCAGGGAGGAAATACTTGTCATAGTGGAGGCCAAATGTTGCAACTGCTTCGTGTTAGAACAAAAACAAATGCATGCTTCTATTTTTTTGTTTCAGAATGTTAATTTTATGGTTCTTTGCTAAAATAATTTTAATAGAAAATGTTCTTATTCAAAATACTCCACACTTACTCTATGCAGAAATATATTGTGTAGATGGAAGCATGTGATGTCCTTTAAATAAATAATAAAAATCTGATTTGTATGCTAAATAATCCAGTCCCTCCTTTGTGTTACATTACAAATGAAAAGCTTTAAGCAAGATAGGATAAGTCAACTGGTTTGAGTTGCGGACAGATTTCTCATTGCACTGTAAGTATGATAGAATTTAATCTCCACTGCGCACTCAAATGAAAAGGTAATACATTATCTTAATCAACCTATATTAATACAGTCTAGGGTAGCTTGCAAATTTCATCTATGGCTTTCAATAACTTTGTGCTTCATGTGCCTGTAAGCATCCATTTCTGATCTAGTGGATGTGAATGTTGCCTAAGCTGGAATTTTTTTTTCTATCTAATCATTGAATGTGGGCATTAAGGCTAGGTCAGCATTTATTTCCCATTTCTAATTTACTTGGAGGGGGTGGTGGTGAGCTGTCTTCTTGAACCACAGCAGTCCTTCAGATGTAGGGACATTCACAGTGCTGTTAAAGGAGGGAGTTGCAAGGTTTTGACCCAGCAACAGTGCATGAATGGTGATAAGAGTTCAAAGTCAGGATATTGTGTGACTTGGTGGGAACTTTCAGTTAATGCCATTACCTTGCATCTTTTGCTGTTGCCCTTTGAGATGGTGGAGGTTTGGAAGGTGCCCTTTGCAGGTTTGGAAGGTGTGATTGATGAAACCTTGGTAAGTTAGTGCATTGTATCTTCTAGATGGCACATACTGCTGCCACTGTAGGTTGTAGTAAGAGAATGAATGTTGAACATTGTGGATAGGACTCCACAATCAAGGGGCTGCCTTGTCCTGGGTAGTATTGGCTTTTTGAGTATTGTTAGAGCTACATTCATCCAGGCTCATGACACTCAGTATATCCCATACGCTGCTGATATGTGTCTTACGAATGATGGACAGGCAAAGGGGAGACAGGAAGTGAGTTACTTGTTGTAGAATTCCAAGTCTCTAACCTGTGGTTGTGGCCATAGTATTTATATGGCTCTCCCATTCAGTTTCTAGTCAATGAAATCCCTCAGAATGTTGATAGTTGGGGATCCGGTGATGGTAATGCCATTGAATACCAAGGGACGATGGTTTGGTTCTCTCTTGGTCGAGGTGGTAATTGTTTGGAATTTGTGTGGCGCAAATGTTACTTGCTTGTTTTTCAGCCCAAGCCTGGATATCGTCTCAGATTTTGCTGCATATGGACACGGACTGCTGCAGTGTCTTGAGAAGTTGCAGATTGATGATTGCACAATATTCAGCACTATGAACATTCCCACTTTTGACCTTATGATGGAGGGAAAAGAATGGAGAAGCAGTTGAAATGGTTGCAACTACAGCACTAGCTTGAGATGTTCTGCATCTGAGATGACTGACCTCCAACAACAAAAGCCATCTTCCTTTGCGTTCGGTATAACTCCAACCACTGGAGTTACAAGTTTGCCATCAGGTTACTTTTTAATTTCAGACTGGATTGCATTCAAATTTCACTGTTTTCCATGTGACATTCTAACCAATGTGCCTGGAGAATTTGCCTGAGGTTCTGGTTTATGAGTTGAGTGGCAATTACGCAATTACCAGTGGCCAGTACGCAATTACCTCTCCAAATCAGTCCCTCCCCTCTTTATTACCTAATACAAGAAAGGAAAGATTGGGAATTTGGTGTAGCTTGTACTTAAAGGAAATCATTATTGGTGGTAGGGAAACAGCAATTATTATAGTTTCATTAAACTGATCAGTTTTTCAGTTGTGTTTCCATTTTCCCTTTCTATGGGGAAGTGTGTGGATGGAGGGTCAGTAAGCTGACAATAGAGAGTAAGGCTTACAGATTGGCAAAATATTCACAGGTAGGGTTGAAGATCATTTTTTTCATGTAGCAATTTGCTACAATCTAAAGTGCACTGCATGGAATGATGGTGGAAGCAGATGTAATAGTAATTTCCAAAAATGAATGAGATTAATATTTGAAAAGAAAATATTGCAGTTCAGTGGAGAAATGAGGAGGGCAATAGGACAAATTAGAAGCATCTTTCATCGAGTGGTCAATGCACACATCATAGAATAATATAGATGCCAAAAACGTAAATTTCCAGAGCTGAGGAAAAAAAAATCTGAATATTCAGAAGACACTCTCAATGACTGTTTTGACTTTCTAGATGTACTTGGCTGTGTAAATATAGCTTACAACTACAAATATTGTGCCTATAGACTCACTGGGTTCAAGTGTCTGCACAACACGTAAAGACAGCTTTTCTCAAATCCTCAAATGCAGTGTGTAAGCAATAGGATGAATGAACAATAAGCAGATCACAAAGATTCAATGACTGAAGATGACAGCTGACTATGTGGCCTACAAACTGTAGAACATTGTCTGGGAGAAAGCTAATTAATATTACATTCAATGGCACATTTGCCTTCATGGTCAGATATCAAATGCAGTTTTGTATGAAATTAAAACTTCTTAATTATCCAGATAATGAGAGTAATTTTAAATGTGAAAACAGAGGAATGGTGCAGATTACAAGTTACTCCAATTTAGTTCTTTATAACATAATCAGTTAAGAACAATCTTACAGTTGTACCAAAAAAAGCCATCATCACTATGTAGTAACTAATACAAATTTTAAAAATTAAAGCTAAATATTCTTGTTCATTTATCAAGAGCAAATTCCACAGGAATGATCCTGACCTTAGAGTTACTTGCCATGTCAATAAACACCTTGCTCCCGCATTAACATATCTGTCCTGAACCTGCTGCAATGTTCCAAAGAAGCACAACAAAAGCTCGAGGAATCTCATTTTCCATTTAGATCCTTTACAGCTTCCAGGACTCAACATTGAGTTCCACAACTTCAGACCTTAACAGCACAAGGTCTGTCCTCCATTTTTCTTTTCTTACATTCTCTATCTAACCTCAACTCCCCCCCACCCACCACAACCCCCCACCAACTCCTCCTCCTCCTCCTCCCCCCTCCACTGAAGTACTGCCTTGTTTGTGTCTTTCCTACTTTGCTCTCAGCAGAGAGGACACATTTTCTCCCTTTCACACTTTAATTTACATCTTGGCTGCATAGACTAATTGACACACTCCATAAGTTGTGATGTCCAAAGGTCAGCTTTAGATCTTTCCTAAAGAGTTCAGAACTTGTAGATAGACATAGCTTCTAAGTTCTGGTATCATCTTGTAATTTGCTTTTTAACATCCTCCAGTGCTTCTATAAACTCTTTGATAGTATGACGAATAATTCTGATTGTCATATTACAATGTGGTCTTAACTAAGATTTGGTACTATTTCAACATAGTTTCCCTATTTTTGAATTCTGTTTCTCTTGAAATGAACTTGGTAGTTTGTTGCATTTTCATGGAGTTTTTGAAAACTGTGTTGTTATTCTTAAATCCATTGTGTCTCTACCACATTTAAACTCAATTTCCAAGAAGCAAAATGCTTCAGCCTATTAAAATACACTGGATCAATATTGGATTAACTTGCTATTTGCTAATGCCTATTCTTCAAGTCTAATGTCTCAATACATTTTGTTGCTGTCTCCCTCGGTTTTAAGTATAATTCCCATTTTTCGTGGTAATCTCAAATATTGCTATTGTGCTTCTGATTCTTGTGTTTGAATCATTTGAATCTTATGAACAGCCAATCTGAGTAACAGTTCCTAGCTGCTTGCTGCGCAGCCTCTATCATCACTTATTCCAAGGACAGTGTGCTTGTACAGTTAGTGAAAAGTTTGCTTTGTCAGAGTTCAGCTCTTTTGCAGGCTTAGTCCGTGGGTGCGAGGTCGACAAGTTAAAATGGATTAACCAATATAGCTACAGTTCACTTTCTTTCATTTATGCTACTCTGGCTTGTAATGCTTTACTGAGGTGTTTCTGTGGAAGATCATGCCCTGAAAGTGTCTTCCTCCTTATACACATTTATACTCTGCTGTGATCCCCAGGTTTTGACTTCTATGACTTTTCCAATTCCACGCCTGTCTCATCTTTGGAGAGTGCTTTTATCTTCCTTGCCTCAGATGCCATTATGGCTCATTCCCCAAAATGATTCATATACATCACAAGCCAATTAATCATCTGGGAAGACACAGCTGAAAGAATTTAGGAAAATATTACTTATATTTTCAAAAATAAGTAATATGTTGATCAGCATCTGTAAATTAAAGAAATGTATTTAAAACAGTGTTTTCTAATCAAATGTACAGTATGCATGTACAAAACGGAACTGAAGATTAAATACTAGATACGAATGCAAAAGGTGGCGCTCTGATTCATGCCACGATGCAAGGAAGAGTAAATGTAGGGGAGAATACTCCAGCTAGGTAATATGAACAAAGTATAAATGTCCTGAATTTTCTTTCTCAGGAAAGTCCTATTTTCTGGGTCTCCACACCAGGCTGTGAGTTGCTCCCCAAAGCAATCGCAAACCTGGTCTCTGCACAGAGATCCCAGAGCACTCTCTGGGTGATTCTCAGATACAGAAAATAATGTGCACTTTCCTTTTATGATCCAATCTGTTTCCAATAGTAGCACACCCATGTAACAATATTCACAATAAGAACTGTAAACATTCACAGAATGTTAGGATTAGTCTGATGTCTGAAACCAGCTGAGAACCATCCAACTGGAGGAAGAGAATTAAATTAATGGATCAATGAGAGCAAAAAGAGAAATAAATATTTAATTACGTACAAGAAATGTTTGAAACACTTTTTGTATTTTCTTGATAGGGATAGGTAGTGGAGAACTTGATGTTAAAAATACTCTGTAGCTTGAACTTTCCTGATGTGCTCACAGTCAGCATCAACTATTGCTGGAGTTCCCACGATGATCCTTTAAATCTCTTTAAGACATGGATATGAACTCTGATGTTATATTTCCCTCTTTTATTGACTTGTCTTGGCCTGCAATTGTGACAAGGTTAAGAAAAGCTGATCTGTTATTTGATGCCATTTAGTTCACCAAGGGATCCAACTACTTCCCTGAGGTACTCATCCATCTATAGATGTTTTAAGTTTCTGAAGCTGTGTGGCACTTGTGTTGACCAGTAAGAGGTGGCACCATAAACTATCAAAATCTGGTACCTCAGCTGACACCATAGTATGTGTTTAATGCCCAACTACAGACAGCAATACACCTGTAAACTTAGCAGGAGAAAAGCTGTGTTCTCTTATAATCTTGAGAGGAAGGCTTTTTTTTAATTTTTTAAAAAAGGGGATGCTCCTGTAATTTGTAAGTCAGTTTCAATCCTAAAGTCCTTAAATATTTTCCTGCGATCTTGACACTGGTGTCACTGGATACGCAAAAAAAAAGTCCTCGATTGATTCAAACCTGTATTGTAAAACTTAGTAGGAACACTGTGTGGAATTCCCAGGTTTTTCATTCTTTCTCCCTCTAGTATAGTCTACCAGTGAATTTAGCTTTTTAAGTTATTTAGAAATAATCTATCTTCAATTGAAATGAAGTTTTGTGGTTTCAGAAAAGTCTAATATTCACTTTTGTTCTTTACTCTAGTAAATTTCTTCAATTACATCTAATAATACTATTACACTTCGGACAAATGTAATCATGTACAGCAATCGATTATCAAATCATGAGGGGTATAAATAAGGTAGGAGCCTTTTCCCTAGGCTGGGGGATTACAAGACTAGAGTACACATTTTGTGAGAGGAGAGAGATTTAAAAAAGCCAAATTTGTTTTTACACAGAGGGTGGTTCACATTTGGAATGACCTTGCTGAGGAAGTGTTGGATAGAGTCACAGAGATGTACAGCACGGGCACAGACACTTTGGTTCAACTCAGCCATGCCAACCAGATATCCCAACCTAATCTACTCCATTTGCCAGCACTTGGCCCATATCCCTCCAACCCCTTCCTATTCATATATCCATCCAGATGCCTTTTAAATGTTGCAATTGTACCAGCCTCCACCACCTCCTCTAGCAACTCATTCCATATAAGCACCGCCCTCTGTCTGAAATGTGGGCACAATCATAACGTTTAAAAGACATTGAATAAGTACATGAATAGGAAATGTTTGGAAGGAAATGGGCCAGGAACAGGCAGGTGGCAGTAGTTTATTTTGGGGTTATGTTTGCATGGACTGGATGGACCAAAGGGTCTGCTTCCGTGCTGTGTGACTCCATAAGAAAATAATAAACCAATAATAGTCTGCAGTTTTGAACACCTCTAGTGTCATACAACATCCCAGTGTGTTAACAGATGCATGATCAGACAAAAGTTCACACAGAACCAAAGAAAACATTTGCCAAAAAGACAAGTTTAAGGAGCATCTTAAAGGAAGAGAGAATGTCAGAGTTCAGGGCCAAGATGACTGAACAGGATTTTACAGACTATCTGCAGACATACAATTTGTGCATCACCAATCATGTAAAATTAATAGTCTTTTTCTCTTGCACATACTATTGAAGCTAAAATACTCATATTCCACTTGACTATGGGATATGGGTTCTGAATAGGGACCATCAATTTCAAAGACCTTAAATTATCTTAAATAATAAATTGGAAAGCTGCAAGTTTCAGCAGAGGTTTTCATATTTTGCTTCACAATATCTTTAATTTTAATTAAGGAAAGAAAGTCAGTTTGAGATTAGGGCAATGCATTAAAGAAGATCATACTCCATTGTATGCATACATGCTATAGATGTTATGATGGAGGTCATTCAATTGACTGATTAAAATTAGTAATTGATTAGCCTTTTTTTAAAAATCAGGGTGACAAATAGATACAGGACACAGAACTAAATTTAGATCTAGTTCAGTTTATAAAAAAATACACACATCTAACCAGGCAATTAAGTTATTTCTGACTAGTAACATTGCCACAATAATGAAATACGTCAGTGTGTGAGCTGAGTGAAAAACCTACTTGGATGAAAATGTGGTTTGCTCAGCACACCTAAATAAATACATCTAAAATTTCACATTTTCAATGTACATAATTAACGGATAACTTAAAGAACTGTCATTATAGGCAGGACCAGAAACAATAATGTATAAATGAAACAAAGACCAACAAAAAATTAACATGGCAAAGTGCAAATTATGAATTTTTATTTTAGTTTTGCCCTGGCTGTTTTATAATCTAAAGTTTGTGATTATTTCTCTTTCAGACTTGAAAGATTCAAAACAAACATGTTATTTCTAATTTCTCCAACACTGTAATGCATTATTTAACATCCCCTTTTGCATTTCTAATTTACTTTAGAAAGTTCAGTCATTAAAATACCTACATTACTGTACTTGCCACAATCCAATCACTGGGTGACTTTGAGATAGGGAAAAAATATTTTGAAATCATATCACTATTCTAGATACGACATCACCTGTGATTGCTCCATAATATTTTGCTCTCTTGAATGACAAGCAAGATCAGCAAGAAAAAAGTCTGTAAAATTAAAACTGCAAGATCCACTCCAGTTTCAGCAAGATAAAACCATATTATTGCAGTCTATGTAACATGACAATTTGCACTGGATATAGCTTGACAATTCCATGTCTCTTACTATTCTGTTTTGTGAAGGCAAAATACCACAAATATTTCCTTTAATAATTTAATTACAGAATCCACATTATTATCACTGTAGCTGAGCTGTTGTACTGCAAGCGGACAACCAAAAGGCTGTTATTACCTTTGCTCATAATGATGGACTTATTATCTCTACTGTTGAAGGTGGGCAGAGGAAATGTTTTCACTCCAATTGCGTTTGTCTGTTTATCTGTTAACAACATATCTCGAGAACAAATTGACAGATTTCAACAAAGCTTGGTACACAGATAAGAGTATGGCCCATGGACGAAATGATTAGCTTTTAATGAAGGATCAGGATATTGAGAGACTGAGCAAATTGACGTTTTTCAACAAAAACATTGTGAACTTTTTCAGATGCTGTGGTGCAACTTGTCACCGTTCTCAAAATGTGAGTAGCTTTGAAGTTAAGTAATAGGAAAAAGACTAGCAGTAGTTAATGAATTTTTCAAACTAGAGGAAGATTTGCAGTGGAGTTCAGAAGGGGTGAGAGTTGGGATCTTTGCTCTGCAGAACATATGTTAATGACCTCAGCATTTGCATCCAGGACACCATTAAAAATAAGCAGTTGATACAAACTTAGAAGGATTGTGAACTATAGTGAGCATATCACAAGAAAAATGGGCTGGTGGAATAGACCGACAAATGGCAGATGAAGTTTAACGCGGAGAATTGTGAAGTGATTCACTTTCATAGGGAGAACAGCAAGAAAATGAAAATAACAGACTAAATTCTCAAAGAAATTCAGAGCAGAGAGACCTGGGTTTATATTTACATGAAATTTAAAGTGGGTGGACAGGTTGGGAGACCGGCTAATAAAATATACAATAGCCTAAAGGTTATTTTTCAGGAGATAGAGTATAAAAACAAGATTGTTAAACGTGTATTGAAAACTGGTTCAACTTCATCTGGAATATCGTGTGCAGTTTTGAGTGTCACACTTTCAGAAAGATGTGAAGGCATGAAAGAGAGTTCAGAAAACAGATATGCAAATAACTCCAGAGAGGAGGAAATTGGGGCTGTTTATCTTGGAGAAGAGGAGATTGAGAGATTTGAGTGGGATTCAAACCCAAAGGGGGCCTGGGCAAACTAATTGAGAAAAAGAAACATTCTTGTTGGTAGAATGAGTGATAACAAGAGAGAACTGATTTAATTAGCAAAAGAAGCAGTGGCAACATGAGGATAAACCTATTCACGCAGTGAGTACATGATCTGGAATGCACTGTCTTAAGGTGTGGCGTGGGGCGAGGTTTAATCAAGTTATTCAAAATGGAATTGGATTGTTATCTGAGAAAGTTATAATGGAAGCCTATGGGAAGAAAAGCCTTTACTATCACTATCAATAGCTCCTGGCTGCCAGTATACATGTAAAAGTGTATTGTACCACAGCATCAGAAAGTCCTAATTTGCAGCAGGTGGGTGGGAAGTGTGTCTTTTGGCTCAGTTGGGTGGGTAGATCAGGGAGAGCGTGAGCACTGTTGATGCTGGAAATTAGAGTCAAACAGTGTGGAAAAGCGCAGCTGGTCAGGTAGCAACCAAGGAGCAGGAGAGTTGACATTTTGAGCATGTCCTGGTTTCAGTGAATGTTGTCAACCTATGTTGGAGGACCTATGTTTGAACAATAAACTTAAGAAGGGAACAAAAAGGAGGATGAGAAGAAGATGGGGTGTAACACTAAGTAGTTTGCTTTTATGAAGGCCTGGCACAGATATCTGCCAAATGGCCTCATTCTGTGATATCATAATTCCATGGGTTAGATATAGAATATCCTAATGCCTCCACAGTGAGATGGACTGTCTCAATAAAAGACGTTTAATATTTTAGCCTTATGTTACAGAACATTAATGATACAGGCAAAATTGCTAAGGAAGAGCCAATGGGCCAAGGAGTGGCAGCTGGAGTTTAATTTAGATAAATGTGAGGTGCTGCATTTTGGAAAGGCAAATCTTAGCAGGACTTAATGGCAAGACCCTGGGGAGTGTTGCTGGTCAAATATACCTTGCAGTGCAGGTTCACAGTTTCTTGAAAGTGGAGTTGCAGGTAGATAGGATAGTGAAGGAGGCATTTGGCATGCTTTCCTTTATTGGTCAGAACATCAAATACAGGAGTTGGGAGGTCATGGTGCCTTGCTTAGGCCACTTTTGGAATACTGTGTGCAATCCTGGTCTCCTTCCTATCAGAAGGACGTTGTGAAACTTGAAAAGTTTCAGAAAAGATCTACAAGGATGTTGCCAGGGTTGGAGGGTTTGAGCTACAGGGAGAGGCTGAATAGGCTGGAAATATTTTCCCTGCAGTGTTGGAGGCTGAAGGGTGACCTTATAGAGGTTTATAAGATCATGAGGGGCATGGATAGAGTAAGTAGACAAGGTCTTTTCCCTGGGCTAGGGAAGTCCAGAACTGGAGGGCATAAGTTTAGGGTGAGAGGGCAAAAATTTAAAAGGGACCTAAGGGGTAACTTTTTCTCGCAAAGAATGGTAAGTGTATGGAATGAGTGGAGGAAAGAAACAAAGTAACAAAAATGTGCATAGAGTAGGTGCATCATTATCTGAAGAGAATAAAATAAATTAGCACAATAAGAGTAAAAACCAAAGCATGCAAAGAAAACAAACAAAATAAACTAGGGGTCAGAGCCTATGCTCTGAAATTGCTGAACACAATTTGAGTCTGGAAACCAGGAAAATGAAAAATGTTCCTCAGGCTTAACATTGAGCTTCGCTGAGCGAGTGGCAGCAGGGTAAGGATTACAATATCAGTATGGGAGCAAGGTGGAAAATTAAAATGACAGGTCACCAGCATCGTGGAGTCATGCTTGCAGATTGAAGGGGAGTATTCTGCATTTTATGTCCTCAGTGTAGAGGAGACCACATTGTGAGCAACAAATATAGTAGAAGTGTGCAAGATGGTTTCCTGACACAGTATATAGACAAGCCAACAAGGGGAGGCAACATTGTATTTCATACTGGGAAATGAACTTGGCCAGGTGTTAGATTTGGAGATAGGTGAGCACTTTGGTGATCGTGACCACAATTCAGTTATGTTTACTTTAGCGATGGAAAGAGTTATTGCTGGAGGAAAGGCAATTATGATGCGATTAGCCAACATTTAGGTTACATGGGATGGGAAGGGAAACTGCAGGCACTGGGCACAATTGAAATGTGCAGCTTATTCAAGGAACAGCTAATGAGTGCCCTTGATGAATATGCACCTGTCAGGCAGGGAGGGATTGGTCAAGCGAGGGAGCTGTGGTTTACTAAAGAAGTTGAATCTCTTGTCAAGAGAAGAAAAAGAAGGCTTATATTAGGATGAGATGTGAAGGGCATTTGAGAGTTACAAGGTAGCCAGGAAAGACCTAAAAAGAGAGCTAAGAAGAGCAGGGAGGGGACACGAGAAGTCGTTGGCAGGGAGGATCAAGAAAAACCCTAAAAGCTTTCTATAGGTATATCAGGAATAAAAGAATAACTAGAGTAAGATTAGGGCCAATCAAGGATAGTAGTGAGAAGTTGTGTGTAGAGTCCGAGGAGATAGGGGAAGTGCTAAACGAATATCTTTCGTAAGTATTTATTAAAAAGATAATGTTGTTGAGAATACTGAGATACAGGCTACTAGACTAGACAGGATTGAGGTTCACATGGAGGAGGTGTTAGCAATTCTGGAAAGTGTGAAAATATAAGTCCCCTGGGTTGGATGGGATTTATCCTAGGATTCTCTGGGAAGCCAGGGAGGAGATTGTCAAGCCTTTGGCATTGATCTTTGTGGTCATTGTCTAAAGGAATAGTGCCCGAAGACTGGAGGACACAAATGCTGTCCCCTTGTTCAAGGAGGGGAGTAGGGACAATCCGGATAATTATAGACCAATGAGCCTTAATTCAGTTGTGGATAAAGTGTTGGAAAAGGTTATGAGAGAGAGGATTTATAATCATCCAGAGGGGAATAAGTTAAGGATAGTCAACAAGGTTTTGTGAAGGGTAGGTTGTGCCTCACAAAAAACTTATTGAGTTCTTTGAGATGGTGACCAAACAGATGGATGAGAGGAAAGGAGTTGATGTGGTGTATATGGATTTCAGTAAGGCATTTGTTAAGGTTCTGCACAGTAGACTATTGCACAAAATATGGAGGCATGGGATTGAGGGGGAGATAGCTGTTTTGGATCAGAAATTGGCTAGCTGAAAGAGGACAGAGGGTGGTGGTTGATGGGAAATGTTCATCCTGGAGTTCAGTTACTAGTGGTATACAACAAGGATCTATTTTGGGGCCACTGCTGGTTGTCATTTGATATAGCTTTAAATTGAGGTGTGATAGATATAGGACAGATGTCAGAGGTAGTTTCTTTACTCAGAGTAGTAGGGGCTTAGAACGGCCTGCCTGCAACAGTAGCAGACTTGCCAACTTTAAGAGCATTTAAATGGTCATTTGATAAACATATGGATGAAAATGGAATTGTGTAGGATAGATGGGCTTCAGACTGGTTCCAGCGCAACATCGAAGGCCACTGTGCTGTAATGTTCTATGTTCAATATGTTCTGTGTTCTGGACTGTAAGCTGAAAGAAATTTACATAAATCATTAACCTGGAAGAAATGTTTGAGCCTTGGACTTTGAGATGAGAAGAGTTAAAAGACTCGGTGTTACATCTCCTGTGTTGCATAGAAAGATACCACAGGGAAGAGACAGATGGAGTTTTCAGGCTATTTGAGGAGTGAACTACATATCAATGGAGGAATGCTGAAAGGGGCAGGGAGGGAAAAATGTGTTTTGATGGTGAGTTAATGTTTGGGAGCAACATATCTGAACAAAGACTGAAATTCTGTTTCATCCATTCCAGTAATAACAGTAATAATTGTTTGGCCTCTTTCTAAGATTCTCAGGTTTAATATTGCTAGGTACAGCACTCATAAGCAGCTTCAGCACCTTACAACAATAACTGTGTTTGTTTTACTACGCACTTAAGTATATGATCAAAGAACACTTAATCTTAAGATATCTTTGGTATGTTTCAATTTGGATGTGCTGCTACCTGCTTCTTCAAATCTTTCAGTGGGGACTGAAAATACTTTTGTGATACATTACCAGACACAACAAATAGCAAGCAAGTGAACGCATAGAAATAAAAACGTTAGAGTCAAGTAGAATCTTAACTGAACTAACTTTAGATTCCTCTTCCTGGAGGAGAGAAACAATTAAAATACATCACACAATCCCTATTATAATACTCACTGAAATTTTCCAGGTTACCTTTAGATTATGAACAACTCTGTGCTTGAAACTAGTGAGTTTCCATCATTGGCTAGATTTACCAAGGGGACCTGAGCCAGCATTCCTCATCTTCAAATGGTCCTTTCTTTCCTGACAGCGGGAAGGTTATTCGTTTGACTGCTTCATAATTCTGTGACTTGTCACAGTGTCTGATAATATAATGGCCTATTATGCTTTGAGGGATAGACCCCTAGATCTCCAAACAAAACGTGTGAAAATTTACCAATTACCTTTCAAATTAAAACTTGATACATGTCCTCTTTAACTGAAGTAGAACACTAGAAACCACTACACAAAATAAGTGG
This sequence comes from Chiloscyllium punctatum, assembly GCF_047496795.1. Lineage (NCBI taxonomy): Eukaryota > Metazoa > Chordata > Chondrichthyes > Orectolobiformes > Hemiscylliidae > Chiloscyllium > Chiloscyllium punctatum. The sequence goes on along the minus strand of NC_092758.1, from coordinate 54,940,402 downwards.
GGGAGGGGAAGGAAATAAGTCAACCAATGTATGATTTTCTATTAGCCATATAGTGGTACAGAACTCAGGTATTGCAGAACATAAAACATTTTGTTGAAGCTTTTCATCTTGCAGTCCTCAGGGCAATTGAGAAGAGTAATAATGTAAAGGTTGTATATGTACTGTGTGAGAGAAGAGTGCTAATTGATTGGCAAGTAGAGTCTAATTGCTAAAGGCATTGCTATGGAAAATGCACCTGCTAAATGATGACTGACAGTTAACTGCAAAATTTTGCTTACATTTTAAATCAGCTAAATTGATTCTGATTGGTTTATGTGTTGCCCTGAGAAATGATCTATAGAATATCTGCCACCTATTTTGTTGAGTGAAACACAGTCAGTGTGTACAAGTTCTTTCTCTCTGGAAAGAACAGGTAACTGTGTATTACTGTATGTCACTTCTAGCATGCAGCAGTGTACCACACTGCATGCCTAATTGACAATTCCAAATTGTTTGCAGTTTCATATGATCCGCCAGTCTATGAGACATGAAGCCTACACAGCTAACATCAAACCAACACTGAAATTCATATAACATGATACCCATTTTAACTTGATTGCAGCATTCTAATAGTGGAGAATGAAAATTCAATTTTTACTGCATGATAGCAGCGGGAAACAGCTTGCTTTCCCTGTTGCTGAAATCTTCAAGATACCTTATGACTCCAGAGTAATTTGAGGTAGACTGGGCACCTTTCAGGAGCAGAAATGACATCATTAAAGTTCATGAACAGGCCTATGGGATACACAAGAAATGATCTGATCAGATGGCCTGCATCAGTGTTTGTAACACCTAAGACCATAAAACATAGGAGCAGGAATTAGGCCGTTCAGGCTATCGGGTCAGCTCTGCCATTCAATCATAGTTGGTAAGTTTTTCAACCCCATTCTATTGTTTCTGCCCCATAACCCTTGATCCACTTCATACCTAAGAACCTATCTGTCTCAGTCTTAAATATATTCAATGACCTGGCTGCCACAGCCTTCTGTGGCAATGAATTCCATAGATTCACCACTCTCTGGCTGAAGAAATTTCTCCTTATCTCCGTTCCGAAAGATCTTCCCTTTACTCTAAGGTTGTGCCGTTGGGTCCTCGTTTCTCCTACCAATGGAAACATCTTCCCAATACCAACTCTGTCCAGGCCATTTCAATATTCTGTATGTTTCAATTAGATCTCCACTCATCCTTCTAAACTCTATCAAGTATAGATCCAGAGTCCTCAAACATTCTTCATATGTTAAGCTTTCCATTCCTGGGAACATTCTCGTGAACCTCCTCTGAACACACTCTAGGGTCAATACATCCTTCCTGAGATATGGGACCCAAAACTGCACACAATACGCTAAATATTGTTGTGGTTCTGTTCGCCGAGCTGGGAATTTGTCTTGCAAACGTTTCGTCCCCTGTCTAGGTGACATCCTCAGTGCTTGGGAGCCTCCTGTGAAGGCTTCTGTGCTGTTTCCTCCGGCATTTATTGTGGCCTGTCTCTGCCACTTCCGGTTGTCAGTTCGAGCTGTCCGCTGTAGTGGCCGGTATATTGGGTCCAGGTCGATGTGTTTGTTCACCTCCATCGACAAAACAAGAAAAAAGTAAGAAATGGCACTCATCCACAGACTCTATCAACAAACACATCGACCTGGACCCAATATACCGACCACTACAGCGGACAGCTCGAACTGACAACCAGAAGCGGCAGAGACAGGCCACTATAAATGCCAGAGGAAACAGCACAGAAGCGCTTCACAGGAGGCTCCCAAGCACTGAGGATGTCACCTAGACAGGGGACGAAACGTTTCCAAGACAAATTCCCAGCTCGGCGAACAGAACCACAACAACGAGCATCCGAGCTACAAATCTTCTCCCAAACTTTGAACGCTAAATTTGTCTGGCCAAAGCCTTACAGAGTCTCAGAATTACATCCCTGCTTTTTTATTCAAGTCCTCTTGAAATAAATGCCATCATTGTATTTGACTTTCTAACTACTCACTCAACCTGCAAGGTTCAAAAGTGAATTGCAAACTTCTTGCAAATCTACTTTTGAGTTAAAATACAGTAATTTAAACGCTATTCATCATTGAATTCTTACTGTGACTATTTCCCATAAACTCCTGAAACATGACAAAACCCATGCTCTACTTGATATTTGTTCACATTTAATCGCACAACAAATTTAATGTCAACCTAAAATGCCATATCATATTGGCACAAATCAAATCTTTAGACAGTGTCTGTGACAGTCAACTATTGTCAAACACTTTGTGTGTTATATTTCAAGTTAGATCCTCATGTTTATCTAGACAGACAGATTCTTTTTTTGTAACATGAAATGTGTTTTTTGGGTGATATTATGATATTATGCTTGTTTTATTATGCTCCAACAGATTTGGTATTTTGAATATCAATAAGCTATGAAGAATGCTATCTGATCTTATCTTCCTGGCAATCTATACAGTAATAGCACAAAGAACTAACACACTATCACATCCATCAAACCTGCCAAGTCACATGAAGGCAAGTAAAACCAGCTGAGCTGATGAATATTAAGCATGTTGAGAATTTTTTAAAAAGACTTTCTGTAAAAATAACCAAAACTATAAATCAATAAGTCAAAAGCATTGGAAATACAGTCCAGATGTTCATTATCCAAATGCAGAATTATCCTTCTGAGGGCAAAATTTTTCTTTAGTTCTCATTGAATTTGCAATTATTTTAAAGTATTTCTTTTTGACGTCTGCCCCCATCACAGCCCCATTCTAGCACTCATTTAATATCTCCAAATGATGTGTTAGTTGGTCAACTGGTCAAGTGAAAATGGAGAGTAGCAAAGTGAAAGGAATAAAGCAGAGGAGTGAATCAGTTTAACCCAATCCAGTAATATCCAAGAGTGTGGCGTAGAAAAGCACAGCAGGTCAGGCAGCATCTGAGGACCAGGAGAATCGACGTCTCAGACATAAGCCCTTCATCAGGATGATCTCCAGCATTTGCAGTCTTCACTTTCTCCCAATACAATAATATGGCCAGTGATGACATTTTATAGATCTGTGAAGTTTCATCCCAAGCACTCGGCTTTCAACAGTGTGTATCTTGAAATCAATGTCCTTTTTTGATGTAAACTTGCAGGTCATGTGATTTTTAAAAAACAATTTCTCATGAATTAAGCAAACAGATGAATACCCCAACATTTTACAATTGTTTACTAATGGTCATTCTCCCCGTGTCTGCGTGGGTTTCCTCCGGGTGCTCCGGTTTCCTCCCACAATCCAAAAATGTGCAGGTCAGGTGAATTAGCCACACTAAATCGCCTGTAGTGTTAGGTGAAGGGGTAAATGTAGGAGAATGGGTCTAGGTGGGTTACGCTTCGGCGGGTCGGTGTGGACTTGTTGGGCCGGAGGGCCTGTTCCCACACTGTAGGGAATCTAATCTAATCTGCGTCAACTGATCCTGAACCAATCATGTGCGAGTTAAACCATATATTAAAAACTTAATGGTAATTGGTGAGATGGATATTTTACATTCGAGATGACAGTAAATATAAAGTTTACAAAAACTGCATTCTATCGACATGCATAAGAACTCAGGCCTGAGGATGAAGATATACTACATATTGCACTCTTTAGAGAATGAAAATGCAGTTAATAAGTACTGTGTTATAAATACTTTACTGACAGAGTTGGGGAGCAAAAAGCTTTGGTTTTGAAATATGAAATTCCAGGAAATTACTAAAGAAAAACATTACATTGCACAAGAATTCACTTTATTTGAGCATAATGAGTGATTACAAGTTTATGATTGAACTAGAATGTTTTAAACAAGAAAATCTATTTTTGTATGAATGTTGGTGAGGAGATAAGATGACAAGAAATCTTCTGGAAGACTATCCAGTGTTTGGACCAGTACATCAGCAACAAGAGGGTTTAAAACATCTCTGACATCCCGTTGCACTGGATATTAGATGCTCTGATTCTGATTACATCTTTGTGTTTTACAGAAAAGAATGCAACACTCAGAGCAGTTTGTTGCCGATTAAGGTAATGTCTGCAAACTGACTCGGCATCCAAATAGCAAAACTAAACTGCAGGCTTGCTCCCTTCCATCACATTATGCACTCTCTCTGTGCACTTGGTGCGTTTCAGTTCTCCGGACATCAGTTACCGATATGTTTGGGCATTCCAGTTTGCGGGGAGATCCAGGAGAGGAGGTTAGCCAGAGAACAGGAGAGGAATTCTTGACCTGTGTGGCTAATTTGTGCTTTAAAATACTTTGATAGCAACTTGTTCAGCTACTGTGCCACAACAGCCCATTTCAGTTTAACCTTTTGTGCTGTTTTTAAATAAAGGAACACCTTGAAATAGAGTTGTTTCGTCTACTTACTTATTTGATAGCTAATTCACTCTTTATTTTAAATATCCAATGCCAGTACAACACTCCTTGTCATTTTCTCTGCTTTCCCTACAGTATTCATCCTCACTTCTAAAAAAACAATATGAATGATTGATGAGGGAAAGGCAGTGGATGTTGTCTATGTGGACTTTAGTAAGGCATTTAATAAGGCACCTCATGCAGGCTGGTACCGAAGGCAGAGACTCAAGGGATCTGGGTCAGCTAGCTAGATGGATACAAATCTGGTTTGGTCACAATGACAGAGTATAGCAGGGGAAAGGTGCATTTCAGAATGGAGATGAGTAACTAATGCTATTCCACAGGGATCAGTGCCAGGACCAATGTTGTTTGTAATATATATATATATAAATGATCTGGAGGAAAATATAAGTGGTCTGATTAATGAGTTTGCAGATAACACCAAATTTGGTTGAAGATAGTGAGGGGGGGAAAAAGATAGACTGCAGATTTGAACAGAGAAATGGCAGGTGGACTTTAGTCCAGACAAATGCGAGGTGATGCATTTTAGAAGATCAAATTCAGAACGATTGAGCATGATATCCAGAGGGATCTGGATGTACAAATGCCCAGATCCCTGAAAGTGGCAACACAGGTGGATAAGGTGGTCAGGAAGGCATACAACGCACTTGCCTTCATTTGCTGGGGCACTGAATATAAAAGTTGCCAAGTCATATTACAGCTATACAATACTTTAGTTAGGAATATTGCGTGACGTTTTGGTCGGTGCACGACGAGAAGGACGTGGATGCTTTGGAGGGGTTTCAGAGAAGGCTTACCAGGATGTTGCTTGGAATGGAGGGCTTTAATTAGGAGAGGTTGCATAACTTTAAGTTGTTTTCACTGGAAAAACAGAGGCTGAGTAGTGATAGAGATCTATAAAATTATGAGAAGCATAGGAAGAGTGGATAGTCAGGGAAAGTGGGTCTAAATAAGGATTGGAATTGATGCAGGCTTAGTAGGCCAAAAGGTCCGTTCCTGTGCTGTTTTGAAGTAACTTTTTAAAACTTGAAACATCTGATGCAAAGGAATTATCTATGTACATATAAAAGTAAGACTATGAACATACAACCTGGGTACTGCTTCACTACAGATCATTTGCTGAATGAATCTTATTTTTCCTTTGGAATTTTATGAGATGTAAGTTGTAGTCATAGAATGTACTAATTTAAATGCTACACAATATATTGGCATCCACATCTTGTTCATTGTTTTGATCAAGTACAAGATGGGTATAAAACAAACTTACCAGAACTGCAAAACTCAAAAATACGGCCTTCTGTTACAATGAATAATTATTTCAAAGATATAAGTTATACCTTTGCTTGTGCTTTACAGACTTTATTATTGATCACCTCTACACTGCCACTCTTGCAATCAGTCAACCACAAATTTTCTGCTTTTTAAATACCTAATTTATTCCATTTGTTACTGTTTAGAGTCCACAATTTCCTTTTTGTTACAAAATATCATTAATCTGAATGCACCCGATTGGTACAAATGAACAATTTAGGCCTATTTTTGGTCCCTGCTAACTGAACTTCAATAAACTGCAAGCCTGCACTCCTACTAATGTTAAGGTTGTGGATAAGAAGGGTTACCATCACATTTTTTGAAAAATCAACGATCACTACTAACTTGAGTAAAAATATTCATCAAAATTTCTAAACAGACAATGTAAACCAGATACTAATACTGATGATAGCTCATTCCAGCTTTTAAAATATTAATAAATTGTTTCTGTACTCCTTCTAGGCTGACAGCTTGGCTGAGTTGATAGTACCGTTGCCTCTGACCAAGGTGGCTATAACACAAACTACGTTGACATTTCAGTGCACTATTGAAGTGTTGCAATCTCAAAGGTGCCATCTAGAAAATAGTTAAGATATGGCCTTTTCTGTCTGTTCAAGTACAGTTCTGCATGCAGGACTAATTAGTAACCTTAGGTCACACGGGATTCAGGATGTGCTTGCTAATGGTTACAAAATTGGCTTTATGTTAGGAGACAGAGAGTGGTGGTGGGAAGATTGTTTTTTGGACTGGAGGCCTGTGACCAGCAGTGTTCCACAGGGATCAGTATTGGTTCTCTTTTGTTTGTCATTTATATAAATGATTTAGATGAGAGAATATACATGGTTAATAACTTTGCAGGTGACACCAAAATTGGTAATGTAGTGGAAAATGAAGGTGGTAACAAACCACAAAAAAAGCTTGATCAATTGGGTCAATAGGCTGAGGAATGGCAGATGGAGTTTAATTTAGATTTGACATTCCAACCGGAACTCTATCAACAAACACAGAGTTAGACCCCATCTACCACCACCCCGAGAAAAAGAGCAGAAAATGACTTCACCATAGGAAATAACATCACCAACCCAAAGAAACCCAAACATATAAATAGAAAGCTGGAATCATGTATACTGCTTCACCTGAGGCCCACTAAAGATGTTACGTAGTAGGGTGATGAAACGTCTGGAATGAACCTCCCAGCTCAGCGAGCAAACCTACATCCATAAATGAGAGATTTTGTATTTTGCTAGTACAAATATGGGCAGGACATATAATTAAAAATAGGGCCTTCGGTAGCATTGAAGAATAGAGAGACCTAGAGATTCAGGTACGCACTTATTGAAATTTGTGACACAGGTAGACAAGGTGGTTAAGAAAGTTGTACTGGACGTTGGTGAGACCTCTTCTGGAGTACAGAGGAACCTTGTTTATCCAGCATTCGATTATCCGGCCAGATTGTGGCTAAACTGTGTCATCCGGTATTCGATTATCCGAACATTTGATTATCTGACAAAATACTCCCCACCCGTGTCGTTAGGATAATCAAGGTTCCTCTCTACATTGTGCAGTTCTGTTTGCACTATTATAAGAAGGATGTTATTAAACTGGAGAGAATTCAGTAAAAAATTAACCAGATATTGCTGGGAATGGAGAGTTTGAGGTACAAAGCTAGACTGTAAAGGAAGGGACATTTTTTAATGGAGTGTAGGAGGTTGAGAGGAGAACACATTGAGGTTCATAAAAATCATGAGGAGGCATAGATAAGGTGAACACGAGGGTCTTTTCTCTAGGATGAAGGAGTTCAAAACTAGTGGGTATATTTTTAAGGTGAGAGAGGAGAAAGATTTAAAAAGGATGAGAGGCATTTTTTTAAAACGCAGAGTGGTTTGTTTGTGGAATGAACTGTCAGGAAATGGAGATGCAGATACAATTACAACATTTAAAACATATTTGGATAAGTTCATGAACTGGAAACATTTGGAAGGATATAAGCCAAGTGCAGGCAGGTGGGACTAGTTCAATCTGGGAACATGGCTACCGTGGACTGGTTGGACCAAAGGGTCTGCCTCCATGCTGTATGACTCTATGACATAAAAGATTCAACAGAAATATTTGAAGAGCAAAAAGTGCTTCCATTGACTTGGCCAAAATAAATAAATCCCCAGAAGAAGATTCTCTCTTTATTTCTTCATTTGCTATTTGAGAGACCTTCTTTATGCCATTGTACAGTACTAGTTATTTTACATCTTGCTCGAGTACCTTCAGCGTACATTATAGCTCCTACTAATGCATTCAAACTTCAACGAAAAATGCTTGAACCATAATAAAATTAACTCTTGGGATCAGATATAATTGGCAATGCCCGGAGGTCTCTTTTCTTAGATAATGTCCACCAACGGAATTTCTTTAGCTATCTCAGTTTCAAAAATCTCTCCCTCTCAGCCTTCAATGTAAATTAGAGAGAAAAAAAAGAGTCACCATCTTAGACCATACAAACAGAGCAAAGGTCACAATGTGGACTGAAACATCTAGGTCTATAAATCCAATACATTGAGTAAATGTCATTTAAAAATGCTTGTGACATCTTTATCTATAGTACAATATGAATATGTTATAGTGATTAAAACCAGGTAAATCATAATATCTAGTAATCAACAATAAACCATGAATGGTTTCCAGAAGATTCCTTTCCTGAACACATGCACTTGAAAAGGTTACATCCCATCAAAGTGTATGGTCTATAAATGTTCAAACACCCATTGTTAGATTTAAATTTGCCATAAGAAAAGACTTTTCTCCAAATAAAACCTCTTATAAGAAAGTCTCAATGTCCCACTCCAAATAAATTCACTTCCCCAAAATGATCTTACAACGCATAAGTACAAGAGAACTTTCAAGCCCACTCCACCATTCAATAAGATCATGGCTAAACATTTTGTGGCCTCGGTTTCACTTACCCACTCTCTCACCATAACCCTTAATTCCTTTACTGTTCAAAACATTATTGTAGCTTTAAAAACATTTAAGCCTCAACTACTTCACTGGGCAGGGAATTCTACAGATTCACTCTAGTATAAAATTCTTCCTCAATTCAGTCCTAATCTGCTCCCCCTAATTTTGAAGCTATCCACTCGTGTTCTAGTTTCACCACCAGTGGAAATAACCCCACTGCTTCTATCTTATCTATTCTCTTCATATTTTTATATGTTTCCATAAGATCCCCACTCATTCCAAAATCCAATAAATATAGTTCCAGTCTAATCTGGTTCTCCTCATAAGCGAACTCTCTCAAATCCGGAATCAATCTAGTGAATCTCCTCTGCACCCCCTCCAGTGCCAGTGAATTCTTGCTCAAGTAAGGAGACTACAACTGCACACGATACTCCAGGTGTGGCCTCATCAGCACCCTATCCAGGTGCAACGCAATCTCATTGCCTTTAAACTCAATCCCTCTAACAGTGAAGGACAAAATTCCACTTGCCTTCTTAATTACCTGTTGCACCTGCAGACCAACCTTCGGTGATCCATGCACAAGGACATCGAGCTCCCTCTGCACAGTAGGGTGCTGCAATTTTTTACCATTCAAATAATAGCCCTTGTTCCTGTTACTCCTCCCAAAATGGATGACTTCACATTTCTTAACATTGTACTCCACTGACCAGACTTTTGCCCACTCACTCAACCTATCCATAGCCCTCTAAACTTTCAGGGTCCTCTGCATACTTTACTTTGCTCTACCACTCGTTCGCAAACTTTGACACAGTGCACATAGTCCTCAACTCCAAATCATCCACGTAAATTGTAAACAATTGCAGTCCCAAAACTGATCTGAGGCACACCACTAGTCACTGATCGCCAACCAGAAAAGCACATATTTATCCCTTCTCCGTTTCCTTTGATTAACCAATCTCTATCCACGCTAATACATTGCCCGTAATGCCATGCAACTTTATCTTGTGCAGCAGCCTTTTCTGCTGCACTCTGTTGAATACCATTTGGAAATCCAGATACACTTTTGGACGTAGGTCTGCTCGCTGAGCTGAAAAGTTCATTTCCAGATGTTTCATTACCCTACTAGGTAATATCTTCAGTGGGCCTCAGGTGAAGTAATGCTGAAAATTCCTTCTTTCTATTTATATGTTTGGGTTTCTTTGGGTTGGTGATCTCATTTCCTGTGGTGATGTTGTTTCCTGTGGTGAAGTCATCTTCTGTTCCTTTTTTCAGGGGGTGGTAGATGGGGTCTAACTCGATGTGTTTGTTGATAGAGGTCCGGTTCGAATGCCATGCATCTAGGGATTCTCGTGCACATTTTGTTTGGCTTGTCCTAGGATGCATGTGTTGTCCCAGTCGAACTGGTGTCCTTCCCCATTCGTATGTGAGGATACTAGTCAGAGAGGGTCATGTCTCTTTGTGGCTACTTGGTGTTCATGTGTCCTGGTGGTTAGTTTTCTGCCTGTTTGTCCAATGTAGCGTTTGTTACAGTCCTTGCACTGTATTTTGTAAATGACATTAGTTTTGCTGGTTGTCTGTATAGGGTCTTTCAAGTTCATTAGCTGTTGTTTTAGTGTGTTGGTGGGTTTGTGGGCTACCATGATGCCAAGGAGTCTGAGTAGTCTAGCAGTCATTTCCCGAGATGTCTTTGATGTAGGGGAGAGTGGCTAGTGTTTCTGGATGTGTTTTGACTGCTTGTTTGGGTTTGTTGCTGAGAAAATCAGCACTGTGTTCATTGGGACCCATTCTTTTTAAATACACCATATAGGTGATTTTCCGCTGCTCTGTGTAGTTCCTCTGTGCTGCAGTGTGTGTTGGCTCATTGAAATAATGTTCTGATGCAGCTTCATTTGTGGATGTTGGGGTGATTGCTTCTGTAGTTCAGTATTTGGTCCATATGTGTTGTTTTCCTGTAGATGCTGGTTTGAAGTTCCCCATTGACTGTTCGCTCTACTGTGACATCTAGGAATGGCAGTTTGTTGTTGCTTTCCTCCTCTTTCGTGAATGTTATGCCAGTAAGGGTATTATTGATGGTCTTGAAGGTTTCCTCTAATTTGTTTCGATTAGTGATGACAAAGGTGTCATCCACGTAGAGGATCTAAAGTTGGGTTGGATGGTTGGCAGAGCTGTTTGTTCAAGTCTCTGTATTACTGCCTCTGCTAAGAACCCTGATATCAGAGATCCCATGGGTGTTCCGTTGGTTTGTCTGTAGGTTTTGTTGTTTGTTGTTGAAGGTGGAGTGTGTGGTAAGACATAGGTCCACTAGCTTGACGATACTGTCCTTGTTGATGAAGTTAGTGGTTTTGCTGTATGTGTCTTTGGGTCTTCTAAATAGTGTAGTCAGTGTTTCCTGGCCAGGTTAATGTTGATTGATGTAAACAAGGCTGTTACATCAAAGGAGACCATTATTTCATCCTCTTCTATCTTAGTGTCTTTGATGATCTTCAGGACTTCTTGGGTGGAGTGGATGGAGTGACGTGAGTCTTCTACTAAGTGTTTTAGTCTTTGATGTATCTCCTTGGCCAATCTGTAAGTTGGTGTTCCTGGTAGCGAGACTATGGGTCTGAGGGGTCTCCTGGTTTGTGAATTTTGGGTATTCTGTAGAAGCGTAGTGTGTTGGATCCATCTGGTTTCATTTTTTGGAAGTTGATCTTATTTATTTCTCCAGATTTCTGAAGTTTTTTTTAGTAGAGCTGTGATTCAGTTCTCTAGTTGTGGGGTCGGGTCCATCACCACCTGTTGGTAAGTGTTGGTATCTGTAAGTAGTGTGTTTGCTTTTTCAATGCAGTCTCTTCGATTTAGAATGACTGTCAAGCGTCCTTTGTCTGCAGGTAGGAAACAATGTTTTTATCTTTTTTTAGTCTTTCTAGTGCCTTCTTTTCTTGTGTACTGAGTGTGTTTCCTTCCTTTTTTCTGCTTAATGTTGGTACAACTACCTGTCTGATTGTTTGCTGGGTTTCTTCTGTCAGTTGGGTGTCTTTTAGTGTTGTTTCTAATGCTGCTAAGAAATCTTTCTTGTCCGCATCCTCTTACTAAGACGGCTTTTTCAGTGTCTGTTAAGGGTCAGTCGGACAAGTTTTTTTTAATCCATGCTTCTGGGCTGTCAGTGTTGTTACTTTGTGTAAGTTTGTTTAGTTTTTTCTGGAGATCAAGTTTTTTTCATTTTCTGTGTTTGTCGCTGTCTAATATCTATGGCTATCCTGAAACACTACATCTACTTGGTCCCCATTGTCCACTGTGCTCGTAGTCTTCATAGAATTCCAATAAATTGACTTGCCTTTCATGAACCCATGCTGTGTCTACCCAGGGGGGCAGTTTCTATCTAAGTGTCTTGCTATTTCTTCCTTGATAATAGATTCAAACATTTTCCCCACTACAGAAGTTAAGCTAACTGGCCAATCTTTTGCTTATTGTCTTTTTTTTAAACAGTGGAGTCACATTTGCTGTTTTCAAATCTGCTGGAACTGCCCAGAGTCCAGCGAATATTGGAAAATTCCCACCAGTGCATTTGCTATTTCTCCTGCCATCTCTTTTAGCACCCTGGGATGCAATCCATCAGGGCCAGGAGACTCATCTACTTTTAACTCCATTAGCTTGCCCAACACCAACTCTTTCATGATGATGATCGTTTCTAGGCCCTTACCTACCTTAATCTCCTTATCATCAATTACTGACATGCTATTCATGTCATCCACTGTGAGGACAGACACAAAATACCTGTTTAATGCCTCGGCTATTTCCTTATTTCCCATTATTAAATCTCCCTTCTCATTCTCTAAAGGACCAATGTTTACTTTAGCTACTCTTTTTCGTTTTACATATATTTGTAGAAACCTTTGCTAAATGTCTTTATATTCTGACCTATTTTACTCTCATGATCTATCTTACTTTTCTTTATAGCTTATTTCTGGCTTTCCATTGACATTTAAAGTTTTCCCAATCTTCTCGTTTCCCACTGGTCTTTGTCACTTTGTATGCCTTATCTTTCAACTTGATAGCCTCCCTTATTTCCTTAGACATCCATGGCTGATTACCCCCTTTCCTACAGTCCTTCATTTTCCCATACATTAGATGATACTTTTATTTTTAGAAAATCAGAAGCAAACTCTTCTGACAGGCTCTCTTAGAAATATGAGCTAAAATCAGAATGCCAATCTTGAAGTAGTCCTTTAATGCTTATATAGTTCTTGGTCTACTGGTTTAATTCTGCATTCGATGCAAGCTCCTACGACCAAGCACTCCGGTGTCGCACCAACCAACTATTATAATAGCATTCTTGGCATTCACCAAATTACAATATTTCTCTAAAGACACATGATGCACAAATTTCAAGTTCCTATCAATGCTGGAACAATGAAAGTAGTTGAATCACACTATCCAGTAACAATCAAAGACACTGAAAGAACGCAACTTTAAATTAAGGAGAGGCTGATTAGAATTCAATTGAGGAAGCTCTTCTTTGGCAAAGGACACTGGCAATGTGGAACTGAGAATTTCAGATTTTTATTAAGTAGGGGTATCAAGAGATATGAATCAAAAGATGAGAAAGTGGAGATAAAAATCATGATCTAACTGAATGACGGAAGAAGACTAAAAGGGTCACCTTTGTTCCTATGAAATAATGGCATTACAAAATGATGACTTTGCATTCATAATTATGGTTTGATGTGGATTTATACCATTACTTTCATTGTGGCAAGCTCCTAAACAAATGGTTGCAAGGGACACAGTAAATTTAAAGCTTCTCTCTGAATACAGGGCCAAAAGAACTGATCACCAGCCAAGTAACTAACATTCAACAAAGCAGCCTGCTCATAAATGCTATCAGTCCCAGGTTTAGAAGAAGCTACATGACAGGCTCTCTTAGAAATATGAGCTAAAAAGGAGAAAATAATAAAAACAACAAACAAAAAAGGAAAACGTTTGTGGAAGAATTAGATCACTACAGGAATAACGTTATTTGAAATTCTGAACAATATATTGCAAAAGCAAAACTAGATATTGGACTGGTTTAGGTGCCAGTCAGCGATAGAAGGTCTCATGTGTAATAAATTCATGCAATTTGAATCTACTTGGATTTTTATTTTGCTCATGAGATATGGATGCCCATCCCCAATTTCCCAATAGTCAATTAAGAGTCAAACACATTTGTGTGGTCCTATGGTCACATGCAGGCCAGACCAAGTGAGGATGGCAAATTTCTGTCCCTAAAGGGCATTAGTGAACCAGATGGGCTTTAGGACAATCAAAAGTGTCGCCTTCAAACCAACCTTTTAACCCAGAGTTTTTATTAAATTCAAATTTCACCCTCTGTTATGGTGGCATTTGAATTCATATTCCCAGAACATTAGTCTGGGATTCTTGATTACTAACCCAGAGACATTACCAGTATGCCAACACCTCCCTTAGTTGTCAGTTGGCATAGATCTAGTAACAAATCACACCTAATTTTGATTTTCTTAATAATGTCAAAGGACAGTTTTGAGCAATACAAAATATCATAGTGACAAGTGGGTTTCTGAAAGTGCAAGCATTGAACTGATTTATACATTGTGACTGGACTAGTAACCCAAGGATGAAAATTTAAAATCCATGGCAGCTGGAAAACTAAAACTATTTTGATTAAATAAATCTGGAAAATGATAGCATAAGCAATGACCAGCAAACTGCCTAATGTGCTCTAGAGAAGGAAATCTATGTCTTAACCCAGTGTAGACTATACTTGACTCCAGACCGACAATAGTGAGTTTGATTCTTAACTGTCCTCTGAGTAACCTGGCAAGCTAATGCATTGAGGTAAAAACAATGACTGCAGATGCTGGAAACCAGACTCTGGATTAGTGGTGCTGGAAGAGCACAGCAGTTCAGGCAGCATCCAAGTAGCTTCCTGATGAAGGGCTTTTGCCCGAAATGTCGATTTCGAAGCTACTTGGATGCTGCCTGAACTGCTGTGCTCTTCCAGCACCACTAATCCAGAAGCTAATGCATTGTACAGGCATGGTAATAAATGCTGTCTTTGCCAGGAAAGTCTACATTCCATCAATGAATTTAAAAACAAATACTTGTTCTCCTTTTGATACTGTCAGTTGATACTGACTTGAGTGTACCATTTCCCAATATTAGCATCTTCCCCTTTTCATACAATATATATATAAAACAAGCATAAATACAAACCACAGTGATTTAGAAGATCAGAATTAGTTTTTTAAGCTATTATAGCTTTTCCTATTTGCAGGAAGTGAGCATTTAAAAATAAGAAAACTTCTTTAACGGCCCTGTGGAAATACCTAATTGTTCAGCATGATGTAATGGATAGGAAAATTAAGATTTAAGCCTCACCTCCAAAACAATAACTCATTTCATTGGTATAATTTACTCAGCATTTTGGGTGACTTTTGTAAGAATGCCCGAGGTCTCACTCTTGGTTCACATCTGCAGGCCTCTCCTGTGTTTTTCAGAACTTCAATGAGAACAAGAATAGCTTTTGTTATTTAACTATGGGAACATAAGTGAATCAATACACAAGCTAGTTTGAGATTGGAGAGTAGTCAGTGGTGTAGCAACAACAGCTTGCATTTATACAGCATTTTAAAATGGTAAAATGTTCAAAGGCACTTCATATCGAACAAGACTTGGCATCAACCCACATGAGATAATAGGGCAGGCGGCGAGATGTATGTTAAGTGTCTGAAAGGAAGAAAGGCAGTGACAGAGAAGCTTAATGGAGAGGTACCCAAATCTAGTGCTGAGGTAGTTAAAGACTTGGTAGATGTGTAAGAGGCCAAAATAGGGAAGGTACAGAGATCTCAGGGTTGTGCAACTTGAGGAGGTTATTGAGATGTTGTGGCAAAGCATGCACTACCCAATTGTTCTGAGGAAGGATCACCGGACACAAAACATTAACTCTGATTTCTCTTCACAGATGCTAGCAGAGCTGCTGAGCTTTTCCAGCAATTTCTGTTTTTGTCACTATCCAATCATGATTAGGCTCCTTCAGGAGAGGATCGACAAAGTGAAAACATTAAAAGCATATTTCTACATACTTTACTGGAGGAATCCTATGTCTAGGAAAATGGCTAGTCAAAGCACTTAACAGACATTTACTGGAAATGCCAGAAACAAAAGTAATCACTGTCTGTTCTGATGCTGTAATACATCCACCACCAGGTAGATAATTTTATGGGCAACAAATGTTACTTTATGGAAAAATTACACAACAGATTTTCACAGTATGAATAATACAATGTCAAACTGTTAAATATACGCTAAGCCTTCAATGTAATGCTCTTTTAATGAATGTCTGATAGCTATAACCAGACAGCATCTGACACAATGAAACATTTGTGGTGACAGCTAACCTTTCATCAGAAAATAATCCTAACAATAAAATTAATTTGTGCAAACATGCATTTGTATAGCACCTTATTATGCCCTGCAGGTATCCAAAAACTACCTCACATGCAATAAATTAGTTTGAAGTGCAGACACTGTCGCTAAATAGATAAAAATCAATTAGGTGCGTAAACCTAAATGAGTGCAGTCAAACCTAACAATTTACTTTTCCATTTGTTTTCAGGGTATCAATAATATTGATGAGTTCATTGTCAATTCTTAGTAGTCTTCTAAAGGTGGGTTCAACCATCAGTATTCAATTTCACTAACCTTCTTACAGTTTAAAATTTCACAGTGGTCACATTAATGAAGAGAATTTCAACTATAAAACATGACAAACATTCATCATTTATCATAACATTGTCTAATTATACTGCACAATAGTTATAATTATCCAAAAGTTGAATAGCATGGAGAATGGACTCTTGGTCAGGGACCTTACAGCTTTGAAAGGAACAAATACATTTAATAAATCATGTAAATCATGTTTGTTGTGCAGAAATGACATTTTATATTCAATATGTGATCCATAGCATTAGACACTAATTGCAGATTTTAAAATCATTGGTAAAGGCATGGTTTTGTTAAAAGTACTCAGCAAGAAACTGTGTCCATCATATAATTTGAAATATAGCAATCTTGTGTTGCAGTACATTGTTGAATGATTCAAATCAAATATTCCTGCACTTGATGACTTCCTGCTCATAGTTAACATATTTGGCAGAGATACAGAGCAAAGACACTGAGCGGAGCTACTCTACAGGGAGTTACACAGCAGTAGTGGTAGAGAACTTCAAACAGATTATCCATTCTTGTCCCCACTCCTACAAACATGAAAAAGAGTGACCAGGAGACCCAAGAAGAAACTAACTAACAAGAATGTATCAGGAAACTGAGAAAATAAAGACTCTGTTTTTTTCTTCTCTTTGCTGCCGTCAAGTCACTCTTGGTCTTAAATGTCCAGGTGCCCACCCATGTATCTCAATGGCAATCATACAGTTGAAAATCATTACTTTTAAAAATAATAAATCAATGAACTCGCAATAATCACTTCCCAAAACATTTTCTGAAGCACACTTTAGCTTCACGTTATAAAATAGATTTGCGTAGAGTTTGCATGTTTAACAAAGGTGCAGTTAAATGAAAATGGATAGACTATATAAAAGTTCAAGAACAACAACAACTTGCTCTATAGCACCTTTGAAGTAGCAAAATGTCCCATGCTACTTCACAGGAGAGCTGCCAAAGAAACATTTTACACAGAGGCCCACACAAGATGATATTCAGGCAGCTGCCCAAATGCTTCATAAAAGTGTTTGACATTAAAGGGTGTCTTAAAAGAGGAAAGCGAAGAAAACAAGGGGAAAGGTTTGTGGGTGGGCTGGAATCCAGAGTTCAGAGCCTTGGCAAACGAAGGCAGAATGGCCATTGTTGAAGCAATTCAAATCAGGAATATTAAGGGAGCAAATTTTGAGAATCAACTATCTCAGAGTGCTGGAGGTCTGTAAAAGATTACAAAGATGAGGGTGAGACCATGGAGTAATTTAAAAATAATGAGCATTTTAAAAATCCAGACATTGCATAATCAGAAACCCATACACATCTGTGATTAGAGGGGCAAGGATGAACTTGCAAGTTAGGACACAGGCAGCAGCATTTTGGATTACTATTATGGAGGGTAAAAACATGGGACAACAGCCAAAAGTGCACTGGAATAATCGAGCCTGCATGCAGCAAAGGCATGTACGTGAAAAACAACCAAAAATGGAGGCAAGAGCTGTGGAAAGAATTATTGAAGATATCTAGGATTCCTTGGTCTGCCAGAACATATATGGAATAAGTGTGGCCTCTCAGCTCAAAAGGCACATGATCAAACTGCATGCAGAACACTTTTATAGCACAGCTAAAACAGACTTCCAAACTAAAGGAGCTGTCAGTCACATGTTCATACCACAATACACCCACTGTACCAAATGCCAAAAGCAAACTAACAACGATTGTCTCAATCTCCTAGGTCTATTGTGCAACTGGCTAAATATGAGGAAGGAAGAATCTGCTCCTACACATAATATTCACTAAAAAATACATATTTTGTCTTTTCCAAAAAAATTGTATGTTAGTTTGTTGCAACAAAATTTTAGAAAAACTATCAGTTTGGCTTTGACGACAGTATTGGAGAAAGAAAAAAATTGGCTCCCAATATTTATGGAAAATGCCTAGGTAAGCTAAATCACATTTATTTTCAAAAGCAGCATGGACACGAGGCCACTTTTATGATGCAATGTGAATAATGACTCAATCCCATTCTTCGAATCACATCCTCAATTTTTCATAGACTGTTGACCAACAGGTAATATTACAATATGGTAACGGCAGGGTGAGTAGGCAGGCCCCAAGTCTACCTCAGTGGCATTGGGAGAAACCCTACGCTTCTGGTATTATTCTAAACCACATTCTAACCAACTAGTCAACCGAGTTTAATGATTCCCCTAAAACAGGTCAATGGGTTTGCTCTCTGTACTTATTGAAAGTTGAATAATTTGATTAGGATGTAAAACAGTAAAGGGAATAAATTGTGTATATGGAGATCAGTTATGAACAATTTAGTGATAATCAGATATCATACTTTCAGGTTTAGAAGCTTGGATGTTTAGCAGCGACTTTTTTTGCCAGCGATTACTGGATTTGTGCAAACTGTTTGCTGGTTTATGCAGGAAATGTTGATTAACTGTATTTTCGACAGTTGCACCTGCTTTTCGGTGGTGTGAAGATCATTGTGAAAAATTAGAGAGGTTTTTGATGTAAGGCAGGACTACTACCTCCTGGATTAGTTCTGATTACCAAAGGGAACAGATGGAAATTTTCCAACTCCCAGATAATCTACCTTGTGTCTTGTACTTTCTGTTCCTCCTATCAAAAACTTCCCAGCCCAGATCCACGAGTCTTGTATTCTGATGCGTACGATTTCACAATGGTGTGGATCAGCAGAATAGATACTTCCCTCAAGGTCCATCACGTTAGCATGTTCATAAACACAACTCTGCAACAGATACTGAGACCAAATGTGTCTCAAAATTCTTCAGACCTAGATACTGTGCTAACCAAGTTCCCCTCCAAGCCATTCACAATCCTGATTTAGAAATATACTGCCGTTCTTTCACTGTCATTGGGCAAAGATCCTGAAATTCTCTCACTAATAGCATTATGGATCGATCTACAACACATGCACTGCAATGGTTCAAAAAGGCAACTCACCATTACCTTCTCAAAGGCAACTGGGGATGGGCAATAAAATGGTGGCCCAACCAGTGATGGCTCATCTCAAGAGTGAATGTTTTAAAAATGGGCCAACAATTTGCCTTTGATTAACTCTTTCTGAAGCGGGAGGAAACAAAGTTAATGGGAGATTCTCCAGTATCTAATCAGGATTTCCCGGCTGTTAAGATTTCCCACCTCAACACTGAGTGGGAACACATGCCTGCTGGTATTGGCGACCCTGGTGCAATTTAATATTGCAATGACTGACTGGAGATGAGATTTCCACCAATCAAGCAGGACAAATTCTGACTCTAGACAGCGTCTGGCCAAGCAGATTGGTTGTTTTTTTGTCTCTAATCCCAGCAGTTAGCATGGGCTCCTTGGGCTGGGAATGGAGGTTAGCAGAGTGGGAGAGTAAAGGGTGTTGGAGGAGAGGTGGCAGAGGGAAGGGTGTGCAGCTACAGGGACAAATCTGAATCTTATCCTTGCCTGCATTTCTATCCAAAATATTTAAAACCTTCTTTATCAAGCAATCTCAGATGGATCACTGTATTCTTCACTATTTTCAGTACAGCTTCCTTTAACAAACGTAGAAAACAACATTTATATTACTTGCTTGGAATGCTTCAGCAAGTGGTCATTCAAGTATCGTGGCATTCACTTCAAATATCCCAACTTATGTTTCTGTGACTATGTTAGATGATACATTATGCATTACTCTAAATTGTTTCAAGAACATTTGAGAATTCATTATGGATTCAATGATCTCTCTGACCTTTGAAACCTATCTGTCTGTCAGTGTATTGATGTAGTAATTCCTCTAAGATAATTTCAAAGTGCGTTTCACAACCTTAGCATGTTATTTAAAATCTATTGCACAGCCTAACTGAGAGTATTCATATCAAGGTGAATGTGAACATGTTGCTGGTATTATAGGAATTAAAGGAAAATATACTCACATGGGTCACGTTCACCCATCACTCAGGGTCTTGCTATTTGCACTGATTCGCTGTTAAGCAATGGCTTGATTTTAAAATTCCTATGTTGTTTTCAATTCTCTCCATGACCACACACTCCTAGTTACTAATATTCTTCAGCTCTACAATCTTGCATGATCCTCAGTCAACTCCTTCAATTCTGACCTCTTGAGGCTGCCCGATTTTAATTGTTCTGCCAATGGCAGAATTCAGCCTTCAGTTATCAGGGTTGAGCGCTCTGGAATTCTTTCCTCATATCTCTTTGCCTCTCTCTTCCATTACAACACAGGTCATTGGCCAGGTTTTGTTACCTGCCCGAATTTCGGGTAATTTTGTTTGGCAATATTCCAAATAAGTGCCTTGGTACTGTTCACAATATTAAAGATACAATATACATTGTTGTTAGCTTTGTTGGTGCTGTGCAAAATGAATCCTTCTTCATTTTTCTATATTAGTAAATATGATATAAGGCAAAATGAAATTTTTTTACTGTGCTCAATCTTTTGCAATATTCAAAGAGAAACGCTCACGAGAACAATTATTTTTAAGATAGTAAAGGCATCAAGGGTATGGAGTAAAAGCAAGAATATGGCATTGAGTTGGAGGATTAGTCATATTCAAATTGAATGGAGGAGGAGACTTGAATTGCTGAATTGCCTACATCTGTTCCTTGCTTCAATGTGTCTAACAATGTGCAAATAAGGAACAGAGGAAAATAAAATTCCTAAAAATAATCAGGAGTGGCTGCAGATTCCCTTGATCACATGCAGGAATAGCCACACCTTAATGGATAAATATCTATTATCAACCACTGAAATGGCTGGATGCTTTCACTTAAAATAATACTATTCCTTTTAGCAAAGGACAAATGACTCAGGTCATCGTTTGTGTTGAGTCACTGCAATCAAGCAAAAGTCATACTACACGAGAGTCAGACAATGACCGTCTCCGCTAAAGGGTATCCAACCATCTTCCCTCATCATTCAACAGCATTACCATCATTGGATCTTCCACCATGAACATCTTCTGATTTACTAGTGACCAGAAATTGAATTTTATCAGCCATAAATTCTGTGGCAACTGGAGGTTAGAGACTAGGAATCACGTAACAGGCAACATACTCAGAGTTGGCACAACTGTTGAACTTACACACCAATCTTTTATCATACTTTACACTTTCAGAAGACCCACAGAAGCCAATACAGTCACATACAGCTCAAACAAACTTACCTAAGGAGGCGACTACCGCCAAATCACCATCTGATTCCCCATAATCTATCCACCATCCTCAAGGCACACAAGTCAGGAAAGTGATGAAATATTCCCCAATTGTCCTCCTGACTTGTGCCCTGTAGATGAGTGCAGCTCCAACATTCAAGACATTCAACACAAATCAAGGACAAAACAAACAAACAACCTGATCACCACCTTATCCACTACTTCAAACTTTCACTCCCCATCATACAAATGTACAGCCGTGTGAAGCATCTTGCATACAAGATGAACAAAAGCACATTCCAAATAATGGAATTGTACCACTGAAGAGAAAAAGGGCAACACTCATCAAGGCTCTTTTGACAGCACCTTCCAAACCCAGGACCTCCATCACCCCAAATGGAGAAGACCAGCGGATACATACGGACACTGACAACTGCAAATTCCTCTCCAAACCATACACCAAATTTGACTTACAACCATATCACTGATCCTGCGTCGTCAAAATCCTGGTGCTCCCTCCCTAATAGCAGCAGTTCAAGGTGACATCTCACCACTATCTACTCAAGGGCAATAAATGATGACCTAGCCAACAATACCCACATTTTGTCAATGAATTTTAAAAAGTTGTTTTTTTCATAAATATATATCCTCCTGACTTGGGACTATCATCCACCACTACCGCTGGGTCAATATCTTGGAACCTCCCTCCTAATAGTGTTGCAGTGTATCTATACCAGGTGAGTTGTGTAAGAGTTCAATGGAACAGCTCACTACCATCATTTTAGGAGCAAATATGGATGGACAACAAATGTCAGCCTTGTTCACAATATTCACACAATATGAAAGAATTTTTAAAATCTGAAGCATGGAGTTACTCACCTTACCTCAGTTGTTGCATAGCAAGTTATCAACATTTGCCTCAGAAGATATTCATAATTGGATAAAGTATTATAATTGGACAAAGCATACTGTAGCATGCTCCTCAAAACTATCATTTTCAAGCTGCCATCCAAATATAGAGACTGCTCTTGGTCTATACACACTCCTACCATCTGGCACCATTTAGCACTACAGATATTGCAAGCTGAGAAGTATGTTTAATTATAGATGAGATACAACATCATAACACTTCAGACAACTCAATATCACAACAGAGCCACGAGTGACAACAAATGGTTAACTCTGGGCCTGAAATATTAAACTTTTCACAGATATAACCAGAAAGTCTAAGACATTCACATACCATTCCTGTATTTTGAATTAATACCATTCATATTGAAGGTTACTATGTTGAAGGTTGGACAAACAAATCAATTTTTTTTAATCTTGTCCTTCAATCATTTCACTTGAATGACACAAGTGTGGTAGTAGTTGTTTTGTTTCTCTGCGATGTAGACATCTGGTCTTTCCAGATATCACATCAAAAAACAACTTGCCACAATGTTAAAGTTTACTCATGAGCAAAGAAACAAATAAAAGTTTGTATATCTGTGGAGATAAGCAAACCATAGTTGTTTAATTGGGTACAAACAAAACACTTCAAATAAAGCGTTTCTAAAAGCTTGATACTGCTTCTGCTATTACCTATCATGCTTTTAAAATAAGCAAAAGTTGTAACAATCCCCTTTTTGCATGTTATTCTTGGTCATTGTTTGATCTAGATCTAGTCTAATAACTCGAGTGTAGTGTTATAGTTCCTAGGCCCCCTACTGGTGTTGCTTACAACTGATCAAGTTTCTGCTTTTATGGTAAATTAAGTAGGGCAAGCAGAGAACTTGCTGACTGCAGAGAAGCAGATTTGATTCTGCAGAATTATAATACAAGGTTTGTACTTTGGCGAAACAGCTCTCTTAGCACTTCCTGTTTACGTCACTAAGCTATCAGAGGTCACTTCTATGCAGGACGTACCTTGTGCCATCTTTAAAATATTAATCCATTCCATCTCAGCTCAGCTGAAGTGTGATCCAGCTTTAAACAGCAAGGCAATCAATGTTGTTTCTCAAAGTAAATGACCTTAATGAGGAAAATGGTTGCATAATATTTTATTAAGAGTAGACAAACCGGTTGCCAATGCAGTTACTACTAGTGTTATACATATATTACTGGGTTGACTTGTAATCAATCTCCTAAGGGAGAATTTACACTGCATTGTAATGGTTGTGTCAGTACTTTTTGACAAACCTAGACAAACAGCATAAAATATACTGAGTTATATAAAATATACAGTTTTTTTTAAAAGTAGCTGCTGTTCTCAGAACGCTTTAGAACTTCACTATCATATTTCAACATTCTACATTTCAATAATTTTTCATGCCAGTGACCATCACTGACTTCTTGTTGTTGGCATACACAAGTCAAAATCCTTATTTTTAATTTACAAATCATTACGGCACTCTTCATCAAAAGCGGCCATTGAGTCTAAATGCCAGTGCACTCTCACTTTCTGATGAGAGAGCCTTCACAACTCTAAAAATCTGCTCTAAAAACCTTCCACTTAGACAACTTTTCACAACTTGAAGAATAGTAGAGAGGAGTTAGCCGACTGGTCAAGATTATGAAAAGGAGCATTGGATCTTTCTAATTTTAATATTGCTGTGCAATTGAGTCGCGAGCCAATTAATGACTGAGAAAAAAGGATGAAGCAATCCTGTTCATTTTCTGGTCTGCCTTAACCTGGTGTGAGTGAGTGAGTGTTTGGGGGGGTGTTTATCACAATGGTATAGATTACCTGGTTTATTTCTGGCCCTAAACATAGTTTTTGAATTAACGTGTGTCATATGTATATAATCCATCTTTACTGCAACAAGAACTGGGATTTCAAGCATTGACCAGCTTTTTCTTGCAAGCGGTGTAAGCTACATCAGGGTCAACATACAAGAGTCTTATTCTCCAAGACAACCACTTGAGAGCAAAGAGATGAAACTGAATGGATTGCAATGCTAAATAAGGTCCATCTAATGCCCCGGACAAATGTCCATAAGCATACTTTACTAATTATTGTAAAATCATGCCACTTTACAATCACATTTTCTAACAGTTCCAAAAGTCAAGTGTTTGCTTTTTTCCCCCATTGCTCCTCAGCAAGCTGAATCTCTCTTGCAGTTGCACACTCCTGTTCAGACTTTCCATGTTGGCAGCTAATAGATAAACACAGTGCAACGAATGAAGACATGTTTCTGGATCCTTTTTAAATAATGCAGGGCCACAGAACACGATCTGGCCCATTTGGGAGCAACACGTTGTGTGGTGTGCCCGTAAGAGAGCAAACTATCACGAGGGGTAAAAATTAAAACTTGTGGATAAGCCGTTGGAATTTCCTAATCAGATCTGTGAAGGAGTTGACTGATTCTGCAGAAGCTGCATCCATGCCAGGTTCTGTGCCCATTTGTGATATTCCTGGGAAACAGCTTTAGCATGAACTCAGGTGACATGGAAAGTTTTGTTCAGCAATATACAGGTTATGTACCTAGTCTTTAATAGCAAGAACTATTCAAGAAAATTGTGGTTGCAATGTGTTTTAAAGTTAAATGTTTTTCAACAGTTTATCAACAGATCATGAGGAAACCATCAGCAATGTAATTTATTTACCAAAGATTTCACCCTCATGCAATGTTTGACCTATGGAGTAATATTGTCAATAGATTATGTAATAGAAATTTCAGGTAGAGGACATTGCCCAAAACAATGAAGGGCAATGGATTTGCTTATTCCTGTTCACCGTACGACTTTGTTACTATCCCTATATCAGTAATGAGTTTACATTAACATGAAGGTTCCAAAATGAAACCTCTTCAGATACTGTCATTGCTTCTCCCAGCTGGTATTACAACCCTGTGCAACTATCACCAAAAATAGCTCTGTAGCACTAGATGGCAGTGTCAAGGGTCACACTGAGGTGATCCATTAAAGAGCTTTGGTGCATCCTATATTAATACAGTAAGTAGATCGGGCCAGACACTGGAAAGTTAGAACGTGTCAAAAAAAATACAAGATTGGCAATGGAATTGCTCGCTGTCATTTTATATTAGCCATTACTGTTTGCGAAGCGCGATAAAGCAGCTTTTAAGTTTACCAGGCCATTCTAAATAAATGATCTTTAATAGCCAGGCGGGAACATCTGAAATAACCGCAGGTAGTTACAACTGACATTCGATAAACAAAGTGTTTTATTTTTACACCTCTGCAGGGTAAATGCTTTTAAGTGGTCAAGTTACTTAAGATGTGCAGCGAGTGTTTTCAGAAACGCAGAGGCAGAGGGGTTCATCCTCGCCTCCCAGCGCTGGAGTAGAGTGGAGACGTCAGCACTGGTCGGTGCAGTAAGTCCTCATGTGACACATGATCAAACAGCTTTTCATAGTCCGTGCTCGCAGGCTTCACGCAATGTATATTAGCATTAATACTATAGAAACACTATTCATATTTGTCAAGGTTTACTTTGCCTTCGGAGGGATCAATATGATTAATTCCAAACAAACATACAAAAATAAAAATCCCTTTCAGCGTTACGGTATGTAATTTGAAGCATTATTATAAATCACATGCAAGAGACTGCTCAAGTTTGTAACTACATAATCAGGAGCATTCGAGACGCCTGCCCTATCCGAGAATCTGGAAGAAAATAGTAATCAGTGTTATCGCGCCTTAGGAAGAGGACGGCGCGAGTTTGGGCAAGAAATAACGAGGCGGCTCTAACATGTCACTCATTCTGTAGTGGTCCCAACCGGAGTTTGCTGCCGTCATCTGCCTTCCTCTAGATCTATTACATGTGCATTAAATGTTAAGTAATTCCCAAAGTTACGCAAGCTCTCAGACTGTTTCCTGTTGAATCCATCTGTTTCCCTGTTATACAAGAACATGGAAAGAAGAAATAAATATTGTTCTTCATTCGCCCTCATTCTCCAGGAAACTGACTTTTAACACTGTGCCTGAAATGAAGCATCTAGGCGGAGTACGAGTTGCTGATTTTTATTTTGTCACCCCCATCCCAACCTTTCTGTTTCTCCCTCACGCTGCCTCTTCTGTAGACGCACTTTGGGAAGCGATTGCGGGGCTCAGTGCAAAAAGGAGAGTCGAGACGAGATTGATTGTAACTTGGTGCGCCCACGTGTCCGGAATGAATGAATGAAGCGATCCCGGGCAATTGACACTTGGAGGGATTTGCTACAATTGTAACCCGGCAACCAGCAGGTAACCAGGCAGCCAGGGCGCGAGCGGGCGCTCAGGTGCTGCCTCGGGTTCCGAGCACGTGAAGCCGGTGCTTGCGCTCCCTCTCCAACACAAACAGGACTTTGCAGAAAGAGAGAGATAGACGAGAGAGAGAGAGAGCCGGCTAGCCGCTTCAAGAGAGGGGGATAGAAACACCTCCAACCGGGGCCGCGCTTAGGAACCGGCTCCACTCTCATGCAAGGAAAGGCAAGCGAAGCGCCGCTCCTTACCTGAGACTCTGCGTTTTCTGTCAGGTAGTTGAAGACGAATAAAGAGAAGTCCTCGTCCGTGAGCGTGCAATCCGCCATCTTCCCGCGGTGTGTGTGTGAGAGAGAGTGAGTGACGGTCGCGGAGATCCCCAGAGCCGGCACAGTGAGCTCACTGCTGCTCCTCGGCCGGCCCAGTGGACGGTCGCGGTACTGCAACTCGTCTGCCGTCTTGCTACGCCAGAGGGTGGCAGCGTGCGAGTCAGTGTGCACTATCGCCTTTGCTGTGTTTTATTTCTCCCCCCCCAAAAAAAAACGGCGATACGTTTTGACTGTCGAATCTCAAAAACATAACCCGTTGTACTTATCGAATGGATTCTTTTTTTCACTGACACTTAGAAACTAATCGTGATGGTGCAAAGACGCGAGCATTCGGCATTCTAACTATGAAGACTAGTTTGAGTTAGGGTAGAGTGGATTGTCTGAAGGCAAAGGATATATCAGCAGGTGTCTCCGCTTCACAGAAAAAAATGTCAATTTTTAGACATGTAATTAGGTCTCTCATGCTAAATTGTATATGATACATAAAAATAACCGAGGAGGGGGTGTGGATTGAACGAACCAGCGCTTTTACATAATTCACATTATAACAACGCTATTAATACACAGGACTGAGAGCGAGATAAACTACAGGTATAAACACAGGAAAACAGCCACAAAACACAATCAATGATCAAATATATCCTGGACCTGTAAAAGTTTGAACATGACTGGAGATTTTATTCATTGACGATCTAATGGTGCATGGTGAAAGGGTGCGCATGTCAATATGCGAATAATCACAGAATGAACAAACACATCGCTGCACTTTTATTCTTATTGATATGATTTAGACTTGCATGAAACACACTGCTAAATTGACAAAAGGGAGTGTGAAGGTCTGATGCGGGGAGGAGAAAAGGTGTGAACAGAGCAATCTACAGTCCAAGGAACTGCAATCTGTACACTTCAGTTTTCATTATCTCAAAATCTGAATTAGAAAATAGGATTATCACACTAGGGGACTGCAATATTCAGACAAGTCATTTATCAATGCCGTTTTCACCAATAGAAAGGTGCTTTTTGTGAGGACAATATGAGTCAAAGCTATATGTTTTGGATATATATAATATATTTTACCAACTGACAGGGGAAGGGAGAAATCTCAACATTGTACAACACATGTTGTACAAACAGCCCCAATCCTATTTTGTTTATTTTCATTATCACCTTCATCATCATTTGCTTCACATATCGTGCAGATAAGATCAGAGATCTGCCAACATATCAACTTGATTAGTCCAAATCTTTGCTGACAAGATTTTAAAAAGAAAACAATGATAACAAATGTCACCGTAAAAACTTATTTCATATAGCATTTTTAACATAATGAAATTATAGATTATAGAAAAATACAGTGCAGTACAGGCCCTTCGGCCCTCGATGTTGCGCCGACCAAAGCCGACCGAACCGACACTAGCCCAATAACCTCCATATGCTTGTCCAATGCCCGCTTGAATGACCATAAAGAGGGAGAGTCCACCACTGCTACTGGCAGGACATTCCATGAACTCACAACCCGCTGAGTAAAAAATCTACCCCTAACATCTGTCCTATACCTACCACCCCTTAATTTAAAGCTGTGTCCCCTAGTAACAGCTGACTTCATTAGCGGAAAAAGGTTCTCACTGTCAACCCTATCTAAACCCCTAATCATCTTGTACACCTCTATCAAATCTCCCCTAAACCTTCTTTTCTCCAATGAGAAAAGCCCTAAGGGCCTCAGCCTTTCCTCATATGATCTTCCTACCATGCCAGGCAACATCCTGGTAAACCTCCTCTGCACTCGTTCCAATGCCTCCACATCCTTCCTATAATATGGCGACGAAAACTGCACACAATACTCCAGATGAGGCCGCACCAGAGTTCTTATACAACTGCAACATGACCTCAGGACTCCAGAACTCAATTCCTCTACAATAAAGCCCAGTACACCATATGCCTTCTTCACAGCACTATTTACCTGGGTGGCAACTTTCAAAGATCTGTGTACATGGACACCAAGATCCCTCTACTCATCCACACTACCAAGTAATCTACCATTAGCCCAGTAATCCATCTTCTTGTTACTCCTACCAAAGTGAATGACTTCACACTTAGCTACATTGAATTCCATTTGCCACCTTTCTGCCCAGCTCTGCAACTTATCTATATCCCGCTGTAACCTGCCACATCCTTCTTCGCTGTCCACAACTCCACCGACTTTCGTGTCATCCGCAAACTTGCTCACCCAGCCTTCAAGCCCTTCCTCCAGGTCATTTATAAAAATGACAAACAGCAATGGTCCCAAAACAGATCCTTGTGGAACACCGCTAGTAACTGCGCTCCAAGATGAACCTATACCATCAACTACTACCTTCTATCTCCTTCCAGCCAGCCAATTCCTAATCCAAACCTCTAATGCACCCTCAATGCCATACCTCCGTAGTTTTTGCATTAGCCTGCCATGGGGTACCTTATCGAATGCCTTGCTAAAATCCATATACACCACATCTACTGCTTTACCCTTGTCCACTTCCTTGGTCACCTTCTTAAAGAATTTAATAAGGTTTGTGAGGCACGACCTGCCATTCACAAAACCATGCTGACTATCCTTGATCACATTATTCCTATCCAGATGTTCATAAATCCTATCCCTTACAATTCTCTCTAAGACTTTGCCCACAACAGAAGTGAGACTCACTGGCCTATAATTACTCGGGCTATCCCTGCTCCCCTTCTTGAACAAGGGGACTACATTCGCTATCCTCCAGTCTTCTGGCACTATTCCCGTAGACAACGACGACATAAAAATCAAGGCCAATGGCTCCGCTATCTCCTCCCTAGCTTCCCAGAGGATCCTAGGATAAATGCCATCAGGCCCAGGGGACTTATCTATTTTCATCCTTTCCAGAATTTCCAACACCTCTTCCCTACATACCTCAAAGCCGTCCATTCTAATTAATTGTGACTCAGTATTCACATCGGCAACAATGTCCTGTTCCTGAGTGAATACTGACGAAAAGTATTGATTTAGTGTCTCACCGATCTCCTCCGCCTCCACACACAACTTCCACTACTATCCTTGACTGGACCGATACCTACCCTAGTCATCCTTTTCTTCCTGACATACCTATAGAAAGCCTTTGGGTTTTCCCTAATCCTACCAACTAAGGACTTTTCATGTCCCCTTCTCGCTGCTCTTAGCTCTCTCTTTAGATCCTTCCTGGCTACCTTATAACTCTCAATTGCCCCAACTGAACCTTCACGCCTCATCTTTACATAGGCCACCCTCTTCCCTTTCACAAGGGATTCCAATTCCTTGTTAAACCACGGCTCCCTCACAAGACCCTTTACTCCCTGCCTGACTGGTACATACTTATCAAGGATACCCATTAGCTGTTCCTTGAACAATCTCCACATATCATTTGTGTTCTTCCCTTGAAGCCTATTTTTCCAATCCACGCATCCTAAGTCATGCCTCACCGCATCATAATTTCCCTGCCCCCAGCTATAACTGTTGCCCTGCAGTGCACACTTATCCCTCTCCATCACTAGAGTAAAAGTCACCAAGTTGTGGTCACTGCCCCCGAAGTGCTCACCTACCTCCAAGTCTAACACCTGGCCTGGTTCATTACCTAGAACCAAATCCAGTATAGCCTCACCTCTTGTTGGCCTGTCTACATATTGTGTCAGGAAACCCTCCTGCACACATTGGACAAACACCGATCCATCTAACGAACTCGAGCTATAGCTTTCCCAGTCAATATCTGGGAAGTTAACTTCCCCATAACAACCACCCTGCTCCTTTCACTCTTCTCCTGAATCATCCTCGCAATACTTTCCTCTACTTCTTTCGGACTATTAGGAGGCCTGTAGAAAACTCCTAACAGGGTGACCTCACCTTTCCTATTTATAGCCTCTGCCCAAACTACCTCAGATGGCAAGTCTTCCTCCATCACCCTTTCTACTGCTGTAATACTATCCTTGACAAGCAATGCCACACCTCCCCCTCTTTTACCCCCATCTCTGACCCTACTAAAACATTTAAACCCTGGAACCTGCAACAGCCATTCCTTTCCCTGTTCTACCCACGTCTCTGTAATGGCCACAACATCGAAGTCCCAGGTACCAACCCATGCTGCAAGCTCACCTACCTTATTTCTTATATTTCTGGCATTGAAGTATACACACTTCAAGCCACCTTCCTGTTTACAGGCACCCTCCTTCGAGATCGATGCCATGTTCCTAACCTCCCTACACTCAAGGTCCTGTACCCTAAAGCTACACTCCAGGTTCCCATGCCCCTGCAGAGTTAGTTTAAACCCTCCCAAAGAGCACTAGCAAACCTCCCCCCAAGGATACTGGTGCCCCTCAGGTTCAGGTGTAGACCATCCTGTTTATAGAGGTCCCACCTTCCCCAGAAAGAACCCCAGTTATCCAAATACCGGAATCCCTCCCTCCTGCACCACCCCTGTAGCCACGCATTTAACTCCTCTCTCTCCCTATTCCTCGACTCTCTATCATATGGCACGGGTAACAAACCAGAGACAACAACTCTGTTCGTTCTAGCTCTGAGCTTCCAACCTAGCTCCCTGAAAGCCTGTCTAACATCCTCACCCCTCTTCCTACCTATGTCGTTGGTGCCAACGTGGACCACGATCTGGGGCTGCTCCCCCTCCCCCTTAAGGACCCGGAAAACACGATCAGAGATATCACGTACCCTTGCACCTGGGAAGCAACATACCAATTGTGAGTCTCTGTCGCCCCTGCAAAACCGCCTATCTGTGCCCCTCACTATTGAGTCCCCAATAACTATCGCTCTACCTTTCACCACCCTTCCCTTCTGAGCAATGGGGACAGGCTCCGTGCCAGAGGCCTGGACCTCGTTGCTTACCCCTGGTAAGTCATCCCCCCCACAAGTATCCAAAACGGTATACTTGTTCTTGAGGGGAATGACCGCAGGGGGTCCCTGCACTGGCTGCTTCCTCCCACTCCCCCTCACTGTCACCCATCTCTCTATAACTTTCGGAGTAACTACTTCCCTAAAGCTCTGATCTATGACCACCTCTGCCTCCCGAATGATCCGCAGTTCATCCAACTCCAGCTCCAGTTCCCTAACACGGTCTTGGAGGAGCTGGAGATGGGTGCACTTCTTGCAAGTGTAATCAGGAGGGACGCTAATGGCTTCTCTCACCTCATACATGGTGCAAGAGGAACATTGCACTGCCTTTGCTGCCATCCCTCTAAAAGGTAAACTTTAAAAACTAGATCTAAAAAAACAAACAAGCAAAATGCAGCACTTACCTGCTTATCACAACGGGTCGTATTATTAGGTTAGAGGAGGAGGGTGGGTGGGAGGCTCTACCCCTGTAGTGCCTCGGGTTCCTCGCCTGCGCGCTTTTATAAGAAAAAACCTTCCCAGGTAAGCTAGCGCGACACCAGCTTCCGGGTCCGCTAGGCGCTTAAAAAAAACTTTAAATTTTAGCCATTAAAAAAACAATAACTGGACTATACCGCGACTTCAAAAAAACTCCACCAGACAGCCGTTACCTGCTCTGCCCAGAGAGTGAGCAAATATCCAATGGTGCTTCACAGGATCATGATAAAACAAGGTACGAGTCCAAACAACCATGTAGGCAGCTATGAAGTCAAATGACAAAAATACTTGATCAAAGAGCTTAAGAATTATCTTACAAGGAGAAAGTGCCAGAGGGACTTCCAGAATTTGGGCTTACATACTCATGTCATGGGTGGCACAGCAGTTAGCACTGTTGCCTCACAGTGCCAGAGATCCGGGTTCAATTCCCGCCTCAGGCGACTGTCTGTGTGGAGTTTGCACATTCTCCCTGTGTCTGCGTGGGTTTCCTCCGGGTGCTCTGGTTTCCTCCCACAATCCAAAAATGTGCAGGTTAGGTGAATTGGCCATGCTAAATTGCCCGTAGTGTTGGGTGAAGGGGTAAATGTAGGGGAATGGGTCTGGGTGGGTTGTGCTTCGGTCAGTCGGTGTGGACTTGTTGGGCTGAAGGGCCTGTTTCCACACTAAGTAATCTAATCTAATCTAACCACAAATGGCAGAGCAATTGTGATGGAAATTCAGGAGAGACCAAGATTAGAGAAACATATATTCTTAAAAGGGTTGTTAGTTTGGAAAAGAAATGTAAAGCCAAGGAGAGATGTGAAAACAAGAAAGAGAATATTTGACTGGGAACTAATGAAAACCAACAAGAGCAAAAGTTATGAACAAAACAAGACGAATGTGAGGTAAGAAAGAGTCGGCGGAGAGGTCATAGCTTTACAGAAGTAAAAAATGGTAATTGCCAGACTAATAGAATGATCAAAGTCTAGACGTAATGAAAGCATGAGAGGGTGAATGAATGAATGAGTTTCAAGAGCAGATAAACTGAAATGGGGTGAAGTCGAGAGATTTTTAAAATCAAAAACAGAGATGGCACAAGTCCGAGATCAGAAGGACATCTCAGTATCAAATTTACATTAATCACTATAACACCATAATATGTAGGAATTGAAGTAGGGCATTCAACCTTTCTAGATAAAAACAATGACTGCAGATGCTGGAAACCAGATTCTGGATTCGTGGTGCTGGAAGAGCACAGCAGTTCAGGCAGCATCCGAGGAGCAGTAAAATCAACATTTCGGGCAAAAGCCCTTCATCAGGAATACAGGCAGAGAGCCTGAAGGGTGGACAGATAAGTGAGAGGAGGGTAGGGATGGGGAGAAAGTAACATAGAGTACAATAGGTGAGTGGGGGAGGGGATGAAGGTGATAGGTCGGGGGAGGAGTGTGGAGTGGATAGGTGGGAAGGAAGATAGGCAGGTAGGACAAGTCATGGGGACAGTGCTGAGCTGGAAGTTTGGAACTGGGGTGAGGTGGGGGAAGGGGAAATTAGGAAATTGTTGAAGTCCACATTGATGCCCTGGGATTAAAGTGTTCCAAGGCGGAAGATGAGGCGTTCTTCCTCCAGGCATCTGGTGGTGAGGGAGTGGCGGTGAAG
This sequence comes from Chiloscyllium punctatum, assembly GCF_047496795.1. Classification (NCBI taxonomy): domain Eukaryota; kingdom Metazoa; phylum Chordata; class Chondrichthyes; order Orectolobiformes; family Hemiscylliidae; genus Chiloscyllium; species Chiloscyllium punctatum. The sequence continues at coordinate 54,906,335 of NC_092758.1, read as the reverse complement.
GAGGCCCAGGACCTCCATGTCCTCAGCAGAGTAGGAGGAGGAGTTGAAATGTTGGGCCACAGGGTGGTGTGGTTGATTGGTGTGGGTGTCCCGGAGATGTTCCCTAAAGCACTCTGCTAGGAGGCGTCCAGTCTCCCCAATGTCAAGGAGACCGTATCGGGAGCAACAAATACAATAAATGACATTGGTGGATGTGCAGGTAAAACTTTGATGGATGTGGAAGGCTCCTTTAGGGCCTTGGATGGAGGTGAGGGAGGAGGTGTGGGTGCAGGTTTTGCAATTCCTGCGGTAGCAGGGGAAGGTGCAGGATGGGAGGGTGGGTTGTAGGGGGGTGTGGACCTGATGAGGTCGTCACGGAGGGAACAGTCTTTGTGGAAGGCGGAAAGGGGTGTGGAGGGAAATATTTCCCTGGTGGTGGGGTCCGTTTGGCGGAAATATCGGCAGATGATTTGGTTTATGCGAAGGTTGGTAGGGTGGAAGGTGAGCACCAGGGGTGTTCTGTCCTTCAACTTTTCTAGTCTAATCTGCCATTCAGTGATATCATGTCTCAATTCCTCTTTTCTGCCATTTTCCACGTATCCCTTGATTCCCCTCTTGATGAAATAAAATTTCAGCTTTGAGTATTCTTAATGACCCAGCCTTGATGACCCAGCCTTGTCTATGGCAAAGAATTCCACAGATTTACTACCCTCAGAGAAGAAATTCCTCCTCAATTCTGTCATAACTGGCTGACTCTTACTCTGAGATGACACCCTCTGATTCTAGACTCTCCTACAAGGCAAAACAGTTCTTCTGCATCGATCCTGTCAAGATCATTAACAATTGTAAATGGTTTTATAAGGTCCTTTTTCTGAACTTCAATGAGTACAAGTCCAACCTACTCACTCTCCTTGTGGAAAATCCCTTCATACATGGGATCAATCTCATGAATCTCTTTAAACCAACTCCAACGTCATTATGCCTTTCCTTAAAAAAGGGACAAACATTTTTCACAGTATTTTAGGTGTAGTCTTGCTAGCACTTTGCATATTTTAGCAAGACTTCCTACTTTCATATTCCCTTCCCTTTGAAATAAAGGCCCTTTGAATATTTCCGTTTGAAATAAATTCTATTCACCTCCCCTCTTACTGACTGAACTTTTCTGTTGCCTTTTGTGGTTTCTGTCCACCCCCAAATCTTTCTGTGCTGGAGCTTTCTGCAGCCTTTCTTCTTTTAAATAATATTCAGCTATTCTAGTCTTCCTGCCAAAGTACATAACCACATTATATAACAAGATTTTGCCTAATCACTTAACCTAACTATATCCTCACTCCTTGCATTCCCACCTGTTGTGTAATCTGCAAATGTCAACTAAACCATGAATGGCTCAATTTTTTTTTAAAATTTCAAATTGATTATCTGATTGAATACTTGTGAACGAACCAGAAGTTGATGCTTTGGAACACTGATCAGCACGTGCAGAACCTGAGTGGCCGCACAGTAGTGCACAACTTAGAGGGAACAGTGCAAGCAATTAATTTAGAAATTAATTATGGCCCCAGCACTCATTGCCGTATCACTCCAGTTACAAGAAGCCATCTGGAAAATGCCCCCTTTAGCCCAACTCTGTCTTCGATTAGTTAGCCAATTCTCTATGCATGATACCAAACTGCACCCAACAGCAGCAGGTCTCATCTTGTTAAGTAGACTTATGTGTTGTACTTTATCGTTAAGTTTACAAAAAAAAGAGTTTGATAATACATCTTCTGGTTCCCTATTACCTATTCTGCTTGTTACCTCCTCAAAGGATTCCAGAGAATCTGTTATGCATGATGTTGCAAATAGACAGGCTTAATTTCAGACTGTTGCCAAGGAGTGGAGTAGAGTCAGTAGTTACGGAACAGACTTTGGAGTGGTAACTGAAAACAATAGCTTCAGACTTCACTATACTTAATTAGAGGAAATTTCTGCTTACTCTGTACTGGTTGTTGAAAGAACAGTCTGACAACTTTCTCCCATACAAATTTGACATATCCTCTGCTTCTGCTGCATTTTTATTGTGCACTTTTACATGCATAGATATTTTTGAAATGAATAAAGCTGACGAATAGTTATTAACAATTTTGGTAAGAAAATAATTAACTCTGTAAGATTAATAATTATGGAATCAACAGTTTTTTTTTCCAGCATCCAACATGCTGCCAAATGTCACACGTCCAAAGCTTTATGTCTTCAGGATCAACTAAACTATGAATGGCTCAAATTTTTTTTTCAAATTTCAAATTGATTATCTGATTGAATACTTGTGAACGAACCAAAAACAGGAAGAAATCAATGAGGAATGATTAATGAGCAGCTGTAGTTTTCACTCTACTTATGTGCGACAATGATGGCTTGGATTTTCTGGTTGGCAATTTAACAATCTCTGTAGATTTCCCTTTTCCAAACAGCAGTTTAAATCTGGTACCAAGCCAAGGTGATCTCACTGTGTGCAGCAGTGATGTCAGCAAACAGGTTCAGCAGCACATGACATTGAAGTATTCTCACACGGCCAACCAAGGAAGTTTTAAAATACTGAGTCCCTTAATTTTTAATCTGGATTTTCAGCAATATTCATAAATAATTTATGATCTGGTTAAGATAGAAACTAAAATAAATATACATAATATTTTAAAAATCAATTACCCTCTGGACCGGAGAATTCCAAAAATTCACCATTCTGAGTGAAAAAAGATACATCCTCACCTCAGCTCAGCTCCTTCTTCAGAGGCTATTTTCTGGACACCTCCATCTCCACCCCCACCCCCCACCCCACCCACCCCCACCATCCCCACCCCAAATGGGGGAAACATGTTTCCAATTCTACCTGTTAAGCCAGGGAACTTTTTAAATATATTTTAATGAGGGTCATCTCTCATTTTTTCTCAATTGCAGAGAATATAGGCCTAGTTCCCCAATCTCTTCTCATTGAAAACTCCCTTTATAGCAAGTAAAGATATTTCAGGGGCGGCACGGTGGCACAGTGGTTAGCACTGCTGCCTCACAGCGCCAGAGACCCGGGTTCAATTCCCGCCTCAGGCGACTGACTGTGTGGAGTTTGCACGTTCTCCCCGTGTCTGCGTGGGTTTCCTCCGGGTGCTCCGGTTTCCTCCCACAGTCCAAAGATGTGCAGGTCAGGTGAATTGGCCATGCTAAAATTGCCCGTAGTGTTAGGTAAGGGGTAGATGTAGATGTAGATGTAGGGGTATGGGTGGTAGGGTATGGGTGGGTTACGCTTCGGCGGGGCGGTGTGGACTTATTGGGCCGAAGGGCCTGTTTCCACACTGTAAGTAATCTAATCTAAAGGTGTTTTGTAGCAATTACAAATATTGTACAGCATTAGAACTCATTCAACAAGATGCAACATTTTAAAGGGTTTTACACAAAGTTTGACAATGGAAAAGGAGAAGTTTTCATTAGTTCATAAATTTCCACTGCAGTCTTTGGGATGCCTCTATGGTGCATCCTTTGGAGGAATATTGGATTACTGACAACACCTTCTGGACTTCCATGTTTGAGCGTTTACAGACTCACAAAATTGCTGTCAGTTTCAGTAGAATGATAATGGCAAACATTGACAGTTTTACTGCCAACATCACTGCAAAATTCAGGCCAATACTTAGAGTACAACCTATACCACATGCCAAGCAAATTAAAAGGCAGCTAGTTATAGCTCCTGTGCACATAATACCCCAAAAATGCCAACCTACACTCGCAGGCAATTTACAACTCAGTGGTCATATTGAACAAAATTCAAAATATATTTCAATGTTTTCAGTATTGTTTTCAGCATTGTTTATTGTTTAAGGCAGCAGTAACAATTCTGAGCTAATATTGTTAATTTGGAAGGTGTTTAGTTTCTTTCACTTTGTGGAAAAGGTTGTTATTTGAAATGGGAATGTGTCTGGAGGAAATGTTTTATGAGGCTTCTTGATATTGACTTCAGACACTGTGACCAAAATCAGCCAGCCTGGAACAAGGTAAGTGGTTATTTCTTCAGATGTCAGTCACAGGCCTTAAAGTAACAAAATCATTCTGGACACTGTGGCTATAATGACCACTCCAAGAACACATATAAAGCTATGAGAGATTAAAAGAAAGTATGAAGGATGTATATATTTGCAGTCATGTATGTAACTTAGAAGGGAATAAGCATGTACAGTACTAGTATTGCAAATACTGCAAATATAAATGAAGCAAATACATATTAGTGTGGATAGAGTCATAGAGGTATATAGCACAAAAACAGGCCCTCCAACCCATGCTGACGAGGTTTTGTGAATTGAACTAGTCCCATTTGCCTGTGTTTTGATCCACATCTGTCTAAATCTTTCTTATCCATGTACCTGTCCAAATGTAACTGTATCTGCCTATGCCACTTCCTCTGGCAGCTTGTTCTATGTAAGTACCACCCTCTGTGTGAAAAAAATGTCCCTCACATCCATTTCAAACCTTTTCCCTCTCACCTTAAACCTGTGCCTCTAATTTTGGACTCCCCTACCTTGGAGAAAAGACCATGGTAATTCAGCTTCACCATGCTCCATGTAGAGATTTTATAAATCTCTACAAGGTCACCCCTTAGCCTCCTACACTCCAGGGGGAAAATATTCAGCCTCTCCTTATAACTCAAACCTTCCAGTTTCAGTAACATCCCTTTAAATATTTTTTGCACTCTTTCCAGTTTTATGACATCCTTCTTATAGCAGGGTGACTAAAATGGTATGCAGTATTCCAAATGTGGCCTTACCAATGCCTTATACAGCCGTAACATGACATCCCAGCTCCTGCACTCAATGCTTTCACCAATGAAGGCGAATATGCCAAACACCTTCTTCATTACCGAGTCTACCTGTGATTCCACTTTCAAGGAACTATGTATCTGCACCCCTAGGTCCGTCTGTACAACAACATTCTCCATGGCCCTGTCATTCACTGCATAAGTCCTGCCCTGGTTTGTCTTACTAAAGTGCAACACCCTGCACTTATCTGCATTATGCTCCATCTACCATTCCTCAACCCACTGGCCTGGTTGATCAAGATCCTCTTACGCTCATAGATAAACTGTTGAGGAAAGTTTTCAGAAATTCAGAACAACGTTACTGTTACAGAATGTTACAGAATATTTGTAGAGTTGTGTATATCTTTTATTATGTGTATCTTTGATTATTATTATTCTAATTTAGTATCAGTCCTGTCATAGATTACTTCTGAACATTGGCTGCAATACCATGAACAAACCATTCTCAGGTTTTCTTTTAGCCTGTGTTTTGTAAGTATCAGAAAATTCAGCTCAGGCCTTCTATAGTTGTCGAAGTAACGTATTATTGTTGATAATCTCGATGTTTATAAATAGATATAAAAAAATTAGAGAAGAAAATTGGCAAAAGGGGACAAGCGAACACAGGGAGAAAATAAAAGGTTATAAGAAATAGGAAAAGGATATATGAAGTGTCTTCACCCAAGCCAAACATTAAAGCAACTTTTAGCTATCTTTATAAAGGCTGTAAATACTAGATTGAAACAAGAGTCTGCCATGAATGCTGCCTGTGAGCCCTGAATTTCGAAGACTGGTGCTGTTTTCTAATACAAGGATTTTGTAAACATCAAAATACAGTTTAATCTACATTCTGTACAAGTTTTTGAAACAATTTTAGAAAGTGAATTGCCTAGCAATACTTACCCAGCCATTAAGTGATGACTTTGAGCATTTTTCAAAGTGATTTGTGATCTGACCGGCAGCACAGAGCGAAAGGGACGCAAAATATGATGCTGCATATCAAACAAACACAGAAGTTTTCAAAAAAGCTCAGCAGGTCTGGCAACATCTGTGCAGAGAAATCAAAGTTAACGTTTCAGGTCTGTGACTCTGCCACAGAAGGTACACTGGACCTCAAACATTAACTGTGATTTTTCTTCACAGCTGCTACCAGACCTGCTGAGCTCCTGATTTTGTTTCCGGTAGAGCAAAAGGGAATTGTTGGAATGGTTTTCAGAGTATAGTTCTGTCAAGGCCATATTTTATTCTCTATATTTTGATTGTGGACTGATATGAGAAATGTACAATTTTAAAACTAACAAGGATTATTAAAAAGATTACTGCATTTTTGTTTTGAGAAGTAGGTGATCACATTCATGCTGTGTATACTGCAGCCTGTTCAAACAGTGGGGGAGATAACTACAGACCAGGTGTGGGCAGAGGGAAATTTAGCTGGGACTAAGTGGTGGACTGGTCCTTGGAGTGCTGGCCAGTTGTCAATAATATAGGCCTCCTGCCTGCCAACAATTAGGTGATTGGCTTCCAGGGAACTATACAGCTCATGGGAATAAACTGTATAGCTCAAAACCTTTGGATCTCTGAAAAGGGAGATGGTGTATTTCTCTCTGCACCATCTGGGGGTACGAGCCTCCATTCCCAGATTCCAGTAAAAGTGTCCCCAAAGTTTCTGCCATCTTAATCTTCCCAATTTTCTCATCATAGAAGACATATGTGTGTGCAGTGGTAATGTACCAGAACCAAAAGGACCTGATTGAATTCCCACCTTCCTTGGAGGTATGCCATAACATGAGTGAACAGGTTGATCGTTTTATAAAATGGAACTTTTTTTTAACAGGGTGAGAACCTGTTTATGGCGCTCTATTGTAAAGGTCTAGTGTATCTGCTACATAAAATGTTAAACGAGTGTAGCTGCTGTTCCGTGGCTGTTGGATCACACGCCTCTTCCTGTTGGTCTCCTCATGAACGATTGTAACTTCCGCGAAAACTCGAATCACATTGTAGCGGGTTCGTCGATCTTCCTCTCATTGGGAAGAATTCCTCCTGATAAAGTTTCGTAGGGTCACTCGACTTAAATGTTCACGTTGTTTTTCCCTGCACACACTCGCTTCGATAATAATATTTGTGTCTGGTCTTAAGCACAACTTCCTTGGGTTTGTGTTTTGCTTCGGTCCTGCCTCTCGCCCCCCACTTCCTCATTCTGAGCTTCGTTTGTGCCTGTTCCTTGAGGCAACCTCCCCTCGAGCTGGTAGAGGTTTCTGTCAGTTTACTGTCACTGAAATCGACATTGTTCAGGAATAGGAGCAAAACTGGTTTGGTTCACTCGTCTGTTTTTCGAAACAGGGCATAGTGCACTTTGCAGCTCACAGTGACAGGCGTTCCGCAGTAACTATCTCCAGCTCAGCAAGATGAGTCATACAGTCTGACCGATGGAGATCAATGTTGTACGATTCACAGTGTTGAAAGTGAATTAAGAACCAAAAATGTACAGAAGTAGTTCCTTACAAGAAACTGATTTACAATGGACACAATGAAAGCATGCAGCAAATCCTCCCTGTTCATTTCACTGCAGTAAATCCCAATTGTTCCTTGCAAACATGTAGACAGACTTGTTTTACGTGAAATTCTCCCGCATTTGTTCCGCAAAATCGCCTCTCACCCATGAAGGATGTGAGAAGAGTGAACATTTGAAAGCTGCGTCTATCATTCTGTATGTGCGCCTATGTGTCACTGCGCGGAATCTTGAGAAAACTGGAGGGAAATCTGTTTGACCTTCAATCCTTCCCATTGAACCTGGAAAATTCGGTGTTTTTTTTTAAACGATAAAATCAGCGTGGCACGTGTTCAAAATACGGATGGTCTAGAAAATAAAACGAATTCTGAGTGATTAGAATTTAAAACTGATTTGTCACCTGACTGTTTTCCAGTTACAATCAATTGTCCTATTGAAAAGGACGAAGAACAGGGTTTTTTGAGATGGTTAAATCAGATCCCACGTCCTGTCAAAAGGTCATCGACTTAAAATGTGAACTGTGCACTCTTGTCTGGCAAATGTTTCTGTTCTGCTGAATGTTTGCACCATTTTCTATTTTTTATTCAACATTCTATGTCCTTTTAAAGGCTTTGTTTATTCATCTATAAATGAAAGTAACTGTCTCTCATCTCTGCATAGATGAAGTTCAATATGCATAGAAATTTAAGGTCAAACTATTCAACTGTCATTGACTGTATAAAAGTAAAATACCGCAGATGCTTGAAACCTGAAACAATAATATAAAATGATGGAAATAATTAGTGGTCTCAGCACCTTAGCATTTGAGGAGAAAGAGTCAATACTTCAAATGTTATATCAACTGGAAAATACAGTGAGGGGAGGGAGAAAAATAATTTTATAATAAAGAATAAGACGAGAGACTAAATGACAAACATGGAAGTCAAAAAGAGATGGTAATGGAATAAGAATGAGCATTCTTCAGACTATTTCAGAACCTCATCCATACACCTAAAGTGAGGTTGAAGGCTCTGGCCTTGCCCCCCTCATGATCCTGCATGCATCCAATCTTCTAGAATAATGCCCCGTTCCCCAACATCCATCTACTTGTGGATCCAACTTGTCTCCATGGCCCAACATCACCTCAAATTTAAAATTCTCTTGTGTAAGATCCCCCTGTATCCTCACATCTACCTACTTCTGCAAACACCTTCAGCTTTAAAAGTCACTGAAGATTATGTTTCTCTCATGTATCCCTGTTTTAGATTGTTCCATCTGAAAACTAGAATTCCCTTCATAAAACTTTCCATCTCGATTTCTTTGTTTGCACTTGGAATATGGGCTTTCATTCTAGCCCATGTTAATTGCTCAGTTCTCACCCCTATTCCAGCCTCGGGTGATTGTCTCTGTGGAGTTTGCACATTCTCCCCGTGTCTGGTGGTTTCCTCCGGGTGCTCTGGTTTCCTCCCACAGTCCAAAGATGTGTAGGTTAGGTGAATTGGCTATGCTAAATTACCCATAGTGTTCTGCAATGTGTAGGTTAGGTGAATTGGCCATGCTAAATTACCCATAGTGTTCTGCAATGTGTAGGTTAGGTGCATTCGTCAGGGGAAATGTAGAGTAATAGGTTAGGGGAATGGGTCTTGGTGGGATACTCTTCAGAGGGTTAGTGTGGGCTTGTTGGTCTGAAGGGCCTATTTCCACACTGTAGAGATTCTAATTCTAATTACCCCTTGGATAAGTTGGTGGTGAACTGCATTCTTGAATAGCCGCAGTCGTTGGGGTATGTGGACACCCACAGTGCTGTTAGGAAGTGAATTCCTGTATTTTAACCCAGTAATAATGAAGGAATAGCAATATAATTCCAAGTCAAGATGGTATATAGCTTGGAACAGAATGTGCAGGTGGTGGTGCTCCCTTGTATTTGCAGCCATTGTCCTCCTACATGCCAGAGGTCACAGGTTTGAAGATGCTATGGAAGGAGCCTTGGAAGTTACTGCATCATGTAGATGATACATGCTACTGTCACTGTGCATCAGTGGTGAAAGGAGTGAATGTTGGCAGTGGTGAATGGGATGCCAGTCAAACAGACTGCTTTGTCCTTGATGGTGTCAAGTTTTGTAAGTGTTAGAATTGTACCCATCCAGCCTAATGCAGAGTCTTCCATCATACTCCTGATTTGTACCTTGTAGGTAGCGCACAGACTCTGGGGAGACAGATGATGAGTTACTGCAGAATTCTTGATTTCTGACCTGCTCTTGTGGCCACACAATTTGTATGACTGGTACACTTCAGTTTCTGATCAATGGCAACACCTAAGATGTTGATAATGGGGGATCCATTGATGGTGATGTAATTGATCATCAGTGATGTTAAAATGCTTCTTGAAACCTAGCTTTTTGACCAAACTTTGAACTACAAGATATTAGAACACTTGACAAAAAAGTCTGGTGAGAGTGTTCCATAGGAGCACTTCAAAAAGCTAAATGGCATGAAAACTGCTTTATAAATGTAAGTTGTTGTGGTTGCACATTTCTAGATTTTGTTTTGATACATAAAGGGCTAATTATGATGGTGTTGTCAGACATTTAGAGGCTGACCTTGCAAAGGAGCTATTAATCTCCAATTTTAATCATTAACTGACAGGTCTAGCAGTGATTGACCCTGCTGCCTGTAGGGATTAACCAATTGCCACAACAAGTGGCCAGACCTATACATCTCCTCGAAAGGGAAGAGAAAAAGAAGAATGAATATGTGAGTTAATCCTAGTTACCTGGGCTTGCTGGTTTAGATGTAGGGACAATACCACTGCACCACAAAGGCCCCAGCAACTTGCTGCATACTTTCAGATTTCCAAGACCTACAGTAGTGTGGTTTTGTAAAAAAAAGTTACATAATTTGCTACCCAACTCCTTAACAAGTATGTATTAAGAATCAGTTGCCATTTCAGACACTGAATGCATTGAATGCTCTTCTTCTTATCTGTAGCTATCCTCCCAGTAACTTGCAACTTCCTGTGATTGTTCAAATGTAGACTTTAAGCTATCCATAAAAACAGTGAAAACATTAATAAGTGATGCTGCATCTATTATGATGCAAAGGTCATCCCAACTGTTGTCACTAGTGTTTTGCTTCTCTGAATTGTAGACCACACCACAAACATATTTATTTGAACTATTCCAAGCAGCTCAATGGCATTTTTATGGAGGAAAAGTATTTCTCAAAAAACATCTGTGATGAAGGTTCATGTTCCAGTATTTTGTAGTTTTCAGTTGTCACTGAAAATTAACAGATTCTTTCTCCTCTTTGAAGGCAGCAGGTGGGATATTATGAGTATATTAATAAACCTACTCATGTGGGCCTTCTGTGTGTATGGATACAATGATGCACCATATGGCACAAGTCATAAAAGTACATGGTCCCTGAATTTCCTCAGATGTTTGGCTACAATGCTGCAATAACTTAATCAGAACCGTCATTTCACATAGAGACTTTCTAGATCATTTATTGACCCTACCAGGCTTTGGTGGCACAAAATTAGAGAAAAGTAAATGACTAGCTTGGCAATTTGTAATTGTTCTGCATGTCAACCATACACCAACAGTCCATTGGAGTTTGTTTTAAGAATCTGCCTTTTTAGCAATTAACTCTACCCATTCCAGTGCAATTGTGAAATTTGGACATACATTACCTATGATTTCCCAACCACTCTTCATAATAATTAATTGAAATAAAAATATGGAGAGTTGGAAAACCAGGTTGCTGATTCAGTATCATCTGTTTACCTTGTTGTACGGTTGTGACCCTGTTCATATAATATGTATTGCAATACATTTTTAGCTCTGGAGCAGGCAGATATACCACACAGGCAAAAGTGAGGACTGCAGATGCTGGAAACCAGAGTTTAGATCAGAGTGGTGCTGGAAAAGCACAGCAGGTCAGGCAGCATCCGAGGAGCAAGAAAATCGACGTTTTGGGCAAAAGCCCTTCATCAGGAATGGAGGCAGGAAGCCTCCAGGGTGGAGAGAGAAATGGGGGTGGGGGGGGTTGTGGGGCTGGGGAGAAGGTAGCAAAGAGTACATGAGGTGAATGGGGATGGGGATGGAGATGATAGGTCAGAGAGGAGGGTGGAGCGGATAGGTGGGAAGGGAGATTGGCAGGTAGGACCAGTCATGGGGACAGTGCTGAGCTGGAAGGTTGGAACTAGAGTAAGGTAGGGGGAGGGGAAATGAGGAAACTGGTGAAGTCCACATTGATGCCCTCGGGTTGAAGTGTTCCGAGGCAGAAGATGAGGTGTTCTTCCTCCAGGCGTCAGGTGGTGAGGGAGTGGCGGTTGAGGAGGCCCAGGACCTGCATGTCCTTGGCAGAGTGGGAGAGGGAAATGTTGGCCACAGGACAGTGTGGTTGATTCGTGTGGGTGTCCCAGAGATGTTCCCTGAAACGCTCTGCGAGGAGGCGTCCAGTCTCCCCAATGTATAGGAGTCCGCATCGGGAGCAACGGATAGAATAAATGATACTGGTGGATGTGCAGGTGAAACCAAGCAGTGCATTTCACCATATACCAAAAATATACTGAAAACATTTGTAGGATTGTTTGATTAAATTAAAGTTACACCCAAATATCTGAGTCATTACATTGAAATATTTAGAATCCATTGTTGGATACATGAACTTCTCATTATTTATACCAGTTAAACAAATTAAGTGGCTTGAGAGGTAGAATTAGTATTCTGACCAACCATACAAAAATGACAGATGAGAAAAGACTCACTGGTCCATTGAGACTATCCCGGGTGGTTCAGATTCCCAGTGTATTCCCAGGGTATACAGTAAACACTTCCTAACCATACAGAGCCATGTAATCTCCTGGGAGAGGTAAAATCAAGTAAAAAGCATAGCAACCTTTGTTCTTTATATATTTGTTCATGGGATTTGCATTGCTGGCAAGGCCAGAATTTGTCCATCTCTAATTGATCTGAGAACAGCTTAAGACTCAAACATGTTACTGTAGACCTTTAGTGACATGTAGATCAGACCAGGTAGCAATCACAGATATATTTCCCTAAATTACTTTATGACAATTGATGATATTTCATGACAATTATTAACACTAATATTCAATTCCAGATTTGTTCATAAAATTTTAAATTTCACCAGCATAGAACATGCGCACGTGAAATAACCCCACCTAGGCCAGTATCCCGTCACCCATTATTTACACATAGAGGATCTTTGATACTGCCCCAGCTCACTCAGAGCCAGCTGTTAAAGTGAACAGAACCTTTGACACTCCTGTTTATTTATTTTTTATTCAATGTTATGCAAATTTACAAACACATGACACACTAACAGTTAACAGTCAAAAAAACTACAAAGTCATGGGGTCCTGAAAACAAACACCTCAATCCCCCGCCCCGCCCCCCCCCCATAATTAACAGGAACAGCAACACACAGAATCAACAAAGTAAACCACATTGCAATCCTCCAAATAAAAGCACAGAGCCAACAGCTGAAAAAGTGCAAAAAAGGAAACCCATATGCCGCGTCCCCAGTGAAATTAACTCTCCCCAGAGATACACAAAACGTAATGTCCATACGGAAGCACGATTCAATCACAACCTACATGATAAAATGCAATGCACATAAGAGTACAATGCAAACCATGAGGGGCAGGGTCCACTTATGAGGCAGAGTCCACTCACAAAAAACACTTGTATTCCTTTTTCCAATTTTCCCCCACACTACCACCTGACAGTGAGTGCTTATTTTTCCCCAGAAGACGGGCAGGCAATCGGCCCTTAAGACCCCCTCCACAGTCCGCTGACTGGATCTGTTTAGGGCCAGTTTGGCTTGGCTCATGAGCAGACCCACAAGGAGGTCCGCTGACTATCCTCCCCCCGCTCTGCACTGGGTGCCCAAAGATCAGGAGCGTGGCACTGAAGTGCAACCAAAAATAGAAGAGAAGGCTGTCTAGAAAACTAAAAAGGGAGTGCAAACGCCCATGTTCCATATATACATGGTCCACGGACTCCGCACAAGCAGTTGGGCTGGGAGTCCATGAACCATCGCAATCTGTGGTTGCAGGGGACTGCGGCGTGCAGCAACCCCTTCCCATGAACCCTGAGAGTGAGGGGAAGGACTTCCGCTTAGAGAGCCCTACATTGGGAATCCCCACCGCCTGGTGGCAAATGGGCACGCCAAGACGTGTCTGGGCGGTGGATGAGTGAAAATAGGTGGATGGTGTGCAGCAACAGTCGATACAGGGCCCGCCGTTTTATGTCCCGAAAAGGGGCAAAACTAAAACTCCAGACATGGCTCAGGTTGTGGGGCACAGTCTCCCGCGAGAAGTACGGGACCTTGGGGACAATGTAAAATTGAGTCTGGGCAGGGGTAAGCACAGACGAGAGTTCTCCTGAGCGTCCTCCAGCTGGTGCACTATGTCGAGTCCAAGCACCACCGTTTTAAGACGTTGAATGGCAGTGACCACGAACTGAACGTCTACCGCTGCCCTGTTCGTTATGTCCTATAGCAGCATCCAGCCCAGGCCTCTGCCACCCAGCACCATCAATATTTATGTATTCATAATTTTTTTTTACACAGTGAAAAACAGCAAGTGTGTAAATCTTTACTTATATTCCACCATCAGGAAGAAAGAAAACACCCAAGTGGCCAGTGACAAACAGTGCCCTTACACTCCTGTTTTTTTAATCACTATTGAAATAATTCCATTAAGGCGCAGTATCCCATCACAAAGCCACCCATTATTTGTGTGTGGAGAGACCTTCACATTGATCCAGTTCCCTCAGAGCTAGCTCTCAGAGTGAACAGAACCCCTGACACTCCTGTTTTTCTCCATTTTTTTTCCTCCTCCAACACCTTTGTCGTGTGTGCAGGTGACGGACACAGTGAAAAACAACAAGTGTGTACATCTTTATTCATATTCCACCACCAAGAAGAAAGGAAACACCTGAGTGGCCAGTGACAAGCAGTGCCCTTCACATCAAAGGGCAATGCTGCGTGATCAAACAGTGAAGGGGAGGGCAGGGATTAAATCAAAATAGAGTTGGAGGGGGGAATAATGCACTCCACTCCCTGCGGTGCCCACCTTTCCCTGAAAATCTCGATGGAATACTCCTTTTTTTTGCAGCAAGGTCAGGGTTAGTCCCCTCCTCTTGATACAATAATGGAGAGTCCTTCGCACACTGGTCCAGCTCCCTCAAGAGCCAGCTATCAGAATGAACAGCACCTCAGACACGCCTGTTTATTTTTTTTTCACACAACCTTTGACCCTCCTGCTTATTTATTTTCCTCATAAACCCCCATACTACCGCCTAACTGCGGTCGTGCTTACTTATTTGCCCACACCCATGTTGTGTGTGTGCAGGTGTAAGACACAGTGAGAGACACAAGGTGCACAAATCTTTATTCAGTTTCCACCACCAGGAAGAAAAGAAGCACCCAAGTGGCCAGTGACAAGCAGTGCCCTTCACATCAAAGGACAATGCTGTGTGATCAAACAGTGAAGGGGAGGGCAGGGATTAAATCAAAATAGAGTTGGAGGGGGAAATAATACACTTCACTCTCTGTGGTGCCCACCTCTCCCTGAAAATCTCGATGGAACACTCCTGTCAGCCAGAATTCTCTGATTGGACCAGGTTAACAGCCCCAATCAGAGAAATCATTCAATGATGCCCATTTGGCTGACCTTGATACAATCACGACATTTCTCCCCTTCTAAGTCCTGGGACATAGGCCTGTTCATTTTTCTGTAGCTTCTCCTTGGGCATTTTCACACCAAGTCTGGTTTCTCTGACTCTGCCTTGGATACTGGTGGCATGTACTGGACTGCAAGCCACTTCTTACGCCCGGGTTATCTAGGTCAAAATTCATCTTCAAGCAATAACTGTGTCAAGGTGCAACATCTGCCATGTTCATCTTGTCCTCAGAGGTTTCTTTGATGCAAGGCAGAGCAGGAGAACCCATAGATTCTGACAGCCTTGCCAAAAATCTGAGGGGCCGGGCATGTTCTGCTCCTGCCCTGTTTGCAAGGTTTGCAGGTTCTTTGTGGTCCAGATCCTTGTGCAGGACCACCTCTCCTAACCAAATTTTGAATGTCATGGGATTTGACCTCACATCAACCATGCCTCTTACCTATGCAGGGCCATTCGTCCCCTGAAGTAATCTGCCTCTCTCGCTTAGAGGAGTCTTGTGTATGGTATTGGTGTTCCTGGTGTTGTTTCACCCTTCCCCCTCCAAGTCTGGGAAGATCAAGTTTAACCCGGTGTGGAGTCTTCTCCCCATTAACGACTCTGCTGGAACTGTCTCAATAGTTGTGTGAGGAATGGTCTTATAATTAAACAGGAACTAGGACAGTTGGGTATCAAGTGAAGTGGTAGGCTATTTCTTGAACCCTGCCTTCAGAGTTTGGGCTGCTCTTTTCACCAGACCATTGGATGGTGAATGGTGTGGAGCTGTCCTTACATGCCAAATGCCACTTTGCTTTAGGAAATACTCAAATTCTCTGCTGATAAAGGATGCCCCATTTTCTGGGACCAACACCTCTGGGAGTCCATGTGTTGCAAAAGATACTCGCAACTTTTCAATCATCATCCTCCTGTTTGATGAATGAACTCTATGCATTTCCAATCACTTTGAATGGGTATCCACGATGACTAAAAACATAGGGCCCATGAAAGGACTGACATAGTCAATGTGTAACCTGCCATTCCCATGAATATCGGGGATCTGTTGGTGGTAATTTTTATTCTTGCTGGTACTCTTTGTGCTGCCCCATCAGTCAGCAAGGTTTGCATCCAACCCTGGCCACCAGACATAACATCTTGCCAACACCTTAATTTGGAAACCTCTGGATGACTCTGCTGGAGACAAGCCAGTATTTTTGCTTGGGACCATCATTCTTGCTCCCCATAATAAAATGCCATACTCTAAAGTTATCTGGTTTTGACGGATCCAGAAAGGTTTCGATTCTGGTTGTGATGACCCTTTCATTTCCCCCATCACCACAAGCTGTTTTAGTTTTGCCAGCATGGGATTTTTTTGTGTCTACAGTCTGATATAGTCAGCGGTGATAGGAAGGGTGTCCAGAAAATTAAAAATCATATCATACTCTTCTAATGGCACCATCAGTGGAGTATCTGCCAGTGGGAGGCAACTCAAGGCAACCGCATTTGCCATTTGGCTTCCCAGATCGTGTTCCAATTAGAAATTGTCTGCACTCAGAATGAAAGCCCAGCACTGAATTCGACAAAAGCCTTCCTTGAAATGGAAAGTCTAAGAAATCTCAACCCTTATAGAAATCAACGTAGCAATATTCAGATCTCACGGTTAATCTTCCAAATTCAGATCAGCATCTGACTTGAGTTTGAAGGGTCAAATGGGTCTGTAAGATTCTGAAGAATGGTCACTGGGCCTGAAACAATAATTCTACTTTATCTCCACAGAGGCTGCCTGACCTGTTCAATTTCCCCAGCTATTTCTGTTTTTGTTTTAGATTTCCAGCCTCTGTTATTTTTTGTTTGTTTTCTATACATTAATTTGACTTCACAAGTTTGTTTAAAATATAAGCATCAGTGATCATTGTAAGTTTAATACTTTAATGTAACTAAGGATTTAATTATTAATATTCATGACCTTTGATTCTGGTTGTGGCAAAATGCTTCTGAACTTATCTGTGAACCTTGTGGGTTCTTTGAGCTATACTTTGTCTTATGGATTGTTTTAAAAAAAATACATGTTACTGGCTCTGCAAAGATCCTAACAAGTGGTCCTCCTTTGAACCCATTCAAAGCCTTACTATTAGCCCCGGGTCACCCTTACCCCTCCCTCAGCCTCATATGAGGAGATTAAAAGTTGAACTCCGTATTCTAACTGAGGTTGAATCAAGGTCTTTTTGAATGGCACACTCATCATGTTTAACTAGTTTCCTTTTATGATTTATTTCACAAGCAAAATTGTATTGAACCAAATCATGCACTGTAAACTTGTTCAACGATCCTAAAACTGTACGAGAATTAGATAGTTAACATAATCGGTAAATATATTGCTCCATATTTTTAACTCCATTTTGTTTCTCGATCCTTAAGTTTTAATATTAAATGCATGAAGTTAATTTAATAGACCAAGGAAGTCTTTTGGGTTTCTAAATAATATTTATACACTTATTAAATATTGATTGTTTTGTAACCATATGTAATTATCATAATCATCAAAGACTAAAATCAATACTGTGTGCAATGGAGTGATTGCTTCACACATTCATGCATTTAACCGTATATAAGACTGTTTTCTTTCTCCGTTGTTTTATTTGATGAACAAAATGGGTTTGCAAAACATATTCTTTGCCTTCTTACAATTAACTTGCTTAAAGTTCAGATCCCACAGGCTGTTGATATTATTCGCTCCCCAAAGCTGTATTAATGGCAAGGTAGGGCCACACTGTTCTATGGATACAAATGGAAACAAAAACATGGCAGAAGGAATCAACTGGCCAGAAGAAGGACATGTTAAGTTAAAAAAAACCTCCTTCTTTGAAATTCATTGAGAACCAAGGGAGAGGACATGCTTTCTTCTGGTCTATCAAGAGGTCCTTATATTGCTCACCTCCAACTTTCTTCAATCATGTCATCATGTGAAAGCATCTCTCTACCAACTAACTGTCAGGGACTGTTACTCGAGGTTTATTTAACATTGATCAGTTAATAGGTCCCCTATTCACATTGGGAATTACATTTTATTATCGCTTCACACTGATGTGATGTAGAGTTGAATGCCCCAGCAGACATCATTTTGGGGCAGTCTCTGTCCCATACCCTATGACCTTCCTCTGTCCAAACCTCTCTCTCGCTGATCCTCCCAGTTATTGCTGGCACTCCTCGCACTGACCCACCCTCTCTCTGCCTCTCCAGCTTGTGGCTTACCTTTGCAACTTGAATCTGTTCTTCCTCCCCTTCAGCATATTCTTGCTCAGTCATACAGAAAGTTCAGGAGAGAGAAGTGACAACAAATGGTCAGAAATGGGTTCAGTGATAGGGAGGCTTAGGTAGAGGGACGATCAGCAAGAGGAAGGGTCAGTAAGCAGAAGAGGTGGTGAACTAGAGATAGATAGAACAAATCTTTCATATTTACTCTAATATATTTCATTTGCAAATGTAGGAATTTGGCAATGTACAGTATTTCAAATTCTCTACTTTTTTTTCTTCTGATCAGTAATATAGCAGCTAACTACAATTTTTACATTGGTTATTATAGGATACACAAGGCTATGCCATTTAAAGTTGCGTGTTTAAGGAAAGCAACTATAAAGTTAAATGAGGAACTTCTGAGATGATAAAGATCTATTTATATGAATCAGGGATCATGCTAACTGCAGACAGTTGCATTGTGAAATGTTACACCTTTCTCTGAAATGCATGTTCCAAAAGACAACAAAGAGAAGCTTAATTAGTTTGATCGAGTTTGTATTCTTTCATTCCTCACATGCTAGTCTACTCAGCAAACATCCAGCAGCTAATGAAAGGTGCTCTTGACCAACAGAGGTCAGAGTCTCAGGAGAGGAGTTTCAACAAAATCAAAGAAATAGTATGCATAAAGTATGTCAGACTACAACAGAAAGAAATCTGTCACTCTGCAAGCAGACATTACTATAAAATGATTGGTACAAGAGGAAAAACTAATACTAACATCCAAAACTCGAACATCAGTTTAGATGAGACATGCTAATATAGTAAGCTTTTCGCAATCACATATCGAATTTTTCATGTCCATATTTATGTCTATGGGAGAAAGTTTGTAGCGGAGGATGATCTATCTCATTAAAAAATCTAAAAAAACTCTGACGAGGGCACCAGGAAGATGACAAAGATTATTTTTCAGGCTTCAGAGTTGTGATTTCACTCTGAAACACTGGCCAGAGAGAGAAATGGTGCTAACAGTTGCTCTATTTCAGTTGTTACCAGAGGAGGAATATGAAATGAAAGATCTAGTTATAGAGATCTAAAAGCTTGTGAACCTAACACCACCAAACTTGAGATGAGACTAGCAAAGTTGAAGAGCTGCAGATGCTGTCTCAGTAAAAGATCCAAGGATAGCCAATTAGGTTAAAGCAAACACAGGCAGCTATACCCTTCTCAATGTCATGGAAAGAATTAATGGGCCCAGGAGCTTCTCTTGTTTCTGGTCCCTTATTCCTGACTATCAGTGCACCTTAAACCTTCACCTTCCATCTTTTGTGTGCCTACAATTGGAAACCATAGTCACAAGACAGATTGAAATGTTTTACTTAGGTTTAGTGAAAACGTTTTGAGTTTTTGTCCTCTCTGCCTCTGGTTATAAAGCTTAGGTTTCAGTTTGATATACTTTGAGACTTTGGCTTTGTCAGAATATTACACAATGTCATTGTTCATATTATGTAACTAACTCTGTTTCTTTGCACCAAGTGCTATGTAATACCCGAAAGACTTGAACATCAAAATCACTGTAGATAAAGATCTTAAGTTTAAAAGATAATATATTGATTTAACAGTGACATAACGTATTGATACACAACTCCTGGGTTCACTAAAAATGTCGAAACATTAACGCAAGCCAATTCACCTGCAAAAATGTACCACTTCTATCTCACAAGTGAGTATTAGAAACAGAAAAATGACATTTTGCATTAAGCTATACAGAGCAACCTCAATTATTCACATATCAAATATCCAAATTTCAGATTATCCGAAGAAGATTTCAAGGTCCCACAAAAATGTTACATCAAAGAGGTAAGTGTAGTTGAATTACCTGTACTGAAGAACATGTGAAAATGCTGGCAAAAACAAAGAAACACAAGCATCTCAAGCATCAGCGACTGGATATTTTTTAGTAAAGGGTTAGTTGCACAGCCCTTTGCAAAAGTAAGTGCTTTACAGTATTCCTGTCACTTTACCGGGCCATTCATTTAAAAAATGGCCAAGAATGTAAACGCATGCGTGAGGCACTGTTTCTGTCTTTCTATCGCGAGAGTTCCTGGAAACTGACAAATGCTATTTCAATTGTAGAAGCTGTTGGAGACCTTGTTTGATGCTGTCTTCACCACTCCTTGCCAAAAGCTAACCACTGCTGCATTTTAAAAAAGTTTTCTTGTGTTAGCATTGCTTTATTTTGTTCATCATGTGAAATCTATGTCCTCTTGCGCTCAATACATTAAAATTATAGATTTAAACAAATTCTCCAGTAGAGCACATCATTAGATCAGCATGGCTTCCCTTGTTTAAAGTAAAATCGATTATCCGAATAATCAATTATCCAAATGAAGTAGTGCCTGCCCATCTAGTTCAGATAATCGAGATTCCTCTGTATACACTTCTTTCATTTTAACTCGAAATGAACCACATTTATAAATGCCCAGCGTGTGCTTATGAAAGCAAACTACTGTGGATGCTGGAAATCTGAAACATAAGCACAAAATCCTGGATGTGCTCAGCAGGCCACATTGTGAAGATTGAGAGAGAAACAGTGCAAATGCTTCAGGTCCCTGATCTGCACTGGTTTTGATGAGGTCATTGACCTCTCTGCACAGATCCGATCAAACATTGAGTATTTCCAACTGTTCCCATTTCTATTGGAGCAAAAATAACCCCTAATTCCAACACTCCAAAAGCAATCAGATTTCTTATGAGCCGTTCATTTCCCTTCAATAATAAAAAAGCTGCAACTGCTGAGTTCTGGTTTGCCCCTCATTAAACATGATCTTCTTCAAAAAACAAATTTAAGGCATGAAGAAAACATAAATTATTTGCTATGCCAAAAAAATGTCAAAGCAATGCAGTGATCATTTAAAAATGAATAATTAATAAATCTGACCATTAATTAAACGCAGTAAACAAACAAAACTTTTTTTTTTGCCTTTCTGCTTTAGAAACGTAGCTAAAGAGAGAAAGACTAAGCCCCAAGATTTGATTACTAGGGAAGGTGATGGGGATCAGCACAGGGTTAAGGAGTTGAATTTAACTAACACTGACTTTGTGTTCACGTCTCGTGACACAAATTCCAAGCTGGTCTCAGCAGAATACACTTGGACACAGGTTTGGTTTTGTCCTCTGTTTTTCTCATCTCCCCTCCCAGTGTAGAGATTGTCTGTGTATGTGCACTTCCTCACACTGTCTCTCACTTTTTCAATCATTCACTGTCTCTCACACTCATTCATAGTCACACACACCACTGAGGGAGGATTGGGGTCGGGAGGGGACACTGCACCATAGAATGTTTAGAAAGATGCATTCAGAACCAGAACAAGAGTCACCTGTGGTGTGTTTTGGCCACATTCAAACATATCAAAGAGATAGCTGAGACCCTAAATTTTATCTTATTTAAAGGCAAGTGCAAGGTGCTGTAGTCCAGTTGTAATTTGATTGGTCACACCACTCAACTTTAAGAAAAACACACTTTATTTTTACACCCAGTTAAAATAAAAACAAAAGGAAGAAGAATTGGTGTAACTCTGTTGGAAAACTTAACAGAATAATAGATTATTTCACTACTAAACATCTGTTCCAACACAGTAACATCTCACAAACACACCCTTGGCAAAGGCAAATTCATTAAAATAGATTGTATCACATGCAATGTTTCTCCATTAAAGGAGAAAAGAATGTCAAGAGAAAATCCTGGCAAAGGGAGCAAACTCTAGCTTTTTGCTATGGCCAAAAGAGATGTATAACAGCTTCCGCAGCCAGCTTCAAAACCCCAACAATTTCTCATGGCTAAACTAATACCCTGATTCTGTGGGAGCCTGATATCATTCATTCATGCTGCTTCTATTGTTCTGATTTTAAAAAAACCCAGGGCCTTACAAGCTGTTTACTTTATTGGCTTGGAAGAGGCAACTTCATACCTCAGCTCAAAGCCAATCTTCAAACAGAAAGGACAAAATATGGTGGCTCAGTGGTAAGCACTGCTGCCTCACAGCACCAGGGCCCAGGGTTCAATTCCACCCTTGGGCGACTGTCAGTTTGGAATTTGCACATTCTCCCTGTATCTGTCTGTATTTTGTCCAGTTTCTTCCCACAGTGTAAAGATGTGTGGATTATATGGATTGGCCAAGCTTAATTGCCTTGTAGTCTCCAAAGTGTGCAGTTTAGGTGAATTAGACATGTGAAATATGGGATTACAGGGATGGTGTGGGTATGGGTGGGATGGTATTTGGAAGGTCAATGTGGACTTGATGGACTGAATGGCCTGCTTCCCCATTTTAAGGATTCTATGATTCTATGAATACACTTCTTAAAGCCATAGTATCATCACAGGAGGATATAAAGTCTGAGCCTGTATTGGAGGAGGACATTGCTGTGAACCCAATGGTAAAATCTCCAACCTCTCCACTTGTCAATTCAGTATCCATTCTAGCTGAGGATTCCAGAATTTTCTGTTGGGCTTCAACAACAAGAAAATGTCTACCTGCTGTGCCATTTCTCCCATCACTGGAATTCTACCTCATATTGTCAACCCTCAACATCTCATGCTTGACCAGGTACAAAACCAGTAGAACAAGTTCCTTCCTCAAGGTCTTGTAATCAATGAATGAAGAAAACATTGAGTATGCCATCATGGGGCTCCAAGCCAAGTTACAGTGAAAATGAACCGGAATATAGACATTTCTGAAGTGAATGTAAAAACATGACGAACAATCTGATACCCAAGCTGTCATCAGTTAATTGTCAGTACCCTGATGGTGACACTGAGCAGACAGAGCTGAAAGAATTTTTCACAGGATATGGCAACCTGGCGGAATTCTGTATTATCAGTGGCCAGAGAGCATCAGGAAGCAGCTCCTCCAAGCCCCAGTTACCATCAAAAGAGAAGAATCAGGATAGATTGATGTGAGGCACTAGGCACTTTACATCTCTTCGAATCACAGGCCTTACCCTACTCTTTGATATTTTTCTTCCAATTTATATCTGAAGGATAACTATCCAAGTGATTCCCAGAGATGTCACAGTTTCTTTAAACTTTATAGAAAAACATCATGCTAACAATTAATGGATTTTGATAATTTCTCCACTCCCCTTGTGTCCAAGGCTGCATATTTGCTTATGTAATTTGTTTTTCCAAATTACTCCTCAGCTCTTCAGTAGATATTGTTGCAACATAACTGGAAAAGTATGCCAATAATCATGTCCTACTGTTCCACAAGCCATTGCAAAATGTATAAAATCTCCATGAGATCAAGATGGCCAACATGCCTGACTGATTGCTACTCAGCACAAAAGCAATTCACACTGGATTTTATCATTAACAAAAAAAAACTATTTATTGTAACTCAATAAATGGCAAAGCAAAGAATGGCAATTCTACTATTGAGTGATGTAAACTACACTTTGTAAACATTTCAACTGTGCACATATTCATTCATGATTAAGACAGACAAAACACAAACAATTTGATCCAGATATTATGGATGGAAAAAAGATATATACAGGGAACAACATTCTGGCGATCAGAAATCTAATTGTCTTACATTGCTCCTTTCGATTTCAGCAAGTGCCAGGTTGTTGCTTGGAAAGTGATGGTAATTCTTCAGTTTGATAGTTGATCCAGTGGACTGACATCTTTCACATGCTCTGAAAGGTTCTTGCGACTCTGCTTACAGGTTCAGAACACATCGCAGCTCAATCAACCTGAGGGCTGTCATCAGGCAACTCTTGATGTCACTCTGTCTCAAAGAATACCTCTCATTACTTCTAAATGCAACACTGTCTTGTTCTGCTAAAAATGTGCACCACTTGACTTTTCCAAATTGTAAAACTACTCTAGTATTTCAGGTGTACAGCAAGGTCTGACTTCCATTTCAGTCTCTAGGTGAATTTCTTTTCATTAAAGTGATCCCTTTCATGATGTCTACAGCTTTAGGTTTCCTTACCTTGCTTTTGTAGGCAAAATACCTACAGTAGATTCTTTGCCAAATTCAAATATTATTAGACACCTGGTAAAAGGACTTGTAACAGTCAATGAACAAGAAGGATAAATCATCTAATTGGCAAAAGATTTTCAGTACAACTTCACATGTAAAGTTTTCAATGGTGATCAGATTTCCAGATCTCTTTGTCCTACCTTTTGTTGCATCTAACACAAAGGACTTCAAAAGCAGACTTGAATTCCATTTGTGTCCAGAATTTGTGCTGGGGCAACATGGTGGCTTAGTGGTTAGCACTGCTCTGTGACAGTGCCAGGGACCCAGGTTTGACTCCACCCTAGGGCACTTGTCTGTGTGGAGTTTGCACATTATTCTCCCTGTGTCTGCATGGTTTACTCCAAGTGCTCCAATTTCCTCCCACACTCCAAAGATGTGTAGGTTAGATGGATAGGCCATGCTAGAATCCAGGGATGTGTAGGCTAGAGGGATTAGCCATGAAAAATGCTGGGTATTACAGGGATAGGGTAAGGAGGTGGATCAGCTTGGGATGCTTATTGGAGGGTTGGTGTGGAATAAATTTGCTGAATGGCCTGTTTGAACACTGTAGTGATTCTATGATTCTGTGAAAACTAGTGGCCTTGAGCTTCCTGGGCTAACTGCTTTTCACTGTCACCGTTCTCCTCCCCCACCCCAAACAACCGCTACTCATTGCCATCAAAATTGGCCAGCCACAAGGAGCCAGTAGGAGAGGTACAGGCTGAGGGGGGTCAGACTAAAATAACACAGGAACAGTTTCCAGTGATTTAGGGGTTTGAAACCTTCCTGCACTTTACAAGGGAAAGAGGTGGCAATGGGGAGAAAATACAATTGTCACTGACTTTATCTGGGAGAAAGTGAGGACTGCAGATGCTGGAGATCAGAGCTGAAAAATGTGTTGCTGGAAAAGGGCAGCAGGACAGGCAGCATCCAAGGAGCAGGAGAGTTGACGTTTCGGGCATAAGCTCTTCTTCAGGAATGAGGAAGGCGTGCCAAGCAGGCTAAGATAAAAGGTAGGGAGGAGGGACTTGGGGGAGGGGCGTTGGGAATGCGATAGGTGGAAGGAGGTGAGGGTGATAGGCCGGAGAGGGGGTGGGGGCGGAGAGGTCGGGAAGAAGATTGCAGGTCAAGAAGGCGGTGCTGAGTCCGAGGGTTGGGACTGAGATAAGGTGGGGGGAGGGGAAATTAGGCTTCCTCATTTCACCTCCCCCCACCTTATCTCAGTCCCAACGCTCAGATTCAGCACTGCCTTCTTGACCTGCAATTTTCTTCCCGACCTCTCCGCCTCCACCCCCTCTCCGGCTTATCACCCTCACCTTAACCTCCTTCGACCTATCGCATTCCCAACACCCCTCCCCCAAGTCCCTCCTCCCTACCTTTTATCTTAGCCTGCTTGGCACACCTTCCTCATTCCTGAAGAAGGGCTTATGCCTGAAACTGACTTTATCTGCACAGCCTTCATGCATCTTGATTGGAAAAAAAGAGTAAAAATTAAGGAAGCAGCATTTGATGAAGAGAGCCAAATAGAAACAGAGTAAAAGAAAGATTCAATGTTTAAATTCCACCCTGGCAACCATTATTCAGTCTGCAGAACAGTCCATAGTTTTTGAGGGATTACATACATTTTTGAATTTTCTTGCTCTCACATTACCAGGCCTTATCACCTCACCTACTTCACAGTTGGCTAGACCTTGGTGAAGCAGGGCTTGCCATCATGGATGGTCTCATGCCCATTCTTTCCATCTGTTGAAGGCAAAAACAATCTACTTCAAGTAGATTTCAAGTGCATCTTTGAAACCTTTCCAGTGGTCATCCTGTGATCTTTGACAAGCTGTGACCTCTGAATAGAAAGTGCATTTTGGAAGGTGAGTGTTCAGCATTCTGATACCGTGCTTTACATTCAGCACCTCTGTTCCTGGAGATTATTTGTGTTTGTGTGCTGGCCTGGATGCAGTATTGAATCTTCCGTAGGCAGTGCTGATGACATGTTTCAAGCTTCTTAAGCACTGACAACATGCCACGCACATTTTATGTCCGGTGACCTTTGTGATTGACCATGGATAATGATAAGTAAAAACTCATCTGAGCTACTTCGCAAAAGAGGACCTTATGTAATGGGCCCTGTTCAGGATCACCAAATCTATAAACATAGACTGAGCCATGTGGCTACTGAAATGATCAACTGCTTCCAGTGAGAAACCCATGGCCATGACGCTGGGGAGTTTGGTGCAAACCCTGGTTTTGACTGGCAGTTTTTAGTGCAAGCCCTGGTTTTGACTGGCAGTTTTTAGTGCAAGCCCTGGTTTTGACTACGGAACTCTTTCAGAATATGGATCCTCAGGTAGCTCAGTAATAGCAGTGTTGATCTTGGGACCTCTAATGCTTACAATCAAGTGGCATAAAGTACTTAATATTCTGGCAGCTGTATTTAAAAATACTTCCTCTAGGACTTCAGTGTTGGTATATGCATATTGACTAATGAAAAATGATAAGATTTTCCATAACTTCTGACAAAACAACTTCATAATTATTTGTTTCTTGCCCTTGAGAGAAGGTGTTGTAGTTGGCAATGGTATAGCCTAGGCCAGACCACTCAAAACATTCTTAAGCAGGCAGCCCAGACCATAACTTTGCAATTTGTTTTGGAAAGTGTACAGTGAAAATTAGAGTAAGTTAGCTAAGTTGATAGCCAAAAATTTACTCACAAAATTATACAATGAAACACAAAAATAAAGAACACCTACAGAACTCAGTCTATCCAAACTAGACTTAATTATGCTTTTCCGAATAGCCACAAAAGTCCCAATAAGCAAATTCCTTAAAAACAGTAAACACCTGAAACAAAGGCTTACAGGTTGAAGTTAGAAGGGCAGAAGGAGAGAGAGTCTAGCAGCTTGTTTCCACATAGCTCCACAGCTGAACTGACTCAAAAAACAACTTCAGTTTCTAGGAATGACGACTCCCATTTCAAAGTACACTTTCCAAAGTACACTTTGGCCACAAGACTCATTTGTTTACGTATAAACAAAAAGGTCTTTCATCTCTGTACCAAACCCATCCATTTCGGACCCTGAATGGTTTACGACCCCTTTGAGAAAAACCAAGCACACAGTAGCTTTGAGAAAAGGACAACTTTTAGAAAAAGGACCAGCTTTGTGACACCTCCCCCTTTAAATAAAAGAATCATCAATATCAAAAGATGGCTTCATTTTTAAAACACTTCAAAAAAAACTGTTAGTCGTCTAAAACATACATACACACTATCCTGACGATACATGTGCAAACATACACAACCACATGTGAATTCAGGCCATGGCACACCCGCCACTGAACACCTCTGTATCTTATTCCAGTCTCGATAACACATCGGCAATCACGTTTGCACGATCTGCCACATGCACAATTATCAAATTGAGTGGCTGCAACAACAAGCTCCATCTAAGCAGTCTGGCATTTTTGTCCTTGAATTTCTCCACAAAAGTCAATGTGTTGTGATCAGTGTATATGACTGTCTCAGATGCATTGCTGGCAATATAGACATTGAAATGTTGTAATGCCAATACCAAGCTCAAAGTCTCTTTCTCCACCATTGAATATTTCCGTTGATGAACGTTCAACTTCCTGGAAAAATCCCCGATGGTCTTTCTATTACCTCGTCATCCTCCTGCAGGAGCACTGCACCAAAAGCATATCACTGGTATCGATAGTCACCTTGAAAGACTTTGTGTAAACAGGTGTGGCTATTACTGAGGCAGTGGTTAACACAGTGTTTAGGCTGTCAAATGCCTTTTGACAGTCCGCTGTCCACTGAAACTTCATGTTCTTTTTTAACAATTTGGTGAGTGGAACAGCCACACTGCTAAAGCTCGGCACAAACGTTCGGTAAAATCCTCTCAATCCCAGGAACTGTAATACTGCTCTTTTCATCAACGGTGTGGGAAATTTCCCCATTACTTTTGGTTTCACATTCGGTGGGGCCACTTGCCCGTGTCCAATAACATGGCCAGGAAGGTGAATTAGGCTTTGGCAAATTCACTTTTAGCTAGGTTTACCACAAAGCCTGCCTTCGTAAGTCGATCAAACAAGTCCAATAAATGTTGTGAACGTTTCTTCCATGAGTGACTAAAAATCCCCAGGTCATCAATGTAAACAACACAGTTGAGTAACCGGGCAATGACCTTATTAGCTAATCTCTGAAATGTGGCCGGACTGTTTTTCATACCAAATAACATTACTTTAAACTGATATAATCCATTTGGTGTTACGAAAGCTGAAATCGCTTTTGCTCTTTCTGACAGAGGTACTTGCTACTAGCCTCTGAGTAAGTCCAACTTAAAAATGTAAATTGCTTGTCCCACTTTTTTGACACAATCCTCCAACTACAGAATTGGATGTACATCAGTCTTTGTAACAGTGTTGACTTTGTGATAGTCCACACATAACCATTGGATACCATCTGGCTTTGGCACCATGACTATGGGTGAACTCCAGTCACTGCAACTCACTTCAAATATGCCATCTTGGAGCATGCGCTCTATCCCCTTCTGAACCCGTGCCAATTTTAGAGGGTTATGCCTGTAAGAATGTTGCTTAATCAGAACAGCATCTCCTATACCTACATCATGTACAATTAGGTTAGTACTTCCCAGTTTATTTCCACATATCTGCTCATGTGATCATAATAAAATTTTCAGGTCATTTTGATTTTCTTGTAGATGGTAACTCAATAATTTATCCCATTTTTTGACAATTTCCTCATTGTCCAATTTGATTTGAGGAATGTCCAATTTAGAATCCTCTGAATTTGGTTCTTCCTTCTGCGCTGTAATTATTGACACCTTCTCCTCTTGCTTTCCATCCCTATCAAAATACCTTTGGAGCATATTCATGTGATACACTCTGTGAGATTTCTTTCTGTCTGGAGTCCTTATCAAGTAGTTCACCTCACTCAATTTCTTTTTGATTTGATACGGTACACTAAACCTTGCTTTTAAAGGTTCACCCGTTCCTGGAAGTAACACCAATACCTTATCCCCAATGGCAAAATTACCAATTTGTGATTTCTTACCCGCTTCCTGTTTCACTGTATGCTGTGATCCTTTTAAATGCTGTCGAGCCAACTCCCCAACTCTATTTAGTCATTCTCTAAAATTTGACACATAGTCCAAATGTGTGGTCTCTGAATTCTGACTTATTAATTTCTTCTTAATCAGTCTTAATGATTCTCTGACTTCATGCCCAAAAGTAAATACAAATGGTCTGAATTTGGTTGATTCATTTGGTGCGTCTCTGATCGCAAAAATTATAAATGGAATTCTCTTATCCCAATCAACTGGATAATCATGACCATAAGCCTTCAACATGGTCTTTAGTGTTTGATGCCACCTCTCTCGCGCTCCCTACAATTCTGGATGGCATGCAGTAGATTTAAATTGCTTTATTCCCAAGTTATCCATAATCTCCTCAAATAGTTTGAATGTGAACTTTGATCCTTGATCTGACTGGATCTCTATGGGCAGTCTGTATCGAGTAAAAAGTTTGATTAATTCTTCTACAGCCCTTTTAGCTGTAATATTGTGTAATGGGATTGCATCTGGAAATCTTGTCGATGCTTCCATTATTGTTAATAAATACTTATTCCCACTTTTTATTTGAAGTAGGGGACCTACACAATAAATCAAGACTCTTGTGAAAGGTTCCTCAAATGCTGGAATAGGTATTAAAGGTGCAGGTTTTATTACTGCCTGTGGGTTTCTGATTACTGACATGTATAACACATCTGGAAAAATTCAACTACATCCTTGCATAGTCCAGGCCAGTAAAAATGTCTTTGTATTTTAGCTTGTGTTTTCCTCACCTGTACATGACCTCCAAGTGGTAGCTCATGCGCCACTCAAAGCACCTCCCTTCTACACCCTACTGACAAAGCAATCTGATGAACTTCTGCCCATTTTTCAGCTGCTTGAATGTGTGATGGTCTCCATTTCCTCATTAAGACATAATTTGTTAAGTAATAACACAGAGGCATGTGTTCACTCTCCTCTCTATAGGCCTTTTGATATAACTGTTTTAAGTTCTCATCTTTCTTCTGTAACTCAATAAGCTTAGCAGAGCTAAAGATACTTGCATGTTTAACTATGTGATCCTGCTCTGTCCCACTTATCTGATCAAAAAAAAGTCTTGGATAAAGCTATGTCAGCTTCCTTATCTGTGCCTTTTGATCTCTCCTGCTTCAGCTTGTGCCTCTGTGATCTTGTGACCACACAATCTGGGAAGATCCCTGGATAAACACCCTGCATTTCTTCAGTTGCCTGCATCTCCACTGGCTTTTCAACTAGAGTTGGCAGCACGCCTACCAGTGAATTAGCTATATCATTTGCAAATTGCATTCCTGGAGTTGAGAGTTCGTTCAGTACTCCTATCACAAATTCTCCACTCTTCTCTGGACTCTCTAGACTCCTTTTACATAACTGAGCACTTTTTGTCTCACCTTGAATTCCTGTTACCAGTACGTTTTCTGGCAATAGTCCTTCAGGAGTACATATCTCCTCATCCTTCAGCATTACAAACTGAGAGGATCCTGTGTCCCTTAATATTGTAATCTCGTTACTGTCTACTCCTGGCCTATATGAATAAACTTTACCCTTGCATGTATATAGATCTGGCACTTTCTCCTTAACCAACCTCTGATCATCTTGGACACTGTGAGGCAGTTGTCTAACTTCCCTTGTGCTTTTTGTTACTAGTCCGACAAAACTCCCAGGCTTGTCCGATTTTCCTACATCTTGCTTTCTCCTAGCCCACCAACACTTTATTACAATGAAAACACCGGAGCTTTTTAACTTCTTTGTCCCCCTCAGTGGTTACTTTTTTACCCTGTAGTAAGTTATCTTTATGATCGTCACTGAGATCTACCTTTCCCTTTCCACATGAGGATTTCTCTTTGCCCCAGTTTCTATCCCTCATGGACTGAAATTGATCATAATCAGCAACCACTTCAGCTGCTGCTAACCTTGCCATTTTAACTCTCTGCTCTTCCACATGAGTTTGCACTACTTCCTCACTAAGGTCACCTTCAGCCTTTATCTCCAGCCTTTTCAGCTGACTTTCCTTTTTAAGTGTCAGTTTTTGAAGATCAAACACTTTCTTTTTCTTTCTCTTCTGCTGCTGCTCCCTTTTTTTCTCTCTTCTGCTGCTCTCTATTTTTCCCTCTCTTCTGCTCTTAACTGTAATTCAAACTGTTTCAGTTCTGTTGCCCTTTCCTTCTCTCTCACCTCTAACTCAAGATGCTTCATTTGTAATTGAATTCTTGCCATTCCTATAGATTCTGATGGTTTCTCCAGCAAGTTTAAATGCTGAGCTACTGCTGTAATTATCTCTCCTTTCCTCACAGAAGGAGGCAGTCCCAACCCCAGTTTGTCTGCTAAATCCAGCAGCCTGGCCTTATTAACTTTTTGCAAAACTTCCAAAGTCACCACATCCAATTCCAGAAAACTTTTGGCGACTGAAAGGCACGTTACTATCCCAAGCCTTGGCTACCCAACCAAACCAACACCCAAAATAAAGACACTAGCACCTACCACTTGCTGTTTAAAATCCTGCAAAGAGCCCCCAGTCTGTTATGGACTAGGCCAGACCATTTAAAACATTCTTAAGCAGGCAACCCAGACCATAACTTTGCAACTTGTTTCGGTAAGTGTACAGTGACAATTACCCAGAGTAAGTTAGCTAGGTTGACTACCAGGTTTTAAAACAGACAAAAATTTATTCACAAAATTACACAATGAAACACACAGAACAGAATAAAGAACACCTACAGAAGTCAAACTATCCAAACTAGACTTAATTATGCTGTTCCAAATATACATAACAGTCCCAATAAGCAAACTCCTTAAAAACAGCAAAAATGAAACAAAGGCTTACAGGTCAAAGTTAGAAGGGCAGAAGGAGAGAGAGTCTAGCAGCCTGTTTCCACACAGCTCCACTGCTGAACTGACTCAAAAAAAACTTCAGTTTCCAGGAATGACTACTCCCCTTTCATTATACAGGTAACATCGAAAAACATAAACATTTTGGCCTAAAGCCTCGTCTGTTTATGTATAAACAAAAAGGTCTTTCATCTCTGTACCAAACCCAGCCGTTTCGGAGCCTGCTTGGTTCACGACCCCTCTGGAAAAAAAAACCAAGGGCACAGTATCCTTGAGAAAAGGAACAGCTTTTAGAAAAAGGGCCAGTTTCGCGACAGCAGACAAACTGTTTGGACTGAAATCCAATTTTGCACAAATATCTGTTCTAGTCTGCCATAGTCATGTCACCTCTACCATGATACATAAACCCTGTAGGCAGACATCTTAAGCTTCAGTTCAATAAAGTCTTTGTAGTGAACACATTGCTTTTTTTAAACACTTGAGACAGGTTATCAGAAGTGATGAAAGTCCAGAGCTGAAATGGAAAGCTTAGCTGCAGATCTATTACCATTGGTAAAGGAAATATGACAATTACAAAATTACAATTAAAGATGTCTGAAGTCAAGTTCATAGGGCATGTCCTGACAGCAAAAGATCTTGTCCAAATCCTAAACAGTTGCGAGCTGCAGCAGTGATACAGCAACCAACAGGTGTGAATGCAATGGAATAATTTGTTGGATTAGTCAACTATTTGGCAAAAGTCTTGCCCAATTTGTTTTTGGAGCTTGAACCATTGCTCATGGTCAAGATGTGCAGCAGTATTAGGGTACAAAATTTATTAAAATCAAGCAAACTAGTGATAGCAATGTCATTGCTGAAATATCATGACATAAATTGAGGTCACCTTGTAGTGTGCCATTAGAGAGACATGACCTGGAGCAATCGCAATGAAGTGGGGTCAAGCAACTGCATTTATATCCAGAGAGCTGACACAAACAGAGAGACATTTTGCCCACATTGAGAAAGTGGGCCTACCTATTATCTTTGCTTGTGAGCATTTTCATCAATATCTACAAGAGACAAAGTGACAGTTGAGTCCGACAGCAAGCCACTTCAAAACATTTTCCTCAGGCTGCTACTATCTGCCCTAAAGCATCTGCAAAAAACTGTTACAATTACAGAGATATCATCTGGATGTGACATACAAGCAAGGGAAACAGAAGCATATTGCAGGCGTGCTGTTCAACAGAACCCTCCAAATGAAGAAAGTGAAGGATGCTACAACAGAGTGTGAAATCTTTGAACATAAAGCAGCAGTTTATCTTGCTCTAGAAGTCATCAATGCAGCAAACAATGGGGGAGGCGATGACCCAGTGATATTATCACTAAACTATTCATTTTGAGATCCACATCATCTTCTGGGTACTGGGTTTGAATCCCACCATGGCAGATGGTGGAATTTGAATTCAATAAAAGTCTGGAATTCGTAAGTCTAACAATTACAATGAAGTCATTGTCGATTGTCAGAACAACCCATCTACAGAGGAACCTCGATTATCCGAATACCAATTATCTGAAAATCAGATTATCCGAAGGAGATCTCGAGGTCCCGATTGAAACATTGCATCAAAGACATGTTTCCAACAGTTATTATGTCATTCGTTTACAGTGATTAAACAGGCACCGTCTCCAATTGACTGACCTCCTGCTCTCTCTCTCTCCCCACACCTTCCCTGGAGTTCTACAGAGCGGTGTACTCTAATCCTCCCGTCCCCCAGATAATCTCTCTAACACTGTCCTGTACAGGGCAGAGGTGGAACCTGTCAAAAAGTTGCAGTAAAAGTTTGTGTGTGGGGCTGTGGCTGTGTGTGTGCTATTTGGAGTCTTACCCCACAAAGGCAACAGCAGCAGTCTTGTTGTTGGTGTCCAGTCCCGCTGCCCCGGAGAGGGGGTGGGGGCTGGACGGGGATGGTGGGGCAGGCGGGGGGGCTGGGGTGGGGGGTGGTGGCGATGCTGGACGGGGTTGGGGGTGGGAGGGGGGCGGTGTTGGATGGTTGAGGGACTATGTTGGACGGGGATGGGGGAGGCGGTGTCGGACGGGGGCGGGGTCTCATACGCTGTGTGTTTCTGCAGTCTCCTGAAGAGACTAAAAACTCTGAGCCCAGAGGAAAGGCATTTAATCGATTAACTGAATAATTGATTATCCAAATGATAAGTGCCCGCCCATCACGTTTCGATAATTGAGGTTCCCCTGTAGTTTACTAATGTCCTTAAGGGAAGGGATCTGCCATCCTTACCTGTTCTGGCCTAACAGACCCAAAACAAAATGAATGACTCTGACTGCCCTCTGGACAAAAGGGATGGGCAATGAATGCTGGCCTAGCATTCAGTGACACCCACATCCTGCAAATGATTTTTTTTAAAAAGACCCACAAAATGCCTTGCTCACTTAAAGCATATTGTCCAACAAATTTCCAGGTGTTGCATGAAGTAGTGATGAAAAGATGGCTAGAAAACATCAAGGACACGTGTTGCTTTAAGAGCATATCGGGCAGATAAGGATAAATTGATTGCCCAGGATGGTATATTGGGCAAAAGGAAATTGAGTGATTATCCTGAAATAGTTGAGAACAGAGATGCTATGGTACATCCAAGCAAGCCACCAAGGAACTGAATTAAGGTTTTGTAAGGCAAAAGATGTGTCCTACTTGCCAAATGTGAGCAACAAAATCAAGGACCACATTGGCCAGTGCTGTTTTTGTAATGAGTCTAAGCAAGCTATAGGGCTGCTCATGACAGGCAACATCCCAAACAGACCGCAGATGAAACTAAGAGTAAATTACTGCACACTTACAGAAGTTATAGAGTCATACAGCTTGGAAACAGATACTTCAGTCCAACTAGTCTATACCAACCGTAATCCCAAACAAAACTAATCCCATCTGCTTGCACTTGGCCCATATCACTCCAAACATTTCTTCTTCATCAATGTAATTAATTGTCTTTTAAATGTTGTAACTGTAGCCATATCCTCCACTTCATCTGGAAGGTCATTCATTCACAGGAGTTAATCATCTTGTCACCATAGATGACTATTTTGACTAATGGGAGGTGGAACAATTGACTACCACTGAAATTGTCAAATGTCTAAAAGCACATTTTAGCTGTTATGACATTCCTGACATTATCATGAACAACACTGGACCTCATTTCACAGGCGAAGAATTCAGTCACTTCTTCAAGGTTAGGAAATCCAGCACTTTACATCATCTCCTCACTACCTCTAGTCAAATGGAAAGGCTGAGATGGCAGGGAAAATCACCAGAAGAATCATAAAGAAATATAAAAGTAAATTTCACACAGCTATATACAATGCAATCTTCAAGTGGAGAAACACAACAACTGAATGGAAAATATTTCAGTACAAAGACTAATGCTCTTCCAAAAGCAGAAAAGTATTGAAGCCGGAAGTCATATCAGGTCTGAGTGAACAGTTAAGGTGTAATAGTAGAGTCATAGAGATGTACAGCATGGAAACAGACCCTTCAGTCCAACCCGACCATGCCGACCAGATATCCCAACCCAATCTAGTCCCATCTGCCAGCACCCGGCCCATATCCCTCCAAACCCTTCCTATTCATTTACCCATCCAAATGCCTCTTAAATGTTGCAATTGTACGAGCCTCCACCACATCCTCTGGCATTCCATACACGTACCACCCTCTGCGTGAAAAAGTTGCCCCGAAGGTCTCTTTTATATCTTTCCCCTCTCACCCTAAACCTATGCCCTCTAGTTCTGGACTCCCCGACCCCAGGGAAAAGACTTTGCCTATTTATCCTATCCATGCCCCTCATAATTTAGTCAAACCTCTATAAGGTCACCCCTCAGCCTCCGATGCTTCAGGGAAAATAGCCCCAGCCTGTTTAGCCTCTCCCTGTAGCTCAGATCCTCCAACCCTGGCAACATACTTGTAAATCTTTTCTGAACCCTTTCAAG
The DNA here is from genome assembly GCF_047496795.1 of Chiloscyllium punctatum. Lineage (NCBI taxonomy): Eukaryota > Metazoa > Chordata > Chondrichthyes > Orectolobiformes > Hemiscylliidae > Chiloscyllium > Chiloscyllium punctatum. The sequence continues at coordinate 54,870,203 of NC_092758.1, read as the reverse complement.
TTTCACAACATCTTTCCGATAGGAAGGAGACCAGAAATGCACGCAATATTCCAACAGTGGTCTAACCAAATGTCCTGTACAGCTGCAACATGACCTCCCAACTCCTGTACTCAATACTCTGACCAATAAAGAAAAGCATACCAAACGTCTTCTTCACTATCCTATCTACCTGTGACTCCACTTTCAAGAAGCTATAAACCTGCACTCCAAGGTCTCTTTGTTCAGCCACACTCCCTAGGACCTGACCATTAAGTGTATAAGTCATGCTAAGATTTGCTTTCCCAAAATGCAGCACCTTACATTTATCTGAATTAAACTCCATTTGCCACTTCTCAGCCCATTGGCCCATCTGGTCAAGATCCTGTTGTAATCTGAGGTAACCCTCTTCGCTGTCCACTACACCTCCAATTTTGGTGTCATCTGCAAACTTACTAATTATACCTCTTATGCTTGCATCCAAATCATTTATGTAAATGTCAAAACGTAGAGGACCTAGCACTGATCATTGTGGCACTCCACTGGTCACAGGCCTCCAGTCTGAAAAACAACCCTCCACCACCACCCTCTGTCTTCTACCTTTGAGCCAGTTCTGTATCCAAATGGCTAGTTCTCCCTGTATTTCATGAGATCTAACCTTGCTAACCAGTCTCCCATGGGGAACCTTGTCGAAAGCCTTACTGAAGTCCATATAGATCACATCTACTGCTCTGCCCTCATCAACCTTCTTTGTTACTTCATCAAAAAACTCAATCAAGTTTGTAAGACATGATTTCCCACGCACAAAGCCATGTTGACTATCCAGAATCAGGCCTTTCCAAATACATGTACATCCTGTCCCTTAGGATTCCCTCCAACAACTTGCCCACCACCAAGGTCTATAGTTCCCTGGCTTGTCCTTACCATCCTTCTTAAACTGTGGCACCATGTTTGCCAACCTCCAGTCTTCCGGCACCTCACCTGTGACTATCGATAATACAAATATCTCAGCAAGAGGCCCAGCAATCACTTCTTTAGCTTCCCACAGAGTTCTTGGGTACACCTGATCAGGTCCTGGGGATTTATCCACCTTTAACCATTTCAAGACATCCAGCACTTCCTCCTCTGTAATCTGGACATTTTGCAAGATGTCACCATCTATTTCCCTACAGTCTATATCTTCCATATCCTTTTCCACAGGAAATACTGATGCAAAATATTCACTTAGTATCTCCCCCATTTTCTGTGGCTCCACACAAAGACTGCCTTGCTGATCTTTGAGGGGCCATATTCTCTCCCTAGTTACCCTTTTGTCCTTAATATATTTGTAAAACCCCTTTGGATTCTCTTTAATTATATTTGCCAAAGCTATCTCATGTCCCCGTTTTGCCCTCCTGATTTCCCTCTTAAGTATACTCCTACTTCCTTTATACTCTTCTAAGGATTCACTCGATCTATCCTGTCTACACCTTACATATGCTTCCTTCTTTTTCTTAACCAAACCCTCAATTTCTTTAGTCATCCAGCATTCCCTATAGTTACCAGCCTTCCCTTTCACCCTGACAGGAATATACTTTCTCTGGATTCTCGTTATCTTATTTCTGAAGGCTTCCCATTTTCCAACCGTCCTTTTACCTGCGAACATCTGCCCCTAATCAGCTTTTGAAAGTTCTTGCCTAATACCGTCAAAATTGGCCTTTCTCCAATTTCGAACTTCAACTTTTAGATCTGATCTATCCTTTTCCATCACTATTTTAAAACGAATAAAATTATGGTCACTGGCCCCATAGTGCTCCCCCACTGACACCTCAGTCACCTGCCCTGTCTTATTTCCCAAGAATAGGTCAAGTTTTGCACCTTCTCTAGTAGGTACATCCACATACTGAATCAGAAAATTGTCTTGTACACACTTAAGAAATTCCTCTCTACCTAAACCTTTAACACTATGGCAGTCCCAGTCGATGTTTGGAAAGTTAAAATCCCCTACCCTAACTACCCTATTATTCTTACAGATAGCTGAGATCTCCTTACAAGTTTGTTTCTCAATGTCCCTCTGACTGTTGGGGGGTCTATAATACAATCCCAATAAGGTGATCATCCCTTTCTTATTTCTCAGTTCCACCCAAATAACTTCCCTGGATGTATTTCCAGGAATATCCTCCCTCAGCACAGTTGTAATGCTATCCCTTATCAAAAATGCCACACCCCCTCCTCTCTTGCCTCCCTTTCTATCCTTCCTGTAGCATTTGTATCCTGGAACATTGAGCTGCCAATTCTGCCCATCCCTGAGCTATGTTTCTGTAACTGCTATGATATCCCAGTCCCATGTTCCTAACCATGCCCTGAGTTCATCTGCCTTCCCTGTTAGGCTCCTTGCATTGAAATAAATGCAGTTTAAGTTATTAGTCCTACCTTGTCCCTGCCTGCCCTGACTGTTTGACTCACTTCTGTTCTCAGCTGTACCCGTCTCAGATTGATTTCTTTCCTCACCATCTCCCTGGATCCCACCCCCCCACCTTACTAGTTTAAATCCTCCCAAGCAGTTCTAGCAAATTTCCCTGCCAGTAGATTAGTCCCCTTCCAATTTAGATGCAATCTGTCCTTCTTGTACAGGTCACTTCTACCCCAAAAGAGATTCCAATGATCCAAAAATGTGAATCCTTCTCCCATACACCAGCTCCTCAGCCATGCATTCATCTGCTTTATCCTCATATTCCTGCCCTCACTAGCTCGTAGCACCGGGAGTAATCCAGATATTATTACCCTTGAGGACCTCCTTTTTAAAATTCTACCTAACTCTCTGTAATCTCCCTTCAGAGTCTCAACCTTTTTCCGTCTAATGTTGTTGGTTCTAATGTGGACAATGACCTCCTGCTGGCCCCTCTCCACCGTGAGAACATTCTGCACCCTCTCTGAGACATCCTTGATCCTGGCACCAGGGAAACAACACACCATTCTGCTTTTTCTCTGCTGGCCACAGAAATGTCTGTCTGTACCTTGGACTACAGAATCCCCTAACACTATTGATCTCTTGGAAGCCGACGTACCCCTCGTTGCATTAGAGCCAGTCTCAATACCAGAAACTTGGCTGTTTGTGCTACGTTCCCCTGAGAATCCATCACCCCCTACATTTTCCAAAACAGCATACCTGTTTGAAATGGGTATATCCACAAAAGACTCCTGCTCTAGCTGCCTACCTTTCTTACCTTTCCTGGAGTTAACCCATCTATGTGTCTGTATCTGAGACTTTCCCCTCTTCCTATAACTGCCACCCATCACATAATGTTACCATTGCAAATTCCTCATCGCTTCTAACTGTCTCTCCAACCGAACCATTCAATTTGATAAGATTTGCATCCAACGGCATTTATGGCAGATATAATCCGCAGTAACCCTTAAACTCTCCTTAAACTCCCACATCTGACAAGAGGTACATATCACTGCAAAGGCCATTTTTACTCCTTCACAATCTACAGACCCAGAAAATAACATCATCTTATTCCTCTACAAACACTGCCCCAGGTTAAATTAATAGCTATGGCTTATATTTTAAGTTTAATCAAGAGACTTATCTCTAAAAACATATAATCAAAAAAGAATCCACTGTACCCACTACTGCAGCCTTTCTCTTGGACAGACTTAAAACAACGATTAACTTATCTGATTCTGTGCTGTCTACTTCGCCCAACAGTTTCTCCAGGATTAGTTGTGAATTTCATTGTTTGTTAATTTTCCCAGATGCACTCCGATGTCCAGCGATACACAAATTCAAACAGCAAAGGCGATAACTGTGCAGATTTTCTCTCTCTCTCTCTCCTGCACTGTTCTACCATGTGCTTCCTTTGCCTGTCCTTCTCCCTTTTAAACTTCTGTTATTTTGACTTTTTTTTTCCAAAGTTCCAAAACAATGCAACAGCATATAAAACAGTAATTGCTGCTCCTGGAATTCGAGGAAATCACCTTCAACACCTAAAATACCCCCAAAAAAGGAGCAGCTCTTATAGCCAGAAATTTTTCCCGTCCTCCATCTTGGATTACCCAAAGAAAGCCAAATTTCATTTTGATAGAACTGTTACCCCAGAGTTGAGTACTGGAGACCCAGTCAAGGTAAAAACATTCAACTCTATTAACAAAAGCTACCCACCCACTCCCTCACCAAGTGGTAACTTGGACTTATATGGATAAGTTTTCACCTTGATTGTATGCAGTGGAACGTGATGACTAACTATACCATTGCAGCTGAAGGTAAAAATCACACACACCAATTTATAGTCTAACAGATTTACTAACTTTCGGAGCACTAACTTTCAGAGCACTGCTCCTTCATCAGGTGGTTGTGTGATTTTGAACTTTATACACCCCAGTACAATATCAGCATCTCCAAATCATTGCAGCTGAAGACTCATATGCCCAACTGCAGCTGTCATTCCTCAGCTGTAGGTGGTTGATCAGGAGGAGGTGAATGCACCATTTCACAGATCACACATTATCCTGAGATCCAGAGGTCCACTGAAATAGAATGACAATGGCTAGCACAGCAACACAAAATAACGCAGGAATATACTCTTGGCAAAACAACATCACCCAAGTAATCAGCAAATGACAACACATAATAATGCTTACCGTTAAGAGACCAGTACAATTTAAGGACTATGAATGCAATGCATACACAGAGACTGAAGGAAATAATGAACTGCCAAGGTTGGAGAACAATAATGTAAATTGATGGTACCTTGGATAACTAAAAATGTACATGATAGCCCATGCCATTTTTTTATATCAAAAGGGAGATATCTTGATTGAAATACAATCACAAATTAATGTCTTCCTAATCTGCTGTAAATATATGATCTCTACCACAAGGCACACCCCCCTATAGAAGATATGTTAAGCTGAACTTCAATAAAGCCCTTGTGTTGAACATACTGCCATGTTGTACACTCAGAGCACTGACCAAGAATTATTGAAATTCATCTGGGAAGAGTACTTAAATTTAAAAGTTAATCAAACTAAAACCTAGCTTCTCTGACTGGTAGTCTGGATGTTTTTCACAAGATCCATTAGAAATGCATTTACAAAAGACAACAGAAAAATAAATTTATGTCACCGTATTCTTCTGCAAGCCCCTTAAAATTAATTAAATAACATGTCATTGATATTTTAAAATTCAGATTAAAGTTTCAAAATTTTTCAGAAGCTGACAGTTTATTCCGATATACACTGTCTTAATTGAACATGACTGAAAACTGATTTAAGATCTGAAGCATTGAATTGTTCAAACTAAATTCTTGTGGTATCTTACTGGAGTCAACACATCACAGGGATCCATCAAAGTATGTAAAATATATATCCATTAGACAATGTCTTTAATGATGCATCACTAATTTAGTCACATGCATAACTAACTTGTGTATTAAATTTTTAATTAGGTCAAATGTTTTAAATTCTTCAGTTTAGAAGAATTTCTATGAACTATGGATAAACTGGATGTATTTTTGAAGACAGTATAACTGATTTTATGTGTTGAGGCATTTTACCATCTGTGCTCAAACAAGTCACAATGTAATAATAATAAGGCCTAATGCAATGCAAAAAAAGACCAAATTCTAGCTTAAGCAAAAATAGGATCAAGTTAAGGGGTTCATTGCACAGTACATTTGTCTGCTTTTGCAATCATATTTTAAATGTAGATGTAACCGGCAAATGAACCTGATGCTAAATGTCTAAGTCAATCAAATATTTAGAGGTCTTTTGCTTTGATGGTTAGTAATGAAAGATTTTTGCAATCATTTAGAGTCACACTGAAGCATGTCTTGTATTTAACATCTTTGTGATTTGATAAGAAATGTATTCTTTCTCATTCTAATAAGTTTTCAATTTTAAAACAAACAACCATTTAGTTGTTTATCAATTAATTCATTTAAACTCAGATATTCATCTCCACAGTCACAGTTTGTCATTTATTTTCCAAAGAAGTCGATACTTGACTTTTCCACAGCCTATATTGGAAGCTTCCCATTTTTCTTGCAGCATGGCCTAATATTGGAGCAGGCAGTGAAGATTTCCAGTATGGTGGATTGCTAGTGAACCCAGATATACCCTTTGACATCATAAGGTGAAGACCCTTGTCTAACTCTGAGTCATAGAGTCATAATCATACAGCATGGAAACAGACCCTTCGATCCAACCAGCCTATGCCGAACATAATCCCAAACTAAACTAGTCCCATCTGCCTGCTCCTGGCCCATATCCCTCCAAACCTTTCCTGTTTGTGTATCTATCCAAATGTCTTTTAAACATTGTAATTGTATTCTTTAAATATTTAAAAACTTCAATGCCAGTTTTACAAGTTTGCTACATATGTTCCACTAGCATTAATGCTATGCAGCAAGCTTCACTTGCACGGTTCCCTACCCTAAGTTCCCTGGCTCCTATTCTGGAGCTCTGGTATCATGTGTAATCTGAGGGTGGGTGTGAAGGAGAGTTGTGGGAGCCGGAGGTGCATGTTCTTGATTAGGGAATGGGCCGTAGTGGGTATTGCCGATGAGTAAGCAAGATCCAGGATTCTGGGGACATTTCGAAGCTTAAGGGCAGTAGGATGTGAGTATAGAAACTGAAGGAACCAGACTGGGGGACAATGTAGCACTGAGCCATGGGTTGTGGACGAGGGAGGGTTTTGGATCATGAAAAGTAGTTTCCTTTCCACAATTAGCAACCATCTATTTATTTGGTAAAGTGGAATGTAAGTATTTGATCCTTAGTTTATGTTCTTAATTATCAGCACTAACCTTTTGAATGAAAAAATATGTTCAAGTTGATTGCAAACAGCTAAAGGTTTCAAGCTAATGTTCCTTGCCACTTTGAGAATAGGAACAGTGTGGTCAAAATCATGCCACCTTAACAGCCCATTGAGGCAAACTATAATTTTTGGATTTCACCATAAGTGAACTTGTTGATTATGCAGTGCTATTGCTTGGCTCAACAATGGCAAACTTCTTTGTGTTCACTATAGTTGAGAAAAGCAAATCCAGACCACAATGCTTTTATTTGCAATATTTTATAACACATATTTTGTTTAAACTAAACAATTCTATGCTTTTCCACAGAGATTGCTTCCTTGGTTTTAAGACGTTAAGTGACTATGTTAGAATGAATCTAGAGAATAGAGACAACATCAAATAGTAAATAATAGTAATTCTGCAAAATGCTTGTTATAGTTTAGAAAATAGTGCGCTGAAAATTAGGATTTGTTAAATAACATAAACCTCAGATTCTATTTCTGTAAATGTATATTACTTTACAGATTGAATTGATAAAATATGAAACTGTGATACTTTTAATGACATAAATTTATGCCCTAATCACATTTCTTGTATTGTTATTTGCCTTGTACATAATCTTCACCATCTCTATCTCGCTTATTAATTGGCATTAGATTAGGCAGTAATAGAGTGGACAGTTCTATCAAAGAAAATTGTGGGATACCTTTTAGTGATGAAATTCTTGTGGTAGGCCACATTTTTGCCTTTTTTACCCTTTCTGTTCCATAAATCCATGTGAAATGGTCAACTGCAAAGGAAAATTCAGTCCACAGTCAAATTGATTGACTTACAACAGTCATATGAATTTACATTGTACAATAATCCCACTGATATAGTTTATTCAATTTAGTTTGTTTTCAACTAAATAGGAGAGGAAAAGAATTTCAATGCACAAAATTATCTCATTGGGTGGATAATCTATTAATGCTTTATGGTAGTAAGCCAACCTAACAACAAACTATAGGTCAATGAACACTTTTTTTAAAAGCTGAAAAGCTTTATCCTCAGAGAGAATGGAAATGTAGTTTAAAGTATTTTGGAAATAACATGACCAAATGATTGTTGTAGATATAAAGTCACAGAATCTGTAGTAAAATCAACAAGTCACTTATTTATGTCAGAAATATTTGACTGATGCAACAGAACCTTCTGACTGCAACAAAAATATTTTCACGGGTTGTAGTTAGAACTTAGTAAGTAGGTAGAGATTTAGTTTGGCAAATCTACCCTCCCCATAACCCCACCCTGCTCCCAACACATTCCCCCATCACTAAGCATGTGTAAAAGCTAGATGCCTTTTCTTCCTGACAATAAATGCACAGAATGTAAAATTTATACACAATGTCATAGCAAATCCCAAAAAGTTCTCCTAACATATTGTAACCCATCTTGTATTATACTGCTTTATTACATTGCTAGCAGTTGCCATATATATATATATATATATATATATATATATGACTAATAATCCAGAGATGCGGGTAATAGCTGGGGACCTAATTTTGAATTCTACCATTGCGGATGGTGGAATTTGAATTCGATAAAAAAAATCCAGTTTTAAAAGTATAAATGACCATGAAACCACTGTTTCTTAAACAAAAGGCATGTAATTCATGAATACTAATAGGGGGAAAAAATCTGCTATCCTTATCTGGTCTGGCCTATATATGACACCAGACCCACACCAATATCGTTGACTCTTAACTGCCTTCTGAAATGGTCTAACAAGCACTCGGTTCAAGGGATGTGCCCTGCCAATGATGTCCACATCCCATGGTTGAATAAAAAGTAACATATCTATTGACTCTGCTTTAGACAAAGTGTGGTTCTGGCAGAAAATTTCCTTTTCACATTCATGAAGCTTTAACCACTTCGTGAAAAAATGAGGTTACCATAATCCTGATTTCAAACTGGTTGCTTCTGATTTGACTTAAACTGATTTATACAGCTATAAGCAAGTTTGTGCTTGCCACAACACAAGCCAACATGTGTAACAGGTCTGTCTCTGGTTAGGTATGGAGCATTCCACACTGAGTAATAACATACTTTTTATGATTCAGTAAATTGTTTTCTTTTCTCCTGATCTTGATAATGAATAATCCGAAATTTCCTGATTTGGAGTTTTTGGTAAGTCTTGCTAAATAAACAGAGCTGTTCATTTCTCAAGTCACTTCAGTTTGGTGTTTATCTTAAAAATGGAAACAACAGATAAAGCTATTGATGGAAGTGAAAAGAAGAAGAAGGTCTCTGTTGAAGAGTCATCCAGACTCAAAATGTTAGCTTGTTGTCTCTCCATTGATGCTCCCTGACCCGCTGTGATTTCCAGCATTTTTTTGTTTTCACTTACATTGTGCTTACTGTTAGCTGGTCATCAAGGTGTATCATTGCAAATTTGAAGGAATTTCCGAACTAAGAACTCTCACACCTGCTTTAGGAATTTAAAAACAGAAGCATCTAATTATTAAATCAAAGACTACGGATACTATGGAGGTGGGTCAGCAGTTAGCACTACAGCTTCACAGCGCCAGGGACACGGGTTTGATTCCAGTCTCAGGCACACTGTCTGTGTGGAGTTTGCACATTCTCCCCGTGTCTGTGTGGGTTTGCTCCAGTTTCCTCCCACAGTCCAAAGATGTGCAGGTTAGGTGAATTGACCATGCTAAATTGCCCATTGTGTTCAGGGATGTGTAGGCTATGTGCATTAATTAGGGGTTAATATAGGGTAGGGGAATGGGTCTGGATGGGTTACTCTTCGGAGGGTCAGTGTGGACTTGTTGAGCCGAAGGGGCTGTTTCCACACTGTAGGGATTCTGATTCTAATTCTAATTCCAGAGATCTGAAATACGGAAGTGGTGAAGAAACTCAACATATTTGGCAGTATCTCATGGAGGGACAAAAACAGTTACTGCTTTATTTCAAGTCCATTTAATGACTTTTCTTCAGAACTGAAGTTCTATTTCTGAAGAAGCTTCATATCGGCCTTGAAATGTTAAATTTGTTTCCCTGCTGATCTACTGAATTTTTTCAGTACTTCCAGTTTTTATTGTTGTATCTAATGAGGTTAGCTAACATTTTGCTTTGCCATCCAAACACTGCATATACGTAGAAGTGGCTTAATGTAACTACATCAAACATTGTCTCCACAAAACAACACAATCATTTTCTACGTAAAATATTGCCATTACTATTATTAAACTGCTGTTTTGGGCATTTCCAAAATACAATTACTTTTACATTTTCAATGGGTTATTTATAAAAACTCATAGATAATACCTATAAATATTTTACAAAAGCAATTTCAGTAAAAGACAGGGCATGTAACTTGCTAATCCTTCATGTACAAAATCTGTATATATTTGACTCAAATTCATAGTACAAGTAGAACCTCTCTCTATTGTGGGTAAATTGGTCATCAGATGGGGTGTTCTTGGTGTTACTCTATCTGGCACATATCTGCCATAATCCACTCTTTGGCTGTAGTGTTCTTCAAACTCGTTTCTGCTTTATCTGGAAATTGGTAATAGACTGTGGCTACAGAGACATGATGTACAAATCTGTAGAGAAACAGGAAAAAATAGTCATCAATGTCAGCCTCGTGCTGATGTCCATCTATGTGTGAAGCTGCATCAGGTTATGTGTAGAATTTTGATATACAAATAATGTGTATCGCTCACCATTGATGTATCTGTCTCCTGTATTGAGAAGGTTGCATCTGGTTGCATTGCGGTGGAAAGCTCTAAGAAGGTAGACTATGATATAACATTTTGCAGGAAAACACCTTTGACCACAAATCCATCAGATAGTGATCCATATATTTTGTCCTCGAGGCAGGGAAAGGGAATGGTGATTCTCTTGGATGGTTTCTTGAGCAAATTGTCTGTCAAAGTTATTTGGCAGAATGCATCTTTGCGAGAACTTTCATAAAAGCGCCAAAACATAATTTGACTTGTGGTAACAAGGGCCCTCCCTGTTACAGCCTTTCTGCATATTATGCCCCACACATTTTAGCCTTGAGGCAGCAGTAGTGGGGAAGAAATTGTTCACTACTTCTGTCAGCAATATGTCTTCATTGCAGATCTGGAAAGATATGTAATGATTTTTGCTGAAGTTCATTCCAAGCAACTCTACCACAAAGGATTCTGTGTCTTATGGGTTATTTCCGGGGACTCACTCTGAAATAAATATTAAATGTTGCTGAACAATCATCAATTCAGTGAAAGACACTCTTTGGTCTTCCTTAAACTTTTCGGTCCTCCAATGTTTCTTTTTAAGGACTCCCTTGTGATCTAAAATGACTTTCTTCCATGCTAGAAATGGGTTCTCAGGGAATTAGAGAATCCAATGGATGACCTACAATTTCCGACAGCAGTTGGAAATGGGAGAGTGGGATGCCCAGTTGCTATTCATCCCTCTCTCTGTTGACTCCTCAGCTCAACTTGGCATCAGTGACGAGATGCGAAGTGTATTGGTCTTTCCGACATGCTTTCCTTCTATTTCAGATTGTCTTGGGCCATTGTTTCCCTAGAGTCAATGGAGAAGTCACACTTTTTCAAAGAAGGTATCCGTGAAGTATTTACTCTGCCTTCTTGGGGCTCACTTGCTGTGTGGAAGATTGAAGTAGAGTGCTTTTTTCTGGGAGTTCCATGTTAGGCATGCAGACAATGTGGCCTACCCAACAGAGCTGATTGAATGTGGTCAATGCTGGGAATGTTGGCCTGATGAAGGGCTTATTCTGGAAATGTTGATTCTCCTGCTCCTCGGATGCTGCCTGACCTTCTGTGCTTTTTCAGCAATACACTTTCAACTTTGATCTCCAGCATCTGCAGTCCTCACTTTCTTCTGAGAACCCTGATGTTTGCACACCAATCTTGCCAATGGATTTGCAGAATTTTGCAAAAACATCATTAGTGGTTACTGGAAAGAGCTTAGAAGTGCCTGCTGCTCGTAGTTCACACATATGAGCAACGTGGGGAGGAGGAGGGTGCAAATCACTACTGCCCTGTAGACCAGGAGTTGCTGCTGCGGTTGAGGTCCAAGTCTTCACTCTCTTTCATAAGCTATTGATAGCTTCACAGGCAAATTGAAGAAAGTGTTGCATCTTGATGTTGATGTCTTTCCTTGATAATAGTAGGCTCTCGATACATGGGAAGTGGTCTACATTGATTTAGATACTTTGTTGTATATCTTGACAATTGGGGGAGCAGTCTGCTATGGTACGGCAGGTTGTTAGAAGACCCTTGTCTTACAAAGATTTAGTTTGAAGCCTCTGCTCTTGTATGCCTCAGTGAAGGTGTTGATAATGGCTTGGAGCTCAGAGCAAGACAAAGAAACTAGGCAGACCAGAAGAGAAACTAGTAAATCTGCAGCAGCCTGATACTATCTCTGCATTAAGTCGCATTAACTCAGAAGAAAATCAGTCTATCTTTACTTCAGCAGATGCTTAAAGTGTGAGTGAATTGGATAAGTCAGGGACCTTGCATAAGTGAAACAACCACACTGTGCTTGCAAACCAAAGGAAGCATTTGTAAAAAGCTCTTCAGATCAGCAGGAATCAATCCAGTAGAGATTGGGAACAAAGACAAATGGAACTGTTTCTAATTTTTCTTCTCCCCTTGTGGTTTTATTCACTGTTTTGATTTACTGTTTGTGTATAAATTTATAAGGGGTTTAGAGTTTTAATCTGTAGAATTTTTACTTAATTGTTTACCTGGAGTGAAAATTTAATGGTCTGTGATTTCTTGTTAATTACAGAAACCTGATCTATGCTTTCGATCAGGTAATTTGGGGATTTTGCATATTTCTTTTAAAAACTTGAATTTTGTGGTGACTCCAAGAATAGTAGGACTTGATTTCCAGCAAGCTACCCCAGTGAGTGGCCACATTGTCAATATTGTAAATACAAACTGGAATTGTACAGACACTTCATTTTGCCACATAGTTTTGTGTTGAAGGAAACTGATCTGTTTTGCACGTACTGCGCTGTCAAATTTGAACTGTTATGGTATGTAGAAACATAAAATCATAAAAGAATCATCATTGGCGGAGGCCATTCAGCCCATTTACCCTTTTCTGCTGCTCGAAATAATCATAGGTGATCTTCTATCTCAATGCAACAATCCTGCTCTCTCCTCATATCCTTTGACACTTTTAGTTTCCAGAAATCTACATAGTTCTTTTTTAAGTATGTTCAGTAACTTGCCTTCACAGCCTTCTTAGGGTAGATAATTCCACAGATTCACCACCCCCCCCCCCAAGTGAAAAAATGTTTTCATCTCAGTCCAACATAGCGTACCAAATTTCCCAAGACAATGATTTATTTTTCTGACCTAACAGCTAGGGGAAACATCATCTATGCATTTGTTCCATCCAGTCCCGTCAGAATTGTTGCACATTTCAATGAGATCTCTTCTCATTCTTATAAACTTCATTGAATACAGCCCCAGCTGACCCACTGTCTCTTCTTAGTGCAAACTTGCCTTCCCAAGAATTACTCTAGTCAACCTTCACTACACTCTGTGTGTGGCAAGTATTTCGTTTTTTTTGGTGGAGAGTCCAAAACTGCACACAATATTACAGGTGTGGCCTTACCAAGGCCCTAAGACTTCCTTATTCCTGTACTCAAACGCTCACACAATGAAGGCTAACATACCATTTGTCTCCTTGTCTACTTGCTACAGCTGCATGCTTGATTTCAGTGAATGGTATACAAGGATTCCAAGTTCTTTTGTACATCAAGTTTTCCCCAAATATCATCATTTAAATAATTTCTTCCACACTTATCTACATTATACTGCATCTGTCATGAACTTGTCGACTCATTCCACTTGTCGAAATCATCCTGCTTTTCCTTTACATGCTTCTTACCACTATTATTCCCATCTAGTTTGTGTCATCAGAAACCTTGAAAATACTACACTTGATTGCTTTATTATTGTTGATTGTTGATCTGTATTATGAATAGCTGGGGACCAATCCGTACCTCACCACTCTACTTAATAACACGGCCCATTTATTCTTATGCCCTAATTTTCCTGTCTGCTAACCAATTCTCAACCCATGTCAAAATATCACCCATGTGCTTTGCTTTCTTTCAATAACCTCTTAGATGGGACTTTATCAAAAGAAAATTGAAACACACTACATTCACTGGTGTACCCTTATCTATTCTATGAGTTTCATCCTCAGAAAAACTCCAATAGGTTTGTCAAACATTGACTTTATGTAGTGCTGTTGTTGTGGAGAAATTATCCCCTTATTTTTGTAATAATATTTTGACTCTCTCTCTGGGCTGTGCACTTACGTATCCATTCACTTCTATTTCACTGTGCCACCTCCCCCCCCCCCCAGATCATCCACAAAATTACCACCTTTTCCTAACACTGAACACTGGACTTGGAAATATTAGAAATATTAACTTTGCTCTCTCCAAAGATAGTGCCTGATTTTCTGAGTTTCTCCAGAAGTTTCTGTTTTCATTGATAGGTTTTCTGTTTTTTTTGTTTAATCAGTTAATGCAGTTACTATTCACTGAAACATAGTCACTGAATACTACATATTTTCTTGGCAACAGAACAGAAGTTTATAGCAACAAAAGAAGCAACAAATACAAACAAACAAACTGAATATAAAGGACAATTAGAAAGATCTCAAAACACACAGCAAAGTAAAGTTTCAAACTGTTTCCTGATACTATCTGTTACAGAGACTTAGGCCCTGAAAGATTCTAAATCGACAGTGGCACAATGGTTAACACTGTTGCCTCAGAGTGCCAGGGACTTGGGTTTGATTCCAGTCTTGGGTGACTGTCTGTGTGAAGTTTGCATGTTCTCCACATGTCTGCATGGATTTCTTCCAGGTTCTCTCAAGTCCTCCAAAGGTCTAAAGACCTGCAGGTGGATTGGCCATGCTATAAGGCTTTCTCCATAGTTTCCAGGATATGCAGGCTAGTCAAGATAAAAATCCCATGTGGGGTTTTGATGGAGGCATGGGTGTGGGTGGAATGCTCTTTGGAGGGTCAATGAAGACTAGATTGGCCAATGACTTCTTTCTGCACTGTAGGGATTCTATGAATTCATCATGTTTCTATTTAACTGGCAGCTTACAGTTTCTTTAACATACACTATGGAGACTATTTAACAAGTCCTTTCTAAAGCTGCTGACATGTTATTTTCATAAATCTAAATGCCTGAACTTCCTCAATTCTAATAACCATTTCTAACTAAATTCTCCCAGTTTGGATGTTTCAATAAAATCTTCATAACCTTCTACTGAGGTTGCTCATTCCTTGAACTGCCCCAAACTCTTTCTAGGAGAGAAATTAAAATTGTTTCTGATCCTGGTATTTTCTGAACTGATTTGTTTCAAACAAATTTGCTAAACCCTTGCTTCTTCTGAACTGAAAACAAAGCTTAAATGTTTACCCTATCTGTTACAAACCCAACAGTAAAAACATTTGTCCATTGATACCTTAGGAGTTTGTAGTCATCTGCTTTCAGACAAATGTTGGATGGAGGTCCTGCAAAGACTCTCTGACCTTGTTTTCTTTAAATACCTCCACAGAAATAATCAAAAGCCATCTGCCTCCTATTTTGAAATCCATATTCCAAAATGATATTATCATATATAAATGCTACAGCTTTCATCATTGCTCTCAACTGGGGAGCAAGTTCTGCTTGTCGAGCTGTTAATCAGCTGGATTGGAGGACAACCTTGTGGTCCCAGCAATACAAGATTTGAACACTGACTACTGCTGGGACTATGGTCAGACTCTCATGAAGGGTGCGGTTACTGAGTCCAGTCTGAAAGTATGTCCATAGGTATCTGTGGTGCTGGCAAGCAGGCTGCAGAAAAGAGGTGGGTTGAGAGAGGTGAGAGACTGGGATGAGAGGCCAGGAGGCGATTCCATCAACTTAGAGGAGTACACTGTGTCAGTGGTTTGCTACTTTAGCAAGTATATTGACGATGTCACTGTGTCGAAAACCATCACTTCTCACCCCAACCAGATGACTGCAAAGGTGTGTGCACTGCTGAGGACCCATGATTCCACTTTCAGAGCAGATGACAAGGCGGTCCTAACAACAGCGAGGGCCAACCTGACCCGGGCCATCAAAGAGGCAAAGCGTGCACACTTACAGAGAATACACAGCCACTTTCAGGACAGCAGTGATAAGCAGAGCATGTGGAAGGGCATCCAGGCCATTACTAACCACAGAACAGCAGCTCCTGCTTGAACTGGTGATGCATCCCTCCTGGATGAGTTGAACAACCTTTAGGCACAGGTTTGAGGTATGAAACGACGTGGCAGTGCGGAAGACCATCCCCTTCCCAATGAAGGGGGAAGTGACTTACCATGGTCAATGTGAAGAAAACCCTATGCAGAGTCAACCCATGTAAGGCTGCTGGACCAGATAACATCCCAAACAGAGTGCTCAGAGGATGCTCCAATGTACTGGTGGATGTTCTCCTGGACATCCTTAACATCTCCTATAATTCTAACATGCTTCATGGCCACTGCCATCGCCAAATCAGCATATTGAGTGGAGGTGCAGTGGCTAATGGACTGGAGCAGAGCCGACAACCTGTCTCTGAATGTGGACTTAACAAAAGAGATGGTTGTTGACTTCAGGAGTGCATGGAGCAACCAATCTCTGCTTGACACCGACGGCTCCCCTGTGGAGATTGTGAAGAGCACCAAATTTCTTGGCATCCACCTGGCAGAGAATCTCACCTGACCCTCAACACCAGCTCCATAGCCAAGGAAACCCAGCAGTATCTCTACTTTCTGTGCAGGTTGAGGAAATCCCATGTCTCACACACCCATTGTCACCACATTCTACAGAGGGTTCATTGAGCGTACCCTGAGCTGCTGCATCACTGCCTGGTTCAGGAAGTGCACCATCTCAGATTGTAAGACCCTACAACGGATAATGAGGACAGCTGAGAGGATCATCGGGGTCTCTCTTCCCTCCATTACAGATATTTACACCACACGCTGCATCCGAAAAGCAAGGAACATTGTGGAAGACCCTACACACCCCTCAGTCAAACTCTTCTCCCTCATGCCAAACGGCATTCGGTCTCTCACGCCAACCGGCATTCGGTCTCTCACAGGCAGACTGCAACAACTTCTTCCCCCAAGCCATCAGGCTCTTTAACACTGTATGATCAGACTCTTTTCCAACTGAAACTCTTTGCATGACTTTGAATTGCTGCTAGAACAATGTTTTATTAATTACCATTCTTCTATTACACTGTAATTTGTACACCATTGTGTCTATTGTCTTGATGTGTCAGGAATTACTGGGCTGTCTTGTGTGTTTTGCAGTTCTTAAGCGTTTTATGCTGCCCTGCCTATGATTGTGCAGTTTGTGCTGTCCATGTAGCACCTTGGTCCTGCAGGAACACTGTCGCGTTTTTACTGTATCAGTTGTCTATGGTAGAAATGCCAAATAGAGCTACTTTTGACACTTGATTCTTGAGGAGGGATACCTTCAATGTGCACAAAGACTGCCCCGGAGTTATTCCACTCCTTTTGTCTGACACCAATCTGTCCATTGAAACCACTGAGCTATACACTTGGCTTGGACCTCTCCCTGCCACATGTTAAAATAGGAGTGGGGGCAGGATTGACTATTTAAGTGGACGTTAATGAACTCTTCCAGGGGCCTTAATAGCTCCAAGGGCAAATGGACTACCCAGTGCCTCCATAATATTTGAGACAGTTTGGGGTGGCCATGAACTGCTAATGATAGCCAGGAAAACTAGCCCCATGTTCATCAACTTATCAAATTCGGTTCCATTTTTTACAATGGAATTCACAGAACAGAACCTACCCCTTCACTTCACTTCTGATTTGGTTACTGACCTATTTAGCAGCACACCTATGTACTCTGGCTTGAAGATTTTAGGCATATGTTTATCCAACAGATATCTATTTAAAGAAGTTGAAAGGTTCAACTAAAATATTGTTGAGCAGTCTCTCCCAATCAGTTTGCTTATATGGTCTCCTCATTTCTTTGTCATTTCCCTTTTAAAAAATACACCTTGGTCTGGGTTGTGAAAGTTTCTGATTCTCAGATTATGTTGAACTTAACCACTTTGTAGTTACTCTGACCTCATAGGAGTTCTTTTTTCTGTACTTTGACTGGGTCATTTACCAAGACCAAGTTGAGATAGGACTCATGGGACTTCTCTGAGCATTGAGCTGTGAAACATAATTACATTACATTTACCTGCTTTGATTGCAGACCACTTGGGTTTTCAAATTTATATGAGATTAGTTTAAGTTACTCAAACTGAAAGAAATTTTACCTGTTCCTTTTAAGCTGTTGCACACAGTCTCATGCATAGATTACTACAAAATATCTTACTTAAGGTATATTTGAGAGAATGATTTAAATTGATTGAATGTATTCTAATACAAGCTGTAAGATGTCTGTATGTATACTTAACACTAATTTTTCTCAGCTGTTTAGGTTATTATTTCTTGTTTTGCTATGCTCTCCAGGTGTCTTTAATGTTTTATAATGTATTAGAAATAATAAAGTTACTTAATGGATTAATTTGAAAGGGGTGAACAATGAATGCTGAGCCCACTAGCAATACTTACATTCCATGAATGAAGAAAAATATTGGTTTCATGCAACCTTGTTGGATAGATTTGTGTTTATCATCTGCTTCTTAGTCTTCATTAAAGACACTGCTTAAAATATATCTCATTGACCACGTTTGTGGTCTTCTGACTTAACTCCACAAGTTGCTTGGTGTCATATTTTCATTTTATAATTTTCCTGTGAAATGTCTTTAGATGTTTTATTACTTTAAATGTACTAAATGAATCTACATTGTCGCTGTTTGACATTTGGAACTTACTTTGACATTGCAGTTACCTACAGTTATGACAGCTCAATTTAAAATGGGCTTCAATCTCATTTTCACACTGACTTCAGATCAGACATTTTCTTTCAAATATCAGTCCAGCTTCAGTAAGTATATATTCCTGCAGTAATGTCCAGCCGATGCCCTTCATATTGACCCTCTGGTTATTAAGGAGCTTTCCCTAAACTCATTCTGTACATAATATTTGCTGCTGTCATCTCTGAACCTGATATGAAGATCTTTGACAGTAAACTGCAACACCTCAGTATCTATTGTGCCTTGATTTCTCAATTGACTCAATGCAACTGCATTGGTTCATAGAGCATGGTTTACCCTGGTTAGGTGATACTGTTTAATGGTTAAAGCAACATTTTTGTAGACATTGTTGGATTGACTATTCAGGTATGTTTTATTTTGTTGTGCACTCAAGCTACCAATGCGTATTGCTGAATAAAGTTGGGTATTTTGTATTTGCACTAATGAAAAGAGCAAAGACACTTTATCATCCTTTCTTGCCTAGTTAGTACACTAAGGAACTTGAAATTAAATAAAATGATGAGGCAATAACATAGACGTTATGTAAAAGAATAAGTTTGAACTTAGGAAAGTCATGATTCATATTGATCAGGTTCTGCTGCATTATTATTTAGTACAGTTTAGAAGATTTGTGACCAGTGATGAAGAAAGGATTTTAAGAGTGGGTGGGGATCGTAGCTGTGAAGCTTGTAAAATAATAGGATTTACTACATTCCGTATCCTGGATGTTTGGTGGAGGAGGAGGAGGAGAAGGAGGAGCATTAGCATTAGTCAGGTGGATTTGCCCTGCTAGGCCTCTGATAATATGACAATTTATTACTTTGCTTACAGGTCTTTCTAATCAAAGTGTTTCAGATGTGTTATTCAATCTAACAATGAAATTTGAATCCAAAAACCAAACTGAAGCTTAGCGGCATCAGCTGAGCTCTTACAAACTGAGTTATCAAATATATTGTGTGCATAAGCAAAGTCCATATAGAATGGATCTCTGACATATGAACATACATTATTCATTGATGCTCACCACTTTATAGCAAGTAAATTTATATGTCATGAATATTCTATCATGCTCTATTTACTCATTCCTATTTTTAACATATTCTGCCAATCCATAATTCAATACTTTTATTAAATGTATGGAAGCTTTTGATTGTGTACTTACTTTTCTAAGGGACATCTGTAAGAAGTAATTGGCAGGATTAGTATTTGCTTTGAAAATTGAGACTTACAATGAATGCATGAATATATAAACACCTTTTCCTGCAAAAGTAATAGCAATTATTATATAAACATGACTTTTAAATGTAGATGCTATTCTGAGCAAGGTATTCATGCATATGTCACATGTTATCTCAATTAATATTCTGCAGAAACATGGGTGACAAGCACAGAAATTGAATTTAACATTTATTTTTACTAACTGGCAACAATGTTGAAGAGGTGTGTGGCAGAAAAATACTGTTGGAAATGAAGAAAAAGAAATTATTACGTTAAACAGTATTAAACAAGAGCTACAGTAGTGGTAAACAAAGTAAATGAAAAGGTTGAACAGGAAGCATAAAAGTACACTTCAATGACATAAAACAGTAAACATAGTAGCTACGATGGGAACAAAGGCTTTAACGATAGGCAATTATTGCAAACGCTTCTGCATAAGTGACAGCAAGAACAAAGGCACAATTATTTTATGTACTAGAAGTTATTAAGTTTCAAATGTAATAGTAAGAAGTTGAAATAAAAGTGGAACTGGAAGTTATGAGAATGATGAAATGGATACACCAAGCATTAATGCTCAATTAATGAACTTTAACCAGGAACCCCAGTTGGATTACTAGACCTACTTTCTCAGTGGGAACTTATGGTATTCATTTTCGAAAGAGGTAAATCTTAAATATGCAGAATACATATATAATCAACACAAAAATATAACATATACAATTCTAAACACAGCTAAATGTAAAATGATAGACTTCTACATCATTAAAGGAGGGCATAGACCTCCTCACACCAGAGCAAGTTATCTGGAAATGCTCCCAGTTAATCTGTCGAACCTGGTCTTTCCTATTTAGATTTTATTTTTCAAATATTTACCCATTTCCCCTTTAAAAGCTGCACCGGTTCTGGTTCTGCTATTGTTTCTGGTAGAATATGTAGTGTTTTAATAATCATAATAAACTTTTCCTGAGATTTTTTTGTGATGATCTTAAATTTATGGCCACCAGTTATTGATTTGCTGAAATTAATAAGGGATCTCCATATAAGAAAAGGATGTGGAACAATCTCTTCTCTCGGTGAGTCATTAATCTTCAGAATTTCCCTCCCCAGAGAGGAGTGGAAGCTGTGTCATTGAATATACTCAAGGCTGAGTTAGACAGAGTCTTAATCTACAACTGAGTTTAGCATTGTGGGGGTCAGGAAAGTGAAATTATGGACAATAATCAGATCAGCCATAATTTTATTGAGTAGTGGAACAGGCTCAAGGGGCCAAGTGGCCTTTTTTTTGTGTCTATCTCTTCTGATCTTATAGTGGAAAATAAACATTCCTAATTTCCTTTAACAAAACTTGACATCATTTTGTGTATTTATTTGACTGAGATTTCTTAGTTGCCCTCTCTGCTCCCTCCTTTCTGTTCCTATAGAGGAAGTGTAAATAAAATTAAGCAACAAGGGCATCTTTTAGTGAATCAACATGATGAGATTTCTTCCTCTGCAATATACAAGAGAAAAGTGGTTGCAAGAGTAGAACAGATTTTCTTTTTACATTTTATTATAGAAATTAAGAAGTGAAGACCATTGTAGACAGAAATTCCCCATTTTTGGGCAAGTGCTTTTTTCTAATGAGATTCACACTCACACTCACACTCTTCAAGTCATGAATTGTATAATCAGACACTTTGGTGATCATCTTACATGGCAGGAGAGACCAAAGTGCTTATTGCTGCCAGCACTTTGCAATGTATCATTAAATGTACATTTAAACCCCAGCTCCACAGCACTTTAGTTGCTGCACTCCAGAAACTGCCCTTCACACTGTGGTCCTACAGCATTATCCTGAAGGAAATGGTCCAGAAAGGCAGATTTGCTCCTCCATTTGCTGATCAAAACCTGGAGGTGCTGATAGATAGTTGGTGGAAAGGAAGGCAGTTCTTTTTCCTGCTGACCCATTAAGGAGGCCATACTGCCAGACTCAGCCAGCCTGGACTTAAATAGCAGCCAAGGTCATTGGATTAGAATAGATTTGGGAGCGCAGTCTGGTCAAAATATCACCCAGACTTCCATTATTAGCCTCAGGCAGAAGACAATAACGTGGTCTTGGCCATTAATAACTTCATCAAAATACACAGAAAGGGATAGGAACAGCAGGCAGATGATAATTGGATTGAAGGATAAAGGAGTCTGACAATGTATATGTACTGTGCTGACTCCACATGCATATGTCCAGCTGCTGCCATAGATGAACTGGATGTTGTCATGGTCACCATCAGCTTAGCATTTTGTTTTAAATTCCAGATTTTGTTGAATTCAAATTTCACTATCTGCCATGTCTGAATTCAAACCTGGGATTATTCTGGGATCTGGATTACCAGTCCAATAACAATGCCAGTACACCACTGCCTCCACTTAATGACGCAGTACATCAGAGAAGTCCAGCCATTGATTAGATTAGATTACTTACAGTATGGAAACAGGCCCTTTGGCCCAACAAGTCCACATCGACCCACAACCCACCCATTCCCCTACATTTACCCCTTTTACCTAACAGTACAGGCAATTTAGCATGGCCAATTCACCTGATTTGCACATCTTTGGACTGTGGGAGGAAACCGGAGCACCCGGAGGAAACCCACGCAGACACGGGGAGAATAAATGTCATCTTCAGGAAGCTTCTGGTCTGTATGACCAATGCTCTGTTGGAAGTGTGGGCAATGGTGAATCTTCATTCTGCGCCAGTGTGAGGGTTTCATAAAGGTGCCATCAGCCATGTTTGGAAGTTGGACCTGCCCTGAAATTGGACAGGATCATTGTGCTTGACGGCAGTGTTGTCTGTAGCTGTTGAATGCAGACCAGATTGAAGTGCCCAGTCCTATCACAAATTTTTGGAGGAGAATCCAAAAGGTTGGGCAGGATTGGCTATTATCCTGAAGATATGACAGGAAGGACTGGATCTGCACTTGCTGTGCACAATCTGCTCTGTTTGCCTCTTTATCTAGATGTTCACATCTCCATTTATATCTACAGTTGCCTCCCGATGGTAATGTCCTTCCTAATCTTACAAATCCAATTTTTTACCATGATCAATGCTGTGATCCACTGCTTCAAAGAAAGTTAATTGGGTTTGTCACAAGAAGCTTTCTCTGCTCCGTCTGAAAGTTTCCATCCTTCAGCTCTTCAGCCGCCTGTCCCTGGTGAATTTGAAGGAGGGATTCAGGATGACAATGAGATCTAACAACATCATCAGGCCCAGTGATCTAAAAGTCAGATCCTTCATTCTACTCATAAAACTTCTGCTGTAACTGTGACAGGTTACTACCATCCCCAAAAGCTTTGTCAGCGTCACAATGATTATTGTGGACTTCTTGGAATATATCCAGCATTTCCCAGTATTTCCTGATTGGCTTACACTCATACAAGTTCCATTACAAATGCTGCCCGCTCATTTGCATGAGACCCTTGATGCTGTAGCCAACTGTGAGTCCTTGATATTGTTTTCATCATCAGATCATTGGGTGTTTCGGTATTCCACTGAATCTATACAGCTTTCTACTCATCACCAGAGGAACTGTTTCCTTCCTCAGTATTGCCAAGAGAATGCACATGGAATGGTCTGGGCTTGAGTTAAGGGTTTGGTTTCTTCTGCCAGTAGCTAAGCCTCCAGTGCTTCCAGGACAGCTTCAACCTCTATCACAGACAATGCCACTATATGTATCATATTGATCAGGTACCTTTCAACATTTGTCCATCATGACTTGATGCCTGTGCTGTAGAAGCCCAGCAACTACACCAGAAAAGTAACATATGATTCACCCACATGGATGACCTAAAGATCATGAAGCAGATATTTCAATTCCCAATGGTATCAGCTCATTATGAACATGAAGGAAAATTAAGTTAAACAGGAAACATTCACAATATTTATGTGGAATGACGCCTTTGATTTACCCTGTATTGAGGAAGTCATTGTCTTTCTGTTCCTTCATCCCATGACCCATCCCTCCCCCAAAGAGACCCTTTTTTCCCAAAGACTATCCACTTGACTACTTCTGTTGCCCTCCTGCAGTGGTTGTAATGAGGTCAGCCAGGTGAACCTCATCTAGTTAAGCTGGTCCAATCAGGGAGCCCTGACTGACAGAAATAAGCAGAAGTGGCAGAGTTTCTGCTCAATCTGAGAGCTGGCTCGAGCAAGCTGGATCAGTGCCAAAGACTTTCCATGTGTAAATAAGCATGATGTGGTATAGGGATACCAGCCTCTGTGGAGTTATTTCACCTCCCCTCACTGCCACCACCTGCTGTTGGAGGTTCTGTTATACATGGCTTCAAAGTTCCTTCCATGGCACCCCTTCACACCCATTGCCAAGTATGCACTATAAAACAATGGGGCACATAATAACAATGGCAAGTATTGAAGTGCACCTTTAAAATCATTTATGCAAAAATACTCTTTGAAAAAAAGTCCTGTGAGTCGACAAATGCTAAGAGTTTTGGATCCATCAAAAGTCTACATTAATATGCTTTTGCGATGTTATAACATCTAAGAAAGCTTTGAAAGCAGTTTTTCTCGTAACTGGGGGCAGTGTATTTCAAGTATTTCATTTATGCAAACATATCCAAAGGAGTAGCACCTGAAAACAGAGTCACTATTGTATTGATACAATGAATTCCTGATGGACTGGGATGCGCTGTCTTTATGTCAGGAGTAACTGAATATTGTTTTTAACCAGCTCTTTACATAGAATAATTTTGAAGATATACTATATAAAGAAGGTTTTTGGGCTGTTATATGGGTGTGTATCTTTCTTTTGTTTTAGTGTGGGTGTCAACAACTACTTTGTTTTGTTCATGTCTTGAAAGGGAGGACTAGACAGGATAACTTTTCAGTCATGCTGTATATCAGTAGTTATAACAGTGGCCCAATAATGTGTGTAATAATGCTGCTACAGAGTAGGTAGAGATTGAAGCAAACCTCACATTTCACTTTGAATGAACTACTTCTACCAGGTTTAAAATGATAGGAGGCTAAATTGATTGTGATTATTTCGTTGCAATGCTATTGTGCTGCAACATAAATCCATGCCGAAATTGCGGAGCAAGTCAATTAAAGATCAGCTAAAGCAATCTATTTTCAATCCAGTTTTAAAAGTTAATTACCATCCACTGAAAACTGCAAAATTATTGTTCCAGGGAGAAAGATCCATAGATAATTGGATGCATTTTAGCCTTAAGCATCTGGTGACGTGTTTTTGTGAGAACAGTGATGAGTTTATATATAAATGCAACAGCTGGCTTTCTGCCACTGAACCAGGCCTACATTAGTCATGAGCATCAGTAGGATGGTGACTGCCTGACTTGCGAAAAGCAATCACTGAAAGAACATTTGTGTACATGTGCCTTCGAGAGAGAAATGGAAAGAACGGTGTTTCTGATTAAACTATTCTCATAAAATACTAATTAGGAACTTATCTAACAAGGAATGGGACATTCTGTCTTCCCTAATGCACATAAATCAAACTGAAAATCAAAGATCCAAACACAATTATCGCCACATCTGAGGAGGACATCCATTAAGTGCATCTCACAGATACTTCAGAAACAAAGCATGACCATTACTCCCAAATAAGCACAATATTTATTCAGAATTGGGTTAACCTAGTTCCCTCCAAGGAGGACAAATTGATTATGTAAATGGATGGGGAAGGGAGGCAGAATTGTAGTGGTGACATCCCTGGCCTGACCAAGGAAATTAGAATCCCAGTTTAGTGTTCTGGGGGCATGTCTATCTGTCTTACCGCATAAGATAGAGAAATTTGAATTCAGTAGAAGGATACCTGGATTTTAAAAAAAACAACTTAATGCCAATAATATAATCGCTGTTGATTGTTGTCAAGAACCCATCTCATTCACTTGATTCTTTCAGGGAAAGAGATCTATCATCTTTACCTGGTGTGGTCAATATGTGACTCCAGACAACTAAGGTTGTTGACTCTCAACTGTCCTGTATAGTAGAATTGCAGAGTTTAAATCTGATCTGTTTGTCATGGGATTGCCTAGCCTATTATATGCTGTTTGGCATGCATTATAGATCTCCATATTATATATCATATGCGTCATTTATTCAGCAACTTGACAACCCATTTTTAGATATGTCTGGTGTTACTACCGGCACACTTTCCTGCACTCTTCATCAAACCAGGTTTGATCTCTAGGCATTAATAATTAGGGAGAATGTTACAGAATTACTAATCAAGGAGGATGTTATATCTACACTCAGAGAGAACATGCTGGAGGACTCATCCACTGAGGCAACATGGGTAGAGCTCCAAAATAAGATGGGTGCAATCACTCTGATAAAATAATACATTAGGCCCCCACGCCCCACCCCCCACCTCCACCCCCTGACAGTCACCGAGAGATTAAGGAACAAATATGTAGGCAAATTATGGAAAGATGTCCATTTTGGGCCAAAGGGCCTGTTTCTGTGCTGTAGGACTCTATAACTCCATGCAATGAAAACAGAGTCATCCTAATGGGTGACTTTAACATCCACAATATTGACTGGAACTCTTTTAGAGCAAGAGGCTTAGATGGAGCAGAATTTAGTAAGTGCATCAAAGAGGGTTTCTTGAAATAGTATGTGGATAGTCCAACCAGAGGAGGGGACAAACTAGACTTTGTATTGGCTAATGAGCATGGCCAGGTCACTGACTTTTCAGTAGGAGACCATTTTGGAAACAGTGATCACAACTCCTTAAGTTTTAAGATAGCTATGAACAAGGGTAAGTCCGGAGCTTGTGGTGAGGCACCAAATTTGGGAAGGGCAAATTACGTTAGCATTTGGCAGGAGCTAGGGAATGTTAATTGGAAGGACCTGTTATCAGGCAAGTCCACATTTGACATGCAGGAATTGTTTAAAGACCTGCTGATGAGAGTTCAATGGCGACATGCTCAAGTAAGGGGGAAGGAGAATGATGGCAAGATAAGGGAGCTTGGATAATGAGGGAGGTTATGAATTGAGCCAAAAGGAGAAAAGAAGCATACGTAAGGTTTAGGAAGCTAAAATCATTAAGAGCTCATGAGTAACATAAAGAAATCAGGAAAAAACTGACAGCCCAATGGTATCCACCCCAGGTAGTTGAGAGAGGCAAGAGAGGAGATTGGGAGACCTTCACCAAGATCTTTGTATTTCATTAGCCACTGGAGAGGTCCCAGAGGGCTGGTAAGTAGCTTAATATGGTTCGTGTATTCAAGAAGATAAATATGGATAATCCAGGAAACTATACACAAATGAGTCTCATATCAGTAGTTGGGAAGCTTTTGGACAGAATTCTTAGTCAAAGAGTATGGTGTGGAAAAGCAAGGCCGGTCAGGCCGCATCCAAGGAACAGGGGAATCAATGTTTCAGGCATAAGCTCTTCATCAGGCCTTCATAAGCCCTTCATCTTGCTGGTCCGATGCTGCCTGACTGGTTGAGCTTTTCTAGCACCACGCTCTTCGAGTCTGATCTCCAGCATCTGTAGCCCTTACTTTCTCCAACAGAATTCTTAGACGTAGAATTTATGCACATTAGAAAAGGCATGGCCTGATTAGGAACAGTCAGCATGGCTTTGTGAAGGGCAGATCATGCCTTATTAATGACTGAATATTGACTCAATGAGGATAGAGCACTGGATGTTGTCTATATGGACTTTTGTAAGACTTTTGACAAGATCACTCATGGTAGGCTCATCCAGAAGATTAAGATGCATTGGATCCAGGTAACTTGGCCAAATGGATTCAGAACTGGCTTGCCCAAAGAAGACAGAAGGTAGTGGTGGAAGGGTCTTTTTCAGGCTGGAGGTCTGTGAATAGTTGTATTCTGTTGGGATCCATACTGGGACCTCTGCTGTTTGCGACATATATAAATGACTTGGATGAAAATGTTTTGGGTGGATTGGTAAGTTTGCAGAGGATACAAAGATTGATGGAGTTGTGGATAGTGTGGAAGATTGTCAAAGGATACAGCAGGATATAGATCAGTTGCAGATTTGGCGAAGAAATGACAGATGGAGTTTAATCTGGATAAGTGTGAGTTGCCACACTTTTGGAGATCAAATATTATGGAAAGTCATTCAGTTAATGGCAGGACCCTGAACAGCATTGAAGTGCATAGGATCTTGAGGTTCAAGTCCATAACTCTCTGAAAGTGGCCACGCAAGTAATTAGGGTGGTTAATATGGCATGCTTACCTTTATTGGTTGGGGAAATTGAATACAAGAGTCAGGATGGCATGTTGCAGCTTTCAGGTCACCACATTACAGGAACAGTTGTGGAGGCTTTGGAGAGGCTGCAGAAGAGGTGTACCAGAATGCTGTCTGGATTACAGGGTATTAGCCATAAGGAGAGGCCCGAAAAACTTGGGTTGTTTTCTTTGGAGCAGCAGATGCTGAGGGGAGACTTGATAGAAGTCTATAAAATTATGAGATGCATAATTTCATATAGCATTGACGGTCAGAATCTTTTTCCGAGTTGAAATGTCTAAAACTAGGGGGCATGCATTTAAAGTGAGGGGGAAAGGTTCAAAGAAGATGTGAGGGGCAAGTTTTGTACACAGTAGGACTGTGGAATATGCTGTCAGGGGTGGTGGTGGAGTGATAGGAGTGTCTCTGAGATTTTGGATAAGCACATGAGTATACAAGGAATTGAGTGATATGGACCAAGGGCATGCAGAAGGGATTTGTTTAATTTGGCATCATGTTTTGCACAACACTGTGGGCTGAAGGCCCTTCACATCCACCAATGTCATTTATTGTCTCCGTGGCTCCCGATGCGGTCTCCTCTACATTGGGGATACTGGACGCCTCCTCGCAGAGCGCTTCAGGGAACATCTCCGGGACACCTGTACCAATCAACCCCACTGCCGCGTGGCCCAACATTTCAACTCCCCCTCCCACTCTGCCGAGGACACGCAGGTTCTGGGCCTCCTCCACCGCTGCTCCCTCACCACCTGACACCTCGAGGAAGAACACCTCATCTTCTGCCTCAGAACACTTAAACCACAGAGCATCAACACGGACTTCATCAGTTTCCTCATTTCCCCTCCCCCCACCTTACCTCAGTTCCAACCTTCCAGCTCAGCACTGTCCTCATGACCTGTCCCACCTGCCAATCTCCCTTACCACCTCTCTACTCCACCCTCACCTCTGACCTATCAACTCCATCCCCACCCCCATTCACCTATTGTACTCTTTGCTACCTTCTCCCCAGCCCCCACCACACCCCCCCCACACCCCTCCCCCGCCATTTATCTCTCCACCCTGGAGGCTTTCTACCTCTATTCCTGATTAAGGGCTTTTGCCCGAAATGTCGATTTTCCTGCTCCTCGGATGCTGCCTGACCTGCTGTGCTTTTCCAGCACCACTCTGATCTAAACTGTGGGCTGAAGGGCCCAATCCTATGTTGTACAATTCTATGTTCTATGTTCTATGTTGATATAATGGTAGAGTAGAGCACATGCCAGGCCTTGATGTTACAGATTGTAGTTGCCTACAATTCTGCTGCTACTGATCACCAATTGCACCTCCTAATGTTCAGTTTTTGAATTGCTAGATCTGTTCAAAATCTGTCCCATTTAGCACAGGGACTGACCAAATCTGTAAACAATAGAGTCGTAACATGAAGACAAAATTTGCTGAGGGATAGGAAGTAAAGAGTAATATTGAAATAATTGTTTTAGGCTGGAGGAAGGGTTGTCGTGGATTGGTTTTGGGACCCTTGCTTTTATCAATATATCTTAATCATCTAGACCTTGGTGTGCAGATAACAATTTCCAAATTTACAAATGATATTAAGTTTGGAAACACAGTAAACTTTGAGAGGACAGTGTCAATCTACAAAAGGACAGTGACAAGTTGAGGGACGATGCAGTGAGATAGCAGATGAAGTTCAATGTGGAGAACTGAAAAGTGATACGTTTTTGGTTGAAAGAACATAGAGGAACAATATAAAATAAGGAACACTGTCTTGAATGGTGCATAAGAGCAGAGAGAATTGGATGCATATGGGGATAAGTCAGTAAAAGTGACAGGATAGGTACAGTGAGCACTAAATAATGCCTACAGTATCCTGGTTAAAAATCACACAAAATCAGCTTATAGTCCTGGCTCCTTCATCAGGAACAGTGTTCCGAAAGCTAGTGCTTCCAAATAAACCTGTTGGACTATAACCTGGTGTTGTGTAATTTTTAACTTTGTACATCCCAATCCAACACCGGCATCTCCAAATCATGACTACAGTAGCCTAGGCTTTGTTCATGGAGGCATGGAATACAAAAGCAAGGATGTGATGCTAAACTTGTATGACACACTAATTTAAGACCAAAGGTCATAAGACATAGGAGTGGAAGTAAGGCCATTCGGCCCATTGAGTCCACTCCGCCATTCAATCATGGCTGATGGGCATTTCAACTCCACTTACTCACATTCTCCCTGTAGCCCTTAATTCCTTGTGACACCAAGAATTTATCAATCTCTGCCTTGAAGATATTTAGCGTCCCGGTCTCCACTGTACTCTGCGGCAATGAATTCCACAGGCCCACCACTCTCTGGCTGAAGAAATGTCTCCGCATTTCTGTTCTGAATTTACCCCCTCTAATTCTAAGGCTGTGTCCACGGGTCCTAGTCTCCTCGCCTAACAGAAACAATTTCCTAGCATCTACCCTCTCCAAGCCATGTATTATCTTGTAAGTTTCTATTAGATCTCCCCTTAATCTTCTAAACTCCAATGAATACAATCCCAGGATCCTCAGCCATTCCTCGTATGTTAGACCTACCATTCCAGGGATCATCCGTGTGAATCTCTGCTGGACACGCTCCAGTGCCAGTATGTCCTGCCTGAGGTGTGGGGACCAAAACTGGACACAGTACTCCAAATGGGGCCTAACTAGAGCTTTATAAAGTCTCAGTAGCACAACCTGCTTTTATATTCCAACCCTCTTGAGATAAATGACAATATTGCATTCGCTTTCTTAATCACGGACTCAACCTGCATGTTTACCTTTAGAGAATCCTCGACTAGCGCTCCCAGATCCCTTTGTACTTAGGCTTTATGAATTTTCTCACCATTTAGAAAGTAGTCCATGCTTGTATTCTTTTTTCCAAAGTGCAAGACCTCGCATTTGCTCACATTGAATTCCATCAGCCATTTCCTGGACCACTCTCCCAAACTGTCTAGATCCTTCTGCAGCCTCCCCACTTCCTCAGTACTACCTGCCTGTCCACCTAACTTCGTATCATCGGCAAACTTCGCTAGAGTGCCCCCAGTCCCTTCATCCAGATCATTAATATATAACACCCACACCAATCAACCCCACTGCCCCGTGGCCCAACATTTCAACTCCCCCGCCCACTCTGCCGAGGACATGCAGGTTCTGGGCCTCATCCACCGCTGCTCCCTCACCACCTGACACCTGGAGGAAGAACACCTCATCTTCTGCCTCAGAACACTTAAACCACAGAGCTGCCACCCCAACACTGAACCCTGTGGGACACCGTTTGTCACTAGCTGCCATTCCGAAAAAGAACCTTTTATCCCAACTCTCTGCCTTCTGTCAGACAGCCAATCAATCCTCAATCCATGCCAGTAGCTTACCTCGAACACCATGGGCCCTCACCTTGCTCAGCAGCCTCCTGTGTGGCAGCTTATCAAAGACCTTTTGGAAGTCTATATAGACCATATCCACTGGGTTTCCCTGGTCTAACCTACTTGTCACCTCTTCAAAGAACTCCAACAGGCACGACCTCCCCTTACTAAATCCACATTGACTTGTTCTAATCCGACCCTGCTCTTCCAAGAATTTAGAAACCTCATCCTGAATGATAGATTCTAGAATTTTGCCAACAACCGAGGTTAGGCTAATTGGCCTATAATTTTCCATCTTTTGTCTTGATCCTTTCTTGAACAAGGGGGTTACAACAGCGATCTTCCAATCATCTGGGACTTTCCCTGACTCCAGTGACTCTTGAAAGATCTCAACCAATGCCTCCACTATTTCCTCAGCCACCTCCCTCAGAACTCTAGGATGTATCCCATCGGGGCCAGGAGATTTGTCAATTTTAAGACCTTTTAGCTTTTCTAGCACTAGCTGAGCTGAGCTGGAGTATTGAGTATGGTTCTGAGTGCCACACTATATGAAGGATGTGAACATTTTGGAGTGAGTGCAGAGAGGTTTACGAGAATGGTTTCAGGAACAAGAAACATTAGTTACAAAGATAGGTCAGGGAAGTTGAAGCTGTTTTCTTTGGAGAGAAGACTGCTAAGAGGAGATCTGAAAGTAAGTTTCAAAATAATCATGGGGTTTGGAAGGAATAGATGAGAAGAAACTATTTCCTCAAATAAAATTATTAATAACAAGAGGGCAAAGATGTAAGATAACTTTTAAAAAAAAGATGTCTTTGAGAAAACATTTTCCACACACACCAAGTAGGTAAGATCTGGAATGCACTACCTAGAAACGTGGAGAAGGCAGGTTCATTGAGGCACTCAAAATGGCAATAGATGACTATTTGTGTAGAAACAATACTTATGGTTATGGGATAAGGAAAGAGAATGGCACTAATTATACTTTTTTTTCAGTGAGCCAGTGCAGATTCAATGGCTGAATGGCGTGTTTCTGTATCATAGATATTCTGTGATTTTATTTTAACCTTAAGTGATTCAGGACTTTCCCCCAACCCTATTTATTCTGAAAACTGTTAAAATCACAGTATCCTTTTGCTCTAACTGAACCTGCACTTTCTGGATAATTTTGTCTTACTGGACTCCTGTTGCTAGACAACAGTAGTTTTAAAAAAAATTTCATTGCTTTCCTGTTTTCCTAATGCACTGAACTGTTTACCTCAAGCTCTGCCCCAAGACTGGAACCCTCAATAAAAAAAATGTATCGATTAACTTCAGAAACCCAATTCCACTTACAGGCATAAAATGAAAGTAAAATCACACTTCTGTTTCTCAACATGCACAATATATAAATACAATTCAAACACGACTCTTCCACTTTGCAACTCGAGTTTCCAAATAAGAATCATGGACCAAAATCAAAATGGGTTAAGGCAAGATTCATTGCTCACCCAAGTTAATGTCAGTCTCCTATAATGCACTCAGTGCCTGGTCTCTCGACTTCACTTCAGATGTTCCATGCCACTTATCATTCGTTCCATATATCTGTCACTGCTTTGGTGTTAATAAGATGAAACAGCTTTATCAAACTTAACTATTTGCAAGGCATCATAATTGAGAATCCCTACAGACTCAGGCTCTGATTCCACGTGATCTGATGTTACTACTTTCATAGCCCTTTTCACACGTTTAGTAGCTGTTCTTAGAATAAAAGGACCTTTTATTCCACAATAGAGAGTGAGAAGCAATTTCCAATTTGGGGGAAGAATAAAACAAGGTAATCAATGAGAAACTTCAGAGGAAACATATTGTCTGAAATGCTGAGAACGAGGAAATCTTTATCATCAAAGGGAATAATTGAGCTGATTGTACTGATATATTAACAGGAAAGCATAGAAGAGCAAAGGGGATGGAGGAAAATGAGGAGAAGTGTGAATGGAGTAGAAGCACGAATGGAGTAGAAGCACTGACATGGACTGGTTGTACTCAATCAAAATGTTTACCAATCAAAAAGCAATCAAATTGAAATTCTGAAATTTGTAGTGCAATTCAGCGAGGGATGAACACAATGTCATGTCAAGTATTAAATGAGGAAAAATGGAAAAGAGATAGGATTAAGATAGAAAAATAGCAGAATTGGAAAGAAAAACTAATTTTTATTTTTAAAAGTCACTTTAAACATCTTCAATGTTAGGACCTAAACAAATGAAACTAATGAGACTCCACTTAATAATAGCTAATTGTTATTGTCAGAGAAGTTGACTGGCAGTAATTAACACTTATATTTTTGAAACGACAACTTAACATCCATACAAGTGCACTTTGTATCTCCAAGAATCTGCAAGTATGGGGACTACATATCATTCAACGCATTTGAAGATCTGTTTTTATCACAAGAATTTAAATGCTACTAGAGATGTAATTACCAATATGTATTGAGTGTTAGAAAAGAAAATAACAGGATTGTCAATAGAGGATGGATTTCTGTTCTGGCTTTATGAAAATTTAGTTTAAAAATCTCTCTCATGAAGTTTTCTGAAATTTACTCAGGATTGCCCAAAAATTAAACATAGGACTGAAGCCCAGCCTTCTAATGCTTCCAGGTCATCCCCATTGTTGATAAATCAATGTCTGTCATAATGCTAATGTCAAAGCATACTAGCTCTTAATAAAGCCTTTGATTCAACATGAATAGCACTATAGGTGATTTTCTAATCAAATGCATAAGTACAGCCATAACGTATAACACACTGAAATTAAAATGTTTCATTTTGAGTATCCATTGTTTCCACCACTGCTATTGAACAGTATCAAACATTGATCAATTATTTATTTTTAAAAGGTAGTTCTTTTTTGCTTCCTCAAAACATATATCCTGACATATCCCACAGGAGACAAAACTCCAAGGTATGTTCATTTCTATGGGAACCATTGACGACCAGTTGAGTTTTTTTAATTAAAAGAAGTCCAGCTTCCGTTGACCTTCTGTTAATTGTTGTTAGCTAGAGAAGAATTTATATTGTACTGGCTTTCCATTGCACTTTCAACCCTAGAATCAGCATTTGTACTGCCGGTGGCTTCTTATACCATCTGCAGAGATTTCTTTTCTTCCTTCTGTTTACTACATCTTACCAACATCTCAATAAAAAGTAAATCCCAATAAAAGTTGAAAAACGTTCATTTTGTCCATTCATAGAATCCCGACAGTTGAGAAAGAGACCATTTGGCCCAACCAATTTAAACCAACCATCCAAAGAGACCCTGGCTCTGTATTTGCCATGGTTAATCCACCTAAACTGCACATCTTTGGACTGTGGGAGGAAACCAGGGCACCAGCGGAAATGAGGAGAATATGCAAACTCCATGCAGACAATCACCCAAAGCTGGTATCAAACTCAGGTTCTGGCACTCTAA
Organism: Chiloscyllium punctatum; assembly: GCF_047496795.1. Lineage (NCBI taxonomy): Eukaryota > Metazoa > Chordata > Chondrichthyes > Orectolobiformes > Hemiscylliidae > Chiloscyllium > Chiloscyllium punctatum. Next base: position 54,835,212 of record NC_092758.1, on the reverse strand, counting down.
GGCAGCAGTGCTAACCACTGAGCCACCAAACCATCCAGTGCTGCCATTTTCTGACATTTGCTTGGAAATGAACCAACTCAATCGATAGTGCAAAATATAGGTAAAGTACTGCATCAATCTCTGATTTCTGTTCAACGTGTAATTATTTGATAGTCATTTTTATTTCTTTTTGTGAAATGAATTTGCAGCAAATAACTACTTCTGCAGTTAGCGAGTCACTATTTATTGTTTCTCCATCTGTTGCTTCAGTTCCAGTTACTTTGTTCTAGTCTTCCAGGCTGACTCCAGCATGTAGAATCCTTTCATTCAATAGGCTTCCCCATTGTCATCAGGTAATAATCACCTAAAAACAGGGGGTGACCCAATCACCAAGAAATACATCTTGCTCTCTGTCTCTAACAGAGCTGAAAGAGAGTTTTGTTGTTATTGTCATGGCTGATGTTGATTCTCATTCTGGAAATTGTCTCCCTAATGTTGATTCTAGGGGATTCATAGTTACAGTTACCTAAGTCATCCTCTGATAGTTTATTGAGTTTTTCAGAGCATTAGTTTAGATGATATATTAGTTAATTAGACAAAGGAATATAAAATCATGACAATTGGGGATGGTTGACTGATACCAGATAACAAACAGACAATGGGTGCAGAATGTTTTGATCTGGTTAAAGTGGTGCACTCTTCCCGGGGGTTTCCCCCTCTACTTCTGGTCCCTCTTTTATCTGCCTGATGAGTACTGATTGATGAAGATTACCTGTTGAGACCAGTTGCTTATAATATCTACTTGATGAGAACTCCCCTCAAGAATAAGAATTCCCCTCAGCCCCCAGAGCACATTTTGTTGTATCACATTTCTAAGGATAGGTGACTTGTGCTGTGTCAGTCAATTATCTGAAACCTTTTGGCCAATGGCCTTGAGGCAGCCACTCATGACATCGGATGACCATTGTCCCCTCAGCTGCTTTCATCTGAGAGTCAGTTTACCATTCTTTCTAAGAACAAATAAATTTTATTTTTAAAAATAATGCACTGATAATAGGATGCATTTGATGCCAGATAAATTGTTCAATGGGCATCACAACCTCTGTGTTTTTAGTAATTCTCCACTTCGTTTTCATACCCTAGAATGTTGGGAAATAATAGTTGTTAAGTGAAATCTCATGGTACACAGTAAATACTACAAAAAAATCAGATTTTTAAGGGACCCCATATCCAACGCTAATACTGTGAGCGTACTGCAGGAAGGTTCTGCTAAACTATTGGAAGGATGTGTCCCTATTGTAACATCACCATGATAAAAAATGAGACAAACACACCTAGTCATTTTCAAATGCTATAGCTATATTTAGCAAGACACTAAAATTATTTCTTATAACCATATTACTGATCTGCATTTTTTTAAAGGAATAGTTGACAAGTACTGTATGGTCAAGGAATTGAAATAATCATTTATTTCCTACATTATCCACCATTGATTCCAACTTTGCTGATCACACCAGATAAGAACTGAAAGAACTGTAGATACTGTGAAGCAGAAACAAAATCAGAAATTGCTGGAAAAGCTCAGCAGGTCTCGTAGCATCTGTGGAGAGAAATCAGAGTTAATGTTTTGGGTCAAGTCACTCATCCTCAGAAAGCAGGAAGAGTCACTTGACCCAAAACGTTAACTTCGATTTCTCTCCACAGATGCTGCCAGACCTGCTGAGCTTTTCCAGCAATTTCTATTTTTGTTTCCAGTTCACATATGTAACTAAGTTTGGAATATCTGGTACTGTTTGCATTTATTTTTTCCCCAAGAAATGTGCCAGTAGACAAAGTTAATTCATTACTTTATTCAATCAAAGTAAGTGGAAGTCATTAAAACTGATGTGGCTTTTTCCATCTATGAGAATAGATGTCTTTTAGCACAGTTGATTCAACAGATTTAAATAGAAGACAGAATTTTGAATCATTCATAGCTGGTATTCTCTGTGCCATTTACTTAGGAAGATATTTCAACCTATGCTCATCTAATAGTGCACAGAGAAGTTATATAAACTGTAACCATTGATAAGAATATTCAAACTTATTTTATATATTTCATAATAGGTGCACTAACAGTGTGGTTATGTTACTGGACTGGCAATCCAGAGACCTAGCTAAATAATTAAGGGACACAAGTCATTGCAGCCAATGAATTTAATTGCAGTAAATTAAATAAAACTGGAATAAGAATTGCATCAGAACTGGTAACAATGCAGCTTCGGGGTATGAAAACTAATAGCCTTGGAAGATTGAAAGCTGGCAACATTAGGGCTTATTTCCAGAGAGATAGAATTTAAAAGTCGGGAAATCATGTTAAAGATGTATCAAATCGAAGTTAGACCACACATTGAAAACTGTGTGCAACTTTGATTTGCCACCTTTAAAAAAATGATATAAAGGCATTGGTGAGTGTTCAAAGAAAATATAGAGGAACCTTGAGTATCCGGCATTTGATTAACTGAATCAGATTATCCAGACTAGATCGCAAGGTCTCGATACTGGCTAATAATGTTATCCAGCATTCGATTATCCAGTATTTGATTAACCTGAATGAAATATTGCCCGCCTGTGTCCTTCGGATAATTGAGGTTCCTCCTGTATACAGGACAACCACCTGGTGAAGAAGCAGTGCTTCAAAAGCTGGTGATGCCAAATAAACCTGTTGGATTATAACCTAGTGTTGTGTGATTTTTAACTTTCCCTTCTGTATGCAAGTACAATACCAGAAAGGTGAGGGTATGCAGATCATCAAAGGATTGACAGGCTGAGTTTCCTTTCTATTGAAAATAAAAGGCTAAGTTGTGACTTAATAGCGGTCCTTCAAGTTATGAAAGATTTAGATACAGCATTGATTGGGTAGAGGGAGAATATTTCCACTTATGGCGAAAAGCATTACCAAAACCATCGATATAAATTATCACCAAGAAATGGTGAATTTAAACAAAAGTTTCTTTATCCAAAGAGTGGCGTGAATATGGAATTTGTTACCACAGAGAATGGTTGAAGTGAATAACACAGATGCTTTAAAGAGAAGACAAAGCAAACACATATGGAACTGACAGATTTAGAATAGCAAAGAGAAAAGGAGGTTTGAGTGGAGTACACCACATCCTTGGACTCTTTGAACTGAATGGCCTGTTTCTGTGCTAGACATTTTAAGTAATCCTAAGTAATCTACTACCTGGTCTATTTATATGTCACTTTTGCCCCTCAACATCATTGTTGACTCTTAATTGTCCTCTGAAATGGACATATAGATACAGTGGTTACAAAGCTGAAAATGTGTTGCTGGAAAAGCACAACAGGTCAGGCAGCATCCAAGAAGCAGGAGAATCGATGTTTCGGGCATGAGCCCTTCTGGAAGAGAGCTTCTTCAAGGAAGGCATCCTTGCAAGAGGATTCGCAGTAGGTTAAAATCTTCTCGGAGAAAGTGAGGACTGCAGATGCTGGAGATCAGAGCTGAAAATGTGTTGCTGGAAAAGCGCAGCAGGTCAGGCAGCATCCAAGGAGCAGGAGAATCAACGTTTTGGGCATGAGCCCTTCAGAGCCCACAGTGGTTACAAAATCAGGACAGAGGATGGGTAGCTCATCCCAACTTCCTGAAACCATTTTACCATCTACAAGGTACAAATCAAGAAAGTGATGGACTACTTTCTTCTTTCCCGGACAAGTGTGGGTGGCAGGGTGGCTCGGTGGTTAGCACTGCAACCTCGCAGTGTCAGGGACCTGGTTTCAATTCCAGCCTCGGGTGACTGTCTGTGTGGAGTTTGCACGTTCTCCCCGTGTCTGCGTAGGTTTCCTCCGGGTGCTCCGGTTTCCTCCCACAGTCCAAAGATGTGCAGGTCAGGTGAATTGGTCATGCTAAATTGTCCGTAGTGTTAGGTGCATTAGTCAGAGGGAAATGGGTCTGGGTGAGTTATTCTTTGGAGGGTCGGTGTGGATAGTTGGGCTGAAGGGCCTGTTTCCACACTGTACGGAATCTAATCTAAATTTTAAGAAGCTTGACATCATCGAGGACAAAGCAATCTGCTTGATTGGAACACCATCACCATCTTAACCATTCATTTGCTTCACCATCAGTGCTCCATAACTGCAGTGTGTATCCACTGTAAGATGCAGTGTAACAATTTAATCAAAGCTGTCTTGATGTCACACATTCCAGACTTATAGCCCCTACAACGTAGAAGGCCAAGCAGAAAAGGCAAGTCCTCCTGAATTAAAAGTATAACACAGATTTTCCCTAACTAGTGTGGCAAGGGCAACAGCATGAGAGTTGGTAAAATATGATGAGAAGTCAAAAAGACCTCAATTTTCAAGAAAAGATTTTCTGATTCCCCACTTAAGCTTTTAAACTGCAACTTCAGAATCTCACTCTTGATTGGCAACTACCATCTTTCTGAATATTTGCATCTCATCATTAGTTCAATTTGCCATATTTTAAATAAAAATATAAACTGCTAGTGAAACTCAACAGGTCTAGTTAACTCTGCTTTCTTACTACAAAAGGTGCCAGACCTGCTGAGTTTTGCCAGCAATTTCTGTTTCTCTTTCAGATCTCCAGCATCTACAGTTCTTTGTTTTATTTTACTACTTTATTTTGAGGCACTTCCAATTATTCTTTCCTTTCCTGAGAAACCAACTGGTGTAGATTCCCGGATGTGTAAGTAAGAGCAAGTACTTTGTGACTGTAGCTCATTGATTGTTCGTCCTGGCTGTCATCCAATCTTCAGCACAGTGTCCCTGCATGATCCTTTACCATCAGTTTCCTCAACATTTCATTCAAGCTGGCCGCCAATGGCAAACCACCAACCTCCCAATACTAACACGCCTATTCTTGGATCACTTCTGACCACCAACACTTTGCTTTGGAGATTAATTGTATCTACTACCTACATGCTTTGGCAAGGTCACTCTGGATGCAGAGACATACATCTATCTCACGCATCTACACAGGATGCACCGTATTGCTTTCAGTTTGCCTTCATAGCACCATGGAGACCAAAGTGGAGGTCACAGTCAATATACCTACCTCCCCTGTAGCCTACCATGCTTTCCAATGGTGTTCCAAATTCCCATGAGACTGCTATCATCACTGTTCTCGTGCTCACTGCTATACATGCCTCCATTTCTCCCTCAGCATTCCTTCTTCCCACCAGTCCCATCTATTTTTATCCCTTCCTGGCTGCTGTGTTCACAACTTGCTGACTGACAGAATGCAATTACCTTGACTGCTTGTGCTGGCCCTACATGACTGACTGTTGAAGAGTGCCTGGACTGTATATGGCCAGAGCCCCTGAGTGCCAAAAATAGACAATAGAATGTAGCAGAACCCCTAGACTCTGTGTGCTGACTGTAGCATGACTGATGGGACCAGCACCCCTGATGGTCAGTGCTCCTGCCACACCCACCCACCGCATCTCCCCCACCTACTCTGTGCCGTGACTGAACTAAGGTCTTTCTGCAACATGTCCATTTGGTAGAATTTATGTGCAGTGTGTCTGGCATGGATGATGTGATTAATCCAATAGGTCTTAAATGAGGGTGTGAGGCCTTGATATTCAGCCAATTCTATTCTGTGAGCTGTGTGTCTGTCTACACACAAACCATCCCTGCTCTTCTTAATGCTAGTTGCGTGTGCATTCTGGAATGCATGTCTGTGCCCCCTGAGCAGCCTGCCGGTGTATCAGAGAACTGCTGATGGCTGTGATAAGTTGGCAGATGATGGATGCAAACGTCCGTGAAGTAGGAATGTGATCAACTGGTGCCTAAGGATCGTGTTGTCAGATGTTTTTGGCAAGTTCTGTCATACAGTTGATTCAGAGCAAGCAACAAGCTGAATTGGTCAGGTACAAACTCTGATTTTGTTATTGAGTTTCACCAACATTTAACATGCTCGGTGCGTTTGGTAAGATGGGAGTCTGCTTATTAATGAGGTGAGTTGTGGCATTGATAATGCTTTAAACAGCAGTAATGAGCATCAATTAGCATCTCGTCGCTGTTGAGTGCAAATATTTCTGCGCTACTTGTAAAAAGCATAAAAGATAGAACAAAATGATTTTGGTATTGAGATGAGTCTTGGCACACATTTCACTTAACTCTGCAACACCTCTTGCCAGAGTCAACATTATTCAAACCCAAAAAGATTTGCCTCAACTAATCATTTAGCTTCTCAACCATTTGCTAATCTCCATTTTAAATTCTCCTGTGACAGAACCTCATGATGAAATGTTTCCTTTTTGTGTACTTCTGGAAATTTTTACAATACATTTCTATGTTTTTTGAGAGATTGCATTCACATTCTATTCTGACTTTCCTCATCAATTTCTTGCCCTCCCTTCCTGTATTTTAAAAACATCCCAATCTTCAGATCTGTTACTATTTCAAGAAGTCTTTACTTTTCATCTTATACAATCATTAGCTTCCTTTGTCAGTCATGGTTGAATAACCATTTTTGAGATTTTGCACCTTGTGTTTATGCCATAAGCCATATAATAGTTCTTTAAAGACTGAGCATTGCCTAAGTACAGTCATATCTTTTAATGTATTCTCCCAATCCAGCTCAGCAAATTTGTGATTCATGCTTTCATAATTTCCTTTATTCAAATTCAATGAACCTTTGCTTCAGATTGAAGTATCTCACTGTCAGCTCCACCTCCATTTCCTTCCTATCTGTCCTTCCTACAGATGGAATATCCTTTAATATTCAGTTTCAGCTCCGGTCACCATGAAACGATGTTTTTGAAATGGCAATTTTATCATAACCATTAACCTTTATTTAAGCCTTTAGATCATCTATCTTTTTGTAAATTCTGCATGCATTTAGATAGAGTGCCCTTAATTTTGCCTTCTTGACATCATTCCACATTCAAGGCATACTTGATGTTCAACTTTATTTCTCCTGCTTTTTTTAATTTGCCCTAGCATCTTTTCTGCTTCCTGTTATCAATTTTACTAACCTTCAGTTTGGATTACATCTCCCTCCCATCAGAATCCCAACCGACCCCAACTGCACCAGAAAACGTCACTGTGAGGATACCAGTCTTACCCCTGACGTTTGAGCATAGCTTAAACAGGTTAGGATTCTTTTCATTGAGAAGAAATGAGAGGTGATCTCATTGACCCATTCTAAATGATTCTTAAACAATCTGAAGGATTCTTAAAGGGCCTGACAGGGTGAACGCTGACAGGATGTTTCCCCTCATGGGAGATTCCAGCACTAGAGTGCATAATTTCAGAATAAAGGGTGCCAATTTCAGACTGAGATGAGGAGGAATTTCGTCTCTCAGACAGTTGGGAATCTTTGAGACTCCTTGCCAGAGACAGCTAGCGCATATTTAAGGTTGACAGATAGTTGCTTGATCAATGGAGGAATAAAGGCTTTTGGGAAAAGGGATGTGAGGGATGTTGGATTAGCCATGATCCTACATGGTAATACAGCCTTGAAGGGCTGAACAGCATATTTCTGTTCCGATTTCTTCTGGTCTTATGTTCTAAGATGTAACCCATCCAGCTTGCTGACCTGAGCTAGTCCCAACACCTCTAAAATATCATACCCTCCCTTGTACACCAGTTCTCCAGCCATGTGTTCAATTGATTAATCATTTTATTCTTAGGTTCAATAACGTGTGGTACTGAGTGTAATCCTGAGATTACACCTGTTGAAGGCCTGGTTTTTAATTTCCTTCCTAACTCCCTGAAATCTGCCTTTAGTATCTCAACCCTCTTCCTACCTAGATTGTTAGTATCAATGTGGGCTGTGACTCTGGCTGATCCCCCTCCTCTAGAAGGAAACCCTGCAATCGCTTTGTGACATCTTTGACCCTGACCCCAGGGAGGCCTCACACCATCCTGCAATCATGTTTATAGCCAGAGAAATGGCAGATCCCCCCGACTATGGAATTCTTGTAACTATTGCCCATGTTTTGTTTCTCATCCTCTGTGCAGCTGAGAGGCGCTTGCTACCATAGCTCTGACTGGACTCCATGGGGAACCATTGCCTTCATTAGTTCATAAAATGGAACATGGATTAACAAGCAAGATAGATCCAGGTGACCCCTGCACTACCTCTCAGTCACCAGTCTCTCTCTGCCTAAACATTTCTAATCTGCAGTGTGGGACCACCTCTCTATTAGTGCTATCCACATTGTTCTTTGCCACACAGATGCACAACAGTGACTCTAGCCACTGCTCAAGTTCCAAACCCCAAAGCTCAATTTTGTTGAGCCAGTGCCACCTTCTTCTGATCTGTTTGTCTGGGAGATTGGAAGCTCCAGGACTTCACACATACCATAGGGCACATGTTGCACTCATCTTCACTCACTTGGCTTCCAATAACTCTGCCCAAGTCAAGGTGTCTGCGCAGTTCAGGCTGTCTCTGCTCATGGAAGGTGAGTGGAGGCTCAGAGCTTCATATTCTCGTTGTCCACTGCATGAATAGAATTGATAAAGGGACCTCAGCTAGCCCATGTCTCTAGGTGATGTTGATTTCCTGTCACAGAATCTTCACTTCACCTGCTCCTCTTGGAGATATGATTATCTGTCACAGTGTCCTCACCTTACCAATAGTTCTCAGTGATGCTCTCTGCCTGTATAAAGATCCTCACTTCATCTGCTCCTCTATCAAAAAGACATCAAACTAGTTGGAAATAATTCAGACAGCTGAGCTAATAGCCAGAAATACCCTGAAAATGGGAGATACCAATAGAGAGAAGATCTCCTCCCAATATGTTCCAAATTCAGGTTTGCCTAAGAATCAACCTCCTCAAAAGTCGACAAGAGACCTCACAACCTGGTAGGAATCCTTCACTTTAGAAGCCCCTCGCTTTAACCTCAAAGAGAGATTTAACTTCTTCAACCTGAAACCAACTAAGAAACTATGGGCCTTCCACGAAAGAGACTGAGAACATTATAAGCTGCAACAGTATTACATCCTCAACTTTATCAAGGATTTTAGGGAAAGAGAAGGAAGGTGGACGATGTGGAATGTCAGATCAGTCATGATCCTATTGAATGATGGAGCAGGCTCAAGGGACCAGACAGTCTACTCCTGTTCCTATTCCTTGTGGTCTTATGGTTTATCTAATTTTTGTTAATATGAGAACACATGTAAAACAAGTCAGTGAAATGTTGCATTATTTTTGTAGTTAGTGAAAATAGATACTCTTTATTTTTAAAACTCTTAAAAAGCTTGCTGCTGGAGTTATTTACTTGAGATGTTCTGAGCTTAAGAAAATACATACCTCTTCTATACAAACATCCAATTATGGGCAGACTGGTTTCAGACCACAAGGATCGGTGCTGGGTCCTCTACTTTTTGTCATTTATATAAATGATTTGGATGTGAGCATAAGAGGTATAAGTTTGCAGATGACACCAAAATTGGAGGTGTAGTGGACAGTGAAGAGGGTTACATCAAATTACAACAGGATCTTGACCAGATGGACCAATGGGCTGAGAAGTAGCAGATGGAGTTTAATTTAGATAAATGCGAGGTGCTGCATTTTGGGAAAACAAATCTTAGCAGAACTTATACAATTAATGGTAAGGTCCTTGGCAGTATTGCTGAACAAAGAGACCTTGGAATGCAGGTTCAAAGCTCCCTTGAAAGTAGAGTCGCAGGTAGATAGGATAGTGAAGAAGGCGATTGGTATGCTTTCTTTTATTGGTCAGAGTATTGAGTACAAGAGTTGGGAGGTCATGTTGCGGCTGTACAGGACATTAGTTAGGCCACTTTTGGAATATTGAATGCAATTCTGGTCTCTTTCCTATCGGAAAGATGTTTTTAGATTAGATTACTTACAGTGTGGAAACAGGCCCTTCGGCCCAACAAGTCCACACTGCCCCGTCGAAGCGTAACCCACCGATACCCCTATATCTACACCTATATCTACATCTACCCCTTACCTAACACTACGGGCAATTTAGCATGGCCAATTCACCTGACCTGCACATCTTTGGACTGTGGGAGGAAACCGGAGCACCCGGAGGAAACCCACGCAGACACGGGGAGAACGTGCGAACTCCACACAGTCAGTCGCCTGAGGCGGGAAATGAACCCAGGTCTCTGGCGCTGTGAGGCAGCAGTGCTAACCAAAACTTGAACCGGTTCAGAAAAGGTTTACAAGGATGTTGCCAGGGTTGGAGGATTTGAGCTACAGGGAGAGGTTAAATAGGCTAGGGCTGTTTTCCCTGAAATCTCGGAGGCTGAGGGATAACCTTATCCTGGTTTATAAAATCATGAGGGGCACAGATAGGATAAATAGACAAAGTCCGTTCGCTGGGATGGGAGAATCCAGAACTAGGGTGCATAGGCTTAGGATGAGAGTGGAAAGATATTAAAGAGACCTAAGGGGCAACTTGTTCACACAGAGGGTGGTATGTGTATGGAATGTGTTGCCAGAGGAAGTGGTGGAGGCTAGTACGATTGCAGCATTTAAAAGGCATCTGGATTGGTACATAAAAAGCAAGGGTTTGGTGGGATCTGGAATGGGTGCTGACAGGTGGGATTAGATTGGGTTGGGACCAAAGGGTCTGTTTCCGTTTTGTACATCTCCATGACTCCATGGTTTTAGACAGTAAAGGGAACATATAAATGCATGACATTAAGAACTTCTCAAGAGCTTTGAGTTGAAAGGGGCAGGGAGGTGGGCAGGCAGAAAAATCTGAAGTAGGATGTTTTTCTAAGTTCAAATGGGAAGACACACCCAAGCTCTTCCCCAAATTCTGACCTGCCTTTGCCCCTTACACCATATCACCACGATGACTTTACCCTGAAATGAGAGCAGAATTGTTTGAATCGATCCTCAAAATATTTTACACACCTTTTCCCTGCCAACCATACAATTGATGATAAGAGTGAATACATTGGTGTGGGCAGGGGCCAAGAAGATTGCAATGTCCCCCTGCCTTTTACAGCATGATGACAGGGAAATTTTAAAGCCTGGTTTGATCAATCTCTGACATAAACAAGGTAGGAGGAGCTGTGAGGAGCTGTTTTGAAGATAATCATGCACTGGATTATGGGCAGCAGGGAACAGTTGCAGGAGACCCAAACAAGCAATCCCCTCTGATTTGTTTCAGAATGCACACTGAAGTGAGGTTCAAAGGGGAAAGTGCAGCCTGTTGCATGGAAGGCCGAAATGGGAAGAAGGGCTTATGCCCGAAACGTTGAGTCTAGAGAAGTGCTCTGATTTTCCTGGCAATGAAACAGACAAAGATAAATGCAAGGAGTTCACCTTCTCAGACCTCTGCTGTTCTTGAATTACCCTTTCTGACTTTGTGGGCACTTAAGGCTCTCTCTTGAAAATTTGGGGATCAGGCTGGAGTCCATTGTCATTAGGTCCCAATAACAGCATTAGTGTCCGATCTGGTTGAAGACAAATATTTGGATCCCCTGACAATATAAAGTAACAGTGACCCAGAGTTATTACGCAATTGGACCAATGTTGAGAAGATTTCCAAATATTTTAATTTTCCTTAAATAGATACAATATTTCCAATCATTTTGAATTTATTTTCTTCCAGTTTTATATCTTCCATTACCAGCATTAATTTTCAATTAATTTCCATATGGTTTCCTTTGAATCTTTTAGTTTTACTTTACAAATTTAGGTGGTGAATCAGGGATGTAAAAAATGTTAATGAATAGTTCTAGAGTTTTTGTAATGACAAATGATAGTCTGGGCTATTATTGCATTATATTATCATATCAAATAATGAATGGTAAGGAGTTAAAGGACTGTAATTTAACTGAGCAATTCAGATTAAGTCATAAAGTGCAAGAACAAAGATCAAGTGGCTTCTGAGATTCATTATTGACTGCTTCTAGTGTTCTCTCATCGACAGCAAAAATATCACTGCTACAGGATTCTCAGGCCCACTTGTCAGATGTTATAATACTTGCATTGTTACTTATGAGGATGTGAAAAATATTCTAACTTTGAATGATAGGAGATTAAGCCTGACCAAAACCAATCTGTTGCATGAAGCTTGAGCATTTTGTGATATAGATTGCTTTTTAATGAAATACAGGAGAATGTTTTATTTTCTCTCTAATTCATTGAAAAAAAATGAAAAGTGTAGTGTTTGCAAACCTACAGTTTTAAGATGTCATAAATTAGATAGAAAATTCGATAGTATCATGATTATATCAAATAATTTCATTCCATGCTGAAACAATTTGTTAGACATTCCTCTCCACTTTTGTGAGGAGGAAGGAAAGGCAACACACATTTATCATTGTACTCAGTTCCAAATAAAATAAGTAGTTTACTTTTGAAGTGCAGCTACTATTACTATGTAAGGAAATACAGCACGGCAAAAGTGAGGATTGCAGATGCTGGAAACCAGAGTTTAGATCAGAGTGGTGCTGGAAAAGCACAGCAGGTCAGACAGCATCCGAGGAGCAGGAAAATCGACGTTTCGGGCAAAAACCCTTCATCAGGAAATACAGCAACCATTTTTACATTTAGCCAGGCTTCACAGATAGCAAATGAATTGAGGGAGGGTTTTTTCCTTTTCCCACAATACTTAACTGGAATTGGGCTCAGTACTTTACATGCTATCAAAGGGATAGTGAGCAGATGTTTAGGGATATACGTGGTGTAACAATGATGTGTGACAGGATAGATGGACCAGTATATCTCTCCCTGTAATGTTGTCTTTATACTTCTCTTTTTTAGCAAAGTATTTTACCTTGCATTTATCAGTACAACTACAAGCATGCTAAATTTTAAACAGTCTCAACAATTAATGTTGCAGGATGAAAAAGGTTCAGTAGTCTTAAAAGTGAATAAGTCTGCAGGTCCAGATGTGATGTATCGCAAGCTGTTGAGAGCAACAAAGGAGGAGATATCAGGACTGAAAAATGTGTTGCTGGAAAAGCGCGGCAGGTCAGACAGCACCCAAGGAGCAGGAGAATTGACGTTTCGGGCATAAGCCCTTCTTCAGGAATGAGGAAGTGTGCCAAGCAGGCTAAGATAAAAGGTAGGGAGGAGGGACTTGGGGGAGGGGCGTTGGGAATGCGATAGATAGAAGGAGGTTAAGGTGAGGGTGATAGGCCGGAAAGGGGGTGGGGGCAGAGAGGTCAGGAAGAAGATTGCAGGTCAAGAAGACGGGTGCTGAGTTTGAGAGTTGGGACTGAGAAAAGGTGGGGGAGGGGAAATGAGAAAGCTGGAGAAATCTGCATTCATCCCTTGTCGTTAGAGGGTTCCTAGGCGGAAGATGAGGCACTCTTCCTCCAGGCGTTGTGTTGCCATGGTCTGGCAATGGAGGAGGCCAAGGACCTGCATGTCCTTGGCAGAGTGGGAGGGGGAGTTAAAGTGTTCAGCCACGGGGCGGTTGGGTTGGTTGGTGCGGGTGTCCCAGAGGTGTTCCCTGAAATGTTCCACAAGTAGGCGGCCTGTCTCCCCAATGTAGAGGAGGCCATGTCGGGTGCAGCGGATGCAGTAAATGATGTGTGTGGAGGTGCAGGTGAATTTGTGACTGATATGGAAGGATTCCCTTGGGGCCTGAGAGGGAAGTGAGGGGGTTGGTGGTGGGCGCAAGTTTTGCATTTCTTGCGGTTGCAGGGGAAGGTGCCGGGAGTGGAGGTTGGGTTGGTGGGGTGTTTGGACCTGACGAGGGAGTTGCGGAGGGAGTGATCTTTCCGGAACGCTGATAGGGGAGGGGAGGGAAATATATCCTTGGTGGTGGGGTCTGTTTGGAGGTGGCGGAAATGACGAAGGATGATACAATGTATCTGGAGGTTGGTGGGGTGGTAGGTGAGGACCAGTGGGGTTCTGTCCTGGCGGCAATTGGAGGGGCGGGGTTCAAGGGCGGAGGAGCAGGAAGTGGAAGAGATGCAGTGGAGAGCATCGTCAACCATGTCTGAGGGAAAATTGCAGTCTTTGAAGAAGGATACCATCTGGGTTGTTCGGTATTGCAATTGGTCCTCCTGGGAGCAGATGCGGCGGACACGAAAGAATTGGGAGATATCGGGACGCTGGTATTAATTTTCAAATCTTATCTGGTTAGATGTGAGGTACCAGAAGAAGCCAGACTGCTAATTTAGAGAAGGGATAAATTAGGAAATTACAGGCCAACGAGAATAGCATCAATGGTGGGGAAGTTAATAGAAGGAATTCTGAGCTTCAAAATATGTCTGCACTTGGAGAGATACAGATTAATCAAGAATAGTCAGCATGGATTTTTTAAAAGAAGGTAATATTTGACAAATCTGATCAAACCTTTTCAGGAAATAACCAGGAGTCTTGCTGAGGTAATTGATTTGATCTGGTCTACATGGACATTAACAAGATGCTTCATGGTAGAATCATCAAGAAAATAAGATCTCTTGGGATTTAAGGCAAATGTCACATCGAATCCATAATTGGTTGAGAGGAAGGCAGCAGAAGGTAATGGCAGAGGGATGTTTCTATGCCTGGAAATTTATTTCTAGTAAGGTTTTGTAGAGCTCTGACGTGCTCCTTGTGGTTCATGAATGATTGATGTACATAAATGATTTTGACTTAAATGGAATGGGTATGATCAAGAGGTTCCAGATGACCTAAATATAGCACAATACAGTGGTTCAGTGGTTAGCACTGCTGCCTCACAGCAGGGATCTGGGTCTAATTCAAGCCTCGGATGACTGTCTGTCGGAAGTTTGTATGGTCTCCCCTTGTTTACTGAGTGCTTTGATTTCCTCCCACAGGAAAGGTGGATTGGCCATGCTCAATGACCCCATTTTGTCCAGAGATGTGTAGGCTGACTGAATTAGCCATGTGGGGTTAATGTGGGGCTGCGGTCCTATGGAGATATGGTGGGATGCTATTCAGAGGGTTGGTGCAGATCTATTGGGCTGAACGGCCTCTATCTGCACTCCAGGGATTCTACAACAGGAGGATAGCTGTACATTGCAAAAGGATATTAATGGACTTGCAGAGAAATGGTGAATGAAATTTAACTCAGACATGTTTGAGGTAGTGAACTTGGAGAGGGCTAAGTTGGATTATATTATGAAAGGTAGGACTGTAGAAAGTACTGAAGATCAGAGGGACCTTGTTATGCATATCCAAAGCTTTCTGAAGATTGGAGCATAAGTAGATAAGGTGGTTAAGAAAGCATATGGGATATTTTATTTCATTAGCCAAGGCAAAGCACGAATGTTTTGTGAGTTCAATTGCTTATCTTAAATTGGTTCATAAATGCAAATGGCAAAAATCAAACTCTCAGCAGTTCTGGCAGCATCTGTCGAGAGAACATTTTGTGTCCAGTGGCCCTTCTTCAGAACTGATGGTATCTAGTACAAAATTGATTTTTTATGCAGAAGATAGAAAGTGGGGGGGGGGGGGGGTCGGGGGTTGATGGGGCAGGGAGAAGGAGTAAATGATAGGTAAAGACAGAGCCCAAAAAGAGAGAAGAACAGTTGGACAAACAAATGAATAGATACTGGTCAGCCTAGGAGGATGAATAGCTACTAATAGGGACTATTGGTGGCTGACAATGGGTTGTGTGTAACAGCAGACCATATGATAATAAGGCCTGGTTTGTTGAGGGTTGGGGTAAGGACACGGGAGAAAATGCTGGAAGCCCTAAAACTGTTAAACACAATATTGAATCCAAAAGGATGTGGAGTTCCAAGTGCTGTTCTTCCAGCTTGTGCTGGACTTCACTGGAGCACTGCAGAAACCCAAGATAGAGATGTTGGCCAGGGAGCAGGGTGGTGTGTTGAAGTGGTAGGCAACTGGAAGCTCAGGCTCTTCTTTTGCAGACAGAACGTAGGTGAAGTGAAGGTAAAGTGCTGCTTCACATGGAAGGTGTGTTGGGGTCCTTGGAGACTGAGGAGGGAGCAAGTAAATGGGCAGGTGTTACACCTTGCAGATGTGGGGAAGGTGCCATGATGCCATGGGGGCTTGATGGGAGTGAAGGAAGAGTGGACAAGGCTGTCCCAGAGGAAAAGGTCCTTGCAGAAGGTTGACAAGGAAGAAGAGAGGGATTTGGGGTTGGGAGTGGCATCTTGCTGGAAGTGGCAGAAATGGAAGATAATGATCCTCTGGATGTGAATGCTGGTGGGATGGAGGGTGAGGACAAGGGGACCCCTACCATTGTTGTGGGAGGGAAGAGTCAGGGTGAGGACTGAAGTGTCAGAGATGTATTGGACGGCTCAGGACCCTGACAACTACAGTGTTGGGAACGTTTGGTTAAAGAAGAAGGTGGACATTTCAGTAGCCTCCTTACCGAAGTTCGCATCATCAGAATAGATGTGACGGAGACAGAAGAACTGGCGGAATAGAATACAGTCTTTACGGAAGTAGGATGTGAGGGGCTATAGCCAAAGTAACTGTTGAAGTCAATAGGTTTGTAGTACATATTGGTGGCCAACCTATCCCCAGAAATGGAAACAAATGAGGAGGAAATTAGGGGAGAACTCAGAGATGGAATAGCTGAAGATAAGAGAGGAATGAAATTTGGAGGCAAAAATCGATAAACTTTTCTAATTCTGAACAAGAGCGGGAAGCAATACCGATGATATCATCAATATATCGGAGAAAGAGTTGTGTGTGAGGGGCCAGAATAGGATTGGGACAAGGAATGTTCTACATCACCCACAAAGAGACTGGCATAACAGGAACCCACATGGATACCCATGGCCACCCCTTTGACCTGAAGAAAATGAGATGAGTTAAAAGAGAAGCTGTTCAGAGTGAGAACAAGCTCGGCCAAGTGGAAGATGATGGTGGCGGATGGAGACAGTGCAGGCCTTTTTTCCATGAAGAAGCAGAAAGCTCAGAAACCATACTGATGGGGGGATAGTCATGTAAAGGGATTAAATCTTAATTTGGCTGTTCATGGAGCTATTAGGTTTAGGATTAGATCAATTATGTGGTATGTAAAATATCTTTTTGGACTGATAGCAGCATCCCTTGCAGTATGTACGTGGTCCACTTCAGCAATGAACTGATCAATACAAAAAGCATATTCCTTTGATTGTTTGTAGTAACTGCACTCAACTGCACCACGTTTGAAAACCCACATCAAATGAACTAGTGTTAGATGTAAATCCATGATTGGAGAACAATTGTTAAATAGTGTTAAGTGCATTAATAGCTACTTTACATCCAGTTTGAAATAAACCATCAAGTTGTAGCATGTAAAGACAATGTACAGTGGATAGGTGGAAATTTGAAATTAATACAGAGAACGCTGAAGAAACTCAACAACTCTGACAGCAACTGTGGAGAAAGAAAGAGTTAACTTCTCAAATCCAGTATGACTCTTCTTCATAAGTTTGTAATGTGGCTCACTTATGCTTCCTAGAAGTGAAACATACTCACATGCCAGGAGCCATTCTCTGCACATGAAAGGAGAACGTTCAAACCTTGCATCTTTTTGAATTTCCTTGGAGCTTGGGAAGCTGATAATTCCCCTTAACTTTCTATATGATGACTACTCAAACAACATAGTTGACTTACCAATCATTCAGCATTTCTTCTCTCTTGTGTCATAACTTGTAATCATTTGAAATTTGGCGTTCTTGCATTTGCCTTGATAAGTGCAAGCTGAAAAACCCTCAGCAACATATTTTTTTTTCAGCAATATTCAAATTCTATAGTATCAAACAACTGTGTTTTATTAACTTTCCAACAGAGTGATTTGAAACAAAAACTAGCTTTTCTTGACATGGGAAGGAAGTTTTGCCAAGTAAGAAAATGTGACATAAAAGATGAACATTTTATTGCAATGTTAAATAAATAACATTATGGTATCTATAAATCTTAATATAGCATGAAGAAACATATTTCTGTTGAAAGATTATAGAAATCTGCTGCAAAATACCTACTAAAAGTGTGCCACCAGAGGCAGTTTCCCACTTTGCAACCTTACATCTGCTTCATAGTCAAGGCTATACAGCTCAAGGGTGCTTGGTTGGCTATTATGGGAGATGTATTGTGGTCAGCAATTCATTGCATTGTTTTGTGTTATTGTAGAGTAATATAGATTGCGCATCATAGATTCATGACTTGGAAAGTTCATACAGGTTTATATAACAACTCAGACTTCAGATTGCACTTGTAGAGTCATAGAGGTCTACAACACAAAAAGAGGCCCTTTGGCTCATTGAGTCTGCACCAGAGACAAAACAAACACCTAACTATTCTAATCCCATTTTCCTTGTATATAAAGTCCTTCAAGAATGTGTCGACTGCATTGCACACGGCAGCTTGTCTTATGGTTCCATTCTCATCCTTGGCCATTAGCACATCCAGCTCTTAAAGTAACATTACTCTTAAAGACATAATTCTATGCACCCATTTTTCCCAGATAAAAATACACTAATATTGAAAATACATGTACATTGGTGGAGTTTCAAAACAAAAGCGATAACTGAAAAATGTAAGATTTTAAGAGTTTGTTCAAAATGTAAGAGTTTGAATAAAGTGTAGGTGTTTTCACAATCCTTCTGGATCTTGTGAAGGCATAACCTTCTGGAGATTACAACGCCACCAATGGGAGTTCACAAATTGTAGGAGTGTTGGAATCTTATGTTTTGTTAGTGTGTTGTTTGTTCTCCAGCTAATCTATTCCTTCATTATTCAAGCTCATTTTTGTTTTATACACAATTGGAGTATTATACAGTTCCC
Source organism: Chiloscyllium punctatum (assembly GCF_047496795.1). Taxonomy (NCBI): domain Eukaryota; kingdom Metazoa; phylum Chordata; class Chondrichthyes; order Orectolobiformes; family Hemiscylliidae; genus Chiloscyllium; species Chiloscyllium punctatum. The sequence continues at coordinate 54,816,568 of NC_092758.1, read as the reverse complement.
TGAGTAAGGTTCTGTTTCTCTTTAATATAACTCAATTCAGTGTTGTGACCGCAAAGGACCTAAGCTCACTGAACTCTTTGACTATCTCTGCAGGTAACTATTCTCCCTGTGTAAGATGTATGTCCACAGGCAGATTCATCAGTTCCACACCTGAAAGCCAGTCACCTACCATCTATATTCTCCCTTGCTTTTGAGAAAGTCTTTTTTGTTTATTTTGATTTGATTTCTTTTTGTTACATGTATTGAGATACAGTTACCAATATTGCTTTGTATGCTAACCAGACAAATCATACCTTATAAAGTTACATCAGGGTAATAGAACAGAATGCAGACTATAGCGTCACAGCTACAGAAAAGGTGCAAAGAAAGATCAATCTAATATATGAGAGGTTTGTTCATAAGTCAGATAACAACGGGGAAGAAGATCACAGAGTCATCGAATGGAAACAGACCCTTCGGTCTAACTAGTCCATGCTGACCTTGTTCCCAAACTAAACTAGTCCCACCTGCCTGCATTGGCCCCTATCCCTCAAAACCATACCAATTCATGTACTCTTCCAAATGTCTTTTAAATGTTGTAACTGTATATGCATCCATCACTTCCTCTGGCAATTCATTCCACATACTAATCACTCTTTGCGTAAAAAAGTTGTCCCTCATGTTCTTTTAAAATCATTTTCCTTTCACCTAAAATATTTGCCTCCTAGTTTTGAACTCCTCCACCTTAGGTTAAAGACCTTTGCTATGCAACTTATCTATGACAAACATGATTTTATAAATCTCTATAAGGTCACTCCTCAATTTCCTATGCTCTAGTGAAAAAGGTCCCAGCTAATCCAACCTATTTTTATAACTCTAACCCTCCATTCCTGGAAACATCCTGGTAAATCTTTCTTGAACCCTTTCAAATTTAATAATATCCTTCCTATAACTGGGTAGCCAGACCTGCGTATGGTACTTCAGGAAAGGCCTCACCAACGTTCTGTCCAACCTTAAAAATGATGTCCCAACACCTGTACACAATGTGGTCTGAGAAATAAAGGCAAGCATGCTAAATGCCTTCTTAACCACCCTGTCTACCTGTGATGTATCTGAATCCCTAGGTCTCTCTCTTCTACAACACTATGCAGAGCCCTACCATTAATTATATAAGTCCTGTCCTTGCTGTTCTACCAAAATGCAATAACTTGCATTTATTCAAATTAAACTCTATCTGCCACTCCTCAGCCCATTGATGCAGTTGATCATGATCTCTTTGTAAACTTAGATAACGTTTTTCACTGCCCACTATTCCACCAATTTTAGTGTCATTTGCAAGCTTACTATCCATGCCTTCTAAATTCTCATCCAAATTGTTTATATAAATGTCAGACAAAAGTGGACATTGCTGGTCATAGGCCTCCAGTCCGAGAAACAACCTTCCACCACCACCTTCTTTCTCCTACTAAAAAGTCAATTTTGTATCGAGTTCACAAGCTCACCCTGAATCCCACGTGATCTAACTTCACTAATTCGTCTACGCTTTAGTAAAACCCAATTAAACAATAGTTACTGCTCTGCCCTCATCAGTCATTTTAGTTATTTCCTCAAAAACTCAACCAAGTTTGTGAGACACAATTTCCCTTGCACAAAACCATGCTGACTATCCCTAATCATTCCTTGATAAATACTGAAAGAACTGTGCTGTGTAAATCAGAAACAAAAGCAGAAGATTCTGGAATAGCTCAGCAGGACTGGCAGCATTTGTGAAGAGAAAACAGAGTTAACATTTCAGGTCCAGTGACCTTTCCTCAGAATTAATCATTTCTTGCCTCTCCAAATCCATATAAATCCTATCCTTCAGAATCACCTCAACAATTTACCTACCACTGATGTCAGACTCACAAGCTATAATTTCCAGTCTTCTCCTTATAGTCTTTCTGAAAACAAAAGTTTCACATTAGCCATCCTAATCTGTTGTTGCATGTTTTCAGACTTTTGTAACTTCTGTCCGATGAAAGAGGGTGGAAAGGAGTATAACTGGGGTGGGCGAGGTCTTTGATTATGTAGGCTGCTTTCCCAAGGCAGCAGGGAGAGGAGATGGAGTCAATGAAAGGAAGGCTGGTTTTTGTGATGGACTGTGCTGCATGCACAACTCTCTGCAATTTCTTGTGGTCTTGGTCAAATAAAATTTGCTCGAGTCACTCATTCATGGGATGTGGACATCACTGCCTTTGCACCTATTTGAACTTCTCTGCCATGCCATACCTCGCCTTGCCTTTTTTTTGTGTGTCTTGCTCCCTCATCCAGAGTTTAAGGCTCACAGTTTTAGTGACTTGCCTTTGGTGCAGACAGAACATCAAGCAGCTTGTCATGGTTGTCACCAGTCATCAGTCAAACAATTGCTATATGGAACTGCACTGTGTCAACACTGTACCTGCACCTTATGCCAGCATATGTGAAAAGGTCATGTCTCAAAGTCTAAGGGGAGAAGTCCTCAGTTAAGTGAAGGGACACAGCCTTCAGTCAGAATCCCAGTACTGTGAGTCAAAAGTAGCTTCTGCAGTTGATCCAGGTCATTGGACATAGGATGTCAGCTGCTTGCGTCATTCAGAGTCAGAGTGTCCATATCAATACAGTCTGGACAATAATGCATGATCAGTAATGCAGGTGCAGTGCAACTAATGCTTGGATCCATGGTATGTCAGTCAAGGGGCTGCACAGAGATCAGTCAGGGGACTGGTCATTTATCGGTCAGGGTTGTCTGACACGGTCGGACGAGGGAGTGGAAACAGTCAATTCTGGTTTTCTGTCCATAGAAATTCAGGGATGGTGGTTGATCTGACAATCTTCAAGTCCACTTTCCTGCCTTGTTTCACAACCGTTCATTCAATTGCTGATTAAAGATCAATATTGGCCTTAAACATACTTAATGATCATCCTTTTATGGTAAAAACTATTTTGCAGATTCTAAACTTTTGAGAAAATAAATTCCTCTTCTTCTTTGTCTTATATGTTGACCTAGCAACAGTATGTGATGGATGGCAGTTATAGGAAGGGGTGAAAGTCTCAGGCACAGTCACATAGATGGGTTAACTCCAGGAAAGGTAAGACAGGTAAACACCTAGTGCAGGTGTGTTCTGTGGCTATCCCCATTTCAAACAAGTATGCTGTTTTGGAAAATGTAGGGGGTGATGGATTCTCATGGGAACATAGCATGAACAGCCAAGTTTCTGGTATTGAGACTGGCTCTAATGCAACGAGGGGTACGTTGGCTTCCAAGAGATCAATTGTGTTAGGCGATTCTCTTGTCCGAGGTACAGACAGACGTTTCTGTGGCCAGCAGCGAAAAATCAGAATAGTGTGTTGCTTCCCTGGTGCCAGGATCAAAGATGTCTCAGAGAGTGTGCAGAATGTTCTCACGGGGGAGAAGGGCCAGCAAGAGGTCATTATCCACATTGGAACCAATGATATAGGAAGGGAGAAGGTTGAAATTCTGAAGGGTAATTACAGAGAGTTTGGCAGGAATTTAAGGTCCTTAAGGGTAGTAATATCTAGATTACTCCCCGTGTGACGAGCTAGTGAGGGCAGGAATAAAAGGATAGAGCAGATGAATGCATGGCTGAGGAGCTGGTTTATGGGAGAAGGATTCACATTTTTGGATCATTGGAATCTCCTTTGGGGTAGAAGTGACCTGTACAAGAAGGACAGATTGCACCTAAATTGGAAGGGGACTAATATACTGGCAGGCAAATTTGCTAGAGCTGCTCGGGAGGATTTAAACTAGTAAGGAGGGGGGAATGGGACCCAGGAAGATAGTGAGGAAAGAGATCAATCTGAGACTGGTACAGATGAGAACAGAAGAGATTCAAACAATCAACGCAGGCAGGGACAAGGTAGGACAAATAAATTAAACTGCATTTATTTCAAGGCAAGGGGCCTAACAGGGAAGGCAGATGAACTCAGGGCATGGTTAGGAACATGGGACTGGGATATCATAGCAGTTATAGAAACATGGCTCAGGGATGGGCAGGACTGGAAGCTTAATGTTCCAGGATACAAATGCTACAGGAAGGATAGAAAGGGAGGCAAGAGAGGAGGGGGAGTAGTGTTTTGATAAGGAATAGCATTACAGCTATACAGAGGGAGGATATTCCTGGAAATACATCCAGGGAAGTTATTTGGATGGAACCGAGAAATAAGAAAGGGATGATCACCTTATTGGAGTTGTATTATAGACCCCCCAATAGTCAGAGGGAAATTGAGAAACAAACTTGTAAGGAGATCTCAGCTATCTGTAAGAATAACAGAGTGGTTATGGTAGGGGATTTTAACCTTCCAAACATAAACTGGGACTGACACAGTGTTAAGGGGAGGAATTTGTTGTGTGTACAAGAAATTGTTCTGATTTAATGTGTGGATGTACCTACTAGAGAAGGTGCAAAACTTGACCTACTGTTGGGAAATAAGGCAGGGCAGGTGACTGAGGTGTCAGTGGGGGAGCACTTTGGGGCCAGTCACTATAATTCCATTAGATTTAAAACAGTGATGGAGAAGGATAGACCAGATCTAAAAGTTGAAGTTCTAAATTGGAGAAAGGCTAATTTTGAGGGTATTAGGCTAGAGCTTTCAAAAGCTGATTGGGGGCAGATGTTTGCAGGTAAAGTGACGGTTGGAAAATGGGAAGCCTTCAGAAATAAGATAACGAGAATCCAGAGAAAGTATATTTCTGTTGGGGTGAAAGAAAAGACTGGTAGGTATAGGGAATGCAGGATGACTAAAGAATTTGAGGGTTTGGTTAAGAAAAAGAAGGAAGCATATGTAAGGTGTAGACAGGATAGATCGAGTGAATTCTTAGAAGAGTATAAAGGAAGTAGGAGTATACTTAAGAGGGAAATCAGGAGGGCAAAAAGGGGACATGAGATAGCTTTGGCAAATAGAATTAAGGAGAACCCAAAGGGTTTTTACAAATACATTAAGGAAAAAAGGGTAACTAGTGAGAGAATGGGGCCCCTCAAACATCAGCAAGGCATCCTTTGTGTGGAGCTGCAGAAAATGGGGGAGATACTAAATGAGTATTTTACATCAGTATTTACTGTGGAAAAGGATATGGAAAGTATAGAATGTAGGGAAATAGATGATGACATCTTGCAAAATGTCCATATTACAGAGGAGAAAGTGCTGGATGTCTTGAAATGCATAAATGTGGATAAATCCCCAGTATCTGATCAGGTGTACCCTAGAACTCTGTGGGAAGCTAGGGAAGTGATTGCTGGTCCTCTTGCTGAGATATTTGCATCATTGATAGTCACAGGTGAGGTGTGGAAGACTGGAGGTTGGCTAACATGGTGCCACTGTTTAAGAAGGATGGTAAGGACAAGCCAGGGAATATAGACCAGTGAGCCTGATCTCGGTGGTGGGTAAGTTGTTGGAGGGAATCCTGAGGGACAGGATGTTCATGTATTTGGAAAGGCAAGGACTGATTAGGAATAGTCAACATGGCTTTATGCGTGGGAAGTCATGTCTCACAAACTTAATTGAGTTTTTTAAAGAAGTAACAAAGAGGATTGATGAGGACAGAGTGGTGGATGTGATCTATATGGACTTGAGTCAGGCATTCAACAAGGTTCCCCATGGGAGACTGATTGGCAAGATTAGATCTCATGGAGTACAGGGAGAACTAGCTATTTGGATACAGAACTGGCTCAAAGCTTGTAGACAGAGGGTGGTGGTGGAGGGTTGTTTTTCAGACTGGAGGCCTGTGACCAGTGGAGTGCCACAAGGATCAGTGCTGGGTCCACTACTTTTTGTCATTTACATAAATGATTTGGATGTGACCATAAGAGGTATAGTTAGTAAGTTTGCAGATGACACCAAAATTGGAGGTGTAGTGGACAGCGAAGAAGGTTATCCCAGATTACAATAGGATCTTGACCAGATGGGCCAATGGGCTGAGAAGTGACAGATAGAAATTAATTCAGATAAATGTGAGGTGCTGCATTTTGAGAAAGCAAATCTTAGCAGGACTTATACACTTAATGTTCGATAGGATAGTGAAGAAAGTGTTTGGTATGCTTTCTTTTATTGGTCAGAGTATTGAGTACAGGAGTTGGGAGGTCATGTTGGGGCTGTACAGGATGTTGGTTAGGCCACTGTTGGAATATTGAGTGCAATTCTGGTCTCCTTCCTATCGGAAAGATTTTGTGAAACATGAAAGGGTTCAGAAAAGATTTGCAAGAATGTTGCTAGGGTTGGAGGATTTGAGCTACAGGGAGAGGCTGAATAGGCTGGGACTGTTTTCCTGGAGCGTCAGAGGTTGAAGGGTAACCTTTTAGAGTTTTACAAAATCATGAGGGGCATGGATAGGATAAATTGGCAAAGTCTTTTCCCGGGGGTCGGGGAGTCCAGAACTAGAGGGCAGAGGTTTAGGGTGAGAGGGGAAAGATATAAAAGAGACCTAAAGGACAACCTTTTCACACAGAGGGTGGTACATGTATGGAATGAGCTGCCAGAGGATGTGGTGGAGGCTGGTACATTTGCAACATTTAAGAGGCATTTGGATGGGTATATGAATAGGAAGGGTTTGGAGGGATATGGGCCGAGTGCTGGCAGGTGGGACTAGATTGGATTGGGATATGTAACGTATCTTAAAGAGGGTGACAGATTCTTTCGACTTAACCTTAAGGTGTCAATGATCTACCTGCCGATCAAGTAGGAGGAATGAAGTGTGGCCAGCTTATGGGAGGGGAAAGATATAAAAGAGACCTAAGGGGCAACGTTTTCACGTGGTACGTGTATGGAATGAGCTGCCAGAGGAAGTGGTGGAGGCTGGTACAATTACAAGATTTAAAAGGCTTTTGGATGGGTATATGAATAGGAAGGGTTTGGAGGGATATGGGCCGGTTGCTGGCAGGTGGGACTAGATTGGGTTGGGATACCTGGTTGGCATGGACAGGTTGGACCAAAGGGTCTGTTTCCATGCTGTACATCTCTATTGCTCTATGACTCTATTACTCTGAAATTGTATCCTCTGGTCCATGACTGTCTCACAAGGGGCAACAACCTCTCCACAGCCATCCTGTCCAGTCCCCTAAAAACCTTATATAATTCAGTAAGGTCACATTTCATTCTTTTCAATTCTAATGAGTTCAGGGCCAACCAGTCAACCTTTCCCTGTAAGAAAATCCCTTCAAACCCAGGATTAATGCAATGATACTTCTCTGGACTGCCTCCAATGCCACTATATCACTCCTTAGATAAGGAGTCAAGAACCATTCACAGTATTCCACTTGTGGTATAACTAGTGCTTTGTAGAGTTTTCAAAAAGACCCTTTTCCTTGATTAATTAATCTCTTTGAAATAAAACCCAATTTTATTGCCATCCCTATTATCTGCTGAACCTCCATGCTAGCTTTTTGGGATTTATGCACAGGAATTTCCAAATCCCAGTGTGCTATATAGCTTTCTGCAGTCTTTCCCCATCAAAATATTTATCTCCTCTATTCTTCCTGCCAAAATGCATTTTCCCACATTATATTCCATCAGTCAATTTTTCTTCCCACTTCCTTAACCTGTCTCCATTCTATTGAGTCATTAGTGCCTTCTACCATGAAGACTGATGCAAAATTTTAATTCAATTTCTCTTCTGTTTCCAGATTCTTTGTTATTATGTTCCCAGCCTCAATCTCTAAATGTTCATCTTGACTGCTCGCTTCCATTTTAGATATTTAAAGACGCTCTTCCTGACAGTTTTGAAAATACTTGCAAGATTACCCTCAATGTTTATTTTCTCCTTCTCTTTATTTTGCTCATCTTTTGTGGGTTTTAAAATTTCTCGATTGTCTGTCTTACTACTAATGTTTGCCACGTTGTATGATTTAGTGATTTTTGTGAAGATTTGTAGCTCAGGTTGATGATAATAGAGAAGTGGGGCATACCACAGGGGCTTCACCAGAGACTCTCACCAATGACGTTACCTAGTATGGTGACGAAATGTCTGAAAAGAAATCTTCAAGCTCAGTGAGCTAAATTACATACTTAACATTGTATGATTTTTCTTTTAAGCTGATGCTGTCCTAAATGCAAAGGTTGGAGTAGCACACTAGGATGCAGAATGGATTATAATTCTAAAAGGGGGCACCTCACCTTTTAAGGACGGCTGAGAGTATTTGAGAGAAAGGAGTAATGCAGGAGGAGGGGGTCATTGGCAGTCAGTCCCACTGATGGTGGGACAACCCACTATAATGCTTGGCATAATGATTGCAGCCTAGGGCTCGGGATAAAGTGAGAAGTGATCAGTTAAATAAGTTCAATGGAATATGTCGAAGATCAAAGCTGATGGGATTGACAGTGAGGGTAGTCAAGAAGGGAATAGGAAGATTTAGGGGTGACAGGGAGTGAGAGACTCTTAGAAAGATAGTTTGAGTTGATGACTGACCCGACAAAGCATTAGTAATTAGCAAGTTCACAATGGAGGCTGTGCCCCACCTGGAATAGATGCATTAAGTGTTCATTCTGTGAGAGAGGGGTATCCAATTTCATAAGTTGTCTCAATATTCCGTAACCTGTACTAAGTTGATGAATTTCTCACCTCATGTTTTGGACCGTAAAATGTCTGTACCATTTTCTCCATATCTTTGTTGTGTGCAGTGGGTGTTGGGGTAATGAAGAGAGGTCCTTATTAGTACTGCCACATATACAATTTCCTACTGTTTGAGCAGCAGATGCCTGAATCAGGGCAATGACCAAGTAGAGACATTCCACTGGCCTCCTTGTTGGGTGTCTCCACATCCCAGTGTTTTTGAGATACTGTTCAAATGTTATTTGTGTATGCTGTGATTGCTAAATGATTACTTTACTCACGAGTTGCTTTGAAAAATAGAAACTTAGAAAATAGGAGCAGAAATAGGCTCTTTGGCCCTTTGAGCCTGGTCTGCCATTCAATATGATCGTGGCTGATCACCTGACTCAGTGCCTTACACCCGCTTTCTCCCCATACCCATGAATCTCTTTAACCCTTAGAACAATATCTATTTTCTTCTTGAAAAAAAAGGACTTTCTGTTAAGATTCTGATATTTCCCATGTATGCTCACTCAAACCATCCACAATGGATCTAGTCACAGAATATGTGTCTGCTCCTCTAAGAGCTGCTACCTGAATGGATGAGGAGCACATGCCTCCACAAGTCAACCTCCAGCTGATGTGAAGCTGAATCCTATAGTGGAACTACTAGCTGTAGGTGCCGTCATGATGCAGGAGAGCCACAGTTGCTCATCTTCTGTGAGAGAGAGGTGGTGGCACTATACTCTATTCAAAGGCAAAGTTTAAAACTTTCTGTCATGCTGTCCACTACTTTTGAATGAGACACCTTCTTCCATTAGGGCCAATGAGGGACTTAGGATAAAACATCAACATCAGTCTTTATACTAGTACGCCTTTCACTGACTGCAAATATCTTGATGCGATGGACGTCAAATTCCACTGTTTTCCAACTACAAGTACTGTTTAACATTTTGAACTTTCAATGTGTGCTTTGTTGTTTCATAGAAATTAAGGTTTTAGATTAGATTACTTACAGTGTGGAAACAGGCCCTTTGGCCCAACAAGTCCACACCGCCCCGCCGAAGCGCAACCCACCCATACCCCTACATCTACCCCTTACCTAACACTACGGGCAATTTAGCATGGCCAATTCACCTAACCTGCACATCTTTGGACTGTGGGAGGAAACTGGAGCACCCGGAGGAAACCCACGCAGACACGGGGAGAATGTGCAAACTCCACACAGTCAGTCACCTGAGGTGGGAATTGAACCCAGGTCTCTGGCGCTGTGAGGCAGCAGTGCTAACCACTGTGCCACCGTGCCGCCCTTATTATAAGGTTATAAGCAGATGGAAGCTTTCATAACATTCAATGCTCCTTAATTCAATTCTGACAAGGTTCCATGCCAGTATGTACACCACAGACAAGACAGCTATTGGTCAGAAAGGATTAGAACATTGTGTAATGTTCAGGTTGACTAACACCTATACATTCATTCTTGTAACTGCAGTGAAGATGACTTTCATTCACAGCTGATGATGAAAAGTGAACTCATATTTAAAGTCATAGAGTCATAGAGATGTACAGCATGGAAACAGACCCTTCGGTCCAACCCATCCATGCCGACCAGGTATCCCAACCCAATCTAGTCCCACCTGCCAGCACTCAACCCATATCCCTCCAAACCCTTCCTATTCATACATCCATCCAAATGCCTCTTAAATGTTGCAATTATACAAGCCTTCACCACTTCCTCTGGCAGCTCATTCCATACCATCCTCTGTGTGAAACAGTTGCCCCTTAGGTCTCTTTTATATCTTTCTCCTCTCACCCTAAACCTATGCCCTCTAGTTCTGGACTCCCTGACCCCAGGGAAAAGACTTTGCCTATTTACCCTGTCCATGCCCCCCATAATTTTGTAAACCTCTATAAGGTCACCCCTCAGCTTCCGACGCTCCAGGGAAAACAGCCCCAGCCTGTTCAGCCTCTCCTTATAGCTCCAATCCTCCAACCCTGCAACATCCTTATAAATCTTTTCTGAACCCTTTCAAGCTTCAAAACATCTGTCTGATAGGAAGGAGACCAGAATTGCATGCAATATTCCAACAGTGGCCTAACCAATGTCCTGTATAGCCGCAACATGACCTCCCAACTCCTGTACTCAATACTCTGACCAATAAAAGAAAGCATACCAAATGCCTTCTTCACTATCCTAGCTGCCTGTGACTCCACTTTCAAGGAGCTATGAACCTGCACTCCATGGTCTCTTTGTTCAGCAACACTCCCTAGTGTTGCTGAACCATTAAGTGTATAAGTCCTGCTAAGATTTGCTTTCCCAAAATGCAGCACCTTACATTTATCTGAATTAAACTCCATCTGCCACTTCTTAGCTCATTGGCCCATCTGGTCAAGATCCTGCTGTAATCTGAGGAAACCTTCTTCGCTGTCCACTACACCTCCAATTTTGATGTCATCTGCAAACTTACTAACTGTATCTCTTATGGTCACATCCAAATCATTTATGTAAATGACAAAAAAGTAGTGGACCCAGCACTGATCATTGTAGCACTCCACTGGTCACAGGCCTCCAGTCTGAAAAACAACCCTCCACCACCACCTTCTGTATTCTACCATTGAGCCAGTTTTCAAATGGCTAGTTCTCCCTGTATTCCATGAGATCTAACCTTGCTAATCAGTCTGCCACGGGGAACCTTGTCAAACACCTTACTGAAGTCCATATAGATCACATCTACAACTCTGTCCTCATCAATCCTCTTTGTTACTTCTTCAAAAAACTCAAACAAGTTTGTGAGACATGATTTCCCATGCACAAAGCCATGTTGACTATCCTCAATCAGTCATTGCCTTTCCAAATACATGTATATCCTGTCCCTCACGATTCCCTCCAACAACTTGCCCAACATTGACGTCAGACTGACTGCTCTATAGTTCCCTGGCTTGTCCTTAACACCCTTTTTAAATAGTGGCACCACGTTAACCAAACTCCAGTCTTCTAGCACGTCACCTGTGACTATCGATGATACAAATATCTCAGCAAGAGTCCCAGCAATCACTTCTCTAGCTTTCCACAGAGTTCTAGAGTACACCTGATCAGATTCTAGGGATTTATCCACTTTTATGTGTTTCAAGACATTCAGCACTTCCTCCTCTGTAATATGGACATTTTGCAAGATGTCACCATCTATTTCCCTACAGGCTATATGTTCCATATCCTTTTCCACAGTAAATACTGATGCAAAATACTCATTTAGTTTTTTCACCCATTTTCTGTGGCTCCACACAAAGGCTGCCTTGCTGATCTTTGAGGGACCCTATTCTCTCCCTAGTTACCCTTTTGTCCTTAATGTATTTGTAAAAACTCTTTGGATTCTCTTTAATTCTATTTGCCAAAGCTATCTCATGTCCCATTTTTGCCCTCCTGATTTCCCTCTTAAGTATACTCCTACTGCCTGTAACGCTTCTAAGGATTCACTCGATCTATCCTGTCTACACCTTACATATGCTTCCTTCTTTTTCTTAACCAAACCCTCAATTTCTTTACTCATCCAACATTCCCTATACCTACCAGCCTTCCCTTTCACCCTGACAGGAATATACTTTCTTTTGATTCTCGTTATCTTATTTCTGAAGGCTTCCCATTTTCTAGCCATCCCTTTATCTGTGAACATCTGCCCCAATCAGCTTTTGAAAGTTCTCACCTAATACCATCAAAATTGGTCTTTCTCCAATTTAGAACTTCAACTTCTGGATCTGATCTATCCTTTTCCATCATTATTTTGAATCTAATAGAATTATGGTCGCTGACCCCAAAGTGCTCCCCCACTGACACCTCAGTCACCTGCCCTGCCTTATTTTCCAAGAATAAGTCAAGTTTTGTACCTTCTCTGGTAGGTATATCCACATACTGAATCAGAAAATTGTCTTGTATACACTTAACAAATTCCTCTCCATCTAAACTCTTAATACTATGGCAGTCCCAGTCTATATTTGGAAAGTTAAAATCCCCTACCATAACCACCCAATCTTTCTTACAGAAAGCTGAGATCTCCTTACAAGTTTGTTTCTCAATTTCCCTCTGAATATTAGGGGGTCTATAATACAATCCCAATAAGGTGATCATCCCTTTCTTATTTCTCAGTTCCAGCCATATAACCTTCCTGGATGTATTTCTGGGAATATCCTCCCTCAGCACAGCTGTAATGCTATTCCTTATCAAAAATGCCACCCCCCAACTCCTCTCTTGTCTCCCTTTCTAACTTTCCTGTAGCATTTGTATCCTGGAACATTGAGCTGCCAATTCTGCCCATCCCTGAGCCATGTTTCTGTAATTGCTATGGTATCCCAGTCCCATGCCCTGAGTTTATCTACCTTCCCTGTTAGGCCCCTTGTATTGAAATACATGCAGTTTAATTTATTCGTGCTACCTTGTCCCTGCCTGCCCTGGCTGTTTCACTCACTTCTGTTCTCAACTGTTCCAGTCTCAGATTGATCTCTTTCCTCACTATCTCCCTGGGTCCCAACCGCCCCCCCCCCCCCCCCCCCCCCACCTTACTAGTTTAAATCCTCCCAAGCAGCTCTCCAAATCTCCCTTCCAATTTAGGTGCAATCCGTCCTTCTTGTACAGGTCACTTCTACCCCAAAAGAGATTCCAATGATCCAAAAATGTGAATCCTTTCCCCATATACCAGCTCCTCAGCCATGCATTCATCTGCTCTATTCTCCTATTCCTGCCCTTACTAGCTCATAGCACCGGGAGTAATCCAAATATTACTACTCTCGAGGACTTCCTTTTTAAATTTCTGCCTAGCTCTCTGTAATCTCCCTTCAGAATGTCAACCCTTTCCCTTCCTATGCTGTTGGTTCCAATATGGACAATGACCTCTTGCTGTTCCCTCTCCCCTGTGAGAACATCCTGCACCCTCTCTGAGACACCAGGGCACCAGGGAAACAACACACCATTCTGCTTTTTCGCTGCTGGGCACAGAAACATCTGTCTGTATCTCGAACGAGAGAATCCCCTAATACAATTAATCTCTTGGAAGCCAACGTACCCCTCGTTGCATTAGAGTCAGTCTCAATACCAGAAACTTGGCTGTTTGTGCTACATTCCCCTGAGAAACCATCATCCCCTACATTTTCCAAAACAGCATACCTGTTTGAAATGGGTATATCCACAAAAGACTCCTGCACTAGCTGCCTACCTCTCTTACCTTTCCTGGAGTTAACCCATCTATGTGACTGTATCTGAGACTTTCCCCCCTTCCTATAACTGCCATCCATCACATACTGTTGCTGTGCAAATTCCTCATCGCTTCCATCTGTCTCTCCAACCAATCCATTCAATCTGATAAGATTTGCAGCCAGCAGCATTTATGGCAGATATAATCTGCAGTAACCCTTAAACTCTCTTTAAACTCCCACATCTGACAAGAAGTACATATCACTCTATTAAAGGTGCTGGAGGTAATTTTCTCGAATTCCAGGAGCAGCAATTATTGTTTCATATGCTGTTGCATTGTTTTGGAACTTTGGAAAAAAAAGTCAAAACAACAGCAGTTTTAAAGGGAGAAGAGCAGTCAAAGGAAGCACATGGTGAGGTCAGTGCAGGAGAGAGAGAAAGAGAGAACCTGCACAGTTACCGCCTTTGCTGTTTGAATTCATGTATCACTGGACATTGGAGTGCATCTGGGAAATTATCAACAGCGAAATTCACAACTGACCTTGGAGGGACTGTTGGGTGAAGTTCACAGCACAGAATCAGATAAGTTAATCGTTGTTTTAAGTGTGGCCTACAGAGAATCTGCCGTAGTGAGTAGAGTAGGTTCTTTCTTGATTATATGTTTTTGGAGATATGTCTCTTGATTAAACTTAAAATATAAGCCATAAGTATTAATTTAACCTGGGCCAGTGTTTATAGAGGAAAAAGATGGTGTTATTTTCTGGGTCTGTAGATTGTGAAGGAGCAAAAATGGCCTTTAGAAATGTGATAATAGACCACACTATCCAAGAAGTGGCAATCACATGCAAATTGCTTCTCTGGCCTTTCTTGTGAAAGAAGGGAGCTCTGCATTTCCCTCCCATTCTGAGTGCATCATCTTTCCACAGCAATCAGCTGGCCTATTCTATAGGTTTTGACAGCCACTTTGACAGCAGCTGGCAAACGATCAGTACATCAGTTAAGTGTGATGTTATGGTGCTCAAGGGTAGGGTGCCAGATAGTTAGAGGTAAATGGGATGACATGTAAGTAGGCACCAGCAGGATAAGGTGCCAGGATGTAGGTTGCCAAATGGGTAGGGGTAGGATGCCTGGTGGATAAGATATCAGGGTATAGGGTAAACAGGATGCCAGCTAGTAGGATCCAAGTGAGAAGGTGATAAAATGCAAAGTGAATGTGTTGGTAAGGTGCAAGGTGGCAACAGGGCCACATAAATGATGCAGTGTTGGAGGTAGTTTGGGGTGCATGACAGAAATGTGGCCTGGTAGTCATGGTGGGTTTTGAGAGTTGGGTTCAATGGTGGAAAACTGTGGTCAAGACCAGCAGCACCAGGTCAAGTTTGGTAATGGTTGCGATGGGGCCAGCAAGTCCAGTTTGATGGGGTTGGGTGAGGGACGAAGTGGGGTGTGAGGAGGTTGAGTGGGGAAATGAGGAGTGTGTCAGATTGCAAGAGAATAGATCTTAATTCTGGTTCATTGCTTAGGTAATGGGGTTCAGAGATAGAACAGGTGAAGGTGTATTGGTTCCCTCAAAAGTGTGGGGTCAGGCTCTGGGGATGGTAAGGAGATCTGGTGGAAGTATTGTTGGGGTTACATGAGGCTAGTATGGATTCTGATGAACAGTATACTTAGGAGTTAGACTTTGTATTTAATAGTATAACTATTTTACTTAATTTGATTGGAACCTTCTAAATACTTTGACTTAAACAGACTCCAATTTCACTGACATTTCCTTCAGTGTGTGTTACAATAGGAATTCTGCAGCGTCCCCATGCACAACTCCCATCTACACTGGAGTAACAAATGTCTGGTCATTGGAAAATCCGGGACATTGTACTTACAATGAGGTGTGTCACCCATGCCACTAATATGCCTTCAAAAGGTTTTCTTCTTTCTTTTCCCCCATTATATGTTGATGTAGTCACTGAGTCCATAGCTGGGATAGAGGGACTTGCCTTACAGTAATGCCACTTGGTGTTGGAGTGTTATTTGGTGACCTTGGGGACTTTGTTGTACAGTATCCAGCCATACTGAGTGTATCCTTCCCAAATGCCAGCTCATCCTCTTTGGTTTTAACTTCCACAGGGTTGAGGCTGGCAGGTAAGGTGGAGGTGAAAGACCTAGGCACATCTGGAATTATCCTGAGAGGGAACTTCGATGGAGTGTCTGAATGTGGTTCCCCCTCTAGCTGGGTTAACACTGGCACCACCTTGTTTCATTGTTTGGAAGGGGCATGTGGAGTGTAGTCATGGTTTCTTGTCTGAAACGTCGATTCTCCTGCTCCTTTGATGCTGCCTGACCTGCTGCGCTTTTCTAGCAACACATTTTTCAACTCATTAACAGTCCCCATTAATAGTCATCCACCTTCCTAGCTGGATCATTATTCATTCCTTTGACTGTCCAACTGTTCTTCTCTCTCTTTGGGCTCTATGTCCACTTTTCGTATACTTCTTAACCATTACCCCCCCCCAACCCCACCCACTCCACTAACCTATTTTCTGCATATAAACCACCATTTTCCTAGCTCCCATTAGTTATGATGGACCTATAACATTAATTTTGATTTCTCTCCATAAATGCTGCCAGACCTGCTGAGCTTTTCCAGCATTTTCTTTCTTTGAACTTTGCCGTAGAGACAGCCAGATACTCATATGTCAAAGGAAGCAGGATTCAAACAACACTTGTCATGTCCTACAACCTTGTGGCAGTTTGCCTCTGAGAAACCTGCTAGTCACTCCGATACCTTTGTATGAGGTAACAGCTAGCTGAGACCATAAGGTTATCAGGTATCTGAGCAGGTATCTGTACTCCAGGAGTCATAGAGTCATAGAGATGTACAGCATGGAAACAGACCATTGCGTCCAACTCGTCCATGCTGACCAGATATCTTAAATTAATCTAGCCCCATTTGCCAGCAGTTATATCCCTCTAAACCCTTCCTATCCATATACCTATCCTGATGCCTTTTAAATGTTGTAATAGCCTCCATCACTTTCTCTGGCAATTCATTCCATACATGTACCACCCTTTGCGTGAAAAAGTTGCCTCTTAGATCTCTTTTAAATCTTTCCCCTTTCACCCTAAAACTATGCACTCTAGTTCTTGACTCCCCCACCCCAGGGAAAAGATCTTGACTATTCACTTTATCCATGTCCCTCACGATAGTATAAACCTCCAAAAGTCTTTGATGCTCCTGGGAAATCAGCCCCAGCCTATTCAGTCTCTCCCTATGGCTTAAACCCTCCAACCCAGGCAATATCCTTGAAAATTCTTTCTGAACTGAGTCCTCCAAGTGCTCAAGACCTGAGTGTTTCTTCCTCAGCCAGTTATAGAGACAGGGCAGTATTATGCTTATTAACATGTACCCTAGGTAATGTACCCGCTGAGGCCTTGGTATCTGAGCTGGTGGAGGGTGCAAGAGGCAGCACTCTGAGGGAAGTTTGCCTTCTTCTTTAGAGGAGAAGGATGAGCTGCCTTATAATGTTGTCCTCTTGACAATGGAGGCTCAGATTCTACAGTTACTGCAGGAGACAATGGAGAGAATGAGTTGTGAAATTGGGATAGATGTTGAGTTATGGCATTAGTACAATCACAGTGATGGTAATGGGAGAGAAGTACAGCAATAGACAATGATTAATTGGTTATTCGGAAATGGAGGTTTTCGCATCACTGCACAAATAGTTGTGGTCCACTCTGGCTAAGAGTAAGAGTGTCAAATCTGATGAAATATCAGAGCTGCCCGGACCCAAATTGATTTCAGATGATGGTTTCACTGCCCAACCTTCACTGTCTTCAACAATGCTGTGAAGGGACTGGATGTTTTTCCTCATTATTACTCCTCAATTCCTCTCTCATCGTTCCATCAATTACTTTAAATCTCTGCTCTTTCATTGTTGATCTCTCTGCTCAGGGGAATAAGATTCAATCCCATCAGCTTCCTCTGCTTTCATTCCATTGGCCCCTGATCTGAATCTGTCATCATTCTCTGGTTTCATTCCTATCAGCCCGCATGCGCTCTCTGAGCTCATTGTGTCCATTTGACCCACATCCTGTTCACTCAACCCTGTGCTCCCTAAACAGCTGAATACCCAACTTCCCCTCCTGATTCCCATGTTGGTCGAGATTATTTAGGGTTTTTAGCTCTTCAGATCTTGCGGCTAACTCCTTTAAATCTGCTGTCAAGAATTAAGAAGCCTCCTCTCAGAAAGAAATACTTTGACACCTCAGTCCTTGTTAACTGCTCCCTCCCTATCTATGAGTTCTCTCCCTATCTACAGTCATTGAACATGTTGCCTCCCAAATCCTGGAAGGGAAGATGAGAGCGTGTGAGACTGAGAGCAGAGTAAAGGATGAGGAAATGAATGTGGTGTCAGCCAAGGGGCGAAAGTCTAATGGAGAGGTGAGGATGAGGATGAGGGTTCACTCTGCAAGTCACTCCCAATTACTGTAGGTCAAGGACAGGTTATTCCCTGACCACAGATTCATTCCTTGAACCTGCGGTCCTATGCTCCTCATTTCTGTGTTGTTCTTTCCTGTATCTCTTGTGCCTGGGTCCACTCCCTTCAGCCTGTCTCTCTCTCTCTCTCTCTCTCTCTCTCTCTCTCTCTCTCTCTCTCTCTCATTCCCTTGCATGTGTTGATCCCACCATTGCCTATCATTGCTGCCTTGGATGCTGTGGTCTTAATCTTCTAATCTGCTGTCAAATATATCTGAGGCTACAATCCCAAATACTTATGCTATCAGTTCAAAAGCCTCTGAGAACAAAGAATGCTATTCCAACACTAGAAATCTCTATTAAATGTTCACTAGAAGAACTGACACAGCAGGTGGAATCAGTGTGGTTTTGTTCAGATAGGACAGTGATCACTTTAAGAAGGTAAGATCTGGGAGCAGGAGTAGGCAATTCAGCCCCTTGTGCCTGCTGTGTCATTTGACATGATCATGGATAATCTCATTTTGGCCTCAACTCGACTTTCCTGCCCACTCTCCGTAACGCTTCAAACCATTACGAATTAAAAATTGGACGATCTCCTCCTTAAATTTATTCAATGTCCAAGCATCCACCATACTCTAAGGTAGTGAACTTCACAGATTCATGCTCTTTAGGAGATTTACAGTGGAGGATATGGGTTTAAGGTGAGAGGGGAAAGATTTAAAAGCACCTAAGGGGCAACTTTTCACACAGAGGGTGCTGCGTGTATAGAGTGAGCTGCCAGAGAAAGTGGTGGAGACTGGTACAATTATAATGTGCAAAAGGCAACTGGATGAGTATATGAATAGAGAGGTTTTAGAGGGATATTAGCCAAATGCTGCCAAGTGGGACTAGATTTATTTAGACATATCCGGTCAGCGTGGATGAATTGGACCCAAGTGTCTGTTTCCATATTGTATATCTCTCTATGATTCTAAGAATGGGTAAGGGGCTGAGAAAATGAATGTGGGGTACTCATTCAGCCCTAACATGGCCTGTCTTCTTCTGGAATGAGGCAAAGAGCAGGACTGAGAGAGATGAAAATGACTGAGAGAGCTATTAGTCCTCGTGCAGACAGGTGAATGTTGGTGAGGTGTCCCAAGTGATGAGGAGTCACCACAGAGGACATACAGGGTTAGTAGTTTGAGGAGTTGGGGTGGATGACAGTAAATGAGGGAAGATGTTGAATGCAGTTGTGGGAGTGGTGGAGCATGAGCCTTGGTGAAGGTAGGTTCATTAGCAGAGGTAGAATGAATGAGGAGCAGAGATAAGATGACTACCTTACCCTTGTGGACCATACAAGGTCATTGAACTTCTTGCAGCATTTCTGGGCATTTCTCCAGATGTCTTCATGACCTTCATGGCAACATTGGCTGGACTGGCAAGGTCTGACAGTCCTGAGGAAAGAGAACAGCTCTCCTCTATACTATCCCATCCATCAGGATTTCATGGTCCCCGTTGGTAAAGTTTAGGGCTAACCTGTCTCTATCCACCATGTGTGCCAATACCTGAGAAATAGGAACTGTGAGGACATCTCCAGACTGACAGCATTGGATCTGGTGCACATCTTTCTCTCAAGTATGATGCTGGTGCAAGGAATCCCAGCTCTCTCTCTCTGGCAAAAAGAAAGTAGTGTGAGTGAGTGCCAGTGAAGCATGTGCATTGGCAATACGGTTAGCTGTGGAAAATACTGTGCAAAGAATTTTGTCAGGGTTAACACAGAGAAATCTTCCATGAAACTCACCAAAATTGATGTGTGGCTGATTTCTAGTTAATTCAGTCCTGCATGTTGATGTACATGACGGATTATGCCATAACATGCCATCTTGTTTAGTTGCTCTTAAACTGCTTTTGTATGTGAAAACTGTATTTTCTGGGGAGGTCAATTGATGGAATTGTATGTTCTCTGCAGATGTCATTGTTCAGCTACAATATCTTAATACTTTCTGCAATCATGAAGCAATGCATCAAGATTGTCACATTTCTTCTTGCCCAACAAGACTTTAGCATTGAAACTGTAAGCAGCTCCATTATCCAGTCAGACAGCTCAGCCTCTGAAAAATCACAGTCATCACACTTGTCACACCACCTCCTAACAAACTGATCAATTAATTTTTGTGGCTGTTGTCTGTAAGACATCAGCTTTAGGCGATGAATTCTAAAGTTTACTTTTACACAAAGCTAATTTTACAGCATTTCCCATAACTTAGCAGTTCCTCTTGAGATCAGCATGAAGTGTTGACCTTGTGAAACCCCTTGTTTCCAATGGCTAATTTTATTTTCATTTTCAGCTTACTTGGATCTGAACCAGCTAAATCAAAAAGTATTGCCCCATTCTTTGTTTAATCAGCCTGATTAATCAGTTTGGACAGGATATCTTTGGCATTCAAAAGTCTTTTTTTATTCACTTATGGAATGTGGGCATAGCCGACTGAGCTAGCATTTTATTGTTCAACACCAGTTGGTGGTGGTAAGCTGCCTTATTGAACCACTGCAGTCCATGTCCTGTAGATAGGCCCATGATGCTGTTAGGAAGGGAGTTCCAGGAATTTGACCCAACAACTTGGAGGGAAATGTGTAGGTGATATTGCACCCATATAGCTGCTACCCTGCTCCTTCTCAATGAAAGTGCTTGTGAATCTCAAAGGTGCTGTCTGTTCGATCTTTTATTAATTTCTGCAGTGCATCTTGTAGATAGGACACACTGCTGTTACTGAACATGGGTGGTGGAGTTGCTGATATTTGTGGATGTTGGGCCAATAAAACAGACTGGCATGTTCTGGATAGTGTTAAGCTTCTTGATTGTTATTGGAGCAGCACTCATCCTGGCAAGTTGGGAGTCTTCCATCACACTCATGACTTATGCCTCGTAGATGATGGATGGGTTTTAGGGAGTCTAAAGATAAGCTGCTTGCTGCAGGATTCCTAGCCTCTGACAAGTTCTTGAAATCACTTTATTTATATCACCAGTCCAGTTTCGTTATTGATCAATGGTGATCCCTGGGATGCTGATAATGGAGATTCAGTGATGGTAATGCCACTGAATGTCAAGATGCAGTGGTTACATTGACTCTGTTAAATCATCATTGCCTGGCATTTGTGTGACATGAATGCTACTTGCCACTTGTCAACACAAATACAGGTATTGTCTAGGTCTTGCTGTGTTCGATCATGGATATTTCAATACCTGTGGAGTCATGAATGGTGCCCGACATTGTGCAATCATCAGTGAACATCCCCAATCGTGACCTTATAAGGGATAAAACAGCTAAGGATGGTGGGCCCAAGACACTACCCTGAGGAATCCTTGTAGAGTTGTCCTGGAGCTAAAATGACTGACCACCAACAACCGCAATCATCTTCCCATATACGAGGTTTGAATCTAACCAACAGAGATCTTTCCTTTGATTCCCAGTTTTGCCTAGCTCCTTGATGCCACACTGAGTCAAATGTAGCCTTAATGTCAAGAGCAGTCACTCTCAACTTACGCCTGGAATTCAACTCATTGTACATGTTTAAAACAAGGCTATATTGAGATCGGGGACCTCAGTGGCCCTGGTGGAACTTAAACTAGACATCAGTGATTTAGTTATTGTAGATCAGGTGCTGTTTGATAGCACTGTTGTTGACTTCCTCCATCACTTTACTGCTGATCAAAAGTAGACTGATTGATGAGGCGATAATTGGCAGGGTTGGATTTTTCATGTACTGTATACACCTAGGCAATTTCCCAATGTAAATTCATGTTATAGATTATGATAATCATCTTTACAATGTTTGCTATCTTTTACAATTTCTATCAATGTCTAGGAGATATATAATAGTTTAAGATTACAGCAGTTGAAAAATTTGTATGCAATCTCCTTCTAACGTGCATCTGTTGGACTGCCCTTGGCTCATTAGTATATCCTCTACTAAGAACAGAATAGCTCTTAATAATAATACGCATGCTAATTGACCGAATGAAATTATGCAACTAAGCACTGACACTGTTACCTGATATCTGTATTGAAACACATAGCTGCAACATTCCACCTCTTGCTCTATTTCCTTATTATCAAAGAAATAATGCACATGTTGGTAAATTCTATCATCAATTCTTTATATTCCATCACAGAAATGAGTCTCACTAATGGGGGAAAATGATTAACCTGATGCTGGTGAACAAGGAGAAAGGGGACTGGAAGGAGAAGGAGAAAGAAAAAGATATTGGGAATTTTTTTCCCTCTAGTTATGTATGGATATGATGATAAGTAAGAGGATGATGAACAACAATCCACACAAAATTGCTAACTGCCACATCCAGCACCATCTTTCTTTGACAATCCTCTTCAATTTAACATTTGTAATTGCAGAGTCATGGTCATGAAGAGTAACTGAGAAGCACAGGTTAATATTCTGTGGACATGAGTTTGAATCCCACCATGGCAAATGGTCAGATTTGAGTTCAATAAAATATAGAATTTAAAACTAATCTAATGTGTCCAGTTAACCACTTTCAATTGTCATTAAAAAAATCTGGTTCACTAATCTCATTTATAAAAGGAAATTTGCTATCCTTACCTGTTCTGGTTTACATGTGACTCCAGACCCACAGCAGTGCAGTTGACTTTTAACTGCCCTCTGTAATAGCCTAACAACCACTCTGTTCAGGGCAGTTAGGAATAGGTAATAAATACTGCCCCAGCTAGTGATGCTCGTATACCAAGAATGAACAAACAGAAACTTGTTACCTCTTACCAAGGTGTGGCACGGTGGCTCAGTGGTGCCTCACAGCACCAGGGATCTGGGTTTGATTCCTGCCTTGGGTGACTGTCTGTGTGGGGTTTGCACATTCTCCTCATGTCTGCGTGGGTTTCCTCTGGACGCTCTGGTTTCCTTCCACTGTCCAAAGACGTGCAGGTCAGGTGAATTGGTCATGCTAAGTTGCCCATAGTGTGAGGTGCATTAGTCAGCGGTAACTATAGGGTAGGGGAATGGTTCTGGGTGGGTTACTCTTAGGAGGGTCGGTGTGGACTTGTTGGGCCAAATGGAATGTAAAGAATTGATGATAGAATTTACCAATATGTGCATTATTTCTTTGATAATAGGGAATCTAAAGTGTCAGTTCAGAGACCCTCACCTGAGGGAAATTTGAAAGTAGGAATGAGGAATTGGTGCTATGTGTTTCACAGATCAAAGGAATAGGAAGTGGACGAGGATATTCTCTCTTCCTGGTGAAGCTGGAGAAAAGACCACTTATGTAGAACACTTTGGTGTTTTTCTGTAAATGACATAGGAGGACAAATTATCTATATGTAGGTGCTGAGAGCAATCTCTCAGGTTTTGAGGGAGTTTAAAGGAATGGCTGTCAAGTTTAAGGACTTTTTTGTAATTATATCATAGAAGCTTTGGCTTTATTGCAGTCAGAGATGCAGTAAGTCACAGTTCCTTTGAAAACTCCAGCAGATTCCCAATGAAAAGGCAATCAGAGTCCTGTCAGTGTTTCCATCTCCATGGAAACATAAACTTCTGGAGATAGGAGACAGATTGGAACACAGCATGGTTCACAGTTTCTGCTTAGTAGCAACTGCTCTAGCTCTGTGTTTTCAGGATCTGACAGCTGCCATTAGCCATGACATCCTGTGGCTCAGTGGGGCTGCAGAGCCAGGGTCCATTGGAATCACAAAGGCTGGTATCTGACTGCTATCTCTCTGGACAGTAGCACATGGTAAAACTTTGGTCTTCCTCCTCAGAGCAATACACCACATAAGAATATGTTGCCAGAATTATCCTTCAGTGATACAGCTACCAACATCTACATGCCAGATGGTGAGGACTACCTCAGGCCTATGATGCTGCTTCATAGTATGAGTGGCCAAACATCTCCTGCAATCTTGGCACTCAGGTCAAAAAAATGATGATGGTGGACACCTAAGTATAAAATATTGCATGTAGTCAGGCAAAGATGTGCCCTTTGGTTACAGAGCTCCTCAGAAGGGGTGTTGGAGCCCTACACATTTATTAGAGGGTCTGAAGTATAATCACTAGCAGGGCTGCATTCTTCTGGATTGGTGGTTCTCATCCTTCCTCCGAGGAGCAAGCAATTTATCGAGTGCAGGTCAACAAATTTTTAAACATGAGATAAAACTTCCTAAATTTCTGAAATGATTCATTTACTTTTATAAATTAAAAATTGCTGGAACAACTGAGCTGGTCTGGCAGCATTTGTGGAGAGAAAGAAGAGTTACATTTAGAGCCCAGGGAGCATTCTTTTAATTTAATTTGCTTTTACTTTAATTTTCACCGGCTCTTCTCCCATTTCAATCAGGTTATACATGTGCATATTATGGATCAATCTAACTCACCCCAAACACAATACATTGTAGTAGGTAAACTAATAGAAGAGGTATCAATGGTGTCCCTTGTTGACAAGCAGCCATAACCCAAGCATAGCTGAAGACTCAGCCCTGCTAATTCTGGCTTTGGGCAACGGTGCAAGATAGGGAAGTATCAATTCCAGTGCACTTTTTTAATCTCTTCCAATTATCATTCCAACAAAATCTCCTTGAGGTGACTGAAAAGGCATTAAAAGCATGAGGAAATACAGGGTTGAATTTCAAATTTGAGGGAGTAGCAGGAATGACTTCCATCAAAAATTCTCTAAATACAATGTTCTTGCGTGGCTTTTGCACCAAAGCATCAAGGAAATCATTTCCCTTTATTTTTTAGGATACATTGTTGCAATGTTTCCGTTTCATTTCAATGGAGTTGTCACACTCTCTTTCACTTTTGCACTTACATTGAATTATGTGGCAGTAAAAGAGAAATAAAAAGCAATTTAAAATAAGTCAACATTGCTTGAAGAAGAAACAAAATCAAACAGTGGTGAATGACTTAATGTACAGGAATTTGAAGGATTATGCCCCTGAGCTGTTGACTGTAGTAAGTGTGGAACATATTGAAAACTCTGTTATCTGTCATTGCTGACATTTCTTTAGGTGAAACTCATCCTAACTGATCTTAGGAAGGGCTACTAAGAATCACTCACAGTTAATTCTAGTTCCGCAAGACCCTTTCAATGACCTGGTTGGAGTAGTCATTGTAAGTAACTTTTAAATATATAATTAAATATGGAACTCATTTTCTATAAATTAAAGCATTTGTCTTTTAACCAGATGTAGGTAATTTTGTTCTTGTTGCTATATTAATTGTAAAGAATTCTTCTGTTCTTTCTGTTGAAATTGAAAAGACTCTCTTTTAGAACAGTTCTTTTTCGTGTCCTAAACGCACGAAAGTTTCTCCACTGAACATTTCCTGTATGGTTCAGATTAGTCCAACAACTTGGCAACAATTTTATAACTTGAATGTATTGAGAAAGGAGGAAAGGATAGAGAAGGTGTACCAAAATAAGCAGACTAATAAATGGAAAGCAGCACTGTCAATGTCCACTACTATTTACAACTTTGTCAATTCCCTTCTGATCAAATTCTGTCACATAAGTGACGACACCAGAGCTAATTTGATAGGTTTCCCAGTAAAAAAAGTTCCAGCCTCAGTATCTTTCTGTAGATAATTTCACTGTAACTAAAAGAAATCCAGATTCTGTAGCACACTATCACATCATTGTGTTTGGTATTAATGGATCTATTTTTTAACGTTTTAAGATAAGCATTTGGGATCGAGAATGGAATTCTCAAGCATTTGTATTGCTGAAACTTAAGTATTTTTGGGAAGCATCAATTGGTAGTTGTCAAACACTTAGCCTTTATCTTAGATACTTTGTTGTAAGTCATACTTTTTGTAAGCTATTAGGAACTAAGCCATGATAAGCTACTGGAGTTGTGTTTAATAGAAGTGGGATAATAGGAAAGCCTCTCTCTCTGAGTAGCATAAAAAAGTTACAGCATGTTACAATTCATGGGTAATATAACAATGATTGAGCATTGTAGGTAACTTGCACAAGATTTCAATCCACAGTGTTTTCAGTCCTCACAGAACACCACTCACGCCACAGCTCATTCCTAATCAGAGATGCAGAACATTCTGAAGCTCAGAAGCCTCTTTTCTTTAGGAATTGCAGCAACATTTTATACTATGTTTTAAAATTAAAACTAGCACCATCAAACTTGATCAACAGATGTTATGAATGAAGAACATCTTGTGGACTAAAACTTGATTCTCAGTTATTAATTCAATGATACATTGGCTCCATCAATAAAGCTGGGGGCTGTTTGGAGCAGAGGATTTGTACTATCAAGTATGAAAGCCAGAAGAAGTCATGGTGCATCAGTGCACTCAACTTCCAAAGAGTTTTTTTTTTCAATTAGATTAGATTACTTATAATGTGGAAACAGGCCCTTCAGCCCAACAAGTCCACACCGACCCTCTGAAGAGCAATGCACCCTGACCCATTCCCCTACATTTTCCCCTTCACCTAACACTACAGGCAATTTAGCATGGCTAATTCACCTAATCTGCACATTTTTGGACCGTGGGAGGAAACCCACGCAGACACGGGGAGAATGTGCAAACTCCACACAGACAGTTGCCTGAGGCGGGAATTGAACCCGGGTCTCTGGCGCTGTGAAGCAACAGTGCTAACCACTGTGCCACTGTGCCGCCCACTTGACTGGTTAGAATATTATTTCCAGGACTGGTAGCCACTGTGTGACAGGATTGCAACTGAAACATCTCAAGGGACAATCTAAGGATGGACTATGCTGGAGTTACAAGAACCTGAAGGAGAGATGTTGCAATTGATACAGGATGATCCCAGGCTGCATCTTGTTTTGTGACACCCTCTTGATATAATGAGGTGAGAGGTTGAAGAGAGATTCTCTTCCATAGCAACAGGAATAAGAAATCTGTTAAAATGGCTTTATTGTTGGTGGTTGAATGCTTCAGTAACAAGTGGGACAATTTCAAGAATGACAAGTACTGGATGCTTTGATAACCTAACCATGCCAGGAAATGTAAGCACATTCACCTGTTTCCTGTCATGTACTTCAAGTCCCTCCTGTTCTCTGCACTGTCGAGCCGATTTCATGACATTATTCTTCATAGCTACCTACCTTACACATCCAGTGTTATTTTACTAAAGTTTCCTTATTTGCCAATCTTTCCATCTTCAACTGTCACTTACTTCATCCTTGTACCATTTGATGCCTCTCTCTGATAGTCACTATCACTATATTCACTGCATCTATCAAGTGAATACATGGCAATATATTCTGTTTCTTTTTCACATCAATGTCGGGTAAGACAGCACAAAACACAAGGGAGAGAAAGAGAAATAGAGCGAGCCTTGTATACATTGTCCAGTTCAGTTGCATAAGAGAAAAGGATTGAAATTAGTGTCATTATATTGTCGCAGATTATCATTTACTCTGTCGAGTCTTATTAGAATTATATAGTTTTCAATGAGATTTCCCTCCTTTCCTCTAAACTCCAGTGAATATAGCCCGAACTAATCCAGTCTCTCTTCATACCTCACTCTTCCATCACAGGAACCTTTGCTGCACTCATTCCATATTTAAAATATCCTTCCTCAGATGCAGTTAAATATCACACAACACCAGGTAATAGTCCAACAGGTTTAATTTGAAGCACACCAGCTTTCGGAGCGACGCTCCTTCATCAGGAGATAGTGGAGGGCTCAATCCTAACACAGAATTTATAGCAAAAATTTACAGTGTGATGTAACTGAAATTATACATTGAAAAATTGATTGTGTTATTAAGCCTTTCATCTGTTAGAATACAGTGATAGTTTCACTTCTTTCATGTGTAAATCACAAAACTTTTTTAAAAAGTTGCATTCTCGGGTTAGCTGTTAACAATGGTGATAGCTAGACAATATGTTGAAGGTGTTGGCCCCCTGTGTTCTCTGTCTATGCCATGATGTTTAGATTGATTCTAATCTAAAAAGTGAGATAACGGAGTTTTACATAAATTCATGCAGTTTTTGAGCTCAGAGTTCTACATGAATGCATGCATTTTTTGAGCAAAGTACAATGTAACCCTGCAAGTACAAATTCACCTCACAAAATATATGTGTGCATGTGGGTGTTTGTCTGTGTGTGTGTGTGTCTGTCTGGGTTGGGGGTTGTGAGTGTGAAAAAGTATATGTGTGTTTATAGTGAGTGCAGAGTGTCTTAAGTCTGTGAGGGGGTGCATGTGGGAGTGTGGGAGTGTGTGTGTCTGTAAGGGGGTGTGTCGGTGTCTGTGTGCATGTCTGTGTGTATGTGTGTCCGTGTGTATGTGTGTACAGGAGTGCCTGTGTGTGTGTGTGAGAGTGTGTGTGTATAGGAGTATCTGTGTATGTGTATGGTGCAATGGTGGTCACCTGTAATGTGACATGAACCCAAGATCCCAGTTGAGGCCATCCCTATGGGTACCGAACTTAGCTATCAGCCTCTGCCCTGCCACTTTTCTCTGCTGCCTGTCCCGAAGTCCACCTTGGAGGATGGTCACCCGAAGGTCCGAGGCTGAATGTCTGGACCACTGAAGTGTTCTGCAACTGGGAGGGAACCCTCCTGTCTGTTGATTGTTGTGCAGTGCCCATTCATCCATTGTCATAGCCTTTGCTCGGTTTCACCAATGTACCATACCTTCGGGCATCCTTGCCTGCAACTTATAAGATAGACAACGTTGGCTGAGTCACATGTGTACCTGCCATGTACAAGGTTGGAGGGGATCCCCACGTGTAATGGTGGTAGCTATGTCCACACTCTGACACGTCTTGCAGCGCCTACCATGACAGGGTTGTATGGAGTTGTCCTGAGAGCCGGGCAGCCTGCTATGAACAACAATCTGTTTGAGGTTTGGCGGTTGTTTAAAGGCAAGTAGTGGAGTTGTGGGGAAGGTCTTGGTGAGGATGAGATGCTCATCCTCATTGATAATGTGTTGCAGGTCACGAAGAACATGGCATAGTTTTTCAGCTCCTGGGAAATACTGAACAACGAAGGGTATCCTGTCAGTTGCAGCACATCTCTGTCTCCTGAGGAGGTCATTACAGTTCCTTGCTGTGGCACATTGGAACTGGCGGTCGATGAGTTGGACATCATACACCGTTCTTGTGAGGGCATCCTTGAGTACTTCCAGGTGTCCATCACGTCCCTCCTCATCTGAGCAGATCCAGTGTATGCGTAGGGCTTGTCCATAGGGGATGGCTGCTTTAATATGTTTTTCGTGAAAGCTGGAGAAGTGTAGCATTGTGAGGTTGTCTGTGGGTTTGCGGTAGAGTGTGGTGCTTCAGTTCAGTGCCCGGCTCTCAGAACAACTCCATACAATCCTGTCACAGATGCTGCAAGACGTGTCAGAGTGTGGACATAGATACCACCATTACGCGTGGAGACACCTCCCACCTTGTATATGGCAGGTACTCATGTGACTCAGCCAACGTTGTCTATCTTTTCCGTTGCAGGCAAGGATGCCCAGAGGCATGGTACATTGGTGAAACCGAGCAAAAGCTACGACAACGGATGAATGGGCACCGCACAACAATCAACAGACAGGAGGGTTCCCTCCCAGTTGCGGAACACTTCAGTGGTCCAAGACATTCAGCCTCGGACCTTTGGGTGACCATCCTCCAAGGTAGACTTCGGGACAGGCAGCAGAGAAAAGTGGCCGAGCAGAGGCTGATAGCTAAGTTCGGTACCCATAGGGATGGCCACAACTGGGATCTTGGGTTCATGTCACATTACAGGTGACTACCATTGCATCATATACACACCCACAGAAATACTCCTACACACACACACACACTCTCACACACACACAGGCATTCCTATACACACATACACACGGACACACGTACACACAGACACGCACACAGACACCCACACACACCCTTATAGACACACACACACTCCCACACTCCCACATGCACCCCCTCACAAACTTAAGACACTCTGCACTCACTACACACACACATACACTTTTGCACACTCACAACCCCCAACCCAGACAGACACACACACACAGACAGACAAAGACCCACATACACACATATATTTTGTGGGATGAATTTGTACTTGCACTTGCAGGGTTACATTGTACTTTGCTCAAAAATTGCATGCATTCATGTAGAACTCTGAGCTCAAAAACTACATGAATTTATGTAAAACTCCGTTATCTCACTTTTTAGATTAGAATCAATCTAAACATCATGGCATAGACAGAGAACACAGGGTGCCAACACCTTCAACGTATTGCCTAGCTATCACCATTGTTAACAGCTAACCTGAGAATGCAACTTTTTTTTAAAAAAGGTTTTGTGATTTACATATGAAAGAAGTGAAACTATCACTGTATTCTAACAGATGAAAGGCTTAACAGACAATCAATTTTTCAATGTATAATTTCAGTTACATCACATTGTAAATTTTTGCTATAAATTCTGTGTTAGGATTGAGCCCTCCACTATCTCCTGATGAAGGAGCGTTGCTCCGAAAGCTAGTGTGCTTCCAATTAAACCTGTTGGACTATTACCTGCTGTTGTGTGATTTTTAACTTTGTACACCCCAGTCCAACACCGGTATCTCCAAATCATTCCTCAGATCAGGAGACCAAAACTGCATGTAACACTGTGGTCTCACCAAAGCCCTGCACAATTTGCAGCAAGACATCCTTACTCAGATCGTATGCCTTCTTCACTGCCTGCTGTACCTGCATGCTTACTTTCAGCGACTGAAATACTAGGACACACAGGTCTCATTGCACCTCCCCCATCCCAATGTATCACCATTCAGATAATAATCTACCTTTCTGATATTGCTACTAAAGTGAATAAGCTCACATTTATCTACAATATATTTCATCTGCCATGCATTTGCCCACTCAGTCAAATTGTCTAAATTGCACTGAAGCACTTCGGCATTTTCCTCATAGTTCTCCCTCCCTTCTACCTTTGGTTCATCTGCAAGTTTGGAGATATTACATTTAGTTCTCTCATCAAAATCATTAATATATTGTGAATAGCTGAGTCCAACTAATAATCCCTGTGGTACCCCACTGTTCACTGGCTGCCACTTGGAAAATGACCTGTTTATTCCTACTCTTTGCTTCCTGTCTGCTAGCCAGTTCTCGTCCATGTTAGTACACTGCCCCCAATCCCATACATTTTAATTTTACTTGTTAATATCTTATGTGGGACCTTATTTAATACTTTTTGAAAATCCAAATAAATCACATTCACAGGTTCCCATTTATCAATTCTACCAGATACATACTCAAAAATTCTAGTAGATTTGTCAAGCATTATGTCCCTTTTGCAAATTCATGCCAATTCTGTCCACTCCTGTCACTGGGTTCCAAATGCTCTGCTATTAAATCTTTTAAGGTAGACCTGAACATTTTCCTTACTACCAATGTCAGGCTGACTCATCTATAATTTCTTGTTTTCTCTCTATTTAGTTTTAAAATAGTGAGGTTACATTAGCTACCCTACAGTCTATAGGAGCTGTTCCAGACTATGCAGAATCTTGAAAGATGACCACCAATGCATCCATTATTTTGAAGGCCACTTCCTTTAGTACATTGGGTTTAGATTATCAGGCCCTGGAAATTTCATGGTATTCAATCCCATCAATTTTCACAACACCATTTCCTTATCAATGCAGATATCTTTCCTTTCCTCCTTCTTACTAGACTCTGTGTACCCCAATATTTTGAGGACAGTAGTTGTGTCCTCCTTTGTGAAGAAAGAACTAAATATGTATTTGATTGGTTTGTTATCTTAGTTCTCCATTATAACTTTTCATGTTTCTGTAAAGGACCTACATTTGGTTTCACTAATCTTTTTCTTTGCAACACCTAAATATGTTTTTAGAAACAACTAGTATATTCCCTGCAAGTTTACTCCCGAACTCTATTTTCCCCTCTTAACCAATCTTTTTGTTCTCCTTTGCAGAAATCTAAACTGCTCCTAATCTTCAGGTCTGCAGTTTATTTGTTTTTCCTTACCTCCACACTACCGCCCAACTGTGGTAGTGCTTATTTTTCCCCAGCACCCATGTTGTGTGTGTGCAGGTGTGAGACACAGTGAAAGACACAAGGTGCACAAATCTTGATTCAATTTCCACCACCAGGAAGAAAAGAAACACCCAAGTGGCCAGTGACAAGCAGTGCCCTTCACATCAAAGGGCAATGCTGTGTGATAAAACAGTGTAGGGGAGGGCAGGGATTAAATCAAAACAGAGTTGGACAGGGAAATAATACACTCCACTCCCTGCGGTGCCCACGTTTCCCTGAACAGCTCAAGGATATTGGTGGACACCGCATACTCCTTCTCCATAACCACAGAAGAGGGGCAGGCAGTAGGCTGTAACGACCCCTCCAAGGCCCGCTGCCTGGACCTGTTTGTGGCCAGCTTGGCCAGGTCCGCAGTTTTTTTTTCTTTTTTTAAAACTTTTCTTCTTTTTTTCCCCACATTACCGCCTAACTGCGGTGGTACTTATTTATTCCCCAGCACCCACGTTGTGTGTGTGCAGGTGTAAGACACAGTAGAAGACACAAGGTGCATGAATCTTTATTTAGTTTCCACCACCAGGAAGAAAAGAAACACCCAAGTGGCCAGTGACAAGCAGTGCCCTTCACATCAAAGGGCAATGCTGTGTGAAGGGAAGGGCAGGGATTAAATCAAGATAGAGTTGGAGGTGGAAATAATGCACTCCACTCCCTGCAGTGCCCACCTCTCCCTGAACAGCTCAAGGGTGTTGGTGGACACATGTGCTCTTTCTCCAGAGACACCTGGGCTCTAACGTAACCGCGGAAGAGGAGCAGGCAATCGGTCCTAACGACCCCCTCCACAGCCCGCTGCCTGGACCTGTTTGTGGCCATTTTGGCCAGGTCTGCAGTTTAATCTGTGTGTCCCTTCATTGGATCTAATACTGTTCCTAATTTCTGTCGTTAGCCAGGATCGGGCCCCATTTCAATTTCAATTTTTTTGCTAGGCAGAAATGGACAGTTGTTGAAGTTCTTCTGTGCCTTCTGTAAATGCTTGCCATTACCTATCCAATGTCATTCTTTGAACTCATGCTCCCCAATTTATTATAGCCTCATAGCAATGTAGTTTCCTTTGTTTAGATTGAGAATCCAGTCTCACATTCAACTAAGTCACTATCCATCTTAATGAGGATCGTAATCAACATTATCGAGCTAAGTTACAAGATATTTACCTTGCCAGTACTAATTCATATCCTTTCTCTTGATCAGGCCCTTCACACAGTATAAATCCAAGATGACAATAGCTCAGATTAGTTGATTCTTTAAGAGCTTCCTTTTGTTCATTCACAGGATGTGGACATTGTTAGTTAAGTCAGCATTTATTGACCAATCCTAATGCCTAGAGAGCAGTTCAGAATCAACCACATTGATGTAGGTCTGGAGCAGCATGTAGGCCAGATTAGGTATGGACTAAAGGACATTGGTGAACCAGATACATTTTTTGCCAATCAGCAATGCTTTCATCATTGGACTCATTATTCTGGAATTTAAAAAATTGAATTCAAGTTCCACCATGGCAGGATTTGAAGCCTGGTTACTAGAACACCTTTAGTCACTGGGTTAACAATCTAGCACAAATACCACCAGGCGATTATCTCCCAGCTCCTCTTATAGGATTAATCATAGAGTCATAGAAGTACACAGCATAAAAAGGCCCTTCTGCCCATCGAGTCTATGCCTGTGAGAAACAACCACTTATTTTCTAGTGCCTTGCATGTCTTGGTATTGCAAGTACAGATCTATATACTTCTTAAATGTTATGATGGTTTCTACTTCTTACCACCCTTACAGACAGTGAGTTCCAGATTCCCACCACCTTCTGTGTGAAAAAAATTCCTCACATGCCCTCTGAAACTTCTGCCCTTTGCGTTAAATCTACACCCCTGGTCACTGATTCGCCACCAGAGGAAAAGTTCCTTGTTCTTGATCCTACCTATGCCCCTCACAATTTTATGCATCTCAATCATGCCCTCTCCATCACCTCTGATCCATGGAAAACAACTCTAGTCTATCCAATCTTTCTTTATAACTAAAACTCTGAAGCCCAGGCAACATTCTGTGAATCTCCTCTGTGCCCTCTCCAGTGCAATCACAACCTTCCGATCATGTGGATTCCAGATCTATTCATAATACTCTAGCTGTGGTTTAACCAATGTTTTATACAGTCTCAGCATGACATCCCTATCCTTAAACTCAGTGCTTTGGCCATTAAAGGCAAGTATCCCACATGCATTCTCAACCACTTTATCTACCTGTCCTGCTACCTTAAGGCACTGGTGGACATGAATACCCAGGTACCTAGGGTCCTACTGTTCATCATATATTCCCTTGTTTGTTTTACCTATCCAAGTACATTACCTCACACTTATCCACTGATCAGCCAGTATGACCGGCTTGTTTATAACCTCATTTAATCTAAGGCTTGCCTCCTCACTATTTACCTATTTTAGATTCATCCTCATAATCAACATTTGCTCTGTTTTGTTGCTGTTGTGTGTGATTTATGAATTTCAGTGCATGGGCTTGTATTTTTGTCTGGCCACACATACATGTTTCTTTAAGTTAAGAGACCGTCCTGAGCTCAGCTTGTGTGGGAATACATGAATAGGAAACATTGTTTACCATACACCAGCTCAGAAACTTGCATTTCAGTGAGATCATGATTTGGCTTTTCACTTGGTTACTCAAGATACACAAATGAGCACAAACAGACAGTGGTGAATGGATCTGTTTGGAGAGGCTACATTGGAAGGCTCAGCTCAGTCCAAGCTCTGACCAGCTCGGCAGACTTGCTGTTACCCAAAAGTTACTCATGAAAAAAAAATCACTGGGAGCAAAAAGATCTGTGATAGTGCAGGCTTTTAATGCAACTTATCTAAAATTGCAGAGATAATAGAAGAGTGTACCTCAGGCATACATGAGTCACATGTCATGGGACATCTTGCAAAATGTCCAGCTTACAGAGGAGAAAATGCTGGATGTCTTGAAATGGAGAAAGGTGGATAAATCCCCAGGACCTGATCAGGTGTACCCTAGAACTCTGTGGGAAGCTAGAGAAGTGATTGCTGGGACTCTTACTAAGATATTTGTATCAGCGATAGTCATAGGGGAGGTGCCGGAAGACTGGAGGTTGGCAGACATGGTGCCACTGTTTAAGATGGTAAGGACAAGCCGGTGTGCCTGACCTCGGTGGTGGGCAAGTTGTTGGAGGGAATCCTGAGGGACAGGATGTACATGTAATGGAAAGGCAAGGACTGATTAGGAATAGTCAACATGGCTTTGTGCTTGGAAATCATGTCTCACAAACTTGATTGAGTTTTTAAAGAAATAACAGGATTGATGAGGGCCGAGTGGTAGATGTGATCTATATGGATTTCAGTAAGGCACTCGACAAGGTTCCCCATGCAAGACTGATTAGCAAAGTTAGATCTCATGGAATACAGGGAGAACTAGCCATTTGGATACAAAACTGGCTCAAAGGTAGAAGACAGAGGGTAGTGGTGGAGGGTTGTTTTTCAGACTGGAGGCCTGTGACCAGTGGAGTGCCACAAGGATCGGTGCTGGGCCCTCTACTTTTCGTCATTTACATAAATGATTTGGATGCAGCATAAGGGGTGCAGTTAGTAAGTTTGCAGATGACACCAAAATTGGAGGT
The DNA here is from genome assembly GCF_047496795.1 of Chiloscyllium punctatum. Classification (NCBI taxonomy): domain Eukaryota; kingdom Metazoa; phylum Chordata; class Chondrichthyes; order Orectolobiformes; family Hemiscylliidae; genus Chiloscyllium; species Chiloscyllium punctatum. Next base: position 54,780,697 of record NC_092758.1, on the reverse strand, counting down.
GTGGTGGACAGCGAAGAGGGTTATCTCAAATTACAACAGGATCTTGACCAGATGGACCAATGGGCTGAGAAGTGGCAGATGGAGTTTAATTCAGATAAATGCAAGGTGCTGGATTTTGGGAAAGCAAATCTTAGCAGGACTTATACACTTAATGGTAAGGTCCTAGTGAGTGTTGCTGAACAAAGACACCTTGGAGTGCAGGTTCATAGCTCCTTGAAAGTGGAGTCGCAGGTAGAAAGGATAGTGAAGAAGGCGTGTGGTATGCTTTCCTTTATTGGTCAGAGTATTGAGTACAGGAGTCAGGAGGTCATGTTGCTACTGTACAGGACATTGGTTAGGCCATTGTTGGAATATTGCATGCAATTCCGGTCTCCTTCCTATTGGAAAGATATTGTGAAACTTGAAAGGGTTCAGAAAAGATTTGCAAGGATTTTGCCTGGGTTGGAGGATTTGAGCTACAGGGAGAGGCTGAACAGGCTGGGGCTGTTTTCCCTGGAGTGTCAGAGGCCGAGGGGTGACCTAATAGAGGTTTACAAAACTATGAGGGGCATGGATAGAGTAAATAGGCAAAGTCTTTTCCCTGGGGTCGGGGAGTCCAGAATTAGAGGGCATAGGTTTAGGGTGAGAGGGGAAAGATATAAAAGAGACCTAAAGGGCAACCTTTTCACACAGAGGGTGGTACGTGTATGGAATGAGCTGCCAGCGGATGTAGTTGAGGCTGGTACAATTGCAACATTTAAGAGGCATTTGGATGGATGGGTATATGAATAGGAAGGGTTTGGAGGGATATGGGCCGAATGCTGGCAGGTGGGACTAGATTGGGTTGGGATATATAACGTATCTAAAAGAGGGTGACAGATTCTTTCGACTTAACCTTAAGGTGTCAATGATCTACCTGCCGATCAAGTAGGAGGAGTGAAGTGTGGCCAGCTTATGGGAGGGATGATGACAAAAGAGTCATAGACGTAAGAACGCAACTCAAATGACTCCAATGTTCCACCCATTTCCCACTATATTTCCACCTCCCAATTGCCAAGTCTGGCACAGAAGGTGGAGGAATCTTTGGTGAGATTTTGCAAGCTGCTCCACTGAGATGTTGTTGGACAGTAGATCTTGGAAGTCGAATAGGGATTGAACAGTTTGTTCTACCTCTGTTGAGAGTTGCCTCACATAGGAATAGTAAGAAAACAAGTAACGTCTGAAGAAGTGTTATAATGGACTTGAAATGTTAACCTTGTATCTCTCTTCACAAATGCTGCGTTTTTCCAGCATTCTCTGTGTTTGCGTGGGAGTAAAGCCATGTCATCCCAAAGGTCACACACAGTGACAGGGTGAAAGTATCATGGCAGTTCCTTCAGAACCTGACAACTTTGAGGAACTTTTCTTGTAGTTGCAAAGCAACTGAACATTGATTGACTGGAACCACTGAAGCTGAGAGTAATCCTGCTTGATGTTGATATGTCGATTGCTATAGGTGTGCAATCAATGCCACCTTACACTGCAGGAAGCCAGCTAGAGATAAAAACCTGACAACGAGCAATTCAAAATGGTGGCAGGGTAGCAGGGCTGAGCCCAGGGCTCATCCACTCCCATCTGCTTTCTTTCTTTTTATTGCTTTTCTTCTTTTTACTTTTGCTTTTTGTTCATTTTTTTCTTGTTTTCTTTTCATTAAAACATGGAGAGTGGTGGATGAAGGAGGAGGACTCCAGCAACAGCAGCAATGCCAGGATGAGTTAAATATGTTTCACCCCAGCCCAGGGTCTCCTGGCAAAGGAGGAGCAGGTAGTATTTGAGCTGAGCCTTTCCATTCAAGGCTGACTGCATTCTTCTTTCTCTCTCCTTTTTATCTTTTTTCCTTTTTCTTTTCTCCATCTTTATGACATTGTGAGGAAGCCAGAATATTGTCTGTGGGACTCCTGCCTTTGTCGGCCTGATGCATGGACTCTTGGTGGTGCTGTTGGGTCATTGACTTTGGTTGCCTCGGTATGGATTCCAGGCCATGGTAGGCCCAAAGCAGGGACCTTGCAGAAATGCTGGAGCCGTGTTTAGGACCATGACTGATTAAAATGAATTCTATTTAAGTACTTACTTTTATTCTTCTTGTTCTTAAAAATGGCACTCGATCATGGTAACATGACACTTTTCATTGTATCTCCTTAGATATATGTGACAATGAATAAATCAATCTGACAAGCGTGATCAGAGACAAAATTGCCATAATAGATCTAGCACACAATCCATTGGTGTCCTGTCCAATATTTTAATGTGTAGCTGCACTGGAAATATCTAGAATCAAAAGGTTAAAGCAATATATCAGCATCAGGTCCAGCAGGAAACAAATCTTCCACAAGGAAGTTGCAGACATCTGCCATGATTTGATAAGACAATCACAACCTTTGAAAGCTCTGCTTTCCCAAGAGGTCAAGGAAATGGAGCCTGTTCCCTGCTAGATCTGATGCTGATGCATTACAATGACTTTGAAAGTGGCCACTACACTCAACATTTTACCTCCAATATTTCCAAAGTATGCACATGAACATGTCCAGGAGCTCCCAGTCAGCTTCATATTAGAACAGAAGGCACTGAATCTAGCTCACAGAATGGACTGTGAGCCAGGTCTCGTGAGTCAATTTTGTCTGTGCTCATAATAGTCAGAACAAGCTACTACTCAGGCTTTTGTCTACAGACTTTGTTACGTGAGTAGTGGTTCTACTACATTGACTCAACTGTTGCTTCCTCTTTCCTGATGCTCCTTTCTTTGCTACCACCTGCGGGTGATTCTGCTATAGGCTATTGCTACCCACAAGGATAGTTTTAGTTCTTTGTCTGATCTTCGGCAATCATGATGCTAGCCAGCCTAATGTTGTGAGTCTCAATCCCACCAAGGTCTACAGACACGCCTCTCAACACAGGTCTCTTGTAAAACCTTTTCCAGGAGGAGGTAAGAAAGCAGCTTTGAGAACTGAAAGTTTATTAATATCTGTATTTATGAATTTCAGTTATCCACCAAATTGCCTCCATTTGTAGTTGGAGGAGGCATAATACAAAATCCATCTCTGATCACAATTACTTTCAGAGTCTAAAATGGGATCTTGCTGATTTAATTTAAAAACTGTGCTCAGTTTTCCAATCTGTGTTTTGTAGGGGCAAAATGGACTTTTATTGTAAAGTTAACCTAAAAACCACAATGTGAAAGTATTGATGTCAGTATTCAAAGAAGGTAATATCCTGCAACAGTAGCTGCACTTTAAAACTATTTTATTGACTGTAAAGTGCTTTGGGATATCTGGGAGTTTTGATAGGCTCTGTGTAAATACAAGTCTTTCTTTATTTAAGCTCTGCAAAATTCTCATTGGAAAATCATATCTACAAATCCATTTCTTTATTAATAAATATGTTTCTTTCAGTACTGTAAAATATAGCTCAATTTAGCCCTTGCTACAAACTTCGTTTTATCCCAAATCCTTTAGAGAGCTGCATTAGCAATAGTATGCAATATAAATCAATCACAAGTTTATGATTCATTTTAAACACATCACTAATGGAGAGTTTCTGTAGTTGTGGGCCTTGAGAGTTGGTATAGTGACAGGCCAATGAAAGCAATTACATTATATTGGTAGCCACAGGACATTGTAATGACATGGAACATAACTCATAATGACATATACTTTTCACTTCTATGTGAGAGTAGATAAAGTTTCTTAGTGAAAAAGTGGTTATGCATCCTGTCTTTTAATGACTGGAAGCTGAGCTTGTGTGTGTTCTAGACAATTGATAAGGAAATGGTTTTATTTTTAACCACAGAATAATTTTACTGCAGTTCTCAGCAGAATTATGCTCAATTACACTTCAATATCATGTTAACCTTCAGATTCAGGAGGCAATCAACTCTTAATCTATTGATACACAAAACATAGTAGAGATTACCTGTTTTAGTCATGGATAAACCACATTATCACAAATGTGCATTTCCTCTAATAATTCCATGGTAGGGAATTAAGACAACAGCTTCAGTCTTCTTATATGCAATTTGAGGGGATATCTCCTTGTCTTACACTAGATTTTGACCAAGTAATTCGACAGTTTAGAGAAACTTGAGAGACTGAGAAATTGAATGGCTCCTAGATTTTTCTAAAGTGTGATTGGCTCCTTAGTAGTCTTGGTGTGGATAGTCAGTGATATCGAAATGTTAGTTCCTGAAGATGTATCAATATCGGAAGATTTCTGCTGTATGCTTACATGACTTGCCATAACAACACATCAATAAATGACTGACTGTTCCTTGCGGCTTATCAAAATTAAGCAGATTTTACTTGGTTAAACAGAAATTCAAGAATAGAGAACCTGAAAAAGTTACTGAAGCTCTCTTTAATGAGTCTACCCTTCAACAGTAAAGAGCTCTGGACAAGATGCGTGTGGAGAGGTGAAAACATTTGATGCATTTATGTAACCAATTACTATGGATAGATATGTGCTTCAGGTTTGACTTATCAATAGAAACAAGTAAATAAAGAATTTACTTATATCTTATAAACAATTTGTAATAAATTCTTGATTGGTGCCCTTTTAACTCTACAGATTTGACTAATCTACTCCATCACGTACTCCTGCACAGTTACCAGTGCAGTGCCTCCTGAGATCCAAAACCAAATGGATGATCCATCTTGGCCTCTTCCTGAGGTTCTCAGCATTTAAAAAAAAATTTGTTTGTGGGATGTGGGCATGGCTAGCTGGGCCAGCATTTATTGCCCATCCCTAGATGCCCTTGAGAAGTGGTGGTGAGATATCTTCTTGAACTGCTGTAGTCCACCTGCTGGGAGTTGGCACACAATGCCATTCAGGAAGGATTTCCAGGATTTTGACCTAGTGAATTGAAGTTATTGTCACGTGTGCCGAGGCTCAGTAAAAAGCTTTGTCTTGCGAGCAATACAGGCAGATCAGAGTTAGGAGCATAGGTAGTAAATAATGGGTAAACAGTGGCAAAAACAAAAACACAGGTACAGACAAATGTTGAGCATTCATGAGTCCATTCAGTATTCCAACAACAGTAGGTTAGAAACTGTTACGAAACTGGTTGGTGCAGGTGTTCAGGCTTCTGTAACTTCTCCCAGGTGGTAAAGGTTGTGGAAAAACATTGTCAGGGTGGGATGGATCTTTCCTTGACACCAGGCCTGGTAGATGGAGTCTATAGTTGGAGGTTGGTCTTTGTGATTGTCCAGGCCGGGTTCACCACTCTCTGTAACCATCTCCAATCTTGAATGGTACAGTTGCCATACCAGGTAGTGATACATGCAGACAGAATGCTCTCGATAGCGTACGTATAAAAGTTGGCAAGGGTATTTGCCATGGTAAGGATAGTGATAGTTCAGGTAGAGCAATATATTTCCAACACAGGATGGTGAGTGGCTTGGAGAGGAACTTTAAAGTGCTGGAGTTTCCACGTACCTGCTGCACTTATCATTCTAGGTGGAAGTGGTTGTGGGTTTGGCAGATGCTGCTTGAGGGTCTTTGGTCCATTAATGCAGTGCATCTTGAAGATAGTACATACTGCTGCTACTGAAAGTTGGTGGTGTAGGGAGTGGATGTAGGTGGATGTATTGCCAATCAATTGGGCTGCTTTGTTCTGTATGGGGTCAAATGTCTTAAGTGTTTTTGGAGCTGCACTCATTCAGGCCATGAGATGAAAGTGACTACCCTTTACATCAAGGCAGCATTTTCCCAAGTGTGACATCAAGGAGCACAAGCAAAATCAAATCAATGGAGAAAACTCTTCAAAGTTAAACTACCACATTTTCATGGTTTTGGGTGTAAAGGGTGCCCAAGCCCTTTAGTTTACACAGACTGAAACAATAGATAATCGCAGTCAAGTTCAGATAGTGCCAAGAATGATTAGGAATGGGCAATTATCTGTGCCTTGCCTTTATAGGAGCAGCCTCCAAGACAATTTCTTGACTGCAACAATCCCATTGTCCATACTTATAACGCAACTCATATACCCCATTGTCTACATCATCGGAATCTTAATTATCTCTGAGGGAACAGTCACCCTGCAGAGGTTCCAGTCACCTTCTAATGAAGATTACAAGCCTACTCCTGTTTCTCATTTACTCCTAGCCTGTCTATGTATCTGATTGGGCCAGTATTTATTGCCATCTGTAGTTGTCCTTGAGAAGGTGGTGCTAAGTTGCCTTCTTGAACCATTGCATTCCATGTGCTGTAGGTAGAGTCACAGTGCAGTCAGCAAATTCCAGGATATTGACACTGCAACATTAAATCAATACATTTCAAAGTCAGGCTGGTGACTGATTTGGAGGGGAACTTGGAAGTGTTTATGTTCCCATGTATCTGCTGCCTTGTCTTTCTGGATGGCAGTGTTATGGGTTGGAAAGTGCTGCCTGAAGAATTTGGTGAATTTCTCCGTGGATTTTGTAGGTAGTACTCACTGCTGCTATGAACTTTGATGGTGGAGTGACTGACATTTATGGATAAGGTGCCAATCAAGCAGGCTACTTTGTTCTGGATGGTGTCATAACTTCTTCAATGTTCTTGAAGCTGCACTCATCCAGGCAATGAAGAGGAATTGCAACATTGTTCTATCTTGTGCCTTGTAGATGGTGGACTGGCTTTGGGGAGGCAGGAGGGGAGTTACTCACGACAGGATTTCTAGCCTCTGACCTGCTCTTGAGGTCATTGTATTTATATGGCATGTTAGTTCAGTTCAGTCAATAGTAACCCCAGGATGTTGGCAGTGGAGATTCAGTGATAATAACAGTTGAATGCCAATGCCCTTGGGTCTAACTAGTCTATGCCGACCAGATATCCCAACCCAATCTAATCCCAACTGCTAGCACCTGGCTCATATCCCTCCAAACCCTTCCTATTCATATACCAATCCAAATGCCTTTTAAATGTTGCAATTGTCCTAGCTTGCTTGCTTAGTACTTTTCCTTTCGTTTGAGTTTGTCTATGTTGTTCGGATTTTCCTGATTGCCATATATTATGGTAATATTGACATAAGATAATCATGTCCTCCTTTTCCTTTCTTTTTGTCTGACTCTCTAATCATTCTTTATACTTGTCCAGGGTCCACAAATGATCTCAGCCTTCCTGAAGCATTTTGCCCAAAACATTTCTTTTCTTCAACCATTTGGTGATGAATCCCTTGGGTGCTTGAATCCTGTTATGTTAATATAATCAGATGGCTGTCTCTTATGGAAAACAGGCATCTCCTGATTTACCTTACAATTCATTAATTGGGCTGATTTATTCAGAGAACAATTACACCTCCTTGTTTACCAAAAGGACCTGCAATCCTGGAGCTATACTGGATGTAGCTAATTCAAACAGATTCATTCTTGGCATCCTCAAATCTGCTTACCCACTCCTGAATCTGAATGGGTGGTAAAGTAAATATACTTTCTTGTCAGTCGATGTTCGGTATTGATAGCAACTGTTAAAACAAACCCCAAGGATCTTGCTGAGTGGTTGTGCATTGAAATATTTCTACCTTTGAATCTGTGTGGTTGAACCAAGCAAAGACTTTAATTGAGCATATGCAAAGGGAGAGAAAGCCATCTCAGTTACCTCAGGTACTTATCAAACTACAGAATTTTCTGCATACATTTATAATTCCCACATTCATGTCAGCTCCTATTAACCGAAGCGTCAGACTTGGGTCTGCTAACTTATGTAGTGACCCAATCTTTTCTCCTGGACTTCAGTGCACAATGCTTGGCAACAAATATTATGCTTACACACTGTGTTATTGTTGCAACATGGAAGAAATCAAACATAATGTAATGCCCCAGATACCTTTTGAAACAGTGCAGTCTCATATTGGGGTCACCCACAGCATTGGTAGGATGGGAGTTCCAGATTCTTCACTCATTAACAGTGAAGCATTTCCCAACCAGATGGACTAATCTGATGGTGGATAGGCACTGACAATTCAGGTGAGTTACTTGTCACAGAATTCCAAACCTCTGAACTATTCTTCTAGCCTTATTATTTATCTGGCTGTTCCAACTCAGCTTTGGTTAACTGCTGGCCAGTTCTGGTCAAGAATAAAGGAAGAGACCCAATGATTGTAATGCCATTGAATGTCAAGTGGCATTGTTTAGATTCTTACCTGTAGGAGTTGGTAATTGCCTGACACTTTTGTAGTGTGAATGTTACTTACCAGTTATCAGCTCAAGCTGGATACTGTCCAGTCCTTGTTGCATCTAGATAGAAACTACTTCAATAACTGACAAATCCCAAATGGTCCTGAACATTGCACACTGAATGTTTCCACTTCTGACTTTATGATGAAGGGAAGGTCATGGATGAAGTAGGGAATTATGGACATATCTAGGACACGACCCTGAGGAAATGATTGATCTCCAACCACAGCCATCTTCCTTTGTGCTAAGTATGACTCTAACCCACAAAGAGATAGCCCCAATTTCCAGGCCCAAGCAGAACTTAAACAGAGCACCACTGAGCAGGGTATTCCTTTGCAAGTGCTGCTTGATAGCACTATTGATGAACCCATTCTATCACTTTGCGGATGATTGAGAGTGTAATAAAACTACAATAAATATTACAAGTCCAAGTGTATATATATTTACAAAAGTACGGATTCAATACAATGGTTAAACACTCCCCATAACAGCAATAACAGAACTTGATGGAAAAACTAAGCAGATCTGGTAGCATCTATGAAGAGAAATGTGAGTTAATGTTCCAGATCCTCATACCAATGTATCCTTAGAAGATTTTTTAATCCTCTCACTGCAGTTCAGCTGGGTCAGTGGAGCCTGTTGACTTTGACAAGTAATCTTAAGGGCTAGTAGGCCTTGGTCTGTTGGGAGTTTCTGCAAAGGCGTAGGCTCACCATTCTTATGTTTACCAACTGGAGGTATCGAGTCACAAGCAGAAGGGAGGTAGAATGTCAGGACACCTAAAGGGTGAAGAAGTTACCAGTGTACCTATGAACTCCCTTGAGAAAAATGCACATCTGGAGTAACAATGAGATCCTTCGTTTCCCCCTCCCTCCCTGGCTATACTGATGAAGTGGTGGCCTGAGTACACCTAACTGCCAGAGTCTGCTTGAAGTGAGTCTTAAGGTTGGCTGCCTCTATGGAAAGGGTAGCAGCCAAGCGTATGAAAAAAAATGGTACCACCATCATTGAAAGATGAAGTAGAATCCTCCTTGCTTTGCTATAGGATACTGGGAGGGCCTCTGGCAGACCTACTGGATGCTCCCCTACCTTTCTCTGCTCGGGAGAGTCAGCAGGTGCCTGATATGCAGCACTTCTCACTGTCAATACCACCAGCCTTTCTTCCTTCACCAGCTGCAGCCCTATATCAGGTGATGTATTTTATCCATAAGTCTAACCCAGATAGAATATATCCACCATCTAAGATGTTTGCTACCTTTAACTTCAGAATGGAAAATATTGGCCTCTTGTCATTTGTTATCAAACACAGAAGCCAGTGTGGTTTTGAATTTTCTTTCTTTTCAAATCTGATTCACAGATTATAGAGTCAACTTTCATGGTTTATTTGAAGAAACTCCTTTATTTTTAAAGAGGCTAGAAGTAGACATTTGGCATCTTAATTTGCTGTTTCAGGAAAGAGTGGAAAAGAATGATAATTACAGAGCCATTGATGTCAGTAATTTATCACAGGAAGAGTTCCTGAATTTTACTTTACTCTTTGAAGACAATATAGATAAGGATTAGCGTTGCTTCCACAAAAGCAACTAAGATAGAACTCAGTCAGTTCATGCTGCTGAAAATAACAATGTTTGATTTGATTTATTGTTGTCACATGGACCCAAGTATGAAATGTTTTGTTCTGCAAGCAGTACAGGTTGATTGTAGTAAACAAGGACATACAGATTATTGTGCGCTCAGCCAGAGCAATGCATAGGAGGTTAAACCCACACAGGAGGTGTGCAAAGCAAGATCAACATTTGACTTGAAGTGTCCATTCAGTAATCTAAAATGCAGGGAAGAAGCTGTCTTTTGGTATGTGGGCAAGCTTCTGTATGTTTTGTCAGACAGAAGGAGGTTAGAAAAAAGTATAAGTAGGGTAGAAGGGATTTTTGATGTTGGCAACCTTTCCACTGCAATGAGAAATGGCAAATTGTAAAGTATGACACTGATCTTATGCAAGAACTCCTTTATATGAAAGGGCACCAAAACTGGAAGGTCTTTCTATTACCAAGGTAGCTGTTGTCAGATCCAAAATCATAGGCGTTTGTTCTACATCAAGTCTGCAATCAGAAAAGTCAGCAATATAGTTAGTAGTGTCATAGGGATGCAAAGGAAGTTTTCACCTCCCTCCTCTCCCTTCCCCCCCCAGCCAAACCTGAATCTTGTTATTACCACTCGTTATGGACCCACAGGGAAAGGTGGACACCACAGGAATTGGAGTGCTTCATTTCCCCCTCCAACTATTTTGATTTAATCCCTGCCCTCCCCTTCACTTTGATCATACAGCATTGCCCTTTGATCAGGGGGGCATTGTTAGTCACTGGTCACCTTGGTGTTTTTTTCTTCCTGCTGGTGGAAATTGAATAAAGACTTGTACACCTGTCATCTTTCACTGTGTCTTACACCTGCGCACACACCACATGGTGGCTATAAAATAAAGTAAAGTAATAGCATCCATAAACACACCCACAGCAAAGGCAAATTTGGCAAAACAGATGTTGCACACCTGCTTTATCATCTTTTGCAGTCCAAGAGAAAGGATCAAAAAAGTCTGGTAGAGTGTACTCCAGTGTTCTGCTGCAGCAGAGCGCTGTATCTACCAGCTTCAAAAGCCAACTTGAAACCCCCACAGAAAGCAAATTAAAACCATGGGTCTGAGAGCCAGATTCCACCCACTAATGATTCTCTTGTCCAATTTAAAAGAGGTCAGGGAACTTAAAGCTGTTTATCCACTGCTTCAGAAGCAGACATTCCACCACTATTCTGGCACCACCTCTCTGCAAGAAACAGTAGAGAACTCATTTCTCCAAAGACACAGAAGAATCAAACACCATTAATAATATTGGTGACCACCTAGATATTTCAGACATTATCTTCAGAGGAGCAGGCTCACACTAAAGAAAATGGGTCAGAGGAATAACCATTGACAGAAATAAATCCAAATCATTATGAAATTAGTCAGTTCTTCAGAATATTTTGTTCACCTGAGTTGTTCATAAGTGAGCAAGTTATTCTTCATTTGTTTCAATAGTAAAATACAATTCAAAGAGCATCAAACTTCCAAACAGGAGTAGCTAACATAAGTTTCTCCTGTGCTAGAAAGAAAAAAAAAGACATGATTTCATCCACCATTGTTCTATTATACCATCAATGCCTCCCAAGACAATTGGTGAGGATACATCCTACAAGCCCTCAAGTGAGCCAAGGATGCAGTTGCAGAATGATTTCTCTTGTGCAAGACACTGTGGCAAGGAATGGGTTGTAGGAGGTAGGAGTCAGGTGAACATGTACACAGCGGGTAGGATGATAGATTTAGCATAAACGATTATGAATTAACTGCAGAGCTCTATATTCCATCATTGACTTGTACACCAGTAATGGCCAGCTAGCTCAGTCATTCTCTGAACAAACTCAAATCTATTTTTAAAATTTTATTAAACAGTACAAGTTACAAACAATTAGCATGAACAGCTATAAAGAAACAGTAAAGCTAGAACCCAAACCCTACCATACAGCCAGTTCACAGGTAACCAGGGACAAACTTCAAATCCCACCTTACATTATCAGAAAAAAAAAGAAATAAATAATTCAAGCAGTCCAATAAACCAAACAATAAGACAGTACATATAGCACAGACACCCCTGGCAACCCAACAAACCACCTGTCCTTCTCATTCCTGCCAAAAGGTAACTTACCCCATACCCCTTCTGGCTCTTTGTCTAACACCTTCCAGCCACCTCTAGGACAACTCACCCAATCACCTTTCTCAGGAAGGCAGCACACAGCCTACCCACCTTCTGGCTCTTTGGGTAGCAGCTTTCAGGACAACTTATGAGCCTCCCAGCTCAGCGAGGCTTACCAGACCCAGGGACACAACAGTGCAGCTGATAAGCACAACAAAGCAAAGCAGAGAGTCAGTTACCAACAAACTGAGTCCCTTCTGATACAGGGTCCATTACCACAAACAATTTTCTTCAGAATGAGAGAGTCCATTCCCAGGAACAGAGTCTGCTCCAGTAGGCAGAGTACATTGTCAATGATGGAGTCCACAACAAAAGGCAGGGTTCACTCCTGAAGGCAGCAAATGCACACCTCATGGTGATTCAGCCTCCATAGAGACCTGGTCAATCCAGGGAGGACCAGGCCCACTCACAGGAGTGCAGGTCATTGGAAAGCATGCAGTTAAGTCACAGAAGATGGTCCACTCCAAACAGGCAGCAAGTGCTTACCTCCCAGCTCACACATACTTGTTCAGACTTGTCAGAGTCTACCCACAAAGGGACAGTTCATCTGGAAAGGTACAAGGTGCACTATCTCACAGGGCCTCAGTCTAAATACCAAAAAGTGAAAACACATTCAAAAGAGAGGAAACCAGAGCACAAAGGCTAAACCCCACCACAAAATCAGCACAGTCCTTTACTCAAAATAAAAGAAAAGATAACATACAGACTATATCATGTAAGTAAAACAACAACTCCCTAATGAGAACTGAAGTACACCTGTAACACATTGACTCTGTTAATCAGCCAGTTTAGAAATTAGTCCTCAATAATACAAAAAATACCAATTAACAAACTGGCTGTATAAACCAGCCAGTCAGCTAAACAGACTCTAAGTCTCCTGTTAATACTGGTCAGCTCAGGCTTTCCTGATTGACCCAGGTTAAAAACCCCAATCAAGGACCTTGTAGTCAACTAGATCCACCTGGTTCCAATTACTCCAGGTTGTTACTTGTTACCTTTATTATTAAAGTACATCATCAATGATATCCAATCACATACAGTTTAAATTTGAAAGAGGAATATTCTGATGAAGTCCTGCAACAGTCAACCTTGTGCTAATAGCCAATAAATATTTATTAACTTATAACAGCATGTTTTTCATGTCTCTTCTATCAATGCTATGCAGACCCCAGTCATGGTATTAATGTAATCCTTCTGCTTCTTCGTGTATTAATATCATGACTCGGTTCTGGATATTTTTGACAGTTGAGGATTAGAAACCCTACAGCGCCAAACTAATGAGTACTTATTAACTATTTACACTATTTACATGGCTCAGTGGGAATCCATTAGTACCTTCCTCCATCCATGTTATCTGATATCAATTGGCAACACCAACTCTACACTCCAGCTACTAGCATGACACTTATTAACTCCTTATACTCCACTTGGCACCTTTCTTTCTATAATCCTGCCTGTTGTCTTGTCAGTTGTTACTAACTTCTTTCCGAAGTTATCCACATGCTTTTGCTAACGCTGTTGGGGAGGGTTCAAACTAATGTGTCATGTGGATGGGAACCAAATGAGGAAGTTAGTGGACAATAAGGAGATAGTAATTAAAGCCTGTAAGGAACTAGATAATGATGTCAGCGTGACTAAGGGGGAAAGTAGGCAAGGAGCAGATGATGAACGTAAAGGGACAGGTGGTCTGAAGTGCATTTGTTTTGATGTGAGAAGTGTAGTAGGCAAATGAGTTTTGAGAAAATTTGTAGCTCAGGTTGAGGTTCTGCATGTAGGTTTGCTCGCTGAGCTGGAAGATTTGGTTTCAGAGTTTCATCACCCTAGTAGGTAACATCATCAGTGAGCCTCCGGATGTAGTAGGTAAGGCAGATGAACTTAGGGCTTGGATTAGTACCCAAGAGTATGATGTTATTGCTGTTACTAAAACTTGACTGAGGGAAGGGCAAGATTGGAAACTAAATATCCCAGGATATAGATGCTTCAGGAGGAATAGAGAGGGAGGTAAAAGGGGTGGAGGAGTTGCATTACTAGTCAGACAGGATATCACAGCTGTGCTGATGGAGGGCACTATGAAGGACTCAAGCAGTTAGGCAAAATGGGCAGAGCTCTGAAATAGGAATGGTCTGGTAACAATTTTGGGGCTGTACTACAGACATCCCAACAGTGAGCCTGAGATAGAGGTACAAACATGTAGACAGATTATGGAAAGATATAGGAACAACAGTGTGGTGGTGATGGGAGATTTTAATTTTCCCAATATTGACTGGGATTCTCTTCATATTAGTGGTCTAGTAGGAGCATCAAGGAGGGTTTCATAATGCAGTATGTCAATAGTTTAACTTGAAAAGGTGCCATACTGGACCCAGTGTTGGGGAATGAGCCCAGCCAGGTGGGTGAAGTTTCAATAGGAGATTACTTTGGGAATAGTGAGCACAATTTCACAAATTTTAGAATACTCATTGTCAAAGACAAGAGTGGTCTTAAAGAAAGAGTGCTAAATTGGGGGAAGGCCGACTACAGTAAAATTTGACAGGAGCTGGAGAATGTAGATTAGGAATAGCTTTTGAGGGTAAAACCACATTTGATATGTGGGAGGCCTTTAAAGAGAGGTTCATTAGAGTGCAGGACAGACATGTCCCTACGAAAATGAAGGGTAGAAATGGCAAGATTAGGGAACCATAGATGACAGGTGAAATTGTGAGACTAGCTAAGAGGAAAAAGGAAACATGCATAAGGTCTAGGTGACTGAAAACAGACAAAGCTTTGCAAAAAATATTGGGAAAGTCAGGCCAATCTAAAATGTGGAATTAAGAGGGCTAAAAGGGGTCATGAAATATCTATTGCAACAGGGCTAAGGAAAATCCCAAAGCTTTTTATTTGGAAAAAAGGAGCAAGAGAGAAAAGGTTGACCCACTCAAGGACAAAGGAGGGAATTAATGTGTGGAGTCAGAGAAAATGGGTGAGATTCTTAATGAGTGCTTTGTGTTGGTATTCACTGAGGAGAGAGACATATCGGATGTTGAGGTTAGGGATAGATGCTTGATTACTCCAGGTCAAGTCTGGCATAAGAAGGAAAGAAGTGTTAGGTGTTCTAAAAGGCATTAAGGTGGACAAGTCCCCAGGTCCTGATGGAATCTATCCCAGGTTTCTGAGGGAAGGGAGAGAGTAAGTAGCTGGGGCCTTAACAGTTATCTTTCTAGTACCCTTGAACACGGGTGAGGTGCTGGAGGACTGGAGAATTGTTAATGTTGTGCCCTTGTTTAAGAAGGGTAGCAAGGATAATCGAGGTAATTATAAACCAGTGAGCCTGACATCAGTGGTAGGGAAGCCACTGGCGAAGATACTGAGGGATGGGATCTATTTATATTTGGAAGAAAATGGGCTTATCAGTGATAGGCAGCATGGTTTTGTGCAGGGAAGGTTATGCCTTACCAACTTAATAGAATTCTTTGAGCAAGTGACAAAGTTGATTGATGAGGGAAGAGCTGTAGATGTCATATACATGGACTTCAGAAAGGTGTTTGATAAAGTTACCCATGGTAGGCTGATGGAGAAAGTGAAGTTGTATGGGGTCCAGGGTATACTAGCTAGATGGATAGAGGACTGGCTGGTCAACAGGAGACAGAGAGGAGTAGTAGAAAAGAGTTTCTCAAAATGGAGACTGTGACCCAGTGGTGTTCCACAGACATCTGTGCTGAGACCACTGTTGTTTGTGATATACATAAATGATCTGGAGGAAGGTATAGGTAGTTTGATTAGCAAGTTTGCAAATGACACTAAGACTGGTGGAGTAGCAGATAGTGAAGAGGTCTATCAGAGAATGCAGCAATATATTGATAGATTGGAGAGTTGGGTGGAGAAATAGCAGATGGAGTTCAATCTGGGCAAATGCGAGGTGATGCATTTTGGAAGATCCAATTCTAGAGCAAACTATGTGGTAAACAGAAAAGCCCTGGGGAAAATTGATGTCAGAGAGATCTTGGTGTTTAGGTCCATCGTACCCTGAAGATGGCAACGTGGGTTGATAGAGTGGCCCAGAAGACATACGGCATGCTTTCCTTCATCGGACAGGGTATTGAGTACAAAAGTTGGCAGGTCATGTAACAGCTCTATAGGACTTTGCTTTGGCTACATTTGGAATACTGCATACAGTAATGGTCACCACATTACCAAAAGGATGTGGATGCTTTGGAAAGGGTGCAGAGGAGATTCACCAGAATGTTCCCTGGTGTGGAGGGTGCTAGCTCTGAAGAGAGGTCAAGTAGATTAGGATTAATTTCATATGAAAGATGGAGGTTGAGGGGGGACCTGATTGAGGTCTACAAAGTCTTGAGTGGCATAGACAGGGTGGATAGCGAGACACTTTTTCCCAGAGTAGGGATCTCAATTACCAGGGGTCGCGAGTTTAAGGTGAGAAGGGAAATGTTTAAGGGAAATATGTGTGTAAAGTTCATTAAGCAGAGGGTGGTGCGCCTGAAACACATTGCCAGTGGAGGTGGTAGAGGCAGGCACAATAACATCATTTAAGATGCACCTAGACAGACACATGAATGGGCAGGGAGCTGAGGGATACAGATCCTTGGAAAATATATGACAGCTTTAGATAGAGGATCGGGATTGGCACAGGCTTGGAGGGCCGAAGGACCTGTGCCTGTGCTGTAATTTTCTTTGTTCTTTTTTCTGATGACCTAGACCCTCCATGTCTGCTAATACACATCATGATGTGGAGGTACCATCATGAACTCCTTCCCATCCTCAGAAGCCGAAGCTATTAATCCCAATACTTACTCCCTTTTGTTTTTTAGATCCACTCAGGCACATAATGGAATCCTGCATAGATATTTGCTGGTGGTAGCCTACCAATCTGCTTTATTGTCTTCAACTCTACACTTTTCAATTATTTTCAAATCCTATGAACCAAAATTTCTAAGATAATAAAATGATGATTTGAAAACATAGAGAATGCATTCCAATTTTCTCACAGAAATTAAACTTAAATTATATTAAGTATCCTCAGAGCTGAGAGTTCAACACAATCTTCCAATTACGAAGTTGCCTTCTTGCACACATTTCACAACATGTCGATAATAATTAGAACAGTTACTTTAGAGTGCCATGGCTTGGAACTGTTAATTGACAAGATATTAAATGTTTATTGAAAACATCGACCCAACGGCAGGTCCTTATTCACAGTAAAGTGCTGTGACATTTTACTGATGTCAGGTGAGAAGGCAGGTTCCAAGTTTGTCCCAACCAGAATGTGGATGAAATCTCATGTAGTTGTCTTTTTTAAATTCACTGATAGGGTGAGGGCATCCCTGGCTGGGCCAACATTAATTGTCCATTTCTAATTGCCCAGAGAGCAGCTAAGAGTCAACTACATTGTTCTGGGACTGGAGTCGAATGTAGGCCAGACCAGGTAAGGATGGCAGTTTCCTTCGCTAAAGGACATTAGGGATTAGCATTGATCTGATCAATGCACTAGCTGTCGAGCCAACTGAACTGGGTGGCCCCCAGCATATTACTTACTGTATCAAAAAATATCCAGCAATATAATGATAACAAAAAAATTCCAATTCATAAATTAGTTGGGGTCATGGCTATGGGCATGGGTTGGGAATCCAGGCCAGGTGCAGTTGGGGCAGGACATACCCAACTATAGCTGGTGTCCAGGACATGACATGTAAATAGGATTGCTTGTGAATTACTACGTCAAGTTGTTGCTTCACTACTCTCCCAATTCTGGCACAATTCCTTTCGCAGGGTCTACAGGCTGTCAGTGCCTTTCTCTTTTCCTGGGTTAATACAGAACTGCAGTTGTATAAGACTCTGGTGCGGCCGCATCTGGAATATTGTGTGCAGTTTTGGTCGCTATACTATAGGAAGGATGTGGAGGCACTGGAACGGGTGCAGAGGAAGTTTACCAGGATGTTGCCTGGTATGGTAGGAAGATCCTCTGAGGAAAGGCTGAGGCACTTGGGGTTGTTTTCATTGGAGAAAAGAAGGTTTAGGGGTGACTTGATAGAGGTGTACAAGATGATTAGGGGGTTAGATAGGGTTGACAGTATGGAGTCAGCTATTACAAGGGGGCATAGCTTTAAATTAAGGGGGAGTAGATATAGGACTGATGTTAGGGGTAGGTTCTTCACTCAGCGAGTCGTAAGTTCATGGAATGCCCTGCCAGTAGCAGTGGTGGACTCTCCCTCTTTATGGGTATTTAAGCGGGCATTGGATAGGTATATGGAGGATAGTGGGTTAGTGTAGGTTAGGTGGGCTTTGATCGGCGCAACATCGAGGGCCGAAGGGCCTGTACTGCGCTGTATTCTTCTATGTTCTATGTTCTATAGAACGATCCACAGGTTTCCTTCTTTTTCTGAGAAATTGCAGTGGTTAGAAAAAACTGAGTGGCTTGTTAATGTACTTAAGAGTAGTCATCATTGCTGTGGAAGTACACCAGGTTAGATGAGGTTGGTGGGTTTACAACTAAGAACATTAATAATGTGCAACTGCTCTGGAAACATATTGTCTTCAGGTTTCACTCAAAAGTTCTCAAATTTAATCGAAGAGAGGTTTTATGACACATCTTGAGAAGTTTTATTCAGAAAAAAATTTATGTTGTGCTTTTTTTAAAGAAAGGTTGTGATTAAAAATGTGAAAAAAGGAAGTATCCTAATTGTATACATGTGGATTTTGCTTTGAACTCAATTAAGGAAGTGAAAATACTGGTTTCAGATATAAAGGGGTGAGAGATGAAGCATTGAAAGGGGAGTAAATGTTTTTTTTTCTGCAGGTAATGTTGAGTTAATTCTCAGGAGAAGAAATTCTAAATTGTGAATTCAGGAAACACCATATCTTTATAAATATCAGTTAGAAGAGATCAGTGCAAATGTTTTACACTGTGAGTCAGGCTAATGTATAAAACTCAAGTCTGTAGTTCTTAGCTGAAGTAATATTATGATTTTGTATCAGACACCATGCGTAGAACAAAGACATACATGGGCTCATTTTTTTGAAGTCCAGGTTAAGTAAACAGCTTGACAAGTTTGCAATGCAGAAATAAGCCATTCAGGGTAGCAACTCTGTGTTGATTAAAGGCAAAATACTGCAGATGCTGGAAACTGAAACAAACACAAAAAATGGTGGAGAAACTCAACAGGTTCTGGCAGCATATGTGGAGGGAGAAACAGAGTTAACATTTTGACTCCAGTATAACACTTCTTCAAAAATTTATGTTGATATTCATTCTCCACACAAACCTTAGAGGTAAACATCTTTCTTAACTTTTGGTAAATCAGGCCCATTGTTCAGGGGATGACTAAAATTATGACCTGGCTTGGGACAGAGCCTGAAAAAATTTCCATCACCAGGGTGATCTGTCTTTTTAAGTCATTACATGTGCATGTCAGAAATGCTTCTAAAGAAGTTCTTGCATAAATAAAAATTAGGTGTCACCTCAATCACCCCTCAGATCTGATTAGGATCTGAGTCCAACCAACAGGTGTGAGATCCGTGTAATGTTAGGACCATATACGTTTTCAATTGTATTACATTAATGTTTAGTAAAATGATCTCATCTTTGAACATTTTTCCACGAAATTGATAGTTTGATTGAACCAATGAAGATCTCAGCACGGAGCATCGCTTTGGTAGTTTCTCCTTTTACTCCATGCAAAGGAAGAAGTGTTTTAAATCAACTCCAAATGAAACTGGCTTGTATAGTAAGCCCTGAGCCCAGATTATTAGGAACATTTCAATGCTTGCTATGATAGGATTGGATTTTCTTCCTGTTTTCATTGGAGAAATTGTCCTCTTTTGTTCAATTAAGGCAGAGGCCTTTGTAAGAAAAAGAAAGCACCCATTGATTCTGAGTTAGAAATTACCTTGTCTACATCATAGAAGTTTCACAGTCAGATAGCCTAATAGTTGGATTTACTGCTATTTGGGAAGAAACCAACTTCATTTCTGATAGAAAGGGGTGTCCATTTCTTTTTAACTGAACACCTAATCTGACTGAGGCAGTTAGCTTCACACCACTGAACCCAAAATTTTAGATTTGGGCCATAACATGCGCAGAGCAGATTAACAGCCAGAAATCTCACATTTGATCTGATTTGATTTGATTTATTGTTGTCACACATACCTCTACTTCTAGGTAATGGAATGTTGTGGCTCTAGCAATTTTTGGTCCAGTTTTCAGCGTTGTCTTTACACTGAATCACAATTTTGGGCATTCATACAATGTTGTGTTGCATATCTGAAGCCTGGAGTATACTATAGGAATTAGAAAACAGATTTCAACCCCACAGCTAATCTGTTATACTGTCATTGTTACGATGCCTTTGACTCTCTTACACACAATATTTCTGAATAACATTCATGCATTTCTTTGCAAGGTATTTTCCATTTCAAGTGCAAGCAGCAAGTATAGTTATTCTGCGCCATCACTTCGGCACAACCAAAGAAGTGCACATTAATTAAAGGAAGAATTTTTTAACAATCATCTGGCATTGTACAGTTAAAGGGCTAAATCTTTCAGTTATTCTAATTAGTGATCCGAAGTGAGGCTTCATGCTGTTAAATGAATATCAAGCTCTTACACACATGGTATTCTGGTGCACTCTTATTTTGGAATGGAAATGATTTTGTTTGCACTTTACCTTTCTTGTTAAGAATTGAAGAAACTTTGTGTGATGCAGTGAAACTCTGTTCAATTGAAAAGCCCGAGTAAATTACGTTTTGATGATTTCAAACCAACATCATTTGGGTGTGAATTCATAGCAGCAAACTGATTATAATTTGGTACAAATTGGTGGTCTTGCTTAGCAACAAGGATGGTTGCTTTGGGAAATAGCAAGAATAAATGGAAGTAGATTGTTAGGGCAGAATGCAGGGAGATATATCTTGCATCCACCTCACATTGTATCTGTCAGAAGGAGCCTTGAAACTGGCATTGATAAGAAAGAATGTACATATATTCCAATGACTATATGTTCCATACTGATGGCTGCAAAAAAAATTGTTGAAAATAGAAAGAAAATCATATACTGCAGGCCTCTAAACCATGAATCAAACACAGGCATTTCACATTTGGCTAAAATCTTTAGTGGCATTTGACCCTGAAAAAATTAGGAAATTAGTGAACACAATACATTACATAAAGTCATGTGGCATTGTAACAATGACAGTATAACAGATTAGCTGTGGGGTTGAAATCTGTTTTCTAATTCCTATAGTATATTCCAGGCTTCAGATATGCAACACAACATTGTATGAATGCCCAAAATTGTGATTCAGTGTAAAGACAACGCTGAAAACTGGACCAAAAATTGCGAGAGCCACAACATTCCATTACCTAGAAGTAGAGTTATGTGTGACAACAATAAATCAAATCAAATCAGATCAAATGTGAGATTTCTGGCTGTTAATCTGCTCTGCCCATGTTATGGCCCAAATCCTGACATCAGTGTCTTTTGCAAAGCTGGTCTAGTGGGTGCCAGGAACTTTCAGGGATCTTGTATAGGGTAATAGTTCTTAAAGATTTAATGTTAACTCCGCACAATCTGATTATGTCATATAGTCAAGGGTGAAGAATCCGAGATCTAACTCGTGATCCCAGTGGAGGCAGTCATGTCATCATTGGCTCCTGATAGTCTTAGTAATTATAGTTACCTCACCAATATAATTATACCTGTTGCTATCATGCAAAAAACGTATCTTGTTGTTGAGTGTGTATGCCTCTTTTTGTTCAGACTCAACAGACATTCTTTATCCCTGTTCACTAAATCAGATTTGTTTGCTACTGCTGTCTAAATTGCCAAGCCTATATTCTGCAATTAGTTGTCATCAGAAAAGAATGTTTAACCATGTTGTATAATTCAATAAGATCACCTCACATTCTTCTAAAAGCTTGACAATATAGGGTCAATTTACATATCCTGTCATCATAGTATAATAATGGGACTGATCTAATGAACATTCATTGTATTGTCTGTGATTCAAGTATATCGTTCCTTAAAATGAAGACCAAATTTGGATACAGTAATGCAGCTGTGGTCTCATCAAAGTCATGTATAACTGTAGCAAGACTTCTTTATTCACTACTTTATTCACTACATCTACTGAATCTCCCTTGTCCATCTGTAACTCTGAAGATGGACGAGGGAGATCCAATAGATGTGGTGTACCTGGACTTTCAGAAAGATTTTGATAAAGTCCCACACAGAAGGTTAGTGAGTAAAATTAGGGCGCTTGGAATTGGGGGCAAAGTACTAGATTGGATTGAAAATCGGTTGGCTGATAGGAAACAAAGGGTAGTGATAAACGGCTCCATTTGGGAATGGCAGGCAGTGACCAGTGGGGTACCGCAGGGATCCGTGCTGGGACCGCAGCTTTTTACGATATATGTTAATGATATAGAAGATGGTATCAGCAATAACATTAGCAAATTTGCTGATGATACAAATCTGGGTGGCAGGGTGAAATGTGATGAGGATGTTAGGAGATTACAGGGTGACCTGGACAAGTTAGGTGAGTGGGCAGATGCATGGCAGATGCAGTTTAATGTGGATAAATGTATGGTTATCCACTTTGGTGGCAAGAACAGGAAGGCAGATTACTACCTCAATGGAATCAATTTAGGTAAAGGGGCAGTACAGAGAGATCTGGGTGTTCTTGTACACCAGATAATGAAGGCAAGCATGCAGGTACAGCAGGTAGTGAAGAAGGCTAATAGCATGCTGGCCTTCATAACAAGAGGGATTGAGTATAGAAGCAAAGAGGTGCTTCTGCAGCTGTACAGGGCCCTGGTGAGACCACACCTGGAATACTGTGTGCAGTTCTGGCCTCCAAATTTGAGGAAAGACATTCTGAATATTGAGGGAGTGCAGCATAGGTTCACGAGGTCAATTCCTGGAATGGCGGGATTACCTTACACTGAAAGACTGAAGCGACTGGGCTTGTATACCCTTGAGTTTAGAAGACTGAGAGGGGATCTGATTGAGACATATAAGATTATGAAAGGATTGGACACTCTGGCAGCAGGAAACATGTTTCCACTGATGGGTGAGTGCCGAGCCAGAGGACACAGCTTAAAAATATGGGGTAGACCATTTAGGACAGAGATGAAGACAAACTTCTTCACCCAGAGAGTGGTGGCTGTGTGGAATGCTCTGCCCCAGAGGGCAGTGGAGGCCCAGTCTCTGGATTCATTTAAGAAAGAGTTGGATAGAGCTCTCAAAGATAGTGGAATCAAGGGTTATGGAGATAAGGCAGGAAGAGGATACTAACTAGGAATGATCAGCCATGATCATATTGAATGGTGGTGCAGGCTCGAAGGGCTGAATGTCTTATTCCTGCTCCTATTGTCTATTGTCTATTGTCTATTGTCTACTTTAATTTCTTTGCAATAAAGACTAACATGATATTGTATAGATAGTTCTTGGATAACGCACATTCCAGCAGTACGATTTGGATATAATGTCGCTGAATAATTAAGGAAAGATATTTTGGAAAATGCTTACCTCTGTCTATGATAGTATGATTCCAGCCGGGATTACTACACATACTTCATTCTGCGCATGTGGTAATGTCCACGCCATGCCAAAGTCTCTTCACCATTCTGCACATGTATGATGTCAGCGCTGGTCTTTGTGCTGTTCTGTGTATGAGCTGATGTCAGCTGCTGACCGAGCAGCTTTCTGTGAGAGGTACTGTACAGAGAGCAGCTTTCTTACATTGTTTAAATGTACTGTCTTAAATTTACTTTTGTCAATAAATATGATTTAATTCAGGCTGTGCTATACTTTGCGTTAGATGTTTGGGTGATTTTTGAGCGATCATGAGTGATATTTTTTGATGGCCTGCCCTAACCCCACTTTTCCCATAGGCCCTATTATTTCTATTAAGCAATTTTCTATTAAGTGAGATTCGCTGGAATGCAACTATGGCATTATAGGAGAATTACTTGTATCCTTAATTGTCTGCTCCAGTACATCCATGTCTTTTTTGTATTAAAACACACAAGTCCTCTGAACAGAGATATTTTCACAACTTGTTTAAAAAAAACTATTTTTCTAGTCTTATCACTGACCTGAAGATCCACACTTAGCCATATTATTCTCCACATGCAATCATGTTGCTCATGCCCTTGCATTGTCTATGTCTCTTCACATCACAGTCTGTGTGCTTCTCTCAGCTCACAGTCCAGCTAACATTACATCATCAACAAAATTAAACCACTGTAATTCCTGCTATATAACAGGAACAGGAGCTCCCTCCGTCAGCATATGCAGGATTTTCCCACCTATAGCCTGCCATCTGTTTCCTAAAACCTCTCACTCTCTTCACCATTCCCTCTCACTGCATCGCTCTATCAACCCTCTCCTATTTTCTGCTGTCCATCCCATCACTGTTTTCCCTTGTTGCTAATTCTGTCTCCTGCTCCCTGACATATATTTCGTTACTTCCCTGACAAAATCTTCAGAAATTAGACTGGGTCTTGATAAACAGAATAGGTTTATTGGATATAGCTTGATAGCTAGTTACATTAGATCCAAAATACGTGAAAGACTTTGGTAAGATCACAGAGTATAGAATCCCTACAGTGTGGAAACAGGCCATTCGGCCCAAAAAGCCCACACCAACCCTCCGAAGGATATCCCATCCAGACCCGTTCCCCTACATTTCCCCTGATTAACGCACCTAACCTACACATCTCTGAACATGATGGAGAATTTAGCATGGTCAATTCACCTAATCTGCACATATTTGGACTATGAGAGGAAACCAGATCACCCAAAGGAAACCCATGCAGGCACAGGGAGAATGTGCCAACTCCACACAGTTACCTGATGCTGGAATTGAACTCAGGTCCTTGGCACTGTGAGGAAACAGTGCTAACCACTGAGCCACCATGCTGCCCCTGTTGAGCATATTCAAGTCTAATTATTCATTCCTTCCACTGAAGCATATTGATAACACAGTGTGGAAATATCTGAACAGCAATTGAAAAATTGGAAAACATGAATACGACAAGATTACAACAAATATATCTTCCATGGAACAGCCCTTTATATCCTGATGAATGAACTTATCATGTGATGTCAGCACAACCTTTCAGATACTAACTGTCTTGAACAACATTCACCCTCTCAAATTCAAGCTAGTAAATTCCATTCTAGTGTACAAAGTAAAATGGCATCTCTACAATTCTCTACATAAAAAGTATTTGTGAACATTGTTTACAAATCCTAGTTAGTGACCATGACCAGACTTCCTACTGACAAATGCCATGCAAGGCAAGATAACCTTTTTGGATTGAGAACATAGCTCATTAATCAAGGTTTATGCCACACTGTCAGAACATTGGTTTCTGAGCACATCAAAGTCTCTGGAAAAAGGTAATGAACAACTTCCTTTGTTAGCTACAAAGAAAATGTAATTTTACTATTGACAGTAGCATGTATTTGAACTTGACAGCTTAAAATATTTGAAATCAAACATTGACAGTAGCATGGGAAATGCAGAGTTACAAGGATGGGATGGGTCTGGGTGGGATGTTCTTCGGAGGGTTGGTGTGGACGCAATGGGCCGAATAACCTGATTCCACACTGTAGGGATTCTGTGCTTCTATGTTTCTAACTGGTCTTCAATCAGCCTATGCAATCTAACTGCAAACTGAGAATTCCTGGTAGCACTATCATGCAACTTAATGCAGTTCTGTTCCTTAATTCAGAAACTTATAAACATGACATTGCCTCTAATATTGAAGAGGAATTTTGTAGATACAAGATTTTGTACATTTATTTCTGACTTATTGAATATCTTATTGTATATCTTAAACTGAATTTGGTTTAATGAAATACCCTTTAAATTTTATGCTGAGTCTAATGCAATCAGAATTATTATTTGAATCTGCAATTGGTCACAGTGTATTAATTAAACGGGTTGCTGATCATTCTCTTCATAAAAAGTATTTGTGAGCATTGTTTTCAAATCCTTGTTAGTGACCATGACCAGACTTCCTATTGATGAATGCCATGCAAGGCAAGATAACCTTTTTGGATTGAGAACATAGCTCATTAATCAAGGTCTGTGCCACACTGTCAGAACATTGGTTTCTGAGCACATCAAAGTCTCTGGAAAAAGGTAATGAACAATTTCCTTTGTTAGCTACAAAGAAAATGTAATTTTACTATTGACAGTAGCATGTATTTGAACTTGACAGCTTAAAATATTTGAAATCAAACATTGAAATATTCAGTCTGTCCTGACATGAATACATTTACCTGAAGGGATCCTAATGAATGTGATTTTTCTTTCCTTTAAAAAGTGTCATATTGCATTATATTGTGCTTACCGTGTGATTCTTGTTGACCCCTTTAATGCTGTCTGCTCATGTCACATCAGTATACCAAATGATTGAAGACTTGAGAGGGGATCCCAACAGACAAAAGGTTTTTACAGCCTTTTAAATAGGAGGGGTGATGGCTGAGTGGTACTATCGCTGAGTTGTTAATCCAGAGACTCAGGTAATGTTCTGGGTACTACCATGGTAGATGGTGCAATTTGAATGCAATAAAATCTGGAATTAAGAGACAAATAGTGACCACAAATCCACTGTTGATTATTGGAAACATCCATCTGGTTCACTAATATCCTTTAGGGAAGGAACCTGCCATCCTTACTCAGTCTAGCCTACATGTGACTCCAAACCCACAGCAATGTTGTTGATTCTCAGTTAGAGATAGGCAATTTATACTGACCCAGCAAGTGATGTCCTCATCCCATGAATGAATAAAAACAAAAAATGATGGCATTCTACTGAGGAATTAGACAAAAGACAGAGACCAACTGGTATGGTACTATAGTCTTTTCACTTCCTTGCACTCAAACACATTGAAAACATGTGATAAGTTGCTCAAACATTTGCCCTTTGCTCTTCCACAGGTAACAGCAGAAAAGTCAATGATTGCCAAAATCAAATAATGCAGCAGGACTCAGCATCATTCTCTCTCCCACGAAGTGCAACCTACAATCTTGCATTTTGGAATTTAAGTTCAATGAGCATCATGAGAAAATATTGGATGTTAAAAATGGTGATGACCAAACAACTAATGGATATGGATCGATGATAGCCCAATAAATATAGTGTGGATGTCCCTCAAACCAGATGCCTTTACCTGAGTTTTCAAGCTTGAGTTTCATCAGTCATTAGGGAATTATTAGATTATGCTCCCAGGAGTATTGTTGTAAAGAAGTTGATGATTCTCAGCTGATGGTAAGTACCAGAGAAAAGCCATCTAGCTAATAACATTCATGTAATAAGCTCAAGGATACACTCAGTTGCTTCCAAACATGGAAAATATCATTTGAAACATACAACTTCCAACTGATCCATTCTCTCATTTTCTCAAAGGTAAACTTGAATATAACATAGTTGTTTAAAATGGGTGAACCTTTTAAATTTCGGAATGAAAAGAATGTACATATTTTCTCCCAAGTGAAAAATGTAATTTATTCCTTAGTTTTATGATCCTTGAAAATAAATGAACTACAACATCCTTTTGCACATTGATCCAACCCTAAGGACCTGGTAAATTTGACAGGTAGTCTGCAACTGAAATATCTATTGTCCCTGCCAAAAGCTTTGCAAACTGCTTTTTTCTGAAGCAAACATAACTGAGGAAAAGAAAACATTGCTAGAGGAATATTTCCACTGCAAAGAACTCCCTTATCTATAAGTGACAATGTATATATTATTATACTGTATACACCAACCGTTTGTCCCTCAATCACCTTTCCATGATAGTGATTTCTGTGCCACCTTCTCAAGTTTAGTATGAGAAATTGACTGTATTGACAGAACCATAGGATTGCACAAACTACTCATCAACTCGACAGGAATTTGATCATGCTGTTTAAAATTCATATTATTCCTGCTGTCTGGAATTAGTGCTGCTTCTTATCTGAATCTGTAGAACCACAACTACTAATTTAACTTGACATTAGGGAGTCATCTCATATGTGACTGTACTTACATGTCAGTGAATATGAAACTGAAGTATACAGCAGCTTGTGAATAAAATTATTTCACTGTAGAGAATTGTAAAACTTTACAAGGCAGAATGCATTCACTCAACCCACCAGGCATGTACTTGTTCTTAGAAAAGGTCTTTCCAATTAGCCCAAGCCCTTGATCTTTCCCCGTTGCCGTGATTTATCCTTTTCTAACATTTCTAATTCTCGACTGAAAGTTACAAATAAATTTGCTTCTCTCATCCTTTCAAGCACAGCATTCCAGATCATAACAACTTGTGTAAACATCTCTGTGGTTCTTCTGCCAATTATCTTAAAATCTGTGTACTCTGGTTACCAATTCTCCTGCCGGTGGAAATAATTTCTCCCAATATACGGGAAAGGTTCCTATAGCTATTGAGAATGTGCTTAGTTTTAATGTTCATTTCCTTCCCCATTACCGTCCTTAGCTTGTAATAGATCAATTTGTCGGGAAACAAATGAAGAGAGTTTTCTCTGAAGAACTGGCTACCTTCTTTCTTTCTATGAACTATTTATAAATCAAACAGCTAATAGAGAAAGAGGCAACTCACAAAGCTAATTTAAGCACTATGCATGCGTACAATGAAATATATTATGCTATTGACCTTTTAAAATGGTGTCATGCAGAGTTCTTACTGCACATCAATGAATTCAATCACATATGTATTACACTTGCAAATTATTGGCACAAGCAAAACAGATACACTATGATTGCGGACCTATTTTTAGAATAACATCCTCGGGTAGTCTTTTTGATTCAGTGGTTCAGAAAAGAAAACTGTGTCAGTACACCTGCAAATAACGCTTCAAATAGGTAATGGTGGTATCATCAGCCTGCAAATTACAAAGCTACATTTTATCAGGTGTGGAGCTCTGAACATAAGAATAAAAAGATGCATGGACTAAATGCAAAAGGGGTACATTATTTAATTTTCTGATATCTTAATAGAAGTGAACCCCAATACCCCAATTTGGTTCTGAGGAAGGGTCACTTGACCCAAAATGTTAATTCTGATTTCTCTCTACAAACGTTGCCAGACCTGCTGAGCTTTTCCAGCAATTTCTGTTCTTGTTCCCAAAACCATCTTGCATTGTAACTCCCCTATCTTTATAATTACAGAAAAACATAAATGATTTTAGTTTTCCCTAGTATGAAATTTAGGTCTTGATATCTAACAGATTTGTTCTCTAATTAAATTATCAAGTGTTTGATATTAGACAAAGCTAAAGATGCAAAGTTTCTGTTTTTTGTATGATACAGTTGCAAAGCTATTTTAACAAGATCATGTAGGACCTATTAAATATTCCTGGAAATTATCCTAGCTTTTACAGAATATTTTGAATGATGTATGTCATTCACAAATTTCAGAATGCTAACTAAATGTTCTCATTGAGACAATATAAACAACATAGGATTTTAAGTATATAGAGGATTCAGAATTAAGGTAATGGGCAAAAGAGATCACATGAGGAAAATAGGATTCCATGGGGACACTGTTACAATTTGGAATGCATTACCCGAAAGGATGCAGGTGTACCTGAGAGCTTTGTGGGAAGCTAGAGAAGTGATTCCTGGGCCTCTTGCTGAAATATTTGTATCATCGATAGTCACAGGTGAGGTGCCGGAAGACTGGAGGTTGGCAAACGTGGTGCCACAGTTTATGAAGAGCAGTAAAGACAAGCCAGGGAACTATAGACCGGTGAGACTGACCTCAGTGGTGGGCAAGTTGTTGGAGGGAATCCTGAGGGACAGGATGTACATGTATTTGGAAAGGCAAGGACTGATTCGGGATAGTCACCATGGCTTTGTGCGTGGGAATCATGTCTCACAAACTTGATTGAGTTTTTTGAAGAAGTAACAAAGAAGATTGATGAGGGTAGAACAGTAGATGTAATCTGTATGGACTTCAGTAAGGCGTTCGACAAGGTTCCCCATGGGAGACTGATTAGCGAGGTTAGATCTCATGGAATACAGAGAGAACTAGCCATTTGGATACAGAACTGGCTCAAAGGTGGTGGTGGAGGATTGTTTTTCAGACTGGAGGCCTGTGACCAGTGGAGTGCTACAAGGATCGGTGCTGGGCCCTCTACTTTTTGTCATTTACATAAATGATTTGGACGCGAGCATAAGAGGTACAGTTAGTAAGTTTACAGATGACACCAAAATTGAAGGTGTAGTGGACAGCAAAGAGGGTTACCTCAGACTACAATGGGATCTGGACCAGATGGGCCAATGGGCTGAGAAGTGGCAGATGCAGTTTAATTCAGATAAATGCGAGGTGCTGCATTTTGGGAAAGCAAATCTTAGCAGAATTTATACACTTAATGGTAAGGTCCTAGCAAGTGTTGCTGAACAAAGAGACCTTGGAGTGCAGGTTCATAGCTCCTTGAAAGTGGAGTCGCAGGAACATAGGATAGTGAAGAAGGCGTTTGGTATGCTTTCCTTTATTGGTCAGAGTATTGAGTTCAGGAGTTGGGAGGTCCTGTTGCACCTGGACAGGACATTAGTTAGGCCACTGTTGGAATATTGCATGCAATTCTGGTCTCCTTCCTATCAGAAAGATGTTGTGAAACTTGAAAGGGTTCAGAAAAGATTTACAAGGATGTTGCTAGGGTTGGAGGATCTGAGCTACTGGGAGAGGCTGAACAGGCTGGGGCTGTTTTCCCTGGAGAATCGGAGGCTGAGGGGTGACCTTATAGAGATTTACAAAGTTATGAGGGGCATGATAGGATAAATAGACAAAGTCTTTTCCCTGGGGTCGGGGATTCCAGAACTAGAGGGCATAGGTTTAGGGTGAGAGGGGAAAGATATAAAAGAGACCCAAGGGGCAACATTTTCATGCAGAGGGTGGTACGTGTATGGAATGAGCTGCCAGAGGATATGGTGGAGGCTGGTATAATTGCAACATTTAAGAGGCATTTGGATGGGTATATGAATAGGAAGGGTTTGGAGGGATATGGGCTGGCAGGTGTTACTAGATTGGGTTGGGATATCTGGTCGGCATGCTGTGCATCTCTATGATTCTATGACTCTAAATCAATTTGAAAAGGGAATGAGATAAATACATGGAGGGGAAAATTTGCATGGCTATCAAAAAGGCTAGGGGACTGGATTAATTAGATAGCTCTTTCAAATAACCTGCAAAGGCACTTTGTGCCCAATAATTGAGTGGTGGTGCAGTTGCCATGATTTTGTCTCGTGGCATTTAATGTTATGCATTATCTCTATTGGTTTGTCAGATAAGTTTAGGCTGGTGAAGATCTTCCGATTACATTATTTTCTAATCTGGACATTTTTGGCTAATATCCCATTTTTTGTTCAATATTTCAAATTTTCTTTTCTGTTTGGCAGTAACTGAGATTGGTCTTAAACTGCTAGAGGTCAGCAACAAGTTTGTGATCCCCACCTTCAGTCACCTCAGAACAATCAAGGTTAAGTAATGGATTGCATTGTGTGAAATGCTATGGCCTGGGAGGAGTAAAGACATGGGGAAAAAAAGAGGCAAATTACAAGAAAAAAAAACTGTTTGGAATTAATCCCATTCCAAGTTAATATATTCCCTGAGATAAAATGAGTGAGGAGCATTGCTCTGCAGACCTTAATTCACTAACAAAGCCTGAATGAGGTCTCGACAACGTAGAGGCCAGAACAGTTACTCAAACAGCTCTACTGAAAATCATTATTCCCCTCATCATCACAGAATCCCTACAATGTGGAAAGAGGCCATTCAGCCCATCAAGTCCACACCGACCCTCCGAAGCCCATCCCACCTAGATCCACCTGTAATTCCCCCATAATGCATATAGCCTGCACATCCTTGGACACTTTGAGGAATTTAGTATGGCCAATCCACCTATCGTGCATATCTTTGTACTGTGGGAGGAAATCCATGCAGACACAGGGAGAATGTACAAACACCACATAGACAGTCGCCTGAGGGTAGAATTAAACATTGGTCTCCTGTGCTGTGAGGCAGCACAGCTAACCACTGAGCCACAGTGCAATGATACTCAGCATTAAATCCTCTTCCTTATCCCACATTTGCCTTCATAGTAATGATAGAACAATAGCATTCTTGTCACTAAGGATTGCTAAGGCATTAATAAACATGAATAAAATCTCTTAAATGTCTTTGCCGCATTAAAGTCAGCAGAATGCACCCTCCCAGTGTACCCACCTTCACTAACATCTTCGACATAGAGACAACTGGAGGGAGAGTCAATGAGCTGAATCTTCTGATATTTTGGCAGAATGCGAGTCAAACCAAGTTCTGCAGAATAATTCTTGCTGAGGCCTAAAGTGATCCATCTTACCAGGCACCATTCCTGCTCAGCAGAGGTGCTCCTTAAGACCAGTATTCTTTGTGGCTGCACCATCTTCTAAAGCCTGCTGCACACCTGCACGAGTGTCCTCGGCTAGAAGCTGTGAGGGTTAGTTCTGGAAAGAATAAGGGAATATGGCAAAGAGGGGAATGCTGCTTCTATAAATGCTGCAGCCATTCTTTTCTGAGAGGGATGAGAGATCCTTGTGGGTGGGACACTGGAGAGGAGAGATGTCATCTTCCCAGAGGACCCAGTAGTGAGGCCGTACCACCCTACCATTTGAGTATGATCAGACATCGCCACCTAGGCCAGCACTCTGCCCAGGTTGAAGCAAACAAGAAGTTCAATGATTCATTCTGCTAAGCCCAGGGTAAATGCACTATTCACATTTATGTGTGCCACTGCATTCACATCTCATTAATTCCTGTGCTCTGACATTCTCGCTGTTGCATGGCACACCTTCCTTACATTCATTACTTCACATACTCCCACACTGTGAACCCCATGTACTGTCTTTACTGCTTCCTCACTATCTCAGAACAACTCCACATAGAGTCATAGAGTCATAGAGATGTACAGCATGGAAACAGACCCTTTGGTCCAACCTGTCCACGCCAACCAGATCACCCAACCCAATCTAGTCCCACCTGCCAGCACCCGGCCCATATCCCTCCAAACCCTTCCTAATCATATACCCATTCAAATGCCTTTTAAATGTTGCAATTGTACCAGCCTCCACCACTTCCTCTGGCAGCTCATTCCATTCACGTACCACCCTCTATGTGAAAAAGTTGCCCCTTGGGTCTCTTTTATAGTTTTCCCCTCTCACCCTAAACCTATGCCCTCTAGTTCTGGATTCCCTGACCCCAGGGAAAAGACTTTGTCTATTTATCTTATCCATGCCCCTCATAATTTTGTGAACATCTATAAGGTCACCCACGTGCACCAGCCTGAACATCAATGCCACCCATGTCTGCCTCATTTGACCCCTTTGTGTCGTGACTGGAGGGATTGTAATGGGGTAAGCCAGGTGGACCTCATAGAATCATAGGCAAAAGTGAGGACTGCAGACACTGGAAACCAGAGTTTAGATCAGAGTGGTGCTGGAAAAGCACAGCAGGTCAGGCAGCATCTGAGGAGCAGGAAAATTGACATTTCTTCAGGGCAGGGGAGATGACCTGGGGGTTGCAGTGAGAGAGAGACTCACTGAGATTCTTGTGGAGAGAGGAGGAGAACTTCTTCAAGGTAGGCATCCTTGCAAGATGATTCTCAGTAAGGTTAAAATCAACTAGGCAAAAGTGAGGACTGCAGATGCTGGAAACCAGAGTTTAGATCAGAGTGGTGCTGGAAAAGCACAGCAGGTCAGGCAGGATCCGAGAAGCAGGAAAATTGACGTTTCTTCAGGGCACAGGAGATGACCTGGGGTTTGCAGTGAGAGAGAGACTCACTGAGAGAGAGACTAACTCTCATAGAATCATAGGTCCCTGATTGGAGCTGTTCATCAGTGAGCCCTGATTGACAGATAAGAACAGGAGTATCTGACATTCTGTTCATTCCAAGAGCTTGCTCTGAGGGAAGTGGCTCGGTATCAAGGACTCTCCACGAGTAAATATTGGGTGACTTGGCGAGGGGATACCAACCTCTGTGGAGTTATTTCAATGACATCCTATAGGCAGACTGGAATGACATAGGACACATAATGGGATGCCGGAAATCTGTATCCTCACCCTGTCTAAGGAAAGGATACTCATCCTAGCAGGAGAAGGCAGGGGCCACTCCTGTGGGAATGTGGAGACATCAATGTCCCAGTATCCAAATACGCAACACAAACATCCCACTGCAACAGTCACCTTAACCAGATATTGAACAGAACCACCAATCTGTGGCTACAACACTTTCTGTCTCTTATGTCTTACAGGTGCACCCATCCACCGAAGAAGCAACCTGTGTCCTGAAAGTAATGGTTCCTTGACCTAACCAGATTAAAATGCAGATGTATTGGAGGAACTAACATTTGAACTGCCTCTTTGGATTCCCCCAAACCCCCAACCCTGCAGAATTGAACATCTCACTGGGCCTGATAAGCCTGCATAGTGTGTTCCATGCACCGACAGCTCTGCAGATGGCTGAGGTAGAAAGGTCCCAGATCACTGGCACTCTGAGGACTCCAGGAGACCAGGCACCTGCTGAGGACCCTGCAGGAGATGACTCTATAGTCTTCTAATAAGGGACTTGCCCATACGCACAGGTAATAGCTACAGCGGCAGACAGGCACACTGAAGGCACTGGCCTTCATAGTGGAGTGTTGCAGCTGGTCCAGTGATGCACTGCCTGACACCACTCAGACTCTGTCTCAGTGAGCCAGCACTGCAACCGTCTGCCTGCTGCCAGCAACACGTGAGACTACCCTTGACGAACTGTGCTGGGCATCCCTGATGGGCAAACTCAAAGACATTTTCACAACTTTCTCATATGTTACACTGCTTGCTGCAAATAAAGTGTGTTTGTTGCAAAGACTAAGGACAAGTGGTGCAGATTATAGACTGATATAAAGCAAGATAAATACATCTTTGATAGAGGGTGACACGCTGGCTCAGTGGCTAGCACTGCTGTCTTACAGTGCCAGGGGCCTGGATTTGATTCCATTGTTGGGTGATTGTTTGTATGGAGTTTGCATGTTCTCCCTGTATCTGTGTGGATTTCCTCTGGGTGCTTTGATTTCTTTCCGCAGTCCAAAGATGTGTATGCTAGGTGAATTGGTCATACTACATTGCCCTGTAATGTCCAGCAATGTGCAGGCTGAGTGGATTAGCCATGGTAAATGTGGGGGTTCAGGGATAGATTAAGGGACTGGGACTGGGCCTGGGTGGGGTGTTCTTCGAAGGGTTGGTCCAGGCTCAATGGGCCAAATGGCCTCTTATTGCACTGTAGGGGTTCCATAATTCTAGACCGCCAGGCCAATTCAACCAACTGCCTTGTTGTACAATTGTGTAAATTGCAAGTTGAAAGGGCAAGGGAGCAGGCCTGGTGGGGGCTGATACACACTGCATTATGGGTTCTTTTCCCTATGTGTTACCTGTACATGATGCGGCTGCACACTTCTAGTTGCTTGTGTGCCCTGATTAACCAATCTGCCCTTGCAGGGTGCATTGGGGGATGGTGACAATTACTTCCTGAAAGTGGAGTGCCAATCTCTGTGGTGGTGGAAGGGTGTATGTGACTGATACTGGTGGATCATGCCTTGCTCTCCAGATTTTTCATCTGCAAGATGAATCTCCTGGAGCAAACAGCAAGTTGAACTCACCAAGAACTCGCTCGGGTTTCCCCGTAAAGTTTCCCGAACAGCTAGTTTGGATTCCAAGTTTGGTAAGATTACAATCCATGGAGAGTTGGGCTGTTACAAGATGTTTAATAAGCAACAAAGATTGTCAATTGGGCATTCAACGCTGACTAGTGAGAATCTCACCATGACTCTTGAGAAGAGTGAACAAGATGCGACGAGATGAACTCCATGTTGAGATGGTTATTGATTAACATATCATCCGATTCTACCACACAATTCGCCATGGCCTGCCCCACTCAGAGACTGACAAGATTGCATCTAAGGGATTGACCCCTGGCTCAATTTTTCCCACTGTAACCCTAAATGTTGCCTAAAGACAGTTGGTAAAGGAAAGATAACTTTAATCTCTTGTCTCCCAAGTGCAGGCAAGTTTGATACTTTTGCGAGGATAACAGAACTTTTCTGACCTCACTTTGACCTTTAGTGTTTCACATTTCTTTGGCATCAGAAATCAAATTTTATACCTTCACAAGGGTCAGCAAATAAAGGTTTCTTCTTTCAAAAAGCTATCCCTGGTGACTAAGAACTGAGATTAAATATAAATCCTAAAGCAAATATTTGGAAAGCCTCTTTTCTGCAGATAGCAGAAGCAGCAGTTTTACAATTTTTAGCTCAAGCATATGCTTTATTGTATGACATTCCATTCTACCTGATGTTTCTGTGATATCAGTAAGTATTCCCTCAACACCATTTCAAGCCTGTATATCTTCAATTTCATAATTGATTCAAGGGCACATAGACCAGGCAAAATGAAGGAGCAAGAACGTGACTGATGGAATATAATAAAATATTAAATGTAAAGTTGCCCACTTTGGTCAGAAAAACAGAAATCCAGAGTATTTCTTGAGTGGTGAGAGTTTGGGAAATGTTGATGTCCAAAGGAAAGTGGGGTCCTTGTTTGTGACTCACTGAAAGCTAACAGGCAGAGGCAGCAAGCAATTAGGAAGGCAAATGGTATATTGGCTTTTGTTACAAGAAGACTTGAGTAAAGAAGGCTTGCTACCATTACACAGAACCTCGGTGAGACCCATACATAGAAACTAGGAGCAGGGTCAAGCAGCTTAACCTTTTGAGCCTGCTCCGCCATGCTATATGATAATGGCTGATCCTCTATCTCAGCACGTATTCCCACTTTCTCTCCATACTCTTTGATTCCTTTAATATCTAAAAGTTTGTCAAGCCCTTTTTTGAATATATTCAGTGATTAAGCCTCCACAATCGTCTGAGGTAGCAAATTCGACAGTTTGACCACTCTCTGAGTGAAAGAATGTTTTCTCGTCTCTGTCTAAATGGCCTACCCCTAATTTGGGCAGCACAGTGGCTCAGTGATCAGCACTGCTACCTCACAGTGCCAGGGACCTGGGTTTGATACCCACCATGGGTGACTGTCTGTGTGGAGTTTGCACGTTTTGCCTGTATCTGCATGAATTTCCTCTGGGTGTTTCGGTTTCCTCCCACAGTCCAAAGATGTGCAGGTTAGGTGAATTGGCCATGCTACATTTCCCATAGTGTTCAGGAATGTGTAGGTGAGGTGCATTAGTCAAGGGTAAATGTGGAGTCATAGGGGAATGGGTCTAGGTGGGTTACTCTTTGGAGGGTCAGGTGGGCCTGTTTCCACACTGCAGGGATTCAATGAATCCTGAGACTGTGACCCCTTGTTCTAGTCTCTCCAACCAGAAGAAACATCCTCGCTGCATCTATTCTGTCCAGCCCTCCAAGAATTTTATACTTTTGGTTCAGTTCCCCTTTCATTCTTCTAAACTATAAGACCATAAGACCATAAGACATAGAAGCGGAAGTAAGGCCATTCGGCCCATCGAGTCCACTCCGCCATTCAATCATGGCTGATGGGCATTTCAACTCCACTTACTCACATTCTCCCCGTAGCCCTTAATTCCTTGTGACATCAAGAATTTATCAATTTGAAGACATTTAGCATCCCAGCCTCCACTGCACTCTGCGACAATGAATTCCACAGGCCCACCACTCTCTGGCTGAAGAAATGTCTCCACATTTCTGTTCTGAATTGACACCCTCTAATTCTAAGGCTGTGTCCACGGGTCCTAGTCTCCTCGCCTAACGGAAACAATTTCCTAGCGTCCACCTTTTCCAAGCCATGTATTATCTTGTAAGTTTCTATTAGATCTCCCCTTAATCTTCTAAACTCCAATGAATACAATCCCAGGATCCTCAGCCATTCCTCATATGTTAGACCTACCATTCCAGGGATCATCCGCGTGAATCTCCGCTGGACACGCTCCAGTGCCAGTATGTCCTTCCTGAGGTGTGGGGACCAAAACTGGACACAGTACTCCAAATGGGGCCTAACCAGAGCTTTATAAAGTCTCAGTAGCACAACAGTGCTTTTATATTCCAACCCTCTTGAGATAATTGACAACATTGCATTCGCTTTCTTAATCATGGACTCAACCTGCATGTTTACCTTTAGAGAATCATCAACTAGCACTCCCAGATCCCTCTGTACTTTGGCTTTACGAATTTTCTCACCGTTTAGAAAGTAGTCCATGCTTGTATTCTTTTTTCCAAAGTGCAAGACCTCGCATTTGCTCACATTGAATTCCATCAGCCATTTCCTGGACCACTCTTCCAAACTGTCTAGACCCTTCTGCAGCCTCCCCATTTCCTCAGTACTACCTGCCTGTCCACCTAACTTTGTATCATCAGAAAACTTCGCTAGAATGCCCCCAGTCCCTTCATCCAGATCATTAATATATAATGCGAACAGCCCCAACACTGAACCCTGCGGGACACCGCTCGTCACCGGCTGCCATTCTGAAAAAGAACCTTTTATCCCAACTCTCTGCCTTCTGTCAGACAGCCAATCCTCAATCCATACCAGTAGCTCACCTCGAACACCATGGGCCCTCACTTTGCTCAGTAGCCTCCTGTGTGACACCTTATCAAAGGCCTTTTGGAAGTCTAGGTAGACCACATCCACTGAGTTTCCCTGGTCTAACCTACTTGTCACCTCTTCAAAGAACTCCAACAGGTTTGTCAGGCACGACCTCCCCTTTCTAAATCTATGTTGACTTGTTCTAATCTGACCCTGCTCTTCCAAGAATTTAGAAACCTCATCCTTAATGATGGATTCTAGAATTTTACCAACAACCGAGGTTGGGCTAATTGGCCTATAATTTTCCATCTTTTGTCTTGATCCTTTCTTGAACAAGGGGGTTACAACAGCGATCTTCCAATCATCTGGGACTTTCCCTGACTCCAGTGACTTTTGAAAGATCTCAACCAACGCCTCCGCTATTTCCTCAGCCACCTTCCTCAGAACTCTAGGATGTAGCCCATCAGGGCCAGGAGATTTATCAATTTTAAGACCTTTTAGCTTTTCTAGCAATTTCTCTTTTGTAATGGCAACCATACTCAACTCAGCCGCCTGGCTCCCTTTAATTGTTGGAATATTACACATGTCTTCCACTGTGAAGACTGATGCAAAGTACTTATTAAGTTCTCCAGGTATTTCCTTATCTCCCATTACTAGGCTTCCAGCATCAGTTTGAAGTGGCCCAATGTCTACTCTTGCCTTTCATTTGTTTCTTATGTATTGAAAGAAACTTTTACTATCATTTCCAATATTACTGGCTAGCCTACCTTCATACTTGATTCTCTCCTTCCTTATTTCTCTCTTTGTTATCCTCTGTTTGTTTTTGTAGCCTTCCCAATCCTCTGATTTCCCAGTGCTCTTGGCCACTTTATAGGATCTCTCTTTTTCTTTGATACATTCCCTGACTTCCTTTGTCAGCCATGGCTGTCTAATCCCTGCCCGGATAATCTTTCTCTTCTTGGGGATGAACCTCTGTACAGTGTCCTCAATTTTACCCACAAACTCCTGCCATTTTTGCTCTACTGTCTTCCCTGCTAGGCTCTGCTTCCAGTCTATTTTTGTCAGTTCCTCTCTCATGCCCTCATAATTACCTTTATTTAACTGTAACACCATTACATCCGATTTTGTCTTCTCGCTTTCAAACTGCAGACTGAACTCTACCATATTATGATCGCTGCTTCCTAAGTGTTCCCTTACTTTAAGATTTTTTATAAAGTCTGGTTCATTACATAGTACTAGGTCCAGAATACCCTACTCCCTTATGAGCTCCATGACAAGCTGTTCCAAAAAGCCATCCTGTAAGCATTCCATGAATTCCCTTTCTTTGGATCCACTGGCAACATTATTTACCCAGTCCACCTGCATATTAAAGTCTCCCATGATCACCGTGACCTTGCCTTTCTGACATGCCTTCTCTATTTCCCGGTACATGTTGCGTCCCTAGTCCTGACCACTGTTAGGAGGTTTGTACATAACTCCCACAATGGTTTTTTTGCCTTTGTGGTTCCTCAATTCCACCCACACAGACTCCACATCATCCGACGCTATGTCATTCAGTGCCATAGATTTAATTTTTGTTCTTAACTAACAAGGCAACCCCACTCCCTCAGCCCACCTCCCTATCTTTTCGATAAGTTGAAAACCCTTGGATGTTTAACTGCCAGTCCTGACCCCCCTGTAACGTCTCTGTGATGCCTACCACATCATAATCATTCACGATGACCTGTGCCATTAATTCATCTGCTTTGTTACAAATGCTACGAGCGTTCAGGTAAAGTGCCTTAATGCTAACTTTCTTATCATTAGAGATATTGGAAGTCATAAGATGTCCTAAGTTATCCTTCCTTTTTGCTGCATTCCCAGTCTGTCTCAAGTTTAAATCTGCCTGCACATATGCTATCCTGCTGCTTATCTTTCCATTTAACTCCATGCTCCCTTTCGCTTTCACCTACCCTTCCCCCCAAGTCAGACGTTTAAGGTCCTATTTTAAACTCTAGTGAATATGAATTCAATTGTACCAGTCTCGCCTCGGACAGTCTTGCTGTCCCTGGTATTAATCTAGTGAACCTTCACTGTCTTCCCTGAATGGCAAGCATAGACAGATTAAAACTGCACACAATATTCGAGGTGTGGTCTCAGAGTACCGAGCATATTGTGTATAATTTTGGTCTTTTCACTTAAGGAAGGAAAAGCCTGCCATATAGGAAACTACAACAAATGTTCACTAGACTATCCCTGGGTTGATGGGATTGTCCTATGAAAAGAGATTGAGAAAACTAAGCCTATATTCTGTACAATCTAGATGAAAGGGAAGCAATGTCATTGAAGCACACAAAATGTTTTACAGGGTTCACCATGGTCGATGTAAAAAGGTTATTTCCCTCAGCTGGGCAGTCCAGAATTATTCATGCTCTCTCAAAATAAAAGTTAGGGTATTTAGGAGTAAGATGAGGATGAATTTCTCCTCCTTGAAGGTGGGAGTCTTCGTAATTCTCTGCCCCAGGAGGGGCTATAGAAGCTCAGTCAATGGTTACATCCAAGATGGAGATTGATATATTTCTAGATATGAACAGTATCAAGCAATAAGGTAATAATAGAGGAGCATGCTGATCTTTTACTTCAATGTCATGATCTGTTTGAATAACATAGCAGGTTTGAGGGACCCAATGTGTAAATTGCAAGTTGAGAGGGCAAGGGAGCAGGCCTGGAGGGGGCTGATTCACACTGCATTATGGGGTCTTTTCCCTATGTGTTACCTGTACATGATGCGGTTGCACACTGCCAGTTGCCTGTGTGCCCTGCTAGACCAATCTGTCCTTCAGGGTCCATTTGGGGATGGTGACAATTACTTCCTGAAAGTGGAGTGCATGTGGCTGATACTGGTGGATCATGCCTTGCTCTCCAGATTTTCCATCAGCAAGATGAATCTCCTGGAGCAAACAGCAAGTTGAACTCACCAAGTACTTGCTCTGGTTTCCCTGTCAAGTTTCCCGAACAGCTAGTTTGGATTCCAAGTTTGGTAAAATTACAACCCATGGAGAGTTGGGCTGTTAACAAGGTGTTTAATAAGCAACATAGATTGTTGAAGGACCAATGGGCCTGTCCCTATTCCAATTTGCTGTGCTCCTTTGTAGCTAAATAATATTTGGAAAATACTCCATTATATAGAGTATGATTATTAAACTCTTGCTAAAATGTATGTTGAAGTTTGACAATTAAGCTTCTCTTGTTATAGTTATGTTTTGTGCACAGCATTGTCATTCCACGCACTACAGTGTGAACGTATTTCATTGAAACTGAGACATTTTTGGATTTTCTAAAGACATAAATTAAAATGCCATTATTGTGTGACTTGTCACAGGCTTCTTTAAGAAGAAAGCAATTTGCAAAAGTTACAGTATGCAGTGTCAAAGTAGGATTATTTATAAGCACCACTGTATACTAGAAAACTGAAAATAAAGTCAAATGGTAAATGCACAATTCTGCTTTCAAATCAAGGCCTAACAATAAAGATTTTTATATTACTCCACTGAAGAATTTTGACATCCTTTTGAACAGAACTAAAAGCCCATTAAATATTTCATATTAAAAAGACTTCAGTGAAATTGAAATCTGCTCCCAGCTTTATTACTCTGCTGTTACCAAATATTTAGAATGCTGAGCCGTTTCCTACGTGATCGACTTCTTTGACTCCATAGAGGAAATAACAACTGAAGTGGACAATAGAAAATACGATCATATAGTTTATTTCATCTTCCAAAAGCTCGGCACCGATTGCTAATTAAACTCAAAGCTGTACTGTATCCTAGTCAAGCATGAGAATTAACAGGACAGCATGGTGGCTCAGTGGTTAGCACTGCTGCCTCACAGCGCCAGGGACCCAGGTTTGATTCCAGCCTTGGGTGACCAACTGTGTGGAGTTTACATGTTCTCCCTGTGTCTGTGCGGGTTTCCTTTTGGTGCTCTGGTTTCCTCCCACAGTCCAAAGAAATGCAGGTTAGGTGAACTGGCCATTCTAAATTGCCCGTAGTGTTCATGGGTGTGTAGGTTAGGTGCCATTAGTCAGGAAAATTAATCTGGGTGGATTACTCTTCAGAGAGTCGGTGTGGACTTGTTGGGTTGAAGGGCCTGTTTCCAAATTATGGGGAATCTAATCTAATTAAGTATAAACTAATACAGGAGCTAGATAGTGAGGACATTTGTTCAATGAGTCATGTCACACCAGGCCTCTGTGCTGGAATCACTATTATCTATTTACATAATCAACTTGAACTCTGAAATTTAGAGCAAAACGGCAAAATCTGCAGATGATACGACAATCAGACGGACAGTGGTGTTGACAGAGATAGCCAAGAAATTGCCGAATATTTGGATATTATTTCCATTTGAGCAGAACAAATAGGCACTGCATGTACAGTGCAATAAAGTAGAAGTTTGCAATTGCATAGCATTTTTCATGTCATCTCAAAATATTTTGCAGTCAAAGAAGTATTATAGGAGCAAATTCATTAGTTAATAAAGGAAAATATAGCAGATGATTTGTATTTAACAATATTGCAGTTAGGAACCCAGCAGTGAAAGTAGGCAACTCAATCCCTCCAGACTGTTCCATCATTCTAGATCATGGCTGATCACCAACATC
This sequence comes from Chiloscyllium punctatum, assembly GCF_047496795.1. NCBI lineage: Eukaryota > Metazoa > Chordata > Chondrichthyes > Orectolobiformes > Hemiscylliidae > Chiloscyllium > Chiloscyllium punctatum. The sequence continues at coordinate 54,737,535 of NC_092758.1, read as the reverse complement.
AAAGCTAAAATCCCACAACATTTGCTTATTCATTGATGCTATTAGTAACTAGAAATCTGAATCATCAACCTCTGAATGAAAAATATCCTCCTAGTCCTAAATGGCCAGCCTTTTATTATAAGACTATGTCACCTGATTTTCAAGTTCATAGCCAGGGAGAACATCCTTTCTATATTTACTCTGTTAATCTCATTAAGTATTTTGTAAGTTTCAATGACATTATCTCACATTCTTCTAAACTCCAGAAAGTTCAGGACCAATGTCCCCAACCTCTCTTCATGAGAAAGTATCACTATTCCAAGAATCAGTTTGATGAATATCCACTGCATTCCCTCAATGGCAAGTGTACCTTTCCTTAGGTAAGAGTCCAGAACTGCACACAATACTCCAGGTGTGGTCACACTAGTGTTCTATACGAATGATGCGGTACTCAATTCCTTTTGTGAAAAAGGCTAACATACCATTTGCCTTGTGAAATGCTTGTTGCACCTACATGCTAGCTTTCAGCTACTTCTGAAGGACACCCTTTGGATATCAATATTTCCCAATTTTACCCTTCAAGAATGTTCTTCACTTTTGTTCTTGTATAACCTCACTTTTGTCCATGTTATATTTCATCTGCCATGCTTTTATCCATTTACTCAGCAAATCTAAGTTCACTTGAGTCCTCTTTGCATCCTCCTCACAATTCATATTTTCACCAAACTTGGAAATGTTACAACTGGTTTCCACATCCAAATCATTGATACAGATTGTGAACAGCAGGGACCCAAGCTCTGATCTGTGCAGTAGCCCACAGGCAACAGCATGCAAACCTGAAAATGACCCATTTATTCCTAGTCTGCTTTCTGCCTGTTAACTGTAACTTAGTATATTATCCCTGATCCCACACACTTTAATTTGCTTTACTAACCTCTTTTGTGGGATTTTATCCAAAGTCTTCTGATAAAATAATACACAACGTCCACTGGTTCTTATTAACTTGCGAATAACATCATCAATAAACTATTGGGTTTGTCAAATATGTTTCCCCTTTCATAATCCATGTTGACTTTGTCCATTCAGACAATTATTTTTTAGACATCTTGTAACTACATCCTTTCCAACTTCCAATAAATAAATGCCCAGATATTCTATTTTTCAGGGTTAAGGGAAAGTTCAGTCAAAGAGAGGAGGGCCTCATCTTCAACTCTTCGGATCATTAAAGACCAGCTGTACAACCGAAGATACACTTTAGGACCATGTGGAAATTCTGAAGTGCTGAGCTTTGTGGGAATTACCTGGGAAATTTGAACTTCTGATGTGCAATTCTCCATTGCTTGTGAACCCTCTGTTTGAATTAGAATTGGAGACTTCAGATAGTTCTGATTACAGATATCCAGAAAATTTGAGACAGACGAAAACAAATCTAATTTATGGGTAACTCCAGACTGATGTCCTTATAGCTCTCACTGACAAATCAACTACACCTCCCAGGCCCCCAAACACATCAAACCCCTAAATCAAGGATAACCCATAGCCAATATTTAAAAAGAAACAGTGTTCAGGGTTATGGGGAAAAGACAGGAGAATGCTATCAAGGCATGATACCATTCAGAAAGCCTGGTGGGCTAAATGACCTCCTCTGCACCATAACAATCCTGTGATTCTATTAACTCCATCAGATTATGATCTCAAACCCCAACCACCTCCTCTGATAGAACAAAAATAATGCCAACTATCATGAGATTACTTACGCAGTATGACCCAACCACTGTCCCTAGCCACTCATTGACACACCCCTAACCAATTATACTACTGCTCCACCTTATGACCTGAGGAGAGAAAGACTGAAGTGGTTTAGATGGAGTATTCCAAAGAACAGAATTCAGGTGATGGGAAAAGATGATATGCAAGTGACTAAACTCAGGCAAGTGGGTAAGATACAGTGCTGAAGCAATTTCTAGAGATGGGATGGTGATGAAGACTTTCAGCACTAGTGTCCCTGATGTAGAATAGGCGTAAGTAATGTTACATAGGCCAAAAGAAGCAGTCTTAGGGATTGCAGAGAGTTTCGGATCTGAAGGTCAATTCAGGGTCAAACTGGACCACAAAGTAACCTGAAATAAAAACTGAAAATGGGAGTATCTGTGGAGAGAAACTGAGTTAAGTTTCAAGTTGATTTGATAAAGGATCATTGATGTGATATGCTGGGCAGAATTCCTGAGAAGTGGGCTCAGAGGTAAAAGGCTGTATGATCCAGCAGAAAGGTGTAAGATGGAGACCCTGCCACTTTCCTGCTTCCCTCTGATTTCAAACAGATCGGGAAGGCTTTCGGACAGTCAGTATTCAGGACAGTGCCACTTGCCTTACCTCTAAAATTTGGCTAACTTTTATACTGAAGATTTCTGCAATCTTCAACTCAGTGTTTATTTCTGTAATTCAATGAATTCTTCTTAATACACGGATGCTTTGCTAAATGCAATTTTCTCCTTTGTGACCTCCTTCATATCACTCTGATCCTTGCCACGTTATTCTATTCCTGGGACTTTGATGTGGCTGTCAAACAACTCTAGCCAGGTCCCTCTGGTTTTGAAATTGTTTGACTTGTCCCATGTGCCAAAGATGATTGTGTTCCATGCAATCTTCTTTGTCACGCCAGATTTAATGTTTGTTTATTGACCCTGGGCTTTGTTCTTTCGTCCTCTGGGAGATGTGTCATTTGTAACCTGCTCTGCCATCAGTATTATTTTAGACAACGATTACTCAGAAGAATCGATGGCTTCATGTTTTTCTTGTTCAGATATTTAATGATTGTTAAATGCCGCTTTTATTAATAATGTTCAATTTCCTCGCTGATAGCTCTATGTGTTCACTGCTGTAAACCTGCTTAAATTACACTAATGTTCAACAATCTATAAATACACCTCTTAATACTTCCATGTGCTTGCTTTGATTATAACACCAGTTCTTTGATCCCAGAAAAAGTAACAGGAATATAATGCATGAGAAGTGGGGCACTGACCTCATCTGATCTTGCCAAGTCAGTTCATTAAAATTATTGTGTGTTCCTGGGTCAATGCAGCTCTAAACTGAAAATAGATAGGTGCTCCAGACCAAGGCTAAAAGACTCCTGTCCTTTTGCAATATTATAGCTTTGTGTGATTAATAGGACTGCAAAGATTGACTCTCATCAGTCTCAGGGATAGAATTGACCCCTTTAATTCAGAAATGCTTGATGTTCTTGCAGAATTGTGACAGATAAGCAGAAACTTTCTATGTGACCAAATGTGCAATGATTACTGAAGAATTATTGCCTTTTGTGTTGTGTTTCTACTTTGGGAGTGATGTCCCTTTAAGAAAAGCAGCATGCAAATGAGCCAAGTGCCTGGATGATACGTGACAACAGTTTGATCGTGCTACAGCACTCTAAGCTGGAAATTGTTTAATACTGTTGATATTAGTTTAGCTGAAAATAAACTCACCAGAAATGTTCAAGTAAACATAATCCATAAAGCTCACTTGTATTCTGATAGGACCATAAGATATGGAAGTAGAATTAGGCAATTTGGCCTATCAAACCTGCTCCCCCATTTGATTATGCCTGACTTGTTTCTCAACCCCATGCTCTTGCCTTGACCCTTAAACCTTGATCCTCTGACTAATCAAGAACATCTCTACTTGTATCTTAAAGACTTACACTTAACACAAGGATATCATCATGTGGCATGTATCTGGAATCTTTTTTTTTGTCAAGAAAACAGCAAAGAAGAAATCAGCCTTACAGGCTTGAATGCTAAAAGGACAAGCAGTGAACAAAATATAATAGCAATGCAGAAGTTCACACATTTCTGAATACAGAAGGAAGTAAGGTGTCTTTTCACAAACTCTGAGTATCCCAGAGGTCACCAGATTCATGCAGACTGCCAGTTGATTCAAACGCTCCCGATCTAAAAGCTATTACAAATTTGAGTGGCTAACAGGGACTCAATCCACTCTGAACTGAAAAAAAGCAAACTTAATTTAAACAACACAAAAAACACAGGCTGCATTCAGGACGAGTGCAGATCTAACAAAAGAAGTCCTGAAACAAGTTTCCACACCACCAATTAGAAAGGAACAATAATTTCAGAGCTTAAAGGTCAAAGGCCAGATTGTTAAGTATAAAGTGGAAAGAATAAAGGCAGCAGCAGAATAGATAGAAAATCCCAACCATGAATTGGAACACTACAGATCCATATTCTGAGTCCAAAACTTTTAAATAAAGGATGCAAATATATATCATAGACCAAGCATTTGCAGGACCAGTTTAAAAGGCTGTGCAGAACTGGTAACCAGATGGTGCAAAGAGTCAATACTTCGGTCTTATCTGAAGAGAACCAGAAAGATCTTGCAAAGATACAGAAAGTCCTAGCAGATCAGCCGCATACAAGAATCAATGTTAGAATTCATTGCATAGAATTGATATTCTACACCATAAAGCCACAGGAATCAATTGATCAATTTGTCAGTTTTCAGCCATAACAAAGGCAACCAATGCAATATTTCAGAGTCTGAATTGTCAGAGCAACCAAATTGAAGACAGGAGCAGCTGTAGTCAACAGCAGAAAAGAATACACAGAGTCCTGCACAAATATTACAAAAAATTCACAGCAAGGCAGACTGAAGTGAAGATCGAGAGCAGAAAAACTTCCAAATACAGGATGAGCAGACTTTCCTGATTCTTATCACCTTCTTACCACGATTCTTACCTGCATATTTAGTATTTATGTGAAGCTTATGAAAGACAGTAAGTAAAGAGACATACTTCAAGCTAAAATAAAATTAGGCTGTTAGTTCCTGGAGCTCACATGAAAATGCAATGGTATTAGTAACACTCTTGAGGAACTTAACCAGAAAAATCTGGTTAATATAACCAGATTAAACTATTGTTGATTATCAGGAAAACCCATCCCATTCACTAATGACCTTTAGGGAAGGAAACTGCCAACCTTACCTGGTCTGGTCAACATGTGAGTCCAGAGTCATGATTCTTAACTCTGAACAATTAGGGATGGGCAATAAATACGCACTAACCAGCATTGCTCACATTCCATGACTGAATTAAAAACTAACAATCCTATTGTGCCTTGCTCCAGAAATTTCTCAAAGTGAATTAATTCAGTAGCTGTTTGAAAGATTTTCCTGTCACCTACCAAATACACACATGAAAACAGACTAATGCAGCTAGAAATCTGCCATTAACAATAAGTGGAAAATGTCGAGACTTTGACAGCAGCTAAAAGAACTGTTCCGGCTGATGATGTGGACCTCCTTTCAAAGGGCAAAGGGTGGCCCAAGTCATCTCTCTTTTCTATAGCAAGGTCTAGTTTCACTCTGAGCTTTTACTCAAATATTGATTTGATGCATGAGGACAATTTAAGCATAGAGGAGACAGAACAATATTTAGCTTGCTCCTCCTTGAATACTATTTTACTATTCTTGGGACCATTCTCCCTCCCATCGCCTTCATTTTTTTTGGGATTGGAAAAATTTACATAAGGAGTGCTAGCTAGATAAATGGTTCTCAATCCATGTTTTCTGTGGCTGAGAGGAAATCAGATTGTGCTGGAAGTTGACAGTGGTTTGGAGGATTTTCACACAATGGTAATGCAGGAAGAACTGTGATTAGTCTGTGAAATTGGAGGTGATGGTGTTCTAATGATGTTATAATTCTTGACTTGGTTAGATTCAGTGTATTTGTTCACATTTGTTACTTGATAAGCTGTTGTGGTTCATCCTGTGGAAAGTATATTGCAACCACAGTAAGTCAATACAGGTGAATGTGAACATTGAAGCAAGGGTGGAAGCAAGTTGTCCCACACTAGATGGTGTGAGTTGCTTGAGTACTCTGTGAAATAACATTCACATTTCAGGTTTGCACTTTATAAATAGTGAAGCATCAGGCTGTGAGCCACTCATTGTTGTAGTATCTAGCTTCTACACTGATCATACTGTCATGATGAAGGCCAAAGGAATGAAAATCATAAAACATAGAACATAGAACATAGAACAGTTCAGCACAGAACAGGTCCTTCAGCCCACGATGTTGTGCTGACCATTGATCCTCATGAATGCACCCTCAAATTTCTATGACCATAGCATGTCCAGCAGTCTCTTAAATGTCCCCAATGACCTTGTTTCCACAACTGCTGCTGGCAACACATTCCATGCTCTCACAACTCTCTGTGCAAAGAACCCTCCTCTGACATCCCCTCTATACTTTCCTCCAACCAGCTTAAAACTATGACCCCTCGTGTTAGCCATTTCTGCCCTGGGAAATAGTCTCTGGCTATCGACTCTATCTATGCCTCTCATTATCTTGTATACCTTAATTAGGTCCCCTCTCCTCCTCCTTTTCCCCAATGAATAAAGTCCGAGCTCAGTCAACCTCTCTTCATAAGATAAGCCCTCCATTCCAGGCAGCATCCTGGTGAACCTCCTCTGAACCCTCTCCAAAACATCCACATCTTTCCTATAATAGGGCGATCAGAACTGGATGCAGTATTCCAAGTGCGGTCTAACCAAAGTTTTATAGAGCTGCAACAAGATCTCACGACTCTTAAACTCAATCCCCCTGTTAATGAAAGCCAAAACACCATATGCTTTCTTAACAACCCTGTCCACTTGGGTGGCCATTTTAAGGGATCTATGTACCTGCACACCAAGATCCCTCTGTTCCTCCACACTGCCAAGAATCCTATGCTTAATCCTGTACTCAGCTTTCAAAATCGACCTTTCAAAGTGCATCACCTCGCATTTATCCAAGTTGAACTCCATCTGCTACCTCTCAGCCCATCTGTGCATCCTGTCAATGTCCCGCTGCAGCCTACAACAGCCCTCTATACTGTCAAAGACACCTCCAACCTTTGTGTCATCTGCAAACTTGCTGACCCATCCTTCAATCCCCTCATCCAAGTCATTAATAAAAATTACAAACAGTCGAGGCCCAAGGACAGAGCCCTGTGGAACATCACTCACCACTGACTTCCAGGCAGAATATTTTCCCTCTACTACTACTCGCTTCTTCTGTTGGCCAGCCAATTCTGTATCCAGACAACTAAGTTCCCCTGTATCCCATTCCTCCTGACCTTCTGAATGAGCCTACCATGGGGAACCTTATCAAATGCCTTGCTGAAGTCCAAATACACCACATCCACAGCTCGACCCTCATCAACTTTTCTAGTCACATCCTCAAAGAACTCAATAAGGTTTGTGAGGCATGACCTGCCCCTCACAAAGCTGTGTTGACTGCATTTAATCAAGCCATACTCTTCCAGATGGTCATAAATCCTATCTCTCAGAATCCTGTGAAATTGGAGATGATGGTGTTCTGATGATGTTATAATTCTTGACTTGCTTAGATTCAGTGTATTTGTACATTTGTTACTTGATAAGCTGTTGTGGTTCACCCTGTGGATCAGTTGAATTCTATGAAGGGTCAGCAACCTGTTCTGTTAAATATTTGCCTTAGGGCCAAAGACAAGATGTCCATGATGTCTCACAATCAGGAGGCATTATAAAATCCTTGCATGTTCCATTTGCAACTTCAAAACATGCATAAAATGCTAGTATTACAAAATTATTAATATTTTGCAAGTCAGGCTGATTTATTAATGTGCCCTTGTGATGTATATGGGAGTGCTATCTGATCATACCCTCTTCTAAGAATATGAAACAAACATACAAATTGTTTTACACCTTTTTAATCAAAAAAATCACTTAACCTAACATTCAAACTGATTTGTTTCAAAGGTTCAAAAGCAAAATAATAAGGATACTTGAAATCCCAAATAAATACAAAAAGGAGGAGATACTCAGCAGATCCAGAAAAACTTATGGAATTAGAAACTGAGCTAATGCTTTATTAAATCTCTAACACCAGTTTGAAAGAAAGAGCTCCGAAGCTCACCTTTATTCATTTTGTGATTTAATCATAGAGTGAAACATCACATGTGTACAGCTCCTAACTTTTCCTTTCAGTGTCAATAAGTGTCTCTTTATATAAAGAAAACCTTTTAAGAGATATTACCTCTGGGATAGATGGGATTTGAATCCAACCATTATAGCCAAGAGATAGGTATCGCTGCAGCACAAGGGCCCAAGAGAATTTTTATATGCGCTCAAGTATTCATCAGATCAATGCCTTCCACCTATTGTTGTCATCCAGTTAAGGTTTAATAATATATCTGATTACTATTTTCTAAGTAAACAACTGATAATTAATAATAAAACACAAGCTAATTTCCTGGGTGGCCTGGTGGCACAGTGGTCAGCATTGCTGCCTCACAGTGCCAGGAACCTGGGCTCAATTCCAGCCTTGGATGACTGTGTGGAGTTTGTGCATTTTCCCTGTGTCGGTGACGGTTCCTGTCAAGTGATCCAATTTCCTCCCATAATCCAAAGATGTGCTGGTTAGGTGCATCAGCTGTGGGAAATTGCCCTGTCCTGAATGGGCAAGTTAGGTGGATTAGCCATGGTAAATGCAGGGTTATGGAATAGGGTGAGGTGCTCTTTCAAAGGTTAGTGCAGATGACCTGAATGTAGGGATCCTATGATTCTAGAACTATGCCATTAGATATCACTTTTTTAAAAAAAACTTTATTGTACAAAATTAAATAAACCAAGTACTATTGAAATAGTGACATATGTTTTGTATGCATGTATGTTATGCACTCAGACTTAGTTCCAAATACCTGTAAGAATTCTCTCAAAAGCTAGAGTCAATTTTAAAGTCATTTACTTCTGTAGTGACCGCCCATTTGTATGACACAGTCTGCTAGTCAACTCTCCTCAGATGCACCTATTCTTTGAGGTAAAACATTAATTTATCCTCTCTTGAAGTTGAAGGCCTCAGTTCCTTATTCTGGTTAACTTTCCAATTCTTTCAAGCTAGTCTGTTAATTACCTTGTTTTGTGATAAGGTATTGTGAGGTTGACTGTAGATTCTCCCAATAGTTTCAAATTAAGCAATCTCCAGTTTCTCTTCTTCACAAGGTTCAATCTGAGATTAAACCTCAACTACCTGCTACATGGTCAATGATGATGTTGTTTCACTCTGGTTACAGTGTAGGTCTGTGTGCTGTCATTTACTTTGACCAACGGTTTTCATTAAGTTGCAAATCACATGAGATCCAAAGTGGAACTAAATACCTCTCCCAAAGCATCCCAGACAATTTGAAATCATTGAATCTTCCTGATCTCCATCCATCTCTATTTTGTAACCTGCTATACGCTATTGTCAAACCAAACTTCCTCATTTACACCTTCTCCAAATAAATAACTCTACCTGCTATTTTATTGCTCCTTATATGCTAAGTTTATTAAATAAAACACCAGGGTCATTCTGAATGACCATTTATTTAGATATTCTGGTCATCAGTCATATTCATATTTTTACAAGAATAATCTCCTCAGACATAAACATGACCTCTAAAATCTTAACATGACCTATGAATTACATATTCACACCTTTATCTATATTTAATCTTCATTTATACAGTCAATGATCTTTCAACAGAACCTTTCACAAAAGATCATCTCTTTGAAATATTTAGGAAATATAGCAAGATGGCCAAATTATGGATAGGTGGAGAATCAATTCAGATGAAATTTAAGACCTGATTTGCAATAGTAAACATAGAGAATGGTACCTTGATGATATCAGAAAAATAGGCCTCAGTCAGTATTAAAATCTCGATTCTGCAAGACAAATTTATTTTCAATTTTTGTGTAGTACTATAGGCATTAGTCTTAGTCCTCATTAGACTCTGCACATATGTTGTAATAGATCCTGTAAGTTTATTAGCAGTGCTGCTCAATAGCATGACACCATATTCCCTGAGTGTCATATAAAATGGACATTTGAAAATCTGCAAGCTGTTTGATCTGAAACTCTAGCGCTTCAAGCTTGGTTTTATGTCCACAGCTTTTAATTTCCTCAGCAGAATTTTGTACTTTAGAGCAATGTCATTTTACAGATGCAGTTTTGCATTTCAGCTTCCCTTTTAGTCACCACCTTTAAGTTAAGAGCTCAGCAGCCTGACATAAAAGAAAAACTGGACATTTGGAATCAGAAATAAAAGCAGGATTGACTGTCCAGTATTCAATATTACAACCGAGTTAGATTGGTGAACAGATTCCTTTCATTGTCCTACTCCACCGGCCACAACAAAGTTTGAATTCAAGAGGGAAGCAATATTGCCAATTTTATGTGTGCATGTATCTGACTGAATGTAGCTCAGTATCAGAGATAAGTTAGCCAGTTTCCTTTCATAACAAATAAAGAATCAAGCAAATTTAATTAAGTGAGGAGACAGTTAACAAGAGGTTTAAAGTGTCCACATAACTCATGTATATCTGGAAACCTGCGAAAAATATAAAAACACTGCAGAGAGTTGCATTAGTAGTTCTTTGACTAACTGTTAGTTAAATTCCACAGAAATATTTATTCATAGATTGTCCAAATATTGATCCATAGCCTCGTTCCAAAATCTGTGGGAACTGGGGTGTCTTCCTGCAACATTTGAGGCTGGCTGATGGCTGTTAATGGGAAACAGCGATGTAGATTTTGAATTCTCCCAATGAAACCCTCCACTTACAGTTGTAAGGCCTTCCAATAATTTTCAACTCTCAAACTTTGATGGAAGGGGTTTCAGAGAAAGGGAAAATTCAAAAGCTGTTTTGCACACACAAACTAAATCAAATGATGTGTCTCTGTAAGTACTGCAGTCTTCATTGCAGAGTTTGTGTTCTTTGTATATGCAACATTTCTGCAGCCATTGTCAGTATCTAGTGGAAAGATTTTCAATAACATAAAAATCAATACTTCAAATGACACGCATTTATAACTTGAGTCATACAACAGCAAGATCCGGGATATAACAATGGACCTGCCTGTAAAGTAGATATCATGTTCCTCCCAGAGTATGTTTTGCCAGTCTACTGTCAGGCAGGCTGTTTAACATGATAGTACAGTCATAAAATCATAGAGCTGAAAACAACAAATGCTGGAGATCACAGCGGGTCAGGCAGCATCCATTGAGAGAGAGTAAACTAATGTTTTGAGTCTGGATTACTTTTCATCAGAGCTGATATGAAGTGTGGAGGGGATGGCATTGATGCAATAGTCGGAGGGTGGTTGGGGTGCTGGAGGCGACAGGATGTTGATAGTTCAGATTAAGTGATGGGAATGTGAGAATGGCAGAACAATGGTGTGTCTAACTGCCAGACTGGAAAGGACAGTTCCACTTGGGCGGTGGTTGCGGGGTGGGAGGGTTGGGGAGGTGGAGTGAAGAGAGAGGATTGACAACAGAGAATGTAACAGGTAAAGCAAAAAGAAAGGGAAGGAATGAGATTTGGTTCACAACTTGAAGGTGTTGATCTCAATATTAAGGCCAGAATGTTGTAAAGTGCCTAGTCTGAAAGGGTGCTGCAGCATGCCGAGGACAGACGGTGCTAAAATGACCAGCTACAGGAAGGTCAGAGTCATGCTTGCACACAGACAGGTGTTCTGTAAAGCAGGCACCCAGTCTGTGTTTGGTTTCTCCAATGTAGAGTAGGCCACATTGGGGGCAGCGAATACAATACACAAGATTGGAGGAGCTGCAGTGAAATGTTGCTTCACCTGGAAAGACTGTTTAGGTCCATGGATGGTGAGTAAGGAGGAGGTGAGGGGACAGGTGTTGCACTTTCTGCTGTTACATGAGAAAATGCAGTGGGAAGTGGGGATGTGTGAGTGGTCAATGAATGAACTAGGTGTCACACAGGGAATGTTCCCTGTGAAATGCAGACAGGGAAGATGTGTTTGGCATGAACCAAATAGATGTGATGTAGGCAAAGGAGCTGGGAGAATGGGATGGGATCCATGCAGGTCATGGGGTATAAAGAGCTGTAGTGAAAGTAGCTATGGGAGTCAGTGATTCTGTAATGGATGTCAGTGAATAGTGTATTCCCCAAAATGGAGATAGAGAGATCAAAGAAAGGAAAGGAAGTGGAGGCAAAATGAACACATTTTTCAAGGTCCTGGCAGGAGCATGAAGTGGCACTGAAGTTGTCATTGATGTACCAAGATGTACTGAGAAAAGAATTGTGGGAGGGGCCCGTGTAGGACAGGAACAAGGATTGATCCACATACCTCATAAAGAGGCATGCAGGTGCCCATACCCACTCGCTTGACTTGACAGAAGTGAGATAAATTAAAGGAGAAATTATTCGGTGAGAGGACAAGTTCAGCCAGGCGGAGGGAGTGGTGGGGGATGGGGATTGTTCAGATTTTTGATTGAGGAAGCAGCTGAAAACTCTCAGGCCATCCTGGTGGGGAATGGAGGTATAGAGGGATTGGACATAAAGATTATAGCATGGAAACAAACCCTTTGGTCAAATGTATCCATGCCAACCATCTATCCTAAATTAATCTAGTCTCATCTGGCGGCATTTGGCCTTTATCCCTCTAAATGTTTCTGTAGGACCTCATTAACTGCGAGGTTCTTGACAGGGTTGTTAATCTGAGCCAATCAGGAAAGCCCTGGATGATCAATATAACTAGCAGATTAGAGTCTCCTCAGTTGAGGACTGACTCTGAGCTGGCTGGCTATCTACAGCAGTATACTGTGCACTAGTAAATAAAGGGTGACTTGGTGATGGGACATTGGCCTCTGCGCAGTTATTTCAGCTTTCTGTTCATATACCTGTCCAAATGCCTTTTAAATGTTATAATTGTACCAGCCTCCACCACCTCCTCTGGCAACCCATTCTTTGTGAAAAGTTGCCCTTTGGGTCCATTTTGAATAATTCTCCACAAACTAATCTATGCCCTCCAGTTTTGGACTCCCCAGGAAAAAGATCTTGTCTATTTACCCTATCCATGCCTCTCGTGATTTTATAAAGCTCTATAAGGTTCACCTCAGCCTCTGATGCTCCAGGGAAAACAGCCCAAGCCTATACAGCCTCTCCCTATCACTCAAACCCTCCAACCTGCTTGTAAATCTTTTCTGAATGCTCTCATGATTCACAAAATCCTTCCAATAGACAAGGTCAATTTCCAATCCCCAAAATGTCTTATCTAGATTTGAAATTGCAAACCTACATGAAGATAAAGAAATTGGTATACACAAGAGCAATAGGTCCTCTTAATTGCTCCAAAAAATGGCCAAGCAAGCCACAAATCTAAGGATAACTGGGATTGGGTAATAAATTGCAACTTAATTAACAAGGCCCATACTCTGAGAATAAAGATATCATGGGAAAAGAACATTTAATTCTGTCTTACACCTCATACAGAAAACTTGCCCATGTTACCCTGTTTAACTCTTCTTAGCTTTGTTCTGGATCTCTTGGCTGTCTGCATTAACATGAGAGGATTTTTTTTCTTGCTGGACTTAACTTGTTTGCCATGTTTTGCTGATCTCACATGACCTTGTGTTTCCCTCTCCTTTTGTTCTTATGTGGATGGGGTGTACCTCATGATACTGCTAATAAAGCAAGTTACTGTCTTTTCAGGAGTGGGATTTCTGTCAGATAGCTGCTTTGAAGCTTATATACAGTGCTGTCATTTCAGCATGCCCTGTTGTGGTTGCCTCTTGGAATCATTTGAATGTAAGTACCTCGATGTGTCAAAATCTGATAAAAGTAACAGCATAAATGATTAGCTCATTAACTTTCTGGAAATCCTATTAAAATATTTATCTCCTGGTCTCCTTGGTGGCTCCAGCTGTCAAAATAATCAACAAAATTCCCAAATCTGCCTTTCTATCAAAAGACTATTGAACAAAAAAATCACTTAATAGCCAATTGGTCAAAATGTGACCAATCTGATGGTCAGGCTGTGGGGACAGGAAGTGGGGTGTGTCAGAGCTACATTTTCTTGTCCTTGCTTCTGATCTCAGAACAAATGAAGCACTATCTGAGTCTATGGTTCTGAAAGGGACCTCGTCTGGGTGCTCCATAGCATTGCTGTTTGGTAAAGGCAAACTACGTGGTCACGAAGCAGGAATAAAAGCTTGTGGATTTGTCTTCAGAGGAGGAGTAAAGGAGCAAACAATCTGTTGTGGTAAGGATTCGCTGGTATGATTTTCTCTTAAAAGTAGCAATTAGTTCCTTGAGAGACAATCCTATCTTCATTTTAATGAACTATTTCTATGATAACGTAATGATCTAAATGCTGCGGGTTTCAGTACCAATAAATCCCACTGCCAACATTCAGATGCCCATGCATTGCAAAAGAATATATCCTTAATCCTACCAAAAAGGATGGTGTCTTTCTCTATTCTTTGCGAGTATCCTTAAACAACATCTTGCATTTATTAGCTACTTGAACATAATGAAGTAATGTTCCTGCACAATGTTGCCAATAACATAGGGGTTTGTGTTGTTTATTTTCTGAGCATTTTCTCTTGCGATGTACCCTATCTCATTGTGGTAGGAAGAATGGCAGCATGTGGCCACTGATCAGTGGGTGGCTAGGGCAAATCTGCAGAAAGTTCTCTGCATTTGCTGGGTTGTGAGATAGCACTACCACAACTGCCAGCATCACAACATTTTTGTTGATTGGGTTGCGCTATCTCCCAAGTCTTTTATGCCACTTTCTGGAGGGAGCTGCAGATAGATCGTCATGCTTGACAAGTGAGCTACTTATTAATATTCTCCCCCATATCTCAGCTGCTAGCAAATCTTTTGCAGATGAGTATGATTTGTGTAGGATTGGATTGCTGGCTGCTACTAACAACGTGCTGCCTAGCCAATCTTCCAGTCATTTAGTACCCACATAACATTAGAGAGTGCCCTATGACCAACCACTATGTCCATGTAAACAGGAGCAGAGGCAATGCAACCCCTTGAGCCTGCTCCGCCATTCAATATGGTCATGACTGATCTTATCATACCTTACAGCCAACCCTCCATAATCCTTCAACTCATTACTAATTAATATGTGTACCTCCTCCTAAAATTTACTCAGTGTCCTAGCATCCACTGAATTCTGTATCCACCGTAAAGGATCCCACTCCCTTATTGTTCAACTCACTTGTCACTATATCTGCCTTATTTTATTTGTGTGCATTAGACATCCCTGAAACAACTTTAACTCAGGATATATTGGAGCAAACACGTGTGCCAGCTCCAAAGGTTGCTGGATGAGAAGGGGTACCCCCTCCAAATCTCGCTCAGGTCACCTCAAAGAAATTCTCAGATGACTGCAGTGTAAAAGCCTAATGCTGGTCACATTTTTCCCAGTGCCATTGTGGAACAGACCTGCTGTTGTGAGGTTCCGAACCCTGGACCAATCAATCCAGACATGGCATCTTGCATCAGAGTGGTGTGCTGCGCCCTCCAAAGTCACCAAAGTGGCATACACTGAATGAGGAGGAGATGCTGGAGCTAAAGGAATCTTCGAAGGAGGAAGAAGTGTATGAAGATCCTGACATGAATGAGAGACAGAGATAGGGCAATGTTCTGGACTGCTTAAGTAGTCAGAAGGAACTTTAAAGTCTCCTGCTTCCAAATGCCTGACCTGTTTGGAAACTTCCTATTTGTAAGTTATAATTTACTTTGCATAGATGTCAGACAGCCCTCTGGCTAATGCATTCCATAACGGTAACTGATTTACTTGTTATAGCTGTTCATTACTCAATGCAATAAAAAAGACCAGCTATTTTCTTAAATATGGATATGATATTCTTCCCTCTTTGTAAGTTATAGTGCCTGTACAAACTTTGTCCTATCGCAAATAAAGCAAATATGATACAACTGAGATGCTTCCTCTCCCTCCCAACACACCTAGATGCAACCCTGATATCTACAGCAGAGGTGCATGGAGCCTGCTATGTTTTATACCCTGTCCTTCATGGAATGTGGACATGGTTGAGTCGGACAGGATTTATTGCCCATCCTTAACGGCCCTGAACTGAGTGCCTTGCTAGGTGCTTTCAGAGTTCAGTTAAGAGTGAAACACTGTGCTGTGGGTTTCCTTTTTACTACAATGATCAACAATGGTTGTATGATTGAAATGAAGTTAACTATTTAATTCAAGATTTTTACTGAATTCAAATTTCACCATCTGCCATAGTGGGAGTTGAATTCAGGTCCCCAGAATATGAGCTCTGGAATTCTGGATTGCCAATCCAGTGACATTACCACAAAGCTCAAAATTTGTGAGAAGATTTGTAGCTCGGGTGCTCGTTGTTGTGGTTCTATTTGCCGAGCTGGGAATTTGTGTTGCAGACGTTTCGTCCCCTGCCTAGGTGACATCCTCAGTGCTTGGGAGCCTCCTGTGAAGCGCTTCTGTGATGTTTTCTCTGGCATTTTTAGTGATTTGTATCTGCCGCTTCCGGTTGTCAGTTCTAGCTGTCCGCTGCAGTGGCCGGTATATTGGGTCCAGGTTGATGTGCTTATTGATTGAATCTGTGACAGATTCACAATGTGACAGATTCAATCAATAAGCACATCAACCTGGACCCAATATACCGGCCACTGCAGCGACAGCTGGAACTGACAACCGGAAGCGGCAGATACAAATCACTATAAATGCCAGAGAAAACATCACAGAAGCGCTTCACAGGAGGCTCCCAAGCACTGAGGATGTCACCTAGACAGAGGACGAAATGTCTGCAACACAAATTCCCAGCTCGGTGAACAGAACCACAACAATTACCACAAAGCCCCAACTTTCCCTTGAAGACTTGAACAGTTGACCCCTGGCAGCTTTTTTAAAGAGCAACCCACCTAGACCCATTCCCCTACATTTACCCCTTCACCTAACACTACAGGCAATTGAGCATGGCCAATTCACCTAACCTGCACATTTTTCGACTGTGGAGGGAAACCACACAGATACGGGGACAATCTAATCTAAAAAAAATACAGATCTGAGTGCATATCCAACAGCTACTGAACTTTCTTCTGGACCTGTCTTTCCATGACAGTTTTAGATTAGTAATCTAATCTAAAAAAAATACAGATCTGAGTGCATATCCAACAGCTACTGAACTTTCTTCTGCACCTGTCTTTCCAAGACAGTTACCATCTTTTCCATGGATACAGGCATGTACTCACATGCTGAAGCCATCACAGTAGTGAGAATGCAGATGAATTTCCTCCATCTTTTATTCCAACCTACCAAGTGCCTCTGGCTCCCCTGTCTGATGTTCCTATGCCTCTGTTTGTTGGTCGAGTACAGAGACATGTCTTTGGCATGTGGCTCAGAGGTGCCTCATCTCCAGAAGTCCTTTGAATGTCAGGCTTGTTTTCTTCAAATAGCTATAGAGATGTTCCAGTGATCTGCTCACCAGATCGAGGCCCCACACCTGATATAGATACAACATCTGTCAAAGTGATTTTTTTTTCAGTTGGAGGAAGGTGTAGATGAATTCCTTGCTGATGCATCCCTGGGGATATACAGATTTCCTCCTAGGAGGTGGTCCTAGTGCAGAGGGACTCAGGTTGCAGACTCTTCCTGGGAATCATGGAGAAGGTGAAGAGAAGCAGTTATCATTGTGTTGTCATCGATGCTCATCCGGGAAGAGGAGAGCACAGAGATGCTCACTGGCTTGCTGGGCCACACAGGAGAAAATGAGGTGGATGAGCTAGACAACATGCATCTGGTGCTGAGGATGGTGGGCTATGAGTTTTGTGGGATGTGTTTAAAGAGTGACCAATGGTCCTGTCCTTTTAAATGAGTTGAGGGTTTTTGTCTTAACCACCAAACTGGGCAGCAGATTTCGGACATCCACAAACATCTGGGTGAAAGTGCTTTTTCTAATGCTCCCTCTAATCCTTTCAGCAGTCATATTAAATCTGTGACCCCTGGTAACTGATCTGTCTGTCGGGTGAAACAGGTCTTTTCAATTCACTCAATCCTCATTATTAAAGTTCCTTAAATCACCCCTTAGCTTCCTCTGATCTGAGGAAAATGACCCTAGCCTACCTAACCTCTTCTCATGGCTGCAGTTCTCAAGCCCTGGTAACATTCTTGCAAATCTTCTTTGTACTTTGTTCAGAGCAATTATCTCCTCCTGTAATGTGGTATTGAGAGTTGTACACTATATTCTGCCCATGGACTAAACAATGTCTTGTATAGTTCAGTATTACATTCACGCTCATGTGCTTAATACCTTGCCCAATAAAGGAAAACATCCACATACTTTTCTTACTACTTTATCAACTGGTGCTACGACATTCAGGGACTTGTGGATATACACTTCAACATCACTCACTTCCTCTACCTTTCTCAATACCTTCCTGTTTATTGTGCATTCTCTTGTTTTGCTTGAATACATTTCCACCCACTCAACTAATCTATTGATATCATCCTGCTGTCAATAAACATCCTCTTCACGTTTACTGAGATGGCCAATTTATGTGTCATCTACAAATCTCCATATAATGGTTCTTACATCCAGTGCATTAATATAAATACCAAAGTAACAATGGAACTAACATTGAGCCCTGTGGAATAGCACTGGAAACAACATTCTATTCACAAAATACATCTGTCAAGTATTGCCTTATGGCTCAGTAACAGGAAATAATCTTGGATCAAACTCATTACATTCTCCTCGATCCAATCCTGAGTAGTCCAGCATGTGGGGCCTTGTCAAACGTCTTAACAAAAATCCACGTAAACTACATCCACTGCATTACTCTCATCAATTCTCCTTGTTACTTCCTGAAAAGATTAAAATGTGTTAGTAAGACGTGATATTCTCTTGACAAAACTGTGCTGTCTATTCCTGAATAATCCATGACTTTCCTGGTAACAGTTGATCCTTTCCCTTAGTATTTCTTTAGAAATTTTCTCACCACTGAAGTCAGACTGACAAGCCTATAATTATTTGGTCTATCATTGCATCCTTTTTGAATGATATTTGCAGACCTCCAATCCTAGTATCTTGCCTGTGTCTACTGACGCTTGGAAAATGCACCTTAGGGCATCTGTTATTTTCTCCCTGGCTTCCTTCAGCAGTGTAAATGCACAATTCAGCTGGCCCTGACATATTTTCCTCCTTTCACAGGTCAGTCCCTTTCGTTCTTCTCTTCTCATCACAAATCATTTATTGAAAATTTCACTCTCCTCCTCTTCAGCTAAAATATCTGCATTATTCCTCTCCTTTGTGAAGACAGTGACAAATGATTCATTAAGAATCTGACCCCAGCTTTTGCATCTGGATAGAAGTTAGCGTGTATATCTCTGAGAGGCCCAATCCTTTCCTTCATCATGCTCTTGACACATTGTCGAAACACTTTTAGATTTTCCTTAATTTTACGTGCTAATATTTTTGTATCCTCTGTTTGTTTTCCTAATTCTCTTTTTTCATTTCATTTTGTACTTTCTATGCTCCTCTAAACTTCCAAAAGATTTTCTGAGGTTGTCATAACTTTTATTTCTTTGGGGTATGCTATTGCCAAGCTTCATTGCTATCTGCTCCCAGGCTGAATCCCCTTCCTAGTCCAGCTGTTCCAGTACAGTTACAACCTGACATCTACCCGACAATGTGGAAAATTACCCAGACATGTCCTGTACACAAAAAGCAGGACAAATCCAACCCAAGTAATTACTGCCCCATCAGCCTACTCTTGATCATCAGTAAGATGATAGAAAGTGTCATCAACAGTCCAAACAGCAGCATCTGATCAACAATGATATGCCTAATGATGCCCAGTTTGTGTTCAGCCGTGGTCACACAGCTCTTGACCCCATTACATGCCTTTGGTTCGTACATGGCCAAGACAGCTGAACATCTAAGGTGCAGTGAGTGACAGCTCTTTGATATCAAGGCTGCATTCAACCAAGTATAGCATCATGGAGCTCTGGCAAAATTGGAATCAATGGGTATCGGGGGGAAACTCTCTGCAGTTTGGATTCATACTTGGCACACAGGAAGATGATTGTGGTTGTTGGAGTTCAGTCACCTCAGTTCCAGAACATCCTTGCAGGAATTCCTCAGGGTCATGTCCTAAGCCCAAACATCTTCAGCTGCTTTGTCACTGATCATCCCTCCATCATAAGGTTAGAAATGGAGATATTTGCTGATGATTGCGCAACTTTCAACACCACCCATGAGGCCTCAGATACCAAAGCAATTCATGTTCAAATGCAACAAGGTCTTGACAATATCCAGGCCTGGGCTGAGAAGTGGCAAGTAACATTCGCACAATACAAATACCAGGCAATGACCTTCCCCAATAAGAGATTATGTAACCACCACCACTTGACATTCAAAAATATTATTATCACTGACTTCCCACTATCAACATTGTTGGGCTTGCCATTGTCCAGAAGAAAGTGACGACTGCAGATGCTGGAGATCAGAGTCAAAAAGTGTGTTGCTGGAAAAGCACAGCCAGTCAGGCAGCATCTGAGGAGCAGGAGAGTCGATGTTTCAAGCATAAGCTCTTCATCAGTAATGTTGATCAGAATCAAAAAATGTAGTGCTGGAAAAGCAAATTGGCCATTGACCAGAAACTCAATTGGATGTTGACAAAGCAGCAGGTCAGAGACTAGGAATTCTACAGCGAGTAACTCACCTCCTGACTCCCCAAATTCTGATCACCATTTACAAGGTACAAGTCTATTTTTTGCCTGAAGCTTATAGTGCTCAGTGCTTCATTATATGCCCCCCCCTAGCTCACTGATTTGATATACCAAAGTGGGTGTTTCTGGACTGGAATGCTTGATTGTGTTACAGTCTTATCCTCTGCAGTATTAGCATTCTTATTTTTGGAAAGCATTAAATTAAGAAAGAGAATGTTTTACTATAGATTGCGTGACCAATTATTTTGACCACAGTAACAAAACGTAATGGTTCTTTAAAATTAAGTCACGTTTTAAATACTCTTTGATCTTGAATGAACATATATAGCTTATCTCAAAATAAGGGTGCATGACGGTGTAAATATACCAAATTCTCCTTTGCCATTATCTCAGTGTATCTGATGCTAGTTATTTAGAAAGTCTGCTCCTCACGTTGATGCTACTTATAATTAAATTGATAAAGATCATGTCGCCTGCCACTGTCACTGCAAACTGTCTCAGGAAAATTGCTCTTAACAGATTATTTGCCCACTAATAATTAAAATATGCCAAGTCACATTCCACCTGGCATAAAGAACAGAGTAAAGAACATACAAATAATATACAGAACACTACAAAATGGTTGAAAAACTATGCCTCATTTAGGGAACAAATGTCAAGATTAAGATTTTGGGCCAAATCTCTTCATGGCAGCATGAAGTTGGGAAAATTCCCAATTCTGCAAACGGCATTCTTTGTTTTGTTTCAAAAGTTGAAAGGAAGAGCGTTACTTTTACTTGACAGCTTGTCCATTCCAAAGATGTTATTGTGAATACTGTATTTTTTTATCTGTCTGCATTTTGGATTGCGGACTGAAGTGAGACAAGAGCTGTTTCAAAATAAAGGATTGTTGGTGCATTTTTAAAAAGCAAATTATTGAAACTTGTTGTGCTTATATGCTGTTTTGTCCAAGCAGTGAGGGGTGGACAGGTCAGTACCAGGGGTATGCACATGTGAGATTTGGCCAACATCAAATAGTTGATTGGACAGTGGAATTCTGAACAGCTGTGGATGACAAAGGCCATCAGCCTGACAAGCAACAGTTGATAGGCTCCTGGGAAGCTGAACAGTTTGTTGCTGTGAAGATACTGGCAGACTTCGGACAACTGCAAGTACAGGTGGCATGTCTTTCTCTCCAGTACAATAGCAAAAATCTAAAGATAGCTAGTTAATTTCCCCTCACCAATTGCTGTAAAATGTGGTCTTTAACCAGTAAGAGTTTTTGCGGTCAATGTATCAAAT
Organism: Chiloscyllium punctatum; assembly: GCF_047496795.1. Taxonomy (NCBI): domain Eukaryota; kingdom Metazoa; phylum Chordata; class Chondrichthyes; order Orectolobiformes; family Hemiscylliidae; genus Chiloscyllium; species Chiloscyllium punctatum. Next base: position 54,715,709 of record NC_092758.1, on the reverse strand, counting down.
GCATATGCCTCCTGCGAAGAGACTTGGAGAAGAAAGACTGAAAAACAGCAAGTCCTGGTCTGCAAAAGAATCATCTCAGCAAACCCTGTGGACTGGGATCAGTTTTTAACCTCTACTCATAACACAAAAGTATTTTTTCTCTGTCTGTGCCTGCCTGATTGGGAGTGTAGGGAAGTTAAAGATGTGAGTTAGATTTTTTTTTTCTGGTAGAGCTATATGCGAGCAGTTCACAGTTGTTTCCATGTACTTCGAATCACTTTATTTGCAATAAATAGTCATCCTTGTAAAGTACAGAATGTTTTCATGTGTCCATGTCTTGCTTAATCTTCATCTATTGGACAAGTAAATTGTGGAATTTTGTGCACTCTGAAAGTTATAAATTCTGCAATGACTCCAGAAATAGTGGGACTTGATTTCCAGTCTTCTACCCAGTGAGGAATGACCATACCCATCTCTCCTGTACTTTTACATCTACTTCAAACAATCTCAAGAGGCATCTGACTTCTTCCAAAGAATTATCTTCTCCTTAAAAAGGACATCTAACCTCTCCAAAGTATTCTGATACATTTAGATCTTTCCCTCAACTTCTAAAGCCCACAGGTAATGCTTCAGAAACATGGGTGACTAAAATTGCTTCTGTTTGAAGCCAGGTGGACTGCTAAATGTGCTGCTACCTCTTTCAACTGCTGATGTGTGAAATAAAATTTGTTGGCAGTTCATCTTACTCCAACAAAAATGATGTGTGCTCAGTTTGGAAATAGGACTTCTGGAATCGGGGTTCTGATGCCATTCTGACTAAGGCATGGAGCTCTTCAACTTTACAAAAATTCAGGTTCAAAGTTTGGGACAAGATTTGTAGCTCGGGTGCTCGTTGTTGTGGTTCTGTTTGCCAAGCTGGACATTTGTGTTGCAGACGTTTCGTCCCCTGTTTCGGTGACATCCTCAGTGCTCATCACTATAAATGCCGGAGGAAACATCAAAGAAGCATTTCACAGGAGGCTCCCAAGCACTGAGGATGTCACCTAGACAGGGGACGAAACATCTGCAACACAAATGCCCAGCTCGGCGAACAGAACCACAACAAAAATTCAGGTCTTTATCAGCCACTAAAATATGAGCTGTATCTTTCCTGCCATGGTAGACAGGAAGTCTCAGCTGTTAGATTTATCCAATGCCTTGGTGATCTGGTTTGTGTAATGGATACATTGCTTTCCTTGCAGCAAGCACAGTGTATTAAGGCTTCGCTTGGTGTTACAATTCTGAAAATCTGTGTTATACTTTTTCTCTGGCCTCTAGAGAAAGCATATGACACTATTCATGACCTTTTGTTGTGTGTATTGCACTCTAGCTTTATCAGGAGAATTTCTTTCTGCCATAATCTTGACTATTTTCTTCTATGTCCCTTTCTTCAGCAAAACTCCTGGTTTCTATTGGCGAGAGGCTAGCTTTCAATGTTGTGCCAATCATATCCTTACTCCCCTGGCAGCCTCCATCTAAACCTGAGACTGCGTTCTTTTTACAGCTTCTGACTGGTTTGACACTTCAATAAAGAGGTACAGGATGACCATTCAAATTGTTAGATTTGTCAAAATATATCTTTAAAACTTCTATTTAAATCTGAATCATATATAGGATAATTAACTCGTATTTTTTTCTTATGTTTGTATTTTGCATTGGACTCTATTATTTGGTGGATATTGTAATGTTTCTTGTTATATTTAATGACAAATCCATATTTTCATCCTTGTATTTAATCTATTGTTGCAAATCAAAAATGCATGGCATGGTGCAGCAAGCAGCTTACTGCCAAGCAATACTCTTCAGTTCATATAACTATTCAAAGAGCAGATTATCTATCTTTTCTTTCAAGACACAACTTCCAGATTATAGGAGAGATAGTCAGTTTGCAGCAATTGTGATAAATCAATTTAAAGATGACACTATTCTATAAAAATCTGATATTATTAGTATGCCCAAGCAGTGCTCACAAAAATGTGCTATCGTCCTCCACTTGTCAACACAGTCAGTCATGGTCAAATCAATTTAAGTGTAGAAGGAAAGTAAAGGATGCAGGCTGCAATGTTTGCTCTTTTCTAGTTTATTAAAAGTTTAACAGTTCTTGTAGAGAGGAAAGAATGCAGATTAAACATCTGCATATTTTCTCAAGCTTTACGAAAATGCTATTAAACTTTCCAAATGAACAATTTTGCAAACTCAATTAAACCATAATTAGTGATTTGAAAAGTCAGGGAATTGTTTGTCTTTTAATCAGCAACAATGGAGTACCAGAAAGCCACTTAAGTGAAATATCTTAATAGACAGTGAGTAGGGAAAGGGCTCTAATGGTGCAGTGGCAGTGCCCTTACCTCTGGGCCAGGAGACTTGGGCTTAAGAAACACATGCTCCAGAGACATGTAATAAAATCTCTGAACAGGTTAATTAAAAAACATCTACACAAAGAGTCAAAGGAGTCTGTGGAATAGTGTTAGTATTCCTACTTTTAGACTCCCAAAAGCCTAGGTTCAAATTCTAGCTGTTTTGGGGTGTATCCTGAGCTGTCTGAACCTGTTGATTAAAATTATCTACACAGAAAGCAAGTAAGAGAGATCTACTACTCCATAAGCTAACTATATTGCTGCCCCTCTCCACACAGTGCCCTGACATCACCACAGTCAAGAAATAACTTAGCCAAATGCATCTTCACATTACAAGCATCAATTTTAGGCCTGAAAATCCACAGATTTTCTTGGCAAGTAAAAGTGCAGCAGAAGGTTGGAAATTAAGTTGCATTCTGAACTTGGATGATGATTCCTGATTGATCTTTTGAAAATATAGCCTTCATATGCCCGTTTCAAAGCCAACATGAGTGATTGGGCTCCCATTGCCAGGAGTTACAACATTCTAACTCACAAAAACCTGCAATCCTTAGTGCTCTTTCTGCTTAGACCAAGATTGAATAATGGCAATGGGCCTCACCCAGAATTCCAGTCAAGCATGAGACCTGCAACAATGGATTATAAATGCTTTCCAACAAACAAGGGTATGTGTGGGCATATATGATCGACATTTATTTGAGGCTGATACTGACAAATCCTTTTCCCAAGATGATCATGGTGCTCCAACAGTGTGCAACTATTTGATGGTGCGGTGGCTGGAGATTTCCTCTAAAGACTTTGAGAAGTCCTTCCCCTGTTATTGCAATTCAAGTACAGGGAGTTTCCAATAATCCAATCCTGATCTGATATACTTTGGCAATATGGCTGGCAGAAGCCTGTGGCAGGCACATCTGACATACACACATACACACACACATATAATAATGTACTACCACAATCCCTGCCCTGCTGCTTATATTGATATAGATGATATAGATAATAAAACAGAAAGTACTGGAGAAACTCAGCAGTACCAGTGGAGAAAGAAACAGGGTTAACATTTCAAGATTGTTATGTCTGCTCTTCAGATACAATTTTTCAGGTACTGGTTTAGAAGGATAAATTAGTTGGCAGTATTCACAGTATCTACCTGCCTTTTACCAGTCTTTATCCTTGTCTTCAGCCACAGCTACTGCAGGAACAGTAACTGATTTTAGAGGGAAGCATGGCCCTGAAATATTGAGCAGAAACACTCATTTTCACTGGCTATGATATTCTGATAGCAGGTAACCTTCACCAAAAGACTGCATGAGTCATTGAATGTGGGGCCCCCGCATGTGTCGCACTGAGGATTATAGATGCAGTGCTGATTGCAAATATATATACACCCGGTGCTCCAAATACATTTAACTAGTACCTTGCATAATTAAGAAACGCCTTTGCGTTTATTGTAGATGTACAGAAAGTCAAATTTCAATGATTGTTTATTCTCCATATGCAAAGACTGTACAGAATTGAATGGCTTTCATACCTGTGTATATAAATAATGGTATTTTTTATGAATAAAGCTTATTTTTGAAATAAAAATAAACATCATGTAGATAATTAGTACTGAGTGTGTGAGTTACAATATACACAGTGTGGATTCTGAATATTGAAACAACTCAGTGCAGGGCTATTTGGATGTTTCAATACCCTGTTCTGAGATGGGGAGGTGTGTGGATCTCAGGCGAATGAGGATCCTAAGGAGTGGAGCTGAAGATATTTGGGCATTTGTGAGGATTGCAGGGAAATCCTCATGTCTCCTTTGTGGTCTTTTTCCTGTCTCCCTCCAGAACTCTCCTCACCTACCCCTATCCTGGGAGCCTCGTCCTCATCCCTGCAATTTTCAAGGAGTATCTCATGGAACAGGGAATAGTGATAACAGCTCCAGCTAGCACTCACACAAAGAAGGAGCACTGTGGTAAAATGGACCTATAGGTGAGTCTGGAAGGTAGGTCAGGAGAGTTATCCCTGGGAGCTTTGGTGTTGGACATTAAATGGTTCCTGGGGTCTGGGGGTGTGGACATGGAGGGCTGGAGGAGGGGGTTCCTGGGGCTTGGTGGATGGGATGAAGGCAAAGTGTTCCCATGGATTGGGAAAAGGAAGGAAACTGACATTTTCTTTTCATGCTCTTCTTAGAAGATTGTGCTGCAATATAGGGGACTGTGTGGCTGGAAGAGTCCCAGTTGTTGTTTCTATACTCGTAATGAGTATGTGTACATGTATGTATGAAGGAGATGGGTCTGTTTGTGACTGATGTCAGAATCTAGGGTTCAGAGTCACTCATGGTTTCTGGCAGTAGGAACACCGTGAGGGCGGCACGGTGGCACAGTGGTTAGCACTGCTGCCTCACAGCACCCCAGACTTGGGTTCAATTCCTGCCTCAGGCGACTGACTGTGTGGAGTTTGCACGTTCTCCCCGTGTCTGTGTGGGTTTCCTCCGGGAGCTCTGGTTTCCTCTCACAGTCCAAAGATGTGCAGGTCAGGTGAATTGGCCATGCTAAATTGCCCGTAGTGTTAAGTGAAGGAGTAAATGTATGGGTGGGTTGCGCTTCGGCGGGTAGGTGTAGACTTGTTTGGCCTGTTTCCACACTGTAAGTAATCTAATCATAAGCTAAAAGCCAGGCCTTTCACCAACAAAACCGAATACTGCTGGAGTTATTTGTGCTGTTGTCTGACATAGACTTGGTTTCTCAATGTCCACTTTTTACTGTAAGGCCTTTCAGTATTTGTGGTGAATTGGTTGTATTCTTCATGAAATAACTCCATAGAGGCCAGTATCCCATCACAAGTCACCCTTTGTTTACACGGAGAGAGTCCTTGACACTGATCCAGCTTCTTCAGAGCCAGCTCTCAAAGTCAGCAGAACCTCTTGCAGTCCTGTTTATATCTGACAGCCAGGGCTGTCTCACTGACCAGATTAACAGTCCCAACCAGGGAACTCAGGTTCTATGAGGTCTACCTGGCTGACCTCATTACAATCATAAAACATTGGACTCTGTCTGAACAGCCAGGGGTCAACTGGAAAGGAGGCAGTGATGGATATGTGCAAGATGGACATCTATGTTTGAACAAAAGGCAGGATTTGAATAAATAGTCTTGTGCTCATTTAAATAGCACTTAAAACACTTTTTTGTTATGTTTACTCATTGTATGTACATTTTATTTGTTTTCTTTTTGGAGGAGTCTCTTAATAAAGATAATGAACCTTTTGTGTTTTCTAATCGATCACTTATTTTTATGCTTTTGCTATTTCCTTTTTCTTAAAGTTATAAATGTTTGCTTTCAAAAGATCACTGCATCAATGTATTGTCATGTTTTCAGTTTTCTCTTTCTTTTTTGGCTTCTGGATAATAATTGAAAATGATTTTGTTTTTAGTAATTTCAATGTACATTTATTTCCATACTTAGGGTATTAATTTTTGTGGTTCTAATAAAAGATTTTTTTTAAATGAGCTACAAGAGTAATGTCTTTTCTTCAATTCTGTCATGTTAAAGCTTGCCTCTGAGATCTCACTTCATTGAGTTTATTTCACCAGTAAAATTTAAAATCTACATCAACATTAATAAGGCACATAAAGTTGAAACTCATATTGGGGGAACAAATTAAATTTAAAATCATAAAGTTGCATGGTGCAACCACCAAAGTGCCTAGCTACTAATAGAAGCTCCCAGCAGCACCTAAGTTTGCGTGGCAGAGGTGAATCAGAATGCCGTTGGGTATGTACTGCCCCAAACTGGGAGGAAATCTATTGGTGTTCACCTGAGATTTACTGGCTTCCTAACTGTTTCTTCTGGTCTGGTACTACTGTTTTTCATTCCAGGTACCCAATTGCTAAAAATGTAGGAGAAAATAGTCATAGTTTGGAATTAAGGCTTGAAAATAATCTCTCTTCAAACATGATATAATTGTTGGTGATTGTAGATTAGTGTCCTCACCAGTGGCCAGGAAATAATCAATCTCCCAGAGGGATGGAGAGGGTGAGAGCTGATATATATATATATGGAAGGACCATATACATATTGAGGAGCAGAACCTCTTTCTCACTGTGTTATTGTGGAGGTTTCAGAGCTGCTAGCTTTTGGACAACATGGAGAGGCTGCCCACTATCTTAATTTGGATGATGAGTCTGCAGATGGTAAATTAAGAAGCTGCATTTGAAAAAAAATTGCTAAGGGACTTCCAAGATCGTGCTTGGGATTTACTTCCTGCCCTAAGGTTAGACTTCTCATAACACTTGTAAAAATCAGATCACAGTGAGGAGTATCATGTTGATTTTTTAAATAATTAACATGTAGCTTTCAGTTCATGTGCTAAAGCTTGAACAGATTAGGTAGGTTTCTAAATTTAGTTATTACAGATTCCCTGAAATAATTTAAGATGGTGAAGAATTTATTTAATGCTTTTCTTTGAATGATATTTATCTCCCCTGCTGACATGTTGTGGAATCCAATGGATATTGAAAACCTGAGAAAGGTTGGATGAACCAAAATCAAAGTAGAAGGTAAGAAGCCCAATTCTGAGAACTTGAAGTGTAATTCAAGTTGTATTCATGTCTTAAATATATGGGTGGTGGTTTAGCAGTAAAGGTTTGAGGCAGTTACGGCTAAGTAAACCTTTGTTTTTTAAAGGTGGTCACACTGGTTAGCAAATGCTCATCGTTTTGCCACTCCTGCATACCCTACAGCAAAGAGTACTCCCTGTATTGCAAAACGATCATTCTGATTGTTTGAAATAGTGAAGTCTATTTCTACAAGAAATTTGTAAACTGCACTCCCAAGACTAAATTAAAAGAAACAATTTTTCTCCTAACTCATGCCTTCCGGCAATAGATGACTTTACCAACAATTAGCAGGATAAATTGCTTGTTTATTTCAAAATGGCAGCTTTGAAACTGCAATATGGTAGAGTGCTGCTTATTTCTGTTAGCTATATGCCTATTATGCAATATTATCAACTATGTAGTTCACAATGATGCTAAGAATGCGAGTTCAATTCCCATTACATAGAACATAGAACATAGAACAATACAGCACAGAACAGGCCCTTCGGCCCACGATGTTGTGCCGAACTTCTATCCTAGATTAAGCACCCATCCATGTACCTATCCAAATGCCGCTTAAAGGTCGCCAATGAATCTGACTCTACCACTCCCACGGGCAGCGCATTCCATGCCCCCACCACTCTCTGGGTGAAGAACCCACCCCTGACATCTCCCCTATACCTTCCACCGTTCACCTTAAATTTATGTCCCCTTGTAACACTCTGTTGTACCCGGGGAAAAAGTTTCTGACTGTCTACTCTATCTATTCCTCTGATCATCTTATAAACCTCTATCAAGTCACCCCTCATCCTTCGCCGTTCCAACGAGAAAAGGCCGAGAACTCTCAACCTATCCTCGTACGACCTACTCTCCATTCCAGGCAACATCCTGGTAAATCTTCTCTGCACCCTCTCCAAAGCTTCCACATCTTTCCTAAAGTGAGGCGACCAGAACTGCACACAGTACTCCAAATGTGGCCTAACCAAAGTCCTGTACAGCTGCAACATCACCTCACGACTCTTGAATTCAATCCCTCTGCTAATGAACGATAATACTCCATAGGCCTTCTTACAAACTCTATCCACCTCAGTGGCAACCTTCAAAGATCTATGTACATAGACCCCAAGATCCCTCTGTTCCTCCACCTGACCAAGAACCCTACCATTAACCCTGTATTCCGCATTCTTATTTGTTCTTCCAAAATGGACAACTTCACACTTGGCAGGGTTGAACTCCATCTGCCACTCCTCAGCCCAGCTCTGCATCATATCTAAGTCCCTCTGCAGCCGACAACAGCCCTCCTCACTGTCCACAACTCCACCTATCTTTGTATCATCTGCAAATTTACTGACCCACCCTTCGACTCCCTCATCTAAGTCATTAATAAAAATTACAAACAGCAGAGGACCCAGAACTGATCCCTGCGGAACTCCACTTGTAACTGGACTCCATGCTGAATATTTACCATCTACTACCACTCTCTGACTTCGACCGGTTAGCCAGTTTTCTATCCAATTGGCCAAATTTCCCTCTATCCCATGCCTCCTGACTTTCCGCATAAGCCTACCATGGGGAACCTTATCAAATGCCTTACTAAAATCCATGTACACTACATCCACTGCTCTACCCTCATCCACATGCTTGGTCACCTCCTCGAAGAATTCAATAAGACTTGTAAGGCAAGACCTACCCTTCACAAATCCGTGCTGGCTGTCCCTAATCAAGCAGTGCCGTTCCAGATACTCGTAAATCCTATCCCTCAGTACCCTTTCCATTACTTTGCCTACCACAGAAGTAAGACTAACTGGCCTGTAATTCCCGGGGTTATCCCTATTCCCTTTTTTGAACAGGGGCACAACATTCGCTACTCTCCAGTCCCCTGGTACCACCCCCGTTGCCAGTGAAGACGAGAAGATCATTGCCAACGGTACTGCAATTTCCTCTCTTGCTTCCCACATAATCCTAGGATATATCCCGTCAGGCCCGGGGGACTTGTCTATCCTCAAGTTGTTCAAAATGTCCAACACATCTTCCTTCCTAACAGATATCTCTTCTAGCTTATCAGTCCATTTCACACTCTCCTCTTCAACAATACAGTCCCTCTCGTTCGTAAATACTGAAGAGAAGTACTTGTTCAAGACCTCTCCTATCTCTTCCGACTCAATACACAGTCTCCCACCACTGTCCTTGATCGGACCTACCCTCGTTCTCGTCATTCTCAGGTTTCTCACATACGCATAGAATGCCTTGGGGTTATCCTTGATCCTATCCGCCAGGGATTTTTCATGCCCTCTCTTAGCTCTCCTAATCCCTTTCTTCAGGTCCCTTCTGGCTATCCTGTATCCCTCCACTGCTCTGTCTGAACCTTGTTTCCTCAACCTTATGTAAGCCTCCTTCTTCCTCTTTACTAGACATTCAACCTCCCTCGTCAACCAAGGCTCCCTCACACGACCATTTCTTTCCTGCCTGATCGGTACATACATATCAAGGACACGTCGTATCTGCTCCTTGAAAAAGTCCCACATTTCCACCACATCCTTCCCTGACAGCCTATGCTCCCAACGTATGCTCCTCAAATCCTGTCTTACAGCATCGTAATTTCCCTTCCCCCAATTGTAGAAACTTCCTTGTTGTGCGCACCTATCTCTCTCCATAACCAAGGTGAAAGTCACAGAATTGTGGTCACCATCACCAAAATGTTCACCCACTAACAAGCCCACCACTTGTCCCGGTTCGTTACCGAGTACCAAATCCAATATGGCCTCCCCTCTGGTTGGACAATCTACATACTGCGTTAGAAAAGCTTCCTGGACACACTGCACAAACACCGCCCCATCCAATCTACTTGATCTAAAGAGCTTCCAATCAATATTTGGGAAGTTGAAGTCGCCCATGACTACGACCCTGTGGCTTCTGCACCTTTCCAAAATCTGTTTCCCAATCTGTTTCTCCACATCTCTGCTGCTATTGGGGGGCCTATAATAAACACCCAACAAGGTGACTGCACCTTTCCTATTTCTGACTTCAGCCCATACTACCTCCAGAGGCAGATCCCCCTCAAACTTCCTTTCTGCAGCCGTTATACCATTTCTAATTAGCAATGCCACCCCCCCTCCTTTTTTACCACCCTCCCTAATCTTACTGAAACATCTGTACCCAGGAACCTCCAACAGCCATTCCTGTCCCTCATCTATCCATGTTTCCGTGATGGCCACAACATCGTAGTCCCAGGTACCGATCCACGCCTTAAGTTCACCCACCTTATTTCTGATACTCCTTGCATTGAAGTATACGCACTTGAGCCCATCTCTGTGTCTGCAAGTAGTCCCTGTCAGTGCTACCTTCTCCACAGCCTCCCTACAGTCTTGGACATCCTGACACACAGACATTACGGTAAACTTGGGACCTGCTTTCTCACCCTGCACCTGAGAATAGCTAACAATAGCAAACCATCTTGGATACAAATGACTCAGGATGAGTCATCAGTGGATAATGAACCAAAGACACACCTTTGAACAGAGCACACTTGATAAGATAACTTAAATAATTAGGTACTTTTCCTCCAATGCTTTACATTAAATATGTTCTTCCATGGCAGAAACCTGAGCTACTGTCTAAATCTCATGGGTGACATATGTATTTTCTCTACCTTTCTGATGGTCACTCATTCTTTCCTCCTTTAGGTCCTCTCTACTTTCATGGTATCAACTACTAAATTCTACAACTGTTCTGTTGACAAGGGAATACATGTGCAGGTGTTTCTCAATGTCCTTCCAGATGGCCTGCTACAACCCAACTTTTGACATACACTTCCTTGCTCTGATACAGCTCTCACTAAAAGACCCTGGAAAGTCTTCTCTTCCAGGTCCACCATTATGATTTATCACACATTAGAGGTTAAGCACCTCTATCCATCAATAGAACAGCCACAGGTGGTTTTTGTCAGTTTAGCTTAACAGTTAAAATCGGTTGGAGAACATGATCAGTATGCACCAGCGTTTCTGAACAATAGAATTCAGTGAACTGCAATAACCAGTATCCAATCGTGTTCAGCAACAGATGTTTTGTTCCCATGGAAATATTTTGAACAAACTTTTGTTTTAGCTTCCTCTAAGCGAGTTAGTAACATGATCTTTAGATGCACAATGTATTATTAATATAAATGTAATTGGGAATAGTTATGATACTGTAGTCCACGGCAAAATGCATACTTCCCAAATACTTCAACCAATATATTGTTTAAAACGTTCGCCCAGGACACCAACAAATAGACAAAAGTCAGATACTAATAAAACAGTCACAACTTTATTTTTCCAATAATCAAAAATAAGCAAGCTATTCAACACTGTGACTGAACTCTTTCTGACTAGCCAAGATTCCTAGAAAGGCTTACCATGAACACTTGAACATGGAGGTCAGGCAGCATTCAAGGAGCAGGAGAGTCAATGTTTTGGGCATAAGCCCTTCATCAGGATATGGTGATATATTTACAAGTCAGGATGGTGAGTGACTTGGAGGGGGACTTAAAGGGGGGGGTTTTCCCATGTAGATGCTGCCCTGGTCCTTCTCAATGGAAGTGATTGTGGGTTTTGAAAGTGCTGTCTAAGGATCTTTGGTAAATATCTGCAGTGCATCTTGTAGGTAGTACACACTGCTGCTACTGAACATCACTGGTGGAGGAAGTGGATGCTTGCGGATGTGATGCCGATTGTTAAGGACCAGACCAGATCCCCTCAGAACATTTCAGGAAGATAGCCACATCCTAACTTTTCACATTGTTTAATCAGGTGTAGGGAGTGATGCAGCTGGTCAAACCACTCAGTTTTAAACAAAATAGAATTTATTTACAGACTACCAAATGAAACACAAACAAAAGAAAACAGAATTTAGAATAACAACGATTTGAAAATGTAATTGACTATCGGAATTCAATAATTTCCTGCAACATCCCCATAAGCACACCGCTTGGCCAAAAGATCAATTCAAACACAGGTACTTACGGGAGAGAGGGATTGCAGACAGGATCAGCCAGGGAGCATTGGCTGAAACATGAAAGCTCTTTTCCCCCAACGGCTTCTTGGGATTCTCAGCTAAAACTTAACCAATCTCAAAAAATCCTTATACTGAGAGAACTGGCCACTCCTCTTTCATTGTACAAGTGCTTTTTTCTTTAAAAAAAAGGCAGAAAAGCCTTTTTCCTTGTTTGTTGCCTTAGACAGTATTTGTTAGCCATAATCCAAGTGGCCTAACCCTAGAAAAATTGGAACCTCTGCCTTTTACAATCCCTTTTGAAAAAATCCAACATAACCTTGTTAAAGGAGCAGCATTGTCACACCAATTAAGTGGGCTGCATTGTCCAAATGGTGTCAAGATTCTTGAGTGTTGTTAGAGTTGCACCCATCCAGACAAATGGGGAGTATTCCATCACACTCCTGACTTGAGCTTAGTAGATAATGTTTGGGGAGTCACGAGGTGAGTTATTTGCTGCAATATTCCTAGCTTCTGACCTGCTTTTATAGCCACTGTATTTATGTGGTGTCTGTCTGCAGAAGTGGGTCTCATGCTGCAATTAAATTCTCTAGGTACAGTTTTCTTTTGCTTTGAGTATCTTCAATCTGTTGGTGAAGTCTGCTTTTCCAAGGTCAAATCCAGAGTTATATACCTTTCTGGCACATTTCCAGAAAGTTCTGTTGAGCTCTAAAATCAGAGTCCTTAAGTGTTGATGTTCCCTTCCAAGCGTAACACACCAGGTGCCATTCTGTCCCAGGGAAGGGTTCAAATGCAAATGTCCTCTTTATTTCCACTGATGCCAGATTTGTGTCCATAAGCACTCTCTTCGACTTGGAGGTTCTTGTTCATACCGTGGAGTTGTGGCCTAATTGCATTTACAGACTGTTTGGAGTTTGCAAAGAGTTTATTCAACAAGTATTTAATCATTTTTGCTCAGATTCCATTAATCCACTCAGTTGGCCAGCTATTAGGACTGTGAGCTCACCAGACTCCTGGCTACAATATTTAATTTAGTAACCCAATAGAATATCGATATTCTGAGTTATTTAGGTAACATGGAGCTCATGGCTAAGGGAAGTGGAAGTAAAGGAATACCTTTAAGATAGCACTTGGTTGGCATACTTGGCAGTTGTAGTGTCTGCTATTTGAAGAGCTGCTTTGCGAATGGAATTCAAGAATATTAATCTCCTCATGAAAAATTCCAATAATGGCAACTTAAACATTTGTTAACAAGCAGTGCACTTGTCTTTTTCATTTTCAGTTTTGAAATAATTTACAATGAGGTATACAATTGTTTCAGACTGCTAACACTTCAGCTCTCAATAATATTGCATAAGACTGTGCTGGAAGGTATATGGATTAGGTAATTTTCATTTTACATGTAAAAGCATTGTCCAATGAATTGATAAAGAATCTCAAAATCATTATTAAATGAGTGATTATGAATGTCTTGTGGCATATCCCCATCTAACACTAATACTTGACTTGTGATTAATAATTAAGCTACATTTAAACCATACCTGTATCAATCCCCCTTGGAAAATAAGCATTTATTATCTAACATGTTTTCAAATTAAGCTTTATAGCTTTACCCAGTGGAATCACTGATTAACTTTTACTTGGCATCAAGTTCCCTTTTTACATCTTTGATTATTTTGTTTTGCTAAAGCCTGAAGTTAAATTTTAATGGAGAGATGGAATAAATTTTGATTTAGATGAAAAAATAAGCTTATTAACTTAAGAAATCCTATTAATTTCCACAGAGAGAGGAATTATCATGCATTCAATCATTTTTCAATTTCTGATTAGTTGATGTCAGTTTAATGCTTGGTTTCCTGTTTGTTTGCATTCTCCAAAATAGCAGTTCCATGACTCATAATCTTTCAAGATGGGTTGGTAAAATTCTAATATCCTGAGGCTGGACAGGATGAAATTGGTGAATTAAAATACAACAGTAAGTATGTCCTGGGATGTAAAATGATTGATAATCTGGATGGCGGATGTAGCAATACAAGGAGATAATGTAGCAGTTATTCTCTTCCTCACCTCTCTGCAGAATGTTTGGTTTTGCTGTATAAATCCAGTTGGCTCACTCACTCACCAGGCTCAGTTCCAGTTTATCTGACTAACTGGTTCACAATCACTATATTACACTGAGCCCCTCAATTCCCCACTAATTCTCTGATAAGTGCACATAACTTTAAATACCGATGTAACAATTCTGTCAAACAAATGAACAGATTTAAAATAAAAATATTCAAGCACAAATACTTAACAATGAGAATGAATTGTTCAGTATTTATCATGTGTTCTTTCACTCTTATTTAGGTGCAACATATAATGTATGGAGTAACCTTAATAATAGCTGAAGTGGTTCCAAGGTGTCCCTGATCGCAGACAAATACAAAAGCTGAGTTGTCAGCCTGGTGTCACAACAACACAAGAGCATTTCTGAGCCAAACAGCCTAAGCAGCAAATAATAGACAAGGCTAAGTAATTCTGTAACCAATGGATCAGATCTAAGCTTCTGTTGCATCCAGCGGTAAATTGTGGTGAACAAGTTCATGGAAAAAAAGGTTCCATAGATATTCACCATCCTTAGTGATAGTGGAGCTCAATACATTAGTGCAAATAGGTTAGACTGAAGCATTCATAACACTCATCAGGCAAACATGCTGACTGGATGATTACTCTGGTCTTTCTGCTCAGGACCCAGCACAAAAATGCCAGTACTTAGCTAATTCACAGTCAAAAAGTGTGGCACAGGAAAAGCACAGCAGGTCAGGCAAGATCCAAAGAGCATGACAGTTGACATTTCGCCAATAAGCCTTTCATCAGGAATGTGGAGAGGGAAAGGGGCTGAGAGATAAATAGGGTGGTGGGGTTTGGCTGCAGGGAAAGTAGGTGGGAAGGCGATAGGTGGATACAGGTGGTAGGTGATTGTGGTAGGTCGTTGGGGAGGGTGCAGCAGATAGGTGGGAAGAAAGATGGACAGATGGGACAGGTCATGAGGGCATTGCCAAGTTGGAGGGTTGGATCTGGGATGAGGTGGAGGGAGGGGAGATTTGAAAACTGGTGATGTCGATGTGGATGCCGTGTGGGGGGTAGGGTCCTGAGGTGGAAGATGAGGCGTTCTTCCTCTAGTTGTTGGGTGGCTTTGATTTGGCAGTGGAGGAGATCCATGCATTTCCTTGCTGGAGTAGTAGGAGGAGTTGAAGTGGTTGGCCACAAGGTGGTGGGGTTGTTTGTTGCATGCGCCACAGAGATGTTCCCTGAACCACTCTGCAGTTCGGCGTTCTGTTTCTCCAATGTAGAAATAGACCACATCGAGAGCAATGGATGCTATAGTTGAGGAGTTTGGATGTGCAGGAAAATCTCGACTAGATTTGAAATGATCCTTTAGGGCCTTGGTTGGAGGGAAGGGGGAAGAGTGGGCATAGGTTTTCCACTTCTCATAGCGGCAAGGGAAAGTGCTGTGTGTAGAGGGAGGGCTGGTGGTGAGCATGGACCTATCAAGGGAGTCATGGAAGGAATGGTCTCTGCGGAATGCAGATAAGGGTGCAGAGGGAAATATATCTCTGGTGGTGGGGCCTGCCTAAAGGTGACAGAAATGGCAGAGGATGACACGCTGTATCCAGAGATTGGAGGGTGAGAACCAGGTGGGTTCTAGCCTTATTGTGGTTGGAGGGGTTGGGTTCAAGGGCGAACATGTGGCATGTGGAGGAGATGCGCTGGAGGGCATTGTTGATCATGTGGGAGGAGCAATTGTGGTCTTTGAAGTAAGAGGACATCTAAGATATCCTGGAGTGGAGTTGCTCCTCCTGGGAGCACATACAGTGGAGATGGAGGAATTGGGAGTTAAGGTATCACATTTTTACTCCCCTTCCCTCCCCCAAGGACATGTAAGTCCCGGGCCTCCACCACCAATCAAAGCCACCTACTAACTGGAGGAAGAACACCTCATCTTCCACCCCAGGACCCTACCACCACACGGGATCAACATCGACTTCACTAGTTTCCATATCTCCCCTCCACTCACCTCATCCCAGATCATGGGACTGGGATATCACAGCAATTACAGAAACATGGCTCAGAGATGGGCAGGACTGGCAGCTTAATGTCCCAGGATACAAATGCTACAGGAAGGATAGAAAGGGAGGCAAGAGAGGAGGGGGAGTGGCATTTTTGATAAGGGATAGCATACAGCTGTGCTGAGGGAGGATATTCCCAGAAATACATCCAGGGAAGTTATTTGGGTGGAACTGAGAAATAAGTAAGGGATGATTATATTATTGGGATTGTATTATAGACCCCCTAATAGTCAGAGGGAAATTGAGAAACAAACTTGTAAGAAGATCTCAGCTATCTGTAAGAATAATAGGATGGTTATGGTAGAGGATTTTAACTTTCCAAACATAGACTGGGACTACCATAGTGTTAAACGTTAAGATGGAGAGGAATTTGTTAATTGCGTACAAGACAATTTCCTGATTCAGTATGTGGATGTACCTACTAGAGAAGGTGCAAAACTTGACCTACTTTTGGGAAATAAGGCAGAGCAGGTGACTGAGTTGTCAGTGGGGGAACACTTTGGGGTCAGTGACCATAATTCTATTAGTTTTATAATAGTGATGGAAAAGGATAGACCAGATCTAAAAGTTGAAGTTCTAAATTGGAGAAAGGCCAATGTTGACGGTATTAGGCAAGAACTGTCGAAAGCTGATTGGAGGCAGATGTTCACAGGTAAAGGCGCGGCTGGAAAATGGGAAGTTTTCAGAAGTGAGATAAGAGGCTCCAGAGACAGTATATTCTTGTCAGGGTGAAAGGAAAGGCTGGTAGGTATAGGGAATGCTGGATGACTAAAGAAATTGAGGGTTTGGCTAAGAAAAAGAAGGAAGCATATGTCAAGTATAGACAGGATAGATCAAGTGAAGTGATCGAGGAAGTGCTGGATGTCTTGAAACGGGTAAAGGTGGATAAGTCCCCAGGACCTGATCAAGTGTACCCGAGAACGGTGTGGGAAGCTAGAGAAGTGATTGCTGGGCCTCTTGCTGAGATATTTGCATATCGATAGTTACAGGTGAGGTGCTGGAAGACTGGAGGTTGGCAAACGTGGTGCCACTGTTTAAGAAGGATGGTAAGGACAAGCCAGGGAACTATAGACCAGTGAGCCTGATATCGGTGGTGGGCAAGTTGTTGGAGGGAATCCTGAGGGACAGGATGTACATGTATTTGGAAAGGCAAGGACTGATTAGGGATAGTCAACATGGCTTTGTACATGGGAAATCATATCTCACAAACTTGATTGAGTTTTTTGAAGAAGTAACAAAGAGGATTGATGAGGGCAGAGCAGTAGATGTGACCTATATGGACTTCAGTAAGGCATTCGACAAGGTTCCCCATGGGAGACTGATTAGCAAGGTTACATCTCACGGAATACAGGGAGAAATAGCCATTTGGATACAGAACTGGCTCAAAGGTAGAAGACAGAGGGTGGTGGTAGAGGGTTATTTTTCAGCCTGGAGGCCTGTGACCAGTGGAGTGCCACAAGGATTGGTGCTGGGTCCTCTACCTTTTGTCATTTACATAAATGATTTGGATGCAAGCATAAGAGGTACAGTTAGTAAGTTTGCAGATGACCAAAATTGGAGGTTCGTGAACAGCAAAGTGGGTTACATCAGATTACAACAGGATCTTGACTAGATGGGCCAATGGGCTGAGAAGTGGCAGATGGAGTTTAATTCAGATAAATGTGAGGTGCTACATTTTGGGAAAGCAGATATTAACAGGACTTATACACTTAATGGTGAGGTTCTAGGTGGTGTTGCTGAACAAACAGACCTTGGAGTGCAGGTTCATAGCTCCTTGGAAGTGGAGTCACAGGTAGATAGGATAGTGAAGAAGGCGCTTGGTATGCTTTCCTTTATTGGTCAGAGTACTGAGTACAGAGTTGGGAGGTCATGTTGCGGCTGTACAGGACATTGGTTAGGCCTCTGTTGGAATACTGCATGCAATTTTGGTCTCCTTCCTATCAGAAAGATGTTGGGAAACTTGAAAGGGTTCAGAAAAGATTTACAAGGATGTTGCCAGGGTTGGAGGAGTTGAGCTACAGGGAGAGGCTGAAAAGGCTGGGGCTGTTTTCCCTGGAGCATCGGAAGCTGAGGGGTAACCTTATAGAGGTTTACAAAATTATGAGGGGCATAGATAGGGTAAATAGACAAAGCCTTTTCCCAGGGTCGGGGAGTCCAGAACTTGAGGGCATAGGTTTAGGGTAAGAGGGGAAAGATATAAAAGAGACCTAAGGGACAACTTTCTCACGCAGAGGGTGATAGATGTATGGAATGAGCTGCCAGAGGAAGTGGTGGAGGCTGGTACAATTGCAACATTTAAGAGGCATTTGGATGGGTATATGAATAGGAAGGATTTGGAGGGATATGGGCTGGGTGCTGGTTGGTGGGACTAGATTGTGTTGGGATACCTGGTCGGCATAGACAGATTGGATCGAAAGGTCTGTTTCCACGCTGTACATCTCTATGACTCTATGACTCTATCGCCTTCTATATGAAAACAGTCTTCACTTACAGGACTCATATCTCTTTATCACTCCTTATTCATGTAGTTTGCCAGATGTCTCTTGAACTCACTCCACTGGTATCAAGAAATGCTGGTGGCACTGGACACTACAAAAACAATGGGCCCCAGAAACTTTTTGCTGATATTAATGAAGACTTGTGGCCCAGAACCTGCTGTGCCCTTAGCCAGGTTGTTCCAGTGCACCTACAACACTGTCATGTATCTGACAATGTCAAAAATTGCCCAGACTTTCCTGCACACAAAAATGTAGGACAAATCGAGCTGGCCAAATTACCATTCCATCAATGTACCCTTAATCATCAATAAAGCAATGGAAGGAGTTAACAACGGTGCTATCAAGCAGCACATGCTCAGCAATGTATGCTTAGTTAGGGTTCAACTAGGGACACTCAGCTCCTGTTCTCACCAGTCCCTCAAGTTAGTGTCCTACACAACCATCTTCAATTGTTTCATCAATGTACCTTCCCTTCATCATAAGATGAGAATGGCAATACTTGCTAATGATTGCACAGTATTCAACAATCCTCAGATACTGAGGCATCTCAGGTACTGAATCATAGAGTCATAGAGATGTACAGCATGGAAACAGACCCTTCGGTTCAACCTCTACATGTCGACCAGATATCCCAACCCAATCTAGTCCCACCTGCCAGCACCCGGCCCATTTCCCTCCAAATCCTTCATATTCATATACCCATCCAAATGCCTCTTAAATGTCGCAATTGTAGCAGCCTCCACCACTTCCTCTGCAGCTCATTCCGTACACGTATCACCTCCTGCATGAAAAAGTTGCCCCTTAGGTCTCTTTCATATCTTTCCCCTCTCAAACTAAACCTATGCCCTCTAGTTCTGGACTCCCTGACCCCAGGGAAAAGACTTAGTCTATTTATCCTATCCATGTCCCTCATAATTTTGTAAACCTCTATAAGGTCACCCCTCAGCCTCCGACACTCCAGGGAAAACAGCCCCAGCCTGTTCAGCCTCTCCCTGTAGCTCAAATCCTCCAACCCTGGCAACATCCTTGTAAATCTTTTCTGAACCCGTTCAAGTTTAAGCATTCCATCTTCAAACGCAGCAAGACCTGGATAATATCCACGCTGGAACTAATTAGTAGCATTTAAAGTGCAAGGTGATAATTACCTCTAATAAAAGAGAATCCAACTTCTGCACCTTGACATTCAATGGCATTACTCACTATCAACATCCTACATTCACCCGGAATCAAACTGGACTAACTGTATAAACACTATGGCTGCAAGAGAAAAGCAGAGGAGGTTAGGAACACTGCAGTGAGTAATTCAACTTCTCACCATCCAAAGGCAGTCCATCATTCTCAAGGCACAAGTCAGGAATGTCCTGGAATACTCTCTATTTCCGCATGAGTGTAGCTCCAAAGAAAAATCATGTGTCTTAGCACCATTCAGGACAAAGCAGGCCAATTGATTGTCCCCACATTCATAAATATTCATTTCTTCCACCATTGATCCTTAGTAACAGTAGTCTGTACCACCTACAAGATGCACTGCAGAAAAGAACACGTAAAATGATACAGGAGACTAAGTGGGGGACTGGATCCAAGGTAATAACTCTTTCAGAAAATTTTTGAAAATGGGATAGACAATATGGTCTTTTGCTGAGTTGTGAAAATCTATGATTCTGTCCCAGTCAAAAGGTTCTTGACTGGCCACAAGATTTTACTGGGGACATTTGTACCTGTTCCACTGGGAATTGGATGACCTGTCTGTTACAGCCTCTTCGTGACTTCAACTGGTTGAAAATTGGATGGATGAGGGTAATGACTCCACAATGAATGCCTGATCCACTGTCAGGTTATTACCCAGGTAGCAGAGCTGAAAATTGAAAATACATATCTGTTAAACTTTAACAGATAATCTCAATTCTGTGATATTCCATCACTGTCATTCTGTCTATGTTGTATTCTACCCATGCTACTCCTCAAGATTAAATGGATCTGCTTCCTTTGTCAATACAATGAGTAATATTTTCAGTCATTTCTAGTTTATCAGAACAAAGAATGAAGAATTCACAATGGAGACTCAATGAAATATCTTTCTCCTTTATGTTGCTTGAGGCCATTTCAACAATTAATTTAAATCATTCTTCAACATTTTTGTGCAGTTATGTTCCCAACTAAGTCTGTCTCGCTTACATTTTATGTCTCTCCTGTCTTATGGACATTAGAAATTCACTATTAACAGGAATAAACTAGATAGTGGAAGGAAATTGGGCCACACACATTATGTTTAAATGATATTGAACAAGCTAAGCATAGCATTGAAAGAGATCTCAGATTGTGAGCAAACTTATCATTTATCATATCCAGTCACCATGGAGCCACAATTGACTAAGGAAATAGAATGCTGAATTAAATTGCTAAACAGGAAGAATATAAATCATTGAGTGTCATCCAGAAAGTTTACAGTTCTGATCAAGCTACAACCTGAGTATTGAATGCAGCTTTGAATGATAGGTCAATGACAAATTCAGGCCAGATGTGGAAAGAAAAGACTTGGAGATACTGCCATGTCTGGCTTTTAACTCCTCTCAATAAGCAATGTCAGAGTGAGTGATACGAACATCTCGGAATGACAGAAATCAGTCTGGCTGAATTTAATAGCCGAGAGTTTTGCCCTTGTTGATTTTCTGACGAAAGTGGCTGACTGGTTGGTGAGAAGTAGCTGGTTAGCGTTTGAAATCAGGTGGAAGGATGCCACCACCAGTGAGCTAAGGAAGCCTGTTACTTGTCATGAGATTAGTACTCTAGGCTTTCATGAAAAGAGGAAATGTGGAGCAGGGACGATCCATAGTTTTCTTGTGAGGTTTAAAGGACCATACTTAGTTCTCCTGGATAACAAACAAAATTCAAAAGAAAATCTTGCTTTGTAGGGCCTTTGCAAGCTCTGGCAGCTGTTCCAGGTTTCAGGAGATAATATTGAGCCTCATGTTCAAAAATCTTTATCAGAGTTTTGAGAAAGTAATAAATGAGAACAGGACCCAACCGTTTGTCTCTTAGAACCTGCTCCACCATTCAATGTGTTTCGGCTGCTTAAGACATTAATTCACTTTACAGTCTCCCTCACCATGCCCTCCCCTCCCCACCCCCACACCCAGCCCCACCCTGACCCCTCCGCACCCCATAACCATTGGTCCTCTTTGCAAACCAAAAATCTGTCTAAATCAGTCTTCAATATATTCAACAACCCAGTCTTCATTGCTCTTTGGGGTATTGAATTCAAAAGATTAATGATGTCCCTAGAGAATAACTTTCTCTTCATTTTCATCTTAAATAGGAGATCCCTTATTTCGAACCTGTTGCCTAGTTACAGATTTCCCCACAAGAAGAAATGTTCTCTGAGCATTGACTCTTCCAAGTGCATCCAGAGTCAAATATATTTCAATAACATCAGCTCTCATTCTTTAAAACTCTAGAGTGTAACTGCAACCTACTCAGCTTTTTTTTTGCATAAGAAAACAACTGAAACTAGTGTACCTCTCAGAACTGCCTCTGAGGCAAGTACTGTATGTCCCTCCTTAAACATGGAGATCAAATGTATGTCTCTAAGTATAGTCTCATCACTGCTCTGCATGGTTGTTGCAAGCCTGACATACCTTTATATCCCATTTCTACTTATCATACAGAGTAACATTCTATTTGCCTTTCTAATCATTTGTTGTACCCGATAGCTAATGATTCATTTACAAGAACACCCAGGTCCCTCTGTACTCAGCATTCTACAGTCCCTCTCAATTTAAACAGGGGAATCCAATCTCTTTGTGCAAGAGGCTATATTTCAAATTTCTTCTCAATGAAAGGGCTGGTGATGCTTTGACCCGGATAGCGATAGTAATGGAGGTGGTGATGGTGGTGGTGTGAAGGTTTGCAGAAGTGGGAAGGTGTTTGCTGGTGACTGTGGATTGGGTCAGAGGTCAACTCTCCCCATCTCTCTGTCTGTCTGTCTCTCTCCCTACCACTTTCTCTTTCTTATCACCATTATTCTCACTCTCTCCCCTCCCTTTTCCTTCCCCTGCAACCCTCTCTCTCCAGCCATACCCGTCTCTGTCTATTTCTATTTCTCTCTTTTTCTCCTTTTCTAAGTCTCCACTTTCTTCATGGTACCTGCATTTTCTGGACTGTTTTACCTGGCATTCAGCCATTCCTTCAGCATCAAATTCCTGGATTTACCACCATAACAGTCTGGGATAATCTTCAATATGGAACAGGTTAAGCAGGAGGCCAACTACAACCTTCTTGAAGACAATTTGGAATGGACAATATAAATGCCAGAGATGTCAACATCTCATAAATGGATAAATTCGAAACAAAGAATGGAAACACAGCAAAACTTCATTTAGACTTCAATGATCAAGTTTTGGTTTGCAGTTTGTTCTTTGGTTCTATAGCCAAGAGAGAAAGTAGAAATGATCCACTACCATAATTGCCACTGAACAGGACACCAGCCACCCCAACAGGTCAAAGTTGACATTCCTGGAGACACCAAAGACAGCTTATTTCATGAATTGGATATTATGCTGGGAGGCCTGAAAAATGCTATTTGGAGGGGATGTGCTATTTGGAGGGGATGAAAGGGTGAAGCTTCAGAATTCAAATGAACATGTTCTTAGTGACGGGAGCAAGCCAGGAAGATGAAGCCTCAAACTTCTCAGAGAACGGTGTAAATCATTTTCACTGAAACTAAACATGTGCTAAAGGATGGTACAACAAGAATAGATGATGAGAAACCTGCAACTGTAGTAACCAGGAAGAGACGTAGATTGTGAATGGTGTCTTTCCAATCCCCAGTTGCTCCCTTTGATATTTGACAAGGTTTATGGCCACACTAAATCAACCAAATTAAATTATGGTGTGAAGTTGACAATACAGTGTATTTTATACATGTGAGGCTGTAGGTCTACATTTGTTACCAGGTTCATTGACACATCTAGGGATATCATCCTGCACACTAAAGAAACTGCAGTCACATTTGCACATGACTTCAATTGACAGGATATCACATTCTGCAGTTCATGTATATCCATTTATGCCTTGTTTTTCTGTGAGAACACTAAGAGAAATGATCACATTCTCAATCTGTTGCATTGACGACTGTTTGAGACTCTCATTAATTTGCATTGTTTAGTCATGCAAGAGAAGGATGAACGTAATGCAGGAGAAAGACAAGTTACAGGACAACAAACAGCAGAGGGAAAATAAGTACAATGAAAGAACATGGGTTTATAACTATTTAACAACTGAAGAAACTCCAAAGCATTTTATAGCCAATAAGAACATTTTTAATACATGGAAATGTTTGGAAAATGTTTTTGAGGAATATATGTTGGATTGATAATAGAGAAAACTCTCCATCTCAACTTTGAGTAATATTGTGGGATATTTCACATCAAACTAAGGGCAAACAGAGCATTGATTTATAGTTTTATAGGTGGCCTCTCCATCAACAATGGAATACAACCTCAGTATTGCCTGGAGCTGTCAACCAAGATTGTGCTCAAGTTCCTGAAATTGGGTTTGAAGTCACACCATTTAGATTCAACCAAAAGTGTTAGTGTTGAAAAAATGTTGACATTTTTGCTCTTTTTATATAGAAACAAAAAGAACTAACTGCATACAATGATTATAAAAATAGCTAATGAATAATTAAATTTCAGTCAGAATAGGAGGCTCTTTGTTCAGTTGTGCTGAATCCGCAACATTTGATTTTCCAGTTAGTCCAGCATGCTACCAGAGCTTTGTTAGTCAATGACATGATATGAATCAATCTCTAGAAATGTGAAAATGGTGATCCAAGTGAGATGAGTAGCCTCAAACCCTCTGTTACTGGAGAGTTCAATTTGACATCTTGTACAGGAAAGCAAGGAAGTACATGACCAAATTCAGCACAGCGATGAAGGTCTCAACAGTCTGTTCTAATCGTGTGCCCTTGCTCGATCTTCCAGGTGCTTTGGGCAGACAGAGGCCTGTGATGCTACTGTAGTAGTGCAGCCTCCTGGAGCTGAGACACCCTCCTGATGGACAGGTGAAGTTTGGGTGGAGGCAAGTGGAATTAATGCTGGAGAATGAAATCCTAATGTGACCATGGGTATTACAACCTGATTCTTCATTAAATTTGCATTTCTACTGCAACTTGAACATTGGGCAGAATATTTCAGTTTAGTTGGGTCTCTTGCTCATTAATGTTTTGGAAGGCCCAGTGTCTTCTTCAAGTCAAGCAGTTTTGAGGGTACGAATGAGCTACCAGGCAGATTTCCCTCTTGACAGAACTACAAAACAGACCATAGATGTTGAGGAAAAGATGTCAATGTACACAAAGACTAAGGTGTGAGGTAACTGTTTTGTAGTGGAAAGTGTTTTCTGGGCTTGGGGGTTGCAAGGACACTTGGATCTGAAGCAAGGGAAAGGGATTGTTCCTCAGAAAGGTGCACCCTGCCCAAGACCATGCCATCAATCTGGCAGTAAATGCCTTGAAGGTATGCCTTGAAGTGGTCCATATTCTTTGGAGAAAGTGAGGACTGCAGATGCTGGAGATCAGAGTGAAAAATGTGGCGCTGGAAATACACATTCAGTCAGGCAGCATCAAGGAGCAGGAGAGTCGACATTTCAAGCATAAGCTCTTATACTCCTGAAGAAGTCATTATTCTTTGACCTGTTGGCTGGCCTGCCTAGACCTGGACTAATCCCACAGCAGCAGGAAGGGGTCCTTTGGTGGTCATTAATGGTTGGAACTTAATTCCAATGGAGGCACAAAGGAAGTAGGTATCAGGGACACCACCATCCTTCTGAATACCAGGTCCACTACCTCTGAGAGAACATAATCCTACCCATTGTTACAAAGATTATAATCATGATCTGACAATGTAGAGACTTTTAAGATTCTGTGGCGATGACAGTTTAATACAGTGTCACAACAGAGTTTAAAATTGCACTTAAACTGCTTGGGATAACTTTTGCTCCAAAACAGATTTATTTTAATGTTTTGAGAGAATTTGTTTGCAGTCTAGCTCGCTCTCAATACATAAAAACTGTGACTGATGTGGAGATCTCAATTCTACACAGACAGCGTAAACAAGCTATTAATGGCTGGAAAATGATGCAGCTATGAAAGTGAGATTGCTGGCTACAGTATAATTGTACTCCAAGTACCCTTGGAGTTCCACATGAATGAACATTATAAATGCTATAATGCTCCTTGACTGCTGTATCACCTTACAGCAACTGACCATAAAGTCTTTTATTCCACATTTACAGGTCTGTGGGTAAAACTTTTCTACTTACCTTGCAACACAGTATTACCAGATATGAAGAAGGAAAGTAAATCATCTCAGCAGCCAAAAGTGATATTACCTCCAACCTGATTAACTTTGCTATCCTGACTGATTGCAATTAAAACAGTTATTGAAGGACTTACCAGGGTGAAATTCTTCATTAGTTTTAGTGCAATGTAAAAATGTATTTGCCAAATCTGTTAATGGAAGCTATTTGTACTTGATATCCATAATTGAATGGTTCTGCTGCAGGTCCCACATATGTTTTGCTCTTGATTGTCTAGCAAGTCTTGAATGACCTTATCAATAGAGTGTTTTCTTTTTCTTTATTTTTTTTCATGGGATGTTTGGCATTACTGGCATTTGTTACTCATTCCTAATTGCCTTTGAACGGAAGGATCTGATTTCAAGTTGTATGACCCCAGCTTTCAATTTCACAGTTGAATTAATTACTTTAAGCTACCAGTGCTGTGGTGAGATTTGAACCCTAGTCCCTGCAGCATTAGCCTGGGGTTCTGGATTACTAGTCTGGTGATGCTACCAATCATCTTGTTTACGTTGTCTGTGTAGAATTGAGATCTCCACATTAGTCACAGTTTCTATGTATTGAGAGGTGGCTAGACTGCAAACCAATTCTCTCAAAACATTAAAATAAAGCCATCTCATAGGTAATCATAATTCTGTAGATCTGGAGTTGCACATGGGCAGACCAAACAGATTTCCCTCCCTAAAGAACATTAGTGTACCAGATGGACTTTTTTTGAGCAACAATTGATGACAATAACACAATCAGGGTTTGAGTTCTAAAGAGACTCTGGATAAACTGGGACTTTTTTTACTGGAGCATAGGAGGTTGAGGGGTGACCCTACAGAGAATTATAAAATCATGAGGAACATAAATGAGGTGAATAGCAAAGGTTTTTCCCTGGAGTGGGGGAGTTCAGAATTAGAGGGCATATTTTAAGGTGAAGGGAAAAAGATTTAAAAGGGGGTTGAGTGGCAGCTTGTTCGTGCAAAGTGTGGTGTACAATGAACTACCGGAGGAAGTGGTAGATGCAGGTACAACTACAACATTTAAAAGAACTTGGACAGGTACATGAATAGGAAATGGGCAGAAGGAAATGGACTGAGTTTAGTTTGAGAAATGTGGGCAGATGAGGTGTACCAAAGGGTTTGGTCTCAAGCTGTATGAATCCAATTTTCAATTTCAGACGTACATTAATTCATGCTACATGGTGGTGAGATTTGAACTCTTGTCCCTAAAATTTTAGCCCGGAGTTCTGGATTACTAGCCCAGTGATAGTACTAGCATTTCACTGTACATATTGTAGCCCGTATTCCTGATTTTATAATCCTACTGGCACATTGGATAATTAAGACCGATATTTATAAGGTTCTGGGATCAAAATCACTGATGTAAATTGAGCCTATAACTTTATGGGCCAAAAGGTAAGATTAGAGGCAAAACTCTAATGGCTGTAGCTTTGCTAAATAAGCTTCTATTCATTTTTCCATCAAGCAGGTAAAGTATGAATGTAGTCTTTGGTGGCAATGAAGAGAGCTGATTTTCACTGGAATATAATTGGAAGTTGGCCTGGAGATTTTGGATGATGTTGGCAAATGATAATGATAAACTAGAACTCCGATTAAAGCTATGTGCACATTGGAAATGAGTTTACTATCATGAATAGAGAAATCATTTGGAAGCACATCCGTAACTACATTATGAAAGATAGGAAAGACAGGTCTGTGTCATGGAGATAGATCATGAAGGAGAAAAACTGCCTAACTGGATAGCAGTCAGAAAAAGCAAATCACCATCACACAGGACATGCATGATTTTGAACTAAATGGCTTTCCCACTCTGGATGACAGTGTGCAACCATTTTGCCAAATGCATTCTTCTGGATGAATCACAAAGTTGAGGCCACTCTGGTTGTAATGAGGTTGGGAGACAGTTTAGGATATGTTCAGGAGCAAGTGGGTCCAACATCTGAGGGTTGAGAGTATGGTAAAAAATTCAGACAACAGTTATTGAACAGTTAAAGCCTTAATGCAGATGTGGATGCCTCGTTGTCTCTCCATTCTTTTTAAGATATTCTTTAAAATCTACCTCTTTGACCACATTTTGGTAATCTCTTCTAATATCTCCAGATGCGACTTCATGTTAAAATTTTCATGTGAAGTTCCTTAGTGTGTTTTATTATATTCGAAGTATTATGTCTTGATGTTCATTGCACTGTCCTATATTAGATCAATGAATCCCTTTACAACTGGACTGGATGGATTTTAATCTCTGGAATTTGTTATAACCCATGTTAACGAAAACTGGATCTCCTCAATGCTGGGTACTTACAGCCTTACTTTTCATTCTCTACACAAATGATTGTCAATGAAAGCACAACAACATAATGATCTGCTGATAATCTGGCACTTGTGGGCTTCATCAGGAATAACAAAATAAACTATAGGAACTTGGTTGAAAAATTAATGAAATGGCATGATGACAAAATTTTAGCATTGAATGAAAACAAGTGAAAAGACCTCATTATGGATTTTAGAAGAAAGCCAGTTAACAACAGTGTTGCCATGACAATTCATTATGTAGACATTGAAATAGTCATCAGCCAAAACTCTCCAGTTATTATAGTAGATTGTTTGGGGCTACTAAATTCCATCACTGGTTGTATTTTTGATGGGGGAGTGAAGGTAAAGTAGGAAGTTAACTCAGCCCAACACCTTTCCACCTACCCCTGAGCTCAGCTCCACAATTCAAAAGGGTGAGTGTGTGCCTAAATCAGCAGTGCTCTCACCATATGTACATGAAGAGTCAATACACTTGGTAAAAGCTCAATTGACCCCAATCTAATTAGCCAGCAGCTCCAGAGGATGGGTATTCCTCCAAATGAGGAGCAAAAGACCCACTCTGCACGAAGTAAACTCTGTGCATTATAGCTGAGGGGCAGACTTATTTAGAATCCGTCAGCTGGTCACCAGCTTTGCTTCCTCTGTAATTTTCTGCCTGATAAGTTAAATTCAAGGGGACACTGCGGTGATGTGCTGGTCAAGGTCATATTTGATTATATTACCTGAGGAAGTTAAAATCCATTCAAGTATCTCCCACAATTATGAAACTTTTCCGTACAGCTGTAAAAACAGCAATCAATTTTGGATGTCTCTTCTGGCGCTGTTGTCTTTGGAAAGCAGACACTTTAAGAATACAGAGATTGTTGAATCAGGGAGAAAGGGTATTTGATCGGCAAATCTTTCTTACAAAACCTATTCTTGAAGAAGCTTGATGTAAGTAAAGAGAGTCGAGATCAATGATATAAATGATGAATGTCAAGGTTAGAGTGGTGCTGGAAAATCACAGCAGGTCAGGCAGCATCCAAGGAGCAGAAAAATTGACATTTCAGTTAAAAGCCCTTCATCAGGAATGAGGGTGGGAGCCTCGGGGGCGGACAGAAAAATGGGAGGGGGCTGGGGCTGGGGAGAAGGTAGCTGAGAGGGCAATAGGTGAAAGGAGGTGGGGCAAAGATGATAGGTTAGAGAAGAGGGTGGAGTGGATAGGTGGGAAGGAGAATTGTCAGGTGGGACAGATAATGAGGACGATGCTGAGCTGGAAGGTTGAAACTGGGGTAAGGTGGGGGGAGGGGAAATGAGGAAACTGGGAAGTCCACATTGATGCTGTGGGGTTGAAGGGTTCTGAGGCGGAAGATGAGGCATTCTTCCTCCAGGTGTCAGGTGGTGAGGAAGTGGTGGCGGAGGAGGCCCAAGACCTGCATGTCCTCGGCAGAGTGGGAAGGGGAGTTGAAATATTGAGCCACGGGACGGTGGGGTTGATTGGTGCAGAGGTCCTGGAGATGTTCTCTGAAGCGCTCTGCGAGAAGGTGCCCGGTCTCCCCAGTGTAGAGGAGACTGCATTGGGAGCAACGGATACAATAAATGACATTAGTGGGTGTGCAGGTGAAACTTTGATGTATGTGGAAGGCTGATTTGGGGTCTTGGACAGAGTTGAGAGGGGAGGTGTGGGTGCAGGTTTTGCAATCCCTGCTGTGGCATCCAGAGCATCTAGAGGAAACCCACATAGACACAGAGAGAATTTTCAGACTCCACACAGACAATTACCTGAGGATAGAATTGAACCCACATCCCTAACAATATGAGGCAGGAGCGCTAACCACTGCGCCCCTGCACCACCCCAAGGGAGCAGGAACCCGAGAACATAATTTCAAAATAATAGGGAAGGCAATTAGAAACAAGATGAAGAGAAAGATTTTTATTCAGAGGGTTATGGATCTTTGAAGTTCTCTACCCAATAGGGATGGAAAGTTCAGTCATTAAGATAGTTTAACACAGAAATCAATGGATTTCTAAATATCAATGGCATAAAGGTGATAGTATGGAAAAACGGCATTGAAGATGATAATCAGCTATGATCATGTGAAATGGCAGAACAGTCTTGATGAGCTGAATAGTTTCCTCTTATTCCCATGTTTCTTCCTTCAGGAACATTAGGAAACCAGGTTGGATTGTTACAACATTCTCTGTAGTTTTCTGGTCATATTTATCTACCAACACCAGTTTTTCATGTATGTACTGTATTTACAAAGCAGGAAATTTGCTTGACATTTCAAATAAACTAACATTAAATCAAGAATAAAAAGTCACACAAACTAACATCAGCCAAATTATAATAAAGGAGAAAATAATGTTACCAATGAGTGACATATCTGAAAATGTGTTGCTGGAAAAGCGCAGCAGGTCAAGCAGCATCCAAGGAGCAGGAGAATTGACATTTCGGGTGAGACCCCTTCTTCAGGCTCATGCCCAAAACGTCGATTCTCCTGCTTCTTGGATGCTGCCTGACCTGCTGCGCTTTTCCAGCAACACATTTTCAGCTCTGATCTCCAGCATCTGCAGTCCTCACTTTCTCCAATGAGTGACATATCTCCAAGACCAAATGGCTTCGGACGCAGAGAATTAAACATAGGAACTGAGAACACTGAAGTTGCTGGAATTACAATCTACTTTATTCTCTTGACTCAGGAATGATTCTTTCAGATTGGACTGTTAAGAAAGGTGAGGGAGGAAAACCAGAGAATTAAAAACCTATTAGCCTAAATACTCGAGTCTATAATTAAGGATAGAGTGACTGTACACCTTGAACATTTTCAGTTAAGCAGAAGGAGTCTATATGGATTTCTAAATGATCAGTCGTGTAATACCTGATAAATGTGATGCAATGTTTTTTTTAAGAAATGGCAAAAGTAGTGGAGAAGGGAATGTCTATTGATATTTATCTGAGCTTGCAGAGGGCATTTAGCCAAGTCTCTCTTAAGAGACTGTTAGCTAAATTTGAAGCTCATGGATTTGAAGACAAATTATTAAGCTGGTTAAGAGATTAGCTGAGTAACTGGAGATGGAGAGAAGGGATAATTGGTCATTTGTTGGTGTCCCAAAGGTACATGTGTTGGCATCTCAACTATTCACCCTAAATGATGGGATAGAAAGCACTGGATCCATATTTGCTGATGACACAAAGATAGGTGGAATTATGAGCAATCTAGATGGGAGCATAATATATATTGATGGATTATGTGAATGGGAATAAGTGTGGTTAATGTGAGGAATGTCAAGAAAATGTGAGGTTACCTATTTTGGATTTACAAAAATTAGGACAGACTAATGTATAAATGTTAGAAGGATAAAAACACTATAGGTCTGAAGAGACTTAAATGTCCATATGCTTGGATCATTATTTATAGATAAAGAACTGGTACAAAAAGTAATTAAAGTCTAATGGAATGCTAGCCTTTATAAAGGACTAAAATCTAAGGAAGTGAAAGTTATACTGGAAATATACAAAGCACTGCTGAAAACATATCTACCACACTATGAGCAGTTCTGTGTATTGATATTGATCTGTGAAGGTACATGATAGAAATTAACCAGAATGATGCCTGAATTCCAAGGGTTAAGTTTTGAGAAGAGATTTCACCAGTTTGGCTTATTTCTTTGGAAGATTATTTGGAAGATTGATCAAAGTTGTCAAGATAAGAGGGTGAAGAGTCAGGGAAGGTAGTGTCTGCAATCTTCCAGTTGTAGACTCATAGAGTCATAGAGATGTACAGCATGGAAACAGGCCCTTCAGTCCAATTCATCCATGCCATCCATTAATCTAGCCCCATTTGTCAGCACTTTGCCCATATCCCAGTAAACCCTTTCTATTCATATACCCACCCAGATGCCTTTTAAATGTTCTAATTGTATCAGCCTCCACTACTTTGTCTGGCAGCTCATTCCACACACACACCACCCTTTGTGTGAAAAGGTTGCCCTGTAGGTCCGTTTTAACTCTTTCCGCCTCATCTCTAATTTTGGGGTGGCTCAGTGGCTCAGTGGTTTGCATTGCTGCCTCACCAGGAAAGACCAGGGTTCGATTCCTACCTTGGGTGACTGTCTGTGTGGAGCTTGCCCACTCTCCCTTTGTCTGTGTGGGTTTCCTCCCACAACCCAAAGATGTGCAGGTGAGGTAAATTGGCCATGCTAGATTGTCCATAGTGTTCAGGAATGTGTAGGTTAGATGCATTACTCAGGGATAAATGTAGGAGAATGGGTTTAGGTGGGATAGTCTTTGGAGGATCATTGTGGACTTGTTGGGTTGAAGGGTCTATTTTCACATGGTAGGGATTCTATGATTCACCCTAAATATATGCCCTACAGTTCTGGACTCCCCTGCCCCAGGGAAAAGACCTTAACTAACCATGCTCTTCAGGATTTTATAAACCTCTATATGTTCAGCCTCTGATGCTCCAGGGAAAACAGCCCCAGCCTATTCAACCTGTCCCAATAGCTCAAACTGTCCAAGCCTGGCAACATCCTTGGAAACCCTTTCTAAACCTTTTCAGGTTTCACAACATCCTTCCTATTGCAGGGAGACCAGAAATGCATGCAGTATTCCAAGAGTGGCCCAACCAATATCCTGTACAGCTGCAACATGACCACCCAACTCCTGTACTCAATACTTTGACCAATAAAGGAAAGCTTACCAAATGCCTTCTTCATTGTCCTATCCACCTGTGACTCCACTTTCAAGAAACTGTGAACTTGCACTCCAAGGACTCTTTGTTCAGCAACACTCCCCAGGACCTTACCATTAAGTATATAAGTCCTGCCCTGATTTGCCTTTCCAAAATGCAGCACCTCACATTTATCTTAATTAAACTCCATCTGCCACTCCTCGGCCCATTGGCCCACCTGATCAAATTTCCATTGTACTCTTTGGTAACCTTCTTCACTGTCCACTACACCTCCAATTTTGGTGTTATCTGTAAACTAACTAAACATACTCCCTGTGTTCATGTCCAAATCATTCATACAAATATCGAAAAGCAATGGACCCAGCACCAATCCTTGTGGCACACGACTGGTCACAGGCCTGCAGCCTGAACAGCAACCCTCCACCATCATTCTGTCTTCTACCTTTGAGCCAGTTCTGTATCCAAATGGCTAGTTCTCCTTATACTCCATGTGATCTAACCTTGCTAACCAGTCTACCATGAGAAACCTCATCGAACGTCTTACTGAAATCCATGTTGATCACATCCATCGCTCTGCCCTCATCAATTCTCTTCATTGCTTTATCCAAAAACTCAGTCAAGTTAGTGGGATATGATTTCCCACGCACACAGCCATGTTGACTATCCATAATCAGTGCTGGGTTTCCAAATACATGTAAATTCTGTCCCTCAGGATTCCTGCCAACAACTTGTCCACCATTGATGTCAGACTCACTCATAATTAGGTCATACATGTCGTGTACCAGAACTCTGTCACTTTCCTGCCTCCATCTAAATTAAATTCAGGACAGGAAGTCTCAAGCTTGACCATATCACCTCACTGCCATTTGAGACACTTAAGTGGCTACTTCAGGGCTGAACATACCTAGATTGTAATTACCCCATATATACCCCATGCATAGGTCAATCTCGTGTATAGGTTGATCTCGTGTATAAGACAACCTCCTATTTTTGGCCAAAAAATCTTGTATTTTCCATATATCTCATGTATAAGTTGATCCTACTATGTAACTTTATAAACCTATTACAAAGGAAACTACATGTTCCCATTAACCCACTTAAACAAAATCACATTCATTCATTCGTACCGGTAACTCTACTCATTGTTCATTGTTTACTATATTGCAGCTCTATTCATTCATTCATTCATTCATTCATAACTATATTTACTGCACGTTTTAATTCATTCATTCAGACCAGTACTAAGTCTGTCAGTACTTATCGCACGTTGTTCACTATTTATCCAAAAGTTAATATTGTTAAAAAGTTAATCATTTTAATTGTGCCATTATATCGGAATAAAAGTCAGATTTATTAGCTACATATTGGCATATTTTTAATTCTTTGACAAATTTGTTAATATTGTTGATGTTCATAACCTATGAGCATAAATGGGAGGGAAACAGAAGAACTTGGCAGGAAAGTTCAAGACGCTTATGCATTCAGAATTTAATAAATGTTTCATTTTAAGTGTGCCAGTATACCAGGCCATGACAATGTTGAACAGTGTGATTTTGTAGGATTTCAATGAATCTTTGACATATTAAATTTTCACACTGGTCTCTTGTTTTTATCCGGTAATTATCTTTACCGTAATTCATTGTGCTTTTTTTCTTTACCTGGGATTAGTTGTGTGATCAAATTGACTTTTGCTAAGAATACTGTAGTTCGAACTGCAGCATGAACTTCAGCCCCTCAAAACTTTTGTCCATGTATTAGTCGACTCTCTAAATTGAACCTTTAAAAATAGCCTTCAAAATTTGACCTATACATGAATATGTACTGTCTCTCAGCTCTATGCAGGAAGAATAGGTGTTGGCCTAGCCAATTGGTTACCCAGTGCACACAAGCTGCTGTTTACAGAGGCAGTGTGGGGATGGAAGGAGTTCCTTTATTTGGCATTGATTTGTGCACAATTGAGAGCCAGATACAGTGAAATTAGGAAATACTTCTGTGAACGTAGATTCATAGATTCATAGATTCATACAAAGCAGAAAAATCTCTACAGCCCAGCAAGTCTGCACCAACATAATTGCTTATTCCAGTTTTCTGCATATGTCCCGATTCTTTCAATGTTATGACATTTGAAGTATGCATCCAAATATGTTTTAAAGGTTGCAAGATTTCCAGTCTCCACTATCTTCCCAGGCAGTGCATTCCAGAGTCCCATCACTAGCTCAGTGAAAATCTCCTCTGAATCTCCTGCACCTTACCCGAAAACTATGCCATCTCATAATTGACCTGCCAACCAAGGGGAACTCTATTCATCCCATACATACCTGTCATAAATCTTTTACACCTCAATCATGTCCCCCGTCAGTCTTCTCAGCTCTAGTGAAAACAAATCAAGCCTATCTAGTTTCTCTTTATAGATCACTTCTCCATCCCAGGCAACATCCTGGTGAACCTCCTCTGTAACCCCTCTACTGCTACACATATGATGGTAAAGTTTGTAAATCCATTCTGCCAACAGCAATTGATGCTAAATCAATTGACAATTTTAATTGAGATTGATAGATTGGTGTTAACAGGGTATGAGTCAAAGGCAGGTATATGATGATATTTCACAGATGAGCCATAATCTTATTGAAGTTGGAAAAGGCTTGAGATGCTAACTCACATTTTGTGCTCCATAACTCAAAATATTCCGGTGAAAATTGAGCTCACACTCTCTCAGTTATTAGACCAGATAGCTCATCCAATAATATGAGTATGACACACCACTATCTAGCTACTTAGCACAAAGGCTTCATAATTGTCTAAAGAAACCAACCTTCTTTACTCCTCTTTCTGTTATTTCTCTTCCTGTTATTTCTCATTAGCTACTCTTAACGTTCATTCTGATTTAGACAGACAACTTAAAAATGCTTGTTTTCTTCTCACTATTCACTGCTATTACGACTTTATCACAAATATTTCATCTCAACAAACTTGAGGAAGTAACCAAAAAGATTGATAAGGCAGACTAGAAGACATAGTTTACATGGACTTTAATGAAGCTTTTGGCAAGGTTCCACATGGCAGATTAATTTTAGTAAAGTTAAATCACATAGTGTTCTGGGAGAGCATGCCGATTGGATACAAAATTAGGTTGATGGCAAGAGATAGAGGGTGGTGATGGAGGGTTGTTTTTCTGACTGGAGGCATGTTACCAGCAGTGTTCCATCGGGATCGAAACTGGGTTCACATTTGTTTGCCATTTTATATAAATGATTTGGATGAGAATTTAGAAGATATAGTTAGTAAGTTTGAGGATGACACTAGCAGCAGTGGTATGGTTAATATTGCAGAAGGTTATCAAAGATTACAACGGGATCTGAGTGGGAGATGGAATTAAATTTGGATAAATGCAAGGTATTGCATTTTGGGAAAACAATCAAGGACAGGAATTATACAATTAATGGCAGGTCCCTGAGTCATGTTGTAATCAGTGAGACCTAATGATACAGGTACATACTTCTTTGAAGTTACCAGCGTGCTGCCAAGAACAGGAGGTTTGAGTTATAAAGATAGGCTGGTAGGCTGGGATGCTTTTCACTGAAATGTAGTAGTTTTGGGGGTGATGTTTTTTGATGTTTATAAAATCATGAGGGGCATAGATAAGGTGAATCTCAAGGGTCTTTTCCCTAGAGTGGGGGAGTTCAAAACCAGGAGGCATATTTTTAAGGTGAGAAAAGAAAGATTTAAAAAGGACATGAGGGGCAAGATTTTTACACAGACAGTGGTTTGTATGTGGGATAAACTGCCAGAGGAAATGGTGGATTCAGGTACAGTTACAACATTTAAAAGACGTTTGGATAATAGATGAATAAGAAAGGTTTGGAGGGGTATGAGCCAAACGCAAGCAAGTGGGAATAATTTGGTTTGGGGACATGGTTAGTGTGGACTAGTTGGACTGAAAGGTGTGTTTCTATTCTGATTGACTCTATGACTCTAAGTTTGATTATCAGCACACTATAATTTTCTTAAGAAATGTGGTAGGTTTGGCTTTGACTCTCACAATGCCAAAAACCTGTTCTCTGGAAATGTTATATGTAATGCATGATGAACAGAAAACAGTCTGCTCATGCTATTAATAGTCAAGCTGAGATCTAATTTGGGAACCAACTTGTTATGGCATCTGCGTAATTTTTATCCAGCTGCACTGAGCTGGAATAATTTGGCTGCAGACTGCAAGAAATAAGTGAAATGATTTGTTACTAACGTACATCTGTGGTCAAATGGAGTGGGAATACCTTTTATATACTTTAAGAATTTAGTTGGGATTCACAGTTTTTACATTGGAAGCAAAGAAATAATTCCTTCTTCCAGTGGACTCCATTGTAACAAGTGGATACATTTTGAACCTGTATGCCTCGGAAGAGTATCACATAGGACATCAATTGTTTTTATTTTTCATGTAACTCTAGTCCAAAGTAGTGCATGGACAGATGTTGAATTGAGATACTTTGGATGATTATTTCACTTTCGTTGAAATGTAATGAAATAGAAATTCACTAAAAGAAATAACATATCATCAATTGCCCAATACTGTCTCTCATCATCAATTTTTTTAAGGTTAGCCAGGTGAACTGGGTTTTTTTCTGTTACTGTTTATTGCTGCATGTTTAAATGAGTAATGCAGAACATGAGAAGACTATCAGCTCTGATCAGCAACTCTAGCAGTTGGGGCAATTTGGCCTATCTTTCTACATCTTTGCAAGACAGTTTAGCATGGGGTTTCATGGAAACTGATGTGCAATGCATCAGTTGGAACATTACACCAAACTATCAGATGTGAATCTCCATTGTGTGGGCTTGACTTGAAATTGCATACTAAATGAATTTTTATGAGATTGCTACTGAATGATTGGGACAACAGAAACCTAATACTATAAAACCATAGGATACCTAACAAGCAGCTCAGTTGCGCCACTTGTGATAACTACAAACTGCTCATGTAACTTAAGTATTTGCATAACGAGCAAAAAAACACCTAGTTTGCATATGTGCTTGTACAGGCATATTTATGGCTGAGCTGTTATTGAAAGCTACAACAGCAAATCTTGAGGGGTTTATTAATATCCTGAAATTCCCTAATGTGTTATTTTCTTGAAATTCTTTGTAATTATTCTTGCTACTGATGAGAGTGTCATGATAACCAAAATTTCACAATTAATCAATCCATTAAGCAAGGAGCACCATTCCAAAATAGCAATAATTGAAACGTATAATGCAAACTGATGGAATGCCATCATAATCTTGGTATGTTATTGACTTCATTGTTATAGTGTATTGATTGGCTGGCTCAGCAGGAGAAACATATAAATTGATTAAAGTATTATAGTAGGTATCCAGTTACACTTTCAACTCTGTCAAGTTTACATGAAGTGAAGCCGCTTCAAGGGAAAAAGAAACACTGGTGCTCGTAATTTTTCTTATCATATGTACTAAGAACTACACTGATATTATGCCACAGCAATAGGCCATTTGGTTTGTCAGCATTTACCCTCAGTGCAAGCAAATATTCCTAATTATAGCTACCCATCCTATTCCCATCTTCCTTCATTGCTTTACGCATCACTCACCTATCCAATTTAATCTTGAGTATTGACATAGGGCCAGAAATCTGATCACGCCTGAAAATTGGCCTCATGTGGTTTTCAGTAGTGACTCTGGCAGCTCATGAGATTAATAAACCATTCAAGCTTTGCTTTTGTAGCTTCGGATGCCAACTTAGCCATCAATGTACGAGTGTATTTTAATGTGCTTCAGACCCAGGTGTTTTCATGCACATTATACAATTACTTAGGCTACATAAGTTGTGAGACGTAACTGAGCTACAGGCTAGGTGCCCAATGGCTTCATTATATTAAGTTTCTATTAGCCCATTCAACCAATAACAGTCATGTATAAAAATCCTTTCTTTTGTGCAATATTAAGTAAAACAGATGATTTATATAATGTTCTTGCTACCTGCTAGTGACAATCTTAGAGGAATAAAGCCAGCCTTACTGCCCCTACGCGTTACCCACAGGGAAAATCAGAAATTCTGATATCTATGATATCACTTTAAGGTAACCAGCATCTCTTCATGGCAAGTTCATTTTAGTTCTAATGAAGATGACAGCGCTTTCTGAAGAAATTGTTGAAGAATCTGATGTGAGGCTCCAGCATTGATGTATGCTGTACTGGAAGCCAATTGATAGAAATTAAAGAGAAAAGAGATGTTCACTTTCCTCAAACTCCCAGCTCCCAATCCTGCACAGAGGAGGAGGCCATCCTCTGCACTGATAGAAGGAAGAAATTGCATTTAATTAATGGTTGCAATAGTTTAAACTCTGGTCCAACCAGAGTTATTGAAGTAAGGAGACTACTCACTTTCCATTTAATTCCCATGC
Source organism: Chiloscyllium punctatum (assembly GCF_047496795.1). Taxonomy (NCBI): domain Eukaryota; kingdom Metazoa; phylum Chordata; class Chondrichthyes; order Orectolobiformes; family Hemiscylliidae; genus Chiloscyllium; species Chiloscyllium punctatum. The sequence continues at coordinate 54,676,380 of NC_092758.1, read as the reverse complement.
ACAACCAATTATTCCCATAACAATGACATTTTTCAAATATCACATAAGAATCTAACTCCTGTTTTGCAGGAGAAGGCAGCAAAAGTTCATGGGAACAGACTGTCAGTAAAGCACCAGCCCACCCACAATCCCTCTCCACCTAATCATAGGAAAAGGCAGAGTTAAAGCTGTAACTACTGGTGCAACTGAAAGATATATTTTCAGCCCTTTTTTGTATGTTTAATCATTTTTGTCTCTTCTGAATTCATGTTCACTCCAAATACCTTGCAAATACTTTCAACACTGACTTCATCCTCTTTGTTTTCCTCTCATATTACATGTTAACCTTTTTATTTCAACTGCTGAGAATCATCTGCCAGAGGACAAGAAATACCAAATTTCTGAAGATACCATGTCATGTGATCTCATTCTTTCGGACACCTCTGATACTCTTTCTCTTTCTTAGTTCATGGGATATGGCAAGGCCTGTATTTATTGTCCATCCCTTGACAGTGGTGGTGTAATGTCTTCTTAAACTGCTATAACTTGGGTGCTGAAGGTACTTGCATAGTGCTACTCAATGGGGATTTTTGGGACCAATGATGTTGAAGGAACAGCTATCTAATCCCAAATCATAACCTTGCTTTGGAATTGCTTGCCATCCTTGTCCTTAGAGTTCATTGAGTCCCCAGGTTTGGAAGTTGCTGCTGAAGAAGCCTTGATAAATTTTTGTTGCACCTCATGTAGGTGGTGCACATCATCGTCACAGTGGGACAGGGAGTGAATCATTAAATGGTAGTTAGGGTATCAGTCATGAGGCTTCCTTGTCTTGAAAGAACCTGACCTCCTTTAATGGTTATGAAAGTGTGTATCAGGCAAGTGGAAAGTTTTTGCTCACAATCCTATCCTATGTAGATGGTAGAAGGTCTTTGGAATTAGAGGGGAGTCACTCACCAGAATGCCCAGACTCTGACCCACTTTTGCAGCCACACATGTTATGTGGCTGTTCCAGATATGTTTCTGGGAAGATACAAAAAGTTTGAAAACAAATGCCAACAGATTCAAGAACTTCTTCTTCTTTGCTGTTATCAGACTTTTGAAAGGACCTTTCATACGTTAAAGTTGATCTTTCTCTGCACCTTCTCTGTAACTGGAACACTACATTTGACATTCTGTTCTATTGCCTTGATGTATTTAAGTATGGTATGACTTTCCTGGAAAGCACATAAGACAATACTTTTCACTCTATCTCAGTACAAATGACAATTTAGAATCAAATCAAATCAAACCAAAATTGACCATCTGAGGCACTTTCTCTTAAAATTGTGGTTGTAGAGTTAGGAATTTTACCAATTTTGTTCTTCTCAGTTGGGGGTGAAAATCTAGGCCCATTATGTTAAGTTCCTAATCATTTATACCAGCTATTTGAATTTCATCCTTTTCCAACTTTCCATGAGAACATTTTCATAATTTTGAAACATATGAGGTTCTGATCTTCCTGTGCTTTTTTTTGTCCATAAGTTTAACAATTTCGTGCTTGCTTTACTATGAAAGTCCAACTTAATTACTGCACCCTTCTGCGCTTCTTTCATTTACCATGTCCCCTCCAACACCAAACATCCACATACAGTTACAATGACTTCTGCTTTCTCAAAGAATTAGTTTTTTGACAAAATGACTGGATCCTGGAATTTCCAAAGTGTTGAATTCATTCATTGGAGAGGCGATGGTTCTATTATTTTACAGTTGTATTGAATGACAGGGCAGAGATTTCAGGACCCATATTCTGGTTTTGTGCTACAACCATTTCATGAGTTCTCTGCTGAGGTCAGGATTGATCAACAGTTCTGCACTCTCCACAAAGTGTGGGCAAAGTAAATAGGTCCTAAAAATATCACATTTAAAATTGGGGTTCACTCTCTGGCTGTAGGAACCAGCTGACGGAGGCAACCAGCCTCCTAGAGTGCTGTATCAACATAAATATTTGCATACATATTGCAACCTGAAGCTATGAATAGTGATGGTAGATGTTCCAATTTCTTTCCATCATGTTCAATATGTTGTAAGTAATTGAGGGTTATGATCCTGAAAATCTTTTCATTTCAGTTAATTATAAAATTTCCTCTTGAGGGTCCCTTTTGCAACTGCCTCCACCCCACTCTTAGGCAATGCATTCCAATTCTAACCCTGCACAGCATATAAAAAAAAGTTTCCTCTTCCCATGCAGCAAAGTTTGCTATTTCATTTTACTGTCATCTCTATATGTTTTGAATGCCTCTGTGAATCGAGTATTTTGATCATCCTGGATGGCAAAAACTATTTTTCATCAATTTACTCCAGTTTTAAAATATGTTAATCACAAGAATCAAAAGTAGAAATGGCATGTGTCTTAAAAGGGCATTACCACTTTAACAGCAGACAACATTAGTGCTGTAAATTGCATGCAGTGGTGAGTGAGATACTTAATCCTTTTACGAAGCTACAGAGCAACTTGCCCATCATATTCTAAGGAGAGATGGAAGTTTAATGGTGACATTTTATGATCAACTCCCCTGGGAGAATTCATAGCCCATCTGCCTCAAACTTGCTCTCCTTTAAATTGAGGGTTTATGTTGATTTCATCTTGATTTGATTTTGGGGTTCATAGAATTACTTTTTGTATTAATAAAAAGTTTTTAAACTTTGGACGTCAGTAGTCATTTGAATAATCTGATAGTTAGAAATTTTCTGATGGATTATAGTAAAATCAGTGAAAGAAGAGAGCAGTTATTATTTATATTAATAGTTACCATATTATTTATACATTTTATACAAGTAACTGCTTAATGTATAATACAAACATTAAAAAATCAATAGCCAATATCAACAACATTTTCCAGGAATCTGTGTATATTTCATTACACACTGAAATGCAACACACCCAACGGAAATGTTTTGAAAAAGTTCAATATGTAGTACAGAACATTATAGTTAGATATAATGCCCCAATTTCATGCCAGAATACCCAGTGGAGCAAGAAATGGGAATACATTGTAAGTCAATGGAATATAAAATGAGTGGCAATATTATGTAATTGCAGTGGGCTACGGACAATACTTGCACAATTGGTCCATTTGTCAGAGCAATTTGAAACCTGAAATAAAAGTGGAGCATGTTTTCCTAACTCAGCTGTCCAGATGCTTTAATTTATACAGTTTCAAAACATCATTGAGTCAATTCCTTCCAAAATAATTGGGCTGAATCTTATGGGTTTTTTTTCGCTAAATGTGAGTTGTGAGTTTTTAAGAGGACTTGTTACCGTGAGGCCAAGCAGTCTATTTTGCCAAATTTATTGCTTTAATCCTACCCAATAGCATCTTTTACATCCAATTTCTATTTCATCTTACCATGTGCCATTTCCACAAGGACTCACCACTCAGTGAATATCTGCCCAAACACTGGCATCCTTTGCATCTCTTTAAATGCCCACCTTGCACCTAGACAAGCACTAGCATTCTGAAGCTGCCATGTTCTTGATGAATAGAGTAAGAACATGGCAATGAAGTTGGCACTTTGTTTCTCCAAAAGGACCCTGGAGTTCCTGATGGACAGGGTGCTATCGAGAAGAGGTGTCTTCTTCCCGGAGGACTATTAGAGGAGGCTGTACCGTGGGACCTTTCCAGAGTGGTTTGAGGTTACCACCCAAGTCGGCCTGTTCTTCAAGGTGTGAAGGAACAGCCAGCAATACAGAAAGAAGGTCAATGATCTTCTTCACTGTGCCAGAGTAAGGGCCATACCCTTCTCCTTGCCACTTCACACTCTATCTCTGCTACCTTGCAAAGCTTGTTGCTCTGCACATCCATCATAATTGTACATGGCCTGAGCATGCAGCCCCTAGTTCCAAAGACTAACCTGCCTAAGGCTCAAACTCATGGCAATGAACTAACTTACCCCAAGACCATTCCTTCCCCCTTAGTTTTTGTGAATGGATATGATAGACTGACTCTGACCCATTATCTCTACTGACATTGAATCCCTACAGTGTGGAAACAAGTCATTCAGCCCATTGAATCCTCACTGAATCTCTGAAGAGCATCCCACTCCCAACCATATCCCATAAGCCTGCATTTCCCATAGCTAATCCACCTAGACTGCACATCCCTGGATACTATGGGAAATTGAGTATGACCAATCCACCTAACCTGCACTTCTTTGGAATGTAGGGAGAAACTGAAGCACCCAGAAGAAACCTACACAGACACAGGTAGAAGGTGCAAACACTACACAGATAGAGGCTAGAACAAACTGAGGTCCCTGGTGCTGTGAGGCAGCAGTGCTAACCATTGACCCACTGTACTGCCCCCATGATTTAACAACCCTAGGCATCACCTGCCTAGATCCCTGACTGGCCATCTACATCACCCTGATTTCATTAGCCCTACCCTGTGGACTTATTGCTACGGACCCAGCAGATAGGTCCCTGAGCTGCAGAAACATTTTACTGTTTGCGAATGCATTGACAGGATGCCTGACTGTGGTTGATGCCCTGGACTGGTATAGGAGGCTGCCCTTGATTTACTGTGCCAGGACCCATCTGACAGGTACCTCCTCGAGGAGTTGGACACAATGCTGATTCCTTGCTACACATGCAAGTGTTTGCCATGGAAGCTGTGGTCACATGGTGCAGGTGTGAGATTGGCATAGCACAGTGCTGTACAGCAAGATATATACCCTCTAGACTGAGGGTTACTACTGACAAGGCAGGCTGACTGTTTCTGTGACTGTGCTAATTGGTATAGCAAGGGAAGGCAAGGTAAGGCAAGGCAAAACACGGATGTGTGACTGTGCAGAAAGAAGCCAAAAGAGCAAGAGCAAGAGCACAAGTGAGTAGCCCTCAGATGTAGCCTGGTAGCCTGGCCCAGTCTGTTGACCTGACAACCTGCCCCCATGTGCAAATTGTTCATTGCTAGTTACTGATGCCAAATCTTCTTGAAGTTCATTCTCTATATGTTAATCCTGTTCCACTCTCCACAGTTGCTGCCAGACCTGCTACATTTCTGCAGCATTCTCTGTACTTGCCCCATATCCCTTGATCCCCTGAGAAGCCAGACTCTATCTATCCCAACCTTAAATGTATTCAACACTGCAGCATCCACAACTCTCTGGAGTAGAAAATTCCAAAGATTTCAATAATGTCACCCAACATCCTGCCCTCTCCCCACTGGATCCAAAACTGTACCCCTACCTATCCCATCCTATATATAATCCAAAATGGTCCTGCACTTAATCTTGTTCAAAAGGCATTAGAGTCCAGCTTGAACTCAAAATCTCTGAACGGAGGCAAAAATGCCACCAACTGTGACAAATATTTCGGTCAGTATGTTTATAAACCTATCCTTCCATAATTCTATGTAGATTTGACTCCAAATTAATAGCTAGTGTCATTATTTAACAACAAAAAGGGTCCAGAAACCATACTTTTCCAGAGGGTGACATAAGGAAACTTCTGTGCCAGCAAAGCAAGTCTGGTCAGCGAGGGCAGGTTGGTCCAACCCATAATTTGCTGCAGAATAATTTTACAATTTATTTTCGGTTGATAGGCTATGAGCACAAGAAACAGACTCAGGAAAACGATAAAGTCAAGTCATTAACTTTGTTTATAGTCATAACAGACCTGTATTCTCTTTCAGATATGATAGGGAATGTTTTGAGCTAGTGCCTTTTTCATCTTGACCATCAATCCTGATCTGAAATTAATGGTCAGAAGATTAAATCCAAGTATAACAGGATATCAAGCTTGTCAGAGTCATGCTCATCCTGTGACCTGACTGTAAACTGATGAAGGTTACTCACTTAATGCAAGTAACGTGATCATAGTGACAGCTAGCTCCTGGATTCAAAGCTGCAATCCATGGGTTAGAAAGCTCATACTGTAACACTTGAACTATTTAGTCATCTGAATCTGAACAATTTTATTCTTTCATCCTACTTGCAGTTAGTTCTAATCTTTAAATCTCTGGAATCTTGACTCTCTCTCAGCACACAGAATTATGCAACAATTTTCTTCTTGGCAATCATTACATCCACCATCCATATGAGATAATGAGACAGTTGTCTAATAAAAGTTTTGCCATCACATTTCAGAATTACTAGATCAGTAAGTACGAGCTTCTGAATTATGCAGTCATGCATTGTTAAAGACTTAATAGCAGTCATTGTCATTGCTCACTGCTACATTTTACATGCACAGCCATTCTTTGTACTGTTTTAGTTCTGCCAAGTTAGAGAACCAACATAAATTAACTGCGCTTATATAAGGTGCATCAAAATAAATTTACAACCGAATACTTCATGAGTGGAAACTTTAATTAGGTAAAACCTCCAGTATGCGTTCACATCAGAAAATGAACCTAAGTATTTAAAATTATGTTGATATGAGCTTCCAACTAGGTAGAGTCATAGAGTCATAGAAATGTACAGCACAGAAACAGACCCTTCGGTCCAACTTGTCCACGCCGACCAGATATAATCTAGTCCCATTTGCCAACACTTGGCCCATATCTCTCTAAACCCTTACTATTCGTATACCCATCCAGATGTCTTTTAAATGCGGTAATTGTACCAGCCTCACCATTTCCTCTGGCAGCTCAATCCATATACACACCACCCTCTGTGTGAAAAAGTTGCCCCTTAGGTCCCTTTTATATCTTTCCCCTTTCATCCTAAACCTATGCCCTCTAGTTCTGGACTCCCCCACCCCAGGGAAAAGACCTTGTTTATTTATCCTATCCTTCCCCCTCATGCTTTCATAAACTTTGATAAGGTCACCCCTCAGCCTCTGACGCTCAAGGAAAAACATCTATTCAGCCTCTCCCTATAGCTCAAATCCTCCAACCCTAGCAAAATCCTTGTAAATCTTTTCTGAACCCTTTCAAGTTTCACAACATACTTCCAATAGGAAGGAGACTAGAATTGCACACAGTATTCCAAAAGTGTCCTAACCAATGTCCTTTACAATCGCAATGTGACCTTCCAATGCCTGTACTCAATGCTCTGACCAATAAAGGAAAACATAGCAAATGCTTCTTCACTATCCTATCTACCTGCAACTCTACTTTCAAGGATCAATGAACCTGCACCCCAAGGTCTCTTTGTTCAGCAACACTCCCTAGGACCTTACCATTAAGTGTATAAATCCTGCTCTGATTTGCTTTTCCAAACTGCAGGACTTCGCATTTATCTACATCAAACTCCATCTGCCACTTCTCAGCTCATTGGCCCATCTGATCAAGATCCCTTTGCAGTCTGAGAAGGTAACCTTCTTAGATAGTTATTTTCATTTTAATTAAAGCTGAAATTGCCCTCATTTTACATCATCTCACATAAGAATCTTTTAAATTGAACAAAATATCAACTGTTAATTTCAACTATCTTTAACATCAGGGTAAACGTTGATCAATAGGAGTGTTAAAATGTAAACAAACCACAAACCTGAATCTAACCTGCCTTGAATCCTCCCTCATGGATTTGAAACGATATGGGACATGGACTGGACATCCAATCAGTGCCCAAGGGCAGATTGTTCATTTAACGACTGTTATGAAGGTGCATGCCTAAAATTCTATTTGATTCAGGCTTAAAGCTGATGGCCAGCATCTGAACAAATTGGGGTGACTACGACATGGAAAAGACAAGTGCTTTTTCAGCCCTGTGTGGGTCCAGAGGAACAGGAATAACTTCCTCTCAGCTCACCAAATAAACCTGTAAACTTCCCCAGTGAACAATGATTTGTCATCATTGATGACCCCAGATGCATAGTCTCTGCTGATCACTGATGCCCACTGATAACCTACTCTCCTCAGACCCACCCCAACACCCAAAATCAGAATTCTCCCTCTCCAATTTTCTATTTCTCCCAGGTCCTCTGCAAACTCTCCTTGATCTCCCCCTCACCATCGATATTTTTATTTTCCTGGCCTTAACATCTTTCCCTTCTGATTCATCACTAGCCTTTTGCTGACCCCATATCTCTGCCTCCAATCTCTGTCTCTTTCTGACCCGTCACAATCGCCCTTCAGTCCTGTGACCCACACATTTGTGCCAATCAATTCACAGTCTGTACCCAGCTCCTAGCTTCTGCCTATTTTACAGCAGTGGTTCCTGGCCAGGTGTCCAGTCTGTCAAGTAGAACTAGGAATACATTAAAAGAAAAGCACACATACCATGAAGTTAAAGCTTTAATGGGTGCCCGGCATTTCTCTTCCTTACTTTGAAATCTAGCCCCAGTAAATATTGGAAGCATTGTTTCAGTCACATTGACAAAATTGTGACTATGCTTTACAAACAAAACTGCAGAGAATAAATATTTTAATGCTTTGATTTAATTACCATGGTAATACCCAGTTCTGCCCCACCACTGCCTCTTTTCCTGCTGCACTGTATCTGTTTTTTTTCATGTTTTTTGCCTGACACGCAGTTTTGGATGAGCAGATTTTTTTCTCCAATCAATTATTGGGAAGACCAAAGTCAGTGTCTTTGTCTGAAATAGTATTCCCTAACCCATTGATTCAAAACCCTCCCTAGCCACAGTATGGTGCTGAACTAGAGCATTTACAACATTGGTATCCTATTTGACTCTAAGCTGAACTTCCAACCCTATATTCTTTTCATCACTAAATTGCCTAACCCCACCTCAGTAATGTTTGCCATCCGTCCATCCAGTCAATGAACCAATAGAAGCTGAAACTCTCAATTGTGCTTTAATCCCTTTAGATTTAATCATTCCAATGCTTTCATGGCTGGCTTCCAACTTCCAATCTCAGTCCACACATTCAGAACTGTTTCTAGTATCCTTATTCATTAATCACCTTACTACACTTGACTCATACTGGCTCACACATCAGTCACACTGCAACTTTAAACTTCTGTTGATGTGGAGGTACCAGTGTTGGACTGGGGTGGGCAAAGTCAGAAATCATACAACACCAGATTGTAGTCTGACAGATTTATTTGAAATCGCAATGTTTCGGAGCATTGCCCCTTCATCAGGTGAAGTGAGAGGGAAGCATACAGAATACAGAATTTATGGGCTGAGATATTAAGGACAGAGAGGTCAAAGGTCATACAAATCATGTGAGTGGAGTCAAATAATAAGTCTCTACAGGTGACCAAGAGGGGTAGATGGTGTCAGTAAAGTGTCAACAGCTGAATAACAACCGAAGGGATGACCTATTATCCAATTAAATGAGGCAGAGAGAGTATTACAATACGTTTAAAATAAGGTGATGCTGGAGACACATCAAATAATCGGAATAATATGTAACACAAACAGAAGCCATTGGACATGTCCAGCAAGTCCAGCAGCATCTGTGACTAACAAAATCAGAGGAAGAGTCACTGGACCCACAGCGTTAACTCTGATTTTTCTTCACAGATGCTGCCAGAACTGCTGAGCTCCCCCCACCACCCCTTCCCATAACCCCCCTCCCCCTCCCAGCAACCCCTGCCCCTGCTCCTGATTTACAGCAAACAAGTTCTTTTGGTTTTTATTTGACTGGAATAACATGATAGGTATAAGAGTCACATACCAAGGGATTAACCAAAGTAACAAATAATCCAAAACTGTACAAACTAATTAAGGTATAAAGATTATGACAATTTGTCAAGGTGATGGTGTCAAAACAGGAGTTTAAGGAAGATTTTACAGTTACAGAACAGTGTGGTGGGGTTACATGTAATGAGACATGAACCCAATATCACGGTTGAGACTGTCTTCATGGGTATGAAACTTGACTATCAGTTTCTGCTCAGCGATTCAGCACTGTTGTGTATCTCAAAGGCTGCCCATGGAGGACCGTTGCCCGAAGATTGGAGGCTGAATGTCCTTGACTGCTGAAGTGTTCCCCAGCTGGGAGGAAACATTCCAGTCTGGTAATTGTTGCACGGTGTCCATTCATCTGATGTCATAGCATCTGTATGGTCTCGCCAATATACCATGCCTTGGGAATCCTTGCCTGTAGTGTATGAGATAGACAACATTGGCTGAGTCACATGAGTATCTGCTGTGTATGTAGTGAGTGCTGTTCCCATGTGTGATGGTAGTTTCCATGTCAATGATCTGACATGTCTTGCAAAGGCTACCATGACAGGTATGGTGTTATGTTCAATATTGTCCTGAAGACTGGGTAGTTTGCTGCAAACATTGGTCTGTTTAAGATTTGGCAGTTGTTTGAAGGCCAGAAGTGGAAGTGTAGGGATGATCTTGGCAAGATGCTTGTCATCATTGATGACACATTGAAGGCTGCCGAGAACATTGTATAATCTCTCCGCTTCGGGCAAGTACTGAACAACAACGGGTATCCTATCAGTTGTGTCCTGTATCTGCCTTCTGAGGAGGTTCTTGTGGTTTCTCATAGTGGCACATTGGAACTGGCAAGCAATGAATTGAGTATCGTATCACGCTCTTATGAGGGTGTCCTTCAAAATCTTGAGGTGTATGTCACATTCCTCCACATCTGAGCAAATCCTGTGGAAATGCAGTACTTGTCCCTAGAGGGTGGCTTTTTAAAATATTTTTAAGATTGAAGCTAGAGAAGTGCAGTATCATAAGGTTATCTGTGGGCTTTCAGTAAAGTGAGGTACTGAGGTGTCTGTCCTTGATGGAGATGTGTGTGTCCAAGAATGAGATTGATTCTGAAGAGTAGTACATGGTAAGTCTGATGGTGGGATGAAACTTGTTAATATCGCTATGTAGGCATTTCAGTGATTCCTCACCATGAGTCCAAAGGTAGAAAATGTCCTATATCTGGTGTATAGCATTGGTTGGAGGTCATGCATCATGAAGAAACCTTGCTTGAACTTGTGTATGAAAATATTGGCACATCAAGGTGCAAGTTTGCTCCCCATGGCTGCTCCATTTGTCTGGATAAAGAACGAACTGTTGAAGATGAAGACATTGTGTCAAGAATGAAGTGGATGAATTATAGATTGGTGCCTAGAGCTTGGCAGTTGTCACTATTAAATACTGAGGCTGTGGTAGTGAAGCCATCGTTGTGCAGGATACTGGTGTAGAGTGCCGAAATGTCCACTTTCATGAGGAACATTCCTTGTTTGACTGGTCCGTGGGTTCTGAGTTTCTGTGAGAAATCTGCAGTCTTGTGACAGAAGCTGGGGACTCCTTGTATCATGGGTTTCAAAAGTTCTCGACGCAGCCATTCTTTGGTCAGATCATTGGCATGCAATGCTTATACCTATCATGTTATTCCAGCCAAACTGAAAGAATTGTGGATGCTGTAAATCAGGAGCAGGGGCGGGGGTTGCTGGGGGTGGGGCTAAGCAGCTCTGTGAAGAAAAATCAGAGTTAAATGTTTTGGGTCCAGTGACCCATCTTCTGATTTTTCTTCACAGATGCTGCTGGACCTGCTGGGCTTTTCCAGTGGTTTCTGTTTGTGTTCCATATTATTCCAATCATTTGGTTTGTTTCCAGCACCACCTTATTTTAAATGTTTTGTAATTCTCTCTCTGCCTCATTAAATTGGATTATAGGTCATCCCTTCGGTTGTTATGCAGCTGTTGACACTTTACTGACACCATCGACCACTCTTGGTCACCTGCAGAGACTTATTATTTGACACTCCACTCACATAATTGGTATGACCTTTGACCTCTCTGCCGTTGATATCTCAGCCCATAAATTCTGTATTCTGTGCGCTTCCCTCTCACTTCACCTGATGAAGGGGCCACACTCCGAGCGTTTGCAATTTCAAAGAAACCTGTCGGACTGTAATCTAGTGCCGTGTGATTTCTGATTTTAAAATTCTCAACCTTTGGTTTCGAAATTTCTATTTCTTTACTTCTTCCTTATCTTTGTAACTCCTCCAGCCCTATAAACGTACGGAGATTTATGAGTTCCTCCAAATTGTCCTCTGGAATAGCTATATTCTGAATCATCCACCACTGATGGTTGTGAATTCAGTTAAAAATCAGACAACATGAGATTTTAGTCCAACAGGTTTATTTGGAAGCACTAGATTTCAGAGTACTGCTTCTTCATCAGGTGGTCAACTGCCTAAGCCCTAATTTCTGTAGTCCTTTCTCTAAACCTCTCCGTCTCTCTACCATTTTCTTTTCATTAAGGTGTTTCTTAAAACCTACCTTTTAAATTGAGATTTTGATCATTTCTTTATGTGGCTATGCATTCAACTTTGTTTGGCAATGTTCCTGCGAAGCACCCTGGAATACTAAAGTACATTAAACATATGGTATCATGTTTGTTAATATTGTTTATTGATTTTGTGAAACATGGGTGACAAGGTGGCTCAGTAGTTAGCACTGCTGCCTCACAGAGCCAGGGATCTGAGTTTAATTCCAGCTTCGGATGACTGTCTGTGTGGAGTTTGCACATTCTCCCTGTGGTGCTCCAGTTTCCTCCCACAATCCAATGAGGTGCATGTTAGGTGAATTGGTCATGTTAAATTGCCCATAGTGTTCAGGCATGTGTAGGTTAGGTGCATTAGTCAGAGGCAAATGTAGAGTAATAGGGTAGGGGAATGGGTCTGAGTGGGTTGCTTTTTGGAGGGTCAGTGTAGACTTGTTGGACCAAATGGCCTGTTTCCACGCTTAGGGATTCTATTATTCTGCTGTAGTCATCTGAGAAAGGGAGACCAATCACTTACAGTTCTACAAAGATGAAAGCGTAAATTGTATTACCAAATTTTGGGATGATTTTGTCGTCATTTATTTCCAAAAGTTTTGAGTTATGGAAAGTCACATTATGGGGGATTTAGGTGCTGGTATAGGGTTTCAGGACATGATAAACAATTACCCATTTTCACATCTGAAAAGCATATCCCGAGTTGCCCTAACTGTGATGGCAGGAGAAAGGAACCTCAACTATAGAACAAGTGCAAGCCTGTGAATCTGGATTTTGTGATGCCATAATACTATAAAGTCATAAATTCTTTCATTTTCCACAGAAATTCCACTCTGCTAAGAAGTGAAAATAAATGGGATGCCTGCCAGAGACAGATTATGAAAACGTTAATGGAATTCTAAAGGAAACTATCCATTTTGTGGTGGTAAAGATTGTTTTTGCATAAAACTTTGCTTTACCTGTGTATTTCATAGAATCATAGAATCTGTACAGAACAGACAAAGGCCATTTAGCCCATCAAGTCTGTACTGACCCTCTGATATCATCTCACTCAGACTTAAACTCAACTCTATCACCTTGACCTTGCATTTATGATGGCTAATCCATATAAGCCTACATATCCCTGCACGCTACGGGGCAATTTAGCATGGCCAATCCACTTAACCTACGTTTCTTTTGACTGTGGGAGGAAACTAGAGGAGCCGGAAGAAGCCCACGTAGCACAGGGAGAATATCCAAATGCCACACACAGTCGTAGAGCATTGAAACAAACTCTTTGGCCCAAATCGCCCAGGCTAACCAAGCTTCCCAAACTAGAATGGTCCAATTTGCCTGTGTTTGGCCCATGATCCTCTAAACCTTTCCTATTCATGTACTTACCTAAATGTCTTTTAAATGTTATAACTGTACCTGCATCTATCACTTCGGCTGACAGTTCATTCCATACACAAAACATCCTCTATGTGAAAAAGGTGCTCCTCAGGTCCCTCTAAATCCTTCTCCTCTCACCTTAAAAATGTGCACCCTGGTTTTGAACTCTGCACATGAGAAAAAAGAGCTTTACTAATCATCTTATCTATGCACCTCATGACTTTATTAACTTCTATAAGGTCATCCCTGAACCTCTTACATTTCAGTGAAAAAAGCTCTAGCCTATCCAGCCTATCCCTGTGACTCAAACTTCCAATCCCAACAATGTCCTGTTAAATTTTTTCTGAACCGTCTCCAATTTAATGATATTCTTCTTATCGAAGGGCGATCAGAACTGTACTCAGTACTCTGATCAATGCCCCACCAACATCTGTACAACCTCAACGTGACATCCCAACTCCTATACTCAGTAGTCTGAACAAAGACAGCAAGTGTGCTAAATGCCTTCTTAATCACCCTGTCTACCTGTGACCTAACGTTCAAAGAACTATGTACCTAAACTCTTAGGTCTCCCTGTTCAACAACACTACCCAGCGTCCTACTGTGATGATGCTATGGCTTAAGAAGTATGTTTTGACTTGCATCTTGTAAGGGAGAGATTAAATAAGAGGTGTTAAGCAATCAATGGTAACATAAGCTTCTTGTGAGGTGTTGGTTTTCTTTTAAAATTGGAACAATTGAAGGAGCCTGGATGAGTGTGGCCAGCTCTTTCAGACCAAGATTCCTACTTTTTTTTCGCTTTTAGATTGGCAATTATTGTGGCAGTCTCAACAAGATCATGGGTGGCACGGTAGCTCAGTAGTTAGCATTGCTGCCTCACAGCGTCAGGAACCCAGGTTTGATTCCTACCTTGGAATCTGTGTGGAGTTTGCACATTCTCCCTGTGTCTGCATGCGTTTCCTCTGGGTTCTCCAGTTTCTTCCCACAATCCAAATCCCTATGTGCAGGTTAGGTGAATTTGCCATGCTAAATTGCCCATAGTGCTCAGGTTAGGTGCATTAGTCAAGAGTAAATATAAAGTAATAAGGTAGGAGAATGAGTCTGGGTAGGTTACTCCTTGGAGGGTTAGTGTGGACTTGTTGGGTCAAATGGCCTACTTCCACACTTTAACGTTTCTCTGAAAAGGTTGAAATCTGCACTATATATCTCCTGGCTGCTACTCTCTCCGAATTTTCACTTCATTTTTTTCTCTCTCTCTGCTGCTGGATTGCATGTGAAAAATCTGTTTCTGACTTTGCGTTTTTGCCAAGGGGTGTGTTTATGGGATGTTACTATATTGGAATAGTTAATTAGTAATAGCTACTGTATCTCATATTCTGGTAAGTTTTTCAATAGATTAAAGTTATTATAAGATCTTCTTTCTTTCGTTGCATTTTAACTATAGTGTTTGAATAAATTGTGTTTTGCTAGTTTGCTTAGTCGAATTGCATCTGGAACACAGCACTTCACATTTGCCTTTAAAATAAGAAAAAGGTTAGAATCTAGGCAACCTTCTTAAAATATTTCTGATGCATAACACCCATCATTAATTGTATAAGTCTTGTCCTTCACTTTACCAAAATGCAAAACCTCACGTTTATCAAAATAAAAATTATCAAATGATCAAAATTAAACTTCATCTGTGACACCTCAGCCCATTGGTTCTATTGAATAGATGTTGCCTTACCTAAACTTAGTCAAGCTTGGTATCATCTGCATACTTACTAACCATACCTCCAAAATTCTCATTCAAATCATTTACATAAATGACAAGCAACAGTGGACTCAACACTGATCCCTGTGGAACACTTCTGGTCAGAGGCCTCCAGTTCAAAAAAACAACCCTACACCAATCTCCAACTCTTATCATCAAGCCAATTTGGTATCCAATTCACAAGCTCTCCCTGAATCCCATGTGATCTAGCTTTATTAGTTAGTTTACTATGTTGAACCTTGTCAAAGGCTTTACTAAAGTCCATGTAGACAATGTCTACAACTCTCATCAATGTTTTTGGTTACATCCTCAAAAAACTCAATCAAGTTTCTGAGAAACGATTTCCTATCCACACAGCCATGCTGACTATTCCTAATCAGACCTTACCTCTCCAGATGCATGTGAACCCTATCTCTCAGATTTCCTTCCAACAATTTATCTGCTACTGACATCAGACTCAGGAGTCTATAGTTACCAGGTTTCTTCTTACAGCATTTCTTAAATAAAAACACAACATCAGCTAGCTTCCAGTCCTCCATCACCCAAGGCTGGAACTGAATCTGGGTCCCTGGTTCTGTGAGGTAGCAGTACTAGCCACTGAGCCACCGTGATACCCAAGAAAGGACATACATTGGCCGGGAAAATCTTTGTCTTATTTTTCATCTAAACTGTAGTTTCAAAACCAAATCCTGCCAACCAAAATAAATGCAAGATAACCTCAGTTTTTCAATGAAAATCCATGAATTCTGACTATATTATATATGATGTTGGGAGAAAAGAGAACAATAAATGTCTTCACAGAAATATTATGCCACTAAATACTATGAAATACTGAAAGATACTTTTCTCAGTCTTCCTCTGGTGTTGTGTCATTGGAGACTATTGACCAGATCGTTACATGCAGATGCACATCTCCATGGACACTTAAAAACTGCAGGTGCAATCCAGATAAAATTATTTATCTTCATTTCTAATGTCTCCAGTTTTTTTCTGGCAACAGGGCGAGAGAACAGGTGACTTGAGCACAGGGCCATTTTAACTTTAAGCTGCCATCAGGGGATCTTGTCTGGGTGGATGGGAAACAGGATGTGTTCTCATGGAAGAGTCTAGAACTGGGGAATCACTAGAACATAGAACATAGAAAAGTATTGCACAGGAATGATGCTCTGCCAAACATGATGCCAAATGAAACTAATTCTTTCTATCTGCCCTTGGTCCATACCCCTCCATTCCTTGTCTATCTAAAAGTCCCTTAAATGCCCTTTTCATATATGCATCAAACACCACCCTGGCAGTCCATTCCAGATTCCTACCCCTCTCTGTGTAAAAAACCTGCCCCTCACTTTCACTCTGAACTTTTCACCTCTCACATTAAATGCATGTCCCTAGTTTTAGACATTTCAACTCTGGGAAAAGGATTCTGACCATCAACCCTGTCTATGCATCTCCTAATTTTATAGACTTTTATCACGTCTCCCCTCACCTCCACTGCCTAAGAGAAAACAACTCAAGTTTTTCCAGCCTCTCCTTATAGCTCATACTCTCTAATCCAGGCAGCATCCTGGTAAATCTCTTCTGCACCCTCTCCAAAGCCTTCACATCCTTCCTATAATGTGGTGACCAGAACTGAACGCAATACTATAAGTGTGGTCTAACCAAAGTCTTAACATCCTTGACTCTTGTACTCAATTCCCTGACCAATAAAGACAAGCATGCCAAATGCCTTCTTTACCACTCTAACTAATTGCATGGCCACTTCCAGGGAGCTCTGGACTTGGACCCTAAGATCCCTTTGTATATCAATGTTGTTCAGAGGCCTGCCATTGACTGTATACATATCCTTAACATTTGATCTCCCAAAGTCCAGCACCTCACACTTACCTGGATTAAATTCCATCTGCCATTTCTCTGCTCATATCTGTAACTGATCTATATCCTCCTGCACTCTTTGACAATCTTCTACACTATCCACAACTCCAATGATCTTTGTATTGTCTGCAAATTTACTAATCCACCTATCTACATTTTCAACCAAATCATTTCTATATATCACAAACAGCAGAGGTCCCAGTATGGATCCCTGTGGAACACCACTAGCCACGGACCTCCAGCCTGAAAAACATCCTTCCACCACTACCATTTGCCTTCTTTGGGCAACCCAATTTTGGATGCATACTGCCAAGTCACCTTGGACCCCATGCACCTTAGTCTTCTGGGAGAGCCTACCATGAGGGACCTTGTCAAAAGCCTTACTAGAATTCATTTAAACAACATCCACTGCTCTACTCTCATCAATCACTTTCATTACCTTCAAACAATTCAATCAAGTTAGTGAGATATGACCTGTCCTGCACAAAGCCATGCTGACTGTCCCTAATTAGACCATGCTTTTCTAAATTTGTTTAAATCCTTTCCCTAATAATTCTCTCCAATAGCTTTCCAACCACCGATGTGAGACTCCCTGGTCTATATTTTCCTGAATTATCCTTATTTCCCTCCTTGAGTAGGGGAACAATATTAGCTATGCACCTATCTTCTGGGACCTCACCAGTGGCTAATGAAGATAAAAAGATCTTGCTCAAGGCCCCAGCAACTTTCTCTCTTGCCTCTCTCAGTAACTTCAGGTAGATGCCATCAGACCCTGGGGATTTATCCACCTTGACACTCTTCAAGAAACACAACACCACTTTTTTCTTGATCTCAAAAAGCTATAGCATATCAGTATGCTCCACACAAATTTCACTATCCTCCATATCCTTCTCCTGGGTGAATACTGATACAAAGTACTCATTTAGGATCCCGCCCACATCCTCTGCTTCCAAGCACAAGTTCCCTCCTTTATCCTTGAGTGGTCCTACCTTCTCCCTAGTTATCCTCTTGTTTTTAATGTATCTATATGCCCTGGGATTGTCATTACCCTTACTTGCCAAGGTCATTTCATGGCCCCTTCTTGCTCTTCTAATTCCCTGCTTGAAAACTCTCCTGCTTTCCTTATATTCCTCATAGGCCCTGTCTGATTTTAGCTTCCTAAACCTTTTATATGCTTCTTTTTTGCTTTTCACTAAATTCACATTGTCCCTATGATCTAAGGGTCCCTTATTTTGCCATCCTTGTCCTTCATCCTTACTGAAACATGCCAGCTCTGAACCCTCATCAGCAGGTCTTTCAACAATTCCCATATGCCAAATGTGGACTTGCCTGACAACAGTTCTTCCCAATTAACACTTCCTAGCTCTTGCCTAATATTGATGTAATTTGTCTTCCCCCAGTTTTGAACCTTCCCACAATGTGCTGACTTATCCTTGTTCACAGCTATCTTAAAACCTAAGGAGTTGTGATCACTGTTTCCAAAATACTCTCCCACTAAAAGGTCAGCCACCTGGCCAGGCTTATTAGCCAATACAAAGTCTAGTAAGGCCCTTCCTCTAAATGGACTATCCACATACTGTTTCAAGAAACTCTCTTAGATGCACCAACAAATTCTGCACCATCTAAGCCTCTTGCTCTAAAGGAGTCCCAGTCAATATTGGGGAAGTTAAAGTCACATACTTGTTCCTCAATTTGTCAGTGGTTTATGGGGAACCCCTTGTATAATCCTATCAGAGTGATTACACCCATCTTATTTTTGAGTTCTACATAAATGCTTTAGTGAATGAGCCCTCCAGCATGTCCTCTCTGAGTGTAGATGTAACATTCTCCCTGATTAGTGATGCAACTCCTCCACCTCTTTTAATTTCCTCTCTATCTCGTCTGAAACAACAAAACCCTGGAATGTTGAGAGTCAGCCCTGTCCTTCTCTCAACCAAGTTTCTGTAATGGCCACAACATAGTCCCATGGTCTGATCCAGGCTCCAAACTCAATTGCCTAACGTATAATACTCTTTGCATTGAAATAAACACACTTCAGCCAATTAGTACCATTGTGTTCATTTACCTACATTGCCTGTCCTTGCTTTCTGGTTCCCACTCTTGTTTTAAACCCTCTCGAGTAGCACTCGCAAACCTCCCTGTGAGGATATTGATTCCCTTCCAGCTTAGGTGCAACCTGTCTCTCTTGTACAGGTCACTCCTGCCCCAGAAGAGGTCCCAATGATCCAAGAACATGAAACACTGCCCCTGCACCAGCTCCTTAACCATTTATTCCACTTTCCTATCTTTCTATTCTTTGCCTCACTAGCACGTGGTATTAGTAGTAACCCAGATTACTACCCTCAAGGTCCTGCTTTTCAGCCTCTTTCCTTACTCCCTATACTCACTCTGCAGGACCTCATCCTTCTTTCTACCTATGTTGTTAGTACCAATGTGCATCATGACCTCTAGCTGCTCTCCCTCTCCTGAAGTATTTCATGCAACTGCTCAGAGACATCCTTGACCCTACCACCAGGGAGGCAATATACCATCCTGGAGTCTAAAACGTGGCCCCTAGTTAGCAAGTCTCTGACAACTATCACTTGTTTGGATCTTGCCCGACCCTGTTCTAAAGCAGTTGTGGTGCCACAGGCATGGCTGCTGCTGTTATACCCTTCAGAGGGGCTATCCCCCCCAAAAGTATCCAAAGTAGTATTCGTGTTAGAGAGGGGAGTAGCCACAGGAGACTCCTGCACCATCTGCCTGCCTCTCCCGATGGTCACTCATCTACGTGACTGAACCTTTGGTATGACCACCTGTCCGCAACTAGTGTCGCACACTTCCTCGCCCCTATATAGTCCTCAGTGTGTCCAACTGCCTCTCCAATAAAACAACACAGTCTGTCAGGAGCTGCAGCCAGTCATACTTCCTGCAGACATAGTCGTCAGAGATACCAGACTGCACCTTGATCTCCGACATCTGGTAGGAGGAGCATACCACTGCCCTAACTGTCACCTCTGCCCCTCTACTCTTAGAAAGATAAAAGAATCTTACCTTGCTTGCCTTACTCACTAAAGCCCAGTTTTTACCTAAACCCACACTTATACCAACTGGCTGCACTAACTGGTCAATTAAATTACAGTACAAGCAGACCAAATACCTTCTACGCTACAATAAACTTCCTAAAAGTCTCTCTCCTCATTTTTTTGGTTAGAAAACCCATCACCATTTAAGAATCAGAAATGAAGCAGATTGTTTTCTCTCAGAGTAGTTGGCATTTCCCTTCTGAAAAGATAGTAGAAGCAGAATTCTCAAATATTTTTAAGGCAGGGTCAGATGGATTCTTGTTGAGAAAAGAAGTGCAAGGTTATTAGATATTGAGTGGGAATGAGGATTTGGAGGTTACAATTGGATCTGTCATGTTCTTGTTGAATGACACAGCAGATTCAAGGGGCTGAATGGCCTGCTCACATTCCTGATTCATGTGTTTTATGCTCATACCTTTGCCTCATACAGTGCCATTTTTTTCGAGAGCATTAATCTGCCAATGTGGGAGTCACAAAGTGATGGATTAGATGTTAAATCTATTGATAGACAAATTTGTTTTTAAGTGTCATGACACTGTTTAAGTGTCAAGTTCTGAAATGACTTTTAATCCCCTGTGTTTTACATTTAAAAACAAAACAGGCTGATAATTGTCAGTAAGTTAAAAATAAAGTCTTGGATTGCTTTGATTGACTTTGGCCACATAGACAAAGTATAAGACGACCATATATCTAGTAAAATTGTAGCCCAGTATGAAGCAGGTTTTTCTCAGAAGAAAAGGGAAAAGAAATTTATCAGTAAGAAAGAATTTTTAAAATATCACTTACATCCTGTTTTGGGGAAGTAGATAACACTGAGAATGTAACATTTATTGCTAACACCTGATTATGCTAAGAATGTGGAGGTGGGTGTTCTTCAGCAAGAAATACAATGACTTTTACAACTATTTGGCCTTCTAGCCATTGCATAGTTCAATTCATGGAGTTGTGCAGGTACGCTCATATGTAAGGTGCTTGTGATTTGTATGAGAGTCTATGGTTCATTCCTTTTTCTGATACCAGCCCATAAATGAATGTCAAAATCAAATTTGATTTCACAATGGTGGGATTTGACCTCACAGACAACTGGAATGTTCATCAATAGCTTCACGATTACACACCCCACCTGCTACATAATAGCACCCAACTGATGTAAGTAGCCCATGACATTTGAACTCTAGGTCTTCTGTTGTTTAAAATAATACAGTGCACTGATTACAAACAATATACATTTTACTGAATGATACAAGTAAAGTTGAACATGGATCCACTGTCTGCTATAGAAATACTAATAAGTTAGTCGTTATCAGGAGAGAGTATTGACAGTTCTCAGACAGATTGCCACTATGTTATTCATTCAAATATGTGCATGAAACTACATGTTTAATGATGTGGCTGGTGAGCCTTCTCTTGGATAATTGTTATAAATTGCTCAAAGGCTAATTTGGAAAGTTTAATTAATGATATCCTTGAAAACATTAAGGACTCCATGTGCTGCAGATTAAGAAATTATAACTGCAATAAAACCATATCTGGGTCTGTAAACATGATTTTTGCCCCTTCTCTTTAGATACCATTCTTCAATACAAAGATATGATCATAAATAGGCCCAGACCTAGCCCATCAAGTCTGCTCCGCCATTCACTGAGATCACAGCTAATCTGAAAATCCTCCACTTTTCTGCCTTTTCCCCAAACCCTTGATTCCTTATTGATTTATAACCTGTCTATCTCAACATTGGATATACTTCATGACTCAACCTCTACAGATATTTGCTACTTGAAATAGTTGTTTTTAAAAGACCATGTGAATTTAGGGAGAGGAGAAGTAGGATTAGCTAACTAAGAATCATAGAATCCCTACAGTTTGGAAGCAGGCCATTTGGCCCATGAATCCATAAAAACCTTCTGAACTTTATCCCACCCAGACCCATATCCCTGCATTCCCCATGGCTAATCTACTTAGCTGGCACATCCCTGGATACTACTGGCAATTTAGCATGACCAATCCACCTAACCTGCATATCTTTAGACTGTGTGAGGAAACTGGTGCACTCAGACAAAACACACATAGACACAGGGAGAGTGTGCAAACTCCACACAGACAGTTGCCCAAGGCTGGAATTGAACCCAGGTCCCTGCTGCTGAGGCAGCAATGCTAACCACTGAACCACATTCCGCCCCACTAAGTAATGTGTTAATGAAATAGTTGCCAAAATTGTTTTTTCTGCATTTAATACCAACTGAATTTGTAAATACTAATCCTGGATAATAGGAACTTAAATGTTCTCAAATAGAAATAAAAAAACCTTGATCAAGAACGAGATTACTGTGGGATTATACATAGGAATATGTTTGCTTTATTTAAAACACTTGCCCAGAAGGTTGTTTTGGAACCTTGTAGAGATATCTGTTCCTTGAGTAGAAATACATGCATTCTGCTCACCAAAGGGTAGCCTGGTTTACATCTGCCACTCTAGATCTCTTTGGTTTTATGGACTAACTATCATGGAATCCAAGTCCAGGTTCAGTCAGCTGACATTTAAACAGTAATTAATATTCTCCTGAGTGGTACAGAATGTAATGATAATATAGTGCTCCAACTGGCATTACTGCTGTTGCACTGAGATTGATATCTGTTTTTACATAGTGCAATGATAGCTAATTTAAAATAGAGCTGTCATACATCATATGCTTGTACCTCATCCCAACTGTGAACCTTGATATATAGGTATTCAGAATGATTTTTGATGGGCAATGTTGCAAAACTTTCTTGAAATTGAATTGTTTTGGACTATTCTGGTTGTGTAACGTGGGCAAAGTGGAAAGTATGTTAAGTTAAAGTTACATTCCTCAGAAAAGCATTCTTAATGACCTTGGTAACACTGCTTAAAGATGACATAGAACCTAATCATTAATAGTATGTTCTCCATCTGTTTTACACATGCTACATATAAATAAAACATTTCTGACTGGCCTTGTAACAATGCTGTTTGGGATTAAATATAACAGGTGCACTGTACACATCAGCTGTGCCCCAAAATTTATTAAAACATATCATGTAAATATAAATTTCATGGCAATTGGGTGCTTGGCAAATTATGACAGCACTCTTTATTTTGACTTGTAGGCCCAATGGGTTTCTCAATCAAATCATTATAGTCAACAAGCACTTCAAGGTAAATTAAATCTGATCTATCTCTCAATCTTCATTGTAACAGTCATTCTTTTCAGTCTATTTTCCAGTATATTGTATATGCAAGTTAAATTATTAGCTGGTGCAATGATGTGAAAGCAATACTATGATTAAATGGAGCCTTTCAGGTATCCATTATTATAACAGCTTGACTGATTGATGAAAGTATCACTTGGTTCAGATGTTACACATTGTTATATGGTATTAGATATTCAATAAAGGAACACTGTGTCACCTGTTAAAATTGCATAAAAATGTATACATGTGATAAGCATATAGTGAGACAAAACAATAGGTTAAAGAGAATGGTGGTAATTGAAAGCACAAAGTGGTGACAGTAAGGATCTCTTCAGTGTCTATATCAATGTTTGATTCGATTAGATTGGATTCCCTACAGTGTGGGAACAGGCCCTTTGGCCCAACAAGTCCACACCGACCCTCTGAAGAGTAACCCATCCAGACCCATTTCCCTCTGACTAATGCACCTAACACTATGGGCAATTTAGCACGGCCAATTCACCTGGGCTGCACACCTTTAGAATGTGGGAGGAAACCAGCCCACCCAGAGGAAACCCTCGCAGACAATGTGCAAGTTTCACACAGTTGCCCAAGGCTGGAATCAAACCCAGGTTGCTGGCGCTGTGAGGCAGCCGTGCTAACCACTGAGCCACCGTGCCATCCCAATGTTGAGAGGACAAAAGTCTCATTTGCAAATGGATGGGTATGCTGCGAGTCTGATAAGATCATTTAATAATTTAACTTTCCATTGGTTGGATTATTTTTCTTTGGAAGTGTTCCATATTTTTAGACACTCTTCTCAATCACTGGTATAAGATATAACATACATGATTCAAAGCACATATGATAGCTAGTGATCTTCGCATAATAGTTTATGATCAGCCAAGGGGACTGGTCACGATTTGTTCTTCTGAGCTGTAATCATTATTATAATGCAAGGATTCTGACTGCCAAATTATGCTGGCAAGTTCCCTCAAATGACAGTAAGGCAAAAACTGACTAATCTCTATTTAGTGACATTGCGAGATATGTTTTAACCAGGACAATGGAAAACACCTCTGTTCTATGTTTAGAACCATATGATCTTTTAAATCCACCAAAGAAGGCAGACGGAAGCTTGGCTTTACATTTTATTCACAAGGTGGAAAGGTAGAATTGTCTAATATATACAAAGCAGTGAGTGGCGATAAAGGTTATTTATTCAGATTGGCAACCTGAAACTGGTTGGGTTCCAAAAGGATCAGTGGAGGAAGGAAGTGAATGTCCTGCAGCCAAATTTGCAGACGGCAGAAAAAATAGATGGAAAGGTAAATTATGAAAGGAATACAAACAGTTCACATTGATAAGTTAAGTAAGTGGACATAATGTTAGCAAATGGAGTATAATGTGTGAAAATGCGAGGTTGTTCACTTTTGAAAGGAGAACAAAAGAACAGATTATTATTTAAATGGAGAAAGACAATATTATGCTGAAACACAAAAGGATTTGGGAGAACTAGTGCAGGAAACACAGAAAGCTAGCACACAGGTGCAGCTGGTAACCAGGAAGGCTAATGGATTATGCTTATTTCAAGGGGATTGGAGTATAAGAGGTGGGAAATCTTACTGCAACTGTACAAGGTGCTGGTGAGACTACATTTTGAGTACTGTGTGCAGTTTAATCCCCCCCTTACTTAGGAAAGATATTAGTTCATTGGAGGCAATTCAGAGAAGGTTTGCCTGGAAGATCCTGGTATGAAGGGATTGTCTTGTGTGCAAAGGGGAAAAGGTTAGGACTCTACACACCAGAGTTTTCAAGAATGAGTGGTAATCTCATTGAAACAAACAGGATTCGTAAGAAACGTGACAGGGTAAGTGCTGGGATGATGTGTACGCTCATGGGAGAGTCTTACACTGAAAGGAATAGTCTCAGGATAAAGGGGAGCTAATTTAAGACTGAGACAAGAATGAATTTAATCTCTCAGAGGATTATGTGTCTTTGGAACTCATTGCCACAGAGAGCTGTGGGGGCAGACTCCTTGAGTATATTTAAGGATGAGATTCTTGATCAGTAGGGGAATCAAAAGTTATGGGAAAAATGCAGGAAAGTGGATGAGAAGAATTTCAGATCAGCTGCGATCCCATTGAATGACAGAGATCACTCAAGGGACCCAACAGCCTACTCATGTTCCTATTTCTTATGGTTTTATGACAGTACCGAGGTATTGCAGTGAGGTGATCGATTTCTGATCATGCATGAGGAGGTAGACTGACACTAATATCTTGCAAAATACCAACTTTCTAATTTGGACAACTGAAGTTCCATTCAGTCCTTAAAGTGTAATGATACACCAATATTCAGTCATAGAGTCATAAAGGTCAACAGCATGGAAACAGGCCCTGCAGCTAAACTTTCCCATGCCGCCCAGTTTTCACAATTTAAACCAGTCACATTTGTTTGTGTTTGGTACATATCGCTCTCTACCTATCTCATCCATGTACCTGTCTAAATGCTTCTTAAATGACAAAATTGTACTCTCTTCCACCACTACTTCAGGCAACCCATTCCAGACATCACCACCCTCTGTGTAAAGAATTGCTCCTCTGGACCCTTTGTATCTCTCTCCTCTCACACCTCAAACCTATGCCCTCTAGTTTTAGAATCCCCTACCATGGAGAAAAGCTGCCAGCTATCCACCTTATCTGTGCCTATCATGATTTTATATACCTCTATAAATAAATCTCTCAGTCTCCTACACTCCAGGAAAAAGAGTCCCAGCTTATCCAACCTCCCTAACAACTCAAAACTTTCCAGTCCAGGTAACATCCAAGTAGTAAATCTTTTCTAGTTTAATAACATCCTTTTTCTAATAGGGTGACCAGAACTGCATGCAAAATCCTTCAATAACAAACATTAGTACACATAGGTTTGATGCTATGATATAGCTTAAGACATGAGTTTTCTTCATAAATACCTGAGCCACATATTGTTTCATGTATTAGACACTTTGTGATGTATTCCAATCATATTTTAGGTGAATTCAACCACAGAAAAATTTGGTTGTCCTCTTCAACATAGAACAAATGATTAGATTACTTACAGTGTGGGAAACAGGCCCTTCAGCCCAACAAGTCCACAACGCCTAACACTACAAGCAATTTAGCATGGCCAATTCACCTAACCTGTACATTTTTGGACTTTGGGAGGAAACCAGAGCACCCAGAGGAAACTCACACAGACACGGGGAGAATGTGCAAACTCCACACAGCCACTTGAGGCAGGAATTGAACCCAGGTCTCTTGCACAGGGAGGCAGCAGTGCTAACCACTGTGCCACTGTACCACCCTGTAAGCATTTGGAGAGATAGTGGAATAGTAATAATATCACCAGACTCATAATCTAGAGGCCTAGGCTAATGCTCAGGGGAGATGGGCTCAAATCCACCCCAAACCAGCTGGTAGAATTTAAATTCAATTAATATATTTAAAATATAAAGCTTGTCTCAGCATTTGTGACTGTGAAAAGTATCATTGTTGTCCTAACAACTCATCGAATCACTAATGGAAGGAAATTTGCCATTTGACCTGGTCTGGTCTACATGATCCACAATAGTGAGGTTAACCTTTAACTGCCGTTGCAATGGTCAGCAAGTGACTCAGTTCAGAGCCAATTTGGGATGATAAACTCTAACCTTGCCAGCGATACCCACATCCCATGGAAATTTATTTTTAAAACTGTTTACATTAGATGACAAAAACGACAATTAAAACAGTTACTGTGCATGCATCATGATTGACATAATCAGATGAAAATGTATATGCCCGTGAATGTTACATGACATGCTACATTTTTGACAATTTGTTCTTGCCTCAATCTTTGGCTCATATCCATTTATAGTAATGCATTACAGATATATCCTGTATTCACACAGATGGAGGAGACACATTAAATGTTTTGTTCCACACTGCTATTAGTGCAGTGAATCATCAGGCTACCGGTTATGATGCAAAAAGAAAATCTGTAATAAAAATTACATTATGGAAAAGTATTTTAATGAATAATTGCTTCTTTGCCTGGGGCAGCTGAGTCCACTCTCAACATTCAGCTGAACAATGTGGCAGTGTTTCAGCACAAAAGGAAGTACATGGAGGAGACTGGCAACTTGATAATCACTTAAAGGACTCCAGGGTGATTGCTGCGAGAGGCATCAGAATAAAACTGATTTCTGACATCTCCTTTCAGCTGTCAGTAGCAGATATTTTTGAAAACTGGGACAACACACAGATGTGCTTGCTACATTCAGATGATATTGAATTTTAAAAAGGATAATCCTAATACATCCATTTAGCATTAAAAATAAATTTGTATCCGCGATAGCTGCTCATTTTCAAAGACAATTTCTAAATTTATTATAAATTTGTGTCTGCAATAGATACTTGCACATTTTAAATGTCAATTGCCTCCATAAATTATCTAAACATTTCATATATACAGAATTTGACACATATGTTTTTTTATTTGCTTGCATCTTAGCATTTGCAACTATCCTCAGCCAGAAGTATCAAGTAAGTAATCCAATGTATCCTCTTCCTGAGGTTGCTAGCTTCAAAGAAACCAACCTTCAACTAATTTGATGCTCTCCAAGAAATAGCTGAGCACTCTAAATGTAGCAAGGGCGGTGAGCCCTGACGAATCCCTAGCTGTGATGGTGAAGATTTGTGCTTCTGAACAAGGCCGTTCATAATGTTGTTCCAGTACAGCTACTGTAGCATAGGGAGGCAATGATGTATATGATGATATAACAGTGACATCAGCTGTCATGTGCTGGAAACTGAGAAGAGTGAAGGAATAATCTGTAACAGAGATAGATGCCCGTGGGCAAATTATACTAAGTGAGTAAGTAAAAGAGTTCTGCAGAAATCTATCAGGGTCAAACCTGGTAACTCTGGGGGAAAAGGAAAATTTGCCAATGTAGAACAAGTCACAAGTTACTCAACGAGACATCCAAAAGTTATTCAAATGTGGAACAAAACTACAAACCAGCTATAAACTGTCAACTAACCCACACTGTGACAAATTGCCCAGGACAAATCCAGTCCAGTAAACTGATCCATTTTCAATCATCCGCAAAGTAAAGGAAGGCACCAAGGAGAGTCATGTCAGACTTGAGGTGTTAATTCTGTTTATCTCTCCATAGATGCTGCCAGACCTGCTCAATCTCTTCAGCACTTCCTGTTTGCCTTTCAGATTTCCAGAATTCTGAGTATTTTGCTTATTTTGAGTTGCACCAGTAACCAGGTTATTAATATCATTACAGCCATTTCCAAAACTGAACAAGAGAGTTGAATTCCTGAGGTGAGGTGACAGTATTTCCTTGTCATGAAGGCAGTATTTGATCGATGTGATGTCAAGGAGCCCTTGCAGATTTGAAGCCAATAGGAATTGAGGAAAACCCTCTGCTGGTTAGAGTCAGATCTATGAAAAAGGAATATGTTTATTGTTGTCAAAGGTCAAACCATACAACCTCAGTACATCTCTGCAGGAGTTCTTCAAGGTAGTGTCTTAGATTCAGCAATCTTCCGCTGCTTTCCTCTTTCCTCTTTCATAAAGGTAAAAGTGGGGATGTTCACAGTTTGCAGTTCCATTTATAACTCCTCAGATAATGAAGCAAATGTGCAGCAAAACTTGGCCAACATTCAGGCTTGGGCTGATAAGTAGCAAGCAATATTTGTTAACAAGAGTCTTACGGTCTCAGTTGACATCCAATGTCTAGTCCCCCTTAATCAACATCCTTCATGTCACTATTGACCAAGGTCTTTTTCCTAGGGTGGGGGAATCCAAAACCAGAGGGCATAGACTTAAGGTGAAAGGGGAAAGCTTTAAAAAGGACCTGAGTGGTATTTCTTTCACACAGAGGGTGGTGCATATATAGAAGGAGCTGTCAGAGGAAGTGGTGAAAGTGGATACAGTTACAAAATTTCAAAGGCTTCTGGATAGTTTTATGAATAGGGTTTAAAGGAATATAGGCTAAATGCTGGCAAATGGGACTAATTCAGATTGGGATGTTTTGGAAGTCATGGATGAGTGGGACCAACGGATCTGTTTCTGTTCTGTATGACTCTATAAACTGATGACTCTGTAAGATTAGCAGATCCTGCTACATAAAAACGGCAGCTATAAAGACAGGTCAGAAAGAGAATATATTGTGGTATGTGATGTGATACCTCAATTTCCAAAGGCTCTTCAGTACCTACAGGGCACAAGACAGGGATGTGATGGAATGTATTCCATTTGCCTGGATGAATGCAGTTCCAACAAAGTTCAGAAAAACATAATATCTTCCAAGACAAAGAGCCTAACTGATTATCAATCTATCCACCACAGTAACTATCACTCTTTCCACAACTGACACACCGTGCCTGCAATATGTGCCAGCTACAAGAAGCTCTGCAGTAATGTTCCATTAATCTTTGATAGTACTGCTGAAATACATGACCCTTTACCACTTGAAAGGACAAGGACATGGAAAGAGTACCAACTCTGAGTTATACACCTTTCGGACTTGGAAATAAATGGCTGAGTCAAAAAATCTGGAACTCTCAGCCAGACAACACTGTGTGATTATCTTCAATACAAATGTTACAACACTTTACAAAAGTCAACCCACTACTGCCTTCTTCAGAGCAACTGGCCATGGTAATAAATTTTGGCTTTATTGCTGACACCGACATCCCACATATTAATTTAACAAATTTAACACAAAGGCTTTGTGTCTTTGTAAGGCTCAGTTGGCTGGATGGTTGGTTTATGATGCAGAATGATGCCAACAGTGCACGTTCAATTCTCATTCAGGCTGAGATCACCATGAAGGTTCCACCTTCTTGACCTCATCCCTTGACTTAGATGTGGTGACCCTCAGGTTAAACCACCACCAGTCATCTCTCCTCTAATGAGAGAATGGTCCTGTGGGACTATGGTGACTTTATCTTTATTGATTTATTTCTTACCTGTTATATTTTCAATCTCTCTAAAAATGGATGCAGCGAGTGTTTGTCAAATAAGGACAAACATGAACTACTTTGATTGTTCAGATGGCAAAAGGAATAACAAACATGGCAATAGAATAAGTGAGAAATTTTTTCACTGCCATGTCACACAAAATCAAAATGTTTATCCTTTCTAGTGCATTAGCATACAACATGAAACCTGCTTCATTTGATGGTCACCAAGCTAAAACATTAATTTGACTTTTTACCTACAGATGTTGCCAGACCTGTTGACGAATTTCCAGCAGATATTGTTTATTTTGGATTTCCAACATCCTAATGTTATGATTTAAACCAAAAGTTTCCTACTTGGCTGTTTTCAAAATCAAAATTGACTGAATTCATTGTGGGCTGAATTTCTGGGATGTAGTTTTCCTGTTTGTGTACTCTAACTTTGCAGAACAGCTTGGGAAACCCTGGAAAATTGGATAACACACTTAACCTAAAGATTCAAATTTCTCTCAGCCTGTGAGGACGAGAACAAGGACTGAAATGAGGTCAAGAAAACTAATTACACCCCCATGGTGAATTGAACTATTTAATTGGGCAGAGTAAAAACGAATGGACTCATCAGTTGGTGACAGTATAGTTAAAAGGATGAACGCTGTTTTCAGCTTCTGAAAGCATGATGCTAAGACATCCCTGGTTTCAGAACATAAGAAATAGGAGCAGGAGTAGGCCATCTGACCTGTTTAGCCTGCTCCGCACACAATAAGATCATGGCTGATCTTCTCATGGAGTCAGCTCCACTTACCTGTCTACTTACCACAACTCTTAATTCCTCTACCGTTCAAAAGTCCATCTATCTTTGCATTAAAAATGTTCAATGAGGTAGCCTCAACTGCTTCACTGGGCAGTGAATTCCACAGATTCACAACCATTTGGATAAATAAGTTCCTCCTCAACTCAGTCCTACATCTGTTTCTCCTTATTCTGAGGCCATGCCCCCAGTTCTAGTTTCACCTACCAGTGACAACAACCTCCCTGCTTCTAACTTATCCATTCCATTCATGATTTTGTATGTTTCTTTAAGCTCCCTCCTCATTCTTCTAAATTCCAATGAAGACAGTTTCAGTCTACTCAATCTCTCCTCAAAATTCAACACTCTCAACTTCAAACTCAACCTAGTGAACCTCCTCTGCACCCCCTCCAATACCAGTACATCCTTTCTCAAGTAAGGATTTAGGCTTAGACAAGCTCCTAGGATTGGTGAGAATTTGGAATTGAAGGGGAAAGAACAGTTGTCATGGTCGACTTGGGAAGAAACAACAATTTATGAAAGATTCAACTGAGGGACTATGAACACCTAGGAGGTAAAGCTTTGGTTTATTAGTTGAGCCATAAGAAATTTGGCATAGGGTAAATAAGATCACGACATTGTATGTGTAGCTCAAACATTGAAGTGGAAG
Organism: Chiloscyllium punctatum; assembly: GCF_047496795.1. Lineage (NCBI taxonomy): Eukaryota > Metazoa > Chordata > Chondrichthyes > Orectolobiformes > Hemiscylliidae > Chiloscyllium > Chiloscyllium punctatum. Next base: position 54,644,569 of record NC_092758.1, on the reverse strand, counting down.
AAATTAGATTTGATTACACTGACATGAATTACTACTGGGGAAAAAGCGAGTTATTGCATTGTGACAACCATAATAATAATGGCCCACAAACCAGTAAACACCTTTCACCAGCTTGTCACAAAAGTTAAAGACCCAACAGCCACTCCAACAGGACGAATATAATCTACAAGATACCCTGCAAGGACTGTGAGAAAACCTACATAGGACAAACAGGAAGAAAACTGACTACACAAGTGCACAAACATCAGCTTGCCATTGCTGGATCCGATCAGTATTTTCTCATTTCCACCTACACAGACAATGTAACCATCCCAGCACAGGCAAAACAGAGACACGCGAGAAAATTCCTTGAAGCCTGGCACTCCAACCGGAACATGATCAATAAACACATTGAACTGGACCCCATATACAAACCACTCAGATGCAGAATCAGGAGTACAAGAAAACAGAGACGCATAAATAACAGGCGGGACAGACCACCAACATTTCACCAGAGGTGCACTGATGATTTCACCCAGCGAAGTGATGAAACGTCTGCAGAAAAACACATCAGCTTGGCAAACGAATCTACGACCTTATCCACAACCCGAGCCACAAATCTTTTCAAAATCTCTAGCCATTAATAAAGTAAGCTAGGGCCAGTGTTCTGGTAAATCACATAACTATGGCTATAGAGAGGACTGTAAGCTATACAGCATGGGAGGAGAGATCATGAGAGGATAGATTTAGAAAGTTAAGAAAAGACAAGGCAATATTGCAGAGTGTTACAGAAAGGGACGGAACATACAAACGTAAGAGTGGGTGAGCAAAAAGGGTCAAAGAACGAAATGCAACATTACTGACAGGTTAAATACATTTAAAGCACAAATTGAAATAATGCATATGCCATGCTAGCTGTTATAGAGACATGGTTGCAATGTGAACAAAGGCTAGAGAGTGAATATTGAAGAGTACTTGACAATTTGGAAAGATAGGAGGAAGTACTTGGAAGTGAGATATCTCTGTTATTAAAGGATGAGATCAATACAGTAATGAGAAATGATCTTCTTCAAAAGCTCAGGATGTTGGATCATTTTGGTTGGAAATAAGAAATGGCAAGAGAAAAGCGTCATGTCATATATATCTGTGACAACAAAAAATGTTTTTTTTTTAAAAAAAGGTACTGCAGTGATTGTGAGTGATGTTAACCCATATAGGAATTAGACAAATCATATTATCAAAGAGGTTTGAGGATGAGTTCCTAGAAGAAAGTGAAACAGGAGAAATTAGAAGATGAGAGCAAAAGAAAACAGATGATAAGAGCTTATATAATAATATTGAAAAGAAACGCTGAAGTGAACATTGATCCCTCTGACGATGAAACTAGGAGATTGATAATAAAGAAAAGGAAATGCAAATGATGTATATGAACTTTTCATGCATTTTTCAGATATATAAATGTTTATGAACACTTATGCATAATTCACATAATATGCATACACATGTACTCAAATGAAAACAGAAATTTCTGGAGAAGCTTGGCAGCTCTGTCAGCACCTATGGAGAAAAAGCAGTTTCAACATTTTGGTCCAGTGACCCTTCTTGAGTACAAATGTACTATTGGTTATATTCTTTCTTGTTCATTGTATAGAGAATAAGATGGAGAACTTTTATAGAAAGCAACAGTGTAGATATCATTCATAAAGTGTTTGAGCAACTCATTTTAAAACTGACACATCTCCTGCCGCAGCTTCCTTGGGTTAAAACTGTATCCATTTCCAACATTGTTCCATAATCCAGAAATAAAGAAAAAAGTGAAAAGACGTATTCTTTACGGTACATCGTCACTTGTCATGATACAATCTAGTGAGAATGAGAAGCAATGTGTTGGAGTCCCCACTTCCTGTGCATGTTTTGGGAGGTGTACTGATGTACTGCAGACTATTATTGGACACAATTTATCGAGAAACATCAAATAAGCTGAATATGTCAGTTAATGTATCAATAACTGTTGCATCAGTAATATTTTTGATTTGTCTCAAATTGGGTATTTGATGAAACAGTAATCACTTTCTGCAGTTGTAATGTTTGTGCTGATACCAAAAACCTTGTGCATAAGGCAGTCATCCTCTCAATTCTTCTATATTGTTCCAGGCCATGGACCACATATAAAAGCCATTTCCTTTGTGGGCAGCACGGTGGCACAGTGGTTAGCACTGCTGCCTCACAGCACCCGAGACCCGGGTTCAATTCCCGCCTCAGGCGACTGACTGTGTGGAGTTTGCACATTCTCCCCGTGTCTGCGTGGGTTTCTTCCGGGTGCTCCGGTTTCCTCCCACAGTCCAAAAATGTGCAGGTCAGGTGAATTGGCCACGCTAAATTGTCCGTAGTGTTAGATGTAGGGGAATGGGTATGGGTGGGTGCGATTTGGCGGGTCCGTGTGGACTTGTTGGGACTTGTGTGGACTTTAGGGCCTGTTTCCACACTGTAAGTAATCTAAAAGCCTTTGAAAAGTACCATGAATGCTGTTTGCGAAGAACTCTCTGCATCAGGTGGGAAGACAGGCACACTAACATCAGTGCCCTGAAATAGCCAACTGCATCAGCATCAAGGCCATGATCATCCGAAACCAACTCTGCTGGTTTGGCACATGTTTAGGATGCCTGAGGTTCTGACGACCAAAGCAACTGATCTTCACCCAGCTCAAGAAAAAAACTCAATGAAGAGGAGGACAAGGGAAACATTTCAAAGATCCTTTGAAGACTTCCACAAGAAATGCAGAGGAGACCCTCATTCAGAAGAAACCATCTTGGAGGAAACTCTTCTACGAACTTTTGAGAACACCTGTTAGTGAGAGGAAGTATGGAAAAGAAATCTGCGAAAGGATTTCAAAGCCAAGAAATCTGAGAAAGAATTCAAGGCCAAGGACCAATTCCAGCTCCAGAAAACACCCACCAAATGTGTGGTCAGAGATACAGCTCTAGGATTGGGCTCGTCAGCAACAGAAGGCGCCATAGGTCCCATGACGAGTGACATGGATTTTCCAAGGTGGACAATCATTCTCGATCATGACTGATTGCTGATGAGACACCATGATGTACTAATATTCTTGAACATTGAAAATACCAATCGTTAGTTTTGCACTGTGACTCAAATGGAACTACATTCTTGTTGCATCCTAGTTTACCTCTGATTGACCTGAAAGAATGTGTTTGCTTAGAGACCTGTTGAATATGGTTAGAACATCCACTGGTAATGATCTTCTTAAGCTGAGGCAGCTTGACATCATCAAGTGTAACTTGCTAAATTTGGTCAAATTAGCTTTGACCATAATTAATGAGTTTAAGTAATTACTCTACATGTTTTATGTCAAGATATGATTGAACATATACATATAGGTCATGTGGGTGCAGAAAAACACAAAAGATCGACGAGTGAATCTATCTGGGAGAAAGTGAGGACTGCAGATGCTGGAGTACCAGAGTTGAAAAAAGAGTGGAAAAACACAGCAGGCCAGGCAGCATCCGAGGAACAGGAGAATCAACGTTTCGGGCATAAGCCCTTCTTCAGGGATGAGGCTGGTATGCCAAATGGGTGGAGATAAAAGGTAGGGGGGAGGGAATTTGGGGGAGGGGCACTGGGAATACGATAGGTGGAAGGAGGTGAGGGTGAGGGTGATAGGCCTGAGACGGGGTGGGGGCGGAGAGGTTGGGAAGAAGATTGCAGGTCAGAGGGCGGTGCTGAATCTGAGGGTTGGGACTTAGATAAGGTGGGGGGAGGGGAAATGAGGAAGCTGGAAAAATCTACCTTCATCCTGTGTGGTTGGAGGGTTCCTAGGTGGAAGATGAGGCGCTCTTCCTCCAGGCGTCGTGTGGCCAGGGTCTGGCGATGGAGGAGGCCAAGGACTTGCATGTCATTGGCAGAGTGGGAGGGGGAGCTAAAGTGTTCAGCCACGGGGTGGTTGAGTTGGTTGGTCCGGGTGTCCCAGAGGTGTTCCCTGAAAAATGAATCTATCTGTTCACCTGGCATCAATAAGGACATTGGTCATGTAATTATATTATGTAAAACTTGTCACCCTATCAACCTCCGTAATTGAGAGACCCTCTCATTCCACTGAAACTAATGAAATTGATGTGGAGGCTAGCTTCTAACTTTGGTTCAATTTCCACCTGTAAGTCTAAAGGAATATCTTTGGCCTGATTTCGATTTGGAAGTCAGTTAACAGTATTGGAATAGTCATTTATGATCATGTACTTTAAATCATACACTTCCATCTTCACATGTGGATGTTATAATCATGGCCCTTATAAGACATTTCAACAGATCATTTCCTACAGTTTGTGATGGGATGAACAATGAAATGCTTGCTGAATAGTACGTTTGAAACCTTTGTATTCTGAAAACAACAGTGAGAACTTCCTCTTCTCTGCTGGAGCAGTTTACCTAAGCTGTTATAAGAACCTTAGAATCAAACACAATAGGCTTAACATCCTCTAATGGATATGCTCCAAAGTCTTTCAGGAATACATTTCTTTCCAATAGGATCATAACATTGAAGATTACACATGTTGAAAGATAAAGCATTTTTGAGAGACTGAAAGATGGTCTGGCAATCTTCGAACCACAATTAGGGTGTATCTTTTTTGAAAAGCACATAATTTGATTGCAAACCATGAAAAATATAAGGATGAAAAGGTATTTTTGTCTTTTATTTTAGGCACCAGTGCTAATATTGCCATATAGCACATGTTGTCAACTCCATTTTGGTTACAGCTCTTGTACCGAAGTAATGGCTTCAGCTTTTCTGATGGCATCCATATGGTGTATCAAATTGGCCAAATATAATGCATGACTGAAGTTTGCAAGCTACAACATTACAGTTACCTCATGGACTTTGCTGTTATGTTTGTATGTTATGGATGGGTGTTTAGAAACAGCTTTGACATTATTTCTTTGTTTCCTTGTTTTCACATATTGCTGTGGAGCCTTGTGCAGTCCTTTGGGTTTCCTTGATCATTTGGACTTTTTGGAAATTTTAGTCCAATGTCCTTTTGTAGAACATAGCGTGCAGTTTTCATGAAATGCTGGATAATGTTTTGGTGAGAATCAACATTATCTACACGATTGGGGTGTTTACAGCATTTTTTTTCCATTGACTGCTGCAAAGGTTGTTGTGGACTTGAGTGCATGAAGATTTTGTGAGCTTACGATATTCATGCTGAACTTGTGTCCTTCTTCTTGCAATTTTTCTATGGTATAATCTTTAAGCTTGTCCAAAAGTACAAGACAGGATAGGTGCAAAGGCCATAATTAGTTAGAGTCATAGAGATGTACAGCACGGAAACAGCCACTTTGGTCCTACTCGTCCATGCCGACCAGATATCCCAATCCAATCTAGTCCCACCTGCCAGCACCCGGCCCGTATCCCTCCAAACCCTTCCTATTCATATACCCATCCAGATGCCTTTTAAATGTTGCAATCGTACTAGTCTCCACCACTTCCTCTGGCAGCTCATTCCATACACGTACCACCTTCTGAGTGAAAACGTTGCCTCTTAGGTCTGTTTTTTATTTTTCCCCTCTCACCCTAAACCTATGCCCTTTAGTTCTGGACACCCCCACTCCAGAGAAGAGAATTTGTCTATTTATCCTATCCATACTCCTCAAGATTTTATAAACCTCTATAAGGTCACCCACTCAGCCTCCAACGCTCCAGGGAAAGCAGCTCCAGCCTATTTAACCTCTCCCTGTAGCTCAAATCTTCCAACCCTGGCAACATCCTTGTAAATCTTTTCTGAACCCATTCAAGTTTCAGAAAATCCTTCCAATAGGAATGAGACCAGAATTGCACACAATATTCCAAGAGTGGCCTAACCAATGTCCTGTGTAGCTGTAACATGACCTCCTAACACCTGTACTCAATAAAGGAAAGCATACCAAACACCTTCTTCACTATCCTATCTACCTACAACTCCACTTTCAAGGAGTTATGAACCTGCTCTCCAAGGCCTCTTTGTTCAGCAACATACCCTAGGACCTGACCATTAATTGTATAAGTCCTGCTAAGTTTTGCTTTGCCAAAATGCAGCACCTTGCATTTATCTAAATTAAGTTTCATCTGCCACTTCTCAGCCCATTGGCCCATCTGGTCAAGATCCTGTTGTAATCTGAAGTAAGTTTCTTCACTGTCCACTATACCTCCAATTTTGGTGTCATCAGCAAACTTACTAACTGTACCTCTTATGCTCACATCCAAATCATTTATGTAAATGACAAAAAGTAGTGGACCCAGCACCGATCCTTGAGGCACTCCATTGGTCACAGGCTTCCAGTCTGAAAAACAAGCCTCCACCACCACGTTCTGTCTTCTACCTTTGAGCCAGTTCTGTATCCAAATGGCCAGGACCCCCTCTCTAAATTCCACAAGATCTAACCTTGATCACCAGTATCCCATGGAGAACTTTGTCCAATGCCTTACTGAAGTCCATATAGATCACGTTTACCGCTCTGTCCTCATCAATCCTCTTTGTTACTTCTTCAAAAACACAACCAAGTTTGTGAGACATGATTTCCCACACATAAAGCCATGTTGACTATCCCTAATCAGTCTTTGCCTTTCCAAATACATGTACATCCTGTCCCTCAGGATTCCCTCTAACAACTTGCCCACCATCGACATCAGGCTCACTGGTCTCTTGTTTCCTGGCTTGCCCTTATCACCTTTCTTAAACAGTGGCACCACATTAGCCAACCCCCAGTCTGCTGGCACCTCACCTGTGACGATCGATGATAAAAATATCTCAGCAAGGGGCCCAGCAATCACTTTTCTAGCTTCCCACAGAGTTCTAGGATATACCTGATCAGATCCTGGGGATTTATCCACTTTTATGTGTTTCAAGACATCTAGCACTTCCTTTTCTGTAATATGGACATTTTTCAAGATGTCACCATCTATTTTATATCTTCCATATTCTTCCCCTACATTCTATATCTTCCATATCCTGTTCCATTAGCCTTTCCGCTCAGTTAACTTTGGCAAAATTATATGTTGTACCTCTGTGAAATTTGGCTATGAATTAGTTGGTATTTTCACCTGACTGTTGAAGGGATGACAGTGTGTGCATTCTGCAATTGCTTCGGAGCTTAAGCTGATCTTCTAAACTTTGGAAAATTTGATCAGGTCTTTTGTGGTCATCTTACAAATTCCAGAGTGTCTTATTCATTGTAATCCCAAAGCCACATGAAGACTGATTGTTTAATTTCATGAGCTATTTGTTGATCAATGAAAATAACATTAAGTTTTTATTTAAATACCTGAGATTTTGACAGAATGTCACGGGGATGCCAGTCCATGTTCAGCTGTTTACTTTAAACCTTTACTGTACTGTGTCCTGCACATTCAAAATTATCAGTATATGAAGGATCTGTATTACAATCTAATGCTTTTTTTTGATTGCTCTATTTTTGTTTCTCTCCTTGTTTCTGCTTCAAAGGTTGAAGTTTATTTTTATATATTCTCTTTCTTTTAAGAGCAAAAGATGAGCAGTGCCTGCATGTAGACTTATGCTAAAAATGTGTTGGAGTGACATCACATATGTCTTTTTTCTGCAAACAACTTGTTTGAAACAACCAATGCCTGAATAATTAAACACAGTTTTATTTTTGGCATTGCGAGCTGTTGTTAATTGCTTTTTTCTGAACTGGATCTGCCCTGTGGCACTTGAAACCTGCCTTTTTTTTAGGCAAGTAGAACTAGCTGAGTTTAGGAAACCTGGTCAGCATTGACAAGTTGGGCAGAAAGGTCGTCCTTCCATGCCTGTACTACTCCATGCCCCTGTCATAAAAACAGGAATTACTGGAGAAACGCCGCAGGTCTGGCAGCATTCATTGGGTCCAGTGACCTTCTTCAGAATTCTGTTCAGAGAATGGACAGACATCTCACCCAAACTGGAATATGTGGAAAGATCGATATGGATTTAAGAGCTGACAGCACTTAAAAGAACATTGGGAAGAAGAGTTTGGAGATGGGGTGATAGTTTGCAAGATGGAGAGGCCAAGTGTTGATTTTTTGAGGAAGAATGATGACTGCAGATTTGAAAGTGATTGGTGGGAATTAAGACAATAGGGGAGAGGGGCTTAAAAAGGCAGAATGCAATAATGAAAATAATTCAGGGGTTACTGAAACGAACACCTAAAAAGCCATACCATATTGGTGGTGATCATTCCAATTGAATAACATGATTGATTGGTATTGGCATTGATTATTGTTGCCATTCCTCCCTGAGCTTACTCCTAATTGGCTGAAGCTGACTGTCACTTGCCAACCCAGAGTTGGATTAGCTTCTGTCTGTCTAACTCTTCATGGAGGCAGGCTCCAACAGAAAGGAAGGCGACCCATAGAGAGTTTATAAACACCAGCAGGTTGGATGATGCACAATTGTTGAATATTCTTTTATTTTTAAAATGGATGGCCAGGAGGTTTCATAAGTTCATAAGATGTAGAAGCAAAATTAGGCCATTCAGCCCATCGAATCTGCTCTGCCATTCGTTCATGGCTATGATCCTCACCCCCATTTTTCTGCCTTCTCTCCACAACCCTTCAGTTCATTACCAATTAAAAATCTGTTTAACTCCTCCTTAGATTTGCTCTCTGTCACAGTATCCATCACACTTTGGGGTAGCGAATTCCACAGATTCACAACCCGTTGGGAGATGTTGTTTCCTCTCAACTCTCTTTTAAATTTGCTAATCGTTTATCCTAAAACTATAACCTCTCATCCTAGAATGCCCCAGAAGAAGAAGCATCTGCTCTACGTCTATTTTAATCCATATGTTTTAGCATCTTGAAGACCTCAATTTGAGCTCCCCTCATTCTTCTAAATTCCAGAGAGTATAGGCCTAAACTGCTCAATCTTTCTTCAATTGACAAGCCCTTCATCTCTGGGATCAATCTAGTGACCCTCCTCTGAAATGCCGCCAATGCCACTCCATCTTTCCTCAAATGAGCGAACCAAAACTATCATAATACTCCAGGTGCAGTCTCACCAATGCTTTGTATAGTTGCAGCAATAGTTCCTTACCTTTATGTTCTATTCCTTTAGCTATAAAAACCAACATTCCATTAGCTTTCTTTATTATCTGCTGTACCTGCATGCTCATTTATTGTGACTCATGAACGATGACACCCAGATGCCTCTACACCAGAGCACCTTGAAGTCTGTCCCAACTTAGGTAGGTTGCCTTTCCATTTCTTTGAGCAATTATCCATGTTAAACTCCACCTGTCACATTTTGGCCGACTCTCCTAACCTACCTATATCAATTTGCAAGGTTCTTATTTCTTCTTTGCAGTTTTCCATCACGCCTGTGTTTGTGTCAGCTGCTACTTTTGCCTTAGAGCCTTCTATCCCTGTATCCAAGTCACTAATGTAGATTGTAAATAGCTGAGGTCCAAGGAATGAACATTGTGGCACCCCCACTAGTTACATCTTGCCATCCAGAAAAAAAAAAACATTTATCCTGACTCTATGTCCTCTGTCCATCAGTCAGTTATTTATCCAGATTAATAAATGATCCTTAATCCTAAATGATTCAACATTGTGAATTAACCTTTTGTGCGGCATATTATCGAATGCTTTTCAGAAGTCCAGATATATTACAATTACAGGATCCCCATTATCCACTTTGCTTGTTACATCTTTAAAGAACTCTAGCAAATTAGTCAAACATGATTTGCACTTCATAAAATCATGCTGTCTCTGATGGATAGCATTTTGACTTTCCAAATGTCCTGATATTAGTAAAATGGGATCTTGATCAGATGGGCCAATGGGCCAAGGTGTGGCAGATGGAGTTTAATTTAGATAAATGTGAGGTGCTGCATTTTGGAAAGGCAAATCAGGACAGTACTTATATGCTTAATGGTAAGGTCCTGCGGAGTGTTGCTGAACAAAGAGACTTTGGAGTGCAGGTTCATAGTTTCTTGAAAGTGGAGTTGCAGGTAGATAGGATAGTGATGAAGGGTTCATGCCCAAAACATAGACTCTCCTGCTCATCGGATGCTGCCTGACCTGCTGTATTTTTCCAGCACCACATTTTTTGACTCTGATCTCCAGGATTTGCAGTCCTCACTTTCTCCTAGTGAAGAAAACATTTGGTATGCTTTCCTTTATTGATTAGAGCATTGAGTATAGGAGTTGTGAGGTCAAGTTGCAACTATACATGACATTGGTTGGGCCACTTTTGGAATGTTGTATGCAGTTGTGGTCTCCCTGCTATCAGAAGGGTGTTGTGAAACTTGAAAAGGTTCAGAAAAGATTTACAAGGATGTTGCCAGGGTTGGAGGATTTGAGCTATAGTCAGAGACTGAATTGGCTGGGGCTGTTTTCCCTGGAGGGTCAGAGGCTGAGGGGTGACTTTGTGGAAGTTTATAAATCAGGAGGGATAGGATAAATAAACAGTGTCTTTCCCCGGGGTGGGGGAGTCCAGAACTAGAGGGCATAAAATAAGGGTAAGAGGGGAGAGATTTAAAATGGATCTAAGGGGCAACTTTTTCACACATAGGGTGGTACATGTATGGAATGAACTGCCAGGGGAAGTGGTGGAGGCTGGTACAATTACAGCATTTTAAAGGCATCATGATAGGTGTATGAATAGAGAAAGTTTAGAGGGATATGGGCAAAGTGCTGGCAAATGGGACTAGATTAATTTAGGAAATCTGGTTGGCATGGACGAGTTGGAACAAAGTGTCTGTTTCCGTGCTGTACATCTCTATGACTATATTGCTTCTTTCAAAATTGAAGGAAGCAGAAGATGATGGGCTGACCCTGATTTAGGAATGTAGTGCTACACAAAAGTGTAACTGAATGCAAGGGGTACATTAAAGTGGAGAGGCCTCAGGGCACTGTCAGGACACCAGTCCCCTTAGGGTTTTCATTGCCAAACCAGGATGTCTCGTCACCCAAGACCACTGTGGTAAATGTGGAGGTAAAGCTGTGTGTGAGCAGATCAATCCCTTCAGAAATCTTGTGGGGCTAGTCCAATCTATCTGAGACACTCTCAGAATCAAAGGCTAAGCAGTTAGGATTTTTAATGTGCAGTTGTAACCAAATTTGGAGAGCATTTGCACCCCCTCCCCCACCCACCCACCCTGGTGGATTCAGAGTTTGTAAGGCTATGAGGGGGAAGGAGAATATAGATGGGACAGCGATACCAAGGAAATTGTCAAAAATGGCTCTATCTGTGACTGGCAGTGAAATTACTGTACATTTGACATTTGAACAAAGATTAAAATACAAAAATTTAAATACAAACAAAGAACAAGCGAAACACATTGAGCACACAAATAGTGACTAAGATAAGACACACAAAATGCAGAAATTGAAAGACAGACAATAAGAACATAATAGGGAGACAATCTAAAAGCAAAGAGATAGAGCTTTGAATAATTGAAAATGAATATCAAAAGCAGAGAAATGTGTTGATTGTGAAGCATCAGACTATAGATAGAAACTGGGAACACTGAAGGATAATGGCAGCTTTGACTGGAATTTGTTTTTTCCAGCTACAGTAATAAATAGCTAGGTAATAATAGCTTAGAGGTAGTAAATAATATTATCCCACAACAGTCAAAATGTGACAACTGACAGCCAAAAATTGGATTCTGTATCATTGATGGCTGTGAATGGGACTTTCAATATATCGTGTTGTTCGAAAGTGCTTTGAACTTAGCTCATTTTAAGGGGGGTAACTATAGATATTTCTTATATAATGCATTTTTGTGCCAGCACTTTTTTATTGAGCAAATTAATCCTGCAGAACAAGATATGAAAGTGGAATTCTTTATCATGACCCCAACATGCTATTGCACCATATTTTCCATGAATCACCTTTAATACAATCATAGCACACACTGATTAAGACCTCAAATGGACTAAAATACTGACTGACATCAGTAATACATTGTATGCTAGACAGTAGTGCGTGGTAGTTAAAATCTCTTGCAATAACTTAGACAAAATAAAAGGCTTTCACATTTAAATCCTTGCTTTTGGAGGGCCTAGAAGAATCAGAATGGCTATTGTTTTAAAGTAATATCATTCTTAGCTTATAAAAAATGCCTCTTTTTCAGTACCTGGCATTGTGATAGCTAGATAGCATATTTAGTTTACTTTCGCAATAAGACCTGATATCAGTGTAGGGTAAACTGATATGGCTGGATAATGAGAGGGTGAACTGTGCAAACACATTCTTCCAGTGTCATACATTGCAGCAAAGCCCCTTAACAAACTTTCACAAGTAACTTATCATTTCTGTACAAGATGTTTGATTTATCTAATATGTAGGTTGACATTCAATCAACTATGTTCTGAAACTACTGAGTTCATATTTTAATAGAGTTATAATTGTTCTGTCTCCAGACTGTATCTGGTTCTTTATGTGGGGATGGATGCAATCTAGATTGACACAAAGGTCAACATGTGTTTTGCAGATTTAGAACACACTATTCTGTTAATCCCTTGTTGTTAATGCAGCATGCCTAACCTTGATTGAAGACATCAGCTAACAATAGAAAGAGAGAGATGACATATGTACTAGCTATGAAACAGTTCTAAAGCTGTCCTAGTCTCAAAATAATAATGTAGCAAACTTTATTTCTGCCTCATCAGTGAACAGAAAATTAAAACAAAGATGAATGCAGTAAGATCTAAATGATCTCCAACTCACCATGCCAGAAGAGCCAAAGCTGAGAAATTTTGATTTTGCAACCATCATTTTACTTTGTACCAATAAGTATTCTCTTGATGTTTTGCAAGTAAAAGGCAAATTCAAATATTATTCAAAGCTCTGGTTGAATCAAAAACCAATATCCAAATTCCAATGCATTACATCATTAATAATTGGAGTGGGAATAAAAATAGAAGGTAGTTGCTAACTTATACACATTGAAACTGTCCTCTAAAGACTTCTTAAATAAAGTTGAATAGGTATTTCTTTCTTATTGAGCAGCTTGGATATAAGCCTAGTTTAGATAATACCCTATGAACATCAGGACTCAGAGGTTAGGAAAACCAAAATGCTTCACTGAATGCTATTGATAACATAGTGTTTATAATTAACTAATTTCCAGACTGTGTTATGCCAGTTCAGGTTGTTTCTCTTTTTTTAAGGCAATTAAATATTTTAAGGAAATTAATGATAAAACATTGGTGATGATGTTACTTTTTCAATTGTGCTAATCCAATCCTAGTGCACAGGTGTACCACAAAACAGCTGCAGAGTGAAGTCCAATGTCTTAATGCCTATCTCAGTGGAAATGTAAATAGAGCAAGTCACCATAGTCCCAGAAGTCCTTCAGTAGAGCACCACACACTAAACCAATAAAATATTTCCATTTCTAATGATGAAACTCAATAGCCTTCTGACTGTAATTGCAAAAAAAAACAGATGTACAAAAATAATTTGAGGAAATAGAAAAGGAAAAGGTTGAGGTTGAAAAATTGCATCCAGGAGGCTATCTATTATAACAGCAACCTGAAGCTGTTGGACTGGAACATTCAATCTAGATGGAACCAAAATGCTGAAAGATATCTTTGAAGGTCAGCTGTGAAATTAAGATGACTCTACTTAAGAGGGAACTGTTTGTGCTCATACAGCATAACAAAGGGGAAAACATGACAGGCCAGTACTCAAATGCTCTACAAGGAACAAAGCATTCAGTTTGCTCCAGAAGTGAGTATAGTCATTATTGTTATTCTAACCAGAGACATAAACTCTCACAATGCTCATAAACATTGTGCTGAAGAAAAGACCTCTTACCATTATTTTCATAATTTCTTACAAGGTGCAAGACATGATAATGTTTTCCAAGCTAAACAAAACATGTTTGCGTAAATCAAGTGCTACAAAGAACAACTTTTAGTTTATTTTTAGCCACAAAGAATAATTTATTCTTTTGAAGATAAATATCACCTATAGTTAATTCTATGTTACTGAATTGAAATAGTGGGTAATAGAAACAGTTGCTGAAGAATAAATTACCATTGATACCATGTTAATCATGAATTATGTAGCAGCTAGCATATGCTTGGAATGCCATAGTTTGCGAAGTGATGGTAGAGAAGAAAGATTAGAAAAACTGCCTGCTGGATCCTATTATTAGACACGTGAAGACCCATAGGACAAATTTGTGACCCTAAGTAGATATTGTAAACAGTAATGGGTTCTTGAAATGGTTAATGTTCATGTTACATTAGCTCCTCCTAGTATACTGATGCACACACTTTCTGTGGGTTGAGAATCTGCACACTGCAACAACAATTATTAGGCAGGTAGAACATTTGTGTAATACTTTTTATGCTCATTATAAAAACCTTTTGCTCCTCAAAGTTCTTATATATGCTTTGTTTCTTTTCTAAATTTTTTGGAAGGTTAATCACCTTCACTTCCCAGCCTAATAATCCATTTCTGCTGCAGACCTTACATGCAGCAGGTTGAGATTGGGATTGTTCCTGTAATCATGACCCATACCCGTATCCTGGTGAACACCAGTAGTTGTGAGATGAGGCCTTTAAGTTAGCATTAATTGCCATCTAAGGGCTTCAATTAGTCGCAAGGTAAGAAGGTGATCCATGAACCTTCCTATCCCAGACAATTGGGGCATGGACAAGAATGATTAGATTACCTACAATATGAAGACAGGCCCTTTGTCCCAACAAGTCCATATCGACCCTCTGAAGAGTAACCCACCCAGACCCCGTTCCCCTATCCTACATTTACTCCTGACTAATACACCTGACACTATGGGCAATTTAGCATGGTCAATTCACCTGACCTGCACGTCTTGGAAAGTGGAAGGAAACAGGAGCACCCAGAGGAAACCCACACAGACACCGGGAGAATATGCAAACTCCGCACATACAGTCGCCCGAGGTGGGAATCAAACCCAGGTCCCTGGTGCTGTGAGGTAGCAGTGCTAACCACTGAGACACCATGCTACATCAAATGTGAGAGGGTCTCCACACAGCATCATTCCAGTCAAATAAATGCCAACTCCATCACCCAACTCCCCTTCAGAAAGAGGACTAAATTCCACTCTTCTACTTTCTGGAACTATCTTTAGTGGGATCTTAGCCTTTATGATGCCAATGCACAGGTTGCCACTGAACCAAGGTTATAGACAATAGACAATAGGTGCAGGAGAAGGCCATTCTGCACCACCATTCATTATGATCATGGCTGATCATCCTCAATCAGTATCCTGTTCCTGCCTTATTTCCATAACCCTTGATTCCACTAGCCTTGAGAGCTCTATCCAACTCTTTCTTAAATGAATCCAGAGACTGGGCCTCCACTACCTTCTGGGGCAGAGCATTCCACACAGCCACCACTCTCTGGGTGAAGAAGTTTCTCCTCATCTCTGTCCTAAATGGTCTACCCCGTATTTTTAAGCTGTGTTCTCTGGTTCTGGACTCACCCATCAGCGGAAACATGTTTCCTGCCTCCAGAGTGTCCAATCCTTTAATAATCTTATATGTCTCAATCAGAACCCCTCTCAGTCTTCTAAACTCAAGGGTATACAAGTCCAGTCACTCCAGTCTTTCAGTGTAAGGTAGTCCTGCCATTCCAGGAATTGACCTCATGAACCTACGCTGCACTCCCTCAATAGCCAGAATGTCTTTCCTCAAATCTGGAGACCTGAACTGCAAACAATTTTCCAGGTGCGGTCTCACCAGTGCCCTGTACAGCTGCAGAAGAACCTCTTTGCTTCTATACTCAATCCCTCTTGTTATGAAGGCCAGCATGCTATTAGCTTTCTTCACTACCTGCTGTACCTGCATGCTTGCTTTCATTGACTGGTGTACAAGAACACCCAGATCTCTTTGTACTGCCCCTTTACCTAACTTGACTCCATTTAGGTAGTAATCTGCCTTCCTGTTTTTGCCACCAAAGTGGATAACCATACATTTATCCACATTAAACAGCATCTGCCATGCATCTGTCCACTCACCTAACCTGTCCAGGTCACCCTGTAATCTCCTAACATCCTCCTCACATTTCACCCTGTCACCCAGCTTTGTATCATCAGCAAATTTGCTAATGTTACTATTAATACCATCTTCTCTATCATTAACATATATTGTAAAAAGCTGTGGTCCCAGCACTGATCCCTGCGGTACCCCACTGGTTACTGCCTGCCATTCCGAAAGGGAGCTGTTTATCACTACTCTTTGTTTCCTGTCAGCCAACCAACTTTCAATCCAAGTCAGTACTTTGCCCCCAATACCATGCGCCCTAATTTTGCTTACTAACCTCTGATGTAGGACTTTATCAAAGGCTTTCTCAAAGTCCAGGTACACTACATCCACTGGAACTCCCTTGTCTATCTTCAGAGTTACATCCTCAAAAAATTCCAGAAGATTAGTCAAGCATGATTTCCCCTTCATAAATCCATGCTGGCTCTGACCTATCCTGTTACTGCTATCCAGATGTGTTGTAATTTCATCCTTTATAATTGACTCCAGCATTTTTCCCACCACTGAGGTCAGACTAACTGGTCTATAATTTTCTGCTCTCTTTCTCGCTCCTTTCTTAAAAAGTGATACAACATTAGCCACCCTCCAATCTGCAGGAACTGATCCTGAATCTATCAAACTCTGGAAAATAATCACCAACGCATCCATGATTTCTAGAGCCAGCTCCTTCAGTACCCTGGGATGTAGACCATAAGGTCCCGGGGACTTATCAGCCTTCAGACCTAACAGTCTCTCCAACACCAATTCCTGGCAAATATAAATTCCCTTCAGTTCAGGTCCTTCAGCCACTGTAACCTCTGGGAGATTGCTTGTGTCTTTCCCAGTGAACACAGATCTGAAGTACCAATTCAACTCTTCTGCTATTTCTTTGTTGCCCATAATATATTCCCCTGTTTCTGTCTTCAAGGGCCCAATTTTAGTCTTAACCATTTTTTTGCCTTTCACATACCTAAAAAAGCTTTTACTTTCCTCCTTTATATTTTTGGCCACTTTACCTTCGTACCTCATTTTTTCTCTGCGTATTTCCTTCTTAGTAATCCTCTGTTGTTCTTTAACAGCTTCACAGTCCTCTTCATTTCTTAAAACAGTGCAAATACAATTCTGGCAATGATCTTAGTTTTTCAGATGTTTAGGAGGTACAATGAGAAATGCAGTTTATGGCATAATTTGATCATCATCAAAGAAAATAGAATATCTGATGATAAGTTACATGACAGGTAGCGGATTAAACTACTACGTGCTCTCTGCAAATTACAGCCAGCAGACCTGATTTATATGACCAGTTCCATACAGGCAAAACAGAATTCTGTTTTTTTTTGACAAAATTTAGTCTGGCCAATTTTATTTCTACACTATTCTCAACACTTGTCATTTGTGGAAAGCAAAAAAGCACATCAATACAAAATGCTTAACATTGCCAACTAGCGACAGATGAGATTCAACATGTCTTAAGCCTTAATGTGCTGACACATTTCAGCTTATTTTTTGTGGCAATGAAAATTGGTCTTGAAAATGCTTTCAATTTATATCTGTCTTGCTTTAAAGAAGTATGTGCGATGGTTTTGGGGTTTTTACAATAAATGTGCAATAGCTACACACAATTTCAAGGAAAGTGAAGAAAAATGTATACTATGGTATTTTGCATGATATTGAGCACTATTCAGAAAAAATAACTTTGTCTATAAATTGCTTCTATTTCCTTAAGCTATAGCTGCTAGAAACCTTATCTCAAATCTTTCTCTTCTAAGACCTCTTCAAATGTATTCATGCTTCGTTAATCAACTAAACCAAACTCCTACTCCTGTTACCAAGTGCTGGATTTTATGAAATTGGTAGTCCACCAATCAATATGTAAATAAATAATTAATGGTCAACGCAGCTTAGTAAAATCGCGGTTCACCCTCATAATACAGTTGGCATGGGCAGGACTGGTCATTCCTATTTTTAAAAAGCAGCTTTTAAAAAGGCAGAAAGTGACAGAGGATATTACCTTTGATGAGTTCCCTGTCCCCATAAGATACTACCCACCCTGCTCCCCTCTTCCTTTATGCAGGATCTTTAAAAACCACTTCTTCTATCCTTGCAAACCGATTCCCCATCTCTAAACTCCCTTTCCTATCACTGACCAAATTTATGTCCATCTTTCCCACAATTCCCTATTTGATTCCTTCCACTCAGTGCTCCACCCACCACAACATTGGCGTATACCTTCTGGACTTTAATGCTGTGATTACATCTTATCCTTCTTGACCAGTCTGCATTCTTCAACAGGGTCAAATCCTCCTCCAAACCGTCTCCATCATCACCCAGTGGAGTAGAACTATATTTGCCTAGTTCCATTCCTATTATCTCCCAATTGCAGCTAAAAATCACATGGAACAGCATCTCTTCCTACGAGAACCTTCTTACCTCTGGTGTTCTCCCATACTTACTCTCTTTCATTTCACAATTTCACATGGTTCCTGGATAACATAATTTGAAAACACTGGCAGCTTCTACATGTACATCGATAAGACATGTTTAGCATGGCAACTCCAGTCCAGGACTCTCTGTACCCACTAATTTGTCACGTTGCTATTAGACATCTCGTAACTGATGGGCAGGGATTCTTCCAACTAATTACAAAGAAAACCAAAGCCATTGCTTATGGGGCTATTGGCAGGTCACATCCCCTGCTATGACTTCATGGCAAATGTCTGAATCCAAACCATACTATTTGCAATCTTGATGTGTTTGATCTAAACATCATTTTCGGATCACGGGTCAATCGCACCAGCAAGTTTGCCTACTTTCAACTTTGTAAAATTGCCCATCTCCATCCCTATCTCAATTCATCCACTGCTCAAACTCTCATTCACGCTTTTGTTACGGTTCTTAAGTTTACTCCTAGATAGCCTCACATCATCCATTCTACATAATGCTGTGTTAATTCAAACCTCTGCTTCTTATATCATTACTTGCACAATGTTCCAATTACCTAATATCCCACATTTATCAACTTTCTAAGGCTCCTGGTTTAGTATTACCTCAAAATTAAAAACTTCATTCTTGGTCTCAAATTCCTCCATGGACTAACCCCTTCCTAACTCTGTAATCTCCATCATCCCTACAAGCCTTTAAGGTCTCTGCACTCATCCAATTCTAGCACTATTAACATTCCTTACTTTAATCATTCCACTATTGCCAGCTTTTTCCTAGTACCTGTACTTAAATTTTTTACCTCTCTGCTCTCCAGCAAGATGCTATTTAAAACTTACCTCTTCAATATATTTCCTGAAATCTCCTCCTTTGGCTGCGTGTTGAACTTTGATTGATAACATTTTTGTAAAGTACATTGGGATTTTTTTTCTATGTTAAAGGTATTACATAATTAGGTGTTGCTGCAGAATTGAATTGTAGACATACTATGTTGATAATAATTAATCTAAAAATTGTAAATAAAAAGAAATAATAAGATACTTTGTTGTGGATCTGCTACTATAATTTAGGATAAAATACTGTAAAGGGAATCTCATGACCTGTTCTGAAGCCTGCTTGACAACAGACTTGGGTGAAGTGGTTGTTAAAGATTAAAGGGACCCCGCGATGTTTTTCTGGAAAGACCGTCTAACATGTTCATAGATAGTTAAGAATCACACAACACCAGGTTTTAGTCCAACACGTTTATCTAGACGTACAAACTTTCAGCCCTAATCTTCCAGTGATGAAGCTTCCTTATGAAGGAGCAGTGCTCCGAAAACTTGTACTCCCAAATAAACCTGTTGGACTATAACCTGTGATTTTTAACTTTGTTCACCCCAGTCCAACAGTGGCACTTTCATGCCATGTTGATACATGGAGTTGGTAACAGCTATGCTTATAATGGTGGACAGTTGATGATAATAAATTCTAAATAACCTCACTTTAAACTGTTGATAAATTCCAAAACAAAAGAGAGCTGGAGCCTCAATTGATAACTAATTAGCATTTCTACCTGAATACAAGACCCACATGATTTATGTTACCATGGAGATGGGTAAGTGAGAGGAGAGGTTTTTTCTAAGATATCCTTCAAGATTCAGGGGCACCAGCAGTTAAGTTCTGGGAGACTGGTACTTGCTGCAGGCTGCAAGACTCTAAGGTTTACCCATACAGGATTCTGGATAGGAGCTTGTACTCCAATTGAAAAGACCAAATACAAGGATGAGAAATGAGTTGGAAGAATCACCTAGCCTTAGCTAAAGCAGGACTTGCCCGGAGTAAAAATGTTCCTCACCATAAAAAGACAGTTTTGGGTTCTGGGATTAAATATTACCAATTTGAGAAAAAAGAATGGACATAAACACTTGTAAGATAAGAATTACTTTTGGACTGGTCAAGGAAAATTATATGATGACTTTATGGATAGTGTGAAGTATAACTGTGAATTGGGTTTGACAAGTTTTTAAAAGGTGAATAGGAATATTCTGTCTTGTATCATCGATGCCGACCAGATATCCCAACCCAATCTAGTCCCACCTCCCAGCACCTGGCCCACATCCCTCCAAACCCTTCCTATTCATATACCCATCCAGATGCCTTTTAAATGTTGCAATTGTACCAGCCTCCACTACTTCCTCTGGCAGCTCATTCCATACACGTACCATCCTCTGAGTGAAAATGTTGCCCCTTAGGTCTCTTTTATATCTTTCCCCTCTCACCCTAAACCTATGCCCTTTAGTTCTGGACACCCCTACTCCAGAGAAAAGAGTTTGTCTATTTATCCTATCCATGCCCGTCATGATTTTATAAACCTCTATAAGATCATCCCTTAGCCTCTGACACTCCAGGGAAAATAGCCCTAGCCTTTTCAACCTCTCCCTATAGCTCAAATCCTCTAACCCTGACAAAATCGTCATAAATCTTTTCTGAACCCTTTCAAGTTTCACAACATCTTTCCGATAGGAAGGAGACCAGAATTGCATGCAATATTCCAACAGTGGCCTAACCAGTGTCCTGTACAGCTGCAACATGACCTCCCAACTCCTGTACTCAATACTCTGACCAATAAAGGAAAGCATACCAAACGCATTCTTCACTATCCTATTTACCTGTGACTCCACTTTCAAGGAGCTATGGTCCTGCACTCCAAGGTCTCTTTGTTCAGCAACACTCCCGAAGACCTTACCATTAAGTGTATAAATTCTGCTAAGCTTTGCTTTCCCAAAATGCAGCACCTCACATTTATTTAAATTAAACTCCATCTACCACTTCTCAGCCCATTGGCCCATCAAGATCCCATTGTAATCTGAAGTAACCTTCTTCGCTGTCCACTACACCTCCAATTTTGGCGGCATCAGCAAACTTACTAACTATACCCCTTATGCTCACATGCAAATCGTTTATATAAACGATGAATTGTAGTGGACGCAGCACCGATTCTTGTGGCATTCCACCTGGTCACAGGCCTCCAGTCTGAAAAACAACCCTCCACCACCACTGTCTTCTGTCTTTGAGCCAGTTCTGTATCCAAATGGTGAGTTCTCCCTATATTCCATGAGATCTAACCTTGATCACCAGTCTCCCATGGGGAACCTTGTCAATTGCCTTACTGAAGTCCATATAGATCACATCTACTGCTCTGTCCTCATCAATCCTCTTTATTACTTCTTCAAAAAACTCAATCAAGTTTGTGAGACATGATTTCCCATGCATAAAGCCATGTTGACTATCCATAATCAGCCCTTTCCTTTCCAAATACATGTACATCCTGTCCCTCAGGATTCCCTCCAACAACTTCCCTACCACCGACGTCAGGCTCACCAGTCTATAGTTCCCTGGCTTGTCCTTATCATCTTTCTTAAACAGTGGCACCACATTAGCCAACCTCCAGTCTTCCAGCACCTCACCTGTGACTATCGATGATACAAATATCTCAGCAAGATATTTGTTCCTGGGGATTTATCCACTTTTATGTGTTTCAAGGTATCCAGCACTTTCTCCTCTGTAATTTGGATATTTTTCAAGATGTCATCATCTGTTTCCCTACATTCTATATCTTCCATGTCCTTTTCCACAGTAAGTACTGATGCAAAATACTCATTTCATATCTGCCCCATCTCCTGCAGCTCCTTACAAAGGCCGCCTTGCTGATCTTTGAGGGGCCCTATTCTCTCCCTAGTTACCCTTTTTTCCTTAATGTATTTGTAAAACCCTTTGGATTCTCCTTAATTCTATTTGCCAAAGCTATCTCATGTCCCCTTTTCGCCCTCCTGATTTCCCTCTAAAGTATAATCTTACTTCCTTTATACTCTCCTAAGGATTCACTCGATCTATCCTGTCTATACCTGACATATGCTTCCTTATTTTACTGAACCAAACCCTCAATTTCTTTAGTCATCCAGCATTCCCTATACCTACCAACCTTTCCTTTCACCCTGACAGGAATGTACTTTCTCTGGATTCTTGTTATCTCATTTCTGAAGGCTTCCCATTTTCCAGCCATCCCTTTACCTGCGAACATCTGCCCCCAATCAGCTTTTGAAAGTTCTTGCCTAATACCGTCAAAATTGGCCTTCTTCCAATTTAGAACGTCAACTTTTAGATCTGGTCTGTCCTTTTCCATCACTATTTTAAAACTAATAGAATTATGGTTGCTGGCCCCAAAGTGCTCCCCCACTGACACCTCAGTCACCTGCCCTGCCTTATTTCCCAAGAATAGGTCAAGTTTTGCATCTTCTCTAGTCGGTACATCCACATACTGAATCAGAAAATTTTTTTGTACACACTTAACAAATTCCTCTCCATCTAAACCCTTAACACTATGGCAGTCCCAGGCTATGTTTGGAAAGTTAAAAACCCTTACCATAACTACCCTATTATTCTTACAGATAACTGAGATCTCCTTACAAGTTAGTTTCTCAATTTCCCTCTGACTCTTCGGGGGTCTCAAATGCAATCCCAATAAGATGATCATCCCTTTCTTATTTCTCAGTTCCACCCAAATAACTTTCCTGGATGTATTTCCGGGAATATCCTCCCTCAGCACAGTTGTCATGCTATCCCTTATCAAAAATGCCACTCCCCCTCCTCTCTTGCCTCCCTTTCTGTAGCATTTGTATCCTGGAACATTAAGCTGCCATTTCTATCCATTCCTGAGCCATGTTTTTGTAATTGCTATGATATCCCAGTCCCATGTACCTAACCATGCTCTGCGTTCATCTGCCTTCCCTTTTAGGTCCCTTGCATTGAAATAAATGCAGTTTAATTTGTGAGTCCTACCTTGTTCTCTGCTTTGTCCCTGCCTGCCCTGCCTGTTTGAACTCGCCTTTGTTCTCAACTGTACCAGTCTCAGATTGAAATCTTTCCTATCTCCCTGGGTCCCACCTCCCCATCTTTCTAGTTTAAATCCTCCCAGGTTGTAAGGTGTATTTTCATTTTTTTAGGAGAGATTTTAAGGCAGAGTTGTCGAGCTGCCTATTGCAAGCCCATAAACAGCTTGTGAGGCCTTGGATTTTTTTTAAGTTGGAACCATAGAAGCAACCTGAATTAGGATTCAAGCTCTCCCAAAGCCATAAACTTTAGTTTTAGTTCTCAGTAGCAGCAGTTGTTCTGGTCTTAAAGTTGGGTTTCGAAACTGTAGTACATCTTTGCCTGCTACTTTCTCTCTCAGAGTTTTCTCTCGAAGGTTTTCCTACTGCATTGTAGAATTGCATGTCTGACCATTTATTTTTTTGGAATTTGCCTTTGTCAGTGGAATGTTTATACAATGTTACTATATTGGAACAGTTAATTCATAGTGGTTAATATATCTATTATTTTTTGAGCATTTCAATAAGAGTTACAGTAAAGCCAATTTTTTTCTGGATTAGATTAGATTCCCTACAGTGTGGAAACAGACCCTTTTGCCTAACCAGTCCATATCGACCCTCCGAAGAGTAACCCACCCAGACTCATTTCACTCTGACTAATACACCTAAACTTTTTTTTATTTCAAAAATACACTTTATTCATAAAATATTTTGATGATCTGTACAATTGGTCATGTCATACATCCGTAAACATTCCATTTCTTGGTATACAGAGACAGAGTAATCATTCATATATACAGGTCTGTACGATTACATGTTTAGCTGAGGCGTCAGCAGAGCCCAAATGACTGTGTGGGCCCCCTGTTCTTCTTAGGCAGGCAGATGTTACACGGTGGTCTTTCCCCACCGCGCCTTGGCGGCAGTTGCCCCAAGCTTCAGCACATCCCTCAATACATAGTCCTGGACCTTGGAATGTGCCAGTCTGCAACACTCAGTCAGGGTCAATGCCTTCAGCTGGAAGATCAACAGGTTTCGGACCGCCCAGAGAGCATCCTTCACCGAGTTGATGATCCTCCAGGCACAGTTAATGTTTGTCTCGGTGTGTGTCCCAGGGAACAGACCGTAGAACACGGAGTCCCGCGTCACGGCGCTGCTCGGGATGAACCTCGACAAACACCACTGCATTCCGCTCCAGACTTCTTCTGCATAGGCACATCCCAGAAGGAGGTGTGTGACAGTCTCGTCCCCCTCGCAGCCGCTTTGAGGGCAGCATGCGGTGCGGCTGAGAGTCCGGGCGTGCATAAAGGATCTCACAGGCAGAGTCCTTCTCACCACCAGCCAAGCCATGTCTTGGTGCTTGTTGGGAAGTTCTGGCGATGAGGCATTCTACCAAATGGCTTTGACAGTCTGCTCAGGGAACCGCTCAATAGGATCTGGCCTCTCCTTTTCCCGAAGGGTCTCAAGGACAGTACGTGCTGATCACTTCCTAATGGACTTGTGGTCAAAGGTGTTTTTCTTCATAAAATTCTCCACGAAGGACAGGTGATATGGAACGGTCCAACTACTCGGAGCGTTCCGCAGCAGCGAGGCCAGGCCCATCCTTCACAACACCGGGGACAGGTAGAACCTCAGTACGTAGTGACACTTGGTGTTTGCGTACTGGGGATCCACGCACAGCTTGATGCAGCCACACACAAAGGTGGCCATCAGGGTGAGGGTGGCATTGGGTGTATTTTTTCCCCTGTTGCCCAGATCTTTATACATCGAGTCCCTTTGGACCCGGTCCATCTTTGATCTCCATATAAATTGGAAGATGGCCCAGGTGACTGCAGTGGCACAGGTTCTGGGAATAGGCCAGACCTGTGCCATGTATAACAGCAATGACAGTGCCTCACATCTGATGACCAGGTTTTTTTCCCCGTGATGGAGAACGACTGTAGCTTCCATCTGCCCAGTTTCTGCCTCACTTTGCTGATACGCTCCTCCCAAGACTTGGAGCACGCCCCAGCCCCCCTGAACCAAATACCCAGCACATTCAGGTGGTCGGTCCTGATGGTGAAGGGGATTGAGTGGCTTCACTCTTGCCTCGGTTTACCTTGGCCCCCGAGGCCCGTTCGAACTGGTCACATATGCACATGAGTCTGCGCACGGACAGCAGATCCGAGCAGAAAACGGCGATGTCATCCATGTACAGGGAGGCCTTAACCTGCAGGCTCCCGCTGCCAGGAATAGTCACCCCTCTCAGGCTCGCATCCTTCCTGATGGACTCGGCAAATGGGTCTATGCAGCACACAAACAAGGCAGGAGAGAGAGGGCAGCCCTGCCTGACTCCAGATCTGACTGGGAAGCTCTCTGATTCCCACCCATTTATTGAGACTGCACTGACAATGTTGGTGTAGAGCAGTCTGATCCAATTGCAGATTCCCTCCCCAAAGCCCATTTTGGAGAGAACATCTCTCATATACATGTGCAATATCCTGTCAAAGGCTTTCTCCTGGTCCAGGCTGATCAGGCAGGTGTCCAACCCTCTGTCCTGCACGTAGGCGATCATATCCCTGAGGAGTGCGAGACTCTCAGCGATCTTCCTGCCTGGTACAGCACAGGTTTGGTCAGAGTGAATCACTGACCCCAGAGCAGACCTGACCCGGTTGGCGACTACCTTTGACAGAATTTTGTAATCTGCATTCAACAGTGAGAATGATCTCCAATTTCTGAGTTCCTCCCTCTCCCCCTTCCGCTTGTAGATGAGGGTGATGATGCCTTTCCTCATGGATTCACTCATGGTACCTGCCCGAAGCATACTGACATACACCTCCAGCAGGTCCTGGCCAATCAAGTCCCACAGAGCAGAATAGAGCTCGACAGGTAAGCCGTCGCTTCCAGGAGTTTTATTCTTTTCGAAGGACTCGAGGGCCTTGGTCAGCTCGTCCAGAGATAGCGGCTGGTCCAGCCTCTCCCTGCACCTAACACTATGGGCAATTTAGGATGGCCAATTCACCTGACCTGCAGGTGGACTGTGGGAGGAAACCGGAGCACGTGGAGGAAACCCATACAGACACGGGGTGAATGTGTAAACTCCACACAGTCATCCAAGACTGGAATCGAACCTGGGACCCTGGTGCTGTGAGGCAGCAGTGCTAACCACTGAGCCACTGTGCCGCCTTTCTTTTCCTTTTTTTTGTATTTTAACTGTAGTGCAAAAATAAAGCGTGTTTTATTTAAATTCGAGTTGTTCTACCAATTGAATTACATCTAGAATGCAACACCTTACACTTACCTTTAAAATAAGAAAAAGTTAGGGTCTGGACTATCTTCTGAATATATTTTGAGGGAGTTTGGTTTGTTCGACAACAGGACAGTAAATATCTTAAACTGTGAAATCTTGTTGTATCATCCTTTCAGCTATCTACTGGAAATTTGAATTTCTTATTTTAAAGTTATCCATCTCTGCAGGGCTGATAACAACTTGAGTGAATTATGTCATTGTGGTCAACAACACTTTCAGTATTCTCAAATATTTTAATGCGCATATGAACTGTGGTCTATGCAGTGATTTTCATAATTTAAAAATTATACTTTAAAAATAACCCTCATGAATCGTCATCAATGTAACATCCTGCATTTCCTATTTTTGTATGAAATATTTTTAGAGTGGCAAACAGGAAAACATAATTTGAGATTTTAATATAATGTTCACCATGGAAGAGGTTTGTTTCACGTATAGCAGTAACAGAAATAATGTTTCTAAAAATGTCATAAGCATAACGTTATATTCTCCGTTTTCAAAGTGAGGTGCAATGATTTCATGTCTTTGATTTAAATCCTGATTTGCTCCATGAGAAGATTTGCAAACACACCTGTCAGTTTAAAGATTCAGAAGTCAGTGTGGGTAATTTTACACTTGGTTCAATAAGCATTTCAGAATTCAGTTATACGGGATATTAAACTGAAGAGGTGCAGCTCATAATTAATCGTGGTGTCCATTATATTATTTAAATAATGATGTAAAAAGATTTGCAGAAAAGTTGTTGACACAATTGATACTGTCAATTTTTTTTCCCCACCTGCTATAATCTTTTAAATTTTTATTGCACTGAAACAAGCTGTTGCAAATGTAATCATGTAAGAATATGACATGCACCTAATTTGGGACAATTATAAATAGAAACAATGTAACAACATTAAAAAGCTTCTCCAAGCAGAAATTTTAGTTTAGCAATTATACATTAGCAAATTTTTGCAATGATTTACTGGGATACTTGATTACAGGTCCATTAATGATTATAAAATGTTGCTGCATATTTCAAACAACAAGGATAGTGTGCATATGAGTATCATTTGTAAAATATATTATTTTGGATAAGTCATCTCAATAATTGCAGATTTTGAACTCAGAAATAAAAAAAAATGTTGCTTACTTCCAAGCAATAATATTAGTGGACATCTCTAATAATTATAACATTAACCTGACAACCACATCATTATGATAGAGTTATTTATATAAACAAATGTAAAACGAGAGAACCAAAGCTGATATGGTCAAGGAAAAATAATTAGTCAAGGTTGAGAAGTTTTGAGTGAAAAGATTGAGAAAGATTGCAGGAATGTAGCAGAACAAGTTTAGAGATAGGATCAGCACAAAGGTCAAGGCAATGATTTTAGCATGGCATGCTATTCACACAACCTACACAAAATAAATTAAGATTGCTTGCATGACAAGTGAGAGCCTTTCCTAAAAAAACTATAAATCAATTTCTGGGTTCATTTATCATACAGAATAATTGATAACATAGAAATGGTTAAGCTGGTGGCTTGAAGTTAATTGGCACAGCTGTGAATCACGTGCAATCTCATTGCATCCATTTTCAGAAGATGGCCAAGATTGCATGACAATTGAACTCATAAAATCATGGTAAGAAATAAGAGTCGGAGTATGCTCTCTGATCCATTGTGCTTGCTCCACGATTCAATGAAACTGACCTGATTGTGGCCTTAACTCCACTTTGGGCGGCACGGTGACTCAGTGGTTAGCACTGGTACCTCACAGCACCAGGGACCCAGGTTCGATTCCACTCTCGGGCAACTGCCTGTGTGGAGTTTGCACATTCTCCCCGTGCCTGTGTGGGTTTCCTCCGGGTGCTCCAGTTTCCTCCCACATTCCAAAGATGTGCAGGTTAGGTGAATTGCCCATGCTAAATTGCCTGTAATGTTAGGTGCATTAGGCAAGGGTGAATATGGGGTGGGTTACTTTTCGGAGGGTCAGTGAGGATTTGTTGGGCCGAAGGGCCTGTTTCCATACTGTAGGGAATCTATCTAATCTTTCCTGCCTGGCCCTGCCTCCCCCATAACTATGGCTCTCCTGTAGATCCAAAATCTGCATAGCAGATTTGAATATATTCAATGATCCGGTCTTCATTGTCCTCTGTTGGGGAGAAGTCCAAAGATTAGCAGCCCTCGAAGCAAAGGGGTTCCTCCTAGTATCAATCTTAAATAGGATATTTTTAAAGTTTTATTTTGAAATTGCACCCATTGTTCTAGACTCCCTCATGAGGGAAAATATCCTCTCAGCATCTACCCAGTGTCACTGAATCATCCGTAGGAGGTGGCAATGGTGAAGGATGGCAGGTTTTCAATGTCCATGAGGGAGGTTGAAGCTGCTTTGGGATCATTGGAAGCTCTGGTATTGACAGAGGAAATTGGACCCTTAGATCAAACCCAGGCAGAGTCTTCCCAAGTGCATTCCCTTGACACTATGAGGAAGGAAGTGGTAGTCCTGGTTAGATGTTCCCTCCCCAGCCCTATCTGCTTTCTGAAAAGACCATTCCCTCCGTCACTCCCTTGTCAGGTCCATGCTTTCCACCAACCCATCCTCTCCTCACAGCATCTTCCCCTGCCACCGCAGGAATTGCAAAACATGCAGCCACACCTCCCCCTCACCTCCGTCCAAAGCCCTAAAGGAGTCTTCCACGTCCATCAAAGTTTCACCTGCACTTCCACACATCATTTACTGTATCCATTGCTCCCAATGTGATCTCCTCTACACTGGGGAGACAGGACACCTACTTGCAGAGCGCTTTGGAGAATATCTCCAGGACACCTGCACCAACCAACCCCACCGTCCCATGGCCAAACACTTCAAATCCCCCTCCCATTCTGCTAATGATGCACAGGTCCTGGGCCTCCTCCATCGCCACTCCCTAACCACCCGATACCTAGAGGAAGAACGCCTCATCTTCTGCCTCGGAACCCTCCAACCCTACAGCATCAATATTGATTTTACCAGTTTCCTCATTTCCCTGCCCCCATCTTATCCCAGTTCCAACCTTCCAACTCAGCCCTGCCCTCATGACCTTAGATTACTTAGATTTAGATTAGATTACTTAGATTACTTACAGTGTGGAAACAGGCCCTTCGGCCCAACAAGTCCACACCGACCAGCTGAAGCGCACCCACCCATACCCATTCCCCTACATTTACCCCTACATCTAACACTACGGGCAATTTAGCGTGGCCAATTCACCTAACCTTTCCTAACTGTCCATTGTTCTTCCCACCTATCCAC
Organism: Chiloscyllium punctatum; assembly: GCF_047496795.1. NCBI lineage: Eukaryota > Metazoa > Chordata > Chondrichthyes > Orectolobiformes > Hemiscylliidae > Chiloscyllium > Chiloscyllium punctatum. Next base: position 54,614,727 of record NC_092758.1, on the reverse strand, counting down.
TCCACCCTCCTCTCTGACCCATCACCATTAACCCCAACTCCATCTACCTATCGCACTCTCAGCTATCTTCCCCTCAGCTTCACCCTCCTCCCATCTATCTCACCACCCCATCAGCTCACAGCCTCATTCCTGATGAAGGGCTTTTGCCCAAAACGTCGATTCTCCTGGTCCTCAGATGCTGCCTGACCTGCTGTGCTTTTCCAGCACCACACTTGACTCTGATCTCCAGCATCTGCAATCCTCACTTTCTCCTAGTCGCTGTAACCTTCCTGCGAAGCCTTTTCCAAGGATGCCCACCTTGAAGAAGTTCAACTTCCCTCTCTCTATAAAGATTTCAGTGAGTCTCTCTCTCACTGCACCCCCACCCCCAGGTTGTCTCCTCTGCCCTGAAGCTCTTCGGCCATGTCCTGAAGCAGACTCACTACCACAGCCACATCTCCTTCCTCAGTGCCTGCCTATGAAACCGACTGATCTCACATAGACTCCAGACTACATTCAGACCAACACAATTTATATCTGAACAGGACAACCTGTACCTACTGCAAATTTAAAACCTCCAGCAATGGTTCTCCTGTCAGATCGTCTGCTCCACACACTCGCAGCCAGGCACTGCCACTTATTCTCCCTACAGTCAGCCCTGTCTTCACTGAGGGTCACACTCTCTCAGAACTGCAAAGGACCCCTGCTGTTTTATATCCTCAGAATAATTCACACACTCAACGACTGCTTTGTCTACACCATATTGGACATCAAAAACTGTAAGTGCAACAAACTTTGATGTACCCACCTCAATAGTCGGGACTCCTCAACCATTCCAGAAGCTTCCCCCAGCCTCTGGAACTGTGCCATCAGCCATGCAGCCTCTTCAGTCACCACCACCACCGCGAATGATTACATCACTTCCGTCATCACTGCCTGACAGCCAGCAGCCATGGCTGACCATGCCGCCTCAGCGACAGCTGGCCAGACAACCACCGCCGCGACCGCTACGAGATCCACTGCCACCGAAACCAACATGAGGCCTAACCCAGTACATCACTTCTGCCCCCATTGTTGCTGCTGCCACTGCTACTTCTGCCCCCAACGACATCACCCACGCCACGCATTCTGCCACTTCCTCCCCCATAGCAGCTGCCATTGCAACCAGTTCCGCCCCTCACTTGAATACCGCCAAAATAATCACCAATGACACATCCCCCATGAATCACACAGTCACCACCTCCAACCCCCCCACCCACCCCGACATCCCAGGTGAGCGTCACTTCTGTAAATGAGGTCACCTCTGGTCCCTCTATTACCATACCCACTCCAGTCTCCATCCTCAGTCCCAGCTCCAGCCTACACCAGGTCCTAGTTCCCGGCCCTGCCAAGTTTTCACCATCCCCTGTCCCCCCTCCTCACTGAGGACGAACGATCAGTCCTCAGCAAATGCCTTACTTTTATCCCTCTCGGTTCCCGGATCAATGAATTCAACACGTGTTGTGACATCATACGCTTCTTCATCCACCTCCACCTCCCAGCTTACCTTTTCCACCAAGACTCCCGCCCACCTTCTGAGGACCCCTTCTTCCACCTCCAACACACCCCAACCATCTGGACACTCTGTGCCGGTCTGTTACCTGCCCTTGATGTTTTTATTTCCAACTACTTCTAGGACATTGACTGTCTCAACTACTCCAACGTTTCCCCCTCACAAAGCGCACCACTCCACTCCCTTCCCTCCAACCCCAACAGTGGGGCAGCACAGTGGCTCAGTGGTTAGCACTACAGCCTCACAGCGCCATGGACCCAGGTTTGATTCCTGCCTCGGGCGATGTCTGTGTGGAGTTTGCACATTCTCCCATGTCTGCGTGGGTTTCTTCCAGGTGCAGCAGTTTCCTCCTACCATTCAAAAGATGTGCAGGTCAGGTGAATTAGTCATGCTAAATTGCAAAGTCAGGGGTAAATATAGGGTCGGGGAATGGGTCTTGATGGATTATTCATCGGAGGGTCAGTGTGGACTTGTTGGGTCAAAGGGCCTGTTTCCATACTGTAAGGAATCTAAACAAACTAGCAGAAAAGGGGAGCGCAGTGGTAGTTTGGCACACTGACCTCAATGCAACTGAAGTCAGGCATCAACCTGGAAGACACCTCCTCCTATTGCCCCTTTGACCACAACCTCACCCATCACCAAACCATCATCTCCCAGGCCAGTTTGGGAACCCCGCACCACACGGTTCTACCTCCTACCCAAGATCCACAAGCCTAACTACCCCGGCCAACCTATCATCTCAACTTGCTCCTGCCCCACAAACTCAGCTCCACATACCTTGATACTGTCCTATCCCCCCTGGTCCAGGAACTCCCCATATTTGTTCGGGACATCTCCCAAACCCTCCAATACTTTCATTTCCCTGGTCCCTGACACCTCATCTTCACCATGTACGTCTGGTCCCTGTACACCTCCATCTGCCCTGAAAACAGCCTCTAAGGCCTCTGTTTCTTCCTCTCCCGACATCTCCACCAATCCCTTCCACTGACACTCTCATTCGCTTGGCTGAATTGGTCCTCACCCTTAATAATTTCTTTGAATTCGCCCACTTCCTTCAGATCAAAGGGGTAGCCATGGGCACCTGCATGGGTCCAACTATGCCTGTCTCTTTGTTAATTACGTGGAACAGTCCATCTTCTGCAGTTACCCCAGCACCATTCCCCATCTTTTCCTCAACTATACTGATAACTGTATCTGCACCACCTCGTGCTCCCACGGGAAGGTTGAACAGTTGATCAACTTCACCAACACATTCCACACTGACCTTAAGTTCACCTGGACCATCTCAGACACCTCCCTCCCCTTCCTGGACCTCTCCATCTCTATCAACAGTGACTGACTCAACACTAACACCTTCTACAAAACCACCAACCTTCACAGTTACCTGGATTGCACCTCCTCCCACTGTGCCTCCTGTAAAAACTCTATCCCTTATTTCTAATTCCTTTGCCTCCACCACATTGCTCCGAGGAGGACCGGTTCCACCACAGAACGCACCAGATGGCCTGCTTCTTCAAAGACCACAATTTCCCTCCCATGTGGTTGACTATGCTCTGCAATGCATCTCATCCACCTCCCACACCTCTGCCCTTGAAACCCACCCCTCCAAATGCAAGGACTGAAGTCCCCTGGTCCTCACCTTCCACCCGACCAACCTCTGTATACATTGCATCGTCCTCCGCCATTTCTGCCACCTACAAACAGACCCAGCCACTAGAGATAGATTTCGCTCCCCACCCCTATCCACTTTCTGTAATGACCATTTCCTCTGCAACTCCCTTGACTGGTTCCATGCTCCCCACCCACCCACCCTCCCCTCCCGGAACCTTCCCTTGCCACTGCAGGAATTGTGAAACCTGCACCCACATCTCAACCCTTACCTCTGTCCAAGGATCCAAAGGAGCCTTTCATATCCAAAGTTTCACTTGCACTTCCAGACATGTCATTTACTGTATCCGTTGCTCCCCATGCGGTCTCCTTTACATTGGAAAAGCTGGACGTCTACTTGCACAGCGCTTCAGAGAACATCTCCGGGACACCCACACCAACCAAACCCACTGCCCTGTGGCTGAACACTTCAACTCCCCCTCCCACTCCACCAATGACCTGGACCTCCTCCATCACCACTCCTTCACTGCCCGATGCCTGGAGAAAGAACGCCTCATCTTCCACCTCAGGACCCTCCAACCCCACAGCATTTATGTTGATTTTACCAGTTTGCTCATTTCACTCCCATCTTATCCCAGTTCCAACCTTCCAACTCGGCCCCCACCTATCCACCCAAATCTCCTCTCTGACCTATCACCATTACCCCCTGCTCCATCTACTATTGCACTCTCAGCTACCTTACCCACAGCCCCACTGCCTTCCCATTTATCTCACCACCGCCTCGGCTCTCAGCCTCATTCCTGATGGATGACATTTGTCCGAAGCGTCGATTCTCCTGCTCCTCGGCTGCTGCCTGACCTGCTGTGCTTTTCCAGCACCACATTCTTGACTCTGATCTCCAGCATCTGCAGTCCTCACTCTCGCTTAGATATCCTACTTGCCAATGAGTAGCAAGTTGGACAGATTTGCAGGAAGTCCAGAAGCACCCAATGATCTGGTGACTGAAGACTGGATTGAGGGTGCACAACTTATATCAACAGGGGACTCAATGCAAGTGAGCAGGCAGTACTCATGATACAACATCTGTGGGGGGAAAACCCACTGGGACATGCTAGGTTGAGGCACACAAGTTCAAAGGGGCTGCAGCCTGATCTTTGACTGGGCTTTTGTGACAGCAGGAGCCTGACATAGCGACAGAAGAGCTTTTATGTGTACAAACTAAGGGAGGACCTGCTCTCCACTTCTTTGGAGCTGGTGAAGTTGTTCAACACAATTATCATCATGGCCCTGGATTCCACCATCAAATTAATCAGGGTCAGGAAGGTAAAGGACATTTAGAAGAAGCAGTGAGGGACTTTTGAATGGATTGGCAGAGGCTTAATTTCTTTCCTTTTTTTATGTTTCTTCACTCAGAGAACTCTCTTCTTCTTCCTTCTCTCTCCTCACAGTACACTGGGCTGTGAGCCAGCCAGCTCAGAGTCAGTCCCCTCTGCAACACAAAATGGAGAGTCCTTCACCACTGATCCAGCTCCCTCAGCGGCAGCTCTCAGCACAACCTCTGACATTCTATTTTTTTATTTTTTTAAATTACCCCCCCACACAACTGCCTAACTGCTGTAGTGCTTATTTTATCCCCCGCACCCATGTTGTATGTGTGCAGGTGTGAGACACAGTGAAAGACACAATGTGTACGAATCTTTACTCAATTTCCACCACTGGGAAGAAAAGAAATACCCAAATGGCCAGTGACAAGCAGTGCCCTTCACATCAAAGGGCAATGCTGTGTGATCAAACAGTGAAGGGGAGGGCAGGGATTAAATCAAAATAGAGTTGGACAGGGAAATAATACACTCCACTCCCTTGCAGAGGCTTAATAGTGAAAAATCTTAATTATCTTCGTTGAGCACGTATAATCAGATCATCTACTTCATGAAGAAAGATTGGATTCCTAAGACAAGGAAAGAAACTACCATCAGGAAAGTGCATTATCAACAAAGCTGGGCATTTGCAAACCTTTGGCTGATGACGCAGAAGAAACAGGGTAAACCTCATGGCCAATCTGCCCAAAGGATTTTCAAAAGTGGTGTTGGAATTCTGCTAAAGCAGGACATATCAAACAAATCTGCCCTCAACAACCATGGCCACTACTGACCACGAAGCTCAGAGATCCCATCCAATAAAAAAGCCTTCCTTTCTCTTCTCACCAGACGTTGAACTAATTGGGTATCTCACTGACAGCCATGCAGGGGTCGAGGTTCCTTCAGCAATAGGCTCAATCTTCTGTATAAGAATAGGAACTTACCTCATCATGAGTATGAAATTGGCAAGGTAGAAACATCATGCTTTTTTACACAGGAGTCAACCATTACCTGATTTTGTTTTTGCATGCATCTTGTTGGAGAATTTGAGCTGATAAGTGTTTCTTCTTTCATTTGTGTCTCTGCTTCATGGGAGTTGGACATCCACTACAATGGCGACATTGAGCTTTCCGGATCGGTCCTCAATCACATCTTTGTGACCCAATCTGTACTCCAGTAGAAGTAGGGTAGCTGAGCACATACGTGGTGCTGGTGTCAAATGTATTAAAAGATATTTGGTTGACTTTGGACAGCATATCAGATAACAGCAATGAGCAGTATATTGCTAATGAGGTTAGCAGATTGGACACTGGGTCTTTAGACATGTTGCATACATCAGCCTGCGCATGACCTTAGAACGGTTCAACGAACAGAGAATCAGGCTGCTCTTTTACCTGTCTATACTCAGGCTCATGCCAACCATCTCCAATTGTTTGATATCAGGCCTGACTACAGAGACGGGTAGCAGAGATCCCACTCAGCGTAACTCTTGGAGCTTCCAACTGTGGGAGATAAAGCTAGAGAACCCATACAGACTGCCAATTTCAGTGAGAAAGATGTTTATCTATAACCAAGGTGTTCTTAAACCTGCTCCTGTTGTGTACATTGGAGATATCACTAACCTTACTTCAAAGATGGAGATTAGCAAACTGGAAGAGACCCAAAGGAAGCAGCTGGCTTCTACCCTCATCAAAAATGGGACAATGTTCAGCAATGATGAATGTTAACTCGAAGGTTTTGTGATCATAGTTACCTAACAAAAACAGTTGATGATTTACTATAATTGATAACTAGGGATGGTTCTCTTATACCAGACTGCCCTCCGCCCTGGGTTTTCTCTATCGTTAGTCCCTGCAAACATCCTCCAGCGTGGATTTGACAAACCACAGTGTGTTTACTCCAGCACGGAATCTGGTTCCTTGCGTCTCTTGGCCCCTGCACACCTTTTCCAGTGCAGATACAACTTGGCCACAGTGCAGTTATTCGAGCACAAATTGCCCTAGCCCCTGCAGTTTTCCCCATCACATCCTATTCTGAATACTTATCTCTGAGCCCGACACTCATTGTTTCCCATATTTCTCGGGACTAGTTATTCTCTCAACGAGTCAATCAATTGTCTGAACCCTTTTGGCCAATGGCCATACGACAGCCAGTCATGACTTTGGATGATCCTCTTGCCTGCTTTCATCTGAGGATTAGTTTACCATTCTTTTGAAGCTTATTTTTTGAAAAACAACACTGATAAAAGGGTGCATTTGTCACCCCCAGATGAATTGTTGATGCTAGTCTTGGGCATTGGATTGTCTGTATTTTTTTTTTGTAATTCTTCCCTTTGTTTTCATATGCTAGAATTTTGGAAAGTTACATTCTGCTGTAACAGCTATTAAAAGAAATCTCACAGTAAACATTAAGAAAACTCAGTTTTTCAGGGATCCCGATATTCAACAATGATGACGACATTGGGTATTGTGATCTGGTAAAAAAAAGGATTGTGACCGAAAATGATCCTCTAGCAAAGATTCCTTACTGACAATCACAGCCCATCACTGGGAGAAATCCAGGACTACCTGCAGAAGTCTTTGGAGTGAGGGGTCATCCAAGAGTCATCAACCCTATACACCTACCTGTAGTCCTCATGAAGAAGACAGACAGAATACTGTGGATCGGTGTCAATTAATGGGCGACCAACGTAAGGCTCATATGGATACTTACCTTCAATTGGTTACAGTATAGCACTACAAGTGCAATATTTCTTCAGTCTTAATTTAGCTCATGGTTGTAAACACGGCCCATCGCTGAACAAGACATTGAAAGGCGGTATTCTGAACAGGCACCAGGGCACTTAATATGTTACAGTGCCCAAACTACAATGCTGTTTGGGCCCTGCAATGTCCCTGACACCCTCATACAATTCATGGTTAAAGTTTTAGGTGACCTTAATTTCTAGTCTCACTTTGTGTATCTGGAAGAAATTCTCATCTCTGACTTGATATTCGAGAAGATCCTTGAAATATTACACCTTCTTTCAGCCTCCTTGTTGTAATTTAACCTGAAAGTCAAACTGGAAGTACCAGCTTTTCTGGATGAACATAAGATATGCTCATCTCCACGTTACCAGGGAAGGCATTACTCCTGACAATGAGAAAATCCAATTTGTCGAGGAGTGACCTAAGCCTAAGACTGGGAGGGAACTGTGATTCTATGGTTAACTGGTCACAACAGCAGATGTGTGCAAGGCTATGCACAGCAGGCCAACCCACTCTATGATATGCTGACGAAATCGGACAATGCTGAAAGAGTGGTTCGGAAAGTCAGTATAAGATGTGATACTTCATGGCAGTTGGACCCCAGCATGTAAAAACTGATTTACACTCTCAAGCAGAAGCTTGTCTCATCACCTGACCTTGGCTTCCCAGATTTCCAACCCCTTTTCATTCTGAAAAACAATTTCCTTTCCCAAGTACAGGGCTGTAATAGATTCAAAGGCAGAAAAGAGTAGTTATCACTTATGCCAGTCAGCGTCTCAAGTCGAATGAGCGTAATCTGTAGAATTACACCAGTATGAAACCCAAACTGTAAAGTTTGATGTGGGCTATTTCCCAGAGGTTCAGAGATTTTTTGATTTGTGCAGAGTTTTAAGTATTTACAGACAACCCACTCAGGTATTTGCAAATATCTGTGAAGCTTGCAGCAACAGTGAGCTGATTGGCCGCTGAACTCACACAGTTTTGATTCCACCTCCGACAAGACTGGGAAAAGTAATTCAAATGCTGATGCTCTTACCTGGAAGACTGACAACAGGAGGGAACTCATCACTACCCTACTGGAAGGGGCTGTGACAGATGCCGCACCCATGCCCCTAGACAAAGGCAGAATTCTGACCTTGATTCCCTCTAACATTCACAATGAGATTACTAAGAAGCGCCACTAATACAGGCCATGTCTGCACAGAGACAGCCAGGTGTGGTCTTACCTTTGATGTCTACCTCAAAAGAGGATCTCTGGGCAGGAAGACATCTTTGACCTTCCCCATCAATTAGGGGGAGTCAGGAAGGTAATAGGTACTCCACATTCTGTTTTTCCTCATTTTATGACTCCCCACACCTCATCTCCTCATCCGATTCAGTGGGAGAAAATCACATTTTGCTTGCAGTAAGCAGTTCTAATAAGAAGTAGTTTCACTAGTTTTTCGGCTGCACGGTGGCACAGTGGTTAGCACTGCTGCCTCACAGTGCCAGCAATCGGGGTTCAATTCCCGCCTCAGGCAACTCTGTGTGGAGTTTGCACATTCTCCCCATGCCTGCATGGGTTTGCTCCGGTTTCCTCCTTCAGTCCAAAAATGTGCAGGTTAGGTGAATTGGCCATGCTAAATTGCCCGTAGTGTTAGGTGAAGGGGTAAATGTAGGAGAATGGGTCTGGGTGGGTTACGCTTCGGCGGGTTGGTGTGGACTTGTTGGGCCGAAGGGCCTGTTTCCACACTGTAAGTAATCTAATCTAATCTCTATTTTAAAAAAGTTAATACTTCCATGAATTTCATTATTCACAGTATTCCTTTAACTTAGTGTTCCTTTAATCTATTACATAAGATATTCAAATTTACCATATAAGTAAACACAATAAACATCTATTTCATCGTAAAATACAATGCTACAATTGATCATTGTGAAGAAGTTGCTGTCGAGAATAAAGTGCAAGCTTGTTAAAACTCCAATTAGTGTCAAATTTCCTTCAAAAAATAACTTGTTTGTGCAAAGTCAGAAAGGGCAGTACACAGAAATGGAACATTTTTATCCTACTGATTGACAAAATCCATTTTCACAATGAAATACTTAGCTTCAAATATTAAAGCATTAAGGATACTAGTGTCAGTTACAGAACAAGTTAAAAAAAAACAAATTTCCCACATACTGTTTTAAGAAGCAAACTAATCATTATAGTGTTGAATGACCTACTGTCAACTTTGCGTCAACTATCCAAAATAAGTTGGTTCCAACCATTTACATGCAGCAAATTCAACTTTGAGAATCACCTGAATAAGGTGAAAGTCTTAAGCATCAGAAAAGTGGTGAAATTAAGGTCACATTGCCTAGACTGAGTTAAAGCCTAATATATAGATAACTTTAAGAATATTGATGATTGACTTATTTGATGCTAAACATTAAGCACATAACTATCATGGACAATATTCTTTACAAGCTTAAAAAGTGCATGAGTGGAGTTGAGTGTTTTACATGTGAAGGAACAACATTTGGCAATCATATTAGGATGCATCTTAAAATCTGAATACTGATTCAAAATTCATTATATCATGCTATCATAGTAATTTTAGATTCTGTTAAACTCCTCAAAACAAAATAAACAAAGCTTGTAATGTTAGCAGGCATAAGATTTTGGAAAGCAAAATTAGTGTTTTACAATTCTTCATATCTCCTTTGCCACTGCAAACTGATGTGCAAAAAAACAGTTAGTGCAACTTTTTGAATGGTAGGATACTAATTATTAATATTATAGTGCAAATGATTTCCTCCCTCCAGTGCAAGGCACTTTCATCAAATAATTTGAAGGCACATATCCCCTTTGTCCATTCACTTCAACAAGGTACCATTCATTGTTCCCTTTCTTATCATGAGCTTCCAGGATTGTTACAGTTTGCCCAGGTTGTAAGCTGGCTTCATGAGGTCCTCTTGCTGTAAACGGATATGCTGCAATAACCTGAGTACAGATCAACAATGACACATAAGTAAGACAGTATTTTAGGTAATTGCTTCAACATTTCAGTAATCATGGAATTGATCTTCAGCATTGTTCAATATTATTGAACGGTGACAGAGGGGTTAGCACTGCTGCCTCACAGCACTAGAGACCCAGGTTCAATTCCTGCCTCAGGCAACTGCCTGTGTGGAGTTTGTACATTCTCCCCGTGTCTGCGTGGGTTTCCTCCGGGTGCTCTGGTTTCCTCCCACAATCCAAAAATGTGCAGGTTAGGTGAATTGGCCATGCTAAATTGCCTGTAGTGTTAGGTGAAGGGGTAAATGTAGGGGAATGGATCTGGGTGGGTTGATGCTCGGAGTGTCGGTGTGGACTTGTTGGGCCGAAGGGCCTGTTTCCACACTTTAAGTAATCAAATCTATTGCCAGTTAAATATAATGAGGAAGTACATTCATTCCCACTTAATTCAGTTAGAGGTCTTTGTAGTAAACAAAATAAATTATGTTGGGAGAAGTTTCCCCCGTTGTGTCTCTGATCAAAATTATAAGCCTACATCAAAAAATGCAGTGAGAAAACCTTAGTATTGATGGTCTTATCTCAGCATATTAGTCTATTGCAGATTAGTTTTCTACGTTTCATAGAGAAGCAACAGTGTTTTATTTAGAACACCCATTTTATTCGGTTTCACTTTCACAGATGGTCTGTCTTTCAGCTGGAAGTGGACTTTTTTTTTGTTATTGTTTCTATGGTTGTTCCATAGCAAAAAAGAGAGTAGTTATTTTAGAATGAGATTAAGGTATTGCCAGTTCCTCCATGAAACTGAAATGGCTGCCACATTTCTTATATTATAACATTGACTTTTCCCAATGACTTTCCTTTTTAGTTATTTCTGGAATGTGAGCATCAGTGGTGAGGCCAGCATTTATTGCATGACCCTAATTGCCTTTGAGACATTGCAAAGGACCTTCACTGTAATATAAACTGTCAGTCAAGTTTGCAGTGAGAACAGTAGAAAGTAACCACCTGAATTATTGAACATATTACTGTAATTTCTTCACGATAATTTCACTAATTCCATATCAATATCTTAAAACAAGCAATAATTTAAAATCAATTATGACAATTGCAAAATACATTTGCAGATAACCAAAAGTTCCTGACTTGTTTAGGAATGTGTTATATTTTAGATGTTAAGATAGTGCATTTTTGTAAATGTTTTATAGTGAGTTTCATTGCCACAAAACACTTTTGACTAGCCAGCATTGCATTCTAGAAGAAAAAAGAGAAAACAAGACTTGCATTTAATAGTAATTTTCACGACCACTGGATGTTCCAGAGCGTTTCACAGCAAATGAAGTATTATAGAAATGTTGTCACTGTTGTAAAGTAAGAAATGCTGCAGCAGCTAAGTTACTTATAGACATCTTCCACAAACAGCCATGTGGTACTGAAGATAACCTGTTTTTGCAATATTGATTGCAAAATAATTTATATACATGGACAAACATATGGATGTATTTAAATCTTTACATGGGATATTTTAATTTCACTCAAGGAAGCAGACAGGACCTCAGTTTAATGCCTCATTCAAAGCAGCAACTCTGACAGTTCAGTATTCCTCAGGTACTACACCGGAGTGTCAGCCTTGATTTTGTGTTCAAGTCCTGCAGTGGGGCTTTAACTTGTGATTCAGAGTGAGAATGCTGTCAACAGTGCCTGAGCTGAGAAATGGTCAAAAAGAGCCTAATTTTTGCTCTCTTTTGGTATGTTTAGAAAGATGAAAATCAGCTGAAACTGAGTAATGCTATAATGTAAAGAATATGAACATGTTAATTGAAATGCCCTTACTTGATACTGCATTGGTTCTGGAAGTCGGCAAAGAGGACTTTCAGGTGAAGGAGAAGATATTGTTCTGTTAATTGCTCCATCCACAATGTGATCAAGAGAGGGGCTCTGTGGAAAGTTATTTAGTTGTTTTCCAGGCTGAAGTGGACTCAGTTTTCCAGCAGGAACAAATCCTCGATGGCCTTGATAGAAAAAATAAAATGATATAATTGAATGGAAGCATTTCTTTTAGATTTATTGTTCTAAGTGCAGGTTTAATTGCTACAACAGAAAATATTTAAAATTGCTCATGCTGACAGATCAGCTATGATATTTACTGTTTATTAGCCTAATAAAGTTACCAAACATAAAATAAATGTGATAAAAAAGCCCTTTGAGAAGAAATTAGGATATTTTGCTTCGAGAAGTATAATAGAAACCAACATTACTATGATGGCATGATATAGAGTCATAGAGTCGTAGAGATCTACAGCATGGAAACAGACCCTTCGGTCCAACCCATCCATGCTGACCAGATATCCCAACCCAATCGAGTTCCATCTGCCAACACCCGGCCCATATCCCTCCAAATCCTTCCTATTCATATACTCGTCCAAATGCCTCTTAAATGTTGCAATTGTACCAACCTCCACCACTTCCTCTGGCAACTCATTCCATACACGTACCACCCTCTGTGTGAAAAAGTTGCCCCTTAGGACTCTTTTATATCTTTCCCCACTCACCCTAAACCTATGCCCTCTAATTCTGGACTCCCTGACCCCAGGGAAAAGACTTTGTCTATTTATCCTATCCATGCCCCTTATAATATTGTAAACTTCGATAAGGTCACCCCTCAGCCTCCGACGCTCCATGGAAAACAGCCCCAGCCTTTTCAGCTTCTCCCTATAGGTCAAATTGTCCAACCCTGGCAACATCCTTGTAAATCTTTTCTGAACCCTTTCAAGTTTCACAACATCTTTCTGATAGGAAGGAGACCAGAATTGCATGCAATATTCCAACAATGGCCTAACTAATGTCCTGTATAGCCGCAACATGACCTCCCAACTCCTGTACTCAATACTCTGACCAATAAACGAAAGCAGACAAAATGCCTTTTTCACTATTCTATCTACTTGCAACTCCACTTTCAAGGAGCTATGAATCTGCACTTTAAGGTCTCTTTGTTCAGCAACACTCCCTAGGACCTTACCATTAAGTGTATAAGTCCTGCTAAGATTTGCTTTCCTAAAATGCAGCACCTCGCATTTTTCTGAATTATACTCCACCTGCCACTTCTCAGCCCATTAGCCCATCTGGTCAAGATCCTGCTGAAATCTGAGGTAACCCTCTTCACTGTCCACTACACCTTCAATTTTGGTGCCATCTGCAAACTTACTAACTGTACCTCTTATGCTCGCATCCAATTCATTTATGTGAATGACAAAAAGCAGAGGATCCAGCACCGATCCTTGTGGCACTTCACTGGTCACAGGCCTCCAGTCTGAAAAACAACCCTCCATCACTACCCTCTGTCTTCTACCTTTGAGCCAGTTCTGTACCCAAATGGCTAGTTCTCCCTGTATTCCATGAGATCTAACCTTGCTATTAGTCTCCCATGTGGAACCTTGTCGAATGCTTTACTGAAGTCCATATAGATCACATCCACCACTCTGCCCTCATCAATCCTCTTTGTTACTTCTTCAAAAAACTCAATCAAGTTTGTGAGACATGATTTCCAACGCACAAAGCCATGTTGACTATCCCTAATCAGTCCTTGCCTTTCCAAATACATGTACATCCTGTCCCTCAGGATTCCCTACAACAACTTGCCCACCACCGAGGTCAGGCTCACTGATTTATAGTTCTCTGGCTTGTCTTTACCACCCTTCTTAAACAGTGACACCACGTTTGCCAAACTCTAGTCTTCCGGCACCTCACCCGTGATGATCGATGATACAAATATCTCAGCAAGAGGCCCAGCAATCACTTCTCTAGCTTCCCTCAGAGTTCTATGGTACACCTGATCAGGTCCTGGGGATTAGATTAGATTAGTTACAGTGTGAAAACAGGCCCTTCGGCCTAACAAGTCCACACCGACCTGGCAAAGCGCCATCCACCCAGACCCATTCTCCTACATTTACTCCTAACACTAAGGGCAATTTAGCTTGGCCAATTCAACTAACCTGCACATTTTTGGACTGGGGGAGGAAACTGGAGCACCCGGAGGAAACCCACGCAGACACAGGGAGAATGTGCAAACTCCACACAGTCAGTCGCCTCAGGCGGGAACTGAACCCGGGTCTCTGGCGCGGTGAGGCAGCAATGCTAACCACTGTGCCACCCATATGCCACTGTGCCGCCCACCTTTGCCCGTTTCAAGACATCCAGCACTTCCCCCTCTGTAATATGGACATTTTGCAATTTGTCACCATCTATTTCCCGACAGTCTATATCTTTCATATCCTTTTCCATATTAAATACTGATGCAAAAAACTCATTTAGTATCTCCCCCATTTTCTGTGGCTCCACATAAAGGCTGCCTTGCTGATCTTTCAGGGGCCCTATTCTCTCCCTAGTTACCCATATGTCTGTCATGTATTTGTAAAAACTCTTTGGATTCTCCTGAATTCTATTTGCCAATGCTATCTTATGTCCCCTTTTTACCCTCCTGATTTCCCTCTTTTGAACCAGTTTTCAGATTTTAAGACGCATCCTAATTTGTCCATGGCTAAATAAGGAAGTTGTCGATAATATCAAATTGAAAGAAACCCTGCACAAATCTGCAAACTGGCGGGGTCAGAGGATTGCACTGTCTTTGAGGACCCAGCAAAGAATGACAAAAAAAATGACAAAGTGGCAGAAAGTAGATAATGTGAGAAAGCTTGCGAGTAATTTCGTGTGAGTGAAAGCTTTTGCAAGTACTTGAACTGGAAAAGAGTAACTAAAGCTGGAGTTGATTCTTTGGGGTGAGTTTGGGAAACTGATAAGAGAAAACAAATAAATGACATGAATCACATTAAGTTAGTTTGCAGGAATAACAAGTGATTTGGAAGGCAACGGGATGTTGTCTGTTCTAAAGGAATGAAAACTAAGAGTAGGGTCATATTACTGAAGCTGCATAAACCATTGTTGGGAGCACAGGTAGAATACAATATACAGTTTTGGGTTTTTAATCCAAAAGAAAAACATGCTTTAGAAGAAGTCCTGACAAGGTTTACTCCACTCATTCATCGGATGGAAAGATTATATTAGGAAGAATATGTTGTGGGGAGAAAACACCAGCCTCGGAATCAGAATTGGGATTCAACGACAGAGTTTATTGTTCAAGGAAACCAGAACTCTGGGGAGTGAGAGAGACATCTGGCAGTATGGCTGTCAGCTGTGAGCCTTTTCTCACCCTTGGAGCACATCACGATATTTTACACGTTTCATGGTATAATTGTTCAAGTATCGAGTCTTTGTGCAGCATGGTTTGTTTACAGAAAACATGACGGAGTCGTAGTCGGTTTCAGCAGCTACGTGGAAGTCCATTGCTGCAGTAATTAGGTATGCTCATTCTCCCTGAGAAGGAATATCGTTTTCCATTACTGGAAATCTAAGGTATTAACACTTTCATACAGATAATCAACATTTCTATTGAAGGTGGTGGCTGGACCCAGACACTTCAGTGGGCAGTAGATGGTACTGATGTGTATTCTCTCCCCCACCCACCTTAAATTAATCATCTATGTTCTGTGTCTACTGTGTTGATATCCTGTTGGCCTAAGGCAGTATGCTTTGCTGTATTTTTCCATGTAATGGCTCAGTGGCCATCTTGTGTGCTAAGTGACCAACTTATGGCTCAACGGCCATCTTGTGTCTGTGTGCCCCATGTCAACTCTCACTTCAAACAGATCAGGTTGATAGCTACTGGAGTTTAGAGTGAGAAGTGATCTTATTGAAGCAGACAAGAACTTGAGAGATCTGGACAGGGTGGACACCAGGAAAGAAAACTAAGGAACGTAACTTAAGAGTAAGAGGTCACACTTTTAAGACAGAGGTGAGAATATGTTTTCCTCTCTTAGGGTCATTGTAGTGTAGAATTCTCTTTTGCAGATTTATTCAAAGCTCAGTTACATGGATCTTTGATAGACAAGATAGTCAAGGTTCATGGACTGCAGGCAAGAAAGTAGAGCTGAAACCACAACCAGATTTAATTGAATGCAGGAACAGACTCAAAGGCCAAATGGACTACTCCTGCTGCTATGTCTGCTAAAATGAATTTATTGTAAACTACGTAATAGTGATCTTCTTCCAAGGAACAGCAACTGGTTTAACCTGTCCTGG
The DNA here is from genome assembly GCF_047496795.1 of Chiloscyllium punctatum. Classification (NCBI taxonomy): domain Eukaryota; kingdom Metazoa; phylum Chordata; class Chondrichthyes; order Orectolobiformes; family Hemiscylliidae; genus Chiloscyllium; species Chiloscyllium punctatum. Next base: position 54,598,371 of record NC_092758.1, on the reverse strand, counting down.
AACAATGATGGAACTACTCACATTGCTCAGAACATTGGGTTTGATTTTCCAAGGAATGGCAGTCACAGTCAGACTGCCACTGCATTATTACTTTTTCCATGAAGAAACAACTTTGCATTTCTGGCAGGAGATTCCTTCAGAAATAGAGGGCCTAATCTATCAGGTCTCATGTGGTGCAAGGCTGTCAAGAGCAGTCAAATCACACCCCTTCTTCATGATTGTAATTGGCATATTCTGTGATTCAAATGTCTATCAGTGCAGACAATGACTCTTGTAGCTCCTGTTGAAGGCTAAGTATGTATGGTAAGTATAGGGTTAGGATGCTTGAGTGGGTAGATGGGCACGATGCCAATTAAGAAGGGTGCTAAGTGGGTTGGGTATCAGATGTCCACTGCAGTGGGGTCTCTGAAGACTGTCAAAACACTACTCCCATTGTTGAAACAACTATCTAGTCAACGGTATGCATGAAATGTTAAACTGAGTTTATATCCTGCCCTTAGAGGCTAACACTTCAAATTGAATTTTACTTGTTTCTTTGCTTTCTTTTATTCTTTTCAGTCATCCATTGGGCATTTCACTTTCGGTCCTTTTACTTGAATACTTAGATTATTCATTGAATTTTATTTGAAAAGCAGGTCTCAGATGGCACTGAAGATGGGTATTCTATGATTTGGAGCATGATGTCATTTCGTGGTTAACCTAGTCTGGTCTAAATACCAAATCCTGCCATTGATTATATACTGAGTATACTTGAAAGCTATTCTGATTGGCAAATGCTTGAAACCCATCTGTAAGAAAAGGCAGCAGAATATGTCTGACGTTATATAAGCAGTTTTTTTTATAAGATTTGTGCTACATTAAATTTTTGCCAAGATGCAGAAAGAATAACAATTATATCCTTTCTCAATCAACTGTGAACCTTTTAGTAATCAATTTCGGTCCAAATGTTACATACAAGACAGAACTCTTTTCCCAATCTTGCAGGTTTCACTGTCAATTTGATCTGTTAGTTTAAGTGTTTAAATTTGCTACAGTTTTTATTAATTTTAATTGATGAAAAGCTATTCAGTTATGACATTTGATTATATAAGATGAAAAGATCACATTCTCGCCCACTTTTCCACCCTCTTCCTGTAGTGAAATGCTAACAGCTCCCACACATGTTCACTTAATTACAGACAATTAGGAGAGAGAACTGTGTTTATTTTCTAAAAACAGTTAAATTCAAAAATTGCCTTAGTAATGCTTCTAACTTAGGATTATAAGGCTTGAATATAAAATGAGGAACATGACTTTATACTCTCGAAGGACAAAATTAGAAAAACTAACAAAAACTTGCTGTAATTCTCAAAAGAAGTATTTAACTAAATATACATGTAGCCAGATCATAAGGTGACACATCCCCTTCCAAACAACCCAAGATATTTTTAAAGCACTGAATGCAACCTTTAACTTGTGACTATCTAACCTTTGTATGTAGCAAGCTACATTGTGAGGTAGCAGAGTTTTGGAACTATCGGTGAGGGCAAAAAGAGAAACGATGGAAAACAGTGAAAACAAAGTGACAGAATGCTTGAGTGTTGACAGTGAGCAAAGAAATTACTGCCTTCCAATGGCAGGAAAGAGATAAGGATTGGGTGAAACTGTACATATGTAAATACATGGAGTTTATTGAACAAAACAGGGAAACTGGAAGCAGAAATTGCTCTAGAGGGATATGAGATAATAGCACTGAGAGAAACGAGATTCAAGCCAGAACAGGACCAGTTACATAGAATCCCAGGGTTACAAAGCTTTTAGTAGAAATTGGGTAGGGAAAAACAGAGGAGGTGTAGCAGTCTTGGTCAAACATAGTATCATAGCCCCTGAATAAGATGCAGTTCCTGAATTGGGAATCTATACAGTTGGAGGTGTGAAACAGGAAGGCAGCAGTGACCTTGGTATTCACTATAAATCTCCAAATAGTGGGGAGGAAGTAGATGAGAGTATTTGTAAGTAGATTATGGAAATCATCAGGACAAGTAGGGTTGTGATAACTGGTGATTTCGATTACCCGAAGATAGACTGGGTAAAAGGCAGACTGTGGGGCGTGCAAAGGGAGAAATTCCTGTACGTGTGCAGGAGAACTCTCTGGAACAGTACAGTTGCAGTCCTGCCGGGGAGGGAGCTGTGCTGGGTCTGGTCCTAGGAAATGAGGCAGAACAAGTGGAGAATGTCAGAGTTGGGGGAGCATTTGAGAAACTGCAATTTATAATATAATAATATTTAATATTAAGTTGGAAAAGGATAAAAATCAGTCAATAATCAAGATCCCAGACTGAAAAAGAGCAGATTTTAAGGGTTTAAAAACTGAACTGCAATGGGTTGACCAGAAACACATTTTGGTGGATAAAACAGTGGATGAGAAATGGGAGATTTTCAAAAGAGAAATGAAGTAGCTTGTAAGCTCGGTACATACCCACGAGAAATAAATATGGGGTGTCCAAAGTTAGAGTACTCTGGATGACTAGGGATAATAATGAGAAAATAAAGAAGAAAAATGAGGTAAATTACGCGTACCAGAATAATTGTGATAGAAATCAGGAAAAATGTTTCAAATGCAGGAGACAAGCGAAGGCTGGAGTCAGGAAGGTTAAGAGGAAGTATGAAGAAAGGATGGCAACCTGTGCTAAACCAAACGTAAAATGTTTTTTAAACATATTAGTTATAGAAGATTACTGAATGATAGAATGAGGACTAGAAGGAACAAGCAGGCTATACTGCTACTGAAGCAAAGGGTATGGCAGAGGTACTAAATGAGTATTTTGCTACTGTCTTTACCAAAACAGAAAATGGTGACAATGGCCCTGTTGAAAATGTGGGTGTTGAGCAACTGAGCAGAATAGTGATAGATAAAGAAAAGGTGTAAAAAAAGGATGGCAGCACTCCAGGTGGAGAGGTCACCAGACCCAAAAGAGCACTAAAAGAGGTAATGCAGAAAATTAAAGACCTGTTGACAGAAATTTTCAGGGCTTCTCTGAATACAGGATTATTACCAGGGAACTGGAGGATTGATAATTTGCTGCCATTGTTTAAGGAAGGGGCAAAAAATAACGCAGGAAACTACAGACCTCTCAACTTGACATCAATAGTGGGAACATTGATGGATGCCCATAATACAGGATAACATATACACTTGGAGAAAAAAAAAACATGTTAATACTAAATAGTCAAGATGGCTTTGTCAAGGACAGGTTATGTCTGACAAATTTAATTGAGTTGTTTGACGAGTGACACAAGCAGTAGATAGTACTGTGGATGTTGTTGATTTGGATTCTCAGAAGCATTTGTGACAGTGCCACATGGCAGGTTAGTCTGTAAAGTAGAAATGCTTGGGATTGATGGGTCCTTGGCAACAGGGATTAGAAGTTGACTACAAGATAGGAAACAGAGGGTGGGTAGAGATGAGCATTTCTCAGATTGGAGATGAGTTGAAAGTGGTGCTCCCCCAGGGTCGTTGTTGGGACCCTTGCTTTTTGTGAGTTATATCATCAATTTGGAGATGGGTGTTGAGGGCAAATGTCTAAATTTGCAAATGATACAAAGCTAAGGAGAATAGTGAATTATGAGGATGATGCTGACCACCTTCAGAGGGGCTTTGACAAATCGGGTAAATGGGCAGATACCTCGAAGGTCACTTTCAATACAGAGAAACGTGAGGTAGCGCATTTTCATAGGAAAAACATGGATAGACAATACAGGATCAATGGTACAATATTGAAGGGAATACAGAAACAGAGGGGCCTCAGGCTCACTTTCATACTTCTCTGAAGGTGGCCAGGCAAGTTGAAACAGTTGTTAATAAGATTATAGGATCCTTGGGTTCATAAATAGAAGCATAGAGTATTAAAGCAAGGAAGTGGTGCTTCACCTACATATATCATTGGTCAGACCACATTTGAAGTATTGTGTTTAGTTCTGGGCAACATATTTAAGGAAGGATGTTAAAGTCATGGAAAGAGTGCAAAGGAGATGTATGAGAATAATATCAGGAATGAGGGATTTTAGATACAAGGAAAGATAAACAAAATTGAGCTTATTCTCCTCAGAGCAAAGAGGTGACCTTATTGAGATGTTCAAAATTATGAACAATTTTGACAGGGTAGAGAAGGATATCCTGCTTCCACTAGTTGGTAAGTCAGTAACTAGTGGTCATAGTTTTAAGAATTGCCAACAAGAGAGCTTGGAGTGAGATGAAAGAAATGTCTACTCAGAATTGTTAGGATTTGGAATGCACTGACTGGGAGAGTGGTGGACTTGGATTCAAAAGGAGATTTCCAAAGAGAGTTGGATATATATTTGATGAGTTTAGAGAGCTATGGGGTTAGCCGGATGATTTTTTTTGGGAGCTGATAGAGACCATGATGGGTCGAATGGCCTCCTTCTGTATGTAAAATTCTCTGATTCTTGATATGTATTATCTGCTAATATTTTAGCACTATGTTATAGAAGCTTGTATGGAACTACTGAGATATTCCCATAGGTAGCATTGGTTTTAGTTGAAATACTAGTAAAGATTTCCTATCAGTTTAATTATCTTCTTAACTTAATGTAAAAATTGTTGAGCTTTTGGCAGGAAAAGTTATATTCTCTTAAAAATCAGGTTGACATGACATTTCATTATTAAAGTAGAATTACATTAAAGTAAAATTATTGTAAAGAACATTAATGTTAGTAATGGCTACACATACAAACCCTGATAAGTATTTTATGACACCTCTTATGGGCACTTCAGTATGTTTTAAAACCTGCCCTTTATTTTGCAAAGCTTTGATTTGATTGGACATCCACCTCTGTGTCAATGTTAGAATGCATTTCAGACTGAAACTTTGCTGGTGCTGAGGGCCCTCTGTTAAATGATTTATTGCATTTTCAAGCCAATTCCTAATGGTCTTGGACAAACTTGTGTAGCATTGGAAGATTGGTACTGAGGCAGACCATTTCGTTAGAGAAATATAGATGACAGAAATGGAAAATGCTTCATTTCTCCAACAGTTGTATCCTTTACCCTGAGGTGCACAACAGATTTACCTGAACAAGTTCAGATATGCAGTAGATCTATGTATGTTTCTGTAGCTCAAGGTTACAGAGAGAGCTGAGGCTTTAGCTATTGTTAGAATGAATCGAAATGTAGACGGCAAAGTAAAGAAAAATCACCCAATTTCAATGGAAAAACTTAAGTAACCAAAAAACAAAGTTTCTTTAACAATCTACTCTGAACTTTTTTAAAATTTACTATTTGAAGCTTTCTTCATTCCAAATAAGATGGTTTTACTTTTTCTATTAAAGAAAATCAAATGGCCTGTGTTCTATATAAAATAAAATCCTCACACTCTGATGGGATGCATCACAAAAGTATAGCCAGCAATGGATATTGATTCCTTACAATGTACTCTTGCAAATTATTTTTGGTGCTAAAGTAAATTATTAAAGAATAGGTGATCCATCAGATCAGAATGTTCTAAACAACCATCACAGTACAATCAATGTTTTATGCCACTTTGTAAGTATACAGAACCTATTTTGCAATGTTTCAGGATATTTGGTGCAAACTATTTTAGCACGTTAAAATAAAAACTGATTCAGCTGTACTTCCATCGAGTGTTTGGCCTGATATCTCAGATTTTTCATGGGACAGTATCATCAGTTACCGTTGATTGCAACCTCTAAGTGACCCGAGCTATGGTGGGATTAGTGACAGAATTTGACAAGAAGTTTGGAAAGGCCAATCTCAGTCTACTTTTTTATGCCTTTCAAAAGCAGTGTGGCAAGTGTCTTGCTGGGCAGTAGCAAGTTGCCAAGTAAGGACATTATTGCTTGTTAAGTACCTTGTTAACAGCCCAATGTGCATCATTAATGTTCAGCTTCCTGTCTTCGCAAAATGCCAAACAAGCTAGACCTTAACAGAAAAACTCAACAGAGAAATTATCCTGGCAAATTCAGCTCCCCACCTGCTCCGAAGAACCTCTATGTTGAATAGAGCCAAACAGCATCTCAGGACATGATTCAGGGGTACCAATTGCACACAGCCCTCATCCATAAATACTGGCATTTGTCAATGACTTAGAACCATCAAGCATCTCTCCAATATACTTTCAGGCTGCTTGCAAAGCACAGACTTACATTGCAAGGTGTACCAACAACTAGCATTGAAAAACTGTAGCAAGGACACATTGCACCCATAGATAGAGACCCAGCTAATGGGTTAGACCATGTTGCATCTTAAAACTGCTCACTTGCTTAGTGCTTGCACACTTAATGCCAAGTTATATATTCATCTGCCTTGTTCTGCTATGTAAGTGACAGGATATAGAGGGTGATGATCAAAGGGTGGTTTTGTTAGTGCAAGTCTGTGTCAAATGCTGTACCGCAGTGTTTGGTGCTGGGTTACTTGTTAATTGTAGAGTACATTAATGTTCTAGACAGGAAGGTAGGAGATTTAATCAGTAAGATGACACCAATTTTTCAGAAAATTTGTGGCATAAATAACAAAGAGGAAAACCTTACACTATAGGACAATATAGATGAACTGATCAAACAGGCCAAACAAGTGGCAAATGGAACTTAATCCTGAAAACTGTGATGTGACACATGTAGCGATGACGAACAAGGCAAGGGAGTGCACGATGAATGATAGGACCTGAGCAACTACAGAGGATCAGAGAGACCTTGGTGTTCATGTCCTTGGATCCTTGAAGGACAAGTTGATAAGATGGTTAAGATATATAGAGAACAAAGAAAATTACAGCACAGGAACAGGCCCTTCGGCCCTCTAAGCCTGCACCAATCCAGATCCTCTATCAAAAGATGTCACCTATTTTCCAAGGATCTGTATCCTTCTGCTCCCTGCCCATTCATGTATCTGTCTAGATACATCTTAAATGATGCTATCGTGCCTGCCCCTACCTCCTCTGCTGGCAACTTGTTTCAGGTACCCACCACCCTCTGCATAAAGAATTTTCCACACATATCTCCTGTCACTTTGTACTCATGACCCCTACTAATTGAGGCCCCCATGCTGGAAAAAAGTGTTTTGCTATCGACCCTGTCTATACCTCTCATGATTTTGTAGACTTCAATCAGGTCCCCCTCAACCTTCTTTTATCTAATGAAAATAATTCTAATCTACTCAACCTCTCTTCATAGCCAGTGCCCTCCATGCAAGGCAATATCCTGGTGAACCACCTCTGTAAGCCTCTCCAAAGTATCCCTATCCTTTTGGTAGTGCAGTAAACAGAATTGTACGCAGTATTCCAGATGTGGCTGAAACAAAGCCTTATACAACGATAACATGACCTGTCAACTCTTGTACTCAATACTTTGTCCAATGAAGGAAAACATACCATATGTCTTCTTGACCACTATATCGACCTATGTTGCCACCTCCAGGGTATAATGGACCTGAATACCCAGATCTCTCTGTACGTCTATTTTCCCAGAACATTTCCATTTACCAAGTAGTTTGCACTAGAATTGGATCTTCCAAAATGCATCACCTCGCATTTGCCCAGATTGAATTCCACCTGCCATTTCTCCACAAACTTTCCAATCTATCTATATTTTGCTGCATTCTCCGACAGTCCCCATCACTATCTGCTATTCCACCAGTCTTAGTGTCATCTACAATCTTGCTAATCAGACCACCTCTACCTTCCTCCAGATAATTTATGTATATCACAAAAAAGTGGTCCCAATGAACCACCTGATGAAGGAGCAGCTCTCTGAAAGCTAGTGCTTCCAAATAAACCTGTTAGATTATAACCTGGTGTTGTGTGATTTTTAGCAGTGGTCCTAACACTGATCTCTGTGGAACACCATTGGTCACAGTTCTCCATTTTGAGGAACTCCCTTTACTACTACTCTCTGTCTCCTGCTGCCCAGCCAGTTCTCTGTTCATCGAGCTAGTACACCCTAGACCCCATATGACTTCACTTCCTTCATCAGCCTACCATGGGGAACCTTATCAAATGCCTTACTGAAGTCCATGTATATGGCATCTACATCCCTTCCCTCATCAATCAACTTTGTCACTTCCTCAAAGAATTCTATTAAGTTGGTAAAACATGACCTTTCCTGCACAAAACCAAGCTGCTGATCACTGATAAGCCCATTTTTTTCCCAAATGTAAATAGATCTTATCCCTCAGTATCTTCTGCAGCAGCTTCCCTACCACTGATGACAGGATCACCAGTCTATAATTACCTGGACTATCCTTGCCACTCTTCTTAAACAAGGGGACAACATCAGCAATCCTTGAGTTCTCCGGGACCTCACTCGTGTTCAAGGATGCTGCAAAGGTATCTGTTAAGCCCCCGGTTACTTCCTCTCTCGCTTCCCTCAGTAACCTGGGATAGATCCCATCCGAACCTGGGGACTTGTCCATCTTAATGTCTTTTAGAATATTTAATACTTTCTCCCTCCTTATGGTGACTTGACCTCAAGCAATCACTAACCTCAACATCTGTCATGTCCCTCTCCTTAGTGAATATCGACACCAAGTATTCATTAAGAATCTCACCCATTTTCTCTGAGTCTACAAATAGCTTTGCTCCTTTGTCCTTGAGTGGGCTAATCCTTTCTCTAGTTCCCTTCTTGCTCCTTACATATGAATAAAAATCTTTGGGATTGTCTTTAACCCTTTGCTAAAGATATTTCATGACCCTTTTTAGCCCTCTTAATTCCTCATTTTATATTGGTCCGACTTTCCTGGTATTCTTCCAAAGCTTTGTCTGTTTTCAGTTGCCTAGACCTTATGTATGCTTCCTTTTTCCTCTTAGCTAGTCTCACAATTTCACCTGTCATCTTTGGTTCCCTAATCTTGCCATTTCACTGGGACATGTCTGTCCTGCACTCTAATCATTCTCTCTTTAAAAGCTTCCCTCATATCAAATATGGATTTACCCTTAAATAGCTGCCCTCAATCTACATTCCCCAGCTCCTGCTGAATCTTATTATAGTTGGCCTTCCCCAAATTTAGCACTCTTCCTTGAGGACCACTCTCGTCTCTGTCCATGAGTATTCTAAAACTTGTGAAATTGTGATCACTGCTCCCATAGTAATCTCCTACTGAAACTTCAATCACCTGGCCGGGCTCATTCCTCAACACCAGGTCCAGTATGGTCCCTTCCTGCATTGAACTATTTACATACTGCTCTAGAAAGCCCTCCTGGATGCTCCTTACAAATTCTGCTCTTTTAACCTCTAACACTAAGTGAATCCCAATCAATGTTGGGAAAATTAAGGTCTCGCATCACCACCACACTGTTGCTCCAATGTCTTTCCATAATCTGTCTCCATATTTGTACCTATGTCTCCCGCTCACTGTTGGGAGGCCTTTAGTACAGCCCCAACATTGTTACCGCACCCTTCCTATTTCTGAACTCTACCTGTATTAACTCACTGCTCGAGTCTTCCATAGTGCCCTCCTTCAGCACAGCTGTGATATCCTCTCTGACCAGTAGTGCAACTTCTCCAACCGTTTTACTTCCTCTCTATCCTGCCTAGAGCATAGATATCTTGGGATATTTAGTTGCCAATCATGCCCTTCCTTCAACCAAGCAATAACATCATACTCCCAGGTACTAATCCAAGTTGTACATTCATCTGCCTTGCTTACTACACTTCTCACATTAAAACAAATGGACCTCAGACCACCTGTCCCTTTGCATTCATCATCAGTTCCCTGCCTACTCTTCCCCTTAGTCACGCTGACTTCATTATCTAGTTCCTTACAGACTTTAGTTACTACGTTTTTACTGTCCACTAACCTCCTCATTTGGTTCCCATCCCCCTGCCACTCGTCTTCATTAGTCAAGGCATTGAATACACAAGCAAGGAGGTTATGATGGAACTGAATAAAATTTTAGTTAGGCCACAACTGGAATATTGTGTCCAATTCTGGTCACTACATTATATGAAGGTTGTGATTGCACTAGTGAGGGTGCAGAGGGGACTGACCAGGATGTTGCTTGGTTTGGAGCAATTCAGCTATGGCTGGGGCTGTTTTCATTTAAGTACCTGAATAAAAAATGTTTGGAGGCAAAAAGGGCCAAGTACAGGTAGATGAGACTAGTTTCATTTGGGATTGTGGTCGGCATAGACTGGTTGGACTGAAAGGTCTGTTTCTGTGCTGTATGTCTCTATTAAAGGAGAGAAAGCTGAGCAGGGATCGTATTGAAATGCACAACGTTATAAGAGACATAAGTAAGGTTGATAAGGACAAATGTTTCCTCTTAGGGGAAAGAGGAGGAACGCGGTAAAGCAAGGAACAGAAGGTGGTCATGTTGTGGGGGGTGGGGGAAGGGTAGGGGAGGTGGGCTGTGTATGACTACACTTGGCATGGTCACCTCATATGTCCCCTAGGGGTACACAGATAATGGCACTAGTTATTTGTATATATATCTATATATATATTATTGTCACCTGTGCCACTAATAAATTTTCCTTGTCCTCTCTCTGAATCTTTGTGAACTTCCTGGTTCTGCCACACGGGTGGAGGGAGGCTGCTTGGCAGTGGAAAAACATGGGTTTGGAGGTTTGATCATGCAACCCTGGAGGGGTAGTGCTGGGCTCTGGATGTCGAGGGTCTTCTTGCCAGATAAAGTTCTCCCTCCTCAGAGTGAACTTCCAACGGTTAGAAGGGGCAGGCAATGTTGAGATGGAAGGCCTGGCTACCTTTGGAGTGTTTAGAGAGGAGAGGTCTCAGGGGTTTGAGTGTGGGTCCTCTTTTGGCTGGGTCTCTGTGGGTCTTCTGAGAAGTAGACTCTCCTCTTTTGCACTGATTTCCTTGACTGGAATTTCCAATAATAGTGCCATCTTTCCCCTTCTTTGACATCTTATGGACACATCTTTGACTAGGCAGGCAGTCTCTGTGTGCCGGAGCTTGACCAGGTGAACTGCGGCCTTCTAAAGCTGAAGCAGGTACCAGGAATGGTGGTTTTTCAATGGATATCTGCTGAGTGAGGGTTGTTTCACTGCTCCCTCACCACCCGAAGCCTGGAGGAAGAACGCCTCATCTTCTGCCTCAGAACACTTCAATCCCATGGTATCAATGTGGATTTCACCAGTTTCCTCATTTCCCCTTCCCCCACCTCACCCCAGCTCCAACCTTCCAACTCAGCACTGCCCTCATGACCTGTCCTACCTGCCTACCTTACTTTTCACCTATCCACGCCACCCTCCTCTCTGACCTATCACCTTCATCCCCACCCCCATTCACCTATTGTACTCTATGCTACTTTCTCCCCACCCCCACCCCCTTTCATTTATCTCTCCACTCTGTAGGCACCCTGCCTCTATTCCTGATGAAGGGCTTTTGCCTGAAACGTCGATTTTCCTGCTCCTCAGATGTTGCCTGACCTGCTGTGCTTTTCCAGCACCACTCTAATCTAGACCCCTGTTGTTTTGGAAATGGTATGTCGTAAAATGGGGATGAAATCAGACATGTGGAATACCATAGAGGTGGGCTAAGGTGGTAATAAGGCGAGTTTGTAAGTTTCTGCAATGGCAAGGAAACCTGTTCAAGCTCGCTGCAATACATGCCCAAAAACACTGGATGCAATTCACACTTGGCTAAATTTAAATGTTCCTGACCCCTGAGTCTACAGAAATCTGACACAGGTAGAGGCAGCCAATCCTGCACATGCACAGAGAAAAGAATGAGGTTGAATTTTGCCCCCTGGATCAGGAGCAAAAGAATGGAACAACTCCTCGCTCCTTAAATTTGAGCATCAACAAAGTGATCTTGATGCTTATATTTGTCTTCTTGGGTGGATGAAGTGGAAATTGGGTCAGGCACAGAGGTGAGTTGTGGAAAAGTCCCAACTTAGTGCTCCAGCACGACAAATGAAAGAACTAAACAGAAAAAAAACAACCCTCTCTCCTCATCACCTGCTCTCATACACCCACACCTCATCCATCCGAATTCATGCCTCCACCATTCCTAAATCAACTCACTCATCTCCCATGGGCCCTTTGCTTGTTCTATGATAAGCTATGCCCTTCTATCAACTCCTCATGTCTCTTTATGACCCCAATGTCAACATTTGCCCCTTCACTCAGAGTCCTGAAAGGTCCTGTGCCACCTCTACTCTCCCTTGACCTTTTACAGTTACAGTTCTGAAGAGTCACTGGACTTGAAACATTAACTCTGCTCTCTTTCCACAGATGCCATCATATCTGATGAGATTCTCCAGCAAGTCTTGTTTGTGTTTTAGATTTCCAGCATCTGCATTTCTTTGTTTTACTTTAATGTTTATACAATGTTGTTTTCCGTTTGTCAGAATAAAATCTTTAAAATTTGAAACTGTCATGTGATCCTTCTACAGAGTCACTGGAAAATTCAAATATCTGTATGAGTTATCAACCTCTACAGGGATTGTAATTTTGCTGAGCAAAATATAACAAACCATTATTAAAGGATACTCTTTCCAAGTTGCATTGCAAATAGCCACCAGATATGCTCTGGGCATCAGTTCTGTTGCTTGAGACTAAGGTCGGCTCTATTTAAGGCACTGATCTTATTGTAGCATGCTTTAGTCATTGGTCATAAGGTCATGTGAAGATCATGAACAGTGTGTGCTGTGGTGACCCTGATCACCAATCAGTCAGATTCTTGCTTGTTATGCAGGAGAAAGGAATTCAGGAATGACAGGATTGTCACAGAATAGAAGCCACATGGCAGCTGCCAACAAAGTAAGAATATAGCTCAATGATTTAAAGCAAATTGTCATAAACCAGTTGCAACTTTAGTAGAGTGGAAGTTTTTGGAATTTGTGAAGCAAAAGAGTCCTTTCAAGCAGCTGTTAGGGATGATGTAGGTTCATTTAGTAAGGCCTTGGAATTATAGAATCCTGAAAACAATGTAAACTCCAAAGGCTTCTACTACAGTTTCCAGATATTCACAGAGAAAATGATTAAATTATTTGCTCTTGCAAAATGATTTCAGTGGGTCATGTTACCGCCTTAGGGTTGTAATCAGAAAGGGGTGTGTGGAGGAGGTACTGAATATCCCCCCAAGTTCACACATTACAGGACAGGTGACAAAAAACCAAGAGAAGGTAGCAATGTTTAATGGTAGAGGAAGAATTTAATCTGCACCAGAAGGCACTATGTGAGATACTGTAGAAGAAAAAAACTAATAATTTTTCCTTCTTTCCCTTTATCCTAACCACATCATGAAAGCAATTCACATGAAGTTATAGAAAGAAATGGCAGTAGGAGATGAGACTGGCTAGCACCACATAAATCACAGAAGAAAGCAATAAAATTTTCTGAACTTCATGTTGTCATTACAACACGAGAAAAATGTACAGAGATAATAAGATATTCAATTTGTTTCAGCTTTCGCAATATTAGAGTTATTCAGTAATTGGGAGTGAGTAATTGCTTATAGTCTAATTATTCACATAGGTACCTGCATTTCTAGCCATTAGTTCTTACTGTATTGCACAGCTGGCCAAGCATCAATTGCTCCTTGTACTCTATCATCGCTGTTCACTATATCACATGTATGGAAGGTCATAATGTCATGCAATAGAGATTTTTTTTAAGCAGCTTGATATTAACTCCTGGAAAAGTAAACTTTGTGCCCATTCAGCAACTCAGCTGATTTTTAATGGCCAAGATTCATTAATATGCTACTTTCTGACCCTGAACAAAAATGCCAGAAGGTCACTAAGAAAACAGCAACTGCTAGGGTCCAACACTGACAATTTCAGGACAAGGTAACTACTTCAGGAGAGGAATCCTGGTGCTCTAGTATTCCTTCTGGACCAATGGGGACTTAGTTGTTGTGCTTGACAGGTTTGGAGTTGTGGTGAAGTGATCACTGCTCCACAACTCAGGCTTCAAGTTTACACAGCAGATGGGATTACAATTATGTATTCAGAAGATGACCTGCATATGTAAAAATGATCCTGTATGTATTGGGTGGACAACCATGCCACTTGCTTCCTGGTTTGGTTTCCCCTTCACAAGGAGTTAGTTAAAATTAATCCCCAATTTATATTCTCTTCTTCTACCAACTTACCTATAACTTTTCAAAAGACATTACCTATCAGATGTTATAGCAATTAGTATGATGGGCCAGTAACCCAAAGTTACATAGAAATTACAACACAGCAAAGGCCATTTGGTCCAAATAATCTGTCCAATATCTGGAGTGCATCATTTCTATTCACTGCAGTACTGCATTATACAGCCTCTCAATGACCATTACATTTATTTTAATAGACACTTGGTCAGTTCGCTCAGTTGGCTGGACGGCTGGTTTGCGTTGCAGAATGAAGCCAACAGCATGTATTCAATTTCTACACTGGCTGAGATTACCACGAAGGACTCTTTTTCCCAGCGTCTTCCTTTGCCTGAGGTGTGGTGACCCTCAGATTAAAGTACCACCAGTTTTCTTTATCTAACAAGACAGCAGCCATATGTAAGGTCTACTTTATATATTATTCCAGTTTTTCTCAAATATATCTTACTTCAGCAAGAAGGTTGAGTGGATTAATAGTTTTGACCACATGGTAAAGAACCTTTCTGAATTTTACTTTAAAACTAAGATTTCCATTATTCTTTGTGTGTTGAAATTTTAATTTATGTTTCTCTTAAGCCTTGTTCTAAGGCAATAGATTTTATGATCCAAAGACCACAGGACATGCTTTATATCTCTCCCTCTCTTTAATCTTCACAGAGAAAAAAACCTTTTTATTAAAATTAAAAGTAGTATTGTTGGCAATATGTGTATCAGTCAAAGACAGTAAGGTGTTGTTTCATTGGAAAATAATGAAGTTTTATTGAAGATAATGAAGATCACTATTGCTGATCTGGGCTTGTTGTAGATGTATTAAAATGGATTAAAAATCAGGTATGATTAAGAGCTCCTGAATTCTATACTGGAAAATAAGCAAACAGATATGCCCCACCATGTGAATCTCTTGTTTCAACTCAAGTATGAACAACAACTCAGGAAATGGAGGAGTAAATTAGGTGGAAGATGGAAGATAAATACCGTCAAAACTAGAAAATGACTATACACATTGCAATTTCTGTTATAAATATGACTGTGAAATTGTTACCTCCTGAATCCACAAGCCATCTATTTGTATTTCCTCTCGTGTCTGTGGCTTGAAGAAGTGCCACAAGGTCCCCTCTTTGAAGTGTCAGGTCAAGGTCTTTGTTTCCAGAAACATTACAGTTAACCTGATAAATCTTCTCTGGGCTGTACTTCTTCAGAAGAGTTTCCAGTTTTTCTTCATTATAAGGCTGAAAAAGAAGATACTGAAAATCAACTGAACAACAAACGCCATTGGATAATGAACTGTCAATCGTGTGAATTTTCAAATATAGAGTAAGTAGTTGACGAAACATGCGGCTGGCTGTCTAAGAACTGCAGAGGGAAGCTTGACCCATTTAAGGGCTGAATCTCATTAGCATACATGCAGCAAAGTGTGTGTTTCAAGAGAATGTCATGATGCAGCTCACCAGCTATAACCCATTGTTCTCATTATTCTCATGCAGCCTAAAGGAGCTCTCCTGCCTCTTTGGGCTTACCAAAATAATTTCAAAACTTACCGTTTCCCTTTCCTGATCCCCTGGCTTTTATAGTCCAGACTTTCCATGTGAGGAGCTAAGTGCTCTGCTATGAGTGTGACTCCACTACTGCTGAACTTGCACTAGGCGAAGGGAGTAAAAATTGACACATATATTTAACTGATCTTTCTGTAGCAACATGTAGAATTGTTATTAACACAAATAAAAAGTCTGATGAATCGGCAGTTAAAAAACAATTTCTTCCATTCTGCTAGATTTTAGGCTCCAATAATCTAGTTGTGTGAAGCCCCCTGGAAATGAGTGATCATAATATAATAGAATTCTACATAAAGATGGAGGGTGACATAGTTGATTCTGAGACTGGGGTCCTGATTCTAAATAGAGGCAGTTGTGATGGTATGATGCTATGATTAGTTGGGAGATGTTACTTAAAGGGATAACGATGGAAAGACATTGGAAAACATTCAAAGAGCATGCGGGTGAACTGCAACAATTGATCATTCCTGTTTGGTGCAAAAGTAAAATGGGTAAAACGGCCAAACCAAGGCTTACAAGGAAAATTAGAGACAGTATTAGATCCAAGGAAGAAGCACACAAATTGGTCAGAAAAAGCGACAAAATGAGGATGAGAGCAGTTCGGAATTCAACAAAGAACAACAAAAGGATTGGCTAAGAAGGGGAAAACAGAGGACGAAAGTAAGGTTTGGGAACATACAAATTGACTGTAAAAGTTTCTATACGTAGGTGAAGAGAAAATAATTGGCAAAGACAAATGGAAGCCCCTTACAGGCAGAAACAGGGGAATTTATAATTGCATCAAAGAAATGGGCGACCAACTAAATACATACACAATCACAAAGGAACACAGAAATAACATAGCAGAAATGTTGGAGAATACAGAATTTAGTGAAAGGGATGAACAGAAGGAAATCAGAATTAGTAGAAAGATAGTGTTGGGGAAATTGATGGGATTGAAAACTGATAAATCCCCAGAGCTGATAATTTATATTGCAGAGCCTTTAAGGAAGTGGCCCTGGAAGTAGTGAATGTATTGGTGGTCAACTTCCAAGATTCTGTAAACTGGAACAGTTCCTACAGACTGGACAGTAGCTATTTAAAAGGAAGACAGAGGAAAAACCAGGAATTATGAACCAGTCAATTGACCTTGGTAATTGGGAAAATGCTAGGGCCCATTAGAAAAGATTTAATTGCTGAGCATTTGGAAAACAATATCAGTATCAGACAGAGTCAGTATGGCTTTAGCAATAAGAAATCATGCTTGACAAATCTACTGGAATTCTTAAAGTATGTAAATTGCAGAGTTGATGAGGAGAAGCCAGTAGATGTGATTTATTTGGATTCACAGAAAGTTTCACACAAAGAATCACCTAAAGGATTAGTGTGTAAAATTAAAGCACATGGAACTGGGAGTAGTGTATTGAGACGGTCAGCAAACTGGCTAGCAGACAGGACACAAAGAGTAACAACTAGTGAGATACTGCTAGGATCAATGCTAGGACTCCAACTATTCACAATATACATTGATGATTTAGATGAGAGGACTAAATGTAATATCTCCAAATTTTTCGATGACACATAGTGGTTGGGGGGGGGGATGAGCTGTGAGGAGGATTTAGAGATGATTTAGTATGATTTGCCCAAACTGATTGAGTGGGCAATTGCATGGCTGGTGCATTATAATGTGTATAAATGTGAGGTTATCCAATTTGGAGCAAAAACAAGAAAGTAGATTGTCGCTTGAATGTCTATAAATTGAGAGAGGGGAATATGCAATGGAGATCTGGATGTCCATATACACAAGTCACTGAAGGTAAGCACACAGGTGCAGCAGGTGGTCAAGAATGCAAATGATATTCATGCCTTCATAGTCAAAGGATAGAGTACAGGAATTGGAATATCTTGCTGCAATTATATAGGGCCTTCATGACACCATGTCTGGAATATTGTGTCTAGTTTAGTCTTCTTTATTTGAGGAAGAATGATCCTGCTAGACAGGGACACAGTGAAGATTTACCAGATTGGTTCCGAAATGGGACCGATTTACGAGGAGAGATTGAATTAGTTGGGATGGTCTTCACGGGAGTTCAAAAGAATGAAGGAGGATCACAAGGAAATGTCTAAAATTCTAACAGGGGCCAGACAGAGTAGATGCAGGATGGATATTCCCAATCACAGGGGAATTCAGAAGCAGCGATACAGTCTCAAAGTCTATAGGGCAAACCACCTCGGACTGAAATAAGGAGAGATTTCTTCAGAGTGGTGAGCCTGTGGAATTTGCTACCACAGAAAGCAGTCAAGGCCAAAACATTGAGTGATTGGATATAGCACTTAGGGATAAAGGGATCAAAGGATATGGAAGAAAAGTGGGAACAAGCTATTGAATTGGATGATCAGCCATGATCATAACGAATGGTGGAGCAGGTTCGAAGGGCTAAGTTGCTGATTCCTGTGCTTCTGTGTTCCTATTTCTGGTGGGTGGTTTATTGCACATATTTGCAATAAATACTATGGCATTACCTTTGGGTTAAACAACTAGCAAGCAAGAATATCAAATAAACTCTGTCAATACCAAAAATACCATAATATAAGCAATCTTTAGAAGGATTAATTTTAAATTCAACAGTATTCACTACAGAAAATGAAAATGTTGGCGAGGAAGATACAGAGATACTTGCATCTAGACTAGAAGAGATTGAGGTTCACAAGGAAGAGGTATTAGAAATACTGCAGAGTGTGAAAATAGACAAGTTCCCTTGGCCGGATGGGATCTATCCTAGGATCCTCTGGGAAGCAAAGGAAGAATTGCCGAGCCTTTGGCATTGATCTTCAAATTATCATTGTCTACAGGAATAGTGCTTGAGGACTGGAGGATAGCAAATGTGGTTCCCTTGTTCAAAAAGGGTAGTAGAGACAACCCTGGAACCAGTGAGTCTCACTTCAGTTGTTGGTAAAGTGTTGGAAAAGGTTATAACAGATAGGATTTATAACCATCTAGAAAAGAATTCTGATCAGTGACAGTCAGTACGGTTTTGTGAAGGGTAGGTCGTGCCTAACGAATCTTACTGACTTTTTTGACAGGTAGATGAGAGTAAACCAGTTGATGTGGTGTATATGGATCTCAGCAAGGCGTTTGATAAGGTTCCCCACAGCAGACTATTATACAAAATGCAGAGGAATGGGATTGTGGGAGACATAACAGTTTGGATCAGTAATTGGCTTGCTGAAAGAAAACAGAGGGTTGTAGTTGATGGAACATGTTCATCTTGGTGTCCAGTTACTAGCGGCGTACCACAAGGGTCGGTGTTGGGTCTACTGCTGTTCGTCATTTTTATAAATGACTTGGATGAGGGCTTAGAAGGGTGGGTTAGTAAATTTGCAGATGACACTAAGGTCGGTGGAGTTGTGGATAGTGACGAAGGATGTAGTAGGTTGCAGAGAACATAGATAGGATGCAGAGCTGGGCTGAAAGGTGGCAAATGGAGTTTAATGCGGACAAGTGTGAGGTGATTCACTTTGGACGGAGTAATCGGAATGCGAAGTACTGGACTAATTGGGAGTGCAGATGAGCAGAGAGATCCCGGTGTCCACGTACACCGATCCCTGAAACTTGCCACCCAGATTGACAGGATTGTTAAAGCAAACAAACAGTGTTTTGGCCTTTATTAATAGAGGATTGAGTTTTGGAACCAGGAGGTTATGCTGCAGCTGTACAAAGATCTGGTACGGCCACACTTAGAGTATTGTGTACAGTTCTGGTCAATGCATTATAAGAAGGATGTGGAAAGGGTGCAGAGGAGATTTACTAGGATGTTGCATGGTATGGAAGGAATGTCTTACAAGGAAAGGCTGAGGGCCTTGAGGCTGTTCGTTAGAGAGAAGAAGGTTGAGAGGTGACTTAATAGAGACATACAAGATAATCAGAGGGTTAGATAGGGTGGACAGGGAGAGCCTTTTTCCAAGTATGGGAACGGTAAACACGAGGGAACACAACTTTAAAGTGAGGGGAGATAGTTATAAGACAGATGTCAGAGGTAGTTTATTTACTCAGAGAGTAGTAAGGGTATGGAATGCTTTGCCTGCAACGGTAGTAGATTCGCCAAGTTTAAGTGCATTTAAGTCGTCATTGGACAGGCAAATGGACGTACATGGAATAGAGTAGGTTAGATGGGCTTCAGATTAGTATGACAGGGCGGCGCAACATCAAGGGCTAAAGGGCCTGTACTGCGCTGTAATGTTCTATGTTCTAGATGACTTTCAACAATTGAATGCCAAAACATACATAATTTCACCTGATCATCTCACTAAATGCTGCAGTGATTCAATATGAACAACGTTTCCACAATATACATGATGCTGTTTATAAACTGAATGTAATGTCTTACAAACAGGTTGGGGAGGGGGGTGTGAACGTGTGTTTTTCAAACCCACATTTAGTTCATTAATTGTTATTGTTTTTCTATTCGCATAATGGGCTTTCTATACAATGACTTCACTGGGTATACACTGGAACAGGAATCCTTCAAAAGAGAACCGTTGTTTACCTCTTCAGCTGCTCTGCATGCAACATACCTGTTCTATAGGTTGTTCCATCATTGATTCAAATATCTGGCAAAACGTTTCCAGTTTTACACTTGATTTCTGCAATGTTTCTTCAGTTTGTTGCCAAAAGTTGTCTTTGCTACTAAACAGAAACTGAGACACAAAAATGATTTAGGGACTTGGTCTATTATAGCTTTGAATACTGTCATATGAAGGAGTTAAATTGCTCAAAATTGTTAAATTGTCCAAACAAGTAACATTGACTTAAACCATCAATCAGCAACAAAACCATTCATTCGCTTTATCAAAATGTTTAGCATAGCTCGAGGAGAATTCATTGCCTCAGTTGTCATTATAAGAATATCTGAGACATGACTAACATCTTCCCACCTTTAACCTACATTTTATTCTCCATCTAAGGCAGACATGCCCTTTGTCCCATCAAAAAAAGGTTAGCTATTTAGAGCAACAAATCATCAGACAAAGAAATTGTCACAAAGAGATAATTTGCAATGAAAATCTTTCAAGAAAACTTAGCTATAAGTTAACTTGGAGAAAGTGAGGACTGCAGATGCTGAAGATCAGAGTTGAAGAGTGTGATGCTGGAAAAGCACAGCTGGTCAGGCAGCTTCCGAGCAGCAGGAGAATCGACGTTTCGAGCATAAGCTCTTCATCAGGAATATTTCCAAAGGAGCAATGGTTACTGTGAGGTTACAACCAAATGTTAATAGCTTTTAATTTTTTGCATTATTTTTAATGGTGAGAAGACCTAACTGAACAACTTTTGAGGTCTGATTACTGCACAGTTTACTGAGTAGCAATGATCCTTACATGTAATATACTTCAGAGACTTGGGCAACCCACAGCAGACACTTCAAAGCACTGGAGGGAGGGTGTCAGGTGGTTGAGGAAGGACAAAGTGTGCCAGGCAAATGTGGGTACGGTGACCAGTGGACGGGGGTGGGGTGGGGGGGGGGGTGCGTATAGGATGCCAAGTGGATGCAGCAGGATTGGCAGTTAAGAGAGCGAGTGTGTGTGTGTGTGTGTGTGTGCATGTGTGTGTGTACAGGATGATGCTCAGTTTGGGGTGGGATATGTGGGCCATAGACCTTTTATGTGCAGAGTTTATTGACAATATCAATTGAAGGAGGCTTTCTCCTAGTCCCAGTTGTTCTCCCTCAACATGTCCAGACATCAACTAATCAATTAACAGCCATCATATGTTACCTTTCCAACCTTAAATAATTGCTATCCTGATACACTGGGCAAGACATGTTGTTCATTGGCCTGACACCTCAGAACTTGGTCATGACAAAAAGTTATCTGGAGTACACATCCATAAAACAAACTTGAACAGGTTAAACATCACCACTGACTCATGACAGTTTCACACCTTTGACTAGCTAAAATAGGTTAATTTGGGAAGGTGCTGAACACATCCAAGAGATGTCACTGAGAACATGCCAACTGGAACATAAAATTTAGGTACTGGAATGAACACAGAAACTTAGCTGCCTCACCATCTGCCAAAACTTGATGCATTGGACTCATCTTAGAATCTACTTAACCAGAATGGAATCAAGTATTCCTCCCACCCCAGGGATTATCTAAGAGGAAGTGACTTGTGTCATTATCATGGCAGAGATAAGAAAATGTTGACGGAAAAGAAAGTGAGAGACAAAAATGATTTAGGGACTTGGTCTATTATAGCTTTGAATATTGTCGTATGAAGGAGTTAAATTGCTCAAAATTGTTAAATTGTCCAAACAAGTAGTAACCATTGACTTAAACCATCAATCAGCAACAAAATCATTCATTCGCTTTATCAAAATGTTTAGCATAGCTCTAGGAGAATTCATTGTCTCAGTTGTCATTATAAGAATATCTGAGACATGACGAACATCTTCCCATGAGGAGGCATCCTGTTAGATACTTGTCTTCTTCCTCACCCCCGCTAAAGAATATACACAGACACAAGCCTTATGATGATATAAAAATAGGACGTGCTGGAGAAACTCAGCAGATCTGGCAACATCCGTGGAGAGTAAAACAAAGTTAATGTTTTGTGTCCAATGACTCCATTCTGAAAAACTCATACTATACTCAAACGTTAACTCTATTTTTAGACTAAGACATTTCTTCACAGATGCTGTCAAACCTACTGAGTTTCTCCAGCACTTCCTGTTTTTATATCAGATTTCCAGCAGCAAAATTTTGCTTTTATTCCCTATAATAATAGGGAATGTGTATCAGAAAAAAAACATACTACTAAAAAGATAATAAGAGAAACCTGTAATTGCAAATTATTTTCTTATAATTGCATGAAGATTTGCAGTCATCATCATCTCTTCTGTCATGGGCTATGAATATTGCACTATACTTTCATAGCACAGGGTCATTATAGGCAACCATAGGGAATCTCTGTGATAACAGCACAGCAGGCATTCATTAGATGAATGAGTTAGTGTATGGTATTATGGAAGAATCAGCTATACCTGTGGTTCTAAATTCTACACAGAATTGCACAAATGAGTAATCAATTGTGCTTAGTAATGGTTTGGATAATTGCTTGCCCCAGGGTTTTGTGGGTCAGCCTATTTACATATCCACAGGAGATGTCATTAACATAAGTTAGATGTAAAATGGGAGTAGTATGTCGGGTGCTCAAAAATTGTTTTGCAGCCTTTTAAAAGCCTGAAGACTGCAGCAACAGGTTCAGGGAGCAGCAGGTAATTCTTGAAATACTCTGTTTCCTGTGTAGGTATTCTGACTGAATGTCCTCTGTGTTCTGTGCCACACCTATACATATGGCAACTGATAGACTATAAAGGAAGGAATAGCACAGAGTTACAAAAAAAGAGACTACACCTGACATTACCCTTTTGACAGCCACCGAGCAGAAGAGAAACAGATTGCTGAGTGTCCATGGGAAGAAACCTGCAAAGAAATTGTACCACGTGGATCAAGACTGCACTGGCATTGAAGGCCAATTGACCACTAGATCCAAACAAAAAAATAATGCCACATTAATTTTGATGACTTGACCAGGTAGAGATAGCATTACACTGATCATTCTTTCTTTATTTTTCCTTTGGCACCTAAAACTATCTTTACTGCCCAGAATTAAAAGCTGCATATCCTTTCACAATGCCCCATACAGCAAATACTTGCAGGCCTACCACCTCAACCCTTGTCCTTTACGGTTTCATCTGATGTCTTTACCACCTGACAGACATCCCTCAATTGTTGGCCTTTGCTGTATCCACTTCAAGCCAAAGTGACACACAATGCTGTTGATGAACTGGTCATCCATTGAGTTGTTCATGTTTAAAGGTCTCATAATCTTTGATGAGAAATCTACTGAACTGATCAGGAGGCACTCTGCTCTTACTGTGGGAGATAGAATTTCACTTAAAATCTGCATACCTATAAAAGCCTTGTGAAACACCACACAGACAGAAGTATTAATTCCTTTAAATGTAAATGGATAATATTTATCTATTTTGCACTTCCATCCTTTTCTGCATATTTACCATAATAACAACTCAGCAGGAACTTTGTGGTTTGCGAAAGAAGAGCACTCATGCTTGATGTATTTGGAGCACCACCTTGTGTTTAGACTGGATTTAATTGATCAGTAACCTCACATTTAGTTAATATGCAGACCTTGGGAGGATTTAAACTTGGCTGGGGTTTGGTGCATGTGCATGACTGGGATATCAACAAATTGCAATATCAGAAGGTATTAACAGTCTGCTAACTTCTGAATTTAAACATATTCACGAGCATACAGAATGCCAGGAAACACTTGTAGTTTTTAAATTAATTCACATCGCTGAGACGCCCAGTAATTGTTGCTCATGAAAAGATTTCAGAGACTCAGCTTTATGAACCACACTGGTGTCCATTTTGTGTTCATGAACCAATAGAGCCATGAGGGAGGGAATTGCAAGTGGCAGTAAAGGAATGGTTATATAGGTCCCAGCCTCCATGGTGATGGCTCTTAGGGGGATTTGTAGGCAATGGTGCTCCCATGTGTCTTTGTCCTAGTAGTGCTAGCAAAGAAGGCTTGTTGAGTTATTGCTTTTAATATATGGTAAGTTCCAAAAGATTGCATCTTTCATCATGAATTCTAGCTTTAATTGATAGTAGTGAGTCATCTGATAGGTTGTAAATCCTTTAATTAGAGATGTAATAACTGTTGTTTTGCCTATGTGAAAAGTTTCTGTTCACAGGGCTTATTTTGAAAGTATATGTTCACAATTATAGAGAAAATTTCTGCCACCTTGGAGGTTTTTCACTTTGATATGCTCCCCTTTTCTAACCTTTTTAGCAGGTGGTGTCACAAACTGTCACTAGATCAGTTATGTCCTGATGAAGAGCTTATGTCCGAAATGTCGATTCTCCAGCTCCTCGGATGCTGCCTGATCTGCTGTGCTTTTCCAGCACTAGATTCTCGACTCTGATCTCCAGCATCTGCAGTCCTCATTTTCTCCCAATTATGTAAGAGTCTAGACTAATGCGCTTGGGACAGTGGTTCAAATCCTACTATGGTAGTTGGTGAAACAAGTCCAATAAATTAATAAATCTGCAGTTGAAAGCTAGTATCAGCAACAATATGCCAACAATTATATACAAACATCCATCTGTTTTCTTTAGGGTAGGAAATATACTATTCATGCCTTGGAAAATTAAAATCTTTTCAAGTTGATCCAACAATCACAAAACTTACCTAGATGAATTTTGAGGGTGCTACACTTTTGGAAGTCTTGCCTGGTATGATTGCCTTAGAAAGCTCTTTCAGGGTAGAAAAATGACTAAACTAGAAAGTTTGATGAGCAGATTTTCTTTATGAAATCTGTTCTAGAAGAGTCTCAGCATGCTTCTGCCCCATCTCGTCCTACCTCGACTCTAACCTCTCCCCCTTAGTTCAGGCACTTCCCACGTAGATCCACAACACCAATTACACCCTCCATCTCTTCAGTAACCTCCAGTTCCCCGACCCCCAGTGCTTTACATTCACTATGGTCATGCAGTCCTTATATATGTCCATACCCCACAAGGATGGCTTCTTCCTCCCCAACAGACCCATCCAGTCTCCCTCCACCAATACCCTCCTCTGCCTCGCCAAACCAGTCCTCACCCTTAATAACATTTCCTTTAACTCCTACTATTTCCTCCAAATCCAGGGGGTGGCCATGGGCACCCGGATGAGCCAAGCCATACCTGCCTCTTTATTGGCTATGTCAAACAGTCCCTCTTCACAGGCACTGTGCCCCAACTCTTCTGCTATTACATCAGTGACTGCATCAGTGCAGCGTCCTGCACCAGGCTGAACTGGAGCAGTTCATCGACTGCATCCACAACTTCCACCCTGCCCTCAAATACACTTGGTCCATCTCGGACAGATCCCTCCCCTTTCTTGACCTCTCCATTTCCATCTCCGGTGACAGTCTCAAGACGGACGTTTACTACAAACCCACAAACTCCCATAACTATATGGACTACACCTTTTCCCACACAGTATCCTGCAAGAACTCCATCCCATTCTCCTAATTCCTTTGCTTCCACTGCATCTGCTTGGATGAGGAGACATTCCACTTGTGAGCATCCCAGATGTCCACCTATTTCGAACAACATGCTTTTCGTCCCTCTGTCATGCAGACAGCTCTCCACTGCACTACCTCCATTCCCTGTTCCACTGCTCCAAAGCCCCATCCTCTCCCAACACAATAAAGACAGAGCCCCCTTGTCTTCACATACCAACCCACCAGTCTCCACATCCAACACATCATCCTTAAACAGTTCTGCAAACTCCAACTAGACCCCAGCACCAAGAACATCTTCCCCTCCCCATCCCTTTCTGCCTTCTGCAAGGACTGTTCCCTCCAACAGTCCTTGGTTTGCACAACTCTCCCAATCAACTCCCCTGAACCCCCAGGTACCTTTCCCTGCAACCAGCAAAGATGCAAAGTCTGCAGGTACACCTCCCCCATCACCTCCATCCAGGGCACAAAATAGACCTTTCAGGTGAGACAGAGGTACACCTGCCTCTTTTCCAACCTAATTTACTGCATCAGGTGCTCCTGATGTAGTTTTCTCTACATTGGGGAGACCAAACATAAAATTAGGGAATGGTTCACCGAGCATCTTATCTGGCTGGACCTTCCAGTAACCACTCATTTTAATTTCCCTTCCCATTCCCTTTCTGACATGAACATCCTTGGCCTCCTCCATTGCCACAATGAACCAAAACCGCAAATTGGAGGAACATGTCATTTTCCGACCGGGCAGCCTACAGCACAGAGGGCTCAACATTGAATTCTCCTATTTCAAATAACCTCCCTTCCCATCCCCCTATTCCCTTCCCAGCCCCACCCCCCTCCCTTCCAATGCTCCTTGCCACCAACCGGATTCATCCCTCCCACTGACCAACCAGGTCGTACCCTCTGCCTGTCTTCACCTATCCCCAATTCACCACCCTGCCCCTGCCACCCTATTATCTGCAGCTCCCCTATACCACCCCCCCACCACCCCCCCACCGAGTCCTAATGAAATGTTACACCCGAAATATTGACTTCTCCACCTCCTGATGCTGCCTGGCTTGCTGTGTTCTTCCAACCTCCTACCCATCTACTAAAAGAGTTTTGGCCTTAGTAAAGAGCATCATGGATAATGAACATCACCCATTATCACAGTATTACTCTCAGATCTATTCAGGAAAAGGGCGACAGTTCCTCAGATGCAGGATAAATTGGCTCCTGAGCTCATTTTGTGTCTCTTTCCCAAAGAACTATTAACAGGGCCAATGTTTGGATGAGATTATTTAGTCAGGGTGGACTGACTAATTATGATGGTTTTAATTCATCTTTCAATTAAAATTTAGATTTCTGAGGTTGAGTAGCTTTTGCCCTATTGTAATGATTTACTTATTTATTTTTTTAATAGATGAGCAATGTAATCATACTGAATTTCCAGATGTAATTTACCATATCCCAGAATGAAAATGAAGTGAAGTCAGCCCACATGACATTAAAAACCTGCTGCAATATGGTTGTTCCTTAACTACCTCTGCAATGTCTTAGCAAGCTACTTAGTTCAAAACTAAATAAAATAAAAACAAAGAATTGCAGATGAAGGAAATTAGAAACAAAAAGATTGCTGCAGTTTTCAGGACTCAACACTGAGTTCAATAATTTGAGGGCTTGAGCACCCCCTCCCTTAGCTTTCCCCAATGGCAACTATTTATTCCATCAGGCTGACCTTTACCCATTCCTTTGTCTGTTCAACTGTGGAAGCTGTTTTTTGCTGGACTGCCTGTTTGCAGCCATTTTTAGTCAATGAAGGTGCTGCTTTCACCTTGGCTTGGCCCCTTGCCCGAAGGTGTCCTTAGTTATGAGAAATTCTGCTTTTCACACATAGCTCATGAACTGTTTATCTACAGACATCTGCTAATCAGCGTGTGAATGTAGTGTGCATTGATTCAAGGTCTGAAAACAATAGCTCATTAACGTATAGTCTTAGCCAGACCTCAACTCTGCTTGGTGTATGTTCACATAGGCCATCTAGTGACTATTTTGTAGTTCTGTGTTTAACTGAGCAATTGTTAGTTTGGACTATATAAATCCGTGGTGATCTAGAGTGCCTTGAAGTTGCACCGGTCTGTTCTAAGATGTGCTTCCCATGATATCATGCAATAAACTTTGTCAATACTCAAGGTCTGAGTACGGAGAATTTCTTCAACACCAACTATTGTTCTCTCTCTCTCTGTGCTTCATTTCCACCTATCATTTACTCCAACCCCTCCTCATCTTCAGAGTATAGATCAACCTTTTCTCAGCTAAAATTTGTCTGAAGAAGGGTCACTGGACCAGACACACCAATCCTATTTTTTTCTCTATACTTACTGCCAGACCTACTGAGTTTTCCAACAATTTCTCTTTTCGTTACTCAGTTCAAGGATAATTAGCAATAAATGAAGGCCTTGTCAATGTTGCTAACATCCCATGAAAGAATATAAAACACATTATCAGGCGCAGTAGCTGCCTTGTCCTAAGAACAGCGGTGATGAATACAGAGATCCAGCTCATTGCTGACAATACCCCCAACACACAATATATAAGTAGAGGATGAATGTTCTGGACACGTCCATACAAGAATGCCTTAAGAGATTCAGGTGACATTTCTGGACTTCTGGAACAAGGCCTCCTAAGGATATCTGTGGTCCTAGGTTTAGTCATGCTCTGAATATTTTTACTTCCAGTTCCTTCCAAGAATCTGCTGATGACATCTGTAGAATCTTATAAATGGCTGCCTATTAGTGGATCACCAAGGTGACAGATACCATTTTTGCCAAGGCCAACATTTGCATCTATTTTGTTGCCAATGAGGTCATCATGAGAGTGTCCTCAGATTTGGCACTTGAATTTTCACAGGTACAGGGAGTCATATATTGTACATGTACAATCAAGATGCCCTCAAATTAATCAGCTATATTCATTAATTGAAAGAGATTAATTCCATTAATGCTCAGCAGGCGTATAACAGCCAAAACAATATCTTTTGTCTGTTCAAGATACCGGGGAAATTGCAATTATGCCTTCATATTTCATCAGTCAACTATGTGACTGATATTATAAGTGTCAAGCAGAGTCAACGGGTGGATTCTTGAAGATCAAAGTTATCCTCTAAGGACACAGAATTTGTGTTGCAGATGTTTTGTCCCCTGTCTAGGTGACATCCTCAGTGCTTGGGAGGCTCCTGTGAAGCGCTTCTGTGGTCTTTCCTCCGGCATTTATAGTGGTTTGAATCTGCCGCTTCCGGTTGCTAGTTCCAGCTGTCCGCTGTAGTGGTCGATATATTGGGTCCAGGGTGATGTGCTTATTGATTGAATCTGTGGATGAGTGCCATGCCTATAGGAATTCCCTGGCTGTTCTCTGTTTGGCTTGTCCTATAATAGTAGTGTTGTCCCACCAGAACAAAGGACCCGATACCCAGCATGAGCAAAACCAATGTAGTGTACAAAATCCCATGCAAGGACTGCACAAAACACTACATAGGACAAACAGGAAGACAGCTAACAATCCGTATACATGAACACCAACTAGCCACGAAACGACACGACCAGCTATCCTTTGCAGCCACACACACAGATGACAAGTAACATGAATTCAACTGGGACAACACTACTATTATAGGACAAGCCAAACAGAGAACTGCCAGGGAATTCCAAGAGGCATGGCACTCATCCACAGATTCAATCAATAAGCACATCGACCTGGACCAAATATACCAACCACTGCAGCGGACAGCTGGAACTGACAACCGGAAGCGGCAGAGACAAACCACTACAAATGCCAGAGGAAAGATCACAGAAGCGCTTCACAGGAGGCTCCCAAGCACTGAGGAAGTCACCTAGACAGGGGACGAAACATCTGCAACACAAATTCCCAGCTCGGCGTACAGAACCACAACAACGAGCACCTGAACTACAAATCTTCTCACAAACTTTGAAGGACACAGAAAATAACACCCGTAAGGCACCATATAATGACACTCAGAGAAGGTGCAACAGGAACAAAAAGAATGATAACTGAGTATAAGCCAATGAGATACTGATGATGAGATTCAGGTGCCTGGACTGATCCTGGTGACACTGAACATAGAACAATACAGCACTGTACAGGCCCTTCAGCCCTCAATTTTGCATTGACCTGTGAAGCCTATCTAACCTACACTATTTCATTTTCATCCATATGTTTATCCAATGACCGTTTAAACATCCTTAAAGGTGGTGAGTCTACTATTATTGCAGGCAGGGCATTCTATGGCCTTACTACTCTCTGAGTAAAGAACCAACCTTTGACATCTGTCCTATACCTATCACACCTCAGTATAAGGCTATGTCCCCTCGTACTAGCCACCATAATTCAAGGAAAGACTCTCACTGTCCACTCTATCTAATCCTCTGATCATCTTGTATGTCTCTATTAAGTCACCTCTTAACCTTCTTTGCTCTAACAAAAACAGCCTCAAGGCCCTGAGCCTTTTCTCATAAGGCCTTCCCTCCATACTAGGCAACATCCTAGTAAATCCCCTCTGCACCCTTTCCAATGCTTCCATATCCTTCCTATAGTGCGGCAACCAGAACTGTACGCAATACCTTTCAGGAAATATCCATTAGGGTTCCAGAATGGTAGTGATCAACTGCAAATTATGCAATACAATGAAGAAGAGAGAACTGAAGCTGCACAAGTAGGAAGGCTATGATCACTCTTTGGAGGACAAAGTGGGGAAGAAGGAACAAGAGGAGCCTGGACTTGTAGCTGTTTAATTATCAGATGTCCAGGACTGACTCATTCACACATGCTTAATCTAAAACTCATCTGACACATTGATGCT
Organism: Chiloscyllium punctatum; assembly: GCF_047496795.1. NCBI lineage: Eukaryota > Metazoa > Chordata > Chondrichthyes > Orectolobiformes > Hemiscylliidae > Chiloscyllium > Chiloscyllium punctatum. The sequence goes on along the minus strand of NC_092758.1, from coordinate 54,567,822 downwards.
GAACTCACTGTGTCCACTTTCAGATGCCAGTACAAAACAGTCCAACAGTTAACAATCTAACCTTCTTACTGACATCCGTTGGTCATCCCAATTTTCTCAAGGCTTACAGCCACTGGACAGGTGACAGACAACGGAGGTAACTGGTCAAGGAAACGTTGAAATAAAAGCCTGAAAATTAGTAACTGGGCAGATGGCCCGAGTCAGTTCAGAACGTGGATCAGCACCGCATAGGTCTGGGTACCAGGAATTCCTACAACAGTATTTTATTGGCAACAGCCAAATTAAGAGCTTGAAGAGCTGGTCCATTAACCACATTTAAAGAGACATGTGCAGCAATCAGGTAGGCTGAAGACAAGAAGGGGGAGAGGTAGGTGCAGTCTCAACAACAGGAAAGCAGAGGAAGGTAAGAGAACAAGAATGAGTTGCTCCACAATTCAGATATTCCCTCAGAGATGCTTGTGCAAACAGAGAAAGGAAACAGTCCTGTTACCAGCAAACAGATGGGGAAGGCCAACTCTCATCACTGATGCATGGATGGGGCCAACAGACACTGTAGAAGCTGAATGGTCATTGCAGGAACCTAGATCCAGTGTATGAAGAGATTCAATGACCTGTGATCTGGCAAAGTGAGTGGTCATTAGAGCTGCAAACTGGAAACACAGAATTAATTGTAAGATAGCCAGGAAATGTGGGGCCAGGCTCACACAAATGCGTGGGTAAATTCTGCACGAATGGCTGAATTGGTATCATATCATACCAGCTTAATGGCACAATGCACATTTATAGTGTCTGAATAACCATACATGCAGGAGAAGTGCATTCAGCAGCATCATCAAATCTGTAGAGAAGTGCCTTTCATTGCAGTGGTGTACGAATAGCGGATAAAAACATGGAGAGTAGATGGATCAAGGCTGGGCAGTCTGCTACTAAGGACATGACAAGTGTGAAAGTTATTAAACAGTGAGTAAAGTAATAGTTGGCTCCAACATTTCCTAGATTCTGTGTGGCTTGTAGAATCTGCGTGGGCATTTAAAACCACAGAAGATCCTGACCATAGGGAGGCATCAGTTGACAGAGCAGTTGTTCCATTTAAATAATTTCCCTTCACCTACAATGGCAGCTAATGAGGAACAAACAATGATTCCCATTCCACTGTTAAGTTCAGATTGTGGAGTACACGCCGATGACAATGTCACTTCATTCCAGCACACTTCAACAATCAGGTTACTGTGCTTTGCTGCAAATGGAGATGAGCTTCAACATCCTAAAGGCTACAAACATGAGGAATAATCCATTTCTCATTGACGTTAACTGCTGCTCCATGATGTCGTTTAGTTCCACCACTCCATATCTGAAGTGACACAATCTTCATAGACATTGGTACTCAAATGCTTCAATGAAGTTGAATCTCCGACAGTACATCTGGGTACAGGCCTTCTGTCACAATCAGGCTACACACTTGTCACCATGCTCTCTCCTCATCCATGTCCAATGGCTCCATCTAGTTGTTGAAGCTCTCCTGGCAGCTGCATTCCTGTGCCACTCTCACCATCATAGAGGAGCATCATCAAACAGCATCCACTGGATTGAGCCTCAGGTGCCCTGTTCCCAGTAGCTCCTGTCTCTGGGAGACCCCTTTCCAAACACAACATTTTGCTTTGGTCCCACTATATGCTGTGCCTCTAAACTTATACAACCATAAAACATAGGAGCAGAAATTAGGTCATTTAGCCCATTCAGTCTGCTCTGCCGTTCAATCATAACTGATAGGTTTAAACCTATTTTCCCACTTTCTCCCTGTAAGCTTTGATTCACTTGTTTTAAATACAGGGGGACCTCGATTATCCGAATACCAATTATCTGAAAATCAGATTATCCCAAGGAGATCTTGAGGTCCCGATAGAAACATTACATCAAAGACATGTTTCCAACAGTGATTGTGTCTTTTGTTTACAGTGATTAAACAGGCACCGTCTCCAAATGACTGACCTCCTGCCCTCTCTCCCCACACTTTCCCTGGAGTTTTACAGAGGGGTGTACCCTAACCCATCCCACCCCGGTTCCCAGGAATAATCTCTCCAACATTTTCCTGTGCAAGGCAAACGGGGAACCTGTCAAAAGTTTGGAGTAAAAAGTTGTGTGTGTGGCTGTGGCTGTGTGTGTGTGTGTGTGTGTGTGTGTGTGTGTGTTATTTGGAGACTTACCCCACAAAGGCAGCTGGAGCAGCAGCAGTCTTGTTGTTGGTGTGCAGTCCGGATGCCCCAGAGAGGGGGTAGGGATGGACGGGGGGGGGGATTGGGGGGTGGCAGGGGCTCGCGCACTTTGTGCTGAGGGACGGGGGCTATGTCAGACTGGGTTGGGGGGCGGGGGACGGGGTTGGGGGCGGGGGGGCAGAGTGTGGTATTGGGGACGGGGGCTCGCATGCTTTCTGCTGGGGGCGGGGGCAGGGTTGGACTGGGTTGGGGGGTGGTGGTGGATGGGGTGTGTCAGGAGGGTGTTGTTGGAAGTGGGTAGGTGGCGGGGGGAGGGGGGCGCGGTGTTGGGGGTGAGGTGTCGCGCAACGTGCGCTGCTGCTAGTCTCCTGAACAAGGAGCAGACTTTAAAACTCCGAGCCCCAGGGGATTTTCCAAATAATCGATTATCTGAACGAAATACTGCCCACCCATCTCGTTAGGACAATTGAGTTTCCACTGTATACTCAATGCCCTGGTCTGCTGCGGCAATGAATTCCATAGATTCACCACTCCCTGGCTGAAGCTGGTCCTCCTCATCTATCTGTTCTAGAGGGTCTTCCCTTTAATCTTAAGACTGTGCCCTCAGGCCCTCATCTCTCCTGCCAATGGAAACATCTTCCCAACGTCCACTCTGTCCAGGCAGTTCAGTATTCTGTAAGTTTCAATCAGATTCCCCTTATCCTACTAAATTCTATCAAGTACAATCCCAGAGTGCTCCAACGTTCCTCATGTTAAGGCTTTCATTCCTGGGATCATTCTTGTGAATGTCCTCTGGACCCACTCCAGAGCCAATACATCTTTCCTGAGATAAAGGGCACAAAATTGCTCACAACACTCTAAATGTGGTCTGACCAGCCACTTATAAAGCCTCAGAAGTACATCCTTTTATATTCCAGTCCTCTCGAGATGAATTACAACATTGTATTTGCTTTCCTAACTACTGACTCAACCTGCAAGTTTACCTTAAGGGAAACCTGGACTAGGACTCCCAAGTTCCTCTGCATTTCAGATTTCTAAATTTTTTCCCCATTTAGAAAATGGTCTATGTGCCTCTATTCTTCCTACCAACGTGCATGACCTCACACTTTCCCACGTTGTATTTCATCTGCCACCTCTTTCCCCGTTCTCCTAACCTGTCCAAATCCTTCTGCAGCCTCTCCACCTCCTCAATACTAACTGCCTCTCCCCCTATCTTTGTATCATCTGCAAACTTAGCCAGATTGCCCTCGGTTCCTTCATTCAGAACATTAATTTTTCGTGAAGAGTTGTGATCCCAACACCGACACTTGTAGAACACCACTAGTGGAAGACCAAAGAACTCTGTCCCAAGAAGGATCCTTTTATCCCCACTTTCTGCCTTCTGTCAGACAACCAATCTTCTACCCATGCAGCACCTTGTCAAAAGCCTGCTGGAAGACCAGATAGATAACATCCATTGGCTTTCCTTGGTCTAACCTGCTTGTTACCTCCTGAAAGAACTCCATCAGATTTGTCAGGCATGGCATCCCTTTGGTGAAACCATGCTGACTTTGCCCTACTTTACCATGCTCTTGCAAGTATTCATAAATCTCACCCTTCACAATGGACTCCAAAGTCTTACCAGCCTCTGAGGTCAGGCTAATCAACCTACAATTTCCTGTCTTTTGCCTTATTCACTTCTTAAACGGGGGTTACATTAGCAATTTTCCCGTCCTCTGGGGCCCTCCGTGACTCCAGCAATACTTGAAAGGTCACTACTGAAGCATCCATTATCTCTTCAGTTATCTCCTTTATTACTCTAGGATGTAGCCCATCTGGTCCAGGTGATTTATCTACTTACAGATCTTGCAGTTTTTCTAGCACCTTCTCCTTGGTGATGGCCACCGTACTCATCTCTGCCCCCCTACTCTTTTAAATTTTTGGCATATTACTCTTGTCTTCCACCGTCAAGACTGACTCAAAGTACTTATTCAGTTCCTCAGCCCCACTTCTTTGTTCGCCATTACTACTTCTCCAGCATCATTTTCCAGCAGCCCAATGTCCACATTTGCCTCTCTTTTGTCCTTTATATATCTAAAAATACTCTTACAATCTTTCCTAATATTACCAGATAGCTTACCCTCATATTTAATCTTTTCCCTCCTTATTTCTTTCTTCATTGTCCTCTGGTAGTCTTTGTAAGCTTCTCAATTCTCTGGCTTCCCACTGCTCTTTGCCACATTATATGCTTTATCTTTTGCTTTTATGCTGTCCCTGATTTCCCTGGCTAGCCATAGTTGCCTCATCCTCTCTTTATCTCCTCGGGACTTTTCTGAATCTCCCAGATTACTCCCAGAAACTCCTGCCATTGCTATTCCACTGTCTTTCCTGCTCAGCTCCTCTCTCAGTTAATTCTGGTCAGCTCCTCCTTCATGCCTCTGTAGTTGCCTTTATACAACTGTAATACCGATACATCTTATTCCACCATCTCCTTCTCAAAATTGCAGAGTAAATTCTATTATATTATGTTCACAGCCTCCTGAGGGTTCCTTCACCTTAAGTGTCCTCATCAAGTCGGCCTCATTGCACAACACTAAGTCCAGAATTGCCAGATCCCTAGTGGGCTCCATTACAAGCTGTTCTAAAAAGCCACCTCTTAAGACATTTCACAAATTTCATTTCTCGTGATCCATTACTAACCTAGTTTTCCCAATCCACATGCATATTGAAACCCCCATGATCACTGTAACCTTCCCTTTCTAACACGCATTTTCTATCTCTTGATGCATTTTATGCCCCAAATCTTGACTACTGTTTGGAAGCTTGTAGACAACTCCCATCATAGTTTGCAGTTCCTCAAGATTCTACATCATCTGACCATACTTCATTTCTTGCTATTGATTTAATTTCATTTTTTTACAAACAAAGCAGCCCCACATCCTTTGCCCAAATGCCTGTCTTTTTGATAGGATGTATATTCTAGGATATTTAGCTCCCTATCCTGATCCCCTTTGCAGCCACGTCTCTGTGATGCCCACTACATCATACCTGTCAATTTTCATCTGCGCCACAAGGTCATTTACCTTATTTCATATACTGCACACATTCAGATACAACACCTTCAGTCCTGTATTGACAGTCCCTCTTCTTATTATTATTCATTTATCCAGTGTGTTTGAAATTTGATTCCTAACCTTTTCTAAACTCATTATCCTTTTTTTGTGCACTGGATACTTTAATAACCTCTCCTGATTCTCAGTTGATAACATCTCTTTTGAAAGCGCAACCCTCAGACAGCTTTACAGTATAGCTGACTTCTCCCACCACAACTCTGCTGCTTGCTAAGATCATGCCATGTTTGAATAGATAAGACTCTGACACTCAATGCATTCCATGGATTGTTTGTAGGTTCAGAAAAAGATGGGCTGTTGAAAGAAGCCATCTGGCTGTTGAACAAACTTATCTGCTGTCATCAATATATCAGTGATCCGTCTTCCCTCTTGCATCTGGTAACTTTGATTGGTGGCATGATACTAGAGGTTAGTTGACCTCACACAGGCTCACCCTGTTTTACCATCTTCTTACTTCCACAAGGTCAAGAAATGCTGCCCAAAGTTTACAATGCATAAGCATGGAATGTAAAATTGATAATTTATCAGTGTTAAACACCCAAGTGATTATCCTTGAGTAACTACAAATCCTTTCTCTTCCTTTTCTTTTTATCCCTATATGCTCCCCCTGTAGATTCAGTCAAACATGAAGCTAGCTTCTCATTTCCAAGTTCTGCTTTCTCAAGTGTGGCCAACACCCTCTGGCTTTTGGATCACAGGCCACCAAAGACTGCCCCGCCTACATGAGTGCAGGGGCAAATTCTGTCATTGCTAACAGGAAGCAGACTTCGTGCTGAGCAGATGCTGGGAAAGCTAGAATGTGGGTATTGGCACTTCAATGTGAGATCACACTCACCTTTCCAGTCTGTCAAGGTCATTGAAACTGTTTCAGCAGTGTATCCAGAAGTGAAACACCACACTCCTCAAACACTACCATTTCAGATGTGCCAGCTTGGTCTTAGTGCCAAGCTCCTTTCCCCAGGCCACTCAGAAAAATGCCTCTTAAAGCATGATATGCAGTAACGTGTCAAGGAATCATGGAGTTGCCTTCCCTTGAGAGTTTCCACGTTGCAAGTAGCTGGTACTTTTTCTTCACAATGGTTCTGTTTCTGATTCCCTTTTTCAATAGTGAACCTTAAAATCACACGGCAGGTTGTCAATATGCCTGCCCATTTTAAATGACCAGGAGGTCTGGAAATGAGTTATCGATATCATGGCTCAATTAAACAGCCACTGGAATAGTTACTCCTTGAAATTACGGACCTCCAGCTCATGAACAGCCGTCTTTCCAGTGAACAAGTCTAACCATTAGGATCCAACACTTCCTTCCCCTTTAAATATTTTAATATTCTGCCATCTTAATAGTTCTATTTAAATAGCTTATCGGATATTTTTAAATGTGGCTTTATCATATCAAAATAGTTACTTAACTGAAAACTAAGTTTGCTCATTATTTCGTGGAATGTGATGCAAGCAAACCAGATAATTTTGACAGACCAGGTAATTTTAACAAGTTTAAAAATTCAATTTTTCTCATGATGGTTCAACAAGTTTATATTGCTTATAAGAGGCTTACAGATCAGGAAGTGCTCTCTCTTGAAATATCAGCACGTATTCACATGATATTTGGTTTGGTCATTACAGAGTTCAGCACATCATTTCTATCAAATCTCCCCTCAGCCTTCTCTCCAAGGCAAACAGGTGACTTGGTCATGCTTTACCAGCCTCCCGTGGAGTTAGTTGACCCACATTCTCAGCCTTCTCTCCGGGTTCAGTTAGTTTAAACTCTCCCCAACAGCACTATCAAATGCTTCACAAGGAACTTGGTCACAACTTCCTTCCACTGCAACTCATCAAGTGCCATTTCCCTTACAGCTAGTCCCAGTGTTCCAGGAATGCAATGCCCTTCCTCCTGCATCATATCTCCAGCAAGACATTCATTTGTCTTACCTTTATACTTCTGTACAGACATGCACATGGCACTGGGGATAACCCAAAGATTACTATACTTGATGTCCTGCTTGTTAATCTTCTGCCTAGTTCCACAAATTCTGATTGCGCAACCATTCTTACCTGTCATTAGTAGCAATCTGTACCATAACCTCAAGCTGATCCCCTTCTCCCAGAAGAAGGTCCTGTAGCTGCTCTGTGATAATGTAGATCCAAGCAGCAGGAAGGCAACATACTATCATGTTGAACACCACAGAAATGCCCGAGTGTTTCCTGAACTAAAGAATCCCTTTATTACTGCTCTTCCACTCTTCTTCCTCCTCTCCTGTACAACTTGGCTATCGAGTAGATGTAACAAAAAAGTTTCTCTCTTCTGTGCACAAAGAACAAACACAACTTGACCTCAGCGTGACCTACCCTTTTTTACATTATGTCTCTTATGTCCTTTCTGAATAAACTATTCATTTCATAACTTTATAATAATTGTCACACTGATGCCAAATTATGCTGTAATCTCCACCAAAATTGTACAAAATCCTTTCCTCTTCAGACAATTTTCTGTTGTCAAATTCTTTTTTGTCTCTGAGAGAAATCCCTGTGATTTAGAGATTCCATTTGTAAACCAGGTGCTGATGATACTGGGCTCAGCTACGTAACACAAACCTTCCCTGCTTAATCTTCTGCAACCAATTCTGGTAATGTGATGACACATTTATAAATGTTAATTTCATGGCCTAGTGTGCTGTTGCTTCCTTGAGCATGGAAATGTTTGTTGGACTGTGTTGGAGCTAATGGAGGGAAACTGGTGCACTTTCAGTGATCAGCAACCCTTTCAGATAAAAGCAACTTTACAGAAGAGCTAATATTTTCCACAAAGCTAGGCTAGATTTGTACCTAGTAACCAGATAGGAAAAATACAAAATTGTTATTAAATTCATCAATTAATCCCTCTAATTCAAGTGACAATGCAAGCTGAAATATTACCTCATGCAGATGCTGGGTGATGAATTGAAGCACATTGTTGGCCAAGTCACGATGAATGGTCATAACTGCTTGAAGAATCTGTGATTGTAGCTGTAGTACAATGCTGTTAAATTTAGGGAGCTCAATAAGTAATAAAGAATGCAGTGCTTTGTACGTCTCTATAGCAGCCTTCTCTTCATAAGACGCATTACCTTCTTCCTTTATTTTCTCTTGAATTTTTTCATAATCTAAGAATTTATCATTATGTTTTTTAACCAGCTGCTGTGGGCTACTGAACAAATTTGAGAGGGCACACAGCGGTTCATAAATTATTGATTTCAATCTTCGTTTCTGTTTGAAACAAAAACATTTAATATAAACCACATGTAAAATTAAATCTCTAATGCTTACTAAATGTATGTCAATACACTGCCATTACTTACAAATTCAGGAATTATCATCTGATGAAGTATCTGTATAAATTCTTGATAGCAGATTGTAGTATGTTCATCCACCAAATTGGGTACATAATGGTAGGACCGTAAGTTTTGAAAATGCTGAGCCAAAATCAAAGACAATACAATTAAAAGGTGGAACAATGCCAGATGTAACTGCATGTCAGTGTATAATGGATGCATGATTCTTTGACATTAGTATACTTAACAAATATATCATGTCAGCTTTAGAAAATGTACTAAATATATCAGGCCAGCCATTATTTGTGCAGTAACTGTTTCTTCACCTTGAAATACTAAATTTAATTTTGGTTTTCTAGAAATTGGATATAGGGCTCAAATAGATTTCTTCCTTTAACTTAGGGTGAAGTAAACATGTTTGATAGAGCGAGACCAAAAATGAAAGGTTAAAACCAGTGCCCTGAGTAAAAAAAGAATCAATCCTTCAATGAACTCAATAGCCTTTGTTAAAAGCAATACCTCTGAGCCTGTATGTGACCTGATGGTACACATTTGCCATATTTCAATTTTAAAGTTCCTCTGTTATCGCAGTTCTTAGCCTGACTCTAGATAAATTTAAGTGATGAATTATTGCTTTTTAAATGTAAATACTTCACTCAAGTGATCCTTGTATCAGTCTTTAGACTCTATTTTAGGCATGATAGTGTCAATTAACTGGCTGAGTATCTAAGAATGCATACGCAAAATGCAAATGAATTTATATTAGAATATAATAATAGAGAAAGTTACTAACTGGCTAAGCCTAGATTATTGTGGAGCTTAAAAAGATCAGGAGGCCTTTATAAATAGTGTGTGAAACACAGTCCTGCAGTTCTTGACTTCATTTCTGTCTCTAGAAATGTGTGCCAGCACAGGGGTAAGGTAGCAAGCCAGCATGCAATGTTCCCATTCTTGCTAGCTTCATTGTGGCAGTGATCATTTCAACATTCTTGTCCACCATGTCCCTAGACAGTTTTGATGGAGTTTGTTCAGAGATACGGTTTTTCAAACCGTGGAGAAGTCATGAACCAGGGTGATTGTAGTTCTAAGTCAATATTAAAGTAAAAAAGCCAAAAGACCATTTCTTTTGAGAAATGTTGCTATTCTTACTTTTCATAAAGCTGTAAATCACACATAGCTATTCATAATATCAGTTACAAAACGCTTCAATCCACTTCACACTTCTTAAAGTTGTTTAAATAAACAGCCAAACACTAGATAAACCTTTGTTCAAAAGATCGGGTTAGCATATAGTAATTAAAATTTTAATCAAACAAAATGAGTACTGTCCTGCAAGCTGTGCCAGCATTGCTTCAAATGCTGAATTCATTAGACAACCTTGAAATTTGACCCAAGATTCATAACAAGGCCTTCAGAAGCAGTTCGAACTGATAGTCAAACATCTGTTTTGCCAGATGTCCTCATTATGGATGCTTGAATGAGCATGGGGATAGCTAAATTAATTTAGCTGACATCTACATTACTTTGTAATAACCTGTTCTTTCCTTGAAGAGCTTTTACAACGTCTGTATGCTTATTTACATAAGATTAAGAAATGTGAAGTGGATTAAAACTTTCTGTCAATGACACTACAAATTGCTACATGAGCTAGACATTTTTATGAGATTGTAAAATAAGCAACTCTTTTCAGAAGAACTTCTTAACATCCCCGCTTATGCTGTCAGTTTCAGGCGGCTTACAAAGACTTGCTAATGGCTCCACTGATTCTGAACATAATAGATAATAAAAAAAATTGTATTGGAAAAATGGAAACTGCATGGGGAATGTGAACAGCCATGGAGGGGGTCTGTGGAGATTTGAGAGGGTACGAAATATATGAGAGGCATGAGGATGAATGATGGAGGACCACACAGTGATCATTACGACTGGGCCAATGTCCCAGTAAACATAGGTGAGCCATCTAATCAGCTGGCCTTCCCATCTGTGCACCACAAGTTTGAGTCTGAATGCAGAGATGCTGGGCTTATCTGTTGTCCATGCCCACTTCATTGACAATGTAAATAGGCCAGGTGGGTTCCCTCAAAGTAGAGGCAGGATCAGAGTATTTGTAATTCCCCCATTCCTGATAACTGTCTCCTTGACAAAAATCAATATTGACAGTACATTTTTCAAGATTTCCTTTGGAGTTATATAATCCAGCAGTTGCGGTATGTGTATCACATCTAAATATTTTTTTCTGAAAGTTACCCTGTTGCCTCCCCCAACCCAAACCCCATATATATACAAAAGCACATGAAAGAAAGTGAAAAACAGAATTAGTTTTCCAAGGCTGAAACAAATTTCAGACTGTTGGCATCAAATGGTGAATATTCATTTTGTAAAGGCCACCACAGAAATAGAACATTTTAGTTGAGACTGTCTATCATATGTCAAGAGAGACTTCTAAATTTGTAATTATGATAATAGAGTTACAGAATACACAATTACTTCAGATATATGTAGGATTTTATAATCATATTTTCTATTTAGAATAAGTTCTTTAGAATAGAATGATTTATAACTTCTAGATAAATGTTCCATTCTATATTATTCACAAAAATATTTAGTTAAACAAACAGAATATCTAATAGAAAGGCAAACAACCATAAAACCCTGAAATTATTGGTGGAAAATTATGCACGTAATTAATATATTTAAGTAATACACTATTTACTTTAAATGTGTAAAGGCTCCAAATATCTATCCAGTAGCTGTGCTTGATTGGTCTAACAAAGTTATAATAATGAAATAAAACTATATTAAATAAGTAAGTATCCCAGCAGTATTTATGAATAAGTACCCAAAGAATATTGAAAATTGTTGATATTTTTCATCTCTGACTTAAATTTGTCGGTTCTGGTGTAGGTGCAAGTCTTTTTTTTCTATAATGAATATTGTGTTCATCTTCTGAATTCAAACATTTCTTTGTTGCAGACTGATTTTTCCCACACTACAATGGTAGGCTTGGGTTTGGGGTTTAAGGTGAGGAAAAGTCTGTGTCAAGGTGGTCAACTTTGTTAAGAATTACCCCCCAGTAGGCATTTCCACTCTATAAGCAGTACTTTCCAGTAAAATGCTCACTTCTTAGACATCCCATTTTGAAAATGGTAGTTAGGGAAATCAGTCATGCAACTCAAGTTTGCTAACGGCTTCTGCCAACCGAAACTCAGTTACATTCACACATTTTTTGGACAGTTCCTTGACAGTTTTGCCAGTTACAATCTTTAGCAAAGCGATGGAAGAGTTTGGCAACTGTGCCATCAAGCAGCATCTGTTTAACAATAATCTGCTCATCAATACTCAGTTTGGATACTACCAGGATCAGTCACTTCCTCACTTCATTACAGCTTTGGTCCAAATATGGACAAAACAGCTGAACTCTATATATGAAGCAAGACTGACTGCCCCTGACATCAAAGCAGCATGGCATCAAGAAGCCCCAATAAAACTGTAATCAATGGGAGTCAGAGGGAAAATTCTCAATGGTTAGATTTATATTTGGTACAATTGAAGACGATTGTGATTCTTGAAAGTCAATCATCTCAGATCCGATACCACTGCAAGAGTTTCCTCGGTCAATGTCCTGGACCCACCTCTTCAGCTGTTTTATCAATCATCTTTTTACCAACATAAAGTTAAAGCAGGTATTTTTACAGATGATTACGCAATGTTCATTAACCTCTGTGATTGTTCAGATACTGAACAGGCTCAAGACCTGGACAACATTCAGGTTCAGGCTGATAAGTGGCAAGTAACATTTGTGCTGCACAAGTGCCAGGTAATGATCATTTCCAACACAAATGACTCGAACCATCTCACCTTGACGTTCAATGGTATTATCATTGCTGAATTCTGCATTGGGAAACATTCTGCAGTTGTCATTGATGTAAAACTGAACTGGACCAGCCACATAAATATTGTAGTTACAGGGTCGGTCAAAACAAGGACTTCTGTAAGAAGAGTGAACTTCTTTAACAAAAGTGATAAAGACAACATGTAGTGATCTTCTTTGTTGATGTCATTTTCCTTATAGCTGTTAGATTGAGAATATCATGTCAGTTGTAGATTTCCAGTTCTGAAATAACACTAGAATTCAGGATGGATGGGTTCAGCCAAAATCTGTATCCGGACAAGGTCAAAATAGGCAAATACTTCCCCATAATGCTTACCGGAAAAATGTCTTGATAGTTGATGCAGTCTCTGAAGTCACCCTTGTTCTTATACATGGTAACTTACTTTGCATTGCGCATTTCCTGGAACAATGCTCCCTGTCTCTAAGAGAGACAAGGAAGCTGTGCAGATGCTGCATGAGAGCCTGTTTCCCTTGGTTGAGGTGTTCAAATGATAACTTAGCCTTCTTTATTTTCAACGAAAATGTTTTATTTGCTGATGGGCCAGTTGCCTTTTTGATCTGTCATACATACCCTTGGCATCTGCATACCCTGGCAGATTTGTAAAAAGTACTTATTAATAGACTACCTAATAGTCTGGTGGACGTTCCCCCAAGCAGCTCTTCATGCATTCAGAGTTTTCTTGATCTGATATCTCTCGTCATGAATGATCAGTCAGTCTCATGCACATAATCTTGATGTTCCAACTTGTCAATTGAGGAGTTGGCATCTTCTTTCATTCATTTGTTTTCCTGATCAAGGGAATGCATCAAGTTGTTACTCTGAGGTCTCAAGCACCCAACGGAGCAGATGGACCATGAAGAGTCAGCACCTTTCTAGACAGGGGCTCCCTACTTGGAATGAGCAGTGGCTGATCAGTGTGATCTAATTGTCCTTCCCACTCTCAAGACAGCCAACAACACCTGTTCTCAACACCAATCAAGTTGGGCTTATCACTGTAACCACTAACGACTGTGTTGTGTTGATGTTCTGCAGTCAAACCGAAAGTTCAAGGTAGGGAGCTTGGGAGAAGTTTATGGAGTCCCTGGGTTTCCAAATATCAGGGGTATCACCTCTTGACCATTCCAGGTGAGGCCAAAAGGCATCAAGAAGCCCCAAACATTGTTTTAGTGTGAAGATTTGCCTAAAAGATGATATATTTAAATATTCATCTGCCATTAGGCTCCACGTCAGACATTTTTCAGAATTTACTCCCTTCGCCTTCAACTCTCCCAAAGTATCCACAGAACAGTGAAGTTGTTTGCCAATAGTTGACAATTTGCTTCATAAATGCAGCTCTACATGGCAGTTGTTCTGTTCACTGCATCTATGGATGCTAAACCACTTTCAAGTTTCTTTAAAGCTTTGGATTGGTGACATTTAGGGACGTGTCATAAAAGGTCAGTTGAGGACTTGTAAGTCTCGCCTAGTCAGTACACAACCTATCCATCAACTTGTTTGACTTTCTGTTTCACGTGGCTGCTAACTACCAATCTAGGTTGAAAATTAGAAGTAAACTAGCACAGAAAACCAGAAAACATGTTAACTCTCTTCTCCCACACACTAAATGCATCATATTGACTTGTTGGACACAGTCAGCCCACCATATTTATTCTTGTACACCAACATAATGAAGAGAGGGTTGATGGGTGAAGTAAGATTAGCTGCACAAGTAACAGGACCTAATTATCTCAAACTCTTGGGCAACTGGGGCAGTGCCTGAATTCTTCAGGTGTGCAATGAATTCCTCTGACGCACATATGCTTATCTCTAAATGTACAAAGGTACATAATGAAAGAACACAGTGATAAATCAAAAGTGAATGAAAAATTAATATTAAAAAATGGGAAAGTAAATAGGCATAAATAAAAACTCAAGTAGCAAAGCAATAAAAGGGAAGACAAAATAAAATGCAATCTCTATATTATAAGGGAATAGAAGTATCCAGGATTCAACAAATAAGAACAGTTTTACAAGAATAGAAGAGTTAAAAGGTGTAACAGATTATACTGAGTTACCTCCATATTTTTTATAAAGCTTTCTGTGTTTTTCTTCAGTGTTGTAACATTTTTTTCAATTACATAGAAAAGTTTCACTGAATCTTCGTAATCTTTGTCTGTTACCTAGTAATACAACGAGACAGCCCTGTTAAAAATGTAAAAATTCTTGTTTGCTTAACATTAAGTATTACCAAACAACTTGAAATATCCAATTAATTAAGCAATTGACTTCAACAGTACTGTATCACTTACTACCATCACAGCCACGATTTCACAAATACATTTCATACTCTCTTCTGTGTGAAAGGGCAGTAGTACAATCAAAATAGAAATATAACTCTTGCACTTCATTCCTCCCCCATATGACACTGCTATTCTAGTGAGGGACAAACATCTGCCAGAAACAGGGAGGCTCATTAGCCCATTACAATCAGGAATGCTGTGACATCAATCGATTCACATGTTGTTTTAAGGAGAACCTTTTAAATCTGCCCTTGTTAGGGCAGAGATAATCTCTTATATTAGATGGTCATGTAATAGAATTATTGGAACCAAAATAAACTCCTGGTTTAATTTTGTTTTTGTATAGGGTTGGCGAGAAATTTCCCAAGAGTTTCTTCTCCAAATTTCCCTTTCCCAGGAGATCATATGATTTTTGGAGAGTGTAGAGGCTGTCATCTTGAGAGAAAGTGAGGACTGCAGACGCTGGAGATCAGAGTCAAAACGTGTGGTGCTGGAAAAGCATAGCCAGTCTGAGGAGCAGGACAGTCGATGTTTCAAGCATAAGCTCTTTATCAGGAATGTGTTGATTCCAGACGAAGAGCTTATAGTCGAAACGTCGACTCTCCTACTCCTCGGATGCTGCCTGATTAGCTGTGCTTTTCCAGCACCACCATTTTGACTGTCATCTTGAGATATAGGCAAAATATTGTAACTGGATGAATCAGTTGGCTGGATCAAAGTGTTTTTCCTGTTCATCGAACAGGAAAATTTGTCGACCATACCAACTAAGCTATGAAATACACAATGTGACACTATATGAACACTTTAAATGAGGGAGGTTTTAAATACTATTGCCAGTATTTGCGCTCACCAAATTAGGTGAGCTATCCGCAACGTGTTGTGTGAGATTTTATCTTAAAAGATGAACTGAGAAAACGGGAGAAAATTCCATCCTATGAAGAGGATGTGGGACAAAAGCTCAGAATTAACAATGTTACCACAGTGATGTTTACTGGAGAATGGCTAAATGACCTCCTTTAAAATTATTCACACCAAAGTTAAAAAATCTTTTTCCATTTTCTATTACACTTTTCCTGTGCCTCAAGAAATGATTTTAACCCTGTCAGGGAGCTGTTAAAAAGACTGGAGCAACATACCATGATTAACTTGCTGTCACCCCTCAGGATGCAATTGTGACCTATTCTTTCAGAGAGGTGGAAAGGACCACTACTGAAAGCAATGAAGTCTCACTTTAATTTTGCAGCCATGATGTGAAGATGCTGGTGTTGGACTGGGGTGGACAAAGTTAAAAACCACAACACCAGGTTATAGTCCAATAGGTTTATTTGAAAGTATGAGCTTTCAGAGTGCTGCTCCTTCGTCAGGTAGCTACCTGATGAAAGAGCAGCACTCCAAAGTTTGTACTTTTAAAAAAACCTGCTGGGCTATAACCTAGTGTTGTGTGATTTTTAAATTTAATTTTGTGGATCAAGTTCAATTAAGTCAATGAGACCTGACAAGATCTGTGAAAGAAATCCATTGTGGATCCCCTATTTGTCTGGACCACACAGGGAAATCTTCATTGCTGGCTCCAATCCTCTACTACCCCAGTCTTCTCTCTCTCTATCTCCCAACTGCGTTGACCGAAAGACACACTTATCTTATTGACATTCTTTGCTGATTGCCAAAAAGGTTTAAGTATCTAGCTGAAACCTGCTTCAATCCAAAATGTAACTGACACTTGTACATGTAGATTTCAGAGTGGGTTCATGGAAAAATGTTCAGGCCATAGGAATTGAGGATGGGAAGTTAATAAACCTTGATTTTCATTTTGTGGACCACTGAATAATTTGGTCTCTGCCTGGACACTAGTCTGATGGGTCCCACTGGGTCTTTGTATTAGGCCTTTATTTTGTCTTTTTAAAAATTATTTATAGTTTTTTTTCTCATAGTCTCTAACATTATCTCCCTTCTCCACCTTATGTTTACAGTATAGTCTTTGATGAAATTATCCTTTTTGCCCTTCCAGCAAACTGCATTCACATTGTGATGAAAGGCGAGTGATTTATGTAGGCAATATCTAATTTTTTAAAGTTTCAACCAAGAGCATATGGATATTGGTTTATTTGTGTGAAAAATATTTTAAAATTAACTGGGTCAGTCCTTCTGAAACCATAATTTTAAATTATTTTAATTCAGTTTTATTGGTTTTATATTTCAGATAACAGGTTACTGCAAAGCCTCCAGAAGCATTAACGGAAGTTTGTTTATATTGTGAAGTGTTATGATAAGAGAGAAAAAAAAACACTAATCCATTCACTTTAGCAGAACCTATGATCTTTTTTGTAAAATGTAATCCAAAAGCTTTTGGATTCAGTTCGGAGACCTGACTGGGTTCAGATGCAGGTATAGTCTCTCTGACAAAAAGACATTGTTCACAGCTCTTAAGGAAATAAATTATCTCAGTGAAAGAGTTTAGTTTGTGAAACTTCCAAACTAGTACTGTTTGGTGAGCAATCTGTATTAGTTATTAAAACATTGAGAAAATCTAAGTTATGGTTGTGTGACAATTCCAGGAAAAAGACTTCACAATTCACAGGCCAGGAACTTAGAAAAAGCAGTTAAGTCAGACCTTCAGATTGGACCGGGAACAAAATCTTTTCTGGATTTTTTATAACTTTGAAGTGATGAAACTTGGGAGTAGATGGGATTTTGTTTTGACTAGTTACTTGGTTTGGTTTAGTTTATTTCAATTTTGTGCAATAAACTGCAGTTGTTTCATTAAAACCAAATCTGCAGCCTTGTGTATCATATTTGGATTTTCAAAATAATTATCAAGCCATATTTCATTCTGGGATTTGACTGTGATCATAACCTATTTCTGCATAACGTTTGTGTGCTATATTACACATTACATGAAGGATTTGGTGGAATTAAAGAAGGTGCAAAAATGATGTGCACAGATGATGCGGGAAAAAGGAAGGCTCAAAGAAGTATTTTTTCTCTAGAAAGTGGAAAGCTGATGTTGAGCTGATAGTGATCTTTAAATGTGATTGGGTAAGCATTGAAAAGCTTGGTCTCCTTGTGATAGAGATCAAACCAGGAATCATTACTATAACACTCACTAGTAAATTCAAAAGAAAATTGAGGGGGGAATTATTAAATATTCAATTCACAAGGAGTAGTTGAGATGAATATCATTGATGCAGTTAAGGGCAAAGTGAATAAGGACATAATGACAAAAATAATGAAAAGTTTTCCTCGTTCCTGATAGAATTTGATGAGAAGGTGAGGAAAGGAGTCAGCCTCCAGGTAAACTAATGAATATTGAGCTTGATGCTCTAATCCCAAGAAGTACTTGTGAGTGAGGTGCTGGAAAAGCACAGCAGGTTGGGTAGCATCTGAGGAGCAGGAGAATCGATGCTTTGGGCATAAGCCCTTCAGCAGGAATGAAGCTTGTGGGCTGGGGGGGGGGGGGGGGGGGGGGGGGGGGGGTGAGAGATAAATCCACATTGATCTCGTGTGGCTGCAGGGTCCCAAGATGGAAGATGAGACATTCTTTCTCTAGGCTTCGGGTGGTTAGGGTTTGGCGATGGAGGATGCCCAGGACTTGCTTGTCCTTGGTGGAGTGGGAGTTAAAATATTTGGCCATGGAGCAGTGGGGTTGGTTGGTGCGGTGCCTGGGTGTTCTCTGAAACGGTCTGCAAATTGGCGTCCTGTCTCCCTGATGTAGAGAAGGCCACATCGGGTGCAACGGATACAGAAGATGACATGCAGGAAATTCCTGACGGATGTGGAAGGATCCTTAGAGGCTTTGGATGGAGGTGAGGGTGGAGGTGTGGGTGCAGGTTTTGCACTTGTTGCATTGGCAGGGGAAGGTGCCGGGAGTGGGGTGTGGGATGGTGGTGGTGGGAGTGGGGTGGGGGTGAGGGGGTTGGATCTGACAAATGAGTCACAGAGGGAATGGTCTCTCTGAAATGTAGATAGTGGTGGGGAGGGAAATATCACAACGCAAGTCAAACTCATTATTCCGGAAGTGTAGTAGGATGAAGGTGAGGCCTTTGCTGAGGACTGATTGTTCATCCTCAGAAAGGGGGAGGTCTGGGGAAATGGTAAAAACATGGCAGGGCTGGGAGCTCTCCCAAGAGGGAGTGTAAAATTATTTTGTGATCACAAGTTAAAATCTGTGAGAGTATGGTGATAGCCCAGAAAGCCTACGCTGTGCCCTACAAGAGTACCCAAATATCAAATGCTGATGAGATTCACAGGATAGGAAATCTGATGCCAAATGCATTGAAATTGGTCCAGGTTAGCACTGAGTGCAAAGCATGAGTGCTTTATCAAAATGATTTTGAAAGTGACCTTCCTTGTCAGTAAAAGACACTGACTAGTGCATTTAATTGTTTCTTTTCCACCTCCAATGAAAGTGTTGCCCATCCATTTGCAGCTAGATAAGAGGAATGTTTTCAAAATTAATCAATGTAGTTATGTGTCTTGTATACACCAATTTCACCATGTTTAAATAAAGCAAGTTCAATATGAATTAATTACCACATGCTGCAGGGTTCATTTGACAAAGGACTGCTTAGAATCAAATATCATTTTATTTATTTCTACCTGCAAAAATTCTAAAACATAATTAATTAGATTGTATATGTGAGAATCTTAATTGGAATAAGAACATAAGAACACAATGCGACACAAAATCTCATTGTACAATCAAAGGTTGATCTCAAAATTTAATGGGATAAATCAACAGGAAAGGTTTAAGAATTGATCAAAAGCATGCCAATGTCAATGTATTTGTCTTAACCATACTTTTCTTTTTAATTTTCCCATGCTTGAACTTGTAGATTAAGGCATTGTCTACTGTACTGTTCTGTACTGAGAATTTATTCTGGAATGCTGTTTTTTCATAGTCCCATTCTAATTAAAATGATAAGTTTGGTGTTTTCTCAGATGACCACTCTTGGTACTTTGTAATGTTTGCTACTTCTGCTGGTATGCATTACTGGGTAAAGGTTGTTTTGAAGTAGTTTGCTGCCACTAACCCTCATTTAGCTTGGCTTTGATTTTGGAATTTTGTATGAGTAACAGAAGAACACCACTGCACAGTATCAACTGAAGAGGAAAAAACAAAAAACACTGCAGATGCTGGAAATCCGAAACAAAACAGAAATTGCTGGAAAAGTTCTGTGGACAGAAATCAGAGTTAATGTTTCAGCTCCAGTTACCCTTCTTCAGAACTCTTCTCTGTTGAAGTAAATATTTACTTCATTGTAGTATCCTGAATTTCTAAATTGGACAATCGTTTCTAATTGGAAGAGGTGGTCTCTTACTTGCAGTGGCCTAGATGCTTACAGTAGGCAGTTTCCTCTTCTTGACCATTTTCTGGATCTGTGTACATTTCTTTGGCTCTCATGGAATCATATGAGTTATCTCCCTTGAACTGCTTCTCAAGTTAGATGTCTGCACTTGCCATTCTAATTGTTTAATTGGTGAAGTAAACTTTCTCAAATTCTCAGTCATGTCATTGAAAGATTGCTGCTTACTCAACGCTAGCTGTGTTACTAAAACTGACTTTTCTGTTTTGAACAAAGAGGACTGAATATTCCCACTAGTCCCATGAGGACTGTGACTAGCCCACCTTTACAATGTTAAACAGCTCTCTTATGTCAATATAAGTAATCTGATTTGTCTGCTTTCTTCTGGACAGTTATTCTCTTGCAAGTCGTTGAGCTCCTCCAATTCCTCCTATGAAGCGCAGGTCAGCATATGTAAACATGTTCAAAATTAAGACTAGTTTACTGTGAAAAATGTTCCCATTATCAACTTTCTTATGTGCATTGCATTATAATGGTAGTTATGCTTCTGACAGCTATTTCAGCTACACCATATAATCTTATCTTTGTAGGATGTCGCTTCTGCCATCATGACTGTTCTGACAAGACAATGATGCTTATTCCTGTATCAAGCACATAATCAAGATGATGTTCCATAATGTAAACAATTTTTGCCTTATGTGGAACATAAGGATTCCCTTTCGAATGTCTCAGGATTGTTTTGCTCTGAATGGAGGAAACTGGTTAAGTGTAGTTATCTTTCTCAATTTGTGGGGAGTAGACCTCTATGTATTACTTCTGCACATCATCTGGAAGTGAGCTAAAGTGTTGCAAATGTACCATTGTGATAACTGGGCATTGTGCTTTGTTGTCCCATAGAGAGGACAATAATTTTTATCAATAAGTGTTTGACTCGTTCTCTGTGTAGGCTTATCATTAGATTACTTACAGTGTGGAAACAGGCCCTTCAGCCCAACAAGTCCACACCGCCCCGCCGAAGCGCAACCCACCCATACCCCTACATCTACATCTACCCCTTACCTAACACTACGGGCAATTTAGCATGGCCAATTCACTTGACCTGCACATCTTTGAACTGTGGGAGGAAACCGGAGCACCCGGAGGAAACCCACGCAGACACGGGGAGAATGTGCAAACTCCACACAGAGAGTCGCCTGAGGCGGGAATTGAACCCAGGTCTCTGGCGCTGTGAGGCAGCAGTGCTAACCACTGTGCCACCGTGCCGCCCACAAACCATGTGCCTCTTAAGAGTGCCCATACCCCTTTAGGTTAATATACTCTTTCTGTCATGAAGTGGTGTTTTCCTCTGACTTCTGCAACAAGCTTAGCCAGAAAATTTATCTCCTAAGTTAAATCTTCTTTGCTTTATTAGAAAACTAACAAGGTTCCACCAAGAATGCCAACAACAATTCTGTCTCTAATGAATTCTAATTTCAAAGCACCATATTCATTATTTCACTAATCACTAGAGGTAATTCATTAAATTGTTTATGGATTCTCCTGGAAGCTGAAGTCTTCTGTTAAATCTTGCTTGTTCAAATCTTGCCTATTTGTTCTTATATTGAAGTAATTACCAAAAGCTATTAGGATATTTTCAAAAGTATTTGGACTCTCTTTGTTATTTATCTGTTAATAACATCATTTGCAATCAGAACTACTGAATATATCACTTGAAAAGCCACAACTTGTAGCAACTGCTTAAGTGGGTTTGACAGCTGAGAACAGACAGACCATTCCTGAGCTAGTGGAGATTTGATCACTTCTCTGTATCTCGTGTCTAACCCAAGCTGTTCAGTTACCCAAGAACAAATCTCACAGGTTTTGGTAGGCAAAAAGGCCTGTGTTAATGATAACTGCTCACTAGTTCATACATCAATCATACTCCATCTCAACGCACAGCCCCTTGCATCCAGTTTGTCTGCGACCTAAATTTTAATGACTGCTTGTTCAAACAGCTGCTTTTGCAATGTTTTCCATGAATGTCAGGTTGCATGCTTTGCAAAATAACAATCTTTGCAAAACACTTCTAAAAACAATTCTTTTTCATTTCAGTCCATAAGTTTAAAAGGCAAAACCATTAAAAGCCACACTCTTTATCATGGGAAGGACTATCAAGAAGGGGATCTAAATGTTTGGGGCCTCATAAATACATAAAACCAGAGGGTGGAAACCACTGCTGAAAGAGTACTCATTGCCATCCTCTATTGTGTTGAAAATCATGGGAACAAAAGATGGCCATGACCATACCTGGAGTGGGCAGCATAAGTATTATGGCCTGTAAGAGAGGCAGCTACAATACTAATTGATATACGGCCTTCTAAAGGGCTAAATTACACAAAAATGTACAGGACACAGACCTGTGGGGTCCATAACCTCTGAAAACCCTTATCCACAAAACTCCGTGAAACTGACTCTGAGCTAAAAAAAATTATTTAGCCCAAAGTTTTTTTTAGAAAAAAAAGTTTCTTCTTTTACCGTCATTTCTGAGTCCCCTTTTAATTTGAGTGAATCATATTATAATTTGCTCGCCTTAATTTTTACCCTACTTCACAAATATCACTGTTTTTCTTTGAAGGACTAAAAACCTGAAATCTATAGATGGCAAACTGGGCCGCATTCATATTATTATGCACCAACCAAATAACTCCAATTTCTTTGAGTTTAGATTGATACTTGGGATCTGCGGCATATTCACAGTAATTACAGTATTGCCAACAGCCAACACAATGGTTTTAATTGTAGAACACAATGTAAACTTGTATTTTTTTCTCATAAAGGCAATTAACATCAGAGCAAAGAACTTACTTTTGGAAGGATTCCTGTTTCATGTTTAATAGCTTGGCTGAGCCTGGATGCCTTCTTTGCAATGGAATGCTTGTTTATTCTGCCTATTGTATCCCTTAATGAAAGATTTTCTTGTTTGCTGTATTTCATTACTGTTGAAATTGGAAGAAATATTAAAACATTAAAATGAAATGATATCTGGTAATTGCATCTGACTGGTCTAAATTCTAATAGATAATGCATATTTGTTGACAGAACTACTATCGGAATCTTATGGAAAGTTGTCAGATCTAGGTCTTTGCCAATGTCATTCTATTACACCCTGTCCTTTTCTATTGCACCAGATCTTCCTTATTGATACATCAGGTAGATTTCATAGTAATTCTGAACTTCACATGGTAGATTTGTTAAAGTTTCAGAAGCAACCTTCTTATCCATTCACAAACTTCATGAACAGTTCATGCTTTCTTCATGCTTTGTCCCAACCATTTCGTCCCTTACTTGAATCAACTAATTAACTCTCCTTACATAGTAACTGCTCACTTTCTCCCTAACTACAAAACTGTTTTATTACTTTAACCCTAGAGAACGCATCTTTGTGCCTTTGTTTCTCTTCTTTTTACCTCCTGCCTCAGTTCTAACCATGCTTGCTCCTTTAAGATCCATCACTGTGCATTTCTTGATCCACTTTGTCACTTTTTCTTCATTCCCTGTGCCCATTCCTTCAATCTGACTTCTGTGTGACCTGTGGATCAACGTCACTCGAGTCAAAATCACCCACAGTCATTTTCCTTTTGCCGACAGTGACTGTATTTTGATTTTCTTCTTCCTGATCCTTGCTTCAGCTCAGTGATTTCAAAATTGCCATCGGTGTTTGTGAAATCCTCTAAGTCCTTACTACATCCCTTGAGAAGAGACTTGGTAAGATTTCACAGATGATGCTGTTTGCTAAAACGAAACCTCATAAAACTGAAGGCAAATTATTGACCTTGAGATGTTTTAAATTCCTTCAAGGATGTTTGTGTCACTAACTAGGCTAGCATTTTTTTGCCTAATCCTAATTTTACAGAGGGCAGTTAAGAGTCAACCACATTTCTGTGAGTCTGGAGTCAAATGTAGCCTGGACTGGGTGAGAATGGCAGATTTCCTTCCTTAAATAACATTTGTGAACATGATGGGCTTCTAATAATAATCAGCAATGTTTGCATGGTTGTCATTAGGCCAGATGCATTCTTACAACAATCAATAATGATTACATGGCTGTCATTTGGCTAGTTTTTACTTTATTGCATTTTTAAAAAATTGAAATCAAATTTCATTATTTGATATGTTGGGATTTGACCCCATATACCCAGAACATTATCCTGTCACTGAATTACTAGTCTTAAAATTCCCACTATGTCAGCATTTTCCAATTATACCTTTGACATCTCTCTCATTTCTCCCAATCTCTTTTTGGTACGTAATTAACTTTTTGTGGAGTACTTTGAGATAGTTCACCTAATTAAACAGCTATGCAAGTATAAGCAGTTATTATTAAAAGCTGCATGCACCTCGCCCACAAGATGACAACAATATTGACAACAACAATAAAAGATTCACACATAGCTTTACTCCACCTATGATAAAAGATAAACGAGCATGTGGTCACTTTCAGAGGTGAAATATACAAGCTGTAAAAGTAAAAGATAATTCTTACCTTGTTATTGTTCTCATTGCCACTGCTGAAACGTTATGGTATCTGCCACATCAGCCAGTATGTGGCACAGAGTAAGGGCTATTTGTGCTAGCTCACTGCCACTAATCAGGCTTTATCTATAATGTGTTTAGGGCCTATCTAATTTTTGGCAGTAGAAGATAGGACATTGACTGTATGACAGCAATAAGAATATTTCAAATTACTTGTCATGAAAAGTTACCTTCTCTTCTATAAAATGCTATGATTGTACATAATAATCTGTGGAGTTGTACAGAATATAGCTGTGTCCCACAAAGGCGAGTATAGAATTAAACTGCCTCAATCCAAAGACTGTATGTGACCATCACATTGCATGGAGCTAATCCAAGTTTAACATTAAACACTTTCAGGCTATTACCTGAGACAGCACTTACCTACTTCCTTTAGTCTCTTGTATTCATTAATATTATAATTTACTTCTTGCATCGCCACTGTAGCTTTTTCTAGTGCAGTGTAACCTTCATCAGATGGTGCTGTATTTTCCAGTATAGTTTTTAAAAGTAATGGATATTTACCAATCCTCTGAACGGGTGTCACTAAGAAGAATGTCAATGTAATGGCCCCCGTGTGAGATCTATTGGAAAAAGTCAAAAAAGGAATTTAATATCAGCTCTTTCTTTACTGGTGCTCCAATATCATATAACGTGGCATTTCATGCTATGATCCTACTGCTCTCAATTATGAGATTATGCAAGATAACCTCTCAATATGCAAGATAACCTCTCAATTTATATCAATTTATGTTGATAAAAAATCTAATTCACGTTTTGAGTGTGGTTCCAGCACGCAACAGGGTTTTAATATTTAATAAAGACAGAAATTGCTAGAAAAACTCAGCGGGTTTGGCAGCATTTGTAAACAGAAAACAGAATTCTTCTCTGTTTCTGATTTCTAGAAATTGCATTTCTTTAGCATTTTTGTTATAATATTTACTCCAGACATCTTAGTCCGTAACTACACAATAAGACTCAAATGAGTCAAAACCATCACAAATTTGAAAATACATATTTGATGTGCCTTGCTATTTCTGATTTTGGCTGCTGGTGCTGTTCCACCTATACAGAAAAAATACTTATCTCTACCACTGCCAAGCACTCTAATCCCTGGATCTCTGCAGTTGGTATTATCATTATAGCCTGCAACACAACTCCTACACTTGTTTACTCTTAAACATTTATTTATTTTGCATGTCTGAAAATATGAAAGTACTTAAGATATAAAAATTATCAAAGGCTGAGTTAAGTAACACAGTGCTTCCTCATGATGTATACAAGTGTGTTTGGTCAAAACTAAATGGAGAGACAGTGTTGGATTTCTGCAGTACAGTTTGGAATCTCAAGGCTTCCCAAAATAGTAGTTACAAAGTGCATTGATGCACCTATGAAGGTAACTAAAACAACCTAACAACATCTTACTACAAAAATAATATATTTAATATTACAGCTCATGCCCTGACACCTCTGAACATTCCATGGTCACCTTACCATAAGGCACTTGAATGAAGCAAGGCTGAATTTTGAGGCACTTTCATCACCATGTGTTTCATTACCATGTGTTTCATTCTGTCCTTGAGCTATTATCTTCTACTTTATAACTGTTTACTATGAAACATCTTGAAAACAGAAATAGTGACACTGTCTGAAATTGTGGCTGGCAGACTTCAATGATCGTATAGAATCTAAATCTCCTCTAACCTCTTCCATCTTACCACCATTAAATTACAGATTTATCCAGGCTAGAAGTCAGTTTCAGAAGATGCAGTGCAAGACTGAAGTCAGATAATTATTCAGATCATCAGTCGTATTCAAATGAAGGATTATTACATTTTCAAGGAGAATTGAAAATTGTAAACTAAAGGTTCATTTAATTTTTAGTGTTTTTTGAAGAAGTTTGGGATCTAGATTGAAAAATAATGCTATTATATTTAATAATTTGAATTTTTTATGTAGTCTCACTAATGATACTCCCTTAAATGTATGCAGGTCTGAAATAAAATTGGCGTGTCCTGACCTAGTGGCCATGCAGCAACAGACAAGCACGATAGAAGGCAGTTCTTAGTAGGGAAAAGTTTATGTTATGCTCCACCTCACTGTTTCTTTGAAATGTGAACTGGAGACATGACTTCATTGGAATAAATTATACTGTTAGAAATTACAACTTTTGTAAAGATAGGTATTGCACACATTGGTGGTGCTGATAAAAGCACAGCAGGTCAGGCAGCATCCGAGCAGCAAGAGAGACGACATTTCGGGTATAACCCTTCATCAGGACTGGGCGGTTGCAGTCAGAGAGAGACTTGCTGAGAACTTTGTAGAGGGAGGAGAAAATCTCTTCAGAGTGGGCATCCTTGGAAGAGGCTTTGCAGTATGGTTTGAAGTAACTAGGAGATAGTGAGGACTGCAAATGCTGAAGAGTCAAAGTCGATAAATTCCAGTGTTGGAAAAAGCACACACAGGTCAGGCAGCATCTGAGGAGCAGGACAGTTGACATTTCAGACTTAGTCCATCATCAGGGCTGGTGAAGGGTTATGCCCTCTTGCTCCTCGGATGCTGCCTGACCTGCTGTACTTTTTCCAGTGTTACACTTTATCAACTCTAAGACTCTACAGCATCAGCAATCCTCACTATCTCCTATTCTTTGGTGGTACAAGACAGAACAATCAGAAACATTCATTCGGAACTCAGCCAAGTGGTTTAGCAAGGTTAAAAATCCTACCTATTCTTGATTGCACTGGTAGAACAAGACCCTCCAGATTTACACACAATGATGTTACCTCATTTATATATCCGCAAATGAGAATGGTACATGATTCCGAAGTATTGTAATAAACTCGAAAAATCAGAGCTCCCTGAACAGTTTAGGATAAAAGGCTCTCTGTGACATCATGATCAGAAAGTTTGATTTTTCAGTAAGTGCTCAGAAAACATACAGCTGTCTAACTGTTACAAAAGCAATATCCAAAGTGAATCACAGCTTATTTTAACATCCTGCCTGAAAGAAGGGATACACGATACACCACAAAGTGGTGTAAAATGGGCTGCCAATTTGCTATTAACTAGTTTACACTGCCACCAGTCAAATTTCATAGCAACTGTCATTCACATATGGAACAGGTGAAATGCTAGAATTGGCCTTGCTATTTCTAGGTTAAGGAGGTGGAGAATCAGTCAGAGCCTCTGCTTCTGATAGTTGTCCTTGCCAGAAAGAAAATATTTACAGTCAGTAGGTGATGACAGGATCCGAATAATTTTAATGTTACCTATGTTTAAACAGCCCGTTAATGTTCAATGAGTAAACTCTTATATGAGGAAGGGTCAACTGAGCAATCTACCCTCCAGGATGTTATTACACTAAATTAGGGCCTATGGAATTGTAGTAATACATTAATATTGATCGGGGATTGTTAAGTGGAGAAAAACAGGAACAAAACAATAATAATAACAATTCGTATTTATATAGCATATGTAATTTAATTATCAGACAAAAATACAAATTACAGCACTGCGGATGCTGAAAGTCTGAAATAAAAACAGAAAGTGCTGGAGAAACTCATTTTGAATGACCTTTTTCATTGAGGATAGAATGTTGAAGAATTGCTAGCAGAGACCTGGAATAGTTAAATTCAATAGTGCAAAAGTAGGAAAGAATGGGTCATTTTGGATTTAGCAGGCTCTAACAATTGGTCACTACAAAAAACTACTGGTTGGGTCTACAGCAATTAGTTGTGAGAGAATTCTTTACAATGTACCCAAATGTGCTTATGATGCAAAATTACATGAGAAACTAAACTGTGAGGCAGATGCAGGAGACTTCAAAGAGATGTAGGTTGGTAAAATGATTGGACAAGAGCAAGGCATATGTAACATCAAGAATTCTATAGTTATTTACAATGGTCAGAAAAGTAGAAAAGCAAAAGATTCTTTAAATGTCACTGAAATGAGAGGCATGTTGCCAAAGACTTTGATCTTGCACCCATCAGGAAAAACCCAAGAATGTCAAATTTCAAATGGTCACACAGGAGAAAAGAGTGCTGATTGGCTGCCAAGTCACCTCTAATTAGCGTGGATGTTGCCCTGGAGAAAACGAGAGTGAACTATACGCACTCCAAGCTTCTGGGTAATTCAAAGAAGGCACAGTTTGAACATAGTCCTTTCTCCTGCATGAATGGCTCCTTACGTATGTATGTCATTTCCAGCATGCATAAACAAGCAATGTTACAAACTGAATTGATTATTTTAGATCAGTTGTGAGCATGCATATTAATCATGTGGGATTATTGAGCAAGTGTTGCCCAATCACAGCAGAAGAGCTAGTAGGAGACAATTTGGTTTGGGTCTTGCAAATGGTTTAGTACTTTGTACTTTGACTCTTATAAACTATGAATGGAACAACATTCTCCCCATGTCTGTGTGGGTTTCCTCCCACAATCCAAAGATGTGCAGGTTAGGTGAATTGGTTATGCTATTTGCCCATAGTGTTCAGGGATGTGTTACCTAAGTAACAGGGGTAAATGCAGAGTAATAGGGTAGAGGAATGGGTCTGTGTGGGTTGCTCTTTGGAGGGTCAGCGTGGACTAGTTGGGCCGAAGGGCCTGTTTCCACACTGAAGGGATTCTATGATTCTATATGGTTTGCATAGCTGGCATTGCATCAGCATTGAAATTCATACACAACATTGCTCAACTTTGTGACAGGCATGGAGTCATGGCACCATCTTGTTAGTGAAAGGTACCACTTAAATAGGCACTACTTTTTTTAAATGGGGATAAATGGGAAAACAATATTCAGAGGCATGTCTTTGCAGGTGGATTACGTAACATTAAAATGCAGTTAACCTGCAGAAATCAATTAAGGAAAACGTTAGCCTTTATAATAAAGGGAGCGGAGTAAAAAAGTCTTTGTGTAATCATGTACGGTGTTGGTGAGACCTCATCTGGAGTACTATATATGTTTGTTTGAAGATAAGATATAGTTCTCCACGAGGTGTGCATCTCTGATCATTGGACTGTTTTCTGGGATTAAGGAATTGTCTTATGAGGAATGTATAGGCTTATATTTCCTACCGTTCACAAGAATGAAAGGTGATCTAATTGAAACATAAATTCTTAAACGGGTTGACAGGGAAGGACAAACACTGGAAGGATATTTTGTTCAACAAAGGAATCTAGAAATGCAGAGGAGGTGTCACTCGTGAGAGGAGGAACATGTTCAATCAAAGCTTGTAAATCTTTGAAATTCTCCTACCCACGAGAACTACGGGTGCTTAGTCATTGATGTATTCAGGACAAAGGTTGATGGATTGTTGGACGCTAATGGAAGGAAACAATATGGGAATAGTGTTGGAATGTGGAGTTGAGGTAAATCACCCATGATCTTATTGATTGGTGGAACAGACTAATAAGATCAAATGGCCTACTGAACTCCTACTTCTTACGTTCTTAAGTGTTGAAAGGCTGACACCATCCTCGGCGTTAGATTTCAGCATAAGTTGGTACTCTCAAGAGTGGAAAGAAAATAAACCTGTAAACAAAAGGGTAATTTTTACTAATTTTCACAAAAAAACATGGATTTTTGTGTGACATTTGAAATGTTGACAGTAAAAGCAGTAACATCATTAGCTTTACCTCCCTACTAGTTTATACCATGGTACAATGAAAGTAAAATCACAGAGAGCTATGTGAAATATTTCCTACTGTAGTGATTGTAATGAGATCAGCCAGGTAAACTTCACAGAATGTGAGTCCCCTGACTGGCACTGTTAATCTGGACCAATCCAGACAGATAAAAACAGGAGTATCAGACATCCTGGCAATCTGCAAGCTGGCCTGGAGGGAGCTGGGTCAGTGTTAAGGACTCTCTATGTTTAAGTAAAGGGTGACTCAATGATGGGATAGTGGCATCTGTGGTATTTCACCAATTGTCTGTAAAATCAGTGGTGTGTTTGTGCCAATACTGGAATAAGGCTACTTAAAAGATGATGAGAAAAACAAACTAGGAAGATGTTAGTTATGCCTTATTAGAGCTAATTTTTAAATAGTCCTGTTTACAAAACTCTTAATTTTTACTTAATTACATACTTTTTCATTAGAGCTGTGGTTTTACCTCAATATTTCACATTGACATGTCACGACTCCTGTGTGCCACAAAATTGAAACATTCTGGAAATCAACTGCCCATGACAACTTTCTCTTTGTACGTGACTACCTGCTCCTGATGGTTATGGCTTTCTGTCAGCTTTTTGCCTTTGCTCCAGAAATCATTTTATCTTTACACCAATCTCCCCATGATTCCCAGCTCACTCCTGCTGTTCTTCCCACTGCTCTCCATCTAATGTATCAATTCTCTCAGGAAAGTTTAATAATTACATGCTGAATTTCTAGTGACTTTGACCTTCAATGGACTGCAGCACTAACATCAATTCCCTAGCTATTTCTCAGCTGAATAATATCACAAAACCAAAAGGAACTACTGCAGGTGGCATGGGGAGGCGGGGTGGGGGGCGGGTGACGATGGTCACTTTATTTAAGATAGAAATTTGTTGTGAATGGGCAAACAGCATGCCCCTGAGCCAGAAGTAACAAACACAGCCAACATTGCTCCACGGCACACCAAAACATCAATCTAACACCTAAAGCATGTGACAGCTGTCCATGCACCAAACACACAGCACGCTTATTCAACTAAGTGGCCATTTTGGAAAGTTAGTGGCTAATCCTCAGTCCAGTCAAGAGGAGGAAGGGGGCACTGTTTCTCAGGACACATCAGTACCATCAATCAGAAGCACAGAGCACACTGAGCCGAGTGGCATGGCCATGAGCTGTTTATGCAGTTTAGCGTGAGAGGGGACTGTAGGCTACCATTGGGGAAGCAGGGTATAGGTGTTGATCACCACCAAAGCCTTCTTAGAGTCACAGTAAAACAGCAGGGTATCATTAAAGTGTAATGTCAGGGTTCCGGGTGACAGCTGGAGTTGAAGTTCAATTTGGTGTATCTCCACTTGAGGGTATGGGTGGGAATGGGCCATCGAGGGAAAGCAAAGTAAATAGGGTCATAGAGGTTCTGGAAAGTATCTGGTGATGAGCTGGAGTCATGTGCCGAGGGTGTCCAAAGTCAGCTGCATTCCCTGCTATCACTTGTGGCTCTGTAAATGCAAATTGCAAGCCAGAAAAAGACTTGGGACACTGCACAGTGTCAGCTTGATGAATGAAAACAAGGGATCCACATCCATTGGGCACAAGGAATTAAAGGGGCAAAAATATGAAGTAGGTGTTTGCAAACTCCAGCTACATGTCACTTGAATAAGTTATTCACTTATTTGTAGTTTATACAGAGTGAATGTGCTTAGGTGTCAACACTGGCCAATAGCAGACTGCATTATACAATTTTCATTTCAGCGACATAGCAGTTAACAGCAAAGATTTAAAAAGAGGTGAACGTTGCCCAAAAATGTTCTATCATCCATGGGACTTCCAAGGGTGCTGTGGCACAAGAGAAACATTATTGCATTATATGTCATATAAGTATGACGATGCACTGTACTGAATTCATTCCAAGTTTCATGGTTGTTTGGTTCTAGAATTAGAAGATGGGAGTGCAACAGGTACTCCCTTTCGAATGTAATGTACAGCACCTTCAACAAGTTGGAACATATGCTGCAATCAGGGCCATGGTGGAGCAGAAGATAGGATCCCTCATGATTTGGTTGCACAGCTTGAAGTAGTCTGGGGTGACCTCTAATACAGTCTGGACAGAGATGCTGCACCATCCTGGCATGCTATGCTCTGCATAACTGGAACAGGCAAAGAGATGTTGCAATTGACGCTGAAGAACCAAGAGAATAGGAACAATCTTCAAAGGAAGATGAGGAGGAGGACATTGAGCTGTAGGAAGCTCTCTTTGTGAATGTCAAAGCTGAGCTGCAAGGGCAGAACCTGACTGATATCCAGTTCCAGCTGATGAGAGCTGGGTGCAGCAGACTATGATGGAAAGTCAAATAGTTGTTGGTCATGATGCTAGCATTTGGTTTACTGTGGGGGTGAACTGCAGTCTCTACGCATTTGGTCTGCATTCCCTTTTGCTGGCTGCCAATTAGTACTCATACCTGTACTTGTCCAATTACTTGCCTCTGCATTACGCTCTCTAACTGGACAGTGACAAGTTGCGAGTCTCTAGTGGGCACTGGGGGCAGAGTAGCAGTGACTTAGACAGAGTGGTTATATATGGTGTCACTAAAGACAAACAAATTGTGCATGATGTGGTGGGGAGATGGAAAAGTGAAATTGCCTGTGTCTTTAATTAAGTGAATCAAGGTAATTAGGGAGCACTTTAAGATCTGATTTCTGATGTCTTGATATTTTCATGGGAATAAAAGATAATTAGGAGCTTCATAAAGCTTAACCAGCAGCAATATGGCAGGAACAGAGACAACAGCATTGAAACATTTTTCTATTACATGCAAAACGTGAAACGGTTTGGATTTAAAAAGTCCTGGGCAGTAGTATAATTTTCATGATCCATTTTGCCCTCCTCTACCTCGTGTTCTAGATCCCCTTTATTCCTGGCAACTTTGCGAATGAAGGTTTGCTCATTTTTTTAAAGATCATGTAGGGATGGCAGCCATGGCTGTCTTTTCGGTGTGAGATGGTGAGTATTGGTAATCTCATTGGAATAGTAACGCAGAGGCATGGGTTGAAATCCATGAATTCAAATCCCACCAAGGCACAAGATGGTATTTAATTTCAATTGATAAAACCTGGAATTAGTCTCAGTAATGATGACCATGAAATTCTCATCAATCATTCTTAAAAAAACTATCTGGTTCACTCATGTCCACAAATCTGTTAACCTCACCGAGTTTGCCCATAATGACTTTAGAACTGCAGCGATGTTGTTGACTCTTAACTGTCTTTTGAAATAGCCTAGCAAGCCACTCAGTTACTCAAGAACAGTTAGGAATAGGCAACAACTGCTAGTCTTGTTAGTGTTGGCCCCATGAATGAATAATGAAAAAAATTGTTGTCCGTTTTTGAACCTGTTTCCAATGGGAAAACTTATGCTCAACATCTACTCATTGGAATGACCAATAACAATTTGCCCAAGAAAATATCTGCAGTAAAAACCAAACAATGCAATGAGGCAAAAGAGAACAGTTAAAACTGAGTGAACAAGCACAGCATGAAAATTTTGTGACTCCTCTCAATTGTCTGGCTAATTTATAATTTAAAAAATCATTGCTTTTGAAGTAGTGTTTTTACTGAAAAACTGGCATGTTTTAAGTGACTGTGTTTCATTGAACAACTTCTTCTGTTTAATTGATAGCCATCACCTTTAAAAGCTTTGCCCATATAAGATCATTCATTCCCACCTCCTCACCCATCGCAGTTCAAACTTGGAGGGAATTTGACTGTATTACAGCCAGGCAGAGAAGATCTGCAAGTGTTGGTTATACATATTAATACAGATCCAGAAAATAGGAAATCTACCATATAATGTAGTTGCTGTGGGCACTACAACAATGTCATGTTGTTGGTATCACAGCTTATTCAACAAAATTGTATCTGAGTCCTTAAAACTGCAAAGCGGCCAGGCCTAATTTTTGCCTCATTTCAATAGAAACAGAATGAATTGAACTAAAACATACGCATATTTTTTTAACATTCCAAATAAAGTTAGACATATTGACAACTACTGTAAAAAAAAATTTCAATCTCCAAAAATGTTAACAGTATGAGCACCTCAGTCAAACTGTTATTTTTCAAAGCAATCATCTTACTGAAGTCTCTTAGCCTGCCTAGGTTGGGATGTACATATGATAGATTTTCACCATTACATATCTTTTACAGTTACAACAAAATGTCATTACATTTTTGTGATACACATTAGAGTGCCTAATCGAATGCAATGTAGATCTCATTATAGTAATACCACATTAAAATACTGAACGCGTGACTTCATAATTCAGGCACTGTTAGGTTATTTACATGTGGTATCACTGTAGTGTCCTGCTTTACCATTTAAATTGGCATTGTCAGGTTTTAACATTTTCAATGAAATATTAAAATACTAATTCGTTATTTATTTATAACATTTTTTAATTTTAATGGTAAATATTTAAGCTTGTCAATTTGTCACCATTAATTAACATGACAATATTTGCTGATTACTTTTTAAGCACATCGACTAGGAAAGTTTCGTATAAAGTACCTATTTACTAATATACTTTGAAGCACTGAACCTCCAGAGTTCTTCGAACATACAATAATTAACAATTCAAGCAACAAAGTCCATATTCAAGGAAGGAAACGACTGTTGTACAAATAGAGACTATAGTCTGCAACACAAAAAATAAATTGTGCATGGATGTTGGAAATCTAAAAAAAAACAAATCTGAAAAATACTTAACAGATCAGACAGCATTTGTGGAGACAAATACAGGTTCAAAAATGTTTGAGGTCTGTGAGCCTTTTCAAAACAGCTCTGGAAGATGTCTGGAAGCAAAGATCTTCAACTCCAGGTAAAAATCCAAAAGCTTTGAATAGTGTATGTTCTGGTGAAAGCAGACAGACGTCTTGGTTTGGCTAACTGAGTCCATGTAATATAAATAGTTGATGGGAATTAAAATTTGAAGTTGGCGATAGTAAATAGTGAGCAATTCTGCATAATTCGCAAGAAGAAATAAGGAGTACAACTTGTAGGACTGAAAAAAATATTCGTTGACTTCATTTCAGGAAGATAGAAATACATTCAATTGACACTTCTATTCAAAGATATTGTGTGCCAGCTTAAAATACTTTACAAATGATGTCAATATCCTATGGAGTAATGACTTTACCTAAATATTGAAATATAGTTATCTATTATACTGGACATACTGAGAAAAGTTTAATTAAGAGGTTAAAGTTCAACATTCCATTTGCATAAAACTAATGAAAACACCAAAGGTACAGGTATGTGGAAGCCCCTAAGGCAAGGAGGAAGTGGAGGCCAAGGATCACCAGTATGCAAGAAAAAGAAACTGGTGAATGATAAGGAAAATAGCGAGCATGGTAAGGAAAAGAACAAAACTAGGTTAGGAAAGGACATTGGGTGATGGAGTTCAAAGATTTGCTTCAAAGCACCACCCAATGGTCACCAGGTGCAACTGTATTAGACAGAATTGAATCAGATCTACTCCACAGACACAGGTCATTGAGCAAAGCTCAGAAATGTAAGAAAAACAGAACATTAGAGATAGGAACAGGAGTAACATATTCACCCTCTTAAGCCTGCCTCACCATTCCGTAAGAGCATTTCTGAAATACAGCCACCACTACGCATTCATGGCAGCTCAACATAGCCTTCAATTCTTTGTTATTTCAGAAGACTATCTACACCCTCAGTAAATACTTTCAGTGATCTTGCCTCCACAACTTACTGCAATAGAGAAATCCAGACATTTACTATCCTCTTACGAGAGGAACTTCCTTCACACCTCAGTTTTAAATAAGCGTCCTTTTATTCTGTAACTCTGTCCCATAGTTGGAGGTCTCCCTGTTAGTGGAAGCATCTTCTCAACATCTCCCCTGCCAAGCTTCTTCAGAATTTTCTATTCTTCAAAAAGATCACCCCCATTCTTCTAAACTCTAATGAATAAAGGCTTAACCCGTTAAACTATTCTTGACAAGTCAACCAATTTATCCCAAGAATCAGCCTGGCAAATCTTATTTGAACTGCCTCTAACATCAATATAACAATTCTTAAATATGGGGACCAAATGGTACAGAGTATTCTTGGTGCAGCCTCACCAACACCTGTACAATTGTAACATGACTTCCCTATTTTTAAACTCCAACACCCGAGCAATAGAGGCTAAAATTCAATTTGCCTTGCTGCACTTTTTGTGTTTCCTGCACAATAATACCTTTTCTCTCACTCACTCAATCTATCTATATCCCTTTGCAGATTCCTTACGTCCTCATCACAGCACATCCTCCCATCTATTTTCTGTTGTCAGCAAGTTTGGATGCATTACACTCTGCCCCACTTTTACCTCACTAATTGAGAGAATAAATAATTGAGAATGTAGGATGTAACATTCTTTACATCTTTCCAACTTGAGAAAGGTGCATTGATCCCAACTTTGATTTAATTTCACCTTCATCTTGTGTGTTAAGCAATCCTCAATGCACGCTGATACATGACTGCAATACCATGAGCTCCTGTCTTGAGCCCTCTCTCAATATAAATACACTCCTTCTGCCACTTCCTCTTTATTAACACTGCTTGCTATGTCCTTAAAGATATCTAGTACATTTGTCAAACATGATTTCCCTTTTACAAAATAACTTTTCGAAATGCCCTGCTATTTCTCC
This sequence comes from Chiloscyllium punctatum, assembly GCF_047496795.1. Classification (NCBI taxonomy): domain Eukaryota; kingdom Metazoa; phylum Chordata; class Chondrichthyes; order Orectolobiformes; family Hemiscylliidae; genus Chiloscyllium; species Chiloscyllium punctatum. The sequence goes on along the minus strand of NC_092758.1, from coordinate 54,530,806 downwards.
ATGATTGAAACTAGCAATTTCCCTTATTGGCATAGAGTTTTGTGTTTTCTGTCTCTCTGCCTTCTTGAACAAGGGAACCACAAAAGTAGTTTCACAATCTTCCAGAACCTTCCCAGTGAGTTTTGGAATATTTCAACTAATGCCTCCAAAATAACTAATGCCAGTTCCTTTAAAACCTTCGCATGCAGGCCATCATATGCTGGCAACTTAGCTGAATTCTGTCCTATTAGTTTGTCAAATGCTTTGTCCCTCATGCTAGAGACTAGCATAAGATAAAGTCATTCTTCCAAATCTGCAAGGGTTCATTCCTGAGAACCTCCACAAAGGATGAAATTCATTAGCGTGAACCTGTTTAAACATAGGTTAAAAACAGATTAAAAATATTGCAGATGTGTGATTTTTGCCTGCAGATATTGATTTTTGTTATCACTTATTTTTTGCCTTGGATAGTTGATTTGTGAATTCGTGGATAAAGAGGATTTACTGAATTTCTTCCCATTAGCACTTTGGTTATCTGATATCTTTGGGATGTTTATGTTGTCCTTCACAATGAAAACAAATGCAAAATGTTGGTTTAATCTAGCTGTCATTTCCCAATTCCTTGTTATCAAATCACATCTTCCAAGGGTTCCACATTCTAGCTGCTTTCTTTCTATATAATGAAGAAGCTCTTGCTGTCTGTTTGTATATTTCTTGCCAATTTTCTTTTGTAAACAAGTTCTTTCTTTTCATTCAGTTTTTAGTCATCTGCTACTGATTCCTAAAAAATAAAATCCAAATCCTCTGGCCTACTTTTAGTTTTATCACTTAGTTTTTTAAAATTTTGAACTCTCCTGAATCATCGTCCTTAACTAAGGCTGGTTCAACCTTCTCAATGAGTTCTTTTTGACTGGATCACATGTGGAGTACTATGTACAGTACTGGTCACTGTACTTACAGAAGCATGTTATTGTATTGAAAGCAATTCACTGAAGGATTACTAGACTAATACCTGGAGTGAGTGGGTTGCTTCACAGGGAAATAGCTAAGCCTGTATCCTCTGGAAGTTTGCAGCATCAGCGGTAACTTAATCAAAACACACAACTCTTGAAGAGACTTGACTAAGCACACATTAAAAGTATGTTTCCTTTTATGGGAGAATCTAGAACTAGGGGTCAACATTGAAAATAAAAGGTGCTCATTTAAACAATGGAAGAGGAAACTTTATTTTCTCTCAACGGGTTGTGAGTCTTTGGAATTCCTTTCCCAAAAAAGAGTGAATGCTAAAACATTTTTTTTATGACAAAGGTAGACAGATTCTTGGTTGCCAAGGAGATGAAAGATTATCGGGGATATGTAGGGAATATAGAGTTGAGGTTAAGATTAAATCAGCCATGATTTTATTGAATGGTGGAGCAGACTCAAAGGGCTGACTGACCTACTCTTGTTCCTTGTTTGTCCATCTCCTCCAGGCCACGTGTCATCCTGATTTGGAAATGTATCTTCATTCCTTCACTGTGTCAAAACCTTGGAACTCTCTTCCTAACAGAACTGCAAGCATGCATACACCTCATTGACTGAAGCAGTTCAAGAAGACAGCTCACCAATGCTTTATCAAGGGAAATTAGGCATGGGCAATAAATACCAGCATAGTTAATGATACTCACATTCGTGAACAAATGTGTAAAAATGGATTCACGGAATTAAAACCTAACAGAAAGCCAAAAAGAAATAGGCAGGTAACACATCTTCCTTTCTGACAATTATTCAGGTCTGAATACGTATGAAAGTGATTTATCATTTGGGGAGAGTGCAGTATCAACTGTAAAATCATGGCAGGCATAAAGATGACTGGAAGAGCAATAGATTCAATAGTGATTGGGAAACAGATGGATGTTTCTGAGACTGCAAATGTGAATCTATATTAGTTTTTGCCTCTGTGGTGCCAGGGTCAAGATTACATTTAATGCTGCAGTGCATACTGAAAGGGAGGATCAACAATCAGTTGTCATGTTTCACCAATGATACAGGTAGAAAGACGGATATGATCCTGTGGTGAGAATTTAGTGTGTTAAGATTTAGGGAAAAAAGAAATTCCTGAAATAAACCTCAAAAATATTAATCACTGAATTATACTCAGGCCCACGTGCACTGAGCATAGAAATAGGAGAACAGAGCTGATGAATGGATGGCTGAAGAGATAGTCCAAGAGTGAGAGCTTAGATTCCTGGGAGATTGGGATCAGTTCAGGGGGACATGGTACCTGTACAGGCTGGAGAGGTCAGGACTTGCAGGTCATTGTTGGGGAGGGTTTAAACTCACTTGGTGGAGATGTGGGAACCAGGAGTTACAAAGGGATATCAAGGCGTGAAGAATATTGTGAAGAATATAGATCATCCTAGAGTAGGAAATACTAAGATATTGGGTGAGTTCAGCATAATAGAGAAAATAATAAAGTCTAAGTTATGGTTATTGTGCATGCATTTGAATGCATTGAGTTTAGTAAATAAAATTGGTGAGTTGCAGAAACAGATAGCCATTCCTTGTTCTAATAAGCAACCTTTTTCAAGAATGAATTCAACAATCCAGATACAAGTTATTTGGATAAGTTAGGAAAAGAGGGGGAAGAGTATTGATTAGAGAGAACATTGCAGTATTTGAGAGAGAGGATGTCCTAAGGACTTAAGGACAGAATCCAAATGACTAGAACTAAAGGTCAAAAATGGTACAATTACACTGTTTAATGTAATCCATAAACAATCACGATGTAGAAGTATAAATCTGCAAAAAAAATTATAGAAAAGTGCTAAAATTCTAAACTAGTTATAATAGAGGACTTTAATTATCAACATAGACTTGCTAAGGTGTTTTTAGGAAAGGTGTTTTTTTCCACTGTTTTATGTGTTCAGTACAAACAAACAAGCAGGTTTTGCTGAATGTGATTCTTGGAAATGAGGTGGGTCAAGTGGCAATGGACTAAGATGTAGGCAACAGTGATCATTATATAATAAGATGCAGGTTCATGATGGAAAAGGACACAAGGCAATGCAGAATAAGAATAATTAACTGGGGAGAAATGAACTTCAATGGGTTTTGGAAAGGAGCCATACCAGACTGTGCACCATTAACACTGTTTTTCTTTCCATTGTTGATGCTAGATCTGTTGCGTTTCTCCATCACTTTCTGTTTTTATTTCAGATTTCCAACATATGCAATATTTTGCTTTTATTCAATGGGCTAAATGGATCTGGCTCAGAGATAATCAAAGATTAGTAGTCAAAATTGTAACTGAACAATGGACTGCTATTAAAGAAATAATTCAAAGGGAATCAAGGTATCATGCCAAAAAACGGGAAAGGAAGGAAAAATAAATCCAGTGCTCACAGGATGATGAAAGAGGTTAAGATGAAGCAAAAAAAAAAGTGCGTTCATGACAGATATCTCATGGATAATACACTTGAGGACCAGGCTGCACATAAGAAAGTTTACAGGCAAATTGACAATGCAAATACGAGAAGTAAAGAAAGAACATGAGAATACACTATTAACTAATTTAATAATTCAAAATTAATTATGCACATTATATTAAAATAGGGGTCAGATGATTAGGTCACATTAGGCACCTAAAGGTGTAGGCAAGGACATGGCTGTGGTATTAAATTAATAGTTACAAATGAATTTACAAATAAGAAAATACTATGCAGATCATGATGATAGAAAAGAATTAATTTGGATATGTTACAAGTTTTAAATTGGTCATTGATAAGAGTTATTGGTTTGACTATTTATATATAAAATTGATGAGACTGCAAGATAGGATATATAAAAACAGAAATTGTGGAAGTGCTGGTCATATTTTTCCAAACATTTTTAGTTTCAGATTGGATACTGAGGACTGGAGAAGTGCAAATGTTACATCCTTTCTCACGAAAATAATATATAGATAAATTAGCAAATATGGTTCAATCAGTTTATCTATGTAGTTGGGGAAGCTTTTAGAAATGTTAATGCAGGCCAAATTAATAGTCATTTGGACAAAAGTAGGTTAAAAGTTAACATGGATTTGTTAAGTAAAATTGTGTTTGACTGCTTTGAGATTTTGATGAAGTAACAGATGATTGAAGAGGGGTGCCACACAACAGATGTGTCAGCAAAGTTCAAGGAATAACAGGGACAGTAGTAACATGAATACAAAATTGGCTGAATGACAGAAAGCAAAGAGTAATGATGACTGGTTGCTTGTTGGTGTTATGATTTCTTGATAAAAATTAAAAATCAGATCTTGATGTACAGGGCACAATTTCAAAATCTGTGCATGATTCAAAACCTGGAATCATTGTACACCAAGAGAGGATGATTTGGAGCTGCAAAAGAAGATAAACAGGTCGGTGAATGAAAAGACAAATAACAAATTAAATTTAATGCAGAAAAGTATGAATTGATTCATTTTGGTAGAAAATACAAAGGGAGAAAGGAAAGGGAGAGCAGGAGCAGAGGCAGCTAGGGGCTGGGTGCATATGTACAAATATCATTTAAGGTGGCAGGACAGGTAGGCAGAATGGTTAATAAAGTATACAGAATCCTGAGCCTAATATGCAGAAATATGTGGCAGAATATTATAGGAGTTGCAGCAACATGGGTTATGGTGAGATTTGTGACAGAATCAGAAGAAAATTCCAGTGATGTTTATCTCAATGTTATCGTGCAGATATTTTTAATCAATCTGTTCATACATGTTATGACACACTTCTGTGGCAGATGGGACTTGAACCCAGACTGCCTGGCCCACAGGCAGGGACACTATCATTGTGTCACAAGAGCACTTGTGGTCTTTTATGCTTTCTACATTGTAGCGAGTCACCAAATAAGGTTGTTAAACACCTTGTTAAGGACCCACCTCACTTTATTAACATCAGCTTCCAAGCTTATCAAATGTGCCAAACAAGCTGGGCATCACATAGAACTCAGAACAGATACCTGAATTCAGTTCACTACTTGCCCAGAAAGCTCTCCACATTGGATATTAGGTACCAAACTCTCAGGACATGCTCCATGAGCACCAGTCACATGCATCCCACATCCACCTTGTGGCAGAATTAATGTTGCTGCAAGGACTCTGTGTACGCAGAACATGTATCCAGTTCATGGACTTGCTCAGGCGGCATCTCTATGTCCTTCATTTGCTAACATACAGATGACTCACTCTGAGCCTAGCTGCTTGCTTACAGCCTCACTGATTTACTCTGCCTTGTCTTGTCTTTTTGCACTTTTCTCCCTCAGCTAAAGAGATTCCAAGCTCATATTATATCCACCTTGCCTTACTACTTAGTGCAGCTACAAAGGCAGGAAGCTTGCTCTCGTTGTCAGTAGACCTCTGAGAGTCACAGAGGTCTACAGTACAGAAAAAAGCCTGTCGGCCCTCTGCCGTTCAAAAACAGCCATTTAATAATTATTCGAACTTCATTTTCTTGCACTAGGCCCATAGCCTAGTATTCCCTGGCATCATAAATGTACATCTAAATACATCTTAAACATTACAAGGGTTTCTGCTTCTACCACCCTGACAGGCTGTTAGTTTCAGATTCTCACCACCCTCTGAAAAGGATTTTCTTCACCGATGCACCTTATAATTTAATATATCTCAATCATATTCTCCCTCAGTCTCCTCTGCTCCAGGCATAACAACGCCAGTCTATCCAATCTCTTTTCATAACTATGACTCTCCAGTCCCAGGAACATCTCTCCAGAACAATCATATCTAGTTGTAATGTGGATTCCAGAACTGCATGCAATACTCTGTCTTATTAAACTTGCTTCATTATTTCCAAATGTTATACATGTTCGGACATATAAAGAGTTAAAGCCTCAGGAACATAAAATAAATATACTTATGCAAGGCTCCTACCCCACTTCATTGAGAGTGTCTCTAACTTCTTTCCAGATAAGTTCATTCCCCTTGTAGTTAGTTTCGAGTTGCAGCATGTTCTCATAGTTTGCACAGTACTCTTTGTAAGCATCTTCCAGCTCTTGTTTGAAGATGAGAAACACATTGCCTTTCAGAAGAAAAACATCAATGAATCATCAGGGAACACTGTAACTTGGGGCAAATATAGATATATGGTTGAACAAGAGGAAAACACATTCTGGAGAAGAATGAGTAGTGAGATTCATAAAGTGTTGAGACACACACACACACACACACAAACAAAGGACTTAATGAATTTGTTATATCCTAGAAACTTATATTGCTACTTTTGAAGCATTAAATATTCTTATACAATTAAAATATTATCTTTCTAAAGACTTTAATGTACTAGAAGAAAATCCAAATACCCATAAACTATGAGTTCAAGCCACAGACTGGACTAAACTCAAAAATGTAAGGTCATCTTTCGAAATTCTCCTCTTTCATAAATATATTTACAATCGACAGGTCAAGAAAAAAAATACTGGTTTTACAAAGACCTAGGCAGTTTTTTGTAAGTACCAGATCAGTCTGAAATAAGGCCACTGCTCGATGGTGGAACTAACTTGAGCATAACTTGTGAATTTTATTTGTAAATACTTATGGAACATAAAAAGATGGATATTTTAGAAATAAAATGTATTAAAGCTAAAAAAGCATTGAAACTTATTTTTGTTTTCAATTCATTCATTCATGGGGCGGGAGCATTGCTGACTGAACCATCATTTATTGCACATTGCTAGCTGACCTTGAACTACCTTATTGAACTGCTACACTCCATATGGTGCAGTTTCTTCCACAACACCTTGAGTGAGAAAGTTACCCAGGGTTTTGGCCCAGTGCCAATGAAGGAATGGTGACATATTTCCAAATCAGGATGGTGAATGGTTAATCCTTTTATGAAGTAGTAGTTATGGGTTTGGAATGTGCATTCTAAGGAACCTTGGTGAATTTCTGTAGCTGGAGCTGCTAATAAGCACTGGCGGTGAAGGAACTGAATGTTTGTGGATGTGGATGTGGATGGGGGAATGGGCCCCTCTTGTGGCATAGTGGGACACCCAGGTTCATTTCCCAAATGCTCCAGAGGTGTGTAATAACATTTCTGAACAGGTTGATTAGAAAAACAGGCTAAATAAAAACGTTTTTAAAAAATTCTCAAGCCGAACGCTTCATTTTGGATGGTGTCAATCTTCCTATGTGCTGTTGGAGCTGCCCTCATCCAAGTAAACGGGGAGTATTCCACTCAGATTGCGGCCTTGTAGATATTGAACAAACTTTGGGAATTTAGGACGTTTTATTTACTCATCGCATGATTCCTAGCCTCTAACCTGCTCTTGTAGCCACCTGTACTTAATATGACCAGTCCTGTCCAGTATTTGATCAACAATGACTAGCAGGATGTGATAGTGGGGACTCACTGATGGTAATATCATTGAATGTCAAGGAGCAATGGTTAGATTTCCCTTTGTTGGAGTTGGTTATTGCTTAGCACATATGTCACACAAATGTTACTTGCCACTTGTCATCCCAAATCTGGATATCGTCCAGGTCTTGCTGCATTTGGCCTAGGACTGTTTCAGTATTTGAGGAATTGCAAATGATGCTGAACATTGTATAATCATCAGCAAACATCCCCATTTCTGCCCTTATAATGGAGGGTAAATCATTGTTGAAGCAGCTGAAGATGGCTGAGCTGAGGATACTATCTTAACGAATTGCTGCAGAGATATCCTGGAGCTGAGATAACTGATCTCCAACAGTCATCTTCCTACATGCCAGATATAACTGCAGCCAGTAGAGAGTTTTTCTTGAGATTTCCGTGAACTCCAGTTTTGTAAGGACACCTTGATGCTACACTCAGTCAAATGCGGCCTTGAACTACCTTACTGAACTGCTACACTCCATATTCCCCCTCACCTCTGGAATCCAGCTATTATCCATAGAGATGTACAGCATGGAAACAGACCCTTTGGTCCAACCCGCATGTTTGAACGAATCCTGTAATGAAGTCTGGGCCTGGCCGAACCCAAACCTGGCATCACTGAGCTGGTTATTGCAAAGCAACTATTCGACCTGATAGCATCGCTGATGACACCTACCATCACCTTACTGGGCAGAATCTTTAAATGATAGTTGTGACTTTAGCTGCCAGTTGGGGAACCATTAAGAGACTCATGTTGCTTAATTTAAGGAAGACTTGCCACATCTTTTCTAATTGAACAGTTTTGTGGACAACAGCAGAATTTCCCTCTACTATTAGATTCCTGTTCAAACAGGGCAGGGGAAGCAATCTGGTAGAAGTTGCTGACCAATCAGAAGTGGTGCCTTGAAGGATGTTATATCTGCTGCCAGAAAAGTAACACTGGAGTCTAGGAAGCAGGAGTAAAGTACATGATGTGTCATGGAATTGAGGTCATTGGGAGCTTTCGGGGGAGAAAGCCCTTAAGTGGACATTAATTGGCAGCAGTGCTTGTGGACTGAACACCTAAGACATTCTCATCCATAAGTTATTTCCAGCAGAGGGGGGAGAAGGTGCAGGTATCAGGTATGCCTATATGCCATCTAATTATGTGCCCTTCCTACATCCCCACAAGCAGAAGATTTCATCCATAGCTGCAGATAACTTACAGGTATGCGATTTCTAAATTCTTGATTGTTGACTTGCCTGTGAAGGGTTAATGCATGGTTTAAAACAACAGTGATTGCTAAGGTGTTAGTGTGTTAATATGCTTGAACTATGATAACTTGATGTTTATTTGTAGCCACACTGCTCCACAATTACTAACAAAATGAATGAAAAACATTTATAGCAAAAACTACCCTTGCTATTCTGATGTACCTTTCGCAGTTAAGAATGAAGCAACAACTTCAAAACCCTGAAATCGGGTCACCTTGCTTGAGACAAGGCATTGCCAAGGTTCCAATCGAGAACCTACCTACAGAACAGCTGCTTAACTGTGAGATAAGGTGATGAGTCAGGGATCTGTTCAGAGAGTCGATAATCTTGTTTCCATGGTGAAATTGAACACACTTAAAGGAAAAAAAATGATGTTTTTCTCACAAGTGTGTTAGTATTTCTCACCTTGAATAGAGACAGAAATGCTCTTAATTGCATTAATTTGAAAAGAAAGTCCAAAATTCCTGAGGAAGTGTGCTACTGGTATAACTCCAGCAAAGCAAACTCTCCATCAAGCTTCTTCAAATACCCCAAAAGCACATTCCAAATCCTGGAGATTAGGTCACAGTAGGCTGATTAATGCCTGAATGCAGTGCCAATCCCAATCTGTCCTCTAAAGCCCCATGGAGCCTAAGGGAAAAGGAGCCAATCTGTCTTTGAACAAGGTAATAGGATGCCTAATAGATTCACTCTCCTCAGTTAATAAAGTTTCAGGTTTCAAAGAATGCATACCAATTATGAACAGGGCATTCTTACTGGAATTCAAAAAAAAAGGTAAATGGGGAAACTTCTAGTCTTCAATTAAAAGTCGCTTAAAATGTATTCACATACACAGAGAGTTAAAATAGACTTATTGTGCAACCAGATTCCGTGTCAAATCTCAGCTTTCCTTTCTGCACTCCACTGATCCAATAATCTTTGGAGGCAATATTTCCTTCAACTGTTTTACTGAGAGCCATGTTAGTTTACTTTAGTGGAGTGATTAGACAAATCTCATAAAATGTGAGTTTTTTAATGCAACTGTTTAAACAATTTAAATTCTGTTCAACTGATGTTCTGAAATTATTAAATAAGCCATGTAAGTGCTTTCTTTCTAACTAAAAATGTAATAGTGAATGCAAGGACTGGAGGAACATATAAACGAACTTCACTTAAAAAACAATACTAACATTATTACATTCAAGGTTTGCGTAAAGATTGTTACATTTTACAGCGACCTTGCATTGTTACATATATATGATGCACAATATAGTTTAAAATGCCTTGCAATTCTTTTCTGCCTAAATGGATTAAATTCCTACTCAACATCAAGAAAAGATTCAAAATGAATAACAATCGAGTATATCAATCAAACAGAAACCGGTTTACTTTTGACGATGAGCAATGTAGCCAGCTTTATTTGAAGGTATGAATCTGAAATCACAGGTTGAGTTATTTTATAATCTAAATATTAAACCTGTTAGCTGTTACAGCAACTTGTATCCCTACAGCATTTTCTAACAGAAGGGCATTAAGCAGGAAGTGTAAGGATATTAATTAACCCATTAATGGGCATATCATTGGTTGACTGAAGAGCTAGTGTGCAACTTATAGCTTCTCTTTTGGGACGATCTACCGTACTAAGTGCCAATCAAGCACTTGACTAGCTAGTGGTATTCCCTTCCCACAATCAAGGAGCTTGGAGACAGAAATCCTGTCCCTATAGAGCTGCCAGCCAAGAAAAGGCATTAATTACCCATCCAGGGGTCTTAATTGGCAGTGAGCTGGGAAGGTTATTCACCACTGTCTCCTATTCCTCCTCAATTCATCCACTGAAGTGTGGACAAATCAAGGACTCCACACAACCAACTCCAACAACTCCACTGCAGTGCTGTCGAACCCTTACACCATTCACAGACATTAAACCATTTCCTATAAATAGATTCATTGCTTTATTAGAATTATGGACAGAAGAATGTCAAAGTGTGAGCACTCACCCATTAATATTGCCAATAGTAGTTTCTAGGTTCAAATATGATGATGTGGTAGCTAATTCTGTGTTAATTTATGAATGAGACAGAATGTCCAGGAAAGAGTTTGCATATCTAAATATCTAACTATGAAAATCGTCACTTGAATGATTGAGAAAAATTAGAATGTTAAGATAACTGTACAGATGGATAACAAACAGAAACTCCACTGAAGAGCTAGCATGTTACATGATTTTACATTATAAAGGTTTTATTGTAACAAACTAAAAGTAACATTGAATAAACATTATTTTAGCATACAACATATACTCTTAAATACAGAAGATTCTTCTTTTAACTTTTAAAATGACCAAAAATTTCTCACAATGGTTATACTTTACCCTGTCCCATAAGTAGACACTCTACTCTCCTGGAAATAGTTCAGAATGATTCTTAACACCAAACAACTTATTTCCTTTCCGTTTTCAACCAAGTAACTCCTAATCCTGGACCAATGTCTGATGAATTAGAGGTTCCTTCCATGAGCTAAAAACTATGCCAGTCTTTTTTAAAATCCTTACAACTTCAGTTGCTTCAATCTAACAGAGTTCTCCCACTTGCATTCTTGCATGACAATCCATAGAGACTTGTTACCTCTATCTCTTTGGTCTCTCTTTGCAGGATACTGGCAGACTGGCTTGACTGTGTAATTTAAGATAATTGTCAGGGTCAGTCTAATTAGGAAAACCTTGTGGTCTGATCCTTCAACTTCCTTATTCATCCTTTCCCGCTCAAGCCCATCTCCATGAGCCTTGATCCACTAAACATGCTGATTACTTATTGTTTAGGTGTCAATTCTATCTTGGAATGAAGTCAGTTTAAATTAAAATCATTATAGCCTGAAGTTTTTAGGCCTTCAGAGAACCACAGTTTCTGCCATTATTTGCTTGGGACTCAGGGAAACAAACTGGGCCCACCCTTAATGACTCAGAAATGCTTTCAGTCTATTTAGAACTGGTCACATGACCCCACTTCATTACTTTATTATACCTTAAATTTGAAACACGTTCCCAAAAGATAACAATTTTACAAAATCTCACATTTTTAGAAGCTATTTTACAATACCTGACTGAATAGTATTTATTCTTAACTGCCTTTCAGAAGGTGTCTTCATAAACCACTGCTGTTGTTGCAGTATAGGTAAAACCAGTGTTGTTAGGAGTGGAATTCTAGGATTTGGATCTCGCAACAGTGGAGGAACAACCATATAGTTCCAAGTCAGAATGGTGCAAGGCTTAGATGAAAACTTCCAGATGGTGGTGTTTCCATACTACTGCTGCCTAGAGTCATAAAGCATGGAAACAGACCCTTCAGTCCAACCAGTCCATGCCAATCACAATCTGTAACTAAACTAGTCCCAACTGCCTGCACTTGGCCTATGTCCCTGCAAACCTTTCCTATTTATTCAAATCTCTTTGAAACGTTGTATGTGTACCTGAATCCACCACTTCCTCTGGAAGAATGAACTGTATTGCAGAAAGAGTATTGATAAGCTTCTGCAGTACAAATTGGAGGTGGCACACTCTACAATCACTGTTTGTCAATGGTGGCAGGGATGAAACTTGATGGCAATGGAATGTGGTGCCAAATAGGGAGGCTGCTTCGTCCTGTATAGTGTCAAGCTCCTTCAACGTTTTTGGAGGTGCAATCATTCAGGCAAGTAGGTAGTAATCCATCTGACTCCTGACTTATTGGCTTGGAAATAACTAACAGGCTTTGGGGAGTAAGGATGCAAGTTACCATAGATTATCTGATCTGCCTCACGGTATCTTAAACAATTTGTGCATATGTTGTTCATAAAGTGTGATTCAGCGAAAGAGCAAGTGGAGGCAGGATTTTATTTAATTTGGGAACATGTTTATTTTTAAATGTATGTGCTAAGAATAAAAACTAATGACCTTTGTGCATTCTGCAATTTAGAAAATGATTTATCTGTAAATATGTAATGATTTTAACACTGTAATCACAACACTTTTGAATTTTTACAACTAAATTGGAATTCAAATTACAAAAATAAATGACCTTGGCTGTATGTTTGTAATTTGTTCCTTTACAATATTCATGAAGCTGATGGGATAAACATTTTCAAAATAAATTATGCTTGTTAAGTGCGATGAAATGGTACAGCAGATTTTACTCCCCTAGAGGTTGCTGTCTAAACAAATTAAAGGAACATTCCTGTTCTTTCTGGCTCCTTCCAACAATTTTGGAAGAGGATGGGTAATCCTGAAATTGGTCTTAGTTACTCCATCCTATATTCGCATAGCAAATGTGTCTAACCCTAGTTTCAGGTTGCACTAATTGATGGGGAATGTAGAATCTAGAATGGGCAGAACAATATTGGATTTTTTAACAATCCAATTGCTCACCTAAGACACAGGAGTAGCATAAACAAATTTTAAGGGCAGAAAAGTGGGAAAGGTGACTGTTTATTAGTTTTGACAAAAAATAACATTTAGATGTGCCAATATCTATACATTAATTATTTATTTAAGGAGCAATGTTTATAATACAATGTATACAGTAGAACTGTAATTCCAAATAAAGCTTTCAAATTTAGATCCGGCATCGAGAGACAAATCTAACTGCAAGTGTATGCATATTACAAACTATCTCACTTAAATCAATGATATAAGTTACAAGCTTTTATTTCCAAATGCCTATCAAACAGCATGTACCTTTTAACAGTCTGGATTTCCATTGCTCAATGCAAAACTGAGTAAAAACAGTACCATGGTTATAACATCAGGAATGCTACACTTTCAACTAAAAAAGTTTTTAGATATTTGACTGGCATTTGCACTCAGCTTTGCCTTGGGCATGGTTTATCAACTGGTTAGTGAAAGAGAGGTCAGAACTATTCAGCATTGATAACAAATCTAGCAAAAAATATATGACATGACTTGCACAGAATGATTGACATTCATTTTAAGCCTGTACAAGTCTTGGGCAGGGGTTGAGGAGAATATCTGAGCTTGTGACTTGAGGTATTTTAGTTCCCAGGCTTCACTTACATGGTGGGGTAAACAGCAGCCAGGAGCAGACAGGAATGTAAGTAAAGAAAACCAGACACCAATGGCTACTACCAGGGGACAGCTTGCTAATAAGCAGTAAAGAGAGTTTAAAGGTAGACTCGCATGAAGTAAGGAGGAGAGTCTGGTCAGGAAGGTTGCCACATTCCTTGGAAGCCTAGTAGGACACTCTTGTTCTTCTTCACCCTGTAGAGCAATGTTTTCTACTTCCCTTAGAAATTCCTTTTCCTTTCTGAATGTGACAGATATCTGCCTTCACCTGGCAGCTAAGCCACTTCAGGTTTATTATAAAACCGATTATCCCCAAGAACTATGGAATTTAATGGTACTTCAGTTACTCTCCCAAACTCTCTCACAGTCTCTTGCGTGCTGAAGACTGCCAACAAACCTTCTTGAATTTGCCTGCAGCCTCATGGAGAGGTCCCTTATTCACATCCACTTTGTACCCAATCAAGGTTCATGCATTGGGAAGGGGAATGCTGAAAACCACCACATGGCCCTTCCTTGAAACACATTTCACTGCCCAAACTTTACTGGTGACCACTCACGAAGGCCCACATCAAACCATTACTCACTATACCTTGGGATTCACTGCCAATGCTAGGGATGGAACTCAGTACATTGCCAACAGCAGGCACCGCTCCCAGTGACAGTGCCTGCATTGGAGAACCACCAGAGAGCTTTTGGGGGACGGAGTTTCTGTCCTCTCTGGATCCCTCATCAGGAGGTATGTCTAACACTGGCCTGTTCAAAATCTACCATCACTTAATCTACCCCGAGAATTAATACACCTGTCCATAACTGCTAGTACCACTGTCCCGTGAATAAAATCCAGGGGGTTAGAGCAAATAAATTAACTTATTTTTCCAAAGCGAATGCGAAATACTATTTGAAGAATTACTTATCAAGAGGACTTGATCAGGTTTCCCAGTGGCTGCAGCTTCCAAATTTTTGAGTAGATTGGAGGATACATGTAATACTTCATCAGTGCCTCCAAACAATCCTTCCAGGTCCAAATCTGGCACCTAATCAAGAAAAACAAAATGTGACTTTGAAAATGTTTTGCATTTTAAGCTGCATCCCAGCCATGACCAGTGGTTTGGGGGTGGGGCTGAGTGTGTTTTTTTCATTGTAAAGAGGCCAAAAGAACAGTGAATTCTGGAAATCTGAAATAAAATGGCAAACCCTGGAATTATGCATGTCAGCACCTAGTAAGTAAAAATGAACTAATACTTCTAGTGGAATGCTCGCTCAAAATTCCTGCATTCTATTACAGTTTGAGTGGACTGTCCCATCCAAAATATTTAGCTGTTTTCCTCCTTTGGGTATTGACAGTACATTTTTCATGTTTTCAGTTTTTTAGGAATTCGACCAAAGTTTTTCAGATTGAAACTTCTTGTTAGCAGAAGTTGTGACTAGGGCTGACTGTTTGGTGGTAATCATAGCAGAAATATGGTAATGGGACTAGTTTGAATATGTAGTTGATGTGAGCAAGATTTCAATAAGGACAGGGCAGCATGATCTGTAACTGCGACAGGGATCCCAGCACTAAAATCAGTCGCCCATGTCTTACAGGTTTTGGGCTTTAGGTCTCTTTTGCACGAGGCTGGCACATGACTGAAGAAATTTTCATGGCCAATCATATCTTGAAATTCACATTAGTAATAGTTCCTTGCATAAATGATAGATTATCACAAAGCCATGACTAAAAACACTGCATAAAATAGGAAGAAACAATAAGTAGGTTACATGGCATGAGGAGACAGTCTGTGCTTTACACAACAAAGGTTGATGGAATAATCAGAACTGTTGCAATATATTAAATATGTCATACATTCAATGATTTAACTCATATTTCAGATGCTCATGTAGCTATTTCGTCCACTCTCACAGCCAGCAGAGTACTTTGCATGAAGCTGACAACAATATTAGGCCAGAAACATGTTGCATTCTTGGGCAGGAGTCTGCCTTCAGAAGCAGCTGAACACTTTCACCAATCCTAAACATCAGAAGGAACGTTTGGGCCTAGTCGCAGGCTGTCACCTTCCTGGGCATTGGAGGTTACTACCACAGAGGTCAGCCAATAACTGACTGTGAGTGGAGATGGTGAGGTGAGAATAATATACAGTACATGGAAATGACTAATATTGTTTGAACTAGAGTTCCATTTTAATGGAATACAATACCAGACCACATCAGTACAAGTTATTTTTTGATATTACTATTTTTACTTTCCATCAAGATGGGTCCAATTTAAAGGTAGCCATCTAGATTCATGCTCCAGTTCATCGGAGGGAAGAATATAGACTTGGCACCCAAGGTAGGGCTTCTTTAGACTTCACTGATTGACAGGAGAAAGCAATAACCAAACAGAGTAGAAGATGGCAGAATTCGTAAGCTGCAGGAGTGTCTTGTAGAGAAACTGAGTGGAGTACTGCAAGAGATAAAATAACCTTCAGCACTCAGCTTTACAGAGGTTCCTGCTACAATAGGTAAATTCTCAAACTTCTTATATTTTCTATAGAATTCATGATGGAGGATGAACACAGAAGTACAGCTACATAACTGGGGGCTTCTCAGGCATCCTAAACAGAGGACTCAATATCATTATATCATACTAGTGCACCTTTTGTTAACCCTGTTTTACCCACATTATTTGGTCCTTATGCAGAATTAGAGAGGGTGATTTTCGAAACTTGACAGAGCACGGCACTGAACTTCAGGAGAAGGTGACAGAGGCAAAGGCAGTTATGAACAATCTTCTTCCCACGATGGAGGACAGAGACAGCTAGACTAAGCATATACAGCTGCAGGGCCTCTGTGAGTCTCAGCAAAGGAACTTTAATTTGTTTAAGCAGCAAGAAATATTGACCTGCCTGTTGTTGTTACCCCAAAACAATGCACGGTCATGAACTGAGGATAGACAAGTCCATACCACTCATGTATACCACCATGGCTCAGGGTTTTGAATGAATGCATGAGTTCCTCCACTGACAGAGTGGCCATCGTCATTGAGGAGTGTACGCAGCAGTGTTTGCTGAATGCCATGGTCTGCAGCATTGATCAGTCAATGATACAAAAAGGCATGGAAACGTTATCAACTGCACCCAGGCAACAGTTCCCTTCAGCAATCCGGACGGCCAGCAAACAATTGAGGTAGCCACTGAAGTGAAAGTATCTGCTCCCTCATAGATATGATCATTTTTATTAGTCTCCTTGGACTTGTTGGCTGAGGAAATATCAATGTAGCAAGGCCCAGTGACAATGACTGAGGTATGCTAGCCGTTGGAGATGCACGATTGACATGTACGTGGCCATGACAAAGGCATAACAGCCACAAGAAGAAAATGAACAGACTGCTTCCACTTCAGCTGGAGTTCAAGTGGACCACCACGGAGAAGTGGGTGACAGTTTCTTTATTTAGGGGATGTGGGTGTGGCTGACTGGGCGAGCATTTTCTGCCCATCTCTAGCTGCCCTTGAGAAAGTGGCGGTCAGCTCCATTCTTGAATCCCTAAATTCCATATAGGCACACCCATAGTGCTGTTAGAGAGGTGAGTTCAGGATTTTGACTAGTGACACTGCAGCAGCTGTATTTCCAAGTCAGTGTGACTTACGACATACAACATTACAGCACAGGATGTTGTGCCATCCTTTTATCCTACTCGAACATCAAACTAACCTATGTACCTTCATTTTACTATCATCCATGTGCTTATCCAAGAATCACTTAAATGTCCCTAACATATCTGACTCTACTACCACTGCTGGCAGTGCATTCCATGCACCCACTACTCTTTGTGTAAAGAACTGACCTCTAACATTTCCCCTAAGCCTTCCTCCAATCACCTTAAGATTATGCCCCCTCATGATAGCCATTTCTAGCTATCCACTCTATCTATGCCTCCCATCATCTTGTACACTTCTATCAAGTCACCCCTCATTGTTCTTTGCTCCAATGAGAAAAGCCCTAGCTTCCTCAACATATCTTCATAAGACATGCCGTCTAGTCCAGGTAGCATCCTAGTAAATCTCCTTTGCATCTCTCTAAAGCTTCCCCATATCTTTCCTGTACTGAGGCGACAGAACTGAAGACAATATTCCAAGTGTTGTCTAAACAGGGCTTCAGAGAGCTGCAGCATAACCTCGCGACTCTTAAACTCAATCCCCCTGCTAATGAAAGGGAACACACCATGCGCATTCTTAACAACTCTCTCAACTTGGGTGGCAACTTTGAGGGATCTACGGCAAGGCCCCCCTCTGTTCTTTCACACTGCCAAGAATCCTGTCTTTAACCCTGTAACCTGCATTCAAATTCGACCTTCCAAAATGAATACTTCACACTTTTCCAGGTTGAACTCCATCTGCCAATTCTCAACCCATCTCTGCATCCTGTCAATGTTCTGTTGCAACCTACAACAGCCCTCCAAAGTATCCACAACTCAACCAACCTTCCTGCAAATTTACTAACCCACCTTTCCACTTCCTCATCCAAGTCATTTTCAAAATTCATGAAGAGCAAAAGTCCCAGAACAGATTCCTGGAGAACACCACTGGCTACTGAACTCCAAGCTGAATACTTTCCATCTATTACCACCCTCTGTCGTCTATGGGCCAGCCAATTCTGTATCCAGATAGCCAAATTTTCCTGTATCCCATGTCTCCTTACTTTCTGAATGAGTTCATAATGGGGAACCTTTTCAACCAACCTTGCTGAAATCTGTGTATACCACGTCCATTGCTCTAGCTTCATCAATGTGTTTTGTGACATCCTCAAAAAATTCAATAAGGTTTGTGAGGCATCAACTGCCTCACACATGCGCATATACAGAAACATGCATGTGATGTGGACAACGACCTACCAGGGGAAAGCCACAGCAGCCAGGTCTCTGGCATTGAGCCTGGCTCTGTGTCTAAGAAGGGAAGGGGGAGAATAGGAGAGTGATAGTGATAGGAGATTCAATGGTTAGAGGAATAGACAGTAGATTCTGTGGTCACGAATGAGATTCCCCGGATGGTATGTTGCCTCCTGGGTGCCAAGGTCACGGATTTTTAAGGGGGAGGGTGAGTAGCCAGAAGTCATGGTTCATGTCAGTACCAATGACATAGCTATGAAAAGGGATGAGGACTTGAAAAGTGAATATAGGGAGTTAAGTTGGAAGCTAAAAGGCAGGGCGAGCAGAGTAGTAATCTTTTGATTGCTACTGGTACTACAGGCTAGTGAGGCGAGGAACAGCAAGCAAGTGTCGCTGAACATGTGGCTGCAGAGCTGTTGAAGGAGGGAGGGCTTCAGATATATGGATCATTAGGATACTCTCTGGGGAAGGTGAAACCTGAACTGGACTGTTACAAATATCCTATGCAGGAGGTTTGCTAGAGCTCTTCAGGAGGATTTAAACTAGTTTGGCAGGGGCATGGGAACCAGATCTATGGATCAGAGGATAGGTAGCTGGTGAACAGACAGACACAACGTGAAGAGAGTGTGAGGAGGGATAGACAGTTGATAGGGTAAAGTTACAGTCAGTGTGATGGGTTGAAGTGTGTCTATTTTATTGCAAGAAATATCAGGAATAAGAGCGATGAACTTAGAGAATGGGTCAGTACTTGGAGCTACGATGTGGTGACCATTACGGAGACTTGAATATAACAGGGGCTGGAATGGTTGTTGGATATTCCAGAGTTTAGATGTTTCAAAAGGAATAGGGAGGGAGGTAAAAGAGGTGGGGAGTCACACTGCTAATCAAGGAATGTGCAATAGCTGCAGAAAGGGAATCACTAAGTCAGTATGGGTGGAAGTCAAAAACAGGGAAGGAGCAATCACTTTCTTGTGAGTTTTCTATAGACCCCCCTCCCCAATAGCAACAGAGACATGGAGAAGCAAATTGGGAAGATTTTGGAAAGGCGCAGAAGTAACAGGGTTGTCGTCATGGGTAACTTCAACTTCCCTAATATTGATTGGAACCTCCTTGTGCAAATAGTTTGAGTGGAGCAAATTTTGTTAGGTATGTCCAGGAAGGATTCCTGACTCAAGCAATCTCAGCTATCTGTAAGAATAATAGGTGGTTATGGTAGGGGTTTTTAACTTTCCAAACATAGACTGGGACTGCTATAGTGTTAAGGGTTTAGATGGAGAGGAACTTGTTAAGTGTGTACAGAAAATGTTTCTGGTTCAGTATGTGGATGTTCCTATGAGAGAAGGTGCAAAACTTGACCTACTCTTGGGAAATAAGGCAGGACAGGTGACTGAGGTGTCAGTGGGTGAGCACTTTGGGGCCAACGATCATAATTCTTTTAGATTTAAAATAGTGCTGAAAAAAGATATACCAGATCTAAACGTTCTAAAGTTCTAAATTGTAGAAAGGTTAATTTTGACGGTATTAGGCAAGAACTTTCAAAAGCTGATTGGGGACAGATGCTCGCAGGTAAAGGGACAGCTGGAAAATGGGAAGCCTTCAGGAATGAGATAACAAGAATCCTGTTAGGATGAAAGGAAAGGCTGGTAGGTATAGAGAGTGCTGGATGACTAAAGAAATTGAGGTTCTTTAAGAAAAAGAAGGAAGCATATGTCAGGTATAGACAGGATAGATCAAGTGAATCCTTAGAAAAGTATAAAGGCAGTAGGACTATACCTAAGAGGGAAATCAGGAGGACAAAAAGGGGAACATGAGATAGCTTTGGCAAATAGAATTAAGGAGAATCCAAAGAGTTTTTACAAATACATTAAGGACAAAAGGTAACTAGGGACAGAATAAGGGCCCTCAAAGATCAGCAAAGCGGCCTTTGTATGGAGCCGCAGAAAATAGGGGAGATACTAATCCCAACTCCTGTACTCAATACTCTGACCAATAAAAGAAAGCATACCAAACACCTTCTTCACTATCCTATCTACCTTCCCACTTCAGAACCCCCCCCCTCCCCCAACAGCATCCAAAGTGGTATACTTGTTGGGGGACTTGTCAAGGAACTTGCAGGTGGTGCTGTTCTCATGGATTTTGCCCTTGTCTGTCTGGGTAGCACAGTGGCCTTAGTGGTTAACAGTACTACCTCACAGCACCAGGAATCTGGGTTCAATTCCAGCCTTGGGTGACTGTGCAAACTCCGCACAATCTCCCTGTGTCTGCATGGGTTTCTCCTGGGGTTCCTAAGTCCAAAGATGTGCAGGTTAGGTGGAATGGACTTGCTCAATTGCCCATATTGTCCAGGGATATGCTGGCGAGGTGAATTAGGCATTGTAAATATGGGGCTACAGGTATTAAATAGGTGGCTGGGTTTAGGTGGGATGCTCTTCAAAGGATTGGTGAGAAATCGATGGGCTGAATGGCCTCTTTCCAGACTGTGGGGATTCTAGATAGCAGTGATCACAGGTTTGGACTGTGATGTGTAAGGAGCCTTAGTGAATTTCTGCAGTGTATTTTATACATTGTTCATAGCAGCATTGGGTACATCAATGATGGAAGGAGTTTATAGTTGTGGATGTGGTGCCAAGCAAACGATCTGTTTTGTTCCCAATTGTGTCAAGTTGGAGCTGCACTCATCCAGGCAAGTGGAGAACATTCCATCACAATCCTGACTTGTAAATGATGGACAAGTTCTGGGCAGTCAGGAGGTGAGTCACTCACTTCATAACTCCTTGCATCTGACCTGCTCTTGCTACCTTGGTATTTACAATGGCTAGTCCAGTTCAGTTTCTAGTCAATGGTAATCCCAGACTGCTGACAAAGGGGTTTTCAGGAATGGTACTGCCATTGAATGTCAAGAAGCAATGATTAGATTGGCTCTTGTTAGAGAGAGAGTCAAAGCTTGGCACTTGTCAGGACTTGATACATGTGGCATTGACTATTTCATTATCTCAAGAATGACAAATGTTACTGAACACCGTGTAGTTATCAGTGAAGTTCCCACTTCAGACCTCATGATTGAGGGAAAGTCATTAATGAAGCCACTGAAGATGGTGAGGTCTGGAACACTATCCTGAGGAACTCTTGCAGAGATGTCCTGGAGCTGAAGTAACTACCCTCCAAAAACCACAACAGCCTTCCTATACGTCTGGTGGAATTCAACCAATGAAGATATTTCCCTTCAATTTCCATTGACTTTAGTTTTGTTAGGGGTTCTTGATTCAGCCTTGAGATTCAGGGCAGTCACTCTTTATGCCCTTTTCTCAGTCTTGAAAACTAATCTCAAGATGGCGGCACCAGCATGGTAGGGAGCTTTAGGGCTCTGGAACCTATATGCTCCACCCTTTTCTCTCGCTCTCCTTTTTCATTGTTTTCCTTCTCTTTTCTTTCATCTTCTGAGGTTGTGGGAAGCTGCGGAAGTGTCGTTGGTTCATCGGCAGGAACAGTGGCGGGATCGAGGATTCCTGGGTTTGGTGTGCATGGAGCCTGAACTTGGGAACTCAGTGGGCCACGAGCTGTGATGGAGCTTGGTGCCCAGAGCGGACTGGAGGTGAGGTCCTGGTGTGGACTGGAAGATGTCCCGGCACAGACTGGAGGCAAGGCCCATGCAGTCTGCTTGAAGGACTGTAATGCTGAACATTTTATTTCTTTATATTTCTAACTTGTTCTGAATATTTTGTACCAAGGGATCTTGTACTTAAGAGTGTGCGAAGGATTATAATGCTTGATTTTTTATTTCTAATTTGTTCCCGAGATCCTGTACCGAGGTACTTTTGTACCTATGATGGCATCGTAAGTGGCAACTTTGTAAACTTTTCAATGCACTCACATGAGCATATGTGACAATAAGGTGAAAGGGAGGACTGCAGATGCTGGAGGTCAGTCGAGAGTGTGGTGCTAGAAAAGGACAGCAGGCCAGACAGCATCGAGGATCAGGAGAATCAATGTTTCGGGCAAAAGCCCTTCATCAGGAATGAGGCTGGGAGCCTAGGGGGTGAAGAGATAAATGGGAGAGAGGTGAGGCTGGGGTGAAGACAACTGAGAGTGCAATAGGTGGATGGAGGTGGGGGTAATTGTGATAGGCTAGAGAGGAGGGTAGAGCGGATAGATGAGAAGGAAGGTGACAGGTGGGACAGATCATCAGGGCGGTGCTGAGCTGGAAGGTTGGAAATGGGGTAAGGTGGGGGGAGGGGAAATGAGGAAACTAGTGAAATCCACATTAATGCCATGAGGTTGGAGGCTCTCGAGGCAGAAGATGAGGCATTCTTCCTCCAGGCGTCGGGTGGATAGGGAGTGGTGATGGAGGAAGCCCATGACCAGCATGTACATGGCAGAGTGGGATGGGGAGTTGAAGTGTTCAGCCAGGGGGTGGTGGGGTTGGTTGGTGCAGGTGTTCTCTGAAGCGCTCTGCGAGTAGGCGTCCTGGCTCCCCAATGTAGACCAGACCGCATCGGGAGCAACGGATACAGTGAGTGACATGTGTGGAAGTGCAGGTGAAACTTTGATGGGCATGGAAGGCTCTTTGGGGCCTTGGACGGAGTTGAGGAGGGGGAGATGTGGGCGTAGGTTTTGTAATTCTTGTGGTGGCAGGGGAAGGTGCCGGGAGGGGAGGGTGGGTTGTTGGGGGGGGCCTGGATCTGAGGAGGTAGTCGCTGAGGGAATGGTCTTTCAGGAAAGTGGATAGGGGTGAGGAGGGAAATATATCTCTGGTGGGGTCTGTTTGTCAGTGGTGGAAATGGCAGAGATGATGCAATGTATACGGAGGTTGGTGGAGTGGAAGGTGAGGACCAGGGGGTTCTGTCCTTGTTGTGTTTGGAGGGGTGGGGTTCGAGGGTCCAGGAGAGAGAAGTAGATGAGATGCGCTGGAGGGCATCATCAACCATGTGGGAGGGGATATTGCGGTCTTTAAAGAAGGAGGCCATCTGATGTGCTCTGTAGTAGAACTGGTCCTCCTGGGAGTAGATGCAGCAGAGGCGGATGAATTGGAAAGAAAGGATATCATTTTTACAGGAGGCAGCGTAGGAGGAGATGTAATCCAGGTAGCTGTGGGAGTCAGTTGGTTTGTAGAAAATGTCAATGTTGAGTCGGTCATCACTGATAGAGATGGAGAGGTCCAGGAAAGGGAGGGAGGGGTCAGAGATGATCCGGGTGGAATGTGTTGATGAAGTTGATGAACTGTTCAACTTCCTCATGGGAGCACGGGGCGGCGCTGATTTAGTCTTCAATGTAGCGGAGGAAAAGGTGGTGAGTGGTGCCGATGTAACTGCAGAAGATAGACTATTCCCATAGCCAACAAAGAGACAGGTATAGCTGGGGTCCATGCGGGTGCTCATGTCTACCCCTTTTGTCTGGAGGAAGTGGGAGGATTCGAAGGAGAAATTATTGAGGGTGAGGACCAGTTCAGCCAAACGAATTAGAGTATCAGTGGAAGGATGTTGGTAGGGACAGTGGGACAGGAAGAAACGGGGGGCTTGGAGGCCCTGGTCATGGCAGATGGAGGTGTATAGGGACTGGACATCCATGGTGAAGATGAGGTACTGGGGCCCAGGGAAACGAAAGTCTTGGAGGAGGTGGAGGGCCTGGATGGTTTCCCGAACGTATGTGGGAAGTTCCTGGGCCAAGGAGGGGGGTTGGACAAAATCAAGGTATGTGGAGATGAATTCAGTGGGGCAGGAGCAGGCTGAGACAATGGGTCGGCCGGGGTAATCCGGCTTGTGCATCTTGGGTAGAAGGTAGAAGTGGGCGGTGCGGGGTTCCTAAACTATGGGTTTGGAAGCTGTGGGTGGGAGCTCCCCTGAGGTGATGAAGTTTTGAATGGAATGGGAGATGATGGCTTGGTGATGGGAGGTAAGGTCGTGGTTGAGGGGTCAGTAGGAGGAGTTGTCTTCAAGTTGGTAGCTGGCTTCAGCGGTGTAGAGGTCAGTGTGCCAAACTACCACTGCGCTTCCCTTGTCCGCTGGTTTGATGGTGATGTTGGGGTTGGAGCAGAGGGAGTGGAGGTCTATCCGTCGTGAGGATGAGAGATTGGAGTGGGGGGGAGAGGGGTCGACAGATTGAGGCAGTCAATATAATGGCGGCAGTTGGAAATAAAGAGATCAAGGGCAGGTAACAGACTGGCACAGGATGCCCAGGTGAATGAGGTTTGTTGGAGATGGAAGAAGATTTCCTTGGAAGGCGGGTGGGGACTTGATGGAAAAAATCACCTCAGAGGCGGAGACGGTAGAAAACGTGTTCGATGTCACAACGCCTATTGAATTCATTGATCCAGGAGCGGAGGGATGAAGATAAGGCCTTTGCCGAGAATTGATCATTCGTCCTCAGTGAGGGGGAGGTCTGTGGGGATGGTGAAAACTTGGCAGGGCTGGGAGCTTGGACCTGGTATAGGGCTGGGAGTGGGGACAGGGGTGGAGATTGTAACTGGAGTGGGCGCAGTAGTGGAGGGACCAGGGGTGATGTCATTTACAGAAGTGACGCTAACCCTGGGCATTGGAGAGTGGGGCGGAGATGGTGACAGTGGCATCCGTGGTGGGGGCATATTGGCAGTGTTCAGATACATGGCATCGGGGGGGCGCAGAAGTGATTGCAATGACAGCAGCTGCGGGGGTGGCAGTGGGGAAACATGTAGCATAGATGATGCCATAGGGGGCAGAAGCGGCTGCGGCAGTGTCCACAAAGCGAACAGAAGTGGCAGAACGCGTGGCGTAGCTGATGTCAGAGGGGACGGAAGTGGCTGCAGCAATAGAGGGGGCGCAAGTGTTGTTCTGGTTGGGCCTTGTGTTGGTCTCAGCATCAGCAGATCTCGTAGCAGGAGTGGGGATGGACAATAAACCTAATGCTCTTCTATTCTTATCTCATCTCTGGAATTCAGCTCTCAATCCATGTTTGACCCAAGGCTGTGATGAGGTCAGAAGCAAAGTGACCCTGGTGGCACCCAAACTGTCTTGGTGACCAGGTTCTTTCTATCACTTTACTGATGGTTGAGAGTCAACTGTGCTTCTAGTGCTTCTAGCTGTTTCTTGATATCAGATGTAATGCACTTTTCGCCAAAGTGGGGTTGAAACCCTAGTCTCTGTGTGGCATTTCATGTTACATTTCAATACATTTTTTGTGGCCGTTGATGGCTCATCGTGCCTCATAGTTGCCCAGTCTTCAGTTGCCATATCTGTTTCAAGTCTATTCTATTAAGCACAGTGATAGTGTCACACAATATGATGGAAGGTGCTCTCAATATGAAGATGGGACTTAATCTACACAAGATTTATATAGTGGCCACTTTTCACAATATTGTCAAGGCCAGGTGCATCTGCGGTAGGCAGACTGCTGAAGATGAGGTTAAGTATATTTTTTCTTCTTGTTGTTTCTCTCAAGACATCATAAATCCAGTCTAGTAGCAATGTCTTTTGGACTCACAAGCTCATTTCGGTGATGGACATTGAAGTCTCCTATTCAAAGTACATTCTGTGCCCTTACCACTGTCAGTATTTCCTCCAAAAAGATGTTCAATATGGAGGAAAATTGATTTATTAATCATAGGGGGCAAAGAATGTGGTAGTCAGCAGAAGCTTTCGTTGATAATATTTGACTGGGGGATGCCATGAAATTTCAAGCTGTTAAAGAATGAAGAAGTCACAGCAGTCATTAGAATAGTGGATGCACACATGAATAAAACTCATGTTATGGTCACAGATCAGCGGAGTGTTTAAGCAGTGGATGTCCTACCTGTTAGTGAGACTCCTTGGCTGTTTATTGAATGCAAGTGATGATGCCCAGCACCAATGGACATCTAGTGCTGGAGAAAAAATGTGCACCTATGAGACTCCATCTATTTGATATTAGAAGTACTTTTCAGCTGTCAGAAGTAAGGCATTGTTTCTGCAACTAGAAATATTGCTGCTTACAGATGTTCTCAGTGTCCGCTGGCACAATTTGGAAGGAAACTAGAGGTGAGGAAGTTGAAGGCCATCATGAACTTCATAGTTGCTGGCAAGGCATGGTGAGGCAGTACTGAGAGGTTTAAGATCTTCCTTATTAAGAACACAAACCTCAATAACCATATTCCTAGATAGGTGTGATATACCACAGCACTGATTCACTTACATGTTCAGTAGGCTTTTCTTTTGGTGGTACTTTCAATTTTTGAGGGCATGGCCTCCACCGCCTTTTCCCAAAACCATGTGCCCCTTTTCTGCCCTCATCATGTTGAAGTCTCTACATCTGTTCTGAAGAACGTTGATCCTCCTCAACACACATCCATTTTCTTAAAGTATCTTAGTTTCCACCTCCAGTTTGCCTTAGTTTTGCTCACAATGTTTACTGGATGGATGTTCAGATATGCTCCACTATCCTAGAAGAGTCACCTTTTCTACTGCCTAGCACACACAGACCACACACACTACTAATTTTCCTCTTACTGTTCACACATTTACAGACTCATTTAATTGCAGGGTGGCCATGATTTGCTCCCTGATGTGTTTGCCACATCCTTCCGCCTATGCAGTTACCAGTTCCATCCTGAAGCCTGCATGTCCCCATCATATTCCAAACTGGCCCTTACTGAGCTGACAAGGGTATTAAAACATCAGAATATATGAAAGGAACAACAGTAGTTGTGACAGCCCCTTAAAGCTCCTCGTCCATATATAGCAATTCTGGTTGACCCTCTGCTCGACTGCATTTACATGCTGCACCCTTATTTCTCAATTCCCTGCACGACCCAAAATCTGCCTTAAATCCATTCAAAAATGAAACATCCAAAACCCTCTGGGCTAGAGAATTCCAAAGATTCATGCATGCAGACAGTTATCATAGTACTAGATACAAATGATCAACTCTTTATCCCACAAGTGTGTTCCAATGCTCTAAAGACCCTGGCTGGGTTAACAAGATTCACTGGCAATAATCCAAATCAGAAAGAATTCTGGGCACTTTGCAGCCTAATCACTAGCAGTCAGAATGGCAGCAGTGTAAATTCTACACTCGTTCCCCATAGGGCTCTAAAGATTCTGCCCCATGTGTTTGAAAAGGTATGTTTGGTGCTAAGGTGGGTTAGGCTCATGGCAAGGGTATTGATCTCAATCAAAATGACTTGCCTATTTGGTGCTTCCATGGTACAAATATTTTGTACATTCAATCTTGCTGATTAAGCCTGCTGAGGAAATTGTTAGCTTTACGTAAGATTCTTTTGTCACCTAACTAGGTAACCTTCTACCTTTGACTGCTATTACCTTCTCTCTCCTAACCAAGCTATGGCCATAGAACATTGTACGGAACAAAGGAAACTATTAAAATCTTTGGCACCAAGCTCCACTGTGACACAGCACACAGTCAGTTCAGCTGAGATTCAAATGAAATTATGTGCCATGTTATTCTTCTTTTCAGATCATATCTTTTTGTTTAATGCAATGTTTCTGACTCTCTACCATCAACCCCAATGTATCCTCCACACTCAAAGTAACCATTGGTGTAGTTGATGGCACTAGGGAAAGTTATAGGGAAAAAAACATGTTGGCAAATGTCAAAATGTTGGAGATTTACAAAGATAAATCACTTTTTATCATTGCAGATTAACTGCACATTATGTTTATGAATAGGATGGCACTATGGGCTAGGATTAAAATGACTACATAGATACAATCAATAATGTGCTACACTCTGCTGAATTCAGGAACGTATTGTTTGCTCCATTGCATCAGAATAAAACTAATGAAGTTACTGATGTTGCAAGATGCACTGGAAATGGAAAATATAACCTAGTTTTCACAAGGTAACTTGAAATAAAAACAACATACAAACTCAAAGCTGATGATGATTTCTTCACAACCATTGACAGCTATTTCTGTAAATGATTCTCATTTCTTGGGTACATGAGGGCACATGATTCTTTTAATCATAGGTTTTGCATATCTAGGAACATATTCTTGTACAACAGCTTGCACCTGTACAAACAGGCAACATAAGATTGGATCCAATTGGAGTATTCAGGTGAAAGTGCATTGTTTTGGCAACCTACCTGTGATCTTTCTCCAGAAAAAGATGGAGAAAAATCTTAATTGGAAATGCCATCGTTTTCCTCAAAATAGAATCCAAAGATTACTCGACTGAGAAACAAGTACTGTTGGCAGATCCAATACAGCTTCAAGAAATAATTAGTAAAAGATAGTTTTATAAAGGAGTGTAGAGGTACAAAGCTTTCATTGAATATCAAAAGAAAAATCCTAATACATTTGCCATAAAACTTGTTAAAATGCACTCCTAAAGTGTGAGAATTCTAAACATGATAGGCTTTCAGAAGTCATCTGTTAATGCTTCAGGAAGTGTTATTACTGTCCTCTCTTCTACAGTAGCAATGTAATAAGGAAACATTATACTGCAAACAATGGCATAATACAGCCATCTGCCATTCTCCCATCAGAAGTCATCTGAACTAGAGAGACCTCATATAACGTTACTGACCCTAACAAACCATATGTCAGTGATGTGTAAGATATGCACTGAAAATGGGTCATGTGAGAGATTTCCCACTGTTACTTGGAATAAACCAGCTCGATAAATTGCCAATGCATGAGTTGTTTGGCATGGATGTTGACTATAGCAAAACTGTTCAATCAATGGGAGCTCATTATAAAAAATGATATAAAAGTTCCAACTTGGAAACAAGCTATTTGACCTGAAAGATTTACATTGGTAGAATCTGAACGTGATTGAATTTTTGTTTTAGGGAGCTAGCAAGGAGGGTGGTGAGGGTAGCCTGTTGGATGTGGTCTAATTTACATGGACGATTTGAATGAGAGCATGGGAGGTGAGGTTGGTGGGTTTGCATATGACACCAGGATTAGAGGTGTAGTGGACAGCGAAGAGGGTTACCTCGGATTGCAGCAGGATCTTGACCGGGTGGGCCGGCGGACTGGGAGGTGGCTGGTGGAGGTTAGTACACATGGATGTGGGGTGCTGCATTTTGGGAAGGAAAATCTTGGTGTGACTTGTACACCTGGTGATGGGATCCCGGGGAGTGTTGCTGAACAAAGAGACCTTGGAGTGCAGGTTCAGGGTTCCTGGAGGGTGGAGTCGCGGGTGGATAGTATGGTGAGGAAGGCGTTTGGTATGCTTTTGTTTATTGGTCAGAGTACTGAGTGCAGGGGTTGGTGGGGTCATGTTGTGGCTGTGCCATTAGTTGGCCACTGTTGGAATATTGCGTGCAATTCTGGTCTCCATCCTGTCGGAAAGATGTTGTGAAACTTGAAAGGGTTCAGAAAAGATTAACAAAGATGTTGCCAGGATTGGAGGATTTGAGCTACAGGGAGAGGCTGAACAGACTGGGGCTGGTTTCCCTGGAGCGTCGGAGGCTGTGGGGTGACCTTACAGAGGTTTACAAAATTATGAAGGGCATGTGTAGGGTAAATAGACAAAGTCTTTTCCCTGGGATCGGGGAGTCCTGAACTAGAGGGCATAGGTTTAGGGTGAGAGGGGAAAGACATAAAAGAGTTCTAAGGAGCAACTTTTTCACACAGAGGGTAGTACGTGTATGGAATGAGCTGCCAGAGGAAGTGGTGGAGGCTGGTCCAATTACAACATTTAAGAGGCATTTGGATGGGTAAATGAATGGGAAGGGTTTGGAGGGATATGGGCCAGGTGCTGGCAGGTGGTACTAGATTGTGTTGGGATATCTGGTCGGCATGGACGGGTTGGACCAAAGGGTCTGTTTCCGTGCTGCACATTTCTATGACTCTATGGCTCTAAACCAATTAATTTTTTTCCATCACAGGGCAGCAATGGCTTAGTGGTACTACTGCTAAACTGTTAATTCGCTGGTCCATAGTTCCCTGGCTTGTCCTTACCACCCTTTTTAAACAATGGCACCATGTTAGCCAACCTCCAGTCTTTCGGCACCTGACCTGTGACTATCAATGATACAAATATCTCAGCAAGAGGCCCAGCAATCACATTCCTAGCTTCCCACTGAGTTCTCAGGTATACCTGATCAGGTCCTAGGGATTTATCCACCTTTATGCATTTCAAGACATCCAGCATTTCCTCCTCTGTAATATGGACATTTTTCAAGATGTCACCATCTATTTCCCTACATTCTATATCTCATGGTGCACCAGCTATGCTTGTTATAATTATAGGCTTTGTTGCATTTTGCAAAAAAATTATGCTGATTTCCAGATGAGTTAATTGTTTTCTATACTGCTTCTAACACAATTATGTAATTTCTTCCACAGTAAATACTGACGCAAAATACTCGTTTAGTATCTCTCCCATTGTATGCGGCTCCACACAAAGGCTGCCTTGCTGATTTTTGAGGGGCCCTATTCTCTCACTGGTTATCCTTTTGTACTTTATGTATTTGTAAAAACCCTTTGGATTCTCCTTAACTCTATTTGCCAAAGCTATCTCATGTCCCCTTTTTGCCCTCCTGATTTCTCTCTTAAGTACACTCCTTACTACCTTTATACTCTTCTAAGGATTCACTCAATCTATCCTGTCTATACCTGACATATGCTTCCTTTTTTTCCTTAACCAAACCCTCAATTTCTTTAGTCACCCAGCATTCCCTATACCTACCAGCCTTTCCATTCACCCTAACTGGAATATACTTTCTATGGATCCATGTTATCTCATTCCTGAAGGCTTCCCATTTTCCAGCCATCCCTTTACCTGCGAACATCTGCCCCCAATCAGCTTTCGAAAGTTCTTGCCTAATACCATCAAAATTGGCCTTTCTGTAATTTAGACCTTCAACTTTTAGATCTGGTCTCTCTTTTTCCATCACTATTTTAAATCTAATAGAATTAATAGTCAAATACGTAATGAGCAAACACTGGTAAGTTCAAGGGAACCAGACAGATAGTACATGAGTACCCTGAGGTACGGCTGAATAATAATTTTTTTTCCCTGGGTACTGATGAGAATTATGGCTCCTCAGAAGAGTGCAGCAAGCACCAAGTCTGTGATACCAATGGTGAGCCAGATATAAAGGAGGAAAATATGAACAGTAGAAGAACAAACGTGACAGGGATTTATTAGTTATAGGATCAGGTACGCATTTCTGTAGCTGAAAACGTGACTCAGAAAGTTATGTTGCCTCCCTAGGGTCCCAGGCTCAAGGGTGTCAAACAGTAGCTGGAGGACATTCATCTGGGAGAAGATGATCAGTAGGAATTTGTGGTCCCAATGATACAGGCAGGAAAGGAGATGCATACTTGCAGTTAGAATTAAGCAGCGAGGTAAAACATTGGCAAGCAAAAGTAGTAATCTCTAGATTACTCAAAGCACGAGTGAGTACAAAATTAAGTAATTAAGACAAGTTAATATCTGGCTAGAAAGTTGTTTCAAGAGGGATGGCTTCAAATTCTTTGGATACTAGGTACTAGTAACAACAGGTGTTTAAGAAAATAACTCATGGCTAATAACAAAAATATATCCCAGTGGGAAAGAAGGGGATAAACCAACCATGACTAACCAATAAATTGAGGATAGCATCAAATTGAAAGAAAGCAATACAATATGGCCAAGATTAGTGGTTCAGCAGTGGATTCATAAAGATTTAATATCCAACAAAAGACACCTCAAAAATAAAGGAGAAAAACTTATGAGGGTTAGGTTGCAATAATATCAAGATGGTTTGATTTCCTTAAACACATATCTTTTGAATTAATTATAGATTTCTCGCTCGATGTTCTTTCATGAAGAGGCAAAAGATCCTCCTTAGTTGCTAAGTTCTTGAATCCATGTGCATTTGGCGAAATGTATTTGCATAAGATTGAGAACTGGTTGGCATACAGATGACATGAATCTTTTTTAGGTTTGAGATACATAACTAGCGGAGTACAGTGCCAGTCAGTTCCAGTGTCTCACTTATTATCTATATTAATGACATGGAAGGGAGGTATAGTGCATTGTATCCAAAATAGATGAGATGGCACGCCATGATGAGGACATCAGGAATCTTCAAGGTATTATAGATAAATTGAGTGAGTTGGCAAAAACATGGCAGATAGCATTTAATACAGGAAAATGTGAGGTCAGGTAGGAAGAATCATAAATCATTACTTAAATGGAGATGGACTCCAGCAAAGTGGAGTGCAGTGGAATCAGGGTGCACATGGGTCCTTGTGCATAAGGTTAACCTACAGCTGCAGCACATAGCTCAGCAGAAAACTGACATTTTGACCTTGGAGTTTAAAAATAGGGAAGTCTAGTTATAGGGTGTTGGTGAGGTGGCACTTGAGTACTGTGTACAGTTTGGTTCATCTATCTGAGAAATTATGTCCTGATATTGGAGGCAGTTCAAAAAGGATTCACTAGGCTGATTTCAGGGATGCAGACAATAACAGCTGAACAGGTTATTCAATAAATTTTAGAAGAGGGGTGATCTTATTAAAATACACAAAATTCTCAAGTATTTGATAGGGTAGATGTGGGGAAAGTGCTTCCACCAACTGGGGGAGGATCTCAAAATAAGGGACACAGTACAAAATATGGCTATACACATTTAAAACTGAGATGCAAAAGAGTTTCTTCTCCCAAAAGTAATGAATATCTGAAATTGTCTACTCCACAGAGTTGTGGAGGCAAGATCACTGAAAGTGTATAGAGAGGGGGTAGACAGACTTTTGAACTATCAGGGAACTGGGGTCTAAGGCAAGCTGCGTGTAAGATGAGTTGAAGCCTGGGATAGTTTGGCCATGTTTTAATTGAATAGTTAGGTGGGCTTCAGGTGCTGAACAATGACTTCTGGCCCTATTTCACATTTCCCATGCTCTTATGAGAGAACCATGTCATGAGTAGATTTGAACTTTATATTCAGTTATGTGGACAACGACAACTATGAGTCAACTATGGTGCAGTGGCCTCAAGAGAATGCTTGCTTTATACTTTTAAAACATTAAAAAACTTTGTTTATTTGTAATTATAAATTAATTTGTCCCCTTTGCACCAACATAGTCTGTTCAGTTTTTTGGCCAGAGCATTGGTATGGAGTTACACAGAATTACTAGAAGGGTGTGTTGTGCTTACATGACTCAAACTTCAATTTGCAAGGTAAATTTGCCTATTACAGAGAGGAAGATGGACTGAACTATGCTGATTGACTCCCCAAATCCAAACCTTTTGCTTCAGTTTCAACTTTCCAGAGTTAGTTCCCTCCCAGAGGAATACAGAGAATGACAGCCTCAGCACTATTTGATGCCAAATGATATGCATGTAAGTGGAAACAATGATCAGTAGTCCTCCCCAAGCCAGTCTATAAGGAGATTTAAATTGTCTGAATCTTTAACAGGTTAAAAGAACTCACATCACTATCTTACAAAGTGCTTTATTTATGTCTAGAATCAGGTTGTTCTCAAGTTTGGCACCTGTGCACTGATGATGAAAATGACTTTGATGTCATTAAATCTGACTGCACTCATTGCTGCAAATGGCTGCAACTTCAGCTACAGGAGCTCAACTTAAAGAAGACTGTCAACTGCTTTTCTGGCATGCCACAGATGACTTTGGCAAACATTCTCTTGTGGTCCATGGTCTGGAGGTCTCAGGCCTGCCTGGGGTCTCCTACACAGGTACAGGTAGTATCTCCTCAGCCTGAGCTGGTGGCAGCATTTGGGTCACTGGCGCAGAGGAGATGTTGCAACAGGGCACCCCTCAAGCGTCCAGAGATGACAATCCTCCGGAAGTCTGTAAGTCACTTCTCCTGTACCGTTTTCATACACAATGGCACCTCATCACCCATCCAGGAGATGAAGCCCCTGGAAGGAGGTTAGGTACCCTGCAGCTCCTTCTCACTGAGCCAGTGAATGAATGCATCCATAGCTCAAGCTATGGAGTGAAAACCCCTGTACAAATCTGGTAGATAGTACTTGTTCTGCTCAACCTGGCACTGTATGCCTTTGTATGATCTCTGGCACTTCTTCCAGATAATCCTCTGCTTGTTTCTGCATCTCTGTCAACTCGTTAATGGCTGGGTCAAAAGGCTCCTCATCTGAATTAGGCTTAACAGTGGACTATTCTCCAGCCAACTTCAGAGTGTCAGAGAGTTTGGCCGTTTCTTGCTCCTCTAACTGCAGGCGCAAGTCAGTGCTCTGCTCACAAGATTGTGACCTCCAAGCCTATTCCAGATTAATTACCACCATGGACCACAAGAGAATGTTTGCCAAAGTCATCTGGTAGAGGACAGGAGGGAAGGTATCTCATCGTCTGAGATACATGTCTATTTTGCCTGTTATGAGGAGCTGGCAGAGATTGGCCTGAGGGCAGGACCTCTTTTTTATGCACTCTTGGGAGTGGGATCCATATGCTCCATAGAACAATATAAAGGACTGAATCTTGTTTTTGGTTCAGTGTGAGTTGTGTCAGAGCTGTTTTGAGAGGGGTTTTCAGCTCAAGGCAGGGCAATGTTTTATTGCCATATCTTACTAATCTCATCTCAGTGACTACTGACCCCACCCTGACTGCATTAGTCTTGTCCAATTCCCTCAACGATTCACCACTCATTGGTTATCTCAGAATTGACCAACATCCCTGATGCTGGCACCATTTTAAAAGCTTGTGGTGCACCTGGAACAAGCACTGTCAATCATTGTTGCCCTGTGTGCTTTTATTTGCCTTGGACATGCAGACAAAGGGGAATTGGCATGTCTCTTTATGGGCAAGGATTTGGAGGTCCTGCTGGACAAGGTGGTGCAACAGGCAGGAGGTCTTCTTCCCTCAGGAGCAGCAGTGGAGACCATGACATGAGACAATGCCGATGTCAGTGTAGTCTCAGCCACCTACAGGAATGCACAGCAACATAGGACAAAAGTCGACGAGCTTATCCACTCTGGCAGTTTAAGTTCCACCATCTTTTCTCCAATCGCTCACAACCATTTTCTCCCTGCCACATGTACCCACCTCTAACACATCCCGCGATCACCTGCAACATCTTTCCTCACTCGCTATCACCCACCCCAAGCCGCAACACCACTAGCCCTACATACCATTTCTGATCCTTACTCACTTGCTCAGGACATCGCTCAACCTTCATGAAAAGCAATAGTGCCACCCACTTTCATCTCTTGTAATGCTTGTTCCACATTCTAGGAGGAAAACTGCCCATAATAGAGCAGAAAGAGCCAAGACAGGTGTTCGGCTTCCCAATATTCAACTCCTCAGCCGGACTCAGATTGTCCCAAGCAGCTGACTGACTGACCCTGTTTAAGCTGCTGGACTGTTATCGGAGGCTGCCATTCATTGTACCAGGTCCCCTGATGAAGGCTGTGTCCCTTGACCTGACAGAGGCTTGCTAACAACCACAAGAAGATTCCTACCTTTGTAACTTCACTAAATGGCAAGGTGAGATAGAAGTAAATGGTAACTTTGGTTGAGAGGGCAAAGGTCAAAAGGCAGGGCAACGATGCTGTGAGCATCCAGGGAGGCTCAAGAATGAGTAAACACTCTGACAACAAGTGAACAGGCAAGAGATACAGCCTGGTCCGGTCCATAGGCAAGGTGCATGCCCGAGTGTGCAGTGTCCTTGCTACAGCATTACAATGACAGTTCCTGGTCGAACTTGAAATGCAGCATTAAAGTGCGGAAGTAAGTGGACCAGAGATTTCTCATGGCAGTTCTTAGAGACATACGTTGAATGAAAATGTCCGTGGACCTGGGTTCATGTTGCTGGTGCCCATGGACTGTGCAAAGAGATTTTGTGCCCCTTTGGAGCAAGCAGTGAGCTAAAGATGCCAGATATGTTGTCGAAAAGTGTGACGCTGGAAAAGCACATTAGGTCAGGCAGCATCCCAGGAGCAGGACAGTTGACATTCTTGATGAAGGGCTTTTGCTCGAAACATCGACTCTCCAGCTCCTCAGATGCCGCCTGACCTGCTGTGTTTTTTCAGCACCACACCTTTTGACTCTGACTCTCCACATCTGCAGTCCTCACTTTCTTTCAGTTGCCACATATTAACTCTGACTTCCATATTTAAGAATTTTTCCTGTCTAGTTTTTTTGCTAAGATAGGAGGCTGAATATTAATGAAGCAAGTGTGGTGTTAATAAGGTATTAGCGACTTTTGAGAAGATTTGTAGTTCAGATTGCTGTTCTGGCTGTAGGTTTGCTCACTGAGATAGAAGGTTCGTTTTCAGACATTTCATCTCCATACTAGGTAACATCTTCAGTCAGCCTCCAAATGAAGCATTGGTGGGGTAGCCCTCTTTGTATTTGTATCTTTGAGTTGCCTTGGGTTGGTGATGACGTCATTTCCGGTGGTGGCGTCATTTCCACTGGTGATGTCATTTCCTGTTCTTTTTCTCAGTGGGTGGAAAATGGGATCCATGTCAATGTGTTTGTTGATAGAGTTCCGGTTGGAATGCCATGCTTCCACGCATTCTCGTACGTGTCTCTGTTTGGCTTGTCCTAGGATGGATGTGTTGTCGCAGTCGAAGTAGTGTCTTTCCTCACCCATATGTAAGGATGGTAGCGAGAGTGGGTCATTTCATTTTGTGGCTAGTTGATGTTCATGTATCCTAGTGGCTAGTTTTCTGCCTGTTTGTCCAATGTACTGTTACAGTCCTTGCAAGGTATTTTGTAGATGATATTAGTTTTGCTTGTTGTCTGTATCGGGTCTTTCAAGTTCATGAGCTGCTGTTTTAGTGTGTTGGTGGGTTTGTGGGCTACCACGATGTCATTGGGTCTGAGTAGTCTGGCAGTCATTTCCGAGATGTCTTTGAGGTGGGGGAGAATGGCTAGGATTTCTGGATGTGTTTTGTCTGCTCGTTTGGGTTTGTTGCTCAGAAAGCGGCTACATTGAGAAAGCAAATGCATCACTTGCAGATACCAATGCTTACCAACAAGTGGCAATAGACCTGACTCCACAACCAGAGAACCGAATCACAGCCCTACTCAAAAGACTTCAGAAATCTGGAGAAATAAATAAGACCAACTTCCAAAAAATAAAACCAGACAGATCCAACACAGCACACTTCTACGTATTGCCCAAAGTTCACAAACCAGGTGCCCCCCTCAGACCTATAGTCTAGCTACCTGGAACACCAACTTACAGATTGGCCAAGGAGCTAACCAAAGATGAAAACACTTAGTAGAAGAGTCATACTACCCCATCAGCTCCATCCAAGAATTCCTGAAGACCAAAGACACCAAGATAGAAGAGGATGAAATAATGGAATCATTTGACGTAACAGCCCTGTTCACATCCATCATCATCAACCTGGCTAAGGAAACACTGACTACATTATTAAAAGAACCAAAGACACATACAGCAAACACCACCAGCTTCATCAGCAAGGACAGTATCATCAAGCTAGTGGACCTATGCCTGACCACACACTTTACCTTCAACAATAAAACCTACAGACAAACCAAAGGAACACCCATGGGGTCTCCGATATCAGGGTTCTTAGCAGAGGCAATAATGCAGTGACTTGAACAAACAGCTCTGCCAACCATTCAACCCAAACTTTGAGTCCGCTACGTGGATGATACCTTTGTCATCACTAAATGAAACAAATTAGAGGAAACCTTCAAGACCATCAATAATACCCTTACTGGCATAAAATTCACTAAAGAGGAGGAAACAACAAACTGCCATTCCTAGATGTCACAGTAGAGCAAACAGGGAACCTCAAACCAGTGACTACAGGAAAACAGCACATATAGACCAAGTATTGAACTTCAGAAGCAATCACCTCAACATCCACAAATGAAGCTGCATCAGAACATTATTTCAACAAGCCAACACACAACTGCAGAACAGAGGAACTACGCAGAGCAGAGAAAAATCACCTATACAGTGTATTCAAAAAGAACGAGCACTCAATAAACACAGTCCACTAATTTCTGAACAACAAACCCAAACAAGCAGACAAAACACGTCCAGAAACCCTAGCCACTCTACACAACATCAAAGACACCTCGGAAATGACTGCCAGACTACTCAGACCTTTTGGCTTCATGGCAGCCCACAAACCCACCAACACACTGAAACAGCAGCTAATGAACTTGAAAAACGCTATACAAGCAACAAGCAAAACTAATGTAATTTACAAAATACCGTGCAAGAACTGTAACAAACACTACATTGGACAAACAGGCAGAAGACTAGCCACCAGGATACATGAACATCAACTAGCCACAAAACAACACGACCCACTCTCACTAGTACCCTTACATATGGATGAGCAAGGACACTACTTCGATTGGGACAACACATCCATCCTAGGATAAGCCAAACAGAGACAAGCATGGCATTCCTACCGGAACTCTATCAACAAACACATTGACTTGGATCCCATTTACCACCCGCTGAGAAAAAGAACAGGAAATTACATCACCAGAAGAAATGATGTCACCTCAGAAAATGACATCACCAACCAAAGGAAACTCAAACATATAAACAGAAAGTGGACTTCACCACCAGTGCTACATATGGAGGCTGACTGAAGATGTTACCTTGTATGGTGACGAAACATCTGAAAATGAACCTTCCAGCTCAGCCAGCAAACCTACATCCATAATACGATATTTAACAAGCAATAATAAACCTTAATTGGTAACTTGTCACTGCTCAGCGAAAAACGTACCTCACTGCTTAGCAAATACAAAAAAAAGGATGAGCAAGTTGTTCCCGAAGTAGTGATCAACCTCACTGGACTTCTTGTGTGATTTTGCCACAAATAACACCATAGCCCACATTGGGTGGAATCTAATCAGGACCTGAACAAGGCTTTGTGAGGGTTGTGAGCCACCACCATTTCCTAAGACTTCATTAAGAATTGGTTCTTGATATGCAGCTGGCACTAGCAGATAAGAGGCTCTCGCAATAGATGGTTCCCATCTCCCTTTAACATGGACATTTTTCTCTTGGTTTCCTACTAACTCTGCAGCCTTCTCCTTGAAGTGGGTCAGCAGCCTACGTCGGGAATTCTCCTGTCTGGTCTGTGCATGTTTGTGATTATTGTGTATGTTCTTCCTCCAACAGATAAACAGAAGCATTAAGACACATTAAATGTGGCTACATGAGCACTACATCTGTATTTATAGATACAGGTAGAGGAGAGCTATGATTGTTCATATATGTTACTAATAAAAACACGGTATGTGGAAAGTGGGGTTCAGGCTTCTGAATGAAAGATCAGATCATCAAGTGTCAAACATTCATGTCTCTGAATGAAAGATCAGTGACGTCTCACATCAAATATTATATGTGATGAGTGCCTGAGATACCTGGGAGTTATTTATCCCTAAGCCATATTTTGTGGTTGTGTCCTTAGTTCACACAAACATTTAGTGAAAAGCTATCGGATGCATCTGCCCTCCTATGTGTGAAGGAAGGCCAGTAAGCTGACGGTGCATGAACCACAGAGTGTAGCAGCTCCTTTTTTTGTGTTAAGTGCCATATCTGTGACAGGCAGTGATGCATCATGTCTCACAGCAGATTTGTGATGTACCTATCATTACAAAGTTGAAGAGTGTATGGGCACGTTAAGAGAGAGGTGCCTCTTCTGAGCGGAGAGATTGTGACAGCACATGTGTCCGTGACTAGCTGAGAATTGATAATATGTAACAAATCAGCTTGGGGTTGTGATTTGATATTAAGGCAACTGGATTTAAATTTAACCAAAAAACGAATTGTACTGACAATATTGGACGAAACAGAGGGTATGAGTCTTGGGGATATAAAAAAGGAAGGACATTTTTGAGAATTAGTCAGACCCAATTGCCATCTGAAGAAAGAAACAACTCAATGCTCTCAAAGAAATCTCATAAGGCATCATCTATTAAAGGTACCAAGAAATTTTATATAAAGACATTCCCGGAAAAAAAAGAAAAATCAGAAGACAATCCAAGGAGAAGACAGCAGTATCAGAAGGATGGAAGGAAACAGCAGATTCGGAAGAAAGCAGCGGATTCAGAATACCGGAAGGAAGACAGCGTAAAAGACTGTTTGGTCTTTGAGAGAGATTAAGTTAACTTAATGTTGAATGATTGTGCTGTTGGAGCATTTTTAATAGAGTTGGGATCAAATAGTGATTGGTTAAGAAAAAGGGAGCTTGAATTTGTTAATAGTTTTTGTTTAGTGTCCACTGTTAGAGTTAGGAAAACAAATTGCTATTTTTTCTTTAAAACAGTGGAAACTAGGGGTTTTCTTTCAATCATTCACACTTTTAGCAGATTAAGAGGCGAGGCGAGCTTTTCTGGGATGTTAGTTTTAATTAGCAGATGGGTTCAGCCTCCACCTCATAACACTATAAAGAACATGCTCATGACGTGATTGCTATATTATTTGACTCAATGGTATAATGCTCACAGCCTCTGTTCTATATATATACACACTATAAATAGATATAGATATCATGTGCTGTCATTAAAGTTTGCTGCTTTTTTAGCACTACGTGACCCAATATGAGAGTGGCAGATTATCAGTATATCACACAACGTCACATTACGGTGGCACATCACATCAGGCACCACTATGGTATAAAGAGAGCTACACTGGCAGATGCAATGAAGTGTTAGCCTTGATTGTACATGAGATATGAAATGGGATTCCCAGCCCCCTGACTTGTATGTGACAAGTCTTCTGTAGTGGCAATATTACAATGCTAACTCATATGCACGGGGACATAAAATATTGGGTAGACGGTGCTACATACCGTGGTAATATGCAGCAGATTATTCGTTCTTTTGCAGCACTGGTTCTCTTGAACTGCCTAAAGCTGCTGATCACCACAGACACTTCTGCCCATGCCGCATTTGTCAAATGGGATGGCCTTCTTTTGCAATTCATAGGGAATTGGATTCCTCTCTCTCCTGAACAACCTCCAGGAAAATCTATGGGAAGGCACTGCTAAGGCATGGCACTGATTTTTCTGGTCTCTAACATCTCTAGGGGCATGAGGAAGGTAATGAGCAGAGGCTGATTGATGTGCTAGTTTGCAGAGAAGGAAATATTGTTTGGCTGCCTTTTAAATGTGATGTCCTGAAGTTGGGGCCAAGATGGTCCTGGCCAAGGGCAGAACCTCCTGTCCTTCTGCACATAAAAATTGGTATTTTACTCATGCCTGCATATGCAATCAGCTGTAAAGGAATCAATAATCACTCAAGAAAACCTGACTGGCTTTCGAGTAGAAGTACCTCCTACTCTAAGGATGATTTCCACATAGTCTCAAAAAGCTATGTTTCTGCCACATGACCTTGGCTTGAGTGACCCTCAAAAAGATCTGTCCCCATTTTTGAATTGAAGTCCAAAGTTTGCACAGTATTCCACAGCCTGTCAAATGTTTTCTCAAAATATGCATCTCTAAATGATTACCTGTTTGCATTGTAAATGGTTCCTGATATCTGTTGCACACAGCTGTAGTAAACTGAGATACCGTTTTTCAGTTTCAACCAGTTCTTCTATAGCTTTCATTTGTTTTTCTTCCATTTTACTGGCTGACGTAAATTTGCCATTAAGTTCCTCATATGATGAATCATCCATGGTAACTATGCCTGCAGGAGACACAATTAGAATTAATGCAGTTATGCTGATTAGATGCCTCTCTGTGGCCTTTTGGCTGATCTACCCAGAAAGAATTGAAAATATGGTCTTGCGGTTGAATATAAGTACAATTCTTGTGTAACCTGATCTTGCTTTGTAAATCACAATTTCCCGTAAACTCGAAATTTATTTGCAGAAATCTAATCTCGATCCGTGCTCTGCTCCTTATGATATGATTCCCAATGCAATCTATATTGAACAGAATGCAACACCCCAGTTATACCTGCCTACACAACAGCAAAACCAGTCTGTGTTTGTTTGCTGTAAGCAATCATGGAATGTTCTAGTCACTTATTGCTTCATGAGCTTTCCTACTTACCAGTATCTGTACTAAACTAGTTTTTAATAATAAATTACTTCATTACATAAATACCTTCTCAACACATTTCACTTTTCTTAATATAAGCTGTCTTTTAAGTCAAAATAAATGTTTCACACTTCGCAGTTTTCACTTCAGCTTCTGGAGCACTAACAAAAACAAAAATTGACTGGCTGGCAGAGAGAGTTGCTGGCAAAGCAATATCTGCAGCTGTGCCCTCATTGGTTAATATTAACTCCACAGTTCGGAATCAAAAGAATCCAAAAGCAAACTCACGATTGCTTTAAAGTTTGAATATCACATTTATGTTTTATAATCTCACAATTCTGAACACTTTGTGGCTATGTCAATAAGGAGTGTGTGTGTGCACGCATGCGCATACTATATACTTTTGTGGCATGGCAATGAATGGTGTTCTTTTATTTGATTGCCAAAAAAAAGTGATGTAAATTTTCCAGCAGGATGTCAATCTCATCAGCTTAAAAATAATAACAGAACTTTCTTCTTGCATTGATATAAATCAAAATGTCAGTGCATAGTTATGGTATTTCTACCACTCCCTGTAATTGTTGCATGTTACACAATGAGTAGAGCCTGGAGAGAAATCAAGAATGGGTTTTATGTGTTCGTTGTTTCCTGCGTGACTCCTAAAAACTATGCCTGGAATGCAGATTTTCAGCATCACAAAATATCAGTTGTTTCTTCACAGAAAATCTATGGTACTCAACTGTGTAATTATGTATATCAGGAAAAGAAAACAATGCGAACAGTATCCACAGTCCATATTCAGTATCATAGTATTATTTTATCTTAAGGCTTTCTCAACTTGCAGACCATCACAATAGTTTATGTCATTTGCACCATTTATGTTACCACAAATAAATTCAGAAAATGATTTTGCTTAAAACAAAATTGTGAATATAATTATTTGGAAACTGTACACAAACCGATCTGATCAATTTGAAATATTGAGAATAAACACAGAGTTGAATTTTCCCAGCTCATGAAAAATGTGGGTAATGATGTGCAAGTTTGAACATATGGCAAGATCAGTATAATGAGATTCTCAACTTTGAAAAAAGCATTCTGATTTCTTATTCAAGGGTTTGAATGGCAAAATCAAAATATCACTAGTGTGTGGCAAAAGGTTTATTTCCGGGTATTTATATCTCCTCAGTATCTAATCTCGCCTCACTTATATGTAATTTTCTATTCTCCCACATGGCACAGAGGAACTAGATGGTGATTATTATTGACATGAAAGTCAGAGCAGGTACCTCGCAGCTCCAGGTTGCCACTA
Organism: Chiloscyllium punctatum; assembly: GCF_047496795.1. Lineage (NCBI taxonomy): Eukaryota > Metazoa > Chordata > Chondrichthyes > Orectolobiformes > Hemiscylliidae > Chiloscyllium > Chiloscyllium punctatum. Next base: position 54,487,095 of record NC_092758.1, on the reverse strand, counting down.
TTTCTTCTGTGCTTCCATCTTGGACAGTACCAACTTTTCAGGATATGCGCCATGAGTAGCAACTGCCTGCAAACTCCATCTATGGAAAGTGGCATCAGACATGCAGTAGCCTTACCACATCATCATATCACATCTCCGATTAACTTAAACTAGTAGAAATGTGAACTGCAATGCTTTTGGACAATTTTGAGACTTTGGGATTTACAATATGAGTGGTCCCAAACATTCCCATGGGTTGGAACATGAACTGTTCCAAAACAATATAAGAGCATTCGAAACTCAACATGAAACTGAAAGTTCAAAGAAGAAGATGGAGATTTTGATCAAAAAGAGGGCATTATTATGGTTGCAAGAAGCTGCATAGTGATCAGTACAAATTAAGGAACTTTGAGAATGCCACCAACTTCACATTTGGACATGTGAACACAAAAATCTTGACACAGAGTAGGTATTCCTTACAAAGTAGCTAGGATCATTGATTTTGTTCGCCAGATGTGGTATCCAGTGGAATACCATTATTATTAAGGATGCCATTGATGAAGAATGCACAAACGAAGCTGAATATGGAAAATGACAAAGCTATTGTATTTGAATCTGAATTTGCAATTTACACAATTGGGTCACCATTGTTTTGCTTCAATGGAACCTCTCCATTAAAGAAATTTTTTAAAATGTTAATGATATCAGGGAGCAGAGATTTAGAAGACAAAAATGTAATTTGAGTTAAACTGCACAAGCAATTTGTTCATCCATCATAACCAAGGTTGAAAATATTACTGGATGTAGAAATAAGGAATGTTGGCCACATAGAACATAGAACAGTACAGGCCCTTCAGCCCTCGATGTTGTGCTGGCCTTTTATCCTACTCTAAGATGAAACGAATCTACATACCCTTCATTGTACCATCATCCATGTGCCTATCCAAGAGTTACTTTAATGTCCCTAATGTATCTGATTCTGTTACCACTGCTGGCAGCATACTCCACACACCCACCACTCTCTGTGTAAAGAACCGACCTCTGCCATCTCCGCTAAACCTTCCTCCATAATAACCTTAATATTATGCCTCCTGGTGAAAGCCATTTCAGCCCTGGGATAAAGTATCTGACCATCCACTCTATCTATACCTCTTATCATCTTGTACACCTCTATCAAGTCACCCCTCATCCTTCTTTGCTTCTTTGAGAAAAGCCGTGGCTCCCTCAACCTTTTGTCCTCCAGCTCAGGCAGCATTACGATAAATCTCCTCTTTATCCTCTCTAAAGCTTCCACATCTTCCCCGTAGTGAGGTAACCAGAACTCAACACAATATTTCAAGTGTGGTCTTACCAGGGCTCCATAGAGCTGCAGCATAACCTCACGGCTCTTAAACATAATCCCCCTGCTAATGAAAGCCAATATACCACACGCCTTCTTGACAACCCTATCAACTTGGGTGACACCTTTGAGGAATCTATGGACATGGACCCCAAGATCCCTCTGTTCCTCCACACTGCCAAGAATCCTGCGTTTAACCCTGTATTCTGCATTCAAATATGATCTTCCAAATTGACTCATTTCACACTTTTCCAAGTTGAACTCCATCTGCCCAGTTCTGCATCCCGTCAATGTGCCATTGCAACCTACAACAGCCCTCCACACTATCTACCACTCCACTAACCTTCATGGCATTGGCAAAATTACTAACCCACTCCTCCACCCCCCTCATCCAAGTTATTTACAAAACTCACAAAGAGCAGAGGTCCCAGAACAGATCCCTGTGGAATACCACTGGTCACCAAGTTCCAGGTGAATACTTTCCATCTACGACCACCCTCTCTCTTCTGTGGGCCAGACAATTCTGTATCCATACAGCCAGATGACCCTATATCCCATGCCTCCTTACTTTCTGAATGAGCCTACCATGGGAAGCCTTATCAACCAACCTTGCTAAAATCCGTATACACCACATCCACTGCTCTAACTTCATCAATGTGTTTTGTTACATCCTCAAAAAATTCAATCAGGTTTGTGAGGTATGACCTGCCCCTCTCAAAGCCATGCTGACTATCTCTAATCAAATTATGGTTTTCCGAGTAATCATAAATCCTGTTTCTCAGAATCCTCTCCAATACTATACCCACCACAGATGTGAGACTGGTCTGTAATTCACAGGATTATCCACATTCCCTTTCTTGAACAAGGGAATGCCACCCTCTAATCATCTGGCCCTACTCTAGTGGACAGTGAGGATAGATCATCGCCAAAAGCACAGCACAGCAATCTCTTCCCTCACTTCCTGTAGTAACCCAAAGCATATCCCATCTAGCCTAGGAGATTGATCTACCCTCATGAATTTCAAAATTTTCAGCACATCCTCCTTCAAACTGTTCAAGCATATCAGTCTGTTTCAGGCTGTTCTCAGAAATATCAAGGTCCCTCTCAGTAGTGAATACTGAAGCAAAGTATTCATTAAGGATCCCCCTCACCCCGCCTTTTCCGACTTCAGGCACAAGTTCCCTCCACTATCCCTGATTGGCCCTAACCTCACTCTGGTCATCTTGTTCCTCAGATAAGTGTAGAATGCCTTATGGTTTTCCTTAAACCTACCTGCTAAAACTTCTCATGTCCCTTTCTAGCTCTCCTCTTCAGTTCCTTCCTGGCTACCTTGTAACCCTCTAGAACCCTGACTGATGCTTGCCTCCTCAATCTTAAGTAAGCTTCCTTCATCCTCTTGATTAGATGTTCTACATCCCTTGTCACCCAAGGTTCTTTCAAACTACCATCCCTCAGTGGGACAAACCTGTCCAGCACATTAAGCAAGTGCTCCCTAAACAATCTCCACATTTCTGTCTTGCATTTCCCTGACAATACCTGTTTCCAATTTAGGTGTCCCAGTTCGTGCATAATAACACTGTAATTCCCCCTCCCAATTAAATACTTTCCATTACCATCTGCTCCTCTCCCACTCCATTACTATAGTAAAGGTCAGAGAGTTGTGATCACTATCACTGGAATGCTCTCCCACTGAGAGATCTGACCCCTGGCATGGCTCGTTGCCAAGCACCAAATCCAATGTGGCCTGCCCTTTCGTCGGCCTATGTACATATTGAGTCAGGACCCCTTTCTGGACGCACCTGACAAAAACTGCTCCATCCAAACTATTTGAACTAAGGAGGCTCCAATCAATATTAGGGAAGTTAAAGTCACCCATGACATCACCCTGTTACTTCTGCACCTTTCCAAAATCTGCCTCTGAATCTGCTCTTAGGTGTCTCTGTTGCTATTGAGAGGGCTGTTGAAAACTCCCAATAAAGTGGATGCTCCTTTCCTGTTTCTGACTTCAACCCACACTGCAGAGGAACCCTCCTCAAAGATGTCCCTTTCTGCGGCTGTGATACTATCCTTGATTAGCAATACCACTCCTCCACCTCTTTTACCTTTATTCTTTTTGAAATATCTGAATCCTGGAACTTTCAACAACTATTCCTGCCTCTGTGATATCCAAGTTTCCATTACAGCCACAATATCATAGTTCCAAGCACTGATCCATGCTCTAAGTTCATCACTCTTATTTCTGACACTTCTTGTGTTAAAATAGACACACTTCAACCCATCACACTGACTGCATCTTTGCCCTATCAAGTACCTATCCCTCTTCACAGACTCTCTGCATGCTGTATCTACCTGTTCACTACCTACTCCATCATCTGATCCGTGGCTCTGTTCCCTACCCTCTGCCGATCTAGTTTAAACTCTCACGAACAGCTCTAGCAAACCTCTTGCCCAGGATATTGGTGACTCTCCAGTTCAGGCCCAACCCGTCTCCTTTACACAGGTCCCACCTTCCCCAGAAGGTATCCCAATGATCCACGTGTCTGAAGCCCTCCCTCCTACACCAGCCCTGCAGCCACATTTCATCTGCACTTGTTCTCTGTTCCTAGCCTCACTAGTCCAGTTCCCTAACACAGTCTATAGAGTTTGGTGCACCTCGTGGGTGAAATCAGCAGGGACACTAGTGATGACCCTTACCTCCTATATCTTGCAAGAGTGCATGCACTGTAGTATGAGTAACTTATTTTTTTCTTCATTCATGAGAGCTGGGTATTGCTGGCTGAGCAACTGTGTATTGCCCATCCCTAGTTGCTTTTGAGAAGGTGGTGGTGAACTACTTTCTTGAACTGCTGCAGTCTATGTTGTGTAAATAGACCTACAACACTGTTCAGAAAGGGAGCTCTAGGATTTTGTCTCAGCAACACAGAAGGAATGGTGACATAAATAACAGCAATCCAAGTCAGTATGGGGTGTGGTTTGGAAGGGAGCTTTACAGAGGTTTCCACGTATTTCTTAACCTTGTTCTTCTGGATGGTAGTGGTCACATTTTTGAAAGGTGCTGTCTCAGTAAATTTACCACTATATCTTGCAGTTAGTACACATTGCTGGTAATGATCGTCGGTGGTGAAGGGACTGAATAATTGTGCATGTGAAGCCAATTAAGTGGCCTGCTTTGTCCCGGATGGTGTCCACCTCCTTCAGAGGTGTTGGAGTCGCACTCATCCAGGCAAACGGGGAGTATTCCATCACACACTTGACTTGTGCCTTGTAGATGATAAACAAACTTTGGAGAATCAGGAGGCGAGTTAATCATTGCCTAGCTTACTAGCCTTTGACCTACTCTTGTACCCATAGTATTTACATGACTCGTCCAGTTCAGTTTCTGGATAATCATAACCAACAGGATGTTGATAGTGGAGGATTCAGCAATGGTCATGAGATTGAAGGGCAAGGTGCAAAGGTTATACTCTTGTTGTCAATGGTCATTGACTGCTATTTATGTGGAGAAAATATGTTTTTTGCGACTTGTCAGCCCAAACCTGGAATTTGTCCAGGTAATGCTACGTTTGGACACGGACTGCTTCAATATCTTAGAAGATATTAATGGATATTTTCACATAGAAAGTAAGAGCAGCATTTGGCCAGTCATGCCTTTCAATATGATTATGGCTGATCATCCAACTTAGTATCATGTTCCCACTTTCTCCCCATAACTTTTGATCCTTTTAACCCAAAGAACTACATCCAACTCTTTCCTGTAAGCATTCAAAGTTTTGGCCTCAACTGTTTTCTGATGCAGAGAATTTCACAGGTTCACTACTCTCTCAGTGAAGAAATTTCTTTCATCTAAATTGTAAATGGCACATCCTTAAACTGTAATTTCTGATTCTGGACTCCCAGGTCATTGGAACATACTGCATTTTCCTTTCATAGCCACGACCAGTACCATACAGAAGGAAAAGGGTGAGAGGCATATTGGGAGACCACTTCCTTCAAGTCCCCCACCAAGCCTCTCACCATTCTGACATGCAAATATACCACCATTCCTTCAAAGTTGCTGAGACAAAAATCCCACAACTCCTTTCTCAACAGAACTGTCCATCAACTTACAGATTTACAGTCATGTTAGAATTTTATGTTACTATGAGATCCCTCCTTATTGTTCTAAACTCCAGTGAATGTAGGCCTAACTGATCCATTCCCACTTCAGACATCAGTTCTGCCAGCCCAGGAATCAGTCGGATAAACCTTTATTGCACTGTCTCTATAGCCAGAATATCCTTCCTCTGATAAGGAGAGCAAAGCTACATACAATACTCCAGGTTTGGTCTCACCAAGGCCCTGTACATTCTTGTGCCTGATCCTCGAGTCTTTACACCATAAAGACCATCTACCATTTATCTTCTTCACTGCCTACTGCATTTGCATGCTTACTTCCAGTGAATGCTGGACAAGGCCAACCAGGTCTCATTGCACCTCCCCCTTTCTCATTCAAAGAATAATCTGCTTTCTTGTTTTTGCTACCAATGTGGATAATCTCCCATTTATTATATTAAACTTCATCTGCTATGCATTTGCCCACTCACTCAACTTGTCCAAATCAGTGAGGTACGTCTGCATTCTCCTCACAGCTCACTCCTCCATTCAGCTTTGTGTCATTTGCAAACTTGCAGACATTACATTTAGTTCCTTCAACTAAACCATTAATATGTACCATTATCATCAACAAACATCTCTACTTCTGGCCTTACAATGGAGGACAGGTCATTGATGAAGCAGCTGAAGATGATTGGAACTTGGACATTCTCCTGAGAAATTAGAGGCCCTCTGGAGCCTACTACTGAGTCCGTAGGCCTAGATTCAAGTCCCACCTGTTCTAAAAGTGTGTAAGTCACATCTCTGAACAGGTTAATCAGAGAATATCTACCTTGGGAAATGCCTACCATGAGATCCAGGAACTGAGATGACTGAACTCCAACACCACAACCATCTTCATTTGTGCCACATATGACTCCAACCAGTAGAGTGTTTTCCCTGATTCTCATGGATTCCAGTTTTGCTGGAGCTCCTTAATGCCACACTCAGTCAAGTGTGGCCTTGATGTCAAGGACAGAGACTCCTTGCTGGAGTCCAACTGTTTTGTCCATGTTTGCACCAAAGCTGTAATGAGGTCAGGTGCTGGGTAATCCTGGCAAAATCCAAACTGAGCATCAGCAAGAAGGCTATTACTGAGCAAGTGCAGCTTCATAGCATTGTTGATGATACTGTCAGCCACTTTATTATTGATTGTGAGTAGATCAATGGGGCAGTAGTTAGCTGGGTTGGATTTAACCTGTTTTTCTTTACCTTTTTTTATGTACAGATCATATTTGGGTAATTTACCATATTATCAGGTAAATGTCAGTGTTATAGCTGGAACACTTTGGCTAGGGGTGTGTCAAGTTCTGGAACATGTCTTCAGTACAATTGAAAGGATGTTGACAGTGCCCATAGTCTTTGCAGTGTCCAGTGCCTCGAGCCATTTTTTGATAACATGTGTAGTCAATCAAATTGGCTAAAGACTGTCATCTGTAATGCTGGCTGGGAGAAGACAGGAGTCGATCATTTGCATGCTGTTCTAGCCGAAGACAGTTGTTAATGCTCCAGGCTTATTTTATACACTGTTGCACTCCCACATCATTGAGAGTGTTGTACTGTCCCCACCTCCAGTAAGTTAATTGTTTACCACTATTCTTGGCTAGATATAGCAAGACTACAAAACTTATACTACTAACCTCGTTCACACTTCATGTTTGTTTTGGTATACAGGTAAAAGCAAAATACTAAGGATGCTGGAGAAAGTCAGCAGGTTTGGCAGCATCTGTGGAGAGAAATAGGGCCAATGTTTGAAGTTTGGTATGGCTGTGATTTTCTGAAGAAGTCATTCCAGACTTGAAATTTTGATTCTATTCCTCTCTACAGATGCTGTCAGATCTGCTGACTTTATCCAGCGTTCTTTGTTTTTTATTTTTAGGTATGCCTGGTGCTGCTCCTGGCATGCCCTTCTGCATGTTTTATAAAATTAGGGTTGATTCCCTAACTCAACAGTAGTGGTAGAGTAAGGTATATGCCAGGTGAAGAGGTTGCAGATTGTGTTAAGAGTACAATTCTGCTGCTATGAATGACCAGTTAAGACACTTAACTGAGTTATTAGAATGATGCACCATGTTGAGACATACCAGTATTAGAGAAGTGCTGAAGGCAAGTAAGATGTTTAAAAATTGTGTAAAAACAGTGTACACTCAGATTTACAGTCCCAACTGACTCAAACAATAAAATTGGTAATTTTTCATTACACCTTATATGTTAATCTTTCCAATGGTTATTAAAGTAGGAAGATTGATCACATTTTTAGTAAGAAGAAATGACACATGATGTCCTTAGGAATAAAATAAATAAAAATGAGTAGTAAAAAGCACATTAGCTCAGACACACTTATGCTGGTACAGCAAACGATAGAGCTATGTATTTATCTTATATATAAAATGCAATCGTGAAAAAAATGTGTATAAAATGCTATATAGATAATCATTCACTCTGGAACAATGTCCACTCGATGAAGAGTGTTATGGAATACAGATTAAATAAGGATTGATCTTGCAGGTAATAAAGCAGGTATTTGAAAGAAACAAAATTTCAAACATAAAATGGGAGATGCAAGTAATCAGCTATCAAATTGCTTAACAAAATGAAGTGCTTGTTCAAAAAAATTGTTGCATTGTTTGTGAACATGTGCCTTGTGTTGTAATGAGTTTTGAGAACAAAGAAATATTCATGCTATGATCTTATTGCATTATCTACAAAAGGGGACAGAACATAGAACTGGATAAAAATTGTATAATAATGCAAGATAATATCATTTTATATATTTGCTTAGAAATGGTATTGATTATTAAACAACATGCTGTCAGTACCTATTTTTGTTAATAGGATGCTATACAGAGTCCTAAAGATATACAGCATGGAAACAGACATAGTCCAACTTATGTATACTGACTAGATATCCTATATAAATCCATCCTCATTTGCCAGCACTTGGGCCATACCCCCTGGGGGTGGCACAGTGGCTCAGTGGTTAGCACTGCTGCCTCAGAGCACCAGAGTCCCAGGTTCGATTCCAGCCTTGGGCGACTGTCTGTGTAAAGTTTGCACATTCTCCAGTGTCTGCATGGGTGTGCTCCGGTTTCCTCGCACAGGCTAAGTGAATTGGCTATGCTAAATTGCCCATAGTGTTAGGTGCATTAGTCAGAGGGAAAATAGGTCTGGGTTGGTTGCTCTTCAGAGGGTTGGGTTGGCCCTGTTTCCATAACGTAGGGAATCTAATCTAAGCCTTTCCTATTAATATACCCTTCAGATACCTTTTATATGTTGTAATTGTACCAGCCTCCAGCAGCTCATTCCATCTCTCTCCATTGATTCACTTCCCACTACATGGTCACTACCTTTGACTCCCTTCCTCTCTTTTTTTAAAGCGCCATTATTTTGCTTTGTTTTTAACCAAACTTCCAAATCAATGCAACAGCTTATAAAGCAGGAACGACTGTTCCTGGAATTCAAGGAAATCAGCTCCAACACTGAAAATTACTCAAAAAAAACTCTTACAACCACAATTTTTTTTCCATCCTCCATCTTGGATTACCCAGAATCCTATACCTAGAAATTAAAGGTAACAAGACAAACATGTCACCTGATTTGTTCATTGCAATCAAATCTACATAACGAATCAGCTAGAAGGATGGAGGGTTCCCTGCAGTGTGATTGGTTGGTGTAAAACTCCAATTAAAATATGTCTGCCTGCCTCTGTCGAAAAATACATTTAATTCATGGTGTGCATCCCAGTGGAAACTTGGAAAAAGGAATATTATTTTCTGTAACGGTTCACATTTCTGACTTGTTGCACACTGGTCCTTAAAATTTTTCTTACTTCTATCTAAGGTAAAAATAAACACAAAAAAATGCAATCGTATGTCAATAGACAATAGGTGCAGGAGTAGGCCAGTCTGCCCTTCGAGCCTGCACCACCATTCAATATGATCATGGCTGATCATCCTTAATCAGTATCCTGTTCCTGCCTTATCTTCATAACCCTTGATTCCACTATCCTTGAGAGCTCTATCCAACTCTTTCTTAAATGAATCCAGACTCTGGGCCTCCACTGTCCTCTGGGGCAGAGCATTCCACACACCCACCACTTTCTGGGTGAAGAAGTTTCTCCTCATCTCTGTCCTAAATGGTCTACCCCGTATTTTTAAGCGGTGTCCTCTGGTTCGGCACTCACCCATCAGCAGAAACATGTTTCCTGCCTCCAGACTGTCCAATCCTACAATAATCTTATATGTCTTAATCCGATCCCCTCTCAGTCTCCTGAACTCAAGGGTATACAAGCCCAGTCGCTCCAGTCTTTCAGCATAAGTTAGTCCCACCATTCCAGGAATTGAGCTCGTGAACCTACGCTGCACTCCCTCAATAGCCAGAATGTCTTTCCTCAAATTTCGAGACCAGAACTGTACATAATACTCCAAGTGTAGTCTCACCAGGGCTCTGTACAGCTGCAGAAGAACCTCTTTGCTTCTATACTCAACCCCTCTTGTCATGAAGGTCAGCATGCTATTAGCCTTCTTCACTACCTGCTGTACCTGCATGCTTACTTTCATTGACTGGTGTACAAGAACACCCAGATCTCTTTGTACTGCCCCTTTACCTAAATTGATTCCATTGAGGTAGTAATCTGCCTTCCTGTTCTTGCCACCAAAGTGGATAACCATACATTTATCCACATTAAACTGCATCGGCCATGCATCTGACCACTCACCTAACCTGTCCAGGGCACCCTGTAATCTCCTAACATCCTCATTACACTTCACCCTGCCACCCAGTTTAGTATCATCAGCAAATTTGCTAATGTTATTACTAATACCATCTTCTATATCATTAATATATATTGTAAAAAGCTGCGGTCCCAGCACTGATCCCTGCGGTACCCCGCTGGTCACTGCCTGCCATTCCGAAATTGAGCCATTTATTACTACTCTTTGTTTCCTGTCAGCTAACCAACTTTCAATCCAAGTTAGTACTTTGCCCCCAATACCATGCGCTCTAATTTTGCTCACTAACCTCCTATGTGGGACTTTATCAAAAGATTTCTGAAAGTCCAGGTACACCACATCTATTAGATCTCCCTCGTCCACCTTCAGAGTTACATCCTCAAAAAATTCCAGAAGATTAGTCAAGCATGATTTCCCCTTCACAAATCCATGCTGACTCTGATCTATCCTGTTACTACTATCCAGATGTGTCGTAATTTCATCCTTTATAATAGACTCCAGCATCTTTCCCACCACTGAGGTCAGACTAATTGGTCTATAATTTTTTGCTTTCTCTCTTCCACCTTTCTTAAAAAGTGGTACAACATTAGCCACCCTCCAATCCACAGGAACTGATCCTGAATCTATTGAACTCTGGAAAATAATCACCAACGCATCCACGATTTCTCGAGCCACTTCCTTCAGTACCCTGGGATGTAGACCATCAGGCCCCGGGGACTTATCAACCTTCAGACCTAACAGTCTCTCCAACACCAATTCCTGGCAAATATAAATTCCCTTCAATTCAGGTCCTTCAGCCACTGTTACCTCAGGGAGATTGCTTGTATCTTCCCCAGTGAACACCGATCTGAAGTACCAATTCAACTCTTCTGCTATTTCTTTGTTCCCCGTAATATATTTCCCTGTTTCTGTCTTCAAGGGCCCAACTTTAGTCTTAACCATTTTTTTGCCTTTCACATACCTAAAAAAGCTTTTACTTTCCTCCTTTATACTTTAGGCCAGTTTATCTTCGTACCTCATTTTTTCTCTGCGTATTTCCTTCTTAGTAATCCTCTGCTGTTCTTTAAAAGCTTCCCAGTCCTCCGTTTTCCCACTTACCTTTGCTATGTTATACTTTTTCTCTTTTAACTTTATATGTTTCTTAACTTCCCTCGTCACCCACGGCCACCCATGCCTCCTCCTCTTTCTTACTTTTTTGAATTAACTGATCCTGCATCTTTGCATTATACACAGAAATATCTGCCATTGTTCCTCCACTGTCATCCCTGCTAAGGTATTGCACCATTGAACTTTGGCCAGCTCCTCCATCATAGCTCCACAGTTCCCTTTATTCAACTGAAATATTGTCACTTCCAATTGTACCCTCTCCCTCTCAAATTGCAGATTGAAGCTTATTGTATTATAGTCACTACTTCCCAATGGCTCCTCCACTTCGAGGTCCCTGATCAATTCTGGTTCGTTGCACAATACCAGATCCAGAATTGTCTTCTCCCTGGTCGGCTCCAGCACCAGCTGTTCTAAGAATCCATCTCAGAGGCACTCCACAAAGTCTCTTTCTTGAGGTCCAATAACATCCTGATTCTCCCAGTCTACCTGCATGTCGAAATCCCCCATAACAACTGCTGTAACATCTTTGCGACAGGCCAATTTCAGCTCCTGATTCAACTTACATCCGACATCCAGACAACTGTTTGGGGGCCTGTAGATAACTCCCAAGAGGGTCTTTTTAACCTTAGAATTTCTCAGCTCTATCCACACTGACTCTACAGCCCCTGATTCTAGGTCCCCCCGTGCAAGGGACTGAATATCATCCCTTATCAACATGGCCACCCCACCCCCTCTGCCTGTCAGTCTGTCCTTACAATAGTACATGTAGCCTTGAATATTCATTTCCCAGGCCCTGTCCACTTGTATTCTTCCTGAAATGACAAACAGCTTTGCATCTCAGAAGGGTGGAGTTGCATTGCTGGTCAGGGAAGATATCAAAGCTATGCTAAAGGAGGATACGATGGAGGCCTTGGGTAGTGAGGCATTATGGGTAGAGCTGAGAAATAAGAAGGGTGCAGTTACATTGTTAGGGCTGTATTACAGGCCTCCCAACAGTGAGCATGAGGTAGTAAAACAAATAGGTAAACAGATTATGGAAAGATGTAAAGGCAATAGGGTAGTGGTGATGGGAGATTTTAATTTTCCAAACATTGACTGGGATACACTTAGCGTCAGAGGTCTGGATAGGGTAGAATTTGTAAGAAGCGTCCAGGAGAGTTTTCTAGAGCAGTATGTCAATAGTCCAATGAAGGAAGGTGCCATATTGGACCTGGTACTGGGGAATGAGCCAGGACAGGTGGTAGAAGTTGTGGTGGGGGATTTCTTTGGGAACAGTGATCGCAATTCTGTAAGTTTTAGAATACTTGTAGATAAAGAAAAGAGGGATCCTAAGGGAAGAGTACTAAACTGGGCCAAGGCCAATTATATCAAAAATAGGCAGGAGCTGGGAAATGTGGATTGGACATAGCTATTTGAAGCGAAGTCCACATTTGAGATGTGGGAGGCTTTCAAAGATAGGTTAACGGTAGTGCAGGATAGGCATGTCTAGTTGAAGGCAAAGGATAGGAAGGGCAAGATTCGTGAACCATGGATGACAGGAGAAATTGTACGGCTAGCCAAGAGGAAAAGGGAAGCGTTCATAAGGTCCAGGCAGCTAAGAACAGAACGGGCCCTGGAAGAATATTGGAAGAATAGGACAAGTCTTAAACGAGCAATCAAGTGGGCTAAAAGGGGTCATGAAATAGCTTTAGCGAGCAGAATTAAGGAGAATCCCAAAGCATATTATTCTTACATAAGAAGCAAGCAGGTAACTAGAGAAAGGATTGGTCCACTAAAGGATAATGAAGGAAGGCTGTGTGTCGAACCTGAGAGAATGGGTGAGATTCTGAATGATTACTTTGCATCAGTGTTCACTGAGGAGAGGAACATGATGAATCTTGAGATTAGAGATAGAAGTTTGATTCATCTGGATCACGTTGACATAGGTAGGGAAGATGTGTGGAGAGGCTAGAGATTATTAAAGTGGACAAATCCTCAGGACCGGATGGGATCTATCGTAGGTTGCTGAGGGAGGCGAGAGAGGAAATTCCTGGGGCCCTGACAGATATCTTTGTGGCATCCTTAAATACAAGTGAGATGCTGGAGGACTGGAAGGATGCTAATGTTGTCCCCCTGTACAAGAAGGGTAGTAGGTATATTACGAATTCCGAACTGGTAAATCATGGCGCATTGTCTGTGACAACACTTCTGGTATTCCACACATTGCAAAGATGCTCACAGTTTTTTAATCATTGTCCCCTTGTTTGACAAATGAACTCGATGCATGTCCACCCAACTTTGAATAGGCATCCACAATGACTAAGAACGTTGAGCCAATGAAAGAGCCAGCATAGATGTCATGTAACCAAATCCCACAAATGTGGGAGAGCTGCAGGTGATAATTTGTGTCCTTTTTGACACTCTGGATCCACCAACGCAGTTATGTCTGCATCCAATCCTGGTCCCCAGATATAACGTCTTGTCAACCTCTTCATTTTGGACATCCCTGGATGACCCTGGTGGAGTTCAGCCAGTCTCTGGCAGTGACCTTTGCTTGGAACAATCACTCTTGCTCCCCATAATAATATGCCATCCTCTACTATGATCTGGTCTCTCCGGGTGAAAAAAGGTTTCAATTCTGGTTGTGATGGCCCTTTTGTTTCCATCAGCACGATAAGGTGTGGTAGTTTTGCCAAGATTGGATCTTTTTGCTTCCACAGTCCAATATTGTCAATATTAAAACCAGAACAGACTCTTGCAGTGGCGGTATCGCTAGTGGTGTATCTACCAGTGGGAGGTGGCTCAAGGCATCTGCATTTGCTACTTGACCTCCCAGATGGTGTTCCAACTTGTAATTGTATGCACTTAGAATGAGAGACCACTGCTGAATTCTAACTAAAACTATGGGCAGCACGGCCCTAGCATAGGTTTGTGATTTATTACTATTACAAACTTACATTCATAAAGGAATTGGTGAAGCTTTCTTACACCAAAGATGACCCCCAAACCTTCCTTCTCTATTTGGGTGTATTTGCACTCTGCACCACCCAAAGTCTGGGAAACATACGCTATTGGGTGTTTCTCTCCATTGGGACATTTGTGAGCTAACGCTACCCTGAAACCATATAGGGATGCATCACAGGTTAGCACCAGATCTTGCTTGGGATCATAGTGTGCCAATACCGTAGATAAAGAATACTGCTTCTTCACTTCCCTAAAAGCATGTCTTGGCTATGAGACATGGGAGCCAGGGTATCTTTGATCACCCTCAGTTTACCTTTCAACAGGTGTGACCCTGTACAAAACAGAGGTTGCTGGAAAAGCTCAGCACATTTGGCAGCATCTGTGAAGAATAAAAAAGTTAACGTTTCGGGTTTAGTGACCTTTCCCCAGAACTGGTGTAACCTCTCTTGTTGATTCTATTGTGGACCTTAGGTCTTTCCTTGGATTAGTAAATTATAACAGAAAATTCATAAGTAACTTTGCCTCCATCTTGGCCCCCTTATATCTGCTATTTAAAAAAAAGGCCAGCCTTTGAAATGGTGTCATAGCCAAGGCATAGCTGCTTCCTTACTCCTGTAAAGTCTATCATCACCTAAGTTGTTGACATTCTGATCACAAGTGAGATCTGGTGCTGACATGTGTATGGTATTGGGGTAGTGTTGGCTTACAGATGGCCCAACAGAGAAGAACACACGTTTTTCCCTTCTAAGGCATTCACCTGCCTTGGATATATTGCTTAGATGTTTCTCTAAGTTCTCTAAGTGCTCTTTATTGGTCTTTCCTGCTATTAGCACATCATCCAGATAAAGGGTGACCTGTGCTTGACCTTGTAAAATGTTTTCCATCATTCACTGAAAAATGGCATAGGCTATCGATGCTCCAAATTGCTCTCATATATTGGTACAACCCTTAATGGGTATTAATTGTAGCATACATCTAGGAATTGTCATCTAACTACAATTGAAAGGACATGGCTCATGTCCAGCTTTGTGGAGGACAGTATCAGCATCCCCGCATCCCCACACCCCCACACCCCTCCCCCCACCCCCCTGCCTCCCCCAACCCCGCCAGCTTGGAGTACAAATCTTCTATACAACGGACTGGATATTTATCCAGTTGCGAGAAGTAATTTACCAATTGTTTAAAATTCCCATAAAGGCGAACCAACACATCATGCTTCATAATCAGTACGCTAATTCCGTAAATTGTTCTGGTTTGATGATTCCTTCCCTTTCCAGCCTCCTGATTTCTGCCAGTACTTTTGCACATAAGGCAAATGGCACTGGGTGGGCCTTGCAGAATTGCTTTTTGGTCAACATGCAAGGTGGCCTTGGTTCCTTTAATAGTCCCAGAACTTTCTGAAAACCTTCCAGGTATTTAATTAGGACTTCACTCCGGTAGCCATTTTCTAATCAAAAAATGTTGAGCCAATCAAGGTGAATCATCCTCATCCAATTTTGCCCCTTCAGGCTTGGGCCTGAGCCTTTCACTACAATCAAAGGTAACTGATCCAGCTACTTCTCATATGAGACCAGAAGCAAAGTTGTACCCTTCATCTGAAAAGGTTCCCTGGTATATGTTCTCAGTCTCACCGAGGTCTTGTACAAATTTAAGGAGTCTGAAGTGAAGTTTGTTAAGGACTGGTTCTGCAATCACTGATACTGCCACACCAGTATCAACCTCCACTGGAACTGGGTGACCATTTAACCAGACATTTATTCTGATTGGTTCTGATTTTGGATGTTGCTAAGCAATTCAACTGTTCCAAGGCACCTGTAGGTGGGCTTTCCAGGAAGGATACCGGCCTACGAGTTCTGTTATTCATTTCAGGCCAAGTGGGACTCTTTTGCAGTTTCAAGTTCATAAACCAGCAGCAACTACAATGGCTCATCAGCCCAGATCCTGATGAAAATGTGAATTGTTTGGGGTTTTGCTGTGGGATGACCTACAGTCCCTCTGTTCAAGATATGTCCTGAGTCAACTATGCAATTGTCTACACTCAAATAGTGTCCCCCAAGCTCAGTTAGCCTGGCAAGGGTGTTGACTTCCGTCAGCATACCCTGTAACTCATGCTCCACTTGCCACATGTTCTAATAACCATATCAGTTGTCATGCCTGTTGGAAGTTCAGCTAGTAGTCATTTTTGCATGGTTACATCATAATCCCACATGCCAAACAGTGTCTTAGCATCTCATTACCGGTTAAACCAAAGAGACATGCCTCTGCCAGTCATCTTAAACATATCCAAAATCCTAACACAGATTCTCCTGGTTCTTGAACTGTCGAGTAAAACTAAGAGTATCTTAGAGTTAGAGAGGGTTGGGGTCGTAATATTCCTGAACTAAATTCATCAACTCTTGAAAGGTTTTAGTTTCTGGTACCTCCTGAAACTGAAAAGCTGTGAGTCCACAAGTGGTGAGGAGAATTACTGGTTGCTTTTCATCTGTCCAATGTCATTTGCCCAGAAAAATATTACGCATTCTTTCCACATTTTGGGCCCAGTTTTCGACAGCAAGATCTAGCGAGTCAAGCTTCCCAAATAACAGCACGATGCCAGAAATGTTTACCCCAACTCAAAGATGACTATAATGAGCAAATATCTTCAGAAGCATATTTTCTCTCATTGCCACTGAATTAAAGTCAGCCTTAATTGACACGTGCCTAGTACTTGACACTGGTCTGGCTTCTTCAGAGTGAACAGAACCTCTGACACTCCTGTTTATATCCATCAACGAGGACTCCCTTATTACACCAGATAACTCATATTCGTAGTATCCACACCGACCCTCTGAAGACCATTCCCTCCAGACCCATCCTATCCCTATAACCCTGAATTTCTCATGGCTAATCCACTTAGCCTGCACATCCCTGGACACTATGAGCAATTTAGCATTGCCAACCCACCTCACCTGCACATATTTGGAAAGCAGGAGGAAACCGGAGCACCCAGAGGAAACTCAATCAGACATGGGGAGCATATGCAAACTCCTCACAGACAGTCACCTGAGGTTGGAATCGAATCCTGGTCTCTGGCAGTGTGAGGCAGCAATTCATACTCTATGAGATCCACCTGACTGACCTTATTACAATCACTCCATGAAAAAGAGGGAATGTGGCTTACATTTGGTGGATGCAGGTACATTACAACATTTCAAAGACATTTGGAATGATACACGAAGAGGAAAGATTTGGAGAGATATGGGCCAACAGCAGGCAGGTGGGACTAGTTTAGTTTGGGATTATGTTCGGCACGGACTGGTTAGACCGAAGGGTCTGTTTTTGTGCTGTGTGACTCTATATCAGCAGACAAATGATGCTCACCATTCATCATACATACATTTGTCTTCAGATGTTCTTTTGCAGTGCAACCTATGCAAATTAGAAACCCTGAATAGCACTGCACTCTCTAAAAGGATCTGGAACCTGGGTGACTGGGATGTGGAACTTTACGTGCCCTTAACTAAGAGAAAGTAAGGACTGCAGATGTTGGAGATCAGAGTTGAGAATGTGGTGCTGGAAAAGCACAGCAGATTAGGCAGCATCTGAGGAGTTGGAGAATCAATGTTTCGGGCATAAGCCCTTCATGAGGATTCCTGAAACTTCGATTTTCCTGCTCCTCGGATGCTGCCTGACCTGCTATGCTTTTCCAGCACCACATTCTCGATCTCCTTAACTAATCAGATTTCAGAATCATATTCTGCTGTATGAAATCTAAACCAGCAAATATTTAATTCAAGGCCATTACTAGGATAAACCAGGGAATACTGGAGTTGGGTAATAAATGCCAATGTCTCATGAGTGAAGTTAAAATACGTCAAATCACGTACAGAAAAAATTGTTCAAGGGCAGGAAATTAAGATGGGATTAAGAGAGCAAGAGAAGAAAAATGTATCCGACATAACATTTTTAAATCTCAAACAACAATCAGAAGGCACAAATCTCCACTCTGAAAAATAAATTCAGTTTCAAAGTTGTTTGGTAGTAATTAGGACTCATCATACTGTTAAAAATTTACTTTCATGTACAAGCTGAATCTTTAAGGTTAATCATCACACAACTATGCTAATTTTACACCATTACATGTAAATCAATGCTTAGTCTCTCAACAAAAAACAGCATAGATCAAATTTTGAAAAAGCAGCACCACTTGGACAGCAACTTTCTGATCATTGCATTTGCTTGTATATGAACACATACCAGCAGTTCCTCAATAATAACAGTGAATGTTGAGACATTTGCTACTATTGCTACCTCAAAATCTAGGCCTTTCTTTTCAGAAGTCTGAATAAAGGTATTGACCTGATTTGCTGAGGTGGGACATCAATCAGCATATTGTTATTAGTTTAACTTGATCATATACATTTGCTTCTAAAATATTTGTTCATTCATTTGCTGCAAGATGGCAAGAGTACAGAGCGGACAGTAGGACATCTGCATGTTGCTGAACAGAACAAACTGTCCATCTCCAGATATTAAAAGATTCATAAATATTTGAAGAAAGAACTGAAAGGAGGGTGACGTAGACAACTTTAATCATCGTCCAAAGATGGCAGCAGCGTTCGGCTCCTGAATGTGGGGCTTGGCTGCTCAAGGCTCATGTGGCGGATTCTATCATATCCACACAGCTTCAAAGTTGCCTTTCCAGTTTGAGCACTTTTATTTTGCTTTGGTTGCCCAAGGGACCCCTCCTGATATCCTCATGAGGGATGCTGGGGTCCAATGTATCTCCATCCCTGCTCCATCTCAGGTGGCAGCACTGGAAGACAAACCAGGACCCCGTCGATCGACTCGGAACCAAGACCCTGTTAGTTGACGTCCAATGTTGGAGGAGCTGCAGGACCCCATGAAGCATGACCACCTCCAGCTCAGAGACGGTGGATGTGGAACTGATGATGCCGATGGTGGCAGGAAGAAACACATTGCTAGAACCCTGGGAAAATATTGGACGTGGCAACGGGAGGAAAAGACACGGTGAAGTTTATGGAGAGGGAAAGATGAACTTTTGAACTGTTTCAGTTTTAGTTATATTAATTTAATATTACATTAGTCATTTTTTTTACCATTTATAGGGAGGTGATGGTGTGATACTATTATTGCTAGACTATCAATCCAGAAACTCAGCTCACGTTCTGGGGGATCCGGGTTTGAATCCAACCACTGCAGACAGCGGAATTTGAATTCAATTTTTTAAATTAAATTGAATTCAATTAAGCATCTACTGATGACCATGAAAGCATTGTCGTTTGTCAGAAAAATCCATTTGGCTCACCAATGTCTATTGGGGAACGAAATCTGCCATCCTCACCTGCTTTGGTCTACATGTGACTCCCAGCCCAGCACGCCATTCAGTTGTACCAATTGCTACAAAGTCTTAAAGAAATGAAACCAAACAGACCACCTGGCACCGACCTAGGCATCAGAAAAGACAATGGCAGAAACAGCCCTGTTGACCTTGTAAAGTCTTTCTTACAAATATCAGGGGGCCAGTGCCATAAGTGGGAGAGCCGTCTCACAGACTAGTCAAGCAACAGCCTGACACAGTCGTACTCACAGAATCATAACTTACAGACAATGTCCCAGACACCACCATCACCATCCCTGGATATGTCCCGTACTACCGGCAGGACAGACCTGCCAGAGATGGCAGCACAGTGGTAGACAGTCAGGTGTGAGTTGCCCTGGGAGTCCTTAGCATTCACTCAGGACTCCATGAAGTCTCAGGGCTTCAGTTAAACATGGGCAAGGAAACCTCTTACTGATTACTATCTACCGGCCTTGATCAGCTGATAAATCGGAACTCCTCCAGGTTGAACAACACTTAGAGGAAGCACTGAGGGTGCCAAGGGTACAAAATGTAGAATTTTGATGCCCACTAATAACAGTGGCTCAGCAGCATTACCACTGATCGAGCTGGTTGGGTCTTAAAGGACATATTTGCAAGACTGGGTCTGCGGCAGGTGGTGAGGGAACCAATAAGAGGGAAAAACATATCTGACTCATCCTTACCAATCTGCCGGCTGCAGATGCATCTGTCCGTGACAGTCTTGGGAAGAGCAACCACCGCACAATCCTTATGGAGACAAAAGCCTACTTTCACACTGAGAATAACTTCCATCGTGTTGTGTAGAACAAGCACTGTTCTAAATGAGACAGACTTTGAACAGATCTAGCAAATCACGATTGGGCAACAATGAAGCACAGAGTGTCATCAACAGCAGCAGAACTGTACTCTAGCACAATCTGTAACCTCATGGCCCAGCATATCTCCCTTCAACCATTAGCATCAAGTCAGAGGATCAATCCTGATTCAATCAAGAGTGCATGCTAGGAGCAACAACAGGGGTAGCAGAAGATGAGGTATCAACCGAGTGAAGTCACCAAACAGGACTACTCGTATGCCAGACAGCATTTTCAGCATAAGAGAGAGCACAACCAGTGGATCAGGTCTAAGTTCTATGGTCCTGCCACATCCAGGCGTAAATGGTTGTGGATGATTAAACAAATCACTGGAGGAGGAAGCTCCACAAATATCCTGATCCTCAATGATGGAAGGGCTCAACACATCCGTGCAAAAGATAAGGCTGAAGCATTCGCAGCAATCTTCAGTCAGAAGTGCGAAGTGGATGATGCATCTTGGCCTCCACCACTGGTCCCCAAATTACAGATAACAGACTCCAGCCAATTCAAATCACTCCACATGATATCAAGAAACAGGTGGAGACACTTGATAGAGAAAGACTATGAACCCTGACAACATTCCTCCAATAGTACTGAAGACTTATGCTCCAGAACTTGCCGCTCCCCTAACCAAGTTGCTCCAGCACAGTTACAACACTGCAACTACCGACAACATGGAAAATTGCTGAGGGTTATAATTGACCAGAAACTCAACTGGACTCGCCACATAAACACAGTGGCTACAACAGCAGGTTAGAGGTTAGGAATACTGCGGCGAGTAACTCACCTCCTGACTCCCTAAAGCCTGTCCATCATCTCGAGACACAAGTCAGGAGTGTGACTGAAACTCCCCACGTACCTGAATCCTCGGACAGCACCTTCCAAACCATGACCACGTCCATCTGGAAGGATAAGGGCAGCAGTTGTATGGGAACACCACGACCTTCAAATTCCCCTCCAAGCCACTCACCATCGTGACTTGGAAACATATCGCCGTTCCTTCAATGTAACTGGGTTGAAATCCTGGAATTCTCTCCCTAATGCCATTGTTGGTCAACCCACAGCAGGTAGACTGCAGCAATTCAAGAAGGCTGCTCACTACTATCTTCTCAAGGACAACTAGGGATGGGCAATAAATGCTGGCGAGCCACCGATGCCCACATCCCACAAATGAATTTAAAAAAGAATAAAAATTTACACAATTTATTCAGCTATTTATTTTGTTATCCAAGATGGTGCTGCATCATGGTGACATTATCTACTTTTCACTGTACTTAGGACAATATACCTAGGACAATAAATAAATCTAACTCTAAATCAGGTGCTGAAAAAAGCGAAGAAAATAAAGATGGGATTGAGGGAGAATGGGAAACAGAAGAAAACTCATTTAATATGGCCATTATCAAAATCTTTTCAAAGAAATTAAAAACCTGAAGGAATTAAACTCCAAACTTTTCATTGTTCACTTTCTGGACCAGAGAGATTGTATAGTAATAATTAAAAACTATGATGTTGCCAAAAAGTCCTGCTATGGTGTTAACTGATTATTTCAAGATACTATCAGGAAAGACATAAAAGAAAAATGATTTTCACTAGTTGGGAATTCTAGAACTAAAGGGCATAGTCTGAGAATTAGGCAGTAAGAGTGATAGTACCAAAGATCTATCTTCCACAAATGGCAGTGGATGCTGGACCAGTTGTTCATTTTAAAACTAAGACAGATGATATTTTCTTAAGCAAAGCTGATAAGGGATATGGGGCAAAGGCAGGTATATGAAGCTAGGGCACAGACTAGCCATGATATCACTGAGTCCTGGAATAAGTTCAAGGGGCTGAATGGCCTACTCCTGTTCTAATGTTCCTATTTATTCAACATAACATTCTGTCGTGATGTTAATGGGCAATACAGTAAATACATGAAATTCAGTAAATTCATGACAATACCAAATGGCAGGCCATAGCCATCACCAGTAAAAGCCATTCTAACCACCGCTCCTGTCACCATTACTGAATCCCCCACTA
Source organism: Chiloscyllium punctatum (assembly GCF_047496795.1). Classification (NCBI taxonomy): domain Eukaryota; kingdom Metazoa; phylum Chordata; class Chondrichthyes; order Orectolobiformes; family Hemiscylliidae; genus Chiloscyllium; species Chiloscyllium punctatum. The sequence goes on along the minus strand of NC_092758.1, from coordinate 54,464,628 downwards.
CAAACATTCTGGGAATTATCATTGAAAAGGAACTCAACTGGACTCACCACATAAACATAGTGGTTACAAGAGCAGGTCAGAAGCTTGCGGCAGGTAACTCACCTTCTGACTCCCCAAGCCTGTACACAATATATAAAGCACAAGTAAGGAGTTTGATGGAATACTCCCCACTTGCCTGGATAATTGCAGCCTCAACAAGAAGCTTGACACCATCCAGGACAACGCAGCCCACTTGATTCGCAGTGCATCCACAAGCATCCATTCCCTCCACCACTGACACTCAGTAGTAGCCGTGTGTACTATCTACAAGATGCACTGCAGAAATTCACCAAAGATCCTCAGACAGCACATTCCAAACCCACAATCACTTACATCTAGAAAGACAAGGGCAACAGATATATGGGAACACCACCACTTTCAAGCTCCCCTCCAACATACTCACTAAGCTCACCATTATGATGTGGAAACATATTGCCATTCCTTCACTGTCGCTGGGTCAAAATCCTGGAATTCCCTCCGTAGTGGCACTATGGATCAACTCACAACAGGGGACTGCAGTGGTCCAAAAAGGCAACCCACCACCACCTTCTCAAAGGCAATTAGACACAAGCAATAAATGCTGGCCAGCTAACAACTGCCACTTTTCATAAAATGAATAAATAAAAACAATCATAGGTATATTAAGTATGGAAACCTTTTCATAATGCTTCCTCACCATAAGTTTCTGGCTCAGTTGCATTTATTAATAATGGTGTGAACTTTTAACGTCATTACTTTTGATTAGCAAATTCCGAATGAAAGCTTTAATTATTGGAATGATGTACAAAGGACAGCCCAAGAGAGGCTTTCAAAATTACAAAATGTTTTGAGAGGGTAAACATTTTGATTGGTTTACAAATCAGTCCAAGACAGCACAGGATTAGAATAATAGGGAAAAGATGGTCATTAGTATGTGAAATACTGAGGTAGAAACTGCAACATCATTCAAAGTATAAGAAGATGGGTATTTGACAAGCATAAAAGATAGAGAAAAATATGGTGGAACCGGAATAGATTATTCAAATTAAAAATCTAGCTTTGACGCAAGATTGCTGTGTCAAGGTTCCATCCAATAATATCTGTAATTCTCTGTGGCACTTTTTCTGTCCTTTATGCTGCGGTTTTGTGCTTATGAAAGGCATATCACACAAAACTGGGTTGTCCTGTCCACAATTTTCTGTCCATATAAGTTTTTTTAAAAAAGGATGAATGCTTACTCTTATAGAAAAGCAAATTTTTCTCATATTTAGTTGATCCTGCCTGGGCTTGAGTTCCGTGTGCATTGTATTTAAACCAGAGCAGAAGCCTGTGTACAGACAGCAATAATGATCTGAGTGTGTCATAGAGTCATAGAGATGCACACCACAGAAATAGACCTTTCAGTCCAACTCATCCATGCCCACCAGATATCCTAACCTAATCTAGCCCCATTTGCCAGCATTTGGGCCCATATCCCTCTAAACCCCTCCTATTCATACACCCATCCAGATGCTTTTTAAATGTTGTAATTGTACCAGCGTCCATCACTTCCTCTGGCAGCTCATTCCATACACGTACCACCCTCTATGTGAAAAGATTGCCCTTTAGGTTCCTTTTAAATTTTTCCCATCTCACCCTGAACCTATGCCCTCTAGTTCTGAACTCCCCCACCCCAGGGAAAAGACCTTGTCTATTTACCCTATCCATGCCCCTCATGATTTTATGTACAACACGGAAACAGACCCTTCGGTCCTACTTGACCATGCAGTCCAGATATCCTAAACTAACCTAGTCCCGTTTGCCAGCACTTGGCCCATATCCCTCTGAACTTTTCCTATTCATATACCCATCCAAATGCCTTTTAAATGTTGTAATTGTACCAGCCTCCACCATTTCCTCTGGCAGCTCATTCCATACATGCACCACCCTTTTTGTGAAAAAGTTTCTCAGACACAGCTGCACGGTTTAAGGGGAACACGGTCTTAAGAATTAATGGCTATGAGATACAAATGAAAATAAGGTGTCCAGGCAAAAAAACAAAGAAGCAACTTGCACTGTTATGGAATTTTGTACTTCCACATACAGAAGTCTTAATTTTAATGACTTCCTCCATAGTACAGTCACTGATGTAATGTACATTAACACAACTTTTTATTTTGCTCTTGACCAAATCTCATAAGAAATAAGGGGAAACAATAGGAAGCAATGTAGGTAGTAAAAGAAAAAGCATCTCTACAAAATCAGGAAATAGGACAAAAGTCCAGAAAACAAATACATTAAATATAGCCAACATCAATTTTAAAAGCCAAGTATTTACTGGTCAGCCTCGGTTTTTTAGCATGATAATAAATAGTGTAGACAAGGGTCATGTAGTAGTTCCAATATAATTTGGATTTTCAAAATGGCCTTTTGAAAGGTATCATATGATCAACTGGTCAATAAGACGAGTCAGTACAAAGTTGGTAGCTAGATAGCTACAAGGTAAATAACAAAGGACGGGAGTAAAGACAAATTATTTAGAGAGCAAAAGATGGGAAATGGAGTCCCATAATTTATATGAATGAGTTATATTTTGAAATCAAAAGAATCATTTCTAAACTTGTGACAAACTCAAATTGGGAAGGACAATCAACACTTGAGAACAACTGCAACAATATTTTTAATTCTTTCATGGTTTGTGAGCTAGATGTTGTCCATACCAATGTCCTTGAAAAAGTGGTAGTGAGTCATCTTCTTGAACTGCTTGTCTTCTTGCAGAAGGTACACCCACACTGCTGCTGGGTAGGGTGTTCCAGGATTTTGATCGTGAGGCAATGGTGATTTATGGCATAATTCCAAGTCAGGATAATGTACTACTTGGAAGAATTCACAAGTGGTGGTGTTCGCTTGGATCTGTTGCTCTTGCCTTTCTAGTGGGAGAAGTAAAAACTTTTGGCCATCAGATTGCCTTTGAGCTGAATTGCTTCAGTGCATCTTTCAGATGACACTTCCTCCATCAGAAATGCAGTGTATAACTGTAAGTTGGTGGAGAGGGTTCTAACCAAGCAGGCTCCTTTATCCTACAGGGTGTCAAGTTTACTGAATGTTGTTATAGCCGTTCTCATTCAGTTAAGTGGAAGATACTCCATCACAATCCTGATCTGTGCTTTGTAGACAAAGGACAACCTTTGGGAGACAGGAAGTAAGCTACTCTACAAAGAATTCCAAGCCTTTGACCTGCTCATATAACCACAGTATTTATATGGTTGGTCAACGGTAACTCCCTCAATGTAGATAGTGAGAGTTTCAGTGATGGCAATGGTATTACATGTTCAGGTAAGATTCTTCCTTTTCGAAGATGTTCATTGCCTGGCACATAAAACATTAACACTTGTAGAATCTGCAATTGAATTTTAACATAAACTGAATTACCCCTCACTAATTAAGAAAAGTAAGGCGTCATATATTGCTTGGAAACACACGTAAGTGCTAGCCCAAAAAGAGTTGCGAGTACAAATATGCAAATCACTGAAAGTTGTAATATATATTCAATACGTTATTAAAAAAATAAACTAATTACTTTATTTATAAAGTCACGGAATTTAGAATTCAGAGATTATGCTAAGCTGTATAAAAATTGATTAGACCACAACTAGAGTGCTGAGTATAGTTTGGTTGCTATATTATGGAAAAGATATACAGTAGACATATAAAAGAATGGGTTAAACTTTAATGTCCAAGTTAAGTAGAAGAGTGTGCGGAGCAGCAAGCTGACAACCGTGTGGGCGGCACGGTGGCACAGTGGTTAGCACTGCTGCCTCGCAGCGCCTGAGACCAGGGTTCAATTCCCGCCTCAGGCGACTGACTGTGTGGAGTTTGCACGTTCTCCCCGTGTCTGCGTGGGTTTCCTCCGGGTGCTCCGGTTTCCTCCCACAGTCCAAAGATGTGCAGGTCAGGTGAATTGGCCATGCTAAATTGCCCGTAGTGTTAGGTAAGGGGTAAATGCAGATGTAGGGGTATGGGTGGGTTACGCTTCGGCGGGGCGGTGTGGACTTGTTGGGCCGAAGGGCCTGTTTCCACACTGTAAGTAATCTAATCTAATCTAATCTGACCACAAACTGAAAACTATTGAGTCTACCAAGTCTGCATCCTCCTTTCATTCTTGCATGGAGTGATAATACTTTGACATCGAGAAAAGGTGGAATAGTTTCAACATTCACTGCATAGTCAGCATCACTCCGCAAGGCTAATGTCATCAATTCAAGGATCCCAGAGCATGCTGATTCAATCAGTACGCAAATGTTGTTGCCAAGCCAATGTTTTCACTGACTCAGCCACATTCATTGGCTGGAAAATGGCCACACACCCAAAGACTTCCTGGTCATAAATATCTATGCTAAATACCTGAGGACACCTGCAAAACATGAAGATGGCAGATTTTGACACTGACAACTTGAAGACAGTCTCTGATAGCTCTAACACATTGAGCAGCAACAGAAAGCTCTGCTGGCCTAGAAGAGAGCCAAGAGGAATCTGAGGAAGTGAACTGTGCATCCGATTTTTTCCTATGCAACCAAATGAGCCACAGAATGCCATACCAGAGGGGGATCCTCAGCCACACCAGGCAATGCCGAACAGAGTTGAACTCAATGTACAAAGTATCACCGTTCAAAACGGAAGGCTGCCACATCCCATAGCACAACAACATGGAATTTGCGCAACAAAAGATTTATAAGGATGGGACCAGAGTATTTATTTTGAATGGGGAGGACTGGGATGTAACTTGAGTACTTTTTAAAAATTAAATATCTAACATTATCTAATTATAGAATGCAAATGTGGTAAAGCAACCTCAGGCCCAAAACTGAACTTTCTAAATTGCCCCACAGTCAGGGAAATCAGGCCTGACAGAAAACTGGCAAACTAAACAGTAGCTTTCCACTATAGAGCTGAGTGGAAACCAAGGTCAAACAGGTCACAAAGGTTTAGCGGGAAGCAGCTACAACCTACTCGAGGTTTGTGAATTGGGGAAGTATTGATCAAGCCTTATAGCACCTTGACTTCCAGACAGTCCTTGAGGATGTGCACTTTATGCTTCTCTGGCATGGCAATAGTGAAGGCTGTTATTGTAATTGCATTGGATGCTTTGAAACCTACTCATGACCTCACTGGCCAAAGGTCACAGAACATTCACGAAAATCTGGGGCGAGGGAGGAATAAAAACACTTACCTGGAAGCCATGCCTTTCAGCAAAGATTTAGCAAGACCCATGGCAGAAGACCATGTGACAACCCTAGAAGACCTGCCCTGAACTGATACCCTCCTTTGTGGAAGAGAGTTGAAGAGCAAGGAGATTCCAATGGCCCAGCTCAAACAGGCGGATGGTTATGGGTAATATCCTTTCTCAGAAAGAGCTAAATAGACAGTCAATATGTAGGAATTTGGGAAATGCTCAGATTGTTTTTTTAAGAAGGAATATTTTGTTAAAATAGAGTTGAACTGCAAACCAAATTATGTCACTTTGTCTGCCTCACTGACAAGAGTACTGAGATAACACATAAACAGGCTGAAGTGTCCAAAGCACAGACAAAAAATGTTTTAAGAAAGTAGACACAAATAGCAAGAGAAAAACTAGCAGCCAAACAAGTATGAATATGAAAGGCAAATAACAATGCTAAATAAGTATTTGACTGAGAAGGAAATTGAGGATTATTCTAATAAGATTTAGGTGTGGCAGGGCAGGCCGGTGATGAACATAAATACTACTATCATTGACAAGTTGAGAAAATAGCTCGTTTCTCCATTGTATATTCTATGTAATTGGGTCAAAGTTCTGCCAAGATTAAGGAAACAACTTCAGTTATCCAAGTCCCCTGTGATCGAGTGCATTCTTTCATCCAGCCATGAGGCAAGGAGCGTCATTACCACAATCCCCCAGTTCCACCTCAAGTATCTGGCATTAAGGAGTATACCCTGTGATAACTCACAATCCCACGTTTGCACCTTTATCAGTGTTCAGAGTTCCTGCTTGAACTTCCAGTATTGATACTACGTCTGTTCAGCAAGTGTTCTGGTACTGATTCTATGGCCTATAAACAGCAAATGCTCATATTTTCATTCTTCCCAGTGGGCCTCTTGCTGAGATATTTGTATCATCAATCATCACAGGTGAGGTGCCGGAAGACTAGAGGTTGGCAAACGCGGTACCATTGTTTAAGAAGGGCAGTAAAGACAAGCCAGGGAACTATAAATCAGTGAGCCTGATCTCGGTTGTGGGCAAGTTGTTGGAGGGAATCCTGACGGACAGGATGTACATGTATTTGGAAAGGCAAGGACTGATTCGGGATAGTCAACATGGCTTTGTGCGTGGGATATCATGTCTCACAAACTTGATTGAGTTTTTTGAAGAAGTAACAAAGAAGATTGGTGAGGGCAGAGCAGTAGATGTGATCTATATGGACTTCAGTAAGGCGTTCGACAAGGTTCCCCATGGGAGACTGATTAGCAAGGTTAAACCTCATGGAATACAGGGAGAACTAGCCATTTTGACACAGAACTGACTCAAAACTGATATCTGGTCTGCATGGACGGGTTGGACCGAAGGGTCTGTTTCCATGCTATAGGACTCTATGACTCTATGTCATTTCCTGTGGTGAAGTCACTTCCTGTTCTTTTTCAGAGGAGGTGGTAGATGGGGTCTAACTCGATGTGTTTGTTAATAGAGTTACGGTTGGAATGTCATGCTTTTAAGAATTCTCGTGCGTGTCTTTGTTTGGCTTGTCCTAGGATGGATGTGTTGTCCCCGTCGAAGTGGTGTCCCTCCTCAACCATGTGTAACGGCAGTAGTGAGAGAGGGTCATGTCTTTTTGTGGCTAGTTGGTGTTCATGTATCCTAGTGGATAGTTTTCTGCCTGTTTGTCCAATGTAGTATTTATTACAGTCCTTGCACTATATTTTGTAAATGACATTAGTTTTGCTGGTTGTCTGTATAGGGTCTTTCAAATTTATTAGCTGCTGTTTTAGTGTGTTGATGCGTTTGTGGGCTACCATGATGCCAAGGGGTCTGAGTAGTCTGGCAATCATTTCCGAGATGCCTTTGATGTAGGGGAGAGTGGCTAATGTTTCTGGATGTGTTTTGTCTGCTTGTTTGGGTTTGTTGCTGAAAAATCGGTGGACTGTGTTCATTGGGTACCCATTCTTTTTGAATACACAATATAGGCGATTTTCCTCTGCTCTGCATAGTTCCTCTGTGCTGTAGTGTGTGTTGGCTTGTTGAAATAATGTTCTGATGCAATTTCATTTGTGGATGTTGGGGTGATTGCTTCTGTAGTTCAGTATTTGGTCCGTATGTGTTGTTTTCCTGTAGACACTGGTTTGAAGTTCCCCATTGACTGTTCGCTCTACTGTGACATCTAGGAATGGCAGTTTGTTGTTGTTTTCCTCCTCTTTCGTGAATTTTATATCAGTAAGGGTACTATTGATCGTCTTGAAGGTTTCCTCTAATTTGTATCATTTAGTGGTGACAAAGGTGTCATCCATGTAGCGGACCTAAAGATTGGGTTGGATGGTTGACAGAGCTGTTTGTTCAAGTCTCTGTATTACTGCCTCTGCTAAGAACCCTGATATCAGAGATCCCATGGGTGTTCCGTTGGTTTGTCTGTAGGTTTTGTTGTTGAAGGTGAAGTGTGTGGTAAGACATAGGTCCACTAGCTTGACGATACTGTGCTTGTTGATGAAGTTAGTGGCTTTGCTGTATGTGTCTTTGGTTCTTCTAATAGTGTAGTCAGTGTTTCCTTGGCCAGGTTAATGTTGATTGGTGTAAACAGGGCCGTTACATCAAAGGAGACCATTATTTCATCCTCTTCTATCTTAGTGTCTTTGATGATCTTCAGGACTTCTTGGGTGGAGTGGATGGAGTGGCGTGAGTCTTCTACTAAGTGTTTTAGTCTTTGGTGTATCTCCTTGGCCAATCTGTAAGTTGGTGTTCCAGGGAGTTACTACCTAGGAATCTACATCCAGAACCTCAACCTGAGCTACAAATCTTCTCAAAACTCGCTAAGAGGAGACTTCATTTGAAGCAAAAGATGCAATAGACCAGGTTGGAAGACATGCAGGTGAAACCCTGCCTGATTTGGAAGAATTGTTTGGGGCCTTGAATGGAGATGGGAGGGGTGGTGTAGGGGCACGTGCTGCACCTCTTGTGGTTGCAGGAAAAGGTGCCACGTGTGGAGGATTCCTTTGATTCCTCTCACTTCCTATAAACCAGAGAGGTGGCGATGGGTACTCGCAGGGTCCGAGCTATGTCTGCCTTTTTGTAGGATACCTGGAGCTATCCCTCTTCTGCAACTACATCAACATTATCCCTCACCTCTTTCTCCACTGCATTGATGACTGTATCAGTGCTGCCTTGTGTTCCAATGAGGAGTTGAACAGTTCATCAACCTCACGAACCTCTTCCACTGTGGCTTCAAATTCATCTGGAACATTTCTGACATCTCCTTCCCCTTCCTGGACCTCTCCATTGCCATCTCTGGAAACCAACTCACCACTGACATCCACTTCCAAAGCACTAACTCCCATAACAAACTCAACTACACCTCCTCTCATTCGCTCTGGTAAAAAATGTGACCCCAGACTCCCAATTCCTCCACCTCCACCACATCTGCTCCCAGAATGAGGCTTTCCATTCTGGGGTATCTCAGATGTCCTCCTACTTTAGGGGCACTAATTTTCCCTCCTCTGTGATTAATGATGCCCTCAACTGCATCCCCTCCATTTCCTGCACTTCTGTACCTCAAAACCCCTCCCTGAACAACATAAAGAATAGAGTTCCCCTGGTCCTCACATACCATTGCACCAACCTCCAAATCCAACACATCATCCTCCGCCGCTCTCGCCACCTACAGATAGACCCCACCATGAAAACAATATTTCCTTCCCACCCCTATCTGCTTTCCCAAGGGACCATTGACTCCACCACTCCCTTTTCAGGTCTATCCTCCCCACCAACCTCTGCTCCACAGCTGGTACCTTTCCCTGCAACCACAAGAGGTGCAATACCTGCCCCTATGTCTCCCCTCTCACTTCTGTCCAAGGACTCAATCCTTCCAGATCCAGCAAAGTTTCACATGCTCATCTTCCAATCTGGTCTACTGCATCCGTTGCTCCATGTGGTCTCCTCTATATTGGTTAGAGCAAATGCAGACTCGGAGACTGGTTTACAGAGCACCTGTGCTCCACAAACACAAATCAACACCATCGTCTGGTTGTCATCCATTTCAATTCACTCTCCCACTCCCCTGGCAATATGTCCATTCTATGCTTCCTCAACTGTCAAAGTGAGGCCAAACGCAAACTGGAGAAACAACACTTTATATTTTGCCCTGGGAGCTTTACATCCCAACAGCCTCACCATCCCACCTACTCTTCCCCCAGCTACCCCTACTCCGATTTATTTCTGGGTTCCCTTCCCCCTCCCTAGTCCGGATGAAGGGTATCGGCCTGAAACGTCAACGTTCCTGCTCCCCCGATGCTGTCTGACCTACTGTGCTTCTCCAGCTCAGTGTCTACTGGCTCTGGCTTCCAGCAGCTGCAGTCCTTACTGGCTCCAGGTGATGAAAAACAAAGCCTGCAATCCTGAAGGTATTTCAGCTGATGGGCTTTTGCTCATATCAATCCTTCATGCACCCATCCTGCAGGTTTGGGAGGAAAAAAACTCACCCACCTCCTCCCCAACAGACTTTATGAATGAGATAACTGTAACAATTTTCAAGAACGGACATAAATCGCGCTGTGGAACCTAACAAGGTTGCTGTTTCACTGTTGTACATAGAGAACATCCTGCTGTACATTCTCTTGAAATACCTACATCCTGTTGCTGAGGAAGTCCTGTTGGAGACAGTGTGGATTATATCTCCCAGAGGAACTTCTGAAATGAACTTTGTTGCCAACCCCACCCCAATAAAATGTCAAGAACAATACCAGGAACTCTAACGATTTACTGACCTGATGATATGACTGTAACTTTCCAAGAGGGAAATCTGAAAATGATTCCTTCAGAATCCAAACACTCCTTAAGGTGTCAAGAAAGGCAATCTTTAACTCTCACACCATGTATAATCTATGGGATAGTGGTTATTTACCTCATGAAAAATCGACTGTTCTCTGGTGCGAGTAGATGGAATACTCTAATTTGTCACTTTTGAGCCAAAATGAAACTGACCACTGCAGACATACATGACCTACATTATACAGACAACTGCAGTGCAACTGTCCATTCTGAACCAGGTTTGCAAATTACTCTCAAGAAATTAGCCTGTCCTTGAATATTTCCAACACAGAACTCATACCATCCTTGGCTTGGTCAGTCAAATATTCCACCCCGATATACATCGAAGGAGAGATTCCAAAATATGTTGAGCACTTCACAAGCTTGGCAGCCACCCCTTTCAAAAAGCCACCATTGCTAAGATATACAACCCAAGTCAGCTCTGTCAGCTCAGCTTTCTACAAGCTACAAGTGATAAGTGTTTGAGAACACCAACTCCACAAGTCAACAGAAGCCCTAGTGTGCAGGACAGTTGTTATCACTGTACTCCTGTACTGCAGAGAAAGCTGGGCTGCAGCAGAGAGATTCCCTCAGGAGTACTTCCACTACATTCTCCAGATTTGATGAACTACAAACAAATAATCGGAGAGTCCTTCGTGAAGGCAACTCTACAGTATTCAGGCAAAGTTTCTGCAAAATCAACTGTTATGAACCAGTCACAGTATCGGATTATGGAAAAGTATCTCCCCTCAAGATCATGTTTTCCCATCTCAAATGATCAGCAATCAAGTGGACAGCAAAGAAAACACTGCAAAGACAAACATTTACTATAACATGGCAACACTGACCAAGCTGGGACCAGACTTCCTGTGAATTGTCTAATTAGGATGGTAAATAGAGGTTTAACTTAATTTGTGGAGGATGGGAGGATTAAATTGGAGGAAATTTAGCAAAGCTTAGTGCAATTAAACAGTCTACCTAGTTCTCTGAAAGAGAAATCATGTTTAACAAAGTTGCTAGAGTTCTTTGAGAATATAAGAAGCAGAATTGATAAAGGGGAACCAGTAGATATTGTGTATTTGAATTTCTAGACAGCATTTGTCAAGGAGCCACATAAATGGATATGGCAAAAGATAGCAGCTCATGGTATTGGGGATAACATATTAACATGGATTAAGGATTAGTTAACTCACAGAAAACAAAGTCAGGATTAATGTCTTTTTTTCAGTTTGGAGAGTAATAGAGTAATGCAAGGATGGACTTCAGGGCCTCAGTCATCCACTATCTATATTAATGACTTGGATGAGGGACAAAGTGTAATTTGTCCAAATTTTCTAATGAGACAAAAATAGGTGGGTGAGCACGTTGCGGACATGAATTTTTCAACAAATTATGGATTGAGTATAGTTAGTTAACCTATCTGCCAAGATTTGGTAGGAAAATGTGAGATCATGCACTTTGGCATGACGAATCAAAAGAATTATTATTTAAATTGAAAGAGACTTCTAAAAAGATAGCACAGAAAGATCAGGTGTTGTTTGTGTGAACACAGCATGTTAACAAGCAGGTACATCAAGTGATGAAGACAGCAAATTGAGTTTTGGCCTCTATGTTTAGTGGATTGGAGTTTAAAAAAGAAAATCTTGTAACAACACTATACTGTGTTGGTGAGGCCATGCCAAAATGGTGTATGATTTCAATATGAGTTTAAGGAAGGATTTATTGGCATTGGAGCTCAAAAGAGCTTCACTAGGCTGATTCCAGGATGAATGGGTTGATGTATCAGAACAGCTTAGGTCTTATTCATTAAAGTTTAGAAGAATGAAGAGTGATCTTACTGTAAAATATAAGATTCAGAAGAACCTCAGGAATAGATGCTGAGTCGATTTCCACTGGAGTCATAGAGATGTACAGCATGCAACCCGTCCATGCCGACCAGATATCCCAACCCAATCGGGTGAATCTCAAACTAGGGGTTCTAGTACATATTATTTTAAGTCTGAAAGGTGAAGGAATTTCTTCTCCCAAAGAGTAGTGAATTTCTGAAATTCTCCATCCTAGAGTTATGAAGGCTAGATAACAGAAAATATTTAAAAGTGAAGTAAAGAGATTTTTAAATATCAGGGAGTTCAGGACTTCGATGTGCACCTTTATTCTGAGACTATGTCCTCTGCTCCTATACATTTCTATGAGGAGAAACATCCTCTGAGCACTTATCCTGTCAAGCTTCTTAAGAATTCTATTTGTTTCAATGCGATCACCTCTCATTTTTCTAAATTCCAGTTTGTTTGGCCTTTGCTTTCAGGATAATCCTTCTATATCAGGGATCAAACCAATGAACTTTTTCTGAAGTGGCCCCAGTGAAATGATATCTTTCCTTAAATAAGGTGACCAAAATTGCTTTCAGTCCTCCACATCCCATTAGCCTTTCTGATTACATGTTGTCTGTGTGTGCTAGCTTTGCATTTCATGCATGAGATCCTGCAAGTCCCTCTGTGTTGCAATTTTTTGCAGTTTTCCCCAATTAAATAATCTACGTTTCTTTTGTTCTTCCTTCCAAAATGAACAAGTTCACTTTTTCACATGTTATACTCTGTTTACCAACAATGTAGCCACTTATTTGACCTACTGTCAAGCTGTTTGTATCCCTTTCACAACCTGCCTTTCCACCTATTTATTTTTGTTTGTGTCTCTCTGTATGGAAGGAGAATTTTAGTTAGGGTTAGAGTTTTAATTATTTGAGTTATATGCTGAGGGTTCATAATGGTTTACTGAGGGTAAAGTCTATTTATTTTGTAAAAATTATTTGTTATGTACAAAGCCCTACTCCATACTTACTGTCAACCTGGGTGTAAAAGACAAGTAAGCTGGAGAATACTTTCCAAAATCTTTAATTTGTATCAACTCCAAGACTAACAGGTCTTGATCTTTCATGCACTAACTCTGTGCAGCATAACAACTGTGTTACAGAAAATCCACCACAAAGCTGTAATAATGTTTAAAAGGTTTTATATCCTCTCCAGTAAATCAGTCACTGTACTCAAACATCCACAGCCTCCACCATTTGGAGTGTTATAATTGCATTATGTATGCGGTACAGGGGAATCTCAGTAACACCTCCTTGCCATGCATCCTTTACTTACTAGAAGTCAAATAGCAGAAATGTAATGCAAACACCATCTCCTCTAACACACACACCATTGTCATTAGACATATCTGGCAATTCCTACATTGTTGCTGAGTCAGTATCCTGAAATTCCCTATGCTCATGGGAGCATCAGTGTCTCAACAATTGACAAAAGGCTGATTATGGTGGTGGTAGTGCTGCTGGTGGTGATGGAGTGGGCGGGGGGGGGGACCTTACACTCCAGATTTGGTTCCTTGGTATGAAAGGGAGAACTGAAAACTGGGAATTCCTTACTTACCTAATGAAAGCCCAGCCATGAATCACACAAACATGTGGGTGAAATCAGGAGATCAGAAAGAATGGTAGTTTCTGGGAACAAAATCAGGCAGTTCCCCTAAAGTTTCATCTTGGTCTCAGAATACCTGGCAGATGAGAGTAAGAGGAATTATAACACCAAACCCCTCCATAGCCACCACCACCACCACCACCACCAATTGGATCCACCACTGAAAATGAGCATTGTAAAAATTGAGAAAAATAAAAATAAGGCTTGGCACCGGAATTAAACGCATTTTCAATCATTTGTCAGTTGCAAATTGCATATTGTCGCAAAGTATGCCATTAACATTAACAGGGAGGTGAACAACTATTTATGTGCAAGTATATTGCATGCAATTCTGGTCTCCTTCCTATCGAAAAGATGTTGTGAAACTTGAAAGGGTTCAGAAAAGATTTACAAGGATGTGGCCAGGGTTGGAGGATCTGAGCTACAGGGAGAGGCTGAACAGGCTGGGGCTGTTTTCCCTGGAGTGTCAGAGGCTGAGGGGGTGACCTTATATGGGTTTACAAAATTATGAGGGGCATGGAGAGGGTAAATAGGCAAAGTCTTTTCCCTGGGATTGGGGAGTCCAGAACTAGAGGGCATAGGTTTAGGGTGAGAGGAGAAAGGTATAAAAGAGACCTAAGGGGCAACTTTTTCACGCAGAGGGTGGTACGTGTATGGAATGAGCTGCCAGAGGATGTGGTGGAGGCTGGTACAATTGCAACATTTAAGAGGCATTTGGATGGGTATATGAATAGGAAGGGTTTGGAGGGATATGGGCCAGGTGCTGGCAGGTGGGACTAGATTGGGTTGGGATATCTGATCGGCCTGGACAGGTTGGACCAAAGGGTCTGTTTCCATGCTGTACATCTCTATGACTCCAAGTGCAAATTCAATTCAAGGCTGGTACACAATTAAACACAACTCCAGAAATTGCTGACCAAAATTCAGCACTCTGCCATTAGCTTTGTTTCATGTTAACTGTCCCACCATTGAAATACCCTGAATGGTGTGAACTTCCATTTTTCCAACAGTAACAAAGCTTGCCACAAAGCTAAGTTTTGTCCATTTCAGTCAAAATATCATTTTAAAATGCATAAAACACTCATTTAAACTATTAATCTTTCTGGCATTTAAAACTAATACCTGTGTGAAGCATCATTCTTTAATTTTTAGTTTTGCTGAAAAATTTTAAAATGTCAAGTTTTAATTAGCTTTTCTAAAAGCAGTGGCTTCTTTTTTACCCACACTTAAATCAAACCATTCCTTCATTTACTTTATTTTTCTGTTCCTAATTTACATTGAATTTGCGACTCTAGTTTACACTTGCTTCACTGTCCTTGCATTATTTCAAGTTTTTCAGTCTGATTGCTAAGGAGATACCATGTAGGTAACCCTGTTCACTCACATTCAAATAATGTTTCTATGCCATCAACTCAAGCATTCAATAATTTGCCTCAAAAATTGTTTACTGTTCGAAATATTCAAAGGCAGGTCTAGCTGATTGCTGACACCATGAATTAGTCTACGATAGCAAATTATGATCCAATGTTTTGGATTACAGTTGTGAATTTCCATTAGGTACAGGATACATTTGCAACTTGACTCTAGAAAATTTTCCTGCATTTTGTTTTTCTATGCCTTTAGATCAAAGTAGTTATTCCATCTTATATAACAGCATGATGTAAGCGTTACCATCCTTATGATGGGTTCCACGATGACCCTTGCATATTTGTCTTCAATTATTTATTTCTGTTACTGACATTTTCCAATCAATTGCAATGTTTTAAATTTTGTAACAGAACAGTTTATAACAATAGAGAAAAAATTGCACTTATAAGAGAAAACTTAAAACTTTGACCACATCACTTACCACCTCACTCAGCTTTAGGGAAACAAAGTTAAAAATCACACAACACCAGATTACAGTCCAACAGGTTTAATTGGAAGCACATTAGCTTTCGGAATGTCGCTCCTTCATCAGGTGATAGTGAAACAATGTATTCTAAATTGAGTTCCTGGTTGTGGTGAACTGTTTTAAAAGGAAATGTGATTTTATACTGCTTGCGTACTTCCACTTTTGCAAGTGACATGTGGGGCACCGGCAGAATCAGTACTTAAAATCCTAGCCATTCACAATTATATATTGCTTATCAAGATGGAAACTAAATGTAATGCATCTTAGTTTTCAGATGACACAAAGTCAGGTGGGAAGGTGAACTGTGAGGATACAGAGATGCTTCAGGGTGATTTGGACAAGCTGAGTGAATCATCAAATGCGTGGTAGATGAAATATAATGTGAATAAATGTGGTTCTTCATTTTCATAGCAAAAACAGAAAGGCAGATTATCTGAAAGGCAACAATTTAGGAAAGTGGAAGGTGCAACAAGACTTTGGTGTCTTTTACATCAGTCACCAAAAGTAAGCATGCAGGTGCAGCAGATGGGGAGTTCAACAAATGGTCTTCATTCAGAAAGGATTTGAGTACAGGAGAAGGGATGTCTTGTTGTAAGTAAACAGGGCTTTAATGAGACCACACTTGGAGTACTATATGTAGTTTTAGTCTCCTTATCTGAGGACAGATATTCTGATTATGGAGGGAGTGCAACTAAGGTTTACCAGACTGATACCTGGGTGACAGGATGATGATGGAGAGACTGGATCAGTTACGATTAGGACAATATTCACTGGAGGTTAGAAGAACGAGAGGGAATCTCACAGAAACCTATAAAATTCTAACAGCACGAGACATGGTCAATGCAGGAAGAATATTCCTGATGACTGAGGAGTCCAGAACCAGAGGTCAATTTAAGGATATGGCGTTGGCCAATTAGGATGGAGAGGAGGAGAAATTTCTTCACCCAGACAGTGGTGAGCCTATGGAATTCTCTTTCACAGAAATGGGTCGAGATCAAAACATTGAATATTGTGAAGAATGAGTTAGGTGTTCAACTAAAGGGAACAAAAGGTATTGGAGAAGAAAGGAACAGGATTACTGAGTTGAATGATCATTGGTGATCATGTCAAATGGTGGAGCAGGATCGAATGGTCGAATGGCACACTCCTCCTCTTATTTGCTATGTTTCTTTGTTTCTGCAAGCACTTAGCCCAGTCTTAAATAGCAGACTAATGCCATTTACAAGGTCGCTGATGATACCACCATAGTCGGTCAAATCTCAGATGGTGATGAAACAGACTATAGACAGGAGATGGAAGACTTGGAAAAATGGTGCACTGAGAACAACCTAGCTCTCAATGCCGGCAAAACCAAGGAACTCATTATTGACCATCGGCAGAATGTTACTCATGCTCCCCTACACATGAACAGCATAGAGGTGGAACGAGTGGAGTGTGTCAAGCTCCTGGGAGTGGTCATCCATGACAAGCTTTCTTGGACTCTTCATGTGGATGCACTGGTTACAAAGGCCCAAACAACATCTCTTCTTCCTCAGGCAGCTGGCAAAATTTGGTGAATACCCTTGCCAACTTTTATGGATGCGCCATCCAGAGCTTTCTGTCTGGATGTATCACTACCTGGTATGGTAACTGTACCATTCAAAATCGGAGACAGTTACAGAGAGTGGTGAACTCGGCCCGGGCAATCACAAAGGCCAACCTCCCATCTATAGAATCCATCTACCAGGTCCACTGTCAAGGAAAGGCCACCAGCATTCTCAAGGATCCGTCATACCCTGGCAACATTTTTCTACAACCTCTACCATCAGGGAGAAGGTACAGAAGCCTGAAAACACGGACCAGCCAGTTTCAAAACTGTTTCTACCCTACTATTATTAGAATACTGAATGGACTCACAAACCCTTAACATTCTCCTGTACCTGTGTTTTTTGCTTTTGCTGCTGTTTACTTATTATTTACTTAACTCCATGATCTGCCTGTATTGCTCACAAGACAAAGCTTTTCACAGTGCCCCGTGACAATCAATTCAATTCAATTCTTAGCTAGTCAGATACTGAAATGTTTGGCTCAGCAACATGGTGAATAAAGTGAAGAAATGAACAGGTTTTAAAGGTAAATAAGTTGCATGGACGTTTAAGGAATAAAATAACATAATAAACAAGGCAGTCTGTCAGACTTGGAGAAACCTTTGAGTAATTCTCTCTAGTTACAATGCCACTACATTCTCAAACCTGAAGGTTAGATGAATATGTAATTAAGTTTCCACATATTTCAATTCTTTTTAAACAATATCTTACAAATCTAAAACTTATATTTAATGAAAGCATTATGGTAGCAATAATATGAGATTATTCAAATCAGTCAGTGATTGTAGGGAAAATTCGACTCAATCCAAAGTACGAAAATCGAACAGAAAAGCTTACCCTCATTAATGTTGATCTCCCAGAAACAGGTATTCCAGCCAGTTGGTTCAGTACATTCAGGTCAAACCGAACGTTAGTCTTGAATGATTCAAATAGAACAGCAAATTGAAGCAGCTGTAATTAGACTGCAACTTACCGTATTAGTTTTCCAAAACGTGGTCTTGACAAACTGGTTTTTCCTCAGCAGTTTCTGAAACCACACTTGAATGCTGCTATCGGCGACCTTAAACGAAGGAAGTTGTTTTTGTTTTTACGCTGCACTCTTGTGCCTGCAAATTGAAAGTACAGATTTATGCCTGGTCATCATTAAATAGAATTATTTACTGGAATGATTACAATTCAAAAACAACACTAGCACAAAACCGTTCAAATATAGTTTGTTTGTTTCTTCCAAAGTGCTTCATTCTGAAATTGAAAACATTGAAAATAGCAATAAAAAAAGATATATTTGCATGCCTATGTCAGGATGAAGTACATTTAGATAATACATACATTTGCGTTAATATTTCCAGAGATTCAAGTGAGATGCCTGGGATTGTCTCACAAATGTTTGTCAAATTGCGTTTTGCAAGGTCAGGGGGTGGGCACTGAGTACGCAGAGGCCGGTTCTCGTATTCCTCTTGGACATTGCTGGACTCGCCCATTCAGGCTCACCCTCCCTTAAACCGGCTTTATTCAAGATCTGGAGCACCAACTTCTCAGATTTAAAAAGGGAACAGACAGGAAAATGCAGTAAAAGCAACAAGGGGGAAAACACGTAGAAACACTGTGTACTCAACAAGTCAACATTCCTTCCACAGAATTTATTGCGGAAGTCCAGGAGAGTTCAAAGTACACTTGTTTGTTTTAATCTGTGTAAATTTACAATCTTTTCGTCTCGGGTTTATATAGCGTCCCTACCTAAAGACCAAAAAGTCTAGGTTCAGGACTCACCTGCCCCCTTTCATAACACAGGAGTTATTTTAAAATATCTACGATTCCTCTTCTAAAGTTGTACTTGTATACCTTTAAAATAAGCGTGAAATTAAGCAAATCACACTTTCGTCTTATAAACAGTGTGAAAACTGTACATTAGGTTGTGGACAACCTTCTCATCTGAAAATACAACATTAAAAAATGTTTGAAATAAAAAAACCAAAAGATTTCGGGTGTTGTAAATCAGAAACTAAAACCGAAATTGCTGGAAAAGTTCAGCAGGTCTGACAGCATCTGTGAAGACAAATTAGAATTAACATTTCTGGCCAAGTGACCCTTCCTCAGAAGCCTCTGATCTGAGATGCTGTCAAATCTGCTGAGTTTCTCCAGCAATATCTAGTTGTTTCAGATTTCCAACATCTGCAGTTTTTGAAAAAAATTATTAAAACAAAATTTACACTGTTGGCAATGTAAAATATTTCAAGTTTCTACATTTATAGTTTTTTAAATCTTAAAATGTAAAAGAAACATGGTCTTTCTCCTTACCTTCTGTTGGCTGACTCTACCCACTGCCTCTCCTGTTCACTGCTCCTCTAGTTGGTTACCTCTTCTCCTCACCAAGCCTCTGAAACACTACTTATCCTGCCCATCCTCCATCTAATTCACCACGTCTCCCATTCACCAACCCCTTAGGTTCACCTCTTCTCTCCCTCACCAAAACTCTGGCTCACTGCATGTCCCCTTCATCGACCTTCTAGATCACCATCTCTCTGATTCACTGCATCTCTACCTCACTGTAGTAAACCCTACAAGATGCAAAATGAATAAAACAAAATGTGCAGTGTGTTGATTTGTTTTACAGAAAGGCATTTTTTGCACAGGCAGCTGCTGCTGATTACTATCCATCTGACCTTTTTGTCTGCTGCACTGACAAGCCTTGGCCTGCTTATTTGCTGCTGGGAACGGGCATCCCCAATGGAGGACTGTCTACACAGGAGTTCTCCAATTATCTATTGGGGTCTCCCAACCAAATGTTTATTTGCCAGTGTTGTGGATCCATGGACCATGTATGTATTGGTTGTGGGTGATTGCATCCCTTTGTTGGTTATTTGAAAATTCTTTAATTGTGTTTTTGGTTGCACTTCAGTCTTAACTCCTGATCTTTGGGCATCTGGTGCAGAGGTGTATGGGCAAATCAGAGAATCTCCTCATGGGTCTACTCCTGGGTCTGGCTAGGCTGACAATACACAGGTCCAGGCAGAGGGCTGTGGGTGGGATCATATCTGCAGACTGCCCCTCTTCCATGGTTATGTTTGCGCCTGGGTGTCCTTAGAGAGGGAGCACACTGTGTCCATCAATGTTAATTCCTTTAAGAGAGAAGTGGGTACTGTGGGGAATACACTGCTTTATTTTCCCCTCCAAATTCGTATGACTTCATCCCTTCACACTCTCCCTCACTCCCCACCCCCTCACTCTTAATGGAGTTTGCATGTAACCTTCTAATTGGGTAGACAATGGCCCAGTGGTATTATCGTTAGACTGTTAATCCAGGAATTCAGGTAATGTTGTGGGGAACTGGGTTTGAATTCTGCCACGGCAGATGGTGGAATTTGAATTCAATAATAATCTGGAATTAAGAATCTACTGATGACCATGAAACCACTGTCAGTTGTTGGAAAAACCATCTGGTTCACTAATGTCCTTCGGGAAGGAAATCTGCCATTCTCAGCTGGTCCAGTCTATATGTGACTCCAGTAATGTGGTTGACTCTCATCTGCCCTAAGAAATTGCTAGCAAGCCACTCAGTTCAAAGGCATGGGCAATACATTCTGGCCAGCCAGTGATGCTCACGTCCCATGAGTGAATAATAAAAAAACAATTGGCTGCATGGGTGATTTTTAGTGTTGGTTAATAGTTTTAAAAAAACGGTGATTTGGTAGTGGGTGAGTCATTGATGGTGTGTGGTAACACTTCTAGATGTGAGAACCAAGAAAAGCAGAAACTGATAAGGTGGCCGTGTGGTAGTGTCTTTGCTCTGAGCCAGAAAGCCTGAATTCAAGTCTGACCTACTACAGAGGTGTGTAATAACATGCCTGTATAGGTTGATTTTTTTTAAAAAGCAGACACAATGGAGGAGATGATTGCAAAGTAATATTATTGCTAAAGTGTTACTCTAGAGACCTAGGTAATATTCTGTAATCTTGGATTCAAACCCTGCTATGGAAGGTAGTGAAATTCAATCTTGCCTACAGCCATGCCAGTTTGAAAATCATAGAATCATAGAATCATAGAGATGTACTGCACGGAAACAGACCTTTCGGTCCAACCCGTCCATGCCGATCAGATATTCCAACTCAATCTAGTTCCATCTGCCAGCATCCGGCCCATATCCGTCCAAACCCTTCCTATTCATATACCCATCCAAATGCCTTTTAAATGTTGCAATTGTACCAGCTTCCACCACTTCCTCTGGCAGCTCATTCCATACACGTACCACCCTCTGTGTGAAAAAGTTGCTCCTTAGGTCTCTTTTATATCTTTCCCCTCTCACCCTAAACTTTGCCCTCTAGTTCTGGACTCCCCGACGCCAGGGAAAAGACTTTGCCTATTTACCCTATCCATGCCCCTCATAATTTTGTAAACCTCTACAAGGTCACCCCTCAGCCTCTGATGCTCCAGGGAAAACAGCCCCAGCCTGTTCAGCCTCTCCCTGTAGCTCAGATCCTCCAACCCTGGCAGCATCCTTGTAAATCTTTTCTGAACCCTTTCAAGTTTCACAACATCTTTCCGATAGGAAGGAGACCAGAATTGCAAGCAATATTCCAACAGTGGCCTAACCAATGTCCTGTAGAGCCGCAACATGACCTCCCAACTCCTGAACTCAATACTCTGACCAATAAAGGAAAGCATACCAAACGCCTTCTTCACTATCCTATCTACCTGCGATTCCACTTTCAAGGAGCTATGAACCTGCACTCCAAGGTCTCTTTGTTCAGCAACACTCCCGAGGACCTTACCATTAAGTCCTGCTAAGATTTGCTTTCCCAAAATGCAGCACCTCGCTTTTATCTGAATTAAACTCCATCTGCCACTTCTCAGCCCATTGGCCCATCTGGTCCAGATCCTGTTTTAATCTGAGGTCACCCTCTTCGCTGTCCACTACACCTTCAATTTTGGTGTCATCTGCAAACTTACTAACTGTACCTCTTATGCTCGCATCCAAATCATTTATGTAAATGACAAAAGGTAGAGGGCCCAGCACCGATCCTTGTGGCACTCCACTGGTCACAGGCCTCCAGTCTGAAAAACAACCCTCCACCACCACCCTCTGTCTTTGAGCCAGTTCTGTATCCAAATGGCTAGTTCTCCCTGTATTCCATGAGATCTAACCTTGCTAATCAGTCTCCCATGGGGAACCTTGTCGAACGCCTTACTGAAGTCCATATAGATTACATCTACTGCTCTGCCCTCATCAATCTTCTTTGTTACTTCATCAAAAAACTCAATCAAGTTTGTAAGACATGATTTCCCACGCACAAAGCCATGTTGACTGTCCCGAATCAGTCCTTGCCTTTCCAAATACATGTATATCCTGTCCGTCAGGATTCCCTCCAACAACTTGCCAACCACCGAGGTCAGGCTCACCGGTCTATAGTTCCCTGGCTTGTCTTTACCGCCCTTCTTAAACAGTGGTACCACGTTTGCCAACCTCCAGTCTTCCGGCACCTCACCTGTGACGATCGATGATACAAATATCTCAGCAAGAGGCCCAGCAATCACTTCTCTAGCTTCCCACAGATCAGGTCCTGGGGATTTATCCACCTTTAACCATTTCAAGACATCCAGCACTTCCTCCTCCGTATTCTGGACATTTTGCAAGATGTCACCATCTGTTTCCCTACAGTCTATATCTTCCTCATCCTGTCTGATTTTGGAAGCTAAGCAGACTCAGGCCTAGGCAGTACTTGGATAGAAGACCATCTCAGAATACCAGGCGCCAGAGAGAAAAAAAAGCAGATATAAAATGGGCTGTTGTAGTCCAGTGGTTGTGTCCCTACCTGTGGGGCAGAAGATCCAGGTTCAAATACCCCTTGCCTCAGGCATGTGTCATAATATGTCAATACATGTTGATTTTCCTTTTTAAGAAGCAGACACAAATATCAAATTGGCTGCACTGGAATTTTGCTGGTGGCAGTTAACAATGAAAAAAAGTCATGGTGATTTGATGGTGGGAAGAAAAGCATTCAATTGTGTTTAACAGCATTTCTAGCTATAAAAATAAAGCAGATACAATGCCTGTAATGGGCTTTGCAAATAATTATTCTATTGGAAACATGGGTGATTTACTAGTAGTGGATAGTAAATGAAAAAAGAAAACCACAATGATTTGGCAATGGAAAAAAAAGTTCAATTCTGTGAGATAGCAGACCCATCATCATCTGTCTGGGCAAAGACTAACATATTTATGCCACAAGTTGCAGTTCTATTTTGCTGTTCAATAATAAATGCTGTTCCTTTCCATTCAGGCTTCCAGAGTTATTATACTCACTGACCCACCAGCTTATGGCCTGTCCCATTCACCAACATTGTCATTCACTATTTCGTGGTGTCTTTGACACTCCAGCTTGCTGCCTCTCCCACCCACTGATCCTCTGACTCATTACTTCTCCTGTTCCCCAACCTTCCAGATCAGCACCTCTCCCACTCCTCAGTATTTCTGATCACTGCCTCTCTCGCTCCCCAAATATCCGATTCATTCCCTTCCCACTTCCTGACACTCCAAATTACTATCTCTCCTACTTGTAGTTATCACCAATCCTACTCATCTATCTCCTGGTAATAACAAATCCTGCTTACAATCTTTTTTCCTGTGGAACTCATGTTTTCCCCACCTCTCCTGCTCAACATGTCCTTCCCATTAGTCCCAGGAGATTAACATTATGAGGCAAAAAGAGTAGCTTTGGCAGGATTGTAGAGGTAAACTGCAAGCTGGAGAAATAATGCAATAAGAGAGAGTTAGTAGCAAGAGGGAAAGTTTGCAATGACAGGGAGAGTGAGCGAGAAGGAAGATCTGCAAGAGGCTGCATTGGTGAGAGGGAGTGTTAGAGAGTGGGAGGGTGAGTGAGAGGCAAGATCAGCGATAGGATCAGCAAGAGGGGACAGCTGGCAAGAGCAAGTATCAGTGACAGGAAGAAACAGCAGTAACTGTGAAGGAGGGTGAGGTGTAGTCAATGAGAGGGCAAGTCAACTGCAACCAGGAGGATAAGTGTGAGGAATAGTTAGTAAACAGTAGTGAGTGGGAGCACTGGTAAGAGAGCAACTTCTTAAAAGTAACAGTCAGCAGCAACAGGGAAGGTCAGTGAGGAAAGGGTCAACAAAAGAAAAGTGACAAGTGGGAGGGCTGTCAGGAAGGATTGTCTTTGAATGGTAGAGTTGGTGAGAGAGTCAGCTGGAGGAAACATTGGTGGGAGGGAGTCCCGGCTGTAACCTGACGGTGAGCAAGAGGGAAAGTCAGCAAGAGGCATGGTTAGTGGGAAAGAAGAATGGTCAATGGGAAAAAGGGCTGGTTGGAGCCAGGCCCGGTGACAGGGTTGTTGGGAGGCAGGGTAAGTAAGAGGAATGGTCATGGAGGGTCGGTGAGAGGATAGATCAATGAAAAGCAGGATTGGTGAAAGACAAATCAGTAAGAACTATGAGAACTATGACAGGGAGGGCCAGTGAAAGAGGAGAGCTGGTGAGAGGGAAGATATGAGAGAGGAAGAGTTGGTTGAGGGGGCTGGGGTCGATGAGGGGCTACTTCGTGAAATTGAGAGTCAGCAGAAACTGTGAATGTTGATGAGTGGGAGTGTCCACATCAGGAAAGAACCAAGAGAAGAAAGGTCAGCAACCCTACATCAGGCACAGTGCGAAACGATCAGAAGAAGAAATTAATTTATTAACTGATCAACTTCAAAGAAGAACAATTTAAAATGGGACAACTGAAAATGTATTACTGAATTCAAAATGAAGAAAGTCATATCCCCAACTTCATTTTCAACAAGTTGATAAACTGGCCTGCTTAAAAGAAATGCATCTGTGATCTGTTTCGTTTATCTGTTCACAGCTGAGGGGAATATGTTACTGATACCCTCAGCAGCAACCTACAATTATTTGATGGTACAAAATTGAAGATAGTAACCTTCATATCCACAGGCAGTGCTGTATCTATAGTACAGATGTACTACAGGACAGATTGCAGCATGTAGCAATTCTTACTGCTAGCTTCCCTGATGATTACTGTCACAAACACTGCTTCTTGGTCAAGTAGAATGAGGAATATCTACATTTAAACATGTAGCAATAAAGTAAAGATTGGGTGAATGACCAAACCCTTCCTGTGACGCCTGATAAATTTACCCCTTTTATTTCTCTTCCCTCTTTTACCATAAAAAGCACAGATAGAGACATATCTAATGGAATGGAAATTTTGTAGCCTCTATACATTAATTGAGGTGTCAAAATCAAATGATTCTAAATAAAGATACTAAAACAAATGCTGAAACAACAGTCAATAACTAGGCAGAAAACAAAATCCAAATTTAATTGCAAAAGAAGGAAATCATAAGTCATCATTTAAGACAATGCCTATCTTTTCCAGTGTCTAGCTATGTTAATTTTTTTTCTTTCTTAACAAAAGTGCTCATTATGAGCAAAAATGAAGTGGTGGTAATGGAAAAAAGATTGTGTAATATCACCACATAGTTACCAGCTGATTTAATTACACCTGCCTAGATTTGAGCAGACAGCTCTACGAAGTTATTTCTGCTGGAATATATATCCAGCTCAGTTTTCCATCCTTCAATCTGCCCCATGTTTCCCACTAAATTACTAAGTACAGTATATGAATATAAATCCTGTCTTAGAAGTCACGTTCTAATAGCTCTTTAGGTGTATTCACCATTCAATTACAAAAATTACCCATTAGCAACAAATAAATAGCACCAGCTGTTCATTATTACATTTACACTTGGCACATACTTTCTGAACTTTGGCACTGAAACATGAACTGATTGGAAATCCATGTCAGCACAGCACCTTTGACAAGAGATTTGAGACCTCTCCCTCCCACGAACCGAAGTCCCAACATGCTTCAAGAAGACCCACCATCATTCCAGTACCTAAGAAAGCACATGCAATGTGCCTTAATGACTAGTGCCCAGTGGCTCTGACCTCCATAATCATGAGGTGATTTGACAGGCTGGTCATGGCCCACATCAGCTTTAGTCTCCCATGCAGCCTAAATCCCCTGCAATTTGCCAACCGATATAACAGGTCCACAGCAGTCACCATTTCCCTCACCCTGCACTCATCCCTGGCACATGTGGAAAACAAGGCCACCCATGTCAGATTCCTGTTTGTCGACCACATCTCCACCTTCAACACGATTATCCCCTCCAGACTGATTTCAAAACTCCGAGACCTAAATGGATCCTCAGCTTCTTGACCCATAGACCACAATCAGTGATGATAGACAACTGCTTCTCCTCCATGATAACACTCAATAACCCCACC
Organism: Chiloscyllium punctatum; assembly: GCF_047496795.1. NCBI lineage: Eukaryota > Metazoa > Chordata > Chondrichthyes > Orectolobiformes > Hemiscylliidae > Chiloscyllium > Chiloscyllium punctatum. The sequence continues at coordinate 54,438,327 of NC_092758.1, read as the reverse complement.
AAGGATGCGCTCTCAGCCCCCTCCTGTACTCCCTCAACAACACAACTGTGTTGCCAAATCCCGAACGAACACTATCTACAAGTTTACTGATTACACGACTGTGGTAGGATGGATATCAAACAATTATGAGTCAGAATACATAAAGGAGATAGAAGACTTGGTGATGTAGTGCAATGATTACACCCTCTCTCTCAAAGTCAGCAAAACTCAAGAACTGATTATTGACTTCAGAAAGGAAAGAGAGCACACCTCCGTCTACACCAACAGAGTGGAGGTTGAGAGGGTTGACAGTGTCAAGTTCCTAAGTGTGATGATAACTGACAACCTATCCTGGACGTCCCAAGTAGATGCAACAGTGAAGAAGGCATAATAACACTTCTTCTTCCTCAGGCAGCTCAGGAGATTTGTCCACAAGGACCCTCACCAACCTTTACAGATGCATAATAGAAAGCATACTGTCTGGATGCATAATGGCTTGGTACAGCAATTTGTCTGCCCAGGACTGTAAGAAACTAAAGAGGGTTATGTGCACAGCCCTGACCATCATAGAAGCCAACCTCCAATCCATGGACTCATTTACACTCTTGTTGCTGCCGATAGGCTGCCACCATCATCAAAGACCCTCCCACCCCGGTAGTGCTCTCTGACAATCTCTTCAGTCAGGCAGAAAACATAGAAGCTTGAACACATTGCACCAGCATGTTCACGAACAGCTTCTTCCCTGCCATTTTTAGACTGATGGATGTACTCTCTAACTTCAAATAATGATGAGCTTATTCATGTTCATCTTGCCCCGCGTGCATCCTGTGCAATGCAACATGTATGCCTCACTCTGTCCACGTTTTTTAACACCCTATGATCTGTATGTCCTTGCTTACTATGATCTATCTGTACTGCTCACAAAAAAAATTTCACTGTACTTAGGTACAAGTGACAATAAATCAAATCAATCTGTATTTCCTTAGCCAGTCAGACTGCAAAACCCTTACTGTGGTACGCAGAGTCTAAATCAGAAAGTACAAATGGCTCAAAGAATCCTTTTTTTTAATGAGATAATTTAAACATAAAAGCATGCTTTGCTTCAGTTATATAGGACAATGCTGAAACTACATCTTACATTCTGTATGCAATTTTTATCTTGTTATTTTAGGAAAAATAATATATTGGAGGTAGTTCAGATGGTTTTTATTAGATTGACATTTGAAATAAGGGGGTCATGTTATGTTGGACAAAGTGGACATGTTCCACTTGAAGAATGAGGTGTGACTTGATTTAAGTATTTAAGATCCTGATTGGTCTGATAAAGTGCACACGGAAAGGACGTCTTCCTTTGTGGATGAATCCATAACTAAAGGTTTCTGTTTAATAATTAGTACACCATTTTATGACAGAGACGAGAATATGTTCTATCAGAAGATTGTCGTCACCTGGACCTCTTTGCCTCAGTAAGCAGCAGAATGGGATTATTGAATATTTTTAAGGTGGATGTAGATTGATTTGTGTTAGGCAATAGAAACAAAGGCTATGATGGGATGGAATGGGAATGTGGAATTAAAAATACAAACAGTTAATCCATAACCTTATTGAATAGTGGAGTGGGCTCAATGGGCCGAATAGTTTACTTCTGCACCTTTTTATGTGCATAAGTTGAGATAGTTAAGATAATGCCAAATCATGCACAGAAAGCAAAATAAAGACAGTACAGATTATTGAAATGAGACAGTAAAAGGACAAAGATAGGCAGAAAGACCTTTTTCTGTGCTGTACACCTCTGTGGCTCTATTGCAAAAACAAAATCTGAAGGAATGAAACTCCTCATTTTTAAAAGTTAATTTTCAGTGCGAGAGAGGTTGCTTGATGGGAAATAACCTTTATTACACTGATCAAGATTCACTTGCACTTGAATGGATATGCAGTAACTTGTTCTGCCACATTTCTTGGGTTGCATCATGGAAGAATTAAACCTTCATGTTTTTCTATGTATTTGAATATGGAGTCTCTGAGTAAGAGAGCCTACTTGTATAGCAATGTGTCTGGTGGAACAAGACATGTTAAACATTAATGTCCTGATCTCTGCATTTAACCGCATGTGACATTGGTAGAAATTAATGTTCATTTATATTTTAACAAATATGAATACTGACAGACTTACCAATACATGTACTTCAAAATTGAGGCTCACATGCGCACTTATGACCCATAATCGAAGATAATTGATTTTATAAGTTGGTACTACAGATAAAAGTCACACATATACTGTGTGTAAAATCTAAATATAAATGATGTTACCATAAACCTGGAAATTTTCCCTTTATATAATGGACCTATTACAAATTTAGAGCTGAAAATGTGTTGCTGGAAAAGCGCAGCAGGTCAGGCAGCATCCAAGGTGCAGGAGAATCGACGTTTCGGGCATGAGCCCTTCTTCATGCCCGAAACGTCGATTCTCCTGCTCCTTGGATGCTGCCTGACCTGCTGCGCTTTTCCAGCAACACATTTTCAGCTCTGATCTCCAGCATCTGCAGTCCTCACTTTCTCCTATTACAAATTTAGGTCTACTGTTGACAGCATTAGTTGCTTCAACAAGCAAATTCTTTGCATTCATTGAGTGATGTGCATGAAACTTGTTGCATTTATATGCAGATGGTGCTTGCGTGTACAAAGTACCAATCATGCCTAAAACAGAAAAGGTAAATAATGATATGAATCATAGAATCCCTACAGTGCTGAAAGAGACCATTTGGCCCTGCACTGACCCTCCAGAGAGCATGCCACTCAACACTGCTGACACCTTGCCAAACCTCCACACGCACCTCCTTCAGCCAAAAGCATTTGAACTGATGTGTTGATTTGTTTCTGATTTGGGGTCATGCTAAATAAATAGTAAAAAGAACCATATTGGTCCTTTTGCATATTCATGATGTGTGCTGGTGGCACTGGAGGGGTCTTCCAGTGGTTGAAATGGATTGGCAGGACACCGGCACAATGACAACTGATAGGCCATAGACATTGGGTGTTGGTTGTTGTGTCCAGCATTGATTACAACAGCTCAACTATTAATATGGAGTCCAAAGAAGCTGGCCTGTTTCTTCTGGGTCCATACTAAGGTAAGGAAACATAATACTATGTTAATGGCCATGATTTGGAGATGCCAGTGTTGGACTGGGATGTACAAAGTTAAAAATCACACAACACCAGGTTATAGTCCAACAAGTTTAATTGGAAGCACAAGCTTTCAGAGTGCCGCTCCGAAAGCTTGTGCTTCCAATTAAACTTGTTGGACTATAACCTGGTGTTGTGTGATTTTTAACTATGTTAATGGCAACCAGATTCTTTTAAAAAATTGTTACTTTTTAATTTGAAGGAACCTGAAATAGATGAGATCTGGTTTTACCTAATGCCTATTCTTAATCTTTTATTCTGAAAAACTACCACTGCTTTCACAAAATCATGTAGGTGAAAATAAGAAAGGCCATTTGTCACATGTTAATTTATTCTACATGGAACTTTCATCTAGAAGATATTCCAATTGCTAATCATGTTTTGATATTGATCCTAAATTGTCGATGCATTGGTTGAAACCATAGCCCTCTGTTCTTGATTTATCTTGCCCTAGTTTAGGTTGTCAGTACAACTTAATATCTTGTACATTTAAACAAGTTTGTCCTTCACATCTATGGGGCAAACATTATTTTGTAATATTCATGATTTATTCTTTTTTCCAATGTTGCCACCCTCCTGTTTCCTTTTCTAAAGTTATTGTCGCAGCAGCAACTTTTTGTCCAGCTGCATTGGGAAAATAGTGTGGCCCTCCCCGGTTTAGAAATGAAATGCAGAGCTGATTGGTCAAGGAGCTAGAACCTGTTGGTGGAAAAGCACAAAACTAGCACAGGGAAAATGGATGTGTGAAACAAAAATATAAACTGGGTTGATGAATGACAATCTTTTGTTGTAACCAGCAATCAAGAATAACAGTTATTTCATCATGAGAAAGAGCCAGTTGTTGGAAACATTGAAGAATAAAATCATGAGGAGCATGGACAAGTAAATAGACAAGGTCTTTCCCTGGGCTGGGGGAGTCCAGAACTAGGCAAAACTGAGGACTGCTGGACATCAGAGACAAGATTAGAGTGGTGCTGGAAAAGCACAGCATTCGAGGAGCAGGAAAAGCAATGTTTTGGGCAAAAGCCCTTCATCAGGAATGAGGCTGGGATCCTCGGGGATGGAGAGATAAATGGGAGGGGTGTGGGGCTGGGGAGAAGATAGCTAAGAATGCAATAGGTGGTTGGAGGTGGGGATGAATGTGATAGGTCAGAGAGAAGGGTGGAATGGGTAGGTGGGAAGGAAGATTGACAAGTAGGACAGGTCATGAGGATGGTGCTGAGCTGGCATACTGGAACTGGGGTAAAGTGGGGGGAGTGAAAATGAGGAAACTGGTGGTCCACATTGATGCCATGGGGTTGAAGTGTTCTGAGGTAGAAGATGAGGTGTTCTTCCTCCAGCCATCGGGCGGTGAGGGAGTGGCGGTGGAGGAGGCCCAGGACATGCATGTCCTTGGCAGAGCGGGAGGGGGAGTTGAAATGTTCGGCAACAGACAGTGGGGTTGAGTGGTGCAGATGTCCTGGAGATGTTCCCCAAAGCGCGCTGCAAAAAAGCGTCCAGTCTCCGCAATGTAAAGGAGACCGCCAAGGGAGCAACGGATACAATAAATGCCATTTGTGGAAGTGCAGGTGAAACTTTGATGGATATGGAGGGCCCCTTTCGGGCCTTAGATGGAGGTGAGGGGGGAGGGGAGTGTGGGCACAGGTTTTGCAATTCCTGTGGTGGCAAAGGAAGGTGTCAGGAGGGGACGGTGGATTGTTGGAGGGTGTGGACCTGACCAGGTAGTCATGGAGGGAATGGTCTTTGCGGAAAGCTTATAGGAGTTGGGAGGGAAATATATCGCTGGTGGCGGGATCCATTTGTAGGTGTTGGAAATGTTGGCAGATGATGCGGTTTATGTGGAGGTTGGTGGGGTGGAAGATGAGGACCGGGGGGGGGGGGGGTATGTCCTTGTTGCGGTTGGAGGGGTTGAGTTTGAGGGCAGTGGTGCAGGACGTGGATGAGAAACGTTGGAGGGCATCTTCAACATGTGGGAGGGGAAATTACAGTCATTAAAGAGGCCATCTGGTGTATTCTGTGGTGGAACTGGTTCTACTGGGAGCAGATACAGCGGAGGGGGAGGAATTGGGAATACAGAATAGCATTTTTGCAGGAGGTAAGGTGGGAAGCAGTGTAATCTGGGTAGCTGTGGGAGTTGGGTGGGTTTGTCAAAAATGTCAGTGTTGAGTCAGTCGTTGTTGATGGAGATGGAGAGGTCCAGGAAGAGGAGGGAGGTGTCAGAGATGGTCCAGATGAATTTAAGGTTGGGGTGGAATGTGCTGGTGAAGTTGAATCAACTGCTCAACCTCCTTATGGGAGCAAGAGGTGGTGCCGATGCAGTCATCATTGTAGCGAAGGAAGAGGTGGGGAGTGGTGCCGGTCTAACTACAGAAGATGGACTGTTCTACATAGCCAACAAATAGCCAGAACTAGAGGACATAGGTTTAGGGTGAGAGGCGAAAGATTTAAAAGGGACCGAAGGGGCAACTTTTTCCTGCAAAATGTGGTGCACGTGTGGAATGAGCTGCCAGAGGAAATTGTTGAGGCTGGTACAATTACAACATTTAAAAAGCATCTGGATGGGTAGATGGAAGGAAGAGTTTAGAGGGATATGGTAAAAACAATGACTGCAGATGCTGGAAACCAGATTCTGGATTAGTGGTGCTGGAAGAGCACAGCAGTTCAGGCAGCATCCAAGTAGCTTCGAAATCGACGTTTCGGGCAAAAACCCTTCATCAGGAATAAAGGCAGTGAGCCTGAAGCGTGGAGAGATAAGCTAGAGGAGGGTGGGGGTGGGGAGAAAGTAGCATCGAGGAAATGACCTGGGAGTTGCAGTGGGAGTCCCCACCCCCACCCTCCTCTAGCTTATCTCTCCACGTTTCAGGCTCACTGCCTTTATTCCTGATGAAGGGCTTTTACCCGAAACGTCGATTTCGAAGCTATTTGGATGTTGCCTGAACTGCTGTGCTCTTCCAGCACCACTAATCCAGAATCTGGTTTCCAGCATCTGCAGTCATCGTTTTTACCTCGTTGATTTTAACCCTACTGCGAATCCTCTTGCAAGGATGCCTGCCTGGAAGAAGTTTTCCTCCTCTCTCTACAAGAATCTCAGGCAGTCCCTCTCCCACTGCAACTCCCAGGTCATTTCCTCTATGCTACTTTCTTCCCACCCCCATCCTCCTCTAGCTTATCTCTCTCACTGCCTTTATTCCTGATGAAGGGCTTTTGCCCGAAACGTCAATTTAGAGGGATATGGGCCAAGTGCTGGCAAATAAGACTAGATTAGGTTCGGATATCTGGTCAGCATGGACGAGTTGCACCCAAGAGTCTGTTTCTGTTTGTACATCTCTGTGACTCTTATCTTTTGGTGTCCAAAATGAAGTCAGAACATTTTCTTAATTATGTTTATTGATCCAGCAACATAACCTTTTTTAGTTGCTGCTCAAAGTTGTAAACTTATTTTCTACTTGAATTACGTCAATTGGAAAACACTAAATTTATCATCCCGTTTCCTTCTTATTTTCCTCTTATCTGTTAGTACTCGTCTTACACCTATTTCATATTTCAGTTTACAGAATCGAGCCTATGTACTAAATTATATCTCCCAATGTTCTATTTACAGTTTTCATGTAATTTGTTTGGAGATCCCGTTCAATTTCTCTGACTCTCAGCCGATATCTTGCTTCCCCACCACTTTATTGTCTGTGACTTTGAACAAATTGCACTGGTCTTCTCAATCATCTTGGTCGTGTATAGTGTGAAGTCAGCAATACTCCCGCGGTTCGACATCAGTTCTCGAACCAATCCACGCGGCTCCCTTCAGCCAAATTTCTTTTAACCCACACCCCTATAAAATTGGTTTCGTTCCCAGTTTCATTTTCCGTGTTGGCCTCCCATCTGACAGTTTATCAAATATCTCCGTTGTCAAGTAACTTCCTGTTATCAATGCAAACATAACTATTCGTCGGCAAGTTCCTGATAGCAAGAAATCAAATCAATCTGCTTTCCTCGCGTCACTGCACGTAAAACAGATTCCAATCTTAATCGCTGTTTGTAATTGAGATGTTTTCCCTTCCATAGAAACCAAGCACGTGACACATTATAGAATTGAGTTCCTACAAAATTGCACTCTCACTGTGATTTTGCTTTAAATCCGTTGTCAGTCGAACAATAGTTTTATGAGTGCTAAAAAAATTCACTCATTCGGCAAAATTTGTCTTTTTAAACGCGAAGCAATGTCAAAACATTTTGAAGAATTAGTATAAGAATTTGGGAAGTGGTCGAATTGCGAAAGTTCCTCACGCTTTGTAGCCAAGTCAGCCACAACAATTTATCCATCAACTGAAAGCCATGTGTTTTACTGGTGTTAGTTTCATTTAATTGCGATTAAGACCACGAGTGATGAGCTTCTCTCTGCATGATTGTCAGGTGTACGGCTCCTTATTCTTTGACACAAATTTGAAAGTATTATCTCACAAGATGAACTTGGCCAAGTCCCACTGCACATTCTGATCAAAACAACAAACTTGGATTTGTCCGAAAACAGAACTGCGAGGTCTGTAGAAATCCAGCTTTGGTCACTTATCTCAACTGCAAATATTGAAGATGTCGAAAATCAGCATTCGCAATGTTGCGGAAGTGTAATCAATCTATCTCATTTGAACCTTGGGTGTAATAAATTAATAGTATTAAGCAAAAGCATACTGAGCGGCCTGGGGAATCTCGCAACATTGAATCATATTGTTGTTCAGCAATAAAGGATTTATTCTGATGTCTTTTCCTCTCGGTGAATGTGGAAATGATCAATCTAACCTCTAATATGTTAAATCAGTTGCAGGAAATGAGCTGTATACAGGAGACAACGGTTTATGCTCTTTCGCCACCCAGAACCTGAATAGAGCAAGATAACTCCAAGCATCCTCTCATAAACTTCAACGTGGCAACGGGTATTCTGGACGGGCTCCTCTCTCTGGATGTTTCACTCGTCGGGGGTAATGAATCTGTTGCATTACACGTTGAAGATTGATTTTTTTTAAAGTTATTAACGTCAGGAGGAATTCACATGCAGTCATCTGAGATACGCGTGCCCTTTGCAAGCATAAAAAAAGGTCACTGGACAATATTCAACTGAACAAGGTTGAGATTGCAGTCACCAGACCCTCTCCTATTGGAGAGCTGCATTTTGCAATAAAATGTAAGGGTTTTAAACCTGAGCGGAAACGACCTGAACTCCTTAAATAGCGATGCCTTCAGTTCATGCGTACATTTAGAGCATCTAGATTTATCAGTGAATAAATTAAAGAATACTTTATGCTCTTCGTTCAACAATTCAGTTTCTCTCAGGTTATTGTCCCTACCCTATAAAGAATTGACGGTGGTTCCAAAAGCTGTTTTAGGTGCGCGCAGTGGGAAAAGTCTGGATCTAAGCTTCAGATTGAACGAATAAATTGCCGTGATTTCATACACCTTGCTAAACTGTAGAGACCATTTCTTGTTGGAAATAAGATCACGAGAAAAAAACAATCATCTTCATTTTCTGGGCTTAGTCAACTGACAGAATTACAATTATCTGCTAGAAATAACCAATTTCTCCGATCTGAAAAGGCAGGAAATTCTTAACCTTAAAAGCAACAAACTGAATATTATTAAGAATATTTGCAAAATTTACATGATCTCAATTTGATTGACAATCAGATAAACATCCTGTAAGAAGCAAGTGTTGGCGGGCTTTCAAATTTAAAACATTTCCTACTAGGCTCTAACAAACTGTTAGTGTTCTAAGAAACCAGGTATTTTTATCACTTCAATCTTTGAAGTATCTTCAACTTTTTAGCAATCATTTCGCCTACCCATCTTCACAAAAACTAAACAAAGCACCATCTACTACACTGAAGTCTTTGCAATACCTTGAGATAAATAATCAGGCTCGTAATGGTCTCTGAAGTTTTCCATTAAATTTCCTAGAAGGATTACATTCTCTCAAAGAACTCCATGCTGGAAACATTGTCAATACTTTCATTGATTCCAATACTTTTGGAAAACAGAGGGACTCTAGCAGTCAAAGCAATGTGAGAACTGCACATCTCTGGTACCATTTTTAAAACCAGGAAAGTAAAGATTGAAAAAATGGTCAGGCGTAGAGGATGGTGTGGAGGTGAATGTTCTAGTACTAGGGACTGTGGACAATGTGCATGGACCTGCGGCCCTGAGAATATAGACAGGTAGTCTAAAGAAATGCATCACCCAAAGAAGGTCCCAATGAAGACACAGGAAAGCTGAGACCGGTTAAGGGGAATATGTATGCTCTCTCTCTAGGATTGGGTACAGATTCTGAACATTATTGTAACTAAGAGAAGGATGCCGCATCCATGAGGCAGTCAAAGGTGCTCTTTCAGAGTATGAGCAGGAGCTGCAAGCCGGTTGGACAGCAACAAAACAGTGGTTACAAGGATATAGTCCACACAAGGCTGATCGGACAGAAGTCACAGCTTGCTGTCAATGGTCAAAAATCACAGCTTGCTGTCAAAAACCCACAGAAGTCGTCCCAAAATATGAGGAAAGATTTAGGACGACCTGGAAAGAATAGCAGGAATCCCAAATGTCATAGTCATAGAGATGTACAGCACAAAAACAGACCCTTCAGTCCAACTTGTCCATGCCAACCAGATATCGCAACCCAATCTAGTCCCACCTGCCAGAACTCGGCCCATATCCCTCTAATCCCTTCCTATTCATATAGCCATCCAAATGCCTTTTAAATGTTGCAATTGTACTAGCCTCCACCACATCCTCTGGCAGCTCATTCCACACATGTACCATCCTTTGCATGAAAAAGTTGCTCCTTAGGTCTCTTTTATAGGTCTCTTTTCAGAATCATTGGCGACCTTTAAGCGGCATTTGGATAGGTATATGGATGGGTGCTTAAGCTAGGTTAGAAGTTCGGCACAACATCGTGGGCCGAAGGGCCTGTTCTGTGCTGTATTGTTCTATGTTCTATGTTCTATATCTTTCCCCTCTCATCCTAAACCTATGGCTTCTAGTTCTAGATTCCCCCATCCCAGGGAAGAAAATTTGTCTATTTATCCTATCCATGCCCCTCAAGATTTTATAAACCTCGATTAAGTCACCAGTCAACCTCCGATGCTCCAGGGAAAACAGCCTCTCCCTATAGCTCAAACCCTCCAACCCTGGCAACATCTTTGTAATTTTTTTTCTGAACCCTTTCAAGTTTCTCAACATCTTTCCGATAGGAAGGAGACAGAATTCCACGCAACATTCCAAAAGTGGCCTAACCAATGTCCCATACAGCCGCAACATGATCTCCCAACTCCTCTACTCAATATTCTGACCAATAAAGGACAGTATACCAAATGCCTTCTTCACTATTCTATCTACCTGCGACTCCACTTTCAAGGAGCTATGAACCTGCATTCCAAGGTCTCTTTGTTCAGCAACACTTCCCAGGATCTTACATTAATGTATAAGTACTTCTAAGGTTTGCTTTCCCAAAATGCAGCACCTCGCATTTAAACTCCATCTGTTACTTCTCAGCCCATTGGCCTATCTGATCAAGATTCCATTGTAATCTGAGGTAACCTTCTTCGCTGTCCACTACACCTCCAACTTTAGTGTCATCTGCAAACTTACTAACTATACCTCTTATGCTCACATCCAAATCATTTATGTAAATGATGAAAAGTAGCGAACCCAGCACTGATTCTTGTGGCTCTCCACTGGTCACAGGCCTCCAGTCTGAAAAATAACCCCCCACCACCACCCTCTGTCTTCTACCTTTGAGCCAGTTCTGTATCCAAATGGCTAGATCTCCTGTATTCCATGAGATCTAACCTTGCTAAACAGTCTCCCATTGGGAACCTTATCAAACGCCTTACTGAAGTCCACATAGATCACATCCACCACTCTACCCTCATCAATCCTCTTTGTTACTTCTTCAAAAAACTCAATCAAGTTTGTGAGACATGATTTCCCATGCACAAAGCCATGTTGACTATCCCTAATCAGTCCTTGCCTTTCCAAATACATGTACATCCTGTCCCTCAGGATTCCCTCCAACAAAATGCCCACCACCAACATCAGGCTCACTGGTCTATAGTTCCCTGGCTTGTCACTTCCACCCTTGGCACCACGTTAGCCAACCTCCCGGCACCTCAACTGTGACTATCGATGATACAGATATCTCAGCAAGGGGCCCAGCATCACTTGAATCCCACAAAGTTCGAGGGTACACCTGATCAGGTCCTGGGGATTTATTCACTTTTGTGTTTCAACTCATCCAACACTTCCTCTTCTGCAATATGGACACTTTTCAAGATGTCACCATCTATTTCCTTATATACTATATCTTCCATGTCCTTTTCCACAGTAAACACTGATGCAAAATACTCATTTAACATCTCCCCCATCTCCTGTCATTCCACACAAAGGCCGCGTTGCTGATCTTTGAAGGGCCGTATTCTCTCCCTAGTTACCCTTTGTCCTTAATGTATTTGTAAAAACCCTTTGGATTCTCTTTAACTTGTATTTGCCAAAGCTATCTCATGTCCACTTTTTGCCCTCCTGATGTCCCTCTTAAGTATACTCCAACTGCCTTTACACTTTAAGGATTCATTCGATCTATCCTGTCCATACCTGACATTTGCTTCTTTTTTATTCTTAACTAAACCGTCAATTTCTTTAGTAATCCAGCTTTCCCTACACCTACCAGCCTTTCCTTTCACCCTAACAGGAATATCCTTCCTCTGGCTTCTTGTTATCTCATTTCTGAAGGCTTCCCATTTTCCAGCCGTCCCTTTACCTGTGAACATCTGCCCCCAATCAGCTTTCGAACATTCTTGTCTAATAGCATCAAAATTAGCCTTCCTCGAATTTAGAACTTCAACTCTTAGATCTGGTCTATCCTTTTCCATCACTATTTTAAAACTAATAAAATTATGGTCGCTAGCCCCAAAGTGATCCCCCACTGACACCTCAGTTGCCTGCCCTGCCTTATTTCCCAAGAGTAGGTCAACTTTTGCACCTTCTCTAGTAGCTACATCTACATACTGAATCAGAAAATTGTTTTGTAGACACTTAAGAAATTCCTCTCCAACTAAACCCTTAACACTTTGGCAGTCCCATCTATGTTTGGAAAGTTAAAATCCCCTACCATAACCACCCTATTATTCTTACAGATAACATAGTTCTCCTTACAAATTTGTTTTCAATTTCCCTCTGACTATAAGGGGTCTACAATACAATCCCAATAAGGTGATCATCCCTTTCTTATTTCTCAGTTCCACCCAAATAACTTCTCTGGATGTATTTCCTGGAATATCCTCCCTTAGTATAGCTGTAATGCGATCCCTTATCAAAAACATCACTCTCCCTCTTCTCTTGCCTCCCTTTCTGTTCTTCCTGTAGCATTTGTATCCTGGAACATCAAGCTGCCAGTCCTGTCCATCCCTGAGCCACGTTTCTATAATTGCAATGATATCTCAGTTGCATGTTCCTAACCATGCCTTGAGTTCATCTGCCTTCCCTGTTCGGCCTCTTGCAGTGAAATAAATGCAGTTTAATTTATCAGTCCCACCTTGTTCTCTGTTTTGTCCCTGCCTGCCCTGACTGTTGGACTCGCCTATGTACAACTGTACCAGTCTCAGATTGATCTCTTTCCTCACTATCCCCCTGGGTCCCACCACCACCTTACTAGTTTAAATCCTCCAGAGCAGCTCTAGCAAATATCCCTGCCAGTACATTAGTCCTCTTCCAATTTAAGTGCATTCATTCTTGTTTGTTATTGTTATTCTAACTATGCATGTTTTCTTTTTGTAAAGTGTAGTTGCCAAATTGTTAAAAGTGTGTAAGCTAGGATAATACAGGGGGGTAATTGTGTGATTCTCTTCGAAAGGTTTTAGTACAATCAAAAGACAGCAGGGGGAATGTACTGTGAGATATTGTGTTATAGGCTATCTTTATTAACACACTCACCAGCTCACTATATTTTATTGCATTTTCACACCTTATCAGCGCTTGCTACAACCAGTATTTAGCTCTGAATAAGTGTAGCATACAGAACAATACCATCCCCATCAAGTCTCCACAAAACATAATATTAATCAGCCCTTACCAACCATTCCAGGGCCTGAATAGATTTCCCAATTAGTATGTACCTGTTTCAATGTATAATTTCAGTTACATCACATTGTAAATTTTTGCTATAAATTCTGTGTGTTAGGATTGAGCCCTCCACTACCACCTGATGAAGGAGCGATGCTCCGAAAGCTAGTCTGCTTCTAATTAAACCTGTTGGACTATAACCTTGTGTTGTGTGATTTTTAACTTTGTACACCCCAGTCCAACACCGGCATCTCCAAATCATATGTACCTGTTAAATATCTTTTCACTGGGCCATTATCCCTTTCAGTAACTAACTGACAAACAGCGCTTCCCCGAAAATGAATGAAACTCATACCAGCAAATAAAAAATAAATCTCATAATCTCACTGCAGTAATCAGTTTAATATCCTTTATTCTTTTATTATGTATAAGTACAATTTTTAACTTTACAGCATATAGGCATAGTATATTTACTAACATTTACTAACTTAAAAGACAAAAGGAGTAACACCTCTTAATTATACAAGCAGACTTGACAGACACTCTTTAATTAATCCCATTAGAAGTAGCAGCCAGCATTAAGCACATTTTAACCCATCTCTTGTCTCCCTGCGCAGAAGCCCTTAAAACCATTGTGTACGATAGCTAAAAGAATGTAATACCATAGTAATGGAATTTTAATATATGTAAGAACAGTGTATAAAGGGGCTCTTGTAAAAATTGTATTTCAGGATTCTATTACTGCCTCGAACTTGTGCTGTGATTGCTATTTTCTCCACTCACCAATTTCACGTTATTTGAACACAATCCCAAATTAGCTAAGAATCTTAGGACTTCCAGCTTCTTATTTAGTCTTGTGACCACAGTATTTATTTGGCTATTGCAAAAAGACTCACTTACATTAAAGATATACAGTATAATGCATGTGAACTTCATCATACCACCAATATCTTGAGAATGCTTTTATTCTTAAAAGCAATTTCGAAGATACTGTAAGCTAACGTTGTTATTTAAATGTTTGGAGCATTGTATAATTCTAGGGAACTTTGTTATTCTTCATGTCATATGAATGAACATTTAATTTTTGGTGTACATAAATCAAACAGAGTGTAAGTAAATATTTGCAAAATGCCAAATCCTCTTTTCCAAATAATTACTTTTCAAGCAATTATCTTAATTTCAATTACTAGTAAACCTGATTTAAAGGTGCTTAATTTACATCAGTAGCTTGAGTTGTGAAACTGATCAAATTGATCAAGAGGTTGTTCGGAAATTATAAAATGATTTAGACAAAACATAGATTGACTGACAAATGATAGACAAACCAGTGTTGGTAGCTTGATATGAAGGAAACATGCAGTTTCTAAAAATTAACAGCATTGAAATACTTGAATATAGTTGAAATAGACCCAACAGCCTTAGCAAACCTAAAATATTTAAACTCTACACTCATAGCACCATAAGGGTGAGAACAAAATATTCAATTATTTTCTAGCATGAGGCTATATCTCTCCCCAATTAAAATGCTGTTAATTAGTTCACCAGAAACAATATGGAATAATTATAGTATTTCCTTCAGTAAATGCAAGTTTTATTATGTATTAACCTTAAGAAAAATAATCACATGACATCACACACACACAAACTCACTCTCTCACACACACACAAACAGAGTTAGCTTTTATTTCACCCTCCCTGGTTCATCAATTTACTCTGGACATCAATAACCAAAGGTAATCCCAAGGACAGGACATAACCAATTGTACTTTACTAAAGCAAAATACACTAGCCTCATGATAAAAAAAATCGAACATTCTGCTGTGGCCCCCGAAGAAGGTGAAAATATCAGAGTCTAATTGCCTCAAGGTATACGACAGAAATAATGCAATAATATTACAACACAATGTGAAATGCTTACAATCACAAGTGAGACAGTTTATGTGGACTTGTTTAAAGATCACACTGAAACAGTCTGCTCCATCCCAACCTCCAGTCATTGATTGGATAAGTTCTGTTCCTGATCGAGATAACTTATGCATTGACACATGCTTTCTTGTATGCCTTACCATACAAGGACCCTGCAAGATCAAAGTTTGGTACTTTTCAGTCTTCAATGGTTGATTGGTTTGACCACTGGCAAGGATCAAAAATATGCCATGCACCACAGCCCAGCATTTCATTCATTTGGACGTTTGCTTATTTCCCAGGAAAAAGGTTGGTTTTAAACCATCACTTGGTTTTAATAAACAGAGACCGCAAGCCAGCTTGCTCAGGCTACTCATATAAGCACCAAGTGCATTGCATCTGCTTAAATCAGAACTAACTCAGACTGTGTCACCAGTTGAGCCCATGTCCTGCTTAATTGCTATGTAACTACACATATACCTTCAGAGAACACAGAAAACACTTAAATCACCATCCAACTCATTAACTTTTCAATAGGGCAAGCTTCTTGTATTGTTTTTCTCATGTTGACTGATCCAGCAAATTTAAAGTTACTACTTACAACACATGTAAACATAAATACAAAGTTAAAAAGAGCTTAGTGTCCAATACAAAAGAGAAAGTAGAGAATATGCAGCTTCTCCTTAGGGTGTCCTTGAGATACAAAATTTTAACCTGAGATTATTGGTGGATAGATACATCGTGAATAAACATCAGCGAATGAATATTGAAGATATTTTTAAATTCTCAATGTACATATGTTCCTCCAATTTGTACAGTCAGCAGTTATTTTCTCCTTCTTGAATAAACAAGGAGAGGAAGAGAGAGCTTCACTAGTTTTCTTTCTTAATAAAAATCCGTCTCCTCAGCTCTACCAAAGTAGTTGCTACCAAAGCATTTATTGCCCATCCCTAGTTGCCTTGAGAAGGTGATGGTGAGCTGCCTTCTTGAACCACTGCAGTTCATTTGATGTAGGTACACACAGAATATCATGAAGAAGAGAATTCCAGGATTTTGACCCAGTGACACTGAAGGAATGATTTGGAGATGTGGTGTTGACTGGGGTGTACAAAATTAAAAATCACACAACACCAGGTTAATATCCAACAGGTTTAATTGGAAGTACTAGCTTTTGGAGCGCCGTGCTTCATCAGCTAATTCATATACTCCAATTATTATTGTCTCCACAATGGATGATTGTGGGCCATTTTTTAAAAAAATTACCACGTTGTGAACTTTTGGTAAAACTGTAAATCAAACAAGGTTTCTTCACACCTGACTGGTTTAAGTGTCTTTTATTCGAATGTTAATTTCAGTTCACACTGAAGCTTTGCTACTTGGTCAGGTGATTATTGCAGTATTTTTACAAAACCATTTCAATCTGTGGAAGTCTCAGATATAAACCAGTGATGTTGATAGACAATATTTTATCACTTTTGTCACAACCTAAAACTAAATTATGAGAGATTAAACAAATGTAGGTTCAAACTAACAAGAAGTTTTTCAAACCGGGAGCAATCCACAGATAGAACAGACCTTCAGATAGTTTTCCTTTAATTGATTCTCACCTAAGTGCATTAAGCACAGCTTTCTCAAAATGTGATCTCCATAATTACTTGGTGTAGAGATATTCAGAGTATATTACAAATGAAGAAACACTGGAGAAGACAAAGGCATTTTTTGATAATATCTTTATTTAGACTTTCCTCTTTCTTCCCATTTATTTCCTGTTTCCTAGCTGTGTGTTATTAGTCATTTTTTGCTGACATTAAATTATCCTCTCACATCCATTTTTTTTCTGGACAGTTTGCTTTTAATTTTGCATGTCATTTAATAATTATCAAGGATATGGGCAGCAGTTGTTTGAAAACACCAAAGCCTACAAGTTCCTTTCCACATCACACACCATTCTGACTTGGAAATAAATTATTTTATTTTAATCACTTGATTAAAATCTAAACTCCATCCCACCACATTGCCTTCAGAAGCCAACTAACACCATTTTAAGGACAATTAGAGATGGGAAGTAAATACTGAACTTGCCGGACACCCACATCCTGTGAATGAATTAAACACCTATATGGATGCAGGTGGTACCTGTAAACATAAATAACTTCTGTAGATATATTCTTGAATAATATGTTTTCTAAATTCTCTGTAAGATTATATGGGCGAGTAAATTGAGCTGGGCTTGGAATAACATGCTGAAAATTAATGTTCAAAATTATGTTGTTATTCAGTTTGCTTCTAACCAATAAGACAGAATTTGAAAAGATCATACAGTAGTAGCAGGAAATTAAGTTCACCCCAGTCTCTGGAACTTTCAATGGCAACTGTCTAAAAAAATAGTCCATTAAAAGTCTTATACAACATACATTTCATCCGACTGTAATTTGACCAGTAGATTGACTGTTTTCTCATCTTTTCAATATTAGCAATTCATATGAAGCTAGGCAACCTTTGTGCCATGCACTTAATAATTCAAAAAAACTAAACATGATGAGGATTCAAAGTTACATCTGTAATACTGTCACAGAGAAACATTTTAAAAGTACTTGCACAATTGTTTTCACAACAGTTCAGTCTGCAGATATGAACTGTGCAATTAGGAAGAGAGTCTCAAAGATTAAGCGAAGGGTAGACAGCAAAACCAAGATATATATATAGATATATGTGTGACCTGCCAACACAAACTTTAACCAATGGAGCTGACTAGGAAACTTATTTATCAATTTCTGCTTGCCTTTGATTATATGAAGGTGAAATATCAATGTTATTTTGACTGTTGTAATTAGATCAACTAGAAACAACCCATTATCAAAAGGTTCATGAGTGGATTCCACTGATTCCTGTTTTTCGAGTATTCTTGCTTCCTCTAAGTTATTTCTGGCAGTGCATTGTCATCCTGTGACAAAGAATGCGCATTTTAATACCTATGAATGTTTGGTGTGGTATGAGAGTCTACAGCAAGCCTTTTAATAAAAAGAAAACTATCAGACATCCATCAAAAGAAAACCATAGTAAAATATAGAATAATATAGCACAGGAACAGATCCTTTGGTCCACCATGTCTGTGCCAACCATGATGGCTTTCAAAACAATTCCCATCTGCTTGCACATGGTCCATGTCCCTCTATTCCCTGTCTGTCTAAATGCCACATAAACTTTGCTAATGTTTCTCCTTCTACCACCTCCCCTGACAACACAATCCAGGCACCTTACCATCCTCTGTGTAAAAAGGTCCTCATACATTTCCCTTAAACCATCTGCCCCCTCAACTTAAACATATGCCTGCTAGTATTTGACATTTCCACCCTGAGAAAAATATTCCAACTATCCACTCTATCCATTTCTCTCATAATTTTATTTTACTTTATTTTACACACATTCAGCCTCCAATGCTGTAGTGAAAACAATCCAAGTTTTTCCAACCTTTCGTTGCAACATGACTTGACAACGTTTATACTCAACACCCTGATCAGTGAAGGCAAGCATGCCATTTGGCTCCTTTAGATTAGATTCAGTAAGGGGTTACTAGATGTGGATTAGATTCCCTAGAGTGTGGAAACAGGCCCTTCGGCCCAACCAGTCCATACCGACCCTCCGAAAAGTAACCCACTCAGACCCATTTCGCTTTAGTGCTTTATCCACTGGTGTTGCCATTTTCAGGGAGCTATGAACTTGCGGTGCAAAGCCCTCTGTACATCAATGCTCTGAAGAGTCTTATCATTTATTGTATTCTTTCTTCTTGCATTTGACATCCCAAAATGCATCACCTCACACTTATTTAGAATAAACTCCATCTGCCATTTCTACACCAAGCTTTCCAACTGATCTATATCCTGCTTTACCCAGTCAGAAGTCACACAATACCAGATTATTATAGTCCAACACGTTTATTTGAAATCACAACTTTCAGAGTTCTGCTCCTTCATGGGGTGAAGCTTCCTGATGAAACAGCAAAACTCTGAAAGCTTGTGATTTCAATTAAACCGGTTGGACTGTGAAGTGCTGCCGTGTGACCTCTGACAATGTCCCCGCCAGTCCAACACAGTCTATCACAGCTTTCACACCATCCACAATTCCACCAACTTTCATGTTGTCTGCAAACTTACTAATCAGACCAGCTACATTTTCATCCAAATTGCAAGGCAGCTGGTGAGCCCAGATGAGATTCTGCTGGTGGTGGCAAGATGGCAGTGTGGAGGAGATCAACCCCAGCATGGGGAAGAGAATGAGCCCAGTGCAGAGAAAATATTGAGCCCGCATGGAGAAAGTCAAATATGGAGTGTCTAGAGACCCATGGCCAAAGAAGGACTGTAATGCTGAAGTTTTAACTTTATTCTTTTATTTTCTAGATTGTACCTAAGATTTTGTACTTTAGTACCTATCTAGCTAAGATAGCCTCTTGGGAAACGGCAATTTTGAACATTTTCAGAGCACTCCTGTATCCTTGTACTTGAATACACATGACAATAAAACCTAATTTTAATTCTAAGAGACAACCCAGCACTGATCCTTGTGGAACACCACTGATCACAGATCTCCAGTCAGAAAAACAGATCTTTACAACTATCTTCTGACTTCTATTACCAAGCCAACTTTGCATCCAACTTGCCAAATCACCATGTGACTTAAATCTTTTAGACCAGTCTACCATAAGGGACCTTGTCAAACATTTTGTAAATCCATGTAGACAACATCCACTTCCCAACCATGATCAATCATCTTCGTTACTTCCTCAAAACATTAAATGAAGATTGTGAGACAGAACCTACCCACATGAAGCTATGCTGACTACCCATGCTAAGTCCATTCTTCTCCAAATGCAAATGAAGCTTGTCCCCAAGTATCTTCTCCAATAATTTCCCGACCAGTAATGTAAGGCTCACCAATCTATATAATTTCCTGGATTATCCCTCTTGCCCTTATTAAACAAAGGACCAACATTGGCTATTTTCCAGTCTTCTGTGGCCTCACCTATGGCTAAAGATGATACAAAGGTCTCTGGCAAGGCCCCAGAAATCTCCCTTTTTGCCTCCTTCAGTATAGTGGGATAAATTCCATTGATCCTAGGGACTTATCTATCTTAATGTTTTTCAAGATACCCAATACCTCCTGCTTCTTGATGTCAACATTCATAGAGTATCAACATATCCCTCTATAACCTTACCATGTCATTTTCCTTGATGAATGCTAATCCAAAGTACTCATTAAGGACTTCATCCTCTTCCTCTGGCTCCATACGTACATTCCTTCCTTTGCCCTTGAGTTGACCTACCCTTTCCCTAGTTATCCTAGTTCCTAATATACATATAAAATGCATTGGGATTTTCCATAATGCTACTTGCCTAGTTCTCCTAATTTCTCCGCTATGTTCATTTCTGTTTCCTTTAGCCTCCTGAAGGATCTTGTTTGATTTCAGTTTCCCAAACCTTAGATTTGCTTCCTTCTTTTTTTCAACTAAACTTTCAATATTTCTTGTCATCCAAGATTTCCAATTCTTGCCATCCTTAACATTTCTTTTTACTATCAGTCAATTTTGTATCCTATCTTTTAAGAGCCACAGGCAGATTTTAAGAAGTGCAGGCTAACTTTACTTAGTAGTATTCTCCCACAAAAGTAGGCTTCCTCCTGAACATTTACTACAGTGTTTAATGTGAGCTGTGTGGTAAATCATTAAGATAAGCACCAAACTTGCAAGCAGCCTCTGTCATTTTCATCAGATGCAAAGTGTTCACGCAACATGATCCATGCACCAGTTCATGGGCTTTCTCTCTTTTCAGTCTACTCAGTCATGGACAAAGTGAGGATGCCCTTTTTCATCAAGTAAATGCAAATTTAGAAATTGACAGTTTATCTGGCACAAAGACTTGACAAAAGAAATTCCAAAATAGCTGTAAGTACTTGATGGACTTTTTTTTGGGGGGGTGGGGTGACAGGTCAACAGTGATGTCACAATAGCAGAACAAATTCAAGGGCTTCCTCTTCCCATGTTCCTTAAAACAGCTTCCTGCCTTTGAAACCAAGCAAAGAAGAACTGCAGCTCCAGATTCACGTTCTTTCTACAAACCCAGACAGTACTTTTTAACCAATGGAGCTCTAGATACTATGAATCATCTAGATGAATGCAGAAACAAGATTTATCTGTGACTTGGTGAACCAAATTGAAGATGTTGCATTAAATCTTGCAAAATCTTAATCTTGATCTTTAGCACCAGCAGCTAACGATCTTTCTCTACATCTTTGTGTTCTTTACAATCTGAAAAAATTATGAAGCTGCTTCGAGGTGCTTGTCAATTTGTGTGCATAAAAATGTTGCTACTGTATTAAACAAAGGTTAACATTAGCATTTTCATATTTTAAATCATCTCCTCTAAAAGCAATTAAAATAACAGCTTAACTTTATGAGACTGCATAAAAATGTGTAAATTGATGTATTCAGTCATGTTGTTGCACATTTCTCCAATTGTTCAAATGGTTCTTTGAATTTATTAAATTACGCATTTCTACATTATACCATAGCTTGACACTATATACTTACCAAAATCAAGAAAATGCTAACATAAATGTTTGAGTACATTACTAACTAATGATCACCTTTAAAGGAAGTAGAAATCTGGTCTTCATTAACACTATTGTTATAAATGTCAGCATGAATATTGTTATTGACCAGGTCATACACCCTCAAAACATTTTAAGAAGGTAGCTCAGAACCTAACTTTTCTAGTTGTTCTAAGCAGATGTAAGGTCAATATTCCAGGAGTGACGCAGCTGGTCAAACAACTCGATTTTAAACAAGACAGAATTTATTTACACACGGACAAAAGAAAACAGAATACAGAATAACATAATTTATCTAAAAAACCCATTCAACTCTATTGTGAATTAATGATGCTGTACCGAATACCTGCAACATCCACATAAAAACTCCCTTGGCAAAACGGTAAAACCAAACACAGGTTCTTACAGGAGAGATGCCAGAGAGAGAGAGTCAGCCAGAAAATCTCTTGTTGGTTCAGGAAACCTTCTTCCCCAGCAGCTTTCTTTGATCAGCAGATTCAAACAGACTGCTGCTAAAACCAAACCAAACCAAACCCAGAATTAACTCTGAACTGGGAGAATTGGCCGCTACTCTTTCATTGTACAAGTGCTTTAATAAAAAACTTAAAGCCTTTTCAAATTGATATATCCAGACATATTGGAACCTCTGCATTTGCAACCCTTCTTATAATAACCAAGGACAACATGACCTTGTTAAAGGAGCAGCATTGTCACAATATCAAGTAGAGCTCCCATATAAAATACAAATTAACTTCAAAAATTAATAACCAAGAATTTTAACCCTTTCCATTTCAAGTTATGTCACTGTCAATTCAAAATTATTGCCAACAATCTGAATTTGTATTTTCTTATGTTACATATATTGGAGACACCATTTACTGAGACTGACCTCCAACAGTTCCATGCTGGACTTTAACAAAGAAAATCACCTGGCAGGCGCACAGTTATAAACCTACACAAAACTCCAGTCATTGGCATCTAAATAGAGCTAAAAGCTACTATCAGCATTAACTGTTTCTTCATCATACTTAAAACTGCTTTGGCTAGTTGGAGTTAAACAACACTAAGCATGAATGTAAATCATTTTTGGATTACCTTAGAAGGTTATCTTGCTCTACTTCTCAAAACATCATTTAATTGCAGACCTGGGCAAGTTGTTGGAGGGAATCCTGAGGGACAAGATGTACATGTATTTGGAAAGGCAAAGACTGATTAGGGATAGTCAAGATGGCTTTGTGCATGGGAAATCATGTCTCACAAACTTGACTGAGTTTTCTGTTGAAGTAACAAAGAGGATTGATGAGGACAGATTTATATGGACTTCACCAAGGCATTTGACAAGGTTCTCCATGGGAGACTGATTAGCAAGGTTAGATCTCATGGAATATAAGGAGAACTAGCCATTTGGATACAGAACTGGCTCAATTAGAAGACAGAGGGTGGTGGTGGAGCGTTGTTTTTCAGACTGGAGGCCTGTGACCAGTGGAGTGCCACAAGGACCGGTGCTGGGTCCTCTACTTTTCGTAGAGGATGCGAGCACAAGAGGTGCAGTTAGTAAGTTTGCAGATGACACCAAAATTGGTGGTGTGGTGTACAGCGAAGAGGGTTACCTCAGATTACAACAGGATCTGGACCAGACGGGCCAATGGGCTGAGAAGTGGCAGATGGAATTTCATTCAGATAAATGCAAGGTGCTGCATTTTGGGAAAGCAAATCTTAGAAGAACTTATACACTTAATGGTAAGGTCCTAGGGGGTGTTGCTGAACAAAGAGACCGTGGAGTGCAGGTTCATAGCTCCTTGAAAGTGGAGTCGCAGGTAAATAGGACAGTGAAGAAGGCGTTTGGTATGCTTTCTTTTATTGGTCAGAGTATTGAATACAGAAGTTAGGAGGTCATGTTGTGGCTGCACAGGACATTGGTTAGGACACTGTTGGAATATTGCATGCAATTCTGGTCTCCTTCCTATCAGAAAGATGTTGTGAAACTTGAAAGGGTTCAGAA
The DNA here is from genome assembly GCF_047496795.1 of Chiloscyllium punctatum. Classification (NCBI taxonomy): domain Eukaryota; kingdom Metazoa; phylum Chordata; class Chondrichthyes; order Orectolobiformes; family Hemiscylliidae; genus Chiloscyllium; species Chiloscyllium punctatum. The sequence goes on along the minus strand of NC_092758.1, from coordinate 54,414,560 downwards.
AAGATTTACAAGGATGTTGCCAGGGTTGGAGGATTTGACCTATAGGGAGAGGCTGTACAGGCTGGGCTGTTTTCCCTGGACCATCGGAGGCTGAGAGGTGACCTTATAGAGGTTTACTAAATTATGAGGGGCATGGATAGGGTAAATAGGCAAAGTCTTTTCCCTGGGATTGCGGAGTCCAGAACTAGAGGGCATAGGTTTAGGGCGAGATGGGAAAGATATAAAAGATACCTAAGGGGTAACGTTTTCACACAGAGGGTGGTATGTGCATGGAATGAGCTGCCAGAGGAAGTGGCGAAAACTGGTACAATTGCAACATTTAAGAGGCATTTGGATGAGTATATGAATAGGAAGGGTTTGAAGGGATATGGGCCGGGTGCTGGCAGGTGGGACTAGATTGGGTTGGGATATCTGGTCGGCATGGACTGGTTGGACCGAAGGGTCTGTTTTCATGCTGTACATCTCTATGACTATGGGTCTTACAACACCACAGAAAAAGTGTCATACATCTGCCTTATTACCAACATACTGGTATTCACATCAAAATGTAAAATGATGATTCCATAAGATCATAAGATATAGAAGCAGAATTAAGTCATTCAGCCCAGACTCTGCTCTGCCATTCGATCATGGCACAGCCCCACTCTGTTGCCTTTTCCCTGTAAGTGTTGATTCCCATACCAATCAAAAACCTATCTCTGTCATAAATACGACCAGTGACTTGGCTTCCACAAATCTCTCCGGCAATGGGTTCCACAGATTAACCACTCTCTGGCTGCATAAGTTCCTCCTCCTTCGTTTCTAACGAGTTGTCCCTTCAATCGGAGGCTGTGCCCTCAGGGTCCTAGTCTCCCCCAACATTGGAAATATCTTTTCCACATTCACTCTTTCTAGTCCTCTCAGTATTCTGCAAGTTTCAATCAGATTCCCCCTCATCTTTCTAAATGGCATCAAATTAAGACCTAGAAGTCATAATGGGTCAGCACATTGGCTCAGTGGTTAGCACTGCAGCCTCACAGCACCAGGAACCCAGGTTCGATTCCAGCTTCAGGTGATTGTCTGTGTGGAGTTTGTACGTTCTCCCCATGTCTGTATGGATTTTCTCCACATGCTTTGGTTTCCTCCCACAGTCCAAAGATGTGCAGGTCAGGTGAATTGGCCATGCTAAATTGCCCATCAGTGTTAGGTGCCTTAGTCAGAGGGAAATGGGTCTGGGTGGATTACTCTTCGAAGGGTTGGTGTGGACTTGGTGGGCCAAAGGGCCTGTTTCCATACTGTAGATAATCTAATCTAAACAGCTCCTCATACGACAAGCCCTTCACTTTTGGGATAATTTTTCTAAACCTCCTCTGGATGCCATTCAATGTCAGCACTTCCTTCCTAAGATAGGAGGCCCAAAAGTGCTCACAATTTTCCAAATACGGACTAATCAGAGCTTTATACAGCCTCAGGAGTACATCACTACTCTTGTATTCTAGCCCACTTCAAATGAATGCTGACATTGCATTATTTTCCTAATTGCGAGCTGAATCTGCATGTTAACCTTAAGAGAATTGTGAACTTGCAACTCCCAAGGGACCTGGCACCAAATCCAAGCCACCTGGTGCCTGGAGGAAGAACGCCTCATCTTCCACCTTGGGACCCTCCAATTGCACGACATCAACGTCGATTTCACCAGTTTCCTCATCTCCCCTCCCCCTACCTCATCCCAGATCCAACCCTCCAACTCGGCACAGCCCTCTTGAACTGTCCTACCTGATCACCTTCCTTCTCACCTATCCGCTCCACCCTCCCCTTCGACATATCACCATCACACACCACTCAAATCCACCTATCGCATTCCCAGCTACCTTGCCCCAAACCCCACTTCAACCTAGTTATCTCTCAGCCCCTTTCCACACCTCCCCCCACCTTCCACATTCCTGATGAAGGGTTTATGGCCAAAACGTCAATTCTCCTGCTCCTTGAATGCTGCCTGATCTGCTGTGCTTTTCCAACGCCGCACTGTTCCCTCGTGGGCTCAACCAAGCTGCTCAAAAAAAATTCTCGTTGACATCCATGAATTCCTTTCCTTAAGATCTGCTACCAACCTGATTTCATGAGTGCAATTGCCTATTGAAGACCCCCACGATTATTGTAACAGAAAAGCCATGTAAAAAAGGCACTATCTCCTGATTTATTGTCTTCCCTACATCCTAATTACTGCTAAGAAGCCTGTACACAATTCACATCACAGTCTTCTTTCCTTCGTGGTTGCTCAACTCTACCCACACAGTGTCTATGCCTTCTGCCTTTATCAATTCTTTCTATCAATTTACTTTAATTTCTTTCCAACAAGACGAGTCCAATCATTCTGCTTATCTGCCTGCCCTTCGATAGGATGTGTATCCTTGGATGTTTAGTTGCCTGCCCTAATTGTCTTGCAGCCACATCTCTGCAATACCTACACAGTACCTGCCAATTTCAATGTGTGTTACAACCTTATTTCATAATACCGTGTACATTCAAGTACAACACCTTCAGTCCTGTATTGAATGCTTGCTTTCTAATGGTTGTCTCATCTGGTGAGCCTGGAGTTAGATTCCTGACTCTTTCTATACCCTCTGTCTTATTGCTTGCACTGGAAACTTTAATAACCTCTGCTGAGCCCTCCTCTGTCTCTAACCCCTTTTTTCATATTATTCCATGGTAACTGAATTCACACCCTCACTACTTAGTTTAAAGCCCTTTCTACAGCCCTAGTTATCCAATTTATCAGGACTCTGATCAAAGTACGATTCAGACGGAGCCTGACCTAGAATTTCAAGGATTTGAACTTTTCAGTGGAATGTAATTTAATACTCCAAGTGGCCCCGAACTCCCTTACCCCCAACCAATTCCAGAGGTTAGTTCAGAGGTGGGTATCCATGTGATCAGGCTGGAGGGTGCAGCATGGGTGTCGCCATATTTGTGCCTTCCCCCGATTAGGCTTAGGAAGGGAAAGGTGGAAGACAGCCTTCCTTGCCAGAAGTCAATTAATGGCTACTTATAAACCTCATTTCACTGTCTTATTGAAATGGTGGTGGGTGGTTTAAACTCTGCATATCAAAATCTGCCAGATTTACCTGTGTATGACTGCACAGAATCATTCACAAGTACTCCACAACCTGTTATGCAAACTGGCTTTGGAAATGGGGTGGGTCTGTTGAAAACAACCTCCTGTACTTGTTCCTGACCGTTAACACCTCATTCTGTGCACCTCTTATTTGCACATTTCCAGCACATGTAATAGAATCATAGAGTTGTACAACATGGAAACAGATCCCTGGTCCATTACGTCCATGCCAACCAGATATGCTAAATTAATCTAGTTCCATTTGACAGTATTTGGTCGATATCCCTCTGAATCCTTCCTATTCATATATCCATCCAGTTGCCTTTCAAATGCTGTAACTGTATCAGCTTCCACCACTTCCTGTCAGCTCTATATATGCACCACCCTCTGCGTAAAAAAGTTGACCCTTATGTCCCTTTCATTTCTTTCCCCTCTCATCTTAAACCCATGCCCTCTAGCTTTGGACTCCATACCCTGGGAAAGGTTCTTGGCTACCCATGCCCCTCATGATTTTATAAACCTCTAAAGTGACTCCTCAACCTCCAATCCTCCAGGGAAAACAGCTCCAGCCTATCCAGCCTCTCTCTGAGCTCAAACTCTCCTGGCAAATCCTTGTAAATTGAACACTTTTCATAAAATTAAATTGGTTAGCTGATCACAAATCCTTTATGGTTTTAATTTAAGTGAAATACAATCATTTCATCATAGATGAAACAGAATAAAGTGGTAAAAGACCTATTGCCTACCTTCAATGTTGCATTTCCTTGCCATTTCAGGGGCTACTCACACATTTTCTTTCTGAGGGAATATGTCATCATGCAAAGAAAAGGATATCATGTAATCAAGTACATATAAACAAAGTTCAGTTATATTCACAACACAAAAATTATATACAATTTATTTTCCCTAATGTGTGTTTGTTTTGTCGTTAACTAAGAAGATCGTGCCTCACAAACCTCATTGAGTTCTTTGAGAAGGTGACCAAACAGGTGGATGAGGGTAAAGCAGTTGATATGGTGCATATGGATTTCAGTAAGGTATTTGATCAGGTTCCCCATGGTAGGCTATTGCACAAAATATGGAGGCATGGGACTAAGGGTGATTTAGCGGTTTGCATCAGAAATTGGCTAGCTGAAAGAAGACAGAGGGTGGTGGTTGATGGGAAATATTCATCCTGGAGTTCAGTTACTCGTGGGATATCACAAGGATCTGCTTTGGGTCCACTGCTGCTTGTCATTTTTATAAATGACCTGGATGAGGGTGTAGAAGGATGGTTTAGTAAATTTGCGGATGACATGAAGGCCGGTCTGAATAGTGCCAAAGGATTTTGCAGGTGACAAAGGGACACAGATAAGATGGAGAGCTGGGATGAGAGGTGGAAAATGGAGTATAATGTGGAAAACTGTGAGGTGTTTCACTTTGGAAGCAGTAACAGGAATGCAGAGTACTGGGCTAAACATAAGATTTTTGGTAGTGTAGATGAGCAGAGGGATTTCGGTGTCCAGGTACAAAGATCCTTCAAATTTGCTACCTAGGTTGATAGGGTTGTTAAGAAGGCATAAGGTGTGTTAGCTTTTATTGGTAGAGGAATTGAGTTTCAGAACAATGAGGTCATGCTGCAGCTGTCCAGAACTCTGGTGCAGCTGCACTTGAAGTATTGGATACAGTTCTGGTCACCGCATTATCGGAAGGATGTGGAAGATTTGGAAAGAGTTCAGAGGAGATTTCCCAGGATGTTGCCTGGTATGAAGGGTAGGTCTTATGAAGAAAGGCTGAGGGACTTGAGGCTGTTTCCGTCAGAGAGAAGGAGGTTGAGACTTGACTTAACTGAAACATATAAGATAATTAGAGGGTTAGATAGGGTGGTCAGTGAGAGCCTTTTTCCTTTGATAGCGATGGCTAGCATGAGAGGACATAGCTTTAAATTGAGGGTGATAGATATAGGACAGAAGTAAGAAGTAGGTTCTTTACTCAGAGAGTAGTAAAAGCATCGAATGCACTGCCTGCAACAGTAGTAGACTCGCCAACTTTAAGGGCATTCTAATGGTCATTGGATAGGCATATGGATAGGAATGGAATAGTGTAGGTTAGATGGGCTTCAGATTGGTTTCACAGGTCGGTGCAACATCAAGGGCTGAAGGGCCTGTACTGCGCTGTAATTTTCTATGTTCTATGTAATATGAAATAGTAAGACATCATACAGGATACCACCTAGAAAGAATCAAAATGTTATTCATAAATATATATTAAGGTAAGCCAAAATACATTTCTAGTAACCTAAGTGTTACAGGAGGAATAATCTTTTTTAAAAATCTTGCCCTTAGCAAAAGTTGCTGTGATAAGAAATTCATATTTCCATTAATTTAACATTTTGGACAAAAGGCATAAATTATTCAGGCTATTTCTTTTAAGAAGATTAACTGTAAAAGTTTCATTCAGTGAAGTTATTTTTCGACACTAGTTCTAGCTTTTTAAGTTCCTAATTACTGTATATCTGCTATTATATATTACAAATGGTGAGAGAATGCAACAGAAGAGCATGGACCTGTAGATGATACTGTGATTATACTTTCATAACTTTGAATATTACACATCATAATTCATGAAACTTAAGAGTCATACCTTCCATATAGGAAGATGGTTGTGGCTGTTCGAAGTCAGTCATCTCAGCTCAAGGACATTTCTACAAGTGTTATTTAGGGTAGTGTCCTCGACCCAACCATCTTCAGCTACTTCAATGACCCTCTCTTCATCATAAGATCAGAAATAGGGATGTTCACCAATGAATGCACAATCTTCAGCACCATTTGCGACTCCTCAGATATTGAAGCAGTGCATGTTCGAATGCAACAAGATCTGGACAATATTCAGGTTGGGCTGACAAGTGGATGTAATATCTGTGCCAAGCAATAATCATCACTAAAAAAAGGCAATCCAACTATCACCCCTTGACATTCAATGATGTTACCATCACTGAATCCCCCAATATCAACATCCTTGGGGTTACTATCGACCAGAAACTCAACTGGACTAGCCATCTACAGAGGCTATAAGAGCAGGTCAGAGGCTAGGAATATTGCAGCAAGTAACTCACTTCTAGACTGTCCAAAGTCTGTCCACCATTTACAAAGCACGTCATGGAATGCTCCCCACTTGCCTGGATGGGTGCAGCTGCAATAACACTCAAGAAGCTTTACACCATTCAAGACAAAGCAGCCCAATTGATTGGCATGACACGTATAAGCATTCACTCTCTCCACTCCCAATGCTCAGTAGCAGAAGTGTGTACTATCAACAAAATACACTGCAGAAGTTCACAAAAGACCCTCAACAGCACCTTCCAGCCCCGATCACTTCCATCTAGAAGGACAAGGGCAGCAAATACATGGGAACACCATCAGCTGCAAGTTTCCCTCCAAGCCATTCAACATCCTGACCTGGAAATAGCTCACCATTCCTTCACTGGTCAATATCCTGAAATTTTCTCGCTAAGAACATTGTGGGTCTACCTATAGCACATGGACTGAAGTGGTTTGTAAAGGCAGCTCAACACCACCTTCTCAACTACAAACAGGGACAGGCAATAAATGCTAACCCAGCCAGTAATGCCTACATTGCTGAATAAAACAAAAAGAAAGCTTTTAAATGTAAAAGAAAGAACTTGCATTTCTACAACATCAATCACAAAATTGGGGTTGACACAAAGCATTTTCGCTGCTGTCATCTTCTTCCCAGAAGGTAGGCTACTGTGGATCTCCACTTTTGCCCAGCCCCGTCCTTATACCCCAGTCCAACACCAGCATCTCCACTTCATCAATAGTGGCATCCCTAAATGCTACTGTATAAAAATGCATCTATCGCCTTGTGATGACACTTGGGCTGGGATCATCAAAATTTAGCAAGTGCTTAGAATTTATTTCTTTTAAGATGAACTGAAAAGTCATACAGAAAAAGTATTCTCAGGCATCTTGATATTACTCTGTAAACAGGCACTACAAAATAGAAGACAATATATAGAACTTAACTGGCTTAAGCTCCTTCACTTACCCTAAGACAACATTGTATTTCTACTTGTTCCTGCTGCAGGAAGAAATTTGTGATCCAAAACTGATTAACTGAAATTGTGACTGGAACCCTCTATCTTATAATGAGCTAACCTCCACAACTACAGTCAATGCTGTCCAGGAGTTTGCTATGAGCGATCACAAATAATTTGGTAAACAAATTCAACATCAATATACTATCACAGCAGATACATCACAGGCACACATTAAAGGAAAATAACGATAAACATATCTGCAACATGATTCAATGCCACATGAGGGCAGACTTGTTTAATGCGATCAAGCAACTGAGCCAAAGTTACAGATCAAAAAGAGACTTGCTTGATTTGCCTACCTTTAAACATTAATTACTTTTATTCCAGTTTAAATAACAGGTTTTGTTGTCACTTCAGCATCCAAAAGAACATAATATATTTATTGGGATGCTGAAGTCCTAATTGCAAGAACATAAGAATCTACAAGTACAATTTGTTCCTACTTAATCAGAAAGAATTTCAGCGTCACACAGTGCTATTTAATAAAAAACAAAGCCACATTTCTGCACATCCCATTGGGAAAAAAAAACTTCATTTAGTGGTGAGAAATTATAGTACTATAAATGAAAAGTTGTTTAATGTAACAAGCACCAAATCCTGTTGCCAGAGATGCAATGGTTGATGCACTAAACAAGACATTTTGTACCATCATGTATTCAATTCTATGGCATACAATAAATTAGCTTCAGAACAGTCAAATGTTAGAATGAAGATTCGTCTTCAGAGTTGGCCTTCACAGTATAAGATTTCAAAGCAGTAGTTGCGTAAGTACTCCCTTAATCTGCAGCCAGAAATTCTATGATGACAGAACACAGAAGTTGCCTGGCAACAGATGCCAAATGGGTGCTGTGAGTTGTGCCTGATTCATCCCACTGGCATCTATCCAAATCTCACATCAGGTCACTGTTTAATCTTTAGAGCTGTTTCACAGTTCACAGTTGTGAAAAGCAAACAACACTGATCGATTTTTTAACCTGTAACTGTAAACGAGCTGCTCGAAAAGTAGTTTCACTCTATGAACAACTACAAGTTTGTTTAATGCTGATAAATCAAGTCTTAACTATTCAAAAACTACAAACAAAATGGCCATGTACTGTTTATCATCAGGGAGCCACACAGCATAAAAAAACGAGGCCGTCTGGCTCACACCAGCAGCCAATCTATCCAAGTCCCATTTTTCTGCATTTGCCCTGTAGCCTTACTTTAAATCACTGGTTATTTTCCCCTCTCCAAAGAACATAAGAACCAGAAACTCCAGCTCTTAGCAATTCAGCCCCTTTAGCCTCCTCTGCCATTCAATGATTGTAGCTGATCTCATCTCAGCCTTAACTCCATTCTCCTGCTGACTCCTCATAACCCTTCAACTTGTGACTTATTAAAAATCTGCTTATCTCCTCCTTAAATGTATTCAGTGTCCCAGCATCCACCACAATTTAGAGTTGTGAATTCCACAGATTCACAAATCTGAGAAGTAATTCCTCCTCATTTTGGTTTTAAATCTGCTACCTAAACCTAATCCTCTCATTCTAGATTGCCCCAGGAGTAAACATCCTCCCTAAATCTACTTTGTCAATCCCGTTTAACATCTTGTATAGCTCAGTTAGATATTATCTCATTCTTCTAAGCTTCATGGCATGTATGGCTTGACTGCTCAATCTCTCTTCATACAACAAATCCCTGAACTCTGAAATCAATCCAGTAAACCTGTTCTGAATTGCCTCCAAAGCAACTACATACCTCTCAAGGGGACAAAATTGTACTCAATACTCCGATTGTGGTCTCACTAATTCCTTGTAGAGTTGCAGCAATTTCCTTACTTTTATACTTGATTCCTTTAGCAATAAATGCTGAAATTCCATCTGTCTTCCTTATAACTTGCTATAAGTTTATCTCCACTGAAACAATAAGTTGCTTTTCTGTTCCTCCACCAAAATGGATAACTTACACTTATTAAAATTCATCTGCCAAATCTCAGCCCATTTATTTAACCTATCCATATCAGTTTGTAAATCTTTCATTTCTACATTTCACCTTACTTTCCAATCTATTTTATTTGGTTAAGTATAGCACTTTCTATCCCTTCATCCAAGGCATTTATATAAGAGTGTAAATAGTTGACAAGTAAGGACCAAGCCATGTGGCACCCCATTAGTTACATCTTGCCAATTAGAAGACCTATTTATCCCAAATCTCTACTTTCTGCTGGTTAGCCAATCCTCGATCCAAGCGAGGAGAAAGTGAGGACTGCATATGCTGGAGATCAGAGCTGAAAATGTGTTGCTGGAAAAGCGCAGCAGGTCAGGCAGCATCCAAGGAGCAGGAGAATCGACGTTTCAGGCATAAGCCCTTCTTCAGGAATGAGGAGGGTGTGCCAAACAGGCCAAGATAAAAGGTAGGAAGGAGGGACTTGGGGGAGGGGCGTTGGAAATGCGATAGGTGGAAGGAGGTTAAGGTGAGTGTGATAGGCCGGAGAGGGGTTGGGGGCAGAGAGGTCGGGTAGAAGATTGCAGGTCAAGAAGGCGGTGCTGAGTCCAAGGGTTGGGACTGAAAAAAGGTGGGGGGAGGGGAAATGAGGAAGCTGGAAAAATCTGCATTCATCCCTTGTGGTTGGAGGGTTCCTAAGCGTAAGATGAGGCGGTCTTCCTCCAGGCATCGTGTTGCCATAGTCTGGCGATGGAAGAGGCCAAGGACCTGCATGTCCTTGGCGGAGTGGGAGGGGGAGTTAAAGTGTTCAGCCACGGGGTGGTTAGGTTGGTTGGTGCGGGTGACCCAGAGGTATTCTCTGAAACGTTCCGCAAGTAGGCGGCCTGTCTCCCCAATGTAGAGGAGGCCACATCGGGTGCAGCGGATGCAGTAAATGATGTGTGTGGAGGTGCAGGTGAATTTGTGACGGATATGGAAGGATCCCTTGAGGCCTTGGAGGGAAATGAGGGGGGAAGTGTGGGCGCAAGTTTTGCATTTCTTACGGTTGCAGGGGAAGGTGCCGGGAGTGGAGGTTGGGTTGGTGGGAGGTGTGGACCTGACGAGGGAGTCGCGGAGGGAGTGGTTTTTCCAGAATGCTGATAGGGGAGGGGAGGGAAATATATCCTTGGTGGTAGGGTCTGTTTGGAGGTGGCGGAAATGAAGTAGGAGGTTTCGATGTATCTGGAGGTTGGTGGGGTGGTAGGCGAGGATCAGTGGAGTTCTGTCCTGGTGGCGATTGGAGGGGCGGGGTTCAAGGGCGGAGGAGCGGGAAGTGGAGGAGATGCGATTTTCCCTTAGATCTTCAAAGACCGCAATTTCCCCTCAGACGTGGTTGACGATGCTATCCACCGCATCTCCTCCATTTCCAGCTCCTCCGCCTTGAACCACACCCCTCCAATCGCCACCAGGACAGAACCCCACTGGTCCTCACCTTCCACCCCACCAACCTCCAGATACATCGTATCATCCTTCGTCATTTCCACCACCTCCAAACAGACCCCACCACCAAGGATATAATTCCCTCCCCTCCCCTATCAGCATTCCGGAAAGACCACTCCCTCCGCGACTCCCTCATCAAGTCCACACCCCCCCACCAACCCAATCTCCACTCCCGGCACCTTCCCCTGCAACCGCAAGAAGTGCAAAACTTGCGCCCACTCCTCCCCCCTCACTTCCCTCCAAGGCCTCAAGGGATCCTTCCATTTCCATCACAAATTCACCTGCACCTCCACACACATCATTTACTACATCTGCTGCACCCGATGTGGCCTCCTATACATTGGGGAGACAGGCCGCCTACTTGTGGAACGTTTCAGAGAACACCTCTGGGTCACCCGCACCAACAACCCAAACATCCCGTGGCTGAACACTTTAACTCCTCCTCCCACTCCGCCAAGGACATGCAGGTCCTTGGCTTCCTCCATCGCCAGACCATGGCAACACGACGCCTGGAGGAAGAGCGTCTCATCTTACGCTTAGGAACCCTCCAACCACAAGGGATGAATGCAGATTTCTCCAGCTTCCTCATTTCCCCTCCCCCACCTTTTCTCAGCACCACCTTCTTGACCTGCAATCTTCTTCCCAACCTCTCCACCCCCAACCCCTCTCCGGCCTATCACCCTCATCTTAACCTCCTTCCTCCTATTGCATTCCCAACACTCCTCCCCCAAGTCCCTCCTCCCTACCTTTTATCTTAGCCTGCTTGGCACACCTTCCTCATTCCTGAAGAAGGGCCTATGCCCGAAATGTTGATTCTCCTGCTCCTTTGATGGTGCCTGACCTGCTGCGCTTTTCCAGCAACACATTTTTCAGCTCTATCCAAGTGAATAAATTACACTTAACTACATGTGAGTTTAGTTGTGTACTAAACTTTTGTGTGGCACCTTATCAAATGCCTTCCACAAATCCAAATACAGTAGCGCCTCGACTTATGAACTTAATCCGTTCCGGGATCCGGTTCGCGAACCGAAAAGTTCACAAACTGAATCAATTGTTCCCATTGTTCAGATAGCGTAAGAATGCTTGGACGTAGCAACGAACGATGTCCACAGCGCGCGCGCGCGCGCTAAAGATGAACTGAATGAGATCACGTGGGGCCCGAGAGCTTTTGCATTCAAAGCGCGCATAGCAAAGCAGAACAATGAAACCACGTGGTCCAGTTCGTACCTTGAATTTCATACGTACATTGAAGCAAAATTTCATTTACAATCCTGATCGTAAACCGATTTGTTCATGAACGGGGTAATTCGTAAGTCGAGGCGCTACTGTATAGGACTTCTATTCAATTCCTATAACTTACCTTGCTTATTACATCTTCAAAAGAACTCTAGCAAATTAATCAAACATGATTAACCCTGCATAAAACCATGCTGACTCTGATGGATTTGTTTTGACTTTCCAAATGACCTGTAATTACTCCCTTCATAATGGATTCTAATAATTTCCCAATGGCACACGATAAACTAACTAAGCTATAATTCTCTACGTTCTGCTTCCCTCCCTTTTTGAATAAAGGCGTTACATTAGTATTTTTCCAAAACGATGGAAACTTTTCTGCATCCAGACAATTTTGAAATATTCTAACCAATGGATTCACTATCTCTGTGGCTATTTCCTCTAAGATTCTGGAATGTATTCCATTAAGGCCTGGGGTATGGCAATTGGTGGATACATTGACTTCTAAAGGACATTCAAGAAAGTGTCACACATAACAAACTTATGATGGAAGTCTGCGAATGAGGACTCAGGAGTCCAGTGACAGCTGAATTATAAAATAGCTACGAAATATAAAATAGATAAAATGGCACTAGTTGGAAATGGCAGTTGTGCAGTAACCAATGTTGCTCAATACATACATATCCAATATAGATTAAATTCAGAAATTGGTGATGTGAGGCAAAATTGTAACTGCCAAAGGAAGGCAGGTGCAGGTATATTTGCAGGGATCAGGAATCCAAAATAATCCCACTTGGAGTCACAGAGATGTACAGTACGAAAACAGACCCTCCAGTCTAACTCGTCCATGCCAACCAAATATCCTAAATTAATCTAGCCCCATTTGCCAGCACTTGACCCATATCCCTCTAAATTTTGTAATTGTACCAGCCTCCACCACTTCCTCTGGCAGCTCATTCCATACATGCACTATCCTCTGTGTGAAAAAGTTGCCCCTTAAGTCCCTTTTAAATCTTCCCCTCTCATCCTAAACCTGTGCCTTCTACTTCTAGACTCTCCACCCCAGGGAAAAGACTTTATCTATTTACCCTATCCATGCCCCTCATGATTTTATAAATCTCTGTAAGGTCACCCCTTAGCCTCTGATGCTCCAAGGAAAATAGCTACCACCTATTCAGCCTCTCCCTATAGGTCAGATCCTCCAACCCTGGCAACATCCATGTAAATCATTTTTGACCCCTTTCAAGTTTCATATCCTTTCTAAAGGAGGGAGACCAGAATTACACACAATATTCCAAAAGTGGCCTAACCAATGTCCTGTACAGCCGCAACATGACCTCTGCTCCTAGAGTAACCCAGTGGATTTACTGGTGAGTAGACAACTCCTCTGGAACTTTGGTTAAGCAATTTAAGCATTTACATCTCTAATTAACGAAGGATTTACACAAGCATTCTAGATTTAATAGCCAGCATCATGGTTCTGAAACTCATCTGGGCCAACAAGGCAAGAACACAATGGAAAGATCTTCTTCAGTGAAAATAAGGGGCTTGGAACTCAAAGAGTAAAACTGAATAATTGTATCCATGCCTGCATGAGAGGTTGCCACTCCCAGCACTGACTGACAAATGATTTTGAACATCTCGAAAATCAGTTAATCAGTTTTGGACTTCGCTGAGCATGATTGGAGCTTCTCCAGCTGTTAACCTTTAATGCAGCATACATGTAGTTAATGCCAATAATGTTCTACACAGACAAATGCTGCAACAGAGGACGGGGGTCGATAAAAAGATCGAGCTCAAAGGAATTAGGTCACCTTACTCCCCACAACTGCAGCCCCCACCCTGCTACCAACCCCATACAAGAAGTACAAGAACCATTTTTATCAACATGTGTGTCCATCTGTACTTCATGAGGCTCAATCTTTCACAGCAGGTTGCTGTTGCTATCTGTAGCCTTGTGAAACTAGATACACTTGCCAGTTAGACATGGCCTTCACAGAAGCCACCACTACAGGTTTCCATCTATTGTCCTGCCTCCCCCTGTTCATGATTATCTGACTCTCTCTACTGTTCTGCACTCTCTTCTGCAAGGAGACAAAGTAGAGAATTAAGCATGAGAAATAGATTGTGTGGAAAGGGTGGAGGATGTTGTTTTTTACAGGGTGACTGATGCATGGTTGTGTGATGTCATTAAGCTGAAATTGAGTATATGTTGAGATCTAAGATGCTTGAGTGAGAGGAAAGAAATCAGCTGAAAGATCTATTCATCTCAGGAGTGCTGTGCAAACAAATGCTGCAAACTCATCTCACCTGCTCCATGAGATGCTGCTGACTGCCTGTCTTAGGATCCTTCTCCATCCAGTCCTGCAGTTAATCCTGACAGACTATCTCAGAGTCCTCCATGCAGCTGCTTCGCCAGGTGATGTGGCCTGCTTGTCTAAGGTATCCTTTCACCTGCTCCTCGCAATATAAATGTGGAACTAATCAGTGATGGTATGGCATTGTAGTCACAATTTATGTCAAATTTAACACTTTCAGACAATCTGGTTCAATCTGACTCAAGGCCAGAGATATTGTCAGTAGTTAGGAAATGGAAAAACAGAGACCAGAAACAATGGCTTCAGTTATTCAAATATGAAACTGGAGGAAATTTCCACTTTTCCATATCAAATACTGGATATCTGACAAGTTAGAAATGGTGGGAGGATTGAGAGAGGTAGTGGTGTGGTATAGCTAATTATCAATAGTATTTTTGTGAAAACTGAGTGTGTTGCAATGAAATCACTGCAGAATGGCATACATGCTGATGAGAAATAGGAAGGGGCCAATGATAGATATTTTGCAGACATCAGGTTAAAAAGATGAAAATGAGAAGAAAATCTATCAGAAGTGATTCTCTAGCTGGACTAGATAAGAAAGAATGGAGTCAGAAGGACACAGCTCCATGCTGCTCAATGGAGGTAAAGGAGAATGGCATGGTCAGTTAGCTGTGTCAAAGGGAGATTGTGAGGATAAAGAGGGATTGTTTACCATTCTTATAATCAATATAGGATTTCATTTGCGACTTCAGAAGTCATTCTGGTACTGTGACCGTGAAAAACACGACTGAATGAATTCAAACAATGAGTTTTCAGAAAAGACATGGATTTGGGAGGCAATTATCTGTTCAAGGATTCTGGAGAAGAGAAGGAAGTTGAAGGTGAGGTGGGAGTTTACAAAATTGCAGAGGTGGGGACGGGGTCAATGGGGTTATTTGTGAAGTGGAGTATCGATGGTAAATTTGAAGGAGAGAGACAGTACCCGAAGGGAAGGTGTTAATACCCAGCAATTTGTTTTTGTACCAGATTTCCAATATCTGCAGTTCTTTGTTTTATTTTTGACTGTAAACAGTATCAGCCAACATTGGAGCCAGGCAGAGAATTTGGATGGTCAGAAAAACAGGAAGTGGTTCTCAAAGCGAACTCAGAGAGGACATGAGGGAAACAGGAGAAAAACTGAACAATGATGGGGGCTCAGAGCCAGGAACGTTGAATTGTAGAGAAGGCACTTTACAAAAAGATTGGCTCAGTTAGCTATGGGAAGGGCCAAGGCAGCTGATAGGTGATTTCAATTTTTTTTTTCAAACACTTCACAGCAGCATTGTGACGCCTTTGGGTATAAAAGCTATCGAACAAAGTCCAGTGGGAGATAATGCTCGCTCCGGTCAAAGTAGCAGATTCCATGGGTGGGAGGGTATGCTGTTGAGTGGCATGAACAGACTGACACCAAGCTGCAAGATCTGAAGAGTCTTGACAACCATTTCTGTTCCTTCTGACCTCACAACATTAAGAAAATAAAACATGTTTCCCTTTTGGAGATGCTCACAGTGTGCTCTTTAGGTACCATACATTTGTAATCTTATATTTGAACAAAATAAGACTAGCGTGCATAATACACTCACAATCCAGTTCCCCACAAAATGCATCATGATCTAAAACAGTATTCGGTGCTGATACTTAAACAGCCTTCTGCCTGTTTGGAGTAATAGTAATAGCTGTCCATTTAGAATTCTGTCTAAAAATTGATTCAAGCAGGAAAAATAGTTATAAAATGGTCCAGCAAGGTAATCTTCCTTCAGTCTTCTGAACTGAAAAGGCTCCCTTAAATCTCAGCTCATTGTCAAAGCATTACAGCAGATTAGTCAAAACATATGAATACACAGATAATTATACCTTGCGTTACATTTGCAACTGCTGCATAAATATAGATAAAAATGTATATGAATGTACTTGATGGAGAATTGAATTAGGAGTGATTACTATAATGGAATTATTACTTTTAAACAACTATTAGGTTGGTAGACAAAATGTTCCAAGATACTCTTTTAGGCCACCCTTGGATAAATAATCACGTATAATTTAAACCTTTGGTAAGCATAAAACAATGATGTACTTGAAATTACTGAAACCTTTCTATGAAAATTTTTAACCAAAGACAGAAAATTATTAAAGCAGCCTAGTAAAAGCAGGCACACTATAGAGGGGAAGATTCAAAATGATTTATTTTAAAAATTCCACTTTTAAAAATTAAATTTGAACTGAAGGAAATGTTGACCAAGTTGTAAACCGGTAAAAGTAAATTTTGGACTTATGACCCGAAGTGATTAATATCTGGATGGGCCTTTGATCAGGCCCTGAAATTACTTGGGATATATTAGACTCGGGAAAAGATTTAAGGCAGATACAACAAATTGACACAATATGGATATACTGAAAAGATGCTGCATTGTCGAAGATGCAGCCCTTTTGTCAGAAATGTTAAGGTAGGTCTTCTACATATTTGGATGAAGGTAAAATATCACAGAGCAATTTTCTGAAATGGAGTGAGTTCGAATGATGCTGGCGTAAACATTTATCCCTCCAAACAACACTATCTTAAATGGATTAAGTAGACGATTCTTAAACTGATTTTATTTTGGGGTTTTACTTAGATAACAATGATATCACTTCACAAAAAAACTTTGAAACACTTTGCAACTTCCTTACAGTGTTGGATAAATGCATGTCCCTATTTTTATAAAGGCTAAATAGGCATTTTTTATTAGAGTTAAAATTAGAAGCAGTGTCTTAGTTATTGAGATTATGGATAAACAAATAGCGTCACTTATCCATTTCATTAAAACTTTTACAATTTATCAACTTTGAAAAGCTGTGTTGTTTTGATTTGGAATGCTGAAGAATATAAAAAGATATAACATTGCGCCAGATTCAAAGTGCTAGAGAAGATCAGCAAATCTGGTAGCACCTGTTGAGAGAGAAACAGAGTTAATGTTGAAGTCCAATATGACTATTCTTCCATTCCAAACAACAGAGTCACATCAAACTCAAAATATTAACTCTGATTCTCTTTCCAAAGATGATGCCAGACCTACAGAGTTTCTCCAGTCATTTCCGTTTTGTTTCAGATTTCCAACATCTGTTTTTACATTTGCATTTACTCCAGATTCACCTTAGTTAACAGAGGTATCGATGGCACACTTTCAAATTTTAAATTGCAAATAAATCAAAAAGAGAGGGAAAATATGACACAAATGAGGATCAAAATGAGGCCATTAGAGTTCAATGAGGTCACAGTTGACCAGTTTATGTTTATAATTTCACACTTCCATCTACACCCAATAATCCTAGCTTCTTGTTCAGCAATAGAATCAGCACATGCATCTTTCCTTTAAGAATATTCAGTGACCCCTCCTCTAACTTTCTGAGGCACAAAGTTTCAAAGTCAAACAATTCTCTTAAAAATAAAAAAAACCCTGCTCATTTCTATCCTCAAATAACAACTCTATATTTTTAAATGGTACGCTTAAATATGGACGTTATCTAAAACAGGACAACGTCACTTTCTACTTTGGAAAAATCTGCTCGCAATCATGTATACTTCAAGTAAGTCATCCCTCACTCTTCAAAACTCCAATGAAAAAAAGCTGTATCTGTCCAACCTTGCCTCACAGAAAAAGCTGCTTATTTCCAGACATCAATCTCGTAAACTTCCTTGAAACTTCCACAATGCAATTACAATCTTCTTTAAGTAAAGAAACAAAAACTGCAAGCAATAGGAGAGACATGGTCTCACCAATGCCCTATATAACTGAAGTACAATTATACTCTTTCTTGTATGTTTTATATCTTTCATCATGATAGATATCATTCCATTAGCTTTCCTAATAACTTGCTGTACTTACACATGCATGAGAACATTTGGATCCCTCTGCAAATCAAAATTCTGCAGTCAATCTCCATGAGGTCATAAGCTTTTTAAAAATTATTTCCTGCCACAGTGAATAATTTCACATTCACCCCCTCCTCCCCCCCAACCTATACTTGTTACGGACCAGGCCAGACCCCATCAAAACATTTTAAGAAGGTAGCCCGGATCCTAACTTTGCTAGTTGCTTTAAACAGGTGCATAGTGGATATTCCCAGAGTGATGCAGCTGGCCCAACCATCAGTTTTAGACAAAACAGAATTTATTTACAGACTACTGAATGAAACACAAACAAAACAGAACAAAATTTAGAATAACAACCTATCTGAAAACCCACTAGAAGAAAGTGAGGACTGCAGATGCTGGAGATCAGAGCTGAAAATGTGTTGCTGGAAAAGTGCAGCAGGTCAGGCAGCATCCAAGGAGCAGGAGAATCGACGTTTCGGGCACGAGCTTGAAGAATCCTGAAGTAGGGCTCATGCCCGAAACGTCGATTCTCCTGCTCCGTGGATGCTGCCTGACCTATCTGAAAACCCAATCAACTCTATCGCAACTTAATGATACTGTTCCAAATACCTGCAGCATTCCTTGGCAAAAAAGGTAAAATCAAATACAGCTCTCCTGTAAGATGTCAGAGAGAGTAGTCAGAAAACCTCTGTTGAATCTGGGAAACCTTTCTCCCAGCAGCTTTCTTTGACTAGCAGCTTTAAACAGACTGCCTGCTAAGAGCTGCTGTGGGCGGCATGGCAGCTCAGTGGTTAGCATTGCTGCCTCACAGTACCAGGGACCCGGGTTTGATTCCTGTCTCGGGTAACTGTCTGTGTGGAGTTGGTTCCTTCTGCCCGTGTTTGAATGGGTTTCTTCCAGGTGCTCCGGTTTCCTCCCACAATCCAAAGATGTGCAGGTCAGGTAAATTGGCCATGCCAAATTGCCCACAGTGTTAGGTGTATTAGTCAGTGGTAAATATAGGATAGGGGAATGGGCCTGGGTGGGTTACTCTTCGGAGGGCCTGTTTCCATACTGTAGGGAATCTAATCTGAAAAAACCAAACCAGAAAAACCAATGAATGGGGGCAGGGGGGTGGGGGGGGGGGCAATGTTTTTACACAGAAGGTTGTGTGTGAGTGGAATGAGCTGCCAAATGAAGTGGTGGAGGCTGGTACAATTACAACATTTAAAAGGCATCTGGATGGGTATATGAATAGGAACAGTTTAGAGGGATATGGGCAGAGTGCGGGCAGGTGGGACTAGATTGAGTTGGGATATCTGGCTGTCATCGATGAATTTGACCAAACGGTCTATTTCTGTTCTGTACATCTCTATGACTCTAGCTGGCTACACCCCTTTCATTATACAAGTATTTTTTAAAAGCAAACTTAAAAGCCTTTTCAAGTAGATATCTCCAGACATATCTACCTTTATGACCCCTCTTGAAAAAAAGCCAACAAGATATCCTTGTTTAAGGAGCAGCATCGTCACATACTTCATCTACCAGGGTTTTGTCCACTCACTCATCCTATTTATAATCGATCTACAATCTCCTTATGTCATAGTCACAACATTCTTTCCTGCCTATCTTTGTGCCACCTGTAAGTTTAGCTATAATTGCGCCACAAGATCCCTCGCATTTATGTATTTTCTAAGCAACCTGCTCAGGAGAGGTTATTATACATCTCAGGAGCAGGTGGGACTTGAACCCAAGCCTCTTGGATCAGAGATAAGGACATCACCACTGTCCCATTTACGTATACTTTCTGTTTTCTGTCAACCAGCTAAACAATGTTCTATTCACGTTAGTACGATACATCCTACTTTGTCCAAATTCACAGAATTATGGTGCAGGAGACAATTCAGCCTGTCGTGCCTGTACCAGCTTTATTATTGAGCCAATATCATACCTTTTCCCCACATCCCTACGTGACATTACTGTCTAAATAACTATCCAATGGCCTTCTAAATGCCTAAATTGAACCTGCCGCTACCACGTTTCCAATGTATTCCATTCGTTAACAAAACACAGAGAGAAAGTGTTTTTGTTTTGTCTCAACATCATTACTTCGTTTGCACATCACTTTAAATTTATGCCCTCTCATTCTTATTTATTTTACAACGGGAAATAGCTTCACCCTTTCTACCCTGTCCAACCTGCTCATGATTTTGAAAACCTTAATCAGATTTCATCTGAGCTTTCTTCTGTCCAGGGAGAGATTTTTACAATCAGTTAACGAACACTGTATAAGATGTACAAATTAAAATTATTATTCTAAACGTAAGGTAAGAATAGCCAGGCACTTGTTAAAACCTTGCCTCTAATCCTTTGTTAAAACTGAAACATGATTCAGTAAACCTCACCAAAATACCCTCTCCTGGATGTGACGGAAAATCAGTACAGCTATTCTCCCTTAGCAACAAAAGAAAATAAAAATTGGCTTTATGGTTGATAGTATGGAGAAAAGCTGTAAATGGTAGAAAGACATCAATGGACTAAACAGAAGCAAATAAAATTCAGTTTAGAGAATGGTAAGCAAATGTATCAGGGAGGAAAAACGAGGCAGGGGAATACACAGTAAATGGGGAGATTGTGGGACCTGCAGAAGAACAGGGGGACCTTGAAGTGCATGCCTATACGTCACTGAAAGCAGGACCAATAGATGAGGCATCTAGAAAGCATATAGCATACTTTTCATACTCTGGGCTTCAGCCAGGAATAAGAGCAGTGCAGTTATGCTAGAACTGTAAAAAAAAATTGTTAGACCATAAAAACAGAAATTGTAAATCAGAAACAAAAACAGAAATTGCTGGAAAAACTCAGCAGATCTGGCAACATGGACCCACATGGGTCCTAGTTATGCCTTTATCTTTGTGGGGTATATGAAACATTCCTTGTTCCAGACCTATTCTGATCCACACCCACAACTCTTTCTCCGATAAATCAATGATATCATCAATGCTTCTTCCCCTTCTCGTCCGGAATTGGAAAAACAATCGATTATGCGTTCAATTTTCATACTGGCCTTACTTTCACCTGGTGCATCTCTGACTCCTCCCTTCCCTTCCTCAATATCTCTGTTTCTACTTTGGGGGGTAGACTGGCCACTAGTATCCCAGTTACCTGGACTATGCATCCTCGCATCCTGCTTCCTGTAAAGACTCTTCCATTCTCCCAGTTCCACTTTGCCCATTGCATATATTCCAATGATGCTGATTTCGACAAGGGAGCCGCCAAAATATCAATCTTCTTTCTCAGCCAAGAATTCCCCAGCACAGTTGTTGACAGGGCCCTCAAACTAATTTGATCCATCTCCCGCACTTCGGCCCTCACCCCCCTCTTCCCTCCCGCAACAGTGATAAGGTTCTCCTTGTCCTCACCTACCATCCCACTAACATCCACATTGACAAGATTATACACCACCATTTAAGGGCGGCACGGTGGCACAGTGGTTAGCACTGCTGCCTCACAGCGCCAGAGACCTGGGTTCAATTCCCGCCTCAGGTGACTGTCTGTGTGGAGTTTGCACGTTCTCCCAGTGTCTGCGTGGGTTTCCTCCGGATGCTCCGGTTTCCTCCCACAGTCCAAAGATGTGCAGGTCAGGTGAATTGGCCATGCTAAATTGCCCGTAGTGTTAGGTAAGGGGTAAATGTAGGGGTATGGGTGGGTTGCGCTTTGGCGGGGTGGCGTGGACTTGTTGGGCCGAAGGGCCTGTTTCCACACTGTAAGTAATCTAATCTAATCTAATTTCCACCACCTGCAGTGAGATGCAACCACCAGATTACAGATTCCCCTCCTCTTCCTTGTCCACCGTCCACAGGGCACCCTGGTGCACTCTTCCTTCATTCCCAAAGTTTCCTCCTCACAGCCCCATGACACCTTCCCCTGCAATCGCTGAACTTACCCATTTAGATTAGATTAGATTAGATTAGATTACCTCCACCCTCCTCAGTATCCAAGGGCCCAAACGTAACTTCCAGGTGAAGCAGTGTTTTACCTGCAGTTCACCCTGTATGGTCTCCTCTACACTGGGGAAAAAGCGTAGACTGTATAACTGCTTCACAGAACACTTACAATCTGACTGCAAAAACAACCATGAGCTTCCAGTTGCCTTCCATGTTGCACTTCTCTCTGACTTTATGACTCTTTGACACCACTCTGTTCTCTGGCCAATATTTCTGTCTCAGGCTGGCTGCAGTCCTCCAGCACGGGCGCCTCATAGCGCCAGAGACCCGGGTTCAATTCCCGCCTCAGGCGACTGACTGTGTGGAGTTTGCACGTTCTCCCCGTGTCTGCGTGGGTTTCCTTCGGGTGCTCTGGTTTCCTCCCACAGTCCAAAGATGTGCAGGTCAGATGAATTGGTCATGCTAAATTGCCCGTAGTGTTAGGTAAGGGGTAGATGTAGATGTAGGGGTATGGGTGGGTTACGCTTCGGCGGGGTGGTGTGGACTTGTTGGGCCGAAGGGCCTGTTTCCACACTGTAAGTAAGCTAATCTAAAAGAAAAGCTCAACACAGGCTGGAAGAACAACACATCATTTTCTGCTTGGGGACACTACTGCCTGTTGGACGCAATATCAAGTTCAATAACTTTAAGGCTTGAACTCTCCTAGCCCCGACCTCCACACACCAGACCTTGTTATCGCATAGTCTGCTATTACAACCCATTGTAAGCCACTAACAATCTCCATTAACAGCTATTCACCCTACTATCCAGATCATTATCCAGTTGGTCTTCTCTTGCTTTGGGCTGTATCCCCACCTATAGTTTACTCCTTACCCCCTCCTTCCACCCTATCATCTGCATAAAAACCGACATTTCATTGGTTACCAACAGTTATGAGGAAGGACCTGAAATGACAACTCGGATTTGTCTTCACAGATATTGCCAAACCTGCTGTGCTTATCCAGTGATTTCTGTGTTTGTTTATTAGACCATAATCGTGCACAACTCAGGAAACAGTGTTACAGGGAAGATGAGGTTTAACAATAACAATTTATATAGCTCCTTACACACAATGAAAGACATTTGACTTGGCATAATATTACAAAACTATGACAGTGAACTATATTAGTTTAGATGACCAAAGATTGTGTTAAAAATGTTTGGTGTTTATAGGATATTAACGCGAGGATGTGAGGTACAGTGTCAAATGTCCAGGGAAGCAGCATTAGCTTTGGGTTAATGCAACTTTAGTTCTGGTCAGTAATAGTGGAGTAATTAGTATTAAAGGGTCCGGAATTAGATTCACAGGGATGGCATAAAAGGACACAACTGAGATGGCAGACTAAACTCTCGTTCAAAAAGGAAAATTTTAAGGTGGGCTTTGAAGGAGAAGTGGAGCAATGAAGAGGCTTAGGGGGATAATTCCAACACTCAGGACTTAGATGGTTGTAAACATTACTGTTAATGATGGAACTAGGGGCCGGGAAGATGCATGTGGAATCCAGATTTTGTAAAATGAGAGCACCATAAGACTGGATAAAGTTTGAAACGCTGCCAGAAAACATACAAAGAACACGGAAAATAATCCAAGATGGAGGACGAAAAGATTTCTGGCTGTAACAGGCTGCTCCTTTTTCGAGGGATTTTAGGTGGTCAAGGTGATCTCCTTGAATTCCGAGCGGCAATTACTGTTTTATATGCTGTTGCATTGTTTCAGAATTTTGGAGAAATAAAAAGTCAAAACAACAGCATTTTTAAAAGGGAGAGGAACAGACAAAGGCAGCACATGGTCAGGTCAGTGCGAGAGAGAGACAGAGAGAAAGAGAGAGACAAAGACAAAGAAACCCACACTGCTAATTGACACTGCAGTGAACCTGCACAGTTACTGCCTTTGCTGTTGAATTCATGTATTGCTGGACATCGGAGTGCATGTAGGAAAATTAACAAACAGTGAAATTCACAACTGATCTTGGAGACACCTGTTTGGGAGAGGTCACAGTACAGAAACAGATAAGTGAGTAGTTTTGAATGTGGCCTTGCTGTAAGTCTGCAGTAGTGAGTAGAGTGGGTTCTTTCTTGATTATGTTTTATTGACATGTGCTTCTTGATTAAACTTAAAAATATAAAGCCATTGGTATTAAGTTAGCCTGGAACAGTTTTGTAGAGGAATAGGACAGTGCTATTTTCTAGGTCTGTAGATTGGAAGGATCAAAAATGGCCCATATTAGAATGGCATGCTCTTCTTGTTGGATGTGGGAGTTTAGGGAGAGTTTACGGGTTACCGAGAATTATATCTGCAATAAATGCCATTGGTTGCGAATCCTATCAAATCAAGTGGATCAGTTAGAGCGACAGTTCGAGGCAATGAGGAATTTACAAGAGCAAGGAGGAGTGATAGATAATAGTTATAGAAAGGGAGAAAAGGCACAAATACAGTCACACAGATGGGTTAACTCCAGGAAAGATAAGAGAGGTAGGCAGGTAGTGGGGGAGTTTTCTGTAGCTATCCCCATTTCAAACAAGTATGCTGTTTTGAAAAATGTAGGGGATGATAGATTCTCACGGGAATGTAGCAGAAAACCCAAGTTTCTGGTATCGAGACTAGCTCTAATGCAATGAGGGGTACATCGGGTTAAAAAAGATCAATTATGTTAGGGGACTCTCTAGTCAGAGGTACAGACAGATCTTTCTGTGGCCATCAGGGAAAAATCAGAATGATGTGTTGCCTCTTTGGTGCTAGGATTAAGGATGTCTCAGAGAGGATGCAGAACGTTCTCAAGGGAGAGAGCGCACAGCATGAGGTCATTGTACACATGGTAACCTACAGAAGAAGGGAAAAGGATGAAATTCTGAAGGGAGAATATAGAGTTAGACAGGAATTCAAAAAGGAGGTACTCGAGGTTAGTAATATCTGGATTACACCTGGTGCTATAACTAGTGAGGGTAGGAATAGGACGATAGAGCAGATGAGTGCATAGCTGAGGAGCTGGTAAATGGAGAAAAATTCACATTTTTGGATCATTGGACTCTGTAGACGTGACCTGTACAAGGAGGATGGATTGCACCTGAATTGGAAGGGGACTAATATACTGGCAGGGACATTTGCTAGAGCTGCTCAAGAGGATTTAAACTAGTAAAGTGGGGGGTGGGACCCAGGGGGATAGTGAGAAAAGAGATCAATCTGAGACTGGTAGAGTTGAGAAAAGAAGCGAGTCAACAGTCAGGGCAGACAGGGACAAAGCAGAGAACAAAGTAGGACTGATAAATTAAACTGCATTTGTTTCAAAGAAGAGGCCTAACAGGGAAGGCAGATGAACTCAGGACATGGTTAGGAACATGGGACTGAGATATCATAGCAATTACAGAAACATGGATCAGGGATGGACAGGACTGGCAACTTAATGTTCCAGAATACAAACGCTACAGGAAGGACAGAACGGGAAGTAAGAGAGGAGGGGGAGTGGAGTTTTTGATAAGGAAGAGCATTACAGCTGTGCTGAGGGAGGATATTCCTGGAAATACATCCAGGGAAGTTATTTGGGTGGAACTGAGAAATAAGAAAGGGATAATCACCTTACTGGGATTGTATTATAGACCCCTAATAGGCAGCGGGAAACGGAGCAACAAATTTGTAAGGAGATCTCAGTTATCTGTAAGAAAGATATGGATAGGGAGGTTAAGGTAGGAGATTTTAACTTTCCAAACATAGACTGGGACTGCCATAATGTTAAGGGTTCAGACGGAGAGGAATTTGTTAAGAGAGTACAAGAAAACTTTCTGATTCAGTATGTCGGTATACTTACTAGAGAAGGTGCAAAACTTGGCTATTCTTGGGAAATAAGGCAGGGCAGGTGACTGAGGTGTCAGTGGGGGAGCACTTTGGGGCCAGCAACCATAATTTTATTAGTTTTAAAATAGTGATGGAAAAGGATAGACTAGATCTAAAAGTTGAAGTTCTAAATAGGAAAAAGGCTAATTTTGATGGTATTAAGCAAGACCTTTTAAAAGCTGATTGGGGGCAGATATTCGCAGGTAAAGGGATGACTGAAAAATGGGAAGCCTTCAGAAATGTGAGAACGAGAGTCCAGAGAAAGTATATTCATGTTATGGTGAAAGGAAAGGCTGGTTGGTGTAGCGAATGTTGGATAAATAAAGAAATTTTGGGTTTGGTAAAGAAAAAGAAGGAAGCAGATGTCAGGTATAGACAAAATAGATCAAATGAATCCTGGGAAGAGTATAAAGGCAGTAGGAGTATACTTAAGAGGGAAATCAGGAGGGCAAAAAGGGGACATGAGATAGCTTTGGGCAAATACAGTTAAGGAGAAACCAAAGGGATTTTACAAATGCATGATGAACAAAAGGGTAACTAGGGAGAGAATAGGCCCTCAAAAAATAGCAAGGCAGACTTTCTGTGGAGCCGCAGGAGATGGGAGAGATACTAAACGAGTATTTTGCATCAGTGTTTATTGTGGAAAAGAACATGGAAGATATAGAATGTAGGGAAATAGATGGTAACATCTTGAAAAACGTCCATATTACAGAGGAGGAAGTGCTGGATGTCTTGAAATGCATAAATGTGGATAAATCCCCAGGACCTGGTCAGGTGTACCCTAGAACTCTGTGGGAAGCTAGGGAAGTGATTGCTGGGCCTCTTACTGAGATATTAGTATCATTGACAGTCACAGGTAAGGTGCTGGAACATTGGAGGTTGGCTGACGTGGTCCCACTGTTAAGAAAGGTGGTAAGGGCAAGCCAGAGAACTAGACCAGTGAGCCTGACACAGGTGGTGGGCAAGTTGTTGGAGGGAATCCTGAGGGACAGGATGTACATGTATTTGGAAAGGCAAAGACTGATTAAGGATAATGAACATGGCTTTGTGCATGGAAAATCATGTCTCACAAACTATATGGATTTCGGTAAGGCGTTCGACAAGGTTCCCCATGGGAGACTGGTGAGCAAAGTTAGATCTCATGGAATACAGAACTGGCTCAAAGGTGGAAGACAGAGGATGGTGGTGGTGCAAGGTTGTTTTTCAGATTGGAGGCCTGTGACCAGTGGAGTGCCACAAGAATTGGTACCGGATCCACCACTTTTCATCATTTATATAAATGATTTGGAGCATAAGAGATATAGTTAGTAAGTCTGTAAATGCAATAAAATTGGATGTGTAGTGGTCAGTGAAGAAGGTTACCCTAGATTACAACGGGATCTTGATCAGATGGGCCAATGCACTGAGGAGTGGCAGATGGAGTTTAATTTGGATTAATTGCAAGGTGCTGCATTTTGGGAAAGCAAATCTTAGCAGGACTTATCCACTTAATGGTAAGGTCCTGGGGAGTGTTGCTGAACAAAGAGATCTTGGAGTGCAGGTTCATAGCTCCTTGAAATTGAAGTCGCATGTAGATAGGATAGTGAAGAAGGTGTTTGGTTTGCTTTCCTTTATTGGCCAGAGTGTTGAGTACAGGAGTTGGGAGGTCATGTTGCGGCTGTGCATGATGTTGGTTAGGCCACGTTTGGAATATTGTACAGAATTCTGGTCGCCTTCCTGTCAGAAGGATGTTGTGAAATTTGAAAGGGTTTAGAAAAGATTTACAACGATGTTACCAGGGCTGGAGGATTTGAGCTACAGGGAGAGGTTGAATACACTTGGGCTGTTTTCCCTGGAGCGTTGGAGGCTGAGGGGTGATCTTATAGAGGTTTAGAACATCATGAAGGGCATGGACAGGATAAATAGACACGGTCTTTTCCATGGGGTGGGGTACACCAGAACTAGAGGGTTTAGGGTGAGAGGGGAAAGATATAAAAGAGACCTAAGGGGCAACTTTTTCACGCAGAGGGTGGTGTGTGTATGGAATGAGCTGCCAAGGAATCGGTGGAAGCTGGTACAATTGCAATATTTGGTCGGTATGGATGATTTGGACCGAAGGGTCTGTTTCCGTGCTGTAAATCTCCATGACTCGATGTTTGACAAATAAGACGATAACTTTGATTCAGGATGTTGGTGCTCTGGGGTGCTTAAAAGTATCAGAGAGTGAGTGGGACAGGCAATCTTCAGATGAGCTGATACTTATGTTGGGCAGAAGATGGGAGGCTGGCCAGGAGGATGGTAACCTGATAAGCCTGATGAGAGTCTGAGTAATAGATGGATTCAGGCAGATCAATCCAAACCAGACTTAAGGCAATCAGAACTCTCTTTTGCAGTGTTATGATCCCATCTGATGTAACTGAAATCGGCCCGATTGATCATATTTTGTTTTTTCTCTTTATTTAACATGACGGTCATTCAACAAAATTTATGCACACAATGTTGCAGATTTGGTTTTAACAAAAAAAAGTTTATTAAATAAAAAAGGAAAATAAAATAGAACATAATAGGCTACTTACATATAACACAATGTGAAAGCAGAACAAAATCCCATATACCCAAAGCCATTATTTTTCAGTACTCAAGTACCAGAAAGAGTTGAAAAATGTGTTGCTGGAAAAGCGCAGCAGGTCAGGCAGCATCCAAGGAACAGGAGAATCGACATTTTAGGCATAAGCTCTTCTTCAGGAATCATTCCTGAAGAAGGGCTTATGCCCGAAACATCGATTCTCCTGCTCCTTGGATGCTGCCTGATCTGCTGCGTTTTTCCAGCAACACATTTTTCAGTTCTGATCTCCAGTATTTGCAGTCCTCACTTTCTCCTACCAAAAAGAGTTCCCTTTATTACATTCATAGTTTTGACTTAGCTGTTTCTTTCAGCTCCCAGCTTTAGCAATTTGATAGCGACTTCCCAGATCATTTGTAACCCCTTCAGCATACTAACCAAACAGTTCTGGTCTAGAATTATCAAACTGAAACCCTTAACCTGAGGGAACATATGTCCTGGATATTCTGAAGTAGCTCCTATTCTGAAACTCAATCGAAACCCAATCCAAAAGCTATTCAATCTGTGGGTTTTTCCTAAAGCCAAAAATCAATTCATGATTCTTCAAAACTAAAAGCAAGCTAATGACTTTCAAAGTTTATCCTCTCTGCTTGTAAAACTCTCACAAAACAAACAAATTCACATTATGACTCCAGGAGGGCACCAGCCACCTGTTATCTGATATATACTGGTTTAAAATCATGACTCCTGATTGGTTGACAAGTTAAAAATTAACTTCATACCTGTTATTAGCTCAAAAGTGAAACTCTAAAATAATTTCATGTCAACAAATCACACACCTGCATCAGAGCAACTTGTCTTATTCCCTAATAAATATTCATCATCTCAGCCTGTCTTTGTCTAACAGAAGTGACTTATTCCTAATTCAACTCTTCTCCCATTACCTTGTCTCACCCCAGCTCTAGCCGCATCTCTTCTGATGCCCTCCAAAATGTTTCCAAATTCCTGGCCCTTTTACCTCTTCACCATGGACTTGCAAGTCTCTATGCATCCATTGCCACCAAGTCTATTCTGCTTACTCTCAGCTTCTCCTGCAAATAGAGAAGCAAAAGATTTCTATTCAGTGCCACACTCCTTTGCCTGGTTTAATATCTTCGAACATTGAACAATTTTCCTCCATCTTAAGTCATATCTCCCACAAGGTGCTGCCAAGGGTCTTTACTCGTTCCTTAGGCAGAGACAGTTAAGAAGCGTGGCATTGGAAAAAACACAGCGGCTCTGGCAGCATCCGAGGAGCAGTAGAGTTGACACTTCAGGCATATGCCCTAGGGGGATAGGGGTGGGACTGGGGAAAGTAGGTGGGATGGCGATAGGAGGATGTAAGTGGAAGATTATTGTGATAGGTCGGTGGGGAAGGTGGAGGGGATAGGTGGGAAGGAAAGTGGACAGGTCGACTCTCCTGCTCCTCGAATGCTGGCTCACTTGATGTGGTTTTTCCAGTGCCTCACTTTTGCACTCTCACTCTCAGCATCTGCAGTGCTCATTTCCTCCCTCTGCGTAAGGAATAACATTCCTTATTGCTAAAAACAGCAGATCGCTGGCTGGTTGCAGCATGTGCATACATGTACCAGCAGTCTGGCTTCCTTAATCTGAAAGAGCTCTTGGTCTATAATTTGGATCACAGTCACCATTATTTTTTAATCAACTAACTTGAGAGTCAAACCAAAAGTTATTTGGACACAACCATTCAAGTTCAAATTTATCCATGGAATTTGGGCATATGCCAGTCAGCAATTATTGCTTTCTCCTAATTAACTTTGAGAAGATGGTGTTGAGCCATGCATATGATGATGATGGTGGTGCTCCAGGAAGGGAGTTACAAGACTTTGATCCAACATTGAAAAGGAACAGCAATACGTTTCCAAGTTTGGACTGTGTATGACTTGGGTAACTTGGTTCCCATGCGCCTACTGTCTCTTATCTGACAGGGCTGGAGACATTATGATTTGGACAGTGCAGTTGAAACCTTGACAAATTATTAAAGGAAATTGTGTATATGGAACACACTGCACCCACAGTATTCTGCCGGACGGAATAAATGTTTAAAGTGGTGGATTGCTGATAATCAAGTGATAATCTGCTTCATTCTGGATATTATCAAACCTACGTGTTGTTGAAGCTGCAGGCAAAGAGATTATTACATCACACTCCTGACATGTGCTTGTAAATGATGGGACAGGAAGTGAGGTATTCAGTAAACGATAGCCATTCTTTGACTTGCTCATACGGCAAAACTATCTACGTAACTCGTTCAAAATGTTAATAGGAATTCAACGTTAATTCAGTTGAATGCCATTTCTCATTGGGACACCCATTTCTCTGACTCAAAATATTGTTCAGTTATCAAGCCAACTTTATATCGTGTCCAAATCTTACTTTATAAGGGCAAGTGGAGATGACAGCCTTGAGATATTATTGCTAGACTACTTGGGTCTACTGGATTAATCATCTTCTGGGGATCAAATCCTGCTCTGGCAGATAGTTGAATTTGAATTCAATTTTAAAAATCTGAAAAATAACAGTTTAATGATGACGATGAAACTATCGCCAATTATTGGAGAAAAGAAATCTGGCTCACCATTCGGGAAGGACAATGCTATTTTTCCCTAGTGTGGCCTACATGTGAGTCCAGACCATCAGGAATGTAGTTAACTGTCATCTAGAGATGGACAAAACAAATGCTGAACTAGACAGCAAAGTCCAAAACCCAGAAATGAATTTTAAAAATTCCAGTCCGACTCCAGCCTCCACCCTCAATTTTATTTCTAGTACAATGATTGAAATAACTCCAAAGAGGCTGGTATCCCTTCACCTAGTTTCCTGTTATTTATGTGTGGAGTGTCCTTGACACTGATCTAGCTTGCTAATAGCCAGAGTGAACGGAATGTCCGATACTCCTGTTTTTACCTGTCAGCCTCGGCTCTCTGATTGAACTAGATTAACCAGGGAACTCTATCGATGAGGACCACCTGGCTGACCTTTACCATGTTACAATCACAACATCCCTCCCCTGTTGCCCATAGGCTATTTTTTCTTTGTAGCTCCTCCTGGGGCATTTTAGCACCAGATCATGTTTCTCCAATTCTGTCTCTGATACGGGTGGTGTGTAATGCACAGTATCTTGCCTCTTGTACCCAGAGCATCTAGGAAATGGCTCATTCTCTTCGTAAGGTAGCAAAGGCCTTGCATCATGTCCTTCTCAGATTCCGAGGTATCTTCATTGCTTGACCAACAGGGAGAGCCAATGGGTTCTGGAACAGTTGGAAAAACTGTTGAGGAGCTGGGCATGTTTTGTTCCCCCACCATTGGCGATTTTACAGCTTTCATATATGGTCCACATATTTGTTAAGGACTGTCACATAAACCCAAACTTTATATATGTCATGAGATCTGACTGCTCATCGATCATGCCTTTTATCCACGCTGGGCTCCTTCCCATAGTTAGCACACCAAATTTTGTCCCCTGGATTTAACAGTCTCTCTTGCTTTGCAGAATCTTGTGTCCAGTATTTGTATTCCTGATGCCATTCACCCTTCCTGCTAGGATCAGGAAGATCAGATTTAACCTGGTGCCGAGCCTTCTGCCCATTAGCAAATATGCTGCAGCTATCCCTGTGGTTGCATGAGGGATGGTCCTATAATCAAAGAGGAACTAGAAGAGTTTGGTTTCTAGTGAAGCTCTGCATTGGGTCACCTATGTTCTAATATTATCCCGATTCCTAATGGGGAGGCATCAAATCAATAATACATTTTGCTTGGGATCAGAATGTGCCAACAACACCTTGTTTTTCATTTCACCGAAAGATAAGGCTTGGCTACATGACCATTTCCAAGGCTGACCCTTTTTAAAAAGTTGATGCAAAGGTCCAGGATGGAGGCCAGGTTATGTATGAACTTTCCATGATAATTCATCAGCCCAAGGAAAGACTTAAGCTCCAGTCTAGATGCAGGAACAGGGGCACTTTTGATCACCCTCACTTTATCTTCCATCGTGTGTAACCAAGTCTTGGTAACTCTAGCTCAAGTAGGTGATTTGGGGTACCTGGAACACACATTTTTCCCTTTTAAGGTGCACTCCCACCTGGGAAAAATGTCTAAGGACTACATGCAAGTTCTCTCATGCTCCTTATTGGGCTTCCCTATTAATAGCATGTCATCAAGATAAATGGTGACCTGGGGTTGACCTTGTAAAATGTTTTCCATCATTCGTTGAAGAATTACATAGACTGACGATACCCCAAATGGCAGTCTCGTACCTTTGTACAACTCCTTACGGGTATTAACTGGAGCATACTTCTGGGAATTCTCATCTAACTGCAATTGCAAGTACGCATGGCTCATGTCCAGCTTCGTGAAGGACAGCAACCCCTGCCAGTTTTGCATATGAATCCTCTCTGCAAGAGGTTGGATATTAATTCAGTAACAAAAAGTGGTTTATGTTTGTTTAAAATCACCACAAAGGCAAACTAGCCATCGGGGTTCACAATCGCTATGACCAGCGCTGCCTATTCTGCAAACTGGACTGGTTTGATGATTCCTTCGCTTTCCAGCCTCCTTTTCTTTTTGCCTCTCCTTTTGCCCGTAAGGCAAATAGCATTGGGAAGGCCTTGCAGAATTGTGGAATTGCTTCCTGTCAATATGCAAGGTGGTCTTGCCTCCTTTGACAGACCTTCCAGAAAAGCTTTGGGATATTTACTTAGGACATTACTCAGGCAACCAAACGTTGAATCAAAAAATGGCGAAGTGCATCTTTCTCAACCATTTTCACCTCCATCCAGCTTGGGCCTGAGCCTTTTACTGAAAATATGTTGCTAGAAAAGCGCAGCAGGTCGGGCAGCATCCAAGGAGCAGGAGAATCGACATTTCGGGCATGAGCCCTTCTTCAGGAAGAGCCCTTCTTCGGGCTCATGCCCAAAATGTCGATTCTCCTGCTCCTTGGATGCTGCCTGACCTGCTGCGCTTTTCCAGCAACACATTTTCAGCTCTGATCTCCAGCATCTGCAGTCTTCACTTTCTCCTGAGCCTTTTACTCCAATCAATGGTAACTGAACTAGCTGCTTCTCATAAAGACCAAAATCGAAGTTGTACCCTTAATCTGTAAAGGATCCCCGGGATGTCCAAAATTTAGTCTAGCCAAGATCTTGTGCAAACTTAAGGTTTGGGATCCAGAGTGAATTTTGTTAAAGACTGGTTCTGCCAACACTGAAACAGCCATGCCAGTTTCGACTTCCATCAGAACCAGGTGATCATTTAACCAGGCAATCATTTTGATTGATTCTGATTTGGATGTTGCCAAATAATTTAATTGTTCAAAACCAGATGGAGGTGAACTTTTCAGGGTGTGCACTTTCCTGGTTACTGGCCCATGTTCTCTTACTCAATTTAGATCTAACAGGACTCTTTTACTGTTTCTAGTCTGCATACGCAGAAACTACACTGGCTTGCTGGCTCCAATACTGAAGAAACTTTTAACCATTTGGCCGAGGCTTGTTTTTGTTTGGGGTTTTGCAGTGGGCTGAACTAGAAACCCTCCATTCAGGAAATGCCCTAAGTGAAGCTATGCAATTGCTTCAATGGTGTTCCCCAAACTCAGTTGGCCCGGCGAGGGTGAACACTTCCAATGCAATATCCTGCAATTCGTATATTCCATTTGCCCCATTTTCCAATAATATAGCCAGTTGTAATGCATCATTCCTGATGAAGAGCTTAAACGTGAAAGGTCGATTCTCCTACTCCTCGGATGCTGCCTGACCAGGTGCTTTTCCAGCACCACACTCTCAACTCTGAACTCCAGCATCTGCACTCCTCACTTTCTCCCAGTTGTAATGTATGTTTGAAGTCCAGTTGGGTTTCTGTTCGTAAGAACTTTTGCATGGTTGCATCAGTAATACCATTGACGTCGCCACTGAAATAATTCTACAGATGAGGTATCCCATTACCAAGTCACCTTTTATTTACAAATGGAGAATCTTTGACCCTGATCCAGCTCCCTCAGAGCCAGTAGTCAAAGTGAACAGGATGGAGAAAGTGCGGACTACAGATGATGGAGATCAAAGTCAAGAGTGTAGTGCTGGAAAAGCACAGGTCAGGTAGCATCCGAGTAGCAGGACAATTGACATTTCGGGCATATGCCCTTCATCAGGAATGAGACTTGTGGTCTGGCAAGTGTGGGGAGGCTGGGGGCTGAGTGATAAATGGGAGTGGGTGGAGTTGAGGGGGAAGGTAGCTGCGAAAGCAATAGGTAGATGAAGGTAAGGGAGAAGGTGTAGGTCGAAGAGGAGGATGGAGTGGATTAATGGGAGAGGTGATGGACAGGTCGATCAGCTTTCCCATCTATCAGATCCATTCTCCGCTTCAACCTATACCTTCTCCCTTACCTTCATCAACCTATCGCTTTCGCAGCTACCTCCCTCCTCAACCCCACCCCTCCCATTTATCTCTCAGCCCCTTAACCAACAAGCCTCATTCCTGATGAAAGGCTTATGACCAAAATGTCGATTCTCCTGCTCCTAAGATGCTGCCTGACCTGCTGTGCTTTTCCAGCATCACACTCTTGAGAGTTAACAATGTATCTGACACACCTGTTTTTATCTGTCAGCCCTGGCCTGCTGAGTTGACTGTTAACCTGGTTCAATCAGGGAACTCATATTCTACAAGGTCCATCTGGCTGACCTCATTATAATCACTACAGTAATGGCTGCATCAGGACCGTTTCCTTTTTCTGGCCTGGAATGGATTAAATTAGATTAGATTACTTATAGTGTAGAAACAGGCCCTTCGGCCCAACAAGTCCACAACAACCCTCCGAAGAGCAACTCACCCAGACCCATTCCCCTACATTTACCCCTTCACCTAATACTATGGGCAATTTAGCATGGCCAATTCACCTAAACTGCACATTTTTGGACTGTGGGAGGAAACCGGGGCACATGGAGGAAACCTATGCAGACACGGGGAGATTGTGCAAACTCCACACACACGGTTGCCTGATGCAGGAATTGAACCCGGGTCTCTGGCACTGTGAGGCAGCAGTGCTAACCACTGTGCCGCCCAAATAGAAAATTTCATAAACTTTGATTCAAACTTCCACTCTTCTCTCACCTTCACATTATCAATTTCTGACTCTGTTTCAATATCTTTAAATCCATTTCTGGAGATGAACCAGCAACAAAACTTTTCTTTAAGCCCACTGATTCCTACAGCTAATTAGACTTCAGTTCCACACACCCTATCTCCTGCAAGGACTTAATTCCATTCTTTTGCTTTCTCATATGATATATCAACTGATCTGATTATACAACCTCCCACCGTCCAAATAACTCTTTCGACACATTTTCCTACCTCCACAAATGGGGATTTTATTGAAGTACCATGTTGGCAAGGTCTTGTTTCATGAACTTTCGCTTCTTCCCAGACCATAATACAGTTTTGCTTGACCCCACATTCTACCCCACCGATATCCAGAGAATCATAGAATCCCTACAGTGTGGTAGCTGGCCACTTGGCCCATTGAGTCTATATAACCCCTCTGAACAGAATCCCACTTTGACCCATGCTCCTAGCCTATCCATGAAACCCCACATTGCCCATAGCTAATCCGACTAGCCTGCACCTACGTGGACACTAGATTAGATTCCCTACAGTGTGGAAACAAGCTATTTGGCCCAACAAGTCCACATTGACCCTCCGAAGAGTAACCCACCCAGACCCATTCCCCTACTCTATATTTACCCCTGTCTAATGCACCTAACACTATGGGCAAACTAGCATTGCCAATTCACCTGTCTTGCACATCTTTGGATTGTGGGAAGGAACCGGAGCACCCAGAGGAAATCCACGCGGACACAGAGAGAATGTGCAAACTCCACCTAAACAGTTGCCCAAGGCAGGATATGTGAGGCAACAATGCTAACTACTGAGTCAATTAAGCATGGTTAATCCACCTAGTCTGCACATATCTGGACTGTTGGAGGAAACCCACATAGGCATGGGGAGAATTTGCAAACTCTACAAGGATAGTCACGTGAGGATAGAATGAAACCTGGGTTCCTGGTGTTGTGAGGCAGCAGTGTTAACCACCGAGCTGCTGTGCTGTCCCTATATTTGAAAATCATTCTGCCACATGTTCCACCTCGAAACACATCTTCCTTTTACTTTTCAGCATTCCAAAGAGACCATTCCCTCCATGACACCCTGGCTCATTCCTCAAGTTCTGATTCTTCTCTTTTTTTCCTCCAGAGCCGCAGGAGATGGGGGAGATGCTAAATGAGTATATTTTGGAGAAGGATATGGAAGATATCGAATGTGGAGAAATAGATGGTGACATCTTGAAAAATGACCATATTACAGAGGAGTGGTGCTGGATGTCTTGAAACGCATAAAAGTTGATAAATCCCCAAGTAGATTGGATGGGGCGGAGTTTGTGCAGTGTGTCCAGGAAGCTTTTCTAACGCAGTATGTAGATTGTCCAACCAGAGGGGAGGCCATATTGGATTTGGTACTCGGTAATGAACCGGGACAAGTGGTGGGCTTGTTAGTGGGTGAACATTTTGGTGATGGTGACCACAATTCTGTGACTTTCACCTTGGTTATGGAGAGAGATAGGTGCACACAACAAGGTAGATTTTACAATTGGGGGAAGGGAAATTACGATGCTGTAAGACAGGATTTGAGGAGCATATGTTGGGAGCATAGGCTGTCAGGGAAGGATGTGGTGGAAATGTGGAACTTTTTCAAGGAGCAGATACGACGTGTCCTTGATATGTATGTACCTATCAGGCAGGAAAGAAATGGTCGTGTGAGGGAGCCTTGGTTGACAAGGGAGGTTGAATGTCTAGTAAAGAGGAAGAAGGATGCTTACATAAGGTTGAGGAAACAGGGTTCAGACAGAGCAGCCAGAAGGGACCTGAAGAAAGGGATTAGGAGAGCTAAGAGAGGGCATGAAAAATCCTTGGCGGATAGGATCAAGGATAACCCCAAGGCATTTTATGCGTATGTGAGAAACCTGAGAATGACGAGAACGAGGGTAGGTCCGATCAAGGACAGTAGTGGGAGACTGTGTATTGAGTCGGAAGAGATAGGAGAGGTCTTGAACAAGTACTTCTCTTCAGTATTTACGAATGAGAGGGACCGTACTGTTGAAGAGGAGAGTGTGAAATGGACTGTTAAGCTAGAAGAGATACTTGTTAGGAAGGAAGATGTGTTGGACATTTTGAACAACTTGAGGATAGACAAGTCCCCCAGGCCTGACGGGATATATCCTAGGATTATGTGGGAAGCAAGAGAGGAAATTGCAGAACCGTTGGCAATGATTTTTTTGTCTTCACTGTCAACGGGGTTGGTACCAGGGGACTGGAGAGTAGCGAATGTTGTGCCCCTGTTCAAAAAAGGGAATAGGGATAACCCCAGGAATTACAGGCCAGTTAGTCTAACTTCTGTGGTAGGCAAAGTAATGGAAAGGGTACTGAGGGATAGGATTTATGAGTATCTGGAAAGACACTGCTTGATTAGGGACAGCCAGCACGGATTTGTGAAGGGTCGGTCTTGCCTTACAAGTCTTATTGAATTCTTTTGAGGAGGTGACCAAGCATGTGGATGAGGGTAGAGCAGTGGATGTAGTGTACATGGATTTTAGTAAGGCATTTGATAAGGTTCCCCATGGTAGGCTTATGCGGAAAGTCAGGAGGCATGGGATAGAGGGAAATTTGGCCAATTGGATAGAAAACTGGCTAACCGGTCGAAGTCAGAGAGTGGTGGTAGATGGTAAATATTCAGCCTGGAGCCCGGTTACAAGTGGAGTTCCGCAGGGATCAGTTCTGGGTCCTCTGCTGTTTGTAATTTTTATTAATGACTTAGATGAGGGAGTCGAAGGGTGGGTCAGTAAATTTGCAGATGATACAAAGATAGGTGGAGTTGTGGACAGTGAGGAGGGCTGTTGTCGTTTGCAAAGGGACTTAGATATGTTGCAGAGCTGGGCTGAGGAATGGCAGATGGAGTTCAACCCTGCCAAGTGTGAGGTTGTCCATTTTGGAAGAACAAATAAGAATGCTGAATACAGGGTTAATGGTAGGGTTCTTAGTCAGGTGGAGGAACAGAGGGATCTTGGGGTCTATGTTCATAGATCTTTGAAAGTTGCCACTCAGGTGGATAGAGTTTGTAAGAAGGCCTATGGAGTATTATCGTTCATTAGCAGAGGGATTGAATTCAAGAGTCGTGAGGTGATGTTGCAGCTGTACAGGACTTTGGTTAGGCCACAGTTAGAGTACTGTGTGCAGTTCTGGTCGTCTCACTTTAGGAAAGATGTGGAAGCTTTGGAGAGGGTGCAGAGGAGATTTACCAGGATGTTGCCTGGAATGGAGAATAGGTCGTATGAGAATAGGTTGAGAGTTCTCGGCCTTTTCTCGTTGGAACGGCGAAGGATGAGGGGTGACTTGATAGAGGTTTATAAGATGATCAGAGGAATAGATAGAGTAGACAGTCAGAAACTTTTTCCCCGGGTACAACAGAGTGTTACAAGGGGACATAAATTTAAGGTGAAGGGTGGAAGGTATAGGGGAGATGTCAGGGGTGGGTTCTTTACCCAGAGAGTGGTGGGGGCATGGAATGCGCTGCCCGTGGTAGTGGTAGAGTCAGAATCATTGGTGACCTTTAAGCGGCATTTGGATGGGTACATGGATGGGTGCTTAATCTAGGTTAGTGGTTCGGCACAACATCGTGGGCCGAAGGGCCTGTTCTGTGCTGTATTGTTCTATGTTCTATGTTCTATGTTCTAACTGATCAGGTGTAACCTAGAACTCAGTGGGAATCTAGAGAAGTGATTGCAGGGCCTCTTGCTGAGGTATTTGTATCATCGATTGTCAGAGGTGAGGTGCCGGTTGGCTTGAAGAGGGAAAGGTATAAGAACATGGTGCCACTATTTAAGAAAGATGGTAAGGAAAAGTGAGGAAATTATAGACTAGTGAGCATGACATCAGTAATGGGCAAGTTGCTAGAAGGAATCCTGAGGGACAGGATTTCCAAATATTTGGAAAGGCAAGGACTGATTAGGGATAGTCAAAATGGCTTTGTGCATGGAAATTCATGCCTCACAAACTTCATTGAGTTTTTTGAAGAAGTAACAAAGAGGATGGTGAGGGCAGAGCGGTAGACGTGATCTATCTGGACTTCAGTAGGGCTTTTGACAAGGTTCCCCATGGGAGACTAGTTAGCGAGTTTAGATCTTGTGGATTACAGGGAGATCTAGCCATTTGGATACAAAACTGGCTCGAAGGTGGGTGGTGGTGAAGGGTTGCTTTTCAGATTTGGAGTGACACAAGGATCGGTGCTTGGTCCACTACTTTTCATCATTTATATAAATGATTTGGATGTGAACATAGCAGGTAGTTACTAAGTTTGCAGATGACACCAAAAGCAGAAGTGTAGTGGACAGCAAAGAAGGCTACCTCAAGGTATAATGTGATCACGATCAGAAATGCCAATGGACTGAGGAGTGGAAGATGGAGTTTAATATAGGTAAATGTGAGATGCTGCATTTTGGAAAAGCAAATCAGTGCAGGACTTAATAGTAAGGTCTTGGGGAGTGTTGCTGAACAAAGAGATGTTGGAGTGCAGGTTCATAATTCCTTCAAAGTAGAGTCGTAGGCAGATAGGATAGTAAGGAAAGCATTTGGTATGCTTTCCTTTATTGGTCAGAGTATTGAGTACAGGAGTTGGGATGGCACGTTGCAGCTGTACATGAGATTGGTTAGGCCACTTTTGGAATATGGCATGCAATTCTGGTCTCCTTCTTAACGGAAGGATGCTGTGAAACCAGAAAGGGTTCAGAAAAGATTAACAAGAATGTTGCCAGGTTTGGAGGATTTGAGCTATTGGGAGAGGCTGTTTTCCCTGGAGCATCAGAGGCTGAGAGGTGACCTTATGGAGGTTTATAAAATCACGAGGGGCACGGATAGAATAAATAGACAAGGTCTTTACCCTGAGCTGGACGAGTCCAGAACTAGAGGGCACAGATTTAGGGTGAGAGGGGAAAAGATATAAAAGGGACCAAAGGGCAACTTCTTCACACAGAGGGTAGTGCGTGTATGGAATGAGCTGCCAGAGGAAGTGGTGGAGGCT
The DNA here is from genome assembly GCF_047496795.1 of Chiloscyllium punctatum. Classification (NCBI taxonomy): domain Eukaryota; kingdom Metazoa; phylum Chordata; class Chondrichthyes; order Orectolobiformes; family Hemiscylliidae; genus Chiloscyllium; species Chiloscyllium punctatum. The sequence goes on along the minus strand of NC_092758.1, from coordinate 54,374,009 downwards.
GGTACAATTATAACATTTAAAAGGCATCTGGATGGGTATATGAGTAGGAAGGGTTTAGAGGAATATGGGCCAAGTGCTGGCAAATGGGACTTGATATCTGGTCGGCATAGACGAGTTGGACCGAAGGGCCTGTTTCCATGCTGTACTTCTCTATGACTCTATATCCACAGGTCATCATTCTACCACTAACTTCACCTCTATGCATATGCGTTTCTTTGCCTGTTTCATTAACATTCATTTTATCCTTTAACTACCAAGTCTATCTTCCAAACCATCATGTACATCATAAGAGTACAGTTGCTCATTGTAGCTCTTGTTGTCTGTTGAAATTGAACACCATCCTCACAAATCCACCAGAAGTTGTCTGCAACCACTCTGTGGCATCCTTGATCCAATTACAACTTGGTCAATCCTTCTTTATGCTACCCACCATTTCGCTCTTAAGATGAAATCTCTCAATTATCACTTCAAATGGCTAAAATACTGAATTTCTTTTTCTGAATGTCACTTCTTAACTCTTACAATTTCACTAATCATTTATTTTATGGATTACACGTGGAATTTTTAGCATTCATCATTGCATCAATATTTCAAAAGCCTCTGTTCCACAGATCTTTATTTAGTGCCCAAGTTTCCAAATCACATAAACACAATATGAAATCCTTAATTTTTTTTAAAACGTTGCTACAACCTTAAGTTTTCTTATATTCACACATCTTTCACCTTCATGAAATTGCTTTATGGCTATCGCTCCCTTCTAACTTCTGCATAACAGCTATCATCTTCTGTTATAATCTGAGCCACGTCGATTTAAAAAGATAACTTACCTGTCTATTCCACCGTTGTACCCATCCACTTTAATCTTCAAATCAGATCCCTCTCTAACATATACTATGCAAATATCAGCAAGATCAAGCAGAATTAACGGCTTATAATGTCACTCCCCCTTCCAAACACAATCACTACATTCCATATTAGTCACCTGTAAAAGCTGCGAAGCCGGAAGAACATGCACGCTAGAACACGGCATGCTGGGAATTGTAGTCACCACACGGGCTCTATCGCGACGCGGAGAACTACAGATCCCGGTTAGCAATGCTTTCTTTGCCCCTCCAGAACAAAATGAGTCACAAACTCTGCCCGCTCAATGGGAGCGCGTCGTCAGGGCCAGTGTGAGGGCGGGGCCACATCACCATGGCGATGAGCGCGAGAACGGGATGATGATTGTAAAAAAGCCGATGACGTATGCCCCTCCCCCTCCCCCCCACAAGGCTTTGCAATGAAGAAAGAACTTGACGGTGAGAAGATGGAGCTTTAGGGAGAGTCGGCGGTGCTTGGGGAAGGAAAGCAAAGGAAAGGAATAAGGAAACGGATCGCTAAAATTCAGGAGTGTGGCGGCGGGGGGGGGGAAAAAAGCGATACAACTTGGGTGTTTCTATATGTTTGCGTTTCGCCTGTCGTCGTGCTGAGAGAGGAAACAAACGAAGAGGATGGCCAGCGCCAGTGGTTCGAAAGCGGAATTTATCGTCGGTGGAAAATACAAACTGGTCCGGAAAATCGGCAGCGGCTCGTTTGGTGATATCTACCTAGCGATTAACATTACTAATGGGGAGGTACGTGGTAAGGTGATGGGGTAAAGCCGTCCTATTCGCCCCCCTTTTCCCCAGTGTGATGGCCAGCGCTGTTTGATCACCCGCTGACCAGTGTGTTTTTCCCCCCCATTTCCTTCCTTGACCTTTCTAGGAGGTGGCAGTGAAATTGGAATCACAGAAAGCGAGGCATCCTCAGCTTCTCTATGAGAGCAAACTGTACAAGATCTTACAGGGAGGAGTCGGCATCCCTCACATCCGGTATGTTAAATTGATGAACTTTGTTGTGTTTGAGTGTTTTATGTAACAATTGCCCCCTTTTGAGTGTTTGTGCGGTAGACGACCGCCCTCTCTTTCCTTTCTCTCACCGCTACCCCCCCACCCATTTGAAAAAAAACCAGGAACAGCCTCCGCCAAAAGGCAGGCGAAAAGCTTGTGGCAACAAGGCACCCACTTCTATTATATAATCTCGTTTTAGTCTTTCTCCATTAATCGAAGCCGGTGATTTTGAGGGCGATGCGTTCGCGTATTTTTATTTTTAAATAAAGATTTCGCTGTGTCCCGAGCGATCACTTTGTGTGTGTGTGTGTGGCCTAATCTTACCCGACCTATGGTGTCCTTTCCTTTACCCGGTTGCAGTTCCCCTCTCTCTCTCTCTTCCCCCATACCTCTTACCACCCGCCCCAACAAAAAAAAACACTCTGGTAGTCAACACTCTTCGCCTTTTGAAAATCAGTCCGCAGGCATCGGGTTTTCTTGAGAAATGTATTCTCCAGGTGTTTTCTTTGATTTGTGTTCTGGCATGTACAGTGCGGATGACTGCGTGGAATGGCTGCTCTTTTGTTGTGTTTTGCACGGACATGTCATAAAATGGCGGATCGACGTGATTAAGAGCAAGTTTCATATCAGATTTATGTATTTTCGTGGTATCCCTGGTGATTCATTATTTCTGGCTCCCAAGGTGCTTGCGTACAATCTACTTAAGTTACATATTTCTAAGACAAGAGGCCTCTTTTTGTTGGCTACCTTGAAATGAACTACTCTTGCAGTCGACTTTTGTCTAAGTTTACAGACTGAGGAAGTACCTCGGTGTCTCCATTCAAAAAGTGCATTTATGTTTCTGTGTAGTTCTGGATAATTAATGGGGAAAATTTTAAATGTACAGAACTACGGGGTAGCTTAGCACTTGAATGGTGAGTTAATTCAAACAAGTGGAAAGAAAGTCAATTATATGACAAAGTTTTAACACTGTTAATGAGGAATATAGGTCATAACACTGCAGGCTAGTATGGTGGGCAGTAAGGAAGTAGTGTATTTTTTAAAAAGACTTTACCCCAATTGCAAGAATAATTGATCCAATTTACACATCACTTTAAAATTTACAAGGGGAGCTTTGTGGAAAAAATATTTAAATAAAAAATAATATAATTAAGATGGTTTCCACCTCATAGTAATTAAAAATTGTTCCAAACTCTCCTATTCAAGCTGTCGCAAAATTATTCTTTTCTTTCAATATGAAAGAAAACCAAATAAGAGGTCTGTCTGTTTAAAATATTAGTTTTTCTTACACAGTTACTGAGCAATTGAACAAAAATGAGAAGCTCAGGTGGGATACACAGTAGATATGTCTATGTGAGCCTTCAGGTCTGTCTTCTCTACAAAATAAGTTGCAGAGCTGGTGGTGCTGAAGACAAAATACCTGCATGTTGAGAAAGTTGATGACCTTTGTGGAAAAATTAACTGTCACTCTCCTCAGGCTCTCCAATCTGACTATTTCTAGCAACCATGGTACTTTACATTTAGATATCCCTAAATGTATTAACAATTTTTTGCTTGGGTTTTGAGAAGTGGTGCCTGGATTTGCATCTTTGAAGCAATATCATTTTTATCATAGAGTTGAACAGACCACTAAATTGAGAGAATTGCAGTCAGTTCTATTGTGAGAACCAAACAATGTGGGCAGGACTACAGCAAGAAGAGTTCAATGCCAACATAAGTTATTCACTATGTAGAGAAAGAAAGGAACTTTTTGAAATGAAAATGCAAGAGTTAGAGTACAAGTAGAGAATCGGAAACAAAAATTAGAATCTTCACTTTTAACTAGGGGGCTTTGGAAAAGTGAGGAAGCAATTTGGTTGAAATTCAATTGGCTTGTTATGTTGTGCTTTGGTGTAGCTTTTAAAGAGGATTTCAAAAACCTACTCACAATTTGGTGCAAAGGAATTTTGTTTTAAGAGTGTAGATAGACAGGCAATTGAAGTGAAACTCTGAAACATTCTCAAAATTCTAGAAATGTAGAATTCTGTTTTTCTGCAGCCTGAAGCCTTTTGGAACATAAAGCCATAAGACTGAACTGGAGTAGACCATTTGACGTTTCGAGTCTGCTCTACCATTCAGTAGGATCTTAGCTGATCTGATATTGCTGGCATCCACTTTCTTGTTCTTTCTCCATAACCCTTGATAGCCCTACTGATCAAGAATCCTCGGCAGTCTTAAACAAAAACAAAGACCCTGTTCTAAACTGCTGTCTGTTAGAGAGTTCCAGACACCTGATTCTCTGAAAATAAATTGTCTTGTCTCAGTCTTAAATTGGTGCCCCTTTATTCTGTGACTATGCTTTGTCATCAGGAAAAACATCCTATCCACATTTATCAAACCCCTTAGGAATCCTGTTTCAATGAGATCACGTCTTATTCTAAATGAGTAGGGACCCCACCTGTGTAGCCTTGCTTACAAGACAATCTCTTTCTATTAGCGGTCATCCTAGTAACCACATGTGAACTGGCTCCAATGAAATAATGATTTTCTTTGATTAAGGGGAGCAAGCTACTCTGCCCTCGATTTGATCTCACCAGCACCTTGTGCAGTTGCGCTGAGACTCACCTACTTATATCCTCCATACTTCTTGGAGGGCCAGCGTTCCTTTCCTTCTGACTTGAAACATTAATTCTGATTCCTCTCCTCCAGATGCTGCCAGACCTGTTGAGCTTTTCCAGAAATTTTTGTTCCTTTACCCTTCCTGGTTAACTGCAACACCTGTGTGCTACCTTTGTTTCACCCACAAATACTCCCAAGTCCCTTTTTGTTGCAACCTTCTGCAGGTTTTCTACTGTAAATAGTACTGCTTTCCCTTGCAAAATGAACTGCTTCACATTTTCCTACATTATGTTCACAGCCTCACGTTTTGACCCCCTCACTTATCGATATCTCTCTAATTTTTGTAAACCCTTTGCAATTGCCTTTCCAACTGTTCATCTGCAAATTGACTACAGTATACATTTGCCTCCTTCCTCCAAGTCATTAATATAAAATTGTTAACATTTGTGATCCTAGCACTGATCCCTGTGGAACCCCACTGTTTACAGATGCCCAGTAGCCAGTTCTTCATTGTACCCATGTACTACCTCCAACACAATGGAATTTTATCTTGTGACTTAGCTTTTTGTGAGGTGCTTGCTGAAAGTCTAATTACAACACAATTACTGATTCCATACTATCTACTCTGGTTGAGACTTGCTCTCAAAACTCTAAATTAGTCAGATTCAATTTCCCTTTCATGAAGCCATGCTGACTTCGATGAGATGATGGTTTTCCAAATATGCTGATATAACGTCTAATTGATTCTGGTTCATTTTTAAAAATTTAGAAGTTTGGGATTGTCATTAAGAATGTGCAGGGCATTGGAGTCAAGATGCTGCTTAACCATGATCTGATTAAATGGTGGACCATGGACAGGCCAAGCTCGTCTTTGTGCCTTTATTTGTAAGGCAATTGTTACAATGTTCATTAGATCTGAAGACCTTTCCTAGAAGTTTTTTGTGCTATATTTGGATTTCGCATTTGTGAAACAAACTGTTGCAGTGTGATTGGAACCACATAGAATAGAATATGGATGAGTATCTGTTTATGGAGAGAAGAAGGTATTGTACCATTTGCTTCATTTGAGTCAGCTCACCAGCATTCTTTCTCAATACATGCTACTTAATGCATTTTAGCAATTTGAAGTTTGGAGACATTGCTTGAATTTTTACCACCTGCATGTATTGGGCATTTTGTGTCAACTACTTAGTTGGGGTTGTGGTTCTGTTCGCCGAGCTGAGAATTTGTCTTGCAAACGTTTCGTCCCCTGTCTAGGTGACATCCTCGGTGCTTGGGAGCCTCCTGTGAAGCGCTTCTGTGCTGTTTCCTCCGGCATTTATAGTGGCCTGTCTCTGCCGCTTTCGGTTGTCAGTTCCAGCTGTCCGCTGTAGTGGCCGGTATATTGGGTCCAGGTCGATGTGTTTGTTGATAGAGTCTGTGGATGAGTGCCATGCCTCTAGGAATTCCCTGGCTGTTCTCTGTTTGGCTTGCCCTATAATGGTATTGTTGTCCCAGTCGAATTCATGTTGCTTGTCGTTTGTGTGTGTGGCTACTAAAGATAGCTGGTCGTGTCGTTTTGTGGCTAGTTGGTGTTCATGGATACGGATCGTTAGCTGTCTTCCTGTTTGTCCGATGTAGTGTTTTGTGCAGTCCTTGCATGGGATTTTGTACACTACATTGGTTTTGCTCATGTTGGATATCGGGTCCTTCATTCTGGTGAGTTGTTGTCTGAGAGTGGCTGTTGGTTTGTGTACTGTTATATGAGCCCTAGTGGTCGCAGTAGTCTGGCTGTCAGTTCGGAAATGCTCCTGATGTTTGGTAGTGTGGCTAGTCCTTTGGGTTGCGGCATGTCCTCGTTCCGTTGTCTTTCCCTTAGGCACCTAGACAGGGGACGAAACGTTTGCAAGACAAATTCCCAGTTCGGCAAACAGAACCACAACAACGAGCACCCGAGCTACAAATCTTCTCCCAAACTTTGAACTTAGTTGGGGTGTTTATTCTTTCATGTAATGTTTCCTGTGAATGGTTAGGGTCTTGACTTAGCTAATGAGTTGATGCAAAGTAATTTGGTGTAGGAAGCAGTGGCACACTTGATAAATTGCTCTCGACAAATGGATTAGACAATTTGATATATCCAAGTATGATCAGAATTTTCAGATCGCATTTTAAGTTTTTGGGGTTATATGAAGTGAAATCACTTGCTTCTGTCCTGAGTGTTGAAAGGTTGGGAAATTCACTGAAGATTGCTGTTCCTCGTGGATCTTGTCCTTACTGTAATTGCCCCATCCCTCGCCCTCAACAGATCACGTGAGGTTGGGGGCGGGGGAATCTCAGCTGTGACTGCTCTAAAACATTTTAGCTTCTGTTTTTCTATATCCTTCAAATTGAGAGCCTTCTTTGTGCACTTCTGTTCAGCAAGGCTTCAGTTGCCATTGCTTCCTTGAGCCAACCAAATATCTTTATGCAAACTGCATAGCAAGTGTTGTCTTGGTAAAGCAACTTAAATTATAACTAAACTGCTAGTTGTCACATTTGTAGCTTTCTTCATTGGTCACCATGTCATACGAGCAAGATTCAAATTCTCCATTCAATTCAGTTCTAAAGATCAATATTTGTCTGATATTAGACTAGATATGCCACTCTGGTTTCATGGCCTTTGTGAAGCTGTTAATAAGTTGCAATGCAGTCTGTTATTTATATAATATATTTAAAAGATGGCAACAGTATTTGATGCATTGAGAACCTAGTTCTGCATTAGTCCATTGCTGGTTTTTAACTGTTTCTGATGACTTTTTACCTGAAAGAAAATGTTGCAAGACATTAATCAATGAATGCTGATTGCATTATGGTCCGAACTGTAAGCAATGATGGCAAAACTTGGAATAAAACTCCATTTTATGCCAAATGGCCATTCAAACAGAAGACCTTTTGATAACTAACTTGTGACCGTCAGTTCAGACCATTTTTGATCAGCATATAGCTTCAACAACGCTAACTGGTTAAGGGTTAAGATTAATTTTCAGCTCACTAACTAAGGTTAGGGCGGTCAGTGGTGCATGTACTGCTGTACGTAGTGAGAATGAATTTGTACATCAAGCTTTTAGAAACATTTAACTTTAAGACATAATTTGAAACGTTTTAAATGACTGCTGTTGGGTAAGGATAATTGAATTAAAATTAGAATTTGTAAATTACATAAATTGTCAGCAGAAACATCGTTACTTTATTTGTACAATGTTCAGCTTTGAAAATGTTCACCTAAGTGAAAATCCTTAACTGTAAAATCTGATGAAACTTGTGTATTATTTGCCTAGTATTTTGAATTTGCTGATTGTTAACAACTGTTAGACAGCTGGTTTGTTCAGGATTTGAGTCCCACCCAGATATGTTGCCAAAAGCAGCTGAATGTTGCTCCTAAATATTTGAGTCTAATTTCTTGTAGGTTGGGCAGTGCCACCTGGTGAAAGAACTGTAGGACACCCTTTGTGCTTGCTCAACTGACTGAATCAGGAAGTGGGAAAATGTTGTCATAAAGATCTAATTGCATTTTATCTCAAATTTGTGATTGCAAGTCATGTATGGTTTTATTGGAGAAAAGGATGTCCTGCAACTAAAAAGCCACTGCAGAGTGGTTTTTTTTTTAAAAATTGCAATAAGACACCAATTATTGCTGCAATAATGTGAATCCAATCTCTGAACTTCAGCTATCACTGAATTGAAATTGAAGTACACGAGGAATGATTCAGACTGCAACTCCAGAGTTACAATTTACTGTCAGTAAAGCCCAAAATAGGAACAGTTGCATTTCTATGCCATTGTGACTTCAAATATTTTATTTGAATTCTCTCATTTGTTATGGTTCTCTGAGCTGAATTGTCTCTGCTTTAAAAATCATTCCAGAGGAAGTTATGTAAGAAATTAAGATTTCTGATACCTTGATCTTGTTTTGTAATCCCACAATTGTCTGAATGCATTGTTTTCTTCAAGATAACGTCAGCTTGTTGAAACTCCAATATGTTTTGTACAGATTAAAATTCTAAATCCTTTGTTCTATCCCAACATTATACTGGCCCTTTCCAAGTTTTTTTTATGGGATACTGTAAGAAGCTTATTTTAGAATTGCATTTTTTTAATCCGTGTCAGATTGTGTTCTTACATGTTAGATAAAGAGCAAATCTGGTTCTGTGGTAGCATTCCTTAACCTCTTTATTACCTAACTTATTAATTTTACTTATCAGTTTGCTAAATTAGAAAGTAAAGACCAGGAGATGGCCATTTGTTGTCTTAAGCCAGTTCTGCCATTTGATAAAATACTTGTTAACCTCAATTTTAAAAATGTAGTTTAGCCTCGATTTGGAATATTCAATTCTGTGCATAATTTACATATCTATGTGAGAGCTTTTGACTACAGAAGAACTAGATTTTGAGCGGAGGGTTACATAGGTAGATTGAAGAAGCAGTGTTCGTTCACTCGAGTGAGGATGAGGAAATTTGATAGTGGTGCTCTCAAGGTCATGAGGTTTTATGCAGTTTAGCCTGGGAGAAATCCTCCCCTGAGGGTTTTTTAATAGATATTTTTATTAGAAATTTAACATCTTTACAAGTTTACAAAAATAAACAAAACTCTCAAGTACAAACATTGATATACAATTAAATCTTAAATAACAACCAAAATTTAACAAAAGAAAAATACCGAGAAAGAAAAAGAACAAAACTCAACTAACTACTAATCTAACCTACAACTAACCAGAGTGTATATTTAAGTCTCTTACATTATTCAAATAAGAGAAAGAGAAAAAGCACAAAGGATAACACAGAAATTGGGTAGTGAGATACATGCTTGGAATGTGTTCATATTAAATGTAACAAAACCTGTATTCGTGTGGGTTTCCTCTCCCAAAGGGCCCCGGACCAGACAGGTTCGTAATCTCAATTAAATAAAAGCCCTTGTTAGGATAGCCGAAATATCTGTATTCATATAATTCAAGAAGGGCTGCCATATTTTATAAAATAATTCGGTCTTTCGGTGCACCATATTTGTAAGGAAGTCAAGGGGAATACATTCCATAATTAATCTGTGCCAATTTGAAAGTCCAGGGGGGCCCTCAGTCACCCAGTTTACCAAAATATTTTTCCTTGCACAGAAAGAGAGAATAGAAAATAGTTTCTTCCCGTGCATATCCAGGGAGGGTAAGTTCGAAAAGCCCAAAAGGAGAGGTACAGGGTCCACTTTAATTTCCGTTCCTAAAATTTCTGTCAGGGTACTTGCTACTTTAGTCCACTATCTACGGCTCTTATGACAGGTCCGTAGGCAATGTACCAGAGTGCCCACCTCTATTTTACATTTGGGACACATTGGAGATGTTCCTGCCTTATATTTTGCCAATCGATCCGTTGCTATATGGGCCCTATGAAATATCTTCAGCTGGATAGCCTGAGTTCTGTTACAGATAGTGATTCTTCTGGCATTTTCCCAAATGTCATTCCACGTTTCTATAGAGATTTCTAGTCCCAAATCCTGATCCCATGTTTTAAGCAGATTGTCCATATCTCCTGATACTTCATCATATAATAAATGATAAATAGTATTGACGGAAGATACCCGCACTGGTCGTAGTACTCTACATTCTCTACCTGATTTATAAAGACTATCTAATAACATAGTCTTCTTCTGTATATAATCTCGAATTTGGAAGTATTAAAATAGGTCTCCATTAGGTAATCCGAATTTCTGACGCAGCTGTTCAAAAGACATCAGGACCCCATCTTTAAATAGGTCCCCTAGACATGAGATACCCCTGGATCTCCAGAGTTTAAAAGTGGCATCTGTAAACCCCGGTTGGAATCCCCATGCTCCCACTATCGGTGCATAGGGGGATGTTTTATGTGAGTTGCCCTCACTTTGCCGCATTATATTCCAAGCTTTAATTGTGTTTAGTATTATAGGGTTTTTACAGTGATCTGTAATGGTTTTCCTCTTGTCTGAAAATAAAAGGTTAATAAGTGAGCATTTTACTTGAGAAGCCTCCATGTCCAGCCAGATTGGGTCTTAGCTGATTGATTACTGATCAGACATGTAAATTAATCGGGAACTTAACTGATATTTCCTAAAATCTGGGAAATCCAATCCTCCCCTTGCCTGTGGCTGCTGTAGCTGCTTCAGCTTAATGAGGAGCAGTCTATGATTTCAGATAAAGGAACCCAAACAGCCATATAACCTATGTAGTGCCAGCCTCGGCAGCATCACCGGAAGCATTCTCATGGGGTATAGGAGACGGGGCAGGACATTCATTTTAATTAGTGCTATTCTACCCAGCCAAGAAATTGGAAGGTCTCCCCATCGCTGGAGGTCCTGCCTTATCCTTTCCAGTAAATGCACAAAGTTAGCCTTGTATTACTGACCAAATACTGGGGTAATAAAAATGCCTAAATATAAGAAACCCTCCAGGGACCACCGAAAGGAAAAGTGGGATCCATCCAATAAGTGGGATATACTAGCAAGGCCATCCATTGGCATAGCCTCTGATTTTGAGAAATTAATTTTATAGCCTGAGAATGCGCTAAATGTATTCATAACTTGGATTAAGCGAGGTACGGACATCAGAGGATTACTGAAGAATAGAAGAACATCGTCTGCATAAAGGGTAATTTTATGTTTACCTGTACCAATCCTCGGGGCCGTTATATTAGGATCAGCCCGTATAGCTTCTGCTAGTGGTTCAATTATTAGCGTAAATAACAATGGCGAGAGAGGACATCCCTGACGGCAGCCCCTACCCACACTGAAGCTATCTGAGCCTAATCCATTGGTAACCACAACCGCTTTGGGATCGCTATACAATGTTGAGACACATTTGGTAAACACCTTTCCAATGTGTAACACAAATATGACCATTCAACCCTATCGAATGCCTTTTCCGCATCTAATGAAACTACTACTCCTCGTATCTTTCCCTGATGGCAGACTTGAATCATATTCAAAACCCTTCTAATATTATTGGATGATCTACGGCCCTTAATAAACCCCGTCCGATCCTACTTTATGATATATGGCAGTACCCTTTCTAGTCTCAATGCTAACGTTTTAGAAAGGATTTTAAAAATCTACATTTAGCAAGGAAATTGGTCTGTATGACGTGCAATCTTCTGGGTCCTTTCCTTTTTTAAGGATGAGAGAGATATTCGCCTCTTTCAGTGAAGGCGGGAGACAGCCCTGACTGTATGTGTAGTTACACATGTCCATAAGTGGACCAGCCAATATTCCTGTAAATTCTTTATAGAATTCAGCTTGAAAACCATCTGGGCCAGGTGCTTTACCGCTCTGAAGTTGCCTGATTGCGTCAAGTATTTCTTGGACTGTTAGGGGAGCATTTAAGACGGATACCTGTTCTGGAGTTAGGTCCAGGAAGGTCAAATTTTTTTAAAATGATTGCATCATCCTAGTCCTGTCTTCACAATCCTGCAATTTATATAAATCAGAATAAAATTTTCTAAAGATTGCGTTATCCTTTTATGGTCATGAGTCAAAATACTCGTACTTTCCTTGATAGATGTGATAGTTTGAGGGGCCTTTTTTTCTTTGCAAGAAATGCTAAGCATCTACTCGGTTTGTCGCCAAATTCATATAACCTTTGTTTTGCAAATAATATTTCCCTCTTACTTGTTTGGTTAAGCGTGGTGTTTAGGGCTAGTCTAAGGGCGGTAATCCTTTGCAATTTGATAATAGGTCTATCAGCGTATGCTGTTTCAGCCACTTTTAAGCAAGCTTTGAGCAGACGCTGTTGTTCTCCCTTTAATTTCTTTCTGGGTGGCTGAGTAGGAGATGATCAAACTTCGCGTGTAAGCTTTCATGGTCTCCCACATCATTGATGGGGTTGCTAGCTGTACTTAAATTAATTTCTAAAAAAGTTTTAAATTCTTGAGAGAAGTACCTTACAAATTTACTATCTTTCATCAGGAAGGGGTCCATACACCAATGCTGAGGGGATGTCCCGTTGTTCCTCACCTTGATTTCCATATATACAGCAGCGTGGTCGGAAATTGCTATACTACCTATTTTACAGGATGATATGGAATTTTTAAAAATCGAGGGGCCAAAAAAATATCAATTCTGGTATGACATTTATGTGGATTGGAGTAAAAAGAAAAATCTCTGTCCTGTGGATGAAGACATCTCCATACATCTACTAGTCCTAATTCTTTGTTCAGATCCACCAATTGTCTGGAACTGGGAGATACTCCTGCAGTACTCTTGGGAATCATATCTATTTTCGGATCCCTAATACAATTAAAGTCTCCCCCTATAATTGTATGATGGACAACAAGAGCCATCAATTTTGAGAAGGCTTCCGTTATAAATTTAAAGGGGTGTGCCGGGAGGCAGTACAAATTTAAAATCCCATATTCCTCTCCATTTATAAGGGCTTTAATAAGAATATATCGTCCAGATTTGTCTTTTATCTGATTTAGGGTTTTAAAAGGGAAATTCTTCCAAATAAGAATAACAACTCCCCTACTTTTTAAGCTAAAAGAAGAAAAAAAGGCCTGATCAAATCCACCCTGTTGTAATTTCAAGTGTTCTTTATCTAGCAGGTGTGTCTTCTGTAGGAGACCTAAAATCAACTCTTTCTTTCCTGAGATTTGATAATATTTTCTTCCTTTTGACTGGCGAATTACTCCCCTTGACATTCCAGGTGCACCACTTAACCGACCGATCAACCATAATCGTCTGGGCATATCTGAGACCCCTCGGGAGGGGAAACATCCTGAGCATAGAGCATATAAAATTCACAAAAAAAAGGCTCTCTAATACACTCTCAGCAGTATAATAAAAACTATTTCTAAATAACAAAAAAAAACATATTTAAATGGAGATTTCCCCCCTTGTTCCCAGGGGGTATCACTTCCTTTCCAAAGGTCCATCATATCCTCTCCCAACCAGTGCCCCACCCTTGACCCAAGCGCTCCTCAATAGGATGAGGAGAATTCAAATATACACACAAAGCTAGAGTTAACAGTGAGCACCCTACCCCTGTCCCCCCACACCAACACCTGAATATATTTGGTAATGTTAATACCATGTTTAACCATATATAGCTATAAAATTACAACCTCAATAAATAATTAAATATAATAATACAAAAATAACAAGGGAAAGCAATCCCGCTCCTAGAGACGGAAGTAAAATAGAATACGGTAACCACCTCTCCCCACCAACATTAACTAGACCCCCCCACCCGGCTTATAGAATAATAAAAAAAACCAGGGGGGGGGGTGTGGTGGGGGGAGAAAATCGTTAAGTAGTGAACGAATAAGTAAATCCACCCCCCCCCCCCCCCCCAAGATAAGGTTTAAAAAAAAAGAAAAGGGGGGATATAAACCGGAGTGGGGTGAAGGCAAACCAACATCCATTATCTCTTACAATTTATCTAAGAGAGTCCAAAAATTCCTTAGCCTTTTCCGGCGATCAGAAGTTATACACAGATCCTTCATGGTTAAAGCGTAGTGTCCCTAGAGGGTAGCGTAAGGAGTACTGAATATTTAAGTCCCTTAAACACTTCTTCGCCTTATCGAATGTCTTCCTCTTTCGGACCAGAGCTGGGGAAAAGTCCTGGAATAACGTTATCTTGGATCCTTATAGATCATGGCTTGGGAATCTTTTCCAAGATTTCTACAGGCTTCTAGGAGTATCTGCCTCTTCCTATAGCTCTGCAGCAGGAACAGGACCGGGCGGGGACACTGGTTCAAGCCGGGGCCACTTATTGCAACCCGGTAGGCCCATTCTACCCTTACCCGGCTTGATCCAGCCTCCATTAAAAGCTGTGGCAGCCACTATTCGAGAAACTCTGTAAGCTGGCCTTCCTCTTCCCGTTCGGGAAAGCCCAGCAAATGAATATTTTTTTCAACTACCTCGATTATCGAGGTCATCAATATGATTCTCTAAGGTCCGGACTCGCTGTAGTTTCGGAAGTCGCAGCCTTTAGCTCCGCCCCTCCAACTTGGCACTCGATTTCCTTAATGTCTCGGTCGTGCTTTTTGCAGCACGGCTGAGAGTGAGTCCCATCGACTTCGGGATTCTTCAATAAAAGCGTCGATCTTCGCATCCAGTTTGGAGATGATTTCCATGAGGCTCGCCACCGTAGGTAAGTCCCCCGGGTGGCTGCGGATGCCTCAGCCTCAGCTGGAGAGGGTGGGGGAGGGGTTCCTGCTTGCTGAGAACTGCGGGCTCCCTTCCCTTTCGTCATTTTTACAGAAGATAAGCAACTAATTAAATTAAACAGCGATTTTAGATTTGGTGGGGGTGGGTGTCCCACTTTGCCCAGGTCTTGAGAGGAGCACTGTAGACTCAGACTTGCTGGGTCGCTGACATCTTGGATATAACCCCCTCCCCCCGAGGGGGGTGAAGAGCAGAGGACCAATTGCAGTGAGTGAGTGTTTGAGACTGGGAAAAAGTTCCATGGCAGGTGACATGAGTAGATTCAACCTTGCCGTTTAAAGGAGAATTGGATAAGCAAGTGCAGCAAAAGAATAGCTGTGCTATGGAGAGCATATGAATGGGACTAGCTAAATTTCTTCTTGAAGAGATCTAGTCCAATGCCTTTAGTAAAGTTAACCAAATCTTTTGTTTTCTTGTTTGTATTCCACTGGACTGTTTTTGATTTGAAAACAACATGTATAATCGTTCTGTCTCAAAATCAATGTATGCTAATGATTTGTGAATTGTTTGCTTATAGGTGGTATGGACAAGAGAAGGATTACAACGTCCTAGTTATGGACTTGCTTGGACCAAGCCTTGAAGATCTTTTTAACTTCTGTTCTCGCAGGTTCACGATGAAAACTGTTCTGATGTTAGCTGACCAGGTCTGTATTGTTTATATAATAAATCCTGGTTGGATTTCTAAATGTTTTCAGTGTACGTGCATGGGTGTGGCTGCTTAAAATTGAATGTCATGTTGCGGGACGCTGCAATTTCCAACTTGGATACCCAATAACCATGGGCAGTGTGGTGGCTCAGTGGTTAGCACTGCTCTATCTACAGATAATTCGGCAACTATCTATATGGAGTTTGCATGTTCTCTCCATGTCTGTTTCTGCTGTATGCTCTAGTTTCATCCCAGGTCCAAAGATATGCAAGTATAATGAATTAGCCATGGTAAGTACAGGGTAAGAGGAATAGGACTGGGGAGCTGTTCAGGCATTTGGTACAGAATTGAAGGTCTGAACAGCCTCTTTTTACACAATAACTAATCATTATTGTGCATGCTGTCATGGCTTTGTGACAGATAGCGAAAGCATGTGCACACCTTGAATATATCACAATAGGGGTACCATTTATCAGAAACCTAAAATGGTCTAGCCACATAAATGCAATGCTGACGAAGTGGCGCATAGTTCACTTTGTGTCCCTCAGTCTTTCCAACATCTACAAGATACCAGTGTGATTAGTAAGATAAATCCCCACTCCATCACCTCTTTAAATGTTCACACCATCCACTGTTGCAGTAGGTGCTATACATAGGGTGTGTTGCAGGAACTCTGCAAAACTTACAAAGTCATGACATCTACCAACTAGATGGATGAGGTCAGCAAACTATGGTATCATGTCTTGCATGTCTCTCACCATAATTTGGCACCGCATCACTTTTTGCCCTCTGTCTGTAAATCAAAATCTTAGAATTTTCTCCCCAGTTGCACTGCGTTTTCCTACATAGGCTGCAAAAGGTCACAAGGCAATTTGACACGTTCTGAAGCAGGTTGGAGTAAGCAGTAAATATTTGTCTTAAAAGTGACATTCACATCCCAAGAAGAAAAATGAGTAGTAATCAAATACAGAAGTTTTTATGCTGTAATTCTTGACTGTCGTAAATCATAAGCACTAGCATGTTTATAAGACCAAAGTGGCCTTATTATTGTGCTGCACTCACTACTAAGCAAGTGGAGACCAGCTACATCTTTTTTGTTTGTTGGCTATGTTTAAGACCACTATTACTACTAGGTTGAGCACCATATGTGCGTGCATTGAGTTAGTGTGGCAGGACTGTCACTGTGAAATCACAGGCAACTGCTACACTAATGAAGATGGTACAACTCATCTTCAAAGAGAAGAGGCATCGCAACATCCCCTGTAATCCTTTAGAATGTGATGTTACAGCCTGGTTACTGTTAGTGTTACTGATACCCTGTAGTAGTTAATATTATATCATTAAAGTGCAAATGTAATTGTTTCAGAAAATTATATATTGAAATCTAATTGCTTAGGTAACATCATTGTCACTTTTTCTTACTGTCAGGATGGTAGGCGCATGGTGTACTGAGACTTGGGTAATTTCTTAGACAGCAATGTCTCTGCCCTTGAATTTAATTAGTTAAGCAAATGATTGAAAGGTCTAGACTTCCCAAAGGAAGTCTTTGACAGGCCAAGATAAATGCTATGGGTTGCGTTAGTTCTGTAAGTAATAGTCAGAGTTAATTGTGAATATAACTTTAAATCTGAATTCATTCTTGAGCATACATGTATGCGCATACACAGGATGTGGCGGTAACTTTGATTCCAATGGCCATCTTAATACCATGAATTTACTTGTTAGATTTCTAAATTATGGTACTTCTGAAAGGAGATGAGTTACTCACTGTTGATTCTAGGTTAATGCACCTGCATTGTTCAATCTCTAATCATTTCCAGTGTGAATAGCAAGCAATTTCAGTTTGCACTGGTAATATTTAGAATAATGGTACAAGAGCAGAGTTCTTGGGTGTGTGCGCAACAGAATTTTGAAGATAGCAAGATATGTTGGGAAATTAGCCATTCAGGAGCTTGGGCTTATAAATAGAAGTATAGACAGTGAACAAGAGAAAATGAGAGCACTGGTTATTCTTATGGGAGTATTGTGTCCTCTTCTGAGAACATTTTAGAAAGGATGTTGAGGGAGTAGAGAAAGTATTTGAGAAACTTCATTTGCCTAAATTGGTGACATTGGTGCTGTGGTAACATAGTGCAGTTTTAGAAATGGTTTATTGGAGCTATTCAAAATAACAAGGGCTTTTGACCGATTAGATAGTGAGAAACTATTCCCTTTGGTATGAAAGTTTTAAAAATAAGAGGCCATAGTTTTAAGTTGGTAGCATGACCAGGTGTGATCTAAGACAAGTTTTTAGTAACATTGAAAATTTGAAATGCATATGCTGACAGTTTTTGTAGTGGTAGATTCAACTGTTGCTGTCAAATGGGATTTTGCTAATTACTTGGAGAACACTTACAGGATTGCTAGAAAATTGGAGTGGGACTCAGTAAGTTCCTCTTAAGAGCTGGCAAGGACAGGATTATCCAATGGCAGCTGCCTTTGCTGCAACTCTTTAGAGTGTCAATGTAGTCAAAAATAGGGTAAGCTGTTGAAATTACAGAACTCTGGAGTAGCGAATAATCAACTCTGAAGATCTGTTTTAATTTCACTGATGAAATAATTCCTTGCTTTGCCATTCGGTGCAATAAAGGCTGAAATCTGTGCTTTAGTTCATAACCTTATGTTGGGTTAGGATTGTAAAATTCAATATATCATGGACAAAACATTCTGGAGGAGAGAATTAACTTTTGCAAGACCTCTCCTGTGTACGCTTAAATTCCAGAATATTCCCATGGCTTTGCGGCTTTTTAACTTCTGGGGCAATCAACAGAGTTCTGTTTTGTCTTTGTATGCTGATAAACTGCAATGACATTGATTTTTTTTTCCCCATGGGGTCTATTTAAGTATAAAGTGGACTTGGAATAGTGATTGCTGTATAGAGTACAGGTATATTAAACTTGGTTGTTTGTTTTATGTGTGCAATGCCGTGAATGACACTGACTCTATAATGCAGTCCTACAATAAGTTCCAAAACTTATAACACAGTTGTTTCAAAGTTAACATTTAAATATTCAACATTGAAGTTTTCACTTGTGTGATTTAGATTGCATGGCTTTAAATGGAAAGTGAAGTAGAAAGCAGGAGACAAACCATCCTCCATTGTCATTCTGTCACTGCCATTGGAAGAATGATTGAAGTTTTTAAAATTTTTGTTGCATTCATGTTAAACCATTTCATTCAATGCAGTTTGTGCTGTGCAAATCAGTAATTTTATGAAAATGGTAGAATTTAGGTGATCTGAGTGGTTACTACATTTGAAGGTTAAAAAAATTCAATAGTTTTATATTGTATACAGCCTAGGAATAAGGTTGGCTCTTAGAGTTTTCAATTAGTCAGTCTGAACAGATTGTGGGTGACTGAATAGTCATTTCAGTCAGTTGGATGGCGATGGTTTGACTGGGCTAGCCACCTGACATTCCCAAATACTTTGGAGCAGAGAGAAAAATAAACTGTCCCA
Organism: Chiloscyllium punctatum; assembly: GCF_047496795.1. Taxonomy (NCBI): domain Eukaryota; kingdom Metazoa; phylum Chordata; class Chondrichthyes; order Orectolobiformes; family Hemiscylliidae; genus Chiloscyllium; species Chiloscyllium punctatum. The sequence continues at coordinate 54,355,203 of NC_092758.1, read as the reverse complement.
AGAATATGCTGTTGCAGCAACTTTCAAGCATTTAGAGCTCCATGAAGTCAGGAGATGCTATTAGATGTTGGGGTTAGGGAGCTGTAGAACCTGGGGAGGAATTTGTTTAATGCAACTGTGAATGAAGGTGAAGGCAGCCTATCAGCAGTACTTTGTTTTGCAGCTGAGCAAGATTAGAGCTCTGCAATGAATTAATGTGCCATCTTCCTGAAACTGGAGACAAAAAAGCTGCAGCTACTGCAATCCAAAGTAGACAGACGAGAGGCTAGAAGAACACAGCAAGCTAGGCAGCAGCATCAGGTGGTAGAGTAGAGTTATACTTGAAATGTTGACTTCTCCACATCCTGCTGCTGCCTGGCTTGCTGCGTTCTTCCAGCCTCCTGCTTGTCTACCTGACTGAAGCTGTGTACATGCTGAAGTTATGCATGAAAATATGTTGAGTGTATTTTCAAGAATCCAGAGCAGCAAAATCCTGATTGGGAAATGGTCTGGTAATCTCCGAATCTGAAGTAGAACAGTAGAACAGAGTTCTAAAGGTCTTGAAAGAAAATTAATTGAGATCCTTTGTAAGCTTTATTTGTTATCACTATTTCAGAAAAGACGGTGACATCTATCTTGATGGCAATTGGCTGTTTCATGTGATCTGTGGGTTACAGTTTTTTGTTGCCCTCATTTAACTGAGCTGGCTGTTGGAAATAAATTATATACATACTGGATTATTTTGCAAAGCAGTGTTCAATATTTGCTCGCAACTCTGGAATATTGTGACCATGTTTTCTTGGCAACTATCTGGGATTTCTCTCTTTTTTTTTTAAAAGATACTGAGCTTCAGTCAGATCATTGCTTAACTTTGCTCACTTCTGGGATCATAACATATTTTCAGCTTTTAGTTCACTTCATGTGACATTGGTACTTAAGTATTATATAGTTGAGTCTCAAAGTAGTATGAATATAACTTATTGTTTCTAGCAACCAAGTTTTCTCTCCATTTCTGTTTTTCAGATGATCAGCAGAATTGAATATGTGCACACAAAGAATTTTATTCACAGAGATATCAAACCTGACAACTTTCTAATGGGTATCGGACGTCATTGTAATAAGGTTGGTATTCAATCTGAAGTATTTAATAAATCAGGAACAATTTAGCAGAAACCTAACGTAATGAAAAATGCAGAAAGTTTGAACAGTGACTATTTCTCTACCAAAAAAATCATGTAGAAGTTAATTTTTATTGTCTTAGATACCCATTTTGGGAACTATAATTTTACTATGGCTCCATTTAACTTTGCATCTTCTGTTTTAAAACATGATGAAAGTTGTAATAGACAGAGATCTTAACTTTAGAAGTAAGATGAAATATTACTTCTCTTCCTAGCAAGTTAAATGAAGGCATAAAGCATTAATATTACCTGGATGATAAGTTTAACGTGTTTTATTTAAACTTTGTGTACAAACAGACAATGGAGTGTGTAAAATAAATGAACAGCTCTTTTTCTGCACTGCCCAACACCACCAACCTCACCCCTGCAAAAACAAACCTCAAAGCTGTTCTTGTAACAGCAGCCTTGACTCACCTGCATTGTAAGTTGTTGCAGCTGGATTGGTCATGTGATGCATTTTTCATTATGACTGAATCTAAGTAATTCTACAATAATTTGAAGCAAACCATTGGTCTGTCTACCTCTAATTATCAGTTTATTCCCTTGGTACATTCTGAAAACCAAAATTTTATTTCTCAACAAATCACTCAGTAGGATTTAAGATTGTGAGAAAAGATGAAGGCAGGCTGGAAGTAGGAGGCCTGAATTGGAACCAGGCTGATATTAAAGTAAGATAAGATTTGGCCAAAGTGGACTGGGAACATTACTTGCAGGAAAATCTGCAATGGAACACTTGGAGTCGATCAGAAGGAAATTGAGTTCAGGAGGTAACATTCCTTGTAAAGGAGAAGGATGAGACGCAAGTCCAGAGAACACTAGATGTTGAGGAATGTGCAGGAATGGATTATGAAAATCACTGGAATACTCAATGCATATTGGAGAGGGGCTGTAAAATAAGGTGAAGAGGGACATACTAACGGTGACAAACAAAATGAGAATACCCAAAGGCATTTTTAAGTATGTTCAGGGACAGAAGAATAACTGTGTGAAAAACTAAGAGACAAGTTAAGTTTTAAATGTGTACTTTGTATCTTTCCTTACTATAGAGAAGGATGGTGCAGGTATAGAAATTAGTAAGGAGAACTGTGGTAACTCCACAAATTGGAATAGGGAGAGGTAAGGCAATGGTCTTAAAATTGATTAAATCCCCAGGCCCAGATGCGATGTATCACAGGCTGCTGTGGGAAACAAGGCTGGAGATTTCAACCACCCTAACTTGAGGTGTAAAGTAATCTTTGGCACAGGAGTGGTGCCAATTTGACAGGAGATCAGTTAATGTGATACCATGATTCAAGAAGGGTTGTAGGGATGGACCAGGGACCTCAAGGCCAGTGAATTTAATATCAGTGATAGGGAAACCTTTGGAAAAAGATTGAGGGATATATTTACTTTGTACATGAAGACCTCTAATCATAAATAATCAAGGCCTCGTCAGGGTGAGACGACATCCAATAAATTGAAGCATTTTTGTGGCAGTGACTAAGATGTATAGATGAGGTTGGTGCATTTAATGTAGTCCATGTGGACTTCACTAATGCTGTTAACAAGGTATCATATTCTAGACTGGTTAAGTAGACAAGACATCATGGATTCCAGTGCAGTGTGGCAAATTGAATCCAAAATTGACTTCATACCAAGAGGCAGAGGGTGGTGGTCAGAGATCGTTTTTTGATTTGAAGCTTGTGTCCTATGGCATATGGGTCAGGATCAGAGATGGTGCTTTTACACTTGTACACATTAATTTCCTTGAGTGTAAGAGACTTACCAATGATGTGAAAATTGGTGGTGTGGTAAATAGCAAGGAGGAAGGCCTTACACTTGGGACAATATGGACAGTCTCATCAGATGGATAGGGCAGTAGCAAATGGTATATTATCTGGAAAAAGTGCAGATTTTTGGAGGAAAATAAGGCAAGAGAGTACATCATGCATAATAAGACCCTTTGAAGTACAGAAGAGACATGTGTGTCCAGGTGTTCAAAATCTTAAAGAAACAGGACATCTGGGTAAAAGCAAAATAGTGCAGATGTTGGAAATGAGAAAACAAGAGCAAGTACTGGAGAAACTCAACAGTCCTAGCAACATCTGTGGCAAGAGAAACAGTTAATATGTTGAGGCATCTTCAAACTAAATGTCAGCTTTTTTTTTCCTCCATAGATGCTGCTAGACCCAAGTTTCTCCAGCATTTTGTCTTTATTAAGACAAATGAATAAGTTGATTAAGAACACATATGGGTTTACTAGCCTTTGATTATTCAAAACGGGGGCATGCTGGTGTTGGACTGAGTTGGACAATATCAAAAATCAGATGACACTGGGTTTTAATTCAGTGGCTTTATTTGAAAACACTAGCTTTTGGAACACTGCTCCTTCTTCAGGTGTTAGTGAGAGAGCATGACCTTAAGTACAGAATTTATAGTAAAAAGGTCAAAGGGTCATGCATCTTGTGAACGAATTGAACAGCTGGCTCTTAAATCTTCAATCCATTAGAATGTAAGTTCAGGTTCCGATTAATATGCAAATACCAGAATTTCTTTAAAGTCACTGCCCTAAGATAAGTCACTGACCTCCAGTCAGACAGTGTATATCAGACTTTGGCACGTTGGTTTGAGGATGCCAGTGGGCAAGTGCATAAAGAATGCAGGATGTTATTCCCAAAGGCCTCAACAGACTTCTTGTCCAACTATGACACAAGTTTTGTCATAGTCCACAACATATGCAGACTGTTTGACTCTGGGTCTATACTTGATGGAGTTTAGAAGGATGAGGTTTCTAATGGAAACATATGGAATACTGAATAGCCTGGGCAGTAGATGCTGGGAAGATCTGTCTGTTGGTAGGAGAGACTAGGTCCGGAGGGCACTGCCTTAGAGTAAAAGGAGGATGTTTTAGACCAGAGATAAGAAGAAACTTCTAATCAGGGTGGTGATTCTATGGAATTCATTGCCACAGAAGGCTGTGGAAGCCAGGTCATGGAGGATATTTAACACTGAGGTAGATGGGTTCTTGAGTATCCAGGGTTACAGGAAGAATGAGGTTGAGAAACATATCAGCCATGATTGAACAGTAGAGCAGACTGTATGGGTTTACTGGCCTAATTTCTGCTGCTATGTCTTATGGTCTTATGATCAGAGGTGTCACCTCCTTTGTATTGATGACACCAGGGCAGTGGCTTGAAAGAAGTGGGAATTTGCATGTAAATCAATCAAAATCTGCACCTCAATTCTTTTATGAATTGTCTAAGATTTTCCCCCCTCACTAACACCTGATGAAGGAGCAGCACGCCAAAAGCTAGTGTTTTCAAATAAACCTGTTGGACTGTAACCTGATGTGTGATATTTGACTTTTATTATTCAAGGCTTTAAAGACACGAGTAGGGGGAGTATGATAGAAATGTATAAGATGGAAGTTAGGCAACAGCTGGAATACTTTGCACAGTTCTGGTCACACACTTTAGAGAGGATATAATGGCACTGCACTGGGTGCAGTGCAGAGCAGATCAACCAGTATGGTGCTTGGGCTGGAGATGGCTAAGGTACACAAAATTAAGGGGCATGGAATCTATAGTCCCAATGCTTTCCCTAGTGGGGTCAACCAGAGGTCACAGTTTTAAGATGAGGGCTAGTGATTTTACAAGGAATTGGAGAGAATATTTTTCATTATGGTATCTAGAACTCACCACCTAAAAAGTGGATAGAGAGAGGAGTCACCATAGCATTTAAGAATTTAGATAATATTTGAAATAGGAGAAAGTGAGGACTGCAGATGCTGGAGATCAGAGCATTTCCTGAAGAAGGGCTCATGCCCGGAACGTCGATTCTTCTGCTCCTTGGATGCTGCCTGACTTGCTGCGCTTTTCCAGCAACACATTTTCAGCTAATATTTGAAACACCTTTGTAAATAAGGCTACTACCAAGTGCTAGCAAAATTGGACTTCAGTAGATAAGTGCTTGATGATTGATAGTGTAAAAGTCTTTTCCCATTGTGTAAAGCTGTCTCCAGCATTTGGCTCTTTGTTGAGATCCAGCGATTTTTTTTTTTATATATATTATTTATCTGTTGATAATCTGATTCCTGTAACAGAATCTCATCTTTTCCAGAGAATCCAGTTCTTTCAGCCTTGGCAGTAAAATTTGGAAATGTAGTTCCTGGTGTTACTATTCTGTACATGGCATTAGAACTTATTTGAGTGTATTTTACCAAATGATTTCCTAATTTTAAACCCTTTTCACTTAAGCCTCTTTCTGCTCTCCTTAGGATAAAGACCCAGAGTTATCTCTCTTCCATCAAATCTAGATTCTGCAATCTAGTCAGTAATCAAAACTTTTCATACACTCATCTATTTCTGGAATAGCAATTAAAACTGCATCTAGTATCCTAAATGTGGTTCTGCAATACAACTTGTCTGGTTTGTTCTCCACCCTAACATTCTTTTGTTAGTGACCTGGCAATACTGTTCTGATCTTCATCTGAAATCTCAAGGATTTTCTAGCTTTGATGTTACCATATGTTTGCTTTAACACAATCTGCATTAGCTTTTATCTGTGAGCTCTCTTGAAGTTACATTACCTGAATTAAATAGGATCTTCTATTCCCCCCTCACTCCCAAAAAAATCCTTTTAGACTCACGAGCACAGGTATTCATAGCTTCTCCACTATGAACTGAAATTGAAGCCTTAGCATTTGCAGCATCTGACAGTTTACAGACCTGGCTACGAACGTGATATTTGCCAGTTTGTTTATTAATAAATATGGTTGGCAATGTCTTGCCAATCTGTTTTATTATATTACATCTAGCATCAAGCCTCCGACCATATAATCTTAACTGGTTAAATAAACATGGAAGAATAAGAAAACTGTTCATTTATTTCACATCTTGGTTGTGCTCACTGTTTTCAGTGTTTATTCCTGATAGAAGGTACATGACTACAAAATTATTTTGGATAAAATTCAAGGAGTTAAATGTGAATTCTTGTCATTCTTGAAAAATATTTATAATGATACTAGAATAATTGATGTTAATTCCACTTTCATTTCATAAGGAATGAAGTTGAGCTTTGTATGTTTGTGTGCTTGATTTGAAGTTTGTCATTTTTGAGCTTGAGCAGACAGGCAGCATTGGCAACATTATGCATGCTGCATTTGATATATTTGAATCTGTTTATAGTGACAGATAAACTTGGAGTGGCAAACAGCTTTTTAAAAAAAACTCAGGTTTTTATTAGTCACATTGTTATACATCAGCAGAGTGTGTTTTTTTTAATGTATAGGTGCTGCTATCCCCTTGAGTTTACCAGAGTCTGCCTGTTTTAATGCCAACTTGGGCCTATTTAATTGTAATCTTTAAAGGAAGGTTGTCTGCAAAGGAATCACCCACCCCACCCAAATAGACAATAAAATTAGTTTTTTTAGGTGTGCCAAAGGAACTTCCATGCTCTTTATTGCACACTGCTCTACATCTTATGGGATATTTTTTCCTGCTTCATATAGGTGACACTAAAAATATTTTAAGATTTAAAATTTATTCCATAAGACTGTATCAACAAAATGTTATCTTAGTCAGGGTACATTTCTGTAGATGTTAATGGCTTGAGAAATACTTTTTTTCACGCATGTTTGGCAGTATGTCAGCAGGCTGGTGTTACTGGTGAAAGCTATGACAAGAATCCAAGCATTGACATCTTAGCAGGAGTAGGCCATTCCGCCCATCAAATTTGCCCTCTAATACATTGTGGCTGATTAAACACTTAAATTGCTTTTCTTCACCCTATTACCATAATCCTGTATGAGATGATTGAGAAATTTGCTTGGCAATCTGCACCTTAAACATTCTCAAAGACTGATATTCCAGTCCTCTGCAGTAAAAGTTCAAAAGGATCACAACCCTCTGAGCAAAAATATTTCTTATTTCTAACCAAAATGGCAGCCTTTCCCACCTCATTTTTAAGTTCATCGCTCATTCTTAAAATCTGTAGAGAATAAAGGGCAAGTTTTCCTAATTTTCGTTCATAGGATAGTCTTGCCATCCTGTGAATATATTTGGTGAATCTTTGTTGCATTCCTTCTATGACAATGGTATCTTACCCGAAATGGACCAAACTTCCACACACTACTCCAGGTGCAATCTAACCCAAGTGCCTGTACAATTGAAGCCAGATTTCACTTCTCGTATACTGAAATCCTCTAGCAATAAAGACAAACATTCCATTAGTCTTCCCAATATCTTGCTGTGCTTGCATGTTTTTAATTTGTTTCCAGTCTCTTGACATTTGAGAAATATTTGCATCTGTTTGTCCTACCAAAATGGATAACTGCAATGTGGAAAATTATTTAATCTGCCATGTTCTTGCCCTTTCATTCAGCCTATCCAAATCCTCCTGAATCCTCTTTACAGCCTCCTCATTGCACGCATTCCCACTTTGTACCATCCGCAAGTTTGGAAGGAGTACTTTTGATTTCTGCATTCAAATTACTGATATATGTTTGTGAGCAGTGAGGCCAAATTACTGATCCTTGTGGTAGCCCACTAGTCACAGCCTGCCAATGTAAGGATGACCAATTTTATTCCTATTCTGTGCATAAAATAATAACTATCATACTAGTGTGCTACCTCTTCCCATGTGCTTTTTTTGTTACCCGCCTCCTGTGGGTGACTTCTGAAAATCTTAAGTATGCTGTGCCCATTGACGCTTTTTTATCAATTTCGTCAGCAACATATTTGAAAAACATCTAACATCCTTGTGCGCTTTCCATAAGAAGTTGTTGGAAAGTACATGGGACCTGACATTTTACTCTCCATACTCATGAGACTAGTTCTGTTCCTTTTTTAGATTAATTGCAACCAGTGAATGAGTCTGGAATTTCTAGTCTCTTTTTTTTTGGTCTTTGCACCCTACTTGAATGAAAAGTAATTGCTAGCTGAACCACTGCCATTAATTTATGACATTATTCATCTTCCGACTCAGATTTTTGTGTAATTCTACATAGTTTTATTGAAAGGAAGAAGCATTTACTTTTTCCTGACTTTGGGAGTAGGATGAACATTCTTCAGTGTCCCAAGAGCTTGACTGAAGCTAGTTCTGTCTGAAAATTGTAGGGTCTAATCTGCCACTCCAGGACTGGGTGGCTGTGCAACCTGTTCTGGCAGGATTGAACTTGGATGAGCAAAATAGCAGGATGTGTTAACTTTGGACTGTTTAATCAAAACCTTGTTACTCTTGCCTGCATATTCTAAGTTTGTATCAGCATTTTATATCTTTTAAAATTAAATGAAATTTGTGGTACAAAATTGTGTGGCTCATTGGTTACTTGGCTTGGCAAGGTATTCAACCCAAATGTTTGTTTTAGCAAGAGATGACATTTATGCGACATTTCAAATCAGATTGTTTTCTTAGTATAACTGTGCATGATGTTGAAATTTGCCCTGTTAGCAATAATGTAAATATAATTGCCAAAATCTTGAGCAGCAGCCTAGGATAGCCCTGTGCTCCAGCAGACAGACTTCCTTTAATAAAGACCACGCTTTCATTAATAAGTACTTGTAAGTAAACTGGCATAATTCAGTATGGACTACATGATTGATTACAGTGCATCCCTTATTACTGTAAATTGGTTTTTTTCTTCAAATCTTGCCTTCAGTTCTATCCTTTTCTAGTTACTTTTATATATTGCAGATATGAGTTCACAGTATAGCTTGGTCAAGCTGTAATCATGACCTGACTCAGTCTGTCTTGTAAAATCTAATTTGAGTAGCCACCTAACAAATATTATTACTTAGTAATTAGTACATTCATGCTAAACATACTTAATGTTTTCTTTACCTCAGCCCATATTTAATTTAGATAGTGTTTGCTGACACCTGCAACTGCAATGAACTATGCGTATGCATTCATTCTGGAAGGTGTGTGTGAATGGCTCCAAACACAATATCACATCATAGAATTTGTGTAACATGTGCAAATGTCATACTGTGCATGCTCAGTGAAATGTACGCGATTTTAAAACAAGGTTCACTGGTGGGAAAAGTGTTGTAAGTGAGGAGGAAGATGCTCAAAACAAGGGCCCAGGTGCCCTGAGGCCGCCTTTCCAGTCCCCCTCTGTCTTAATTTTGCACTGTTCTCCCCCTTGCCCACCCACCCTGAATCTTCCACCCCCTCTTGCCCCGTACTTCCTCCTACCGTCCAACCCCACCCCTGTACAGAGCTCCACTCCCAATCTGTCTTCTGCCCTGCAGTATTCCTGTGTGCTGACTTTCTTTTCCCTATCTCCCGCTTGCCCTGTTGCTTGCTCTCTTGCTGGGCTTTACCCCATAGACTCTTTGCATATGTGCGCAACATTTAAAGAGTGCATTTGCTGGTGTCAGTAAATGCAGCCAATGGTTTAACCATACGCAACTGGGTTCCTGGGTAACTGTGCTAAATTAGCTAATTTAAGTTTGGTATCATGAAAGCACGCAATTGTTGGGCTTAGCACCCTTTGGTTGATTGTTCTAACCCTTGATAAATATTTACAAGTACACATTATAGGTCACGATGGGATCAGACTTGGCTGAGGTACTTTTTTTTTTCTCTCCCCCTAGTGAACAGCCTCATCTTCCCTTTCTAAAGTGTTGCTGTTAGTGACTGCCTTTGAAGCAGTACAACAGTTTGACGTCCCCCCTTCGAAGCAAAGGAAGAAAAGTGCACTATGAAACTTAGAAAAAAGCTGTTTGCATACTTTTCTTTATAAATAGTAAACACGTCCAATATTGACTTTGAACTTTTTACATGCCCACATATTGTCATTGAATGCACTGACAATTTCAGATTTTAGCCAGTTCTGAGAATGCGGCTGTACCTTAAAGACATGTTTGTCTCATTGAACAACGTATTTTGGAAGTAATGCAACTTAGCAAAAACTTTGGTCATCACTGTCTTTTTTTTTAGTAAAATGTGAGAGGACTGGGTGACAAAATTACACCTGTTGCACTCAAGTAAATTAAAAATGTTGACGTAATAAGCAGAAAGCACTGTAGTCGAAGTATTCTGTAGACATATTGCTATTGCTAATCAATAACTTGAATTGTAGTGAAATAATTGTTAAAGAAAAGAGTTCTGTAGGTGTGACTTATAAATGTCATCAGATCTGTATTTTAATTGAGAGGGGTAATTGTGCCTGTAATCGAGTGAAATGCTTATCTCAAGCTAATTTAGCATGCCTATTGCCTAATATTAACCATTCTGAAAATTTGACCAAACTATTTTGCCTAACTGCCTTCTACCTCTTCCTTACTGAAGGTCTTGATATTCGTTACATGATCAAATTTTCATTTCAATAACATTTATAATATTACCGTGACCTGAACACTTCCAGCACTAATCCTTGGAAATTGTAAATTCCAAAAGTTCAAGTTTCCTCCTATGTAGGCTTTTACAATGTTGTTTTAAATAACAAGGCACTAAATGATCATTGATCTATTTTCGTAATTTTTCTTTCTGAAGTTGGAAATGCAAATCAATAGCTAAATCCATAAAAATAGCACAGACTTCAGAACTGTAAGCAGTACCTGCGGGCTTCATGTTGCATGATTTTGATCATTTCTGTTCTGGCGCTGCCTGTGTCCTTGTACATTAATAACTTGCCTTAAAACCATAGGACATACTTGACTAAAGCTTGCCAAATGTCAGCTAAAATACTAACACAGGTAGTGTTTTTCCTTAACTGTCACTTTTGCTGTGTCTCTACACCCTTTTGCAGATGCAATTGTGTAATCTTGCTCCCTTATTCATTAAGTTTAAGATTGAAATGGGGGTGTTTTATTTAATTTTGGACATAATTGTTTTGCTAAGCTTTTACTGGTTTTTCAATTACTTTAAAAGCACTGTGGTGGTTGTGCTTCTATTGTTTTAATTTAGAACACAAAATTAATAGAGCTGATGTTGGGAAGATGGATGCCATTTGGCTGCCCCTTCTTAAAAGCCTCCGTGTTGCCTGTCTGCGCTGGCCTTTCTATGTCAGCAATAATGTTCATGCACTGCCACAATCTTCATTTGTTCAGTGTTTAGAATCTCCAGTGGGGAAGAGGAAAAGAAGCATGACTGTTAGTCCTTCTCACGATCCAGCTTTCTCAGGATTAAATCAGGTCTGAAACTGTCTCCTACTCAAGCCAACCCTAAATTTATTCTTTCCAATCTGATTTAACGCCACTAACTGTGTTGGCATTATTCAGACTTACATGGTAAACGTGTTTGTTTTCTTGGAAATTTCTTGTTCTGTTAACTAAATTATTTTCTGGCTATGGTGTGCTATTAGGATTGGGCTGAAATTTGACAATTTATGTGTAATCTTTATATTTCTTTGTATCTGCACTGATTTTATTTTAGCCTTCCTCCCTCTAACTGAATTCTGGCTGGGAGAAAACAAACACGTTTGTTCGACCCCCTTTGGCACTGGTGCTTTGTGAACCAGCTAGTTAGGTGTGTCCACCTTTTCATGTCTGGATTTGTTAGCTTCCCACAGTGAGAACTGGCAAAATGGGGCAGGTTGGAGTGTTGGCCTTGACTGGGACTCAGACCAGCCACCATGGAGGTGTTGGGTGAGTGCTACACTACTTAGTCACCATGCTGACTATAGTGACTTTACGTTCCTTAGCTCTGATATTTTAATGACAAGTGAAGCTGGCATATAAAACTTAAGTGCAGGTTGCATCTTCAGCGTGAAAGGACATTCAGAATGAGCAATTGAATAGAATTATTGAGACTTGAGTGTTTTCTTCCCAAGATTGTTAATTTAATATTGCCTGTATGATAACTTTTGAGGGGTTGGCATAGATGTTTGTGGTAGACTAACTGTGCCAGTGTTTTAGCCATTTAACAAATGTATGTGGAGTTTGTTTTGGATCTTGCAGCGTTTGGAACATATTTAGTGATTGCTTTTAAAAGCAGAGTGGTGTTTTGAATAAGTGGATATATTGTCAGAAAGGTTCTAAATGAGAATTAGAGAGCTAGGCGACGTTAGCTCAAACAGGTAAACCTGCACACTATCACTCAAAAGAAAATTTAATCAGGTCAAGCAGCGTGCTTTGAAAAGCAAGAATTGACCTGTTCAGAGATGCTATGGCATACCTTTGGAGCAGGTAGATCTTGAATCCAGGGGGTTGCTGTTTTTTCCCTTTTTTATTTCATCTTAATAGTGATGGTCCGTTTTGGTAATTTACAATATTTATAACTTGTGAAGTTTGGGTGTGTTCTCCATTTGATTGAGAAGGCTTTACACTAAAACACAATTAAACATTGATTTAATTTGTCTGGTCAGATACTTTTAATTGGCATTGTTTACACAAGCCTATTTTATCTCCATGGGGTGTTCCTGTAGCAAAGAGAATTGGAATGGAAGTAATATTCATTTTTTTAAAAAAGTCACTACTGTTGGCAGGAATATTGGAAAGGAAATTGATCATTTAGCGATGTCATGTGTTCTAGGTTTACTGATGGGCTAAGCCATCACCTCCACATTTCAACTCTTATCCTGTTGATCCAAAACGTGGCTAATGTTATAGGTTTTGAATCCTTCCACAGCATATTGAATTCAATTTTTTTAATGTTTGGAATTTAAAAACTTAATGATGTCCATGAAACCATTGCCAATTATTGGAAAAACCCATCTGGCTTACTAATGTTCTTCAGGGAAGGAAATCTGCCATCCTCACCTGCTCTATGTGTGACTCCAGACCCAGTGCAATATACTCTGAAATGATTAGATTAGATTACTTAGTGTGGAAACAGGCCCTTTGGCCCAACAAGTCCACACCAACCCTCTGAAGAGCAACCCACCCAGACTCATTCCCCTACATTTACCCCTTCACTTAACACTACAGACAATTTAGCATGGCCAATTCAACTAACCTGCACATCTTTGAGGCAGGAAACCGGAGCTCCTGGAGGAAACCCACGCAGACACAGGGAGAATGTGCAAACTCCACACAGACAGTTGCCCGAGGCGGGCATTGAACCCGGGTCTCTGGCACTGTGAGGCAGCAGTGCTAACTAGCCGCCCACTTAGTTTCAAGGCCAGCAAGGGACAGGCAATAAATACTGGCCATAGAGCAGCACCCCCATCCCATAAGTGAATTTTAAAAACCATTTGTTACAGCAACCATCCAATTTTTGCATATCAGTTCAGGAAGCTAGAGAACCTTATTTACTTATTGCCCACCTATAGCTTAAATTGCAGCGATGCAACATCTATGATCCCAGCCATCCATTGAAATCATTTGCAGCATTCTCATTCTGGCAATGCAAATAGGAAGCCTCATAGCACAATGGAGCTAAAACACCTAATTTCAAGTGAGTTTGTAAATAAAGTAATGGAATAGTAGGGGGTGAAAGAATTGGTAAAATGCATAGTTTAGGTATGATTTCTTTTTAGTGATAAATAGTAAGATTTATTTATGATTAAATCCAACGACTGTTCTTGATTTGAATATCCAATGAGCAATTTAATTTCAATTCTTCAATCTTTATCATCTGGTTATATATTTACTGTTGGGCTTGCCCATAAGGGCTATTAACAATTAACCATTGCAGTCAAAATTTTATCCAGACAGTATTAGAGTCATAGAATAATACAGCATGAAAACAGACCTGTCAGTTTGACTTGCCCATGCCAACCAAGTTTTCCAAACTAAATTAATCCCATTTGCTTGCATTTGGCCCCTATCCAAATGTCTTTTTAAATGTTTTAAGTACCTGTGCGAACCCACTTTCTCTGGCAGTTTATTCCACATATAAACTACCCTCTGAAAATGTTGCCCTTCTCAATGGCCCCTTCTAAATCTTGTCTGACCTTAAAAGTATATTTTAAAATAAAACCTAATTTTGAGCGTGCCCCACCCCAACCACCATAAGTGAAAGACTTTTGCTATTCACTTCATGATTATATGAACTTCTATAAGGTCACCTCAACCTCCTATAGTCCATGAAAAAAGCTTATGCTCAAACTCAAGCCCTCCAGACCAGGGACATCCTTGTAAATCTTTTCTGAATTGTCTCCATTTTAATGATATCCTTCCTATAGCAGGATGACTAGAACTGTATACAGCAGTCCAAAGTTGCCTCACTAATGTCCTGTACAACTTCAACATGTTCCCACTCCTATATTCGAAGTGGTCTGAGCAATGAAGGCAAGTGCACTAAAAACCTTTTAATCGCTGTCTACCTGTGATGCAATTTGGCAAGCTCTGTGTGTATTCATCATTGTTGTTTATCATTTATCAGCAATCCAAGTCAAACTTTATTAACCAACAAATAGGTGCTGTATGATTAGACCTGTGTTGCAATTGCAGTTTAAAAATGATGCAGCTAAGGACAAATTACCAGCATTGTATGCCTAGTTTGGAGAACAGTAGTTAAATCAATAAGTGTTTTGGCTGAATAGTTTGTGATCACTTTTAGTTAATATGGGTAAATTAATAAAATCTTAATTATATGGCATTCTGGGATCCTTTGGACTTTTCCTTTGAGAGCTTTTTACTACATGATATTTCAGAAAAATCCTTCTCAGCAATTGGTTAACAGTTGATGCTAAATGTTTTAATATTGGCCATAGTTGAGAGAATAATTTGACTACTTAGTTACACCAACCTTGTCCTGGATATTTCTTGAAATTGTACATTTGGAAATAAATTAACTTATAGCTGTGATGAATTGCTTTCAAATTGAATTAGTGCACCAAAGGTGAATGATTTCATTTTAAATGTAATTTTATGAAGCTTTTTTAATGTAATTCACAGATGAGGCTTTGAAATATATTTTTACTAAGGCCAAAATATGTAAAAGTTTCTTCCTAGTGTGGCTAAGTACAATATAGTTTTATTTAAGTAACCTTCATGTGAGTAATAGAACTAAGATGTTCAGGAAGGTAGATGACCACCGTTGCTAATCATTCATCTGGCAGATCATAGGCTAGTTAGTTTTTCTTTTAAAAGTTCTTCGTCTACTCAAGAACGCTTTGGAAGTCTGTGGATTTTGATATGACTTTCAATTGTTAAAAACAGTTTTTTGAACCCTAACTTATTTTGAATTACCTCTGCTCACTATCACATACTGTTTCACTTTCACACAAGTTATTAGTCAATTTGTGAGCTCTGTTGATCACAGTGGTTGTGTATCAATTTGAAAATTCTTTTCACCAGACCATTATTTATTGCTAACCCCTAATTGCCCTCAAAATGGTGGTGATCTGCCTTGAGCCTTTGCAATTTTTGGGATAAAGGTACATACCTTATTGCTGTTGGGAAGCAAGTTCTGTGATTTGACCGAATAAATGAATTTTGATATAATTTCGATGTCTGGATAGTAGGTGGCTTGAAGCATTGTAAGTCGTATGGTTCTGCACTACCTTCTAGGTGGTATAATTTGTGGTTTTGGAAGGTGATGTCAAATTATTGTCAAAAGGCTAATATATGAAGAATAATGCATATTAGCTATATATGGTCCAGTTAAAATTACTTAAAAATTAAATGAGCAAGTAGAACACAAGAAAATAGTTACGTTTTAATGCAAAACTCTAGCAAGACTCCACCTGGTATATTGAATTGTTCTAGAAACTGCAATTTGAAAGGATATACTGACTTTGGAGGAACTGCAGTGTAGATATGCCAGAATAACACTAGGGTCAATTGAAACAAAATGCATTTACCCTGTAATTTAGAAGTTTAAAAGACCATTTGATCAAAGTTTTCAATGATGACCGTAGTACTTGAGAGAAAGCATCCTGCCTCTCTTATAAATGGCATTTGATGCTAGATTTACTATTTTTGGCCAATAATGGTAACCCTTATGTTAAAATTGTGGGTAAAGTTCTCTGATTATTATTTGAATGGTGAGAGACATTGGAGGTCCCTTAACCACCTCGAACTGAGTGATTTACATTTTAGAGGTAGTCATTGTTGTAGTGTGGCAGAAAGGTTCTTCACAGATCCATAACCAGAAAATATATTTTAGATATTAAGTCAAGGGTTAAACGCAAGGAGGCCAGTTTAATTTTCTGATCTCTTGAAGTTAAAGGATCATTTCCCTCCATTGCTGGTACTTCAGTCGAAAGATGGCATTGCCTCTGCATAGATATGCCAGCCGAGGTCATAATTCATTCCTCTAAAGCAAATTCAGCAACTTAAAAGATTTACAAGGATGTTGCCAGGGTTGGAGGATCTGAACTACAGGGAGAAGCTGAACAGGCTGGGGCTGTTTTCCCTGGAGCATCGGAGGCTGAGGGGTGACCTTATAGAGGTTTATAAAATTGAGGGGCGTGGATAGGATAAATAAACAAAGTCTTTTCCCTGGTGTCGGGGTGGGGGCGGGGGGGTCCAGAACTAGAGGGCATCGGTTTAGGGTGAGAGGGGAAGGATATAAAAGAGACCTAAGGGGCAACTTTTTCACGCAGAGGGTAGTATGTGTATGGAATGAGCTGCCAGAGGATGTGTTGGAGGCTGGTACAATTGCAACATTTAAAAGGCATGTGAATGTGTACATGAATAGGAAGGGTTTGGAGCGATATGGGGCCGGGTGCTGGCAGGTGAGACTAGATTGGGTTGGGATATCTGGTCGGCATGGATGGGTTGGACCAAAGGGTCTGTTTCCATGCTGTACATCTGACTGGTAAGAATGCCACCACTGAACAGAACATATTTGTAAATATTAAGTTGACTTCCTTTTGAGGCATGAAAGCAAAGTATATGCCTATGAAAGTTCTCCATCTGAATCAACTTGTTTCAACAGCAAATTACAGAACATTCCTTTAACTCACGTTGGAATGTGCAGTGGATCCCTAGTAAAATTAGCATCAGGATATTTAATGATTGAAAATCTGTCATTTTTTTGTCATGTTTTGAGGTAGCAAAAATTAAGCTTTCAGACGCATTTGGAGAGAGGTGTTGCATTTATTAAACTCTTTATGTTGGGGATGGATTTACCCTGCTCAGAAATGATCAGTTATGAAAAACGCATTAGTGGAAACTTTCATCCTTTCTGAAATAACTTTGATTGATACTTTGCCTCTCAACCGCAACACCCAATAACCTTTACATCCAGTTGTATTTATTGTAAAGCGTGGTCACTGGTAGGTTCTTTTTCTTGAGTCTTACACCCTTGATGCGACTGCAACACGCCAAGCTTTCTGGAGGAACCCTTAACACAGTTCGCAGATTTTGCGAAGCCATGTCAAAGATCTCTCCAAACAAAGGAAACAGCCTTTCCTTTATACAGTACAAGAGTATCACTTTACAGTCAGTAACGCCCCCAAGATAATCCCCAGCCATTTACCCACAGTACGTGCCACTCAAGTCACAATATGGTGATCACATCATTTCCAGAAACAGTATAATGTAAATCATCCCATAATGGTCACATCTGTTGTGAATCATTTTTTTAACTGCAGGGAGTAGTCAGAATTTTAATTGCAATGTTTTTATTGATTTTTGAATAAGGAATGATAATGTAATTCTTTTACTATGAATAACTAGGAAATGGCCATGTAAATTGTTCTGAATGGTGAGGGATGGGAATTGCATTCTATCTTACTTTCTGTCTGTAAGACAGGGACATACTGTTTGACCCCCGGGGCATCCAATTTCTTACAGGTTAGCAAAGCAAATTAACCCCTCAACATCTCAACGATCAGTTGATTTGTGCACAGAAATCTCACACCGGGAACAGTGTAGTAAGGATTTTTTTTGGCTTATGTCGTTTGTAGGATGAATATTGACTAAGTCAGTTTCCAACTTTTTGAAATAGTCCTATGGAATTGGTGTTCAACTGAATGTCAAAATTAGAGTGGTTCTGGAAAAACACAGCTGTTAGCATCCCACATCAGGAAGGGTTTTTGCCCGAAACACCGATTTTCCTGCTCCTCGGATGCTGTCTGACCTTGTGCTTTTCCAGCACCACTCTAATCTTGACTCTGAATCACAGCATCTGGAGTCCTCACTTTCGTCTCGTTGAACTGAGTATGTAGATGTGATTTAAATTTAAAAATCTCTTGAAAAATGACACCTCAGACTTTCACCATTGTTGGAGTGTCATTAATCCGATGTGCTCAAGTGTTTTGAAATGGTATTTGAACCCATCACCTTCTGATGTGGATGAATGTGTTATTACTGAAAGAGTTCCAACTAAACTCTGCACTGCAGTATTAAACTAGCTATTCAGGACAGTAAAGATGAGCTTCTATTTGGGTGGAGCTGAATTAAACTTTGTCACGATAGCGGTGAGATGTGGACAGTTTTTTTATTTCCACCAATTGATTTTAATACCAGGGCATCCATTGGCTAAGTTTTAAAAAGGAAAGGCT
The DNA here is from genome assembly GCF_047496795.1 of Chiloscyllium punctatum. Classification (NCBI taxonomy): domain Eukaryota; kingdom Metazoa; phylum Chordata; class Chondrichthyes; order Orectolobiformes; family Hemiscylliidae; genus Chiloscyllium; species Chiloscyllium punctatum. Next base: position 54,336,720 of record NC_092758.1, on the reverse strand, counting down.
GACTTAAGTGACCACCAAATTGAGCCAAGCTCCAGAAATCAATATGTTGTAAACTAACCATGAACTGAAAGTAACTCTTTTTCTTATCAAAAGAGACTGAAGCCAGTTAAGTGTAAAAAAAAAACTGTCTTCTTAATTTATACTTGAGTAATGAGATTTGCATTGGAGATGAAATGTTCTGAATGGTGTTGTCCAGTTTGGAGACAATATCCCCAAATGTAGGAATATGAGTGTGAGCTGTGTTTTTAAGCAATCGCTTCGGCAGAGCATTATTAATAGATTTAGAACAGTGGACTTGGGAGAAGCACTCTGCATGTGCTCAAAGGAAAAAGCAAATGCTGACCTCATGGATTGGAATAACATCAGAACACCAATATCAAAGATCTGCATGCTTGGTCCAGGACCAGCTAACCAACTATGGTGCTGGTTTATACCTTATACCTCCAGAGCACTATAAGACTTTAAATTGTTACCTTTTATTTTCCTTTTTGTATTGGAGATGGTCCCCTTTTTAACTTGTGTTTATATCCTTGTTGCTTTTTTTGTCTGGGTTGGGAACTTCCGGAAAAACTTGGAATTGACTTGTGGATCCAGTAAATCAGTTAACTGTGTGTAACTGGAATGAAATATTTTTGTATTACAAAACTATCTTAAATTTTGTTTTGGCTGACTGAGGTGGAAAGTGGGAGCTGATTTAACCCTCTTATTTGTAACAGGTTTTAGACTAAAGTTGTGTGGAATATTAAGGTCGTTTTTTAAAATGAAACTTTCATCTATTGTAGCTTATTTAACCAAACATATGCAACCGATGTTTGTTGGGGACTACGCTGGCTAGTTTGCCCGAGTTAAAGTCATTTGGGCATATAGCTAAATCAGTAAGTAGGAACTTGTTTTCCCTTCACATTGGTATTGTTGCAAATTATCCTGATAAATTCAAGTTGAAAAGCTTCAATAAAATGTAGTTTTAGCAATAGTCAAATACGAATATCTATAATAGAATTAGAGGTAGTGCTGTGGTTTGCATGAGATATACAAACCAATTTTGTTTCCAAGGTTGTTCTAATTTATGGGAGCACAACGTCAAGTCTCTGACACCACTGCAATCTCATTTCACAAATGAGTCACCTGTGGAATGACTTTGCTGAGTACTTGATATAAATTCTTAATTGAAAGTCAGAATTTTGATGCATGTTGAAGATTATTGATCATGTTGGATTACTCTCCACTGTTTGGGAAATGTTATTTTACTACTTCAAGCCGAATGAGCACAAGCACACTCCTTTTGGTAGTCACCTATTGAGAAAGGGATTAGGGTTGTACTACTTTCTAACGTTTCAAACAACCGCCTTTAACTTTACCAAAATAACTATCAGTTTTATTTTAGCCAGTGTATGCTAAGGGTCTGCAACATCATTTTTGGATTGCTGCTATGTTTTTTGCCTAAGTGGCAACTTTGGTTTATTTCCTCAAATCTTAGGTGGCTTTTGGTTGAGTTCTAGTCACTAAAGTTAATTTTGGGTTTAATCAAGATAAATTGCTGCAGACACTGTCAATGTAACACTTTTCAGTTATTTCAATTCCTGAATTGGAAATTGTTGTTTCCAATTCCTGTGCCTAAACCTACGTCAGTTATGCTGAGCATGACGATTACAGATACTTGCTAACGATAAGATAGTGTTAAGGTTCTGTAGTAATTTAATGGTTCTGTTCCTTTGCCTCAAATCACAAATGGTCGTATACTTTCAAATAATTTGAACTCTATTATTTTTCTTTGATCCTGTCTCTCTCTTTAGAAAGGCACAGTGACAGTTTTTGGCAGAAAATTATCTCTTATGCCTTGGATATTTCCAGGGTTGGTGTAATGGTTTTCTGTATTTGTGGTTTTGTATCTTTTTGAGGGATTTGGGGTAAATGTAGAATGTTATAAATAATGGCTACCTTCAATCTGTAAATGTCTTGAATGAATTTATTTATCCAGCTACAGAACAACCTCCATTATCCGAATGAGACGGGGCGGGGAGTATTTTGTTCGGATAACTGAGAGTTTGGATAACGTTGTTTGGATAATGGATAGAGTTTTTAAATAGGACCTTGATCTTGATTGGGTTATCTGAAATTTGGATAATTGATGTTCAGATAATCGAGGTTGTTTTTGTAATTGGAGAGGCAGTGCAACCTGGTGTCCCCTGGAAACTGATAACTTGATGTCAGGTGCATTTTTATAGTTAACCTGATTGACAGCCTGTGCAGAGTACAGTCATATGAGCAAACTTTCAAAGAATACCCAATTATCAATAATACAATACAAATTATCTTTAATTGTTCAAGCTTTATATGCAAACATCATTTGAAAGGTTGAATTCATTTTGTGTACGTTAGTGTTGCTGTACAATTACCAGGATGTACAGTGAAATGGTAAGTTGGAATTATCACTCTAGAATGATACTAAAGTGAGTTTGTGGATGACACTAGCATTGGTTGACAGTAAGGTGGGAGGTGTTAATTACAGTAAGATGTAAACAGTGGTCAGATGGGTAGATAAGTGGCAGATGGAATTTATCCCTGATTTGAATATGAGGTGACAGAAGTAAGACAACGGAGTTCTGAATGATAGGACATGAAGAAGCTCAGAGGCATCTTGGGGTAGTTATCCACAGATCCCTGAAGGTGACAGGACAGTTTAATGAGGATAATTATGACATATGTGATGCTTACTTTAACTGGTAATAGATTATAAGAGCAGGGAGGTTATTTTGAGAGCTGTGAGAAACTTTGATTAGGCCACTGCTGGAGTTATACATGCTGTTCTGGTCACCACACTAGAGGGAGAATGTGATTGCACTAGAAGGAGTGCAAAGGTGATTCACCATGGCATCATCTAGAATGGAGTATTTCAGCTTAGTAAGGCTGGAATATGCTTAGGTTGTTTTCTATGAATCCAGAGAAGGTTGAGATGTGTTAAATTTCCACAGTGCTGTTTGGAAGCAACTTCATGCATTTTGACCCAGCGACCATGAAGGAATGGTAATTCCAGTTTTCAGTTCCATTCATAATTCCTCAGAAAATAAAGTGGGCCTTTTCACCATGCAGCACAATTTGGGCAAAATTCAGGCATGGAAGAATGAAGTAACATTTATACCATGTAAGTTCTAGGCAATGACCACCTCCACTAAGGGTCTTGGAAGAGTTGTGTCCAGAGTCGAGATTGTGTTGCTGGGAAAGCACAGCAGGTCAGGCAGTATCCGAGGAACAGGAGAATCGACCTTTCAGGCATCAGGACTCTGATCTCCAGCATCTGATAGGGGTGTCAAAAGGTCAGTGTGGACCCAATGGGCTGAATGGCCTACTTCCACACTGAGGGCATTGTATGAAATCTGCGGAGAAATTGTTTTTAGCAACTTCATTCTTGCTGTGTATTGTGCAAATTGTAGCCCCATTGGTTCAAATGTGTTTGTCTTGTAGTCCAGTTTGTTTAGTAAATATTCATTCTTGGTGTCAGATTTAAGTGATAATTGGCAAGTCACTTGAACATGAAATTGCAACAGAGTCTAGTTCTGTTGCTCCATGCTTACATTCAGCAGGAGTTGGTGCTTTGTGGTTCGTGACCTTGAGCAGCTATTTCCTGCATCCAACAAATCAATTCTGGAATTAAAACTAGTCTTCTGGTTTGTACAGCTTTGTGCTGCACTGTGTAATGTTTTATCTGCCTGACCATCAGAATTAGGATCTGGTGACCTCAGATTTCAGTAACTAGCCTTGGACAAATATAAAGGGCATAAAGACATATTGAAACTTGAGGCAAGTTGAGTTTGATACACAGAAGATAGATTACTCAAATGATTGAGGAAAAACCTAATGTTGAGTGGTCATTTGTTGAGCATAGAAAGTGTGAATTCCATGTGCCACTGTATGGTTTGCTTCATCTGTCTCATTGCACTTTCTGGGAGGAAAAAGAAACCATGTTCACAAGCAAAAGAAATGTAATAGTTAATTTTTGGCCATTAACTGAAATCTTATTTTTCTTGCTGAATATTTAGAAACTTAAAATGGAGAGTTAGGAAGTTCCTTTCGCATGTCATTGTTTGGCCACTAAATAAAGCCTTCAGACTTCTTTTATGTGCTGTTCTTCCTTTGTTTCTCTTGTACACCTCTGCCCCACCAAGAAAGTGCACTTTTTCTACCCAGTGAGTAACATCAGTTAGTCTCCTGCTCGTTTCAGAAAAAATGAATGTAATTATTCAACCTAGTGGGCTGTAACATTGAGAAATTGGCAAATGTTACACTCTGAACTGCTTTCATGTTTTTGGCAGCTTACATATCTCATTCAATGAATGTTTTTATTTAAATTATTCCTAGAATAGGCAGAGGGTTTCAGTATAATAGGTAGGTATAGAGCAAAATATTTATTTCAGCACGTTCTGGAAAATTGAAGCACCGAGATCACTAATGCAGTACCACCTCTCAACTTCAATTCTTGAATTTGCTATAATGTACTATGCTATCACTGTTCTCTCCTTTCGAAAATAGTTAATGTTTCCTGATGGTGTAGGAGGGCAAGCTAGGCTAAAGATAGGTGTATTTGCCTGCATAAAGTGAGCATTATCACACTTTAAACCAAGTCTTAGTTTTCTGTTTTGTGTATCTCTTCCTACTGACTGGTCCACTGTAGCCCAAATTTTGTAGCTTAAATTTTTGCTTAAATTTCAATTAGAATGAATTATAATTAATAGTTTTGGTAAATGTCTCATTGAAAAATTGAAGCTAATATTGAATTTCATTTCATTTTGTCTTGTGCTTCATTTTGCAGCTGTTTCTGATAGACTTTGGTTTGGCTAAAAAATACCGTGACAACCGGACAAGACAACACATACCATATAGGGAAGACAAAAATCTTACAGGAACAGCACGATATGCCAGCATCAATGCACATCTAGGTATTGAACAGAGGTGAGCATACTATTTGGTTACTTCCCTAAAGCTTATTGTCTTTTGACAGACCTTCAGAACCATAACAGCACCTGAATAGATGGTACCTATCATGTTGACGTGTGAGGTCTGGTAGCATTTGACCTAAATCAACAGATCAGGTAATACCAGGCTGATCAAGTTGATTGCAATGCTGTCTCCATCTTACTGGAATGAAGGTATCCACCCTCGAAGGAGTCGCTGGGGTGGGTGATTTGACAATGAAAGTGTCAAGTAAATATGCACCTGCAGTGCTCAAAGTTAGCTTGAAATTTTTAAAAATTAACATTTGCTTGGAGCAATTTTCTTTGAAATTTTGGACACAGGAGGGCCTTAATTCTGGGAGTTGCAAGACAATGTAAGATTGTGAACTTGTGACAGCACTTTTGAATTTAAAGCGGTTGCAACTCATGTTTCCTGCAGCTCTAAGAAATCATTAAATATATAAGTGTCACTAGCACAATCAACTACTCCTTTTGGAGAAGCTGGAGGAGAGCTGTCTGTCAGCAAGTGCATTACTTATGGTTTAAGTATTTCCACAGTGCTGTTCGAAAGCAACTTCATGAATTTTGACCCAGCGACCGTGAAGGAATGGTAAATCCAGTTTTCAGTTCCATTCATAATTCCTCAGAATATAAAGTGGGCCTTTTCACCATGCAGCACAACTTGGGCAAATATCAGGCATGGAAGAATGAAGTAACATTTATACCATGTAAATGCTAAGCAATGACCACCTCCAATAAGGGTTTTGGAAGACTTGTGTCCAGAGTTGAGTGTGTTGGTGGGAAAGCACAGCAGGTCAGGCAGTATCTGAGGAACAGGAGAATCGACCTTTCAGGCATCAGGACTCTGATCTCCAGCATCTCACTTTCTCCTTTTCAGAGTTATGGTCCAGTCCCTGTATACTTCATCTTGTTTCTTCTTGGTGAAAAGTTATGAATTTAGAGGTGGTGTTAAGCAAACTTATTACTTTCCACTGAAAAATCCAATGTGCAGCCACTGTACATTGGTGTGGGAGTGAACAATTAGGTACAAGTGGAATGATTTGTCATGGATAACAGCACCCTTGCTTGTTGGGGCTGCAGGGATCTTCCATAATGTTTGTGGCATCCTTTAGATTATGAAAATGTTTACAAAATCAGATATTGAATCAGCTGCCACAGAATACTTAGTCTCCCACCTGTTGTAATTACAGTGTTTAAGTAATTGGCCCATTCACAATCAAGTGTCTTGTCAATGGCAGCCTTGCACAGGATGTTGATATTGGGATTTCAACAGTGGTAGTGCTGGCAAATGAGGTAGTTAACCCTTATTGGAGGTGGTCATTGAGCATTTGCATGGCATAAATGTTACTTCATTCTTCTGTGCCTGAATTTTGCCCAAGTTGTGCTGCATGGCAAAAAGGCCCACTTTAATTTCTCAGGAATTATGAGTGGAACTGAAATTGTCAGCGAAAATCTCCACTTCTGGTCTTGACATGATGAAAAAGTCACTGTTGAAGCAGCTGAGGAAGGTTCAGCTTAAATGCTGTCCAGAGACCTTTTAGCAACACCCTAAGCCTGAGATTATTGGTGGTCTTTGTGCTGGTATGCCTGTAGCCGTTGAAAGTTTTTCTGCTTTGATTTCCATTTACTTCAGTTTTATGAGGTCATCTGCTTTGATTTGAGGTTGTAATGAGACGAATTGTGGACTTGGTGGAACCAAGCTGAATATTACTGAGCAGTTGATTATCAAATGGCACTTGCTAGCACTGTCAGAGACCATTTCCATCATTTGCTGATTGTGAATAGACTGTGCTAGTAATGCTTGAATTGCATTTTTCCTTTCTGTTTGGCACAGATATGAGCAATTTTCTGCTTGACTGGGTAAATTGCAACATTGTACCTATATAGGTGAGCAACTTGTTTATAGAAGCGATTCATTCTGGAGCATTAATCACTGAAGTTGGGCAGTTGTCTAGCCCCGTAGCTTTCCTGTATCTAATGCTGTCAATCGTTTCTTTATCGTGTGGGTGATTTGAATGTTGAGCGAAGGTGAGTCATCCACTCAGCAGTTCTGGGTGAACATGGTTCCAAATGCTGTAACCTTGTATTTTGAATTGCAGTGCAGGGCTCTTTGAGGATAGAATGAATATTTGTGGAAGCATTGCCTGTTTAATTATCATCACAACTCATGACTTGTGATAAGACTTCTGGGATTTGTATGTTTGTAGAATCATTTATCTCTATCTGCTTTCATTTGTAGAACTTGCATGTAGTCACATTTAACTTTCGGTTCAATTGTGGGCATGTTAACACTGTATTTTCCCATTCTCTTGCATGTGCTCAAAAATAATTTCTGTAAACAGTTTTGTTAGTGCAAGATTTTTTCTAGAATAAAAGCACAGCTTAGTGAGTATATTATTCACGTTAGACTAAACATATAATGCTATGATAAGTTTACTGGTTAGCTTTGGTATTTCAGGCAAAATTTATTTTCATTTTGCTTGATTATATACAGCTTGAAAAGCAATTTTTTTGTTTTAAGGAAGGATGTACACTAGGAAGTTTGTTCTCGATAAGGTGAAGATGGAGAAAAGAATGCTGGCGATGACTCATCTCTGCTTGACTCCTGTCTTGACCTCTGTATCCCCTCATATTATTGTGGGTGAGGACAGTTGCCAGCATCTTGTTGAGGAGGAGATGAAGGATGTTTATGAATTTTACTCGCAAGCCTTTTGACAGATTCTTGCATAGCACTTCTCAAATGATTGAATTGAAAATCTTGGTCAGACCGTTGAAGGCTACATAGTGATTCGTGTCATTCCTAGCATTTGTGTTGGAGTTGCTGAGCAGTGAAAATCATGTTCATTCCTGTTTGGTTGGTAGCCACACTGGATTTCAGGAAGAATTTCTTCAGACTGGGAGAAAGTGCTTAGTGAGGATTTGGGCGATGGAGAATAGGGAGATTCCTCTGGTTCCCACAGTACACTTTGTCTCCTTCCTAAAGACAGTGGTGATGCCAGCATCCTGGAGGTCACCAGGGATTTCTTTGTAGTTTCAGATTTTTACATCTGGGACAGTCAGTGTAGATGAAGGGTAAGCTCTGCTCCTTGAAGTTTGAAAATTTCCACTAGAATCCTGTCTATTCCTGTGTCTTCCATTCTTTGTCTAATGGCAGCTTCACCTTCTGCCACATGAGGTAGGAGTTGAAGATCATTTTTGTGGAACTGGGGATTTCAATAAACACGTCCTCATTGATTATATTGAGAGTTACAAGTTATTTGAAATTCTCTCCATCAGAGGTTGATGTTTTCTATCTCTAAAAGGGTTCATCTGTACTCTTCACTGGTTTAAGGCTAAAGATTATGGATCCATATATTGCCTTTGTGGTACAGAAGAAACCCTGGATATCGTGCTCGTTGGCAAAGAGTTGCATCTCCTTATCTTTCTCAAGACACCATTAGGCCATGATTTCTTTGGTTCTTTTTTGTAACCCAATGTTTGCTATTTGCCTTGCTGGTAAAGAGGAGAACTCAATGTCATTTTGCCTGGCATGGAAAGATCCCCTCTTGGTGGGGTCATGGATGATATGGTCATTCTTGTCAAACCAGTTTTGGCTTTTCCTTGTCTTATAGATGTTTTAGAACTCTTTCCTGAATTTCTTCACTCCATTAAAATGAGCAGGGTAGTGCAGACTTAGTGAGTTCACTGACAGGTGAAGTATGTGGCTAAACAATGACACAATATGAGCACTGGCTTTGTGGTTGCTGTGCCATTACATCGCCGTTGAGTGACCATGCTGGGCAAGTATTAGCAATCCGACTACACAGCTTGTCAGATGGTTTTGGGTGCAAGGGATGCTGATGTTTCGGCAGATGTCCACTTAGTAGCGAATTGCTCTATGAATGAAAAATAATAAGTTGGGTGGAAATCGGATGCGAGAAAGACTACTGGGCTGTTGTAGGTGATTGTATCAATGAGTTTGTTAAGGTAAACCTGCTAGGCCCCAAAACGAAAATCCTTCTGAAAAGCTTGACGCAACTTTGACTTAGCCAAAGCAATATAATACCTCAGCCCTTTTGTTTACCATAGCATGAGAAATTAATTCCTTTTGCATCCTATAGGTTGTGAAATGTCAGTTGATTTTAACTTGCTCTCCTTGTCTGGGATATCTCTCCAGGTCAGTACTCAAGCTGAGTTTCAGTACTCTAAAGTGCTTTGAAAGTAAAATAGTTCAGGGTATATGTTGGTTTTGTTTGCAATTTCCTCCAATACCAATATCTTTTTTTGCCCGACAGTCGTCGTGACGATATGGAATCTCTAGGATACGTACTGATGTACTTCAACAGAACAAGCCTTCCTTGGCAAGGATTGAAGGTAAATACAGAGGAGATGGAATTCAAATACGTAGCAGCATAGATCAACCTTAACGTAAATTGCTTTAAGTTGGCACTGTGTATTGTACATCTGATCATCATTATTGAGTAAAATTGTAGCATTTCCAATTTGTAGTTGAGGAAATTGGTTTAAGAATTAAGAGTAGGAGTATGGACCACATGAGCCTTTAGTCTATTAAAGCAATTCTTGCTGATTTTCACCCTCCACTCTACTTTCTGGTCTGCTCGATTCCCTGCGGAACCAAAAGTACATCCATTTCAACCTTAGATTCTCCATCATAGTGTATATTTATGAACTATCTCCGCCTCAATGATTGACCCTAATGAGTCTGTGGATCTGAGCTCTAAATTACCAGCCAGGATAATGTCTGCCCTATCAAGCCATATCTTGCATGTTTTCATGAGAGCAGCTCTGATTCACTCTTACTGTCAAAACACAAGCCCAATTTATTCAACATCTTGCTGCAGGACAACCTTATCATTGCAACGATGTAACTCATGATCTTTTCCTAGGAAGTACATCCTTTTTTTAATTTTGGGAGTCACATCAACACACCACGAAGAAGTGGTTTCACCCAAGCGCTATGCAATTATAGCAAGACTTCGTTCTTCTACTTGGTCTCCTTGTGATGATAAAACTTGGGTTTGTTTTTAAACTCCATGACAAGTACTGAGGAGCTGGTATGCAGATTTGGTGTTTAGGTTTTATAAAGAATAATCCACAAGGATATAATTTTTTTTTGGAATGATGAAGAGAATGTATAAAGACATTTCTCAGTTTATGACTATTAGGACAAGCCTTTGAAACTTGCAGATCAAATCCGTAAGAAGCTGCTGCTCAGGCATTTCATATGAAGTATTTACCAATCAGCTAATCTCACACTGCCAGCATCTTCAGAGGATGTGTGGAATATGCATCAGGTGCAGATGTGACCTGTTTGTCACGAGTTGCATTTCCTCCAACTTAAGTTGATCATTTTGGGGGGGGAAAAAAGCAAAATACTGTGGATGCTGAAAATCTGAAATAAACACAATGCTGGAGAAACTGAATAATCCTACTGGATTTTTTTTTCAACTGATGTCCCGCTACTGTTTGTAAATATTGTAGCGACCTATCAATATATGCCATGCTTGTCTGCCATGTGTTATCCTCACATCTACTGTAGGTTGTCATAGTCCAAGCAGACCATAGGAATCTCATAAAAGAGACACCAATGGTAGTACACTATAGCTCAAGCAAGGGGAGACACTAAGAAATAGTCCTTCATGGTAACTTCTGCTGGTATGGGAAGTGAATCCATGCTTTTGATATTGTTCTGCATCATAAATGAACAGTCCAGCCACCCTGAGCTAACAGTACCTGTGTTTCTAATCATTCTGACTAATTATCCTACCTTTGCACTTACTGTGTCTTTACCAGTTCATTAAGCTGCTTTGCTTTCTATGTACAATGTAATATGCAACTGGAGTGCCTTCTCTGGTGAATACCTAAAGCATATGTAAATGCAGTCCACTTGTGCATAAATTGCTGTTTGCATTTTAAATACAAGTCGCTATTTTTCCCGATGCTATTAACTTTAAGGGAAGATAAAAATTGTGGTTTTTGATTATTTACATCAAGATAGAAACTGCATTTGTATGATAAAAGCATTTTTCAAAAGCATTTGTTACTTGAAACAAATATGTAAACATTTTGTTCTGAAGATTTGTTAAACCAGTTGAACCAGGTCTTATTAGAAATGGTATTTGTTCTGCAAAATAAATTTAAATGCTGACATTTTGCAATAGCACATTTATCTACCTTTTTTAAAATATTTGAAAGCCTCAATCCTTTGAAAATACAGTTGCAGTGGTTGATATCATTCATAAGCAAAGATGGGAAACTGCCTTCAAGTATGTGGACAAAATTAAAAATCACACAACTCAGGCATGGTTCAACAGGTTTATTTGGAGGCAGTAGCTATTGAAGTGTTTCTTCATCAGGAGAACGCTGGTGCCTCAAATAAACCATTCGGACTGTAAACCTGATGTTGTGTGATTTTTAACTTTGTCCACCCCAGTCCAACACCGGCTGGTGCAATTCTGTAAATGATGCTTGCCATATTTTATTTGGCCATACGTATGAATTTTTGACACATGCTCGCATCATGTGACAGACCTCAACACCTATGAGTTTGAAATGATTCCAGCCATCTTTTTAACCAGGCAGGATGGATTAATGTGCCACTACCATGACATCAATAGCATTTCATGTAATTAGAAGTTGTTGATCATCTAGTAAGTAATTGACAGTCCAGACAAGTTTGTTTTCTGTTGTTTATTTTCTTTTAAGTTGTATCGTCTAAGAACCTGAGTTCACTTTGGATTAACAGAATTGTTAATTTTGTATTTGTATAAATCAACTTTGACAGTACACTTGTTCAGTTGGTGTTTTTTTTAAATGGATATCTTCCCTTGATGGGTAAACAGTGAGAATGTAACATGAGGTTCAGGACATACAGGCTGTGACCAACTGGATAATTAAAAGTTGTATAACCGGATACTTCCTGACTTGTTTCAGTATATATTTAGAAATATGAATTTTTCTGTAATTAAAAATTAGCTATAAATGTTGATATTAAGCCAGATTATTTTTCAGAACTACTTCAGAATGGTGCTTTTCTACTTGAGATAGAATAAATTGGCTTAATGTTTAATACTTGTTTTCTTTAATTTTTGAGCAATTTTTACATGTTTATTCCACAGGCAGCCACAAAGAAGCAGAAATATGAGAAAATTAGTGAGAAAAAGATGTCCACGCCAGTTGAGGTATTGTGTAAGGTAGGTTTTGATTCTAAGTTTATTCAAATCCGCTATTAAAATATTATTTTAAACTATTGATTTTTAACTACGTTTGAAATCTTTTAACTAGGTACCTTAATTAAGATTAACTGTCACTTTGAATGGAATGGGCATAGGCTGGCAATAAAAGGAAATGTAGAAAAAATAAACTTGTTTTGTACCTTTTGGGAAGGGATTCTCATTAATTGGAGAAATTAGTTGAGTACAAGATTAACTCTTCCTTTTCTATATTAGGGGTTCCCTGCTGAGTTTGCAATGTACCTGAACTACTGTCGTGGACTACGTTTTGAAGAAGCACCAGATTACATGTATCTTCGACAGCTTTTCCGCATTCTTTTCAGGTGATGTGAAGTCAAGAATGCATTTGTTCTGCCATAATGCAATGGAGGAATTGGGAATTGACCAATAAGTGGCTTTCCTGTATTGCTTTTGAGAAATTATAAAATAACTAATATCAATGAGGGGTACATCATGTTCCAAACAATCAGTTGTGATAGAGGACACTCTAGTCACAGGCACAGACAGATGTTTCTGTGGCCAGCAAAGAAAATCCAGAATGGTGTGTTGCCAGATTCCAGAGTGTCTGAGGGTGCTGAATGTTCTCAAAGGGAAGAGGGACCAGCAGGATGTCATTGTACACATTGAAACCAACGGCGTAGGAAGGGAAAAGGATGAGATTCTGAAGGGCGAATACAGAAAGTTAGACAAGAATTTAGCAAGGAGATCCTAGAGGGTAGTAATATCTAAATTACTCCCGATGCTACGAGCTAGTGAAGTTAGAAATAGGATAGAGTAGATGAATGCATGGCTGAGCTTGTGCATGGGCGAAGGTTGCACATTTTTGGATCATTGGAATCTCTTCTGGGATGCAAGTGACCTGGACAAGAAGGATGGATTACGTCTGAATTGGAACTGTCAGGGAAATAGACTGTCAGGGAAATTTGCTTGAGCTGCTCAGGTGGATTTAAACTAACAGGGTGGGGGATGGGGGAGAACCCAGGGAAATAATGAGGAAAGAGATCAATCTGAGACTGGCACAGTTGGGAAGCTGAGTGAGTCAAACATTCAGGGCAGGCAGGAACGAAGCAGAGAACCAGGTAGGACTGATAAATTAAACTGCATTTAGTTCAATACACGGGGCCTGATGGGGAAGGTGGATGAACTCTGGGCATGGTTAGGAACATGGAATTGGGTTATCATAAGAATTATAGAAACATGACTCTGGGATGGACAGGACTGGAACCTTAATGTTCCAGGATACAAATACTGTAGGAAGGATAGAAAGGGGGGAAAGAGGGGAGTAGTGTTTTGTTTTATGAAGGGATAAGATTACTGTTATACTTAGGGACGATATTCCTGGGAATACATCCAGGGAAGTTATTTGGGTGGAACTGAAGAAATAGGAAATGGGTGATCACTTTATTGGGATTGTATTGTATTGTAGACCCCCCCAGTAGTCTGGCAAATTTCCCTGACAGTCTATTTCCCTGACAGTTCCAATTCAGACGTAATCCATCCTTCTTGTCCGGGTCACCTGCATCCCAGAAGAGATTCCAATGATCCAAAAATGTGTAACCTTCACCCATGCACAAGCACAGCCATGCATTCATCTGCTCTATCCTCCTATTTCTAACTTCACTAGCTCGTAGCAACTGGAGTAATCCAGATATTACTACCCTCTAGGATCTCCTTGCTAAATTCCTGTCTAACTTTCTGTATTCGCCCTTCAGAATCTTATCCTTTTCCCTTCCTACGCCGTTGGTTTCAATGTGTACAATGACGTCCTGCTGGTCCCTCTCCCCTTTGAGAACATTCAGCACCCTCAGACACCCTGGAATCTGGCAACAAACACACCATTTATAAGGAGATTTCGGCTATGTCTGAATAATAGGGTGGTTATGGTAGGGAATTTTGACTTTCCAAACATAAACTGGGGCTGCCATAGTGTTAAGAGTTTGGATTGAGAGGAATTTGTGTACACAAAAAATTTCTGATTCAGTATGTGGATCTACCTACTAGAGAAGGTAGATCCATATCTTGACCTGCTCTTGGGAAACAAGGCAGGAACAGGTGACTGAAGTGGGGGAACACTTTGGGGCCAGCAACTATAAATCTGTTAGCTTTAAAATAGTGATGGAAAAAGATAGACCAGATCTAAAAGTTGAAGTTCTAAATTGGAGGAAGGCTTATCTTGATATTTCAAAAACGGATTGGGGGCAGATGTTCGCAGGTAAAGGGATGACTGGAAAATGGGAAGCCTTCAGAAATGAGATAACGAGAGTCCAAAGACAGTATATTCCTGTTAGTGAAAGGCAAGGCTGGTAGGTGTAGGGAATGCTGAATGACTAGAGAAATTGAGGGTTTGGTTAAGACCAAGAAGGAAGCACATGACAAGTATAGAGGGGACAGATGGAGTAAATCCTTAAGTAGATTCCTCTTTTCTTTATACTCTAAGAGGGAAATCAGGAGGGCAAAAAGAGGACATGAGGTAGCTTTCGCAACTAGGGTCAAGGAGAATCCAAAGGGATTTTACAAATGCATTAAGAACAAAAGGGTAACTAGGGAGAGAATACAGCCCCAACACCTTCAGTACCTACCTTTGCCTAGAGAATATGCCCCCTCAAAGATCAGCAAGGAAGTCTGTTTGGAGGCACAGGAGTTGGATGATATTAAATGAATATTCTTCTTCAGTAGTTACTGTGAAAAAGGACATGAGAGGTATAGAATGTGGGGCAATAGGCAGTGACATCTTGAAAAATGTCCATGTTACAGAGGTGGTGGTGCTGGATGTTTCAAAACTCAAAGATAGATAAATACCCAGGACCTGATCAGGTGCACTCTCTAACCCTGTGGGAAGCTACGGAAATTATTGCTGGGCCTCTTGCTGAGATATTTGTGTCATTGATAGTCACGGTGAGGTGCCGAAAGACAGGAGGTTGGCTAATGTGGTGCCATTATTTAAGAAAAGTGCTAAGGATAAGCCAGGAAACTGTAGACTGGTAAGCCTGACATCAGTGGTGAGCATCTTGTTGGGGAGAATCCTGAGGACAGAATTTACATGTACTTGGAAAGGCACGGTCTGATTAGGGATAGTGAGCATGGCTTTGTGCGTGGGAGGTCATATCTCAAACTTGATTTGAGTTTTTTGAAGAAGTAAGAAAGAGGATTGATTAGGACAGAGCAGTAGACATGATCTATATAGACTCCAGTAAGGTGTGCGCCAAGGTTCCCTATGGGAAGCTGGTTATCACTGTTAGATCTCTTGGAGTACAGGTAGAATTAGCCATTTGGATGCAGAACTGGCTCGAAGATAGGAGACCGAGGGTGGTGGTGGAGGGTTGATTTTCAGACTAGATGCCTGTGACCAGTGGTGTACCACAAGGGTTGATGCTGGATCCACTACTCTTCTTTATTTATATAAATAATTTGAATGTGAACATAGGTATAGTTAGTAAGTTTGCAGATGACACCAAAAGTGGAAGCGTAGTTGACAGCAAATAAGGTTACCTCAGTCCAAAGGGATCTTAGTCAGGTAAACTGTGGGCCAAGGAGGGGCAAATGGAGTTTAATTTTGATAAATGTGAGGTTGTGCATTTTGGGTAAGCAAATCTTAGCAGGACTTTTACACTTAGTGGTAAAATCCAAGGTCATGTGGCTGAACAAAGACTTCAGAGTGCAGGTTCATAGCTCCTTGAAAATCGAGTCGCAGGTCGATAGGATAATGAAGACATCTGGTATGCTTTCTTTTATTGGTCAGAGCCTTCATTGGTTGCAACTGTACATGAATTGGTTAGTCCACCTTTGGAATATTGCATGCAATTCTGGCCTCCTCCCTATGGAAGGATGTTGTGAAACTTGAAAGGGTTCAGAAAAGATTTACAAGGATGTTGCCTGGTTTGGAGCTATAGGGAGAGGCTGAATAGGCTGAGAGGTGTCCTTATGGAGGTTTATAAAATCATGAGGGCATGGACAGGATAAATAGTCAGTCTTTTCCCTGGGGTGGGGGGAGTCCAGAACTAGAGGGCATAGGTTTAGGGTGAGCGGGGAAAGAGATAAAAGAGACTTCAGGGGCAATGTTTTCACACAGGATGGTGCGTGTATGAAATGAGCTGCCAGAGGAAGTGTTGGAGGCTGGTACAATTACAGCATTTAATAGGCATCTGGATGGGTATATGAATAGGAAGGGTTTGGAGGGAGATGGGCCAACTTTGGCCTTCCCAACTTATTCTATGTTTTAAAATGTCTCTCTCTGCCTCTGATTTGTACCCAAATGCGTCTTCCCATTCTCCCTGCCAAAATATATCGTGTTGCAGTTTTGTGTTAAGCTTAACTACTATATTTCTGCCAGTTTATCCATTTAAAGTGCATTACTATATTGTTTATGATATTTTGTCTTGTGGTCTGCATATTTGGAAATTTTCCTGTATACCAGTTAGTTAATATTTCAAGAACAGTGATTTTAATATTGAGACAGTATATCCTTGTACTTTGTCTTCCAGTTTTTAAAAAGATTGAGAGCTTCTTTCACTAATATTTATACATTATTTTAATCCCTTTGGCTCCAGATTTTCTAACCAATCTGTGACACTATCAAATATCTTTTGAAAGTATCAATATAGAAGTACACTCAACTCCACCAAATTGTTCTCTGAAGTAAGGTGGGTTGGGGGCGCGGTGAGGCGGGTAGAGAGACAGTTGCAGGGAAGTTAGATATGGCTTGCCTTTCAGAAATCCATTCTGGGCATTCACCTTAAATATCTTTCTACATAATTTTGGCCTGAATTATTTGTTCAGTTTTCATGGCACTTAGGCTGGGCTGTAGTTTCTGGTTTTGTCATTCTCCTCTGGCTTGAATAGAGGTGAATTTGGTGTCTTCCAGTCCTGTGACCCCACTAATGAAGACTGGAAAATTCTGCTTTACATTTGTTCTTCACTTCATCCATAGGTAACAGCGATTGCTTTCCATTGAGTGGCTTTTCTACTTTGAGCATTTTAAAGTACCTCCTTTTATTTGTTTTCTCTCCTCTTCGGTGCTGCATCCTTTTCTGTGCTATTGGCAGCATTCTCTTTCTTGATAGTAGTAAATGACTAGGTGACCGTAGATATCTGGATTTTTCTTTGTCACAGTTTGCTATTTTACTGAGAGCTATTCCTGGTGTTGGAGAAGTTTTAATTTTGCAATTGATTTTTTAAAATAAAATGTAGCCTTTGGAAAAGTACCTGGGAATTCTCAATATTTTCTAATTGTACAACACTTAATGTTTCCTAATTTTTCTTTAGAACCTTAAATCATCAGTATGACTACACCTTTGACTGGACAATGTTGAAGCAAAAGGCAGCACAGCAGGCAGCTTCTTCTAGTGGGCAAGGGCAGCAAGCACAGACCCCCACAGGCAAGCAAACTGAAAAGTCCAAGAGCAACATGAAAGGTAAGTAGTCTTTTGAAAATAAAACTAATTTTTTAGGGAGTGATGTACATAATCTCATCCTAATTTGGAAATAAAAATGTATTTTGGATATTGTTGTTGGGGGAAGGAAGATTATGGCTTCGTACCTTGTGTGAATTGTCCTTTCAAAATTGTTTCAGAAGAATGTAATCAGCAGCCTAGGATTGCCCTGCTGTTCAACAGTATCATGGCTGATTTGCCTCAGGCCTTAACTGCTCTTTCATGCCAGTTCTGCATGGCTGTCAACACCCTAGTTGGGAGAACCTTGTCTACCTTCTCTTTAAATACTTTGTGATCTAGACTCAGCAACTCTCTGGGATAGAGAATTCCAGGTATTCACTATCCTCTGGAATAAGAATTTCCTTCACCTCTGTTTTAAATTTGTCCCCTGTACTGTAACTAGGTCTCCTGGTTCAGGATTCTCCCAACTAGTGGAAAGATCTCAATATTTACTTAGTCAAATTCCTGAGAATTTTATCTGTGCTGATAAGATCATTCCCCATTCGTGTAAACCCTAAAGAATAAAGGCTGAACCTGTTGCCACTCTTGATTTGTCAACCCTTTCATACCAGGAATTATCCCAATGTGAAAGTTTTCGGAACAGTCTCCAGTGCTCGTATATCATTTTCTAAAATGCTGAAATAAAAACTGTACGCATACTCTAAGTGTGTACTCGCCAACATTCTGCATAATTGTAACAAGATTTTCCTGTTTTTAAACCTCAATCCCCTACCAATGAAGGTCAAAATTCCAAAGTTAGTTGTTGCATCTGTATGCTAATCTTTTGTTTTGTATAGAATCCCTACAGTGTGGGAACAGGCCTTTTGGCCCAACAAGTCCACATCGATCCTCCAAAGAGTAACCCACCCGAACCCGTTCCCCATTACTTTACATTTACCTCTGACTAATGCACCCATCCTACACATTCCTGAACACTAGGGGCAATTTAGTATGGTCAATTCACTGTAACCTGCACGTCTTTGGATTGTGGGAGGCAACTGGTGCACCCAGACAAAACCTACACAGACACGGAAAATGTGCAAACTCGACATAGTTGCTCAATTTTGGTGTCATCTGCAAACTTACTAACTATACCTCTTATGCTCGAATTCAAATATTTATATAGATGCTGAAAAGTAATGCATCCAGCACTGATCCTTGTGGCACTCCACTGGTCACAGGCCTCCAGTCTGAAAAACAGCCCTCCACCACCACCCTCTGTCTTCTACCTTTTGAGCCTGTTCTGTATCCAAATGGCTAGTTCTCCCTGTATTCCATGAGATTAACCTTGCTAATCAGTCTACCATGAGGAATCATGTCTTTCTCCATATAGATCACGTCTACTGCTTTGCCCTAATTAATACTCTGTTACTTCAAAAAACTCAATCAAGTTTGTGAGACATGATTTCCCACGCACAAAGCCATGTAGACTATCCTTAATCAGTCCTTGCCTTTCCAAATACATAAGTCTCAGTCCCCAGCCCATTTCCGGCCTATCACCCTCACCCTCACCTCCTTCCACCTATTGTATTCCCAGCACCCCTCCCCCTAATTCCTCCCCTTATCTCAGCCCGCTTGGCACACCAGCCTCATTCCTGAAGAAGGGCTTCTGCCCAAAACGTCGATTCTCCTGCCCTTTTCCACAATAAACACTGATGTAAAATACTCATTTAGTATCTCCTGTGCCTCCATTAAAGGATGTCTTGCTGATCTTTACGGGTTCATAATCTCTCCCTAGTTACCACCTTGTCTGTAATGTATTTTTAAAAAACCTTTTGAATTCTCCTTAACATTATTTGCCAAAGTTATCTCATGTCCCCTTTTTGCCCTCCTGAATTCCCTCTTGCGTGTGCTCCTACTTGCTTAAGTCCTTCTATGGCTTCAAAACAACAACCACATCCACTGCCCCCATCCTCTCATGATTCAAACCCCCCCGCCCCACAACCTTCGCAATATCTCTGCTCTTGTCATTCTGATCTGTTATGCATATATCATTTGATTATTGATGCCACAGTTTAAGTTGCCTCAGCCCTCAAGCTTTGGAGTACCATTCCTGCATCTTTCCATTCCTCTGCTTATCTTTAGTCCTAACTCTTTGACCATGTTTATGGTCCTCTGACATAATGTCCCCTTGTCTGGTTTTGTCATAATCTCAAATTCTGCCTGTGCAACACCTTGAGATATTTTATTAAAACATCCTATAAGTATATTTTGTCATTCATAATCTTAGTAGAAATGAAAATAAAACTTTCCAAGAAGGAAACGCCTACTAAAATCTGCTGTTTTCCTAATGTTGACGTGCTTTTAGGTGCTTTGTCCTTATACCTGAAATCTTGCACTTGTTTGCCTTTGTCCATATTTATTATTCCCTAATGAATTGCATACAAAAGAGTATGATTCACATGAATATGGTAAATAGTAATGCTGATGACGATATTGAAATGCAGGCTTAAGTTTGAATCTGGTCTGCAGTTAAAGAACTAATGTAGGTTATATGTAATCAATGACACACAGATCTTTTAAATGACTCAGTCTTTGTTTTCTATAGGTTTCTGATCTCGAGGTTGAAATGAAGCAAAACAGCATGTGAGAGCAGGTTGCCTTTTGTCACTCCCCTTTGATTTTTGTTTCACATGTACATGCCATTCAGTGGACAACCGTAAACTGATGAATTAAACTCAACTGGATACAGCAAACTCTGGGAAGTGCATACAAAAACTGTACCTACAACTGTAGCAGCTTTTAATCAAACTAATTCCTGGAAAAGCGCAATTTCATCTTTCAAAATAGAGCATCTGAAGCAGTCTTGCTGGTGTTCAGTTTTCTTTATTCAATAAATGGGATGTATGAAAGTGGTTGACACATGGAGAGAAAATAACATTGTGCATTTGCCAATTTTTTCTTTTTTTTTTGTTTCTCTACTGCCTGACAGTAAAAGGATGTTTAAGTGGCACATAGGAGCTGTTCCATAAGCAGTTTCTAAATTTCACCGAATATGTACTTGAAGGGTACACAACATAACTTACCTTTTCCCCTGTACTGTTCTAAATGTGCTGTTGATTAACAGAAAATGATAAATACTAAAGGCTGGGAGTTCTTTTAAAGCACCTGCAACCAGTAGTAAACTAATAGCAACCAAAGAATTAATATTTTCTGTTGGAAGGACTCTGCCTGCTGTCTTATGCTGGAATGGTATCTAATGTGAAGAAATGACAAAAGTAGTGACTACTAGATAATTCTAGAACTCTGCATTAAGTATATTGTACATGGTTAAAAGAAAAGCTTAGTCATCGCAAGCTTAGCTAACAACATGAGACTGACCTTGTATGTAAATTGCTTAGATAGCATTGTAATCACTGTATACATCTACTCAAATGAGATTTACGGTGTTTTTGGACGTCAGCTTTGTTGTTTACATGTTACTGAATAAGAAGACACTTCTTGTAAAAGACTAGGGTTATTTTATATTGCTGTGCTGAAGTTCCCTGTTTGCAATGCAACTTCCCTCAACTTTCACTTTTTTAAACAAAAAAATCAGCAAACTTTCAAAAGTCAGTTAATTTAAAGATGTTGCATTTCTTCACAGAGCTTTAGATTTGTAGACAGATGTACCTTTCTCCTTTTTTTGATACGGTGGTTATTTTGTAATTTTTTTTGGGGGGGGCAGCATTCGCTTTTGTTCTTGCTGCAGTAAATTGGTTATAGAATATGTATCCAAGATGGAGCCTCTGCAGTTACTAAGCAAATACCATTGACATATACAATGGTTGAACTTTGGCGTTTCTTTGAAATTTAAAAAGCGTGTTGGAGGTTTTTTACTTTACTTTTTGATCTTGTAAAATGAATGAAAATGAACTGATGTTTTGCAGTCAAGGTGTACAGTGCAGAAATGGCAACTGTTGCTGGCTGCGATTCTGGCCCAGCTGAAATCTTTTATTGCTGGAAGTACTTCAACAGTGTAATTTATTCCTTTTTAGCATGTAAGAATAAATTAAAAATTACTTGTCGGAATCACCTGACCAGTCTTAGTTTTTGCAAATTCATTGTGTATGTACTGTCAAAGATGTAAAATTTGAATTTCTAACACTTATGCAGATGTTCAAATTGCTTTAATTTGAATTAAGCTGGTTTTCCCTACAGTTTATCACATGGTATAGTATTCCTTCTGTCATTTAAGTTTTTGAAGGAGGTGTAAAATATCTATTATTTACACTCTTTATGGAAGAAAATTAGTTTTACATTTCTTTCAGATTTTACTAATGGGTAGCATGGATATCTTTTGAGTATAATTTATCCGTGCTACCCTGGTAGAGTACAGTCTTCAATTAGTAACTCTAAAATCAAGCCAGTTGGTGTAATAAACCTTTTATAACAGCTTCTGTGTGCACCGATCCAAAGTCAATATAGCTTGAATGTCTAGTTTGTAATAGCACCGCATGTGTTTTGCAGGGAGCAACCCAGGATGCTCCTGCTTAATGACCTGACTAGCATGACCTGTTCGGAGAGGGTTAACTTTTCAAAGGTCTCTCTGGGAAGTAAAAATCACACCTGCATTGAAATGTCAAGGAAACATGAAAGCCTTTTACTGCTTAAAAATAGCACGTCAAATCGTGAGAGAGTACTACCATATCTTCCCTATTATATCATCTATTATCTTTGGCTCTTGTTTTAAACGGAACGGTTTTATTTTGTACATTCAGATAGATGTATTTGTTCTGGATGCACATTCTAATGTTGCAGTGCTGTTTATTCCCAATGTTGACAAAGACACTGAATTCAGTCTTCAAGCTGGAATTTGGCATAAATATTTATAAGTAATTGGCATAAATAATGTGTATTAATTTTTGAAATTTGACAGCGGAGTGTGTACAGAAGTTAAGTGCATGTCCTCAAGGTTGACTACATTTGCCCTTGATCAGGAGTATTTAACATTGTAAATACTGATTTTTAAACAGCTGGAAACATGAGTTACTTGTTGTAAATTTTGTACAGGTTCATACATTCATAGCCAAAACAGGTTTGCATTTTATCAAATTGCTTCTTGCTTTACTTTTGTTTTCTTTGTTCCCATGTGCTGCAACAAAAAATTAATGTAAAGATATTGAGCAAAACTGAGAGTTTGCAAACTGAAGATCTCTTTAAAAAAAGTGAGTGCTATGCAAAGTGATAGCTTAGTGAAGATTGCCAATAGCAGTGAATATCAAAGAGTGATACTGCCAAATAGTAATTTTCCTCCCATTCCCTGTTTGAAAGACTGAGTGACTGCTTTTTCATCATTTTTTGATCTTCTCAGTTTTGTTTTTCAGAATGTGAGTACAATAATGGGTTTTGTATATTAAATATCTGTATATACTGGGATGTTGTGACATCAAATGTTGACAAAGTAACGTTTGCCAATTAGCTTTCAATTTTTTGAAGTGTACAGCTGTATTACTTCTGTTGCATCTATTTCAAATCTGAAATAAAATACACATTTTGAATTAACATGCAAGAATTCCGATATTAGCCTGTACACATTGATAAAATTGGGGTGTTCAGTGCATGCCAGTTTAAGATCAGTTGGATTCTGTCCTTGGGCATGGGATTCTAGCACAAAATACACCGGATTAGTGTTTGAAAAACAACATAGTTACATGAAAATGTATTCAAGGCAGCGCTGAGCTTTCATAAGTGGACTGTTTGTCTTGCTGTGCAAAATGAGTGGCAGTGTTTCTATTTTCATGGTAATTATACAGAGATTGTGGATCTCTAATACAGTGTGTTTTAACTTCGCATTGCATAACTTGATCCTCCAGTGTTTTTTTGTAATTATGTATTACAAGTAATGTTAGAATTCGTGTGAAGAGAAGAATTGCTAATTGGCACATATCATTTCTTTTCCTCTGTCTGCAGTAGTCTTAAAAATGATCAAAGGGCGAGAAATACAAATCCAATGGAAGTCTAGATTATGGAAAGTAACTGTCAAGCAAGTCAAAGTTTGTTTATAACAAGATTAGAAATTCAAATTATACAAATCTATCTTCAAGATGCAAGTTGGTTAGTAAAAGCGGAATATTTCTGCACAGTAATTCCCAGAATGTCCATGTCGAATTAGAATTTTATCTGATGCCATTCCACCAGTGTTATGATACTAACAACATGATTGCTTATGGCAATTTGGTAAAATTGTTCCTGCTAGAGCTGTTATATTGTGCAATATGAAAATTCAGATGGTAAGTGCATTTTCAATTGTGTATAAATAGATTTACACCAGTTTCTGAAAATCTCGTAGCTTTTTGATGATTTGATCACAATTGAAAAATGTTTTAAAAATGCTTCTGCTTTTTCACTTGGGAATGTATCTATCTTTTGAGAAATAATCAGAATTATTGATAAATGTAACAAAGTGCATACTTTAATTTGGTTCAATATATCTTCAGGATTTAATGCAGTTATTCCAAATATCTTCAGGATATACATATCCAGCATCAAGCAATCTTTGCACTTGCAAATTACATTACATTGTATTTTCTGTAATTTTTCTTCATTAAATGACTTCAATGTTATATCTATTGCTGTTTGCTAATGTTTAATGCTATTCATAGCTGGCAATGTGTTTGTCGCAGTTTAGGTGTTTTCAGAGTGTCAGTATTAAATGTACCAAAAAATACCCCTTTCTGACAAGGTCGCAATCTTGGAACATTAATCTTGTTTTTTTTTTGTCTATGTAATGCTGTTGAATCTGAGCTTATTTTTTGTTTTCATTTCAGATTCTCAGCATGTGCAGTATTCTGCTTTTCAAAGTATTTTAGTTTGATTGCTCTGAAGGATTGTGCTTGCAACTGAATAATCAAAATCCTTTAGACTTCGTGTTTTATGTATAATTAACGTGATTTTGTAATCGTAGAAATGCATTTTAAAAATATCGTTTTGAAAACCAGTGATTGTTGGACCATTCTGGAATTATGACCTAACTTTCATTGTGCAGAATCTTGGCAGGAAGGGATGCCTCTTCAAACACTTCCAAAGAATTTAAATTATAAAAAAGCTAACTGAACTTGCATATTGAAGAACTAACCTCAAGTAATATTAACTAGTTAAGATTTTTTTTGGTGTTACACAGTGGTTCTATAGCACAGAAGATATTCATGAAATAAACTGTTTTTGAGAAACTCTATTATAATTTAATCACTTGGTCATATGAGCTGCATTTATTCAAATTTAAATTTCATGTGCAATTTTAAATGTAAACTGTAAAAAACGTGCAAGTGTATTCATCTAGCTTTTTAAAAGACTGACATTTGTACAATGTTATACAGCCATTTTACATTACATTCTTGAAGACTGGTGCCTCCTTATCCTAGAGTAAGGCTCTTTACTTCTGGACTGTAACACTTATTTAGATCTGTACATTACAGGTTACTACATACAAGTCTGTGATATTGTCTGCCCTGCTGTCAGACATCAGTTTCTTTATCTTTTGCACATTTCATTAACTTAATGACTGCTTTGTGATGATTGAGGGATAAATATTGATTTGGGCACCTGGGAGTATCCTGTTATTTGAAATGGTGTCATGATTTTTTGCATCTACCCAAATATATGGAAGGTAGTATTCCCTGAGTATGGTATTGGAGTGTGTACTTTGCATTTTTGTGCAACAACCCTGGGGTGGAATTTGATCTCAACCTTGTCATTTAGAAACACTGCCAACAACCACGACTGATGTACAAAAATAACACACAATGAAGAAAATGAAGGACAATTGAGAAGAAAGGGCACTAAATAAATTTTTGGAGGGCAATGCGTATAAGAAATGGATTGGAGTCTAAATATTTCTTTATATATAAATTGAACTAAAGTACTATTGCAAACTTTAATATAAAATCAATAGTTATTTCTCCACCCAAAGGAGCAAAGCACTAATGTTTTGCGGCTACATCAAATACCTGAGGAATCAGAAGTATTCTGTTATGAGCAGGAGTTGCAGCCTTGTATTGCTCGTGCAATATTTTATATTCAAGTAGCCTTTGCAAGCACTAACATCATATTGGAGTGTTCTGAGCGTACAGGGTTTTTGCATTTGTGATCACTGATGCTATGTTAAATCTAAAGGTTGCATAGAGGCACAGTTTGCACAGCTGCTAATTTCTGAGTCAGAATAATTGTCCTGTGTGAGATATGCTCTTCAGATCTTTATCCCAGCTTAACTGCCGATAAACAATCAAATATCATAGCAGGTTGGCTGTTGCTCCACTGGTGGACTTCCAAATAGAATAATTCCTGGGAGTCAGTGAAAGCTCTTTGTTTACTTCTGTGGCATTGTAGGATGGGATTCTTGGTAGCTTTGATCAGTGCAACAATTCCTTAGCTATTTTTTGTCCTGGATATCAACACCTTTAATGAACTTACTGATCACGGTTAAATTGACAATGTGGTGCTTGGAGCTTTCAATATTTACACTCCCTTGTAAATCAGCATAGTACAAATAATCTTCCACAAGCACTCCTTAAGCAGGTCTTTGCTCTCCAACAAGTACTTAAGTGAGTCACTATGGAAAGATTATCTGAAGTAATTTTGTTTTAATTTTTCAAAATTCACCTAACCCATGTACCACTCTTGTGAAAACACAAACTTTTATGGAATCTTTTTAATATAGATCACAACTTCCATGACAACAGTTTGCTTCTTCGTACCATATAGTGCTATGTTGTTACTTCACCAGATTGTCACCTTATTTTCACTTAGGCCTGGTGCTGCTCTTGGGTTACTAATTATCATTGGCTTTATAATGTGTGGACTGTGAAAGATGCTGCAAAATTGGATTTTGGTGGAACATAGAACAACTGGTGGCACAATTCCAGTGGAAATCCACTTTTGTGCTGCTATGTCTATTCTGAACCTAAGAAAATGAGGACTGCAGATGCTGGAGATCAGTGGCGAGTATAGTGCTAGAAAAGCATAGCAGGTCAGGCAGCATCCAAGGAACAGGAGAGTCAACGTTTCGGGCACAGTACTGTTGAAGTGCTGCACGGCATTATTAAATGTTCTCAGTGAAGTACTGTCGTAAAAAGAATGATGAAGTGAACAAACCTGTCATAGATTCATCTACAAAATGTGAAGTTATGTTGGTAATAATGGATGAAATAGGTTTGTCTCACCACTAGTTGCAGACTCAGTCCGGTATAAATATTGAGTTTGAGCAACTTAGTAATAATGCTAACTGAGCTGTTCGTGGTGGATATTGTATTGTGTGGGAGGGATTTTAATATGTTTTGTTGCAACCTTGTTTTTATTCCTCTCTTTCTCCACCACCCCCACCCCCCAGCCCCCAATAAAAACCCTGGAGTACTGATGCACCAGCTCAGAGGTGGCAATTTTCGGGAGGTTTTATTACCTATCTGAAGCGCAATGTCTTGAGGCCTCATGTGAAGGTAATGTTTAGAATTCCCTGAGCTACTCCTTCATGACTCTACTAATAGATCTGCCTGTTGAGGGATGGGAAACAGTTGTGGTGTAGTCCAAGTGTAAGGTAAAGAATATGACTGTCAGATTAATTTTTTTAAAAAAAAAGCACTGGGAGAAGCCATCAGGTTTGGCATCATCTGTGAAAGGGAGAAACACTGTTTCTATTCCAATCAAACATAAGGACTTTTGGTTGCAGAGTCCAATGGGCAGGGTATGTTTTGCTGTGTTCCCTATTTAAGTTGTTGCTGGAGTCCCTCTGGTTTTATTCTGCTTTTCTCTTTGCAGCTGAATGGTTTCCTAGTTTGTTTCACACAGCACTTAAGACATAATCATTTTGTATGTTTACAACCTTTCAGAAAAGCAAGTCTGCCAGACTGAGTTCAATGGCTGTTTACTTTTGAATCTAGTCAGCAAATTAATCAAATGTATGATTATCTGACTCAGAAATATTCACAGTTTTTTTTTTTACTTTGAGAAATATCACAGAGCTTCCAAGGTATGAAATATGAGAAGGGATTCTGCTACATATGTCAGGTATAGACAGGAGAGATTGAGTGAATCCTTGGAGTATAACGGCAATAGGAGTGTACGTAAGCGAGAAATCAGGAGAGCAAAAAGGGGACATGAGATAACTTTGGCAAATAGAGTTAAGGAGAATCCAAAGGGTTTTTACAAATACATTAAGGACAAAAGAGTAACCAGGGAGAGAATACAGCCCCTCAAAGATCAGCAAGGCAGCCTTTGTGTGGAGCCACAGGAGATGGGGGAGATACTAAAATAGTATGTTGCATCAGTGTTGACTGTGGAAAAGGACATGAAAGATATAGGATGTAGGGAAATAAATGGTGATATCTTGAAAAATGTCTATATTACAGAGAAGTGCTGGATGTCTTGAAACGCATATAAGTGGATAAATCTCCAAGACCTGATCAGGTGTACCAGAGAAGTCTGGGAAGCCGGGGAAGTAGTTGCTGGGCCTGTTGCTGAGATATTTGTATCATCGATAGTCACAGGTGAGGTGCTGGAAGACTGGAGGTTGGCTAATGTGGTGCCACTGTTTAAGAAAGGTGGTAAGAACAGGCCAGGGAACTATAGACCAGTGAGCCTGACTGGCAAGTTGGAGGGAAACCTGAGGGACAGGATGTACATGTATTTGGAAAGGCAAGAACTGATTAGGGATAGTCACCATGGCGCTTTGCGTGGAAAATCATGTTTCACAAACTTGATTGAGTTTTTTGAGGAAGTAACAAAGAGAATTGATGAGGGCAGAGCGGTAGATGTGATCTGTATGAACTTCAGTAATGCGTTCGACAAGGTTCCCCATGGGAGACTGGTTAGCAAGGTTAGATCTCGTGGAATACAGGGAAAACTAGTGCAAAGGTAGAAGACAGAGGGTGGTGGAGGAGGGTTGTTTTTCAGGCTGGAGGCCTGTGACCAGTGGAGTGCCACAAGGATTGGTGCTGGGTCCTCTACTCACTTATATAAATGATTTGGATGTGAATATCAGAGGTATAGTTTGTAAGGGGTTTAGGGTGTAGGTTTGCTCGCTGAGCTGTAGGTTTGATATCCAGACATGTAGTTCGTAAGCTTGCAGATGACACCAAAATTGGAGGTGTAGTGGACAGCAAAGAAGATTGCCTCAGATTACAACGGGATCTTGATCAGAAGGGCCAATGGGCTGAGAAGTGGCAGATGGAGTTTAATTTAGACAAATGTGAGATGCTGCAGGACTTACACACTTAATGCTAAGGTCCTAGGGAGTATTGCTGAACAAAGAGACCTTGGAGTGCAGGTTCATAGCTCCTTGAAAGTGGAGTCGCAGGTAGATAAGATAGTGAAGGTGGTGTT
Organism: Chiloscyllium punctatum; assembly: GCF_047496795.1. Lineage (NCBI taxonomy): Eukaryota > Metazoa > Chordata > Chondrichthyes > Orectolobiformes > Hemiscylliidae > Chiloscyllium > Chiloscyllium punctatum. The sequence continues at coordinate 54,307,794 of NC_092758.1, read as the reverse complement.
TGGTATGCTTTTCTTTTATCAGTCCGAATTGAGTACATAATTGGGAGGTCATGTTGCGGCTGTATAGTACATTGGTTAGGCCATTGTTGGAATATTGTGTGCAATTCTGGTCGCCTTCCTATCAGAAAGATGTTGTGAAATTTGAAAGGGTTGGGAAAAGATTTACAAGGATGCTGCCAGGGTTGGAGGATTTGAGCTATAGGGAGCGGTTGAATAGACTAGGGCTGTTTTTTCTTTGGAGCATCGGAGGCTGAGTGGTGACCTGATAGAGGTTGATAAAATCCAAGAGGGGCATGGATGGGATAAATAGACAAAGTCTTTTCCCTGGGGTGGGAGAGTCCAGAACTAGAGGGTAGAGGTTTAGGGTGAGACTGGCAAGATATAAAAGAGACCAAAGGGGCAACTGTTTCTCAGAGGGTGGTACATGTATGGAATGAGCTGCCAGAGGATGTGGTGGGAGGCTGGTACAATTGCAACATTTAAAAGGCATTTGGATGAGTATATGAATAGGAAGGGTTTAGAGGGATATGGGCTGGGTGCCTGCAGGTGGGACGAGATTGGATTGGAATATCTAGTCGGCATGGAGAAGTTGGACCAAAGAGTCTGTTTCCGTGCTGTACATCTCTATGACTCTACTTACAAATAAACAAAATTGCATAGCTTCTTCCCACTTTATTTTTGAAGTATTTGTCATGTAATTCATTTCAAAAATCTAAAAAGTCTGTTACATGGGAAATCTAATGAGATATTTCTTATGCAAGCGAGTCAAAGGTCAGACCACAAGGCACAGGAGCAAAAGTGGGCCATTCAGTCCATGGAATGATGGAGCACAATTGGATTTGGTAATCCCAAACTCTCCTTTTCTGCTCTTTCCCCATAACCTTTAATTCCCTAACTGATTTATTCTGTGTATCTCAGCTTTACACTTAATGACTCAGCCAAACACCTCTTTGAATCCATGGAATTCTTTACTACAATATTCATGTCTCTGATCGTATTTTCGGGATCCTCGTGTCCAGATAGGCAACAATGGCATAGGTAGGAAGAGAGATGGAGATTTAAGGCAGAAATTCAGAGAGCTAGTGTGGGAGCTTAGAGGTAGGACAAAGTTTATCTCTGGTTTGTGGCCTATGCCGTGAACTAGCTAGGTGAGGAACAGGGAGGGAGGGGAATCAAACATGTGGCTGCAGGGATGGTGTAGAAGGGAAGGTTTTTGATTCCTGGATGATTGTGACTGTTCCTGGGGTAGGTGGGACCTCTACAACAGGATGGTCTTCACCTGAACCAGAGGGGTACCAATATCCTGGAAGTGGGGTGGGTGGGGAGAATTTGCAAATGCTCGTTGGATAGGTTTAAACCATTCAGCAAGGGGATGGGAGCCAAAATTCTAGTTGAGTCTACAGGAGGTTGAGAGTAGAAAGGTCCCAAATAAGGTTTCAGGGTCGCAAGAGGGCACCAGCAGTCAAAAAGTTGATTTGAATTGTGTGTATTTCAACACCAGGAACATTGGAATAAGGTGGGTGAACTTGCAGCATGGGTCGGTACCTGGGATTTCGATGTTGTGGTCATTTCAGAGACTTGGGTCGATCAGGGACAGGAATGATTGTTGCAGGTTCCAGGATTTGGATATTTCAGTAAGAACCAAGAAAATGGGGAGGGGAAGGGGTGGCATTATTCGTCAAGGGACAGTATTACGGCTGCAGAAAAGGCTTTTGAGGACTCTTCAATGGAGATAGTATGGGCTGAGATTAGAAACCAGAAAGGAGAGGTCACCCTGTTGGGAGTTTTCTATAGGCCTCTGAATAGTTCCAGAGATGTAGAGGAACAGATAGCAAAGATGATTCTCAATAGGGGCAAGTGTGACAGGGTAGTTGTTATGGAGAACTTAGACTTCCCAAATATTGACTGAGAATACTATAGTTCAAGTACTTAGATGGATCAGTTTTTGACCATTGTGTACCGGATGGTTTTTTGATACAGTATGGAGACAGGCGGTCAACAAGTGGGGGAGGCCACAGTAGATTTGATACTGGATAATGAACCTGGCCAGGTATTAGATTTGGCCAGGTATGAGATACTTTTGTGATAGTGACCACAATTCAGTTATATTTACTTTAGCGATGGAAAGGGTTAGGTAACACTGGAGGGCAGCTGGGGGGAAAGGCAATTATAATGCGATTAGATAAGATATAGGATGGGAAAGGAACTGCAGGGGATTGGCACAATAGAAATGTGGGCTTTATTCAAGGAACAGCTACTATATCCTTGTTAAGTATGTACCTGTCAGATGGAGGAAGTTGTAAAGTGCAGGAGCCGTGGTTTACTAAGGAAGTTGAATCTTTTGTCAAGAGGAAGAAGATGGCTTATGTTATGATGAGATGCGAAGACTCGGGGCAATTGAGAGTTACAAGGTAGCCAGGAAAGATCTAAAGAGAGCTAAGGTAAGTGAGAAGGAGACATGAAGGTGTTGGCGGATAGGATCAGGGAAACCCTAAAGCTTTCTATAGGTACATAAGGGATAAAAGAATGACTGGAGTAAGATTATGGCCAATCAAGGATAGTAGTGGGAAGTTCTGCATAGAATCAGGAGACGGGGAAGCACTAAATTAATATTTTTTGTCAGTATTCAAACCAAAAAAAGACAATGTTGAGAATACTGAGAAACAGACTACTAGACTAGATGGGATTGAGGTTTACAAGGAGGAAGTGTTAGCAATTCTGGAAAGTGTGAACATAGACAAGTCCCCTTGGCCGGATGGGATTTATCCTAGGATTCTCTGGGAAGCCATGGAGGAGATTGCCAAGTCTTTGGCTTTGCTCTTTGTCCTCATTGTTGACAGGAGTAGTACCAGAAGACTGAAGGATATCAAATGTTCCCCTGTTCAAGAAGGGGAGTAGAGGCAACCCTTCTAATTATAGACCACACACAACTGAAGTGTTGGAAAGGGATAGAAGAGAGAGGATTTATAATCATCTCGATAAGAATAAGTTGATTAGGGATAGCATGATTTCATGAAGGGTAGGTTGTGCCTTTTGAGAAGCTGACCAAGCAGGTGCATGAGGGTAAAGCAGTTGATATGGTGGAAATGGATTTCAGTAAGGTGTTTGATAAGGTTCCCCATGGTAGGGTACTGCACAAAATACACAGGCATGGGATCGTGGGTGATTTAGCAGTTTAGTTCAGAAATTGGCGTGCTGAAAGAAGACAGGGTGGTGGTTGATAAGAAATGTTCATCCTAGAGTTCAGTTACTACTGCAAGGACCAGTTTTGGGTCCACTGCTGTTTGTCATTTTTATAAACTGCCTGGATGAGGGCATAGGCGGATGTGTTAATAAATTTGCAGATGACACTATGGTCACTATGTTTGTGGATAATTTCAAATGATGTTTTAAGTTACTGAGGGCCATAGATGAGCTGCAGAGCTGGGCTGAGAGGTCGCAAGTGGAGTTTAATGTAGAAAAGTGTGAGGTGCTTCACTTTGAAAGGAGTAAAAGGAACGCAGAGTACTGGGTGAATGATAAGATCCTTGGTGGTGTAGATGAGCAGAGAGATCTTGATGTCCATGTACATGTCATAGTTGCCACCTAGGTTGATAGGGCTGTTAAGAAGGCATACGGTGTGTTAACTTGTATTCGTAGAGGGATCAAGTTTCCGAACCATGAAGTCATACTGCAACTGTACAAAACTCTGGTGCAGCCACACTTGGTGTCTTATGTACAGTTCTGGTCACCACACTATAGGAAGGATGTGGAAGCTTTGGAAAGGGTTCAGAGATTTACTAGGATGTCACATGGTATGGAGGGAAAGCCTTACGAGGAAATGTTGAGGGACTTGAGGCAGTTTTCATTAGAGAAGGAAATTGAGCGGTGACTTAATTGAAATAAATAAGATAATCAGAGGGTTAGATCAGGTGAACCGTGAGAGCCTTTTTTCCTAGGATGGTGATGTCTAGCACGAGGGGGCATAGCTTCAAATTGAGGGGTGATAGATTTAGGACAGATGTCAGAGGTAGTTTCTTTACTCAGTAGTGGAGGCATGGAACACACTGCCTATAACAGTTGTGAACTCGCCAACTTGAGCATTTAAATGGTCATTGGATAGGCATATGGATGAGAATGGAATAGTGTAGGTTAGATGGGCTTCAAATTAGATTCACTGGGTGGCGCAACATTGGGCCGAACGTCCTGTACTGCACTGTAATGTTCTATTACAAGTGATGGGCTTGTTAGTGGGTGAACATTTTGGTGATGGTGACCACAATTCTGTGACTTTCACCTTTGTTATGGAGAGAGATAGGTGCGTGCAACAGGGTAGATTTTACAATTGGGAGAAGGGTAAATATGATGCTGTAAGACCGGATCTGAGGAGCATAAGTTGGGAGCATAAGCTGTCAGGGAAGGATGTTGTGGAAATGTGGAACTTTTTCAAGGAACAGATACGACGTGTCCTTGATATGTATGTACCTGTCAGGCAGGAAAGAGATGGTCGTGTGAGGGTGGTTGAATGTCTTGTAAAGAGGAAGGAGGAGGCTTACATAAGGTTGAGGAAACAAGGTTCAGACAGAGCAGTGGAGGGATACAGGATAGCCAGAAGGGAGCTGAAGAAAGGGATTAGGAGAGCTAAGAGAGGGCATGAAAAATCTTTGGCGGATAGGATCAAGGATAACCCCAAGGCATTTTATGCGTATGTGAGAAACATGAGAATGACGAGAACGAGGGTAGGTCCGATCAAGGACAGTAGTGGGAGACTGTGTATTGAGTCGGAAGAGATAGGCGAGATCTTGAATGAGTACTTTTCTTCAGTATTTACAAATGATAGGGACCGTATTGTTGAAGAGGAGAGTGTGAAACGGACTGATAAGCTAGAGGAGATACTTGTTAGGAAGGAAGATGTGTTGGACATTTTGAACAATTTGAGGATGGATAAGTCCGGGCCTGACGGGATATATCCTAGGATTATGTGGGAAGCAAGAGAGGAAATTGCAGAACCGTTGGCAATGATTTTTTTTGTCTTCACTGTCAACGGGGGTGGTACCAGGGGACTGGAGAGTGGCGAATGTTGTGCCCCTGTTCAAAAAATGGAATAGGGATAATCCCAGGAATTACAGGCCACTTAGTCTTTCTTCGGTGGTAGGCAAAGTAATGGAAAGGGTACTGAGGGATAGGATTTGAGTATCTGGAAAGACACTGCTTGATTAGGGATAGCCAGCACGGATTTGTGAAGGGTAGGTCTTGCCTTACAAGTCTTATTGAATTCTTTGAGGAGGTGACCAAGCATGTGGATGAGGGTAGAGCAGGTGATGTAGTGTACATAGATTTTAGTAAGGCATTTGATAAGGTTCCCCATGGTAGGCTTATGCAGAAAGTCAGGAGGCATGGGATAGAGGGAAATTTGGCCAGTTGGATAGAAAACCGGCTAACCGGTCAAAGGCAGAGAGTGGTGGTAGATGGTAAATATTCAGCCTGCAGCCCAGTTACAAGTGGAGTTCCACAGGGATCAGTTCTGGGTCCTCTGCTGTTTGTAATTTTTATTCATGACTTGGAAGAGGGAGATGAAGGGTGGGTCAGTAAATTTGCAGATGATACAAAGATTGGTGGAGTTGTGGATAGTGAGGAGGGCTGTTGTTGGCTGCAAAGGGACTTAGATATGATGCAGAGCTAAGCTGAGGAGTGGCAAATGGAGTTCAACCCTGTCAAGTATGAGGTTGTCCATTTTGGAAGGACAAATAATGCGGAATACAGGGTTAATGGTAGGGTTCTTAGTCAGGTGGAGGAACAGAGGGATCTTGGGGTCTATGTTCATAGATCTTTGAAAGTTGCCACTCAGGTGGATAGAGCTTGTAAGAAGGCCTATGGTGTATTAGCGTTCATTAGCAGAGGGATTGAATTCAAGAGTCGTGAGGTGATGTTGCAGCTGTACAGGACCTTGGTTAGGCCACATTTGGAGTACTGTGTGCAGTTCTGGTCGCCTCACTTTGGGAAAGATGTGGAACCTTTGGAGAGGCTGCAGAGAAGATTTACCAGGATGTTGCCTGGAATGGAGAATAGGTAGTACGAGGATAGGTTGAGAGTGCTAGGCCTTTTCTCGTTGGAACGGCGAAGGATGAGGGGTGACTTGATAGAGGTTTATAAGATGATCAGAGGAATAGATAGAGTAGACAGCCAGAAACTTTTTCCCCGGGTACAACAGAGTGTTACAAGGGGACATAAATTTAAGGTGAAGGGTGGAAAGTATAGGAGGGATGTCAGGGGTAGGTTCTTTACCCAGAGAGTGGTGGGGGCATGGAATGCGCTGCCTGTGGGAGTGGCAGAGTTAGAATCATTGGCGACCTTTAAGCGGCAATTAGATAGATACATGGATGGGTGCTTAAGCTAGGACAAATGTTTGGCACAACATCGTGGGCCGAAGGGCCTGTTCTGTGCTGTCTTGTTCTATGTTCTCTTTTTTAAGACATTCTTCCTTGTCTTACATGTGGCCCTTTTTCTGAGATCATGCCCTCTGGTCCTGGACACTCCCACAAGGGGGAATCAACTTCTCCACATCTGCTCTGTTCGGTCCCATTAAAATTGTGCTATGTTCACTTTAAGATCACCTTACTCTTCTAACTTACAAAAAATATAGGCCCAACCTAGTCAACATTTCCGAAGACAATCCCTCCATACTTTGTATCCATCCCAGTGAACCTTCTCTGGACTGCTTCCAGTGCCAATACACCTTGAAACAAGGGACCCAAAACTGTTCATACAGTATTCCAGATGTAGTTTAATTAGTAACATATAGGTTTGGCAAACGTTCCCACTTACACACTCCATTTCCTTTATAATAAAGGCAAATATTTCACTTGTTTTCCCAGTTATCCACTGATTTGGGGTGTTTGCTTTTTGTGATTCATGGATGAGGGGTCCCAAATCCCTCCATTCTATAGTTTTCTGCTGTCTTTTTCTACTTAAATACTATTGAATTCCTTTATTCCTTCTGCAAAAGTGCATAACTTCACACTTTCCCACATTATATTTCATCTGTCAAGTGTTTGCCTACTTGCTTAACCTCTCCAAATCTGAGTCTGTTATCCTCACCACTCCCCTTCCCACATATTTTGTAGTCTACACACTTGACTGTAGTGCACTCATTTTCCTCATTCAAATCTTAACTCATATTCTAAATAATAGTGGCCTCAGCACTGATTCTTGTGGCACCCTACTAGTTGCAAATCTTCACCCTGAAAATGTCTCATTGTCCCAACCCGGCCTTCTGGGAAGGGTCACCGGACCCAAAATATTAACTGCTTTCTCCCCACAGATGTTGCCAGACCTGAACTTGGTCAGCCATTTGTTTTTCGAATTCTAGTATCCTCTGTTTTTCTTTAATTTTTCTGTCTTGTGTTAGTTAGCCAATTTTCTATCCATGTTAATATGTTAACCACAGCACCTTTTTATGAAGTAGCCTGTTGTGTGGTACCTTGTCAAATACCTGAATATCCAAATGTATTGCATCTGCTTCCTCTTTACGCTGTTATTTCAAGGAATTGCAGTAATACTTTAGGCTTAATTTCTCCCCTCGTGAAGCTATGCTGACTTCTTTCATGTTTCGTGATTCTCCACTATTACTTTCTCTTTCCTTGTTTGCTCAGGGGCCTACGTTCACTTTGGCTTCTCTTTTTAGAAGCTCTTGCTGATCAGCTTGATGCTACTTGCAAGTTTAGTCTCAAAGTTTATTTTCTATTTCTGATTGTCCTTTATGGTTTTTAAAACCTTGCCATTCCTCTGGCTTAGCACTATTCTTTGCCACATTGTATGCTCTTTCTCTTTCTTTCAATTTGATGCGATCCTTAACCTGCCTGGTTGACCATTGTTATCCCCTTCCAAGAATCTTCATGACTAAATTTGTTTGCTGTGAGCCATCACCTACAACAACTACTACTACTCCTACTACTACTACAACAACGTCAACCATTATATCCACTAAACTCCTTCCCAGTCTCCTCCAGCCAGTTTTCCCGTCACCTTTGTAAGTACCCTTATTTAAGTTTACACACTTGTTTCTGCCCCATGTTCTTCCCTGAAACTAAATTCTAAGTTCTCCTTCATGGCTTTCTCTGACAATCTGACAATCCCAATCTACATGAAGATTAAAGTTACCCATGATGAAAATACTGTCCTTTTTACATGTACTCATTATGCCCTGATTTATTTTATCCCACTATATCGCCCACTATTAGAGGCCTATAGACTACTTGTGTCTTTTTCCTTATTTCTTACCTCTATCCATATGAGTTGTATTTCTTCCATTAGAAGATTGCTTGCTATCATACTTATTCCATCCCATACCTATAATGCTGTCCCACCACACACACCTTCCTGCTTGTCCTTTCGAAGTCATATACCCCTGATTACTTCGTTCCCAGCTTTGATCTCCTCTTAACCACATTTCTGTAATGGCTAGAAGATCATTCCCAGTAACTTGTTTTTGTGCTGTGAATTCATTTATTTTATTCTGAATGCTATGCACAGTCAAGTAAAGAACCATTTAATTTTGTCTTTTTATTATTTTTTTTTGGGCCTTATTTAATGCTGATTTTCTATAATTATATACTAACACTTTTTTTTTGCCCCATGGTAGTTCTCTTTATCCAAACAGGTGCCCTGTAATTCTGTATTCTCTTGCTTTGTAAGCCTACATTTTCCCCTCCCAAATCCCCCCTCATTAGTTTACAGCCTGCTCAAGCTATTTGATCCTCCAGGACACTCAACATGCTAGGACAAATAAAGCTCATCCCACCAGCACAGTTCCCTTCTACCCTAGGTACCATGTCCCATCGTCTGAAATCCACTCCACCCACACTAATCTTTAAGCATTTAACTCTGACTTTATTTACCCTGTTTATCCATGGCTAACAATCTGGAAGTGATTACCTTGGAGTTTCTAATAACACCTTTCTATTTCTACCAATGTGGATGACAACGACTGGATTTTTTTCACTCCATCTACAAATCCTGAAGGTGTCCTTCGTCTGGCTCTGGGCAGGCAGCACAGCTTTCGAGAGTCATACCTATGCTGCTGAGAACAGTATCTATCCCCCTAATTGTACTGTCTTTTACCGCAATTACAATCCTATTTCCTCCATTTGAATGGCTCTCTGGACTAAGGTTCCATGCTCCGTTTATACATCTTGCCTGTAATCCCCACCGTTAGACAATTACAGCAGCTGAGACTCCTCAATTTAAAATTCCAGGTCCTCATGTGTTGTCACATCCTCCTGTCCTTGATCACAAACCAATTTTAAATTATGTATTCTAAAGAATGTGACCGTTCTCTGCAGCAAAGTGTTACACTGTCTGCAGTTCAGACTCCCAACTCCTGAACTTAGATCAAACGTTCCTTGAGCTGCAAACATTTAGATGTTTTCCCTCTGAATGAATCATGGTGTCCAGCAACTTCCACATGTTGCAACAGCAATCCATCACCAATTCTACCATCACTATTTGATTTAACTCCTATTATTTGATTTCCTGCTCTTTATAGTTCATTGAGCCATAAAATGTAGAATTAGGCCATTCCACGCATCTAGGCTGCTCTGCCATTCGATCATGGCTGATGTGTTTGTCAACTCCATTCTCCTGCCTTCTCCCTGAATCCCTTGACTCCCGTAAGACTCATAACGTCAACTCTGGTTTTCTCCGCACAGGTGCTGCCAGACCTGCCGAATTTTGCCACCAATTTCTGTTTGTTTGCTCCAATTCCCTGGATTAGTGTCCATATCGAAGCATGTTTGAATGATTTGTGGTCTGACTTAGCAGCAAAGTATTAGTTAATGTATCAAGAATAAGGTACTTAATGTTTCATTATTTATCATGGCAAGAGGAAATTTTCAAAAATGAGGAAAAATGGAATAAACAAAAGTAGGTTGGTAATTAGCCATAGTCCACAAAATACTGTTGTATCGCTATTAGCAAAGGGCAATCGGTTACACATCTTGAAGGTCACCTTTCTACATCAGCATGGAATAGGTAAGGAGACCGGTCCCAGCTCTGCTTCAGCCAGAACAAGAATTGAACCTGTGCTTAGTGTTTATTCTGAACCATGTGCTAAACTTCTAGTGAACTGAGCTAGCCAGGCATAAAATAAGCCTTTGAAATTTATTCTTTAAATCAACCAACATTGGAAATTGACATTTCATCTTGAGTCAGAGAAACATGGAAACATGCTTAAAGTAATTTACTGAGGTTTGGAGCTATCCTGAGACGTGGTGAATGACTGCCTGTTAGACTGACTTGATGGTTTGGGACTAGATTAGATAAATTGGTTTCCTAGCTGAATAATGGGTCCTGATGTTTGGCCTCCAGTTCAAACTGAAGAGTTAAATGTTCATCCACAAAGGCAACATATCAGCAGAGACACCTCAGATGAGATGTAAGGGGCCTGCTGGTTCTGAACTATATAAACAACATTTCAGCAAAACTCATAAATGGGTGATGGGAAAAAAAAGGGAAAGCTGTTTGAAATTATGGAAATAAATAGAGTTTTGGGAAGGAGTGAAATTAATCTTTGCAACTTAAGCAAATATTGAAAATGTACTTTTGGGTTGAGACAAAAGTAAATAAGACAATTTAGGGGAGGAATAAGTAACTTGAGCAAGATTTGTAGATCAACATGCTTTCAAATATGTGCAAGTGGGATCAGCTTTTTTTTTTAAGTTGTAGCTTTTTCACAAAAGTCATGTAAGATGTTGCTGAAACATCTATGCTACATCTGAGGGAACTGTTCTACCTTCAGTAGAACTGTGGTAAGGACCAGAAAAGCAGTTAGAAGTAAGATTTCCATGAGTGGTGTGGTAATAGTACGACTTTGAGATTTTTTTAATGAAGTAAGATTGAGAGCAGTTTGAAACAATCTGTTCCAAAACCAATGACGTAAACAGCTTGTGAGCCTTGGGTTTTTTAAAAGTTGAAACAGTAGAAGCAGCCTGAATGGGTGGAATGAAGCTCCCACAGAACCACTTTTTAAAAAAATTTAGCCTTGAGTAGTTGCTGGAGTCTTGAAGCTGGCTATGCAACCTCTTTTTTTTTTACTCCTGAGTTATAGCTAAAAATTATCCTTGCTGTTGAAGATGGTGGCAGTGTAGGGCTCCAGTGCTAGAGCTTGTCTGCTCTTTTTTTCAAGTGCTTGGACAGACTTGGTTGGGAATGGAGGCGAGGTCAGCACACAGACTGGACCGTCATGGGGATGAGAGTCCCAGCACAAACTGAAGAAGAGTCCTCAGACTGGAAGCCGTCTCTAGGAGGGGGGTGAACCCTTTGCAGAACTAGAGGCTGCGATGAGGAAGCAAGGTTCCCTTTTTCGGACTGGAGGCAATACTTCAAGTTTTGAAGCCTGGTGTGATCTGGAGACTAGCTGATGGCACGGATGAGGATGGAAAAATTGTAAGTTGTGTACTCTTATCATTTTCTGCTTTGTACCAAATACTTAGGTACAAGATATCCTGGTACATATACTTACAATGGCACTGTAACTGGCAACTTGTCATACGTACTTGAATGAGTACAGTAAAAATTCTTTTACAAGCTGGGGTTTCTTGCTGCGAGAATTGCAAGTGATGTAATCTATTTTACTGAATTTGCCTTTGGCAAGGGTGTTAATGGGGTATTACCGTATTGGGGTTGAAAAATATGATGCTGGAAAAATACAGCAGGCTAGGCAGCATCCGAGGAGCAGGAGAATCGATGTTTTGGGCATAAACCCTTCAGGAATGAGGAAGGTGTGCCAAATGGGCTGAGATAAAGGGTAGGGAGGAGGGGTGCTGGGAATACGATAGGTGGAAGGACGTGAGGGTGATAGGCCAGCGAGGGTGTGGGGGCGGAGAGGTCGGGAAGAAGATTGCAGGTCAAGAGGGCGGTGCTGAATCAGAGGGTTGGGACTGAGATAAGGTGGGAGGAGGGGAAATGAGGAAGCTGGAGAAATCTACATTCGTCCCGTGCGGTTGGAGGGCTCCAAGGTGGAAGATGAGGCGCTCTTCCTCCAGGCGTCGTGTAGTCAGGGTCTGGCGATGGAGGAGGCCAAGGACCTGCATGTCCTTGGCGAAGTGGGAGGGGGAGTTAAACAGCTCACGGGACAATTGGGTTGGTTGGTGCGGGTGTCCCAGAGGTGTTCCCTGAAACGTTCCACAAGTAGGCGTCCTGTCTCCCCAATGTAGAGGAGACCATAATCAGGTGCAATGGATACAATAAATTGTGTGGACGCGCAGGTGAATTTGCGACTGATATGGAAGGATCCATTGGGGCCGAGGGGGAGGTGTGGGCACAATTGTGCACTACTTGCGGTTGCAGGGGAAGGTGCTGGGAGTGGAGGTTGGGTTGGTGAGGGATGTGGACCTGACGAGGGAGTCATGGAGGGAGTGGTCTCTCTGGAACGCTGATAGGGGTGGGGAGGGAAATATATCCCTGGCGGTGGGGTCTGTTTGGAGGTGGTGGAAATGAATGTGTATCTAGAGGTTGGTGAGGTAGAAGGTGAGGACCAGTGGGGCTCTGTCCTGGTGGCAATTGGAGGGGCAGGGTTCAATGGCGGAGATGTGGTGGAGAGCATAGTCTACCATGTCGGAGGGGAAATTGTGGCCTTTGAAGAAGGAGGCCATTTGGGTTGTTCACTTGTGGAATTGGTCCACCTGGGAGCAGATGTGGCAGAGGCGAAGGAATTGGGAATATGGGATGGCGTTTTTACAGGGGGCAGGGTGGGAGGTGGTGTAATCCTAGGTAGCTGTGGGAGTTGGTCGATTTGTAGTAAATGTCTGTATTGAGTTGGTCACCCGAGATAGAAATGGAGAGGTCGAGAAAGGGGAGGGAGGAGTCTGAGACAGTCCGGGTAAATTTGAGGTCGGGGTGGAAGGTGTTAGTAAAGTGGATGAACTGTTCAACCTCCTCGTGAGAGCTGATTAACCATTTAATTTACTCTTTAGAACGTAAGAACTAGGAGCATTGAGCCTACTCCATCATTCAATAGGAGCATGGCTGATATTTTCATGGCCTCCGTTCCACTTAGCTGTTCTCTGAATTCCTTGACTTTTCAAAGTTAAAAGTCACAACACCAGGTTTATAGTCCAACAAGTTTATTTGGAACCGCTAACGTTCAGAGTTCTGCTCCTTCATGTTGTCATTTGTGTGATTTTTAACTTTGTACACCCTCATCCAACACTAGCACCTCCAAATTTTTACTGTTCAAAAAATTATCTATCTTAGCTTTAAAAACATTTACTGAGGAAGCCTCAACCACCATATAAGCAGGGAATTCTATAGATTCGCAACCCTTTGGATGAAGCAGTTCCTTCTCCATTCAGGCCTAAATCTGCTTTCCCTCCCCCCTAATTTTGAGGCTATGCCCTCCTGTCCTAGTTTCACACACCAGTGGAAACGTCCTCCTCACTTCCTTATGTATTTTCTTCATAATTGTATACATTTCTATAAGATTCCCCCTTATTCTCGTAAATTCCAATGAATATAATCCTAATCTACTCACCCACTCCTCATAAGCCAACCCCCTCAACTCTGGAATCAACTAGTGAACCTCCTCTGCCAGTACATTGCTCAAGTAAGGAGACCAAAACTGCATGCAAAGCTTTGTGTGGCCTCACCAGTACTCTGTAAGGCCATAACACAACCTCTCTGTGCTTAAACTCAATCCCTTCAGCCGTGAAGGGCAAAATTCAATTTGCTGTTTTAATTACCTGTTGTGCCTACAGACCAACGTATGATTTATGCACAAGGCCACCCAGGTGTCTCTGCACAGCAGCTTGCTGCAATTTTTTTACCATTCAAGTAGTAGTTCCTTTTACTGTTGTTCCGACCAAAATTGATGACTTCACATTTACTAACACTGTACTACATCTGCCAGACCTTTGCCCACTTTGCACAATTTGCTCTGCCACTCATCTTAGTGTCATCTGCAAACTGACACACTGCACGTGGTTCACAACTCCAAATCATCTATGTAAATTGTGAATAATTGTGGTCCAACACTGATCCCTGAGGCACACCACTAGTCACTGATTGCCAACCAGTATAGCACTCATTTTTATTCCCACTCTTTGCTTCCTGTTGGTTAACCAATCCTCTATCCATCCTATACACCACCTGTAACACCTTGCATCTTTATCTTTTGCGTGGCACCTTGTTGGATGCTTTTTGGAAATCTAGGTACACCACTTCTACTGGGTCTCTGTAATGTCTTGTAATGCTTGTAATGTCTTCATTGAATTCCAGTAGAATAGTTAAACATGATCTGCTTATCATGAACCCACACAGTCTGCCCAACGGAATAATTTCTATTTAGATGCCTTACCATTTCTTGATAATAGACTCAAGTAATTTCCCCACTACAGAAGTTAAGCTAACTGGTCTATAATTCCCCATCTTTTGTCTACCTCCCTTTTTAAACAGTGGCATCACATTTGCTGTTTTCCAATCTGCTGGGACTGCCCTAGAATTTAATGAATTTTGGAAAATAACCACAAGTGTATCTGCTATTTCTCCTATTTATCACCCTGGGATGCATTCCATCCGGGCTAGCCGACTTTGTCTACCCTTAGCTTGCCCAACACTACCATTTTAATGATTCTTTCCAGGTCCTCACTTACCTTTGCCTCTTTGTCAATTACTAGCATGGTATCCATGTCATCCACTTGGAAAATTGACACACAATACCTATTCAATGCCTCAGTCATTTCTTGATATCCCATTATTAAATCCCTCTTCTCATCCTCGAAAGGACCAGTGTTTACTTTAGCCACACTTTTGTTTTTAATGTACTTACAGAAAGTTTTGCTATCTATCTTTATATTGTGAGCTAGTTTTTCTCCTAAGCTATCTTTTTTCTTTATAGCTCTTTTTGTAGCTTTCTGTTTACCATTAAGCTTTCCCAGTCTTGTTTCCTGCTGATCTTGACAACTTTGTATGCCTTCTCTTTCAATTTGATAACCTGTCTTATTTCCTTCGACACCAGTGGCAAATCACCTCTTTTCCAACAGTACTTCTTTTCACTGGTATATAATTTTGCTGATCACTTTGAAAAGTTGCTTTGGAAGTCTTCCACTGTTCAACTGTCCCACCATAAAGTCTACTTTAACACCTCCCTCATCCTATGTAGTCTCCCTTGTTTAATTGCAAAACCCTCATCTTGGATTTTATCTTCACACTTTTCTTCTGTATTCTAAATTCGACCATATTGTGATCGCTCCTTCTGAGACGATCCTTAACTGTGACATCATCAATTATTCCTGTCTCGTTACACAGGACCCAATCATAGGATAGCTTGCTCCATCATCCCATTCAATACTGTTCAAGGAAACTATCACAGATACGTTCAATTTCTTCCTGTTTTCTTTTGCCTTTTAACTAGAAGCAAAACACACTAATATACTACAAGACTGGTAGTTTGACCAATCAAGATGTATTTCGAATGCTTGGCACTTGCATTCGAAATGAGAAAACGTTAGCCTAGACCCATCTTAGTATTTTTTGAGGGGCTTTGGTCCATGCAAAATCTTTTAAAAACTTGGATCTAAAATCATTTTGCACTTCGTCTTTTAACATTATAGTTAATTGTCCTTCAACTGTTAAACATTGCAATTTAATTTAGATTGGGGTTTAGATCTGGTTGGGAAGCTGATTTCTCAATTCACTGAAGTTAATTGCATTGATATCAACCATCAGAGTTCCTTCCTCTTCCTGCCTGTTGTGGATATTGTAACTAAGGATAAAAGATGGGATTTAAAAAAATTCATTTGTGGAATGTGTTGACGGCTAGGTGAGCACTTATTGTCTCACCTTAACTGCCACTGAAGGTGTCAGTGATCTGCCTTTGTGAATCACTGCAACTTGTTTGGTGTTCAAAGAAACTGCAATACTGTTGAGGAAGGTTCAGGTGCAGAAAAGTGAAGGAATGACAACATAGTTCCAAGCCAGGATGGTGACTGGCTTGGAAAGGAACATGCAGGCAAAGATGTTCATGGTCCTGCTGTTCTTGTCTTTCTGAATGGTAGTGGTTTTGGATGTGCATGGTGCTAGTTCAGGAATCTTGCTGATATTCTGCAATTTGTTTCTATTCTGCTACACACTGCTGCTACTGAGCACAAGTGGTGGAGAGAGTAAATGGCACCCCTTCGACAATCAATCAAGCTGATTATTTTGTCCTAGATGATTTTGCTGGAACTGCACCTGCCCAGGCAAATGGGGATTATTCCACCAAACTCCTGACTTTACCTTTATAGATGATGGATAGGCTTTAATTAGGGAACAAGTTGCTTGCTGTATTATTCATAGCCACTGGCCTATTCTTGTAGATACAGTACTTAAATGGTTTTTCCAGTTGAGATTCTGGTCAGTGGTAACCCTAGGATATTGGTAGAGATGTATTTAGTAATGCTGTTTAATGTTGAGGGATGGTTAAGTAGCCATTGCCTTGCACTTACGCAGCACGTATGTTACTTAGCATTTGTCAGCCCACATCTGGATATTGTCTCGCCTTTAAACATGGACTGCTTTTGTACTTGAGGTTGTGAATGGTGCTAAACACTACACAAATCTCAGCAAGCATCCCATTTCTGACCACATGATTACTGATATAGCTGATAAAGTTAGTTGGGCCACGAATATCAGTCAAACTGCCAGAAAGCTGTCCTGAAGCTGAGATGACTGTTCTCCAACAACTACAAGCTTCTTTCCTTGTGACAGGTACAACTCCAACCAACTGCATTTCCCCTCATTTCCCAATTAATATCTCTGTTGGAGTCATGGCATACAATGCCATATTATGCGATAGCAAAGTATCACTGAAACGGAATGGAAAGTTCACAAGACCACGTGAGACTGGCACAGAAACCTGGGCAATGTTACGAAAAGGAATAATAACTGGATACAAATGAGATGTGGATGCTGAGATGGACGGAGGAACAACCAAGGACAAACTACTCCAAATTGTCCAGAAATATGAATTGTGAGGATGTTAGATCAGGAAAAAGTTGTGAATTTGAGGTTTTGAAAGTTGCTCCCCAAACGTTTCCCTGTTTTCCGCTGATCAGCGTAGCAACTGAACTTTGCACTCCCATCTCCTCTTTTCCCCCCCCCCCCCCCACCTCCTCTCCACCCCCCCCCCCCCCCCCCAACCAATCTTAACATTGCTATGTATACTTGGAGTATCGGTGGTGAACAAGACTCATCTAATCAGCCAGACTGTTCTGCTTTGTGGGTACGGGCAGAACAGCTACTTCTGCTTGTCCAGGTTTGGAGTGAGAGTTCCCCAAATGAGTTGGGAAGGAGGTTTGGGGGAGTGTATAACTGCAAAGGCTGGGGCGAAGCATGTGGCTGCAAGAGTGGCAGGAAAGTGAAATAAGTAACTGAAAAGTGAATGTCCCAAGGAGTCTACAAGGAGAAGCAAATAGTTCTCAACCTCGCAACAATGAAATACTCAGCTAATCAGAGCTAGAATTGCCATTTTTTTTCACTAAATCTATTAAATATTTCAAAAAATATATTTTTGCAAACCAATACCTGTTGTCCTGCGCCAAGGGATTTCAAACCCTGCAAGTTGTGGCTTTGTTTAATGGGAAGTGACAATTGAGGATATTACTGAATTCTCTAAAATTTATTTCTGTGCGTGTTCAAATACCCCACTTGCCAACTGAAATGCAGAAGATTTTCTGTTATACAGCAGCCCTTTCAGGATGTCAGAAGATTATGGGTCCTTCAAAGAAAGTAGCCAAAAGGAATTGAAAGATTTGATGGAGAGAAGGGGAAATATGGTGAGGTGAGTAGTGGAGATGGGATTGTCAAAAAGTCATAGGCCCAAAAACAGATGGCAAATTGCAGTGGTAACAAACTTAAGTACAGTCGGATTGAATGAAGAATGGATGATTGACAGGAGGCATTGGAAACAAATGAGCCAGCTATGTTCATGTAAAATGGGAAAACTTGAAAGATGTAATCATTTTATATAACACCAGGTTTAAAAGACTTCAATTTCTAGTTTGTTGAATTCAAGTTAACTTGGTTGAATTTTCATTATGTGCTAATAACAAGTGGTTATTTTGACTAAAATGATCTGGTTGGTCCACAACTCACTGAACAATTGTGGCATATCACTTCTATATGTTTGGTAGATTAATGATGAGTGAAGACCAAATTGAAGGCATGCAATTGTCTTTCTGTAATATTTAATTGCAAGATGGGAAATAATTGCATGAGTAATCGATGGATTGGAATCTGTTGTGCAAATTTTTTTTTCCATTTATATAAACAGGATGAAGTACTGCAGATCCCTGATGCACCCTGTTATTTTGCAGCAGAGATTTCAAATTACAAAGTATTAAAAGGAAAAAGATAACATGGCCAGATAGAGGTATGTGTATTTTTGATTCCTGTAATGAATGCACATCAGCTGTTTGACAGCAGTTGCCAGTAATGGAATGTTTTATCCCATGAGTTGAAATCACCAGATGTGGTTTTCAGCTTAACATTTCTAAATGTGAGAATTTCTGAAAATAAAAATGGATTGAGTAACTGGAGATGTTATTGTAGCAGAATGTTAAACTTGACGTCTTACAATTGATGTGATTGTAGCTTAGTTCTGTCGCGTCTCTGCATTCTGGAGAAGTACCAAATGATTAGCAGTTTTCCAATATGACACCCCTGTACAAAAAGAGCAGACAGTCAAAAGCAGGTAACTATCGGTTTCATAGCATAATCGTTATGTTGGAAAAATATCAGAATGGTTTAAAGAAGTAATAGCAGCACACTAATCTGATCAAGCAGTCAGCATGGCTTCATGAAAGGGCAATACTATCTGACTAATTTGAGTTTTTTTGACAAGTCTGTGGATAGAGGGAAGCCAGTAGATGTATTATTTGGCAAGGTACCTCGCAAAAGATTAAGTCATAAGTGCCCACTGTTTTGCACATTAGCCAATTCTCTATCCACGCCAATATACTAAAGTGCATGAAACAGAAAGTACAGACAAAAGTTTATTTCCACTGTCACCAGTGGGGTTCCACAGGGATTGATGCTGGGACTGCAACTGTTTAAAATAAGTTATGACTTGGAAGAAGGAAGAGGATTACTATAGCCAGATTTTAAGACTACACAAAAATACATGGAAGAGTAAGTTGCAAACAGTTTTGAGAAAAATGTGATTTTGGTTTCTTCAAAAGAGGATGTAAATTTGTTGGAGATGGTTCAGCGAAGGTTTCCTAGATTGATACCAATAATGAATTGGTTACTGAGGTTTGATTTGTTTCTACTAGAGTTTAAAACAAGGATGGGTGATTATTGTCTGTACAATTCTAAATGGCCTTATCAAGGAAGATGTGGAGAGGATGTTACTTCTGGATTCATCTCAAGTTAGGGATCATGGTTTTAAAATTGGAGTTCATCCATTTTGGATGGTGAGGACAATTTATTTGAGGGAAGTGTAAGTTTGCAAGTCACGCTGCCTCAGACAGTAGAAGTACTAAATACTGAGACAGATTCTTGTTAGGAAATAGGATAAAAAAATTATTGGAGAAAAATGGAAATGTGAAATTCAAAATGTAAAATGATGAGCCATGGTCTTATTGAATGACAGGGCAAGCTGGAGGGGTTAAATGGTCAGTTTTTACTCCTGATATGTGATAAAATGCAAGCCAGCATGGACTTGTTGAAGGCAAATCTAATTGTATTCCTGAAGCAATGGAGCAGCATGTTTAGGCTAATATTTGTTCATAAATATTTGAGTTATTAAAATCTCAAATTAGCAACAAATCTCCTCAGTGTTGAGTGTGGCGCTAGAAAAGCGCAGCAGGTCAGGCAGCATCTGAGGAGCAGTAGAATCGATGTCTTGGGCATAAACCTTTCATCAGGCATTGATTCTCCTCCTTAGATGCTACCTGACCTGTGCTTTTCCAGCACCCCACACTCTACTCTGATCTCCAGCATCTGCAGTCCTTAATTTCTCTTAGCAAATCTCATCAGTGTGATTCAAGGGGCAATGACTGAATGGACATGAAGTTGGCAAAAGAATGGAAAGTTTATTTGGGTGTGCAAGACACTATTACAGTCAGTGGATTGCCCAAAAACCAGAAAAGATTGAGGATGATCGTAACAGACATCAGATCTGTAAGATGCAGTTACAGAATTATGAAGTACTTTTTTTTGTAGGAAGCTTGAGGAAACTTTTACAAACTAAATGATATGATTTAAGAGTGCAGGAACAGAGATATGGGTTGTATGTGGACAAATTTGAAGCTGTCACATGAGAAGACTGTGTTGCAGAATAGTGCAGCCCAGAAGGATGTTATTTGGCCCCTTGCATTTGCACTGTCTTTTTGGAGAGCGATCCAGTTTGTCGTCCTCTTTGTTCTAATATCTCTGCAATTATTCTCTAAATATTTGTCAAATTTGCTTTTGAAGACTATTATTGGACATGTATCCAACACCCCGTGGGCTAATAAGCCATCACGTAAAGGTTTCCTTGTCTCTGGTTCTTTGGCCAGTCGCCTTAAATCTGTGCCGGCTAGTTATCAGCCCTCAACCATTTGAAGCATTTTTTTTCTTTAATTACTTTGCCTAAATACTCCATAAGTGTAACTACCTCTGCCAAATCTTCTTTCTTTCCAAAGAGAGCAATTCAACTTCTCCAGTCTATCCATGTGTAATCTGTCATCACTTGAACCATAGTAAGAAAACCTTTTGTATTCTTTCCAAAGTAGTCATGTCTTTCCTAAAGTTTGGTGCCTCAACAAAGCCTAGGATCCTATGTGCATATATTATTGGTTTAATTACTAAAACTATCCTTTTAAGACTTGCACAAAACTCTGGTTTGTCTGTAGTTTCATCCTCTTTTAAAGTTGCACAATTTAGTCCATCACTTTGTTCTTTTGAGCAAACTGTATAATCATAGTTTCTTGTGTTAAATTTCATGTGTCATCTGTGTACCCATTCCATTTGTCTGTCTATCCTCTTGAAGTATTTTACAATCTTGATTACCACTTGCTACATTTCCAATTTGTATCTGCAAATTTCAGTGTTGTTCTGTTGGAGTTGAAATTTTAAACGCGCATATCATGAAAAATAAGATGGGATCCTTAGCTTTATAAAATGAGATGGAGTACAAAAATTAGATGTTCTGTTCAAATTTGGATATGTAACAAATGATCCCAATGCTTTAGTGACAGCGTAGAGGAAATTTTGAAACTGGAAATGTGGGACCACAAGGTGTAGGAATATTGAGCCCATTCGATCTGCATGCCCCTCCAATGAGATTATAGCTGATAATGTTCAACTCTCCTTTCCTGCTTCCTCCACCCCTCCACCCGCAGCCCAGATTCTTTTACTGCTTAAAATCTGTCTTTCAGTCTTGAATATCCTCAATGACTGACCCTGCGCCTCCGCCTCCCCCTCCCCCTCCCTCCCCCAGCTCTCTGCAGTGAAGAGTTCCACAGGATTGATTTGTGCAGAAAGAGAGAGAATCTGAAGTTATACACTTTCTTTCAATCACCCTGTTCTAAGGTGATTTACTGGAGTTTTTCAAAATTCTAAGTTTAACAAAAAAACCTGCTTCCAGTGGCAATTATGTTGAAAACAAGAGATGACAGGTTCTTTTGCCAATCACCGATAATATTAAGATGCATGTTCCTTTGATCTGAAATACACCCCTAAAAAAGGGTATGGGAGCACTTCTCTCTCATTTTAAATTGGAATTGGATACACACTTGGGGTACAAGGGGATTGAAAAGGTGAGGAAAGAATAGCAGAGTGGCTAATTGAATATTTAGTTATACCATGTCTATGCTGATCAACAAACACCAAACCATACATCCCATTTAGCTGCACTTGGTCGATAGCATCCTATGCCCTGGAATTTCCAGTCCCCATCCAGGTGCTTCTTAAAAGTCCCACCTCCTCCACCTTTGGCAATATTTGTTCTTTCAAAGCATCATTAGAGAAGCAATGGGAATGTAAGGAGCCTGCACACAGTTTGCTGACCTCTTACTGTTATGATGCAACATCAGCATGCTGAAGGATTTTGGTACTCCTGCTTCAAGAGATTGAAATAACTCCGCAAGGCCAGTTTCCCATCATCCTCTATTGACACAAGAGTCCTTGACAGTGATCCAGCTCCAAATGGCTTTCTTCTATACTGCATTAGATTATGATTTATAAATGGTCCAGTGGCTGAAGAAAGAGATACTGAATTACCCATAGACACATTGTCCACATATTTTTAGCAGTGCATTCTAAATCATGTCCCATCTTTTTGCTGAAAGTCTAAATTGTGCTGGAAGGACAATAGATGCTCCTTTTGCATCGTCTCAATAGTGATTGCAACAGTATCAGCCAGGTGGACCTCATTGAATGAGTTCCCTGACTGGGGCTGTTAATGTTGTCCAATCAGGGAATCCTAGCTGACAGTGTCAGACATTCTGTTCACTTTGGAAGCTGGCGAAGTGTCAAGGACACTCCACGTGTAAATAAAGGATGAATTGGTGATGGAATAGCAGAGTTATTTCAATTTTTGATGTATTAGTTCTAAATCCTTCAGTATCTTGATACTCTGGTGCTGGAAAAGCATAGCAGGTCAGACAGCATCTGAGGAGCAGAAGAATTGACGTTTCAGGCATGAGCCCATTCTGATGAAGTGCTTATACCCAAAACGTTGATTCATCTCTTCAGACGTTGCCTGATATGTGCTTTTCCGGCACCACATTCTCAACTCTAATCTCCAGCCTTCACCTGCGCCCAGCATGTGGAAACAGTCTGCCAATCTCTTACTGATGTTTTACAGGCTGTTTACATTTCTGTTGCTTCTCTAATGATGCAATATTTTGTCGATATAAGCTTTAGTTTAATTCCCCTTGAAATCGAATGCTTTTGAAAGTGTGCCACTTCCTTAATATCACACTTAGTTGTCAGTCTAAATAATTGATGTTTGCAGTAATGGTTAAGCCCACACTCTTTAGACTCTGAGCAGTCATGTGAGCGTTTTGCAAAAGGGAAGTTCTGATGATAAATAACACCTAGGATCTATTTTCTCCAGGCAGTTGAGTTGTGTTTGCCAGTTAAAACATAAAACATAGAAAAGTACAGTACAGAACAGGCACTTCGGTCCATAATGTTATGCTGAAGATTAATCTAAAATAAAATAACTAAATTTACGCACCTCCTCAATTCATTGCTGTCCATGTGCATGTCCAGCAGTCACTTAAATGTCCCTAATAACTCTGCTTCCACCACCACTGCTGGCAACGCATTCCATGCGTTCATAACGCTCTGCGTAAAGAACCTACTTCTGACATCTCCTCTATACATTCCTCCTAAAACTATGACCCCTTGTGGCAGTTCATCCTGCCCTGGGGAAAAGTTTCTGGCTCTTGACTCTATCCATGCCCCTCATTATCCTGTACACCTCAATTAGGTCACCTTTCTTCTTCTCTCCAGAGAGAAAAGTCTGAGCTTAGTCAACCTCTCTTCATAAGACAAGCCCTCCAGTCCAGGCAGCATCCAGGGAAATCATCTTTGCACCCTCTCCAAAGCTCTGCATCTTTCCTATAATCGGGCAACCACACATGGACACAATATTCCAAGTGTGGTTTCACCAGGGACTTGTAGAGCTGCAGCAAAACCTCATGGCTCTGAAACTCTATTTCCCCTGTTAATGAAAGCCAAAACACTATATGCTTTCTTAACAACCCTATCCACCTGGGTGGCAACTTTGAGGGATCTATGCACTTCAAGATCAAGATCCTGCTGTTCCTCCACACTAAGAATCCTGTCTTTTATCCTATATTCAAGTTCGACCTTCCAAAATGCAGCATTTCGCATTTATCCAGGTTGAACTCCATCTGATTTGGAGATGCCAGTGTTGGACTGGGGTGTACAAAGTTAAAAATCACACAACACCAGGTTATAGTACTTCCAATTAAACCTGTTGGACTATAACCTGGTGTTGTATGGCTTTTAACTTTGAACTCCATCTGCCATTTCTCAGCCCAGTTCTGCATCCTGTCAATGTTGCACTGCAGCCTGCAACAGCCCTCGATACTACCAGTGGCACCTCCAACCTTTTGTTGTCATTGGCAAATTTACTAACCCACCCCTCAACCATCTCATCCAAATCATTTATAAAAACTACAAAGAACAGAGCCCTGTGGGACACCACTCACCACTGACCTCCAGGCAGAATCACTCTCTGCCTTTTGTCAGCCAACCAATTCTGAATCCAGACAGCCAAATCTCCCCGTATCCCATATGTCCTGACTTTATGAATGGTTCTACCATGGGGAACCTTATCACATGCCTTGCTGAAGCCCATTTGCCTAACATCCACTGCTCGACCTTTGTCAACCTGTCTTATCATGTCAAAGAATTCATTAAGATTTGTGATGCATGACCTGTCCTCACAAAGCCATGCTGACTGCTTTTAATCACACTATGCTTTTCCAAGTTGTCATAAATCCTATCTGAATTCTTTCCAAAACCTTGCTTACCACAGATGTAAGACTGACTGGTCTGTAATTGCCAGGGATTTCCCTATTACCCTTGAAAAGAGAAACAATATTCGCCTCCCTCCAATCCTCCAGTATAACTCCCCTGGAGAGTGTGGATGCAAAGATCCTTGCCAATGGCTGAGCAACCTCTTTTGCTTCCTGGAGCAACCTAGGATAAATCTGGTCTGGCCCTAGGAACATCTCAATCTTGATGTTTGCCACAATTTCCAGCACACCAACTTCCTCAATCTCCATCTGTTCAAGCCTGTTTCCCGGCTCCTCAAAGTTCTCATTCATGACAAGGTCCTTTCGTGAAAAGTGAAACAAAAAACTCATTTAGGGTTTACCCTATCTGCTCAGACTCCACATACAAGTTCCCTGTGATATCCCTGACCAGCCCTACCTTCTCCCTGATCATTCTCTTATTCCTCACATATGAATAAAATGCCTTTGGGTTCTCCATAACCCTTCCAGCCAAGCACTTTTTTTTGTGCCCCCTCCTGGCTCTCCTCAGTCCATTTTTGAGCTTCTTTCTCGTAAGCCTGTAATCCCATAAAGCTGTGCTAGATCCTTGCTTCCTCCACCTTACGTAAGCTTCTTTCTTCCTTTTGAAACAAAACTCCTCTGTTTTTGTCATACAAGGCTCCTTAATCTTACCCCTCCTAGCCTGTCTGAGGAACAGATTTACGCATCACGCGCAACAACTCCTTAAACAGTTTCCACATGTCTGTTATGCCCTTTCTGCGGAACAGTTGCTCCCAATCTGTACTTCCCAACTTCTGTCTGATAGCATCATAATTTCTGTTCCCAATTAAATATCTTCCCATGGTAACTGCTCCTTTCCCTCTCCATGGCTATGGTTAATGTGAGGCAGTTGTGGTCACTGTCACCAGTGTGTTCTCCAACCGCTAGATCTGGCACCTGTACTGGCTCATTGCCGAGCACCAAATCCAAAATGGCCTCTCCCCTCATACTGCATACTGATTAAGGAAACCCTCCTGAACACCTGACAAAAGTGGCTTCATCCAAACCATCTGAACTAAGCAGATTCTGGTCAATACTGGGAAAGTTGAAGTCGCCCATAACAAAAGCCCTGCTATGTTACAGGGTTACTTTACAGATATTGATTACAAAATTTCTCTTGACTCCAAAACCTTGCTTACCACAGATGTTAGACTGACTGGTCTGTAATTGCCAGGGATTTCCCTATTACCCTTAATGTCTTTCTCATTAGACTTGAGGGATGTTTAGCACAAAAATGCTGCTTTACTTGTGGTTTTGATTTCTGGCAGTAAAACTTGTGTTCAATTAATGCATTTATGTTTTGCTAAACTTGTCTTTTACTTGCACATACCCTGTTAGCTTTGCAGGATACTTTAAAGGTTTTTTTGCAGGCAACTCTTACAGCAACAATAAAGACCAAATGCTCGTTTTGCATGGGTTACTTCCAATTTGGAAAATAAATCATAATTGAATACCATCAAATTCCAATTTCTTTCCTTGCCCCACTTCCCGCTTCCCCCGCCCCAAAAAAAATCATTCATCAAGCTTTTACAATGCAGTGCATTTTGAATCTTCCAGTATTGCTGCCAAAAATATCAACTGATGATCATTTAGCTCTTGCTGATTGGACTTGCCAAATATATTTATTGTGCTGACAAGTGCACTTTGTGAACAATATACTTGTTTCAAATACCTTTTTCTTTCCTGACCTATTATGTGGTAAGAAATTTGACTATTTGTATAAGTGAACTTGGCTTTATTAGAAGACAATATTACTTGTTAATAAGTGGAGACATATATTGGGTCCTTTCAAGTTGTTAACCGACATTCAGATGTTCCAAGCTACTTTAGTGTTTTAAATGCAGTTTTTCTGTCCCTTTCTTCCCATTGTCAATGTAAGATTAGTTGACATATTTTAGGACAGTTCCATCTCTATTCAGGAGAAGGACACCTCACTTGAATCAAAAAATACTTCAGTTTACAAAAAACATTTAATGCAACTTATGTTTATCATAGTTGCAAATGGTAAAGAAACTGGCATCATTCTCAAAACAGCAATCGTTTAAAGGGTGACTTATTGGGGTCTCTTTGAATTAAGAGATTATTATAGAGCAAAGGAGGGAAACTTGTATGGTTTGGAAACAATATCACTAACATTGCACCAAGAGCCAGAGGAGGAATGAGTGAAGTTTATTCTTTGTACAGTGATATTATGACTGGAAATGCACTGCATGAGAGAATAAAGGTGCTGACTCAATAAATACAAAGAGAATTATATCTACATTTGAAAAGGAAAAATAATAGTGCTATTGACTACAAGGAAGAGTGGAATTAATTGTGCTTTGAAAATAAAATCAATAGACTGAATGACTCTCTGTGCAATATCCATTGCTAAAAATATCAAAATATCTTGGTATTTGGTGTTTGACTTTATTTATTTTTAATGCATGATTTGTGGATTATATGCTTGAAGACCAAGAATTGGTGTCCACGTATAAATTTAATGCATCTTAAACAATTAGCAATTAATGATGAAATTGTCTTGCAAGTACAGAAGCTCAACAACATTGGATTAGTTGGCTTACTTCTCATTCTCCAAACCTATAAACCCCTCAACACATTATTGCTTCTCAAAATCTTTTAACAGTCCGATTTGATTCCACCATTTTAATACCCTGCTTATCTCTGACACCGAATAATATTGTCATTTGGCGTTATGTCAGGTAAACTCTGCTTCAACTCAGGGTATTGAAAAGGTTTTATTATCGTAAAATACTGCTTAAAGGGTTTCTAGGCACTGTACTACATCTTTGACAATTTGCTTCCTTCCTCTATTTCAAGATGTGTGTCATGATGGTCAAATTCCATGTTGAGCATAACCTCGGTACCCTAACCTATGTCTACCATATTTACTGCAGGGGAAGACCCTAGGCTTAGAAGGTAAGAGATTCTTTCATTCTCTAGTTCCTTTTCTCAGCTATGAAGTTTTCATTTCTGCATTCTCCCAAATCCTTAGAGCCAATCTCAAGGTCACAGCTGTCAGTAATTGTTTCCTTGATGTCAGTATCAGTGTCTGCTATCCTTGTATCCAATATGAAGCTGACTCTGTAATGGATGTATGGCAAGCAGGAGGTCATGACTATTATGGACCAGAACAAACCCCCTCAAAATATATTGAGAGAGTCTAGACCCAACTTATTCTTTTGTTAAAGGTAAGTATAGGGTGTTGCAATCCAGGTGCAATTACTTAGCTTTAGCAAATCTGGTATGCTTCTAGCAGACATGTGAAAAATAGTGTTAATATCTCCACCACTTTTCCCTGTAGGTCATGTTGCCTGTTACAATTCAGACAAGTTGCAGACAACTTAGAGAATGTTATGAATAAACTTTTGCAGATGCCCCACAATATCAAAGAAATGAAATCAATACCAACACGTCGGTATCAAAGCAAAACATTCCCACTTTATTAGGAACACAATTAAAGTAATCTTTAATACTAAACATACTATGCCTAATCCTATTGGTCCCTTATGGTCCCAATAGTTCCTGACTCTCTTGTAAATTTATGTAGTCACTGTCTGTGGCTCTCTCTCTTGGTCTGGGGCTGACCTTTGTTAGTGAATAAATTGTTGGGAGTGTCTGGGCAGAATGAATGTTGCCTTTTATATTATACTGATGTCCTTAGCACCTTGCTGCCGTGTCAGCACTATCTGGTGTGTGGGTTTTGTGATTTGAGTTTCACTTGGCCAGTGTACTGTTGCTGTTTGGCCAAGTTGGCAAACTGTGTTTTAGCAACCAGGCGGCTGCTGCAATCCGTATGTAAATCACATGTGATGGAGGTTTTACTCTGTTATTTGGGCATCAATGAGCAGCTTGATCCTGTTTTAACCTGAAGTCTGCTCCTGAAAACTGTTCAACCAAGTGGCAATTGTGGGAGTAGCTCAGTCGTCGTATTGTTTGACACATTCTGGACTTTATGGTTTTTGCCACATTGGACAAACCACTGTCCCATAGTTATAAATTGTATTGAATGCATTCAACAAGATTGCAATCTTCTGTCATTAGGTTGAAGCCACCTCAGTGAGTAATCCATGAAGACACCTCTTCAAGACACCTATGTAGGTCCAGGACAAATAACCTTAGGTACTGATTATATTTTGCTCACCTTTGTAATATTGAATTGACATGTATGAAGGCGTTACTTATATTTGCATTTTATCTTGAGTAACATGTTGGACCTGGTTTGCAGAGCATATTAATTGAGTTTGTAAAGCTAAATTTGCATTGCCAAAATGCCAAAGCATTCCCCTGTCTTCAATATTTATACAGGTTAATATAGCTGAAATGTTAA
This sequence comes from Chiloscyllium punctatum, assembly GCF_047496795.1. Lineage (NCBI taxonomy): Eukaryota > Metazoa > Chordata > Chondrichthyes > Orectolobiformes > Hemiscylliidae > Chiloscyllium > Chiloscyllium punctatum. The sequence goes on along the minus strand of NC_092758.1, from coordinate 54,278,937 downwards.
ACTCTTACATGGTCAGTTTAGTTTGCTGAGTGTATGTTAATTGATCTTGATTGTCTACTTAGCAACAGCATTAAATTATCATAAACACTGCAAAATGCATGGCAAATGGATTTTAAAAACAAATATGGACAGAATACAATCCTCTTTTAACATTGCTCCCATAGCCAGTTATAAAGTGTCTGTTATCGCTTACTTCACACTATATTAACATTAAGAAATATGCACCAATTACGTAATTGAGCTGACAGAGGTAGCATTCTTTTGGAAATTTATTTTTCTCAATATTTGACTATTTAAGCCTTATTTCCAGTGAACCTAATCAATATTGGCAAGGTATTTGATGACATGGGGCATCACAAGTGAACCAAATCACATTTATGCAGCATTATACAACAGCTCAGCAGATAATGAGACAGTAATAACAGCAGATGCTGGAAACCAGTGTCATAGTTGTGAAGCTGGAAAAGGACAGCCGAGGAGCAGAAAAGTCAATGTTTCAGGCTGAACCCCTTTGTCATGACTAGGAAGGGGGAGGGGAGCTCAGAAGTAAATAAGGGAGGGGAAATGGGACTGGGGGAAAGATAGGTGGGATGGTGATGGGGGATGCAGGTAGGAGGTTATTGTGACAGACCAGTGAGAAGGGTAGACTGGATAGGTGATTAGGAAGATGGATAGGTCAGGTCAGGGAAGTAAGGGGGAAGGGCTGGATATGGGATAAGGTTGAGGGCTCTAAGCTTCTGAGGAAAAATATCAGGCATTGTTTCCCCAGTTTACATTTGGGTCACATTGAGTGGAGGAGGCCAAGGATAGGCATGTCACCAGGGGAATGGAAGGGGGAATTAAAACGGATGGCGACTGGAAGGTCGGGTTGGTTGATTCATGCAGAGCGCTGATGCTCTATGAACCAGTCCTTGAGTCTGCGTTTAGTCTCCCTGATATAGAAGAGACCACATCAGGAGTAACAGATACAGTAACAATGCTGTGAAGTCTCTTCTAAGGATGCTCACTCTTAAGTTTTCTTGCCCCCTCTGAAGAGAGTTCAGTGAATCTCTGTCCCACTGCAACCCCTAGGTTGCCTCCTCTGCCCTGAAGCTCTTTGGCCACATTCTGAAGCAATTTTGCTACGACAGGCAGGTCTCCTTCCTCTGCCTGTCAACACAGCTGCCTCATCCCCTCGTGGACTCCAAGTAACTTTCACACCTTCACAGATTGCACCCAACCATAACAATTATCATCGATCATACCTCCAGTGCCCACAGGAATGATTTTCCCTGCAAATTCTCAGCTCCAGACACTGCCATCTGGTGACACCTTTGCTACCTGCCATGAGCCTTCCCTCATCTCAGAGCCTCTCTCCCAAACTGCAGAAGGCCTGTACTGTTTGTTGTTCTCAAATGGCCTTTTGCTGTCCGATAGAGGGTGTAAATATGCTAAACTCTTCCTTACTTATGTCCAGACACAAACTACCTCAACCATTCAGCATTCTAATCTCATTGCTGACTTTCTCCAGGATCAGCCTGGATTGTGCCCTTGATTGTGCTGATGCTACAATCACTCCTATAGATCGCGTGACTGCTGCTTCTGCTGATGTAGGAGACAATGTGATGCTGACATCACTGGGTTTTTGCTGTTTCTGCCCACGTGACCACTCCAGCGCACGAACCCACTCCTGATGAAGTCTCCACTTCAGCTTTACACTCAGCTCCAGCTCTTCGGGGCATTCACCAATATTTCCCCTTTCCCCCCCCCCCCCCCCCACCCCCCAACCCCCCAACAACCCTAGGCCTTTGCCTCACTAAGGCTGAATGGTCAGTCCTGAGCAAAACGTTCACCTTCATTCCTCTATGCCCATACATGAACAAATTCCACGCACATCGTGATGTCAAGCTCATTTTCATCCATCTTCGCACCTGTTTAATTGACCGGGAATCCAACCCACCCACTAATGACCCTGCTCCTGCTTCTGGAAATCCCCATTCTGTTGGACAGCTTGTTCCAGCCTCCTACCCTCCATCGACTACTTCATCTCAAACTGCCACTTGTGACATCAATCGCTTGGATCTCTCCACCCTTCTGTCTCACTCCAATCTCTCCCATCAGAACACTCAGCCCTCTGCTGCAACCCCAACCCCATCATTAAACCTGCTGATTGGGTTGGGGGGGGGGGCAGTGGAAGCATGGTGAACTGGCCTCTATATTTCTCCAACTCTCTGACACCTCTTTCTACCATCCCCTCAATTATGACCTCATCTTTGATCACCAAGCCATCCTCTCCCAGGCCATTAACAACTTCATCACTTTGGGAGATCTCCCATCCACTGCCCCGGTCAACTCATTGTCTCTGTCTGCTTCTGCCCTCTCGAGCTCATCTCCTCCCACCCTGACTCTATTTTTTCCTCTTTGCCACAAGCATGCCACAACCCGTGCCCTCCACCTCTTTCAGAACTTTGAATCCCCTGACCTCATCTTCACCAAGGACATACAGGTCCTTTTACACTTGTATCCCCAATGTGGAGTGCTTAAAAGTCTTCCATTATTCTTCTTCCATAGGCCCAACCAGTCCCCCTCCACTGATACACACACCCATTCACTTTGCAGATCTGGTCCTCACCCTCAATTTTTTAAGTTGATTCCTCTCACTTTTGACAAACCAAAGGGCTCAAGGTATGCCTGCCCAGTAGGATTTGTGGACAGTCCCTTTTCCATGACTATACTGGCGCCATCTCTCACCACTTCCTCCACTATATTGATGACAATCATTTGTGTTCTTGCAGAGTTTGAGCAGTTCATGAACTTTGCCAGCACTTTACACCCCACCCTCAAATTCACCTGCACCATTTCCAACACCTCCCTCCCCTTCATGAATCTCCATCTCCAGAAACAGACTCAACACTGACATCCGTTTCAAACCCACTGACTGTCACAGCTACCTTGACTACATTTCCTCTGCATCTGCCGTATCCATTCCCAGGATGAGCTGTTCAACTGCAGGACATCCTAGATATTCTACTGCAAGGACTGTAGTTTCCCATAGTCAGGAATCAAGGATGCCCTCAACCAAATCTCCTCCATTTCCTGCACATCTTCCCTCCAATCCCACTCTTCCCGCACCCTTCTCTCACCTCCATCCAAGGCCCCAAACAGTCCTTATACATCTGGCAGTGATTAACTTGCACTTCATCCAACCTATTCTACTGTATCCATTGCTCCTGATGAGATTGTCTCCATTTTGGGGGGGCCCAGTCTTTACACTACATACATCAACAACCTGATCTTCCAGATGCCATCCATTTTAATTCCCCCTCTCATTTCGCTGGCAATATGTCCATCCTTGGCCTCGTCCACATAAACTGGAGGAACAGCACCTGCTATTTTGTCTGGGAAGCTTACAGCCCAATGGTGTCTCTTGACTTCACCAGCTTCAAAATCTCTCCACCCCCCAGCCTTATCCCATATCCAACCCTTCCCATACACCACCCCTCCACCTCCCTGACCTTACCTAAACTGTCCATCTTCCTACTGACTTATCGCAATAACCCCTACCCTTCCCCCAGTTCCCCCATCCCTCTATTTACATCTGGGCTCCCCTCCCTAGTTCTGACTAAGGGTTTCAGCCTGAAATATTGACTTTCTTGCTCGTCAGATGCTGTCGAACCCACTGTGCTTTCCCAGCTTCACACCTACTAGGCTGATTAACTTGGAATTCAAAATGAATCATCTGACAATAATGCTGTCATGCAACTACTTATAAAACTGTGGTTGTGTATTGCCTATTTATCTTGGGTGTTCTAAATTGCAGAAAAATTTGGGTTATAAGTAGAGCGAAGGTAATGTGACTCAGACCTGTACTGAACCATGACTATATAACATGTCAACCCAACCTTAAATCACTAAGGCCACTTGAGTAAATCTCATCCATTCAGGAAGTGACTAATGCTGGCAGTGCACGTCTGAACATCCCACTGCTTACGGAGTTACTTTTACAGGGTAATGATTTATCACCTTATGTGATAACAGAAGTGAGGAATATTTGCACGAAAGAGTCTGCTCATGTAAATTTTTTAAAACTATGAAAGTATAGACAAATAAACATCAGCATTCTTAACAATCTGAGACTGCAACAAAGACGGCTTTAAATGTAGAGGGACAATAAAAATTCAACTTATTTATTCAGAGGCCTGAAAGATATAGATTTTAAGACATTGAAGACTGAGTTGAATATACAATTGGACAAAAAAAAACCAAAAGTTGCACAATAGGTGTTATCAAAGAAAACCATCCTAGACTGGCATGAAGATTGCAGTCACTGTCCTGTCATTCCTATATTTGGATATGCTGGAATGGAGAAGTGATTTCTATCCCAGAGTTGCCTGATGCATTAATTACTCAGTATGTTGTTAATTAGAAATTCCAACTTGATGAGTTTGGACATAATCCTTGAACATATGATATTGATATTCATTTATTCACAATACATACATTTGCTCTCTCAAGATGATGTAAGGAACAAATATTTTTGTGATGTTTTTGCCGACCAAATGGTGAATGCTTATGTAAAATGTTCATAAAGTACATTTTACATAGATTAGATATTCGATTCCTTACAGTGTGGAAACAGGCCCTTCAGCCCAACCATTCCACACTGACCCTCCGAAGAGTAACCCACCCAGACCCATTTCCCTCTGACTAATGCACCTAACACTCTGGGTAATTTAGCATGGCCAATTCACCTGACCTGCACATCTTTGGGAGGAAACCAGAGCACCTGGAGGAAACCCATGCAGACTGACTTGTATTTTGTTAAATTCATTCGCGGGATGTGGGTGTCAATGGCTGGGCCAGCAGTATTTATTATCCAAAGGGTAATTAGGCATCACATGTTGGCCAGCTAAGAATGGCACTTTCCTTCCTGAAAGGACATTAATGAAGCAAATGGAGTTTTCTGACAATAAAATATTGTTTCATTGTTATGCTTGGATTTTATGCTCTGGATTTTAATTGAATTTAAATTTCACAACCCAACATTGACCATTAAGCCTTTTTTTTTAAAAGAGACCTTCTTTAGGACCATTAAGCTCCTCCTTTTAGAGACGGCAATTTCCCTTCCCATGTGGTTGAAGATGCCCTCCAATCCACGTCCTGCACCTCCGCCCTCAAACCCCACCCCTCCAACCGTAACAAGGATAGAACACCCCCCGCCCCCCCGCCGTAGCCCAACATTTCAACTCCCTCCTCCCACTGTGCCGAGGACATACAGGTCCTGGGCTGCCTCCACTGCCGCTCCCTCACCACCCGACACCTGGAGGAAGAACGCCTCATCTTCTGCCTTGAAACACTTCAACCCCAGGGCATCAATGTGGACTTCACCAGTTTCCTCATTTCCCCTCTCCCCACCTTACCCCATTTCTAACTTCCAGCTCAGCACCATCCTCATGATCTGTCCTACCTGCCAATCTCCCTTCCCACCTATCCACTACACCCTCCCCTCTGACCTATCACCTCCATCCCCACCCCCATTCACCTATTGTACCTTTTGCTACCTTCTCCTCAACCCCACCCCGCCTCCCCATTTCTCTCTCCACCCTGGAGGCTCCCTGCCTCCATTCCTGATGAATGGCTTTTTCCTGCAATGTCGGTTTTCCTGCTCCTCGGATGCTGCCTGACCTGTACTTTTCCAGAACCACTCTGATCTAGACTTGTTTATAGAGCAGCCTATACTTTGATCTTGATCTCATTGCTACTATTCAGAGGTGCATGTATTGTCTTGTACTTGCATTGGAGTGACTATTGTGATGTACTAAATTTATCTCTTTCAATATTTATTTAAATTTGTGCTAGTGGTACGTGGGCTTTGGAATTTACCGCAAGTTTTTGAGTTTCACTTTTGAGGAAAGCTTGATTGAAGCAAGATATCTAAAGCAGTTTATTCTGAAGAAGGGAATAGTTTAGAATTGTTATGGCATAGGTTTCCCAAATTTAAACAGTTTAGGTTGAAAGCTCCAGACCGTAAGTAGTTAAAATCTTGAAGGAGTTACTATGAAGTTGTGACAGTTTAAGCTTAGTTATATGAAAAGTCAAGGAAGAGATGATCTCTCAAGACAGGGGAACTGAAGCCATTGCTATGTGAACCCCTTTGCATGATTAAGAAGGGAATTCTGACTCTGTATTGTAAAGGAGTGCTGTTGGGAAATTGGGATTGTAGTTGACCATGTGCTTTGAAATATTTAAACTTAGTATATGTAAATAGTTTGGTTTGTTCTATTATGTCTTTTGTATCAGAAGCTTCAGTTTTAACAAAAGCAAATCTAAAGTGCTATGCTATTAGGATTCCAGCTGTTGCCAGACAAGTCGGGCACCAGATTAAAATCTGGCTTGACTGCATTTTATTTAGTTTGTTTTGGTTTTAAAGAGGTAGTCTTTCATTGAAATAAACACGCCATGCTGCATATTTGAGTTTAACACTAAAAGTCAGTTAAGCAAAAAGAATTAAGTTAAAATAGAATAAAACAAGTATTTGCATATGGCACATCAAGATTTTGAAACAACAAAAATAAATTCATTTAATCCCTACAGCATGCAGTTATAGTACTCAAATATCCTCCTCTGTCCCACATAGGGCTTTACTCAGCTGTGGCTTCAATTCCCTGTCATGAGAATCTGAGTCTCTTCCATAATTCATTTTATAACCGATCTTAGATGTTCTCCAGTTCAAATAACCTTTAACTAAATGTTTTTGGTGTGGAACTCTTAAAGTGAATTCCTTAAATAGAGATATTCTAAATTGTTTTCTCCCTTTCTTGAGAGTAACTGCTTTACACACCCAGTTTCAGCTAAGGATCCTGCACAACCGCTCAAGTTGAAACTTGTTTAAAATCTTTGTTTCTAAGTCAAGGGTGTTTCTCCTAATCAAAAGGAAGAAAATCAATTCTTGATTATCTAAACTGAAGCCTAATGTACAACCGTTTACCTTGTTCACTTGTAAAATAATCACAATCTAAATAAAAATCCAATACTCTCCAGGAAATCTTTCTCAACTGTTTTAAAAGATATCATTGCTACAGAAATATTTATAAATTGCCTCCTTTCAGAGACCGATCCAACCCATATGTCCCTAATTCAAAAATCTAAATACAAAATTCACGATATTAAGAATATATAAATCATGTACCTTTACATTAGAGCATCCCATATGAATATTGTTTTCTCAAACAACTGATGCTGGAAATCTGAAACAGAAATTGCTAAAGACACAACAGGTCTGGCAGTATCTGTAGAAGGAAAATCAAAATTTTAAGTTCAGTAATTCTTGGGTCAGCTGATTTTTTTTTTGTCCTTTGATTTAACTAGAAACTGCACTAATTAATTGTGCTTCCACTTGAGCTTCCACAAGCCATCCCAAAATATTTAAAATTTCAATTAGACTACCAATTTGCCCTATTGACTGCTAGTCCATGCAAACTCAAAATCAACCGTGATTTGCCATGAACAGAAAAATCTTTTCTTAATGAGGTGGGAACACTGGCAAGGCCAGCATTGGTTACTCAAGCTGAGTAAGGGAGTTTACAGTTGACCACATTTCTGTAGGATTAGATTCACTTATATGCCAGACCTGGTAAGGACAGCAGCGTTCCTTCCCTTTAGGCATTTACACCCAGGGATGGTGTCTGCCATTAAACTTTTAATTCTATATTTTTCATTGAATTGCCCTCAGGATTATTGATCCAGTGACATTGCCACTATATCCCACTTTCCCTATTGTAAAGCAGTTAACTTGAGCAAAAGTCATAGAAAGTAATTGACTGGAAATCCTACATAACTTGAATAATACCCCTTTGAAAACCCCAAATGCACATACATTCATTGATTAAGTGAGTCAAATATCATGCAATTTGACACAGATACTATGGTTGTAAAAGAGAAATACATAGAGTAATAAAATTCCAAAGTTCAAAAGTCCAGATTCCCGAGTTGGGTTCAATTGTCTGTTCTTTTTGATTTTTGGCACTTGACCTGTTCACGTGATGGTCGCTCTTAACTTTGATAATTAATCTGGTCGACCTCGATCTTTTGGAGTTTCTTTCCTTTTTAAGCTGTCTGTTTTCTGCCTTTCCCACATGGAGGAGGGAGAGATGGATACTTTTTGTTTTAATTTTGGTTTGGCATTTTCTAACTGCTGCACTTGTATTTCTGTAACATGCAATGACTCAACAAATCAATAGGCTGTAGTCAGGCAGAAATTCCTTAACTCAATGGACTCCTGCTATTGCTCAGTATCAAAGTCACCTGCCGACTGCTTCAAAAAGCAACATTGCCTGCTCCAGCCAAAAGTATGTTGCACTTCTCAAATTGCAAAGATCTCCTGGCATTTAAGCCTGATAGCTGTCCAAGTTCCATTTCAGTTTATGGTCCCAAATAAAAGATATCTGCTACGGGTCTTGTGTTGTTACTCTTGAGATCCCAGAGAGGAAATTGTCTAATCTAAGAATTATTGAATTCACAAATGCAATGGAACTGCTTCTGTGGCAAGTCCAGCCTAGGAATTTAAAGCTCAGCAGACCACCCCAGGCAAAGTACTGGGAAACTATTCAAATCAAACTTTTAGTTACTTGTATGATTTAATTCTGCATGGGCGCAATTTTGCAAACGGGATTTTGAAGGTGCTATCTAAGGATCTTTGAATTTGTGCAGTGCATCTTGTGGATAGTACACTCCTGCTGAGCTTTAAAGGTGTGGAGGAAGTCAATGCTTCTGAATTTGGTGCCAAAAGCATGGACTGCTTTGTCCTAGATGGTGTCAAGCTGCTTGAGTGTTTTTGGAGGTGCACTCATTCAGGCAAGTGGGCAGTATTACATCCTGACTTATGTCTTGTAGATGGTGGACACGCTTTGAAGAATCAAGGCAAGCTTCTTGGTCCAGTATTCCGAGCCTTTTGACCTATTATAGCCTTTGCATTTACATGGTGAGTTTCATATAGTAGTAACCCCAAGGTGTTGACTGTGGGGGAATTTAGGATGGTGATGGGAGTGCAACAGTCTTCAAAATCAAGGCTGTATTTGACAGTGTGACAAAGAGGCCCAACAAAACTGAAATAAGTGGTGAACTTTCCATTGGTTAAGTGTCATACTTGTGGTTGATGGAGTTATGGTTGTTGGAGGTCAGTCATCTCCATTCCATGACATCCATAGGAGTTCCTCAGGGTAGTATCCTAGGCTCAACCATATTTAGCTGCTTTAATGACTTTCCCTGCATAAGTTCAGAAGTGGGGATGTTCACTGTTAAACATAGTACAAATCAAATCACAATTCAGATACTGAAACAGTCCATTTTCAAATTGAACAGGTGCCGACAATATCCAGGCCTGAGCTGACCAGTGGCAAGTAACATTCACGCCATATGAATGCCAGGCAATGATCATCTCCAATATGAGGCAATTTAACCAGAGTCTCTTGACATTCAATGGTGTTACCATTGAAAATCCTCGATCCATATTTCTAGATGCCCAGTTATGGCCTTGATAGAGCAATATAATAAACAAATGGCATCTCTGAGCACTTTTAACACTTTCCACCCACATCTCCTGCCATGCCCTAACCGTCCTCTCTGTTCCTGCCCCTATTGGGGGAAAAAGGAAACCATCCCTCAACTAGAAAACCACCACATGCAAGCTGCCTCTAAGCCACATGGCTGCACAGAAACTTGGATGGCCCACTCATGCGAATCGGCTTGCAGGCCCATTAACTTCTACTTCTGAAAGTAAATACAGCTCACGGACCATGAAAGTCCATGCAGCAGCAGCAAATCTGCGAGGGAATGTATTCTAGGACTCCATTTTCAAAATCTCAAGCTTCTAAGCTTTGGTCCTCAGATTGTCACAACATTGTTGCGGCTGCTGTTCTCTCAACTACACCCTGTAAGTCTGAGGCATACAGACTTGAATGTACAAGGCAGATGACCAGTTTACCCATTCATGGACAGATCTGGCTGGACCATTTAAAATACTGCTAAAAATGCCAACAGGCGCATTTTGAAATGCAAAGATGAACTTCATCTGCTTTTTCTCTAGTGCAAACTGTAGTAAAATAGAGCCACCTCCAAAAGTAAATGTGGAACGATCTTGTGGATCTCTGTCACAAAGATCAACATCAGCTCTGCCTCTCCTGAGATTTCTTTTCAACCATGACCTCCCCACGCTGGCTGTTGTTATAGTGACTATGGTTTCAAATGGGATACCCTAAATTGTTAAACTCGTGAGCAAGAAGTGATAAGTGACCCTCTTCTCCCTTCACTCACTATACAAGATTAATTTATGACGTATCCCTGTTGTGACCTTCCACATCAAACAAATTTATTTTAAAAGGTGTCAATTTAACTAGGCTTTGTTGAGTTAACAAATAACAATTCACTAATTGCTAAATGAGAAATAATATTTACATACTAGAAATGAGAAGTGAATGCACAGAAACAATTCGAGGTGGAGCAGTCTCTATGGGTGGTTCATGAAGAATCAATAATAAACATTAATAAACATTAATAGTTGAACAGTTGACTTCAGGGTTCTCGCCTTTTGCGTTATAATGGAAGTTCTCTTGTTCTGTTTCCCTTTCACTGGCTTCAGCTGAAATACCATACACTAACTGCCCTGACGTTTTTTTAAACCATGACTTTCTTAGCACACTAGCACTCAAACCTAGGTTACTACACAGATCCTTCGACTCCTTTGAAAGAAGACAAAACATTTGTCACCCAGATTGCTGTCTTTTCTCCCATAACACTCATGGAAATCCCAGGAGACTACGGCTCAGTTCGTAATGCATTTTATCCTCTTCCATTGATCCCTTTGATACTTTCTTGACACTTTTTTCAGGTAAAACATTGTAGTTTCTTTCCAGACTGCTTCTGAATTTGAATACGCAGTTATTTTTTGACTGTAGTCCTTTTTAAAAGGAAAAATTAGCATTTCAATATGAAATAGGATCACGATCCATTGTCATGGCAACTCTAAACTTGAAGCTTTCTTTAGTTGCCCTCCTTTTGCTACTTGTGTCTGGTCTGACCTCATTTTGTCCATGAGAACCCACCTTCTGCTCACTCGACCTTCATCCCATTGAACTGCTCACCACCTAACTACGACCTTGTCTTCTGGTTAATGTTATTGCCACCAGCTTTTTCTCCAAATTTGTTCCTTTCTCCTTTTAAATCTGTCATTGCTTATCTCAAAAAATCAATCTGCCCTTAATCCCACCAAACTGAAGCCCTCGTTTCAAACCTTCATCTGTTCAATTGAATTGAATTGAATTTATTGTCACGTGTACCGAGGCACGGTGAAATGCTTTGTCTTGCCAGCAATACAAGCAGATCACATAGTCAAATTGCTTAGATATGTAAATAATAGGTAAACAGCAGCAAAACAAAAACGCAGGTACAGGCAAATGCTTAGAGTTTGAGAGTCCATTCAGAATTCTAACAACAGTAGGGTAGAAACTTACGAAACCGGCTGGTGCGTGTGTTCAGGCTTCTGTACCTTCTCCCCAATGGTAGAGGTTGTAGTAAAACATTGCCAGGGTTGAATGGATCTTTGAGAATACTGGGGGCCTTTCCTTGACAGTGGGCCTGGTAGATGGATTCTACAGATGGGAGTTTGGCTTTGATTGTCTGGTGAAGGGCTTTTGCCTGAAACATCGATTTTCCTGCTCCTCGGATGCTGCCTGAACTGCTGTGCTTTTCCAGCACCACTCTAATCCAGAATCTGATTTCCAGCATCTGCAGTCCTTGTTTTTACCTTTTGGTTGTCTGAGCTGAGTTCACTACTCTCTGTAACCATCTCCGATCTTAAATGGTACAGTTGCCATAGCAGGTACATCCAGACAGAGTGTTCTCAATGGCGTACCAAGATAGTTGGCAAGTGTATTTGGCATCATGCCAAATTTCCTCAACTGTCTGAGGAAGAAGAGACATTGTTGGGCCTTTGTAACCAGTGCGTCCACATGAGTCCAAGAAAGCTTGTTGTGGATGACCACTCCCAGGAGCTTGACGCTGTCCACTCGTTCCACCTCTGTGCTGTTAATGTGTAGGGGGGCATGAGTAACATTCCACTGATAGTCAATAATGATTCCTTGGTTTTGCCGGCACTGAGAGCTAGGTTGTTCTCAGTGCACCATTTTTCCAGGTCTTTCACCTCCTGTCTATAGTTTGTTTCATTGCCATCTGAGATTCGATTGACTATGGTAGTGTCATCAGCAAAATTGTAAGTGGCTTTAGTCTGGCATTTAGCAATGCAGTCATGAATATACAGTGAGTACAGTAGGAGGCTGAGTACGCACCCCTGGGGGGGTTCCTGTGTTGAGTGTTAATAAGGATGAAATATTGTCCCCAATCTTCACTGATTATGGCCTGTGAGTCATGAAACTGAGGATCCAGTTGCAGACAGTGAAGCTTAGTCAGAGATCGCTAAGTTTAGTAATCAATCTCTAGGAGGTAATAGTGTTGACTACAGTTCAGCCTTCAATGAGTGGGATTCTTAGATAGCTGTTCTTGGTGTCAAGATGTCCTAGAGAGGAATGAAGGGCAAGTGATACAGCCTCTGATGTGGATCTGTTGGTTCGATAGGCAAATTGAAGTGGGTCAAGAGTAGTGATGAGGTTGGAGTTGATTAATGCCATGACCAGCCTTTCAAAGTACTTCATGACCACTTAAGTTAGGGCCACTGGGTGGTAGTCATTGAGATACGCTGCATGAGTCTTCTTAGGCACAGGGATGATGTTGGCCCTCTTGGAAAAAGGCAGGGATAGTGGCCTACTGCATGGAGAGTTTGAAGCTGTCCAAGAAGACCCCAGCCAGTTGGTGTGCGCATGCACTCGTACTCCGTCTGGTCCCATCGCTTTCCTTGGATTCACATGAAGGAAAACTGATCTAACCTCTGCAGTGGCTGTTGGGATATGTTCATCAGGACTTGTCAGAATAGGTGGTACTTCTCTGCCGAAATTCTGCTCAAAGCGAGCATAGAAGGCGACGAGACGATCTGTGAGGGATGTGTCGTCATCTGCTATCTCTCTCTGTCTCGTTAGAACCTGGAATAGAAAGCAGGAGACAACAGCTTCGCTTCACTTGGAGGTCGCCACTGATGATGTTACCTAGCCAGGTAATGAAACATCTGGATATCAAACCTACAGCTCAGCGAGCAAACCTACACCCCAGAACCTGGAATGTCATTGAGTCCTTGCCGTCATCACCGGGTGTCTGTCTGGGTCTCTAGTTTGGATTGATATTGGTCCTTGGCTGTCTTAATGGCTCTGTGAAGGTTATACTTGGATTCCTTTATATTTGAGTGGGTCGCCTGAACTGAAGGCCTCACACCTGGACTTTAGGTTCTGTATGCCCTGATTCATCCAGGGTTTCCTGTTGGGGAACATCTGGACTGACTTCCTCTGTATGCAGTCCTCCACACACTTGCTGATCAGGCCTGTGACAGTGGTGGTGTACTCATCCAAGGTACCTGCGGATTGTTTGAACATGGCCCAATCAGCTGAATTCCAGACAGCACCGGAGTTGATCCTCTGCCACCTCCAACCAGCGCTGGACCTGTATTCACGAGTGGATCTCCTGCTTGAGCTTTTGCCTGGAAGCTAAGAAAAGAAACATTGCTTTGTGGTCGGAGTTCCCAAAATGAGGGCTGGGGATGGAACAGTAGGCATCTTTCACAGTGGTGTAGCAGTGGTCTAAAATGTTTGGGCCCCTGGTGGGGCAGGTAATGTTCTGGTGGTACTTGGGCAACTCCTTCCTTAGATTGGCTTGATTGAAGTCGCCACTTAAAATAAACAGGGTCTAGGGGTGTTCCATCTCCAGGGTGTTAGTGGTAGAGTACTGCACATTCAGAACTTTCTCAACCTTTGCTTGTGGCAGTATGTGCACAGCAGTTAGTAAAACAGTGGTAAATTAGTTTCATCCTCTTTTTTTTTGGGGGGGGGGGGGGAGGGATGGAGTTGATGGTGAGAGAAGAGAGTTTGGAGCAGAATCCAAAAGCTTCAGTATTTGTAAAATGCAGTCAGAAAATTTCTACTCATCCAGTACTGATGTTGAAGTAGTCATTAGATAATTTAGTAACAATGGAGAAGACAAGGTAGATTATACATCATTGGCATCAGTGTCCAGGGGCTTTCTCATTCTTGTTTTCAGATTCCTTCATGGTCTTGCCACTTCCTGTTGCAATCCCCTTAGCCCTACAATTATTGGAATTGCCCCTTTTTACAACCCAAATTTTAATTGCTCCACCTTCTGTGATACTGCCTCCAGCTTTGTAAATTCAGCTATGGGATATAGATGGCACTGATCTAACAACTAGGCACATCTCTGGCTGCCTTTAAGGTGGTGGTCAGCTATTTCTTTAAACCACAGCAAACCACTTAGAGTCATAGAGATGTACAGCATGGAAACAGACCCTTCAATCCAACACGTCCATGCCAACCAGATATCCCAACCCAATCTAGTCCCACCTGCCAGCACCCGGCCCATATCCCTCCAAACCCTTCCTATTCATATACCCATCCAAATGCCTCTCAAATGTTGCAATTGTACCAGCCTCCAGCTCATTCCATACACATACCATCCTCTGTGTGAAAAAGTTGCCCCTTAGGTGTCTCTTATATCTTTCCCCTCTCACCCTAAACTTATGCCCTCTAGTTCTGGACTCACCAACCCCAGGGAAAAGACTTTGTCTATTTATCCTCTCCATGGCCCTCATAATTTTGTAAACCTCTAGAAGGTCACCCCTCAGCATCCGACACTCCAGGGAAAACAGCCTCAGCCTGTTCAGTCTCTCCCTATAGGTCAAATCCTCCAACCCTGGCAGCATCCTTGTAAATCTTTTCTGAACCTTTTCAGGTTTCACAAAAACATTCTGATAGAAAGGAGACCAGAGTTGCATGCAATATTCCAACAGTGGCCTAACCAATGTCCTGCACAGCCACATCATGACCTCCCAACTCCTGTACTCAATACTCTGATCAATAAAGGAAAGCATACCAAATGCCTCCTTCACTATCCTACCTACCTGCGACTCCACTTTCAAGGAGCTATGAACCTGCATTCCAAGGTCTCTTTGTTCAGCAACACTCCCTAGGACCTTACCATTAAGTGTATAAGTCCTGCTATGATTTGCTTTCCCTTAATGCAGCACCTCGCGTTTATCTGAATTAAACTCCATCTGCCACTTCTCAGCCCATTGGCCCATCTGATCCAGATCCTGTTGTAATCTGAGGTAACCCTCTTCGCTGTCCATTACACCTTCAATTTTGGTGTCATCTGCAAACCTACTAACCATACCTCTTATGTTCGCATCCAAATCATTTCTGGAAATGATGAAAAGTAGAGGATCTAGCACCGATCCTTGTGATACTCCACTGGTCACAGGCCTCCAGTCTGAAAAGCAGGCCTCCAGTCTGAAAAGCAACCTTTGAGCCAGTTCTGTATCCAAATGGCTAGTCCTCCCTGTATTCCATGAGGTCTAACCTTGCTAACCAGTCTCCCATGGGGAACCTTGTCGAATGCCTTACTGAAGTCCATACAGATCACATCTAATGCTCTGCCCTCATCAATCCTCTTTGTTACTTCTTCAAAAAACTCAATCAAGTTCTTGAGACATGATTTCCCAAGCACAGTCATGTTGGCTATCCCTAATCAGTCCTTGCCTTTCCAAGTACATGTACATCCTATCCCTCAGGATTCCCTCCAATAACTTGCCCACTACTGACAACAGGCTGACTAGTCTGTAGTTCCTTGGCTTTTCCTTACCATCCTTCTTGAACAGTGGCACCACGTTAACCAACCTCCAGTCTTCCGGCATCTCACGTGTGACTATCGATGATACAAGTATCTCGGCAAGAGGCCCAGCAATCACCTCTCTAGCTTCCCGCAGAGTTTTTAGGGTACACCTGATCAGTTCCTGGGGATTTATCCACTTTTATGCATTTTGCAATATCATGAGGCATGGTGTTCCTGGATTTTGACTTTGATATTGAAGGGATATGGATATATTCAAAGTTAGAATGGTGATTGTTTTGGAGAGAAACTTACAGATGGTAGTGTTTCTATTTATCCACTCCATTGTTCTTCTCGATGGTTAGTGGATTTGGGAGGTGCTGTCTAATGAGCCTTGAAGATTTCCTGCAGAGTGGTTTGTAAATGGTTACACTGCTGTTACTGAGTGCCAATGGTGGAGGGGGCTATGTTTCAGGATGTGATGACAATCAGCTGGGCTGCTTTGACCTGAATGATGTCAAGTTTCTTGTGTTGGAGCTGAACTCATCCTGGAAACTAGGGAATGTTCCATCACAGCAGGTTAAGATAAAAGGTAGGGAGGAGGGACTTGGGGGAGGGGCATTGGGAATGCGATAGGTGGAAGGAGGTTAAGGTGAGGGTGATAGGCCGGAGAGTGGGTGGGGGCAGAGAGGTCAGGAAGAAGATTGCAGGTCAAGAAGATGGTGCTGAGTCCAAGGGTCGGGACTGAGAAAAGGTGGGGGAGGGGAAATGAGGAAGCTGGAAAAATCTGTATTCATCCCTTGTGGTTGGAGGGTTCCTCCAGGCGTCGTGTTGCCATGGTCTGGCAATGGAGGAGGCCAAGGACCTGCATGTCCTTGGCGGAGTGGGAGGGGGCGTTAATGTTCAGCCACGGGGTGATTGGGTTGGTTGGTGCGGGTGTCCCAGAGGTGTTCTCTGAAACATTCTGCAAGTAGTCGGCCTGTCTCCCCAATGTATAGGAGGCCACATCGGGTGCAGCGGATACAGTAAATGGTGTGTGGAGGTGCAGGTAAATTTCTGATGGATGTTGAAGGATCCCTTGGGGCCTTGGGGGGAGGTGTGGGTGCAAGTTTTGCATTTTTTGCGATTGCAGGGGAAGGTGCCAGGAGTGGAGGTTGGGTTGGTGGGGGGTGTGGATCTGATAAGGGAGTCGCGGTGGGAGTGGTCTTTCCGGAACACTGATAGGGGAGGGGAGGGAAATATATTCTTGGTGGTGGGGTCCGTTTGGAGGTGGCGGAAATGACGAAGGATGATCCGATGTATCTGGAGGTTGGTGGGGTGGTAGGTGAGGACTAGTGGGGTTCTGTCCTGGTGGCGATTGGAGGGGCGGGGTTCAAGAGCGGAGGAGTGGGAGGTGTCTCTGTTCAGCAACACTCTCCAGGACCTTATTATTAACTATCTAAGTCCTGCCCTGATTTGTTTAACCAAAATGCAGCACCTCACATT
This sequence comes from Chiloscyllium punctatum, assembly GCF_047496795.1. Classification (NCBI taxonomy): domain Eukaryota; kingdom Metazoa; phylum Chordata; class Chondrichthyes; order Orectolobiformes; family Hemiscylliidae; genus Chiloscyllium; species Chiloscyllium punctatum. The sequence continues at coordinate 54,261,699 of NC_092758.1, read as the reverse complement.
TATGAAAATTAAACTTCATCTGCCACTCTCGGCCCACCGGTCCATCTGGTCAAGATCCTGTTGTACTCTGAGCTAGCCTTCTTTGTCCAATTTTGGTGTCATCGGCAAACTTACTAACTATACCTCGTATGTTCGCATCTAAATAGTTTATATAAATGACAGAAAGAAGTGGACCCTGCATCAATCCTAATGTCATACTGCTGGTTCCACAGGCCTCCAGTCTGAAAAGCAATTGCCCACCACCACCCTCTGGCTTCTACCTTCGAGCCAGTTCTGTATCTAAATGTCTAGTTTCCCCTGTATTCCATGTGATCTAACTTTGCTAAGCAGCCTACCATGAGGAACATTATCAAGCGCCTCTCTGAAGTCCATGTCGATCATGTCCACCACTCTCCCCTCATCAATCCTCTTCGATATTTCCTCAAAAAACACAATCAAATTAGTGAGACACTATTTCCCTCACACACAGCTATGTTGACCATTCCTATTTGGTCCTTGCCTATCCAATACATGTAAGTCCTGTCCCTCAAGATTCCCTCCAACAGACTGCCCACCACTGATGTCAGGCTCATTGGTCTATATTTCCCTAGCTTTTCCTTACCACCTTTCTTAATTAGTGGTATTACGTTAACCAGCCTCCAATCTTCTGGTCCTTCAACTGTGGCTATCGATGATACAAATATTTCAGCAAGGGGTCCAGCAATTACTTTCCTAGCTTCCTACAAAGGTCTAGGGACCTTATCAGGTAGAGGGTATTTATCCACCTTTATATATTTTAAGACATCCAGGGCCCACCTGCTCTGTAATGTAGGCATTTTACATGATGTTATTTATTTCCCCATATCCTTTATCACAGTAAACACTGATGCAAAATACTCGTTTAGTATCTTCCCCAATCTCCTGTGGTTCCACACACAGACTGCCTTGCTGATCTTTGAGGGGTCTCATTCTCTCCTTAGTTGTCCTTTTTTGTTTTTCATCTATTTATAGAATCCCTCTGGATTCTCCTTAACCCTATTAGTGAAAACTATCTTCTATTTCTGCCCTCCTGATTTCCCTAGAATATACTCCTACTGCCTTTATACTCGTCTCAGGATTCACTCGAACCCTGCTGTCTATACGTAACATATGCCCTTCCTTTTTCTTGACCAAAACCTCAATTTCTATCGGCATCCAGCAGACCCTATACCTACCGGTCTTTCTATAGCAAAATAGAATATACGCTAAAATATTTCAAGTATTTCACAAGGCCATTATCAAACAAAAATTGACATCAAGCCATGATGGTAAGGCAGCTGGCCAGCTGAGGGCCTTCTGTGATTGCTGCAATTAAAATCAAAGATGCTCCAAGGCCAAAATTCAACAAATACAGATATCTGAAGTACAAGTGAAAGATTGTAAAATTAGGGAGGGTCATAGCCATGGGCTGATTCGCGAATAATTGGGGGAACATTCAGGTTGTGATGGTATTTAATCAGAAACCAATTTAGGTTAGAGAGCACAAGATTGAAAAGCTACTTGGTGCCTTAGATTTTGACAATTTGGTTTGTTGCAAGTTTGTGGAGGGTGGGAAGCTACCCAGGTATGCACTGAAATAATCAAGCACAATAACTGAGGAAAAGGTGAAATTTTGAACAGTAATCGAGCTGATGCTGTGTTGGCTGATGTTAGTGGGGCCAAGCCTTTGTTGTCAGAAGCTTAGGTCATATTAACTATTGCAGCAAGATTCCAACCAATCTGATTCAGGCTTGGGGAGAATGATGGTAGTATGGGCTAGTGAATAGATTTGGCATCATCATTTTAAAGATGTTGCTTTAATTCTTTCTCATTTAGTAGGAAATTTCTATTCATCTAGTACTGAATGTCAGAGCAATCTGATAGAGGGGTTGTGAGACTTGGTGGTGTGGTTAACCATGTCAAATTTTAAAAACTCACAAGATTATGGATTATTAAATGGAAGGTGCTACAGAGAGTTGAAGATTGTGAATCTACTGGAAGTCTTGCTGAAAGCAGTGTGAGGTGAGTAGGGTAAGGAGATTGACAAGATTAACCACAATTGGGTGTTCTAATTTGCAAAGTCATGAGGCTTGAATGGGCTATTTGTTCGCGGCGAGGCAATGATTATTGTCTCAATGGATCCTTAAGAGAATGTTGAGAGGGAAACCAGAAAAATCAGCTTTCTCGATAAAAGCAAAATATTTCAGATGCTGGAACTCTGAAACAAACACAATGTTAGAGAAGTTCAACAGATATGGGGATATCAGGAGAGAAATAACACTCTTTATTTCTGGTATGACTTCAAAACTTGTTATACTAGATTCAATTTGATTTTGTTTCTCTATCCATAGATGTTGGCCGTTTAATCGCGTCTGGCCAATTTACTGCAGATTACAGCAAAGGTATAGATGGAGATTTGGAATTGCAAAGTATATTGAGTGGTAAATTGATGGACAGATGGGCGACATACAGTATGTAGTAAAATAAAGTTTTAGTTGTGGGGAGCTGAAAGAAACCTTTGGGACCTGTGTACTGGCAGTTTTTAAATTGATTAATACACTTGAGCAAGGTTCAGTTAGTATACCTCAAGAATCTTTAGTTTCAAGGATTACAAAATATGAATTGCAAAGTTTGAGACTGTAGTTTATTCATTCACAAAATAGTAATTACATTGAAGCACAACATCTATTAAATTACTATTAACTGTTAGATTAAAATAGTCTGCTGTTGTGATAGTGTGCTGGTTCTCTGCAACAAAGTCAAGCTGCTGTTCATATACAATATTTCAATTTGCAGCTAAATGTGCATTTTACAAATCAGCTATGGTTCATAAGGGTAATTATCCAATTGCAGCTGGGTTCCTCATTACATGTTTAGTATTTAAATTACATTTACTATTATATTGAAGCTATTAGAGTCTTTAAAATTTCAAGTCTGGATAAAGCATTGGAATTCCTTTCTTATGCTGCTCCACATCAGTTTCCTTGTAAGATGCCCCTTAACACTTAAGACCAAGTTTGTCTCATTCTTGGATGCTGTTGATTTTAGAACACATGAATAGTCGATCAGGGCTAGGCCCAACAAACCTGCTCTATCATTCAGCTCGATTGTGGATGATTTTGCACCTCGTCACTTGCATTACTCCTGTATCCCTAGATGTCTTTAATATCCTGAAATCTATCAATCTCTGTCTTGAAGATACTCAGTGACTGAACCTCTAAAGCTCTCTATGGTAGAGAATTTGCAAATATTGTTATCGTCTGAGTGACAAAATTCCTCCTCCTAAGTGCTTTGCCTCCAATTCTGAGATTGTATTCCTTGGTACCAGACTGCATCCTACAACCTCAGGCCCAGAGCAAATGTTTTCCCCATTCAGCCAAAAATTTTATACGGTTAACTTTTGAAAATTCTAATGCTTTGCCCAATCCAAAAGCTTAAAGCAATTATCTTCTAAATTAAATTTTTTTTTTTGCATGTAAAGTGCCTTAGGATATTTTAATCAGTTAAAAGGCACTATATAATTGTGAGCTTATTTAATGGGTCTGGATCAATCAATTTGTATAGTATTTGATATCTGTGAAACAATATGAAAACCAATAGGCAGAGTATTAGGGTAAAATGTTCAATCTTGGAATGCACATCTGAAATGTTTGTTAGAAGCAGCACTCTGGTTGTTTGGGATAAATGTCCTTTTACGGAAACAGCTGTTGGACTGCCAAGAATTCGCTAACATCAATAGCAAGAGCTTCACGGTTAAGTGGTAATATGAAACCAGGCCTCTTTAAAAATAGATTGTGTATGTGAGCTGAATACTTAATAGATCCACTGTTTGCTTTTTGGGGTGAGGGACCTCTGATAATGATATAATCTCCAAGGTCATTTTTAGCCCAATCTGACCACCCACATCACATTCTGAACAAAGTTGCACATTTTTATTGCCTAGAAAAGTTTCGCTACTGGAACCTTGCGCCTTAATTTTGTAGGTCACTTTGAACAAGAGAAATTAATCCATTGAGCTCTTAAAATCTTCAGCTTCTTTTTATTGCACTCTTGCATACCTCTTGAGCCTCTTTCTCTGGAAAGAAATGTAATTGTCTACTGCATTACTTGCATTTATTTCACCTTTTCCTTCTATTTTATTTGGTCATTTATTTTAAATGATCATACAATTATTGAAATTTTAGTCAGTGTGAATAAAATTAACCTTGATCATTTTGAAAGCTCCCATTAGCCTATGTAAAAGTATGTACCAGTAAAAGACTTCTCCTGACTCTTCAGCCTTCTACAATAATTCAAGTTGCTAGGAACTAGGCTCATTACACGGTACCTTTAGAACAAAATGAAGATAAATGCATGTCATATGCTCTCTTTTTTTTTACAATTTTGTTTTACCTTGCACGCCTGAATCAATGTTTGGAAGCTACAAGAGTAATCTAATATTAAGCTAATATTATGAATAAGCATTTGTTTTTTCACCGATCTTATTCAGCAAGTTGGAATTCAGGTCTAACTATACAGGGAGGTGCCGTGTTCTGCTTGGGAAATTATTTTGTTTAAATTGTAATTTCAAAAGGAGTAACAAAATATGGAGTGGCTATCTTCCCACACCCTACCATGTCAATAGTACCTAAACACAGTTGGTCTCCTTGATTTCAAGATAAAGTCGAGCAAAAAGATTGCATATGCATTTGATGTATGTATAGTTCTACTTTGACATCGGTGAATCAAATTTGATATTTAGTTATCTCACTTATGAGTCAAACACTTTTTTTTCGTAGTGGTGGTAGTGAAATGGTTCACATTAAATACATTGCTTCAGTTTATAAATGTAGTAGGTTTTAAAACAATTCATTTTGTGTTTCCTGATAACACCTGAATTGTGGTTCAGCATGTACTCATCCTTCACTTGCCATTCCTCATGCGTAGGCATTATGTAAGACATTGAATCCCAGTCACAGTCCTTCAGTCTCAATGTTCATTTTCTATTGGTGTCAGAGATGCTGCCCCAGCTGATCCCACATAGTAGTTTTGTACCATAGTAACAACCCCACTTGAAAACCTGTCATGTTTGAAATGGGTGGAAGTAGTTTCATTCAGTGCTTAATGTGGGAGAAACTCAGCAGGTCTGGAAGCTTCTACACAGAAACAATTAATGTTTTGAATTTGAGAAGGCTCTTCAGAACTGCTAGACCTGCCAAATTTCTCCAGATTTTCTTTATTTCCTATTTTCAGCATCTACAGTATTTTACTTTCTTATGAGAAAGATTGGACTGATTATGTGAAAATGCATGCTGGTGGCTAAACAGTAATGGTAAAACTACTTTTTCACATTGCTGTGTTAGCGGTTTCTGTTGGTTTGCTTCTGCTGGCAGCCCTCTGTCAACTTAAATTTATGTTCACTTCAAAGATGTATTTGTCACCAAATCACCTGAATAATATGTTTTCATGGGGGTTAGTTTATCCCTGTGGTACACCACTAGTAACCGGACTCTAGGGTAAACATTTTCAATCACCCACCACTGGCTGCCACCTTTCAGAAAGCCAGTTTTTAATTCAAACTGCTAAATCACCCTGAATCCCATGCCTCTGTATTTTCTCCAACAGCCTACCATGTGGAACCTTATCAAAAGCTTCACTGAAGTCCATGTACACCACACCAAGTGCCTTACCCTGATCTTCAAGCCTGGTCACCTTCTGAAAAAAACTCAGGTTTGTGAGACACGACCTGCCATTGACGAAACCATGTTGACTATCTGAAATCAAATTGTTGCTTGCTAGATGATTATAAATCCTATCTCTCATCCTTTCCAAAACTTTTCCTACAAAAGACTAGGCTCGCTGATCTATAATTACCAAGGTCATCTCTACTGCCCTTGCACAAGGGAGCAACGTTTGCAATCCTCCAGTCCTCTGGTTCTATACCTGTAGACAATGATGACTCAATAATCAACGCCAAGGGCTCTGCTGTCTCCTCCCTAGCTTCTCAGAATCCTCTGATCAATCCCATCTGGCCCAGGGGTCTTATCTACTTTCACTGCTTCTAGAATTGATAACACCTCTTCCTTACTAGCCTCAATCCTTTCTAGTCTAATATCTCGTATCTCATTCTTCTCCTCTGCAATATTCTCCTTTTCCTGAGTGAAAACCGATGAGAAATAATTGCTTGGCATCTCTCCAGTCTCCACAGGGTCCACACACAACTTCCCGCTTCTGTCCTTGACTGGTCCAATTCCAACCCTAGTCATCCTTTTATTTCTCACCTACCTATAGAAAGCTTTAGGGTTGTCCTTTATTCTACCTGCTAAAGACACGCAATATTTGTTCCTTAAACTAGCTCCACATTTCGATTGTCCCCATCCCCTGCATTTTGCTTCTCCATTCTATGTATCCTAAGTCTTGCCTAATCGCATTATAATTGCCCTTGCCCCATCAATAAATCTTGTCCTGTGGTATGTACCTATCCCTTTCCATCACTAAACTAAACATAACTGAATTATGGTCACTGTCTCCAAAGTGTTCACCTATAACCAAATCAAACACCTGGTCTGGTTCATTACCAAGCATCAGGCCCAATGTAGCATCCCCTCTTGCCAGCCCTTCGACACACTGTGGCTATCCCAGTAATGATCTGACTGGGATAACTATTATCCTGTATGACAGCTTTGATGTTCCTCATTTTGGCATCAAGCTTGCATGATGAGCAAATGGCTCTCGCCTTCCTTATGAGATTCCTCATGAGGCCACTTTTGTAGCATGTCAAGCTGTGGGATTCCAATGTACATATTGACCAGTGATGATAGGTTTGTGGTATGATCAATCAGCAAGTTAAGGAAATGGAGTGTATTACACTGTTCTAATTCACATGTGAATTGGAGTTCAGGATACCATAATTTTATACATGTAAGTGCCATTTCAGATCATAGCAAATATATAGTTTGTGTATCAAAAATATGAAAAGTTTGGGTGATGAGGGGTCATTCCATTAAAACATTTCTTGTGGTAAGTGCCAAAAGTAGTTCGGAGAAGCTCACCTTGTATGGGAAGCTTCCGTAAATAATCAAATTCACGGCTGAGACAGATAGACACATTGTTCAACTATAGGCAAGTAAAGGATTCTGGGGAATGAGCATGCAAGTAGAGCTAAGGCCAAGAATCAACCACAGGACCCCTACAGTGTGGAAGCAGGCCACTCTACCCATGAAGTGTGCATCAACCCTCCAAAGAGCATTCCACGTAGAACCACCACCTTACCCTGCCCCATAATCCTGCATTTCTCATGGTTAAGCCACCTAGCCTGCACATCCTGGACACAATGGACAATTTACCATAGCTAAACCACCTAACCTGCACATCTTTGGCCATTGGGAGGAAACTAGAGGAAGTCCAGGCTGACACAGGAAGAACGTGCAAACTCCACACAGTCACCTGAGATTGGAATCAAACCCAGGTTCCTGGCACTGAGCTACCAGACTTCAATGATCTTAATAAATATAGTGAAGCAAGCTTGAGGCCTATTCCAGTTTCTTCTGTTAAAATTATGGTTATTGCAGTTCTGCATTGGTATGTATTTGAATGGGATTTGACAGACTTTATTCCAGGAAATTGCTGTTGAAATTAACAGCTGATAGTGATTTTCAAAAGTAGCAATTAAATGCTTGTGATTTTGGTGCTATCAATAGTAAAGAAATCTGAATCTGACTCAAAATTGGACAATAACCATCCTTACTTTCACAGTTTTTAATAATCTGTGAAAATTGTGTGATATTAGATTCCCTGTAAATCTTTTAGATTCGTGTGCTTTAGTACATGTCTTAATTATAGACATGTTTTGTTGAAAGCCCCAGTATCACAAGATTGGGCTTGATGCCACATGACCAAATTGGCAAGCAGTTAGGTTTCCTGAATGAGGAATCACTTTACAAGGATGTTGTGTTTCAGAATTGCATATTTAACAAATATAGAAGCAAGACATGCTCGAGTCACATGCCAGTAAGAATAAACTGACAACATGGTGATTATGAAAGAGATTGTTGTTGACTTCAGTTGATGGCGATTTGGGAACAGTGCCATATTTATGTAAACTGTTTGTTCCTTCTTACTCTCTTCAGAGAAGTTAAATAGTAGTTCATTAGCAGCAAGTTATTTAAAAGGGAGGGGCTTAATTATGTAGCCATCCTATTGTAGGGGTACTTGACAAATTGACAGAGGACTCCAGGAGAATAGATAAGTCATTTTGTTTTTGATGCATGCATGGCGAGAAGTTCTTCAAGATCAAAACTCGCTCTGCCGAATTACAGAACTCCTTCAAGCATGTATATTTCTTTATTTCAAAAATGTACTTGATCTATGAATTATCTATAAGTAAATACAATAAGTACAAAACATGTCTGTGCTTGAATAATGGTAGATGTAATGCCAAGATGGTGAATAACAGTACAGATGAATTCCAATCAGGCAGCACATTCTACAGGATGAGTAATCAAGTTGCAGCATGTATTTAAGTACACAGAATTTTATCCCTTCTTATTAGGTAAGTTGTGTTAAATACAGAAGATGGAATAATACAGGACCTTCAGCCCAGCCCACCAGGTCTGCGTCAATCTATTTGAAACTAATCTCATTTGCCTGCACACAGTCCCTAATCCTCTCTTCCCTGCCTCCTCACATGTCTATATGTTTCTTAAATGTTGCTATTGTATTTGCTTTAACCACGTCCCTGTCAGCACATTCCAGGCACCTGCTACCCTCTAGGGTTGAGGGGGAAACTTGCCTCTCCTTTAAGCTTTCCCCTTCTCACAAAACCTATGCCCTCTTGTATTTGACATTTCAACCCTGTGGGGAGTATCTCTGACTATTCACCCTGTCCATGCCCCTCCTTAATTTTATAGACAGGATATTGATAAGGCTGCACCTGGAGTACGCTCGGGCCCCATTTTTAAAAAAGGATATCCTGACATGAGAAGCTTTCTCTCATACTGTGTTTTTTAATACTTTAATCACTGCTTACTTTTATTACATTCTGTCCATTCTTCTGAACTATCACTTGTTTTTTGAGCAATTAAATTTGATACTATCTTTGACCTTCCTAGTTAACCAATTATGGTGGGTCTGACTCTTATTTGTTGAAATATATTTATTCTGTATATTCTGAAATATCCCTTCAAATGCATGTCAATTGACCTGTTTTTTAACCTAATTTGCCATTTTTCCATGGGTAGCTCTACTTTGTGCACTCATAATTACCTTTCTTTTACCTTATTTCTAAAAAAAAACATCTTGAGCCTATGCTTCTCTTCCTCAAACTGAATTTAGTATTCAATCATATGGTCGCGATTAGATCATTAATTGTACCATGTTGCACAATGCTTGCTGTAAGTATAGCCAGTCTTTGGATGGCTCTAGGACATGCTGTTCTAAGAATGTATTCTAAAAACATTTTATGAACTCCTTTATCAAGGTCTCTTTGCCCATCTGACTTTGTCAGCCTATATGTAGGTTTGATGTGGAGGAGCTGGGGGTGGACAAAGTTTAAAAGTTGCACAGCACCAGATTGTAGTCCAACAGATTTATTTGGAAGCAGTAGCTTCCGGAACACCGCTCCTTCAGGTGGTTGTGGAGAACCACCTGATGAAGGAGCAGCGTGCCGAAAGCTAGTGCTTCCAAATAAACCTATTGGACTATAACCTGGTGTTGTGATTTTTAACTGTATGTAGATTAAAATCTTAATGATTATTGCTATGCATTTCAGACAATTTCCCATTATTTCTTTCATACAACACCCTGCTATGTGGTTACTACCTGGGGCCCTATAAATGACTTCTTGCCTTGACTATTTTCATCTCTACACAAACAATTTCCATAACATGTTTTTTCTGAGCTCAGGACATCATCCTGTATTGTGCTGATACTACCATTAACCAATGACCAACTTTCCTGTCTTCCTATCCTTCCCAATGTCCTGTACCTTCAAGTTTCAGGTCCCAATCCATACCAACTTACAGATACGTCCCTGTAATTGCTGCCAAATCATAGTTATTTACCTCTATTTGTGCTATTAGTACAATTGTTTTGTTTCTAATGGAATATGCATTCAGTTGAATAGTCTTTAGTTTTATCTTTTTATGTGACTTCTACTCTTACCTATTGATTTACTCTTACATTTGCAGTTTCTATCCCTTTCTCTAGTTTTGTTTATTATTAAACATATTAATATCTTACTTTTCTTATCTTTTGATTTTGTTCAGTTTAAGATCCTCTTCTTACCTAGTTGTGCCATTTACAAGAGCAATGATCCCAGTGCAGTTCAGCGAAGACTATCCCAATGGTACAGAGCTGTTTTCCTCTGTACTGGTGCCAATGCCGCATAAACTACAGCACATTATCCCCCATCAGTCTTTGAGCCATGCATTAATCTCTCTAATCTGATTACCTTCAGCAAAATTGCATGTGGTTCACCTAATAATCCACAGATTATTACCTTTGACATTTTGCTTAATTTGATACCTAGTTCAATATTACTGCCTGTGCAGAATCTCTTTATTTGTCCTGCCTATGTCATTGATACTTCAATTGACCATGAGGACTAGATCCTCCCCTTGCAACTGTAATTTCTTCTCCAGCTTTGAGCAGATGTGTCCCACCCTGGCAATGAGCAGCAAACACATCAGTCTGGGCTCTTATCACAGAGAACAGCATTAATTCCTATCATTATATTGTCTCCTCCTATCACTACATTCCTTTATGCACTTCCAATTGAATGGGTTTCTGTACCAAGATGTGATGGTCTTTGTTCATTGGCAGTCACACTCTCATCTAAACAAGCTGAAAGGACATCTCACCAATTGGACAATTGTAAAGGCTGAAGTTCTTTTCTCCTGAGTCTCTTTAATTGCCTCACTTGCAGTCTAACACTCCGGTCCCTGAATACTGACCAAATTGGAAGACCCAATTCTAATATGTGTTACTGTCTCATGAGCAAAAGAATACAGGTAACATTGTTAACAAGATTTATATTTGTAGGTATGGAAGGTTGCTATCTGATTCCAGAAAACATTCTTGGAGTTGAACGCTCATTTTAACCTTTGCCTTGGATTATCGGATTTTGGATTTGCCAACAGCATTATTATGCATTGTCAATCTCATTTTTACAGAGAGATTAGTTTTTTTTAAGTGAAATAGTTCAGGAAACTTAACATGCTACTCTGACTCTGTTCCTCTCCTCTGGCACCTCTCCTGCTTGCTTGAGTCTCATAACTCTAGCCAAATGCTAATTTTGAAAAAGGAAAAGGTAGGCTTGCCAGTTAAGATGTGGAGAGAGGACCATCTTGCTTTTTTTAAGCTTCTTAATTTGCCGTACCTTATTAGAATAGAAGTGTTTCCAATTCAACTAGCCACTGTTTTTTTTTCCCAGAGGTCCCAAGAGATAGGAAGACGAAGTAATAATAGTCCTATCTATCTACATGTTAGCATGATATTTTGTGGAGTATGTTTAAAGATTTCATACCCTTTCCAAAGCATTTTCTGTGCAAAGGCTGATGCTAAAATGTATGATATGCTTCCAGCATTAACCTGTGTCAGGCTTTATTTGATGCAAATCTTCAATATTGAGCCTTATTGTTCTCAATCACTTATGAAATTCTGTGAATAAATTGGAGTTTATGAAACATGACTCCACTAAAACTATTTGGAATATGTATTTTATTTCACTCTTTGACCATGTGGGTAAACAATAACTGTACAAGGATAACTGAGAACTGCAAATATTTTATTCCACATAACAACCCCATCCATCAGATTCCCGTTGAAATAAAGAATTTCCTTTGAATAAAATGGTCATTTTTCATTCCCATGTAAATTCACCTGACTCCAGCCTGAGGAAATTTCTGAGCAGATTTATTTTATACTAAATGCATTAATAATGCAAGGCCAACAAATTTAGAAAGGCCTGGTTTTCTTAGAAATATAGGCCAGTTCTTGTACTGGAGTGCCAAATCAATTTTAAACCTAAATATTTGAGCAGTTGACATTTCCCAAGTACAGCAACATATATTTCATGTAGAACTTTTGGGGTGTTATTACATTAGTTATTTCATAAGGAACATTTCAAGACCAAATTTGACACCAGGCTATGTGAAGTATCACTGCTGATGATGAAAGGCTTGGTTGATGAAGTAGGTATTAAGGAGTTTCTTAAAGGACGAAAGAGAGCTTTAGAAGGTTTAAAGTAGGAATTCCAACCTTATGGCTTTGGTAGTTGCAGACACAAACACCAGTAGTGGGACAATTCAAAATGGGAATGATCAAGTCAGAATTGGAGTACATATAGCTTGAAAGTTATGAAGTTGGACATTACAGTACTCCTGCCCCACTGAACTCATCTCTGCATACCTTGACACGGTCCTGTCCCCTTTAGTCCAAGAACTCCCCACCTACGTTCGGGACACCACCCACGCCCTCCACCTCCTCCATGATTTTTGCTTCCCTGGCCCCCAGCGCCTTATCTTCACCATGGACATCCAGTCCCTATACACCTCCATCCTCCATCATGAAGGCCTCAAAGCCCTCCGCTTCTTCCTTTCCCACCGACCTAACCAGTACCCTTCCACTGACACCCTCCTTCGACTGACTGCACTGGTCCTCACCCTGAACAATTTCTCTTTCTAATCCTCCCACTTCCTCCAAACCAAAGGAGTAGCCATGGGCACCCGCATGGGCCCCTGCTATGCCTGCCTCTTTGTTGGATATGTGGAACAGTCCATCTTCTGCAGCTACACTGGCACCACCCCGCACCTTTTTCCTCTGCTATATCGATGACTGTATTGGCGCTACCTTGTGCTCCCACGAGGAGGTTGAACAGTTCATCCACTTCACTAACACCTTCCACCCTGACCTCAAATTTACCTGGACCGTCTCAGACTCCTCCCTCCCCTTCCTAGACCCCTGCATTTCTATCTCGGGCGCCAACTCAACACAGACATTTACTATAAACTGATCGACTCCCACAGCTACCTAGGTTACACCTCCTCCCACCCTCCCCCCTGTAAAAACACCATCCCATATTCCCAATTCCTTCGCCTCAGCCGCATCTGCTCCCAGGAGGACCAATTCCAATACCGAACAACCCAGATGGCCGCCTTCTTCAAAGACTGCAATTTCCCCTCAGACGTGGTTGACGATGCTCTCCACCGCATCTCCTCCACTTCCCACTCCTCCGTCCTTGAACCCCGCCCTCCAATCGCCACCAGTACAGAACCCCACTGGTCCTCACCTACCACCCCACCAACCTCCAGATACATCGTATCATCCTTCGTCATTTCTGCTACCTCCAAACAGACCACACCACCAAGGATATATTTCCCTCCCTTCCCCTGTCAGCATTCCAGAAAGACCACTCCCTCCATGACTCCCTCGTCAGGTCCACACCCAACCTCCACTCCCGGCACCTTCCCCTGCAACCACAAGAAATGCAAAACTTGCGCCCACACCTCCCCCTACGCCCCCCCCCCCCCCCCTCACTTCCCTCCAAAGTCCTAAGGGATACTTCCATATCCATCACAAATTCACCACCTCCACATACATCATTTACTGCGCCCGATGTGGCCTCTACATTGGCAAGACAGGCCGCCCACTTGTGGAATGTTTCAGAGAACACCTCTGGGACACCCGCACCAACCAACCCAACCGCCCTGTGGCCGAACACTTTAACTCCCCCCTCCCACTCTGCCAAGGACCTGCATCGCCAGACCATGGCAACATGATGCCTGGAGGAAGAGCACCTCATCTTCCGCCTAGGAACCCTCCAACCACAAGGGATGAATGCAGATTTCTCCAGCTTCCTCATTTCCTCTCCCCCCACCTTATCTCAGTCCCAACCCTCGGACTCAGCACTGCCTTCTTGACCTGCAATCTTCTTCCTGACCTCTCCGTCCCCACCCCCTCTCCAGCCAATCACCCTCACCTTAACCTCCTTACACCTATTGCATTCCCAACGCCTCTGCCCCAAGTCCCTCCTCCCTATCTTTTATCTTAGCCTGCTTGGCACACCTTCCTCATTCCTGAAGAAGGGCTTATGCCCGAAATGTCGATTCTCCTGCTTCTTGGATGCTGCCTGCTGCGCTTTTCCAGCAACACATTTTTAAGCATTACAGTGAAAAGGAGGTTTAAGGACATGGAGGGATTTGAGAGAAAAATTACAATTCTAAGATTGAGACATGGCTTAACCAGGAGCTAAAGTAGGTTTGTGAACACATGGATGATTGCTGAATGAATGGCATCTGATCTGAGTACAGACTTGAGTGGCAAAGCTTCTGGATAACCTCCAGCTGAATGTGGGAGACCAGCCTGGAGAATAATGGAATGGTTAAGTCAAGAGGCAAAATAGCCACGGTGGAGGGTTTCTCTTGAATTCAAAGTGGTTTCAGGTGTTGTTATCGATTTGTATTGTTAAAACCCTTGATTTTCATTGTTTTAAAATCAATTATTAGATTGATGCCAAGAGATGATCTTTGGACTGAGGAACAGCCTGTGTTTTTTTTTAAATAATGGAGATATATTTTGTTTTGAAGATAGGCCTGAAAGTTAATTGCAGATTGGCTCTTGGTCAAAGAACGCTATACACTGACTCCAGAGTGACAGTTTACTTAGCAGATATTTAGCCAGTAATGATGTCAGTACATGGGAATTGGTTCCAGTAAGTCTGAGAGAGAACATATTGATCAAACAGAGGGAGGGGCTGGAGTATTTCGGCTGAGGTTTCTGAGAGGAGGAGCTTGGGTGTTGATGCTGCAGTATAAGAATTTGAAAGCTGTCTGCCTAACCTCCCACTGTTAACTACTAGAAATTTAGAAAACAGAAACTATATTATAAATATTGGGCAGCGCGGTGGCTCAGTGGTTAGCACTGCTGTCTCTCGGCCCCAGGGACCTGGGTTCGATTCCTGCCATGGGTGACTCTGTGGAGTTTGCACATTCTCCCCGTGTCTGCATGGGTTTCCTCCCACAAACACACAGATGTGCAGATCAGGTGAATTGGCCATGCTAAATTGTCCATAGTGAGGTGCATTAGGGGTAAATATAGGTTATTGGAATGGGTCTGGGTGGGTTGTCTTCGGAGGGTTGGTGTGGACTTGTTGGACTGAAGGGCCTCTTTCCATACTGGAGGGAATCTAATCTAATCTATTGCTGAAACTTCTTTAGAGTGAACTGTGAAAAGTGGAAGTGATTGTTTTCAGAAAAGCAGTCGAGACAAATCCATGTACCTTGAAGCAACATTGTGGAAACTTGAGTAATCTGGCCAGTTTTGATACTTTACCTATATTTTAAATTTATCCATTAACAATTTATCTTTTGGGCTGAAAGCAAAGGTTTTTTTGGGATTAAATAATAGAAAGTAGATTGTTTTGTTAAATTTGCTCTGCTAAAGTTACTGTATTGCTAATAAATTAAATCTTCTGTTTAAACTGTAAGCCTGGTGTCTAACATTGATTATTCATTCTGAAACTAGTTATTCAAAAAGTCTGGTTAGGAACCAATGGAGTCAATTTATAGGACATTTATAAAGGTTTTAATTTTACTGTGTTATGAACACAGAGGAGTGAGGCCGAGTTGTAATAGTACAGAGAGTTCATCTAAGGATTTCTAATAATCTGCTTTATCACATTTTCTAGGATTTGAATTATTGGCTTGAGAACTGGAGAGGAGACCAATAATTTAAGCCTTCTCAATAAAAAGAAAATTCTGCACATTAGCACTGAATATCCAGTGTTGGATATCAGTTTGATGGCAGCAGTGGGAGATGTTGAGAAATATAGTGATCAGGTAGAGCTGGATGTCATCAGTTTACATGTGAAAACTTCGATATTTTCAGATGATGTTGCTGAGGAGCTGCATATCACTCAGAATAGAGGAAGTCAAGGATAAATCCTGGGAGGATACCAGAAGTTGAAGGTACTAGAGCAGAAGGAGAAACAATTGCAGGTGATTTTGTTGAGTATATAGATGAGAATGGGAATGAGAATTCAGTCCCAACCAACTGAAAGGTTGGAGAAACATGAAGGAAGAATGGGCAGATATTCTTGTCACAATCCCAGATTGTCATTTGTAACTGAAAGCTATTTTACTACCATGGCAGGAAAACTGAAGTGATGGGAGAGATATAACTGGAAAGATGGATAACAGATTTAAGTGGTGGCAAAAACATCCAAAGGCTTTGAGAGAAAAATGGATTGGGGACAGGTGGTATTTTGTAAAAGGAATTGGAGCAAGAGTTAGTTTTTTAATGAGTAGAGGAGTAATGGTTGTTTTGAAAGAGTGAGGGACAGTATTTAAAGAGAAAGAACAGTAAGTTCATTATCAGCTAACATGATGGCCAGAAAGCAAAGTTGATTGATTGCCCTTTAAATGGTGATAGATAAAGAGTATGAGATGTGCCTCACTGAGAAGATAAGTGCTCAAATGCAAGAAGAAAGATGGAAAATAAACTAGAAGCTGATGAAATTTCATGGCTAGGTTAGTTCGCTCTGTGGATATTTGCCCTGCTGCCTGATGGACAGGCAGGGAAGCAATAGGTGCAGTTGATAAAGTAGCCGCATTGTTATGAGAAGGATGTTAATGAATGCCTCACATTAACTGGAGTGAGGGTGAAGATGACAGGGAGATGGGCTTAAGAAGATGGTTTGCAATAGAGATAAGAATCTGTGGGCAATTGCTGCATTTCAGAACGAGCAATTTTGACAGGCATGTGGAGGGCCCAACATTGAGGTATGTGGTCTATCCTAAATTACAACCATGATTAGGCAGCTGAAATATTTGTTGACTGCAAAGTACTGTTGGACATGGAAATAACAAAAAGTGCGATTAAAAATGGTACACACACCACATACTTTAATATTCGGAGTGATTAATTTAAAAGAAAACAATGTAGATTTTCATGTAGAATAACAGCTGAAATATTTGTAGTCTTCAGTCTAACTTTAAAGTTCACAAGCATTAGATCTTTGTTTTAACCAAATCTGTCTTATCCCATTTTATTAAAATGGAATTGTGATCTTTAAAACCATTTTTTGCATCTCAATCACTTCCAGAAATTAATTTACCAAGGTATCTGGAAGCTGATAATTTCATTTTCATAGCATTCTGTGAAATGCAGACAAAAACAATTTTTCATTATCTTGCCAGTTGATGTGGAAGATTTTGCAGAGGCGGCATTCCTGCTACAACATCCACCTCAGTTGTTAACCTAAAATGTCAGATGGAGCTCAGTATTGCAAATTATGGCTGCTTAGTAGATCCGAGTCAAAGTAATGCACTCCACCTACCTGACTATGAATATTTGATTTTTCCATGTGACTAAGCTTTATTTACTGATTAAATATTAATGACTGCGCCCACCATTAAATGATGCTCCAAATTTCCCATTAAAGTATTCTACATGTTCTCTGTCCTTACTACTTCACATTGTAAAATTGCTTGCTTTCTTGTTTCAGTTAATCTGTTGTCTAGTTGGAATTATTTCAGCATAATGTTTTATCATAGTCATTCATTTTGTTGAATTCTTCCTAATACCGGATTGGATTTCTTTGTCAATTGTTCCTGACATACAGTCTAGACCACCCCCTTTCTCTGCTGTCTTTCTACACACTTTAGACTCCGAGAAGTTATGTTCATTTTTATTCTTTGGATATTGTCATGTTTCAATAATTCCCCACGCATTATTGTTCCCTAGCACCACAACAGCTTCTGAATGTTCTTTGTATGCACTGAATACATGTGCATACATTATAATTCATTATAAATATGATACCTCTCACACCCGAGTTACAGTCTCTGATTTATGGGTGAACCTGAGTTTAAGTTCCTCCCCTATTGAATTTACTTTTGGACCAGGTGATGTAGAATTTGTTGTTGCCTAAGTTTCTTTGAATGAGCTTGTTGGAGCTGGTTCAGCCCAAGTAGATTTGTCTGTTTCCTGCAGGTATTTTGAACAGTGTTTTCAGTTGCACTGCTTTGTTTGCTTTTGCACCATTAAAACTGACTCTTCCGAAGAACCGAGGACCATTTTGTTCTGAGTGTTATTGAACAGGATTTTTTTTGGATTGAAAGCAAGAAATTCCAAAGAGTAAATTTTTCTGCAGGTTAAGAAAACAAAAGGAGTGGTACATCTTCCTGCAAAATTTTGAACCTTCATTAATGCATTTTGCTTATTCTGGTGAAACCAGTTATACCTGCTCAACTCTGCATTTTCTGCTGATACTGTAACTCCTTTCAATTCCCACGCCTTTGAAAAGCTCCACAAGTTCAGTATGCACATCGAAACTGAAGAATTACCTAACATAGTAATAAAAAGATTGATATCTCAGCAATTTATTTTATTAATTTCTGGTAAAGTATACAGGCCCTGCCTGTGTTCCTGCCAATCTGGAATCAATTTACTGAAACTTTAGTCGATCATGGTAGAATATGCAAGGCATAATCATTGTATTTATACATGCAGACAAGCCAAACCAAAAACTTTTAACACTGTTAACCAACGTTCATAGGTAATTTACTGAAGCATTACCAACAGGATCTGACAGAAACTCATTAGAAATATAAGAATGTCGGAACTGGCACAGGTCATTCAGCATGATCATGACTGATCCTCCAGCACAATGCCATATTCCTGCTCTCTTCCCATGCACCCTGACGTCTTTAGTCTCTAGAAATCTTTGTTTCTTAAACATATTCAGTGATGTGGCTTATATAGCCTTTTCCAGTCGAATTGTACAGGTGGTCACCCTCTGACTGAAGAAATCTTCTCATCTCAGCCCAAAGTTGTTCACCAACCCCCCCCCCCCATCCTGAGACAGTAACCCTTATTCTAGTGTCCCCACCCAGAGGAAGCATCATCCCTGCATCCAGTCTCTCAGTTCTATCCAGAATGTTATACCTTTTAACGTGATCTTCCCCCTTTTAAACTCTACTTAAAAAGTCTAGTTGATGCAATCTCTCCTCTCTTGGCAAGCCTACTATAAGTTGTATCGGTATAGTGAACCTTCCCTGCATTTCCTGTATGGCAAATGTATTTTTCTTGGGTAAAGATACTGAAATTACACCATCCAGGTATGTACACAATAAGCAATTTTTGCTCCTACATTAAAACCTTTTTGCAATAAAGGCCAATATACTATTTGCTCGCTACATGTTTACTGCACCTGCACTGTTGCTTTTATTGAACAGTATGAAATAACTTTTCAGAGGCTGGCATCCCATCATCAATTACCCTTTATTTACAAATGCCTAGATTATGACCGCATTGCCTCTCACTGGGTTATACATTCTGGGCTCAATATTCCTGGCATACACCCTTTCATAACAGCCAGGTCTCCATGATTAGATTAACAGCCCCAATCAGGGAAACTATATAATGAGGCCTACTTCGTTGCAATCACTACAATGTGCAAGAGCCTAGGTCCTCTTGCCTATGGGAATTTCCCAAACTATTTGTCCTGTTGAAGTGGCTAACTTCATAGTTATCTGGGAAAGTATATCTGTCATTTGCCTACTCACTCAACTTGTCAAAAACATCTCCAAAGTTGGTTATTTCGTCTTCACCATTCTCAAATCCACCTATTTTTGTGTAATCAGTAAACTTGAAAATATAATAGAAGCAAAATACCGTGTATGCTGGAAATCTAAAACAAATATAGCAAATGCTAGAAAAACTTAGCATCTAAGAAGCAGAGTTAATGTTTCAAGTCCAGTATGACACTTTAGAACAGAAAATATTATTTTTGATTCCTTCATCCAAATTATTGATATATATATTGTAAATAGTCAAAGACTGTGGTGCTGGAAAAGCACAGCCAGTCAGGCAGCATCCGAGGAGCAGGCGAATCAATGTTTTTGAGCATAAGCTCTTCATCAGGAACGAGGGGGGTGACCCAAGGGGCCTAAGTGAAATGAGAGGGGGTGGGGCAGGGGGAGGTAGCTGATACATTGTAAATAGCTGATTCAGGAGGTACCACACTAGTATTGCCTTCCAACCCAAACAGACCCATTTATCCATGTACTGTTTCCTGCCTACTGACCAATTCTCAATCTGTGCCAATATATAATTCCCAATCCCATGTGGTTTGATTTTACATAGTAAACTGTTATATGGAATTTTATCAAAAGTTGGCTGAAAATTCAAATACACTACATCCATTGTTATACTAATTATATTCTTAAAAAGAGCTCAAGTAGGTTTGTCAAACACGAGTTCCCTTTCATAAATCCATATGGACTTTATGTAATCCCTTTGATATTTTTGAAATGTCCTGTTATCGCGGCCTTTAGAATAGACTCTAACATTTTGCTTACTACTGATGTTAGGCTATCGAGTTTGAAATTCCATATTTCTTCCTCCTTGTTTTTAAATAGTTGTTACATTTCCATTCTTCAAACAGTTCGGACTGTTGCAGAATTTTTGTTGATGACCCAATCCATCCATTATTTCCATTGCCACCTGCTTTCGTACCCTTGGTGGTAAATTTCATGTTCTGGGATTTATCAGCTTTCTATTTCACCAACACTATTTTGTACAAATACTAATTTACTTCAATTCCTCCTTCCTAGAGACCCTTGCTTTCCTTGCATTTTGGTGTAATTATTTACACTGTCTGTAAAGATGGCACCAATACAGTTGGTTAATTGCTCTGTTATATGCTTGTTCTCCATTATGAATTGAACCATCAAGTAAGGTGCTTGCATCATCTTCACTTATATTTTACTTTCAATACTTAAAAGCTCTTGCAAGGAAAATACAATTTTCTTGTAAGTTAGTTCTCACCTCTATGTTTCCTTCTTAATCTAGCTCCTAGTCCTCCTTTGCTGAATTCTGAACTGCTCTCACTCTTTGCACTTGGCATTTATTCTTGTAACTATATATGACTGCTCTTTGGACCTAATACTACCTTAATTTCCTTTGTTAGCCAAATATTAGCCATTGCCAATCGACTGTCATGACTTTTAATGAAGTTACCCAATCTATCACAAACAATTCAGCCTTCATCCTTTTATAGTTTCCTTTGTTTAGATTTAGGATCTTTGTTTCATCCCAGTAAAGAATCCTATCCTTTTGCGGTTGCTTTTTAACCATAAGACCTCTGTCAAAAACATTAACCTCTTCTTCTTGCACAAAACCAATCTAATCCTGTTCTCTAATTTGCTGCTCAATGTTTAAAAAAAAATCTTGTATGAACTCCAGGAGTTCATCCTTTCCAACATTATTGCTAATGTGGTTTGCCCAGTCGATTATGTAAAGTCGTCCATGATTACTTAGCACCCTTCTGAAATGCATACTTTAAGAGCAGATTTGCTTTCATAGGGCAGAACCCAATTGGAAGATTACAGACCTGGAATTCTGGGACAGCTACTTGGATGCTGCCTGAACTGCTGTGCTCTTCCAGCACCACTAATCCAGATGTGCACAGGCATCTTTAGAACTTTAGAGAGGCAAGGAGTATGATCATTGGGCATTAGTTTACCTGCATGTCTAATTTCCTTTCTAATGCTATTCCCCAACATTACCACTATTATTTCGACAACTATAGACAACTTTCTGCGGTTTGTTACTTAACTCTGTTCAGACTGATTCTACATGTAGATTTTCTGTGCCAATATACTTTTTCACAGTTCTGCTGACTTCATATTTTACTAACAATGCCACCCACTGCCTTTTTCTTTCTCTGTTCTTCCTAAACATTGACTACCTTTGGATGTTAAATTCTCAGACATGGTTACTCTGTAGTCACATCTTGATAACTGTAATCATATCATACTCATTTGCCCTGTGACTGTCTGTCTATTATAAATGTTACTTTATTTAAATAAAGTATGTTTAGAACTTGTCTTTTTCACATTTTTGCGCATTTATTTTATACAATGGCCCTATTTGCAGCTAAACCTTGCTCCTCTACCTTTTCACTTATACATTCTACTTTTCTAACTTTCATTTCCATATTTGTTTCCATCACTTGTATCTCCTTACTTAGGTTCCCATCCTCCTGTTATACTCAAGTATATTGTCAAGCACCCCAGTCAGGATATTTGTTCTGGTCCTCCTGGAGAGCAACCATCAATTTGTCTAGATCCCATTTTCCTCAGAAACAGTCCCAATGTCTCAAGAATGTAAATCCCTCTCTCCCACACCATCTCTGTAACTATGCATTCAACCAGTTTATTCTTGCTAATAGTTGGCACTGTCAGCAATCCAGCAGCTTGGTCAAAGTTGCAAATTTTAAGGAGCGGCTTTAGATAGGAAAGAAAGATGGAGAGGTTTGGGTAGGAACGTGAAGGGCTTTGGACCTAAGCATCTGTGTGCCTGTGCTTAATTGGAGGAGTAATTAAGATTGGAAATTCTGAAGAGGTCAGAATTAGGTGAGCACAGATATTTCTAAGAATAGTGTGACTAGAAGTGAAAACAATGACAGTGAGGTGTGAGGCCAGGGAGGAAGTTGAAAACAAGGATGAGAGTTTTAATACCAAGAAGTTTGCTTGACTGGGAGAAAATGTAATTAACGATCATTGTGGCAACAGGGACTTGGTGCAAATTACAGGGTGTAGAGCTTTGGATGATCTCAAGTTTGCAGAGAGTAGAAGATTGGAAACCAGCTCTTTGTAATAGAATAGTCAAACAATAACAAAGGCATTAACAAGCATTTCAGCAGCATTTGAACTGATTTCAGTAGTCAGACAAAGATACACATGGGGAGAGAGAGAGAGAGAGAGAGAGAGACTGCCTAATAATGGCCCAAATATGTGGTCAAGGTTATGAACAGTTGCTAGGAGTGGATTGAGATTGGTTGCTGGGGAACAGATTTTGAATTCGGAATTGAAAGCAACATCAATAGTCATAATACGTACCTGGAAATTACACTTGTATCCGGTGTGCAGTCTGATAATTTAGCAACAGCAGAGGAGTCGAGAGGTTGTGCCAAGTTAGAAATGGTGTGCATGTGAAAAGTGCTACATTTTCAGAGGATGCTGCTAAAGAGCGTGTGTAGATAAGAAATCAGGAACCAAAAATAGATCCTTTCAGGACAGTAAAAATATTTCTGACAGCAAAAACACAATCCATTGCTCATGATCCAGTGGCTAAAACTTATGAATAGAATGGAGCTAAGTGAGAATGTTGCATCCATCTAGACAGTAGTAGAGGGACATTGGAGGAGTATCGTGGTAAATTGTATCAAAGGCTGCTGATGGGTTAAGAAGGATAAGGTGGGGATGTTTACCTATTCATAAGCCATTTGTGGCTAATTTGGAACAATGTAGAGAGTGTGGTGCTGGAAAAGCGCAGCAAGTCAGGCAGCATCTGAGAAGCAGGAGCCCTTCATCAGGGTTTAAGTCTGAAACATCGATTCTCCTCCTCTTCAGATGCTGCCTGACCAGCTGCGCTTTTCCAGCACCACAATCTTGATTCTGATCTTCAGCATCTGCATGCCTCACTTTCTCCTAATTTGGAACAATAGCAAGGTTGGAAACCTAATCAAAGGATTGCAGTGCAGGGTTACTGAAAAGATGGGTACAGATGTGAGATGCAAGAACATGTTAAATATCTTTGGAAAGGAAATGGAGGTTGAAAATGGAAACTTATTTTGCAAGTCAGAGGTCAAGGGTGTTGTAGAAGAAAGGGGTGATGATTTAAAGGAGAAAGAATTCCTAAAGTGAGGTTACCATTAGACTAGGGATGGAGATCCATGATTTGATGGGAATGTGGTCAAAGGAGCAGGAGGTAGTGTGATAGTTTTATACAGCATGGAAACGAACCCTTTGGTTAAACCAGTACATGCTGACCATAATCCCAAACTAGTCTGACCTGCCTGCATTTGGCCCATATATGTTTTATTTATCTACTTATCCAAATGTCTTTTAAATATTGCAATTAGTCACATCCACCACTTCCTCTGAAAGTTCATTCTACACATGAACCACTATTGTTTAAAAAATGCTCCTCGAGTCTTTTTAAAATCTTTTTCCTCTCACCCTAAAAATATGACACTAGTCTTAAAATCCCCCACTATGTGGAAAAGACCTTATTTATACCCCTCATGCAGGTAGGTCTCATGAGCAAGACAGGCTTCGAGGGGAACAGAGGAATTAGGGAGGAACTAGATCTAGATACACAAATTCAGGGCTAGGATTGGATTATGTGTAGAAAAGATTTGGCCCAGTCAACTTGGTGAAGGGAGGAATACAGCAGATGCTACTGATCGGATGGTGACCATGAGCTCCTTGTGCTTATTTTTAATAGGTGAGTGCAAGTGCTTAAAAGATTATGTAATTTGTAAGACTTCACATTCTGAGAATAAGAAATAAAATGACTGACAGGAAAGGATCCTCTTTGTTCTGTTCTGTTGTAGCGTCTTGTGCATCACAAATTCCTGAACTAATCCAGAAACCATTTAATCTCTTGGGCGAATAAAGAAAAAAGGCAGATTAAAACCTACTAAAAGAATACAATTTCTGTATTTCCTTTAATAAGAAATATGTACTATTAAGCACACTGTAACTAAAAATTGGCCTTGTTTACTCTTTTTACTCTTGTTCTTTCTCGCAGGCAGATGATAATGCTTTTGGATTTTTCTGTTCAAGCTCAAATTAATTTTACCATTTTTTTAAAAAAACACATTCATAGAACATAGAACATAGAACATAGAACAATACAGCACAGAACAGGCCCTTCGGCCCACGATGTTGTGCCGAACTTCTATCCTAGATTAAGCACCCATCCATGTACCTATCCAAATGCCGCTTAAAGGTCATAAGAAAACCGCTTAAAACACAGGAATGTACACTTACAGAACAGCAAGAAAAACTTGATAAGTATACAATGTAATTTTTGTTTGTAATTCAGTGAATAGATGGACAATATCAAATCTGGGGATGTTGTTGCAGAGCAATTGTGTTCCTGTCTTTTACCTGTTAGCTGTTGTCTTTCAACACAGCATA
The DNA here is from genome assembly GCF_047496795.1 of Chiloscyllium punctatum. Taxonomy (NCBI): domain Eukaryota; kingdom Metazoa; phylum Chordata; class Chondrichthyes; order Orectolobiformes; family Hemiscylliidae; genus Chiloscyllium; species Chiloscyllium punctatum. The sequence continues at coordinate 54,236,731 of NC_092758.1, read as the reverse complement.
AAATGAACCAGGTTTATTAAGATTGCCTTTATTGCCAAGAGAAGACTTTTATTTCATGGGTTGGATTAATTTTTAACCAATAACTATATTTCTTACAAAATACCATTTGAAGCCTTTCAATAGATGTCTGCCGCTGAAATGTTTCAATTGGTATGTATTTGCATTTGCTAGTAAGTTTACCATGTGCTGTTTATTAAGCAGACTTTAAAGGGTTTGAATCAATTTCTCAGTTGGTCAGCTGGAGTTCAAAGGCTACTGTGACTTGAATTCTGACAATCCAATTGCTGTATTGATTCCAAGAGCTTTCCTTTTGTGATGTTATATATTAAAGGTAAGTTTAAAGCAATTTCACTCTATAAGTTGCATAGAACTGTTTTGTGTTGTGTTGTCCTATATCAGTGTGTTGTGTTTTTATAGGCTGCAGTTTCCAGTCGTACATGTGGATATATTTTGCATGATCAGAAGAACACGTTAAAACACAAATGTTTGCTTAATAGTTGATTTGGTATCATTGAAATAGTGGATACTGGATTGAAATGTTGTCCTAAATTTACATACTTGTACAGTTACACACTATATATGTTTTATTCTATAATCTAGAAGTAACTGTCTTACAACTTAGAAAATCAGTATGTTTGGATTTCATACTATGTGTGGGTAGGAGATACGTGCAACTGCATCCCATGAATTTAACTGCAGTGCAATTGCACCATGTGACTCAAACTGCAGTATTATACTACATGAGTCATGCTGCAGTAAGACTCTTTAAAATAATCAAAATACATTTTTTTAAAAATCGGTTTACTGTTTGTAATCCTAGCTGCCATGTCTGTACAGAATCACTTCCAATTTTTATATTTTTATCCAAACAAAACATGATTCTACATCTTAGTCTTTTATCTGAACAGATTAGAGAAAAACAGTTTATTAATTTATCTGACTTTCTTGTGAGATGTTAAAATAGAGCTCAGTTAAATTTGACTCTTCTTTCAAAGTGTCTTATCAAACTCAAAACGTTAACTTCTCTCTTCATTGTAGCTGCCAGATATGTTGAAATTTTCCATCACTTTCTGTTTTTATTTTCTATCACTGGACTACAGTTGACTCACCACAACTGATGTTACATTTCAGTAGTTCATTTGCTGTAACGTGCTTTGGAAAGTTCTGAGGTTGTGAAAGATGCCATAGAAAAATAAATTCATTCTTTATAAGGAGAGCATCTCCGTCATTGTGGATGTGATACCCCACACACAACTGAAGGATGGAAAACAAAAGGCTTCCATATAATAGTAGCATAAAATGCTTTAAATAAATAGGACAGACACTCCAAGTGCAGAGAGAAATAGTGAATTTTGCAGGTCAATTATCTGTCAATGATTTTCTCTCCACAATACCATCAGACCTGCAAAGCAGTTCCATCAATTTGATTCTCTTTCAGATTTCCAACATCTGCAGTACTTTTTTTTAAACTTGGACAAGGGATGAGGGCATTTCTGACTAGGCACCATTTAATGTCCACCTCTAATTCATAAATCATAGAAGCCCTATAGTATGGCCCTTCAGACCATCGAATTGACACCGACACCCCCACCCCACCAAAGCATCCAACCTAGATGCACCCCCCTACCTTATCTCTGTAACCGTGCATTTTCCATGGTAATCCACCTAGCCTGCATATCCTTGGACATTATGGGCAATTTACCATGGCCAATCCACTTCGCCTTACACATCTTTGCACTGTCCAAGAAATTTTCCACGATGGTGATTAGCTTCCTCCTTGAAATACTGCTGTCTTTGGAGTGTAGAAACACCTATTTTACTTTTAAGAAGGGAATTTCAGGATTTTGAATGAGTAACTCTGAAGAAACAGTGATATATTTCCTGGTCAAGATGCTGGTGTGGATCTTAGATGATGGTTGCTGATGTACCTGTTGCCCTGGCCCTTCTACATGGTCGAGGGTGCAGGTTTGGAAATTGCTGTTAAAGACTCTTGATGGTACATTGCAGTGACTGTTTTAGATGGTACACATTGGTACCATATCCACAACATTCACTGTCTTCAACACCAACACAGTGACACAATCTGGCAGGTTGCTTTGTCCTAGATGGTGACAAGCTTCTTGAGTATTGTTATAGCTGCACTTATCCAGACAAGAGAGGAGTATTCCATTACACTCCTGATTTAGTTTAGATTACATTACTTACAGTGTGGAAACAGGCCCTTCAGCCCAACAAGTCCACACCGACCCTCCAAGGAGCGACCCACCCAGACCCATTCCCCTACATTTACCCCTTCACCTAACACTATGGGCAATTTAGCATGGTCAATTCACCTAACCTGCACACCTTTGTGACTGTGGGAGGAAACCGGAGCACGCGGAGGAAACCCACACAGACACGGGAACTATGTGAAAACTCCACACAGACAGTTGCTCGAGACAGGAATTGAACCCGGGTCTCTGGTGTTGTGAAGCAGCAGTGCTAACCACTGTGCCACTGTGCTGCCCACATGCCACCGTGCTGCCCACGGTGCCTTGTAGATGATGAACAAGCTTCAGGGAGTCACAAAGTGAGTTACTCACCACAAAATTCCTGGATTCTGATCTGCTCTTGTAGCAGCAGTGTTTATATGGCTCATTCAGTTTAGTTCCTGGCCAGTGGTAACACACAGGATATTGAGAGTGGGCAGTTCAATGATAATGCGATTGAAGGTCAAGGGGTGATGGTTAGAGTGTCTGTTATTGGTGATGATCCATGCCTGGCACTTGTGTGGCATGGATGTTTTGCCAGTTACCAGAAAAGCCTGGATAGTGACAGGTCTTTCTCCATATAGACAAGGCCAGCTTCACTAACTGAGGTTTCATGAATAGTTGATAACATTGCTCAATCATCAGCAAATATTCCTCACTTTGACCTTATGGGGAAAGGTCATTGAAGCAGCTGAAGATGGTTGGACCTAGGACACTACCCTGAGGAACTCCAGAGATGTCCTGGAGCTGAAATAACTGATCTCTAACAACTACAGCTATCTTTCTTTGCATTAGGTATGATTCCAATTAGAGGACAGTATTCCCAAGCTCCCATTGACTCCAATTCTACCAGGACACTTGATCCTAAATGCAGTCATTTTGACCTCAATTTAGGACATCAGTTCTTTTGTTCATGTTTAGGTCAAGGTTTTAATGAGGTTCGGAGCTGACTGGCTTTGGTGAAATCCAAACTGAACATTACTGGGTAGGTCATTGCTAATCAAATACTGCTTAATGAAGCTTTCCATCATTTTGTTAATTGAGAATAGACTGGTGCTGTAATTGACTTGGGTTGGTTTTGTCCTTTTTTTTTTAAATGAACAGGACAAACATAAGCAAGTTTCCATGTTAGGTAGATTCCAGTGTTGTAATTGTACTGGAAAAGCTTGGCTATGGGACTGGTAAGTTCTGGAGCACAAGGTTTCAGTATCGGTGCTCGAATATTGTTGGAGCACAGCCTTTGTAGTATCCAGTACCTCCAAACATGTGGAGTGAAACAAATAGGTTGAAGACTGACCTAGGTGAGTCAGGTGATCTCTGGAGAAGCCTGAGATGAATCATCCAATCAGCATTTTTGGCTGAAGGTGGATGGATTTAACTAATTTAGCCTTATCTCTTGCCCTGATGTTCTGGGTTGCCCCCCATCATTGAAGATGAGTTTATTTGTGGAGCCTTCACCTTCAGTGAATTGTTTAATTATCCCGCCCCGTTAACAACTGGATGTGGCAGAACTGTAGCACTTAGATCTGATCCATTGGCTGTGGGATTGAATTGTTTAGCCCTGTTGATTACAATGGTTGGCATGCACATGGATACTATTGTCATCACATCAGGCTGAATCACATCATGATCTCCTCAGTCTTCCTCCATAGCATTTGGCCACTTGAGAAATATTCTGGAGAGCAAAGATCATTTTCTGTATTTTAGATTCATGACCAACTAATCAATAAACTACTCTCCATTGCACCCTTATCTCCAGCAAATGCAATTGTTCCTTGCCTTTTTTATCACTAATATAGTGATGGGTTTTATTGTCTCTGCCATGCACATACCCTCCTCAATTTCCTATCCCTGTTCATTACACAACTCTGGATCACCCCCGTTTATAGACAACAAATTTGTTCATTTCAAGCAATTGTTCCTGCTCAACTAAGGAAGAAGCATAGGTTAACTACTGGCATTAAATTGTGTTATTGAGTTGGGTAATTTCATTAATTCTTGAAGACTCCTGTCTGTAAAACACTAACTTTATTCTAATGTCTTAAAGATAGAATGCTCACTTGCCCTAGCTTCTGTCCAGGTTTACTCTCCTAAAGTGTCAGATCATATTAGTACAGTGTATTACAGTTAACTCTTGATTAGACTCAGACTGAATATATTTCCATTATATGGCAACTAAGTCTTCAGTGTCTGTGTTAGAAACCTATTGTTTCAGTCTCTTGATCATTCTGGACATTTAAATGTGTTGTAGTCAAATAGGGAAGGTAGCCTTTTTTAAACGCTCTATGTAAATATTATTCTTATTTTCCTCTTCAGATTTTATCCTTGTTCTCTCTTCTCTATTTCTCTTACTTAAATAAATATGGTAGCGCCTTCACATGTCTACTGTGCCTAATTCTTGTTTGTAAGAGAATAAGATATTTTTGTTCTGATTTTGACCTTCTAGATGCTTATGCACAGAATTTGAACACAATCTCTTAGGGTTCTATTTTACATGCCATTGCTCAACTACAGTTAAAGGTTTGTTTTCTCTCTCTTGTCCTAGTTTTGTCCGGGCAATAAAAGATTTGGAAATGGTGATTCCTTCACTGTAGTTTCTTATTGCAATTGATCTCTGACTGAAACCTGTTCTCCCAGTTGAAGATCTGATTATGTTCTTGATTTATAGTGAATATCACAGTGTTTCATTTGTTTTTTTTCGGTAAATTTTATCTCAACCTTGGAGTTTCTCTAAGTCTGTGTTTGATCTATCGTATCTACATATGTACAAGGGTAGGAATTTGTATCTGTAACCTTTGTATGAATCTTTTTAACTCCATAATGTTCCTTGAGCTGGAAATTATTTTATGACTCTGGGCTTTAGTGGATTAGTCTTTATTCCCGATGCATTCACTGTGACCAAGATGACTGCTGGCTGTGAAAGCTCTCACTGGCTGTTGTGTGTCAATCCTGCCTCTTATCATCTGCTTAGTACTACTCTCACTGTGATGTTCTGCTCAGCTTAAGTGGATCAATGTGTCTACATCATCCAATTGGCAAACATCACTGATTTGACATTGTTCTTTGAAAGATCTCTGGTGCATATGTTGTTCCATTAAAACAGAATCTTTGAACCAGTGCTATAAACATCATAAGAAACTTGAACTCCTCTTGTACTATTTGCCAGAACCTGCTGTTAATATCTAAATTTAAGTATATTGTGGTGTTCCCTAATTTAGCTACAATCTCATCTGTATTTACTGTAGAGAAGACATCAATATAGATAGCAGTGAACAGTGATATTTTTGAACGATTTGCAACTGAGAGGCTTTGAGCTGGTTAATAGCACAGGTTCAAATGAGATACGTATCCAAAGCTGATGGGAGAGGTGAGGGAGAAGATTGCAAGGGCCATAACATTAACTTTGAACCCTCTCTGACCACAGATGTCAATGGACTGGAGGGCAGCTCGTGTGTTCTATCATTAGTCAAGAAGGGTGTCAGACTGTGGTATGCAAAATTGAGGGCATAGATAGGGCAGATAGCAATAAATATTTTCTCTTAGTGAAGGGATCAATAACCTGGGAGCAAACATTTGAAAGGGACAGGATATTAAGAGGAGATTTCAAGTAAGTTTTTTTTCTGACCCATATGGCAATTATCTGGAACTCACTGACTGAAAGTATTGTAATGGTGGAAATCCTTACAACATTTAAGTATTTAGGTGATCGCTTGAAATGTCATAACATTCAATGTGATTGGCCAAGTGCTGGAAAATGGAACGAGTTGATGACCAAGCAGATATGATGGGCGAAAACACCTCTTTGTGCTGTAAAACTACATAACTATAATCTACATGATGAAACACTTCTGTTATCTTAAAATGTATCCTATATCCTAGTCTATGCTGGGAATGTTAGTCTGGCTTCAGTAGGCTCCAGACTGACTGAGATCTTCTCTCTGACTTTCAAAGTTTGTGAATTGATTTTGGAATAAAGGAGATCCCTTGAAGAGTTAGCTGCTAGCCCCCAGCATGAAGTCCAGGCTGGCATCAATGAAGTGAAGCCGTGCTGTGCCTCAGGTGCCAGGTTTAGGGCTCCTCCATGATATCTCACTGGAGAAGTGGGAGGCTTTGGCATAAATAGCAGATCTCACCATTAGGCCAGCCAGCAACGATCATGATGGCTGCCATAAGGTGTCTTTGAGTCTTCATTTGATCCTGTTCCATTCCCACCTGATTAGCTCTAAGCAGAAGGAAACCTATATCAGTTAAGTCCTGTGAAAATGTGAACTTTAATCGGTTTCCCACAAAAGGCAGGTTTCTAACTTGGAAATAAATCTAGCTCCTGTTTTCTACTTCTGAGACTGGTAACTAGGGAAAGTGACCAGGGATAGAATTATCTCTTTGGTCACAATTAGTATTCCGCACATTAATTGTGTGCAAAATTTTTCTGAAGTGACCATATTGTTCAAGTTTCCAATCAACTTATTTGCATAAAATCATAAACATAACATCTTGCTCAAACCAATGCAGTCAGGCAGAATCTTAAAATCAATTATTTTTCCCCTTTTACATTAAAAATGTTCCTTTATGTATTTCAGGATAGTAACCTGACTGAGGTTAACTTATAAAAATCTGATCAGTGCAAAAGTAAACTCTTTCTTATAAGTTTGACTAGTCAACCATCTGGTAAATCACTGAAAATAATAAATATATGAAAACCCATTTTCTAACTTCATTGACGTATCCACGTTTTAAAAATCACGTGAGTAATTTAGAGCCTTAACAATGTGCCCTTGACCCCTCATGAAACAAAATTAATTATCCGTTCTCCATCAAAGGATTGCAAACAGGTGTAGTACTGGAAATCATCATGCTGTTAAATTCTATCTCTGAACCAAAGCCACTTATGACTTCAGCTTTTAAAAGCAGACCAGAAGATTATGGATATTTGATTTGATCTGGATACAACATGTGATTGAAATTCTTTGGTCTTTTGTGTGATTATGCCAATCTGTTATATTCCTAGCAAAGCTCTAAAACAAATCAATTTCTAACTGCAAATTTTCTGGAAATTAACCTGAAACAATAGCAACTATGGCTTTTTTTTTCAAATTACATTTGTGATGAACTGCTGAAAGTTGACCCATTTGCATGGTTGGATCCAATTTTTTTGAAAAGTTCACGAGAAATTTGGACTGTTTGGCTTAGAACTGATGTGTCCGAGGGGTGAACGTGCAGAGGTAAATTCAGTAATGCAACTTTAAATCAATCTGTGGAGGAAGGATAAAAAAACTTCTAAAAGCTTGTTTTAGAACCAAAATGATATTTCATGTCTGTGGAATGAAGTACATGTATCTTTCAAAAAATCAGCAGAAAAATGAAGGAACAAATAGCCTGCTGTATCATTTTGATTTATTTTGAAATTGATGGTTAACATTTTGAATTGATTATAAATGGAGTAGATGGGATATTGATGTAATTAATTGACAGACTAGATTCAACACTTTAAGGAACAATAAAAAAAATCTCCCTTGCATCAGGGTTAGTCTTCTCATCTTTGAGTGGAAAGGCTGTAAGTCTCACTCTAGGGGTATAAGGAAGAAAATTGAGGTTGACACACTAATGAGGAAGTTGTCAAACTGCCACTTCTTGGCTGTGTTGTTAAATTAAGATTGCATCAGTCTTATAATACATCCCAACTGCATTTTTCTATAGAAGAACTGTTGGGCAATCTTCAGTGGAATGGATGTATTGTGCTGAGAGCAAGGTTAACAAGACACAAACAAGACCTGGCCATGGGAGGGTGAGGTTTGTAAGAAAAATGTCCTTGGTTTGCCCTTTGGGTCTATGCCAAGTTACTGAGGGATGCAATGGAAGAGATTGCTGGGGCTTTGACACAGATCTTTGTTTCCTTTTAAGCCACAGGTGAGATCCCAGAAGACTGGAGAGTCACCAGTATTAGTTGTTTAAGAAGGGCAACAGGAGTAAGTCAGGAAATTATAGACCAGTGAACGATATCAGTAGTAGGGAAATATTGAAGATTCTCTGACAGGATTTACTCAAAATTTGAAAAGAATGGACTTATTGGGAATAATTAGCTTGGGTTTGTGTGATGGCTGGTCTTGTCTCTCAAATTTTTGATTTTTTGAGGAAATGAAGATGACGAATAAGAGTGGTGCAGCAGATGTTGTTTATGTGGACTTTAGTAAACCCGCACCAACCAACCCAACCGCCCTGTGGCTGAACACTTTAACTCCCCCCTCCCACTCCACCAAGGACATGCAGGTCCTTGGCCTCTTCCATCGCCAGACCATGGCAACACGATGCCTGGAGGAAGAGCGACTCATCTTCCGCCTAGGAACCCTCCAATCACAAGGGATGAATGCAGATTTCTCCAGCTTCCTCATTTCCACTCTTTCCCCCCCCCCCCCCCCCCACCTTATCTCAGTCCCAACCCTCTGACTCAGCACCACCGCCTTGATCTGCAATCACCTTCCTGACGTCTCCGCTCCCAACCCCTCTCCGGCCTATCACCCTCACCTTAACCTCCTTCCACCTATCGCATTCCCAACGCCCCTCCCCCAATTCCCTCCTCCCTACCTTTTATCTTAGCCTGCTTGGCACACCTTCCTCATTCCTGAAGAAGGGCTTATGCCCGAAACATTGATTCTCCTGCTCCTTGGATGCTGCCTGACCTGCTGCACCTTTCCAGCAACACTTTTTTTCAGATCCTTTACTAAAGTATTTGTCAAGTTTCCTCATGGTAGGCTGGTCCAGAAGAAGTCAGATGGAATCCACTTTGAGTTGGTAAGTTAGATGCAAAATTGGCTTGGCTTTTGAAGAAGAAGGTGGTTGTGCTGGGATTTTTTTCTCACTCGAGGTCTGTGATCAATACCTCGTGGTGTTCTACCTGGATCAGTGCTGGGACCTCTGTTTGCAATATATATCAAATAGTATGGTTGATGATATGGGTGGTCAGATTAGTAAGAAAGCACATATTAGTAGAGTTGTAGCTATTGAGGAAGAACATTAAAGAATTCAGCAAGATGTAGATCTGTTGGGAAGTTGGGTGGAGAAATAACAGATGGAGTTCAATCTAGATGCACTTTAGGAGGTCAAGTGCAAAGGAAAGTACACAGTCAATGGCAGGAACCTTAGAAATGTTTTTATACAGAGGGATCTTGGGATGCAAGTCCAAAACACTCTGAAATTGGAAATACAAATGGATAAGGCGCTAAAGAAAGCACACAGCATCCTTGCCTTCTTTCAGTCCAGGCATTATGTATAAGAGTTGGCAAGTTCTGTTGCAGCTGTATAAGACTTGATATAGGTTGTTTTTGATAGAGCATCAGAAGCTAAGGGGTGACCTGATAGAAGTATATAAAATTATAAGGGGGGTGGATAGTTGGAGTCTTTTTCCCAGGATGGAAATGCCAAATTCTAGGAGGCATTGGTTTAAGGTGAGAGGGGTAAAATTGCAAACATTGTGCAAGACAAGATTTTTACATAAGGGGTAGTTGGTTCATGGTGCACAACGTAACTATGCTTAAGAGACATTTAGACAGACAAGTGAACTGGCAGGGAATAAAGGAATACGAACTATGTGCATGCAGATAGCGTTTGTTTAGAATGGCATCATGGGGCAGACAGGGCCTGTTCCAGGCTGTACTGTCCTACGTTAATAAGCACTGAGTCACTAGCATGTATTACAAAAAATGTTCTGGTGCTTGTAATTGTTGGGTAATAGATGTAGATTGGAAAATCTGAAGAAGAAAATGATCTAGTTCTGGCTCGTCTCTGTACATAGCAATAAGACAAAATGTGTTTTGTCATGTTTGAAGAATGGGTGTGATTGATTTCCATGATGCCACAGGCAAATTCAGTCATTTGTTTTTTATGACAAGTAGGGTGGAGATCATGTTACAGGGTTTTGAAATGTTGGTTAATTTTGCCTTCTAGCACTCTGCAGAAAACACATTTCCTAATCAACAAGGTACAGTACATTTTCGAACATCCACATTTTGAACATTCAATATAGAAACACAATTTGCATGTTATTCTCAACTTGAAAAGGAATAAACAAGGTTGTGTTTTTCAGTGAAAAATGTACTATAACAGATTTTAATTCTCTTCAGCTTAAACTCCAAATACATGAAAAATTATGTTGGGTTCCTTGTGATAGTTCCCATTCCTTAATAATACTGAGAAATGCCACCATCTGGAGGGCTGAAGGTGTAAGTGTTGGCAATCTTGTATTCTTCTCAGAAATTAATTGATGCTCTGATTAATTTTACATGAATACTGATCTGAAACATGTTTTACAGTGTTTTAGGTGCCGTTTTAAAAAAAGCTATATTTTGGATGATTTAAAGTTTTTTTTTGATTTGGAACATCTATGAACTCTAGCTAGCGTTTTATTGGAATGTACATGCACATTCTCAGTTGCCATTTTAATTATTTGTTGTGCTATTGGTGAGTCATGCATCCTGATCAAACCCCTTCTCCTCCCAGCTTCACTACATATTAGTTAAGATCCAAATGCGCTGCTGGAGGGTGAAAGGCAAGTTACCACCGGTTGTAAGTGGTGCACATCTCAGCAGAGAGTAACAAAGATGAGAATTATGCATGTGCCCTTAGAAACTGTGGTCAGTACGCAACCCCTTGATGTGAATACCATTGAAGCAATAAATGTTCAAGGAAATTTCATTGTGTTGTGAAAGTCTCTATTGAAATGTTCAGGCTACCTCTTCTCATCGATGTCTGGCTTCTTGTTGGAAATGCTGTTCGTCTGCATTCGGAAGTATTTATCTCAACCAGGATAATAAAAGTAGCTGGTACAAACCTGGGCGCACTTCAGGCACCAACTCTTCCTAGCGTTTTCTGTATTGAATATGACTTTGTAGCCATTTTCATTAAATAGTGTAAGTAATACCTGATACTATTTCTTACATCCCTCAAAATAAATACTTTGCTAAAGAATAACATGATAAAGCAGAGCACTGGTAGTGTAGTTCCTTGAAGTTGGCCATATTTTCTGATCCTTAAAGCTACTCAATGGGTACAACTGGAAATTGTATATCAGGAAGTATTGGATTAGGATGGGATGGGCTCAATGTGTGGCATTGCCATGTTTGGATTACTTACTAATGTTAATTGTCTTGGATTGCACATGAAGAATAGGTATGGTGATGTTAACTGGCCCCAAGTTGAAATGTACCACAATGAGAAGTGAACTCGTTCAGAGTGGTGAAAAAACTGAGCAAATGCTGAAAAACAAATTTGTTTTTCAATTCCCTCAGTCTTTTTCTTTTTAATAAATTGTATACAACTGCCTTGTTTCCTTATGCTGCCCTCAGCATGCTGAACACCTGCTGCAGTACTTTTACATTGCATGTTGTTTGCAGTGATAGGAGATTCAATAATAGCAATAACAGCTGAGTTATTCTAACAATTCAGAAATTTGTTGTACATCATTTCATAGAGCAAGTCTAGGACTCTCACAGGAGGAATGCTGATTCTAGGATCAAAACTCATATTTTTTAGGAAGTGAAGTGTTCAAACATCATGTTTTTGGAGAAAGGTAATTATACTTAACTGTTTTTTGACTGACGCTGTTGTCGTGTAATCCCTGCCTCTACTGAGAGTGCAGCCATTAAGCACATAACTTGTTCTTAAACCTATCCTTGACTGTGTCATAATCAGGAAGAAATTGGCTAGAGTGATGTACTAGAAGACTGGAGGTCTGCAGATGTTGTACCATTATTCAGAAAGGGAGAGAGAGATTATTGGCCAGTTAGACAGACCTCTGGTGGGAAAATTACCAGCATTATCTTCATACGGAGGGGGAGGATTAACTGTTACTTGGAAAGCAATGGATTAATCAGGGTAGTCATCATGGTTTTGTCTAGGGAGCGTCATGTGTTACTAACTTAATTGAATTTTTTGAGGAAGTAACAGCAAGGATTGATGTTGTCTACATGGATTCCAGTGGTGTTTTACAGGGCTCAGTGTTTGAGTCCCTTTCTGTTTGTGGTGGTACATGTTAATGCTTTAGATTTAAATGTGGGAGGAATGATTGGGAAATTTACAGATGACAAAATACCTGTTGAACTGATATAGGAGAGGATGGCTTTCGACTGCCAATGAAATAGTTTGGTTCAGTGGGCAAAGCCTGAGCAAGGATACCCCTTGTATTGTCCACCAGCTCTCACCTGGCACCACAGTGGGCATTCAGCTAGAGTATAGTTGGGAGCACATTCTGGTGAGCATATCACTGCCGTATCTCACTGCAAGTTAAAGCGGAAACATCCCCAGTCATTGGCACTCTAAGTACTGCCACAAACCAGGTACCTGCTTGACTCTCAGCAAGAGAAGATACCATGGTGTCAGCCATTTACAAATTCATCCAAATGTATAGAAGGACAAAGGAACAGCAGACAGGTTTGGCCAAAGATCTTGTTACACCACCTTGAAAGGTGTCCACAAACTGTATCAGGCTGTCTCTGGTATAAAAGTGTCTGCTTACCTCCATGAATTGGTGAGTTGCTGCTATTGGCGATCCAGATCCAGAACACTCCGTCCCTGCTCGACATGCACACAGACATATAAACCATCATTAGTCGTTGACATTCAGCACAAAACAGCAAGGGATCTTGGCTCCACTCCAAGTGCCTCATAAGGAGAAATGTTGGAGTGAATACAGACCCAGTTGGAGGAGGAACCATACACTCCTGAAGTCTCCTTTCTGGACACCCATAGTGACCTGGCCCTCCACCTTCACACTGTTTACCACCATCAGCCCTATTGGAGATCAAGCTGAGGAGGATGCACCTACCTGTGGGCAGGAGAATCTCCATGTGTCTGGGCCACCCAGCCACAATTATCTCTGGAGTTGCCTGCTGAAAACTGCCACACCAATAGGCCCCACCCCCTTCATTCCAGCTGACAACAGACCAACTCTAAATTCGATGGCAGGGAAAGGAAAAAGGAAAGCTTGCAAGGGCACACAGGTGACATGAGTAACACTTCATTGTAAGTGGAACATCACATGAATAAATGTGTTCACTTTTCATCATCTATTTTAGTGATGCCATTTTAGCTGCACATAAATAAAATAACAGTGAAGCCAACAATTTTTAACACCACACAATTATCTACCTCTGTCTGAGAGATAACAATTCTTTCCATTGCGCCTAACTGACATGAAACTTTGAAACGATTCAATGAGGTGGGATCAGATGTTGCGAAGGTCATTATCTGGCTGTAACCTTAACCTTATTATGCATCATTGTAAAGACCACATCTTTTTATTTCATTATTTAAGGACTGTGCCATAAGCAACATATCCAGCCCCTTGACTGATCACTGCTACTAATCATGACAAGCTGTCTGGTGTTGTGACTGCACTCAAAGATAAGACAAGGCAAGGCCAGGCCAGGCCAAAGGACCGAGAGTCTGTAAGTTCTGGATGAAGCAGCAATCACAAAAAAAAGGGTAAAGTAAAACTGAGTCACTGTGAGCATTGAATTCACCACGAAGTGAGTGAATGTTGAGAGAGCAAGGCAGGTGCCATAAGAAGCACTCTGGTTGAATCCAGGTAGTGTGTGTTTGTCCCAGTGATCAAGGTGGATGATCAGCAGTGTTACTATGAAAGGCACTGGTGATCCCCAAAATGCAGTAATGAAGTAGAGAATTATGTTCTAAGTGAGTTGGAGATGTCCAATGAAGATATGGGGAGGCTGGTGCATGTCTGATGCCAGCTTTTGCTGGCTAGGTAGTCACTGAACATGAAACATAACGTGAGATGTTGGGAACTCTTGTCATAGATGGAGACCTGGAGGAGCAAATGGCAAGTTGGAGCCATCAGATACATGTTCTGATTTTCATGTCTGGAATTGTTACCATCTAGTTTCTCTTTAATGACATGTAAAAGTATGCAAATAGGCTGATCTTTGGTCACTGGAGATCCTTATCTCACTGTTCAAAACTTGGATTCCAAAATTGGACTTTTCCCCAAAACCAAGAATCTAATGTTTCTGATCTCACTATATTTTCACAACTGACTATTTATTGTCCTTGATATTCAGAGGCTATCAACCATTCCACTCGATTAGGTCAGACAAAATAGCTTAAGCTAAATTGCTTATCCACTAGTGACAGCTACTGAGAGCTTATAGCTCCCTGTTCAAACCTCGAAGAGACTTAACTCATTACTTTGAAATAGTAACTTACCACTTCTAAATAGTATTTTTATTAAGTTGCTAAGTGTAATCAAAATTACATCAATGTGAAATCAATCTTTAAGATCCCTTATTCATTCAACTACTGGTTTTGTACTCTGTGTAGCATAATTGTGTGTTAAGGATTTGCTGAAACAAATCCAGATGTAGGTGTTAGATCAATGTTATAATCCATTGTTAGGGCAAATGTGCCAATAAAGAATCCAATACTTGGATCTTAAGAGAGAATGAAAGTAAAAAGTCATTTGTGAGGAAGCTCCTTATAGCAGCTCGAACTCAGGAGTTTGAGAGAGAGAGAGAACCTGGTGTGGAGGGCTTGGGCAATTCAGAGGGCCTCATTGTGGGCCTGCTCCTGGGCCTGGCTAAAGCAGGCAACAACAGAAGGTCATAACTCCTGACTCCCTCCTCCTCTCCCATGGTTATGTTTGTGCCAGGGTGTCCTTGGAGACCGAGCATGCACTATTCACCAACACCCTTGAAGCCTTCAGAGAGATTTTTCTAACAAAAATAAAAAAGGAAATCTTTATGTACACAGTTAATAAAGCAATTCAGATCGATACAGCTTTTGTGTTCAGAGGAAAAAAGCATTGGGGTTTGACTTTCTTGATGGACAACTAATCTAAAAGCATTTCTTAATTATGCTAGGTACTAGGAACTATTAATATGTATATGAGGCATTGGGTGGGTTTGATAACTGGACCCCCATTGTACTTTGGCAGAAAGACCTGAGACTGTGGTCTTTCCCAGGGTGCTTTGCCAGCAGCTGCCCCAAGCTTTAGTACATTCCTCAGCATATCGTCTTGAATCTTGGAATGTGCCAGTTTGCAACACTTGGTCAAGATCAGCTCTTTCAACTGGAGATGGTCACTGCTAGGGGTGGACTGCCTTATTTTGCTCACTGACACAATTTTGATTCAACTCTTTTTATCTCCATCTTTTTTGTTATAATGAGACTGACCCTAGTTGGAAGTGCTTATAATTTATTTTAGTTTGTTTGGGTGATTTGGTTGAGAGTTTTGAAAAACATGAGGAGAGAGAGAGAAACATTCAGCTACAGCTACAACAATGAAAGTAGAGATGAAGTTTTAAAGCTGCAAAGATATTTTGCATGTATATTTTATTTAATTTGCATCAGCTAATACCACAAAATATGCATTAAGAAACAGGATCGAGTACATTGCTTCTTCATATCTCGATTTGCAAAGATCCAGAAGTCATGGGATCCACAGAAAGGCAGATGGACATGGGTTAAACTTTTGCAACATGCCATGTCATGACCAGTGGAATGTTAAGGATTAAATACTTTGCAAAAAATACCTTGCAAGAACTGTAACAGACACTACATTGGGCAAACAGGCAGAAAACTAGCCACCAGGATACATGAACATCAATTAGCCACTAAAAGACGTGACTCAGTCTCACTAGTATACGGATGATGAATGGCACCACTTCGACTGGAACAACACATCCATCCTAGAACAAGCATGAGAATTCCTAGAAGCATGACATTTCAACCAGAACACACACAATAAAAAACATCAACTTGGACCCCATTTACCAGCTTCTAAGAAAAAGAACAGGAAATGACATCATCAACCCAAGGAAACCTAAACTCATCAATAGAAAGCAGGTCACAAACACCAGTGCTTCACTGGAGGCTCATCGTTGATGTTACCTCGTATGGTGACAAAACACCTGAAAATGAACTTTCTAGCTCAGCAAGCAAACATATCCAGAACCTCAACCTGAGCTACAAATCTTCTCAAAACTTGCTAATGTTAAGGATTAAATTTCATTTTGCAATTTGCCAGTAAGGTTATTCCCCAACAAGAATGTTCTCTCTGGGGTTCAGTATTAAATAGAACTCCCAAAAGGCATCACAAAGGAGAAAAATCGCAACAACAATCAGCAGAACTTATTTTTAAAAGTTCAATGTATTCACAAAGGATTATTCTAGGATGTTTGCGTTCTGCCTCCGTTACTTTTGTCACGAATGTCAGTAATGACCTTGATATCATACTTAATTGCAAGTCTTTCTTTTCATTTTAACCTATTTAACAAAGTCATCAGCTTCACTTGGTAAAAGGTTAAATCCAATCAATTGTTGCCAGTAAGCTGAAAGACCCCTCCATTGCCATATCCACAGGCTATCAGTGCTACTGATAGAGAATCTGCGGCTCCAATGTAATACAATCAACAAATTACAGCTGAAATGGGAGAATATAAACAACTTCTGCTTCTCCTGAGAAGTGGAAAGTTGACCAGTTTCGCCAGATAGCTTCAGGCAGGTTAAGAACAATCTTTTTGGTCATTTTCTCTGTCCAATTCCCAAGAGAAGCTATCTGGCAGTTGTTTCCGTGGCCTCCAAAGACAGAATTTCCAGGCCATGATGGAGTGAATGTGGAAGCATTTCAGGCCATTTACACGAAGGCAAAATCGGTGAGGTAGGAGGTTGGGTTTAGGGTGACCTACCTGGAGATGGATGGTAACCAATTAATGATCTTTACAGGCCACGTAAAGCTTATTGTCAAAGGCTGACTGGAATTGTTTGGGACTAGGCCAAATGCCTCGTGGCATATTTTCAGGCCTTCACTACTGACCGAGTAATAGCTGAGGTGATGGGTTACCCTGTAGGAGGATTTCATCTTTGCATACATAGCCAACCTGCTTAAACCACTTTACAACAAAAGGCAGTTCAGGCAGTCTTTTGCCTGAACTACAAGCTGCTGCTGCTGCTTTATGCTGGAGGGTATTCTCTTAGCCTTTATTTAAGAGCCAGTTTGCCATCTTTAATTGGACACTAAGCTGGACCTCTGGTCATGAATTGGCCTATTTGGTGGAATTCTCTTAGTCGTGACTGCCCCCACCCTTTGGTATTGGAGGCCAGAATGAAAGAAAATCATGCTGCCATAATAGCTGCAGAGTTGTTTTGATGTTGTTCATAGCTCTCAGTTGTGAGAGAGCCAACTAGGAATGGCATGAGTGGAGGGATCATGTGACATTCTGAACAAATCTAAGAATGTGTAGGTTGGATTTTCATTTAGATGGAGCATTCAATTTCACATTGTCAATGACCAGCTAATTATCTAAAGCAGCTCTGCATCAAGTGATGTTGCAAGAGGTGTCCAGTACTGTATACAAATCAGCTGTCCAAATCTTTTTAATGTTTTCTTGTGATGTGGGTGTCCCTGGATCAGCCATCATTTATTACCCATCCCTTGCTTCCCTTGACAGTGGTGGTGAGTTACCTTCTTGAAGTGCTGCAGTCTGTGCTAAATGTAGACCTGCAATACCGTTAGTGATGTTTGTGAATGTTGACCCAGTGACACTGATGGAGTGATAAATTTCCAATCAGGATGGTGAGTGGCTTGGAGAGGAACTCGCAGTTGCTGCTACTGTGTCAATAGTGGAGGGAGTGAATGGGAGTAGTACCATCCAAGTAAGTGCACTGCGTTGTCCTGAATGGTGTCATGCTTCAGAGCTGCACTCATCCATGCAAGTGAGAAGCATTCCATCATGCTCTTGACTTATGTGGATAGTGAACAGACAGGGGAGGTAATGAGGTGAATTATTCACTGTAGGGTTCATACCCTCTGACTTGCTCTTGTAGCCATTGCATTTACACAGCTTGTCCATTCCAGTTTCTGGTCAATGATAACTCAGGATGTTGTTGATGGGTTTTTCAGTGATGGTAATGCTACTGAAGGTCTCAAGACAATGGTTTGATTCTCTCTTGGTGAAGATTATCACTGCCTCGTATTTGTATGGTGCAAATTTTACTTGTTAGTTGTCAGCCAAAAGCCTGGCTATTGTCCAGGTGATGCTGCAATTGGATATGGATTGCTCAGTATCTGAAGAGTCATGAATGATGATGAACATTGTGCAGAAGCTGACATTCATGTCCTTTTTAAAACCATAAAAATCTTCCTTTGTACTAGACATGATTCTAACCAATGGAGAGTTTTCCCATTGACTCCAGTTTTGCTAATGCTCCTTAATGCTATATTCAGTCAAATATGACCTTGATATCTCACTCCCCCACCCCTCCCCCCACCTTTGGAGTTAAGTGTTTTCGTTCATTTTTGAATCAAGGCTGTAATGAAGTTAGGAGCTGAGTGGCTTGCAGATCCCAAACTAAGCATCAGTAAACAAGTTATTGCTGAGCAAGTGCTGCTTGATAGTACTGCTGATAACTAACAGTAGACTGATGGGTGATAATTAGCTGTGGTGAATTCATCCTGCTTTCTGTGTACTAGATATACCTGAACAATATTCCACATTGTCAGGTAAATGCCAGTGTTGTAGCTGTATTGGAATGGCTTGGCTGGGAGCATGGCAAGTTCAGGAGCACAAGTCTTCTATGTTATTGCCAGGATATTGCTCTGGCCCCATAACCTTTACAGTATCCAATGCCTCCAGCTGTTTTCTTAATATCACATGGAATGAATTGAATTGGCTGGAGATAGCATCTATAATGCTGGAAATGTAGGAGGAGGCAGAGAAGGATCATCTTGCTCGAAATTGTTGCAAATGTTTGTGTTTTTGTTTGTACTGATGTGCTGGGCTGCCCTATCACTCAACTGGGGTTATTTGTGGAACTACCTCCAATGAGTTATTTACTTGCCAACCATCATTCATGACTGGATATGGCCAAATTGCAGAGCTTAGACCTGATCTGTTTGTGAGATTGCTTAACTCTGTCTATCTATACTGCTTATGATATTTGACATGGAAGTGGTCCACTTTTATATTTTCATCCTATGAATACCTTTTTTTTTCAGGCATACTTCTCCTGTTATGCCTTTCTGCAGTCATCTTTAAGCTAGACTCGATGGTGATGGTATAGTGGGGGGCATGCCTTATGGTTGCACATTATGTTGAAGTGCCTCACTAATGGCAAATCTTCAGTTAAGTCCCATTTAACACTGTGATAGTGCCACATAACATGATGGAGGGTATCCTCAAAGTGAAGATGGGACTTAGTCTCCACAAAGACTAGCTACCAGTATTATCATGGGCAGCTGCATCAATGCAAGCAGATGGATGAGGATGAGGTGAAGTGTGATTTCTCTAGTTGGATCCTTCACTACCTCTTACAGACCCAGTCTAGCAGCAAAATATGGCAGCTTACCAGTTAAGCTCCTTAAGGTTATCTGTAATATCAGAAATCCATCCGCGAAGCTATCACAGCCTTTCAGCAGCCGAGGAGGTAGATATTGAAAATGGAAGCTCCAATCTAATTGGAAGATGCTGTTCTGATCATTCTCAGAAGCCACACAACACCAGGTTATGGTACAACAGGTTTGTTTGAAATCTCACACTTTCAGAGAACTGCTCCTTCATGAGGTGAAATGATCTTTGGTCACAACCTTGATAGTGCCCACTACTGTGGGGTGGAAAGAAAGGGATTTTCCCCTGAAGAATGGGGTCCCTAACACTTTTCTTCTTCTTAACTAATTTATAACTGGTAATTGAGAATGGAGTTAATTAGCTTGATCCTCTCCACATACTTCAGCTTCTATCGCTATGGCAGAACTAATGATCCTTTCATGCTGAATGGCATCCTGTTGTCACTCCAGTGTTGAGCCCACTCGCCATGGTAACTTGTCTGAAGGTAGTTACTTAATTGGTCATTCCCATTTCAAAATCACCCTG